>NC_136922.1:84479128-87079690 GCF_949752795.1 Hyperoodon ampullatus
GATTCCCAAACTCTCATCCCCAACCACAGTGGGGGCTACAGATGAGTATCTTATCTAAGAGTGGATCAAGGACCAGAATGGCCAAGTGCCTGATGCCACGTCAGAGAATGATGATAGATCTGAGAGGTTTGTCTGGGAGAGGCAACCTGAATTTCCATTCTTTGGAGAAACAAGGATTCTTGAGTGCCTGTGGGTCAAGATGACACTGATGAAGGGGTCTATATGTCTGAGCCACCTCACTTTTACTGAACTGAACAATCAACCAACAGTTATGGGACTCCAAGTGATGTGGACCCCAAGTGAAGTGGCAGGGGCTGTGGCCACGGTGGCTGGAATCCAAGCCAGACCCCCCAAACTAGGGACTGTGCAAAGAGGAGGCCCCTATCAGCACCCTTCAAAGAATCAACAAACATACCATAGAGAGAATAGCATTTGGTTGCTACCACAAAATGCAAATGGACAAGTGCCCGTCACAACTGGCAGAGTAGTAGCTGCTACTTCATTATAGGCCATTCTATAAGGAGACCTCTGCCTCTGCCTTTTCTACTTGCTCCCCACCCGAGCACCATAGGGGAAGCAGTGAGAAGGTAGGAGTGAGGGGAGGTGCCTCAGAGAGTATCCACCATGTGCTCTCTGCCTGCTCCAGTCGGCCAGCCTACAAACCACTGCTCCGGCTTCTACCACCACCACCAACCACTACTATTCCCCTTACCACCACTCTGCACACCACCATCACTACCATTAGCAAGCAGCTAGAGCCAAAAGTCTTACCTGGATGGGCAGGGGTGTGGCTAGAGATTTGGGCCAAGTAGGAGCTTTATATACATATATATTTTTTACTTTTGAATGTATATGAGTTTAATATTTTTAAATGGATAGTACTACCCTTAAAACATGATCGATGAACTAGCCTAATAACTCTGTGTCTTCTATGTCTTTAAAGTTGTGGAATTGCACTGAAATGCCTCAAAGGAGCCCATTACCCAGAGGCAGAGCATAACTTGAGAAGGTAAAATCATCTCATGATTATGCCCACAATGAATTGAGACTTTTGATAAAGTGAATAATAAATTGACATTTTTTGAGCACCAAGTACATCCCAAGCACTGTTTATTCAACATAATCTTTTTCAAACCTAAGAGAACTTCCTCGCTGAAATAGCTCCCAAGCCAAGGTAAGCTGAAGTATTCTCCCTAACTCCAATGACAAAAGTATTGGTTTGCGACAGACTGTGTTTAAATACATTTTAACAAGTACACTTACTGATCTGGAAATCATTAGTGTGTCATGAATTAAGAGCATGAGGTAGAAACAAAAGGTACCAGGGATCTCAGAGCTTTGCAGGCAACTGCCCACAAGGGCATTAATTTATCAGTCCATACATGCCCACATAGCAGAAAATATGGAATGTGAAAATTGTTTCTTGCCACTAATGTATTTAATCTGTGGGTGATCAGTATTCTTTTGCAGAAAGTGAGGCAATCAGTTCTGAGGCAGACATCGGCACAAAAAACAAAGCCACAACCAATATTAACACCATTGAATAAGCCAGGTATTATGGAGCCAGGCTAGTAATTCTCAGAAAACAAGACAGAATTAGGTAAACCAGTGAGCATTTAAAATGTACATTCTCATCTCATTAATAATTTCCTTACATTGTTTACATGTTGAAATAATTTTAAATATATCGGGTTAAATGAAATATATTATTAAAATGAAAACAATTTAAAAATAAAATGTACATTCTCATGTTAAATAGTGGTTTGAGAATTATTTTCTTTGACATGATTGATGCCACTGCTTCCCTCTGGGTTTCAGTGGTGATGATGGTGGTAGTGTTTTTGATTTCTTTTGTTTTTTGTTTTTGACTACCCAAGGTTCACCATGAAATGACTCACCAAAACAGAAACTGAAAACCCAAAATTAAAGATCAATTCATCACAATTCTTCATCAAACCCAGTAGAAAAAAAAGGCCCAAATTGCATGCTTAGCCATTGTTATGAGCTGAATTGTTTCCCTTCAAAATTCCTATGTTATTCCTGGCACCCCAGAATGTGACTGTATTTGGAGATAGGGTCTTTAAAGAGGTAATTAAGTTAAAATGAGGTCATTAGGGTGGGCCCTAATCCAATATGACTGATTTCCTTACAAGAAGAGGAAATTTGGACACAAACACACACAGAGGAAAATACCATGTGAAGACACAGGGAGAAGACAGCCACCTACAAGAGAAGGAGAAGGGCCTCAGAAGAAACCAACCTGCTGTCACCCTGATGCCTCCAGAACTATGAGAAAATTAATTTCTGCTAAGCCACCAGTCCATGGTACTTTGTTATGGCAGCCCTGACAGACTAATACAGCCATCATTATTTTTCAACTATATATTTTACTTAAAATCATAGCACTGTGCCTAAAGCATCAATTAAGTGCCAGAGTATCAATTATCCAGGCCAACCCTATCATTCTATGTATAGTAATAATAACTAGCAGTATTGGGTGTCTACAGTGTGGGACACTGGGACAGATATCTATATTCTGATATTTACATCAACCTTGTTCAGTGCATGCATTGCTATTGTCCCCATTTTTACGGATTCCCAGAGCCAGTGACTATCAGAAACCGGGGTTCAAACCCAGGTCTGCTTGACACCAAAGTCCTAAACTCTTGGACATTACACCAGAATGAGTTTACCAATTTGCCTACTGTTAACTAGTTTGCCTGCTGTTCAGACTCACAGCAGAACTAGAGCTGGAATGGAGGTCACCTGACTCCCAAACCAGTATCCTGCCTCAATGACTGCAAGACATTTTGAAACACAAAATTTTACAGAGTTCTCGCGTCAGTGCAGGGTGGCCTGGCAAAGGGCTGAGACCCACTGGACCTCTTGTTCCTGTCTCATACTCTGCAGATGCTCTACACAGCATCAGAAGATTGGAAAATGGGTGAGGTTTCTGGGCTAGGAACATCCGTGAGGGTGGCTGGATACTGATCGTGGGTAAGAGAAGAGGAAGAGCCATACTAATGAGGTTTAGGGGGGTTGGGTTTATTTATTTTTTTAAGAAAGGCAGACCGCCACTTGCAGAGCCCTCGTTAGGATGTATCTGGAGTCCTGGTAGCTTGACTGCCCTATGTTGTCCTACAAATGGACCATGAGAGCTTGTTTGGAGGTCCTAGCAGGAGAGCACAGCTACTGCCTGCACTTGAAGGAAGAAAGATCCACCTCTATCGGGGAAGGTTGCCCTCCTCCACCAGCATGCAGCTTCAGGAGGGACACACGGGATGGAGCGGACAGGGAGGAAGAGGACAGTTGCTTAGCCAGCCAGATCAGCCCAATCAAACCTGGCAATCAAAGGGGTGACAGATGTTGCAGCCAGATCGCCCTCACATGCAAGATTTAGAGTTTGAAGAGGAAAACTAAAATCGTTGGGGTTTAGAACATGAGAAACAGAAATTTTCACCATACATAACAGATTTATAAGCTTTTACAGGCAATCTGCATGTAAATAGGAAATTCTAGAATTTCGGAGGTTTTCTTTTGATGAAATTGCTTTTCCTCTCTCATGCCTGTAGAGATCTACGTTGAACTCCTATAGTTTATGCTAGAGCTTGTTTCTGACATACTCATTCTGACATACTCAAAATCAGACTACAAAATTTCATGTTAAAAATCCTAAATAAAACCTAGAGCTCATCACTGCGGTGTGAAATATCCCAAATGGAAGATGCTAAATTGTAAGGATGAAACTCTTTTTGCAGTGTTAAGGGAAAATTGCCTTTTCTAAACTGTCTTCATGTAAGTAGCCTCTGTATCAGTGGTTCTCAAAGTGTGGTTCCCCAGGCCAGCGGCACTAGCATCACCTGGGGTGGGGACTTGTTAGAAATGCAGTCTCAAGCCCCAACCCAGATGTACTGAATCAGAAACTCAGAAATCTGTGTTTATAAGCCTGCCCAGGTGATGAGTACATATGTTTTGCAACCACTGGTCTATAATAAATTTTTTTATTGGAGTATAGTTGCTTTACAATATTGTGTTAGTTTATAATGTACAGCTATACATATACATATATCCCCTCTTTTTTGGATTTCCTTCACCACAGAACACTGAGTAGAGTTCCCTGTGCTATGCAGTAGGTTCTCATTAGTTATCTATTTTATACATAGTATCAATAGTATATATATGTCAATCCCAATCTCCCAATCTTCCCACCCACACCTCCTTTCCCACTTGGTATCCATACGTTTGTTCTCTACATCTGTGTCTCTATTTCTGCTTTGTAAATAAGATTGTCTATACCAATTTTTTCAGATTCCACATATACACATTAATATATGATATTTGTTTTTCTCTTTCTGACTTACTTCACTCTGTATGACAGTCTCTAGGTCCATCCATGTCTCTATAAATGACCCAAAAAACATGGAACACTTCACGAATTTGCATGTCATCCTTGCACAAGGGCCATGCTAATCTTCTCTGTATCGTTCCAATTTTAGTATATGTGCTGCCAAAGCGAGCACTAATAAATATTTTTTAAACTTTGAAAAAGTCTTAAATACTGAACTCTAAAATCTTTAACCAGTAAAATGATTTAAAAAGGAGAGTTGTCAGAATGACCCAAGTAATTACTAAATCATGTTCTGTCAAAGACTCAACACCACCTATTGAAGCGATACCTGTATTCTGGCCTCTTAGGTACCTTTCAATACCTAGAATCCGTGAGCATTGAGGGAGAAAAATCTCCTGATTGAATAATTGCATAACTACAAATAATTGGTACTTCAGTTTTTTGCAAAGTTTTGATTTCCCATTCTCTTAAAATTAAGAGTGTCATTCCTATGAAAATATCCTCCTGAACCATAACCTATTCCATTTAGCATTCTCAAATCTAAATAAGGAATACACCAAAATGTTAAAAGTTGTTCTCTCTGGGCAGAGGAATTATGGATGAATTTTATTCTTGTCTTTATACTGTTGTATTAATATTTTTTTTTAAATTAAGGTAAAGTTAGATAAGCATATGAGTTTCTAGTAAACCTGAGAGAAATCCATTATTATAATGTTTGCAGCCAGATCCACTATTTATAGGTAAAGAAAGATTTTTATAAATTGGCATAGAATGTATTTTCAATAAACAAGATTGAACAGAGAATTTTTCCCATCACTTTTCTCTTTTCCTTCTAACAGGTGACAGATGGACTGACTATATTACATGGCAATTAGGAATTATTCTAGGGAAAAAGTCGAAATAGATTTATTTTAATTGTAACAGAGTTTTTTTTAATGTTGAAATGTTTTCTACTCTAAGTAAAGAGTATGCTTTGGAATCTACAGAGAAAATCTTTTTATAATACAGAGAGTCACTGTACATAACCCCTTGCCATGCTTAATGGTCCTCAGTTCCATGGGCTGTTACTCTCTTTGGTTGATTGGCAGTTATATTGTAATGAAAAGAGATTCATATTTTAGCTACTCACTCTTTATTGCAGCAACTGAGATTGGAGTTTTTTATTTTCCTCACTTTGATTCTTTAAGATGTGTTTTCCTCAACATAGATCTATTTTTTTCATTTTTTTTTAAATTATTAATTTATTTATTTATTTTTGCTGTGTTGGGTCTTCGTTTCTGTGCGAGGGCTTTCTCTAGTTGTGGCAAGCGGGGGCCACTCTTCATCGCAGTGCGCGGGCCTCTCACTATCGCGGCCTCTCTTGTTGCAGAGCACAGGCTCCAGACGCGCAGGCTCAGTAGTTGTGGCTCACGGGCCTAGCCGCTCCGTGGCATGTGGGATCTTCCCGGAACAGGGCTCGAACCCATGTCCCCTGCATTAGCAGGCAGATTCTCAACCACTGCGCCACCAGGGAAGCCCCAATTTTTTTCATTTTTAAATGTTTTTCATTTAAATTTCCCTTAGGTACTTCCTGTGAATTTTATGGGCCTCCTTTCTTATTATTGCTATAGTTGTCATTTCTGAAATCAATGAAGCATAGCCTTTTATAGGGCTGGCATGTACCAATCTAATGAGCTAGAAGAAAATTTGGCAGTTTATTTCTCTACAATTTTCTACCGAAATAATGACTCTGTATATAATGTTGTTAAACTAATTTTTTGAAATCCTAAGTACGGTCTTTCTTCCTTAGGTACATTTTTGTCACTTCCCATATACCGTGCTATTATCTTCGCACTGTGGTTTAGTAGAGGAAGCACAGAGTTAGAATCAAAAGCCCTGGATCAAGTTCAGTTTCCGCCACGTACTAATTCTATCAATCACTTAACTTCTTTGTATTCCACATTTTTCAGCTATACAATGGGAGTGATATTAACTACATCACAAGGATTTAAAAATAAATAATAGTAAGACCATAAAATTTTAGAGTAATTATGGTTATTGTTTTCTGTCCTGACTGAAATGCCCCAGGTAGCATGAAGTAACTAAAGAAGGGAATGGAAAGACTATAATTCAAAAGAAATAAAATTTGCCTTCAGAATTAAGCGTAGAACTTTTCTTGATCACATCCTCTCTGCCACATACACACGCTTCACTTACCTACTCCGTGGTTGTTATCAGCTCACAGTGTTTTTCAGGTGGTTTGGTTGGGAAGGTTCTTAACCAGGCCTGGGAGGAGTTTCTATGCTGAGTTTCTAGAGCGGGGTTGGAGGCTGGTGGTTAAAAAAAAAAAACCCTAGAAGGAAACAAAATCTAAACACTCCCTTAGCACTTCAACTATCTGTTCAACCTGTACATTCTCCCTCCAAAAATCACTGGTACATCCTTTCCTCAAGCCACTTTGTGGATAAGATAGGGTTTCTGAAACGGGGTAAAAAGAGATGGATGGATATGCAGGTGTACATTTAGGTATATATAGGGTCACTTAGTTTTCTGGGAATAAATGAAGTATTGAAAAGTAAGGAACAGATGGATCTTGTGAAATGGATGAAAGACACAGTCCCAGAGCAACCTCTGGACTTGAGAAGTCAGACAGGACCATGTGTGCAGGAAGGTCTGACTCTTAGGGTAACCAGAGAAGGAGGACAAAAGTAACAGCTCTAGGCCGCTAACATGGGAATCTGAAATGGGTCTGACAATGACAGGGTGGCCCTGGTAAGAACAGATACAGGACGGATTTCTATGTAGTGGTTAGTCTCTCCTATTTCACTGTGTTCTTTCCTCTGCTAATTAAAACCTTTGTCCACCAGAGGATACTTCAGTTACCTTCTATTCTCTGGGTTAAAAATCTGTTTGATGTTTTCCCAGAATTAAGAAATTGTTTTGTACTAACTGCAATTAAAAACAATGGAAAATACCATTTCAGCAAAAGTACAGATGGATTCTGTTTGCCTAAGAGAAGAGTGAGAAAACTCTATGACATTAAAGACTCAACTCAGTCACTGCAAACATGGTCCCTCAATTTACCCACCTATGTGCAGAAGATAATAATACTCATTTTATAAGGATGTTATGATGGTGAATGGGACTAATGCTTACACAGCACTGAAAATACTGAAGTCTAATTAATTTTTATGCATTTTTCCATGGTAGTTGTGTATGTGTGTGTGTTTTATGAAAATCACCTTGTAAAGAAAAATGAGAATGTCCACTTGGTTGGATGAAAAGACAGAGATTAAAGTACTTCTTTTTTTTTTAAGTTATAGGGAAGCATTACTATGATCTATTCTAAGAACTGCAAAGGGTTTTATGTTATTCAGAGACTAATGGAGCTACTCTATTTGTTCTTTTATTAGGCCCCACCAACAGCAATAGAGAAAAATTAATTCCTTGACTCAAGAAAAATTTATTGAGCACCCATTAGGCATTATACTGGGCTCTGGAGATCTGCTTTTTTTAATAAGACAGGATTCTTATCCTTGATAGAGAGAAGTCTATTAAAGAAATTCTCATCTCAAAACAATGAAAAAAATGTACACATGCATTTCAAAGTTTATTCTGTGGCCTATGCAACAGAGATATAGTTTGCTCATAGAGAAGAATAATTCTGTCCATCTACCACTATTAGTTTAAAAAACATCATACTTCTAGATCTAAACATTCCTGAAGATAAAACGTTTCAAACTAAAAAAAAAAAAATTAATGTGATTTTCTAAAAAAAAAAAAAGAATGTATGTGAAGTACAACCAAGAAAGATGATTTAATAGATTATAAGTATTAATGTTGAATTAAATTTCAACTTTAATGCTATTGAAATAAAACCAAAGAAACTTCAGAGAACAAGTTTTGCCACTGATACTGTCATTCATGAAAATGAGCCATGAAAAAGCTGCAGTTTAATAGGCATTGCATTGAATCTGTAGATTGATTTGGATAGTACAGTCATTTTCACAATGTTGATTCTTCCAATCCAAGAACATGGTATATCTCTCCATCTGTTGGTATCATCTTTAATTTCTTTCATCAGTGTCTTATAGTTTTCTGCACACAGGTCGTTTGTCTCTTTAGGTAGGTTTATTCCTAGGTATTTTATTCTTTTTGTTGCAATGGTAAATGGGAGTGTTTCCTTAAATTCTCTTTCAGATTTTTCATCATTAGTGTATAGGAATGCAAGAGATTTCTGGGCATTAATTTTGTATCCTGCTACTTTACCAAATTCATTGATTAGCTCTAGTAGTTTTCTGGTAGCATCTTTAGGATTCTCTATGTTTAGTATCATGTCATCTGCAAACAGTGACAGTTTTACTTCTTCTTTTCCGATTTGGATTCCTTTTATTTCTGTTTTTTCTCTGATCGCTGTGGCGAAAACTTCCAAAACTATGTTGACTAATAGTGGTGAGAGTGGACAACCTTGTCTTGTTCCTGATCTTAGTGGAAATGGTTCCAGTTTTTCACCATTGAAAATGATGTTGGCTGTGGGTTTGTCATATACGGCCTTTATTATGTTGAAGTAAGTTCCCTCTATGCCTATTTTCTGGAGAGTTTTTACATAAATCGGTGTTGAATTTTGTCAAAAGCTTTTTCTGCATCTATTGAGATGATCATATGGTTTTTATCCTTCAATTTGTTAACATGGTGCATCACATTGACAGATTTGCGTATACTGAAGAATCCTTGCATTCCTGGGATAATCCCCACTTGATCCCCATGGTGTATGATCCTTTTAATGTGCTGTTGGATTCTGTTTGCTAGTATTTTGTTGAGGATTTTTGCATCTATGTTCATCAGTGATATTGGTCTGTAGTTTGGCATTTTTCACAGAACTGGAACAAAAAATTTCACAATTTGTATGGAAACACAAAAGACCCTGAATAGCCAAAGCAATCTTGAGAAAGAAAAACAGAGCTGCAGGAATCAGGCTCCCTGACTTCAGACTATACTACAAAGCTACAGTAATCAAGACAGTGTGGGACTGGCATAAAAACAGAAATATAGATCAATGGAACAGGATAGAAAGCCTAGAGATAAACCCACGCACATATGGTCACCTTATCTTTGATAAAGGAGGCAAGAATATACAGTGGAGAAAAGACAGCCTCTTCAATAAGTCGTGCTGGGAAAACTGGACAGCTACATGTAAAAGAATGAAATTAGAACACTTCCTAACACCATACACAAAAATAAACTCAAAATGGATTAAAGATCTAAATATAAGGCCAGACACTATGAAACTCTTAGAGGAAAACATAGGGAAAACACTCTGTGACATAAATCACAGCAAGATCCTTTTTGACCCAGCTCCTAGAGAAATGGAAATAAAAACAAAAATAAACAAATGGGACCTAATGAAAGTTAAAAGCATTTGCACAGCAAAGGAAACCATAAACAAGATGAAAAGACAACCCTCAGAATGGGAGAAAATATTTGCAAATGAAGCAACTGACAAAGGATTAATCTTCAAAATATACAGGGAGCTCATGCAGCTCAATATCAAAAAACAAACAACCCAATCCAAAATGGGCAGAAGACCTAAATAGACATTTCTCCAAAGAAGATATACAGATTGTCAACAAACACATGAAAGGATGCTCATCATCACTGATCATTAGAGAAATGCAAATCAAAACTACAACGAGGTATCACCTCACCGGTCAGAATGGCCATCATAAAAAAATATACAAACAATAAATGCTGGAGAGGGTGTGGAGAAAAGGGAACCCTCTTGCACTGTTGGTAGGAATGTAAATTGATACAGCCACTATGGAGGCTCCTTAAAAAACTAAAAACAGAACTACCTTATGACCCAGCAATGCCACTACTGGGCGTATACCCTGAGAAAACCATAATTCAAAAAGAGTCATGTACTACAATGTTCATTGCAGCTCTATTTACAATAGCCAGGACATGGAAGCAACCTAAGTGTCCATCATTGGATGAATGGATAAAGAAGATGTGGCACATATATACAATGGAATATTACTCAGCCATAAAAAGAAACTAAATTGAGTTATTTGTAGTGAGGTGGATGGACCTGGAGTCTATCATACAGAGTGAAGTAAGTCAGAAAGAGGAAAACAAATACCATACGCTAACACATATATATGGAATCTAAAAAAAAGGGGGGGGAAAGGTTCTGAAGTACCTAGGGACAGGACAGGAATAAAGATGCAGACGTAGAGAATGGACTTGAGGACACGGGGAGGGGGAAGGGTAAGCAGGGACGAAGTGAGAGAGTAGCACTGACATATATACACTACTAAATGTAAAATAGGTAGCTAGTGGGAAGCATCTGCATCGCACAGGGAGATCAGCTCCTGCTTTGTGATCACCTAGAGGGGTGGGAGAGGGAGGGTGGGAAGGAGACGCAAGAGGGAGGGGATATGGGGATATATGTATACATATAGCTGATTCACTTTGTTATACAGCAGAAACTAACACAACATTGTAAAGCAATTATACTTCAGCAAAGATGTTTAAAAAAAATGATTAAAAAATAGCAGTAGTTCTAGGGCCATCATTGATGTCTAGCAATACCAAATAAATATCAACCACTGTAGGTAATAAAGGTTTTATCTCCCCTAACATGGGTGTCCCAAGCTAAATGTTCACCACTTTTATGCAGACTCATCTGTCAATGAAATCTTCCCAGGAGAAGATATTGCCACACTATGGAGAGGGGCATCCTGCCACATTGCTCACTAATTGGTCCATACCTAGGACCTCTCAGCGGCACACCACAGATGATGCAGTAGATTTTGCTTTAAAATAAAAGAATCACTTCCGGACCTGGGAGTAATTTAGGAAACACATTAGCAACACCCTCACCAATCTCATACTTCACAAACAAAATGATGGAGCTTTTTAATAGGAGGAATAGACCAAAACGAGTCTTCAATTAGACATAAGCCTCCAAAATCACAGACAGTTCTAATCACTTTAAAGCTACTAAATTTGCCCCAATAAGGCAAAATATCATGAAATCACCAGCATCAACAAACACTTCTTCAGTGTCTATGATGAATAAAAACATAATGCATGATGCTAGGGATACACAGAGAAATGGAACACAATATCTGACCTCAAAGGGTTTGTAAGATAATTGAGAAAGAGAACACAGACATTTTAAAGTGAAGTGAAATACAAGGTAGCACGAGGAAAACTACAGCACTAGATGAGCAGTTAAGCTAAAGGGATGGGTGGGGGGAGCAGCATTTAACTAAGGTGCATTATATATCCCTAAGCCAATCACTGACCAGCATGCTCTACATAGTTACATGCTTAATTTGAGTTTTAAGATAATAGACTCTATCCTAAGGAAATAATCCAATATTTAAGCAAAACTTCAGGTACAGAATGTTCTAAAACATTATTCATCACCACTGAATAACTGGAAACAATCTAAATATTTAATAGAGTTTTGATTCAACTACACAGAAAAATTATACATAGCCATTAGAGGAGATATTTACAAATCATTATGAGAAAATACTAACTCTAGTACACTAACTCAAAAGTACAGAAACTGTATATGCTTTATGATCTCAACTTAGTGCCTTAAAAAACTATGAAATATTAAACTAATTAGTTACTCTGAAAATTAGTAAATAAAGAAAATCATTAGGCACTTATCCTGTCATTTTAGGGGGAAAATAATTTATGAGGGAAAGCTCTTTTATAGAGAATAATTCCAGCTAATAAATATAGAAAGAATAGAATTAGAAAATCACCATTTTGAAATCCCCAGTGAAATAATTAATTCAGGCAAGAATCTCAGTGAATGCTAACACCATTAGGTGAAAAGATAATGAGGGACTGGATACTATGTGAAAGTGCCAAAATTTCACCCCACAGACTACTTGCAGATCACAAAGGGAAAAAAAATGCAAGTATGTGACTGCATCACTTTAATTGGGGAATCAAACAGCATGGCTCCTAGTAAGATACTCTGACATTATATGCCTCTCGACATGAACTAATATGAGCTACACAGCGTCACCTATGAAACAGTCTTGCCAAAAATGTTAGCCATGGCCTTAGATCTAATTTCCAGTCTGTAGGAAACACAGGGAACAGAGCAAGTCAACTATTACCTGGAGGAAACAATCCCTCAACAAAATGTGAGACATTCTACAAGATTGGTTTCTTGAAAAGGTGATGTCATGAAAAGAAACTAGAGAAACGTAATAACCCAATGGCCACCCTTAACTGTATCCTGGTTTGGAAACCAATCTAGGGGAAACTGAGGATATTTTAAATACAGATTGGGTATTAGGTTATATTTGGGAGCTATTACTAATTTTGATGATCATGTTATTTATGTTACATAAGAGAATGTTTTATATTTTGGAAAGTAAAGAAGCATGGCTCACTCTCCTAAGAGACAGAGATAGACAGAGATGGAGAGAGCTACAGAAAAACAGAGCCAGAAGAGACAGAGAAAGGAATTATTTATGGCAAATTCTAATAACCATTGAATCTAGGTGGTAGGTATATGGTCCTTCATGCTAGCCTTTCATTTTTTCTATGTGCTTACATTTTTTATAATAAAAACTTGAAAAAATATGTATAGAAAAAAGACTAAAAAGAAATATACCAAAATATTGACAGTAGTTATGTCAGCATAATTATAGGGGATGTCCCTCTCAGTTAAAAAAATATTATTCTGTAACTTCAAAGAAACGCAGGCATTAGGTAGAATTGTGTGTGAAAAAAATAAAAAGCCCTAAGCCTATCCATTTAAGGCAGTTGTGATGTGTGCTATTGTTGCTTTGGTTCTGACATTATATATATCAGTAGTTTCCAAAAGGAAGTTCAAGGCATAGTAAGTCATATTTCAAATAGTATCTTGGCAAAGCAAGAGGGAGGGCTACAAAAACAGGCCAACCCAGACACGAACTGCCCACACAGCTCATTAATAAAGAAGGACATTTTTTAAATCTTGAAAAAATTCAATCCAAAACCTCTGGGGAAATTCTTTTCTGCATAGTTATTCAATAATAGAGAAGTCTGGAAAGCAACAAATGGCAAGAACAGCAGTGGAGAAATGGGGGGAGATCTTGGAATGATAATGGAAAACAAATTAGAGATTAGTTTCCAATGACGTCAGTGAGAAACAGGTCAGTGCTGATTTGCACTGGGTATCGAGGCAAGACTGCCTTTCCTCACTGCTAGCTGAGACCATCTAGTCCCAGGTAATGTTCAAATTGGGAACACAAGAAACCTTCATCTAGCAAAGCATATAAATAGGAGCCTTCGGGGGTTCATTCATCAAAAAAAGAGCAAGAAATGAAATATGCAGAACTTGCCAAGAGACGACAGAGTTAAGAGATAAAGTTACAAAAATATGTAAAAGATATTAATGTCAGGAAGAAAGAGAAAGCATTCAGCCTGGAGCTAAGAATAATGATGTGAAATAAAATTAAGAACTGAAAAAAACTGTAGTAAAAATTATTTAAATGATGTCCTCGGACCATCTCTTACCACTTGCCTTTAGATTCAACCAAGCAGTTTAATAGTCACATGCTTCTTGTACCAGTGCGTGGCTTAACCCTCTTCCCTTTTAGTCAGAGAGTGGCTTACACCGAGAGTCCGTAAATAATAGTCTAGTACAGGGGTGCCCAATTCTTGCTGCACATGAGGAACACTGGGAGAAATTTTTAAATTCTAGCATCCAGGCTGCATCCTATACCTGTTAAGCCAAAAAATCTACAAGTGGGAACAAAGTGTCAGTATACCTAAAGACTGTCAGGAGATTCCAACGTGCAGCAGGGTTTGGGAAGTACTGGTGTGGTATGCAGAAGCAAATGCTGGGAGCTGTACCGATGACAGCGGATTAAAGTATTTTAGGCAAAACCTCCCTCACAAGCGCTAACAGCTCAAATCATATACCGTCTACATAGGAAGAGGCAAGAATTGTGATACTATAGGCAGTAAAGTCTAGAGCTGAGAGAGTCAACCACCAGGAATGGAAGCTAGTGAATTGTCCCACAGGTTCAGCTTGGTAAGAATGTTGTAAGAACTGATTCCAGACTAGCTGAAAATAAATGGGATGTCTTTTTTTCACACCCCCCCCCCTTTTTTTTGCGGTACACGGGCCTCTCTCTGTTGTGGCCTCTCCCGTTGCGGAGCACAGGCTCTGGACGCGCAGGCTCAGCGGCCATGGCTCACTGGCCCAGCCGCTCCGCGGCATGTGGTATCTTCCCGGACCGGGGCACGAACCCGTGTCCCCTGCATCGGCAGGTGGACTCTCAACCACTGTGCCACCAGGGAAGCCCTTTTCACCCCTTTTTATGGATAGAAATCGAGAGTCTATATACTCTGTTACCGTTTAAAAACAACTGCATTAAAACTTTTTCAGTCCTAACTGATGTTGGTTTTATTTCAGAATATGACACCCATTTTGAATTGTTTCCATTCCTTTTTTGTTTTCTGATAGAGCATTTATTAATACTCCTCATATAACAATTTGGAAGCTTTCTTGAATCACTGTAACTTTTTTAAAATATATGAAGTAGCCAAGACATGGAAACAACCTAAATGTCCATCGAAAGATGATTGGATAAAGGAGATGTGGTACATATATACAATGGGATACTACTCAGCCATAAAAAGGAATGAAGTAATGCCATTTGCAGCAACATGGATGCAACTAGAAGATTATCATACTAAGTGAAGTAAGTCAGAAAGAGAAAGAAAAATACCATATGATACCACTTATATGTGGAATCTAAAATATGGCACAAATGAATCTATGTACAAAACAGAAAGAGACTCACAGACGTAGAGAACAGACTTGCAGTTGCCAAGGTGGGGGGAGGGGGAGGGATGGACAGGGAGTTTGGGGTTAGTAGATGCAAACTATTACATTTAGAATGGATAAACAACAAGGTCCTACGGTATAGCACAGGGAACTATATCCAATCTCCTGGAATAAACAATAATGGAAAAGAATATTAAAAAAGAATGTATATATGTGTAAAACTGAGTCACTTTGCTGTAAGCAGAAATTAGCACAACAGTGTAAATCAACTATACTTCAATTTAAAAAATATATATATATACATATATATGTATATACAAAAATGAGCTTGTAAAAATTGAATATCCATATGCAAAAATAAAATGATTCTGAACCCTTACCTCACATCATACACAAAAATTAACTTAAAGTGGATCATGGGCCTAAATGTAAAACTAAACCTATGAAACTTCTAGGAGAAAACATAGGAGAAAATCTTAGTGACCTTGGGTTAGGCAAGTAATTTTTAATAGAATAAACACAAATTCTAAAGAAAAAGATTGATGACTTGGACTCTGTCAAAATTTAAAACTTTTGCTCTTCAAAAATCACTGTTACAAAAATGAAAAGGTAAGCCACAGTCTTGAAGAAAATATTCACAATACTTATATCTGACAAGAGACATGTCCAGAATAAAAAGAACTCTTGTAGTTCAACAATAAAATGGACGACTCAGTTTTAAAAACAGAAAGTCCATAAAAGAAGGTACACGAATAGCAAATAAGTAGTACATGAAAAGATGTCCAACATCATTAGTCATTAGGGAAACCAAGAGATACCACTACACAATCCCTAGAATGGCTAAAATTAAATACTGACAGTTTTCCACGATGTGGAGAAACTGGAACTTTCATAGTTTTCTGTTGGAAATGCAAATTGGTTCAGCCACTATAGAAAACAGTTTGGTAGTTTATAAGTTAACATACACTTAGCATATGATCCAGTACATCCACTCCCAGGTATTTACCTGAGAGAAATGAAAACATAGATCTACACAAAGACTTCTTATACTCAAATTTTCATAGAAGCTTTATTCACAACACCCAAAAACTGGAAACCATCTATAAATATCCATCAACTATGAATGGATAAACAAATTTTGGCATATTGTATGATGGAGTGATACACAGCAACAAAAAGAATAATTAGTGTTACAGGCAATGATTTGCAAAAACATTATGCTAAGTGAAAGTAGCCGGATACAAAAGATTACATTACATGAAATTCTAAAAAAAGATAAAACTATAGTGGTAGAAAATAGATTGGTCATTGCCATGGGCCAAGCAGTAGAGTGTTGGTGGAGACACAGGGGGACTTCTGGGGATGACATAGTTGTTCTATATCTTGATTGTGGTGTCTGTTACATGACTGCATGCATTTTTCAAAACTCATTGAATTATCCACTTAAAATAAGTGAATTTTATTGTATGTAAATTATACCTCAATAAAGCTGATTAGAAACCCTTTTGATAATAGATTCTTTTCATTTTTAAAAATAGGGGCTGGGCTTCCCTGGTGGCGCAGTGGTTGAGAGTCCGCCTGCCGATGCAGGGGACACGGGTTCGTGCCCCGGTCTGGGAAGATCCCACATGCCACGGAGTGGCTGGGCCCGTGAGCCATGGCCCCTGGGCCTGTGTATCCGGAGCCTGTGCTCCGCAATGGGAGAGGCCACAACAGTGAGAGGCCCGCATACCGCAAAAAATAAATAAAAAAATAAGTTAAAAAAAAAATAGGGGCTGAAAGTAGTATTATTTACTTATTTATTTGTTTTGGCTGCATTGGGTCTTCGTTCCTGCGTGTAGGCTTGCTCTAGTTGCAGCGAGCAGGAGCTACTCTTAGTTGCAGTGTGCAAGCTTCTCTTGCTGTGGAGCACAGGCTCTAGGTGTGTGGGCTTCAGTAGTTGTGGCATGCAGGCTCAGTAGTTGTGGCTGTGGGCTCTAGGGCGCAGGCTCTAGTTGTGGTGCATGGGCTTAGCTGCTCTGTGGCATGTGGGATCTTCCCAGACCAGGGATTGAACCCGTGTCCCATGCATTGTCAGGCAGATTCTTAACCACTGCACCACGAGGGAAGTCCCTAAAAGTAATATTTTGATGTGGATGGGGAACTGACTTCAGAAAGATGGGAGACAAAGGGGTAAATACTACATATCCCTTTCCTTGGGTGGAGATGTGTCAACAACAGGATTTCTTCCCTGAGTGATTAGTACTCAAATCAATCTTATTCAATGCTAAAATAAAGAAGGTGATTGCATAGGAAGCAGAGTTTGTAGATGATCCTTAAATTTCTTTCAGTAGTGCATGCCAAATGAATGAAGATGAATTGTTGGATGATTTTATACTGTGTGAATAAGGATAGGTAATGCATTTTAAGAAAAGCAATTCAAACCTACATTAATAATATTATATAGGCTCAAGCTATTTTCCCAGGATACCCTGTTACCTGAAATTATTGATAAGTATTGTAGACATGATAATGGTCTTATGGTTTAAAAAAATTCTTTATCTTTTAGAGGTAAACACTAAAGATTTTACAATGAAGTAATATGACATCTGGGATTTGCTTTAAAATAATCCAGCGGAGTTAGAAGTAAGAGGTGAGAATAGTTAGGAACATAGAGGAAATAAGATTGGACACATACTGATAATTGTTGAAGCCAAGTGAGTAAGTAAGTACAGGGGATTTACTTTTCTATTTTCTCTATTTTGTGTATGTTTGAACGTTTCCATAATAAAGAGGGTGTTTTTTTTTAAGTTTCCTGGGGAAAAATCTTGGCCTGGAGTCATCCTGGACTGTGCTACATGCTCCATAAGGGCGAGAAGAGAAGTTGAAAACACATCCTTCAAGTCAAGGGGATGTGGTATAGTGGAATCAGCAAGGGTGCTCATCCATTCTATGCCAAGGGCCTCTCTGGAGGATTTGATGTGCTTGGATGGTAAGTTTAGTGGGTATCACTGGGCAGAGGTGATGCCCAAAGTCTGGTGGATACAGGCTTATGATTCTGAGCTAATTTGGTTCTGTGCTATTTGAACAAGGACCCCAGGCAGAAACTGAGGGTATAAGAGATAGTATTCAATATGCTGGGGAGAAGTAAAGGAAAAGGAAAGGTGAGCTTCCAGGATTCCTGCCAATGAGAAATCATTTGGGGAATATCTATAATCACTGCGAAGGCGAAGTTTCACCACATCATCCCAATAGGCTGCTCTGAATTATAAACCCAACAGAATGCTAGGAACAGACAGTACAGAAGATTAAAATTTTCCATTCTATATAGTAATTGCAAAAAAAATACTATTAGAAATTCAAAAAAATCCAGAGAAGGGTAATTAATTATTTTTTTAGATACTCAAGGAAAACGTATGAAAACAAGAGGCCAAAAGATGATAAAATTGGAGACTTGAAGGTTGTAAATCCTTAGAGGTATAAATAGTGTGGTAGGGACTTTTCACTAAACCCTAGAATGCTAGAACTAGAAGATGCCACTTAAAGCTTAAAAGATGTAATATAATTCCAACAAAAGGAAGTATACTTTATAAGAATGTTTTAGCTAAGAACACAAATAAGCTTATGCACGTTTAGCAAATAAAAAAATATAATTAAAGGGAAGTAGGATATCTGAGAGAAAAATCTTAAACATTTTGAGACCAACACCATGGAAGTCATCTAAGCTTTTTACAATCTACCCATTGGTACTACTTCAGAGGCTGAGTTGGACAAATCATCTGTGTTGCCAAATACTGCAGTTCTTAGTTTTTTGAGATTTGATTAAAACCCTTGAGTCACTGTCAGAATAGCTGTTGGTCCTTCACATATACAAGGAATCTCCATTTCTAGAGTCAGACATGAGAACTCATGCTGGCCAGAAACGGAATAATGCAGCATTCCACCACTCCGGGTACCATCCTTGAAAACTTACTCTTTCAGTTATTTACTGCTGTGTAACAAACTACCAAAACCCAGTGGCTTAAAACAGCACCTTTTTATTATATTTATGATTTGGGAAGGGCTGAGCTAGGTGATTCTTCTGCTCCATATGGCATCCAGTGGGGTCACGTGTGCTATTCAGCCAATGGCTGGGCTAGGCTGGAGGTTAGTTGCAGCTGCTTCCCTCACTAGCCCAATGTCTTAACAGTGCTGCAGATGGCTGGGTTTAGTTGAGCTCCTCTGCCTCACTATATAATCTCAGGACTTCTCCACATGTTTCCTCCAGCAGGGTTGTTAGAGTTCTTACCTGATGGTTGACTTGTGATCAGGACTCCAAGAGACAAAGGAGAAGCCTGTCTGACCTCTTAGAGTCTAGCCCCAGAACTGGCAGCATCACTTTTGTTGTGCTCTGTTGATCAAAACAATCCAGGCCAGCCCTGATTCAAGGGAAGGAGAAATGGACTTCTCAATGTAAGAAGTGTCAAACAACTTGAAGCTATGTTTAATCCATCACAGATGCCCTCAGAAAACTGTCAGGAATGGAAAACTACCCTTGTCTGCCTTTAAGGAGAACCAGAAAGGAATTTTCCTGGACTAAATGTTTATTCAATAAGAAAGATAAATAGTTCTACATATCTCAATATTTCTGTTTTTAGCCAGACCAACAGAATATTCTCCACCACATATAGAAGTAATTTTTTCCTTGATTTACCTGTATATGTAGGTGAATGTGTATAAAATATGTATGCATCATAATATATATGCATTTGTCAAATGACATTGTTAGAAAGGAAGTTGGGATTGTTCTAAATAACATATGATAGAGAATGAATCTTTTTATTTTTAATTTTCTTAAAGAGTCCTAAAGCTTATCACAAGGAATATGTAATAATAGCAATAATAATTCATGGTTACAAGTGTAAAGATGCATAGGCATCTTTTAATACATTGTATCATTTATTTGTTACAAGAACTCAGCATGCTGATATTATTAGTTCAAGGTCACATGCTATAACCAGGATTTGAAGCCAGGTTCACTATAGTTCTAAAGCCTATAGCCACACTACAAATGTAGTAGAGAAATAACAAGTGTTGGCAAAGAAGTGAAGAAACGGGAGCTCTCATACACAGCTGACAGGATTGTTAGTTGTTACAATTATTGCAACCAATTTGGAAAACACTTAGTTGAAAACATATATTGCATGACCCAGTCCCACTACTAGTTAAATCCCCTAGAGAAACTCATTCACATGTACATGAGAATACAAATGTATTTATAATTCACTGTAAGTAATACCAAAGAAAGAGGAAACAGCACAGGTGTCAACCAACAGTAGAACAGATAGCGAAGTGGTAGTGTGTTCATATACTGGGATAATCTGCACTAGTGAAAATGAATACCTGGAACACCATGCATCAACAAGGATGAATCTCAAAAATCCAAAACTGAGCAAAGGAGCAAGTCACAGATGAATACCTAAGTATGATTCTATTTATATAAAGCAGAAACCACTGAACAATATGTTCACTAAAATGCATACAGAGGGATAAAACTATGATGAAATAAGGCAACATCACACAAAATTCAGCCAGGAGGGAGAGGAATATGATCTGGTAGAAACACACAGGGGGCACCCGGTACAGAACAAAATTCTATTTCTTGGCCTGAGTGGGAGTTCATTTTGTTATTTTTCTTTTAACTAAAAATGCATCATTTACACAGCTAACCATATCGATGGTCTTCCTAGCATATTTCAGTGCCTGTAGCTAGTCTGCCACACTGCAGTTATCTGTTAACTGCTTTCCCGTCATCTATCCTAGCATGGCCGGGCAGGGTGAAGTAAGCTGATTAATGCTCCTGCCCTCACTCTGAGCAGCTAACACCAAAACCCATTGGGTAATTGGCTTTAATAAGTGTTTGAAAATCTGTTACACAAAAATTAGGTTATTGCATTTCTAAAGAATGTCTATGAAATAACATTACTATTTTAACTTATTTAGGTGAAATATATGATTCTCCAGTTTTCCTTGGCATATTATTTTTTAAATCAGCATCACAGATCAACTATACAGCATAGTGCCCATCGTTAATAATACTGTATTGTATATTTTAAAATTTGCTAAAACAGTAGATCTATGTTAAATGTTCTTATTCACACACAATAATAATAATAAAGAGGGTGAGAGGAAACATTTGGACGTGATAGATATGTTTATGGTATAGATTATGGTGATAATTTCACAGGTGTATACTTATCTCCAAATTCATCAAGTTGTATACAATAAATACATACAGTGTTTTGTGTATCAGTCATACCTTAACTAAGTGGTTTTTAAAAAATCACCACCACATGCTACTATGAGATACATTGCTTTAAAAGCAAAAGACTCATTAAACCCACACACTTGTGGTCAATTAATCTATCACAAAGGAGGAAAGAATATACAGTGGAGAAAAGACAGTCTCTTCAATAAGTGGTGCTGGGAAAACTGGACAGCTACATGTAAAAGAGTGAAATTAGAACATTCTCTAAAAACATATACAAAAATAAATTCGAAATGGATTAAAGACCTAAATGTAAGACCAGATACCATAAAACTCCCAGAGGGAAACATAGGCAAAACACTCTTTGACATAAATCGTAGCAATATTCTTTTTGATGTCTCCTAAAGCAAAGGAAACAAAAACAAAAATTAAAAAATGGGACCGAATTAAACTTAAAAGTTTTACACAGCAAAAGAAACCATTGACGAAATGAAAAGACAACCTACTGACTCGGAGAAAATATTTGCAAATGATATGACCAATAAGGGGTTAATACCCAACATATGTAAATAGTTCATATACCCCAAAATCAAAAAAACAACCGATTAAAAAATGGGCAGAAGAACTGAATAAACATTTTTCCAAAGAGGAAATGCAGATGGTCAACAGGCATATGAAAAGATGTTCAACATCACTAATCATCAGGGAAATGCAAATCAAAATCACAATGGGCTATCACCTCATACCTGTCAGAATGGCTATCATCAAAAAGAACACAAATAACAAATGTTGGCGAGGATGCGGAGAAAAGGGAACCCTTGTACACTGTTGTTGGGAATGTAAATTGGTGCAGCCACTGTGGAAAACAGTATGGAGGTTTCTCAAAAAACTAAAAATACAACTACCATATGACCCAGCAATTCCACTCCTGGGTATATATCCCCCAAAAAAACAAAAACACTAATTTGAAAAGATATATGTACCCCAATGTTCATAGCAGCGTTATTTACAATTGCCAAGATACGGAAGCAACCTAAACATCCATCAACAGATGAATAGATAAAGAAGATGTGGTATATACACACAGTGGGATACTACTCAGCCATTAAAAAGATGAAATTGTGCCATTTGCAGCAACATGGATGGACTTGGAGGGTATAATGCTAAGTGAAATAAGTCAGACAGAGAAAGACAAATACTATATGATATCACTTATATGTGGAATCTGAAAAATACAACAAACTAGTGAATATAACAAAAAAGAAAGCAGACTCACAGATACAGAGAACAAACTAGTGGATACCAGTGGGGAGAGGGAAGGGGGAGGGGCAATATAGGGGTAGGGTATTAAGAGGTACAAACTATTACGTATAAAATAAGCTACAAGGGCTTCCCTGGTGGTGCAGTGGTTGGGAGTCCGCCTGCCGATGCAGGGGACACGGGTTCATGACCAGGTCTGGGAAGATCCCACATGCCTCGGAGTGGCTGGGCCCGTGAGCCATGGCCACTGAGCCTGCACATCCGGAGCCTGTGCTCCACAATGGGAGAGGCCACAACAGTGAGAGGCCCGCGTACCGCAAAAAAAAAAAAAAAAAGCTACAAGATATATTGTACAACACAGGGAATATAGCCAATATTGTATAATAACTATAAATGGTGTATAACCTTTAAAAATTGTGAATCACTATATTGTACACCTATGACATATATTATACATCAACTATACTTCAGTAAAAAATAAATAAAAATAAATAAATAAAAGCAAAAGACTCACCATATCTGTGTAGAAAGGGTAACCACAGACTCCATTATGAGCAAATTTGTCTATATTTGTTGTGTACAAAGGCCAGCAAAAAATGTGTTTGTAGCTTGATACTGAAGACAGGGGTAATGAAAAGGAAAGGAAAATTTCACTGCTCCAATGTGGAAAGAGGAAATCATTAGCAAAGTAAATAGTTATTTTAAGTAGTACATTCTATTTTATAATATAGATATCCTAGAGCAAAAGAGAGCAAAGCGTTCTAAAATTATCAAGTATTCCACCTTCACAAAGAAAGTAAATACGATAATTAGAAAAATCCAAGTGAAGTATATTTGATTTCTACTTGGCATAAATGCAAAGCAGAAAGACTTCTTAGGGTTTTTTCTTCCCTTTCACTATAAGTTGATGTCAAAATAATTGAAGGAAAAGAACTTCAAATCATGATCCTTTCTCCCTTCATATCAAAGCCAAGGTTTTACTCCTAGTTATTTTAACAGGTAACATATTAAGTCAAAACAAAGTAAATTAAAATTCATTCTCTGGAGGGCACATTTTTATCTGATTAAAATGAGACAGTAAGTTATGCATCAGGTAAGTAAAACCATGCTTTCAGAGCAATTTGAAAGGGAAATACTTTTCTCCAGTTGTGAAACTTCATAACTATTTATTTTTAAAAATTGGTAGTTTGACTTATTCTATTTCTTTATCATTTTACAAGGAATACATTCCAGAATCATGTGATCTTCTATTATGTATATTTAAAATAACTATCTTCAATGCAAAGAATGAAATCAACATTATATGATGCAAGTTTATGTTTGCTTTTAATAAAATTAATAGGATTCCCTAGTAATGCTCATTGTCATTATGAATCTAATACTAGATTCTCTAAATTTTTCCTGGACAAGAGTAAATATAAGTAACATAAAATCAATTCTAGCATTTTTGTGCCTAGCATTGTATATTATCTCTGATCCTTAAAAATCTGTGCAGGTTGTTATTATCCCCATTTTACGTATGAAGACACTGAGGCTTAGAGAAGTTGAGTAACTTGCTCAGCACTGCATTCCTGGCAAATGGCCAGATGGGGATTGGAATCTAGATCTTCCACTGCTTCCATGTTATTATGCATATTTATACTATGTCAATTAACACATGGCCTTTGGATTATAACAACTTTAATACAGCAGTGCCTGCTAGGGGGCAAACAATTTGTTATGTCCCCCAAACACCATTATTTTTTTAAATGTTCTACTCTAAAAGAATGTTTTTCTGTTATTTAAATTTAATTAGAATGTAGATTCATTCCAAATTATAAAGATACTACCCTCACAATATTACATAGGGTGATGAAGGCAAATGTTCTGGAGTAGCAGGCACTTCTAAATATTATTGTTTACAGTTAACTATAATATTTCAGAAATGAAATATTCAATAAAGATAATATATCCATTAAGAATCAATGCATAACTTTGAGCCAAACCAATCTTGAGAAAGAAGAGCAAAGCTGAAGACATCACATTTCCTGATTTCAAATTATATTACAAAGCTATAGTAATCAAAACAGTATGCTATAAGCATTAAAAACAGACACATGGATCAGTGGAACAGAATAGAGAGACCAGAAATAAGCCCATCCATATATAGTTGTTAATTTACAACAAAGGAGCCAAAAATAGAGAAAGGAAATAGTCTCTTCAATAAATGGTGTTGGGAAAACAGAACAGCCACATGCAAAAGTATGAAATTGGATCCCTATCTTCACCATCCACAAAAATCAACTCAAAATGGATTACAACTTGAATGTAAGACCTGAAACCATAAACCTTTTAGAAGAAAACATAGGGGTAAGCTCCTTGACATCAGTCTTAGCAATGATTTTTTGGATTTGATAGCAAAAGCAAAGGCAACAAAAACAAAATAAACATGTAGGACTGCATCAAACTAAAAGGCTCTGCTCAGCAAAGGAGATCATGAACAAAATGAAAAGGCAACCTACGGACTGGGAGGAAATATTTGCAAACCACATATTCAATAATGGGTTAATATCCAAAATATACAAGGAACTCATACAACTCAATAGCAGAAAACCGAATAACCCAATTTTAAAATGGACAAAAGACCTGAATAGATATTTTTCCAAAGGAGACATACAAATGGCCAACAAGTACAGGAAAAGGTGTTCAATATCCCTAATTATCATGGAAATACAAGTCAAAACCACAATGAGATATCATCTCACACCTGTTAGGATGGCTATTATCAAAAAGACAAGATATAACCAACACTGTGGAGGATGTGGAAAAAAGAGAACCCTTGTGTACTGTTAGTGGGAATGTAAACTGATACAACCACTGTGGATAAAAGTATGGAGGTTCCTCAAGAAATTGAAACTATAACTACCATATGATCAGAAAGCCCATTTCTGGATATATAGCCAAAGAAAATAAACCATTATCTCAAAGAGATATCTGTACTCCCACATTCACTGCAGCATTACTCACAATAGCCAAGGTATAGAAACCAGAGAGTAGAAAAGTGATTGCCACTGGCTTGGTGGGGGAGGGGGAATAGGGTAGGGAGAGGTTGGTAATAGGGCACAACCTATCATTATAAGTTGAGTAAGGTCCATAGAGGATCTAACGTATAACATGGTGACTATAGTTCATAGCACTGTATTATATAATCAAAACTTGCTAGAGAGTAGAATTTACATGTTCTCACCAATAAAGGGGGCAGGGAATATGTGAGGTGATGGATGTGTGAATTAACTAGATGGGGGAAATCCTTTCACAACGTATACATATATCAAGTCATCATATTGAATATTTTAAATGTCTTAAACAATTTATTCGTCAATTATACTTCAATAAAGCTAAAAAAAGAAAGCATAATTTCAAACTAATCTTTTTTTAAAATAAATTTATTTATTTATTTTATTTTTGGCTGTGTTGGGTCTTCATTGCTGCGCGTGGGCTTTCTCTAGTTGCAGCGGGTGGGGGTTACTCTTCATTGCGGTGCACAGGCTTCTAATTGCGGTGGCTTCTCTTGTTGCGGAGCACAGGCTCTAGGCACGCAGGCTTCAGTAGTTGTGGCAGACGGGCTCAGCAGTTGTGGCTCATGGGCTCTAGAGTGTAGGCTCAGTAGTTGTGGCGCAAGAGCTTAGTTGCTCCGCGGCATGTGGGATCTTCTGGACCAGGGCTCGAACCCGTGTGCCCTCCATTGGCAGGCAGATTCTTAACCACTGCACCACCAGGGAAGCCCTCAAACTAATCTTAATTGAGTTTAAACCACCTGATTCCTATGTAAAAGAGATATCTTTGGAAAATGATATACCTATGTTCTCAAATACATCAGCACACAAACAGTTTGAAATTTTGGGGAAAAAAAACTGCATTAACAAAACTCACTAAGCTCCAGTGGATAATAAGATTGTGATTCTGTACATACATACGTATGGCAGTTCTCGTAGCAGCAGCTGAAGAAGGAGGAAAAGGAAGAAAAAGAAGAAAATGAGGAAGACAGAAGAGGGAAAAGGAGGAAGAAGGAAATAGAAGAAAGAGGAGAAAAAGTAGGAGGAAGAAGCAAGACAAAGAGATACAGGTGAAAGAAGAAGAGAGAAAGGAAAGAAGAGATGGAAGAAGAGATGGGAGAAGAGGAAGAGGAGAGGAGAGGAGAAAGAGAATCTGCCATGATATTCTAATTCCAGATCATTATTTGAAATTCTGGGTACTTGAATTACATAGCTCTACAAGATCCTACTTGGGGACAGACAAAAAATGATAGCGTACCAAGTCACCTCTGTCCCTAAATTTTGACGCTGCTGCCAGAAAGCAGAGACTCTGTACTGTAAATTGGGGACTGCCACATTAAAGAGTATAAAGTCCAAATTACCAAGAAGGGAAATAGAACTAATATTTACTGAATGCCTACTGTGTGCCAGACCTTTCATGAGGTGCATTACAAGTATTTTATCATTTCATAACATTAATATTATTATAGCCATTTTACAGATTGGAAAACTGAGACTCAAAGAAGTTAAGTGGTTTCATCACAAGTAAGTGGTAGTCTAGAATTTAGAGAGTCCCACTTGACTCTTTCTATTCTTATCTCCTACTTCACTTCCCTAGAGGTATGGTGCTTGTTAATGATACATTCTAAATAGCAGCAGCTCAAGGCCCTCTTCCCCCTGCCTCTCCTTGAGAAGAGCTGATGTGGCCAGCAGCCAGAGTCACTACCATTGAGCTAAGGGATTATGGGTTGAAGATTTCAGTATGGTTCAAAGACTCTCCTGTCAACATGGCTTGCTGCCCCATTGGATTCCTTAACTTTAGACTCCCATTCCTGGCTCTTCACCTGCTTAGACTTAAGTACTGTGTGACTAAAACTATTTGAGGGGAGAGATGGCCATGTGTGCTGTTGTCCATGGTCCTGAACCACTGTTCAGGTTAGGGTTGTTCATCTGGGAAGTAGTGGTTATGGACGTGGGATAGGGCACAAAACCAGGAAGGCCTAGCAGACCCAGATGTGGTCCAAAGAAAAGGAATTATTGAGTAAGTGGCTTAACCAGCACATCCAATAGAACTTTCTGCAATTATGGTAATGTTCTAATTCTGCACTGTTCAATATTGTTGCCGTTAGCTACATGTGGCTATTGGGCACTTGAAATATGGCTAGTAGATGAGTAACTAAATTTTTAATTTTATTTAATTTTAACTAATTTAAATTTAAATAGCCACAAGTGTACCATATTGTAGAGCACAGGTTAGATCATTAGCACTAAGCTGTTTCCTGAAAATGCAAACTCCTGGGCACCATGTCAGACATACTAAGTCACAATATGTGGGATGAGTCCAGGGATGTGTACTTTTAACCATGAAATTCCTGTGCTCACTGACATTTGAGACCCACTATCCTGCAGGGCATCTGCATCAGCCTCCTCAAACTTTTCATTTGGGTCCATTGATACCTGCCACTTTCACTTCAGTTCCTAAGTTGGTCTTGACTTAGGAAGTTTAATAGCCTCAGCCTCACAGTCAGCCCTGCCTGTACAATGGACCCAGTGGTTCAGGATGGTTGCTGACCTCCCACATCCTCCCTCTGCATCCCAAGGTTCCTTAAAGACCAACTTTAAGGGCACTCATGACACACAAACTCTAAGCACCTGCCTCACCCTGCCCTGAGTCACAGTACTCCCAAATTCATATGCTATTTGCCCTCCCTCCCCATGTATTTTTATCTAGTCCAGAGAAGTAGGCTTGATTTCTGCCTCCCTACATCCCCTGCCCTGCCCCAATCCCCTCTAGTATAGAGATGGTGCTTTCCTAGTTCCCACCAGTCTGTCTCAGACGAATCCTCATCTTTACAATCTCCATCCACAGGCAGGATGTGTGGTGAGCTCTCATGACATTGACGACTATCCTGACCTTCAATTTGAAGTCACTTAGAATAGACCTTCAGGTTCTGATGAATGACTCATTCATCCATAAATTTGATATATCCTTGAACCAATTCTCTTGCAGTGCCAATTCTCTGTAGCTGAGTCCTTTTCTCCAAGCTTCATACACTGATCACATGATCCAGGTTCCAGCATGCTATACCTCTGAGCCCACCTAAGTTAACTAATTTTAATTTAATAATGGAAGTCAGAGATTAAAAACTAAATAATCATTTTCAGGATTGTAAATTCAATATCTATTAAAGTTTTCAGGTACTATGTCTTCTCCCCACCTGCCACTACACGTGCATACATACCACACAAAACTTACACTGATACAACACTTTAAAAATAATTTCCCATGCATTGTCACGTTTGACCAATAGAATGTACAGATTGTTACACTAATAGTCCCACATATATCAAGCCTCCATACTGTGGCAAAGTTCCCACCCTCACTGACCCTGGGCTTGGTCATGTGACTTGCTTTGGCCAAAGACATTTAGCAAATGTGACATAAGCAGAGACGTGGTAAGCATTTGCACATTGGGACTTGCCTTCTTGGAATTACTGCCATTGCCATGTAAGAAACCTAGACTTGGCTGCTGAAGCAGCCACGTGGAGAACTGAGGCATTCTGCTGACAGTCCCAGCTGACTGCCAGATCAGGGTGAGGCCATCCTGGATCCACCGGGTAAACCCCAGATCACTGTAGCTGCAAGAGTGACTCCAGAAAAGCCCAAAAGGAGAACTACCCAGCAGAACTGAGCCCAAAGTGTGAGCAAATAAATTACTGTGTTTTAGGCCACTGAGTTTTGAGATAGTTTGTTACTTAGTGACAGATAACTGATACACAGAGTGACCCTAGGAGATATTGTTATTGTTCCTATTTTATAAGTTAGGAATATGAGCTTCAGAGAGATTAGGTAATTTATCTAAGGTCTTGGAGCTAGAAAGCAGCAGAAGAGGGTCTAGAACTTCAGTCTGTCCCCAAGTTCAGCACCTCTCCCCTACTCTGAACTGCATCTACACAACCTCCATTCAACTAGTACAGCATCACTGATGACCCTAGTCCTCCCCAGACCCCATTTGCTGACCTAGTTACCAACCTTCAGCAGCCCTTTATTGAGGATAAGAGTCATCCCACCTCCCTCTCGGCCTGCTGGTGACCTCACCTCATTACCTTCATTATGCAAAAACTAAGGCCAGGAATTATTTTAAGGGAACCACTTGAATACAGCTAATGGAAGCAGTAAAAGTTGAGGTTACTTTACTTGCAAAATGAATATTCTGGCCTGCAGTCCTGACTTAGGTCATCATAATGGAGAAAAAAGAAAAACTTATTTGGTCTGGAGGTAAATGACAACTAACTAAGGATTAAAGAAATTCATTAGTGAAAAACAGATTTTGGAATCGAAGGTCTTATTCACAGAGAACATTATAGTTAAATTAATTCTTTAATGCAAAACTGAAGAATGAAGTGAAGTTAAATGACAAAACTGTGAAAACAGGCCACAAAGCTGAACACAACATTAAAATGGAAATCTTGGGGTAAATAAGCCTCTGACAGAAGTATTATGAAAAATCTCACCTTTTGGGAAGTTGTACATGAATTACCAAAAGAGTAAGAAGATATGAACAGTTTCATCCTTCATTTCTTCCCCAGATTCTTGAATAACATCATCATCCCCGTTGGGCTAATTCATGGATTTAGTTCCAGATGAAGCAAATAATTTAAAAGCAGGCCCTGCTTCTCAGCTGGAGATGTGTTTACTCGGCTATTAACAAAAGGCATGTTAACTGGTCTTCTAAGTTTGGGGCTTGGGAGCCCAAAACTTAATTTTAAAATTAAAATTTTCACATCTGAATGTAAAACAGTTAGAAAGCAGGTGACATAAATTAAGTGAACTGATCTCCAAGTCAGTTGGAGAATAACTCTTAGTGTGATGATGTGAGGTCATTATGAAAGCTGGTTCAAACGACGGCGTAGATAAAACATGTGAATTCATAAACAAGCTTTCTCTGACCCATTAATTTTCCTGTAGTCCTCTGTCCACACAATGGAGTGCACAATCACACAGGTGTGTCAAGCAGTGCTGCCTAGCCTGGCCCCGTGTTTGTTCCAGTAGGACTTGTGGGCCCACGTAATTTCACTCAGGAAAGGGAAGCAGCATGGGCTGCTGCGGAAGCGCCACTGCCTTTAAGCCACAGTTTAACCGCTCTGTGGCTCATGGTTGTCGTCGGTAAAAGGTGAGTAGAAAGACTCATCCTTCCTACTTCACAGAGTTGCAAGCATAAAAAAATGAAAACATGCTTTGAAAAAGTTAAAAATGCTTAGCAAAACCAAAGTGCTTTGTATCTGGTGAAGAGTATGAAAAGGTGAAACCGCGAGGCTGCAGGTGATGTCTCACATAAAAGCAGGGGCTTTTTAAAACACAAGAAATCTAGGGGCTTCCCTGGTGGCGCGGTGGCTGAGAGTCCACCTGCCGATGCAGGGGACACGGGTTCGTGTCCCGGTCCGGGAAGATCCCACATGCCGCGGAACGGCTGGGCACGTGAGCCATGGCCGCTGAGCCTGCGCGTCCCGAGCCTGTGCTCCGCAACGGGAGAGGCCACAACAGTGAGAGGCCCGCGTACCGCAAAAAAAAAAAAAAAGAAAGAAATCTAACGGAGCAGGAATAAAGGTCTGACACCTAAGGAAAAAAAAAACTGATCACAGTTATTCTGGAGTCCTCACATAAGAAAATAGTATTTTGAAATATTGTCATGTTAAACTTAAGCTACCCTTGTGTGACTTCAAACTATGCAATTTGCATTTAGCCCATGCTTAATTATATCCTAGAAGAATTCCTCTAATTCTCATTCATGACAATAATCCTGCAAAATTTAATAAAGACCCACTTACAAAGACTTATACACAAGGTTAATAATAACAAATCAATCATTTCTCTTTCTTTCACCTACATTCTGAAAAATGATTTTCTTTCTTCCGCATAGCACAAGGTTTCCAAATTCCGTTTACATACAGCCACACATTTTTCCATACCATTTTATTATCTCCACACATAACTTCGCATGCACTAATACTGAAAAAAAAGAATGCTCTGTGTTCAAACTAGTCTATTTCATCCAATTAAATAGATTTTTTTTATTGTATTACATCTAGTACTTTTCTTGTACCTACACCAAATGTATTTGACACTGGTTTTGGCGTTTGGGGAGGAACACACTTATGAATAAGATTCTCTGCATCTGAGAAGTTTCCATTCAAACCAAAAAAGAAAAAAAAAGGTAAGAAAAAAATGATAATGCAAGGCAGAATAGAAGAGCTTTAAGAGATGTTTAATAAGGCTGTAGGTAGCAAAAAAAGAGATCACATCTTGTCTTGTCAGGGTGAGGTTTCAAGAGGTTGCTTTCTAAAAAAGAAACCTCAAAGTAGAAATAGAGATAGAAAACACAAGATGCATTCTTTGCCAAAAAAACCTCAGAGTAGAAATAGAGATAGAAAACACAAGATGCGCTCTTTGTCTGCAAAAATAATCAAGGCCTAGGTGGGAGAAGAAGGAAGGACAAGTTGAAAGGCTTTGAGGTGGCAAAGCAAAGAGCCTGGTCAGGATCCAGTGGTGGTGCAATCTGGTGGAGTTCAGGCTACAAGTCTCTACAAGGAGAGGAGAGGAAAAATGAAGCAAAATTAGCTCTGCTTATTTTGAAGAGCCTTCATTGCCAGGCCAGCATTCAGGGTATGAGAGAATCTTTGAGAGTGGAAAGCAGGAAAATAGGATATTTCACTCCCACAAAACCCCAGCTCTTTCTATTACACAATCATTAACATAAATAATGTATTAAATGATGAAATCAAGTGTACATGTTTGCATTAAAATCCTGATCAAATACTGCTTGACTGTTTTATTTATGTATTTACAATATTATTGCTGGCTATACTTTTATTAACTTTCTATGAAAAGTACTGTCATACATTTTACCTTGTGATAGTCAAATGCTATCCAGTTATTCAGTATTAAGAAAGTTTTCCCCAATATACAGTTGACCCTTGAACAGTGCAGATGTTAGGGCACCACCTGTCCCCCTCCCTGGCCCCCACAGTGGAAAATCCTCGTACAACTTAGAGTCAGCTCCTTCATATCTGCAGTTTTTCATCCACATATTCAAATAACCTGGATGGTTCAGTACTGTAGCAGTTACTATTGAAAAAAAATCCCTATATAAATGGACCTGCCCAGTTCAAACTCTTGTTCAAGGGCCAACTATAATTTCAAGTTGATATCTAGATTTCTATTTCCAACAATTTGGTTAACAAAGTACCCTGCTTGGCCCTCTTGCAGAAAACATAATACTGGAAAAAATACCATAAAAAAATTTTAATACATCAATTATCTGGCTATTTAGTAAGGAGAACTCAGTGAAAGTAGGAACCCAGAGAGGTAATCAGAGAAATGATTTTTTTTTTTTTTTGCCTTGTGGAGCATTTGCCAAAATGAATGAGCTTGCTTTTTTGGTTTTCTCAGTCCCGTAAAGCCACAGAACAGAGGTCACAAAGCCCACGATTCACCCAACGTGGGAGGTTTAATTGGAGAGCCCACTTCATAAAATTGAGACTGCAAAGGGCCACAGCACCAGTGTAAGAGGGAACTAGAAAAAGAAGGAACTGAAAGCAAAATTATTTACCTAGAAATTTGGTCTTGGAGAGGGCAGGACACTTCCCCGAAAATTTTTAACCACAAGCCAGCCTTCATGCCAAAGTCATACTACCGGGGCAGGGGCACGGCGGGGTGGGGGGGAAGTTCCCATAAATCACAAGCTAAGAAGTCAGTTTAAACTTGTCTGGGCTGGCAGTTCCTCCAGGTTCCTGACAGAAACAAATTCAAATCCTCTCTGGAGTCTGCTTTATCACAGTTTCAAAGAATTCATGCAAAACAAAAAATGAAATATGAAGTCACTGTAAAAAAAAAAAGACACAAAACATAACAGGACAAAAACAGTACCATGAAGCCCAAGCACAAGCCATCAGAACAGACCTGAAAAAAAGTCTAAAAGGCTTTCTGTCTAAATAAATTAAAGAATGGTTTAAAATTATGAGGGGAAAAAAAGCCACTGTAGAAATGATGAAGCATATTAATACATATATATATATATATATATATGTAGTACTCATTTTGGCAGCACACATGCTAAAACAAATATAACCTCTGGAACAAAAAAAATTAAAGCCTAACAGACAGACTAGAAAAAGCTGAAGTGTGAAATGGGAAGATAGATCAAATAAATCATCCCAAAGGCAGCATAGAGAGCTCGTGATAGAAATCACAAAAGAGAGACTAAGAGATATGTGAAATCAGAGCTCTAAAAGGACAACAGAGAAAAAAGTAGGAAAAAAGAATATTTGGATTGATGATTAAAAATTTTTCAGAAGTGACAGGACACCTCTCCACAAGTTGAAGAAGCCTAATGAATCCCAAGCTTGATAATAAAAAGAAACCTATGCCTAGATACATCCTGGAGAAAGCACAGAATAACAAAGACAAGGAAAATCTCTTAAAAGCAGCCAGAGAGAAAAGACAGCTAACCTTCAGATAAAGCACAAAGACAGACACAGTGAAAATCAAAAGACCATGGAACAGTATTTTCAAAGGGCTGAGAAAAAAATAGCTGACACTCTAGAACTGTAAACTCAAAATGTCTTTTAAAAAAGGGACAAAGGAAGATATTTTCAAACACAAATAGCCTGACAGACTGCTACCAACAGACACAAAATAAGGGAAATTCTAAAAGATATATATTTTACGCAGAAGGAAATTGATCCCAGATGCAAAAAGAAATCAAGAAAGAAAGCAGTAAATATGTGGATAAAACTAAATAAACATTGATTTTATAAATAATAATAATATTTTCTTATGGAGTTAAAAGAAAACAAAATAAACCTAAAATGGATGCCAAAAATAATACATTTCAGGAGTGGCATGATTAAATGTTTTACGATAACTGTATTACTAGAGAAGAGGGCGATGATATGATTAACTTTAGGATTTGATAAGCCAAATATGTCTATTAAAATATCTAGGATAACAAGTAAAAGAATAGAAACAAAGCATATAATAAAGAAGAAAATGGAATGAGAAAAAAACTCAATTCAAAAGAATGCAAGAAAGAAAAGAGAAAAATGACATTAAAAAGGTAGGACAAATAGAAAATCCACGATAATATGTAGAAATATATCCAAGTATATCAATAATTACTATCAGTAATAAATGTAAATAGATAAGTATCTAGTGGAAGAAATATGTTTTCCAACTGTATAAAACAATAAACAAAATCCACTTAAAGACTGTTTAAGAAAACACATCTAAAATACAAAAGTATCTATGAAAGAAATGGCCTCTACCCTTCATAAATATAAAGAGCATGAAAGAAAGACTGAGGAAATGTTTCTGGTCAAAGAGACTAAAGAAATATGACAAGTAAATACAATGTGTGGTCCTGAATTGGACCCTGGACCAGAAATTGTTTTTCTCCTTTGCTGTACAGAATATTAGTGAGACAGATGGTGATATTTGAATAAAGTACACAGAGTAGACAACAGTACTGGATCACTGTTGATTCCCTGATAATGCCTCTACCGTGAAAAGCACATGTCCTGTCTAGTCTGCTAATCCAAGAAGGGTGAGGGGCATGCAGAGCACAGTTGCCTCAACCCAACTACAGTCCTCAGAAAATATGAGCTGCCCCCACTGCCACAGCATCAAACAAAGCCATGCGGCCTAGATCACCCAAAACCCAGATGACCCAAGATGCCTGGGAATAAATGTTTATTGTTGGATGCCATCGAGATTTGGGGGTGTTTGTCTTGCTGCAATGGGTAACTTATACAATAACACAATTAGATTGTTCTAGGAAGAAAGGTTATTTTAACATTAGGAAAATCAACTGGTATAATTCACTATATGCTCAGTAAGCATATAAAAAAAGCATTTGATAAAATTTAACATCCATTCATGACTGTTAAAAAAAATTAGCAATTGTAAAGTTTGCTCTGATGGATATTGACCTATTATTAAGCTACAGCAAATAAGATTGTTTGCTTTTTGTACATAAACAGTCAAATAGAACAAATGAGAGAGTCCAGAAAAGGATACACCCATATATAAATAGTTAAGAGAGATAGGAAAGGAAACTTGGCTTAGGAAAATGGGCAAATCAAGTATTTTCAACAAATGGTGTTGAAACAACTGGGCCTCCATATGCAATAAAGTGAACTTTGATCTAAACTTCACATATTATGCAAAAAGAGAGAGAGAGAGAGAGAGAGAGAGCATGGCAGATCAATTAGGAAAAGACAAGTGTGTTTTCAATAAATGGTCCTGGGACAGTTAGCTATTCAAATAAAAAAATTAAATTGTATCCCTATATCACATTATATATAAGGATCAATTCCAGATGGACTAAAAATCTAAATGCAATAAGAAAAAATGATAAAACCTTAAAAAATAATAAAGGCAAATATATTTATGACTTCAAGGTATACTCAGAGAAGTATTTCTTAAATAAGACATAAAAAACATAACTGTAACAATAAAGATTGATAAGTTATACTACATTAAATAAGAATTTGTGTCCAAAAAAAAAATGAAAAGACAAGCCACAGAGTAGGAAAAATATTTACAACATGTATGTATAATCAGCAAAGGACTAATATCCAGAATATACAATATACAAAGAACTATAGTTAACACAAAGAATAGTGAGGTTAAGAAAGAAATTCCCACTAACAATGCAGAGAATACAAATAGCTTTTGTTCTTATTTTAAAACTGTAGACTTGCGGAGCTCAGGGATCCTCAGAGATAATCATCCCAACTACTGAATCTCCTATTTCTCAGGTGGTCACCAAGACCCAGGGAGCAGAGGGTGGGCTGGGTAGCATGTCCTGTGCCCTGTTCCATGCTGCTTCCTCTTCTGAATCTCGGCACTCCCAAGACTGGTTCAGTGTCGAAACAGGTGTGGTCTCATCTCTCTAGCAGTCTTCTTTTCCAATCAAAAATTCTTCCCTTCAAGAATAAGAGCATGCTCAATGACAAGAGAGTCTCGTTGATGGCAGCATCCACCTAGAATATTTTTAAATATCTAGCCATGTAAAGCCAAAGAAATATCTACAGAATTTCAGCTGTTGGAGTTTGTCCCGAACTCTATTTATGTTCTCCAAAGAGAAGCTTATTTTGTGCCACATTATTTTTTTCTCCTCTTTGTGGGCCAGATTCAATTTGTCACTACTTAGATATTGAACACTCTTTGCAAATTAAAGAGAAAGTCACCTCAGGCAACTCTCAAATACAGGCTTAGTGGAGACTTGATGATACTGCAAATCATTAAAGAGCTTAGGTTCTGTTCCACTGCCCTCACTGATCAAATAGAGGGCACTGCTTTGAAGCCAGCAAGGACCCCTGGGACTGACTTAATGCTTTTGCCTTCAGCTTCTCAAGTTTATCATGTTACTAATGTTTGAACTTCTGGATTCTGCTGGCTAGTTTAATCATCTTGAAGTACAATAATACTATTAATGCTGTTAGAAATGATTTATCCTTCTTTGCATTAACTGTTTCCTCTGCTTGATTCATTCATTTTATCCACAATTTTGTAACTTCAAGTTTTCTTCTCATAATCCTTCTCTTTCTGGTCATTCAAAGTAAAGATTATACTGTCCTCTTTCTGTTAGGATAATCTGTTGCTATGGAAATAGAGTTCCAAAACAGGGATTAAATGATCCAGGAGTACTAAAGAAAGAAAAAAAGGATTTTTCTAAGAAAAAATTTGTGTTCAGATACAATCCCTTTGAACTAAGCAGTCATAAAAACATTATACAATTATTAATTAAGCACTATATATCTAGCAATAAAGAAAAAGAAAGTCCATAAAATTGTGTTCCAGCTAACGAAATAAGACACATGTATAAGCAATGTAAGACTGTTTATAATTCAGAGGTAAAAAAATACATTTGGGATCATAAAAGCAGTAAAAAAAAAAAATCACAGTAGACTAACAAATAAAGGTAGATGGGCTTGATGTGAATGAGCCACTAGTGCAAGGTTTTAAGGCCAAAATCAGTCATTTTTAAAATTTTATTTATTTATTTATTTGGCTACGTTGGGTCTTCATTGCTGCACGTGGGCTTTCTCTAGTTGCAGAGAGTGGGGGCTACTCTTCGTTGCAGTGCACAGGCTTTTCATTGCAGTGGCTTCTCTTGTTGCACAGCACCGGCTCTAGGCACGTGGACTTTGGCAGTTGTGGCTTGCAGGCTCTAGAACGCAAGCTCAGTGGTTGTGGCACACGGGATTAGTTGCTCTGCGGCATGTGGGATCTTCCCGGACCAGGGCTCGAACCCATGTCCTCTGCACTGGCAGGTGGATTCTTAACCATTGCACCACCAGGGAAGTCCCCCAAATCAGGAATTTTAATTTCATAATTAGAAGTTAGGTTTGGAAAGAAAGTGTAATGTGATCAGCTTGCTGCCCAGGGAAGATGACTTCATTTGTTCATTTGGTGAACATTTTTTGAAGGTCTAATTGGCATTGGGTCCTGGACTAAGCAAGAGGGCATAGGACAATAGAAAATACTGAAACAATGTGTCTTGGATCAGGTTCCCTAGAAGCGGAGCCTGAGACAAGGATTTGGGTGCACGTGATTTATTAAGGGAGTTCCTTAGAGAGAGAGAGAATAAGAGAAACAGAATAAGGCTGGAGAAGGAATTAAGATGTGGTGTTAGCAAGGGACTGGCTTCAGCTTGATCCCTTGGAGAGCTCTGGAGCATGATCATTTCCCACAGAATTGGTCTCACCTTGAGGCAGTGAGAAAGCCTTTTGTACGCCCCTACCAGGCAAGGGCTGGAGGCTGCCCCCAGGAAAAGTGGGTGGGTAGTTTACCAAATGAGTTAGCTCTCTTTGAGCAAAGGGCAATTCTCCAGACAAGGGAGCAGGAGTGAGCTGTTAGTAGCCAATGATTATGGCAGCTGTGGGATAGATGCCCTTGCCTGTTAATAGGGATCTCAGAGGGACACCAGCAGTGTAAACAATGTTTTCAAATTATTAAGAGATTTATTTTGAACCTAGAACCCTATACCTGGCCCTCTAGCCTCTCTATGAAAGAATTACTTGAGAGCAATATTGGAGCAGCAAGATAAATGAGTTCAAGGAAGAGAGATGCATGGTATACAAGAAAAAATACAAACAAAGGAATACATAAAATGTCAAGTTAATTCTAATAATTCTTAATGAAGAGAAAAAAAAAAAAACCTGGAAGTAGAATTCCAGATGATTACCGTAAGGCAGATAGTGGTGTAGGATGAGGAGCAGAAAAATCAAAGTATCCTAAGGTGAGTAGCAGTGTATCTGGAGAGGAAGAAATAAACACAAATTAACTCTGGGCCTGTGTTCTCCAGCATGGTTGTTATGGGCTGATTTGTGTCCCCGCAAAATTCATAAATTAAAGCCCTAACCCTCAGTAGCTCAGAGTGTGACTGTATTTGGAGATAGGGCCTTTAAAGAGACAAGTAAGTTAAAATGACATTGTTAGGGTGAATCCTAATCTAATGGTGGCCTTGTAAGAAGAGGAAGTGTGGATACACAAGTGACACCAGGGATGTGTGCACACAGTGGCAAGGCCCTGTGAGGACACGGCAAGAAGACAACCATCTACAAGTCAAGGAGAGAGACCTCAGGAGAAACCAAACCTGGCAACACCTTGATCTTGGACTTCCAGGCTCCAGAACTGTGAGATAATACATTTCTGTCATTTAAGCCACCTATGCTGTGGTATTCTGTTATGGCAGCCTGAGCAAACTAATATGATGGTACTTGTTGGCTACATATGGCTATTTAAATTTACATTCATTAAAATTAAATAAGTTAAAACTTCAGTTCCTCAGTCACACTAGCCACATTTCAAGTAATCAATAGCTCATGTAGCTAGTAGTTACCCTACTAGCCAGTGTTAGAGATATAAGACATTTCCTTCATCACAGAATTTTTTATTGCACAGTACTGCTCTAGAGGTTGAAGTCAAATTTTAAGTTTAAATATAGGGGATAAAAACTTAAAGGATGGGCTTCACTGGTGGCGCAGTGGTTAAGAATCCGCCTGCCAATGCAGGGGACACGGGTTCAAGCCCTAGTCTGGGAAGATCCCACATGCCGCAGAGCAACTAAGCCCGTGCACCACAACTACTGAGCCTGTGCTCTAGAGCCCGTGCTGCACAACAAGAGAAGCCACTGCAACTAGAAAAAGCCCACACGCAGCAACGAAGACCCAATGCAGCCAAAATAAATAAATAAATTTCTAAAAATAAAAACTTAAAGGATAATGATTAGAAAGAGAGAAATAAAAATTAAATGATGAAAATATAATAAATCTAACAAAAGACCCAAAAGGATAAAACACCAATAAAATAAAGTAGTGGGAATATAACCAACCATATCAATAATCATAATAAGCATAAATATATTAAATTCCACCTTTAAAAGACAAATTGCACTTTGGGTAGAGAAGGAAGAGAGGGAGGGAGGAAAGGAGGAAGGGAAGAAATTATGAAGTAAAATTAAAAATAGAGGTCTGGAAAATATACAATTGGTAACAAAAAGAAAATGTAGCAATATTAATGTTAAACAAAATAGGATTCAAGTCCAAAAAACAGTAGCTGGAACAAAAAAGAATATTTTATACTAAAAAACAGTGCAATCAATCACAAAGATTGATAACTCTTCGAAATGTAAGGTAAAACTGTCAAATCCATGAATGGCTACATTCAGAGTGGAAACTTCATACTCACAGAAGGAAAATATACTCTTGGATCAGTAACAAGATTTGACATATATTAGATCACAGGTAAAATTTCAATAAATTCCGGAAGTCAGAAGTCTTACAAGCCATAAAACTGACCACATCACAATAAAAAGAGAAATTAGTGAAAAGAGAGAACCAAAATATTTATCAACTGGGACATATTTTGAACATGCTTCTAAATAGTTCCTGGAATAAAGAGGAACTCAAAATATTTTTTAGAAACACTATTTATTTATGTTATTTAGGAACATTACTTAGGAAACACTATTTAGAAAGGAACGACAATGAAAGCATGTATTCAGTCAAGATTCTGAGTTGGCGTATGCTAATACATATATATGGAATCTTAACAAAAAAAAATGGTTCTGATGAACCTAGGGGCAGGACAGGAATAAAAATGCAGATGTAGAGAATGGACTTGAGGACATGGGGAGGGGGAAGGGTAAGCTGGGACGAAGTGAGAGAGTAGCACTGACATATATACACTACCAAATGTAAAATAGATAGCTAGTGGGAAGCAGCCACATACCAAAGGGAGATCAGCTCGGTGCTTTGTGACCACCTAGAGGGGTGGGATAGGGAGTGTGGGAGGGAGGCTCAAGAGGGAGGGGATATGGGGATATATGTATACGTATAGTTGATTCACTTTGTTATACAGCAGAAACTAACACACTATTGTAAAGCAATTATACTCCAATAAAGATGTGGAAAAAATTAAAAATTAATAATAAATAAAAAGTAAGAATTTAAAAAAAGATTCTGAGTTGGAAGCAATAGAAACCAACTATGGCTGACTTCAGCAGAAAATGAATTTATTAACAGGACATTGATTAGCCCACAGAATCACTGGCTTGGCAGCAGAACTAGACTCAGGACTGTACAGTTAGAACAATGCCCACCACAGTGCCACTGAAGCAATCTGGAGAGGACAATGCTCCTGCCACCACCAGGTGCCAGCAGCTGCTTCTTGCACCACTGATTCTGACAGCCATGGATGCTGAGACTGCCCTGGTGGTTCTGCCCCAAGAACTTGGTCTTGCTGCCAGTGCTACTGCTGTCACTTCTGTGCACTGCTCACTCTCATTGCAAAACCGGGACAGCATACCTATGCTTGGAGCCTAGGTTCCTGTGCCTGTGTTCATGCTGCAAGACAGAACAACATTTTCAGCTTTTATAGAAAAGGCAGGCTCTGCCTCCCACTAAGACTTATCAGCTCAAGAACAAAATAAGCCCAAAGAAAGTAATAGAAAGCAATTAACTAAAACAAATAGAGGGCCTCCCTGGTGGTGCAGTGGTTGAGAATCTGCCTGCTAATGCAGGGGACACGGGTTCGAGCCCTGGGCTGGGAGGATCCCACATGCCGCAGAGCAACTAGGCCCGTGAGCCACAACTACTGAGCCTGTGCGTCTGGAGCCTGTGCTCCACAACAAGAGAGGCCACAATAGTGAGAGGCCCGCGCACTGCGATGAAGAGTGGACCCCGCTTGCCACAACTAGAGAAAGCCCTCGCACAGAAACGAAGACCCAACACAGCAAAAATAAATTAATTAATTAATAAACTCCTACCCCCAACATCTTCTTTAAAAAAAAAAATAGAAAAATTAACAAAATGGAAAACAAAAATCAGATAGACTTGATTTTTTAAAAGATAGACAAGCTTTAATCATATTTGATTAAGGAGAGAGCAAGAAAAAAGAAACACAAACACCTTGTAGGCTAAGAAAAGGAACATGACTATAGATAGAATTCTTATTTTTAAAATAATATTACATACAGGTTATTATCAATAAATCTGAAAACTTAGAGTAAATGGATATTTTCAAAGAAAACATGAAATAATTGACTCAAGAGAAGACACAAAACACGAGATCAATAACCACTGGAGAAAATAGAAATGTAACTTTAAAAATCTATCCCTGAAAAGGCATCAAGAAGATCCAGATGGCTTTACTAGTGAATTCTAGAAAAATTTTTAGGGAAAAAATGTGATTCCTCTTTTAGACAAACAACTCCAGATCGAGTATAGAAAAGCTGAAAAGTTTTCCCACTTCATTTTACAAATTAAATATAACCATGTTACCAAAACTGGACAAAAATTGAACGCTGAATAAGACAGTTACTGACAATATGATTCAAAAATGTAGATCCAAAAATCCTAAACCAAGTATTAGTAAATCAAACACAGCAGTATATTAAATATATCTTAAATATATATATTAAATATATATATGTAATGACCAAATAAGGCTTACTGCAGGAATGCCAGGATGATTCAACATTAGGAAACCTCATTACCAATGGAGAAAATATCAGGAGTTTCTCCATTTTGATAGATATTAAAAAAATGCATTTGATAGAATACAGCAAGCTTTTTGAAATAAAAATCCATTCTAAATTTTAAAAAACCTTTTATGAGGTAAGAACAGCAAAAAATTCCTTTTCCGAGATAGAAGTTAACCATCAGAAACATGCAAATTACTTTTTATGGTGAACTACTAGAGGCATTTTAATTGAAGACAAGACCAAGAAAATGTATCACATAAAAGTTCTTGGGTTGAAAGAAATTGCCTGAAACCAATTCTAACTAACTTGATACAAAGGGAGGGAGAATTTATTGGAAAGCTTTTAGAAAGTTCTCAAAATCAACCAGAAGCCTGGAGAACCTAGCTCCAAAACAGACAGGAATTACTTGGTCTCTGGAATCAATGAAATCCAGTTTTTCTTGCTTGCTTACACATGGGTCACTTCTTCAAGAGCCAAAGTCCTAGGACAGTAAATCCAAATGGCTAAGCTCCGGTCATGAACTTGCCCCTTGACTATGTAGGTGCACTGATGGGAAAGATCTAATAAAAAAAAAATGTCCAAGGGCCCCTTCTATGTCCATAATAGGAAAGCAGGGTCCCAGGATTTACCATTCTTCTATGACTGCCCACAGTGGGGGAGAGGTAATTCCACAAAATCAATCAGTCAATCAATCAATCAAGGTGCTGTCAGAAGGAGAAAAGGATGCCAGAAAAATATAATTCTACCACAACATCCTAGTCAGTGCAATAAGACAAAAAAAAAAGTTTTTTATTTAAGAAAAAGGAAATAAGTAGTAAAGATCTCAAAAGGAAAAAGTAAACACTCATTATTTGGAGATGATATCATTGTCAAGCTAGAAAATTCAAGAGAATCAACTGAAAAGTATTAATATATTATTTTTATATATTATTATATTTGTAATTAATTACAACTTGTAATTAATAAAAATTCATGAAGGTGGCTAAATACACTATCAACACAAAAAAATCAACAAATTTCCTACCTATTTGCAATAACCAATTAGAAAATGTAATGAAAAAATATCCATTCACAGAAATAGCAAAAACTGAGATATCCAAACAACCCTAATGAGAAATGGATAAAACTCATTAAATAAAAAGATAAAATTTTTCTGAAAGATATATTGAAGAAGACCTGAGAAAATGAAAAAATATACCATATTTCAGAATGGGAAAACTCAAAATAATAAAGCCACTCAACCTATAACACCAATCAAATCCAAGCATAGTTTTTTATGGAACTTACAAGCTTTTCATAAAGTTCATCTGGAAGAGAAAAACATATAATAATACATTTGAAAAAATGAGGGAGCATTTACCATACCAGGTTTCAAAACATAGAGCTTTAATGATTAAAACGTGGTATAGTCTACAGAGGTCATGAGAGAATCTAGCAGCAGGCACATATTCATAATTTCTGTTATGACAAAGGCAGCATTTTACATTAAATGGCATTGGTAAAATTGGTTAACCATTTGGAAACAAAATTAGATCCCTATTTCCTGTGTTGCACAAAAATAAATTCCACATACAGAGCTAAATGTAAAAACAAAACTATAAAAGCATCCTAAGAAAGTACATATTATTTTAATATAATCTTGGGGTGAAAAGTTTTTTTTTATCAGAACCAGAGGCCATATATTGACCATTTCACTATATAAAAATTTTTAACTTTTAAATAATAAAAGGTACCTTTTAAAAGATAAAAACAAACAAACAAGCAAACAAACAAAGAAAAAATACACAGCAACAGACTGGGAGAAAATATTTGAATGAACTCCTGCAAATCAGTAAGAAAAAGACCAACAACCCACTTTAAAAATAGGCAAGGGTTTCCCTGGTGGCACAGTGGTTAAGAATCCGCCTGCCAACGCAGGGGACACGGGTTCGAGCCCTGGTCCGGGAAGATCCCATGTGCCACGGAGCAACTAAAGCCGTGCGCCACAACTACTGAGCCTGCGCTCTACAGCCTGCGTGCTACAACTACCGAGCCCGCACATCTAGAGCCCGTGCTCCACAGCAAGAGAAGCCACTGCAATGAGAAGCCTGTGCACTGCAACAAAGAGTTGCTGAGTAGCCCCCACTCGCTGCAACTAGAGAAAGCCCACGTGCAGCAACGAAGACCCAATGCAGCCAAAAAAATAAAAAATAAAAATAAATAAAAATAAATAAAGCGAAAGGTGACATAAAATGTGTGCTAATTTTCAGCTTGCTATGACTTGCTGTTTACAGTTTAAGGAAGAAACCACACACTAAATCACAGGTACCATAGAATTACAAAATTACTTCATTCTCTAGACATTTACGTAGTGCAGATCAGTGAAGTTCTAATGCTGAATTCTCCTTTACTTCATATCCAGGAGTCAACCTATTACCCCGAATCCTGGTTCTATACCTCCTCCCCACTAGTGCCCAATTTTTGGCCATTTGGCTAGTCATTACTCAAAATATAGGTAGGAAGAAAGACAGGCAGGAGTTTAAAATTCATAAGCAATGTATTGTACAGTGTGAACAACTTTTATAAAATTTTGACGATGCTTGGGGGATGGAGGTTGATTGTGATTACTAAAACACATTTGGAAAATTCTCTGAGTCTTTATATCTACACCTCAGCCATCTCCTACCCCAGCAACACAGATAACCAAGGCCAAGAATAAACGATACCTCCTTTGAAAAAACTGCCTGTACTTCCCTGTACAGTTAGTCCTTCAGCCTCCTTGGTCTGAAAGCACTCTGTTTGGTACCTCCTATAGTCTAGTAGTTGGAATGCTATCTTTCAATGTTTTCCAGATATGTCTTGCCCTTTTCTCTGTGCATGCCACATGGACAGGGACCTCTCTGATGCATCTGTATAGCTCTTGTGCCAGCCACAGTGTTTTATACATAGGTAATATGTAGAGTTTTGTTGAATGAATGAACGAATGGTGTGACTTTCATTCAGCAGTTTACCACATCTGAGCAACTCCTGCCTTGTCCACTAAGTATATACCTCTTCCACTGTTATGTTACTAGCTTTCTGGATACTGCTTCTTACCTCCTTAGTCCCTTGCAGACATACAATGTTCCCAAAACGCTCCATTTTTATCCAGACTCAAGTCAGAGGAGGAAGAAGAAGCAAAGGAAATAGAGAACTCAGTTCCATAAGGTCAGGAGCCACACGATTTGGACTACAGCTATAACCCAGGCCTTAACAAATAGTCAAAATTACCCCAGGGCATAAATTTTGAAATTCCAGTACTGGGTCAAAGAAGTCATCCTTGCAATATGGCAAAGAAAATAAACTTCAAAAATGTATGAACAATATAATAATAACAACTAACATTTATTGAGCACTTACTCTGGGTCAGCTACTGTTCTAAATAATTTTAATTGTACTGTGGCTTTATAAATGGTCCTGATATCTGGTAGGACAAGTCTCCCATCTTGCTCTTCTTCAAGAGTACTGAGGCGCTCTTTGGTTTAGGGCTCTTCCATATAAATTTTACAATCAGTTTTTCAAGTTCCACCAAAAATGAAAAACTCCCTTTGAGATTTTGATTAGAATTGCATTGAATTTATGAATTATTTGGGGAAGAATCAATATCTCATGATACTGAATCTTATATCACATAGTATACCTCTCCATTTTTTTAGATCTCCTTTAATGTCTTTCTATGAAGTCTTATAATTTACTTCATAAAGGTCACATATATCTTTTGGAAGGTTTATTCATAAGTACCATATTTTTGTTGCTATCATAAATGGGATATTCTTTCTTCTGTTATATTTTCTATTTGTTGATGGCAAATAGTTTGTATAATAACATTAGATCCAACCACCTTCTTATTAATTCTGTAACAAGCCTACAGATTCTTTGAGCTTTCTGGGTAGAGAATCATATTATCTGCAAATAATGACTAATTTGCTTACTTATTTCTTGCCTTACTAAAAATCCAATAAAATGTTGATGAGAACTGACAATAGTGAATGTCACTGGCTTTGCCAATTGTCATTGCCAGGTCTTAAAAAGAATGTTTCTAAGATTTGAACATTAAGAATCATGTTCACTAGGGGCTTCCCTGGTGGCGCAGTGGTTGAGAGTCCGCCTGCCAATGCAGGGAACACGGGTTCGTGCCCCGGTCCAGGAAGATCCCACATGCCGCGGAGCAGCTGGGCCCGTGAGCCATGGCCACTGAGCCTGTGCGTCCAGAGCCTGTGCTCCACAACGGGAGAGGCCACAACAGTGAGAGGCCTATGTACCGCAAAAAAAAAAAAAAATCATGTTCACTGCATCACTAATTACTAGAGAAATGCAAATTAAAACTACAATGAGGTATCACTTCACACCTGTCAGAATGGCCATCATCAAAAAGTCTACAAATAATAAATGCTATAGAGGGTGTGGAGAATAGGGTGTGCTGTTGGTGGGAATGTAAACTGGTGCAGCCACTATGGAGAACAGTATGGAGGTTCCTTAAAAAACCAAACATAGGACTACCATATGATCCAGCATTCCCACTCTTGGGCATATACCCAGAGAAAACCATACTTTAAAAAGATACATGCACTGCAATGTTCACTGCAGCACTATTTACAATAGCCAAAACACTGAAGCAACCTAAGTGTCCATCAACAGATGAATGGATAAAGAAGAAGCAGTGTATATTTACAATGGAATACTACTCAGCCATGAAAAAGACTGAAATATTGCCATTTGCAGCAACATGATGATCTAGAGATTATCATACTAAGTGGAGAAAATCAGACAAAGACAAATATATGATATCACATATATGTGGAATCTAAAAAATAATACAAATGAATTTATTTGCAAAACAGAAACAGACCCATAGACATAGAAAACAAATTTACGGTTACCAAAGGGAAAAGGAGGGGGAGAGATAAATTAGGAGTAAGGGATTAACAGATACATACAACTATATATAAAATAGATAACGAACAATGATTTACTGTATACCACAGGGAACTATACAATATCTCGTAAAACCTATAGTGGAAAATAATCTTTAAATATATATATGTATACACATATATGTGTGTGTATGTATAACTGAATCACTTTGCTATATACCTGAAACTAACACAATATTGTAAATCAACTATAGTTCAATACATAAATAAATAAATAAAAGTTTTAAAAAATAAGAATAATGTTCACTGAAGTATGTTGCTGTTCTTTTAATACCTTTTATCTGGTTAAGGGAATATCTTTCCATATTTATCTTCATGAGATTTTTTAATAAAATCATAAACAGGTTTTGAATTTATCAAATATTTTTCCTGAATCTATTGAATTTTTTCTCATTTAATTTCTTGATATGATGAATGGTATTTATAAATATTTGAATGTTAAACCACCCTAGCATCTCTAAGATAAACCCAATTAAATCATAATATATTATCTTTTTTATACACTGCTGGATTTTGGCTTGTTAATATTTAGTGTAGAATTTTTGAATGTTCAGGAATGAGATTGGCCTGTCATTTTCCTTCCTGTACTATCCTTGTCAAATTTGGGGGTTTTACGTTTATAACAGGTTCACAGAATAAGTGAGGAAGTATTGTCTCCTTTTCTATATTCTGGAAGCATTAGTATAAGACTGAAATGACTTGTTCATTAAAGTTTGATAAAAAATCTGGGCCTGGTATTTTTTTATGGGAAGATTTTAACTACTTATTTCATTTCCTTTTTGTATCTCTTTCCTCTGATGAGTTTGAAATTATAGAATCTATTTCTATTCTTTGAGTAGTAACCTTAGTAATTTTTAGATTTTATTTTTATTTTTATCAAAGATACACACGGATATAGCTTAGTGTCAAATAGTTCTATGAATTTGTTATGTAAAACAGCAGTTCCCTAACCCCTACATGCAGCCCCATTTCCTGATTCCCAGAGGTAAATTCTCTCAATTTTTTAATTGATTCTTTTGATATTTATATCCATAGCTCTACATAACATGCTTATATTATTACTTCTTGGTTTTTCTGTTTTAGGCATTACCTATTACCTTCCCACCTTGGAAAACAAGAACTTAATACACTTTCACACATACTCTGTATCCTCATAAACCTACCATATACACACAAACACTACTCTTCAATCTTCACAATATAGCTATTTGAATTTTTAAAAATTAATTTGTTTATTTATTTTTGGCTGTGTTGGGTCTTCATTGCTGCACGTGGGCTTTCTCTGGTTGCGGTGAGCGGGGGCTACTGTTCATTGCAGTGCGCGGGCTTCTCATTGCAGTGGCTTCTCTTGTTGCAGAGCACAGGCTCTAGGCACACGGGCTTCAGTAGTTGTGGCTCGTGGGCTCAGTAGTTGTGGCTTGCGGGCCTTAGAGTGCAGGCTCAGTAGTTGTGGCGCACGAGCTTAGTTGCTTCGCAGCATGTGGGATCTTTCCGGACCAGGGCTCGAACCAATGTCCCCTGCATTGGCAGGTGGATTCTTAACCACTGTGCCACCAGGTAGGTCCCTGTTTGAATTTTAGATAGGGGTTGTTGTTTTACACATATTCAGTACCTACACTTCACTATATAGTTTAATAGACTCCACTCCCAACTGTGCCTACCACTGCCCAGCCCAGAAGTCACAGGAATTATCCCATCCAGAGGAAATCTTTAGGGTGGGAAGGAAAGCTGGTAGGCTAGCCTCTTCATAGAAAACCTCTCAACCACTCTTCCTTGTGCACCCTCACCAAACCTCCAGCTCCAGGAAGTTCCTAATGACACCCGCTCCTGGACCTTTTGTGAATCCCTCAGCACAAATAAGGTGCTCCTCAGCTTTCTCCATCTGGACACACACGATTCCATTTATCTCTCCCAGGTCCACATTGTGTTTCTTGTTGCTTTCCTTTTATGTGAATACATATGTTATGTCCTTTTTTCCCTTCCAGTTTTATTGAGATGTAATTGATATACAGCACTGTATAAGTTTAAGATGTACTGTATCATGAGTTGACTTACACACATCATGATCATATGTTATTTCTTTTTTTTTTTTTTTGTGGTACACGGGCCTCTCACTGTTGTGGCCTCTCCCGTTGCGGAGCACAGGCTCCAGATGCGCAGGCTCAGCGGCCATGGCTCACGGGCCCAGCCGCTCCGCAGCATGTGGGATCTTCCCAGACCGGGGCATGAACCCGTGTCCCCTGCATCGGCAGGCGGACTCTCAACCACTGCGCCACCAGGGAAGCCCCATATGTTATTTCTTTAAGCAGTTTCTATACAGTTTCTATTATGCATCTCGCAATTCTAAAATCTGAAGTTCTTAGGAATCTAAATCATTTTTCATTGTTGCCACTGACTCCTCATGCAGCTTGGAACTCGGCCTCCCCAGGCTCTCTAAGACAGTTACCACGCACCCAACTGCTTCCCACCTTCCTAAATTTGGCTTCTCACTTGTTCCTATAGGCTTGTATCTTTTAAAAACATCCATTTATTGTCATGCATGTGATTTTGAGAAGAGAGTGAAAATAAGTGCATTCAGTCAATCCATAAGGTTTAACTAGACATTCCCATCCTTAAAATTTTTTCCTTCATATTTAAACAAAATCCAAAAGTTAACCAATACCGTAACATTCCCTCCTGAATATCCTTCATCCTTCCCAGTTCACATAGGATTTTTACCCCTCCCAATTTGTACGGCTCTGCTGCCTATAATTTAACTCTAATATTTTAATCCCCACAAATAAAACATTATTATTTTATATAGCTAAGATTTGTTAGATTACCGTTTTCTTCTCATCAGACCTTCTTCTATTTCAGACCTTACTTCTGGAGACATTTTTTTCATTCCTTTTGAACAGCAACCTCAAAGTGTGATTTATGGACATATAGGGTCCCCGAGACACTTTTAGGGGTCCAAAAGGTCAAAACTACTTCCATAATAATACTGAGGTGTTATTTGTCTTTTCTACTGCGTTGACACACACGTTGATGGTGCAAAAGCAACAATGGTTAAAAGTGCTGGTGCCTTAGCACGAATCAAGGCAGTGTCACCAAACTAGGTTAGGAATCACTGTGTTGTCACTGTCACGCCCTCACAGTAAATTTTCTAAAATGCCAGTTTCACTTAACAGTGTGCTTGGTGAAGCAGGAAAAATAATATTAATGTTATTAAGTCTTGACAGGTAAGCAGTGTCTTTTTAATAGTCTCTGTGACCAAAGGGCCAGTACAAAAAGCACTTCTGCTGAATACCAAAGTATGGTGGTTGTCTCAAGGAAAAACACTTGTGTGACTGAGTTTCAAGCTGACGTAACCAGTTTTTTCATGGAACCCCATCTTTACTTAAAAGGATGACTGACAGATGAACTACGGCTATTCAGACTTGGATAACTGCCAGACATTTTCTCAAAATTGAACGAAGTTGAGCCTGTTACTTCAAGGAAAACAACTGACAGAATTGGTTGCCAATGATAAAATTCAAGTTTACACGCAAAAGTCAGAATTTTAGAAAACTTGTACTTCCCACCATGAGCATGACAGCTTCTCAGTGGAGGGAATTTTCTATCAGGATGGGCGGTGATGTTAATGAGTGTGATTTTTGCACCAGTATTTGGAAGATCTGCATTATTCAATGAACCAATATTTTCCAAAACACCAGTCGACGATGTTACAAAGTCATACGTAAGTGAAATATCCATTTAAAGTTTAACATAGGCAAATAAATTTTGAGGTAACAAGAATATGAAAAGTTTATTGATATGGCTTTCAAATTCCACATTGCAACTAACGATTAGAAAACTACCATTGGTTGAGTTTTGGTGTAATATCAACAGTAATATCCACCATTATCTGAAAAGGGTATTAAAATGCTTCTCCCTTTTCCTGCTACATATCTGTGTGAGGCCAGATTTTTTTCATACGTTTCAACCAAACAACATATAGCAACAGAATGAATGCAGAAGCAGATATGAGATATGAGAATCTAGCTGTCTTCTATTTACCCAGACAATAGATTTTCAAAAGCATAACACAATTTCTCAGTAATATTTTTGTTTTGAAAAATAAGCTATTTTTCTTAAACTATGTTATTTATGTTAACATCAAATGGATTTATGATTTTTGAATGAATTAATAAAATATTTTAAAATTCTGTTTTATCTTCTAATATGGTAGATATCAATAGATATAACCTATATATACAAAAGCACTCTGGGGTCCTCAATAATGTTTAAGAATGTAAAGGGGATCTGAGATCAAAATGTTTGTTTTAGAAGTTCCTTGACTGAGGGCTTGTTGTGATAAACTCTTGCGTATTTTCCATCTCCCTGTCTTTCTGTGCTATATTCTGGATAATTTCTTTTAATCCTATCAATAATTCTCTCTTCAATTGCTTAATCTGCTACTTAACCAACTCATCGATTTTTAAAATTTCAACCATTATATTTTTCCATTTGGAAATTTCTATTTGGTTTCTTCTCAAATCTTCCCACTTATTTTGGGTAGTTCGTTATTGCTTTCTCATTTCTATAAGATGCCAGGTTATTTCTTTAAACATTTCATACCTTATCATTTGATATTCTACATCTGATAATTCCAAAATCTGAGTTCATTAATGCTCTGAATCCTTTGTTCGTTGTTTCTGCTGACTTTCCTCATGGTGAGACAGATGTTTTCTCTTCTGCCATTTTGGTGATCTTTGGTTGTGAGTTTATATTTGGTAGATCTTAACCTATAGGAATCCCAAAGGCCCACTGAGGTTGCCCTCGTCCAGAGCAGGTTTCCCCTTCTTCTGCTGGAGGCCCAGGACTCTAGACCTGGGGCTACCTTATCCCCCTCCCAGGGTCTCACTAACATAATAGTCTCAGATTCCACTCATTCACCTTGCTTTGGGTACAAAACTTAGTCTCCTGATCACATTTGGTTACTGCTCACTGCATCTCCTACTCACATTTCAACAAACTATTCTCTTTTTCTCACCATTGGACATTTCCCTCATTTCCTACCAACCTAGCCCTGCATTTGAAGTTGTGATGTTACTTAAGTACATATATAATATACCATAATAGAATCAAAACCCAACTTTATTTTTGCCTCCCACTGTTCCTACAGTTTTATTTAGTAGGGGTAATGTTTCCCTGCACCTGGATTAAAACACAGTCTTGACTCAGTAACTAGAATGTCCAATTCTGTATAATAATTATAACTCTGGGTGTGACTTAGCAGTCAATCTCTTCCTCTCCCAGCTTGCTTCTGCTTCAGGCTAAAAGCCTTCCATGAGAAAGAGGGGCTGATTGGCTTCTTCCCTAATTCACTGCCTTGTGCTTCTCTTCTCATCCTTCTTCTTCTGTTTTCCCTCTTCCAGGCTGAAGCTTTGATGCCTTCAGGGTCAAAGTAGAAGGATGGAGAAGAGGAATGGGACAAAATGTTCTCACTTAACTGATATCCTCATGATCTGAGGGTCAATGAGCTCTTCAGAGGTTATTATCAATGGACATCTTTCTCTTGCAACTTCTGGCCCCAGGTGGGTGCATTTCTAACCTGAGTGGTCTTTATAATTCCCCACCTAGACTTTGTACACCAGTGGTACATAACCAGCCTCTATCTTCTGATTTCTCACCTCTTGCAGATGGCAGGCTCTGAGAGAAACCACACTGGCTCTTTTTCCCAATGCCCACATCTAGATTTTTTGAAACAGTGAGACAGCATATGGGGAAAAAGAAAAAGCCAATCCCTCCCCACATCTGCCACAAGAGTGGTTAGTCAGCCCTTCTCTTGCCCTCCAGATTTCCTACATCAGAATCAGACTCCAGCCCACATGCATCAAAGCCCTCCAGGTGGCGCTACAGACCTGAAATAAAAAAGGAAGTGTCTCCACCTAGGGGGTGCGGGCGGGCAGTGCATTGGATCCCCCAGGTTTCTCCAAAGGGATCCTCCTCACTAACCCTTCCCTCGCTCCATGCAATAAGCCCTTTTCATATCCTTGACCTACTACTTCATGCACATTGTTCACAGAATATTCTAACTCTCTTTGGTAGCCACCATATTGGTGTTTCAGTCAAAACCCAGAGGAAAGAATTTCAGTCCAACACCCTGTGACTCATCAGTGAGCATGCTTTATCTGGGAACTAGCTGAGTATTTAGTACACCATGCCGCAGGAAGCAGGAGCATGTGCTAATACACTTAACTCATTTAAATGTTGTAAATGTATGATAAAATGCCTTAAAAATAAGGCTGCAGTGCCTGGATGGGAGGGGAGTTTGGGGGAGAATAGTTTGGGGGAGAATGGATACATATATATGTATGGCTGAGTCCCTTTGCTGTGCCCCTGAAACTATCACAACGTTGTTAATCGGCTATACTCCAATATAAAATAAAAAGTTTTAAAAAAGTAAGTCTGCAGTATTTAGTCATATTCTGAAGGCCCTGAGCTGTGAAGAATACTGCTGTCACACCCCCAAATCAATGTCATTTCTGGAAAAGAATGATCACATACACTACAGTGAAGGACCTGTCTTCTTCATTATGCATCGTGTTCCAAGTTCCCTGTTACACAAGTATGTCTCAGCCCACTTCTACCTCATTTGGATGCACATGAGGCTGTTTTTCCCCCCAGATACACATTGCATGATTATTTTCCGCTCTAGTAAATGAATAGCTTAATTAGCTCTTTAATTTGATTTTAAGAGCTGAAAAATATAAGTAATGTGCATTCTTTTTTTTAATATTCTACATAATCACACTTTGTGACTAATTCTTAGATATGCAAACTGCACTAAAAGAACAGAAAAAATAGAAAAAAGCAACATCTACTAAAAGCTATTTTTGACAATTAAGAGGATTTCTCTTGTTTACGTCAGAGGAGTAATAGTACAAAAGTAACTGAACACAGGCCAGAATAATTAGCAGCTCTTGGCTCATTTAAATTATATGCACATTGCCATTTTAATGCATTTTTTAAACACCCGCTTGCAATCCTGTTTTATTCTTGGAAGAAAATTAATAGCTTTCTACTAGGTATGACTAGTGAAAGCAAATTTGTTTCCTGTTTTCTTGGAAAACATATATCTTCCTCGCTTTACAGACCTACTTTTAATAATAACTAAACACAAAAAATAATAATAATTGTACTTTGGATTTATACTATACTTCTGCCTGAAAACTGGAGGCATTCTTTTATGGAAGATAACTCCTCTGTAAGAATATCATGTTGTTTTTCATGCTCGTTATATAACATGTTGATTCTAAGGATCATCTCATATTAATAACAAGAGGATTGAGACTGTGATTTTCTTTTTTCAAGAAAATACCCCAGTGGCTCCCTAGAAACAAATTCAGGGCATGAATTTTACACATTTTCTTCTAAATTTAAGGTCCCTGATGATTAGTCACAAAGTAGTGATTAGCGAGAAGGGCATGTATATGCATGTTTCTCATCCTAGGAGATAAAAACGGGGAGCAAAGAGAACGGGGAGCAAAGAGAGGAGATAATTTATATCTTCTGAAGACGTAAATACAGAAAATTTGGTCATAAGGACAGTAGACCCACTGATCTGAAATCCAGAACAACAAAATTCTTGTCATTAAATGTTATAACATACGTAGCTCAGCTAAGTATCATGATATGCCTCACTCAGACTTTAGAATATATGGAAAGCATTAACACAACCTGTCCGCTGTTATCCTGTGCCTAGTCTGCTCTGGCCCGCAAACACATGCCATGTGAAACCACAAAAGTAGCTGTGACATGACCTGGGCCCTCTAGAGGCCTCCAGTCTATTGAGAGATATGACTGCCACATAGGTAATTAGAGGAAGGTAAAGAGTTGGACATTCTCTAAGATGGAATCAGACAGGGTGCTGAGGAAATTCACAGGAGGGAGCTAGTACTTCTGCAAGGAGAGACCAGGGAAGACAAACATAGCCCTCAACCATAAGGACAAGGAAAGCCATGAAAGTGTGTAGGCCTCAAGAGGGGCCCTTTTGAGCCAAAGAGAACATCTGTCACACTCATTCACTGGGCAGGAACGCAGTTCCACCTCTTTCATGCCAAGCTTTGCACAAATTATACAAAAATAAAAGAAGGGTATACCTATCACAGAAATGTCTGTAAGCAAAAGAAAATGAGGCAAAGTCAGAAAATATGATCAGGTAATCCAAAAAGATAAAAGTAGGGACTCTGGGGACTTCCCTGGTGGTCCAGTGGCAAGACTCCACGCTTCCACTGCAGGGGGCATGGGTTCAATCCCTGGTTGGGGAACTAAGATCCCGCACGCCTTGCAGAGCGACCAAAATAAATATAAAAAAGCAGAGACTCTGGTCAAGAGGTTAGCCTGTCACATGGGGCCTCTTTGTCTCTAGATTCAAGTCTGAAACAGGATATTTGAGGAGGTGTGATCCAGCCATGTAGGGAGGAGACTGCAGGTCATGATATGCATGACATTTCCATGCTCTCTCTCATGCTGAGAATGCAGAGCAACGACAATATAAGTTGAGTGCAGGTGGCTGGAGGAGATGATACTGTGAGCTCAAGAAGATCCAGGTTTTCTGCCTTCCTTTAGTATATTCACTTCCTTCTTTGCTTTGAAAGAAGAAAGACTACAACAGTGCCATCTTTATTTTTAGAGGCTTATTCCCTTCATTTGATGATCTACAATCAAAGCTACAATTGAGACCAAGTACATCACCAAGGTCCTTGAAATTATGCATTCATCATTTTCAAGATATGTGTGCAGTAATAATATTCATATTATTTTATCACATTTTTGACAACAAAATAACATGTATAAAATATTCTCTTTAAAACTAATAATTTTGGCAAGAGTATAAAGGTCTGATTATATATTTTAAAAATAGCTCTCCTAGCACATGTAGCAACTAGTTTGTGAGCTGATTTAATTTGAAGTGTGAAAACTAATCAATGTTCGATCTTTGATCCATGCATGTAATTTCATTGATTTCAGTGGAATCTGTCTTCAAGAGCCAAGGGTAGAATCACTCCATAATTATCTTTACCAATCCAGTTACTATATTTATTACAAAAGCCACTTCATTTCCCATACTGACTTTTTGAAACTCAGAGTGCATACATTATATTCTGAATTTCTTCCTTCCTTAGGCAGAGTATGAAATCCATCATGGAATTGGTAATATAAAATTACCAGAACAGGGCTTCCCTGGTGGTGCAGTGGGCTTCCCTGGTGGTGCAGTGGTTGAGAATCTGCCTGCCAATGCAGGGGACACGGGTTCGTGCCCCAGTCCGGGAAGATCCCACATGCCGCGGAGCAACTAGGCCCGAGAGCCACAACTACTGAGCCTGCGCGTCTGGAGCCTGTGCTCCGCAACAAGAGAGGCCACAACAGTGAGAGGCCCGCGCACCGCGATGAAGAGTGGCCCCCGCTCGCCGCAACTGGAGAAAGCCCTCGCACAGAAACGAAGACCCAACACAGCCAAAAATAATAAATAAATAAAAAATTTTTTTAAATTACCAGAACAAGGATTTATGATGACAGTGAACACTCCTGAATGTCTCCAAGGGAGATACAAGTTTATACTTACTTCTTTAGCATATAATCCACGGTGGAGTAAAAGACCCTCACCGGATCTCTTCTTCACCAATACTACTGATAACACTGAGGTTTTTGTCCCAACCTTCAAGATACTTATTTTAAGCTTTTACCAGTTTCTCCCTAATCCCTTTCCAAAATTCCCTCTTCTACCTGCCTCAGCAGTACCCTCCAGCCATAGTCCAACAATATAACATGAAACTTAACTGGATGCTTAACTGCTGAAAAAGGCACTTCCCACTTCCAAAGCCAGAAGAATACGTAATGAAACAACCAGTGCCGAGAAAATTAAACCAGTTCACAGAGCTCTTTCCTAATAAGGCAACAGTTAAAAATGACTCAGGCCCATAACAAAATAAACTTAGCAGGATGTCATAGAATCTTTTTGTTGCTGTTGTTGTTATTTTTCTTCAGAAAAAGACTACAAAGCCTGCATTCCTTTTTTTTTTTTTTTTTTTTTTTTGCGGTATGCGGGCCTCTCACTGTCGTGGCCTCTCCCGTTGCGGAGCACAGGCTCCGGATGCACAGGCTCAGCGGCCATGGCTCACGGGCCCAGCCGCTCCGTGGCATGTGGGATCTTCCCAGACCGGGGCACAAACCCGTGTCCCCTGCATTGGCAGGCGGACTCTCAACCACTGCGCCACCAGGGAAGCCCTGCATTCCTTTTTTTGAGGTACACATGAAAAAGAGCCCAGGGCTCTGCTCAGGGGAATCAGAAATGGTTTAGATTTGTTTAGTTATTAAAACCTGCCATCAAGGGACTTCCCTGGTGGCGCAGTGGTTAAGAATCCGCCTGCCAATGCAGGGGACACGGGTTCGGAAGATCCCACATGCTGTGGAGCAACTAAGCCCATGCACCACAACTACTGAACCTGCGCTCTAGAGCCCACAAGCCACAACTGCTGAAGCCCGCACACCTAGAGCCCGTGCTCCGCAACAAGAGAAGCCACCGCAATGAGAAGCCCGCGCACAGCAACGAAGACCCAACGCAACCAAAAATAAATTAATTTGTTTAAAAAAAAAAGCCCTACCATCAGGCACAGTTTATCTGCAAAGTGGATGCCTATTTTGGCACCAATTGACCGTCTTACTAAAGTAGTGACAAGATGAATACAATCTTCAGGAACCAAAAGACTCTGAAATCTGTTCATATCATTCCATTTTTTTCTATTACAAGAATTTACTCCTACAAAAATTAACTCAAAATGGATCATGGACTTAAGTGTAAAACAAAAGACATAAAACGTCTAGAAACAAAAAAAAGGAGAAAAACTTCGGGTCCAGGAGTAGGCAACAAGTTCTTAGATTTGACACAAAAAAGCATAAACCGTAAAAGGAAAAGTTAACAAAATTAGACCATATCAAATTGAGAACTTTTGCTTTGCAAAGAAACATGTGACAAGGACAGAGAGCAAGGTGCAGACTGGGAGGAAATATTTGCAAATGACATATCTAACAAAAGACCAGTACATAAAAAAATATTTTTAAACTCTCCAAATTTAACAGTTAAAAAAATGAACAATCCATTAGAAAATGGGCAAAAGACATGAAAGCACATGAAAAGGTGTTCGACATCATCAGCCCTCAGGGAAATACAAATCAAAACCAACCACAAAGAGATATCACTACACACCTACCAGAATGTCTAAAATGAAAAATAGTAGCAACATCAAATACTGGTGAGGCTGCAGGGAAAAATGGATCACTCACACATGACTGGTGGGAATGTAAAATCTTGGTCATTCTGGAAAACACTTTGACAATATGGCAGGCTGAATGATGGCCCGCAAAAGGTGTCCATGTCTTAATCTCAAGAAACTTTGAAAATGTTACCTTATATGACAAAAGAGATTTTGCAGGTGTAATTAAGCTAAAATCTTGAGATGGGGAGATTATCCTGGATTATCTAGTGGGTGCAATGTAAACGCAAGGCTTCTTATAAGAGGAAAGCCAAACATCAGAGAGAAGAGAAGATGCTGCAAAGGCTTTAAACATAGAAGGAGGGACCATGATGAGCCTCTAGAAGCTGGTGGAGGCAAGGAATAGATTCTCCCCTGGAGCCTTCAGAAGGAATTAACACTGCCAACCCTGTAAGACTGATTTCAGAGGTCTGACCTCAGGAATTATAAGAGAATACATTTGTGTTGTTTTAGGCCACTAAATTTGCAGCAGCAATAGGAAAATAATACATGCAGTTTCTTATAAAATTAAACAGACAACTACCATATGACACAACAGTTGTACTTTTAGGTGTTTATCCCAGAGAAAGGAAAAACTTGTATTCACACAAAAACCTCTACACAAAGGGCCAAAGCAGCCTGCTTGGTAACAGTCAAATGCTGGAAATGGTCCAGATGGCCTTCCATAAGTAGGTTAAACAAACAGTGGTATATACATACCACCATTTTGTCATTTCATTCTTGAAATGACAAGATAATGACAATGGAGAACAGATTAGAGACAGAAAGTGTGGTAGAAGGGAAGGAGGTCGGTGTGATTACAAAAGGGCAGCTGGAAGGATCCTTGTGATGGAATTGTTTAGGAGCTTGACGGTAGTGATGGATACACAGATGTGATAAAACGATATAGAACCCAATACACACACACACACACACACACACACACACAAATAAAACTGGGGAAATCTGAATAAGAAAGGTAGATTTTATCTATGTCAATATCTTAGTTGTGATAGTATACTACAGTTTTGCAAGATGCTACCATTGGGGAAAAAATGAGTAAACAGTACATGGGACTTCTCTGTATTATTTCTTGCAACTGCATGCGAATCTACAATTAACTCAATAAAATTTCAATTAAAAAGGCATTTATTATAATCCGTATACTAAAATAATATCTTCCTCTTTAATAGGCATTTATGTCCCTCATACAACCAAATACTATCAGTATTTTCAAAAAACTACTTTTGCATTTATTATAACTAATTATATATTGGAATGTAGAGTTTTTAGTAATAGAAGAAAACCATTCTTAAGTCAGATATGATTTAATACTCTAAGTATTTGCTTTTATTTTTGCCACATATGCATTTCTGAATGCCCTACTCTACTGAAAACGTTATATCTACTATGTGTGTGTGTACTGGATTCTGTACAGTTGCATCGTGTGTAGGTTTGTGTAGGTTTGTTCATGGAGCACATATTAAGGACAGAAAGTGCTGCAGGAGGGAGGGGGTGGCTGGGGTTGTAAAAGGGCAAAACCAGGAACCTAGTAACAGGCGCTGAAGATAGACCTTAAAGTTACAACTGCCCACACTCAGCACCAGGAATCACGTAACAGACGCTGAAGATAGACCTTAAAGTTACAACTGCCCACACTCAGCACCAGGAATCTCCTAAGGGACGCTGAAGATAGACCTTAAAGTTACAACTGCCCACACTCAGCACCAGGAATCCGGTAACAGACGCTGAAGATAGACCTTAAAGTTACAACTGCCCACACTCAGCACCAGGAATCTCATAACAGACGCTGAAGATAGACTTTAAAGTTACAACTGCCCACGTTTAGCACCAGGAATTTTGCTGGGATAATACTAGAAAGTCCAGCAATTTGCCAGAAGTTGTGGAAGAAGTGCCCAAATTCTGATTATGACTCAGAAAGCCAAAACCAGATTTCTGGTTTCTATCTCATGCTCAGCCATTAACAGTGAAAATGACAGAGTGAGACCCAATGCCACAACCAATAAAATATCTCAGAAAGCACCATGTTGTCATCAGCATCCACCTTTAGCTTCCTTACTCTCTAAGGCTGAATCTTCCCACTACATTCTGCAATTTCATAGTCATCATGATTAAGAGTGCATCTTTCCAACTGCTGAGAAGTCACTATTACCTCTGTATTAGAACTAGGTAAACTGGGTCCTGGAAATCAGAATTATTTTCTCCAGTACCAACAGTCAGAGTTCAAGTTTCCTTCCTTTTGGCAGAACGTTGCTCAAAAGAGCAGTCGATCATATCTAGGAAGCCAGACGACACGGAAGGCCAAATCCCTGAATAGACTTGAAAATACAAGTTGGCTAGGCAGCTGCAGCTTTTCAGGAGTATAGCTTCTCTTCTTGTGACTTTGACCCCTGTGTCATCCCCTCTCCTTACCTGTGCTGTCACCAGACAGTTGTTTACACTGTCAGCAACTCTGTCACATCCACAAGGAAAAAAGAAATTAGACTGGGACAAAAAGAATTCCATCTGTAAGCTCAACATCATTGGGTTAAAAGTTTAATATCCAAGCCACCACTTCGGGAAAAGGTCTAAAAACAAACAGGCAGCCTGGTGAGACGTGTAGCTCTGTCCAGCCTCTGACAACATGTGCTTTTGGTCACAGTGTCAGGTTCCCCAAAGAATAAGGAGAAATCAACTGCCTGCCCAACTCATAGTCTTCTCGGGGTTGCTTGAACCCACAAAACAACTGGATCCCAGCCTCCATGACACCTAGGCATGCAGTGAGAAGGATGGAGCATGCTATGTAGCTGTTGCATCTCTTAAACAAGCATAATTTTTCAAAGGATACAATAGAGCCTGATGAAAGAATAAAGTTGATACCCTTTAGAGCCGGTGACTGTGTCAAAAGAAAAAAGATCTGTGTTAACATTTAGCCAATATATTCCTCACCATTGACTATTTCCCCTGTTCATTCCAAGACATTCATTATCAGATACAGTGTCATCTGAGTGCCATCATTTTGCAGTTGTTGCAAAGAGATGCATTGAAATGACACTAACTCTTGTTCATTCTCAAGATCTGATGAAACTTCCAGAGTGTGAAAAGCAGTTCTTTGTATACAGAAGAGCTTTCATTATAATGTACTTTTGCTAGTGTATTTTAAGGGGGAGAGGTAGCTAACAATATTCATAATATTAAATCAAAGCCTAAAGTGTGACATGAGAGGAGACGCCAAAACCAGGCTGTGTAGCACATCACAACACTGACATCTGTTGGCTACAAGTGTACTGAATCTATCTCCCTTCTCTGCGGCTGCAAAACAACTCCTTCTGAACCAAATCTCTTACTGGCCCTGATCCATTTGAGGTATGTATGTCCTTCATTTCTAATAGATTGCAAACTCATGTTCATGGCTTCTCGTGTTAGCCTTTAACTCTCTTGTGAAACAAGACTTTAGGCCATTTTAATTCTTTTCTAAAACAAAAATCAAACATCCGTGTATACAACAGCCCCATTAATCCATGCACAAGCTCCATAAATGAGAACTGTTGTTTTACTGATACAATTTTGAAATGCAAATTATGAAGATTACACATTTATTGATGTGTCATGTGTCCCCCATGTAAATGCCTCCTGCCATTCACCCTGCTAACTATTCTCTCACTTGACTCTCCTTTTTAATCCTCCGTTCTTGACCCCATCCTCCACTGTGTTCCTCTCTTCTCTGTGGTCCTACACACTCTTTTTCTTCCTCTACCCATGAACTATGAGGATCCACGAAGACTCCCTGTGCGGTCCTCCAGAGCCCTCCTTCTAACACTCAGTATCAAGGGGACTGTATCTAAGCACGTGGTTCAATATCCCATAGAAGAAGCACTCCCTGATCTTTCCTCTCCTGTATCTCCTGAGGTTTCAATGACTTAGAATAAGAGGGATTACTTGCAACATCCCTTCTTTATGCTATGGATTAAAGCATTAAACTTAGTTTAATGAATCACCCCGCTTCTGAATCACGACTCCTTTCCAATTCCCCCATTTCTATCAAATGCAGCGCTCTCCTTCCGGCCTTTTAATTGCAGTTTTGGCCTCTTCTCCCCTACAACATTCCCTATCCATCCCCACAGCAGGGGCCCTGATCCCCGACCCCACTGCCTCTCACTTGGACAAAGACAGTAGAATGCTCAACCTCTTCCATGACACCAACCACCATCTACGTTCTAAAGACATCCCCTTCTCCAGCCTAGATATCTCCCCTAAACTTCAGACCCACAGAATCCACAGAATCCATAATTGGTCACCTTCACTTGGATATCACCAGGTACCTGAAACTCTACGTATCCAAAATCAAATGTCTGTTCTTTCCTTTCTCCCTCCCAACAACCTGCCTCCCTCTCCTCTGTTTCTCATCTCTGTAAATGTAAAGACCGTTGACTTTTTTGTCCAAGTCAAAAACCTGGGAGTCATCCAGAACTCCCACCTTTCCCTCAGATATCCTATCCAATCCATCACAGAAGCTTAATTAATTGCCCTGTGGATTCCAGCCCCTGGGTTACTCTCTATTTCATTCATGTCTCACCAACCCAACTGTAGCAGAGACCACTGTCTGACAACCCAAGATTTGAGGTCCTCCTCTGTAGTGTGGAATTGTCACAGGGGAGGAGGTGTCCAGACAGAAACTACTTCCTAAGCCCCTAGCATCTGGGCTGCGGAAGAAGGCATATGATTAGTTCTTGCCCGTGGAATGTAAGCTGATGTTACTTGTACCACTTAGTATTTACGAAGCAGATGTATATTCCCAAGGCTCTTTCTCCATCCACCAGCTGAATGCAGTAGACTCTTAGGTCTCAGAGGATAATGGGGCCATGACACAGAGCAGCCTAGGTCTCTGAATGAGCACTTGGAAGGCTGTCTTCCAGGAAGAGACCTATTGGGCTGTGACCCAGTGTGAAACAAACTATGATTGTGTCAAGCCACCGGGAATTCTGGGCTTATCTTTTACAGCGCCTAAAGCCCCCTCTGACACTGCCTAGTTCAAGCCACCATCAGATTATTGCAGGTGACTCTCAGCTGATCTCTGTGCCTTTAGTCATGTCTGGGTGCCCTCTAGACTGTAAGCTCCATGAAGGCAGAGTCTGGCTCTGCTTGTTCACATCATGGATCCCCATCATGCTGAACGGTGCTTACCAGGCAATAAAAACAACTAGGATCCTTTCTTCCCAATTACTCCCTAGCTCAGAATCTCCTCTCCTGGTTTTTATTACCCAATGCCTCTCTCTCTCTTACACCAACACACACACACTCATACTCACACTCACAGAGGGTTGACTTGAGCCCTCGTCCCAGTCCTCATGCTGACAATTCCCTCGCATCCCAGCCCCTCCCATTCCCTCCTACCCCCGCCCCCTTTCAAGTTGCTTATAGCTCAGCTTCTGTGAATTTTTGTCTAGCTTCATCTAGGACTGATTATCCAAACATTAGTTATCCTGTTGTTCTGTGTACCTTGTCCTAGACCTCTGCTTGCATTTGCAATAAATCCTTTGTATCTGACACACTCTTTCCCCTTCCCTGTGCTATAGTACACACTCCTACAGGGAAGAATAGAGGTTCACTCTTTTATTAGCGCTCCTTAGTGAATGTTCAATAAATACCACTCACTGAATCCAATAATTTGCTTTGTATAATCCTCTACCTAGCATCCTCTAGGGCACCTCCGGGTCCAACTTTTTGTGTGTGTACTTCAATTTGAGGGATTTTAATGGAAATTATGCATAAAACTAAAATGAAACACAGCACTTACAAAAAGAAGTATCTCTCTATTACCTCCTTTGTGACTACGTAGTTTTCCATAAAGGGGAAATCGATTGTTAGAGCATGAAATAAGCAATTAGGTCCAGTGTATAATTATCATTCATAACAAGTAATAGTAATAATAATAATTTAATATCTATTAAACCAGTGCTTGGCACATAGTAAATGCTCTATAAACATCTTACTTAATTCTAACAACAACACTATAAAGTGGTCCTCCTGTTGTTTCTGAATTGTATCAGTTTCTTCCTGAGCTTCCTTTCTTAAAGAGCCCATAACTGAGGAAGGGGACTGTGTTGAGACATCTGAAAGGCCCCCTGCTGAGGGCTTCCAAAAGTCAAGGGTTTGGTGAGCACACCAGAATATAGGTGAGGGCTTCCCTGGTGGCGCAGTGGTTGAGAATCTGCTTGCCAATGCAGGGTCACAGGTTCGAGCCCTGATCTGGGAAGATCCCACATGCCACGGAGCAACTAAGCCCATGTGCCACAGCTGAGCCTGTGCTCTAGAGCCTGCGAGCCACAACTACTGATCCCACGTGCCACAACTACTGAAGCCCGCGTGCCTAGAGCCCATGATCCACAACGAGAAGCCACCGCAATGAGAAGCCTGCACATCACAAGGAAGAGTAGCCCCTGCTCGCTGCAACCAGAGAAAGCCCATGTGCAGCAATGAAGACGCAGCCAAAAATAAAATAAAGAAAAATAAACAAATTAAAAAAAAAAGAATATAGATGAAAAAGATGCACCAGGGATGACCAGCCTCAGACAGGAATCTCCTGTCTTCATAGCGTGGCTGCTGGGAAGTTACAGGGAAATCCTGGAGGTACGATGACTATTCCTAATACGGACACCATCATCCCCACTGTAGTTTACCCATTCCATCACACAGTCCACTCATCACACAGAAACTCAATAGCTGACATTTGGTCGGCCAATCATCGTGGGTCATCTAAAGCATGGGGAAGCTGTGTATCCAGGATCCCAGGGATGCTGACACATTAGCCAGCCCAGGACCAAAATCTCTTCAAACCATTCGGCTGAGCACTCCTCAAAGAGACATAACCTAGCTCTCAAGGAAATCTGCTAAGGCATTCAGGCGCGCCTCACCATGCTTTTGAAAAATTATTTTTCATTTATGTGTTGTACGTTATCACTGTGTGCAGGCACTATATATATATTGTGCTGTACAAAAATAATTGATTACTCATGAGTGACAGAGTAATTGGCACCACCCTGGTTATTCAGATAATTTTATACATTATAATTACCAGCTTCAGTACACTAGACAGAATTTAATGTTCTTGAAAATTAATATTATTGAAGGAATTGATACAAACGAATGTAATGTTCTTAAGTTTAAAACTTGTCACACACTGATAGAGTCTCCCATTGTTGGCTATTTATTAACATTTTGTTTTAATCATTTCAAACCCCTTTATCAAGTTGCAGAGCCTGTAGCTCCTGTCAGTTCACTACAACTGAATTCTAGTAAGTCTATAATCTGAATTAAAGCTTGCAGTAGTAATATTACATGTTTAATGCTGTGTTGAAGACCTAGAATCTTTTGCGTATGGACCTGCGTTAGAGCTGTGAGCTCCTTGAAAGCAAAAAATAAAAAAGGAGTCATTTATATATGATCCTAATAAGTGCCTGGTGTGCTCAGGCTGCATGAAATATATTAAATAAGCAGAATAATATACAACAATGATGCCTATGAACTCCCTAGAAGAAATTCCATCTTCTGCACTGTGGTCTAGCTGTGATGCGGGAGCAAGACCTCCCAGGATAAAAGACATAGCTGTGAAGCTGACTCCGGCCCTTAACTTAAAGTCATCCTACCCAGAGTAATGGTACCAAGATAAGATATCTTTTGTTAAATGCTTTGGATTGTATAAACGGAACCCTCCCACCCCCACTTTTTTTTAAACACTTAACTTTTTTTTTTTTACTTTTTTTTAAATTTATCTTTGGCTTCGTTGGGTCTTCATTGCTGTGCACGGGCTTTCTCTAGTTGCGGTGAGCAGGGGCTACTCTTCATTTCAGTGCGTGGGCTTCTCATTGTGGTGGCTTCTCATTGCGGAGCACGGGCTGTAGGCACACAGGCTTTGGTAGGTGTGCCACGCAGGCTCAGTAGTTGTGGCTCGCAGGCTCTAGAGCGCAGAGTCAGTAGTTGTGGCGCCCAGGCTTATTTGCTCTGTGACATGTGGGATCTTCCCGGATCAGGGCATGAACCCGTGTCCCCTACATTGGCAGGCGGACTCTCAACCACTGCACCACCAGGGAAGCCCCCACCCCCACTTTTAAATGACTTAACCACAGTCTCCCAAATGCTTCTTACTTATGAAACCTGGTTTTCTCTTCACTCCTGTGAATAATTCCTATGTTTATGCCAGTCTCTCTTTCCTCTTTTATTCTGCCTACCTTTGTATCTTTAAGAGCACAGGAAGTTTTACATGTTTGTAACTGAGGCCATTCATCTGAGCGGGTCTCCCCTCTGCTACAGTTCCCCACTCCCCATTGTTCACACCCCAAATGAACTGCCAGGTCCTACCAGCCATCTGGGTGTGGCTTTCCTAACTATTCATCTCTCTCCCGTCTTCATTTTCCCTCATCCTTCCCTCCAGTCCCATCTATCTTTTTTCTCTTCCTCAGCAGTTGGCACTTAAATACTTAATACTGAAGTGCTTAAATAGTCCTTTCAATTGCCAGCTCCTAATGCAAGAACTAGATTCATGGCCTCTTTTTTTTAACCTTATTACTTTCTTTAAAATAATAATTAAAGCTAATTTTACTCCTGTGGCTCGTGAATTGCTTTTTTTTCCTGTGAGTTAGCAAAAGTCCCTTCAAAAAAAATTATTTCCCACCCCCACTATAATGGCTTAACAGATATGAATTAAAGAATCATAGAATATTTAACTATTATTAGCTTTAAGAAAATTAAAGTTAGAAAAGACGGGGTAGAATCAATCTTAAATGTGGAGCCAAAATTTTAATATGTCCTCCCAATCAGATTAATGTAGTAACATAATTTCAAGTAATTGACTCTATTGTTCTAGTACACATTAGTTTAGTAACCAAAGTGCCAACTTGATTAACTCCCATAAATTTGTATAGAAATATGCTTATTACCTCATACCAAATACAAAAATTAACTCACAATGGATTATAGACCTAAGATTATAGTTCTTACTATGATTAATAAGAACTAAAACAACAAAACTCTTAGAAGGAAACATAGGTGTAAATCTCTGTGACCTTGGATTAGGCAATGGTTTCTTAGATATGACACAAAAAGAATAAGTGATAAAAGAGAAAAATAGGTCAATTGGACTTCATCAATATTAAAAACTTTGTGCTTTGGAGGACACCATCAAGAAAGAAAAGACCACTGACAAAATGGAAGAAATAAATGCAAATTATATACCTGATAAGGGTCTAGTATTCAGAATATATAAAGAACTCTTACCACTCAACCTAATTAAAAATGGGCAAAGGATTTGAATAGCTATTTCTCAAAAGATGATATACAGATGACCAATAAGCCCATGAAAAGATGCTCAACATCATTAGTCATTAGGGAAATACAAATCAAAGCCACTAGGAGATACTACTTCATACCTACTAAGATGGCTACAATCAAAAAGATAGACAATAATAAGTGTTGGCAAGGATGTGGAAAAACTGGAACCCTCCAACATGTAAATGGAATGTAAAATGGTATAGTCACTTTGGAGGACAGTTTGGCAGTTGCTCAAAAAGTTAAACCTAGAGTTACCACATTTCCCATTAATTCCACTTATAAAAGTTTGAAAGCATACATCCAAAAAATCTGAAAAATTCATCCACACAAAAACTTGTACATGAATGTTCATAGCAGCATTATTCACAATAACCAAAAAGTAGAAACAACTCCAATGTCCATTAATGATTAATGAATAGATAAGCAAAATGTGGTATTTTCATTACAATGGAATATTATCAGCCATAAAAAGCAACTGATTCGGGCTTCTCTGGTGGCGCAGTGGTTGAGAGTCCGCCTGCTGATGCAGGGGACACGGGTTCGTGCCCCGGTCTGGGAGGATCCCACGTGCCGCGGAGTGGCTGGGCCCGTGAGCCATGGCTGCTGAGCCTGCGTGTCTGGAGCCTGTGCTCCGCAATGGGAGAGGCCACAACTGGGAGAGGCCACAACAGTGAGAGGCCCGGGTACCGCAAAAAAAAAAAAAAAAAAAAAATTAGTGATGACTAGGCCCCATCCCAAACCAATTAAATGTGACTCTCTGGGAGTGGGGCTCAGGCATCCATTAGTTATAAAAACTCCCCAGGTGATTCCAGTGTGCAGCCAAGGTTGAGGCTGTCTGCTGGAGACTCTAAGAGTATAAACCACTTGAGGACGGGGATGGAATCTGTTTGCCAGCACTGTACCCACTGCATCTAGCATGACACCTGCATACGGTAGGCATCTGATATATATTTGGTAATTTTTAAAATGAGTGACTAAAATAGAAGTGATCATAGTTTGGGACCAAAATTCACTTACTTTTTCTTTCCTGCTTGGAACCAAAGAATCAAATGAGGTACAAGATAAACTGCAAGATAAGCCTCCCTATAACTAGTCTGTCCCCAAACCCTTCCCAATCTCCCAAAAGGTATTGTTGAAAAGTCAAGAAATCCAAGATTGCATCAATGGCCATTTTTATTACCATCATTTTACAGATAGATACTTTGGCTCTCGGACAGTGAGAGCTACATCTCATCTCTGGGTAAGTTAGAATCTCGAGGCCCTGGCAGCATCAGCATCACCAGGAATGCTGATTTTCAGGCCCCATCCCAAAACAACAGAATCAGAATGTGCATTTTAACAATATTTCAGGTCATTCACATGCTCTTTAAAGTTTGAGAAGTACTCATCTAACCCAAATGGCTGAGAGAACCAGCTGGCTCCACTGGGAAGGTCCTCAGTCCGGGAGATGTATACAGGGAAGGGAAGAGACCCTCAGATGAGGCTGGGGGAAGCAGTGGAGCCACACCCAGAGACCAGGTCACAGAGCTTTTTGACCTTCATAAAACCTCCAAAGAATCTAAGGACTTGAATCCTTAACTTCTCAAGTGTAAGTCTTGAGCTGAAAAGATCAATGAGCAGGCAAACCGATACAGCAAAGGAGAATAACCTATGGACACCATATAGTGTGTTTATTTTTACTTCCTGAAGGATCTGGATGAAGGCAGAGCCATGAACAGGTACTGGGTATCATCCTGAGATGGACTGAGGAACGTGGTCACATCTCTGAATTACGGCGGCGGCGGCTGAGGCAAACACTTCGGGGTTTGCTCAGGGAGGCGGGGTGGGTGGGGCTCCTCGCTTCCTCCCCCACGTGGCCAGAGTTCTGTAATTCCCACATGACGTCCACCGTGCTGGGCAGTCCCCTCACAGCACCAAAAATCAGCACCAAGATCCCTTAGAAACCCTTGCTTGTCTGTCTGCGCGTCTAGCAGTTTAGTTAGCGTGGCAGCATCCTTACCGGCGTTTACGACTGGTGGCTGTTATTTTCATCATTTACTTCATCTTAAAAGCAGCCTTCTGTGGGGTTTGCAGGTGGAAAGGGATGGCTGTCGTCGTCTTTTCTTTCTTTTGTATAACAGAGGCGGGGGGGCGGAATCTTATACCAGCGAGGAAATGATTTATTTTTTGAGAACTGTAGATATACTTTATGCAGTTTTCTCCAGATTCTGATTAACACCTACACAGACTTTCCCACAGAGGCAATACCTGACACCCACCAGAAGTTCACGGAGAACAGCTCCCAAACCAGGGTGAACATCAAAGGCAGAGCTAAAACCTCAACTCACTCCATCCTAAGAGCCTCTCTGCCCTCAAAGTAACCTGACATAGCTACATAGACACAGAAACACCAGAAGGGGAGATCTCAGAAACTGTGTTGCCACAATGATGTTTTGTCCTGCTTTTGCCCTTGATGCAATTGCTTAAACTATTTTCTGCTTTATGACATCATACACAGAAAACATCGTACACAGAAAACATTTTTCATGCCCGGGCTCTAGCCTAAGGCAGTTTTTGCATTTTGCAATCAGGAGGAAATTGATTAATGTGAATGTTTTAGCTGTGGTTGTTGTTTGTGTATACACTTTTGTTAAAACAAGTGCGGCAGAAAAAATGACCTTTATGTAGACACCTATTAAGGCACTAAAAGGCTTGGCTACATTCATCTGAGACGCGTACACATAACGAGGGGAACAATGAGGGGATCAGCAGCTGCAAGCGGTTGAATTGAACTCTTCAACAATGGAAAAGTTTTTCAGACCCAAATACCAGCAATCAAAGAGAATTTTTGCAGATAATCCGAAAGAAAGAAAATAATAAAATTAAAAAAAATAATGCTAGCCAACTTTGCACCAGTTAGCATAAGGTTGCCATCTGAAACATGTCAGCTTAAGAGCAGACGTACCACCATTCTTTCCCCCAACTGCAGTATTCAGAACTGTTTCCCCAAATAATCCCAGATGGCATGCCACAAAATTTCAATTCATTTTAAAAGCTTTCTTTGCAGTTATTATGTGATTGAAAGTGCAAAAGCAAGTTGCCATTCTCATGGCACTATTTGCATTGGCTATTATTATCCCCTAAAATCCCCTTTAAACAGCTACATTGTCAGCCCATAGGCCTCATTTAGAACTACAAAAAAGCCCAGATTAATTCGATCAAAGAAAGAGCCAAGTACAAAATGCACTTTTCAAACTGTATCAGAGTGGGTTCGCTTTACAGATCGCTTCGGGGCAAGAACCGCAGGGGAAAGAAAGCCTCGAAATAAAGCTTGGTTATGAAGCGAAATAACTCGCTTTGGCTCCTTCTCTGTTTTATTGGAGCACCTCGAGCCGAAATCTCCAATTAAAAATTCTTACAGGGAAATATATTTAAATATAAATGCTGACACGGATGCCCGCAAACGGCAGCATCACATTCGTACCCTTGCCTTTCGGCCAGCGTTCTCGGGAGGCAGTTGGAAGCCTCGTGTGGGTAACCCGGTTAGTTAGCAGGCATCTCTGATGTTTCACACACTAAATAAGCCAAAGGACTTTGCACTATAAACATTTATATCCAGTTTTTTTTCACCCCATCCCCAGAGGAAATGTTTTAAGTTACCACAAGACAAGAAATTGCTGGAAAACAAAGGAAAACGGGGGTGACGGCCTTTCCTTGCACAAAACAAAACATGCTAAGATTCAGGTCGAATTCAGGGGTGAGAAGCATGCTGCAAGCCCGCCTTCTACAGGCAGGCTGATTGGACTGCCGGCCGCGGGGTTGGTTGGTTGGACTTAGTCTCACCTGGGGGTCTGGAGGTGGGGGACATAGCTGGGGTGAGCCAAGCTGGAGTTTGGGTTTCTTAGGGACGCTCCATTAGTTTCCTAGGCAGGGTTAGCAGCGTCCGTTTCCACTGGAGATGGTGCAGCGGCGCTTCAGCCGGCCAGCTCCCTCCTCCCTCTGTGCCCAAAGCTGTTCCCTTCAGCCGCCGCTTTTGTGCGCTGAGAACATTTTACCGAAGAGGGATCGGAGGCACAAAGGTAGGGCTACAGGATGTATGCAGCAAGTTGTGCAATTGCCTCTTCAGGGACCGAGCAGGGCCAGCTGCAACAAATGTGAAAGTGATTTGCACGAGGGAGGAAACGGGCGATTCCAGCCGGTAGTTTCAGTTCAATCTTTTGCCCCTCCCGGAAGGATGAACTCAAACTCCTGTTGTTCCCCAAACCCACCCTTAAAACAAAAGAGCATCATGCTGCTCTGGTCACATCCCATGTAATGTTTAGAAAGGGCACGCTTACCAAGGGGCTCCAACCATAAAGCACTGGTCTGGAACTTCTTGGTCACATTCTCAGCTAGAAATGCACAGGACTAAGTTATTCAAATTGCACATAAGTGTGCACCACCCCGCAACAACTAAATCCTCATAATCATCCTGAGAATTATCTAGAGAAAACAAACATGGATAGAAATCTCTGCAAATTGGAAATGTTACCTACCTCCCACCTCTGAAGGCAGGAAGACAGGGAAAGAAGTCTTACAGGAAAGGGACTATAGAATCAAATTGCTTTCAGCGGAGGTAAACATTCAGTTTTCCCCCAAATTCTCCAAATTAGTTGGAGTCTTTTCCTGATCTAAATTTTAACTACAGCATCATAGTACAAAGAAAAATGGTTCTGGTTTTCTGAGACCTGGATAAAGTTTCTGAAATTCTGCAAACCTTCACCTGTAAAGCAAAAGGGAAAAGACAGGCATGTCTACTGATTCCTTAAGAGAAAACTGTCACTGGGAGAAAACATATCCACAGTAATTTATTTCTAGTGAATTTAAATAGACCGTTTGTTACCTAGTTGCAATGGAAATGTTCCTGTGACTTTTTGTGTAGGTCTCACTGGAGCCCTAAATGAAAACACAATTACTTCCCTTGATGGGTAATGTTTGTCTGATGATAATTCAAAAAATATTCCAAGCAAAATAAGAAAGGAAGATCAGCACTTCATCATTACCACCACTGCCAGGATCCAGAGACCCATGGTGATCCCATCAGGACTCACAAGCACATTGTTTAAGGCAAATCCTTTGAGTTTTGTTTTTGTTTTTGTTTTTGTTTTAGGGAAGCAGAGGAATAAGGGAGAATTTGTCACAGTATATTGTAAAAGCCTCAACTCTTTGTCAGGAGATCTGAATTCTGGTCCTGGCTCTTCCTCTAACTAACAGAATGACCTTGGGCTAGTCCCTTTCCCTCTCTGGACCTTACTTTCCTCATCTATAAAGTGAGAAGACTAAACTAGATGACTTCCAAGGACCATTCCAGATGTAACACCAAAGAGTGATGTGAAGATTCCTCTGGAGACTGCAGACAATAGTAATACAAAGGTTCTAAAATAAGTCTCATGTTATGTGCTTTCTACATGACAGAATAGCTTCACTGGCACAGGATGGGGCTTGGAAGGCTTTCTTTTTGACTATTAGAGGCTCTGGTCATCTCTATGATACACATATGAATGAAATTCAATGTGGTCAATGGGAAATTAGCCATGAAGTTTCTGGCAGTTAGCTGCACTGATGGATCCCAAATTTGAATCCACCGTAGGAAAGCCTACTTTACCTACCTGGCTATTGGGCCCCAACTTTTAGTCCTCTAGAAACAGCCTCTATGTTTTTCTTCAGTCAAATGGGAAAACAGGATGCCATTAAAAAAAATTATCTGACAAATATCTCTTAGGCATTTTGTATTTACAAAGAGGAAGTCTTGGTTTGGTCATAAATACTTCCATTACTAGTATCACTATCCAAGCATTCATTCAAGAAATAGTTATTGAGTGCCTACTTTGTACCAAGCACTAGTCCAGGTGCAGTAAATACAAGAGTGAAAAAGAATGACACGTTCTCTGCTCTCATGGAGCTCAAACCCTAGCGCAGGGCCAGGGAAAGATCATACACAAGCAACAACAGAATCAGAAGTAGAGTGGTGGGACAGAAATTGGCGGGCTACACTGGATTGAGTGAACTCTTTAAAAGAACTAGCCAGCACATATCAGGGAGAACAGCACTCTGGGCAGAGGGAACAGCAAGGGCAAAATCCTGAAAACCTGGGACAGAAAGAAAGCCAGTGTGGCTAGAATGCAGTGGTGGAGGGAGGGAGTGGTGTAAGATAAAGTCGGAGAGGTGAGCAGGAACCAGACCAGGTACATCACTGGACTTTATGTTAATTATAGGACGGAGCACACAGGGACTTTTATGCAGGGTAGTGACCCATCTGCCTTCCTTTGTGCCCACACCCCACATCTCTCATGTCCAACCTCCAGGTTTTGCCTGAGGACCTCCGTTTTGAGGCAGACTTCCTCAGCTCCCACATAGGTGAGGCAATTAATGCCCCATGGGGTAAGTCTTTGACTAAGGCAAGGTGACAGCTGACAGATAAATTTATCTCCCTTCCACCTCCATACGGACTGCTCTGAAAAAAAAAAAAAAATCAAAGCCAGGAAATGACCTCACAAGATTGAGAAATCAATCATTCTTTTTTGTCCTTCCAGTTTCATTGAGATGTAATTGACATAACAGCGCTGTATAAGTTTAAGGAGTACAGCATAATGGTTTGACTTACATACATAATGAAATGATTATCACAATAGGTTTAGTGAACATCATCCATAGCTATAACAACAAATTAAAGAAATAGAAAAAACATTTTCCTTGTGAGAAATCAGACATTTTTAAATCCAAGTGGTGGCCCATTGACTAATGCGCACTCATGTTCCCTCACTCTCCTCTCCTGCATCACTCCCCCTTTGCCCTCACTCTTCTCCCTGGGATTGGGTTCAGAAGGCAGGAGTCCAAGCAGAGGTGCAGCTGCTCTGCCATCGTACTGCTCACCAGCTCTGGCGGTGCTGGAAGTTTCTGCAGTGGATAAGAACACTGTGCAGAGTCTCTGGAAAGCCTCAGTGGGAGAGTTAGCACAAAACACGAGGGTTATGGAGCAAGGCCAGACCTTCCGTGGCCAACAACTATTTTCCATTTGAAAAAACAGCTCCTGGTACCACTGAGACCTAGTAGAGATTGATTGATCTTGGTACATGAATTGACTATGCAAATGACTATAAGGTCAGGGAAGTGCGGCAATCCACCACATGATGGAAAATGGTGTATTCAGGATTGGGCCTGAGCAAGTCCAGAAGGTATGAGTAAGCTACCTGAACAGGTGGTCCAGATTCCCCTACACCTCTCTCTATTGCATTAACACCTCTTCCTCAACTCACTCCCACAGCTTCATAGAGGACCCCTTGACACCAATTAACAGAAGAGGAAAGGACTCAGGCCTGGTTCATAGATGGGTCAATAACAATATATTGGTACAAAAACAAAATAAAACAAATAAAATTAAAAAGATAAAATAAAAAAATACTGCAGCTGCATTACTCAGGAGTGGGTCTAAGGTGCGATGATGAAGGCAAATTCTCCCTGTAGGCAGAGCTCTGAGCAGTATACTTGGTCATCCACTCCATATGAAGTGGCCTGAAGTACAGTTATACATAGATTCCTAAACAGTGGCAAAAAATGGCTTAAAGGTCAATCCCTGAAAGGAACAAGATTGGAATATCAGAAATAAGAAGGTCCAGATAAACAACAAGGTCCTACCTCATAGCATGGGGAACTATATTCAATATATTGTAATAACCTATAATGGAAAAGAATCTGAAAAAGAATATACTTATATGTATATGTCTGTGTGTGTGTGTGTGTGTGTGTGTGTGTGTGTGTGTATATATATATATATATATATATATGAATCGCTTTGCTGTACCCCAGAAAGTAATACAACATTGTAAATCAACTATACTTCAATGAAAAAGAAAGAAAGGCATGCAGGAAGGAAGGAAAGAAGAGAAGGAGGGGAAGGAGGAAGGAGGGAAGGAAGAAAGAAGGCGGTCTGGGGAAAAGGAATGTGGGTGGATCTGTGGAAGTAGACCCTAAGTGTTTAGATCTTTGAATCTCATGTTAATGCCCACAGCGGGTGTTCTTCCCAGTTAAGGCTCTCACCAACTAGATGGACAGGATGACATGTCTTATGGACATGAGCCAGCCTTTCTTTCTTGGCTACCACAGTGCTTGTGCAATAGACCCATGCTATATCCATAGCCTTCATCCATGCTACCATGCTATGGATGGGCTAAACAGCATGAATTACCCTCACTAAGACTGATGTAGCAGCTACCAGTGCTGAATGCCCAACCTGCCAAAAGCAGAGTCTGACACTGAGCTATTGATGTGGCACCATGGCTCAGGAATTATACTTATATCACCTTCCACCCTAGATGGAAGAGTAGGTGTTCTTTCCAGATTTGACACCTGCTTTAGATGAGATTTGCCTTTCCTCTTCATAATGCCTCCAACAGCACCGCCGTTTAAGGTTTACAAATGCCTCTTCTAAAAACATTATATCACACATGATATTGCCTCGTTCCAAGGGACCAATTTTACAGCAGAGGAAGGGACACATAACCAGACTCCACTACCTTATGCCTCATCACCCTGAAACATTCAGGCTAGTAGTGAGTGTAATGGCCTGTTAGGACTCATTTAAGGTGCTGGAATTATTATGCTCTATTCCAGGATTTGGTGTAGGTATTCAATCAACAGGCAGAACCTGGTTCTATGTGTCCAACAGCTAGAAGACCCAAGACTAAGAACCAACGAGTGGAGGTAGGATTAACCCTTCTCACTATCACTCCCAGTAACTCATTCACAGAATTTGTGCTTCCCATTTCTTTAGCCTTAGGCTCTGATGCATTAGCAGTCCTGGTCCTGGGTGAGGATACTTCCACCAGGGAACACAGTAAGAGTTCTACTAACCTCGAGGCCTCAACCCCTACTTGGTCACTTTCATCTCCTCATTCCAGTAGAACAACAGGCAAATACATGAATTTATTTCTGATTACCATGAGGAGCTAGCACTGATGCTACACATGGGGTCAGGAGGAGTATGTCTAAAACCCAGGGGCCTTGCTGTAGTATCTCTTGGTGCTTCCTTGCCCTTTGATAACAATGGATGGACAATTGAGCAACCAGTACCTGACCAAGTTAAGGCAACTAAGGATTCAGATCCCCCAAAGATGAAGGTCTAGGTCAGTCTACCAGCAAAGGAACTCAGACCAGCCAAGTGCTGGCCAAGGGAGAGAGGGATGTAGAGTGGTGGAGGGAAACAATGATGAATATCTATTACAGCCAAGGGACAGGTTGCAGCATCAGGGACTGTAGACCATTCTGCTAACTCTGTTACCTTAAATCTTTTCAGAAATTATGGCTGGCCATCAAGTTGTGAATTACTGAACGCGTCCCTCCTTTCTCAGGGAAGACATGAAAACAACTTCACATCACAAAAATGAAGGCCACAGATCACAGTGTGAGAGCCAGATACAGTGGGAGGGTGGAGCTGATTTGAGAGATGCAGGAGGAGAACTGTATCAGCATCTCTCATGTGCCAGTCCAGATCTTCATGGTCTCACCATCCACAGGGCATTTGGCCAGTTGTTCCAGACATAGTTGCAATTGTAGTGACCTCGTCCACATGGCCTCTGACCCACTTCAGGCAGAGAAAACCCGGTAGCACCTTGCTCCACACTATGTTTCACACTCCCATCATTTGCCCTGAGGCATCCCTACTGACACCAAGGCATGGTACACACAGACCCACTCAGTGCCCCTCAGGGCCAGCTGCAGAATTCGCAGTACAAAATGAAAATGTGAAGTTGCTTGTTCAAAAACAGGAAAGAAGCTTTTTTCTTTCTTCCACAGTCTCTCTCTTGACCTGTCAAGGTATATTTTACCTGCTATTTCATGTTGCACTCCCTCAGGCAGAGAGGTACTCACTGGGTGAGTGCAGACCCTTTCAAGTATCCAGGGCACTGCCAATGACTCAGTGGCACAAAGCTGGGCACTGAGAACCCACCTCAGAGAGGTAGGGAAAAGAAGAGACCACCATGAGCAGAAGCTCCAAGTCCCTCAGCGCAGGCTGCACTGTCCCTCAGACTTCACTTACAAAACACAAATTCAGAAATAAAATTATTAAGACTTTCCAGGCAGTGACTACAGTGCATTAAACCTCAAGAGTGGACCCCCTTCTGAGCTCGGCTATGACTTCATTGGTCACATGCCCAGGAAGCCGGCCCTGGTGCCCATGCATGCCCAAATGGGAGTGTAAAAGAATTAACACCCTGTGGAGCAAACTGTTAACCAATGGAAGATGGGAGACAAGTAAATTCTTCTCCCTCCTTAATCCAGACATACTGTCCTGAAGAGTAGTTTCTCGGAAAACTGTCCTATAAGAAATCAGTCCCACTTGATTCCAAGTGCAGGCTGGCTCAGTTGGGCATTTTCATATTAGCTTTCTCTCCTTCCTGGACTTACTCTCCTTTTCTTCATCCTGCTTGGGTTGTATCCCGATTAAAGTAATAGCATATAAGCCTTTTCCACAGGCTCTGAATTTTGGGTAAACTAGAGTAAGACCATCAGTTAACTAAAAAAGCAAGGAAACAGGGAAGATACTTTAAAGAGTTTATTTTTATTTAAATGTTTTATTTTAGTTTATAATGTTATTTTAATTTAAAATGTTTAAGCATGCACTTGTTTGCCAATTTTCCAAAGGTTTTTTTTTTGTGTTTTAAAGGTTGGGTTCACTTGGGAATTCCCTGGCAGTCCAGTAGTTAAGACTCTGCACTTCCACAGCAGGGGGCACGAGTTTGATCCCTAGTTGGGGAACTAAGATCCCACGTGCCGCTCGGTGCGGCCAAAAACAACAGCAAAAAAGCAAAACAAAACAGGACAAAACATTCCCTGGTGGCGCAGTGGTTAAGAATCCACCTGCCAATGCAGGGGACACGGGTTCGAGCCCTGGCCCAGGAAGATCCCACATGCCGCAAAGCAACTAAGCCCGTGTGCCACAGCTACTGAGCCTGCGCTCTAGAGCCTGCGAGCCACAACTACTGAAGCCCGCGCGCCTAGAGCCCGTGCTCTACAATAAGAGAAGCCACGACAATGAGAAGCCCATGAACCACAATGAAGAGTAGCCCCCGCTCGCCGCAACTAGAGAAAGCCCGTGTGCAGCAACAAAGACCCAACACAACCAAAAATAAATAAATAAATTTATAAAAAAAAAAAAGAAGATTGCGTTCATTGATTGAAGTTCTATTTTGTCTTTGTTTAATAAATCGCAGCCATAACGCATCATTTACACTTTGTAGACTTGATTTATTTAAAGTAAAACAATATTTTAAAGACACTTTTAAAGTAATTTGAATGCATGATTTCTCTAAATTTTTTTCCTGATCTTTAATAGTTGCCCCACCAAACCTAACTCGGCAGCACTATTTTAGTGAGTATCTATATTAAGTCATTCCAAAGTACTCAGCTTAGTTTCATAGTAACAATTCTTTTTTTGACTATTTTTTCACAAGTTTATATGATATTTAATTAAATTACAATCACAAGTACATTACCTATAAACAGGTTTACATCATTACAATTCTAAAGGAAATTGCAAGGACAATACATATAAACAGGTTTGAGAGCAAACACAATTGATTCCTGGTAACATTCAGCTCCACTGGTAGGGACAGAAGACTGTGGTGTCCTTAGATCAGTGATTCTCAAAGTGTGTCCCCAGACCAGCAGCATCAGCGTCCCCTGGGAACTGGTTAGAAAGGCAAAATTCTCAGGCCCCCTCCAGACCTACTGGAAGTGGAGTCCAGAAATGCAAGCCACATGCAAGTGTGAGAAACACTGTCCTAGAGAATAGTTTAGTATCCAAGAGCGTTCACATGATGGGCAATGACTAGTACACTTTACTGAAGAACTAGAGTACCCTTAATTTAACAGGTTAGTTAACTGGAGGTCAGTTAAAAGAGCTTCTACTGTGGGTTTTGTTTGTTTGTTTGTTTTTATTTATTCATTTTTGGCTGCGTTGGGTCTTCATTGCTGTGCGCAGGCCCTCACCAGTTGCGGCGAGCAGGGGCTACTCTCCAGTGAGGTGTGCAGGCCTCTCATTGAGGTGGCCTCTCTTGTTGCAGAGCACAGGCTCTAGGCGTGTGGGCTTCAGTAGTTGTGGCACATGGGCTTAGTCGCTCCACGGCATGTGGGATCTTCCAGGACCGGGGCTTAAACCCGTGTCCCCTGCATCGGCAGGCGGACTCCCAACCACTGTGCCACCAGGGAAGCATCTACTGTGTTTGTTAGGATTAGGTTTGACTTTATATAAACAAAAAATGTAAAACAACAATAGTCTGTGTAAATATAGTTAACATTACTGAACTGTAGACTTAAAAATTGTTAAGATGGTGAATTTGTGTTATTTTTTTTTTACCAGAATTAAAAATAAATTAAATAAAATTTAAATTTAAAATACAGTGGCTTAGAATTCCCTGGCGGTCTAGTGGTTAAGACTCAGTGCTTTCACTGCTGGGCCTGGGCTCAATCCCTGGTCAGAGAGCTAAGATCCCACAAGCCACGAGGTGCAGCCAAAAGAAAAAAAGAGTGGCTTGAGCAAATTAGAAATTTATTTTTCTTTCATCTAGAACAAATCCAGAAACAGAGAGCTCATGACCTGTATGGTGCTCCAGTAAGTGACCAAGGACTCAAGTGCCTTCTGCCTCACTCTCCACCATCCCTAGTGTGGGACCCCTGTCCTCATGGTCCAAGAGGGCTGCTAGACAGCCACTGCATCTACATCCCAGGCAGCAGCATCAAGTAAAGGAAATGACATGGGTACTCCCTCCCTTAAAAGGAGCCTTCAGAGAAATCCCACACAACACTTCCTTTTAACATCTCATTATCCAGTAGTCACATAATTTTTCATAGCTGCAAGGGAGTTGGCAAATGTCTTTTAGCTTAAGGCACAATGTGCCCACTCAGATGCTACTAAGGGAGAAGAAGAGAATAAATATTGCGAGACAACTAGCCAATTTTATCACACATTGTAATTGTAAAATCATATCTGCCATTACCCAACACCCAAATGAAGAAATCACTTACGTAAACATTTCTAGACATTGCTGTAGTAAAAATGCACATGGAATCAGCTTTCTTTTGAGAAATAAGAATTCACATTTTTCATGAGACTTTTAAAGGGAAAGGGGGGGAAGAAAAATACCCTTTACCAAGGCCTACTATGTGCCAACCACAGTGCCTTTGCATCTGCCATCTCATTGATTGTCCACCATCAGGTGTGGTAGGAAGTCTTAACTTTCTGTAATAGTCAGGATGGGCTAGATTGGGTGCAGTTAAAGAAAAAACTGCATGTCACTTGTTGGGAAGGGGATAGGGAAGTGAAGGAATCACACAAGAGTTCCTATAGGTCAAAGAAAGGGACACGACCACGCCCACCTTCTAGCAAGTAACCAAGTGCTCGGGAGAATTGGAAACATCAATGGCTGATGGTCCAGGGTTAGAAAGAAGCTTTTGAGGCCAGAAGCAGTGTCTCACTACCTTGGCATCTGGCATCTGGCTCACATCCTCACACACCTAAGGAGTCTGCTAACTGTTTAAGTTAAATTGTTTGCCAAAGGGGAAGTTTTAAAATTCGCCCAAATCTCCCGCGTGAACCTCAATCATCTTTCTAGAACCACTCTTCTCCTGAAAGAATTAGCTTCTGCAGCATTATTCCTAGAACTCATCAAGATTGTGAAAAAATAAGAACTTGCTGAAAATTAGGTTTTGTCCAACTTCTTCCACACTGCCTGCCACCCAGGCAAAAAAGTCCCCAAGGCAGCATGGACCCCAGGCCTCTAGTGGAAGAGACACTCAGTTTGGCTTTCATGCTGCAGGACAATCTGACGTGTCAAAATTCTGTTTTTAATTTGCCCATTCCCAAGGAAGTCATGACAAATGTTATAATGGGAAATACATTTTTCCGACGATGAGGTTATATAGCAGACTAATCACTTTTGCTTTTATGAAGAATCAAGTGCTGGTATTGTTACTAGGGATTGTCAGCTAAATAATTTAAGCTGTGCTATTTACGTAAGTCCCTAACTACTGCTGGGATTCGTACAGTAAGATGGAGTTAATGATTTTTTCTGTCATATCTCTTCTGTAATGTCATGACTTTTGCAAGCTTCCTCCTTCTAATTGCATAAAACAACTAAAGCACTGTGTTAAGGAAAAATGGGCAACTAAATAATGATGAGTCAAAACCCACCTAATTAAGATGTGAGTGCCAGAGCTGAGCCCAGAACTGCTTAGGGGCACACTTCTCATCATTGTTGGATGTCTCAAAAACCAACTGTGCATTAATGTACCAAGGGAAAGAGCCAGTATTATCCATCCAAGTATCTTCATCAGTACATCCCTCTGAGCCTCTGGTGTCAGGACTTTAACACTGTAAGCAATAGAGTGCTGAAATTAGATAATTTGATACCACTTTTGAACATAAATCTTATTATGTGGATTCTCATTCCACCTCTCAACCCCTCAGTCCATTTCTGGATCCATAAAGATTTTAGATTTTGAAAAGAAATGGCCCTTGGGCCACTGCAGAATTTTGGTCTTATGATTTCATGGAGGTGCTTGCTGGCCTAGACTCTGACACAAGGCAGTTCCTGCGAGCAGCCGCGGGGGCAGATAGAGAAGTGCCATGGCCTCCAGGCTAAGGACTCAGGACGCAGGTCACATGGGAGGCTCTAGGCGCATCAGCCTGCTGGATCGGATGAAGGGCAAGGCCAGGAGGGTGTCATCACAGAGAGCAAGGACAGAACCTAGCTGCATGGGGAGGACGGACACAAGAAAAGCCGATTTTTCCATCTACTTAGGAGACTTCAAAGGACTCAGCCTGGCCTGAAGACAAAATAAGGTGACCAAGAAGAGTGGCCCCTAAGTCGAGGCTGAGAATCAGAAAGGAGAGAGGCTAAAGGAGCTGGAAGGAGCTGCAAAATGTATTATACTTTCACCTGTAATTTCCTTAAATGTATATTTTGTGTCCCCTTGTATTGTATAAAAAGTTCATGTAAACAAGCTTTGATAGTCTATTGATTGGGTAATTCCCACACTGCCACCAACCATAATTCTATGTGTGTGTGGGTGTGTGTGTGTTTTACTTCCTCCCAAACTGCTCAATATCTACCTTTTTTATCTTAATTAAAAACTCTGCATGTGGGAATTCCCTGGCGGTCCAGTGGTTAGGACTCAGTGCTCTCACTGCCGGACCCCAGGTTCAATCCCTGGTCAGGGAACTAAGATCCTGCAAGCCACTCAGCGTGGCCAAAAAAATAATAATAATAAAAGTTTAAAAATAAGAATAAATAAAAAATAAAAACTCTGCATGAAACCATCATTTTGAAAGAGCAGGGTCCGTGATTCTAGCTGAGGGAAGAGGTAAATCAATACAGGGCTTAGAAGACACTGAGTCTCAGGTGTCCGTCCCTCCCCTGGAAACCCTGCATTGACCACATGCAGCTGGAGCACAAGGATGCACTCCCAACCAGAACACAGATTCAGGAGTCACGAGTGGTGGCAGTGACAGTGAGGAAACTGGATGGATACCCAAGAGAGTTTCAGAGTGATAAGAGAATATCAAATACAGAACCCGAGTGCACAGCAACATTTTCTAATGGGTGGAGGAAGAAGAGACAAGTCACACAGGTAAGAAGAGAGGAAGTCACAGGAGAAAGAGGAAACAGGTATAGCTCCCAAGGAGAGAAGTTTCAGGAAGGGATGGCTCATGGTGTCAGAGGTCACTGGGACATGGCTCAGGGCTACCACAGGCTCACTCATTGTCACTCATTGCCCTGGAAGTCCTCACTCAGCCTAAGACCAGAATGTGTACTTCTGCTCCAATGCTCTCATCTTCCTATCCACTCAGCCAGGACTTTAAAAGTCTATCTTTTATACACAAGTAAATGGAACTCTTCCAGGCTGCACTGATGATACAGGTGATATCTGATAACTACCCTTCAAAGAGGGCATATTGGAGGACACTATTCTTTTAAAATGGTCTGGCTAGGTCAGAGCTGAGTGCTCTCGTGGAGGTGGAGACAATATATTTTTGGAGGATTTAATAAAGCTTTAACTTTAGAATCATTTTAGATTTACAGAAAAAATTTAAAGACAATGTAAAGTGTTCCTATATATTCCAAACCTAGTTTTCCCTCTGACGAACATCTTACATTGGTATGACACATTTGTCACAATTAATGAACCAATATTGATTTGTTATTATTAACTAAGGTCTATACTTTTTTTTTCTTTTTTTTTTTTTTTCGGTATGCGGGCCTCTCACCGTTGTGGCCTCTCCCGTTGCAGGGCACAGGCTCCAGACGCGCAGGCTCAGCAGCCACGGCTCACGGGCCCAGCTGCTCCGCGGCATGTGGGATCTTCCCGGACCGGGGCACAAACCCGTGTCCCCTGCATCGGCAGGTGGGCTCTCAACCTCTGCGCCACCAGGGAAGCCCCTTTCTTTTTTCTTAATTTTTACTTAATTTCCTTTTTCTGTCCCAGGATACCATCCTGAATACCGTATTACATTTAGTCATCATGTCTCCCCCCACTTCTCCTGATTAATTCTCCTGGCTTTGATAGTTGGGCTGCTATCTTTTACAGTGGCTCTGCTGTCTCAGACTCGACATCCATGCATATCCCACTATCTAGATCCCCAGAACCCATGAGCACGGGGAGGAAGTTCTTGGGGCAAACATGGGTCACTCAGGCTAATGCACGGAGCCTGATCCAACCTGCACTGTCTACAGATGACTACAAAATAAGCAAAATAACTCTTACAGTGGTGTGAGGAGTGGTATCTTGTCCTGGAAGAAATAGTACCTTGGTTTGTACTATCTTGTACTTGTACAGCACAAGAGGAGGAACAGGGAACAGATCAAGAATAAAGCCACATGGCTGTGAAGGAAACATCAGAACATGCTCTATCAATGGAACAGAAGGGAGGGTGAGTAGCTTGAAGACCCAGAGCAAGGCTACCACGGGGGCAGAGGCAGACGCTGCTAGTTCACACCTCCCGTGGGGAGCAGGGACACAGGCAGCTTCGAGTGTTCTGCCCCAAGATTCTTCATTCTCCAGATAGATGGGTAAACTGTGTGTTGGGCCACAGGGATGTATCAGGCTCACAGAGCCCCTCCCCTGTGCCATCAGGACCAGGGACCCCCCAAAGGATATTTGTTCCCCAGAATCAGAGGTGCCTGTCACGGGGGGACACCCTCAGGAGGGATGGGGCATGAATTCTATTCCGTGCTCTATTTCCATTAGCTTACTCACCATTTTATCTCTGTAGGGAACAGAACTGCCATCTCGCTCCTTGTCTGGGGCCAGGTCAGCCTCACACGGTAAACAGCTTGCTGACTTTAGTGGTGGTGGGGGAAGAGGAGACCTAATATATGGGAAAGAAAAGGGTAAACCTCTCTGAGGCCTGGAGAAGGAACTGGGGGGAAGGGGGTAAAAAACTAACAGAAAGTACTTTTCCCATCTCTTCTTCATGGCCTCTAATTAGTCGTCACCCATTTTTGCCTCCTTGACCCTCCTAGTATTTTTTTAGTAACTTTATTGAGATATAATTCACATACAAAACAATTCACCCATTTAAAGTGTACAATTCAATGCTTTTTAGGGGTTTTAGTATATTCACAAAGTTGTTCAACTATCACCACTAATTCCAGAACATTTTCGTCACCCCCAAATAGATCCTGTACCATTAGCAGTCACTCCCCGTCCTTCCCTCCCCACTTCCCAGACCCTGGCAACCGCTAATCTGCTTTCTGTCTCTATGGAATTGCCTGTTCTGGATATTTCATATAAATAGAATCATACAATATGTGGCCTTTTGTGTCTGGCTTCTTTACTTAACATAATGTTTTTCAGGTTCTTCCATGTTGTAGAATGTATCAGTACTTCATTCCTTTTTATGGTTGAGTAATATTCCATTGTATGGCTATGCCACATTTTGTTTATCCATTTATCAGTTGATGGACATTTGGGTTGTTTCCACTTTCTGGCTCTTATGAATAATGCTACTATGAACATTAGTGTACAAGTTTTTCTATAGAAGTATGTTTTCAATTCTCTTGGATATATACCTAGGAGTAAAATTACTGGGTCATATAGTAACTCTGTTTAACTTTTTGAGGAACTGCCAAACCAGGGCTATACCAATTCTTTCACAAGAACAAGAAATAAACCTCTCTGTTGTTTAAGCCAGTGTTCTTTGGGGTTTTGATGTATGTACAACTGAGCCTAATTATAACTGGTACCCTTGGCCATTAAGTCTTCAGTGTTTTGTAAATGGGTACATATGCTTTAATTGCCAGGGTGTGTCTTGTCTGCCAATAAGACTGGGTGCAACTTGAGGATGAGGGTCATGTTCTTGTCTTTCTGCATCTATCACAGAGTCCAGCATGGTACCAGGCCCAAAACAGAATTAATTTAAATACTTCTGGATGTACACATGGGTGTAGGGGTTCACACTGTCTAAAGAACATACAGAAGACAGAATCAGTCTTCTCCCTCTAGGAATGATGAGAATTTCCTTTTTCCACCATCAGTCACTGAGCTGTACCTTCTATTCTACCTTTTTAATTATAGGACACTGTAAGTTTTCTGCTGAAATTTATTTGGAGAGACACTAGGTGTTGCTGGTTTCCCATGAAAAAGAATATTGCTAGGAATTATCCAGTAATACTGGAAGCCCTTATTACCAACAAGTTAGGAAGAATTTTGATTTTCCATTTTCACTTTTGCCAAAGTTCTTTCCAGATGAAATACTTACAAAGTATATAACGTGGTAGGAAGAATAATATCCCTCCCCCCCAGATTTTCATGTCCTAATCTCCGGAACCTGTTAGGTTACATGGCAAAGGGCAATTAAAGTTGCTAATTGACTGAATTTAAGATAGGGAGATTATTCTGGATTATCCAGGTGGGCCTAACCCTAATCACAAGGGTCCTTAAGAGTGGAAGAGAGAGGCAGAAGAGAGTCAGAGGGAGATGTGACAATAGAGAAGGCGCAGAGAGATCTGACATTGCTGGCTTTGCGGATGGAAGAAGGGGACCGTGAGAAAAGCAATGCAGGCAGCCTCTAGAAAAGGAAAAAAGGCAAGGAAACAGATTCTCCTGTTGAGCCTCCAGATTGGAACACCTTGGATTTTAGCCCAGTGAGATCTCCTTTCAGACTTCTGACCTCCAGAACTGTAGGATGATTAATTTGTTTTGTTTTAAAGTCACCAAGTTTGGGGCAATTTGTTATGGCAGCAATAGAAAGTCAATACATATCCTAATACTATTCTTCCCCACCTCATCTTTTTAAAAGCAGGAATCTTGGGACTTCCCTGGTGGCGCAGTGGTTAAGAATCCACCTGCCAATGCAGGGGACATGGGTTTGAGCCCTGGTCCGAGAAGATCCCACATGCCACGGAGCAACTAAGCCCGTGCACCACAAATACTGAGCCCACGTACCACAGTTACTGAAGTCTGTCTGCTGTCTGCACATGCCCCCATGCCCACTCTCACCACCACTGTCTCTCCATGTGGATAATGCCAGTTGTCTTAGTCTTGCAAAGCTCAACTGAAGTGTCACCTTCACTTTAGTTCTTTGATTCTTTGCAGACTGTGTTCAATGTCCTGTCTTCCCTTTCTCCTCCTCCATTACAGCACTTGCCACACTGAATTATAATCATTCATCTCTGAACCTATATCCTGTGCTAAACATTGAGTATATTTTGAATGCCCAGCAAAGTGCCTGGGATACAGTAAAAGTTCACTATGTGTGTGCTGAATTGATGAATAAACAGTGATATAACCTCCACGTTCCAGACTTCACCTACAAGTGGGTTAAAATTTAGGTCCATAAACACTAGCACCCATGGGTGGGAGTTACTGGGTAAGTTACCCTTAGTCAGCTGAACCAATAGCATCATCCTCCTGGATCTCTCCCTTTTCCCTTCTTGCATCTCTTTAAGAGGCCCAGAGCAGGAGCAGAAGAGAGGGAAGACTCAGACTCAGACACCAGTAGAGCTGCTGCCTGCAGTTCTCACTGCCCCCTGCCCTCAGCGTCTGCCGCCGCTGTGCTCACCCAGACCCACACTGCATGAACCCACTGTGCACCCGATGCCCCACTCTGCCTGCCACCCAGTCGCTACCCATCAGCCACTACTCTGGACGAGAGCCTCTACTTCACTCTTACGCCACAACTTGTGATAGAGCCAATTTGTCCTGTGTGGGTCTTGGTTTCCTCTTCTCTTAAGGGAGCAGCATACCAAGCAAGTTCCAATATCCCTTTCGGACTGAACATTCTGCGATTCCATAAATGCTCTGATGGACTTGCACAGTCCAGGTCTTTGGTCCATGCTTTCATCCTGTGTGGGATCCACTTCCCCACCTAAGCCACCAAAGAAGGGCAGATCATCACTCATGGCCAGGCTCATATCCTGAAGCCTTCCCTCATCACTCTGGATCACTCCCTGACTCTTCACCATCATCATCCACTGACCAACCCACTATTGGTGTACAGAGTCCTCCTGCTATTGCAGTTTGGATAAACATGCTATATGAACCCCAACAGACTCTAAGCAACTTCGAGGCAGGAATCATTTTTATTGGAGGAGCAACAGGGCTGAAATGGAGAGAGACAGAGGTGGTTAGTGAACCCATGCTAGTTGCTGGATCAGCCTCTGATTCCCTAGGCCTCTTGGCCAAGTCTGCCACCATAACTTGGGAAAGATCCCAAGAGTCATCTTTGTGGTTTGTACAGCATCCACTGGTGGATGAATGACCAGGGATTGCTAACGTGAACGATTCTGGCCCCAGGTGTCTCCAAAGCATGGTTCACAAATTGTCGAAAATTCTGTTTCCTTCTGTACCCATGGGGCTCGCTGACTCACTGACCACGAGCCATGCACAAGTGCTGACCAAGGTGCTGAAGAGGCTCCCGGAAAGCTCCCTGGGAAGATATTAAAGAGAAAGAAAGATAGTGCCACTCTCGACTCTTACCTCCTTCCAGACAAGCGTTATCTTGGTTAGTCCCTCTCCAGAAGTTGGGTGCCGGTCTGAAGCACCAAGTGTCAACTCACAGAAAGAAATCAACTTTTTTTGTTCCTGACTAAACCTAGGCAGCAGAGAAAGTCTCATTTACAAGAACTTTGCCACAACCATAAAAGGATATGAGGATAGAAGGAAGTCCCTAATCCCCTTGAGAGATAAGGTAATGGCGATGCCTGTTCTACACACCCCTCAAGTACAGGGGTCTCTTAAATACAGGGACACACTGCCAGAAGCTTCCTGCAGGGGTCCTCATCAGGAGGAAGACCTCAGGCCCAAAGTTTGGCTCAGCACCTGAGCCTCAGAGGACTCGCCACATCCTATATCCTCGTTTTCTCAGCCATCTTCCTCATAGCTCTGAAGAGAACTCCCCCAATCCTCTAACAACCAAAGGAAGCTAATTTACCTAAACTCAATTCCAGTCATATTCCCAGAGACCGAGAGAAACAGCACAGCTACTAAAATGGCCGAAGAGACAACTAGCAGGAAAACAGCACAGTGGGAGAAAGCAACACTAGCAAAAAATTAAATCTCTCACTCTGAATGTATAAGATTGGTATTTTCAGTCTCTTTTTCATTCATTCAGCTGTTTATTGAGCATTTAGTATGTGCCAAATTATGAAAAGTCCTGAGAGTGCAAAGATGAATGGGGCCTGGGACATGACCATGAGAGGTTTATAGAGTAGTCAAGGAGACAGAGAAGTAAATTTAAAATGAAAGTACAAGAAATGACTGTGCCCAAGGTTGTATGAACAAAGTGCTAAAGGACCTCAGGGAAGTACCTGAGCATCCCTGGGTATCGCAAAAATCAGCATGGACGGAGTGATGTTTCAGCTGAGTCTGAAAGGATAGGCCCATACTGCACATGGCTGGGATAGGGCTGGGGGGTGGATTTTGAAGGTGGAGAAAACAGTGTGCCTAAGGATCCTAGGTTTGGGAAATGTAATCCAACCAGGTGATACAATGTAAGTGTTCAAAACCAACATAAACAAGCTTGGCTTCCAGACTCCTTCAAAGCTCCTCTCAGCTGGCTAAGGCTCCAAGTTGGGCAGATATCCCAGTGGACTATACAGGATGCCAGAGCAAAGATATCCACCCAAAGGGGCATGAAATTCCCCAGGCTGAGGCTTCATTTTTAAAACCTGATAGCTGTTGAACTAAAGGAAAGACAACAGACCCTACTCTAAATATTAACCCCCAAAATATTTTGACTGTACAGACAGCACAGCCTCAGCTAATAGAAAATTTGCATGTGATTTGCATTAAAAAACTCATGTTCAAGTAAAGTGGTATCAGCCTTTAGATTCATTCTCTCAAATAAGAAAGACAGTGTGGTCCCTCAGCGGCAGCCCATAGGAATGGACAAATTTACACTGAACCAGAGATGGTCTCCTTGCTGAAGTCAAGGGACAGGGTTTACCCATGAGGATCACTGGCTCGCAGGTGACCTTCACTTTTCTGGGTTCCCTGACCTGTGGGTTTGTCAGAAGCTTTGATATTTAGGTTATTCAGGAGATCCAGGTCCCAGGAAAAAACAGGTTGTTACTACTCAAACTCACATAAAACTGAGCGGTAACGAGTCCATTTCAGAACTTCCAGTGTGAAAGAGCTCTGCTGTTACAAAGAAATGAGGCTTCAGAGAAATTATAAGGCAGTTTGTTGCCACTGAAGAGAGGACCACCTGGACAAGGACCCCCTTCTCCCCAGCCCAGGGCAGAAACACAGCCGCCTGAACTCCTGGGCAAGCACTGCATCCTCAGGATTCCACATTGCCCTCTGGCGGCATAGACAGCAGAAAGAGCTGGGACGCTCTGTTCAGATACATGGGTTTGAATCCACGTTCTACCGTCCCTGGCTCTGGGCCTTGGGCAATTCATCCTGCCAAGCCTCCATTTCCTCATTTGCAAAATAGATATGCTTCACAAGACTGCTGTGAGGATTAAGTAAAATAACGCAGGGGAAATGCTAGCAGTCAGCTTCAGAGCAAGCACTTGATAAAAGACAGTCATTTTTCCTTTTGTTTATGGAAACATTTGTGGCTAAGAAATCAAGAAAAGCTCAGTCTAACTTCCAATGTTGCCAATTCTTGGGAAAAAAAAACTAATGTGGTTTAGCACCTACTTTGTTTCAGATACTGTGTTGGTTCTTTCTGTACTTAATTTCTTTATAACCTGAGTATATAACCCTGAAATAGGTATCATTATTCCCATTAAAAGAAAATTAAATTCAGAGAGATTAAGTAATTAATCAAGGTTATACAGTTGGCAGGAGATTGGACTGAGATTTTAGCCCAAAATGTCTGAATCTAGTTCCTTGCTCCAAAAACCATCAATCCGAGTAAGCCAGGCTGCCTGGGAGAGGCAGAGGAAGAGAGTGGAGGGGAGAGAGTAGAGGTGGTTGAAGATTGGATAAAGTGACCAATTCATTACCGTTCTATTTCCAATTCCCAAAGCTGTTTCCCCAGCTTTACTGGAGGTTATTATTGGAACACAGTATAGTAATAGCTGATATCCTCCTCTCATTTAGTTAAAATGATCCCAGTTCTAAATAATCCTAAAATTTATATGGAACCACAAAAGACCCAGAATTGCCAAAGCAATCCTGAGGAAAACGAACAAAGCTAGAAGCATAACCCTCCCAGACTTCAGACAATACTACAAAGCTACGGTAATCAAAACAGAGAGGTATTGGCACAAAAACAGACATATGGATCAATGGAACATAATAGAGAGCCCAGAAACAAACCTACGCACCTATGGTCAATTAATCTTTGACAAAGGAGGCAAGAATATACAATGGAGAAAAGATAGTCTCTTCAGCAAGTGGTGCTGGGAAAGCTGGACAGACACATGTAAATCAATGAAGTTAGAACATACCCTCTCACCAAACACAAAAGTAAAAAGTTGCTTGAAGACTTAAATATAAGACATGACACCACAAAACTCCTAGAAGAGAACATAGGCAAAACATTCTCTGGCATAAATCGCAGCAATGTTTTCTTAGGTCAGTATCCCAAGGCAACAGAAATAAAAACAAAAATAAACAAATGGGTCCTAATCAAACTTATAAGCTTTTTCACAGCAAAGGAAACCATATAAGAAACAAAAAGACAACCTATGGACTGGGAGAAAATATTTGCAAATGATGCAACAAAGGGCTTAATTTCCAAAATATACAGACAGCTCATATAACTCAATAACAAAAAACAAACAACCCAATCAAAAAATGGTCAGAAGACCTGAATAGACATTTCTCCAAAGAGGACATACAGATGGCCAATAGGTACATGAAAAGATATTCAACATTGCTAATTGTTTAGAAAAATGCAAATAAAAACTACAGTGAGGTATCACCTCACACCAGTCAGGATGGCCATCATCAAAAATTCTACAAATAATAAAGGCTGGAGAGGGTGTGGAGAAAAGGGAACCCTCATACACTGTTGGTGGGAATGTAAATTGGTGTAGCCACTATGAAGAACAGTATGGAGGTTCCTCAAAAAACTAAAAATAGAGTTGCCATATGATCAAGCAATCCCACGCCTGGGCATATATCTAGAGAAAACTGTAATTTGAAAAGATACATGCACCCCAATGTTCACTGCAGCACTATTTACGATAGCCAAGACATGGAAACAACCTAAATGTCCACTGACAGATGAATGGATAAAGAAGATGTGGTATATATATATATATATATATATATATATATATACACAGAATGGACTACTACTCAGCCATAAAAAAGAATGAAATAATGCCATTTGTAGCAACATGCATGGACCTAGAGATTATCATACTAAGTGAAGTCAGAGAAAAACAAATATGGTATCGTTTATATGTAAAATTAAAAAATGATACAAATGAACTTATTTACAAAACAGAAACAGACTCACAGACTCAGAAAACAAACTTATGATTACCAAAGGGGAAGGGGGCGAGGGATAAATGAGCAGTTTGGGATTAGCAGATACAAACTACTATATATAAAATAAACAACAAGGTCCTGCTCTATAGCACAGGGAACTATATTCAAGATATTCAATATCTTGTAATAAACTATAATTTTTTTTCTTTGTGTCTCATCTAAATTCTTTCTCTCTCTCTCTCCCTTTCCTTTCTTAGTGTATCTAGAACAGGCATATACCAGTCAAATAACTGGAAAACTTATCTGGGGGAAAGGGAAGGGAACACAAGGAACTTGTGTCCTTAAGGGTAGGAAGGGACCAAGTCTTTTCCTTTCAGTTGGGAGCATTCGCAGCCTTATGTATATCAATACTTAAAATTATTCATCTGAAACTGCCTTGCTTCTTTGCTCGTGTAATATCTCCTCAAAAGTCAAAAGCACAGAATTATTAGTCCTAGGAAAGCAGCTGTGACTATGGATCTTTCTATTCTGTCCAAAACCACCTAGGAATAACAACAATCATAGTATATCCTACATTTAAGAGGATCAGGTAAGAAAATTAAGAGATGATCACCACCACTACCACCACCACCATCATCATCATCATCATTTTAGTTTAGCTTGATCATCATCATCATTTAGTTTAGCTTGATCATCATCATCACCATCATCATTTAGTTTAGCTTGATCCTCATCATCATCATCATCATCATCATCATCATCATCATCATCTAGTTTAGCTTGACATCTGGAGAAACTTTTCCAGGATACCATGAATCCTGGTTTGAAGTATAATAAAGCATTCATAAGCAGATTACTTCTAAAGTTTAAAGCAGGGCTTCCCTGGTGGCGCAATGGTTAAGAATTCGCCTGCCAATGCAGGGCACATGGGTTCAAGTCCTGGTGCGGGAAGATCCCACATGCCGCGGAGCAACTAAGCCTGTGTGCCACAACTACTGAGCCTGCGCTCTAGAGCCCATGTGTCACAACTACTGAAGCCCACGCGCCTAGAGCCCGTGCTCCGCAACGAGAAGCCACCGCAATGAGAAGCCTGCGCACAACAAAGAGTAGCTCCCACTCGCCACAACTAAAGAAAGCCCGTGCGCAGCAACAAAGACCCAACGCAGCCAAAAATAAATAAATTTTTAAAAATTAATAAATAAAGTTTAAAGCAGTAAATATGGAAGTTTCAATCTCGCCCATTAAACCCATGAGAAGGCTTTTTCCAGTGTAGTTGCCTATACACAAACACTCATACACAATTCCAGGCTAAGAAATTTGGGCTGTAATTGAGGCAGTTAAAGCATTGAGGTATTCCTCCCTAGATTCAAGCTCATGGATTAATATGATGAAATATTTCTTACATCCTTTTCATTTCCCATTTACATTCACACTCCATTTATGTCTCTCTCTATATGTGTGTGTGTGTGTGTGTGTATATATACATACATATATATATATATATATATGTATGTATATATACACACACATCATTAAGGAAGCACACAGGTCAAGTTGGTCAGGTTTAATGATTCCATGGTTATTGTTATTATCATTTGAACACATCACTTCTGTTCCGCTAAGTCTACTTACTGTAAACAGTCCAGGTCACCCAGCCTCCCAATCAGAACATTTAATCACAGTCTCTGCACCCCCAAACCCTCACAAAATAGACTGCTATGATGAAATAACAGAAAGGTACATATCAGCCCAGTCAGTGGCAAAGCACTGGTCTTTAGGATCCAAAGATCTCTACGACCAGCAAGAGCTAATGGGGGAAAGCAAAGAATAGGGAAGTGATACTGTTTGAACCCAACTTTTTTGAGCCCCTCCTTTAGTAGTAACATGTGTGGGAAGACGAGGCTTTTGGACTGAAACTCTATGACCTCCCTAAGTGAGTGGGCAAAGTACCCTGGTGACAGTAATGCATGAACACCCTGGTTGCAGGGACGTGCAGATTTAGCCAGAATGCTATCCACGGAGCAGCAAGTACCCCAGCCCGGCCTCAGCTGAATTGCCACCACTTTCCTGTGAGGGTCAGAGCATCCTTCTGGAATCCTCTGCAGCAGGTCTTCTTCCTCTTCCCTGTCCCTACAAAGGCAGAAACAGCTTGGGGGGGAGGATGTAAATCTCTGAGCTAACTCCTTGTATCCAGGAAGGATCAGAGCTTCCTGATCAGACCTCTCTCTGTAAAAAGATAGAATATTTTTCTTAATGGAAGTTCAACACTGAGGGAAAGCTAGCAAAGTCATTCACTCACAATCTCAGGCCAACCCTGGGCAGACAGGTTAAGGCAGGGACAAATGTGAGAGGTCTAAAACCCTATCCAGGCCAAAAGCAGGTCACTCAGGAAATCCCTAAGATCCAACTGGTGCTCGGGGTTCTCTCTAGGATGGTCACAAGTGGTGTGTTTTGTCCAGATTGATTAGGTCATACCTAGCCCTAAGTATTCCAAGCTTCCCAGTTCCAAGATGAACTTCCCAAGTTCACTATTCCTTGGCCGTTTGGACTAGGGGACAATCTGTCCCTATTTCAAACTTCCTGGTCCCTCTCCAGCCTGAATTTCTGTCCCCAGAGAATTGGGGTAGCAGTTGGCAGTTGACCAGACTCAAGATTTTGATGAGATGGAGTAAATAGCTGGTCCTTGTGCATGTTTAGAAATTAACTGAACTCCCTTTGGAGTCATATGTACTCCTAGCTCTGCACTAGGAGTATGATATTAAAACCGAGAACACCTTATTTTAAAGACTCTCACTCCCCCAACTTTTGCACCTCTGAGTCCTAACCTCTCCCCCCGCTTCCCCTCACACACACCATTAGAAGATGCTGTCCCAACACTTTCAGTATCTCTAGGGCCCAAGGATAAAATGGCATTAATGGCATTTGGCAGAAAATCACAGCCCACATTGAGGATTCCTCCCAGGTCAACACAGTGAAGAAATAAATGATAATGTAAGAGAAGAGGCAGGAGAAACCAGAGCCTGCCCTTCTCACAGAAGAGGCACAGAAAGTTGACGAGTTAGTGAAAATGGCATCATCTCTTGCCAGAAGGCCACCAACTACCACCGGCTGGGAGCCGCATGATCACTTGTTTCTCCTCTGGACTGAAGTGCAAGATGGTGAGGATGGCGGTGAGCGTCTGCTGGCGGCCCACGGTGTCTGGCAAGGTCAAGAAGCGGTAGATGATGTTCTTGAGGTACTCCAGGTTGGCTCCCTCCCGACTCTGGTCCCTGATGTTCTTTGCAATGTGGCTCTGCAGGGCTCCCACCTCCTCCCGATGCCGCTCCCCCTCCTCCAGCAGCCGATCCTGCAGCTGATGCACCTCCCCCTCCAGCCTGTGCTTCTGCTTCCTCAGTGACGTGATCTCCACCTCCTTGCGAGCCAACTGCTCGGCGTAAAGGAAGAAAGTGGGCTCGTTGGCCGCAGCTAGTTGCAGGGCTTGGGTCAGGCTGTCCGGGGCACATGTGTCCGCTGGATCCCCGGGGCCCACACTGCCCACAGGGCTTCTGCGTCCCGGCAGCCCAGAGGACAAGGCCACGGAACGCAGCTGCTCCAGCTCCAGGTCCTTCTCGGCCAGCACGGCCAGGGCCCGGTCCCGCTGCTTGTGCAGCTCCTCCTCCAGTTTCAGCGTGCGGTCCCTGAAGTCCAGCTGGCTCCGCTCCAGTTCCTGCCGGTGGATGTGCTGCAGCCGGGCCAGCTCCTGCTTCCAGCCCTCAGCCTCCTGCTGGTGCTGGCAGTCGAGCTCCTCGCAGGACAGCCGCAGCGAGATGTACTTCTCCTTCAGCTCCGCCAGCTGCTCCCGGGCTTCCTCCAGCTCCTTGCCCAGGTTCCCGTCTTTGACGTTCTTGCTCTTGAGGACGACCTGGGCCCGCATCTTGTACCTCTCAAACTCCTCCTTCAGCTGTTTCAGCTCCTGCTGGTAGTAGAGCGCGCTGGCCTTCTCCCCGTCGGCAGCCTCTGAGCTGGGCATTATCTCCAGGTTGCAGAGCTTCTCTACGTCCAAGGTCACCTGGCTCTTCCTGGCCGCAACCTGCAGCAGCCTCTTCAGCTTCTCCATCTTGTCCTTCAGGACATTGACATCCAGACTGGACTCCTCTCCATGGCTGTCCAGAGGGGACCGGCTAGAGGCCGCTAGCGCCAGTGTCTTGTTCTCCAGGTCCAGCTGAAGAATGCGCTCCTTCAGCTTGTGGATGGCCAGCTGGTCCTTCTGCTTGGCTTTCTCATAGGTGCCCAGCAGTTCTGACACCTCAGATATTTGATTCTCCAGGGCTGCCACCCTCTGCTCTTCCAGCTGCGCTTGCTGTCGTAGCTGATCTTCGGCGAGGGCTGTCTGGAAAACAAGGGAACAGATGGAGATGCATCCAGAAAAGCCACAAGGCCCGATGGCAAACTTTGAGAAAGCAAGAGAGGGGAGCAAGAGGGTTACGGGATGGAGGTGGCCTGGCAAAAATGGGAACTGGGAATTTTTCTGTTCGTTTGGGAGCGAACCCAAGCTCCTGTAACCTGCTCCCAGACACACATTATACCAAACAACATTAAGAACCTTTGTAGATCTGCTGTTGTTCTGCTTTAGTGTTTCTGCTCTCTCTTCTCATACGCCAACCTCACATGTGCAGTGTGCTCTTAACCATATGACATTCTTTTCCTCTTCCAATATTCCTGGAAGTTCAAAATTGACTTGGATCTCTCCCCACACTGAAAGGTGGCTCTGTAAAATAGCATACCTTTCCAGACAAGGCAAATGTTGACTGCAAGCAATACAACAGGTTATTTCTTCTGAGAAAATTCCCTTTGCCCCCTTCAGCCACCCTACCTGTAGGAATACACTGCTACCTATATATAGGCATATTCCTACAAGCATACACTCCACCTTTCACTGCACAGCCGCCACTACACTGCTTCACAGAGCACAGCTGGGAAGATGCCAATGCCCAGATGCTCAGAGCTGTCTGGCTCCAACCCGGCTTACACTCAGAAACGCCACATCCTATTGGAAGCACACTCTGTGGATACTGTCAACACCACACAGAAAAGGATTTCCCAGGACTCACAAATGAAACTTTTTGAATAGCATCAAAAATCGACAGTGCAGCCACTTAGTTCTAACTATCAAAGGAGAAAAAAAAAGCCCTAATATTTCCCCACTTCAGCTTAAACGACAAATGTTTAAAGGAGATGAAGATAATTACCTTCCTCATTTCCTGCTGCAACTGAGCCTGGAAATGGCTTTTAAGGCAGGCGGCCTCTTCCTGAAGCTCCTGCAGCCGGGGGTCAGGCTGATTCTTCTCATCTCGAAGAGCCTGCAGCTCACCTTTCAACTCCTCTACCTCACGGGTCAGCTGCTTGGTTTGCAGTTCAAACCCTTCCATCTGACCGGCTGCATAGGCCCGCCCAGCCAGAGCTTCTCGGGTCTCTTCCAATCGAAGCTCCAAGTCCTGGCGCTGGGTCCTCTCCTCCTGCAGCAGCTTCTGGAGCTCACGCAGCATCAAGGCATGGTCACTCTGCTCTTGGGCCCGATCGTGCTGCTGCGTGATAAGTCGGGCTTTGGTTTCTGCTATCTGCTCCTGCAGCCCCTTCAATTCTCCCTCCAGCCGGCCCCTCTCCTCCTCTGCTTTTTTACTGGCATTATCTAAGTCCTCTTTCATCTTCTTTTTGTCAGCCAGGTACGAAGCTTCCATGCGGGACTTCTCCTGGGTGACTGTAGCCAAAGAGCTGGTCAAAGTCGCCAACTGAGTCTTCAGCTGGTGCAGTCGTTTGTCCACCTCCCCACTCCCAGACGGTCCATCCCCACTACTACTGCTAACGCCGCTCTCCGATCCACTGGCCTCTTCGGACTTTAGAGGTGGTGGCCCACGGGCCAGTCTGTCATCTTCTACCCCAAACTCACCCTTGGTGCTGGTGAGACTGGCCGCAGTATCTAAGCTGGTGGCGGTCCCAGTGCTATCCTCGCTGTGAGTGGAGCATCGGTCATCCACAGAGTCAGGAAAGGTGAGGCCTTGAAGCTGGACACCTGCAAGGCCCACATCCGCCTCGTGGGATACCGACAGCACCTTAATGCTGGCCTCCAGCGCCTCTTTCTCTTTCAGCAGACTTTTATAGGCGCGGACTACATCCTTGAGACGTGCCTGGTACTGGAGGAGCTGCTTCTTCTGGGTCTCAATGGTCTCCAGCAGGTCCTTCTTGCTTGGGCCGCCCCCGAAATTCATCCCAAACTTCTCCATGAGGGTTCAGAACGGGTTGTTCCACGTCAGTGTTCGGACAGCCTGGGAGAGGGTGACGAAGACGCTGGCGGGGAGAGAGTTGTCCCTAAGGCCGCACATCCGCTCCTCACAGCTATTCGAGACCGGATGCAGGGCAGCGGGGCAGCCTGACAGAAGCGCCCGCCAGGTCCCAGGCAGGAGAGCAGGGGCGGGTCCTATCCTAGAGGCGGGGCGACGCTGGCACGAGAGGAGCACACTGTCAGGGCTCGCCCGCACTGTCCCAAAAGCCGCTCCGCACTCCCCGCTCGCCCGGGCCACAGCAGCACCGGCCGGCCCCCGGGCCAAAGCTTTAAGCTGAGCGTAGCCCCATTCCGACTTCCTAACTCTAACGGCTAGACAACCGCGCTTCCGGGGCCGCTGGAAGTGACGACAGCACGACGCATCAGGCCCCGCCCCCCGTGGGCGCGAGGTGGGCGGGGCTACTTCAGTCGATGGGTGGGAAGCCGCCTGTTGCGAACCCAGCTGGGCCACGAGTCGGTCACTCTCCAACAGGGCGCTGGTCACTCTCCACCAGAGCAGAGCAATCAAAGTCGAGTACACGGAAGTAATGCTGGTTTGGTGAGGGCGCCTGATCTTGCCCTAGCGCTACGATCAGCGAGGGACAGGGTGACGTCGCACTGTGTCCTTTCCAAAGACCCAGGTGAGCGACATGACCCCACTGTTTGGGGGCTCAGTGCATTTGTCCCTAAAGAGCAACAATTAAGACTCCCTTTCGGACCACGAAAATGGCAACCCTTTCTAGGACAGTATTTGGCACCTAGTAGGTGTACAGTATAATTATTAGCATCCTTCCTGAGTTCTGCTGAGTTCATTAAACAAATATATATAGATGAATATATATAGCCATGATGGCCATCCTAAGTGCCAACTATATTTCAGAAGCTTCACAGGAGTTTTGCTATTTAGTCTTTACAATAATTCTGCTGAGTGGGTATTATTGGCACTATTTTACAGATAGGGAAACATGAGGCACAGAGAAGCTAAGTAACACGCCCAAGGTCACACAGCCAGTAAGTTTAGAATCCTATCTGGATCAGTCCGAGGCTCAACATAACCAAATGCTGTGCCAGATGATCACCATGAAGAGACAAGGTCCTGCCCTTAAGGAGACCACATCTAGAGAGGAAGCAGACACGTAAACAGGAGTATATTCAAAGTGGTACAGAAGTTAAGAGGAGGGAGGCCTGTCTAGGGGAGACAGAGAAGGCTCTCAGTGGAAATACTTTGGGATTTGAAGGATGAGTACTGATTGCCCATCTAACTAGAGATGAGGGAAACAAACATTCCAGGCAGAGGGGAAAAAAATGCAAGGACTCCTGGGGCATCAGAGAGCCTGGCTCACCCGGGAAGCAATGAGAATCATTTCAAGGCAGTAGCTTAGGGTATGCGAAGGAGGTGGCAACAGATGGGGCTGACACAATGGATGAGGACCCAAATTAAGGCATTTGGATTTTATCTTGGGTGATAAGACACTAAAGGATTTTCATCGCAAGAGTGGCATCATCAAGTCTTACAGACAAGGTGAAGATACCAAGGTGCAGAAGGCCATTTTCATTCATGGGGATCAGATGGTAGTGAAACAGAGCAGTGACAACAGGGATGGAAAGAAAAAGGCTAATTGAAAGAGCCAAAGATGACTTGGTCACCGCTAGTTGTGTTATTATATTGGAACTCTTTTAAATGTGCTCTTCAACATTGTAAAAATCTTCTTAAGAATGCAAGTCTGTGACTGAAGAGTAAAAAAGTCATGTGTTCACTCATACCTGGTGCCCAGAGTCTGTTCTCTTTACAGACTGAGGGTCAGGATGGTGCAGACACTAGAAGTCTGTTCAGACCCAGATTCTTGGTGGCCCAGGTAACATCATCTGCATCACACGAAGCATTCAGATACATTATCTTATCATTTTAATCTTCACCATAACCTTATGAGGCAGGACAGATATTAGTCTCCCTTTATAGATGAGAAAATGATAGGCTGTGAATATTGTTGAAGTCAAGCCCCCACCCCACCCCCCCAAAAAAAGGTAGAACTGAGAATTGAACTGAGGCCTGGAACAATGGCACAAAGTGGGTACTCAGTAAATATTTGTGGAAGGGAGTGAGGGAAGGAGGGAGGGAGGAAGGAACTTTCTCTGATTCCCAGCTCACTTCACCATGTCCAGTCCATAAGCAACTGATCCTAGAAGCCCACTGCAAATCCAGAATAGGCACAACGCCTGCCCTTGCCCCACTGAGCAACCAATTAGTCCATTCAACCCAGCCAGCATTTGTTAAGCATATATTAGGTGCCTGGCATTGACCCAGTCTCTGCCATAGAAGAAATTTAAATTAATTCCTATCTTGCTATTTCGCCTCAGATGCTAAGATGAGTGGGGAAATAACTTATGAAGCTCTTTGGCAAGAGCCTCACAAAATCCTAGATAGCTGTGCACTGAAAATCCAGGTTCCCAGGTCTGTGGCAGAGTGAGGAGGGAACTTTAGAAAGGCTGCCCTCTTCGACTGAAAGGCCTTGTTTCCAGGGCCATCAAGGCGAAGGCAGAGTTCTCCAGTATACAGGAGTAGGGTCTACGACCCCGCCGCCAGAACTGGGGATCTTACACTGTTTCTGCTGATTGGGGATCTATGAAGGTGGCGTTTGAAGGAACCATGAAGTGCATCTTCTTCCACCTCTGGCGTACTCCTCTCGAGATTCTACGGTCACTGAACCACCTGCTATGTTCAGAGTCCCTCGCTGGGAGCTGGGAGGACAAAAGGGAGGATTAAGACACTTGCACAGAACTTCCGCTCCCCCGGGGAGGAGGCTGGAGGTCACCAAGAGCTAAACCGGAGCCAGAGTGCGTTGGACACAACAAACCAAGGCCCAGAGACCGGCCACTGAAGATGGGGGTGGAGGGCCGTTATGGAGCGTTGTAGGCTTTCCTCGGCCCTGCCCGGGTTGCCGGTTCAGCGCCATAGACCTGACAGGCGCGCTAGGAACCGGGGGAGACCCAGGCCCTTTCCATCTTTAAAGCTGGCGCGGGACCAGGGGAGGATGCGGAGGCTCGCTCAACTCCAGGGTCTTCCTGAGCCATGGTCTGGAGGCGGGGCGGGGGCGGGCCTGGGGGCGGGGCCAGGGCGGGGGACGGCCCGAGGTGACGTAGGGCCGGCCGGGACGCGCGGAGGCCGCGGCGGCGCCTCCTCCTTCTGCTGCTGCTGGGCCCCATCCCCCAGCGGCCGGTTCCAGCCCGCACCCCGCGTCCGTGCCCGCGCCCCCTCCCCCGGGCCCCGCCATGGGCCTCACCGTGTCCGCGCTCTTTTCGCGGATCTTTGGGAAGAAGCAGATGCGGATCCTCATGGGTGAGGCAGATCAAGCGCGCGGCCCGGACTGGAGCGCCAGCCCCCGCGCAGCCCTCTCGCCCCCGCGTCCCTCCAGCCCAGCTCACCCCGGTCTCTGACCCCGAGTCACCCACCTCCTAACCCCCTGGGGCCGCTACTCTCGGATGGGTCGCGGTCTGCAGCACTGTCCCCGGGGCCTGAGACTGAGAGCTGCGGGCCTGGGTGGGGCGAAGCTCCCTTCGCCCCAGCCCGGCTGGTAAGAAGGGAGGATTCCGCCCTTAGAGACGACTTTTAAAAGGAGCGCGGCCTTTCTCTTGCGCCTCTTTCCCTGCCGCCCCTCCCCCGCTTTGGGGGCAGGAGTTGGCGCTCCCCACCCTACTGCACTCAAGGCCCCGAAGGTAGATAACAGCGCACACCTGGAGGCGCTCGGGCTCTCCGCCCCCGTCACCATCAGCTGTCCTGGCCTCTCCCCTTCCCTGGGCTCTAGGGGGCTCCCTCGCTCCCATCTCCATCCCTGTGCCCCTCTCCGTTGCAGTTGGCTTGGATGCAGCTGGCAAGACCACAATCCTGTACAAACTGAAGTTGGGGGAGATTGTCACCACCATCCCCACCATAGGTGAGTCCGGAGGCGAGACCGGGAGGAGCGGGAGCGTGGCGGCGGCCCTTCTGAGGATCTGCTCTGCATTCTGCCCCAGGCCCTTATTTCTGTGCAGGGAGCTGACCCTGACATCAGATCCTGCTACCTGAGAAGTGGGTCAGGGTATCTTTACGTGCAAGATGAGGCGGGATGGATGTGACCTAGCCCGGCCCCATCTGTGGGCTAGCTGGTCCTCTGGGGTTCTTTTCCCCTGGGCCTTGATCGTTGCCTTCTAGTTTTATATCCCTGCTGAATCCACTTAGTTTTAGTGAGTTCCTTCCTTTCAGGATTTTTTCCTCATATCTTTACCAATTATCTGCAGGCTTCAACGTGGAAACAGTGGAATACAAGAACATCTGTTTCACAGTGTGGGACGTGGGAGGCCAGGACAAGATTCGGCCTCTGTGGCGGCACTACTTCCAGAACACTCAGGTTGGGGCTCCCCAACCCCAGGGGAAGAGGGTTAAGGTTAGAAAGCCTGAGATGTTGGCCCAGGCCAGGAAAAAACCCTTCCCTCCTTCTACCCTCAGTTGTAGGCTAGCCTCTCCTCATCCTTCAGAACTGGCCTCAGACTTCTGAGCCTTAGCCACCGTAAGCGTCTCCTGAGAAGCAGAATTCTGAATCCACGCTGCCTGATTTAGCTCTCATCACATGTCTTTCCCTGTTCCCTTGCACATCTTTTAGCTAGACTGCTTGCCTGAGGGCAGAGGCTGTATCCTTTGCTGGGTGTCTCCAGTTTGTGCGGGGACATCTGCAAAGCCGTAGTGGAAGTTTACTAGATGAGAAGGGTTTAGACACAATTAGACGTGGGCAGAAGAGAGAAAGAGCCAGACTAGGGTGTATGTGTCCCAGGCTCGAGTGATTGCTCCTCCTTTCTTCCTTCCCACCCAGGGCCTCATCTTCGTGGTGGACAGTAATGACCGAGAGCGGGTCCAGGAATCTGCTGATGAACTCCAGAAGATGGTGAGCACCCAGAGCCCTGGGACAGAGAGAGCCTCTGTACTAGTGTGACAGTCAGGAAATGCCTCACCGGCCTTGAATGTGTGATTCTCTCTGTGGACACAGTCACAAGAAGTAGCTCACCCTGTTTTGAATTGGGGTCAGGTAAAAAGTATAGGGCTTACTTTTTCCTTGCATTCTCTCCTGTCTTCACAAGTGACTCTGAGAAGTTGGTGGGGAGGGGGGAGTTCTGCGTTGTGGAGAGAAACGTCATCTTACGTTCTTATTTTTCCATTTGGAAATTTTGTCATTTTGACTAGGGCAAGGAGTCAAATTAGTAGAAGACCCTTTCTGGACTTCAGGCCAAAATGGCCTCAGGCTAGTTTATAACTCTGTCTTGGGTTCAGCAGTAGACGACGCAATATTCTATTCTTCTCACAAATATGCTAGAAGGGAAAAAGGGGGGCTCCCATACACAGCTGGATTCCACCCGCTTCGCCTCTCCCAGCTGCAGGAGGATGAGCTGCGGGATGCGGTGCTGCTGGTGTTTGCCAACAAGCAGGACATGCCCAACGCCATGCCCGTGAGCGAGCTGACCGACAAGCTGGGGCTACAGCACTTGCGCAGCCGCACGGTGAGGGCCTGCCTCTCCCAAAGGGGCCCCAGGCCAGGCAGGAAATAAAGGCATCTCCTTTTCTTCCCTGCTACTGACCTCTTTCTTTCTTTCTCCCCACAGTGGTACGTCCAGGCCACCTGTGCCACCCAAGGCACGGGTTTGTATGATGGGCTGGACTGGCTGTCCCATGAGCTGTCGAAGCGCTAACCAACCAGGGGCCGGCCCCTGCTGCCCAGAAGCTCCCGCGTGCATCCCGGGATGACCAGACTCCCGGACTCCTCAGGCAGTTCCCTTCCCCCACATCTCCTCCTCCCCCGCAGACAGCGGCCTCTGCTCCTGCCTGCATGTTGTCTCTGTTGTTGGAGCCTGGGGCCCCGCTCTCTGGGCACGGAGGGCTCCGCTCTCCTGCCTTCTGGGACCTGTGGAAAGGGGCTTCCAGGGCCAGGGCCCCTTCTGCCAGAGGAGGAGCAGGGATCTGGGTTTACTTCTGTTTCTTCCATTTCGGGTGTACCCTTGGGGCCAGGTGGGGAGGGAAGGTGAGGGCTCCGGGTGGTGCTATGATGTGGCACTGGATATTGAGTAATAAATTTGCTGTGGTTTGTACACGGTGTTGTCTGTAGCCTAGAGGTTGGGGGCTGGGTTATTGGCTGCAAAGAGACAATATGGGGGAGGCTCAAAGCAGCTAAGGCTGCAGGGCCTGCCCCGTCCCCCAAGCACACACACACATCGCTGCCCTCATCTAGCTCAGCTTCTCCTCCTTTACTCTTGAGATTGGAAGTATTTAGGGGCTCCAATGGAGGAAATCCCCTTCCTTCCCCAATTCCAAGGGACCTTTGCTGCTGTAACAGGCTCTACCTTCATGGGTCTATAAACCACCTAACGCCCATTTCCCATCCATCTCCCAGCTACTTAGAGAAGTAGGCAGTGGGTCCTGGAGCCTATTGGACAACAGAGACTCTTTGGTGAGGGAAGGACTGATATCCTTAGCGGCAGCCCTGGCTGGTTGCCCAGCAGCAGGGCAACTGGGGACTGAAGAGGGTGCTCTGTGGTCCCCCCACCAAGGCCAGTCTCCTTACCCTGCTCCTGAGCCAGCCCTTCCTGATTAGCATGAGTAATCTGATCCTTGCTGGTTATCTGGGGTTTCCTCACACTCCCTGAAAAGTACCATCTGAGATGTTTTGGCCTTATCCTCCCAAGGGCCATAGAAGTTAATAGATTTTTCTTAGGTATCTTGAACTCTAAAAACACTTGAGCCCCAAGGGAGCCAGGCAGAACCCACTTCCTAGGGAGGAAAGAGGTTGGTTTCTATCCTATGATTAAAATGAGGAACACAAGTGAAGAAAGGGAGGGACTTGCCTGAAGTCACAGGTGGTGGTTGGCACAGGCTGAAGTTCTGATTCCCAGTCTTAGTTACCTCGATGCCTGGAGTGATGTGGAGAGGGTAGTGCCAGTGGCTCTGGACGCACTTCCTCTGGGCTGTGGATTGATGTTGCTGAGCCAGTGCCCTTTCTCCTCTATGGTGGAATAAGAGGCAACCCTCACAGTCACAATGCTCCCGGGTCACAGAGGTGCTGGGCCCCAGGCCAGCCTCTGCCTAGGAAGTTCCCTCTGGGAACATCTTCCAGGGGGCACTAAGGGCCTGATTCAGGGCCCTATGTCCTGTAGAACCTCACCACTGGGGGGAAGGCTGGGCCGGACTGAGTCATCACCTGTGGTGCCGGCCCCATGGATGAAGTGGAGTGGATGCCAAGACAGCCCAAGGCCGAGGACCTAAGGGTTGGGCTCATCAGCTGGGCAGGATCCTACCTCACTTTTGAGACATACAAGAATACTGTCACTGCTACTGCAAAGGGTTTGGGCCGGAGACAGGTAACAAAGCAAACCTGCAGTGGAACCATTTTTCCCAAGGGGGGTGGTGGTGGTGTGTGTGTGTGGGGTGTGTGTGTGTGTGTGTGTGTGTGTGTGTGTGTGTGATTGTCAGGGCAAGCCAGGCTTTTGCTCACAGGTCTCTATTGCTCCATCTCCCCCTTTCTAACCCTATTCTATCAGGTGAAGCCTCAGCCCTGGCTTTGCTACCTTGTCTTGCTCTGGCTGCTCCCTCCCCTCTATCCCAGCACAGTGGGTGTGTTATCACAGAAAGGAGAGGTGGAGAGGCCAGGCTGGAAGGCAGAATTGTGGGCATCCGGGAAGTTGGACCCGCGGAGATACTGCAAAGTCTATGTTCTGGTTGTAGTTTGAGACTGGGGTACTCTAGAAGCCCTCAGAGATTTGGTCTTCATTTTAGAGAATGATGTTGGCGCCTCTCGGGATGGTGCTATAGAGCAAGGCAGTAGCAAGTTCCTCTCGCTTATAACAAGGTTGATCACAGCTGAAACAGACAATTCCATCTCGACTGTGTGCTCCCATCCTCATCCCCGGAGCCCGGGCCTGCCTGTAAGAGGTCTTACTTTTCTCCTGCCATGGTGGAGAGGTGGTTTTGGGGGGCAGATGTGTTGGCTGAGTGTGCTGTCCAGGGGCAACAGTGAGAAAGAGAGAAGTAAGACTTAAACAAAAGCATTTGTTTTGAAAGTTAGGTATTTAAGGAAGCAACCAAGGAAGAGAGAGGGAGTTTTACCCTCCATTATCTGGAGGAGTGGGCATCTAGAACGTCTCTTGGGATCTTGAGAAGCCCTGTGGCTCCAGTGGTGGAGGAGCCCTGAGATCTCTAGATTACCACTGGATGAGAGGGTAGAAGAGTGGACAGCAAGGAGGCCAATGTGGAGGGAAGGTGGTTGTCCTCAGTGAAGGCGCTGGAGTGATGCCAGGGGTGATAGTTGAAGGGCTCCTCGGTCTGGTCTCTCAGCAGTACTGATTTCCTTCTTCTCCCTCCCAATGCCTCCAGACCTGGGAGGTCCTAGTGAGCAATAAGCATGACACACAGGCTGTGGTACGACTAAGAAGTTTGCAGGGCTTCTACCTTCTGTGTGAGGCGGATGGTTCTCTGTTCTGTGGCTGGCCAAGGACAAGCCATCATGGACGCTTCCTAATCCGCTTCCACTGCAGTGGCAAATGGACCCTCCGGTGCATCATCAGTGGTCGTTATCTGGAATCTGATGGCAAGGATGTTTTCTGCACCTCCCGGGTCCTCTCAGCTTACCACATGTGGACCCCCCGGCCAGCCCTGCATGTCCACGTGATCCTCTACAGCCCCCTCAACCACTGCTATGCCCGGGCTGACCCCACCATGGGCCGAGTCTGGGTGGACGCACCAGTTCCCTGCCTGAAGGAATGTGGCTTCCTGTTGCATTTCCAAGATGGATGCTACCACCTGGAGACCTCTGCACACACCTTCTTGTCCCACTTAGACCAGCTGGTCTCCCAACGCTCAACACAGACAGCTTTCCACATGCAAGTGCGGCCTGGAGGGCTTGTGGCGCTGAGTGATGGAGAAGGAGGCATGTTGTATCCACAGGGCACACGCCTGCTCCTGAGCCTGGGTTCCGATCCCCATAAGGGCGAGGAGTGGCTCATCCTACAGCACTGCCCTACCTGGGTCAGCCTCAGGTCCAAGACTCGGAAGTTTCTCTCCGTTGTCTATGGCAAGTGCTGGGTCCAACACGGCCATAGAGGGAGGGAGGGCTGGCTGCTGAAAAGAGTGTTTGGGATCAGTGAGGATTTTTGAAACTAATGCTAAGGAAGATCCTGAGGTCCCAAGAGGATCTCTGCTGCCATAGAGAAGGGCTTTAAACCAGGGGCAGGGGTTGGAGAGAAAGTGGCCTGGGTCTTCTCCAGGCCACTATGGTGCAAACGAAGGTGATGAAGGCTGAGGAGGGAAAGCAGAAGGAATACCAGCCATGAAGTGTGGAGGAGGGGCTGAGACTGAGGCTGAGGCCAGACTCAGGCTTCTTCTGATGTGTTCTTCCTCTGCAGACGTGGAGGTGTGTGCCACCTCTGAGCACGTAACCCCAATGTCCTTGTTCCAGTTTGAATGTGACAACAAGAGCCCCACCTTGCAGCTTCGTTCAGCCAACGGCTGCTACCTAGCCCAGGTGAGACCTTGACTTTCTGAGTAAGAGAACCCTTAAGCCCTGAGCTCTCCCTCTCCAGACACACTTTTTCCTTCTTCAAGGCAGATGATCAGATGGTGAGGTAAAGTGTGGAGGTCCTTGTCAATAAACATTCATTTTTATCCAATGGGCCCACTTTCATTCAATGGGGCCTCTTTAAAAAAAAAATTAAACTTTATTGAGGCATTATTTACATACAATAAAATGCACCCATTTTAAGTGTACAATTCAATAAGTTTTGACAAATGTATGCAATCATGCTACAATCATATCACAAGTTAGAGAATATTTCTACCACCACGGAAATTCCCTCTTGTCCCTTTTCAGTCGGATCCCCTCGCCTCTTGCCCTCCCCACCACCACCGGTATATATTCTGTCACTATAGATTAGGTTTGCTTACTCTGGAATTTCATATAAATGGAATCATACAGTAATTACAGTATATATGCTTCTTTCACTCAGCATGATGTTTTTGAAATTTGTCCATGATGTCATATGTATCAGTAGTTCGTTCCTTTTTATTGCTGGGTAGTATTCCATAACTCTACTCATAAACACAAACATAATTTGCTTATCCTTTCGCTTGTTGATGAACACTTGAGTTGTTTCCAGTTTGGGCCATTATGAACAAAGTTGCTATGAACATTCGTGTACAAGCCTTTCTGTGGGCCTACGCTTTCAGTTATCTTGGGCAAATACGTAAGAGTGGAATTGTTGGGTCATATGATAAATGTGTGTTTAACTTCTTAAGAAAATGTCAAGCAGTTTTCTAAAGTGATTGTACTATTTTACATTCTCACCAGTAATGTATGAGAGTTCTAATTGCTCCACATCCTTTCCAGTACTAGGTATTGTCTGTGTTTTTAATTTTAGCCACTCTAAAATTAAATGTGTAATGCCATCTTATTGTGGCTTTAATTTGCATTTCCCTTATAATTAATAATGTCGAGCATCTTTTTTTTTCCAGTGTTTTTGGTGGCTGCCCTTTATTTAAATTTATTTTATTTTATTATTATTTTTTAAATTTTGGCTGCATTGGGTCTTCGTTGCTGCATACAGGCTTTTTCTAGTTGCAGTGAGCAGGGGCTACTCTTCGTTGCAGTGTGCGGGCTCAGTAGTTGTGGCTCGCGGCTCTAGAGTGCAGGCTCAGTAGTTGTGGCACACGGTCTTAGTTGCTCCGCGGCACGTGGGATCTTCCCGGAGCAGGGCTCGAACCCACGTCCCCTGCATTGCAGGCAGATTCTTAACCACTGCACCACCAGGGAAGTCCCCAAGCATCTTTTCATGTGCTTATTGGCCGGTCCTATATCTTCTTTGTGAGGTGTCTATTCAGATCTTTTGTTTATTTGTTATTGGGTTGTCTTATTATTGAGTTGTAAGGGTTTTTTTGTGTTCTAACATCAGTTCTTTGCCAGATTTATGTATTGTAAACGTTTTCTCCCAATCTGTGTCTTGCCTTTTCATTTGCTTAATAGTGTCTTTTGAGCAGCAAGTTTTTAATTTTGATGAAGTCCAATTTCTCCATTTTATAAATGGTTAGTGCTTTTTTCTTGCCCCAGGAAATCCTTGTCTACCCCAAAGTTGAAAAGAATTTCTCCTACGTTTTCTTCTAGATGTTTATAGTTAAACTGTGGTTATAGTTTAGCTTTCACGTTTATGACTATGATCCATTTCGAAATGATTTTGGAGTCTGGGCCAAGGTTCGTTTCTCTCCATATGGGATACAGCACAGACTGGAGAAGTGGGAGAGCTGAGGTCACAACATGTTTTCCAAAAAGCATCTGAAGGCATAAGCGTACCTTGGGAGAATAAAACAAAGCTAGAGGGTGGGATGTGGGAAAGAGGGTCTAAGAATAAAAATATTGAGAAGAAAGCTGAGATTTTGGGTCCTTGCTTCCCTTCTCTGTTCCCAATATTCTCTCCAGAGGCGCCATAGGACAGTGATGGCTGATGGGCACCAGCTGGAGTCTGAAACCTTCTTTCGTATGCACTGGAATTGTGGCAGGATCATCCTGCAGTCCCCCAGTGGATGCTTCTTGGGCATCACAGCCAATGGCCTGCTGATGGCCAGTGCCACCATTCCAGGTGAGCGAAGCAGCCCTTGCCAGGTTATTCCAAGTCAGAGACGCTTTCAGAGGGAGCAGGGGTTATGATAGAAAGACCACTGGAGTTGGGGTCAGAAGATTTGGGTCTGTGTATCTGCTGAATCACTGACTTTTCATCATCACTTGGGCAAACCACTTCTCTGAGGCTCAGTTTCATTGTCTCCGTCATCAGTGGAGGTGATAGCCAACCTGCCTGGCTCACAGGATTATCTTGAGGATTAAATAGATTCACACATCTCAAAGGAAGGAAGAATATTAAAATTTCGTGGCCTCCACGCTGTACGAAGTGCTTTCACAAACATTTCACAAGCACCTAGCGTGAGACCTGGCACATAGTAAGTGTTCACTAAATATTAAGATAATTGATGACACCCTTCTGCCATTAGTGCCCGTCTTCCTGCTTCCATCTGGGAAAGCACCTAGAGGCAGCCCATCCAGATAACTTCTTCCTGTTTCTTCCAGGCCCAAATGAGGAATTTGGGATTCGATTAGCCAACCGCCCCTTCCTCGCCTTGAGGGGACGGTATGGGTATGTGGGCACCTCGTCAGAACACAACCTCCTGCAGTGCAATATGGATCAGCCCGACTGCATTCACCTGCTGCCCTGCCGCCAGGGCATCTACCACTTCCAGGGTGAGTAGCTCTTCTTCTTCACCCCTGGGTTCATGGTCTAACCCAGCCTTAGCCCCAACTCAGACTTCAGGGCCTGCCACTCAGGGCCTACTTATATAAAAGGAAAAGCAGAGTTTCTGTTTGCTTTTACACTTCAAAGCCCCCAGAGTGGGGGGAGGGGGTGCAGAACAGAAGCCAGCCCTCCTGTGTTTCTAGAGAGGGATCTGCCAACACAGGCAGTGTAGGGTGGTCCAGGAGGGGTGGTGTGCCTCCTGGGAGCCTCTCAGAGGCTGTACTGAGGGAGGCTTTCCTCCAGAATGGCCCACCAACCTGATCTCTTCTCTCCTCAGCACAGGGTGGGTCCTTCTGGTCAATAACACCCTTTGGCACTTTTCGCCCTTGGGGAAAGTTTGCCCTCAACTTCGGTATAGAGCTTCAGGGCAGCAACTTGCTCACGGTGCTGGCACCCAATGGCTTCTACATGCGATCTGACCGAAGTGGCACCCTGTTGGCAGACAGCAGAGACATTACCAAAGAGTGTGTCTGGGAATTCTAGGTAAGGTAAAGCATGTAAGGACCGGGGGGTCTGGGACCGGGAGCTGAGGAACAAGAGAAGAAGAGAGGAGGGTGGGGAGGCAGGTGGCAGTTAGACCAAAAGGTAGCCCAGGCTGACTTCTGTCTGACAGCTCGATCAACTCCACACATTTATTGCGAATCTGTGCCTTTTCTCTCAGGGCTTCTAGACCGACACTTGCTGGAGACAGGAGTCAGATTTAGGTTTCTCACTATTATGTCACGCCAAAACTTGTGCTTGCCAGCCAGCCTGCAGGGCACAGGATGAGGTGTACCTGTGTAGCTCTCTCTTCATTAAGATGTGGAGTTTTGCCCCCTTTGTAGGGAAGACGGGTAACTTTGGCGGGTATTCTTTCCACCCTATGCACTTTCTACCCCTATGCCCCTGGATCCTTGGGGTGCTGATGGCACCCAGATATTTATCTGCAGCCCTGACCCTTCTCCTGAAGTCTAACCTTATCTCTTTCCAACTTCCTGATTGACAGTTGACTTGACTTCATCCTGCCATCCCCTCCAAATCAGCCTCCTCGCCCTCCCCTTCAAAGGTGATTCTTCCTGCCCTCCCCACGGCCATCTAGGGCACTGCCGTCCTCGCAAACTCTCAGGCTCAAGACCCCGGCACCATCTCTCCTTCCTCCCTTACATTCCCTTCACCAAACCCTGAAAACTCAGGTACTTCCTTAACAGTGCCTCTTGAGTGCTTGCTCCTTCTTCATTGCTGTCTCCACGGCGGGGTTCCAAGCTTTCCACCAAGAGCCTACACTGCAACAAGGGCTCCCCAGTAGCACTCCCTGCCGCCAGGCCCATTCCCACCCAGTATCTTCTCCACCCCAAGTTCACTTTCCTAAGATGCTGCCTCCATCCCATCATTCCCTGTTCACAACTCTTCAGGGCACCTCAGTGCTCTTAGCCCTGACCCTTCACAATCGACCTCGCTTTCCTGGCTTGGGAACTCATGAGGATGCTGCAGAAAGAGATAGCTTTTGATATTGTATTAGACCTGGAACCAAAACTTAAAAGGTGTGGTCCTTACTAGCTCTGTAACCCCAGGGAAATTGCTCTAACATGTCTAGGCCTTGGTTTCCTTACCTGTAAAATGGGAATAATATCTACTTCATAGAGTGGTGTGAAGGTTCAATGACCATATGCCTCTAGACAGAGATGCCCGTGTACATTCACTCTTTTCCTTCATTTTCTACCAGTTTTCTGCACAAACCTTTTAACTGTGGCAAACTGGGGAAAATACAATGAAATCCCACTGAGCCTGTTTTCTTATCTATTCCATGAAGTATTTGGATCGAACTAAATTTCTCAGGCTCCTTCCAGGCCTAACATTCTAGTAGACAGTGTATCAAAGTAGTTAAGAGCTCATTTCTGGACTCAGAACTGGGTTCTAATTCGATGTTTATCAGTTAAACTTGTTGTTTGATGTTGGGCAAATGAGCCTCTCAAAGTCTGCTTCTTGTGGGTAAAATGGCAATATAGTGTTTATCTCGTGGTATTATTGATTACATGAGCTGATGATAGTGAAATGCTTAGTAAACAGCCTGGCACCTAGCACACTCTCACTCTATCAGACGTCTCCCCCGATCCAGTTTGAATTCTTAGTAAATCTAACCTGTTGACTGTAGTCTCCCTGTGAATTCTGATGCAACTTTGCAGCGCTCATTGGATTTTAAAAAATCACTTCTACTGCCTTTTCCTATAAACTAACCTCACATCTGTCCTTGTGATCCCTCATCAAGAATGGAACAAATCACTTTATTCTCTCTCTTCCCACAGGATCTCACCAGGTTTTTCCTAAAAGCCAAAGATCAGCAAATGACCGACTGAAGGTTTCTATATCCACTTGCCTCCCAGGTCAATGGGATGCCACCTACCAAAATCCAAATCCTCCAGGAGAAACTACTACACTAAACTGAACAGGAACCCCAGAGTCAAGATCCATGAGACGAATATCTGTTACACAACTTTTCCTACCCAGTTTGGCAAAACACCTGTTTCAAGTAACAATACATCACAAAAGGCCACCCCCAAGACCCTGGTGTGCCTCTGACTTGTGAATAGGGGTGTGGATGTGGGTGGCGACTGAGACCTCAGTCACTCCAAGTTCTATCCAGAAGAGGGGAGACCAAATGGTAACCTATTCTTCTATTGATTCTCTGCATCCCCTCCAGAACCACTAGACTTTTCCCAGTGATCCCACGAGGATCCAGCCTTCCCCTGAAGGATTCAGAAACCAGATATGACTAGATGTCCTTTTGGCTTAGAACAAAGGAAGGATTATTAATGGTCATAACAGCTTATGCCTCTATAGCCCACCCTCCCTCCAAAGCTTACCAACCATCCCACCTTATCATTACCTTTGATCCAATCAGTTGGACACAACAGGTACTTTCCCCATCACTGCCTACCTCACTGTTTACAGGGAGCTGAGGTGATTTGCCCATGACTGGGACCTCTGATGCAATTCTTCAATTAGAGCAGACCCTAACGTCCATGGCTTTTTCCATCAAAACAGAGTTTCCAAAATGACTGTCATTCTTGCACTGTCTTCATAACTTTGGCTTTTATTTACCTACCGTCTACCCTATTAATGTCTTTCTTTACATACACTCTTAAGTACGTTTATTTTAAAAGGGTTTTTTTTTTTTCTTTTTTTTTTTTTTTTGCGGTACGTGGGCCTCTAGCTGTTGTGGCCTCTCCCGCTGCGGAGCACAGGCTCCGGACGCGCAGGCTCAGCGGCCATGGCTCACGGGCCCAGCCGCTCCGCGGCATGTGGGATCCTCCCGGACCGGGGCACGAACCCGTGTCCCCTGCATCGTCAGGCGGACTCTCAACCACTGAGCCACCAGGGAAGCCCTAAAAGGGATATTTTGATCACTATCATAAAATGGAAGACCAGAATCACTTGCCATGAATAGAAAGTGACCATGAAAAGAAATACAATGAAAACAAAGTGATGTTTCAAATCTTAGTTAGATTTCCCTTCCTTGACCAAGGCTCAGAGACTCCCTTTCCCTCTGTTCAAAAAGTAGATTAGCAACTGTTACAGAGGGGCTAAAGAGTAGGACCAAAATGAAAATTTTCTCTTTGACACAATCAGAATTGAAAGGGAGTGGAAAAGGGAATTTTTTTCTCATTGTTAACCCAATATTATATAAAGCAGCATCCAGACAGTTCCTAAAAGTTTCTCAAATACCAGTGATGCCTGACCCCTATTGCATCATCCCATAATCAGTGCCTGGTTTATAAGCCCACTGAGAAGGGAACCTGAAACCAGAACATGAGAGAGATTCTGTTTGGATAGAGGAAAATGACGTCAAGTTTCTGTAAGTATGTTTCTCCTCAAGAATATGAAAGAATTTTGTAAACATTTTAATCCAATAAAAAAAGGTTGCAGGGCTTCCCTGGTGGCGCAGTGGTTGAGAGTCCGCCTGCCGATGCAGGGAACGCGGGTTCATGCCCCAGTCCAGGAGGATCCCACATGCCACGGAGAGGCTGGGCCCATAAGCCATGGCCGCTGAGCCTGCGCGTCCGAAGCCTGTGCTCCGCAGAGGGAGAGGCCACAACAGTGAGAGGCCTGTGTGCCGCAAAAAAGGAAAAAAAAAAAAAAAAAAGGTTGCAAACACTAGAGACCAGGGCATCTCCCTTCCTGCAGAACATTAAGAACAGGCCAAAGATGTGGAGTGGAATACAATCTTCAGAGATAAGACGTTGGGGGGTCATTTAGTGGAGAACCCTTTCCTCAGCTTTCCATAAATACATCTACACACTCAGATGCATGGGCATGCATGTGCCCGGGGACACACACACACACACACACATTGGTATGCCCTGCTCCCCCAAAGTGGTCATCCATCCTCCACTTGAATGGTGCTCAGCCATGGAGCCTCAGATGACAGCTGCTTCCATTGCTGAGGTCAGTTTTGTTGCTGAAGTGACGGGCATATTCTCAGCTGTACTGTGAATGCTGTCACCCCACAAAACCTCGTCCATTTCCCTGAGCGGTCTGTCCAGCAGGGTCCCCAGCTTGAGGGGAGAGAAGGCAGGGCGGGGCAGGCTGCACTCTATTACCCTCGGAATTTCATTCTAGAGCTGTGCTGTCCCATAGAACTTTCTGTGCTGATGGAAATGTTCTATAGAATTTACTGTCCAATACAGTCACCTCGGGCACGTGTGACTGCTGGGCATTTGATTTGGGGCTAGTGTGACTGAGGAGCTGAATTATTCATTTTATTTCATTTTAATTACATTTTAATAGCCACATGTGGTCGGTGGCTATTTACTGAGCCCCACAGCTCTAGAGTATTTGATGATAAAGAGACTTCCTGAAGGACAACTTCTGCACTTGTACCTGTCACAGACGGGAGTAAACAAACATGCCCCCAGTCCCCCCCTACCCTGCTTTGCACCATCATCAGTCCATCCCCTGCTCTTCAAAAAGGAAAGAATTTGGAGGGATAAGCCCATCCCCCATTCCAAGTATCTCCTCTTTACCCCTTTCCCCCCATAGCCCTCTCTTTCCCTACATCCCAAGGCTTCCCAGGAGGAGCCTAGAGATTTCTCTGCAGGGAGACAAAATTGAGATGAGTTGGAACTTACAGCCAAGAAGCAAGCAAACATGCCCCAAGAGCACATATAAAGGGATGAGCAGAATTTTAAAAGGGTCATTTCCACTCTGTGTGCTGTTGTGCAAAAAAAAAAAATACATATGCAATTAAAGAGTTCATGTCTCTCCTTTTTTTTTTTTTTTTTTGCGGTACGTGGGCCTCTCACTGTTGTGGCCTCTCCCGTTGCGGAGCACAGGCTCCGGACGCGCAGGCTCAGCGGCCATGGCTCACGGGCCCAGCCGCTCCGCGGCATGTGGGATCTTCCCGGACTGGGGCACGAACCTGTGTCCCCTGCATCGGCAGGCGGACTCTCAACCAATGCGCCACCAGGGAAGCCCCATGTCTCTCTTCTTAGATTAAGAAATTATTATACATTTTCTTAGATGTGGTCATGGTATTGTGGTTATGTAAGAAAATTTCCCTTATATTTTGGAGATGCATGCTGGAGGACTCTGGGGTGACGTGCCACGAGGTACTATCAGTGTGTGTATGTGTTATATGTGCATACATGTGGGTATATGAGCACCCAAACACCAAGATAGATACATACCCACGTACATATGTAGATATATATATACATAGATAAATACAAAGATTAGATTGGATAGATAGATAATTGCTAGATACCTAGTTATATAGACACATAAATATATTAGATGATAGCTAGATAGTTACATAGATAACTAAATCATATAGATAGATGGATAGATGGCAAATTTTTTTTTTTTGGCTGTGCTGGGTCTTCATTGCTGTGCGCGGGCTTTCTCTAGTTGCAGCGAGCCGGGGCTACTCTTCATTGTGGTGCGCAGGCTTCTCATTGCGGTGGCTTCTCTTGTGGAGCACGGGCTCTAGGCGTGCGGGCTTCAGTAGTTGTGGCGCTCAGGCTCAGTAGTTGTGGCTCGTGGGCTCTAGAGCACAGGCTCAGTAGTTGTGGTGCACGGACTTAGTTACTCCGCTGCATGTGGGATCTTCCTGGACCAGGGCTCGAACCCGTGTCCCCTGCATTGGCAGGTGGATTCTTAACCACTGTGCCACCAGGGAAGCCCGATGGCAAACTTTATAATTGTTAAATATAGGGGTGGGATTATGAGTGCTCATGAGAAAAACATGATGGACAACAGAACTACTGCTAATTTAAAAGATGTTTTTATCACTGCCAACTGGAAGCGTCTTAAGGCCAGTGTGAGAAGTGGGTGGGCACGGCTTCTGCAATCAGGTGACACATAAGAAGGGCAAGGTCCACAGATGAGGAGGAGACACAGGAAGGAGGAAGGAGCAATGCTCTGCTTGGGCAGGCGGTATCAGATCCTCCCCATCCCATCTCCTTTCCACTCTGGACCGCCTCCCTCATCCCAGGCCTCAAAGTGGGGAGCCAGGCCAGAGCAAGACCTGATGGGTACCAAGACTGGCGATGGGGGCAGAGGAAGGAGGGGCAAGGATGGCAAAGCAGGAGTGAATCCAGGGAGCTCGGCTGTGGGGGGCAGGTAGCCTGTAGGGATGAAGAGAGGGTGAGCTTGGGCTTGCTGCTGCCACCCCACCCCTCAAAGTCACTGATGGGGAGAGGGGCGGACATCGGTTCTCTACACTGGATATACACACTTGAATCTCCATCCCAGCCCCTTTGCCCGCTATGGCCGTCAATGATAGTATAGACTCAGGGGTACTAGTCTCCCCAACTTTATGGGCCATGCAAAGAATGAGGAAAGCTGTATTGAGGTTCCTTTGATGACCCTGACTGGGGATCCATGCCCTCCGGTGGGTCAAGGAGTCAGTTAGCCTTCCCTACACCCTGCAGGAGTGAGGCCTGGCCTGCATTCTTACCCCAGCAGGGCTTGAGACAGGCTTGTGGTGGAGTGTCACTCAGACATCTGTCTGATGCTGTCCCCCAGAACCGCGGAGAGCTGGAGGGAGCCAAGGATTCCAGGGCAGGTAGGACTGCTGTGGACACACTGCCGGGGGATTGCTAGAGAAAGCAAGAGGAAACCCTCAGCTGCCAGTGATGCCTACTGTTTAGCACGACTGGGACCCCAGGGCTGCAAGACCCCACCCCACCCCCAGGGCTGTATCCTGAACAACTTCAGAGGGAGCCATTCACATGGTAAACTCTGAGGATGGCACTTTCTGGAAACATGTACTGTGAGGGCCCAGGGGAGTCATGCATTCTAGCTCAGGCACCCACTGGGAACGGGACAAGCAGTGATCCCTTCAGTCTTCCCCCTCTTCCTGGATACCTGTGCAGAGACGGTCCCTGGGGAGGCACTTGGTACAGTCAGGTCCTGGGAAGCACCTACAAGGTAAGGGTGGATGCACCAGAGGGAGGAACAGGGGTCTGGGGAGCAGGGAGTGGAGGTGAGAGGCAGGGAGGTTCTAGGAAAGGCAATGACTTCTGGGGGGGGGGGGGCGGTTGGAGATGGATGCTACAGCCCCAAACTGCCCTCCTTCCCAAGGCGGGGTCTTGGGAGACTATGGAAGAAGGATTAAATCCCAGGGATGGTAAACTGGGGGCAGTGCAGCCCTGAAGAGCTGGGACTGTGTATGTCCAGCATCTAACACAGGGTCTGGTGCATGGGAGGTGCTGAGTAAGTGTTTGGTGGTTGCATGGATGGATGGATGGATGGATGGATAGATGGATGGGAAGGAAGGAAGGGAGGAAAGAAGGGTGGGTGAGTGGATGGATGGGCAGAGAAATCACCTGGAAACCGCATTTCCCCCTTGAGCTTCTCTTGTCGGCGCCATTTGGCTCTTCGGTTGGAAAACCAGATCTGAGGAGGGCAGAAACGATGCAGCTGGCTGTGCGCTCCGAGGCCCAGCACCTACTGCTCTCACCACGTGTTCCTGACCTGGACTCGGGGTGCAGAGCCTTCCTCAGCCCTGCCGTCCCCCTTTCCTGCTCTGGCCTGGGCTCTCTGTCCCCTTCCTCAGTGCCAAGGCGTGGAGCAGACAGTGGAGGGGAAAGCTCAGCAGAAGCGCAACAGGAAGGAGCCTGTCTCCTTCCTGCTCCGAACCAGCCCGTCTCCGCCTCCGGCCGCCTTCGCTACGTCACCGGAAGCGGAAGCCTGCGCGGCCCAGGCGCTCTGTCCTTGCGGTGGGTGCACGCTGTGTGGCAGAGCTCACTCACCCTCACCGTGTCTTCAGGCAGAGAGGTGGCAGCAGCCAGCTTCCCGCGGGCCACTGAGTCAGGGTACTGCCCACGCTGGAACTCTGCAGAGATGGAGGCTCACACAGCAAGGGCGCGGGGAGAGGAGCAAGGCCCCACTCCCCGCCTGTGCCAGCCCCGAACTGCCCCACTCCCCGACGCAGGGGCGTCCACAGCCTCCAGCTCTCAGCCTCGGCCCGCAGGCCTCTGGGCCGTTGCCTCCGTGGCCCACCGTCCGCCCCAGCTCTGGCACCTTTCTCCAGCGCCTCAGCTTGGCCTGGGGAGAAGATCGTCCGATTCCGGTGGCCTGTCCCTGGGTGGGGACCCCTGGGCGCCTCGGAGCCACTAGGTGGCGTTGGAGGAACTGGAGCCAAAACAGCGGCAAAGGGAGACAGTGGCTGGTGCGGGTCTGTGATGGTGATTCCTCTGGTCGAATGGAGTCCCCACGTCCCTGGTGCTGTAGGCAGGGCACAATGCAGGGTGAGAGCAGAGCCGCACCGCTGGGGCATCCACAGTTACTCGGGGGTCGCCGCAGGGGCACTGGGTGGGAGGGGTCGAAGCCATGGTGGGAGCATGCTTAGCATGTGGGGGGAGACAGCCGCAAGGATGGGCCAGGCTTGCCTGATCCCACAGCACCTCAAAAATGCTCTGAGGAGCTGTGAACGAGGCAGGGGGAGGGTGTGGAAGGCCGACTCCTGTCTCCTCGGCAGATCCTGTGAACTTAGAGACCTAGGGAGCTGCGCTCTGTTCCAGGACCTGCCAACAACTAGCTGGTGACCTTGGGTAAGTTACTTCCCTTCCTCTGAGCCTCCATTTTCTCCTGCTAGGAGAGAATAAGACCCCCTGTGAGGCCCACTTTATTGTCTTGTTGTGAGGGTGATCCAAGAAAGAACAAGAAAGGAATCTGAGAACTGTAAAATGCTTAGGTTTGGCTCTGAACATCCCTGGAGGCAGCTCCAAGACCCACCTGGCAACCTGAGCTGTGCCCCGGGGAGCCTCTGGTCCTCCTGTATCGCCCGCAGGACTCGGTTGATGGAGGAGACCTGAGGATGTGGGGTGATGAGTGGGGAAACGGTGCTCAGCCCAGGTTGCGTCCTGAGGATGTTTCCCCAGTATCCTTTCTCTCCTCTGTCCCGGCCGACACATCGTTCCCAAGGGCAGCCTCCTTTCAGCCCACGCTTTCTTCTTCTCACCTGTCTCACCACCACCGCTTTTCAGAAGAGAAACTTCTGGGTCAGAAGAGAGCCCAGACGCCCCGCCCCCCAGCCTGGGAGGCCCCACTGCCAAGTAAGAAGGCATCTTCTTCTCCCTCCCCAGACAACCAGTCTGGCAGCCGCAGTTCCGGTTCTGGGGAGGGGTGGGCACTTACACTGGGAGTCTTGTCCTGGGTGCAAAGCCCTTCGGCGCAGAGCTGGCGTTGGATCTCCCAGGCGAAGAGGGCTGGGCACTCACCCTTCAGCTGGGCGATTCGAGCCACCACAGGTGGTGTGGCCAGGCGCGGCTTGCTTCCCCCAATCCCCTTGGGCTCCAAGACACCTGTGCGGTAGTAACGCCCTAGGATCTTGCTCACACAGCCATTAGATACCTGGGTCAGGTGAGAAGCAGGGACAGGTGAGGCATGATGGTCAGAGGGTGAGTGTCCCTGGGACAGAAGGAAGCTACCAGGCAAAGTGACACTGACTGAATCAGGCCCCAGAGTCGAGTCTAGCCTCACCTTTGGAACCCTGAAGCTCCCTATCCCAGCCCTCAGGGGAGCAGCCCAAGCCCCAAAGGCCCTCCGAGTCTGCAACAGCCCCAGACTTGCCTTAAAGGGGCCGCTTCTCCCTGCTTCTTGTGCGCATCACTGGGTGAAGGTCCCAGCACACTACCTTAAGGCTCCGTGAGATGTCACAGGGCCGCATCCCGCTGACGGCCAGCCGCACGATCTGCTGCCGGGTGTCCAGGGGCAGAGGCCGACCATTCACAAAGAGCCCCCCCAGCTGATTCACACTGCTGATCCCTGGGCAGGAGAAGGAGGCATCGTACCCGAAGTCTCCCCTCTCCCCAGCCCACCTGCAGCATGGAGGACCCTCCTGGGAGAGGGTTACTCAGGCCCCGCTAGCCTGGCTTCCCACCACAGAGAAAATCCTCCCTCCAGGGGACTGCTCCCCTTCTGTTCCCAGGGCCCCCCAGACATGCCACTTTCTTTGGGAGCTGGCTCATGGGTGAGCCTTTGCTCCTTGGCCACATGCACTGGTCCTCATTGTCTAAGGGAAGCAGGGTGGAGCGGGGAGGGAGTGACTGGGAGGGGCTCCCACAGAACGCTGGCTGAGGGCACATGAACCCACGTGGATGCAAGCAGAGCCTGGAGCCGTTCCCGCCCTCCTGTGCTACCCTGTTCTTCCCACTTCTCCTGGGCATCTTACCGTCCTGCAGCATGCTCCAGGCTGGGCCTCCTCACAGAAGGGCAGGAACTGGGAAGACTGGGGAGCGGAGTTCCTCCTGGGAGCTCCTTTTTTGTTCTTGAGGCTGGACCTGCAATAATCGAGGGTTCTTTGGGCGGAATCTCTTGCTTAGAATGGCCTTGGGGTGTTTTGTGATCGAAGATAAGGTTTCTAAAGTTTGCCAGTAGATTGGCCACGAAAATTCAATTTCTCTTTACTAAGCCTTTGAATTAAAACATCACAGAGCCAGCAGAGGCCTGGATCTTTCTGGATGTCCTGATAAGGGCCTGGAGGGTGGGAGGGCTCTTTCTCACATGTTCCATACAAGAGGTCAGGTAAAAATGGATGATGCTTTCCCTTTTCCAAATGGACCACTGTCGCCTCTGACCCCTCAAAAGCCTTATCAGCCACCAGGTGATATACTTGGGACCAAGTCCTGCCTCCTAAGCTCAGGATGCTATGCCCAGCCAGAGAGGGCACCAGGGACCAAAGATCTCCATCGCCCTGGTCTGAGGCTGGGGACCAGGTTCAAGGCTCTTGCCTTTACTCTCATGCAGGTCCTGACGTTCTGTTCTCCAAACCACCAGCCAGAAAGCTTCCTTCAGAGCACCTCATGGAAGGGTCTTGCTCTGGTTTTTGATACTCTCCAAGAAGGTCTGGGGAAACACCAGGGCTCAGCTCTACCCCCAGGCATTGAGGCTTGGGTCCCACCCCCTGGAAGTAGAGGTGAACAAGCCTGAAGTCCTGGTTTCTCCCGGAAGACACCTCTCTTGACAGCTTCTAACCCCCTGCGGTTGCTGCTTCCTGTTAACTCTGGAGAGGTCTAGATCTCATACTTTCAGAGCCCAAGTCTCTGGGACCAAACACTCATTCTTGCAACTACCGTTTACCGAAGGCACGTCAAAGGGGGAGAGGGAGAAGCAGGAGGGAGCTGTCTCTGACCTGTATAGAAGCCAGTGTGAGCATGAGAGAGTCTCTTGGCAGCCCGGGACACAGGTTGTGGGCCACCATGTCCGTCTTGCTTTTATCTGCTAGTAATGGGAGTTGAAGCCACCTCCGTTCATGCCTAGACCCCTGGCAGGGCTGGAGGTCCCCCCAGAGAATAGCTTATGCATAGAACTTTCCTGTAATAACCATGGCATCTTGGCTCAGTTAACTAATCTGCAATTATTTACTGAATAAGGTATTAATCATGAGCGCATAGCTGGTTGTTCAAGATGAAGAGAGTAAAAAGAATAGGGACAAGGTTTTTGCCCTCCAAGAGATTACAGTGCAACCAGGGAGAGGGGACCAGCGTGAGGGAAACAACAATGAACTCACAAAGACTATGGCAGCCAGAGCGACTTGATAAATTTCAGGAGACAAATCAGCTTTTACTCACTCCTCTCTAGACAGTAAGAGACACATTCCCCTGCATGCTCTCATCTTTCCAGAAAGTCAGGAAGGAAGGCAGAGGTTTCTCCAAAAAGAAAACTGAGGCAGAAATTGGGCTTCCCACAAATCAGGGGCCACCCAGGGAGTAAAGCTCAAGGAGGTTTAGAAGCCAGTCCCTCCTCAGAAGCTGCAATTTCCAGCTTCTAATCCTGAGGCTCTCTTTCTCTGCCTCCACCCCTGCTGCCTCCAAAGCAATAGAGAGAGGAAAGTCAATCCGGGGATGTCAAGGCTATGCCAGGATAGCAGGGGCAGGTGGAAGCTCAGAAAATCAGCCAAACCCTGAATCCTCGATAGGACTGTGTCCCCCCTGAGTGATCAGAGCTCAGAGGAGCTGTGGGGTCTCAGATTCAATATCCAAGCCTAAATCATCTCCAAACCTAAAATCACCCCAACTCAAAACAGAAAACCATCCCCGGTCACCGCACCACACATTTCCAACGTTCGTATTAACTTGTCTGATGAAAGAACTGGTCCTCACAAGGTGGGAGAGCAGGAGAGGGGGCTGAAGGGGCAGGAGGGTGGTGACTGCAAAGACAAAGGACGAGAGAGGTTGGCTTGGCCACACAAAGACATGGAACCAGCGTGAGAGGCGGAGCAGACAGTGAGCCTGCGGTGAGCTACCTGTTTGGTGGGGGGGGGGGTCTCAGTCTCCTGGCCTGGGCTCCTGAGACCCCTGCAGGCTCCAGGGATGGTGGTGGTCTGGTCCTGCTAACAGCCTCCACTCTGCTCCTGCTTCAGTCCTGCCAGGGGGTCCAGAGCCACAGAAAGCCCGTGCTCAGGAGCAGAGGGCAGCCTTCTGGGAGCAGCCAGTGATGTCACAGGCCATGAGCAGAGGAGAGAGGAGGAGGGAGGTGTGCATGGGGCTGACTGACACCGGCCCTGAGTCAGGGCAAACCACAGCCAGTGACCCACTGTGTTCTTCCACCGGAAGTCCTCGGAGCCCACCTTGTGCCTACCTGCCACTCTGAAGCAGGTACAGAGCCAGTCTCATGCAGGCCCCCTGGCTCCTGAGCACAACCACTCGGGGGCCAGTACTCCTGAAGGGAACGGGGAATAAGGAGGGTGGGGAATTTCAGACTGTGTCCCCAAGGCTCTGAATGCACAGAAGCCCAAACATGAATTCCAGAGCCACAGACACAGCTTCCTAGCCAGAATGCACTTCTGGGTTCTGGGTCAACTCCTGGGTCCTATGTGCATTGCTATAAAAGGTCAACGGGTGTATAGACCAACACCTAAATAGTGGCCAAGTTGGCTCATGGATCTCTGAGAGAATGCGGTGTGCATAGAGAGAGTATCACACATCACACATCACACCAGTTCCCAAGAGTGTCCTCACCAATCCTTCAACTGGCTCCTTGACTGAGGTGATGCCCAGGATGAGTTCTTGCCTGGAAACTGGGGTACCCTGGACTTTAGAACACTGGCAACAGGAGCAATGGAGGGAATGAGCCTCTGAAGGGAGTTAGGTTGCAGGTGGGGTGTTTATCCATTCCTTGATTTTTCAGGCTCCATTCTACAAGGGATTTGGTGCTTTTAGACTGTGAGTTATGAACGACACTCCTGTTCCCACAGAGAATACCACAGGTTATCTGGATTGTTGTTCAGGTGGGGGGACCAGTAGCTGGAAGGGAAACAAAGCCCCCAGCGCATGGAAGCTTTGTCGCCACCATGGTCTCGGGCAGACCCCTTGTGAAGGAGCCGGCATGGAAAGCTCTTTGGGTCCGTCGCATACCTTGGAGTCTGTGAAACCCTCTCAGAAGTCAGGCTGAAAGTAAGCAGGGTGTGGTGCTCCAACACTAGACCCAGAGTGGGGAAGAATAGGTTTCAATGGTAAATGCTTTGGTTTGGGGGGCAGGGGTGTTGATGTTGTATGCTCAACTTGATCCTAGGATTGGGAACTCTTATTCTCAAAGCAGAGCCAAGTATATCACAGAAGTGGGTTTTCTCTCTTACCCTGACATGGCCTGCCCTTCTCTTCCAGCCTCCTCCAGCATCCTCAGGCTGCAGCAGCAGGCGGTTTCAGCACCAGGGGCAGGACAGCACACGCTCTGGTGGCTGTAGAGGCCATTCACTCCCAGGGCAGCTGGGACTGCTGGTCCCTCTACTCAGCCATGCCTGGGGGAGAGGAGTTCCCAAGGAAGGCATGTGGTAGCTCTAATCTTAGTCCTCCTTTCATGCCTCATCCCTTCCTCTTGTTTTGCCCCTGCATCTGGGGGCCAAAGGCTCCATGCCCAGACCCACTATTCCCATAGACAGCTGTGTGAGGGTGGAGATAGGGGTGTCAGGGGGAGACGGGACAAGACCTGGCAGATGGTGGTGGCAGCGATTTCCCCCATAAACTACCTTCTCCCCCCGCCTTTACAACACACTCTTGGGTCTGAACAAACAGAGGCTTTCGACCCAGAGGTGATGGGGGGAGGGAGAAGAGAGGAAGGGCCGTGGCAGGGGGGCCTAGCCAGCCCAGAGGCTCAGCCACTCAGCCCTCTGCCCAACGCACCAGACTGTTTGAGGAGCAAAGATCTGCCTTCACTGTCTGACTCTCTCAACCTACCCACCCCCCAACCCCGGGCTTGGGGCTAATTGTCCCTCATTCACTGGGCCCAGGCCCCAGGCTGCCGCCAGCCCCTGCCATCTGCTCTCAATTATACATTAACTCAGAGGTCTTGCCACCCGCCAGCCAGCCTGTGCGCCCCTCTCCAGTCCGCCCATGGCCATTCCTGCTTGTCCCTCGCCCTGTTGTAGAGCCCTGACCGCTGGCTTCTTCTGCCCTTGGGAGCCCCTGGTGTAAAGCCCTGTTGCTATGGGAAAAGATCTGTCCTCAGGAGAGGCCGCTGGAGTTCCCCTGCCCTTTTCAAGGGGCCAGCAGACAAGACAAGCCCGTGCGTAAAGCTGGAGAGGGCAGGGCGCAGCCAGAACAGAGACAGACGGCTTTGCTCTGACACCTCACCCCGGCCTTTGGGCACTCACTGGGAGTGGAAACGCCAGTTCCAGGCCGTTTCCACCCCTCCCCGTGGCACCTCCCTGTAGGCTGTGGGGTTCTGGCTCCCATCTTCCCTCTCTCCAGCGAGCCCCATCTCCTGCCAGCCCTCAGCTTTCCAGAGCGCACTGGCCACCTCGCCAAAACCACTCGCTGGCAGCACATGCCGCCGAGTTTAAAGTCATAGTAGTTTCCTGGCTACAAAAACGTGGGGTATCTTCAAGTTCCTTGGATATTCCTAAGCTTGGTGCTAAATCTGCAACTGCCCGCATCGCCAGCCCTACTCTCCCAGCCCAGACCCCGCTATAACACTTGCAAATCCCAACGCTTCTCCGCTCAGCGTCTGAAACGCTGGCTACTCAGCTCCCTCCCTCTGAAAGTGCCACGGAGAGAGTGAAGAGCACTTCCTCCCAACTGGGGACACAGAAAATGTCCCCCTCTTCCCTCTTTTTCAACACGGGCCCCTAACCTCTGAGCTCAACCCTCCCCTTGTTTCTCCTAGGACCAGGCTTTGCCAGGTGGGGTGGGGAGTCTTTATTCCCCTAGACAACCCCCAGCAGAACTGGGGAGTTCAGGGGTTAGAGCCAAGGGCTCCAGGAGGCCAGGTGAGGAAGAGCCCAGCCCAAAGCTGCCAGGTCTGGCACTGTGCGCCTCAGACCTCAGTGGCCCATCACTTGTGGAGAGTGCATCCTTGGGTCCGAATGCACATCAGACCTGCCCAAGGGGAAGGGGCTGCATCCTGACTGGGGTTTTCAGACCCGCCTGGTGACCCAAAGTTCCATTTATTCCTTGGGGACAGCTAGCTCTGCACTCTGCAAATCTTCCCCGCTCCATCCCGCCCAACTTTGCATGAGGTGGAGGATCTGGGGAGGAAGATAGCATTCCATTTTTAAAATACATTTTATTTTAATAGGCTTTATATTTTAGGACGGTCTTAGATTTACAGAGAAATTTCAAAGATAATACAGAGAGTTCCTATACCCAGTTTCCCCTATTATGAACATCTTACATTAGTATTTGTTATAATTAATGAACCAATATGGATATGCTATTAATAACTAAAGTCCATACCTTATTCAGATTTCCTCAGTTTTTCCCTAAAGTCCTCTTTCTGTTCCAGGACTCCATCCAGGACACTACATTTAGTCACCAGGTATTCTGAGGCTCCTCTTGGCTGTGACAGTTTCTCAGATTTTTCTTGTTTTTGATAACTTACAAAATTTTGAGGAGTTGTAGAACATCCCTTAGTTTGGATTTGTCTGATGTTTTTCTCATGGTTAGACTGGGCTTATGGGTTTTGAAGAAGAAAACCGAAAAAGGTAAAGTGCAGTCCTCATCATGTCACATCACACGTCGACATGACTTACCTCTGTTGATGTTGACCTTGATCATCCGGTTGAGGTAGTGTTTATTGGGTTCCCCCACCAAAGTTAATCTTTTCCCCTCTTTTCCATACGGTACTTTTCTGAAGGTAGTCCTATGTACAACTCACATTTAAGGAGTGGGGAGTTATGCTTCACCTGCTTGAGAGTGAAGTATCTACATTGATTTTGGATTTCTTCTGCCCAGGAGATTTTTTTACTTCTCTCACACTTATTTGTTCAGTAATGTATGTCTGTCAGTATGGACTACAGATACTTATTTTATTCTTTGGAATATTATTATCCAATATACTACATTTTTTGTTGCTCAAATTGTTCTAGCTTTGGCCATTGGGAGCTCTTTCAGTTGCCTCCTCTGTCCCTTTGACATACCCCCATTTTCATGGGGCTCGGTTTTTGTTTTGTGTGTGTCTGTGTGTGTTTGAGTATCTCCTTATTTATCTTGTATATTTCCTGCCCCAGGCCTAGAATCAGCCATTTCTCCAAGGAGCTCTGGTCCCTTTTGTTGGAGAATGGTAGGAGAAACAAAGATCTGGGCACTGGGCCTCCCTGGTGGCGCAGTGGTTGAGAGTCCGCCTGCCGATGCAGGGGATACGGGTTCGTGCCCCGGTCTGGGAGGATCCCATATGCCGCGGAGCGGCTGGGCCCGTGAGCCATGGCTGCTGAGCCTGCGCGTCCGGAGCCTGTGCTCCGCAACGGGAGAGGCCACAACAGTGAGAGGCCCGCATACCACAAAAAAAAAAAAAAAAAAAAAAAAAAAAGATCTGGGCACTAGGCATGCTTGCTGCTACTGGGGTGTCAGTGCTTCTGGGTTCTTTCAGCTGACAGAGCAAAGAAATATACATGAGTGTACTAATCCATGTATATAGACATATCTATAAATAGTTCCATATGTAACCATTTGTATCGATATTAAACTAAACATGAGTTCATACTGATGTCTCCAACTCCAATCCATTATCACATGGATCATTCTGGTTTCCTCCCTTGCTTACCTGTGAAGCCTGTACAATACGTAAGTACAATTTATTTTACCTTTAGTCTTACAGACTCCACTCATTTCCAAAGTTACTTAAAACAAGTAACTTGATTTTCCCCACTCCCGTTCCTGAAGCTGTTTCATACATTTGTAATACATTTAGATTATTTAGTCATATTCTGCAATTCATTTTAGGATTCCCTGACCTCTAGGTAGTTTTTAAAACTTTGTATACATTAAGTTTCATTCTTTGTGCTGTAAAGTTCTGTAAGTTTTGATAAATGCATAAAGTTGTGTATCCACAAGTACAGTATTACACAGAGTAATTTCACCACCTTCAGAGATCCATAGTGCTTCACCTATTCAACCCCCCTCCCTCCCTGCAAGCCCCTGGCAACCACTGATCATTTTACCATCACTGTAGTTTTGCCTTTTCCAGAACGTTATGTAACGGAATCATACGATATGTAGCCTTTTCACACTGGCTTCTTTCACTTAGTAATTTGCACTTAAGATTCCTTCATGTCTTTTCATGGCTTGATAGCTCATTTCTTTTTAGCACTGAGTAATATTCCACTGTATGGATGAACCACAGTTTATTTATCCATTCACCTACTGTGGACATAAGTTTTCAACTCCTTTGGGTAAATAGCAAGGAGTACACTTGCTGAATCACATGGTAAGAGTATGTTTAGTTTTGTAAAAAAAACTACTAAACTGTCTCCCAAAGTGGCTGTACCATTTTGCACACCCATCAACAATGAATGAGAGCTCCTGTTGCTTCACAAACCCATTAGCATTTGGTGTTGTCAATGTTTTGGATTTTGGCCATTCTAATAGGTGTCTAGTGGGGTATATCATTGTCATCTTAACTTGCATTTCCTTAATGACACAATGTGGATAATCTTGCCATATGCTTATTTGCCATCTGTATATCTTCTTTGGTAAGATGTCCAGTTAAGGTCTTTGATCCATTTTTTTCATCAGGTGTTTGTTTTCTTATTGTTAAGTTTTAAGAGTTCTTTGTATATTTTGGATAATATTTCTTTATCAGATATGGTTTTGCAAATATTTTCTGCCAGTCTGTTGCTTACCTTCTAATTCTATTCACGTTGTCTTTCAAAGAGCAGAAGTTTTTAATTGTAATAAAGTCCAGCTTATCAATTATTTCTTTCATGGACCATGTCTTAGGTGTTGTATCTAAAAAGGCATCTCCATACCCATAGACTTTATTTTTTTTAGAGCAGTTTTAGGTTCACAGCAAAATTAAGAGGAAGGTACAGAGATTTCCCATCTACTCTCTGTCCCCACACACGCACAGCCTCTCCCATATTCAATATCTCCAGTTTGTTACAATTGACAAACCTAAGGTGTAAATTCTGTAGATGGTCTTTATAAAGCTGAGGAAGTTCCCCTCTATTCCCAGTCTGATGAGAGTTTTATCATGCATGGGTATTGGATTTTGTTCAATGCCTTTTCTACATCAACTGATATGATTTTGTTTTCTTCTTTAGCCTGTTGATGTGATGGATTGTATTCATTGATTTTTTTTTTTTTTTTTTTTTTTTTATTTTTTTTTTATTTTTATTTTTTTATTTTTTGCTTTATCACAAATTTAATCAGTTATATGTATACATATGTTCCCATATCCCCTCCCTTTTGCGTCTCCCTCCCACCCTCCCTATCCCACCCCTCCAGGCGGTCACAAAGCACCGAGCTGATCTCCCTGTGCTATGCGGCTGCTTCCCACTAGCTATCTACCTTACGTTTGGTAGTGTATATATGTCCATGCCGCTCTTTCACTTTGTCACAGCTTACCCTTCCCCCTCCCCATATCCTCAAGTCCATTCTCTAGTAGGTCTGTGTCTTTATTCCTGTCTTACCCCTATGTTCTTCATGACCTTTTTTTTTTCTTAAATTCCATATATATGTGTCAGCATACAGTATTTGTCTTTCTCTTTCTGACTTACTTCACTCTGTATGACAGACTCTAGGTCCATCCACCTCATTACAAATAGTTCAATTTCATTTCTTTTTATGGCTGAGTAATATTCCATTGTATGTATGTGCCACATCTTCTTTACCCATTCATCCGATGATGGACACTTAGGTTGTTTCCATCTCCGGGCTATTGTAAATAGGGCTGCTATGAACATTTTGGTACATGTCTCTTTTTGAATTATGGTTTTCTCAGGGTATATGCCCAGTAGTGGGATTGCAGGGTCATATGGTAGTTCTATTTGTAGTTTTTTAAGGAACCTCCATACCGTTCTCCATAGTGGCTGTACCAATTCACATTCCCACCAGCAGTGCAAGAGTGTTCCCTTTTTTCCACACCCTCTCCAGCATTTATTGTTTCTAGATTTTTTGATGATGGCCATTCTGACTGGTGTGAGATGATATCTCATTGTAGTTTTGATTTGCATTTCTCTAATTAGTAAAGATGTTGAGCATCCTTTCATGTGTTTGTTGGCAGTCTGTATATCTTCTGTGGAGAAATGTCTATTTAGGTCTTCTGCCCATTTTTGGATTGGGTTGTTTGTTTTTTTGTTATTGAGCTGCATGAGCTGCTTATAAATTTTGGAGATTAATCCTTTGTCAGTTGCTTCATTTGCAAATATTTTCTCCCATTCTGAGGGTTGTCTTTTGGTCTTGTTTATGGTTTCCTTTGCTGTGCAAAAGCTTTGAAGTTTCATTAGGTCCCATGTGTTTATTTTTGTCTTTATTTCCATTTCTCTAGGAGGTGGGTCAAAAAGGATCTTGCTGTGATTTATGTCATAGAGTGTTCTGCCTATGTTGTCCTCTAAGAGTTTGATAGTGTCTGGCCTTACATTTAGGTCTTTAATCCATTTTGAGCTTATTTTTGTGTATGGTGTTAGGGAGTGATCGAATCTCATACTTTTACATGTCCCTCTCCAGTTTTCCCAACACCACTTATTGAAGAGACTGTCCTTTCTCCACTGTACATTCCTGCCTCCTTTATCAAAGATAAGGTGACCATATGTCCGTGGGTTTATCTCTGGGCTTTCTATCCTGTTCCATTGATCTATCTTTCTGTTTCTGTGCCAGTACCATACTGTCTTGATTACTGCAGCTTTGTAGTATAGTCTGAAGTCAGGGAGCCTGATTCCTCCAGCTCCATTTTTCGTTCTCAAGATTGCTTTGGCTATTCGGGGTCTTTTGTGTTTCCATACAAATTGTGAAATTTTTTGTTCTAGTTCTGTGAAAAATGCCAGTGGTAGTTTGATAAGGATTGCATTGAATCTGTAGATTGCTTTGGGTAGTAGAGTCATTTTCACAATGTTGATTCTTCCAATCCAAGAACATGGTACATCTCTCCATCTATTTGTATCATCTTTAATTTCTTTCATCAGTGTCTTATAATTTTCTGCATACAGGTCTTTTGTCTCCTTAGGTAGGTTTATTCCTAGATATTTTATTCTTTTTGTTGCAATGGTAAATGGGAGTGTTTCCTTGATTTCACTTTCAGATTTTTCATCATTAGTATATAGGAATGCCAGAGATTTCTGTGCATTAATTTTGTATCCTGCAACTTTACCAAATTCATTGATTAGCTCTAGTAGTTTTCTGGTAGCATCTTTAGGATTCTCTATGTATAGTATCATGTCATCTGCAAACAGTGACAGCTTTACTTCTTCTTTTCCAATTTGGATTCCTTTTATTTGTTTTTCTTCTCTGATTGCTGTGGCTAAAACTTCCAAAACTATGTTGAATAAGAGTGGTGAGAGTGGGCAACCTTGTCTTGTTCCTGATCTTAGTGGAAATGGTTTCAGTTTTTCACCATTGAGGACGATGCTGGCTGTGGGTTTGTCATATATGGCCTTTATTATGTTGAGGAAAGTTCCCTCTATGCCTACTTTCTGCAGGGTTTTTATCATGAATGGGTGTTGAATTTTGTCGAAAGCTTTCTCTGCATCTATTGAGATGATCATATGGTTTTTCTCCTTCAATTTGTTAATATGGTGTATCACGTTGATTGATTTGCGTATATTGAAGAATCCTTGCATTCCTGGGATAAACCCCACTTGATCATGGTGTATGATCCTTTTAATGTGCTGTTGGATTCTGTTTGCTAGTATTTTGTTGAGGATTTTTGCATCTATGTTCATCAGTGATATTGGCCTGTAGTTTTCTTTCTTTGTGACATCCTTGTCTGGTTTTGGTATCAAGGTGATGGTGGCCTCGTAGAATGAGTTTGGGAGTGTTCCTCCCTCTGCTATATTTTGGAAGAGTTTGAGAAGGATAGGCGTTAGCTCTTCTCTAAATGCTTGATAGAATTCGCCTGTGAAGCCATCTGGTCCTGGGCTTTTGTTTGTTGGAAGATTTTTTATCACAGTTTCAATTTCAGTGCTTGTGATTGGTCTGTTCATATGTTCTATTTCTTCCTGATTCAGTCTTGGCAGGTTGTGCATTTCTAAGAATTTGTCCATTTCTTCCAGGTTGTCCATTTTATTGGCATAGAGTTGCTTATAGTAATCTCTCACGATCTTTTGTATTTCTGCAGTGTCAGTTGTTACTTCTCCTTTTTCATTTCTAATTCTATTGATTTGAGTCTTCTCCCTTTTTTTCTTGATGAGTCTGGCTAATGGTTTATCAATTTTGTTTATCTTCTCAAAGAACCAGCTTTTAGTTTTATTGATCTTTGCTATTGTTTCCTTCATTTCTTTTTCATTTATTTCTGATCTGATTTTTATGATTTCTTTCCTTCTGCTAACTTTGGGATGTTTTTGTTCTTCTTTCTCTAATTGCTTTAGGTGCAAGGTTAGGTTGTTTAGTCGAGATATTTCCTGTTTCTTAAGGTGGGATTGTATTGCTATAAACTTCCCTCTTAGAACTGCTTTTGCTGCATCCCATAGGTTTTGGGTCGTCGTGTCTCCATTGTCATTTGTTTCTAGGTATTTTTTTATTTCCTCTTTGATTTCTTCAGTGATCACTTCGTTATTAAGTAATGTATTGTTTAGCCTCCATGTGTTTGTATTTTTTATAGCTCTTTTCCTGTAATTGATATCTAGTCTCATAGCATTGTGGTCGGAAAAGATACTTGATACAATTTCAATTTTCTTAAATTTACCAAGGCTTGATTTGTGACCCAAGATATGATCTATCCTGGAGAATGTTCCATGAGCACTTGAGAAAAATGTGTATTCTGTTGTTTTTGGATGGAATGTCCTATAAATATCAATTAAGTCCATCTTGTTTAACGTATCATTTAAAGCTTGTGTTTCCTTATTTATTTTCATTTTGGATGATCTGTCCATTGGTGAAAGTGGGGTGTTAAAGTCCCCTACTATGATTGTGTTACTGTCGATTTCTCCTTTTATGGCTGTTAGTGTTTGCCTTATGTATTGAGGTGCTCCTATGTTGGGTGCATAAATATTTACAATTGTTATATCTTCTTCTTGGATCGATCCCTTGATCATTATGTAGTGTCCTTCTTTGTCTCTTCTAGTAGTCTTTATTTTAAAGTCTATTTTGTCTGATATGAGAATTGCTACTCCAGCTTTCTTTTGGTTTCCATTTGCATGGAATATCTTTTTCCATCCCCTTACTTTCAGTCTGTATGTGTCTCTAGGTCTGAAGTGGGTCTCTTGTAGACAGCATATATATGGGTCTTGTTTTTGTATCCATTCAGCCAATCTGTGTCTTTTGGTGGGAGCGTTTAGTCCATTTACATTTAAGGTAATTATCGATATGTATGTTCCTATTCCCATTTTCTTAATTGTTTTGGGTTCGTTATTGTAGGTCTTTTCCTTCTGTTGTGTTTCTTGCCTAGAGAAGTTCCTTTAGCATTTGTTGTAAAGCTGGTTTGGTGGTGCTGAATTCTCTCAGCTTTTGCTTGTCTGTAAACGTTTTAATTTCTCCATCAAATCTGAATGAGATCCTTGCTGGGTAGAGTAATCTTGGTTGCAGGTTTCTCTCCTTCATCACTTTAATTATGTCCTGCCACTCCCTTCTGGCTTGTAGAGTTTCTGCTGAGAGATCAGCTGTTATCCTGATGGGGATTCCCTTGTGTGTTATTTGTTGTTTTTGCCTTGCTGCTTTTAATATGATTTCTTTGTGTTTAATTTTTGACAGTTTGATTAATATGTGTCTTGGCGTATTTCTCCTTGGATTTATTCTGTATGGGACTCTCTGTGCTTCTTGGACTTGATTAACTATTTCCTTTCCCATATTAGGGAAGTTTTCAACTATAATCTCTTCAAATATTTTCTCAGTCCCTTTCTTTTTCTCTTCTTCTTCTGGAACCCCTATAATTCGAATGTTGGTGCGTTTAATGTTGTCCCAGAGGTCTCTGATATTGTCCTCTGTTCTTTTCATTCTTTTCTCTTTATTTTGCTCTGCATTAGTTATTTCCACTATTTTATCTTCCACCTCACTTATCCGTTCTTCTGCCTCAGTTATTCTGCTATTGATCCCATCTAGAGTATTTTTCATTTCATTTATTGTGTTTTTAATCGATGCTTGATTCATCTTTAGTTCTACTAGGTCCTTGTTAACTGTTTCTTGCATTTTGTCTATTCTATTTCCAAGATTTTGGATCATCTTTACTATCATTATTCTGAATTCTTTTTCAGATAGACTGCCTATTACCTCTTCATTTGTTAGGTCTGGTGGGTTTTTATCTTGCTCCTTCTCCTGCTGTGTGTTTTTCTGTCTTCTCATTTTGCTTATGTTACTGTGTTTGGGGTCTCCTTTTTGCCGGCTGCAGGTTCGTAGTTCCTGTTGTTTTTGGTGTCTGTCCCCAGTGGCTAAGGTTGGTTCAGTGGGTTGTGTAGGTTTCCTGGTCGAGGGGACTAGTGCCTGTGTTCTGGTGGATGAGGCTGGATCTTGTCTTTCTGGTGGGCAGGTCCACGTCTGGTGGTGTGTTTTGGGGTGTCTGCAGACTTTTTATGATTTTAGGCCACCTCTCTGCTAATGGGTGGCGTTGTGTTCCTGTCTTGCTAGTTGTTTGGCATAGGGTGTCCAGCACTGTAGCTTGCTGGTCGTTGAGTGAAGCTGGGTGCTGGTGTTGAGATGGAGATCTCTGGAAGATTTTCGCCGTTTGATATTATGTGGAGCTGGGAGGTCTCTTGTGGACCAGTGTCCTGAAGTTGGCTCTCCCACCTCAGAGGCACAGTACTGACTCCTGGCTCCTCAATTTGGGATGATTTGTTGTCTATTCATGTATTCCACAGATGCAGGGTACATCAAGTTGATTGTGGAGCTTTAATCCGCTGCTTCTGAGGCTGCTGGGAGAGGTTTCCCTTTCTCTTCTTTGTTCTCACAGCTCCCGGGTCTCAGCTTTGGATTTGGCCCCGCCTCTGCGTGTAGGTCGCCGGAGGGCGTCTGTTCTTCGCTCAGACAGGAAAGGGTTAAAGGAGCAGCCTCTTCGGGAACTCTGGCTCACTCAGGCCGGGCGGGAGGGAGGGGCACTGAGTGCGGGGCGAGCCTGCAGCGGCAGAGGTCGGCGTGACGTTGCACCAGCCCGAGGCGCGCCGTGCGTTCTCCCAGGGAAGCCGCCCCTGGATCCCGGGACCCCGGCAGTGGCGGGCTGCTCAGGCTCCCGGAAGGGCGGTGTGGACAGTGACCTGCGCTCGCACACGGGCTTCTTGGCGGCGGCAGCAGCAGCCCCAGCGTCCCACGCCCGTCACTGGGCTCCGCGCTTTCAGTCGCGACTCGCGCCCGTCTGTGGAGCCCCTTTAAGCAGCGCTCTTAATCCCCTCTCCTCGCGCAGCAGGAAACCAAGAGGGAAGAACAAGTCTCTTGCCTCTTCGGCAGCTCCAGAGTTTTCCCGGACTCCCTCCCGGCTAGCTGTGGCACATTAGCCCCCTTCAGGCTGAGTTCTCGCCGCCAGCCCCAGTCCTCTCCCTGCGCTCTGACCGAAGCCCGAGCCTCAGCTTCCAGCGCCGCCCGCCCCGGCGGGCGAGCAGACAAGCCTCTCGGGCTGGTGAGTGCCGCTCGGCACCGATCCTCTGTGCGGGAATCTCTCCGCTTTGCCCTACCCAGGTATGTGGGGAGTTTCTTGCCTTTTGGGAGGTCTGGGGTCTTCTGCCAGCGTTCAGTAGGTGTTCTGTAGGAGTTGTTCCACGTGTAGCTGTATTTCTGGTCGTATTCATTGATTTTTAAATGTTGAACCAGCTTTGCATACCTGGAATAAATTCATTTGATCATGATGTATGATTCTTTTTAGACATTGTTGGGTACAATTTACTAATGTTTTGCTGAGGATTTTTTTCATCTATGTTCATGAAACATACTGGTGTTCGGTTTTCCTTTCTTATGACATCTTTAACACTTTTGGTATTGGGGTAATTAATATTGGTCTCGTAAAATGAGTTAAGAAGTGTTCTCTCAGAGATCCAGCTTTGAGAGTGAGGACAGGTTTATCATGCACATGTACAGAACACTCAATATAAGTATCACACTATAATTGTCGTTACTACTATTACTACTACTATGATGCGCCAACAGGTGACACTATTACCTATTGACTGAGTTCACCCGTTCCAGCCTAGGACATTCCCAGCCCCACCCTTGCTGCCTTAATTCTGCACTCCTGTCAATTCTGTCTCTCTGCTCTTCAGTTTACCCTCTTGATCTCTGGGCTCATTAAGCCTACTGTATGAAATTCCTTCTCTGACCTAGAGTCACCTTATCTGGAGATAGTGGGGTGGCTATCTTTCTGCTGCCTTTGAAATATCCACAAACTTCTGCACTTTTGAAAGGGAAGAGGAGGAGGAGCATGAGTCATTGATGATCCAAGGTCTTTGCCTCTATGCTCTTTGAAGGTTGTGGGATCTTGGTCTTGGTCTCACTATAGAGAGGGAACTGAACTGTTTTAATGTGATCTAGTCATCACTGAAACTATGTCTGTAACAGGTCCTACCTAGGAAAGCTCAGTGCTCCAGCTTGGGTAACTTTCCACTGCTTAGCAAGACCCAAAGGCAATGGGGAAGACAGCTCCCTCCCCAAGGATAAGGATCTTACCTCGGTCCCAGGAATCCAGAGCTCATCATCTTTACTGTGTCCACAAAGGCCCCCAAAGCAACATCTGCTCAGCCCAACAGAAGTCACCCTACTACCCAGAGGACAAGCTGTGTAAAGACAGGTAATTATAGATCAAGTCTCATTACTGTCTCTGGCTTGGCAGCATCAAGCACAGTAACCAGGCTTTGAATGGTCCACATCCCAGGTTTCATCATCAGCCCAGCTGGCATCCCTTTCACCACCAACCCTCAGCTTACCTAATTCCTCTTTACTATAGTCCTCAGGTCCACTTCTTGCTTGCTCTTATGCTCTCAAGTCTCCACTATGTGAAATCAATTATTTTAACTTTCCCTAGACTGCTCCACATTTCTTTCTCTCTCTCTCTTTCTCTCTCTGTCTCTCTCTCTCTCTTTTGTGGAAGAAAGTGCAGCAGTGATGTTTCATGGAAGCTTCTGTTTACTCTCTGATTCTCTTTTCTTCTCCCACTATTCAACATTTAGATGGTTCACCAAAGCCCTCACTCTCTCCACCCACTATGCTGGTTCCTCTTGTCTCTTGGTACTTTGAGTTCTTTCTCTTAGTTTTCTTTCTATTTCTCATAATATATAATAATTATCCCAATCAAGCTGTATTTGGAGAGACACTGGCTAGAGCTGCTTGACCTCAGCCACGGGGGATCAGCTACTTGGGAGCCTGCCTGGGAGAGCCAGGTGGCCCTGCAGGGTCTGCACGTGGGCTCCCCCTGCAGCCTGCCCAGTGCTCTGCGTTTCGTAGGGACACTGAGTTTGATAGTAATTGTTCATAACCCAGGCTTCCTTCATCACCTCTCCCCTGAGAGTCGGAGCACTGTGATTGGCAGGGGAGTCAGCGTCAGGTCAGAAGGGGAAAAAGAGATGCAGACTTGGGAAAGACTTGGCACCTGCAAGCGCTCTGAGACACCAGTTCCCCTTCTAATCCGGTATCGTCCAATAGCCACTCTCCACACCATGAGTCTGACTTCCTCCAGGGATGGAATTGAAAAGACACGCTCTGGAACCCAACAGAGTAAAATCCTTTGGGTGTTATTATCCTTGTTAAGGAAGCTGGGTTTGAGCATAGAATTCTCTTTTTTCAGGAGAAAAGAAGGAATTTATTTTAAACCAACCAGTAAAAATATCAAACTATCTAACATAATTGCCCAAAGATACCAATCTTAGTAACTCAGAAAAAAATGATTCTGTTGGATCAGTAATAAAGAATGCTGATTTCACCTCTGGTATTTTCTTTACTTTTCTTTTTACATTGTGGGAAAATATACACCACATAAAGCTTACCATTCTAGCCATTTTAAAATGTAAAATTCAGTGGCATCAAGTACATTCACAGTGTTGTATATCCATCATTACTATCCATTTCCAGAATTTTTCATCATCGCAAATTCTGTACCCATTAAACAATAACTCCCCTTTTCTCGCTCCCCCTAACACTTGGACCTTTATGCTACTTTCTGTCTCTATTAATTTGCCTATTCTAGGTACCACATGAGTGGGATCATGTATTATTTGTTCTTTCGTGTCTGGCTTATTTCACTTAGAACGATGTCTTTGAAAAGGAAGTTCTTATGCATGCTTCCCTTCTCTTTATCACCCTGATCTCAAAAAATTAAAGCTGCTTTTGAAACTATTGGTGGAGGCTTGAGTAAGAACGGAGGTGTCAGTCTATGAGTCCTGGGCAATAATGGAGATGTCAGTCTATGAAGATGAAGCGTAGAAGCAAAACAAGTCTGTAAAGAGCAGACTCCCCTGGAGTTCCAAGTTCACATATCTTGAGTACTGGGAGAGCCCCAGTTGAGAGAGAAGACAAGGCAAGAGAATTTCATCAGCCAGTCCACAGAGATACCAAGCAATTCAAATAGCAAAACGACAGCTTGTCTCTCTCTTCCAGATGCTGGGGTTTCTCTGTACTGGAGGGTGAATCCCATGAGCTCTGGTCTGCTTGGAAAGGCGACATGAAGGTAGGGTCAAAATAGAGGAGTTAAAATGCCCAAGTGGGACTTCCCTGGTGGCGCAGTGGTTAAGAACCTGCCTGCCAATGCAGGGGACACGGGTTCGAGCCCTGGTCCGGGAAGATCCCACATGCTGCAGAGCAACTAAGCCCTTGTGCCACAGCTACTGAGCCTGTGCTCTAGAGCCCATGAGCCACAACTACTGAGCCCACGCGCCACAACTACTGAAGCCCGCATGCCTAGAGCCTGTGCTCCGCAACAAGAGAAGCCACCGCAATGAGAAGCCCACACACAGCAATGAAGAGGAGCCCCGCTCCCCCACTTGCTGCAACTAGAGAAAGCTCCCACGCAGCAACTTAGATCCAACACAGCCAAATAAATAAATAAATGATAAATTAAAAAAAAGACTGATAATATCAAATGCTGGTGAGGATATGGAATAATTAGAACTCTCATGTACTACTGGAGACAGTCTGAATTGCCACGCCCACTTTGGAAAAAGTTTGGCTTTATCTACCAAAGTTAAAGATATTCATAACCTATGACCCCTATATATTCCCCAAAGAAACGCATGTTCGTGGTTTTATGCGCTAAGTTTGAAGCACATAAAATATATATATTTTATAGCAATAGTGCCAGGAACAGGATTGTATCCAGTTTTTAACTACTATAAATAAACATTCATGAACATGCGTTTCTTATTATGTTATGCTTGTGGATTCTGTGGGTCAGAAGTTCAGAAAGGGCCTGGAGGGGATTGATTGTCTCAGCTCTGCAATGTCTGTGACTTCTGTGGGGAGACTCAAAGGCTGTGGCTCAGTGGTGAGGGGCTGGAATCATCTAAAGCCTTCTTCCTCATACAGCTGTACCACCAGGGAGTTCCCAAAACAGCATGGAAGATGCAAATATATGCATGCTTCTGGATTTTTTTTTTTTGGCTGCGCCACACGGCTTGCAGGATCTCAGTTTCCCGACCAGGGATTGAACCCCGGCTATGGTAGTGAATGCCCAGAATCCTAACCACTAGGCCACCAGGGAACAGAATATGTATATATATTTTGGCTGCAGGCTTGTGGGATCTCAGTTCCCCAACCAGGGATTGAACCCAGGCCACAGCAGTGAAAACCCAGATTCCTAACCACTAGGCAACCACTGGCTGTTGATGCCAGCTGTTGGCCAGGAACTCAGCTGGGGCAGTTGACCAGCCTACCTGAATGCAGCCTCTCCATGGTGTAGCTTGGGCTTTCACCCAGCTTGGTGGCAAGTGCAAACATCCCCAAAGAACAAGGTGGAATTGCAAGGCATACTTTATGAAGTGACTTAGAAGTCACCTCTGCTGCACTCTGTTGGTTAAGGCAGAACAAAGGCCTTCAAGGGGAGGGGACATAGATTCCACCTTTAAATGGGAGGAATGTTGAGGTCATTTTATAAAAACAACATGTGTGTTGAGAGATATTTCTGTGGCCATCTTTGGAAAACACAATCTGCTACAAGCCAACGATCCATCGACAGGAGAATGGATAAACCTAGTGTGGTATAGTCATTATTATGGAATACTATACAACAATGAAGATGACAAACAACAGCTATATGTAATAATGTGGATGAATTTCATGAACATAATGCTGAGCAAAAGAAACCACGTGAAGGAATACATATTGTTTAATTTCAGTTATAAATTTTAAAAAACACAAGCAAAATTATAGTGTTTTAAGATACAGGCTTAGGAAGAGCAGCAGTTGGAAGGGCAGTTTCTGGGAATGCTGGTCATTCATCTTCTTGAGTTAGGTGGTAATTACATTAGTGTTCACTTTGTGATAAATCATTAAGGTGTACATTTTTGTTTGGAGCACTTTCTTGTTTCTTATATTTCACAAGAAAAAGGGTAAGAACTTAATCTTCTGGCACTGAAAACTAAGTTTATTTGAAAAAGAATTCACTCTGAACTTTAGAAATGATACCCAGCAAACCAACAGAACATTAAACTCTATCTCCATCTCTAAAAATTCTGCTGGGTTCTTTTTAAGTTATACATGTCTTCTTACCTTGTTAAAATCAACATGCAAAACCATTTCGTGTCATGGTTTTTACATTGCACTATAAAGATAGTTTACATACATGTCATTTTTTAAAGCTACCTAGTATTTCATTGTTTACATATCATAAGTTTTCTTAGCTATTTTCATATCTTTGGGGCTATGAGTAACTTCAAATTCTCTAGATCATCATCGTTATCACTCACCTTATTGAGAACTCCCTAGATCCTAGGCACTGTAAATACAACTTTTCATTCATGATCTCACAGCAACCTAATGAGACAGGCACGACTTTTATTCCCATTTTTACTGCCGAGGAAACTGAGACTTAGGTTATGCAACTTGTAAGTTTCACAAAGTATAGGTTCCACAAACAATTCATACCTTGGCAAACACATTCCAGAGCACTTCCTCTCAACCCCTTTGACTTAATACTTGCTTTGGACTCCTCCCACTCTGCCCCAGGACATTTTTTCCCTTGAGATTTCCAAAAGTGGAATTGCCAGGTCAAAAGACGGAAACAATTTTAGAATATTCCAGATTGTTCTCTATACGCCCTGAACCAAAGTACACTGATATCAGGAGGGTTTAATAAAGGGTCAGGATCATGTCAAGTTTATGGATTCCAATTTTAGAGTCTCTCTGTATGACTTCCCTCACCAAAATGGTATGGGCTAGGGAATACCTAAATATTATTCTCTATACTTGACCTATTTAGTATATCTTAGAGGGTCTTGTTTTCCCTTTCTTAATTGTTTTGTTTGACTATCTGTACCTGGGAGGAAATAATCAGGTATTTCCCCTTAGTGGTGGTTGTTGTTGTTGTTTTTTTTTTTTTGGCTGTCCTGTGTGGCTTGAAGGATCTTAGTTCCCCAACCAGGGATTGAACCCGGGCCCTCTGCAGTGACAGCGCCAAGCCCTAACCACTGGACCACAGAAAATTCCCAAGAAATAGGTATTGTGACCCCCTTTTTTAGAGCAGATTTTTTTCTTTATAACAATTCCTCTTTTCTACCACAGAACCTTTCACTGAGTTACTATCCAATATTATTCCTTTAAGTTTTCTGTGACCTTTTAATAAGAAAAAGCCACATTTCTTCATCTCATAAAACTCTACTGCAATCATTGCCATCATATTACTCATTGCTTTTTAGATAAAGAGTCATGTAATGACAACCTTCTAGAATTCAATGTCAAGGGAAAAGTTTGTTTCTTCCCATAAAATAATATACTTCCTTTGATCACACAGTGATAATTATATAACCTAATGTGTCTTTTTAATTTTTTGCCTTAGTTGTAAGTACCTCTAATCCAAATTTAAAGTTCAGCCATCATAATGATCCCATCCTGAGTTTCTGATATTAAAATGTAAGCTTCCCCCAAAATAAATTAGTTAATTTAAAAAATAAAATGTAAGCTTCCAGGAGGCAGAGGTGTTGTCCATTTTGTTCCTGTTGCAGGCACAGAACTCCAGGCAGAGGGAAATAGCTCAAAAGCTTTATACATATTGGGAAGGAGACTCTTTCTTTGTTTTTTGGCCATGCCACACTGCTTGTGGGATCTCAGTTCCCCAACCAGGGATTGAACCTGGGCCACGGCAGTGAAAGCACTGAATCCTAACCACTAGAGCATGAGGGAACTCCAGAGACTTTATGTATATATGGAATCTAAAATAAAAAAAGTGGTTCTAATGAACCTAGGGGCAGGACAGGAATAAAGACACAGACGTAGAGAATGGACTTGAGGACGTGGGGAGGGGGAAGAGTAAACTGGGACGAAGTGAGAGAGTGGCGTGGACATATATACACTACCAAATGTAAAATAGATAGACAGTAGGAAGCAGCTGCATAGCACAGGGAGATCAGGTCCATGCTTTGTGACCACCTAGAGGGGTGGGATAGGGAGGGTGGGAGGGAGACGCAAGAGGGAGGGGATGTGGGGATATACGTATATGTATAGCTGATTCACTTTGTTATACAGCAGAAACTAACACACCATTGTAAAGCAATTATACTCCAATAAAGATGTTAAAAAAATAAAAATAAAAACCAACATAGAGCTTCCCTGATGGCACAGTGGTTAAGAATCTGCCTGCCAATGCAAGGGTCATGGGTTTGAGCCCTGGCCAGGGAAGATCCCACACACTGCAGAGCAACTAAGCCCATGCGTCACAACTACTGAGCCTGAGCTCTAGAGCCCGCGAGCCACAACCACTGAGCCTACGTGCCACAACTGCGTGCCTAGAGCCCGTGCTCCACAACAAGAGAAGCCACGACATGAGAAGCCCGCGCACCGCAACGAAGAGTAGCCCCGGCTCACCGCAACTAGAGAAAGCCCGTGTGCAGCAACGAAGACCCAACACAGCCAAAAATAAATAAATAAATAAATAAATAAATTAATTAATTAAAAAAAAAACCAACATAGAAGATTCTGGTATCAGATATGACAACAAGATTTAAGTTTGATCACCTAGACTGGTGATTAAATACGTCAGTCACTAGCCTCAGGTGGCTACTTAAACTTAATTTAAATTAATTTAAATTAAATAACATTAAAAATTCAGTTCATCAGTTGCACTAGCCACATTTCAAGTGCTCATTGACCACATGTGGCTATTGCCTACTGTGTTGGACAGAGCATATATAGAATGTTTCCATCGCTGCAGAAAGTTGTTTTGGACAGGGCTGATCTAGACAACTTGGGTTTATGATGCTTTTCTTTTATTATTTTTTAAAATATTATTTATTTATTTATTTATTTAGGCTGTGCCGGGTCTTAGTTGCGGCACGTGGGATCTTCGTTGTGGCATGCATGCTGGATCTAGTTCCCCGACCAGGGATCGAACCCGGGCCCCCTGCATTGGGAGGACAGAGTCTTACCCACTGGACTACCAGGGAAGTCCCATATGAGGCTTTTCTTTTAGATAAGCATAGTACAGTAAAACGTTGTATTAACTCAGACTGTCATAGCAAGATACCAGACTGGATGACTCGAGAAACAGAAACCTATTTTCTCACAGTTCTAGAGGCTAGAAGTCCAAGATCAAGGTGCCAGGGTTGATTTCTGTTGAGACCTCTCTTTCTGGCTTGCAGACAACCAACTTCTTGCTGTGTCTTCACATGGCCTTTCCTCTGTACACCTGCAGGCGGGGAGGGCGGGGGGAGGGAGAGAGAGAGATGGAGAGAGAGCTGGTTCCTCTTCCTTTTCTTATAAGGGCACCAATCCTACTGGATTAGGAAACCACTCTTTTAACCTTAATTACCTCCATAAAGGCCCTATCTCCAAATACAGTCACATTGGGGGTTTGGGCTTCAACATATGAATTTTGGGGAACACAGTTCAGTCTGTAACAAAGTTTAAAAAGAAGGAGAAGGAAGAAGAGGAGGAGAAGGAGGAGGAAGAGGAGGTCAGAGCCAGATGGTGAGGGCCTCCTGTGCTATGCTAAGCAGTTGAAACTCTATCTGAAGCAGAAAGGGAGCCACTATAACGGTAAGGAGGGAGTCTGTGTGATTGAAGTGTGCATCTCAGAAACAACAGCAAGTTGACAGTAAGGAGGGTGGGTTGAAGTTGGAGAGGGGCTTGGAAGAATGGAAGCAAGGGGCTTCCCTGGCGGCGCAGTGGTTGAGAGTCCGCCTGCCGATGCAGGGGACACGGGTTTGTGCCCCGGTCCGAGAAGATCCCACATGCCGCAGAGCGGCTGGGCCCCTGAGCCATGGCCGCTGAGCCTGCGCGTCCGGAGCCTGTGCTCCGCAACGGGAGAGGCCACAACGGTGAGAGGCCCGAGTACCGCAAAAACAAACAAACAAACAAAGAATGGAAGCAGGTAGTTAGTCCAGTGCTGAATTTCCTCCCGTTTACCCAAAGGAAGCTCACTGGAGAGTTGAAAACTCTTTCATGGAAGCCTCTGGATTCTACAGGTGCAGATCGAGGTTGAGGGGGCATGTCTGGCCACCCTAGAAGCAGGCTAGTCAAATGGTTGAGAGCAGACTATGGTCAGAAATTTCAGCCTTCACATCTTGACTCCATCCCTTATTACCAATTGACTTACAGTTGGTTGCTCACCTTTTCGAAGCATTAATGTCCTCCGTTGTGGAAAGAGACTGATTATTTCATAGCATTGTTCTAAGGATTAAATTATGTAATGTAGGGGAAAGCATTCTGCATAGAGTCTGTTTAGTATTTAGTGCTCAATATATTTTGGCCATTATTACTACTGCGGATATATTTCCTAGATTTACTCTCAAAGGAGTACAGAAAATAGGGTGTTTGTTTGTTTGTTTAAATGAATCTTGTCCATCTCTAGATAGTGTGTGTGTGTGGGGGGCGGTATGTGTTGAAGTTCTCCACCACACAGGAGTCACCTTAAGGTTTTCTAAGTCTCCTTCCATTACTAATGGCAGAGTGAACATGAGTTTTAGAGTCACAAGAACTAGTGTCAAATCCCTTCTCTACTAATTCTCTAGCCATGTGACCTTCAACAAACATCCTACTTGAATCTATAGTTCCTTACAGGTGAAATGAATATGATAATACTTTTCTGTCATTCACTTATTTTGTTGTATTTTATTTGGCTGCGCCGAACAGCATGCAGGATCCTAGTTCGCTGACCAGGGATCAAACTTTGTGCTGTCTGCAGTGGAAGCGCGGAGTCTTAACCACTGGACCACCAGGGAAGTCCCTGTCATTCATTCATTCACAGATATATACTGAGCAGCTGTCTGTGCCAGGCATGGCCTCAGAATTCCACTGTAAGGAAATTAGACACAGTCTGATGACATTTTCAAAGGGAAAGAGACAATGATACTACAATCTCATAAGTGCTCTAACAGATCAAGAGTAGGAGAAAAAACAAAACAATCCTACCCTGAGGAAAGGCATTCTTCTCAGTGCCTTCCAGGGGAGACATTCTGATTTCTAAGTGGGGAGTTGAAGGATGGGGAAACGGGAAGTGAGTCAGGGCAGGGGGGAGGAAAGAGGGATGGAGAGAGTGCTCCAGGCAGATGGAAAAGTAGGCACAAAGCCCTGGAGGCCAAGGAGTGTGGTCTTGAAAGGCCAAAACCAAGTTCACTTGGCCTGGGCACACTGTGGAAGGGTAGAGCTGTGAGAGAAGAACTGGTGTAGAGAAATCACGGGAGGGGCTTAGGGACTAGAAAGGCCTGATCAGATCTGCATTTTAGAAATGTCACTTAGGCTGCAGTAGGAAGAATGGGTGGGGTGTAGGTAAAGGAAGCTCCCTGATGTCAGGGAGCTCTATTATAAGCCTAGGGCAGTGACCCGGGTGAAAATATGTCAGGCTTAAGCAACAGGAGATACTTAATAATAATCACAGCAAATTTAACACATATATCCAGGCCGTGTTCTATGCGTTTAGCATATACTAACGCATACAATCCTCAAGACCAGAACAACCCTAGGAGGTAAGTCCTAGTACCATCTCTATTTTACAGAGGAGAAATCCATGGAACAGAGATACCACACAGCCTGCTCAAGGTTACATAGTGTTAGGATGTGAACCCAGGCAGTCTTGCTCCAGGTCGGGCTTATGTGCTACACCGCACTGCTGTAGATCTAACAGATTTCCGAGACTGACCAAGAATTAAGGAATGAGGTAGAGAGAGGGGTCACAGATGATCTCCAGATTTCTGGCTTGTAACTGGCTAGCTTTTCATCTCATTATTTGGGCTGAGACACATACCAGGGAAGAGGAGGCTAGGGAGGAAAGATAATGAGCTCCTTGTGAGACATGTTGAATTTGAATTCCCAAGGTGACAGCCACGGGCAGATATCCAGAGTATCTTTGTACATATGGGTCTGGAGCGCAAGGGAGTTATTTTAACAGGAGTTATCTATTTGGGAATCATTAGCATGCAGCCATGAGAATGGATTAGATGTCTCAGGAAGAATGTTTTGCACTAGAAAAGAAGATACTTTGAGAAGAACCCAGGGGAACATCAATATTAAGGGGTAGGCAAAAGGAGAGTCATTTACAATGGAGATGAGGAGGAATAGCTAGAGAGATGGGAGGAATATAAGAAATATGGGAAGGAAAGAGACATTTCAGGGAGTACGATGTCAAATGCTATGGAGAGCTAAGTGACTGCCAAATGCGAAAAGTGTCCATTGAATGTAGTCACAAGAAGGTCACTCATGAGTGACCTTGGAGAGAACAGTTTCAGTAAGTTGATAAGAGCAATCGTCAGAGCGCAAGGAGCTGAGGACTGAATGCAGGGTTAGGATGTAGAGGCAACAAACACAAAGGATTTCACTGAGAGGGTTTGCCTATGAAGGGAGGAGAGCTATCTGGAGAGGGATGTGGAGTAAAGATTAATTTAATTAATTTATTTTTACTATGCAAGACATCTGAGCATATTTAAATATTAATGAGAAGAATCCAGGATAAACTGAGAGGCTATGAAACAGGAGAGGGAATTATCTGAGCGCCCTTGAGAAGGTGGAGGGGGTGGATCCAGGACATAGACGGAGAGTTTAGCCTAAGCAGTAGGAAGTTTTTTCTTTGTAACAAGGGAGAAAAGGAGAAGAATGAGAAGGAAGATAAGTTTTTAGCTTTTGTGGTGGGAAATGGAGGGAGTTCTTTTTTTTTCTTTTTAACATCTTTATTGGAGTATAATTGCTTTACAATGGTGTGTTAGTTTCTGATGTATAACAAAGTGAATCAGCCATATGCATATGTATATCCCCATATCCTCTCCCTCTTGCGTCTCCTTCCCACCCTCCCTATCCCACCCCTCTAGGGGGTCACAAAGCACCGAGCTGATGTCCCCATGCGATGCAGCTGCTTCCCACTAGCTATCTGTTTTACATTTGGTAGTGTATATATGTCCATGCCACTCTCTCACTTCATCCCAGCCTCCCCTTCCCCCTCCCCATGTCCTCAAGTCCATTCTCTACGTCTGAGTCTTTATATGCAGGGAGTTCTCGATGGTTTTTATTATCCCTCCAAAGTAGGAGGCCTTACACTATTGGAGAGCGTGGGAGAGAGTGGAGTCAGGGTTAAGAGGAAAACAGAAAAGGTTTAAAACAGACCCAGGGATTTTTTTTTTTTTAATTAATTTTTATTGGAGTATGGTTGCTTTCCAATGTTGTGTTAGCCTCCACTGCACAACAAAATGAATCAGCCATACACATACAGATATCCTCTCCCTTTTGGACTTCCCTTCCATTTAGGTTACCACAGTGCATTAGGTAGAGCTCCCTTTGTTATAAAGTATGTTCCCATCAGTTGTAAAACAGACCCAGGGATTTTTAGGGCAGGGAAAATACTGTGTGATACTATATTGATGGATATATGTCCATTATACATTTGTCTAAACCCATAGAATGTACAACACCAAGAGTGAACCCTAATGTAAACTATGGACTTTGAGTGATTATGATGTGTCAATATAGGTTCATCAACTGTAACAAATGGACCACGGGATGTTGATAATGAGGGAGTGTATGCCTGTGCGGGGCCAGGGAATATATGGAGAAATCTCTGTACCCTCCTCTCAGTTTTGCTGTGAGACTAAAACTGCTCTAAAAATATAGTCTTAATTAAACAACGACACACCAGACCCAATGGAGTTGGAGACCAAAGTGGTTGAGGAAACAGAAGAAATTCCAGGCAGTGTGTGAGAGCCTGTGAATTGTTAGTGTGGCAATGACCTGCATCTTTGAGTGTTTGCTCTAGTTAAGTGGTAGGTTTGGAGAAGGCAGAGAGATCTAGAGTTGGAGTTTTGACAGTTGAGTCCAGTGGAAGACAAATGGGGATTAGAGATGAGGATACTGGAAGGAGAGGGGCAAAAATAATGGAGTCTAAGGGACCAGGAGAAAGCAGAAAAGAGCTGATATAAAGAGGACAGAGAGGTTCAGGGACTTTGAATTCTACTTAAAGAACAGTGTGTGATAGGTAGCCTCTAAGATGATCCCCAGTGATCCTCCCTCCTGGTATTCATGCCCTTGTGTAATCTCCTCCCTTTGAGTGTGGGCTGCACCTAATAGAATATGGCAAGTGATGGGATGTTACTTTTTTTTTCTTTTGCCTGCGTTGGGTCTTTGTTGCTGTAAGTTGCGGTGAGCGGAGACTCAAGCGGGGGCTACTCTTCATTGCGGCGCGGGGGCTTGTCATTGCGGTGGCTTCTCTTGTTGCGGAGCACAGGCTCTAGGTGTACGGGCTTCAGTAGTTGTGACGCATGGGCTTCAGTAGTTGTGGCGCATGGGCTTCAGTAGTTGTGGCTCGCGGGCTCTAGAGAGCCGGCTCAGTAGTTGTGGCGCACGGGCTTAGTTCCTCTGCAACACGTGGGATCTTCCCGGGCCAGGGCTCGAACCTGTGTCCCCTGCATTGGCAGGTGGATTCTTAACGACTGCGCCACCAGGGAAGTCCTGGGATGTTACTTCTGAGATTAGGTTCAAAAAGACTCGTGCTTGTCCTCTCGCTCTCTCACTCACTTGCTCTGATGCAAACCAGTTACCATGCTGTGTGCCCTACGGGGAGACCCACATAGCAGGGAACTGAGGTCCTGAATCCTGCCAATGACTGCCTGAGCGATCTTAAATGCAGATCCTCCCTTAGTCAGATGGGACCTTCAGATGAGACCAAAGCTCCCATCGATTCCAGGCTTGATTACAGCCTTGTGAGGGAACTTGAAGCTAAGACCTGCCTAGATTCCTGACAAAAACTGTGAGATAATAAATGCTCATTGCTTTAATACTTAAGTTTTGGGGTAAATTGTTATACAGCAATAGATAACTAATACAAGGTATAAGAAGTAACTTAGTGAGAAGGGAGAAAGGACAGCAATTATGATCAGAGAATGGGGTGTCTGAGTTTACAGTTTCAGCTATGGAGCAGTTGTAATGCTTCATCTGTCCTAAAGAGGGTAGCTGAACGGGTGCAGAGGTCAAATTCACTAAAGATGAGGTCAAGGCCAGGGTGTTGGAGAAGTCAGGCCCATAAAGGCTAAAGTCGCTCAGGATCACTGGGTGGAGAAGAGTGTGCACCAGGTGTCAATTTCAATGAATGACAAAGTGGCATTTGGGGCAGAGAAGACAATAACCCCAGTGAGGAGGAGAGTACTATAATCAGGTGGGATGAGCCACAACAGAGATTTTTTTTTTTTGAAGAGGATGGCAAATTAATGGTATGGAAGGGGCACTAGGCATCTTGGAAGATGCTCACCGCAAAACTTGCCTCTGGGAAAAGTGAAGTGTGGGAGAATAACCTCTTCTCAAAAGAGCTACAGGGGAAACAGTGTCCTCAGTGTAGGACCAAGTTTCAAGATTAAGATTAAATGGCATGAAAGTAAGATCCTTGGCTCCTCATAGTGGGCACTCGACGAATATTAGTTGTCTCTCAACATTCACGTAAACATTTATATGTCTTTGCTCTGCGCCTCCCTACCCCGCCATCACTTTACTCGAAACAGACTAGGGCTAGGTGAAGGGATGGGGTCGGGTGGTTGGAGGAGGCGTGGCCCTTCACCCTGCGTCAACGGAGAGTGTTAGCAAGGTTTTCCGCAACTTCACTGGCGCACAAGATATATCACCCCGTAAGAGAGATTTATTCTTTCCACCAAAAAACATTAATCGAGCGCCTAACAAGTGCTAGTCACCGAAGACACAAATGCGAGCGAGATACACTCCCGACTACACGGAGGGCGCGCGGCCACGTTCTGTGTCAAGGCCAACATCGGTAGGTTTCACGGCGTTCAGACTTTTCCAAGTTCTTCCCACACTTTCAGCTGAGGTAAAATGTCGGAAGTCGGTGTGCACCAGTACTGAGATCCCTCTAGGATTCGGCCTCGTTGGCTCGGTGTCCCAGTCCGCTCTCCCCAACCCTGGTGCGCCCTCCTGGAAAGCTGGCTTCCACGTGGGCTCCCCAGGGGCCCGCGGGGCTGGGCGTAATGGGCGGGGCCAAGCCGGAGGACGAGGCTGACCCCGCCCTTGGGGCTCCCATGGCCCACCGCGCCCCGCGGCCAGATGCTGACGTGTCCTTTCCTTTCCACTACACCTCCCGACACTACCTACTACCGCTGCCCCGGAAGTCCCGCCCCAGACTTAGCCCGTCACCGCAAATCAGCTCTTTCAGCGCTTCCTGAAGCTCTCCACAGGTTTGGGGAGCGAGGGGCGGGGTTCCGCGAGCAGGGTGCCTATTGGCTTGGGGTCCGGCGGGCTCTGGGCTCTAATTGGCCGGAGAGCAGTGGCGCTCTGGCACGCTTGCGCGGCGAGTAGAACGTGTAGCGGCGGCGGAGATCGCGTCTCTTTCGCTGGCAGTCCTGCTGCTGCTCCTGTGAGTGCCCGGCGCGTACGTCCCGTCCATCGCCCACAGCCGGTCGCCCGCCTGCTCTTCTCCGCGGCGGCCTCTCACCAACACCGACACCCACACTGACACCTCCACGCCGGCCCACCGTCTTACTCGCTGGTTTTCCATCGCTACACATGGCCTCCTCCGCGCAGAGCGGCGGCTCCTCCGGGGGACCCGCGGTCCCCACCGTGCAGCGGGGCATCGTCAAGATGGTGAGAGCGGGGACCGGGACACCGATCCCACTGGCCACCACCGTGCGGGAGTCTGGCGCTGGCTCCTTCCCCTCCCGCCAGCCTGCATGGTTTCCCAGATCCTCTTTCCTCTGCCCCTGTCCTCACTTTTCACCCGTTCTCGGAATCCCCTCCCTAAACGCAAGCCGACACGGACTCCCCTGGGTGCCTTGCCTCCCGGACACCGTGACATTAGGGGTCACAGCGATTTCCGTGATCGCGGCACTCAGTCTCCTGGCTGTTTACCAGGACAGATAGATTAGTGATTGGTTAACGGGGATAATTTGTTGGTATCTGTCCTCTGATCTCCCCGTCCTCTGTCCATTTTGGCATATGCTGAGTAGTTTGTAGTTTTTCACGATCCTGACGTCCGCTCTTCCATGGAACTCTTGGAGTACTTGGTCTTCTTGAAGCTTTTATATTTTCACCGACGCTCAGTTACTTACGCCAACTTTTCTCGCGCTCTGGCCCTCATTTCCCGTCTTTTTCCCTCCACCTCTTGTGTCAAGTCTGTAGTCCTGAGAGCTCCTCATATTTGTGCTCCCCCTCTTTTTGACTCTTAAGATGTTAGGCCGGTAGGAATCTTAGCGATCATTATTGTTCCCTCACTACAGATGAGACTAGTTTGAAGAGGGCAAGTGACTTGCCTAAGGTCACCTGGTGGTTTGGATTGGAGCCAGGACCAGAGCCCAAGTGTTCTGATTCCCAGTCCACTGCTGTAACACCGTAGTTTCTGCCTGATTATATATCCCCTTCCTACATCTTTGAATGGTGAATTTAAACCCTGCAAGTGTCATTAAAAAATATTTACCCCCGGCTCCATGATAATTTTGTAGTATAAATTCTCTTTATCAATTGTCCCCTCTATTGGCCTCCCCCCAACACTCCCTAATATTGGAACCTGACACTTCTTGGTTGTTACTAGAATTTCTGGTTGTGATGACCGCAGACTTCCAGATTACATTTCAGACTGCAATTCTGACTTTTCCGTCAGGAAATGTTCTGTATGAGATTTTGTCCCAAAGCTCTGCAGTGGTTTACAGTTGTAGAAAGTTTAAAATACATTCTGTTTTCTTGGCTCATTGTCTTTCTCAGGATTATTCTTCAGCTTGTGTGTATGAATTAGATTTCAAGATTTTTTTTTCCCACTGATGCTTATGTATTCATTTCTTAAGCAATATTCTGCCTCCAGCTGAGAGTCTTAGGATTTTCAGTATTGCTTTCCCGTTTATTTATACATAAACGGAGAGTCAGAATTTATCAGAAACTGAAAGAGAAGGGAATTTCCAAGGTTCACATATTTTCACCTCTTTGAAATACTGACTTGACCTATGAAAGGATTATCCTGAAGTGGCTCCTCTTAAATTAGCTTTTTCATTTGCGCTGATCTTTCCCTTCACCATAGGAACAGAGCAGTGCTTGGCGGTCTGGTAGTGGAATTGGCAGCACTGAGTGAATCTTTCTGAGTTTTTTCCTTTGCTAAGGCTTGAATTTTTCTTAAAGGCCCCCCTTATTTGTGGGGTGGGAGTGGAAGGAGGCTGAACATATTTTTGCTTCTACAAATGCTGGAGGTTTCCAGGGCATCTGGATTCTATGGGGTGATGATGTCTGCCCACAGATTACTCCTGGGGATACTGAATATCAACAATCACTTGTTTATTAAGGCTCATGTCTTGAGCTGAGTATTCTGTTTGTATTATCTCATTTATAATACCTAACAAGTAGATAGGATCATTGGCTACATTTTACCGGTATGTAATCTGAGATTTAGAAAGAGTCGTTTACCCCAGGACAGGTACTTTTTAATTGGTAATTATAGGCAGAGCTGGGACTTGAACCCAGGCCTGTCTGCTAAAGCACAGGCTCTTGAACATCATAGTACAGTGCCTCTGACCCCAGGGCATGTCGTTAGCAGAGGGCAGGGCCAGTGATGCATGGCTGCAAAGTTGCAGGAAAGTGAAGCTGACTGTATTTGAGTGAAGGAAAGATTAGATGTTACTCCTGTCTTGTCTGGGAGCTGCTGTTGTGCTAAGTGACTTTATTTGGTGCTTGTGGTCCTTGTGGTCCTTAACGTGGAAAGGAGTGTGGTGCGGAAGACACGTTAGGGTTGGACGGAGGCTTTGAAGATTGAGTGGTAGAGTCACCTATACTGCTGTTCTTCTGTGACCAAGCTGCAAGGGGTGGGTGGGTGAGTTCCAGGCAGGGATTAGGTGAGGGAAGCTGGGTGAACTGCAGAGCGACAGGCAGAATTGTGCCAGGCTCCGAAGCCTGTCTGGAATGAAAAAGCGACCCCTGGCCAATTGCTCTGTGTGAAGTTCTTCTGCTAAGCAGAGTTGTATTTTCCTGGAGAGTAATCGTTTCCAGTGGTACCAGGAACTGCTTTGTAAGAACTTCAAGGGAAGATGGGGCTCTGTGACAGAGGAAAGTGTGGAGGAAATAGTTGGATGAATAGGAAAATAGTGGCCACTGCTTTGCTTGCCTTTGGGTTGAGGGGCAGAAACTGACTAACCAGAGGCGGGCCTTTCAGGCTGAGATTTGTCTGGACTCGGGCTGAGCTGAAGGTCTGAAGGTCTAGGGTTGAGGTTTGCTGCAGTGAAGAGGAGTACTCGCCCTTCCTCTTTTTTGGCCAAAGAACCATGGCAAGGCCATGGAAAGTGCAAGTTTCTTCTGGTCTCTGCCTTGCCGTCCTAGCAAGTCCTGCATTCCTTCTTTTAAGGTTGAAGAAGAAAGAACTGAGAATGAAGTTGTAAAACATTTTTGCCTTTGCCCAGTTTTTTTAAATGACGGTAGAGGCTGCGTCTGCTCTTGAGAGTGGGAGCCAAGGGACAGAGCTGGTTTTGGAATGTGTTGAAGGAGGAAGTCGGCAGTAAGTTGACACAAGCATTGTGGGGCCCTTCTGTTACTGAGAAGGCAGTGGGAATGATGGAAAAACCGAAGGTGGATTTGTATATTTTTTGAGTTGGAATAAGACTGGCAATTGTGTGGGCAGACAAAATAGGACCTGGGAAAGTAAATGTCTCTTGTCAAATCAGATATTTTCTCAAAACCCTAGAGGATTCTATCTCTGGGTTTCTTGAGTAATTACTAGACTTTCTTTAGCTGCATCAGAATGTTGTCAGCACATGTTAAATAGAGGTTGGGAGAAGTCTTGGGGTACTGAGTATAAAATTCAGTCACCCCACTTAGCAGCTACTTAGAGATGGCTATTTTCGCTGGTTTTGCTGTCCCCATTTACTTCTGTCTTGGGGATAGAGCCCTTTTCGAAGTCTTCACTCTAACCCTCCTATCTTACGTCTGCATGTCTTTTCAAGCAGGAGGACATAGCAGGATAAAGCGGTTCTTGAATCTTCTGTGCTTATCAGAAGCAGCCATGGAAGCAGCATATCTTATCCTGCTTATGGTGTGGAAGGCCAAATCTCAATTCCCATTTCACCCCGCCCCATTTAAAAGGGGGAAAGGGTCCCTCTGCCAGTCTTTGGTTTTATGCTAAGAACCAAGATTCTCACTTGATGCGTAAGCCTTGGGACACCTAAAGGAGGAGATGGCCACAGTTTCCTCCTTCGACAGGAATTGTGCTGCCAGGTTGTTGTGAAGCGGGATGTAGGCTTCCTGGTGAGTAGCTTAGTGGAAATTTCTCCAGTGTACAGCTTGTAGGAAATGCTGCCTATAATTTAGATCATTATAGCTAAGTGTTTCCTACATTTCTGAGCTAAGAAGTATGTGTCTTTCCAGAGTGTAGTGGGGATAGAGTAGTAGTCTATTAATCTGTTCCTTCCTATGTGCACTTAGCTCATGCAGACTGTGAAAGAAAAACACCTTTGCTAAGCTACTTAAAACACTCTTATTCTACTATTCAAAGGGACAAGGTGGCCGAGTAACAATATTTTAGTAGGGCCATTTGCAAAGAAGTGGGTGGAATAGGATGGAAGGCTTTTCCCTCTAGTCTTAAAATTGCCCACTTCCCAGCATGTGAGCATGGTAGCTTTCAATCAGAATTGTAAGTAAAGGAGCACTAAGTTTTTGCTATGTCTTAAAGGCTTTCTGTCATTTTTCCTGTATGAAAAGGAAGCATCCATCTGGCTCTAGTCATGCTAACAGTGGCTGCTGCCATGTACTAACTAATGATATAGAATGATGAGCAATCATATTTCCTTTCTTTTTTTTTTTTTTTTTTTTTTTGTGGTACGCGGGCCTCTCACTGTTGTGGCCTCTCCCGTTGCGGAGCACAGGCTCCGGACGCGCAGGCTCAGCAGCCATGGCTCACGGGCCCAGCCGCTCCGCGGCATATGGGATCCTCCCAGACCGGGGCACGAACCCGTATCCCCTGCATCGGCAGGCGGACTCTCAACCACTGCGCCACCAGGGAGGCCCATATTTCCTTTCTTGAACGAATTTTATTGATCATCTGTGTCAAGCACTGTCTGGGTATTAGAGAACCAGTGGTAAAGAAGTAAATCAGATTCTTGCCCTTACGGGTTCATGGAGGAGATAGACAATCAACAAGTAAACAAGAAGATGATAGTATAAGATAGTGATTTCCGGTAGGGGAGTGGGACGGAGTGGTTGGGAGGAAGGGAGGGGTGGCTCCTTTAGACAGGAAAGGCTTCCCTCAGCTGAGATCTGATGGACATCAAAGAACCAGCCATAGGGGAAGAGTTCCCGGCAGAGGGAACAGCAAGTGTAAAGGTCCTAGGGTCTCCATTGGTGATTATTTTCAGAATTTTTATAGTAGCTCTTCAGTTTCTTCAAGTTCATTGTTTCACATAAATGGTATGGGTTTAACCTGAGCTATTAATATATGTGTTTTACGGTGATAAAAGGTGGAAAGGCAGCAGAGGTGATGGTTGTTCTGGTATCCTGGTGAGATCAGTAGCAGACATTAAGTCTACTGAATAAATATAACTGATGAGAGATTGATTTAAAAAAATACTTGCTCTTGGTCATATTCATGTTTCTTACAGGGCCAAGACTAAGGTTTGTTTTTTTTTTAAGATTTATTTATTTATTTGGGTCTTAGTTGTGGCACGTGGGATCTTTAGTTGTGGCATGTGGGATCTTTAGCTGTGGCATGCGGGATCTAGTTCCCTGACCAGGGATGGAACCCTGCAATGGCCCCTGCATTGGGAGTGCAGAGTCTTAACCGCTGGACCACCAGGGAAGTCCCAAGACTAAGGTTTTCTGACTTCCTATCAGCCAATCCTGTGTATTCCCAAGGTACCCACCTTTCAGTGGACAGGACCTGAATGAGAAGATAAATGCCAAGAGCAGGCTTAGCAAGAGTTACATAGCAACGAGAACCTGTCAGTGTTTATGCTCCTGACATCATTTTTTTTTATTGCCTGGAATGTAGTAGCTCTGGCCTCTGGCAACACTTTTAACCTAGCAAGCTTTAGGTAACAGTGATGGTGAAAAGCAAAGTAGCATGCTTCAGAGCTCAAACTAACGGTCAGGAGAGAAGAGCTCATGAGCAGTGTGGCTCATTAACAGGAGTGGGGACTCCTGAGGCCGGGTAGCGATCAGTGCTGGTAATAATGAGGCAAATGGTTTGGCGCGTCTGTGCCCCAGTTTACTTGGGGAGTGAAATTTGGGAAATAAGTGAACATTTTAGTTTTCATCGGTAAGTTCAGAAGAGAAAATTGGCCAGGTTTTTGAATCCCGGTAAGAAGGTTCTAAGGCCTGTTGTGAAACTTACTTATCAGCATGGGCTAGCAGTCCAGCTGACAGGTATGGTTTTAGCAGGGTGTTCAGTAGATATCCTTTGGAATCTGGTCTTTGGATTTATTTTGTTTCATTTTTTCAAGGGAGAGCATAGCTAAATATTGCAGGAAATTTTTTGCCTTATCAGGGACAAGGAATGAAGTAAAGGGATTCAACTCTTTCAACTTTTTCTGGGCTTAGGTAGCTTTTCCTCTTATTCCTTGTTTGGAGATGGATACCCACCCAGGTCCCCCCACTGCCCCGCCCCGGTTTCTGTTGCTAATTCCTCTCTTGGGAGACTGACGTATGCTTTTTGTTCTTACAGTGGAAATTGATGCAGAATCACAGGTTGTGAACATTTGATGCAGATGGAGTGTTGTGGGGATTCACTTACTTTCAGTGAGACTCAATATGATAAATTAATGTCACGTTTTTCTCACTTAGCTCTAATGTTTAGGAAAAAACCCCCCAGAGATTTCAGTTGGCAATTTTTAAAAATTAGGAAGTTAAGCAACTTACAGGGAAAATAAACCTAATGAAAATTTAGATGACACTTTGAGATGTCATTTTTGAGATGCTCAGTCTCTGATATAAACTGGGCTTGGCACATTTTCTCCATTTACATGCTTATGACTGAGACTTTAAGGCACCATCTCCTCTCTCTTTATGCCTTAACACAGTTTGAGGTGCCTTTGCGTTCTCTCTATGTGGGAAGTAGCCTGCTCGGGATGGTCTTGTAACACCAACCTCGTGTAATAGGAGAAATTGAGGAGATCTGGGGAACTGTGCTTCAGGTTAATAAATCCAGTGCATTAACATTGTCCCTGGGAAGCAACCTGGAAGAGAAGAGAGATCATGGACCTGGGATTAAGGGGACACAGGTTCTAGGCCAGATGCTGCTGTTCTGCAGCTGTGTGCTGTGGGGTAAGGTAGCCTGCCTCTCAGGCTCTTTTCTTTTCTCTTAAATGAAGTGGTTGGACTCATCATCTCTAGCTCCTTATAGCCCCCAAAGGCTGCAAATGTATAAGAACGAAGCCCTGTATTACATGTCTTTCAGGCATGGATCAAAGCTGAGAGATCTTACGCCTTCTGGTAGACTTCACTTTGAATTGCTGCTTATCCTGCAGGAGACATATTTTCTATTCCCATTGCTTGTTTTTTGTTTTGTTTTGTTTTGAGAAGGTAGATTAGTTGAATTATGGTTTTCTAGTGTGGAAGACCAGAGTTAGAATTTGAATCAGACTAAATGATCAGACACTGGAGTGGCTGGACTGTGGGTAGAATTGAGCCATGGAGATTCCTGGCTTCAGTGGTGGTGTCGGGATAGGCTAGTGGGAGTGGTTGCTTGGGACCCAGAGAAACATGGTACCAGTGGGTTTTATTTATGCAGTCTCACCTCTGCTTCCGAACACCCAGCCATTCTCTTGGGGCAGCAGGTCTCGACCTGCGAAGGGTGGGGATGAGGAGGACACTCAGGGAACCTGTAGCTCATGGGGAGAGTTTATTCTGGTCCTGCTCTTGTTTGTGGGAGTCTGGTGGGAGCATGGGGCTTGGTTGGGTTCTGAGCTCTGGTTTTCACACTCTGAGGCCAAAGCCTCTTCCTTTAGATCATTCTCATTGTGTTGCAGATCTTTCCCACTTCCATTTCATGTGCTAGTATAGGAATCATCTTAATCTATTCTTGGTAGTTCCTCCCATGGTTTCTTCAGTTTATTTTTTATTTTTTATTTATTTTTATTTTTTTTTTTGTTGTTGTTTTTTTTTTTGCAGTACGCAGGCCTCTCACTGCTATGGCCTCTCCCGTTGCGGAGCACAGGCTCCGGACGCGCAGGCTCAGTGGCCGTGGCTCACGGGCCTAGCCACTCCAAGGCATGTGGGACCTTCCCAGACCGGGGTACGAACCCCTGTCCCCTGCATCAGCAGGCGGACTCCCAACCACTGCACCACCAGGGAAGCCCCTTCAGTTTATTTTTTATTGTAAGCTTTCTTACATCCTTTCTGGGAGTAGATTTAGAGAGACAGAAGGAGGCCAGTGATTTTCTAAACAGGTCGTTGCATCAGGACCACCTAGAAGGCCGTTCTGAGGCACTGGATTAGAATCTCTGCAAGTGTGGCTTGGGAATCTGTATTTTATTCTTTTTTTTCCCCCCGCTGTGCTGTGCGCCACGCGGATCTTAGTTCCCTGCGGTGGAAGCGTGGAGTCCTAACTACCAGACGAGCGGGGAATTCCCGGGAATCCGTATTTTAAAAAAGCCACTCCTAAGTGATTCTGAAAGAATCCGTTTGGGATTCATCCAGGGGCTGGCATTTGAGACCCAATGATCTTGTTTAACTCCTGTGCTGTATGTAGTTGAAGGGGCAGGACATAAATGACAAAAGAAGCGTATGTTTTGGGGGCCAGTGCCTCTGAATTTTATACGAGAGGGGTTAGTAGCTTCTTTGTTTCTTTTTAGCACTTGTCTCGATGGCTCCCAGGACACTTTGCATTGCTTTTAATCTGTAGCTCAATATTAGGCTGACGTTCTCAGGGGTCCATTTACAGTGACTCCGAGAGCCTATTCCTAGGTCATAACTGACAGCTGAGGAGTTGTTTTATATGCCTGATTTAGGCCATATGCTCATTTTAACACTCATTTGCCACTTTTCCTTCTATTTGCATAGATTCCCCAGATCTTCCTATAATTTGGCACCCATAACTTGGCACGTTATTACCATGGAAGTCTTTAGTGTCATCTACAAACATGAAGCTTCTCTGCTCCTTACTTTCTGCTCTTAGAATCCTGCAGAACCACACATACGGGCTTTTTGGCTTCTCTATTTGTATCCATCCTGTTTCTTGTTTATAAGCCCCGTTCTTAACAAGAACAACACCAGTAAAACCCAAAATGACAATGACCTCTTTGGTGGTCTTAGTCTTTACTTAAAAAAAAAAAAAAATTTTATTTATTTATTTATTTATTTTTGGGTCCTTGTTGCTACGTGCGGGCTTTCTCTAGCTACGGTGAGCAGGGGCTGCTCGTCGTTGTGGTGCATGGGTTTCTCATTGCCGTGGCTTCTCTTGTTGCGGAGCATGGGCTCTAGGCACAAAGGCTTCAGTAGTTGTGGCACACGGCCTCAGTAGTTGTGGCTCGTGGGCTCTAGAGCGCAGGCTCAGTAGTTGTGGCACACAGGCTTAGTTGCTCGACGGCATGTGAGATCTTCCCGGACCAGGGCTCGAAGCCGTGTCCCCTGTGTTGGCAGGCGGATTCTTAACCACTGCGCCACCAGGGAAGCCCAGTCTTTACTTTCTATTCCACTAGCTTGTCTAATTTGTGAATAAAACTTTCTTGTAATTCTCAAGCCTTTGAGGTCCTTATGATTAAGGGTCACATTTGCAGTTCCTTGGTGGCCTTTCCTTCTTTTGACCAGCAGTTTTCTAGTTCATCCCTGAAATACTTCCACATGCTCAGGTGAATGCCATCCAGTGTTAGTAATTTCATAATTATTGGTATTTAAATTTTCGACTTCATGCTTGTTCCTAAGGCTTCAGACAGTATCGAAGTATGTAAAGTTAAATGCAAAAATCTCTCTCTGCCCTCCTTACGAGTTTTCTACCATTCATTCTCATTCCCTAAGTAAATGTTCTTCCCACAGTTGTTCATGCAGATATGTACACTCTCCCTTTTTAAACAAACAAACAAACAAACAGAAATGAGGTCGTAATGAGTCCTGTAACTTTCTTTTTTAAATTGTCATAACTATCTGTGTCATAATTATACATCTACCTCATTCTTTAACGTTTGAGGAGTATTCCATAGTTTGGGTGTGTTTGCTTATCAACTTTTTTCCTGTTGATATATCAACATTCTTTGATACATCTTCGTGTCCTTGTGTTGGCATTTCCCTAAGATAGATTCTTAGAAGTGTGCTTAATGTTTTCGGTAGTTGTAGGGGGCGCTTTACTTAGACTTCACCTTTTTATATCCTACCAGGATCATCTTAGATTAGATTTAGGGCAAAATACAGCTTATCCTCTCCTTACACTCATTAATCCTTTCACGGTTGGCAGTCTATTTCCCCCAGTCAGTATCCTTGAAAACCGCTATCTTTTCAGTGGAGGGCAGGGCTCCGCTCCTGGGGATCATTAAATCACTACTCTTTTATTGCTTGAAGGCCTCCAGATGTTTTGAGGTCTTGAACTTAAAGGAGAGTAGGCTCTTAGAGCTTTAGCCTTACCTGCTCTCTCTGGGTTCTAGAGAGCTCCCTGGCTAAGAAAGGGTGCAACTTCCTACCTCTGGATGACAGGAGGAGGTCAGAGGCAAGGTCCTGTGAGAGGCCTGACTTTTCTTTCCTACAGTCTGGTACATAGCTCTTCCTCATTTTCTTGGATTAGTAGGTGGGGTGGTAGTGGTGGTGAGCCTGACACATCCTGCACGGGGAAAGCCGGCCATTTTTAGAGTTGTTTGGAGAGGCTGAAGCAGGGGAGTCTTGTTTTCAGCCTTTGGTCCAGCTAGTCTCAACCCTGCTGATGGTTTACCTCCAGTTTCCGGGGCTTCCGGTGTGTGTGTGCTGCCCCTCCCATATTTTTAGCATATTGGAACACTGCCTCTACTTTTATTTAGTGTGAAAATCTTTGGGGCAATCAGCTATTTTAAAAATTGAAATATTATTTTTAAAGGAAATGATTTCACCATTGAAAATGGGAAACCAGTATTACTTCCTGGTTACTACTTACTAGAAAGTACCTTTAGAAAAACCCCACAGTGAAAACTAAACAGCGAGTGTTATTAAACTCTAGCTAGGTACAGCGTTTCACAGCGGGCTCTCAAGGAAGTGTGTAACAAGTGGTAGAGGTGTGCTAAAGGCTTCCTGCCGCCAAACTGAAACTTCGTTTAACAGAAAGGATTGAAAGAGAATTGAAAAGGGGACAGGAGACATTTCTTACTTATGTATAAATATTAAATGCTGGTACATACATACAGGGATCATATACCACCTAAACCAGTTTTTCTTGGTTTGTTTTTTAAACAAGCCCACACTTTGGGAAACAGACACATAAGTTGTGTCTTGAGGCAGAACCAAACTGATTTTCTGGGATGGCTGTGGCCCACGTCATTAGCTTCACTGGCTATTAGCAAGTGACTTTACCCTTTACCTTCCAGCTTTGCCTGTAAACGAGCATAATAACAGTGCTCACCTCATGGGGTTGTTGCTGATAAAATGAGTGAGAGAAAGCGGTGTTCTGACCATTGGCTGGTGTTAGTAGTCCAGCACTTTCCGGATCTGTCCCCAGCTCAGATGGGACTGGAATTGGAGCCAGCTGAGGTAAAATGAGAGGACGACGGGCGCCAGGCAAGTTCTGTGATGTTAAGGCGGTTCAATTTGAAGGACTGGCTTTAATTTTGAGATTATATTCTTACTATTATTATTTTTTTGGCTAAAATGTCCTTTACTTTATAAATAATGTGATGGCCTTTGTTTTCTTTCATGTCCTCAGTACAAATAAGAAATGTATAACATGTCAGTCCTTAATTTTTGGAAGTGGGGGAAACTCTACTGGTCTGGAATCTTTAAAAGTCTGGGAAGCCCTGGCTTAGCTGAAACTGTGCACTGGCAAATGTGTAACCTTCTGAGCTTTGGAGGTATTCATTTAACTGTTAGGAAAGATTAAACAAATTTAGGTAACACGTGGAAAAGGGCAGCTGTATGTGTGAATACTAGTTGTGGTTCAGCGGTGCAGGTGAGGCTAATCAGGCAAAAATACGACGGGCAAAGTTTTGGTTTCCTTTGACTCCTGCCCCATCCTCCCAGGAACCCTCTAGCCTCTGCTGCTTTAGGACTGGGCTGCATTTCGTCTCCACCCCCAAAGGATCAAAACTTGAAGCTGATATATTTCGAAAAAATTTTCCACTACAACATAAAACATTTTCTGTTTTCTTTGCCCCGAGGTGGACTAGTTTGTTTGGGCGTTTTCTGGTCCTCTTTGGGAGATTGGCAGAGAGGAACAATGTGTAGGACCAGCATAAATTGGTTATTTGCAAGGAACAGCCCCTTACCTGGCCTCCCACCTTTGTTAGGACAGGGCAACTTACATCCCAGTTTGCCCAGGGCTGTTGTCTTGGCACAATTATCAGTAACTCCCCGTTTTCACTCTCAAAGTGTTCTGATTTGAGTGATGAAATGTATGTTTAGGGCTTCCCTGGTGGTGCGGTGGTTGGGAGTCCGCCTGCCGATGCGGCGGACGCGGGTTCGTGCCCCGGTCCGGGAAGATCCCACATGCCGCGGAGCGGCTGGGCCCGTGAGCCATGGCCGCTGAGCCTGCGCGTCCGGAGCCTGTGCTCCGCAACGGGAGAGGCCGCAACAGTGAGAGGCCCGCGTACCGCAAAAAACAAAACAAAACAAAAAATGTATGTTTAATGGGTTTAGTAAGAAGAGTCAAGTCTGGGAGAAAGAGTGTGGGCTGGCATAGTTCAACAGAGGCCAAAATAAACAGAAGGTAGATGGTTTTTTAAGTAGCTGCTAGGATGGCCTGGGGCGGGGTGGAGGGTCTCCAGGCTTTCATGGAGCACAGGCAGCCCAGGCTTGAGACCAGGCTGTGCACCTGATTCTGGGTAAAGGTTTGGGCTGATGAGATTTTAGGTGTCTCTCTCATTAAAATGCTGTTAAGTAGAGGCAGGTAACCTTGTTTTATGGTGGAAGGGGGACCTCGTGAAGTTAAATACCGAAGGTTTTCTTGGAGAACGGATGGGTTGGAAAAATCAGATGTGATATTTTCAGATCAGTTTCTCTGTTTTAAACATCCCTTCTGGGGAGACGGTGAAAGTGACAGGTCTTGACAGAGGCAGAGGAATAAAACGGATGAGATAAAAGGCAGCAGAAATGGGTAGGTCCAGGTGGGAATGCTCAGATGTTCGTGAAAGCAGCTGTGAGCAATCTGCTGTCGATGTGCAAGTTGAAGGAAACTTGCCTAAAGTGAGGAAGGCCTGCTGGAAGTTTGTGGTAGAGAAAGGAATGAGAAGCGAGACATTTAAGTCTGTTTCCAGTCTCTGGAATGTGATGTTAGTGAACTTTTAAACTTTATGAATTCTGTTCCAGGAGAGGGAGGATGCATTGTTTTATATATAACCTTTAATACCAGGGGCATTTTTATTTTTGGCAACCACCCAAAACAGTGACTTACTCTGTCAAGTGTAATTTAGCTGCTTACCTAATTAGGACTGTCCCGGTCTTCATGGAAAGTGGGGCATTTCTTCCTCCCATTCCTTCCCCCTTTGTGTAAGTAAGGGGGAGGGAGACTCCATCCGAGTACCTGGGAATCCCGCTGAGCTTTATTATTCTGTGTGCAGTAATTGCTTGTGTTATTACTCCTGGCAGGTGAGCCCTTTTGCAGCCCAGAGGCCAGGGGGCTGCCTCTGTTACTTAAAAGCCGAGTTATCTTGTTAAACTCCTCTCCTGTGAGAGCTTTAGACTCTCCTGAGACCTCCCGCAGGCTCTCTGGAGCCCAGGCCCGGCTCCCGGTTCAGCCTGCCCTGCCCGGGTGTTAGTCATCTCATGCCAGCGCGTCACAGAGCCAGTGCGGGGCTGCCGGCCAGACCGCTCGGCTTCCATTGAATTCTTCAGCGTCCCCGGACTGGTGCTCTGAATGAAAGTACCTCTCCTACTCTCGTGTCAGAAGAAAATGTTTCCCTGATTATCAACAGGATGAAGCTGAAAGCCAGTGTAGAGAGAATAATAAACTTGGGACTCAAGATTATCTGAGGAACAGGGAAAATCGGTTTTTGAAAGGGGTTGATGGCACGAGGCTAAACATAGTAAAGATGCCCCAGGAGTCTGAGCTGCCCATAAACTTTCTTGTGAAATTTCTATGCTTTATGTGTTTAAAACTTTCATTTATTTTGAAAGGAAAGAAACCAAAAGAAAAAAAACGGTGAGGGGAATCAAAGAGGTGGGCTTTAGTGATAGTATAGGGTAAGTAGAATATTATTGGCATTTTTTTTTTTTTTTTTTTTTTTTGCGGTACACGGGCCTCTCACTGCTGTGGCCTCTCCCGTTGCGGAGCACAGGCTCCGGACGTGCAGGCTCAGCGGCCATGGCTCACGGGCCCAGCCGCTCCGCGGCATGTGGGATCCCCCTGGACCGGGGCACGAACCCGTGTCCCCTGCATCGGCAGGCGGACTCCCAACCACTGCGCCACCAGGGAAGCCCTATTGGCATTTTTTAATAAAAATGGAGGAGCAGTCTCTTCTGGGCAGTACTTGTAAGCAAATTCCAGATCATGGCCAGATAGCCTTAGTTTAACTTCTTGAAGAGGTGTGCAAATCTGTGCATGATGGTTAAGGATGGGGGTGGGCTGGGCACACCAGCATATAGTGGGGAAGGAATGACCACTTGTAATCTTCAGCTGTGTTAGGTGATAATGGCGTTCATCCCACTCTCTGAAGGATTTTAATAGTAAGGGGAATCTTGGGATGGTACATTAATTTAGCAATAAAGGACTCTGAAAGGTTTATGGTAGATGTGTGGTTTGTACTTCTTTATTTTGACATCTAAAATTGACTATCAACATTTCAAATAGGAAAAGTTTCCAAAGAAGTTTGGACAATAAAATGGGAACATTAATGCTTTTCATGGGTAGCACAGAAGTTGCTTGACTTTCCCAAGTTCTACAGTCAGTCCTACATATAAGCCAAAATAAATATATTAGATATTCTTGAGAGACGATTCATTCTGAACAATATTGAGTATTATGCTCAATGATCCAGCATCCGTTTGCTATAAATTAGTTCTAAGAATAAATGTGCATGGCTTTACAGGAGCAATTCCGAGGAACAGTAAATGCAATAATCGTCATTCCTCTAGAATGTTGCAAGAGTCTGATATACTTTCACTTAGCTGTATCTGTCTGGTGCCTCCTACCCCCCTTTTAATCATGGGATTATGATTTGCTATTTTGCCTAGTGTACCTTTTGCTCAGGGATGCAGTGATGGCAGTGCTCTGAGGAGGAGAAATAAGATGACAGCAGCTGTGGCCATTGAGGCTGGGAAAGCAGTAGCTGTGCTTTCCCCGCTTCTGGATCAGGTTTTTGGTTACACTTCTGTCCTTCCTCTGAGCATTGGAGTTGGGGAGGAGGCACGAGAGTTAAAGGGTGGGGAGGGCTGGACGTACAGACCCTGTTAGCTGAGTAGCCCCTGAAATGCAACCTCGGCCTCTCCACCCTGCCTTGGCAATTTGCTTCATCTCCATTTGCCCCTGAAGTGGGGAGGAAATATCTTTGGCCTCAGAACACATTTTTTCTTGAGCTTCCTTAACAGAAGACCTGTCTTTGGGGAGTTGCCTCCGATACCTGCAGTGCCAGTGCATCAATTCAAGAGAAATAAGACCTTAACCTTCCTCTCACATTTTCTAGCAGTTCTGAAACGTGGAGTGGGCAGATATGCAAAGTGTATCTGAACCAAAAAAGGCACTGGTGATTTGAAACCCACAAAGTAGGCTAAGGCCGGACACCCTAGAAGTGTGTATTTTGAAGCATTTAAGAAAACAATTGGTGACTTTTTAAAGTGCCTTAAAATTTCCCACAGTCCACAAACCAAATCTTTGGGCTAGGGTTCCAGTTTGTCATTGTTTGGTAAACAGTATTACAGGGTGGCATGTGGAAAATATTCAGAAGGCATGCCCTTGGAATGTTTAATCCCATTCATGACAGGCACACGAACATATCTGTAATACTTGGTGTACAAGCAGTGCTTAGAACAGATCTTTACATCAAAGTCTTAGTGTCTAGAATTCGGTGTTTTTAGTGGCTGTATTATGCTCTAACTGGGGTCTGGTTGGGAAGGCGGAGTGGGTTCTGAGCCCCTTGGACAGGGCTGTGAGCTGCCTTGATAGTAGCTTCAGCTTGTTCTTGTCTTCTCCACTGAGCACTTCCCTTCTTGTCAGTGTGTTCTTTGCCTCCACTAATACTTCTCTGTGAGCTTCCTCCCTGGAGATAAAATGAAAAAATGTTATTCTCATCGCTATCAGTTTAAGCATTTTTGTTACCGGGGTATTTGGCTTTGGGATGTAAATCTCTCAAGAGATTCTTGTCTATTAAACAAGAATAAATATAAGAATCATCGAAAATATAATCCTAGAAGAGATGACAGTATTTGTTCAGACAGAGTATCTCTTTGGGGAATATAGGAAGTGACTGAGGAAAGTGGGAGAACAATTCAGTATCGAATAGTTAACCAGGAGATTTCTCCAGTGTGGTCTGGGACATAGATTTGAATGGTTTCTGTTGACAGTAGACTTCATAGCTCGCAGGAAATAATCGAGTGGTTGGAAGTGAGTTAGGTAAAACATTCTTAAAGGATGTAACAGGGAAATTTGACATTTCATAATAAGAGGGCTGATGAAGAAAGCGGGTTGAAGAAAATGTTCCCAGAGGAAACACGAACTTCTTAGGGGAGAAGAAAATGATGCTGAAGACTGTTGGAGCTGCCTTAGGACAGAGAGAGAGGGCTGGACAAAGTACTGAACGCTGGGAGGGGAGAATCTTTGAGCGGAGGGTTAGGTGAGGACGCGCTTGCCTGTAGGTCATGCTAGGGAGGGGTTCCCTGTAAGGCCTTAGACAACCTTTGGGTTACCTGTTGTCATTTGGCGGAAAAACAGCTGTGAATGCAGCGCATACTCTTAAGAGCTTGGCTCTCTCGTTAGCTTCAACAAAAATCCACTAAGCTATGAGCTGCTTAAGGACAAGGACTGTGTTTTAATTGTTTTTGTCCCTTCTTTCCAAAGTCTAGCACTTGATACTTGTGCTTGATACATACTAGGACCATTCATTTATTCAGAAAAAACACTGAATGCTTACTTTGTCTCTGGTCTTGTTCTGGGCTCTGGGGCTACCGTGGTGAATAAGATAGATGTAGCCCTTGCCCGGAGAGAGCTTGCACCATGGAGTGGAAAACTGATACTATACAATTCGTTATGCTATTTAATGTTGTGATGAATTCTATGGGAGAGAAATACAGAGGCTCAGAGCATATATGGCATATAGCTGACCTAGTCTGGGGATTGGGAAGGCCTCTTTGAGTAAAAAGTTTAAGCTGAATTTGCTGGAGGACATGTTTGAGCCAGGCAGATTCCCCAGGCACAGTGGGGAATAAAATGTGTGTGTGTGTGGGAGATTAACCTCCTTGTGCATACCTGTCACCTGAGGATCTTATTAAAATGCAGATTCTGAATCAGGAGGTCCAGGTAGGGTCTGAGTCTGCAGTTCCGACCAGCTCTCAAGTGACTGCTGGTCTGTAATTGCCTTCAGAGGCTTTCTGTGCATCCTCCTTCTCCCCTTTCTTTGTTTCAGTTGAAAGATGATGGATCAACACCACCCCCTGCCCCCCACTGTGCCTCCCTCCATCTGTAGCCATGGTGGCTGCAGTGATTTAACTTTTCAGTGTATTCAAAGTATAGTTGATTAGCTGTAGAGACTCTTATTCTTGCGGAAGAGGAAATCAGGATTTAGTACGGATAAAAGAAAATAAAATCTAAACTGGGGATCCAGTGTCTTGCAAATTAATAGATTTCTCTTGGCATTTACCAAAACATCTTTCCCTTTGTTTCTAGACTAGAGTGGAGGACCCAGGCATTGTTTTTGATAATCAGATTCTTCTTCATTAATAAAGAAGGCCAGCTCCTGGGGGAAAGGGATTACCATCAAGATTACAGGATTTAAACCAAAAATATGGATGGTGCTCTGGCCTCTTAGAGAATGTTCTCAATAGAGGACTCTGAACTTTCATCCATTGTTTCTCAAAACTTTTGAGACATTAAGGGGTTTTTGGCTTTTCTGAATATAAAATCTAATTAGATCACCCATGTAGGTTTTTAAAATCCCCATCAGATAACTAGCACTGGAAGGAAGAGGACATCTCCCTAAAATTCAAGATCCTTTTTGGGAGTGATAGCCTTTTTTTTTTTTTTTGATGCAGACCATTTTTAAAGTCTTTATTGAATTTGTTACAATATTGTGTCTGTTTTATGCTTTGGTTTTTTTGGCCATGTGGCATGTGGGATCTTAGCTCCCTGACCAGGGATCTAACCTGCAACCCCTGCATTGGAAGGCGGAGTCTTAACCACTGGACCGTCAGGGAAGTCCCCAGCGATAGCTTTTTTGAACTGTGTGCTCAGAGGTTGGAATTCTGTGATTTGAATGCGTCTAGAATATTATCTCATTTGGAAGAAGAACATGAAGTGAAGAACGGATCATATGGGATGATATGGTCCTTGCAACACAATAATGGTTTTGTCACTGAACTGAACTTGGGTCTGCTTTGCTGTACAGCAAAGCCAATTTACTGACACCAGGTTGTGGTGAAGTATGTTTATTTGCTGGGTGCCAAGCAAGGTGGCTTGTGTTCAGAAGACCTGAACTCCTTGATGGCTTTCAGGGGATGATTTTCTTTTTTAAAATTTTTATTGGAGTGGAGTTGATTTACAATGTTGTGTTAGTTTAAGGTGTAGAGCGAAGTGAATCAGTTATACATACAGATACATCTACCCCTTTTTAGATTCTTTTCCCATGTAGGCCATTGCAGAGTATTGAGTAGTGCTATACAGTAGGTCCTTATTAGTTATCTATTTTATATATAGTAGTGTGTATATGTCAATCCTAATCTTCCAATTTATCCCTCCCTCAGGGAATGATTTTTAAAGGCAACATTTGGGGAGAGGGCTGCAGGGTGTATGACTTTCTTCTTCTGATTGGTTGATGGTGAGGTAACAGGGTGATGTGAATCTTAATTATCAATGTTCTGGTGCCTGCCAGCCAGCCAGCGTGGGGTATACAGTGTGTAGTCACTGTCCTCTACCCAGGTGGGGGGTCTTAGTTTCTGCAGAACAAATCAGAGATACGTGTTAGATTGTGTGTATCCCTTGAGAAGGAACTAGAAGTCTGTTTTATCACTGAACTATTGTCGTCACTTCTCTTGTTTAACTGCTTTTTGTTTCTGCATTCCCTCACTCCCCTAATGAGTAACTGCTGGAGCCTGCTGTTTGGAACTCTGGAAGGCCTAGGAGACTAAAGCCTTCTATAAACAAGAAATGGGGGACACGGAGGGGCTTTTGTACCCGGGAGGGCCCTACAGGATCCTGCTTGGTTTCAGTTTGACATTCATTCTTTTAGTTGTGTGTGCGGAGGGGGTTTGGGAGGGGAGCAAGACAGATTTTTGGAATCACCAAGGAGATCTTGTTCTAGGGATTTGTTTTGTCTTTGAGGCTTTAAAGCAGCTGGTAGTATGTTTTGCACCTTTTTCAAAAGGTTTTTAAATTTTATTTAAAAATAATCTCAAACTTACAGAAAAGTTGCAAGAATAATGCAAGTAACTCTTGTGACTCTTGCCCCCAGAGGCTGCCATATCATCTTTTTTGTATTTATAACGTATAGTCATTATTCGTGGTAGTTATGTTCTGTCAAGTCACAAGCACTGAATTAGTGAATTTTGAACCATCGCTCCTGGTAGAAATACTGAGTTAGTTCCTGTGGGCCTCTGGTCACCACATTTTCATCAAGTAATAGATATATGACCTTGTTCTGTGTGCTTTTGTTTAAAGACCTCTTACTTGGGGCTTCCCTGGTGGCTCAGTGGTTAAGAATCCCCCTGCCAGTGCAGGGGACACGGGTTCGAGCCCTGGTCCAGGAAGATCCCACATGCCACGGAGCAGGTAAGCCCATGCGCCACAACTACTGAGCCTGCACTCTAGAGCCCGCAAGCCACAACTACTGAAGCCCGCGCGCCTAGAGCCCGTGCTCTGCAACAAGAGAAGCCACCTCAATGAAAAGCCCGCGCACCACACCGAAGAGGAGCCCCCGCTCGCCGCAACTAGAGAAAGCCCGCGCGCAGCAACGAAGACCCAACACAGCCAAAAAAAAAAAGACCTCTTACTTGATATGTAGTCTTGATTCATTAACATTGAACATATGAGCAACAGCACTATAACTTGTGCCTAAACGAAAATTATCTAATATTTTCTCTGTAGGGCACGTCACAACAGCTTTCTTTGTGCTTAAGAAAACTTCATGACTACGCCTGTGGGCCATTTTAAACAACAAAATCACCACCCAAAAGCCCTGATCACTGCAGTAATTTTCCTTCGCTTTAATAGTCTGAGTACTTGACCCTAAACGTTTGGTCGAGGGGTCAAGTCCTGGAGTGATCAGATGATCACTCTTATGTTCCAGAGTCAGTTTTTGGTTCTTCTCCCTTTGGTAATTTTCACACGTGACGTTTACTCTGATAAACTCTTTTGACAACTGGAATGGAGTTTTCTGGAATGACACTTTGTGTTTGCCTGCCATATAGTTCCTGCTGAGTTCTTATTTCTGAGTAACTCTGGTTCCTTGACCACAGTGGAGCTGAGCCTTGGGGTGGGGAGGACTTGGCTCTGCAGAGGATCATCACCGGGGTTCTGGCTTCTAGGAGACTGAGCTAGTTGCTCTCTGGTTAGGCTTTATTTGTGCAAGTTACAGCCTTGTGTTCTTTATGTTAAGTCACGACTGTTTTGATTCATAGTTCTCATATCAGATGTTTAATATTTGGGGTTGATTAGAAAGTGCACGGGGAAAACCTGTGTCCTAGTCCTGGTGGCCATCATCTAACTGTGCCACAGTTTGTTGTGAGGATGGAGAGGAGTGGACAGTAGGGAGGGGAGAAAAGAGAGACCAGCGTGCCCTTAACGTTTCTTGAGTACCTACTAGGTGTCAGGTACTGTGAGGCATCTCGCTTAATAGTCACAACGTCCAGAGAAGATGGCAGTAGTATTGTCCTCACTTATAGATAAGGGAATGTCATCACAGTGTCCAGAATGCTTGTCACTTGAGTTTGTGTTCAAACTTAAGACTGTCTGATTTCAGATTGGTGGTCATCTGAGGTTGTGATTGTCAAGACACTTTGTCAAGTTTGAAGTTAAGAATAAACTTAAGATACGATACTTATTTACCATGATCTCTGAGGACAGAGGTTCGGAAATCACTTAAGTCCACTCCCCTAGAGAGTGGGTATCTTAGGTGATAAAGCAGGGAAATGAGATCATGGATTATTTCTCTAATTCTTTCTGGTTGAATTCAGTGGTGGGAGAATTTCCATGAATTTGATATTTACTTGTAAACCCCCGGAGGAAATGGTTCTTTTTCTGTGATACATCGTCTTTACTTCAGACCACACTTTGAGCCTTTTTTTTTTTTTTTTTTAATTTTGGCCAAACCAAGCGGCTTGTGGGATCTCAGTTCCCCGACCAGGGATTTCACTGCCGTTCATTCCCCTCGTCGGGATTGAAAGGCAGTGAAAGAGCCGAATTCTAACCACTAGACCACCAGGGGACTCCCAAGCCTTTTCTTATAAAAACAATATTGGCTATTATTTATTGGGTCTTTTGGCCACCCTCTGTGCCAAGGGCCTTATTCCCTTGTTTAGGTTTCATCACACCTCTCATGGATATTCTGATATACTTATTTTATAAATGAGGAAATTGAGGCTAATAGAGCCAATGAACTTTCAAAAATCACCACTGACATGGATTTGATTCTGAAACTAAATTCTTTTTTTAAAAATTAATTAATTAATTAATTTTTGGGGGCTGTGTTGGGTCTTCGTTTCTGTGCGAGGGCTTCCTCTAGTTGTGGTAAGCGGGGGCCACTCTTCATCGCGGTGCACGGCCCTCTCACTGTCACGGCCCTCTCACTGTCGCGGCCTCTCTTGTTGAGGAGCACAGGCTCCAGACGCGCAGGCTCAGTAGTTGTGGCTCACGGGCCTAGCCGCTCCGTGGCATGTGGGATCTTCCCAGACCAGGGCTCGAACCCGTGTCCCCTGCACCGGCAGGCAGATTCTCAACCACTGCGCCACCAGGGAAGCCCCTGAAACTAAATTCTTATTGCCACTTACCACTGCCCCTTCCCTGATTATAAAGATGAGCAGCCTGTGTAACTTGAAGTGGTCGTCCAGAATTTATTTTTTGCTGTGCACGTACTGTTTAACCTGCCATAAAACTAGTTTTCACCTCATTCCCTGTCATAATGTTTTATATCAGAGGCTGGCAAACTGACTCTTTGAAGGGCCAGGTAGTAAATACTTTAGCCTTTGAGAGCCATGTGGGCTCTGTAGCAACTACTCAACTCTGCTGTTTCAGTGTGAAAGCAGCCATATAGACTATTACATAAGTGAATGAGCTTGGCCATGTTCCGATAAAACTTTATTTATGGAAGCTGAAACTTGAATTTCATACTCTTTCCACGTGTTACATAATATCCTTTTTTTTTTTTTAACCACTTAAAAATGTAAAAACCATTTTTAGCTCATGGGTTGTACAGAAACAGGTGGTAGGGCGGGTTTGGCCACTGGGCTGTAGTTTGCCAATCCTGCTTTTTATCATTCTGAAGTTTTCTTCCTTTGTGACTCCTTTTTGGGTATTCTTTGGTAAGACTGCAAGTCTGCTTTCCCTGCATATGGTAGTGTTTAATAAGTGTTGATTTGGTTTGGGGAGCCAGCTCATGGAAGCTTTGCTGGCTTAGTGATTTAGTCTCTGACACCTGCTCTGCTGGCACACGGAAATGGAGATTTTTAACTGAGGAAAAGATTTAATCAGTAGGTAACCTCACCTACCGTTTTAACAGATAGCAGCTCCCCAAATGCTTGTTTCTTCCTGTGGCATAGTAGAACATCAGGTCTGGGGACTTCAGGTCTAGTACTTGCTCTGCCATCAATTTTATTTTAAGCAAAAGTCACTTCAGCCTGTCTCATTTGCAGATTCTTCATCTGTAAAATAAAAGGGCCTTGATTAGATGCTCTAGGTTAGCTGCCCTCTCTCTGCAGGTGATCGTTAGAGTCCCCTTGAGATTTGAACTTGCTTCTTTCCAAACTGAGGCCCAATTCATGGTACAGCTGGCCCTGGATTGTCTCTCCTGAAAGAGCTGGTGTGCCCGGCACGAGTGAAATGGCCTGCCACGAGGCCATGGGCTTCCAGGTCATTGTGCTTGAATGCTGGGCCCTTTCATTTAGGTTTGCCTCTTGCTCTCGCCAGAAAAAGAAAGAAAAAGCCGGTCATGTTGGCGCATATGCTGGGAAAGACCTCCCCGACCACACAGCTTAGGCTCTTCTGGGATTGCTTGCTCTTTGTCTAAATGACGTTTTAATTTTCTGGAGATGATTCTTCCTGTGGAGGCAACAGCTCTAGCTGCCAGGAAGCTTTTTTTCTGATATACTAAGATTTTCTCCAATCTCAGTTTTGGTTTTGTTTTGTTTTTTAAGTTCTACTTGTGCTTTAATTCCATTTCTTTAGAGTTTTTTGCTTCATTAAAGTGCACAACAGTTCTTCCCCGTCCCCTGATGGTATTTTTAGGTGGAGAAAACACCTTGTCCAGAGAAGAGTCGCTGGCCTGCTTCTTTGTCCTCTAAACATGCAGCCTTTGGGTTGTGGCCTTTGCAGACTTCTGGATGTTATTATGGACTGTTCTTGGTTCTTGGACTGTTAATGATTTTCTTGGTTCTCCTTTCTGTGCCACAGAGGGAAAGGAGTTCATTCTACTTGCTGTGTTGTTTCTCAGAAAAAGCTTGTATTGTTTTTGGCCATCTTTCTCCTTTTTAGGGCTTTGTAGATTTCACTGAAGTTCTGCTTCTTTCCCGTGACTTCTATCTTGTTATTTCTCGAGGACTTGAAAGTTTACAGTAGCCCTTCATTCTGTTGTGAATCCCCATGCCTGACTTTTGGGTCTGAGTCAGCTGCCTTTTAAAAAACTTTTGTTAGTGTCGTTCAGCTAAGGGTCTAATCTTCCTACAAGATATGGAAATACCCCTGTGGAAGTAGACATTTTATGTCATATTTTTGTACTTCCATATTGGATCTTAATTTTTTAGATTTAAATAAATTCACATACCATAAAATTACTCACACAACTGTTACCACTGTCTAATTCTAGAACAGTTTTCATTGGTACTTAAAAGAAAAAGAAACCCTGGACTTATTAGCAGTCACTCCCTGTTCTCTCCCTCCAGCCCTTGAGAACCACAGATCTACTTTCTGTCTCTATGGATTTGCCTGTTCTGGACATTTCATATAAATGGAATCATTTCAATATGTGGCTTTTTGTCTGGCTTCTTTCACTTAGCATAATGTTTTCAAGATTCATCCATGTTGTAGCATCAGTCAGTACTTCATTTCTTTTTATTTCTGAATAATGTTCTATTTTATGGTTATACTACATTTTGCTTATCTGTTTGTCGCTTGATGGACATTTGGATTGTTTTTACTCTTTTTGGCTCTTATGAGTAATGTTACCATGAACATTTGTGTACAAAATTTATGTGGACGTGTATTTTATTTTTCTTGGCTTTGTACCTAGGAGTGAAATTGCTGGGTCATATGATAATTCTATGTTTAACTTTTGAGGGACTGCCAGACTGTTTTACAAAGTGATTGCATCACCAACAATGTATTAAGGTTCTAATTTCTCCACATTCTTGTCAACACTTGTTATTGTCTGTCTTATTGATTATGGCCTCGTGGCTATGAAGTGATATGTCATTGTGGTTTTGATTTGCATTTCCCTTATGACTAATAATAAATGTGCTTACTGGCCATTTGTATATCTTCTTTGGATAGATATCTGTTCACATCCTTGCCCATTTTTAATTGTTGAGTTACAGTATTTCCTTATTCCAGGTACTAGACCCTTATCACATATGTTTTGTAAATACTGTCTTTTCACTTTCTTGATATCATCCATTGAAGCACAATGTTTTTGGTTGCTTGTGCTTTCTAAGTTGGTGTCATATCTAAGAAACCATTGCCTAATCCATGGTCACCATGTTTTCTTCTAAGAGTTTTATAGTTTAACTCTTATATTTAGGTCTCTGATCCTTTGAGTTAACTTTTGTATATGGTGTGAGATAGAGATCCAGCTTCATTCTTTTGCACGTGGATATCCAGTTTTCCCAGCATATTTTTGTTGAAAGGTTCTTTCCCAATTATCTTGGCACCCTTTTTGAAAATCAGTTGACCATAAATTTATGAGTTTATTTTGGGCTTCGTTTCATAACATTTTGGTGTTCATCAGGTGACTGTCCTTATTCTTTATATTAGATCTTCATATTGACAGATAATGGCTAAGATATTCTTGTCATAGCTTATCAGGCAGGTATACCTGTTAAGCTAGTCCTCCTTGTAGAGCTAACAAGATGCTGTCAGCTAAGAAGATACGACTTTTAAGCCAAGATGATTTTTGCTCTTGGTGCCATGAAAAAGAATGCTGATTTTATTGACACGGATTTCTACACCATCACTTTTTTTGCCCTAAGTATAGTGTGGGTAGGTTTTTTTTTAATTAATTAATTTAATTTATTTATTTTTGGCTGTGTTGGGCCTTTGTTGCTGCGCGTGGGCTTTCTCTAGTTGCAGCGAGCGGGGGCTACTCTTCATTGCGGTGCGTGGGGCTTCTCATTGTGGTGGCTTCTCTTGTTGCAGAGCACGGACTCTACGCATGCAGGCTTCAGTAGCTGTGGCTCGCGGGCTCTAGAGCGCAGGCTCAGTAGTTGTGGTACATGGGCATAGTTGCTCCGCGGCATGTGGGATCTTCCTGGACCAGGTCTCGAACCCGTGGCCCCTGCACTGGCAGGCGGATTCTTAACCACTGCGCCACCAGGGAAGCCCTGGGTAGGTTTTTGTATAAGAAGTTTTCTATCTTTTGGTGTTCGTGGTCTGGGGGTTTAAGAGTTAAACCAAGTCATTTATCAGTATCTAGTGAAGATTTAAGGTGGTGTTCCTGTTGCTGTGCAGTATTTTAATAGCTGCCCATAAAGTGTTTCACTGTAGGTAAATCTCCCAGGAAACCTGTTAGTGGGTTTGAGCAGTTTGAGTCCCCATTTTCCTTCTCAGCTGGCTTGTTTCAGCCTTTGTCACCATCCAACTTGTGCCCTGAAGCCAGGTCCTCTGAATCACACCACGTCTCTCTGCAGCCTTTATTGTCATAGATGAAAACTGTCTAATTCATAACCTCAATCAAACTGACTCGTTTTGACAGCTGTTTTCACAAGCCTCCTGCTGTATCAGGTAGGACTAAGATCATTTTTCTAGAATATGTCACTTTATTAATATAATTGGATAAAGCAGTTACCATATGACTTACTTTCTATGCCCTATAAATTAGCAATTAAGGATAATTACCGCATCCATGAAAGTTTGCAACATGAATCAGTACAGCTTTGGCAGAACAATTACCCCTGACAGTTGCCTCTCAATCTTAAAATTATTTTTCTGAAATTAAAATTCTGGATAACAAATAATATTTTACTTGTTTATTGTTTGTCTGGCTCCCCACACTAGAATGTCAGCTCTCCAGGAGCAGACATTTTTGTCTGTTTTATTTCACTGAAGTATGTTACTTGCCTGGAACAATGCCTGGCATATAGAAGGCACTCAATAAATTTGTGTTGAATTAATAAATGAATGAATAAATAAATGGCTCAATCAATAGATAAAATTATAAGTAATCAACTTAGATGTCAGGTCTTGTGATTTACAGAGGAAAAGTGACTTGTTTTCATGCCATATGAGATACAAGTTAAGTTTGATATATAGACCCTTGGTCTTTTTCATATTTTACTTAAAGACATTTTAAAGGACTTCCCTGGTGGCGCAGTGGTTAAGAATCCGCCTGCCAATGCAGGGGACATGGGTTCGATCTCTGGTCCCGGAAGATCCCACATGTCGCGGAGCAACTAAGCCCGCGCGCCACAACTACTGAGCCTGTGCGCTGCAACTACTGAAGCCTGTGCACTCTAGGGGCCCGTGTGCTGCAACTACTGAGCCCACGTGCCACAACTACTGAAGCCCGCGCACCTGGAGCCCGTGCTCCACAGCAAGAGAAGCCACCGCAATGAGAAGCCCGCGCACCACAAAGAAGAGTAGCCTCACTCACTGCAACTAGAGAAAGCCTGCGCGCAGCAATGAAGACCTAACACAGCCCCCAAAAATAGACATTTTAAGTATTTTCCCCCCAGAAGGTCTTTCCCCTGGCTTTATTTGGTGGGGAACATTAGACAAGAGAAGCCCATTAAATATTTTTATTGAGGAAGAACTTGAATAAAGACTTTTGACAAGTGAGGCAGGTGGAGGGAGTTGAACAGTACTTGGAAGATGAAATGGAGAGAGCAAAAAAGGAGGTGGAGTGTGTTTTGAACTATTTCAGTTCCTATAAATAATAGGAAAGAAACAAATTCTTCCCATATAGACAGGTCTCTTCCTTCCATAATGGTCTGCAGACAGTCTTTTCCTATCTCATCGCCAAGGCTGTGGCCAAATGAATGAGGGGGAGAGAGTTTCAGAGGAAAGATGTAGCCATGCCAGGCCTCTCCTCCTGGGGGAACAGGAACCAGCAGTACCTGCCACAGTGAATATCTGTCCTTGTTGCTTGGGAGGTTGACTTGGTGGCTGCTGTTTGCATTTGTATCCTCAATAGTATAAAAGGTGTTGTGCAGCCTATAAAATCACCTCTCTCTAATATTAATTCAAGTACTGACTGTTGTCTGAATGGCATATTTGGTGCAGTAATGCAAAGAAGCTCTGACAGCAGTCTTCAGAATAGCTTTCAGGGCAAGGAGAGAGTGTACAAATGAGGTTTTTCAAAATTCCTGTGTACAAGTTGTTTACTAAAGCCCTTAATGGGGCCGGGATAATAGTTATAGACCCACTGTCCCCCAGGGATCTACTTTACTAGGTCAAGGTATTAGAGGTAACACCTTGCTGATATTTAGGGGGAATAAGAGCGTACTCATCAGTCATTCTATTCTTGAGCTTTTCAGCGGGTTTCGTCAGACTTGAGAAATAAGGATTGTTTCCTAGCCTGGGTCGGTGCTCACTGGTTAGCCAAGGTGAGTTTCCAGCTGGGCTTCCCAAGAGGTACTGGGTCTCCTGGGAGTGCTTTATTACTTTTTGTGAAAACTTGACAAAAATCAAGGAATAGGCCTTTGAGACAGGTGCTCTGCTTTGTATGCGCTATGCTCCTCAGTCCCCTTGCAGTCTGTACGTGAATGATTTCAAGGCAGGTATTCAAAAATGTGCTATTCCGCCACTTGTGAAGAATTGACTGTAAATGAATCATTTCCAGGTTCTTTTCCTGTTCTTCCTTTGGCCCTTCTCATTTCAGGGACATCAACCATCCTGTGCCCTAGTATATCTCTTCTTTGGCTTTGCTTTGTTTGAGGGCTTGTCTTTTTAGAATGTCAGATCCCTGGGATGATGTCCAGGACATGGGTTCTCAAGAAAGGCTGTTAGCAAGACTGTTTGGTTGGAAGCTGTAGGGTTTAATTGCTGGTAACACTCGATCACAAAGGATAAAAATGAAAAGCATGACTTGTAACTAGGTAAGGAAGACAGTCTTTTGTTATGTGTGTCATGGTGTAGCCAGGGAGGAACCATTTAGACCAAGGTCTATGTGCTTGAGGTATTGGGGATAATGAGATGTTAATCTTAGCACTAATTTAAAAAAAATTGGATTATGTATATTTGTTGGGCTATGTAGATTCATACAGTGGAATACTATACAGCCACAAAAATGAATAAACTAGTGTTCTGGCATGAATAAGTTTCACACAAAAAAAGGGCAAAAGAAGCAAGTCACTGTTGGGTACACACAGTAGACTCAGTTTATAGAGTTCAGAAATAGGAAAAACAAAACCACCATATTGCACAGAGACGTATACGTAAATGGTAACACTGTGCCAAAAGCAAGGAAGGAGGGGTTATCACAATGATCAGGATAGTGGTGGCGGTCAGGAGAAGGGGCTGGGAGTAGAGAGGGGCACAGGGGATCCGAGGTTCTGCTAGTGTTCTGGTAATTAACTTGGGTGGTGGTTACATAGTTGTTTGCTTCTTATTCTTTAAGATGTATATATATGTTTAATGCACTTCTGTATTTATATTAATAATCCATGATTTAGAGCATGAGTTAAGGTGGAGAGGTGAGGGAGACAAGTCAGCTAAGCAAATGCATATCGAAGTGGCTTCCTTCATATTCCTTCCTTTCTTCCTTTGAGCCAGCTTCCTTTCCAAGGACTGTTCCCTTTACAGAAAACTCCATGGTCTTGTCTGCCGCGGAGTTTTGCATTGGCAGGACTCTCCAACCTTCTATCTACTAACTTTTCATTCAGCAGCTTTTTCTTGTTTTGAAGGTGGGATTGAGCCTTTCAGCTCTAGTGAAGCCAGTGCTCAAGGCTCCTTGTTGATAAAATCGTGCCTCGCTGAGCAAAGAATTTGAATAGCTTGGGCGATGATTCTCATGTTTTTCTGTGTGCCGTTTCTTCTCTTCTCCCACGTGAAATCCTTTCTTCTTCCCCCCGCAAATATTTTAAGTGAGCTTTAGAGCTCATTCCATAGTTGCCAAGTGGGTTTTACGCCTGGCATCCTTCAGAGACAGAGGGAAGGAGCTGCTGGACTTGGGAGCTTTAAGGTGCTTCTTTGATGCCCCTGTTTTAATCACCGAGGGCGTGGGTTTTCTAGATTCTCTCTTCTGTATTTCCCTCTTAGCCTAGTGTCTGAGCACTGTCTACAGAGGAAGTGTGAGCACTGGGCTCTGGCTGCACTGCCTCCACGTTAGCCCTGGGCATCCTCGGCTCCTGGCTGGTGTGGCTGGCGTGTCGGGACTTCTTCCTTCAGCTTCCACTTTTCTCTGGCCTTCTTCCATTGCTTGCCTTTACCACCGTAGTGTGTGGATGGAGACATTAACTTCTTAAATACTGAAAAGAACACACGTGGTGGTCAGCTTGCTGGGATGAAATTACAAAGGTTATCTCCATGTCTTGCATGCCTCTTCACCCTACTCTATTTTATGAGTCTTCTATCATTTTGTGTAATTCTTATTTGTATTGCTGGGTCAGTCATTTCAGAATCTAGCCCAAGGTTTTATGTAGGTATTTCTCTTATAAACTTAAAAATAGTCCTGTTCATTCAGCCATTCAACAAATATTTGAGTGCCTTCAAGAGGCTGAGTAGTTTTCTAGAAGTTGGGGATACAGGAGTGGACCATCTGTATTGTGGTGATGTTACCTTTAGACGGCTAATTTTCTCTGTTTTTCCCCTGACCTAGGTCCTCTCAGGGTGTGCCATCATTGTCCGCGGGCAGCCTCGTGGTGGGCCTCCTCCAGAGAGGCAGATCAACCTTAGCAACATTCGCGCTGGAAACCTTGCCCGCAGGGCAGCTGCCACACAACCTGATGCAAAAGACACCCCGGATGAGGTAGGTGCTTCCACTCCCAGATGCTGTGGACCCAGGTTATAGCCCAGTCTCCTCCTTGACTGCACATTTGATGTACTCTTTCTTTTCTGTATATTTCAAGTTTTTTTTTTAACATCTTTATTGGAGTATAATTGCTTTACAATGGTGTGTTAGTTTCTGCTGTATAACAAAGTGAATCAGCTATACATATACATATATCCCCATATCTCCTCCCTCTTGCGTCTCCCTCCCACCCTCCCTATCCCACCCCGCTAGGTGGTCACAAAGCACTGAGCTGATCTCCCTGTGCTATGCGGCTGCTTCCCACTAGCTATCTATTTTACATCTGGTAGTATATATAAGTCCGTGCCACTCTCTCACTTCATCCCAGCTTACCCTTCCCTCTCCCCATGTCCTCAAGTCCGTTCTCCACATCTGCGTCTTTATTCCTGTCCTGCCCCTAGGTTCTTCAGAACCATTTTTTTTTTCTCTTAGATTCCATATATACGTGTTAGCATACGGTATTTGTTTTTCACTTTCTGACTTACTTGACTCTGTATGACAGACTCTAGGTCCATCCACCTTACTACAAATAACTCAATTTCGTTTCTTTTTATGGCTGAGTAATATTCCATTGTATATGTGTGCCACATCTTCTTTATCCATTCATCTGTTGATGGACACTTAGGTTGATTCCGTGTCCTGGCTGTTATAAATAGAGCTGCAATGAACATTGTGGTACATGACTCTTTTGGAATTATGGTTTTCTCAGGGTATATGCCCAGTAGTGGGATTGCTGGGTTGCATGGTAGTTCTATTTTTAGTTTTTTAAGGAACCTCCATACTGTTCTCCATAGTGGCTGTATCAGTTTACATTCCCACCAACAGTGCAAGAGGGTTCCCTTTTCTCCACACCCTCTCCAGCATTTATTGTTTGTAGATTTTTTGATGATGGCCATTCTTACTGGTGGGAGGTGATACCTCATTGTAGTTTTGATTTGCATTTCTCTAATGATTAGTGATGTTGAGCATCCTTTCATGTGTTTGTTGGCAATCTGTATATCTTCTTTGGAGAAATGTCTATTTAGATCTTCTGCCCATTTTTGGATTGGGTTGTTTGTTTTTTTGATATTGAGCTGCATGAGTTGCTTGTAAATTTTGGAGATTAATCCTTTGTCAGTTGCTTCATTTGCAAATATTTTCTCCCATTCTGAGGGTTGTCTTTTGGTCTTGTTTATGGTTTCCTTTGCTGTGCAAAAGCTTTGAAGTTTCATTAGGTCCCATTTGTTTATTTTTGTTTTTATTTCCATTTCTCTAGGAGGTGGGTCAAAAAAGATCTTGCTGTGATTTATGTCATAGAGTGTTCTGCCTATGTTTTCCTCTAAGAGTTTTATAGTTTCTGGCCTTACATTTAGGTCTTTAATCCATTTTGAGCTTATTTTTGTGTATGGTGTTAGGGAATGATCTAATCTCATACTTTTACATGTCCCTGTCCAGTTTTCCCAGCACCACTTATTGAAGAGGCTGTCCTTTCTCCACTGTACATTCCTGCCTCCTTTATCAAAGATAAGTTGGCCATATGTGCGTGGGTTTATCTCTGGGCTTTCTAACCTGATCCACTGATCTATCTTTCTGTTTTTATGCCAGTACCACACTGTCTTAATTACTGTAGCTTTGTAGTATAGTCTGAAGTCAGGGAGCCTGATTCCTCCAGCTCCGTTTTTCGTTCTCAAGATTGCTTTGGCTATTCGGGGTCTTTTGTTTTTCCAAACAAATTTTGAAATTTTTTGTTCTAGTTCTGTGAAAAATGCCAGTGGTAGTTTGATAGGGATTGCATTGAATCTGTAGATTGCTTTGGGTAGTAGAGTCATTTTCACAATATTGATTCTTCCAATCCAGGAGCATGGTATATCTCTCCATCTATTTGTATCCTCTTTAATTTCTTTCATCAGTGTCTTATAATTTTCTGTATACAGGTCTTTTGTCTCCTTAGGTAGGTTTATTCCTAGATATTTTATTCTTTTTGTTGCAATGGTAAATGGGAGTGTTTTCTTGATTTCATTTTCAGATTTTTCATCATTAGTGTACAGGAATGCCAGAGATTTCTGTGCATTAATTTTGTATCCTGCTACTTTACCAAATTCATTGATAAGCTCTAGTAGTTTTCTGGTAGCATCTTTAGGATTCTCTGTGTATAGTATCATGTCATCTGCGGACAGTGACAGCTTTACTTCTTTCCTGATTTGTATTCCTTTTATTTCTTTTTCTTCTCTGATTGCTGTGGCTAAAACTTCCAAAACAATGTTGAATAATAGTGGTGAGAGAAGACAACCTTGTCTTGTTCCTGATCTTAGTGAAAATGGTTTCAGTTTTTCACCATTGAGGATGATGTTGGCTGTGGGTTTGTCATGTATGGCCTTTATTATGTTGAGGTAAGTTCCATTTATGCCTACTTCCTGGAGGGTTTTTATCATAAATGGGTATTGTATTTTGTCACATCTATTATGTCACAACTTTCTGCATCTATTGATATGATCATATGGTTTTTCTCCTTCAATTTGTTAATATGGTGTATCACATTGATTGATTTGTGTATATTGAAGAATCCTTGCATTCCTGGGATAAACCCCACTTGATCATGGTGTATGATCCTTTTAATATGCTGTTGGTTTCTGTTTGCTAGTATTTTGTTGAGGATTTTTGCATCTGTGTTCATCAGTGATATTGGCCTGTAGTTTTCTTTCTTTGTGACATCTTTGTTTGGTTTTGGTATCAGGGTGATGGTGGCCTTGTAGAATGAGTTAAGGAGTGTTCCTCCCTCTGCTACATTTTGGAAGAGTTTGAGAAAGATAGGTATTAGCTCTTCTCTAAAAGTTTGACAGATTCCTCCTGTGAAGCCATCTGGTCCTGGACTTTTGTTTGTTGGAAGATTTTAAATCACAGTCTCAATTTCAGTGCTTGTGATTGGTTTGTTTATATTTTCTGTTTCTTCCTGGTTCAGTCTTGGAAGGTTGTGCTTTTCTAAGAATGTGTCCATTTCTTCCAGGTTGTCCATTTTATTGGCATAGAGTTGCTTGTAGTAATCTCTCATGATCCTTTGTATTTCTGCCATGTCAGTTGTTACTTCTCCTTTTTCACTTCTAATTCTATTGATTTGAGTCTTCTCCCTTTTTTTCTTGATGTCTGGCTAATGGTTTATCCATTTTGTTTATCTTCTTAAAGAACCAGCTTTTAGTTTTATTGATCGTTGCTATTGTTCCCTTCATTTCTTTTTCATTTATTTCTGATCTGATCTTTATGATTTCTTTCCTTCTTCTAACTTTGGGGTTTTTTTGTTCTTCTTTCTCTGATTGCTTTAGGTGTAAGGTTAGGTTGTTTATTTGAGATGTTTCTTGTTTCTTGAGGTAGAATTGTATTGCTATAAACTTCCCCCTTAGAACTGCTTTTGCTGCATCCCATAGGTTTTGGGTCGTTGTGTTTTCATTGTCATTTGTTTCTAGGTATTTTTTGAGTCCCTCTTTGATTTCTTCAGTGATCTCTTGGTTATTTAGTAGTGTATTGTTTAACTTCCATGTGTTTGTATTTTTTACAGTTTTTTTCCTGTAATTGATATCTAGTCTCATAGCATTGTGGTCGGAAAACATACTTGGTATGATTTCAGTTTTCTTAAATTTACCAATGCTTGATTTGTGACCCAAGATATGATCTATCCTGGAGAATGTTCCAGGAGCACTTGAGAAGAAAGTGTATTCTGTTGTTTTTGGATGGAATGTCCTATAATATCAATTAAGTCCATCTTGTTTAATGTATCATTTAAAGCTTGTTTTTCCTTATAGCAAAGCTATACAGGCAAAATCACACAAAGAAGCATACACACACAGACTCACAGAAAGAGAAAATGGAAAAACAATATATCTATACATTAAAAAAAAAAACAAGGAAGAGAGCAACCAAATCAATAAACAAATCTACCAATGATGGTAAACTCTAAATACTAAACTAAGATAAACATAAAACCAGAAATAAATTAGACGCAGAAAGCAAACCCCCAAGTCTACAGTTGCTTCTGAGGTCCACCGCCTCAATTTTGGGGTGATTCATTGTCTATTCAGGTATTCCACAGATGCAGGGTACATCACGTTGATTGTGGAGATTTACTCCGCTGCTCCCGAGGCTGCTGGGAGAGATTTCCCTTTCTCTTCTTTGTTCGCACAGCTCCTGGGGTTCAGCTTTGGATTTGGCCCCGCCTCTGTCTGTAGGTCGTCTGAGGGCGTCTGTTCTTCACTCAGACAGGACGGGGTTAAAAGAGCAGCTGATTCGGGGGCTCTGGCTCACTCAGGCTGGGGGGAGGGAGGGGTATGGAATGTGGGGTGAGCCTGCGGGGGGCAGAGGCCAGCTTAACGTTGCACCAGCCTGAGGTGCGCCGTGTGTTCTCCTGGGAAAGTTGTCCCTGGATCACGGGACCCTGGCAGTGGCGGGCTGCACAGGATCCCGGCAGGGTAGGTGTGGATAGTGTCCTGTGCCCACACACAGGCTTCTTGATGGCTGCAGCAGCAGCCTTAGTGTCTCATGCCCGTCTCTGGGGTCTGCGCTGATAGCCACGGCTCGCACCCGTCTCGAGCTCATTTAGGTGGTGCTCTGAATCCCCTCTCCTTTGGCACCCAAAACAGTGGTCTCTTGCTTCTTAGGCAGGTCCAGAATTTTTCCCAGACTCCCTCCCGGCTAGCTGTGGGGCACTAGCCTCCTTCAGGCTGTGTTCGCACAGCCAACCCCAGTCCTCTCCCTGGGGTCTGACCTCTGAAGCCTGAGCCTCAGCTCCCAGCCTGCACCCACCCTGACGGGTGAGCAGACAAGCCTCTCGGGCTGGTGAGTGCTGGTCAGCACTGATCCTCTGTGCGGGAATCTCTCCGCTTTGCCCTCTGCACCTCTGTTGCTGTGCTTTCCTCCGTGGCTCCGAAGCTTCCCCCCTGTCACCCCCTGTGTCTGCCAGTGAAGGGGCTTCCTAGTGTGTGGAAACTTTCCTCCTTCACAGCTCCCTTCCACTGGTGCAGGTCCCGTCCCTATCCTTTTATCTCTGTTTTTTCTTTTTTCTTTGGCCCTACCCAGGTACGTGGGGAGTTTATTGTCTTTTGGGAAGTCTGAGGTCTTCTGCCAGCGTTCAGTAGGTGTTCTGTAGGAGTTATTCCACATGTAGATGTATTTCTGATGTATTTGTGGGGAGGAAGTTGATGTCCACGTCTTACTCCTCCGCCATCTTGAAGCAGGCTCCCTATTTCAAGTATTTTTATATCACGGGACTGATGACAAATCAACAGTGGCTTGCTTCAGTTTATACATTCACTACCTTTAATCCCAGTAATCCCAGTCTTTTTCCGTCATACACTTTCCCATAGGTTTAGAGCCTTTTCAGGTTTATCAGTGTTTCATGCCTCTTTCTCTGGAAACAGGTTAGTCATTTCCTAGGTAGTCTCCGCTGTTTGAGGTTGGCATTAGTTATGGCAGAGCTCTTTTATTTATGTTTGAATTCTTCATTTACCTTCAAAATTCAGAAGGATGCACAGTGAAAAATCTTCTCCCTGGAGACTACTGGTGTTATGGCAGTCTTGAATCTCCAGAGGCATTTATCACCTATACAAGCAGACACTCATTTTCTTTTCTTTCTTTCTTTCTTTTTTTTTTTAATTGAAGTATAGTTAATTTACCATGTTGTGTTAGTTTCAAGTGTACAGCAAAGTGATTCAGTTATACGTATTTCAGATTCTTTTCCATAATAGGTTATTATAAGATGTTGAGTACATATAGTTCACTGTGCTATACAGTAGATATGAGTAGTACTCATTTTCGTAAATGGTAACATATACTATAAGTGTTAGGACTGTGCCTTATTATAGATTCTTAATCTGGGATCTGTGTCCTAAGGACGTCTGTGAACCCCATGGAATTGTTAGCAAAATTTTGTGTAAACATGCATTTTGAAGGGAGGAAGTTATCAGTTTCTTAGGGCAACTTGTGGTTCAGTAGTTGTCAAGAACCATGTGTTATGGCGATTTGACAAGCTTCTGAGCTTTTGTTCCACCATCCCCTTCAGCCCCCTGCTCCCCCATCTCTAATGCCTGGCCAGCTTGCCTTCTTTGTGGTCTGCCTTGGACTCCTTAAGTTACCTCTCCAGGCAGCTGCCATGAGTCTTCTTGGCTCCCGTACTTTGAAACATCAGTTCTTGTCTCTTCAGTGGTGCTTTGGCTATCAAAAATGAAGCTTCTGGATTCTAATTATTTGTCTTTTGCCTCAGCTTGATGATGATGGGCAAGTTGGTACCTCAGCTTCCGCCTGCTGTTTTCCTCCCATGGAAGTGCGGGAGAAAAAGCAGCTCACGGGGTTCTTTCATTTAAGGAAAAACATGCAGTTTTTTTCATCTATAATAAAAAGCATTTTGTTTGAATTAAGAAGATAGTAAAGCAGTGTTATAGGAAATAGAGACAAATCACCCCAAATTCTATCAACAGCAATTAGATTCTTGGGATAATGACTAAATAGACAAAATCAGTTATTTTCCATTGTCCTCTCTCAGTAAGCACAAGTATTGGGTTACTCTATACCTCAGGGTTGTTCAGTGTGGATTAAACAAGATAATGTGGAATTTTTAGCCTGGGCCTGTAAGCTACTTAACAAATGTTAGCTGTGGTAATCTCTAGGGCTATTTAATTTCTGCTACTACAGAGACTTCTCGTACTGTTAGTCCAAGTGCTGAAGATTAAATCTCTCTCAGCGCTTTTCAAATTTTGGGTGCTAAGTGCTTTTCTTGATCAACGTTTTGAATAGTTCTTTCCCTTTCAGTTTTGTGTTGTGTAACAGCTTGCCTGCTTCTAAGAGGAGAAGAGGGTTGACCCTGGTTGGCTAGAGCCAGTCAAGTTCATTTCCCCAGAAGGAAGAAGCAGTGTTGGCTGTAGGGAAGAAGGGTTGGGTTTTAATTTTCTGTTTCGTGGATGAGAATCAAGGCCAGTTGGAGCTTGTTCTGAAGCGTCTTAGCTGTAGCCTATGTAACAGTACAAGAAAATCTTACCAGAACTATCCCACCTGAAAGAATACCATGTAATCTGATCCCTGCTCTCATTGGAGTTTCATATATTTATACAGCCTAGTGGTTTTTGTCTCTTCCAGAGCAACTCAGTTTCTCCTAGTAACTCTTCAAAGGTCCCTGTGACGTGAAGTATTTGAGAGCTACAGATTTCACCCTTTGTCAGCCACAGTCCCTATTTCTGTGTGCAGTGATCTAGTCTCTCCTTGCCCTGCTGTGATTTGGTTTTACCCCCACCATGCCCTTGAAGGTGCTCTGGCTCAAGTTAGCAGTGACGCCAGGTGGTAACCCAATTCCAGACACCCCCGCCAACCTCCAGGCTTTTATCGAGACCTAGAGATTCTGCCTCCTTCAAAATCTCTCTTCTCTGTTCTTGAAACTTCATTACAATTGCTATTGTTCTCTGTTCAACTCTGGAATGTTAAGGTAACAGTCTTTCTGCCTTCATTTTCCTTCCCTCTGATTCCTTCTCTGTATGCTCTCAGATGTTTTTGAGATATAATGTTGTTTTTTTTTTCCTGGCTCAGTATTACTGCCAGATACTTCAGTGATTCCTCATTACCGCTGGACAAATCTAAATGCCTTAGCCAGGGTTACAATCCCATTTGTGATTTGACTTTTAGTCTTCTCTTACTGAACCCCCTCTGGGATGCTAAGTCCCACCCCTGAGGAAGTGTTCGGGTCTCCTAACAGGCCAACTGAGTCTTGCCTGCTCATGCCTTGGCTCAGCCGCCCCCTCCAGCGGGAGCTCCGTCTCCGCCTTGTGCCCCCGTGATTCATCCTATGGAGAAGTCACACCTGACATCACCTTTCATCATCCCTTTTTTGTGCTGTCATCCTATTCCATGTTTATATGTCTCTGTACTCGGTTGTCGGCTCCTCGAGGGGAGGGACATCTCGTGGATCAGTGGATTGTGGAATGTAGCACTCCTTTCTCTCTGGCTTTCTGTAGTTTTGGAGCATGTCTAGTGTTGTCACATTCAAACAGAGTCGAGGACATGATTGCTTATTTGCTTCCCTTTGTATCACTGTCCCAAATATCATGCACTTGATTATTCTCCACCTTGTTTCATATCTGCTTTCAGAGAAACTTAGCTCTCTCCTAAGTCCCGTGACAATAAAAGCAGCTCTGCTGTGTGTCCCCAGCCATCACTGCCCTGTTCCAGCCTGATCCCCAGCATTGCCTAGCTACTCTACGCAGCCTAGATACTGCATTGATGGGCACTGTGGGAATTATATATTTATTTCCCACAGATTTCTTGAGCTCTCATTGTACGTGAAGCTGCATGTTGGTTTCATGCGAAATACAGAAATGAATGTCACAGTCGTTCTACATTCAGTGGAGCTTTTGAAAGTTGGGGTGGTGGCATGGTTGCAACAGAGAGGGATTAATTACATGAGCAGGTGGGACAGTGGGATGATCGAGCACTGGGCCAAGTACAAAAGTAGCTAGCTTTGAGGGTTTACATTGTTGTGGGATTTAATCTTGTTTCAGTAGTTTAGGAGTCTACCTGGTGCAAAGAAAAGATGGGGATTAAAATTCCATCTGTTGTGGTAGACACCAGAACCTTGCATGGGTCTGGGAATGGAGAGCAAGCTGCTAGATCACCTGCCATTGGGCATTCTAAAGGGAAGAGGCAGTTTTGAGTCTCAGCTACTTAACAGCCATTGCTTCCTAGGTGGAGCTCTGGCACATCATTTGACCAGACCAGTGATTCTTCCTATTGGGTCATTGTGGCCCTAATGTGATGAACGCTTTGAGTCAGTTTCTGTATACTTGTTGTTCTGGTTGTTCTGGGAGGCTCTGCTGGGATGGCCTTCCCCATTAGGTAGCCTTCTGCTGGCTGTCCTCTGTGTGGACACCTGCACAGGATTCTCTCCTGGAGTGCTCTATTGCCCTCGGCAGGAGTGATGCGGTCACTCGCTTTCCTGAATCTTCTAATCACCTCTCTTCATAGCTCGTATCTTGTCTATTTATTGAATTTGCCTGACTCTGGATGGAACACAACTTGAGAAGGCTGGAATATTAGAGAAGCTAGGTTACCTTTCTCTAGGATAAGGTGTATGTCCTTTTCAGAACCTCCAGTGTAGCTTTCTCTTATTGCCCAGTGACTGACCAGCTGTAAAACATGAGGTCCTGAGAGAAGGGTGCTCCTTCCTCAAGCCTTAAAAGCTTTTAGTAATTCTGCCTAGTCGGTAGAAATTGGAGGTTTCCCCACAGGGGTTAGCTATTTCCTTGTGAACTGACCCTTGATAAATGAATTTTTACCGAAGTCTTGGCTTCCTTTAGGAGTACTTTGTTTTGTCAGAGCTTTGCATTTAGGAAAGCAGTGTTTTACTGAATTTTAGGTATTAGTGTATTACTCAAAACTGAAGCCTAGACATTAGATCTATAGCTGAGGATGTTTGTAGAGTAAGTGGATCACTAAGGTGATAAAAATGTATGAGGCTGTGTTAGTGGGTTTCTGTGATGTGGCTGGTAGCTGGGCTCATTATCAGTCATCATACTCTTTGGTCACAGTATCTGTTTTCATTATTATGAATGAGGACGGGTAGAACTGGGAGATTAAAATGTGGTGACCTCCACATTGCCATTGAGTGGTTGGTTCTTCTGCTTGCTGGCACTTTGCAGAGAGCGCATTAGATGAAGGAGGATAAGCTTGTTTTTGTGTCTTCAAGAGCACTTACTCAGGATTAGTTCTTCCTAGAACTATCCACAGTTGTCGCTGTCTAACAGTACTGCTTTTGTGAATACCAGCCCAGTGGGTTGGTAGACTGCCACATTTAAACTGGCTTCTGGTTTCTGGGAAGTCATGGATGTTTTTCTTCTACAAAAGCTTCTTGGCTAACCCCATGGAATAATCTTCATGGACTGAAAAGGTTGGCAGACGCTTCCTTTTCAGGTCACTGATACACTGTTTTGCCTTTACTGTGTGTAGCCCATGTTCTATGGCTCCAATTGGTAATAGACAACGCATGCATATCATATACCACTCTGCCCTTTTATACGCTGTATTGTTCCTGCACACGAACTTCTGCAGATCATGTACGCTTTGAGCTCTTGCCATCTCCTTCCTCATTTCTGTTCTAAGGGAACTTGGGGCACTGAGCTAGGTCCAGACCGTAAATTCAAGTGCTAGTGACCACTGACTATGACAGTGCTGCTTCAGGGGAGACATCTCCCTTTGTCTGTACCATCCCAAAGTGATGGGGGAAAAATCATCCCTTTGCACAGTATCTTTTTATATATATATATATTTTTTAATTTTTTTTTTTTTGCGGTATGCGGGCCTCTCACTGTTGTAGCCTCTCCCATTGCGGAGCATAGCCTCCGAACGCTCAGGCTCAGCGGCCATGGCTCACGGGCCCTGCTGCTCCGTGGCATGTGGGATCTTCCCGGGCCGGGGCACGAACCCGTGTCCCCAGCATCGGCAGGCGGACTCTCAACCACTGCGCCACCAGGGAAGCCCTATTTTTTAATTTTTAATTTTTATTTTTGGCTGCTTTGGGTCTTCCTTGCTGCGCACAGGCTTTCTCTAGTTGTGGCAAGCAGGGGCTACTCTTCATTGTGGTGCGCGGGCTTCTCATTGCTGTGGCTTCTCTCATTGAGGAGCACGGGCTATAGGTGTGTGGGTTTCAGTAGTTGCAGCTTGCAGGCTCTGGAGCGCAGGCTCAGTAGTTGTGGCACACGGGCTTAGTTGCTCCGTGGCACATGGGATCTTCCCAGAACAGGGATCAAACCCGTGTCCCCTGCATTGGTAGGCGGATTCTTAACCACTGCACCACCAGGGAAGTCCCTGCACAGTATCTTGAGATCACATGCAGACCCTGTTAGTACCCATTGTGGATGTGTGGCTCACTCCTTGTATCTGGGTCTTTAATGAGTGACAGGGAAGAACCACCATTGTCAAGCTGATCCCTTACCAGCTAGACAGTAGACAGCAGACAGCTAGAGAGTAGACAGTGAGGGGGGTGGTGGAGGGGTGGGCATGGGGGGAATTCCTAGTGCTGGTGTCTGGGAAACCATGATGCCTGTTTTTAGGACTCGTGCTAGTTAAGCCAACTGTTCAACCTGCCTTTTTTAGGAGCCCCCTAAGCGTATGATCCATGTTGTGTGTGTTTCATTTTTATATTCTCCTCAGGGCCTAGTGCATGGTCAGGCTATTGAAGGAGTGAAGTTGCTTGGATGTTGATTGTGTCGTGTGAGAACTGCCTAGTTCTTGAAATTGTTTATTTTGTCTTTCAGCCCTGGGCATTTCCTGCTCGAGAGTTCCTTCGGAAGAAGCTGATTGGGAAGGAAGTCTGCTTCACGATAGAAAACAAGACTCCCCAGGGGCGAGAGTATGGCATGATCTACCTTGGAAAAGGTGAGTACCAAGGGGGAAAGGTACTCATTTTTCTCTAAGTCTGAAGTTCCTCCAAAGACTGGTTTTCATCTGGCGGAGGTCGCTCTGGGAGGGTTGGCTGTAGGTCTCATTGGAAGTGCACAGAGCTCGTGGCACGTAGGTGCCCTGGTACTCCTGCTCCTAGTTTACTCCTGTGCCCGCTTTCCTGGCTTGGTTTAGGTGTGTGTGTAAGCGTAGAATTATTTTCCCCTGTATTTAGGCCGTCAGCCTGTGGAACTCATTGGCTCTGTGCTTCTAGGTCAGAGTGCTAATTGAATTCCTATAGATTTCCTATTGCATCTTCTATTTGCTTTATCTATCTTGTGGCTTTTCTTCTCCTCCTGGGGACTCTCTTTAGGGAAGGATGATTTGTTTAGGGCTTGTGGTTTTTTGTAAGCCACATGACTTGGAATGGAATGGAATGGAATGGAAAGAACACGGGCTTTGGAGTGGTGTAGGTGTGGGTTCCTGGCTCTTCTACCATGTACTCTTACTTAACCCGTAACTGAACCTTTCCAAGCCCTAGTTTCAATTGTAAGTTATAGAGAGAGTTTAAAGAGATGGTATGTGTAAAGCATCTCGCTCCAGCACAGAGAATGCACTCAGTAAATATGTGTGTGCACACATATGCCTGTTGTTTAGCTGGGCCGGATAGCTTATAGGATATTAGGTGTTCTGGTCTTTTTTGCATTAGGTAGAGGGAGAGTGAGATTGCACAATGGAGTTTGAACAGAAATAGGACATTGAAAGAATTGGTAGAATGTTTTCCATAAAGCATTCAGATGAACAGGAACACTTACGTTCATCTGGATTATTTGGGGAGCAGACACCTTTTAAAGTTTCCTGTGATTATTGATAAACTAGCCTTCTAACTGAGCTGCTTTAGATAATCTATTTGCCTTGGGTGACTAGTAAGCTGGAAGTAAGCAAGCAGGGTATATGACAAGGCTAACAATATCCTTTTAGGATTCTGATTTTAAGTGTAGAGGTCTTAGACAAGTGAGTTGTGGATGACCTTGGAGCCTTCTTGTCCAATTTACCCAGTAGAGAAACAGCCCTTTTAGCAAATGGCTATCTGCATCCTGATTGGGAAATTATAGAAATACATGGAATCTTTTCAAAAAGAGAAGTAAATAAATTTGCCTTTTACCCATAATTCAAATAATATAGTAGGTAATAAAACACTTAAGCATTATTGTTGGAGGGCTACTGGCTAGGAAGAATGTAAGACAAATAGAAGTGTACTGTCTTCAAAATGCAATTGTTCGAGAATTTCATTACCCAAAATAATACAATTCTGTAAGAGCTGGTCAATCTTCTGTTACCGGACAAGAGACCTCACTGGACTATAGAACATTTTTTCGGTACAGATATCTCTATGGAGAGACCACCTGTAAGTGTTCATTTAAATAACCTTAGTCTCCAACTATAAAACAGTCTATTTAAGGTAAGAGGAGCTGGCATTTAAAATTTAAAGTTGTTTTTAGAAAGTTTGTTTTTCAAACTGACGCAATTTACAGAGTGGATGTAATTTAGCATGTTAACATACTAGTGTGTTTAATAGAATCTGGCGCATAGGAGGTGATTGATAAATAATTACCGAAAGAATGATTGAAATCATCTACATCTTTCAGTTTTAAAGGCTTAAATGGCTTAAAGTTTAATATTTTCACTCAGATACTTTAACCAACTCTCACTGCCAACTGTAATGAAACAGTGCCTTAGCTAATTAATTAGTGTTCATATATTTAGCCTATTTTATGGCTACTCTCTTTTTTGTCTTTTGTTTTTTTTTTGTTTAGAAAAAAGATTTTCTTTTGCTATATGTAGATAGATAAAGAATTTATTTAACTATAGTTGATTTACAATATTGTGTTGCAGGTGTGTAGCTTCAGATTCTTTTCCACTATAGGTTATTATAAGATACTGAATATGGTTCCATGTGCTATACAGTAAATCCCTGTTGTTTATGTGGCTACTCTTTTTTTTTTTTTTTTTTGCGGTACACGGGCCTCTCACTGTTGTGGCCTCTCCCGTTGCGGAGCACAGGCTCTGGACGCACAGGCTCAGCGGCCATGGCTCACGGGCCCAGCTGCTCCACGGCATGCGGGGCCCTCCCGGACCGGGGCACAAACCCGTGTCCCCTGCATCGGCAGGCGGACTCTCAACCACTGCGCCACCAGGGAAGCCCCATGGCTATTCTTTTTGTGATGGAGGAGAATGACAGAATTTGAGAGTTTGTGGTTAACCCAGAACTTATTAAAAAAAAAGAGAGAGAGATGATTAATTGGTCTTCAACTTTTGGAGAAAATATAGTCACCCACCTGCTCTGAGTACCAGCCCCAATTGTGACTTGATCACAATCATACCTTGATTAGTAATAAGCAAGCATCAGATCTTTTCCCTACAAATTCCCTGTTTTCAGTATTCTACCCACCACATTTTGTTACCTTCTTTGGGAGTTTGGCCCAGAGAATTGTATTTTTCTCCCTTTTGAAGGAGCAATGAACTCATTTAGAAGTGGGCCAGCCAGCAGCCCTTTCAAAGCACTCTGTGCCAAAGAACTGTCTGAGAGCTGTTGCATTTGCTGTTGACTGGAGATTTTATGGTCGTTCGCCTTGTTTGTAACAGGCCTTCATTCCTTCTACCCCCGACCTCTTGGCACCTTACTGCTCAACTTTCCCCATCATTGTGGAGTCTTTCCTTTTGACTTTCCACTCTGTGGGATTATTCCTGTTGCTTCGAAAGAACCAATGTAATATTTACTGATGTCAGGTAGCTGTGCGTGTCTGTGTCTGGCCTCAGCAGTAACCTCTGTGGAAAGGTTCTTGTGATCCACGCTCAGCTTCAGAACCTGAACGTTCTTTGCGTGAACAGCATTCATCTCAACTTTTTTTTTTTGGTAGTAGGAACAGGGGCTTATGATGTGCTTCAGAAATTTGGACAGGGCCAATGGCAAGGCATTTAGATTGAGTTTGGGGGTGGTATGTAAACTTGTTGTTGCTTGCGGAAGTCTATGTATAGTGTACTGAATACATAAACCTTAGAGAATTTTATTCTATGCTGACGTTACCTATCAGCTAGACTGCTGTGTTTCAGTTTATCTAGGAGCTTGTGCTCTGCTATAAAGACTTTTATGTGGTGATTCCCTCGTAGGTGTCTTCTTTTATCATTTTGGCTGACAAGCAGAGATTTAAGAGAATACAGAGAGCCTAAAAGCTTTTTCAGTAGCATGGAAATGCAATTAATGTTTCAAGTGCTCAGGTGGCACCTAATCAGGTTGTGTTTTATGTTTCACTTCATTTTTCTTGCCTGCTCTGAAGGCTGCTGTGTGAGATTGGAAATCGAGATGCTGTCCCCTGCATCTCTGAGACTAGGAGAAAGTGTTTGTCAAATGGTGTAGCTTGCTTGTCTTGGTGGCCTCTTGGAGCAGAAAACAGGACATCCTGAGAGGAACTGGACTTGCCAGTGTGAAACATCGTAGGCAGTCCTGAGTGAATCTGTCTGATTGTCCAGGTGGGAGGCTGCCTTTTGATTCTGTTGTGTGAATTCCTGCCGTGTGCTTGGCACTGCGCTTGGCGATTTACACACATTTAATTCTCACAAGAGCCCATCTCGGGAGGTACTCTTCCCATTTTATAGATGAGTACGTGTATCAAGATGCTGAAAGACTATTAAGCGGCAGAATTTGCATTTGGTGCCAGGCCTCCCCTCCTTAGGTCAGTGTTAGTTATCCTTTCCTGGGCTGCTGCATGTGTCTTGCTTCCCTGTCAGTCTCCTGGAGTTCCTGAGATTGCCTTTGGCTCAGGAGATACACTAGAAAATTAGTCCAGAGAAGATTTATAGACCTCTGGGTCCTAGAGACTAGACATTTTGGGGGAGAAGAGGTTTTTCGGAAAACCCAACCCTACCTTGCTGCCTTGTCCCGTTCGCTGGCAACATCATTCCTTGAAGAGCTACGGGTGAAAGTGGTCCCATTAGGGCTCTCTTGCTATTGGAGATGGATTTAAACACAAGATTTACACCTCTTTTTTCCTCCTCAGATACCAATGGGGAAAACATTGCAGAATCTCTGGTTGCAGAGGGATTGGCCACCCGGAGAGAAGGCATGAGAGCGAACAAGTAAGTGTCCATTACTCTTCTGACTGTCTGACTTCCTCTCACACCACGGTGAGAACTGTGGGAGTCGACTTTGCACTGGCTTTGCTGCATTTTCATTCCTGCCCCCGATATAAAATAGGTAATATCTGATGTTCTCATGGCTTCTAGGATATTCCTGCCCAGGTGTACGTGTGTATTTTTCTGAGTGAGGAGGTTACTCGGCATTCATTAATGGCATTTGATGTGTATAATTCAAAAACAGGCTTGGAGACGAAGCAGTGCTGTTCTTATATTCATAAAAATCAGTAGACTTATGCCTTACACCGTAGATATTGAGTTCCAGAGTATTTATCCATCCATCCCCAAATGTTTATTGAGCATTTACTATATGCCAGGCTGTGTTCTAGACACTGTGAATATAGCAATGAACAAAGACACTTAGCTTCTGCTAACAATTTAACAGGGAGACAGACAACAAACCAAACAACAAGTAGATGTATGATATTATATGAGGTACAAGGAATAAGTAAATGTAAAATAAAGCAGAGTGAATAAATCAAATTCCAAGCAAAATCTGCTGCTTGGAATCTAGCAAAACTGACAGGGGCTCAGTGGTTATATTTTAAGGTCAGGGAAAATTTATCTCTCTCCAAAGCCTTTTAGGCCTGTTTTGGTTTATGAATCTGTATATACTTAAGTAATAGGTAAAATGTATTTGTTGTTAATGTCAGTGTGAATTTGTTAGAAATGATTTTTAGATATGTAAGGTTTGTAGTGCATATATCATGTTAGGTTCACTCAGTAGGATGGGCTGCAGCTGGCTTTAATTAACACTTTAGTCTCTGAAAAGTGTAAGCTACATCAGTAATTTGGAGGCTAAAGATACCAGGGTTTTTTTTTGTTGTTGTTGTTGCTTGTTTGTTTTTTTAGTTTTATTTTATTTATTTATTTTCTTGAATTTTATTTTATTTATTTCTTTATACAGCAGGTTCTTATTTGTTATCCATTTTAAACACATCAGTGTATACATGTCAATCCCAATCGCCCAGTTCATCCACCACCCCCCACCCAAAACTTTTCCCCCTTGGTGTCCATACGTTTGTTCTCTACATCTGTGTCTCAATTTCTGCCCTGCAAACCGGTTCATCTGTACCATTTTTCTAGATTCCACATGTATGCATTAATATACGATATTTGTTTTTCTCTTTCTGACTTACTTCACTCTGTATGACAGTCTCTAGATTCATCCACGTCTCTACAAATGACCCAATTTCGTTCCTTTTTATGGCTGAGTAATATTCCATTGTATATAAGTACCAGATCTTCTTTATCCATTCGTCTGTCAGTGGGCATTTAGGTTGCTTCCATGACCTGGCTATTGTAAATAGTGCTGCAATGAACACTGGGGTGCATGTGTCTTTTTGAATTCTGGTTTTCTCTTGGTATATGCCCAGTAGTGGGATTGCTGGGTCATATGGTAATTTTATTTGTAGTTTCTTAAGGAACCTCCATACTCTTCTCCATAGTGGCTGTATCAATTTACGTTCCCACCAGCAGTGCAGGAGGGTTCCCTTTTCTCCACACCCTCTCCAGCATTTGTTGTTTGTAGATTTTCTGATGATGCCCATTCTAACTGGTGTGAGGTGATACCTCATAGTAGTTTTGATTTGCATTTCTGTAATAATTAGTGCTGTTGAGCAGCTTTTCATGTGCTTCTTGGCCATCTGTATGTCTTCTTTGGAGAAATGTCCATTTAGTTCTTCTGCCCATTTTTTGGATTGGGTTGTTTGTTTTTTTTGATATTGAGCTGCATGAGCTGCTTGTATATTTTGGAGATTAATCCTTTGTCCGTTGCTTCATTTGCAAAAATGTTCTCCCATTCTGAGGTTGTCTTTTCGTCTTGTTTGTAGTTTCCTTTGCTTTGCAAAAGCTTTTAAGTTGCATTAGGTCCCATTTGTTTATTTTTGCTTTTATTTCCATTACTCTAGGAGGTGGATCAAAAAAGATCTTGCTGTGATTTATGTCAAAGAGTGTTCTTCCTATGTTTTCCTCTAAGAGTTTTATAGTGTCCAGTCTTACATTTAGGTTTCTAATACATTTTGAGTTTATTTTTGTTCAGGTGTTCTAATTACATTCTTTTACATGTAGCTGTCCAGTTTCCCAAGCACCACTTATTGAAGAGACTGTGTTTTCTCCATTGTATGTCCTTGCCTCCTTTGTCATAGATCAGTTGACCATAGGTGCGTGGGTTTATCTGTGGGCTTTCTATCCTGTTCTATTGATCTATATTTCTGTTTTTGTGCCAGTACCATATTGTCTTAATTACTGTAGCTTTGTAGTATAGTCTGAAGTCAGGGAGTCTGATTCCTCCAGCTCCGTTTTTTTCCCTCAAGACTGCTTTGACTATTCGGGGTCTTTTGTGTCTCCATACAAATTTTAAGATTTTTTGTTCTAGTTCTGTAAAAAATGCCATTGGTAATTTGATAGGGATTGCACTGAATCTGTAGATTGCTTTGGGTAGTGTAGTCATTTTCACAGTATTGATTCTTCCAGTCCAATAACATGGTATGTCTTTCCATCTGTTTGTATCATCTTTAATTTCTTTCATCAGTGTCTTACAGTTTTCTCCATACAGGTCTTTTGTCTCCCTAGGTAGGTTTAATACCTATTTAATCTCTAGGTATTTTATTCTTTTTGTTGCAGTGGTAAATGGAAATGTTTCCTTAATTTCTCTTTCAGATTTTTCATCATTAGTGTATAGGAATGCAAGAGATTTCTGTGCATTAATTTTGTATCCTGCAATTTTACCAAATTCATTGATTAGCTCCAGTAGTTTTCTGGTGGCATCTTTAGGATTCTCTGTGTATAGTATCATGTCATCTGCAGACAGTGACAATTTTACTTCTTCTTTTCCAATTTGTATTCCTTTTATTTCTTTTTCTTCTTTGATTGCCATGACTAGGACTTCCAAAACTATGTTGAATAACAGTGGTGAGAGTGGACATCCTTGTCTTGTTCCTAATCTTAGTGGAAATGGTTTCAGTTTTTCACCATTGGGAATGATGTTTGCTGTGGGTTTGTCATATATGGCCTTTATTATGTTGAGTTAGGTTCCCTATATGCCCACTTTCTGGAGATTTTTTATCATAAACAGGTGTTGAATTTTGTCAAAAGCTATTTCTGCATCTATTGAGATGATCATATGGTTTTTATTCTTCAGTTTGTTAATATGGTGTATCACATTGATTGATTTGCGTATATTGAAGAATCCTTGCATCCCTGGGATATATCCCACTTGATCATAGTGTATGATTCTTTTAATGTGTTGTTGGATTCTGTTTGCTCGTAATTTGTTGAGGATTTTTGCATCAATATTCATCAGTGATATTGGTCTGTAATTTTCTTGTTTTTTAGTATCTTTGTCTGGCTTTGGTATCAGGGTGATGGTGGCCTTATAGAATGAGTTTGGGAGTGTTCCTTCCTCTGCAATTTTTTGGAAGAGTTTGAGAAGGATGGGTGTTAGCTCTTCTCTAAATATTTGATAGAATTCACCTGTGAAGCCATCTGGTCCTGGACTTTTGTTTGTTGGAAGATTTTTTTTTCTTTTTTTTTGCGGTACGTGGGCCTCTGACTGTTGTGGCCTCTCCCATTGCGGAGCACAGGCTCTGGACACGCAGGCTCAGCGGCCATGGCTCACAGGCCCAGCCACTCCACGGCATGTGGCATCTTCCTGGACCAGGGCACGAACCCGTGTCCCCTGCATCGGCAGGCGGACTCTCAACCACTGCGCCACCAGGGAAGCCCCTGTTGGAAGATTTTAAATCACAGTTTCAGTTTCATTGCTTGTGATTGGTGTGTTCACATTTTCTATTTCTTCCTGGTTCAGTCTTGGAAGGTTATAACTTTCTAAGAATTTGTCCATTTCTTCCAGGTTGTCCATTTTATTGGCATAGAGTTGCTTGTAGTAGTCTCTTAGGATGCTTTGTATTTATGCGGTGTATGTTGTAACTTCTCCTTTTTCATTTCTAATTTTATTTATTTGAGTCATCTCCCTCTTGATGAGTCTGGCTAATGGTTTATCAATTTTGTTTATCTTCTCAGAGAACCAGCTTTTAGATTTATTCATGTTCGCCATTATTTTCTTTGTTTCTATTTCATTTATTTCTGCTCTGATCTTTGTGATTTCTTTATTTCTGCTAACTTTGGCTTTTGCTTGTTCTTCTTTCTCTAGTTCCTTTAGGTGTAAGGTTAGATTGTTTATTTGAGATTTTTCTTGTTTCTTGAGGTAGGCTTGTATTCCTATAAACCTCCCTCTTAGAACTGCTTTTGCTGCATCCCATAGGTTTTGGATCGTCGTTTTTCATTGTCTTTTGTCTCTAAGTATTTTTTTTATTTCCTCTTTGATTTCTTCAGTGATCTCTTGGTTATTTTGTAACGTATTGTTTAGCCTCCATGTGTTTCTGTTTTTTACGTTTTTTCCCCTGTAATTGATTTCTAATCTCATAGCATTGTGGTCAGAAAAGATGCTTGATATGATTTCAGTTTTCTGAAATTTACTGAGGCTTGATTTGTCACCCAAGATGTGATGTATCCTGGAGAATGTTCCATGCGCACTTGAGAAGAAAGTGTAATCTGTTGTTTTTGGATGGAATGTCCTATAAATATCAATTAAATCTATCTGGTCTGTGTCATTTAAAGCTTGTGTTTCCTTATTAATTTTCTGTTTGGATGATCTGTCCATTGGTGTATGTGAGGTGTTAAAGTCCCCCACTATTATTGTGTTACTGTTGATTTCTTCTTTTATGGCTGTTAGCAGTTTCCTTATGTATTGAGGTGCTCCTATGTTGGGTGCATATATATTTATAATTGTTATATCTTCTTCTTGGATTGATCCCTTGATCGTTGTGTAGTTTCCTTCCTTGTCTCTTGTAACATTCTTTATTTTAAAGTCTATTTTATCTGATATGAGTATTGCTATTCCAGCTTTCTTTTGATTTCCATTCGCATGGAATATCTTTTTCCGTCCCCTCACTTTCAGTCTGTATGTGTTCCTAGGTCTGAAGTCGTTCTCTTGTAGATAGCATATGTATGGGTCTTGTTTTTGTATCCATTCAGCGAGCCTGTGCCTTTTGGTTGGAGCATTTAATCCATTCACATTTAAGGTAATTATTACTATGTATATTCCTATTACCATTTTCTTAATTGTTCTGAGTTTGTTTTTGTAGGTCCTTTTCTTCTCTTGTATTTCCCACTTAGAGAAGTTCCTTTGGCATTTGTTGTAGAGCTGTTTTGGTGGTGCTGAATTCTCTTAGCTTTTGCTTGTCTGAAAAGATTTTGATTTCTCCGTTGAGTCTGAATGAGATCCTTGCGGGTAGAGTAATCTTGGTTTTAGGTTCTTCCCTTTCATCCCTTTAAATATGTCCTGCCACTCCCTTCTGGCTTGCAGAGTTTCTGCTGAGAAATCAGCTGTTAACCTTATGGGAGTTCCCTTGTATGTTATTTGTCGTTTTTCCCTTGCTGCTATCAATAATTTTTCTTTGTCTTTAATTTTTGCCAATTTGATTACTATGTTTCTTGGCATGTTTCTCCTTGGGTTTATCCTGTATGGGACTCTCTGTGCTTCCTGGACTTGGGTGGCTGTTTCCTTTCCCATGTTAGGAAGTTTTCGACTATAATCACTTCAAGTATTTTCTCGGGTCCTTTCTCTCTCTCTTCTCCTTCTTCGAACCCTATAATGCAAATTTTGTTGCATTTAATATTGTCCCAGAGGTCTCTTAGGCTGTCTTCATTTCTTTTCATTGTTTTTTCTTTATTCTGTTCTGTAGCAGTGAATTCCACCATTCTGTCTTCCAGGTCACTTATTCGTTCTTCTGCCTCAGTTATTCTGCTATTGATTCCTTCTAGTGTAGTTTTCATTTCAGTTATTGTATTGTTCATCTCTGTTTGTTTGTTCTTGAATTCTTCTAGGTCTTTGTTAAACATTTCTTGCATCTTCTTGATTTTTGCCTCCATTCTTTTTCCGAGGTCCTGGATCATCTTCACTATCATTATTTTGAATTCTTTTTCTGGAAGGTTGCCTATCTCCACTTCATTTAGTTGTTCTTCTGGGGTTTTATCTTGTTCCTTCATGTGGTACGTAGCCCTCTGCCTTTTCATCTTGTCTGTTTTTCTGTAAATGTGGTTTTTGTTCCACAGGCTGCAGGATTGTAGTTCTTGCTTCTGCTGTCTGTCCTCTAGTAGATGAGGCTATCTCAGAGGCTTGTGCAAGTTTCCTGATGGGAGGGACTGGTGGTGGGTAGAGCTGGTTGTTGCTCTGGTGGACAGAGCTCAGTAAAACTTTAATCTGCTTCTCTGCTGATGGGTGGGGCTGGGTTCCCTCCCTGTTGGTTGTTTGGCCTGAGGTGACCCAACACTGGAGCTTACCCGGGCTCTTTGGTGGGGCTAATGGTGGACTCTGGAAGGGCTCACACCAAGGAGTACTTCCCAGAACTTCTGCTGCCAGTGTCCTTGCCCTCACGGTGAGACATAGCCACCCCTCCGCCTCTGCAGGAGACCCTCCAACACTAGCAGGTAGGTCTGGTTCAGCCTCCTATGGGGTCACTGCTCCTTCCCCGGGGCCCTGATGCACACAGTACCTTGTGTGTGCCCTCCAAGAGTGGAGTCTGTTTTCCCCAGTCCTCTTGATATCCTGCAATCAAATCCCACTAGCCTTCAAAGCCTGATTCTCTAGGAATTCCTCCTCCCATTGCCGGACCCCCAGGTTGGGAAGCCTGACGTGGGGCTCAGAACCTTCACTCCAGTGGGTGTACTTCTGTGGTATAAGTGTTCTCCAGTTTGTGATTCACCCACCCAGCAGTTATGGGACTTGATTTTATTGTGATTGTGCCCCTCCTACCATCTTATTGTGGCTTCTCCTTTGTTTTTGGATGTGGGGTATCTTTTTTGGTGAGTTCCAGCATCTTCCTGTCGATGATTGTTCAGCAGTTAGTTGTGCTTTTGGTGCTCTCATATGGCCTTCTACTCGGCCATCTTGAACCAATCCTGGCTTATTTTTTATTTTTTATTTTTTTATTTTTTGACTGTACCACACGGCTTGCGGGATCTTAGTTTCCTGACCAGGGATTGAACCTGGGGCCATGGCAGTGCATTGTCCTAACCACTGGACTACCAGGGAACTCCCTAAAGATGCTGTTTAAATCATTAAATCCTTGTTGTATTATGACTGTAGCTATAGAAGAAGCTTTAGATAAATCTTTGCATGAACTCTACCAATGATGGGGAGGAACAAAGGCCAAAATGTACGGTTTGCCTCCTTCCTGCCTTCATAGACTTTGTGGTCAAGTCAGTCACCATATACTTCTTTGGTCCTTTATGACTCTAAAGAGTCGTTGGCTAGAGCTTATAATTGGGGTGTGAGCATGTGGGAATTTGTTGAATTCCGACATTTGTCTTAGGTCCTGATTTTGGAAGCATGCCAAAGTTGTATCTTAAGGACAGTTGCTGGCATGATTACTGTTGCAGTGTTTTTTTGGAATCCAATTTGCAACCAGAATGAAGAATTTTTAAAAAGCCCAAAGCAGTATTGTACCATCTCAACAAAGATATCTCCCCTGGAGTCCCAATCCTTTTCCTCCAAAGTTGTCTTGATTTAAAGCCTTCTTTTCTCAGTTTCAATGTTTGCTTCTATCTCAAGCTACATTTTTTTCCCCCCTGTGGAATTCTGGCAGCAATTTTGGATCTCTGAAGCTGATGATTGTTTTTTTGTGTGTGTGTGGAGGGGGAGGGAAAGAGCAGTACTGAGGATTTCTGGCTTGAGAAATTGTAGGTCAGGAGTCCCTGTTGAAAATCCTTACTGGTCAAGGTGGAAGCTTCAGTTTCTGCAGAAGGCTGTTGATGGAACGAGGCTCTGACATCGTGGAAAGGCTTTCCAGGTTCACTTCAGCTCAGATACGTATGAGAGAAGAAGAGCAGAGCCATTTCTGTGTTTGGTTGTTTTGGGTGGTGTTTTTTTTTTTTTTTTCCGGTCTGTCTACTGACTTTCTGGCTGCTCTTGTATGTAGTTTGGTTTCCTGTCTAATGAAGGAATCTTCCGTCTTCAGATTGCTTTGCTTAGCTGGCCTTATTGAATGTGTAGGTAGTTTTGGGGTAACATTTTCTGTAATGGTATTTGTTCTGCATTCCCTAGCCCTGTTCTGCGGACAACAGGGGGTAAGGGTGGTTCTTAGTCACTTTCCCTGCACTGTGTCCTGCCGAGCTCTGCCGGGATTCTAGTTCCTGAATCTGGGGTGGTTAAATGAAGCTCTCCCTCCTGGAACGGCTCCCTTCTGAGCCACCAGCTTGTTCTCTTGTAATCACTGATGGTGGCAGTACCGAGACATGTGTTCTTTGGATACTCTCATTAAATGCTGTTATGATTGAATCTTTTGTTTGAGGGAGTAAGTCTGAAATCCAGAAGTTGCACTCATGATGGGTTTCTGTTTATAGGCCTGAGTCTGCAGCCACAGATGTGAAACAAACTCTTTGGTCTTTTCAAGTGGAGAAGTTGCTGAAGGAACCCAGAATCAAAGATGAGCCTGATATTTCTGTTGTGAATTCACTAACCACATGTGTTTATTATTTCTCACGTCCCAGTCCTGAGCAGAACCGGCTTTCGGAATGTGAGGAGCAAGCAAAAGCAGCTAAGAAAGGAATGTGGAGTGAGGGGAATGGTTCACATACTCTTCGGGACCTCAAGTATACCATTGAGAACCCAAGGCACTTTGTGGACTCACACCACCAGAAGCCTGTTAATGGTGAGGCTGTCGGGGAAAGATGGATATGACTCAGGGTGATTTCCCTCTATTTGCTCTTGAGCTTCTTGAGGTTAATAAAACCAATTCTACTTTAGTACCCAAGGGAAATTGTTAAGGGTAAAACAACACCCTGGTACTTTGGAAGGGAGCTTGAATCCAGTTCATATAGGTTGCATCAGATGTATTTTGCTGAGGTTAGTCCTTTGCGGCTACAAGCTAGTAAATTGCTGATAATTTTGCACATGGGGGATCTTCTTGTTTTCTCTAAAAGATGGCTACCTAAATACTGTCCCCAAAACTTCAAGGTAGAAATGTGTATTCTGTATATAGCTAAACACATATGCGTGTGCCCATGTGCATGCATGCTTGCACACACATACACACACACATTCTGTATAGTTCTTGGTCCTACTTTGAGATCATATTAAGTGACAGACTCAGGAAAATAAAATTATTACCAATCCTGAATTGTTGTTATTTTTTTGCCAGGCACTCAGTACACAGATAAGCTTTGTTATCCATAAGCTAGGTTGCTTAGGTATAAGCCATGAGGTCCCAGAAGGTTCAAAAGACGTAGAAGTTGGTATGAACCAAATCCCCCAGGAATAGTTTGGGCAAGAGTCTGTTGTGTGAACACTCGTGATGTGCCGGTGCTTCGTCACCTCTTGGAGGGAGGCTTTCTTGGGGTTTGGGGGAGAGGAACTGCATTCCGGGAAGTTTGATTGGGCATTGTTTATCCTCGGCACGACTTTTGCTATGACTCAAGGTGTTTGTTCTGTCATGCAGCTATCATCGAGCACGTGCGGGACGGCAGTGTGGTCAGGGCCCTGCTCCTGCCCGACTACTACCTGGTCACCGTCATGCTGTCAGGGATCAAGGTCAGATCATACATTGGGCTACGGGGTGGTGATAGAGTTTGTGGAAGCGTTCAGTGACAGACTCTTCTACTTGGGGACTTCGTATGTACTGTTTATTTCTTGTATGGGCCGTTAACATTGACTAGAGTACTTTAAACTTTGCAGTTGGACAGTTCTAATTAGATCAAATAAGACTTTACTTTTTAAGTACTCAGGGTCTGTTTGGAGTGGGCTGTGCTAAGGTTGTTGAAACCTAGAGAGGAGGGGATGGGAGGCTCTGAAGTTCGTTGAGTGTGGCTTGTCAATATAAAATACCCATTTTGATTAAAGAAATAATCAGGAATTTAAAGCGAGGCAGTGGTGAATCTCTTCTTGGCAAGGGGTCATTTTCAAGTATTGATATATTTAAGATAATTTTCCCCATGGTAACATGAGTTTTGTTTGCTTTACCAAGAAGTGTGGGATGATGATATTTCTAGTTGCATTTTATCAGTATGCTTTAAAAAGGGTTGAAAGACCTGATTTGAGACCTTTCCAAACTCAGCTTTGTGGGGTTTGTGCTTTTTGGACGGTTCCCTGTGGCCTGAGTGAGCCCAGCACTCACACTAGGCTGCATCACCCACTCGCCTTACTTTTGCTTTAGTGCCCAACTTTTCGACGGGAAGCAGATGGCAGTGAAACACCAGAACCTTTTGCCGCAGAAGCCAAATTTTTCACCGAGTCTCGACTGCTTCAGAGAGATGTCCAGATCATTCTGGAGAGCTGCCACAACCAGAACATTCTGGGTACCATCCTTCATCCAGTGAGTGTGCCTATGCAGACTGGGCCATGTGGGGGGTGTGTGTGTGGGGTTCCACTTGGGGTTTGAAGAGCTGTAGTTTGCTCTTCTTCTTCCTCTCTGTATTTATGAGCCACTGAAACATCTTGGCAGGATTATCATCTGATTTTGAGGCCTTTTCTAGGGAGTTATCAGTTACCTGATAGAATTGGACAAATCTGCAAGTTTGTACTTTTAGAAAACTCATCTCAGTTGTTCCTGGGTTTATAAGGGGAGGAAGGACTCTAGCACTTATTTTCCCAAGGGCTGGTCCTAAAGCTTACCAATAAGAAAGGTGGGAGGTTGCCACATCAGTGAGAAGTGGTGATTAAGCTTGTAGGTGGGATTGGTGAGGTTTGTACGCAGGTCTAGAAGTTAGCTGTGTGAGGTTTTGGTAGAAATCTGAAGAGGAAACCATTCTATGGAAAAACTGTTCCAGGCCTTATCCAGTTACTGCCTAACTCTGCTTTTGTGTAGGAACTAGGTTCTTTAAGTTCTTGTAGTTCTGACTATTGGGAGTTTTACTCTGTTGTATACTTTGGTAGGTGGGGTATTCTTGGATGGGAAATGACTTTGTTTTTTAACACCCAAGTTTAAGTAGGTTTTCATTATTGTAACCTCTATCCAATACAGAATAAACTATTGTTACTCTTTGGCTAAAGAATTCTTCCATGATGGCAGTTGTGGAAGGCTGGGAGGCTTGGTTTGGAATGTGCCAAGGTCATGTCTGTTTCTTCTGGAGTGCTAGCTGTCTGCCAGAGCCCTGCCAGATGGCTCTGTGTCACAGTAGAATGTGAATTGCAGTTCACTGGGCAAAATGTAACTTAAGTTATCCCTTACTCAGCCTGTTCTTCAGCTTTCCCCTTATGAAAAGGGGAGTAAGTGCTGATCTCAGGGAAGGAAATAATAGGTATAATCTCTACTGAAGATTAACATCCTCTGCCCACAGAAGAGCTATTGAAATGTCAATTCCATTCAATGCCACTAACATTTATCCTACCCCTGTTAAGTGAGAGTTACTGTGCTGGGTGTTGTGGGATGTGAAGCCAAGGCTGTTGAAAGGAGTCGCAGAGCAGCATCTCCCCTCTTATGGCTGATTTCTTAATGAGAGAAATGGCTCTTCTTCTTCTTTTTTTTTTTTTTTTTTTTGTGGTACGTGGGCCTCTCACTGTTGTGGCCTCTCCCGTTGCGGAGCACAGGCTCCAGACGCACAGGCTCAGCGGCCATGGCTCACGGGCCCAGCCGCTCCGCGGCATGTGGGATCCTCCCGGACCGGGGCACGAACCCGCGTCCGTTGCATCGGCAGGTGGACTCTCAACCACTGCGCCACCAGGGAAGCCCTCTTCTTTTTTTTTTTTTTAAACTGCAAAGTAGATTATGGCAATGTTAATCATGTCAGAAGTCTAGAGAAATGGATTCTCTTGCAATAGAATCTAATCTATGCCTGCTTTCTCACGTGCCTCGTTTTTCAGAATGGCAACATCACAGAGCTCCTCCTGAAGGAAGGTTTTGCCCGCTGTGTGGATTGGTCGATTGCAGTTTACACACGGGGTGCAGAAAAGCTGAGGGCGGCTGAGAGGTAAGGTCTGTCGGGGAAGCCTTCCAGCCAAGGATCTTGGTAGGGATCTTCAGGGGAAGAAATCTAGGGATCTTCTCTCACCCATCCGTGTCAGTGTAAAGGATTAGGGAAATTCCAAAAGAGGCCAGGGTCTCAGAGAGGAGTGGCTTACTTATAAGTCTCCAGGTTCAGTGTAATTCAGTGCTGTATACTAAGGGCCTAGATTTTTCACTCAGACATTATTCTTCACCTGACTTGCTTTTTTAGTGTTTTCAGTACACTGTTTTTCCAAGCCCCTCACTTAAATTCCAGGTTTTAGGGATTTGAAATGAAATAAACTTGAGACTTATTTGAGGACAGTGAAATAGCTTATCAGCTGCTTCCTGACATACAGGCTGGAGCCAGGCATATGATGGAAAGATAGAGCCTGTGGGTCCCCAAACAGAGCTATCCAATGTTGTTGCGAGGCCTAATGCCCTAATTTATCTAACAGTATGTTGTAGTTATAAATGCTAATGCAACTGTGAGGTGTTTTTGGCTAGGTGCCTCATGGTTAAAGCAGATGTAGCAATAACTGATTTCCAGGCAAATGATAGTTGGATATTGCCAAGATCAGTGGCTGTTTCAAAGTGTTTCCAGGTATATAGGTGAACTTGATGCTCCTGATGGGGCAGATGGAAGAAAATGAAGCAGGGAGATGAATAGAGATGATGTTCTCAGAGTGCCAGCAACTGTCTCTCAGGATACATTTAGGTAGAAGGCCAGGACCACTAGTGACAACATTCCACTCAAGCCTGTGTGGCTTATTTCAGAGGCTTATTTCAGAGCCATAAGACTAAAATGGTCTTGATAGCTTCCCGTTTTTGCCTTTGAGGTGCACAGCTAAGAGATGTGCAAGAACGTGAATTAAATGGCTGTATTTCCCCTTTGTTAGCTCTTTTACAGCTTTCTGTACCTGTAAGCAGAAATACTTGGAATTTTTTATCTGGGCCATTTGATACGGCATGCCTGACAAAGGTAGACTGATTGAAAAAACACAGTGATTGTACAAATTTCCTAGTATTTTTATGTTCCACAATTAAATTCAAAAGATACAATACCCTTATCAAGCAGAGCATTCCAGATACCTCTGATTATTTCATGATGCTCAATTTTTTTTATTGTTGTTCAGAAAATCCTGTAAGTCTGTTATTCTAAATTATTATTTTGGTTGGTAGTTCTTTTTGCATTCTTTAAGTTCCTGCCTCTCTCTGAAGAAAGTGAGTTACAGTGACAGTAGTTTCTACATGTTTTATAACATCTGTAAGAGATTTTTAAGAGTGCTCATCACTGAAAAACAGGTTTAGACCAAGGAATGCAAATCATATTTCAATGATATGATTACTTGCCTATTGTTTTGCATGCTGTGTTATAGACTTGCTTGCATTGTTGGTAAATCTGTATTGAAGTATTTCACGTGCTTCACAACTACTACATGCTGCTTTTAAAGGTTGCAATACTGTTTTCAGAAATAATAGTTTAATAGTCCCTTTCCCCTCCATCCATTTATTTCTAAATAAATACTTTGACAGTTTTTTACTGATATATATATATATATAATATATGTGTGTGTATATATATATAATTTAAAAAAAATCTTTGTACATATTCCCTTTCCCTCTCTTAGTCTGACTCAAAAAATGTCTCCTGGGCTTATTACTCTAAAACAAATTTCTGCCAGCATGATTTTTTACCTTTTGGCAGTGAAATTCTATTGGATTTTTGTCCATTTTTCATAATCATTAGTTGCACTAGAGTGACAATTTTGTTCTTGTTTTCCATGTGGGATTTGGGTTGCTGACAACCTTTTTATAATTCAAATGGAAATTGAGCAGGCCTATGCTTTTTAAAAAATATATTTGTTGGATGTGTGTGTTCTTCCTCCCATTTAAGAGAGTAGTTGCTCTGTGTTCGTCATTCCAGCGCCTGGCGTTTAGTAATCACTCAGGAGGTACTTGATAAGCCAAAAGAGCTAATTATTGAGGTGGACTTGTACTGTCCAGACTCAGAAAAGTGTACACCCAGACCCCAGCCTGTCAGCCATGGGTTTATGGTATATATGCATCTTGGATAGTTCCAGTTGCTGTACAGTTTTTTGTTTGTTTGTTTTTGTTTTTTTTGCGGTATGCGGGCCTCTCACTATTGTGGCCTCTCCCGTTGCGGAGCACAGGCTCCGGACGCACAGGCTCAGCAGCCTTGGCTCACGGGCCCAGCCACTCCGCGGCATGTGGGATCTTCACGGCCCGGGGCACGAACCCATGTCCCCTGCATCGGCAGGCGGACCCTCAACCACTGCACCACCAGGGAAGCCCGCTGTACAGTTTTTCTTGTGGCTGTCGTGCTTTGTTCAGGTTTGATTGGCCGTTTCTGCTGGGTGCCTTGTCTATGAGATAGGGTAGGATTCTGTGCTGTTTGCTCCTGTGGTGATGGTGGATTCCATTGCTGACCTAGTCCATCTGAGTGATTTGCATCCTTGCTTTGTTGCCAGGTTTGCCAAGGAGCGCAGGCTGAGAATATGGAGAGACTATGTGGCTCCCACTGCTAATTTGGACCAAAAGGACAAGCAGTTTGTTGCCAAGGTGAGTCATTCTCAGCATCTGGAGATGCATTGTGGACGATGTCAGGCTAGTGATAATACAGAGCTCTGAATAATCAGTCAAGAGCTGAAGCATTTCTATTTTAGGCAAACCACTGCATGGCTTGCATGGATGTGTGTGCATGATTGCATGCACGTGTGTATTTATTGTAGCGGACTTAGAAACTATAAGAACTTAAATTTCTTGCCTTGAATTTGCATAACTTCATTAGAAGTCCATGGGTTAAAGTTGTAGACATTGACCCCTTGAAATCTCTCTTATATTCTGGAGGTTCTGTCCATTTAGCAAATGACATTCTCTTAGATTTCTCTTTTCTTCTTTTGGCCATGCTGCATGGCTTGCAGGATCTTAGTTCCCACCAGGGATTGAACCTGGGCCAATGGCAATGAAAGCACCGAGTCCTACCACTGGACTGCCAGGGAACTCCCTCTCTTAGATTTCTTATGCCCAAGTATATATGACTTCAAGTTTCTCTCCTTTCTGTTTTGGGACTCTTGTGGATTTGAATTTTTTCTAATGTTATGTGTTTTGTGTTTTTTTTGAATTTTTGAATTTTATTTTATTTATTTTTTATACAGCAGGTTCTTATTAGTCATCCATTTTATACACATTAGTGTATACATGTCAATCCCAATTGCCCAATTCATCACACACACACACACCCCGCCCCGTGGCTTTCCTGCCTTGGTGTCCATACGTTTGTTCTCTACATCTGTGTCTCTATTTCTGCCCTGAAAACTGGGTCATCTGTACCGTTTTTCTAGGTTCCACATATATGCGTTAATATACGATATTTCTTTTTCTCTTTCTGACTTACTTCACTCTGTATGACAGTCTCTAGATCCATCCACGTGTCTACAAATGACCCAATTTCGTTCCTTTTTATGGCTGAGTAATATTCCATTGTATATGTGTACCACATCTTCTTTATCCATTCGTCTGTTGATGGACATTTAGGTTGCTTCCATGACCTGGCTATTGTAAAAAGTGCTGCATTGAACACTGGGGTGCATGTGTCTTTTTGAATTATGGTTTTCTCTGGGTATATGCCCAGTAGTGGGATTGCTGGGTCATATGGTAATTCTATTTTTAGTTTTTTAAGGAACCTCCATACTCTTCTCCATAGTGGCTGTATCAATTTACATTCCCACCAACAGTGTAGGAGAGCTCCCTTTTCTCCACACCCTCTCCAGCATTTGTTGTTTGTAGATTTTCTGATGATGCTCATTCTGACTGGTGTGAGGTGACACCTCACTGTACTTTTGATTTGCATTTCTCTAATGATTAGTGATGTGTTTTATTGAGTGCTCTCCACTGATGTGTCCTGGGATGGATTTCTCTGATGTGAACTAGAGCTACTGGATAGATTGTTTGGGTCCAGCAGGAGTGCGGTAAAAGTGTTTTTTCCTTCATTGTGGGGTTTGCTACCTTGAGTGTTAGAACCTGTAGTAGACCTCACTTTCCCAAAATTGCTAATGTTTTTAACTTTTTGTTACTTTTGGCAGTACATAATGGAAGCTTTGTCTTTATGTACTTAAAGTGGTTAAATATCCATATCCTTGAGCTTGAGAAGTGGCTGTCCTAAAAATGTCTAATAGTGAGTTTAAGATGCAAAGCCACTAGGTGGCACTGTCAGTCTGAAAAATCCTGGAATGCTTTTTCTTAGAATGGTAAAATTTTAACAAGTCTCCGAGGAATTGGCTGAATTTCTTCACTTTCTTTTTTATGATGCCCAAAGTAGTTCACAGAATGTTCAAGTGGCCCCTTCCCTCTTCTGGTAGATGGTCTCTAAGCAGCTGTAAGATTAAGTATAATCGTGACTTTTAGTGGACATTAGTGGGAGGAGCCCCTGGTTGGATACTCCCTATGCATCTTCCACATCTTGATGAAGACCAGAATGGACCCCTGCTTCTTTGTGTGAGGACCATACTAGCTTGGGAACTTGGACATGGCTGCTCTGCCTAACTGAAACTTACTTGGTGTGTTTATGTTTCCTATAATCTGTTCTAAAGACTATACTGCACAATGAAAGGATGATAATTCACTCACCAAGGAGGCAAGCCTTCCATTTTTCACCATCATCACTTTGGGCATCTGTGATATTAGTGATGTAGATGACCCTTGGGAGGGTCTCATTATCCTGTACTGTCCCTAGCAGCCCCTCCTCAGTTGAAATTGAGTTTGTAGAGAAACCTGGAAGATTTTGAAGGGTTTTTGGGCCTTGGCTGGTTGGGGAACCTAAGGCATAGCTGAAGAAAAATTCTTCAGCTAAAGGATTAGACAATTGAGTCAGTGGCTTTGCATTTATCTTGAATATGATTTTATTGATAACTAGAAAAAGGAGAGCTTTAGGACATTTATAGGACATTTCTTCCATTTTTAAAAATCAAGGATTCCAGAATCTATGTTTTGTCTTTTTTGTTTTGTTTTAAAACAGGGTGAGGCATTTTTTTGCTTTTGTTTTTAATTACAATGGAATTTTATTTGTTACAATGCCAGAGTAGAGGAGATTGCCTCTAAAAGCCAACTGATTAAGGATCCTGTAGTATCCTAAATATAAATTTAGGTCATTTGGATATAGACCTGTTCAGAGAGTAGAGAGAAAAAGGTGTTTATAGGTAGATAAATTGTTTTTGAAACTTACTGAATTTTGGAAATTCTTCAGCATTATTTTTGTTTTTAAAACAGGAAAAAACGTAAAAAAGAAGGAAAAACACTCATACTAGATGAAATTACTATGACACAGGTATTTTTTTTTTAAAACAAAGTTGATCATACTGTCAATCTCGGAGGTTGGCAAACTATGGCCCACGGGCCGGATTTGGCCCGTCACTTGTTTTTGTGTGGCCTGTGAGCTAAGAATGGATTTTACGTAGAAAAAAATTTTCTGTGGCACATTGAAATAATATGAAATTCAAATTTCAGTGTCATGAGTAAGTTGGCACATAGCCATGTCTGTTCGTTTACATATTGTCTAGAGCTGTTTTTGTGATATGGTGGCAGAGGTGAGTGGTTGTGACAGAGACCATATGGCCTGCAAAGTGTAAATTATTTGCTATCTGGCCCTTTACCAAAAAAGTCTGCTGACCCTTGATCTATACCAGTCCTACTCAGAGTACCTTGATATAAGGAGCTTGAGCCAGAATGTAAACCAAGGCATTGCTGCTTTCATCAAGAAAAGCTTGCTACAGAAAAAATGTCAGCAATGTTCTCAGTGATGTAGTTGATTTATGTTCTGCTACAAGCGCCTTATCTCATTGCAGACTGGCAGCCACTTTTGAATAGTCCTGACTTGTATTCCTTTGTATATAATTTTTAAGTTTGTATTTTTAACACGTAAACATTTTTAAAGAACTCTAGGGTCTTCTTAAGAAATGTACTGTCTGGGGGCTTCCCTGGTTGTGCAGTGGTTAAGAATCCACCTGCCAATGCAGGGGACATGGGTTTGAGCCCTGGCCCGGGAAGATCCCACATGTCGCAGAGCAACTAAGCCCATGCGCCACAACTACCGAGCCTGTGCTCTAGAGCACGCGAGCCACAACTACTGAACACACGTGCCACAACTACTGAAAGTCTGCCCTCCTAGAGCCCGCGCACTGCAACGAAGAGCAGCCCCTGCTCGCAGCAACTGGAGAAAGCCTGCATGCAGCAATGAAGACCCAATACAGCCAAAAATAAATAAATAAATAAAATAAAATAAAATAAAAAAGAGTGGTGACCTCCCAAAATAACACTGCAAGGGCTGAGTCACTTTAAAAAAAGGAAAAGAAAAAAAGAAATGTACTGTCTGTTTCCCTCTCCCTTGAGGTAGCCATTTATGTAAACATTTTTAAAGAACTCTATTCTCTGCTTAAGAAATGTACTGTCTGTTTCCCTCTCCCTAGAGGCAGCCATTTTCAACTCTTTGCTAATCCATGTCTTGGAATAAACTGTTACATTGCTCGCTCTTGATTTTTCAGGCATAACCCCTTTTCCTTCACACATGGAGGGTGAAGATTTAGTTTTTTCACACATGGGTGTTCATGTACTTTTCTCTATGCCTTCTAATAGGACTATATCATAATTCTGGCTCAATTAATATTCAATGTTTACTTTGTAAATGCTAATCATTTCCGAGCCATATAGCATATTATGAATACTTTTCATTTCCTGCATGATTTTTTGTTTTCCTTGGAGGTAATAATTATTTTAAAATTTCTGTATATATCTTTCTCTTACTTATTAATTCAACCCCCACATTCTGGCTGTCTAAATCTCTTCACAAGACATTGATTCAGTTTGTTATCCTTTATCTTTTTCAATACTACTTTCCAGGAGCCTTGTAACCTGTACCAGTCTGGATTAGTTCTTTTTTTTTCTTTTATAAAGCTGTCATCTTTCGATTTCTTTACCATTATCCTGAGTTTTTCTTTGCCTCACTCCTGGATTGGTACTATGTTTGCTGGATCTTTTGGCTTCTTTATGATTTACTACTTTATTTCGGTGGCACACATTCTGTAGCTTCTTGGGAAAAGAGTGTTTGGTAGGTAAATTTTTTGAGACCTTTCATATCTACTCTGTTATTACACATGATAGTTTAGGTGGGTATAGAATTTTATGTTGGAAGTTATTTTCTTTAAGAATTATGAAGGCAATGCTCCACTGTCATTTATCTATTGGAGTTTTTTTTTTCCACGTATTTTAGTAGTTTGATCTCTCATCCTTATGATATATTTTTATTTCTGTAAGCTGTTAGCAAATTCTTCTTTATTCTGAAATTTCACAATGATGCTCTTTGTTTATCAATGTGTGAGCATGTTGTGGTTTAATTTTTAGTCCTTTATGTCTGGGAATTTCAACTATTTTGTTGATTTCCATCTAGTTTATCTGCTCTCTGTTTTTCTAGAATTCCTGTTTGGATGTTTGACTTCATGGACTAGTCTTCTAATTTTTTCTTAATATTTTCCATCTTTTTGTCTTTTCTTTCTAGTTATCTTCATATTTGTCTCTCATCTCTCCTATTAGATATTTCATTTATGATGCTGTGTTTTAATTTCTAAGAGCTTTCTTTGTTCTCTGAATGTTTCTCTTATACAGTTTAAAAAATAACATGTAATACTTATTTCAGAGATGAATATCATCTGTTAGGTTTTTGAGGAATTAATAATAATTTTTTGAAGATTTTTTTCTCCCTGCATAGTCTTTGTTGTCTAAGTTGTTTTTAATTCTCTTTGGTTATTTTGATCTCTTATTTTCCATATTAGAGGCTTTCCTCAGACATGTGGTGATCCTTGGTTGTCTCTCTCAAAGAATTAGGTATTCAACCCTGGCTTAGGAGCAATGAACTCTTATGTATGGGATTTAGGGTATACATCTTGAAATCCAGGTGCTTCTTACATAGATTTTAAACCAGTCCTAGTTTGGGGCCTTATTTTCACCCCCCCTTGAGATTCCTGATTTGATAGTTTCTTATTCTTGGGTAGGGGAAGTCTGCAGTATAAATCAGAAAGGCTATTTTCTTTTCTCACCACTAGCTCAGGATTTAGCTTTTGTGAGTCTGTGGAGTCAGTTACCACTCATCCCTCTGCTTTCCAGCTTCCAAGTTTTGTTGCTATATTCTTCTCTCCCATTATCTTTGTCCTTTTGGGCTTTTGGCAAACAACAAAACAAAACAAAATAAAAAACAGCCCCCCAAACCCTTTATTTTTGTGTAGAGGTATTTAGGGAGAGTAACAAAATAAATATTTGAACTTGCTTTATTGCTCACAGTGTTCCATTATAAGGCTGCATCATAATTTATTTAACTAGTCCCCAGTAAGTTATTATGTAGTTTATCACTTTTCCATTTTTTAGAAAATGGAATAAATCTCTATGTAAATGGAAGTTATTTCCTTAGGAGTATTTTGGAGGATATTTGCCAAATAGCTCCCCAGGAATGGTAACTAGTGTATATCCCATGTGTGTTCATTTTCTAATATGTTGTAGAGCAGAGCTTGACCAACGTTTTCTTAAGGGACTATATAGTAAATATTTTAGGCTTTCTGGGTCATATAGTCTCTTTGCAACTACTCAATTCTGCCACTGTAGCAAGAAAACAGCTGTGGGTAATATGTAAATGATGGGCTGTGTTCCACTAAAACTTTATTTACAAGAGTAAGTGGTGGGCCCTTGGCTACAGTTTACCAAACCCTGTTGTAGAACATGGGATATCAGCATTAAATGTAAAAGGGAAAATGATCTGTATTTCTTTTCATAAGCTAGAACCCAGCTGCAGTTTTGTAGTCATTTTGCCTAATTTAAAACATTTGTTAATGACAAACTACTCTTTCAAGGAAACCTAAAAAGGTCCTAAGCACGTGCCTTGGGCCTTCCCTAACATAGTCTGACAGTCCTGCAAGTTCTTGCTGAAGGATTCTGCTCTGAGCCTGGTGTGACCCTAAGGCCTCAACAAATAGAGTGACTGCTGAAGAGAGGACCACTGTCTCCCAGGAATTAATTGTACAGGGAACAGCTAAATAGCCTGCAAAGCCTGCTAAAGGTGACCTGTGAACTCTTTAACCAGGTGCCTCTGGGACCCTCTGGGTGACTTCTGGAACTGATGCAAAGCTGTAGGTTGGTATGTTGGCCGAGAGTCTCACTTCTGAGAAATTTGAAACTCAACAAAGTATTCTCGGGATACATGTGGCACTGAAAGACTGGTTTCCATTCTCTGCTTAAGCAACTTCTCTTCTTAAGGAAGGAAATGCTAGGGAGGGCTATCCTTGTCTCTCCAGGTTAGCAGAGAGGAATGTTCACTTCACAGCGATTAGCTGAGCCTACTTGAGACTTTTGTGCCTGTGGTGGCTTGCCAGTTTCCTGCCTGCCTTCCCTGTGGCGTTTTAGCTGATCTGTGCTGTTGGTAGCCATATGGTCCCTTGAGCACATGGCTTGGCTTCCCTGTCCCTGCTGCTGGATGCTTGGGCCTTGCAGATTTCACAGACCTGAATAACACTTGGGGGTGGGGAGTGGGGGTGGAGTCTTCTCACTGCCCGCCCTGGTACGATAGAGGCCGCTAGCTTGGTTCTCTGTACCAAGTGATTGCTTAACCAACAGAGCCCCAAACTAGGTGCTTTGAGAAGATGCAAAAGAATGAGAAGTGGTTCCCGTTCTCAAGGAGCTTATTACCCTTTAGGGCTTCATCTGGGAGATATCCCTAAGTAGTTAACTTTGTGATATTGTTGGCCATGTCCAGTTTTGGAGGTCAGGTTATAAGCTATCCATGGATGCAGTGGATTCTAGTACTTATTTGGTTTGGCCCTGATGATTGTCATAGCTTTGAATGGAGTTCATTATCATGTCTCTCTGAGATGGTTTTTTTTTTTGCGGTACGTGGGCCTCTCACTCTTGTGGCCTCTCCTGTTGCGGAGCACAGGCTCCAGACGCGCAGGCTCAGCGGCCATGGCTCACAGGCCCAGCCGCTCCGCGGCATGTGGGATCCTCCCGGACCGGGGCACGAACCCGTGTCCCCTGCATCGGCAGGCAGACTCTCAACCACTGCGCCACCAGGGAAGCCCTCTGAGATGGTTTTTAAGCAAGGATATTTAGTATTTTTGGCTAGACTTTTATATTCCTATTTGGTAACGTGGAGAGAACAAAAAAATACTAGCTACTTCCTTGACCTTTTGTCATATGGCTTTCAGATGAAAAGGAAGTTCTGGGGATGGTCTGGCTAGGAAGTTGGCCCCTCCTATACCAAAAAGAGGTCAAGACTTGGTTTGTAGCCTAAGTTAGCAAACTAATTTGCTGATAAGAAAATGATTGAATTAGGAAAGACTTGTAAACATTTACCTAGCTTTAAATTGAGACTATTTTTAGAAGAGTTTTAGATTTACAGAAAAATTAACAGATACTACGGAGTTCCCACATTAACCCCTTTCACCGCTCCCCCCCAGCTTCCCTTATTATTGTCTGACATGATTATGGCACATCGATTGTAAGTAGTATATCAGCATTGATACATTATTATCAACTAAAGTTACTTTCCCTCTAATGTCTGTTTTCTGTTGCAGAATCTCATCCTCAATAGCACGCTAAATTTAGTTGTCATATCTCGTTAAGCTCCTCTTAGATTTGATCGTTTCTCAGATTTTCTTTGCTTTTGATGACCTTGACAGTTATGAGGAGTATGGGTCGGGTATTTTGTCGGCTGCTCCTCTGTGGGAATTTGTCTGATGCTTGGCTTCCTTTTAAGTACCTCTTACGGTGTCCAGTTTGTTGGCTTGCGCTTAGGTGCCTAGGGGTATTTGCATCAGAAAGTGGCGCTTTGTACTGTGTGAGGACAAAGGGTGGCAGCTGTGCTGTTCTGGGGGCTGGGGAAGGGATCTGTGCAGTGAGCCCCCGCCATTGCTGTAACTGGGTGGGGTGCTCTGTATTTCCCCCACTTTGGTGTTGTTTCACTAGTGTTTCCAGGATTAGCCTGGGGAGAACAGACCTGGCAGACAGCCTCGGGGAGCAGCTGGATGTTCTGAGGTTAGGGAGTAGAAAGGGCGTTTGGTGTCCCATTTCCAGTGGCCCCATTGAGGACGCTCACTGGTGGTGCCTGAAGGAGCCCTGTTTGGGCTGATGTTCCTTTTCTTCCTATCTGGTACTGATAACTTAGGCAGCTTTGGGAGGACTGCTGGTTGTGTCTGGGGACTCTTCTGAGGGTCACTAGCTCAGGAGGCTGTTGTCGGGTTGCATGGATGCCGCAGGGTTTTTACAAGCTGAGCAGCAGCAGCCCTTTGCATCCAGAGTGCAGCACTGTGGATGGGCTCCACAGATGGGGAGTGTGGCAGGAGGCCAGGGTGAGGGATGGACGTCATGCTGCCGTTCTCCTGACTTGTGGCAGCCCTTAGTCTGCGCGTGTCATCAAGCCACTCATTTTTCCTTTTACAGTTGGGGTTTAAGAAATGGGGAGGGAATTAGATTTAGGGCATGTATCTCAAGTCCAGCCAGTGAGCTTTTTTTCTGTGTTGATTCTGCTCTTGGAGCGTGTGGTAGGGTAGGGGGGGTGGGTGGTGTGTGTGTGTGTGTGTGTGTGTGTGTGTGTGTGTGTGTGTGTGTGTGTAGGGGGGGTGGGTGGGGTGTGTGTGTGTGTGTGTGTGTGTGTGTGTGTATGTGTTGACTAGGGATCAGTAGCTTGTGGAGAAAGCAAGCGATGATGTGGGCATGCTTCAGAATGTCCTGATGAAAAGCACCATCAGAAATATTACTGTTATAAATGTGGTCTGTGATGGTGCTGACAAGCAGGCTTTGGACAGTAATCCGCTCTGCATTTTACTTATTGCACAGTGTGTGACTGTAACTACTATTTTATTGTTTCTTCCATATCTCTGCCCAGGAGCTGCTTGTTCTCCGGACAGTCATGACACAATTTACAGAGGAATAAAACACCATAAACCACACTTACATACACACACACACACACACACACGCACACACACTCGCACCCCTTCAGAAGGGCAGACCTCGTTTAGCTGGCAGCGTCAGAGTGTACAGTTCCTGAAGAGGAGGTTGCCAATCAGGGAGATGCCGAGCAGAGTCTGCTGCTGAGGCCTGAAATTTACAGCTCCAAGAAGCCGTTTGCTGCTGCCGTGGCTGCTAACGCATCATAAGGGGTGACGAATACGAGTAACTTGTCACCGGGGTATGCTTAGATCTTCACATTCTGTAATCAGGGGGTGAAGGTGTGAGCACTATGATACTTTCCCTGGTTGTATTTCTCTCTGAGCATGACTAGGGAGTAGAGAATGTCTAGATATTTCTCATGTCTTTTTTTTTTTTTTTGCGGTACGCGGGCTTCTCACTGTTGTGGCCTCTCCTGTTGCGGAGCACAGGCTCCGGACGCGCAGGCTCGGCGGCCATGGCTCACGGGCCCAGCCGCTCCACGGCATATGGGATCTTCCCGGACTGGGGCACGAACCCGTGTCCCCTGCATCGGCAGGCGGACTCTGAACCACTGCGCCACCAGGGAAGCCCTCTCATGTCTTGATTACAGGAAGCTTCCCTATGTTTTTGGCAATTGACAATTTAATAGGAGTTAGTTTTGCAGTGAGAGGAATGTGTAGCTTGCTCCATCATTGAGATTTAGGAAATACCGTGATGTGCGTGCACTTGAGATGCCTGATGATTACTGTATCTGTTGGGCAGTGGTCCTGTACTTTTGAGGGAGGAGCAGTATTGACCTGCTGTACGAGCTGTTTTGCTGGGTATGGCTTTGTGGAATTTTTGGTTTGAAGGTGGGATAGCAGTATAGCACGTATCATGGATACCTCGTGGCCCCTTCCCCTACCCCCATGTGCTGTAATCCATGTCATACAAATGTGGGATTTTGAAGCATAGGGAAATCATTAGCTGAGGTCTTTTTCTTTTGGTCAGTTGGCCAAGCCACTGCTGCTGTCTTTAGGGAGTGAGAGGGAGATTCCATTATGATGGGCATTTTTACTTGGCATTAATGTGTCTAGGTGATAATGGGAACAAGATGTACTCTTTTTTTTGCGGTTACTGAGTCTGTGTTCTCGGTTATACCTTCTTGGCTGTTTTTAAGTTCTACACTTAAAATGATTGGGCCTGGTATAAGGGGCTCTTTGATTTGGAGGGTCCTATATACTTTGGCACCACTCATACCTAGGTGATCATTCCTGACCTTGACTCGGTCCTCTTGTGACTACACATGATGCTTTTGATTACCTTTGGACTTCACTGAGCTTTTCTGGTCAGGTGAGTTTTGGATTCTGGCTGTCTGAGTTTTAGCGTTATCCTTTATGTGACTCTCAGATCTATGAAAAAGGTTATAGCAGAATGGCTGTGGTTATTTGAGCGTGTTTTATTTTCTTTCCTAAATTTAGGTTTGCAAGTTAATCTTAGACATAGTTGAAAATTAAAAATAATTACCCCCTCTCCTAATCTACACAGCTCTTTCTCAGACCCTTTACTACTCTTTTGGCCCTGGCCTGTTTCTCTCTACACTGCTTCCATTACTTACCGTGTTAAAACCCCAGGATGTCTTCCCATCCACGAGCAGTAGTCAGCCATCCATGGATTTATAGCTTGATTCCAGCTGTCATCTTTCTTTTTTCACTCATTCTGTTTGATGGTGCTTTCCTCCTGCTATTTCCTTTCATGTATAATTTCTCACTTGGTTTTGCTTTTTGCTCCTTCTTCAGATTGTCCCTTAAATTACTCTTTACTCTTTTTTTGTGTGTGGTTGGCTGGTTCTCTGGAAAAGGTAGAGACTAGCCACTTAAGCAGGAGTCTGCAAATAAATGGGTGTATTCTGTTGTAAAAGGTTGTGAGCCTTCCAGGGAATAGTTAGTGAAGACTCTTTTAGGATACTTACCAGTGTGATACCCACCACAGCAAAGGAGAGGCCAGCTCCTTTTGTTTCACATATAAAAGAGGAAGGGAATTTTGCAAGTCTACACTCATGGTGCAGCTGATCCTTAGTTTGTTCAGCTACCTGTTTGCTCCTGATGGGGTCTGATTGAAGCCTAGGAGAGTTAGTTTTGGTTCTGCAGACGGTGACTGTGTTTTGTAGTCAATAGCTACCTCATAGCAAAGTGTTACTTGCAAAAATTCCAAACAGCCTTTGTAACAACAGGTTCTGAATATAATTGGGTGAATTGTAGACAGCTGGCTGAATTATGAGGTCTAGTTACAACCCTGATGTGGTCCTAGTCTGGTTTCAATGGAATTTTATTCTCTACACATTGGTGGAGTGTTCTAATAACCTCCACAGAGGAATATTTGTGCTTTTGCCCTTGAATAGATACCCTTGTAAACTACCCCAGATTGGGAGTTAATCATTGGCTGAGAGTGGGGTCCAGTGTTACTGGCTTCGGGTTCCAAAACAGAGATGCCCATAGTAGTGCTCTGAAAAGGAGGCTTTCAGAGTAGTTGAAGTAATATATTAGCAATTTAATGTTTCTGCCGGTGAGATCAACAGCTGAGCATCTCCTTTCGCACACTGAGATGACAATTCTTTTTGCCCTTCACTTGCCTTTGATTTTTCTGCTCTGCATTGGCGTGTCCTATTTTGGTTCTTTCTCATCTAGTGCTGCTACCTTCTTCTAATCCAGCCCTTGCCTCTTTTCCTAGAATCATGTTGTGATGGGCATTTTGATTGTAGCTTAGAACCTGTTTCAAGGAAAATCTTCAATAGCACGTAGAGACTGGATTTCCAGTTTGTAAGCTTTGTAGTTAACCACAAATCTTGGTCAGGGCAAAAGATTTAAAAAAAGCTTGACCGTCTTTATGAATGATACAGATCCTGCCTCGATGAGAAATCACCATCTCTTTGGGGGCTGATAATTATAGCATAGTTTTCTTCAACATTGTTGTACCATAAAGAAAGATATTGGATCTACCCCAGATGGCTCTTGATCTCATCCTTCTTCCTGTAATTGGGTGTGCCTTGCTCCTTAGCATGTGTGCTATGAGATTTGGGCTATCGAGGCAACATTTAAGCATTTTTGCCTTCTCGCCCACAGGTGATGCAGGTGCTGAATGCCGATGCCATTGTTGTGAAGCTGAACTCTGGGGACTACAAGACCATCCACTTGTCCAGCATCCGACCACCGAGGCTGGAGGGGGAGAATACACAGGTGAGATGAGAAAAGCAGCAAAGCCTCTTTTCCAGAACCAAAGGGGAGGAGATGGAGAATTAGTTAGATGTGGTCCATGTGTGGGAGAATGCTAATGGACAAGTAGTGTAAATCGCTAAAGTATTATTTCCTAGCATCTGCAGCCTAGCTGCTATTGGGCAGGTCTCAATTTCTCCTGAGCCACACTCACTACTCTCCCTTCATTTTCGATGGGCCCTGTTGGCATTCCTCCCTAATGGGCTTGAGAGGAGTTAGGGTTGGTATATGTTAGGTGGTAAATGAGTCTTGTTTATTAATGAGATCTTATTATCTGAGGATAAGGGGAGGAAAAGATCTATGTCTCACATGCATGATAGTAAGGCTTGTTTTGCTGGTCATTTTGATTTGATCTGTATGTTTTTGCTCTAGGAAGAAATGAATTTTGGTATATATATTATCTGGGGCCACCTACTCATCTTTTCCAAGTGGTAACTAGAATTATTAGCTGTACTGTGTCTTGCTGTTTGTTGGATATTTTGGCAGCAAGGGTGCTTGCCTAGCCAATGTGTATGATTTTGGTATGTCAACTTTGAGAAATTATGTTTAGGCTGAAAACTGCAGGCAGTTTTATTTTAAATTCTGTGGTCATTTTCTTTCCATTGTTATGTTATAAGAGGTTGGGGAAAGGGATTGTGGTTGAACTTCTTTGTTTGTCTGGCTTTCTTGTTTTTACAGACATCTTTTTAGCCCCTGTTTTTGCCTTCTGATAACTAAAGTGTATAACTGTGTCGATTGGTTATAGAACTGGGTCCTTAGTGAGAGCTGGTGCCACAGGCAAATTGAATAGGGTGGTTGAAATTAGTGCTATGTGGCTTTTTAATGTATCCCTTTTGTAGTTCTAGAGACTTGAAATTTGCTCTTCTGATGTTTTGCACGTCTTGGTGCATTCACGAGTTGAAATTCAGGCCCTGTTTTCATTTGTGTGAGAGTTTAGAGACAGCCCATAAGAGTCAAGTGAAAATATTGTGATTGTCTTTTGAGTCAGATCATGCGTAAGAAACCCATACAGGATGGGTTCTTTGAATGTCTGGCCAATCAGTTCATCTCCACCCCCAACCCCCCAGCCTTTTTTTTCCCACAGAGGAGGCAATTTAATGCAGCAGACAGGATTGTGGTAAGGTTGAGAATGTAAATGCACGAAAGCCTAGAAACGCCAAAATGAGATTCTCTCAGTAACTGTAGCTCTGCCTCATTGCACAGAGTAAATACACATGTCCAGTTTTGTCAGCGCTGGGAGTAGTCCACAGTTCTGCATCTGTGCCATGCAGTTGGAATTAAGGTTCCCACGGCAACCACAGCTTTGGAATTCTTGAACATTAATTTTTTGTTTTGTTTTGCTTTGCGGTACGTGGGCCTCTCACTGTTGTGGCCTCTCCCGTTGCGGAGCACAGGCTCCGGACGCGCAGGCTCAGCGGCCATGGCTCACGGGCCCAGCCGCTCCGTGGCATGTGTGGTCCTCCCAGACCGGGGCATGAACCAGTGTTCCCTGCATCGGCAGGCGGACTCTCAACCACTGCGCCACCAGGGAAGCCCTTGAACGTTAATTTTTGTGCCTGCATCATCAGCCAAAGCATTATGTTAAAGGAGACTGAGTAGCTGAATTTTAAGCAGTCTTTAGGGGCGTGGGGGAGTTATAGCTTAGGTCTGACAATAGCAAGTTTTCTGGAGTAAGAACTAAACTACCACTGAGAATTTTTCATTTTTCTCGGATCCTTTGGAACTCCTCAGGGGGTAATGGATGGATTTCCCTTAGCCTGGCGGATGACAGAAAGTTGTTGGAATACATTTCCCAGTTTAGGCAGGATCATGTTTATAGAATTTCTTGTTCTTTACCAAGGTAGGTTATCTCTCATTTTATTTGTTAGACTTCTGTTCATTCCTGAGATCTTACTCCATTTTTTAAGAAAGTTCTAAGTGAGTCTCAGCTCTAAGAGTCAACATATGGCTTTTGAGTGAAATGAAGAATGATTTCCCTTATTTGTTCATTAAATTCCTTTGGAAGATTTTAATGAGAGTCACATAAGAAATTAATATAATACACTTTGAGTACAGTGGTGGTGGGTGCTGTGAAGAGCCCTGTCGTGGTGGGTGCTTGGGAAGTCTTCCCAGGAGCAGCTCGTATACCTCTTGAGTGCTCACGGACGAGAAGTGAGCAGATGAGAGAAAGGACACTCTAGACCATCACTGTCCAATAGACACATAATGTAAGCCCCAAACGTGAGCTCTGTGTGTTATTTAAAATTGTCTAGTAGCTATGTTTTAAAGGACATTAATTTTAATGCAGTTTATTTGACTTACTATATCCAAAACAGTATCATTTCAACATTTAATGAATGTAAAAAATTCATGAGATATTTTACTTTTATTTTTACTGTGTCTTGGAAATCTGATGTATATTTTATACTCGGATCTCAGTTCATCCTAGCATATTTCTAGGGCTCAGTAGCCACAGGTGTGTAGTGGCTACTGTAATGGACAGCACAGGTTTAGGAATTCAAATGAATAGGTTCATTGTCATTGATAAATACTTACTGGGAACCCACTTTGTACCAGATGCTATGCTGGGGTTGCAGTGGGGAATAAACCCTCATGGAACTACTCTCATGGAACTTTAAAATCTAGTAGGGGAAATTCACAAGTAATCACGTTTATGTCTTGTGTTATGAAAGGAAAGGTTAGCGTTTATAAGAATGCATAATCTGGGAAGGCTTCTTTGAGGAAGTGACTTTTAAGGCCTGAAGGCTGATTAGGAGTTAGCTAGGTAAAAAGTGAGGAGAAGACAATTTCTGACCAAGACAGCAGCAATGACAAGAGCCAGGTGAGTTTGGGAATAGGGAATGGATGGCCTCTGTGGATGGTGCATGAGTGGTGTGATGCCTGTGTGGTCCAAAATATGGGCGGGGCAGATCATGCATGTCCTGTGAATATTCCCGGATAGTCATGAAAAGAGAGAGAAGTGGGGCATGTGATGAACTGTGAGTAGTTTTGTATGACTGGAGTAGAGGCTGCTTAATGCCAGGGGTTAGTAAGAAATGAGTTTGGGGGTTAGGCAGAGGCCACGTGTTGAAAACATGTCTGCCATGCCTTGTAGGCTTTTGTCTTGAACGATTTTAAGGGATGGCGCCTTTTGGGTTTGCGTGTGCTTGTGTTGGTGGCTTTCATTTATAAAACATGAACGTACTTTGCGTCTATAAAAGAAGATCATGCTAGATGAAAACTGATCTGTAGCGAGGGGTTCTGGTTTTGTTTTTGGTGAAGCTCACCTGGGGGTGAAAGGTATGAGGAAGGAGAGGCTGTGGATGTGGCTCCAGTAGCCTCTCACCCTGGAGGAGTCTTTCTACTTAAAGAATTCTCCCTGGAACCCTCACAATGAGTGGAGATTTTGCTCTCTGCTTATCTGAAAGAGATTTACAATATGGGTGTAGGAATAGAAATCACCCAGAGATCCCAGTGAGGCTGTAACTATATGTGTGTAATGACTAGGCAAGCAGGAGTCCCCTTGGAGTCTTTGGTTTCCCTAGTGTTCTTTACTGTATACCAACAGTTCCTATACTACAAGGGGAGTCCAGTCAAGTACTCAAGGCATGGATGTCGGGACCTCTGTTAGGCCACATTGCACCCTTGTGCAGGTTAGAGAAGGGTGCCCCTTCCTTCAGGCAGCCTCACGTCAGGGCACATGGCTTGGCAAGTAGAGTGGAGGCTGAATTTTAGCTCCCACTCTCCCTCGGTCCACTTGGCCAGGTGCCCTCGTGCACAGCACAATGTGTACAAGACGATGCGGCTGTCCTAGTTAGAACAGGGCTGATGGACTCTCCAAAGAAGATGTCTTGGCTGTGTTTTGGGAATTGGGGAGTGGTCTCGTACTTACAGAAACAAAGGATGCTTGAGAGTTGTTTGGAGATGACGGAGGGACCGTGGAGGGTGCTGAATGAAACCCTCAGGAGATTGCCTTCTCTCGAATTTGGGGACATTTTGGGGGAGGGAGTGTCAGTGGCTTTGAAATGGAGAAAAAGTAACTTGGCAGCTTATGGTATTGGAGCTCATTCTACACAAAAGAACAGAGTGGGATAAGGTGCAGATTAAGGAACTGGAGGAGGAGATGAAGAGGGAGAGTCTTTGCATGAGCTTCCTCGGGGGCAGGCAGGTGGTGTGCAGAGACTCCTGCTGTGGGTGGGCCTCCCTACAAGCTCCCAGATGATGACCCAGTGGGGCTTGCCCTTCAGGTAAGAACGGGGAGGTTCTTTTAATGTTTATCTTCCCCCTACCCTAAAAATTAATGTCACATCAGCTAATACAGATCTTCTGAGACACCTCTGTATATTGTGGGGATAGTAGGGCAAATTGGATTTTCCTTTTTTTAAATATAGAGACAAATTCATTTCTATTAAATTATACATGAAGGCAAGGAGGTTTTGCCCAAGGCTAACTGTGTACTTCCATTTCCTCCTTTTGGTTACTTTCTAATTGTAGCCAGAGGAAGGGCTCTGGACAAAACTGCATGATCAAAGGAACTGTTTGCATTCTAGGCAGCTCTTTTCCAGTAGCACCCGGAAATTCATGGGTTAGCCACGGCTCCCAAATTTTGGTTAGTGCTTGATTTGTTGCTGGAGCATGTGACAGAGTTAAAAGCTAGAGTGTGTAGTATTTCCCTCAGAAGGAGTACAGTTGGATGTCTGATGCTGTTGATTCTGTTTCTGTGGCACCAAGCTTTTGGATTATTAGGGTGAATCCAGTGTCATCTCTTTGGAGATACAGCTCCTTCAGGCTGAGATCCATTTTGGACACTGGTGTGTGGTGCTCCTGTGACCCGAACATGTATCAGGGTTTCTCTAAAGGTGTAGTGTGTGTTATCCAGTTGTTTGCCACAAAGATACAAGTGCTAAATCTTGGAGAAAGGCTATGGGTTTTCTGAGCTGCTGCCTTAAAGGAGATAACATACTGTGCATCTCAGGACTTCCTAGAGAGCTTTCGGCTTTGATCTGAAACTGGGAAACCTAGTGCTCTATTGCCCAGGGCTGCTGCGGGCTTTGTGTTACACTTGGAGTGTTAATGACAAAGGAAATACAACCCCTGGGCATTTGATGAAGGGGCTGACTTATTTCCCCATGAAGTCCGATCTTGCGGTGCTATTGTAGTGGGCAAAGACAACACACACACACACACACACACCCCACCCCCGGGAAGTGTGGAAACCCTTCCCCTCATCTCTCATCTGTGGTTTCGTGCTTTCAGCTTGTATTGGTTTCCATCACCCTGTCTTTCAGCCTCCTCCCTGTGAACTTACTTACCAGATAAATGTTCTTTCACAGCACGGCCTCTAAATATTCAGACCTGGGCACTGTAGGATCAGTTTTGTTAAAGCTGCAGTCTGCCTAATCTCCCACAGTCCTTGCTGCCTGTTTGGGGGGTGTGTTTCCCAGGCCTGAGCCCACTGGGTCTCCTCTTTAGGCAGGTGATGGGAGACGGAGCTGCAGGTGGGCACATTATTAGTGATACCTCGCAATGCTTAAGGGTTTTTTCTCAGAGGCAGGGTGGTTTCAGGTGCTCATATCACCATTTGTTGTGCAGGACCCCAGGGTGCTTTGCCATTTAGACATGATTGAAGGTGGTTCTCAACCTATTTCCTCCAGGTTAGATTTCTGAAAGCATGATGAGTGGTCCCTCTGGACCCTAGAGCAGACGATGCTGCCAGCCGAGATGCATACCAACAGGAAGCTCTGGGGCTGCAGTCCCTAAGTGTAACAGGGGCAAACCCGTAAACCCACTGACTGTGATCTTGCGTGTGTGACTGGGAAACATGAGGCAAATAGCAAATTACAGAGGGACTCGAGCCTGGCATTGAGGACCTTGGAGAAAAGCAGAAGCTCTCTGAAATGGATATAGCATTTCACCGGTTTCCAATGGAGAGATTTGGGGACTTGCAGCAGTGTGATCAAAGGACATAGAATATGTCAGAGCGCCAGCAGAGGCATTCTGTACCGGCTTCAGATTTGTTTGATCTGGGCAGTTTTGAGGAGAACACTTGAAACTTCTTTGTTAGAGGACTGAAAAAATTACCATTAGGAGACGATGGCTTGGTCTTAGCTCATCTATTTAAGATTCCAGGATGTATATATCCAGTCATTTTTTAAAGATGAATACCTGTGGTTCAGCTGGAGTGGTCACCAGAGTCAAGATATTTCATATCTGGGGGGATCCAGTTTCCTAAAATGTATGTTCCACCGCCCTTTATAAATGAATTATAACCTGGAGAAGACAGCAATTGCCTATCTATTTCCCTTTGGTTTACATTTTTCTCTCTGTTACAAATTATGTTTTCTTTTGTGTCCTTTAGCTCATGCAACCCCTTTCCCACGATCTTGCCTCTCCTCTACAAATAATTTTTGTGGGAGTTTAACAGTCTCCTAGTGGGTCTTGCTGGTTAAGCCTTTCCCAAACCTTGTGCATTTATGTCTTTCAATCCATCTCTCTCTCTCTTTCTTCTCCGTTCACTTAATCATCACTATTACCAGTTCTGTATTTTCAATTTATCTGCATCTTCCCAGTGCTGCTGTGTTCATATTTCTTGTCTCTGTTTAGTCCTGTGAGCTGCAGTAAGTTTCTTTTGTTTCCAGAGTTGACAGCCTCATCATATTTACTGTCCTGTGACCATTTAACATAGCTGCTGTGCTGAGGTAACCCTCTTTCTTGCCTTGGTTCTCGAAAGCCTCTTTAGGCCAGGGATTTCCATACCCAGTCCTTTCCTTCTCTGTATCATCCTGTTCTGTCTGTTGATGTCCAGGCCTGCTTTCCACCGTGAAGCCTAAACTCCCCTGACGGCAGGAATGGTATGTTTTTCTCCGCTTCCTCTCTCCCCTCTTTTTCCGAAGCTTGCAGAATGCTGTGACTACTGTAGGCAGTTAATAAATGTTTAAATCGACGTTGTCTGCTGAGGCTGAAGACCTAATCCATACATTATTTTTGAGCGACATCATTTTTAGCACTCCTAATCCATCGCTGATATCTGTGACTGCTTCTGCTAGCCATTGCAACTTGAGCCAGTGTATTGGTGTCGAAAGGCCCCAGGAGGGAGTTTTTGCAGTCGGGTTTTTTCCTACTTCCTAATTGGATTGCTTGTTTTGATGGTCAGGTCACACACGGCTTGGTTTTCTGTAGGCACTTCCTCTTCCCCACTCCTGGTTTCAATCTAGTTGCCGCCATTGGGGTGACGAGCCCTGCCTCTCCCTGGGCACTGGTTTTCCTCATAATAGTATTCCAGTAGCCCGGGCAGATTGGCTTCAGTCCACCAGAGGGGTTAATTTCAGGATTTTAAGTGCTTCTGCATGTTGGCCCCCAACTGACTTTCTTTTAACACCTCTACTCTTATTCAGGCTTTCCCAAATTATCCCTCTTTCATAGATAGCAGTTCAGATGTCTTGATTCATTGGAGTTTTTAGGTGCGCTTTTTCCCCCTGAGGGCTATCTATTTTTTTTTTTTTTAAACTCTTGTTGACCTTGTTGGTTGTCACATTATTTCTTTGCTTGGAAAAAAATTTAAAATCAATTAGAGAAGCTTTCCCTTCATCTTTCTCTCTTTATTTATGAGATACTGATTGCAGAGCTACCTACACTGTGTTTAGATAAATTACTTTTTTTTTTTTTTGGCATAACATTTATATGCAAGGCAATTTTAGTGCAGTCATCCAGTGCCTTGCACTTCTGCAGGCCAGGGTTGTAGGTTTCATTCCTTGGTGGACTGATTAGCTTTGTACTGGGAAAATTTTGTTCAGTTCAAAACCCAAACGTTTCAGTTCCTCATGTGTTACAGGTGCTGTGGACCTGGGAAATTATTTTTATTAGTAAGATGCTTATAATCTTAGAAATTGAGTCTCAAATTCTGACCAGTTTGTGCACGGTGTGGTCACAAGGTAGACTTTAGACTGGGTGGTAGATTGTGGATGAAGCAGTATCAGGTCATGTCACTGCTGTGGAAAAGGCTTTTCAGAACTGAGACTAGAAGGGGAAGCTGAAGGACACAGACGGTTGCTTTTTTTCCTCCTGCAAATGACAGGCCTATTGCTTAGGCATATTTCTAATGTCACTTTTCATTTTAGCCCGCCTTTGAAATCCTCGGCCAGTTTGTGAGTTGTTCACATTTTTATAGGCCTTCATCTCACCATCTCATGTGATCCGAGCCTGTTTTCAGCTGCAGATGCCTCTGCGTGGTTCAGGGTTGTGTTGGTGGCCACCTTGGCATATTGCTATTTCACAGGAGGAGCTCTGTTCGGTTTAGCCATGAAGACATCATGGAGACTTTGTGCTCCTTACCTTTTCACTTCTCTTCTAGAAGCCATTGGATATAATCTCCTTCATCCTTGTCTCACTGTATTGGGCCCTTCGTAAGGCTGAGCAGAAGCTTCCCCTTTATGTGGGCATCTGCTGCGTCTCTGTGTTCAGACATCGGTACCAGAATCTGGTTCCTTCTGCTGGTCTGCTGATTCTGGATAACCCACGTTAAGGGATGCCTGTAGTTCCTGTAGTTTCTAGTTTCTGCTTTAAAATGCCCTTTTCTCTCGTCCCCCTTTCATACTCTGTATGATTTTTCTGGGGCGAGTAGATTTCGCCGTTCTTCAGATCTGTTGCCGGCTCACTCCCTGGCCCATAGTTGATTCTCACGTGTTTGTTGTATAGTCTCCTTTCCTTCTCATCACTCTCATCTCATTGTTCATAATCTGGGAATGTGCGGAATGGACAGACTACACCTGACACTTGACTCTCTGACTTTACTGCTCTATCTTTCCTGGGATGTTTTCCCCATCAGTACTAGGGAGGCTGGTAGAAAGGTTTGAGGTTTTTTCTTTCTTTTTTTTTTTTTTTAATGTACTGTTGTCTTTTGTAAGGTGGTCTGGAATTCAGAGAAAGCTGCATTCTTTCATACAGAACTGCCTTTAGCATCTGCTCATCCGGCTGGAGGGGCTTGTTTTAGAAAGCCTGCCCTGCAGAAGCTGTAGGTGGGTGTCTGCGGAGGGGCTGCTGGTGTGCCCCATGCCCAGGCCGGCTCCCTCAGGCTCTGGCTGGAGCAGGTCCCTACGGATGGGGGTGCAGACTGTACCACCCACCCTAGTCTCATTGGCCCCCCTTTTCCCTTTCCCTCTTAGTGCAGCTGCTATGGGGGAGCGCACACACTGTGTTTTGCATGGGAGGGCTGGCGGCCGGCTCCCCTTATTGGTTTTGGCCATTGGGACAGCCAGGATTATTAGGCCAGTTTGTTCTTTAAGATGAGGGATACTTGACATCACTCAAAGCAGCTTATTTTATTTATTTCTTATTTCTTATAAAGCGCAAAGAAGTTATCCCAGCCCTATGCTCTTCCTTTCAGTGTGTATTAAGCTACCAGCTCAGTGTTTTCTTCAGGAAAACATCCGGGTTCCTCCCTGCCCTTGGCCAGCCTCTGCGTCACCTGCGAAGATCCTCTGTGGTGCCTGCCTCCTCGATCTTCAAGCCCTTTGGCTTCACCCCTTCCCTCACCCCGTTCCAACCCTTTTCTCTGGGAGGAGTGATGGTTCTTTCAGTCTAGACGGTCCTGTTTGCATACCAAGAAGTTACAGTTATCCTGGAGATGCATGGACTCCGTAATATCAATGTTACGGAAAATGTAAGCTTCTCAGTTGAGAAGCCATAAGGCGGCTTCTGCTTGTAACACCATTTGGGCCCCTGGTTATTATTAGATATCCATAAAATCCCACAGTGGGAGAAGAGTCACTGGGGCTCTGTTTGAGAGAGATGTCTCCATCCCCAGAGATACAGATTAGCCCTAAGGTACCTGCGGTAGTAAATGGGACTTGACAAACTGAAAATTCAGGGCAATAAAATCCTACAGCCTTTCATCTCTCACCCTCATCATCCCGCAAGAAATGAATTCCCAGAGCAGAGCTGATAGTGTTTAATATCTCTGTCTTGAACTATAATTGAATGTGCTCAAGTGGGAGCATGCTCTCTTCTTGCTCCTGTGCCCATCTCCGAGTGGCTACTCTGGAGACTTGTGGCCTGTTTCTTTGTGTCTCTACCCTCTTGCCCTCTCCCGACATCATCTCCCCCACCTCAGGGTCCTCAAAAGTTTTAATACAAGCTGGTGCCCTTTCTTTTGTGCTTTGACTTGGAAGTATTTCTGCAATTATCTGAATGGTGAGAGTATGGATTTGTGCTTCTGCCACTCTAGTTTTCCTTTGGATTTCTTTTAACAATTTTTTTCTCTTTATTTTGGATGTGGACCATTGTTAAAGTCTTTATTGAATTTGTTAGAATATTGCTTCTGTTTTATGGTTTTGGTTTTTTGGCCCCGAGGCATGTGGGGTCTTAGCTTCCCCAACCAGGGATCGAACCCGCACCCCCTGCATCGGGAGGTGGACTGCCAGGGAAGTCCCTGGAGTTCTTTCAGTTACCTCTCCTATCCCTGCTGTGGTGCCTCCCATTCCCCCTACCACCCTCCCTCCCAGAGCGCAGACAGGAAGTTTGTAAGCTTTGATGTGAATGATGACGTCACTCCAGGCACAGGCAATTTGGTCATCCTGTTCCTGTTCTCCTGAGTTACAAAGGAGCTCCTGACTGCCCCTGGTGTCCCCCTCGTCTTGAATGTTGCTCTGAAATTCTCTGGGCTGTGTTTTGGATGCTGCATGAGCCTGCAAATGAATCCTCATTTCACCTCTGTAGAGTTGAAGTTCACTGTCTCCCTTTAGCTGCCTTGCTTTTGGTTCAGCCAGGAGCGTCATCTTTAAACCTGAATTCACTACTTAAAGCATGAACAACCAAACTGGCTTGCTCTAGTTTTCTTGGATAACTACATTTAAGCTGCTTATTAAATGTAATTTTTTTTTTTTTTTTTTTTTTGCGGTACGCGGGCCTCTCACTGCTGTGGCCTCTCCCATTGCGGAGCGCAGGCTCCAGAAGCGCAGGCTCAGCGGCCATGGCTCACGGGCCCAGCCGCTCCGCGGCATGTGGGATCTTCCTGGACCGGGGCACGAACCCGTATCCCCTGCATGGGCAGGCGGACTCTCAACCACTGCGCCACCAGGGAAGCCCTATTAAATGTAATTTTAGATTCTAGAAAACTACATTGGCGTGGTTGAAGCCAGGCCAGTATCCCTCTGCTCCAAGAATTTACATAATTTATGTCTTCGTTGGTCAAGTCTCTAAATCTATAGCTGATAGATACTGATTTGAAGCAGGTGGCTGACTGATCGCAGTCGAGTCTTTGCTTTTTAAAATGAGGCTGTGCAGGGTGCTTGCGGCGGGGCAGAGTTTTTCCTTCTTCATGACACTTGTTAAAGAACAGTAAGGTACACTCGATGCAGCACATTTATGATAGGTGTAGGGGCCACTGCAATGGGGTTTTGCGTGGAAGAGAGAGATTGGGCTCTGGATACCACAAGGAGGGTGGGAGTTTCTAATTAAGGAGCAGGGTGGGGCTTGGGGATGGTGGAGGATAAGAAACCCAATCAGTTATCCAGTGTGATCAGATATCAAAGGTGGGGAAATCTGGCTAAAATTGGATTCTTGCTAAAATGGACAATGCAGCAATGAACACAGTGCCCAAAAGGCAGGGTCTAGTTGAGAAGAGAGTTCAAAGGAACCTGAATAGTGTTTGGTCAAGGAGAGAATGGCATTTGTGATGTCAGGTTTTAACCTTTGTGTCTGAAACTAGTGGTAGAAGGCTTCAAAACTCCCAGTTCTTTAGAGACTGTGTGGTTCACCTCCATGGTGCCCGTGGGAGGAAGCAAGCCTTAGACAATTGTAGCTTCAAGATACTTTTCCCAACAGCTTTCTCATTTCCTCTTCCGTTGCCGTCTTGACCTCTCCCTCTCTCTGGCGTGGTCGTTGTCTTTGGTGGTGGTCAGGATTAATAAGAGGAAGCCAGGACCTAAGGAGATAGTTTCATTTCCCTTTTTCTCCTGTTACCTTCAGTCTACACTGACTGTGTCTTTTCTGCTCAGTTATAACCTCCTGCCATGGCTAATTCAGGGATGCAGAGCCCCTGTGGTAGTAGAGGTAACTGAGCTTAATGCAGCAGGAGACTTGAGGGTATAAAACCTAAGGAAGCAGTTTTTGACTCCTCCGCACCGCCCCATGCTTGTATACCTTAAAGCGTTGTGGTGTTGCTGAAGTGACTTGGAATTCAGAAGCTGGGGAGTAGGGACTCATTGCTCTTTCTGGCTTCTGTTTAACCTCGGTACATTTCTTCCACCTCTGCCCCCTTCCCTGCTAGGAAAATGATGTTCATATGTGTCGTTCTAAAGTATCTCCCGATGGGAAGTTCTGCAAGGGCAAATCATTTGATTGTTAACTGTTAGATTCACTGCAAATATGGCTGCCAACATTATCGCCCCTCATCTGCTACAGATGAGCTCTGGCCTTCTGGGTTTTCACAGGACTGCCCTGAGGACAAAGATTAAGTGGATCTCCATTGATGCCATATCTTTTAATCGAACAGCCAACTTGCAGTGTGGATAGGGGTCTGCCACGGCCCTTCTCTTCCTGGCTTCCCTTCCTCCCACCCTCCCTCCAAGCCCCAGTGCAGAGGCAGAGGCATGCACCCTGTTGGTTCTCACGTGAAATCCAGGCTTTAACCCCGGAGTAGAGGCTAGGTCGCGGTGTGGTTTGTAAGCTACTTGTGTTCGAGTCTCTGCGGTTGGAGCCTGGAATGTTCATCTTTCACAGTTGCAGCTGTTTCTGTTGAGACTAGTGTTCTGGGTTGTTGCTCTTCGCAGTGGCCAAGAGGTGGTTTACTTTTCTAGGATTTTGGTCTCTGACGGTACCGTTTTTCTTCCTGGAGCCGGACTTAAACGCAGTAATATCTCTGCTGTTTCCTGGATGAGCTTTTCTCCCCCCAGGTTTCAGAGCCAACTGTGAAACCAGCCGTATCCCTTCTCAGCTTAGAACATCTCCTGAGGATTCCAGTGAAAGGAGATATGAGAGTTCCACCTGAAGAAATTTGTCTGCTTCGGAGGACAGAGCTCTCTAGGGAGCAGTGGAATTTCTTAGGGTATATGACATACTATTTGAGCTGCTGTTTAGTTGAGTTGGGGCCTGTTAGCAGTTTCTGGGTGAACTTCATGATAAAAAGTGAAAATGTTCATGAAGTGGTGTGCTGTTAGAGCTGGATTCACACCTCATGTGTGCTTATATTCACTGGATTTGCAAGGCAGAGAGAAGGGTGCAGGAAGAGGAGTGTGCCTGCCTTCAGCACGTGCAGGCAGCGCTCAGACGGATGGAGGAAAATGCAGGTGTTTTATGGCACATACACAGCTTGGTCATGGTTCAGGACACAGCATACAAGATCCTAAAGCGCCTTGTGAATCGTGACAGGCGCACAGAAGTGCTCGCGCGTGTTTAGTATTGGGTGATGAGGACTCTATTGGAGGAACACTTCTTTTTTTAAGGTCTTAGAGAAGGTCTTCTGCTCAGCTCGGCTTCTTTTCAGGGCTCAGCTCTGAGCTTTACAGGCTGAGAAGTGCAGTCTGTTTGGCTGGTTAATTGATTTGTGATCTGAAAGTCAGTTTGTGGATGTATTCATTCATGATATGAAGTCCAGCTGCCAAGTAGACTGGAAGGTTCTAATGGGCCAAGGTGTTCTCTTTCTTGTAGAGGAAGTCTGTTTATTGTTTACAGAATTGGAGTAAAGGGGGTGCTGGATACTGAGGAAGGCTCAGGTGCCCTGGATACCCACATGGCCCAGGCAGAGTGTGGCCCAGGGCATGTGTTAGCTCCCCCCTCCCCGTCTCTGTTAGAGAGATGAGGAGACAGAGGCTTGGGAAGATTCGGTAACTTGCTCAAGGCTCCTTCTCTGGTAAGTGCAGGAACCAGGATTCTAACTGAGATCTGTTTTACTTGTCTCCAAACGTGTCCTCTGGACTTCGATGTTGGCTGGGCAGGTTGGTAACCCCTCTCCCTTACACTGGGTGGACTTCTCTCCGAGCTCCTGTTTTTCAGAATTTCTGCCAGCTACCAGAAGCAGCAGCTGGTTCTGCTTTCTTATTTCGATGTATTTTGACAAATTAAAATATTTCCCGCAACTATTTTGGAGGCACATAGTTGATATCAAGAGAGATTCAAATTGATATTTCCAGTGGGTGTTTAACATCAGAAAAGTGGGTGAACTGTGTCTCCTTAATGGTCTTGTCTCCTATATGAAGCTTTCTTGGCAGTACTTTCACTGTTTAGAACAGTCAGGCCAACTCTGTGAAGAGACTGGATTCTCTCTTTTTAGTAGAGTCTCAGTACTCGTCCTCTTTGTACAGGTTTCCGAGCCCTTTGAGCATCTGCTCCTGGATACTTTATTATTTGTTTAGTTTTCATTCATTATTTTCATACAGTAACCCCATTAGATGGCTTAAGCTTCTGATTTCATCTTTACGTACATTCTCTACCATAGACATTTTTTCCCTTCTTATAAATGAAACATGTTCACTTCATAAATTTCAGAAAAATTTTAAAGAAAATGTAAATTATATCTCACCAATCCAGAGGCAACATCAACACTGTTAATATCTCACGGCCTTCCTAGCTGCTTCTGTGTTCATGTTTTGTAACAGAGCACTTCCCCTGGCCTTTAGATAATTTTCTAAAACATGATTTTTAATGGCTGTGCAGTTTTACAGAATGTGGACATACCGTAATTTACCAAGTTTCCACCAGTTTTTGTGTGGATAAATTGTTCCTGGTCTTTACAATTATTATATCCTCATTCTTAAAAGAGAAGCTTTGCCTGAAGTAGAAAGTAGGAAAAAGTCCATTCAGAGCTGAGGTAGCTCTTGGGCGGGTTGTGCTATAACACAGTGCAAGGAATTTCCACCACAGACATGCGTTCCCAGAGGGGCTGATATTTCGCCCTGCTGGCAGAAGGCTCTCTAATCACCTAATTCCTTACCTGTTTGTGTTATTTAGAAGCAGGCGGCGATCCAAGCCCTTTGTGTCTTGCCAGGATGGCTCCCTCCTCCCCACAACAGCTGAACTTGCTGCTTCTGAAATAAAGTGTGGAATAGATGGTAGATCTTCTCCAGGGGACCACTGCTGTCTTCTGTTGCCCTGGCTAGGACATGGTGAGACACTTTAATGGGAACACAGAGGCCCCCGTGGCAGCTTTGTGAGTGTGGCCGGCAGTGATTATTTGTTTCGTCCCACGTGCTGCTCTGTCAGTGACTTCCTTCCACAGTGCGTGCTCCTGTATCTGCACAATTACATTGCAGATTATTACACTGCAGCCTGTTTTGATAAAAACTGTTATCCCCAGGTAAGTGTATAGGAAGCAGCTATATTTAACTAAAAAGCAACAGCACTGGTGGCCAGTAGATATTAAAATCACTATCATAATTTGAAGCAATATTACCAACACTGCCACCCTGAGGAGGATGCTGCCCATTCAAGGTTCCAGGAAAGGAGACAAATGCAGGTTCTCTGCAGCTCTGCTGTCTCTGTTTGAAACCGAAGCACTGGCAACAGTCTTGTCTGATCTCAAGAAGTGGTGTGGTGTTTGCAGAGAGTTATGGCTCAAATCATTGAGGTGATAAGCTACAGTCAGCGCCCCAAATATGCGTTCAGGCAAAAAGGCAGCCATTGACATGCAGGCGCAGGTGTGCAGTGTACTCTTTGTGTGCCCTGTCCCTCAGCAGGTAAACTGTTGCATTCTTTACTTGGCCAGAAACTCTGGTTTGGTGCCTTGGGAGCATAAAGCATATTATGCACCAGCCCAGCAGTTACTTTAACTCCTTATATGGTTAACACCTATGTGGAATAATTAGAAGCCACTAGGAGTTCCTCTAAATTATTCAAATGCACAATTTTGCACTCTTCTTGCTTATTTTTTGTGTGTGTTTTCTCTGAGAGTCAGTACTTGCTGTTGGCAAGTCTCTCCCCACCTGCACTGCCCCCACCCCCAGTTCCCTGCTCAAGACCGGCCCACTGTTTACTCCTAGGGGGTCCTCTCAGGCATAGGCAGTACAGTTGTGGTCACACTGAAAGCTGTTTCTTTAAGGATCGGCTGCTTATCTGGGAGAACTCCATCAGCAGAGGTGAGAGGACCCCAGATTAAAGTGTTGCATCTGTTTACTATTTTTTTTTTTTTCTTCGTGCCTCTCCATTCTTTAGAGATGACCATCTCTTCAGATGAATCCTGGTCCAGGGAACACAGGAGACCAGGGGAGGATGGAGGGATAAGAGCTGAGTTACCAGTCTGCCTATAGCAGGTGTCCTATATGACTCTCCCCCCACTCTGCCTCCACTTGATAAACTTTCTCCCTTTTCCCCTCTGGCTCTGGAGAGCTAGCTGCAAGAGCCAGTAGAGGGCTTTGGAAGGGCACTTCCAAGGTTAGTTGTGTCTGTGCACAGGAAGTGTAAGTGGAGAGATTTTAATTTGTGCATAGGTGTGTAGCCTGGAGGGACATCGGCTCCCTCTGGTTTGATTCTGATGAAACTGAGAGTGGTGGGTTTGTGCTGAAATGTGGCTGCAATTTCAGGAAGGGAAAGAATAGGCAGGGCTGGTGATTATTTTGTGATACTGTGTCATTTGTGTGGGTCCCTCCCTGTAGTTCTGAAGAAGAAATTAGTATATTGGTCATTTGAAAAAGTAATTTTAGCTCCCAGGCTCCCTGTCGCACTTGAGTAACTTTCGGAAAGTGTAATATTTTCCCCAAATCCCATTAAATGCTAGGCACTCTTTCTATATTCCCTTTACTGTCCTTTAACTGATTAGCAAAATATTTATGTGAACCCAGAAGGCTGATTTATTTATTTTATTGTCTTTTTTAATAACTTGCTTCTCCCTAGTGCTGGGTGCTTTCTGAGGCCCAGACAACCACCGTGATTTCTTTGGTAATAGTCATCTGCCCGCCCCTGGCCTGCATCCTCAAGGGACTGCTTTGAGCTCTTCCGATTTAATGAAGCCTCTAGCTGTCCCTCCCCCTGGGTGGGTGATAATAAATCCACCCAAACTGCCCCCTCCCAGGGCCAGTAACTCATTGAGGGTATACAGCTGATCAGTGGATAAGACTCGGCATCCTGACCCCCAGATCCCAGAACATCTATGCAAGAGATGTAGAAATGAAAATGCCACATAGCAGATTGGACCCGAACTTCTTACTCTGTGAGCCTGTTTTGTCTGAGGTCTGAGGGTTTCTTTTACAGTTGATTTCTTGGCCAAGGTGCTCTGGAAATTCGTAAGCACCTACGTCTGCTTGAGTAATTACTGATGAGCATGGTCTCTGAGATGTTGCTCTGGAAGTGGATAACAAATCTTGGGTTCCAAGTCCTAAAATCATGGTGGTAAAAGATTAGTCAGAAGAGAGCCTCTGAGTGCGGCTTGACAACCTTCCCACATGCGTTCCCCCCGCCGGCCCCCAACGCCGCAACCCCCAATATTTGCCAGCCCAAAGCACAGGTACAGCTTTCTAGCACATCTCTTCTGGTTCAGGTTGCTCTCCATAATTAAATTCTTATTGTTGCCTACAAGCACAGATCTCAGGTGTTAAGATGCAGGGCAAAACAGGTTTCTGCAGTCTCTCCTGCTCTAAGGGTAACTGGCTACATTTGTTTGTAATGGACACATGCTTGGTGTGCCTGTGTGTTTGGGGTGGGTATCTTTTATTCATCAAGCATCTTTCGAATGCAGAAGGCTAACAAAAAAAAAGGTAGCTTGGGTACTTTTTTAAACATTTATTTTTTACGTGTTGATTTGGAATCGTGGAAAGAAAAGCACACACAACTTGGAACACAGTAAAAGATTAATGAGAAACAAAGCCATGAACTCATCAGTGTCTCAACTCCACTAAATCACCGCCCTAAAGAATCACAGTAACTCATCTGTGTGTCATGGAACAGAACTGATTATGGTCTGACTCTGGAGCAACATGGCTCAATCAGCAGCGCAATGCAGAGTGGAAATGTTAAGTGTCGAGGTTTTTAATGCAGCGATTTTCAGCCCTTGACTGCACATCAGAATCACCTAGGGATCTCTTAAAAACCTTATGTGCCCCAGGTCTACTGAATCAGAATTTCCAAGTATGGGTATGGGTTCCAGATAGCTTTTTTCCCCCCTTCCCTCCCTCAAAGCTCTTCAAATGCTTCTGATGTGCAGGTATGGTTGAGAACAACGTTTTTTGTGTCCGTGTTTCCTGGGTGGCTGTGGTATGTGTGGGGATCTGGTGGGATTGTTCTGGGCGTGGTCTTAAGATTAAAAGCGATGGCATCTAACCCAAATAAAATCTTGTAGGTGTAAATCTTGTTAAGCTTGCCTTAAGAAATGTTTGAAATAGTTATATTCTTTTAACGCTTTGGGGAATTTTCAGTTATTCCATAATAAAGATGTCATAGCCACTCGTTTCTTAAAAGTTTTAAGTATTTCCCTTCTGAAAAGCTCTTTCCCTATAAAGCATTGTTGCATATTCTGTCTCCTCTGGAGGTAGGGAGAGAAAATTATAGTTGTGATATAGTGATTTATAGTAAACATATCTTTTGATCTTCGGCCCTGTTTCACTACAAAGGTGTCTTTTTTTATGTTAATAAGATGACTGGGCTCACCTGAAGATGGGGGCAGGTTGCTGGGAGAACCAACCTTGTGACTGGAAGTCCCACCCCCTGACCTCAGGGGAAGGGTTGTGCTGGAGGTTGAACCAATCACCGGTGTCCAATGATTTAATCAGTCATGCCTATTTAAGGAGGCCTCCATAAAAACCCGAAGGATTGGGTTTGGAGAGCTTCTGGGTTGGTGAACGCTGGAGATTGGGGGAGAGTGGTGCGCGCTTGGAGAGGACATGGACGCTCTGTGCCCTTTCCCCAGACCTTGCCCTGTGCGTCTCTTCCATCTGGCTGTTCTTGAGTTATATCCTTTTAAAATAAACAGGTAATCTAGTGAGTAAAATATTTCTGAGTTCTGTGAGCTGCTCCAGCAAATTAATCTAAACCCAAGGAGGAGGTTGTTGGAACCTGCAGTTCATAGCCGTTCGGTAAGAAGCACAGGTGACAACCTAGACTTGTGATTGGCATCTGAAAGGTGAGGGTGCAGTCTTGGAGGACTTCGCCCTTAGCCTGTGGGATCTGACAGTGCCTCCAGGTCGTGTCAGAGTTGAGTTAAGTTGTAGGACACAGTGGGCATCAGGAAGTTGCTTGGTGCCATAGGGACCCCTCCACCCCTTCTCTCATCACGCCCCCACCCTCTCCCTGTACGTTGGGGTCAGCACAAGAGTCACTAATAGTAGTAGTGTCTGACTTTTCTGTCTTGTGATTTGGGCCAGTAGTTGCCTTAAAAGCTATAGTATGACCTGATTTATGAAATTTATCTGGGAAACTTTAATTTTCTTTTAGGAATGCCCATAATATTTCAGATACTTCAGTGGGTGTTTCATCCCGGAATTGACTTGTCCTATGTATAACAAACTTCCTCAAGAAATTAAAATGACTCTTTTAAAAATGTTGAATATGATTTTGTTACTGACCTGGGTCCTTGGACTGTTTAGTCAATAGAAGCGGTTAAGAGGCCAGACAGATTTAGGGGCTCATGCTGCAGCCTGAGGGAGCCAGAACAGGAAACAGATACCCTTGCTTGCTTCCCGAGGAAGGTTGGGGGCGAGCTCACCCCTTAAATGGGGTGAGGGTAGGGGGGGATCAGTGGCTTGGGCAGGAAGGCCCAAGTCCCTTGGGTGGTCTGTTGTCCATCCCCTTGGTGGTGCTATGTGCGGGGATCAAGAGCTTTTGCACCTCAAGTGGTGGTTGGTTGGTGGCCTTTTTGTATCTTATTGTTCATAATTGCCCCAACTGCCCATGCTGGACAGTTATTTTTAGTCCCTTATAGTTTCTTTGTATTCTGTTGCTCAGGAGACGTTTGTCCAGCTGCGAGCACTCAGGTAGAGGGTCCCAGGTCCCAGCCTATCTCAATTTCTTTTTCCGTTTCCTCTTCTACAAGATGGCCTCTTGAAATGCCCCTTTCCTTTTGTCCTCTGTTTGCTTGTTCTTTCTTTTAAACATTGTTTGTTAGAGCATTACCTTAAAATTACCTGTGGGACTTAACAACGGCAACACCCGGGAGTCGACCAGAACAATCGATCTCCGGCAATGGAGCAGGCTTTGTACCACAGGTGATTCTAATTCTCACGCTGGATTGCAAACCCCCGGGTTTTTTCTATTGCTTGCCGGTGTGCTTCTTGGCCAGCACTTATCCCCGCCTCCCTCACTTTTTAACATTGCCTTCAGCTGTGTACCTGTTACAGCCCTTATGAGACACCTAATATTTCTCTTCTGCAGGTGACTTTAAAAGGCCACCTTGTTACAATGGAACACGGTAGATTTCTCTACTTTTGAACTTTGCTCCTAATAAATGATAACACTGTGTACTTATTTAGTGTTCTTTTGGGGGAGCTTGGATATCTTTAAAAGCCTTGTAATTAATTCCCCAGTGCTTCCCTAGAGACCGGTAAGGGATTCCTTATTGTTAAATCTAATACCCTGAAATTGCTGGGCTCTGCTGTCTTGTTCTCAGTTGTTCTCAACTTGAATGCTACCATTATGGGGTTGGACGGGTTCCCAGATTGCCTTTCTGATAATCTGAGCAGGAAGACTCACCACCCAGCTTGTCTTTAGCCTGAAGGTAAGTCCTGCAGGAACTTCAGAAAGGTATTCTTTCTAATCTTAGGTGAAGAGATCTACTTGATAGGCAGCTGGTGGCTGAGTGTGGGTAGCCTTAGACAAAGGGTGTTGTGATGTTAGGGTTAGTGTGTGAAAAAGGACGTGAAAGCTGGACTGATCCCAGGTGGAACCCATGAGACCAGAGGACATCATGTGCCTCCAAGATGTGTATCTGGCTGATGTTTAAATTGCATCAAATTAAAGGGTATTTCTCGTTCTCCACTGTGGTGTCACCAAAGGGCGGAATTAGTGTCATTTTCTGCAGCTTTGAGCTTCTGGAACTGTCACTCTCCCAGAGGGTCACTAAGGGTGGTAACTCAGCATTTCACTCCAAAGAGGCTAGAAACGTATCTGGAGGAACTTCTTCGGAGAGTTATTATTCCAGGTCCACTGAACCCTACTCATCGGTGTTGCAGTATATATATATTTTTAAACCCTGTGGTAAGAAGTTCATGTTAACTCCTGTTTGTCATACTTAAAAGAGCAGAAGGTATGCGGGGGGCGGGGGAGTGTGGCAAGCACCACGTACCACTGCTTGTATGAAAGTACTCTGCAAAGCCTGCACCACAGGGATGTTCGCAGTGACTAGTCATTTTCTATCTGTACAGTTTTTCAGGTGGTTACTTAGTCCTTACTTTGAACAATGTATTGCGTTGGGGATGAGGAGGGCTCCGAAGGTACACGATAAACCCTCTGCTGTCAGAAATTCAGTCTGGTAGTGGAAACAACTCCAGCACGCGTTAAACAAGGCAGCATCTGCTACGCGCCGGAAGGGATATAACCAAGTGCTGTGGGGACTCCAAGGAGAGAGAAATCACGCTTGACTTGTTCTTCCCACTTGGGTCCTGGTGCTGGTCCTGCTTGTACCTCTCATGAGGTAGGAACCCAGACACAGACCTGTCACTGGGCAGGGCTGTGGAGGTAACTCGTCACCCCACCCCCGTTTTATTTTTGCTTCAGGGATTTCTGTTTAAACCCTTCAGTCACATCCAGTGTTACAGGACCCAACGTCTCACCCAAACAACTATTTAACTTTCCTCTTGGGGAAAAGGAAGCCACATGTACGACTGGTGCAGAGCTTAATGCTAGGGCAGGAACTGAATCATATGCCTGTCGGAAGCCCCACGAACTTGCAAGGTGTTGGTCATTCATTGTATGTCTTCCATTTGAAGAGGTGCTTTTTGCAGTGTCCAGGAACCTTAGTCTGTAAGGGGTTTTCCCTTGAAGCTCTGCTTTTTACCTAGACATTTTGTGAAGGCCACTCCTCAGGCAGCCCTTGTCATTTTGCTGAATGTCAGCAAGCATTTGCTGTCATTACTCCGATGCCAGGGAGAAAGGTGATGTTTTTACTTTCTAGCAAAATAGCCCCCAGCCTTTCGGTAGCTCTACATTGAAAGGTCAGCACCCTCTCTCTCCTCCTCTTGTCTCCTCTGTCCTCACTGTCATCTTTATAACCTGTCCCTTCTGGAAGCTGTTTTTGTGAAAAGCACCGGAGCCACAGTTTAAAGAGAATGGATTCAGTAAGTCTGAAGGTTCTTGTGTTGATTGTGAGCTTGAGATGGTCACCTTGGTCCTCAGGAAGAAGTTGATTATTTATGGTTTCTGGCTCTTGCAAGAAAGTAGTACTGACTTTTTTTTTTTTTTTTTAAAGTGTGTGTGTTTCGTTTTGTTTTTTAAACTTTAAACATGTATGCCTGTCATTCTTGGACTATTTTACAGCTTGAGCATATTGTAATTTTGAGTAGTTCTCTTATTGAAATTGGCCAAGGTAATCATGGTGGTTTGAGTGGGAGCAGTCTCACCTGCTATTGAGGTTCCATTTTATTTCCCAGTCCTTACACCTGTCTCTTATCAACAGGCATGTAAATTACACATAGATACAAATATTTTTCAAATGTGTAATGATGTTGGTTCTTTTTTTTTTTTTTTTTTTTATTAGTTTCTGCTTTATAACAAAGTGAATCAGTCATACATATACATCTGTTCCCACATCCCTTCCCTCATGCATCTCCCTCCCTCCCACCCTCCCCATCCCACCCCTCCAGGCTGATGTTGGTTCTAATGAAGAACTCAGAGTTGCCCTAGAAGCCCTTTTGAATTAAGTTTGTATGTGGTGTTTTTTAATGATAGTAGATTATAATCTTCCATGATGGTGATTAAGTTGTAAGTTTACTCAAACACCTGTTTATTTAGCAAAGTGATCATGAATATTCCCTTTGCAGTTAACACTGATTTAGGGAAGATCTATATTTATAATTAATAGATATTGAAGGTGTGCTAAATATACTTAGGTTCCTGTTCTTTCCTATTTCCTCCCTGTTCTTTTAATTCATTTTGTTCTTTTTGGTGACCTTATACGTTCTGTTTGCTTCCCTTTGTGTATTGAAGTTATGATATTAAAATCAGTGTACTTGATGAAATGCTTATTTGCTAAGTAAGTCAGTTTTTACTCTTGGCCACCCCTGCACGACCAAGGTAGAGGTGTTGCACACACAGTGAACATGAAGTAAATGTTGTTGCCTGATAGGGCACTTTTGTCTGTTTCTTGGCCTGTCCTGCCCAAGAAATGTTTTGATGGTCACTCAGTTTCCCACATGAATATGTAAATGATGATGCGCTCATTCCCCAAATGGATAGTGGAAAGGCAGAGTTTGCAGAGATAATAAAGACTCCTGTTTATTTAAAACAAAACACCTCCCTCTGAATGCTAAGATGGCCGCGTCAAGTAAATTCTAAAATGACCACAAGTGCAACTGTTTTTTCTCTAAACCTTGTCTCTGTATCTTGCAGATGATGTACTCCTTGAGCAGGATTTCCTTTTTTAAATTTCAATTACATTCATAAACTGATATTTAGGAAGATTAATTCCAAGAACCTTAAATAATAGAACAATACTACTCTTAATCCTTTAAATACCCTCGGTAAGTGGAAGGATACTCATGGGAAGAGGCACTCACTCAACTGTGTGACGATTTGGGAAAAAGATGGAAACAAGGGACTTAATTTGTCCTGTAGATTCAGGCTTTTTTTTTTTTTTTTTTTTCCTTTCTTTTGGTAGAAGCTTTAAGGATGTCTCTGTGTCTTAGTTTCAGAATTTTACTGCTTTGGTTACCAGAATCTTCGATGTCGTATGCCTTTTGTAGTATGCCATTGATGATTTGTAATGATGCAGGGGGAGACATCTTTTTTAGCACAAAGGTAAATGGGTTTGGATTCCATCTCTTTGACTATCTGAAGTTATGACTGCACACTTTCTGTTCTCCTTCGAGGGGCTGCCACAGATTTACCGAAGTGATTTTTATCTTATGCACACTGAGTAGCTCCACCGTAGATGTAGTTAAGTCTGTGATAACCCTTCCAAATCCTGAAACGTTGTATAGTCTGATAAAATGCTGACGATCAATAATAGTTCTGGATGGCCTGAGCCACTAAGTGTCTGAATGTTTGAGGGCGACATCAGGCCAGGGGGCCCACAGCACAGCCCCTGACTTCCGCTCTTGTCTGCCTGGTCTCCGAGCACATGCTCCAGTGTTGAGGTGGCTTTGAGTCCATTTGGGGGTTCTCCACCCTTACTGCCGAGGATTGTGGGCACACCTGAATGTTGATGTTGTTTTTACTCATAAGCACCTGTAGGCAAATAGTCGGGAGTACCCGAGGGAAATGGTCATGGTAGGGAATTATGCATTTTTAGAAATCCCTTTTTGTTTCAGAGCAAAGTCTCTGCCTGCAATTGTAATGCTTCGGAATTTTAGAAATAATTTTTAAAATGTCTAGTATTGGTCATAGCACTGTCTTACAGAATCAGGCAGAGGTCTTCGTTTTCTTACACATTCCATTCAGCTCTTTCTGGCCAGCTAACCTGGCTTTTGAGCCCTAGTGGTCTTACATTCATTTCCATAACAAGGGGTTGTTGGTGCCTCAAACTCTAGGGATTGTGATTTGAGGTGGGAGGAAATAGCAGGAACCAATGAATGCTTAAATGAGAAATTGGTTTGTAATGTCACAGACTCATCAGAGGAGGGCATGAGAGATGGAAAGAAAGAATGGAAACACAGACATCCTGCTGGTAGAGTGAAAGTCTCCCTCCTTCCTGATTTTCTGTGCCTTATTTCATTGGGAGATGCTTCTGATTGCCCTGTGTGGCTGCCCTTTTCTTTTCCTTGCATCCTGTGAACACGGGTCCTTTGCGTGCAGTGGCGGTGTAGGCTAGATAACTGATGGCTGGCTTCTGGTAGTACAAAAATACCTATTGATACTCTGCCTTATGTGGCTTTACTGACATCTAGTCCCTCTTCCCCTCAGTCCCCAGCAACGACTGGCCACTTTGAGCCTCTATTCAGTGAGTTGCAGAAATGGCTAACAGGCTCCTAATGTTCGATCTTAGCATCTGAGTAGTCAGCCTATGCTAGTAACATGTGATGGTAGGTAATCAATATGACTTGGAGGCAAGGTGTGCTGTACTTCTTTGCCAGTACATTTTGCTCTGTATTTTCTTTGGTCTTAAAAATAACTTTTGAAAAAGCTTATGTTGGAATAATAGACATTTTATGAAAACCTTTGCACTCAGTACATATAAGGTGTATTTTGATTGTGTATATGGAGGGTGTAGCTTGGGTGGCAGAGTTCATATAGAATGAAGGGAAAACGTGGTTTCCAGGGCTATTTTCCAGGTTGGCCAAGTTCTTCAAAGTGACAAACATCTCCATTCCTTTGAAAATTAGAGACATGTTGGTGTGCCCTCATTAAATGGTCAGGGGCTCTGTATCTCATGCTTTGGATATAGTAGCATGTGTGGCTGTAAAAGGACTCTTACGTGTAGGATTGTCCATGGCAATTCCTGCCCTTGTCTCTGTGAGGAATCATGGACTTGAAATAATTTTTGCTTCTGTTTTTCACTCACACAGATCACAACTCCTGTACTGACACGGCCAGTTACCATAACTCATTGTCCCAGACTTGCAGGGTATTACAAGGAATTGGCATTGGGAATTGAGGGATGTTTCTGTGATCATGCGTACTCTGGATATGAATTTCTCTAGCTACAGTCTAGAGGGAAATTGGAGTCAGATAATCCCCAAAACTTCATGCTCAGCCTGGAAGATCCTTTAGAAAAAAAGTTGTTTTTTTTTTTTTTTTTTCCAACTGACAACGGCTATCAGAGCCCGGTTGACCCATTTGATGATGCTGACCGTCAGTGGTTTGAGGAAGTGGCTCTGGCTTGTGCAGGCCTGCAGCATGGTGCTTTCTTACAAGGACTAATTTCACAGGACGTGCTACTGCAGTAATTCTTAGCAGCGCTTTAGCTAAAGGCAACTCATGTTTTTCTGTTACCAGAGTCACCGCCTTGTATTGTCACTTGGGCTTTCTCATGTTTCTTTGCCTTTTATTTGACTATTGTAGGAAGAAACTGTTGGTAGACAACAGGGGAGAAGAGTGTGTCTTGATGATTGTAGAATTAATATATTTTAGTATGATGATGACCCATAGGTAGTCATTGCCCACCCACCACCCCCGCCCCTCACTTCTTCCTATGTGTGTGTTTTATTGCTTTGGATTAGGAAACATCTTGATCTTTTATGTTTCTTAAATGTCTAGTTATCAGTTGCTAAAGTCAGTGTTGTGCTAGCCGTTCCTTTAAAAAATTTTATTTTTTAAAATTTTTATTGGAGTGTAGTTGACTTACAGTGTTGTGTTTCTGCTGTACAGCAAAGTGAATCAGTTATACATATACATATATCCACTCTTTTAGATTCTTTTCCCATATAGGTCATTACAGAGTATTGAGTAGAGTTCCCTGTGCTATATAGTAGGTTCTTATTATCTGTGTAGCCTATTCCTTTGACCTTGTTTCTAGCTCAGTGAAAACACAAGCCTGTGTGAAAACAGGATATCAAAGCTAGTAGCTGGCGCTCAGGGGAGCCGTTCCATCTTGGCTGACTGTGCCTGTGATTCTTCTGCTTTCCTGGCCTGGTAATCTCCATTTTGTGACATCTTGTCTTCTGACTTCATGCAGACAGACCATAATACATGGTAATATGTTTTCTCTGACTCTGTTTTTGCACCTTTTCATAGGATGTGCCCTGTGCACAAAGCTGGTATGCATAGCAGTACAGTTCCAGGGTACTGCCACCCCCCCTTTGGGTATTGGACTATAACCACACTGGCCAGGTGTATGTATCCTGGCAGTTACTATCTGAATTAGTAGCCATGAAGTCTATTAATCTGATATATGGCAGAAGTAATTCTAAAGTCAATTTACCGATTTTCAAAAGATACCCTAATTATATGTGTGAGAATTAAACTATTAATTAGTTATTTGGAAATTGCTATAGTTGTTGAGAGGCAAGAGAAAGTGTTTCAAGATGGGGTGCAAGACGTGGGCTTAGTAGATGAAACGGCATTTTAGCAAGACTGGGAGGGTGGGTGAGTGAAACGTGCAAGGCGTACACGGGTGCTGGGACTGAAGTTTTTCTTATAAGTGGCCCCCAAATTGTGAATGCACATGGGAATCATGAAGGAGCTCTAAAAAATAAAGGAACAAATACAGAGAACAGCAATGACAGAAACAGTGTGATGCAGTACCCCTCCTAATTAACCCCAAATATCTGAGGTGGGAGGGGGATACAGAGACATGGGTGTATATTAGATCTGAAAATTCCCCTTGTTGATTCAGATGTCCGTTTAGCCTTAAGAAGATAAGCCTGCAAAATGTTGCTTAGAACCAAAATTGAACGATCTTGTTAGCTACACCAAGGATAGTTTTGGCTTCATTCTGTGTACTGAGAAGCCTTTGAAGGTTTTTGAGCAGGCGTTGTGAGAAGAGAGAAGGGTGGGTGTACTCAGAGTGCCCTTTAGATGCAAGGAGGAGACACTAAAGTGGAGGGCCCGTGCGGTGGCCTTGGTGGTGTGAACGATGAGGTATGGAGAGTCTGAATTAGGTGGTGGACATGGGAAAGGAAAGGATGCGAGAGTGTTCATGCCAGGAAGAGTCAGCGAGGTTTGATTGATCGATTAAATCTGGGGAGGGAGTGGTTAAGTTGTAGATCAGTGGATGTGAATTTGTCAGTTGAGATGTAAGATTTTGATCCAGAGTGCTAAGAATTTAGTTAATGAAATTAGGTAGGGTAACAGAAGTGGAGCTGGTTTGGGAGACTGGGTAACCACAAGAAGTTCTGCTTCAGGCAAGTGGGCACAACCCGCAAGTGGGAATGTTAAAGTAGGGAGTTGGAAATAAATGAGGTGGAACTCGACAACATGTGCGACGACAAAAATTTTTGACTCATCTGCATAGACGTTTATTTTTAATCCAGTAAAGGGTTAAACACGCTGCAGATGGGTCAAAGAAGAAATCTTGAGAAGGCTTGAAGGTTGGGTTATAGAGGATTTAGAGGCACTCAGTGTGCTGGTTCCCAGGAATGGAAAGATTGAGAGCTGGCCACTGGTGGGAGGGATGAGGAAGTTTTAAGGAAACGTGGACCCACAACCCTTTGTTGAAAAACCCTTAGGGTCAGATGTGTCTGAACTCAGGAGTTTTTGGGTTATAGGAAGGTGATACGGTCCAAGTATGGTATATATATTAATTACATATCCCCCTCAGGGAGGTTGTGGGTAGCAAGCCCATAATTAAACAGATTAATAGATCTGCAGTGAAACCTGTGTGTTCACACTAAATGGGATAAAGACTTTAAAGTAACCTCACATCTGATCAGGTGAGGTTTTGCAGCAAGTAAGTTCACATTAGGTTGAGTTTTACTATCAAATACGTTATAAAAAGCAGTATTTTGGGGGCTTCCCTGGTGGCGCAGTGGTTGGGAGTCCGCCTGCCGATGCAGGGGACACGGGTCCGTGCCCCGGTCCGGGAGGATCCCCATGTTGCGGAGCGGCTGGGCCCGTGAGCCATGGCCGCTGAGCCTGCGCGTCCGGAGCCTGTGCTCCGCAACGGGAGAGGCCACAACAGTGAGAGGCCCACGGGAAAAAAAAAAAAAAAAAAGCAGTATTTTGGCGTTCAAAGCCAGAGTCAAAAGTATAAGGTAGGAAATATCTTTTAAGGGGATGAATTTGTACCAGTATCTTTGGACTCCACACTTCGCTCCCCTTCAAGTTAGTCTTCCTTCTGGGCTGTATGTAATGGTAATATATAGTTATGTTGGTGGTAGAATTCTTTTGGTTTACTGGTGACTCAGATAAGGCAGACCATTCTAGGTGCTTTACTGATGTTATGGAGGCCAATCTGAAGAATTATCAACAATGTAAGCGAACAAATCCATTTTAAGTTGCTGTTGGTTTTTTGGCAGAATTATTTGTCAAAGCCTGTTCAGTCTCTCCTCTTGTTGGAAGGGAGCTGAAGCCTACCTAGGCCTCTGGTTATGGATGGTCAGACTTGGTTCAAAAGAGACGTTTTTAGCTCCTCGAGGTGGCTTTCATAATAGCCTGGCTTGGCTCTGAGCACATGAGACGTTTGGTACCATAATGCCTAGGCTAGGACAGTGTAGAGGTCTGCACTGTTGAGAATATCCCATGAGGAGTGGAAGCTTGCCTTTCTGCCTGTGCACTGCCCACGTCAAACTCTGTACCACCCCCAGTGTTTTCCCTGGTTTTATAAATATGACTTGAGGGATGGGTTAAAATGGGGAAGGTTTTCCAATGCAGACAGATTTATTGATTAAAAAAAAAAAAAAAAAGAAACTTGGCTGAGGGAACCTTGGGTTATAGCCTCGTTTGGCCAAGGGACACTATTTCTAGAGAGACTGGCCTCAGTGTCCTCATTTGTTTGAAAGATAATGCTGTGGGGTTCTGTGGGACTCACAGCAACATTTCTGCTCTGACAAATCCTTGGCTAGGACAGGATTGGAAAAATAGGGAGTGTCCTTGCAGTTTTCCAGGATTGTTACGAACAAATGACCCTTTTGCATTCCTGGTTCCTCAGCACCCTCTGGACACTGGCCTGGTCACGGGCAATTGGCTGTCCAAAGAGCGTGCATGGGTTTGCAGCCGGAGCTCTTAGTGAGGTCCGGCACTTCCCCAGCCGACTGCTCGTGGGAGCATTACTCAGTGTGCAGCTGTCGCCTGAATCACAAGTAGCATCCGAGTGTACGGCTGGCGCTTGCCCCGCTCGCTTTCCTTTCTGCTTGCTGCCGTGTGACTATCTGATCGATGGAGCCGAGCCAGCCATATTGTTAGAGGTAGCATTCAGCCTTGCCTTCTTATCTCCTCCTTTCTGTCAGCATCCTAGGAGATTGTCTCCCTAATAGAACCGAAGAGTTGATTCCAGCAGGAATGGTACTGGGCATGCTGGTCTCCATATAAATTGAGAGTGGTTTTCATTCAGCTTTCTTGGTGTCTTGTGGTTTCTAAAAAACAAGCGGGTAGAAATTTGGAGCGGGTGGCTGTGTCGATAAACCCTGTGTGGTGAGTTTGTTGTGGAACCATCATAATGCTTAGGTTCACAAGCCAGTCAATGACACGCATTTATTAAACACCTTTCGTGTGCCAGGCATGGGGAATCTAAAGATGAATCTGCCCACTTTCCTCAGGAGTCCCAGCCAGTCCCTCACTGCCAGACAGGCTGCTCTGCTGTGTTCCTTGGTGGTTCCAGTGGTGAGCTCTGGGCTTGTACACTTTATTTCCCCGGGGGGAAGCAGAAGGGGAATTTAGCAAAGGCAGGGATTGGCACACTTTTAAATTTTCTGTTAGGGGCCAGATAGTAATATTTTTAGTAAATATTAAGCGTTGCAGGCCATGCAATCTCTGTCACGGCTATTCAGCTCTGCTGTTGTAGCTGAAACCAGCCAGAGACACCACCTAAATGACGGTTGTGGCTAGGGTCCAACAAAACTTTATTTATGAACACTGAAATGTGAATTTCATAGAATTTTCACTTGTCCTCAGATAGTCCTCTTTGACTTTTCCCTCACAAATGTAAAAACCATTTTCAGCTGACAGGCCACACAAAAACAGGTAGCAGGTGAGAGATCTGGCCAGTGGGCGGAAGTTTGTAGGCCCGCCCCCTGGTATAAGGCATTGGGCTTTGGCCTCTGACTTGGCCTCCTTTGCTTCCACTCCTGTCTCGGGAGTGGCTCTTCAAAGACAGCTGGCTTACCATCGATCAGGTGCTGGGTCCTTTTCCCCTCTGAACTCGTGTTTATGTGCTTTGGCAGCTTGGAGACAAACATGGTATTGACCCAGTGGTCTTAACTCACTCCCAGCTGTTTTAAGGGACCAATAGCCTCCCTCTTCAGGGCTGCAGCGGGCCAGAGGTTCAGTGCCTCCTCCTGGATAACGGATCCTGTCAAGTGTCTTTGCTCACAGCCTCGTGCAGAAGGGGCTGGGTTCAGAACGACGTGTTTCAAATTCTTACTGGAGTACTTTGTGCTTTGGGGAGGGTAATCTGAGTGGAATTTTTTACTAACAGCCATAATGATAATAGGAAACAGTATTCTTGAATCTCTCCAAGAGCAGAGGTTGTGTACAACAGGCCCATTGGAGCCTTGGATGCTGGCAGCCAGATGTTGTATGTAGGTGTGCTGGGCATGAAAATTGATGTCTTCCTCTTTTTAAATTGAAAAAGTCGCCCCCCCCAAACTCCCAACCTCCTGCCTCCAACTAAAGCCTTGCTTATTCTGATTATTACTTGTAAAACGGCTGGAATGAGGGCAGGACAACACAGGCTCCCCTAGGGTGCCTAGACGTATTCTTCTGATTCTTTGGCAGAAAACACAAAATGTATAAGCAAAGTAAAGTGGAACAGTTGGGTCTTTGGATTTTCCTTCCCTCATTGCTATGTTCATTAAGGTACTGTTTGTTGTATCCTGCCTTCTTAGGACTCTGAAGAATTTCTTTGGCACTGAAATGTACTTTAACTCTTATTATTATATCTTATCTTTGAACTCTGCCCAGCAAATACAATTTTGTGCCAATTGAATCCTGCTAAAATGGTTACCTCTTTGTCATACCTCACCATCCAGATCATGGTGAGAAGGTAAAATTTTGACGGCTGAAGAGCCAAAATAGTTGTCTTCCTAAAAACTAGCTTTCAGTAGAGCCCCCTTGACAACTCAGAGCCTATTTGTTTATATTTTATTCACACTTAGCCCAAAGTAGATTATCAATTAGAAGTGAATTGTATCTAGCAGCCTTACAGCAAGATAGGAAGCAGAGAAAGATGAAATAGATACTAGATACTCCGAATGTGATGTCATTTTGTGCCACGGTACTTTCTGTTTTGAGGACAGAAAATGATTTCACTGTTGGAATTCTATAGATTATCTTCTTCGGTGAAAATGGGACTCCGGTTGAGGAGGTCAGGTGGAGTAAAAGAATTTTGCTTTCCTAAAGTGAGCCGCCATTCTGTGGAAGATTCTATTCTGCCTCTCTGGATGTTTTGTTGCTTTTCACTGTAGCATCAGTATCCTTGCTGGGACCAAATTTCCTATAGCTTTTATTTGGTCCACTTAAGCTAAATTCTGTTTCAGTAACAAAAGCTCAGTAGCTTACAATAATAGAGGTTTATTTCTCATTCATACATCCATCATAAGTAGGCTATGGCTATGAATCAGGCTGAAGGATCATTCATTATCTGGGATTTTACCAATATCATATCAGAGGGAAAAGAGACATCATGGCAGTCAAGCACTGACTCATTGCGATTTAACTAGCCCCTCCCAAGTTCACTAGAACAGCCATGTGTGTAAGTAAGCCTTCTGTGGGGAAGGGCTTTATAAACCACATGGCCAAGCCTGATGGTGAGGTGGGAGAGTATTATCCTCTCCCAGAGAGAAAGGGACACTATTTTGAAACAGAACCACAGACTTGTTGGATGGCCAGATTTCTGCAGCCCCAAATGGGAAACCCATAATTCTTCACTTTGGGAAAACTTTTTGGCCTGCAAAACTTTCACTGGTCTGATGGGTCAGTAATGGTAAGCATTAAAAGCCTAAGGGAAAATAGTATTCAAGTTGTGCTTATTTTCATTAGCATTTTCACTTTCCTCAAAGCTTCATTTCTTTTAGACCTGAATAAATCCCTTGGGGTCCACGGACTTGTTCCGATTTGCATAGCTGTTCTTAGCTCTGGGGCTGAGTTGTAGGGATGATCTCTGCAGCCTACAAAAAGCAATTGGAATACGGTCTTCCATCTGCCACCAACTTGTATTTTGGGTAAGTGATGCCAAGAAGTATACTCTGCACCTGACATCTACTTCCTTTCACCAGAGATTCCCAAGTAAGTTCCTGCTAACTTAATTCAGTACAGCATTGCTTGCGCTGGGTAGCACGGAGCCCGAGAAGAGTGACACCTCGTGTTGCCATAGCCGATGGACTGACAACTAAATGCCTACCTATATGCAGTTGCCCTGTGGAGGCATCTGATGGAAGCGAAACCGAAAGGACCTTCTGCTGTTCAGGCGGCGTTCACCGCCTCCCCCTCCCTCATCTTTGCTGGAGAAGAATAACATTTGGTGGTTTAGTATGAGCCAAGCACTGATGTTAAAACCCCCTGTAAAATCTGACCACAGCTTTAACCCTTGCCAGTCAACCTGAGGACCAGAAAAAAGTCGAATCTGTCTTGTTTCAGAGATTTCTCAGAAGACGATCCTGCTGATGCCTGGCAGCCGTAGGTGCTCTGTATCTGGGAGCGAAATATAAAATCTCTTTGGCTGCTGGTGAACGGTAGGCTGTGTGCAGAGTTTCTGTGTCTGTGCCCTTCAGAGTGTGCAGCAGCTGTCTGCAGACGCTGCTTTCATTTGATGCGGTGGCTCTGTCTGAGCGCGGAAGCTGCAGCTTTCAGACTGGCTCCCTGTAGGATAATGAATTGTCAGGCCTCTGCTGATTATCTAACAAGTTTGTACAACGTGTAGCACAAGCTGACAAGACAAACAATTTTATTAATTTAAGCCTGGTGCTAATGGGATTGCAGTGCTATATGAATGTAGGAGGATTATACACACATACGGGAGTATCCAGCCCCACAAATACTCATCCTCTGGGTTTGGTAATGGGAACAGCCTATTCATTTTGAAAAAAAGTTTGGTATTTCTATTTGTGCTTAATAAAATAATATTCATTTGAATTTGAATGGAAAAATACATAGACATGTTCACGGATTTATAGAGCTCAAATCAAATGAGCCATTGTATCAGCCTTTGAAGTATTAGAGCTAATAGATGCCGGTGGGCAGTAGATAAACTTTTGGTTTTTACAAACCAATTACAACTAGAGGAGCTTTTGTCTTAAATCTGTCTGGAGTTTTGGTCTTCAGTTGGGAGAGTGCTGGAGCTTATGGGGAGATGGATTGTATTTTTATGGCCTCTGATCTGCAGTATTTTAGTGTTAAATTCTCATATTCTTATATATAAACTTGACGGTTTGAGGCAGTTTAACCTTGGATTGCTGACTAGAATTGATTAACCGTGTTTATGAAAGGAATGCATCATCCAAGAGAAAGGGTTAGTTTAGGCAGATAAGGAAGAGGTTTCCTGTGAACTCTGTGTAATCTGATTTTTGGCTTCTGAGAGATGTGTTCCCAGCATGAAAATGATCCAGCGTTAAGAACCAGGGGTTTTCAGGGCTTCCCTGGTGGCGCAGTGGTTGAGAGTCCGCCTGCCGATGCAGGGGACACGGGTTCGTGCCCCGGTCCAGGAGGATCCCACGTGCCGTGGGGCGGCTGGGCCCGTGAACCATGGCCGCTGGGCCTGCACGTCCGGAGCCTGTGCTCCGCAACGGGAGAGGCCACAACAGTGAGAGGCCCGCATATCATAAAAAAAAAAATAAAAAATAAAATAAACAAAAGAACCAGGGGTTTTCAGAATCCATCAGAGTACATGGATAGTGGGGTAACTTCAGCAAGCGTGGTTATATTTCAGAGCTTCAGAGACAATGACAGTGGCCTCTCCTTTCAGGACCTTGGGTAAGGAATGTAGCAGCCTAGCAGGTTCCTGTCACTTGTTAGCTTACCAACATCCAGACATTTAGAGCGCAGGCTATAAACCGTGCTAAGTTAATGCAGCAGGCAATCAAGAATTTAGGGCACTGGCATCAAAAAAAAAATCATTTAATAAATCATTGTAAATCTAAAGCAGCAAGTGATTGAGGCTTTCTGCCCTAATAATGTCAACCTTATGTATCACACTGTTTGGGGATTATTCACTATTTGCACCCCAACAATTGTGACGTTGCTGCCTGTTCGCTGTCCTTTCCTCTCTCCCTGGTGCCTCCCTCACAACATCTGCTTTCGGAGCAGCTTATTATATACTTCAGACCTGTGTATTGTTTTAAAGCAGATTGGCACAGGGCAGGGGGTGATAGCAGGTAAGTTCTGTAAGTACATTTTGTATAATGTAAAGAAAAAAAAATCACAAACTAGAGAATACTAGTTGGTGTTTCCCATTTTGTCTTTATTCTTCTGAAGCAGAAGCTGTGTTCCCAGAGTGTGGAGCCCCTAGTTCTTCCAGTGTCCTTCCCCTGCCCCTTGTATCTTAGACCTGCATGTCTTCAATTTTTCTTACCACCAGCCTCTGCTTTAGCCATTCCTCTTGAGAGTCTCACCCTCCAAGGCTTATCTCCTCCCAGGTACGGTGGCAACATAAAATCTGGGCTTCTCCAACTTGTTTGCCTGCCCCCAAACAAATTGGATATACCGCTTAATTTTCTAAGAGGTAGAATTGCCAGCTGCTACCAGAAATAACAGTATATTTACGTAATGGTACAAATACCAAGTAATTTTCAGATTCTACTCCTGTTACCAAGTCCAGGCTCATACTGCTCACTGCATGGTAGGTCAGTAAACTGAGAGATGGGTTGTTGGGGGAAAAAATAGCAACTTTATTCAGAAAGCTAGCAGACCGAAAAGATGGGTGGACTAGTGTTCCAAAGAACCATCTTCCCCGAGTTAGAATTTAGGCTTCTTTTATGCTAAAAGAGGGGGGGGGGAAACGTCCTGCTTCCTGCCAGACTTTGGAGGGGATGTGTTAATTTCTTCCTTCCTGCAGCCATTCACAGGTGGGCATGGTCAGGATGTTTCTTGTGAGCTATACAAAGGTATGTAAGCTTAACACTCATTACCTGGGAGGCAGGCTTCCCAGAGATGGGCCTATGTATAATTTGAGAATAGGCAGTACCCCTTGAGTGATTAACTTGTAATAGAATACGAAGGTTCTTCCCTGTTATACTTCGAGTACAATAAGTTATTCTTCATTTAAATGTAAATGGTATTACTTTGCCTATCTCTGCCACTTTCTGAAAGCTTTTTTTAAAAATTATTTATTTTTAATTTTTGTCTGCGTTGGGTCTTTGCTGTGTGTGGGCTTTCTTTCGCTGTGGTGAGCAGGGGCTATTCTTCATTGCGGTGTGTGGGCTTCTCATTGCGGTGGCTTCTCTTGTTGCGGAGCACAGGCTCTAGGTGTGCGGGCTTCAGTAGTTGTGGCGCACGGCTTTAGTTGCTCCGTGGCATGTGAGATCTTCCCGGACCAGGGCTCGAACCCGTGTCCCCTGCATTGGCAGGAAGATTCTTAACCACTGTGCTGCCGGGGAAGCCCCTGAAAGCTTTTTTAAAGAAAACTTTTCATTGAAGTTAAACACCCAGTCATGTGTATAAGGTGCAATAACCTTAAGTGTACAGCTTGATGAATTTTTAGGTAGGTACACGCTCATGTATCTACCACTCAGATCAACACAGAGAATATTTTAGCATCCCAGAAAGTGCCTATTCCCAGACGGTGTTTTTTATCTTGAGGTAACCACTATTCTAATCAACACTGGTTAGTTGTGCCTGTTCTTGAACTTCACTAAATGTAATCATACATTAAGTACCCTTTTGTGTTTGGCTTTTTTCATGCAACATTACGCCTGTAAGATTTTTGTGTATACTGTTGTATGAATTAACTATACTTTGTTTATCCATTCTCTTACTGGACAGTTAGATTGTTTGCAGCTTGGATCTATTATAATAAAGATGCTGATAAACATTCCTGTATATGTGGTTGGTGGACATGCACATCTGTTTCTCCTGTATACCTAGGAATGCTTTTGTTGAGTCACAGGGCAGATGAATGCAGATGGATCTGAGGGTTTTTTTGTTTTTTGTTTTTTTTTTTTTACTTTACAGCTTCGTTAATTTGTCCTACTTATTTATTACTTCAGATACCTGATGCTGAATGGAAGAGGAATGGACTTGAAGGGAGTAGGCAGGTTAGTTGGTGTCTGAAACCAGCCCACCACTAAATCTGTTTCTGCATCTGTAAGGAGATAGGCATTTCAGTGCCTGGTTGTTGTGTAGTAAATGAGGTTGAATAAGACAATGCATAGGAGACCTTTATTTAACAAACATTCCCTTTTTCACTTTCTAGAGAAATCTGATCCCCTGCTCATAGCTAATTAAGGGGAAAGTATTTGTTTGACTTTAGCACTATTAATTTTGAACTTTTCTACCTTTGCCTAGGACAGTCATCTATGTGCATATATGACTAATGAGAAAAATTAGTAAAGAGGTTAATGTATAACTTTTATGTAAGGGTCTCAAAAGGCACCTCTCTGCTATGTTTCGTCATTCTGTCGTCTTTTTGCTGTTAAGGGACAAGCCTCTCCAAAATTTTAACCTAATTATCTCTGTATTCAATAGTTCTTTAAAGTGCTAGCTTTTTGTCTAACAGCTTCCTCCTTTGGTTGTTTCTTCACACCTTTCAAGCATTCAAACTCTACTATGTGTCTAGGCATTTACTAATTGCTGATATTGTCATCAGCAACACATCACAGTGTGTTCATAGCACAATATAATTTTTAGAGCACATTTAAAAAGTACAGAAAGATTTCAAAGATAGATTTCATCTGGCTGCTCTCCGTGTATACCTTAACGAGGACTTCTGGAAATCACTGTTTTCGTCTTATCTCCATATGGTTTTCTAGGCCGCCTGCCACTACCATTTTGGCCATCAAGTATAAGATTAGCATGATGAAGAACCTGAATATTTTGCCTGCCTCTAATTACAACTCACTGTCCCTTACTTCAACTAAGTTAATCATCCCCAAACCCAAACAGATTTTTTTTGTGAGGGGTGAAGGATTTGGGGGAGGAAAGTGCTTTTAACATTTGTATGTAAATTCCTTTATAAAGCAAATTCTTAGACTTGAGGGGTTAATAACTAATGCTGTCCATGTTTATCTGTCATTTGACCAGCTGTAGTTTTGTGGATTATTTTTGGTGAATTTCAAGGTGGGAAAGCTCTGGCCACCAGCTCATCTGGGGCCCTTTACTTTCTCATTTGTCTGAGAAAGTTTCAACTAAGGGAGGAAAGCTAAACAAAGAAATAACATGCTAAGGACAGATGATGTAAGAGATATAAAAACATCTGGAATACATAGTCATGTTTAAACTCTTCCTGTTACACTCAGCAAGCAGTCTCTTCCATTCTGTTAGGTTCTCAACTGGAATTTTAAGTCTTTAGCTTTTTTTAAAAAATTTCATTATTTTGTTTATTTTTATTTTTGGGGCTGCATTGGGTCTTTGTTGCTGTGCGAGGGCTTTCTCTAGTTGTGGAGCGGGGGCTACTCTTCATTGTGGTGAGAGGGCTTCTCCTTGCGGTGGCTTCTCTTGTTGCGGAGCATGGGCTCTAGGCGCACGGGCTTCAGTAGTTGTGGCACTCGGGCTCAGTAGTTGTGGCACGTGGGTTCTAGAGCGCAGGCTCAGTAGTTGTGGTGCATGGGCTTAGTTGCTCCGTGGCATGTGGGATCTTCCCGGACCAGGGCTCGAACCCGTGTCCCCTGCATTGGCAGGTGGATTCTTAACCACTGCACCACCAGGGAAGTCCCTAAGTCTTTAGCTTTTTGATTGAATTTCTTCATCCATCATTCAAAACTAGGATCTATCTGGTCTTACTAGCCATTTGACCTTATTCAACATCCATTTTCCCCTGAATGCTGTTAAAATTAGCTTCACCTCCCTGCCAAAAGCAAGTCCTTCCTCTTACTTGTTCAAAGCCCTCATGTCTCTTTTAAATTATCCTATTTCAGTTTTTCTTTGAAAGCACAGCTTTTGCGTAGCAGGTATGGTTGGTATAGTATTCTTCAGAGGCTTGCACCTGGATATGTTGTTGTTAAAAACTATTGGCTGTTTTTGAGTGTCCTCAAGAATTGTGTTCCAGAAGTTGATTTAGGACTGAATTGCAGACCTTTGATATTAATGCTCAGAACTATCTAGGAGTCTCCTAATTGTTCTTTTAGGATAGTGGAAAGCGCTTTGGTGTGAGAAGAGATCTAGATTCTCTTGATCTTCCACTTGCCTTGCGGTCTCAGGTGAAACCTAACCTCATCGAGCTTGGTTCCATTATCTGTAAGTGGAAGGGTTTGGAGTAGATCGGGAGGAGCATGGAAATGTCCTTAGGGATCAGATTGGTAACTATTAGTTTGCTAGGGCTGCCATAACATACCACAGACTAGATGGCTTAAACAATACATTTATTTTCTCACTGTTCTGGAGGCTGGAAGTTCCAGATCCAAGGTTGGTGTTGGTGGTGGTTTCTTCGAGGCCTCTCTCCCTAGCTTGCAGGTGGCTGCCCTCTTGATTCCTCTTCATATGGTCATCCCTCTGTATGTGTGTGCTTCTCACCTCTTACGCTGACACCAGTCAGATCAGATGAGTGCCCACCCTAGGTACTGTCATTAACTTGGGCCCTGTTAAGAGATAATTATCTTCAAATAGAGTCACATTCTGAGGTTCAACATATGAATCTGGGGGGACATCTTAGCTCATACCAGTAATGTAAATGTACCAGGCAGCTTAGTCTGGTAGAGAGAAGACTTTGCCTTAGACTTTGTCTACTGCTCAGACGGAAACGGAACTCTACATCAGGCTGACACATGATGCTGACTCTCATCCACAGAAAGGTTGACACTCTTAAGCAACTTCTAAATTGAACTTATGGTGGTTTCACGTTTATAAAATCCTCTTTATTTTCAAGGAATAATGGTGAAAGAAATTGGATATGCAGTGGCATAATATCCTTTGCTCTTGGGACCAAGCAGTCAAATTGGCTCAAGATGTGGGTGGCTTCATAAAATGTGCATAATCTGTATCAGAGTCATCACCCTCTTAAAGCTCTATTTAAGGAAAGGACTTAAAGGAAGAGTCAAGCTTCGTATCTGAAGATGTTCACTGTAGCACAATCCCTCAGAAAAAGTAGAATTAGTCTACCCAGAAATAGAGGCTAGCTTAAGTAAATTCTTGAATATCAATGGTCCATTAAAATTTTAAGGTTTTTTTTTGATGTGGACCATATTTAAAGTCTTTATTGCATTTGTTACAATATTGCTTCTGTTCTATGTTTTGATTTCTTGACTGTGAGGCATGTGGGATCCTAGCTCCCCGACCAGGGATTGAACATGCACCCCCTGAATTGGAAGGTGAAGTCCCAACCACTGGACCGCCAGGGAAGTCCCTAAAAATTTTTATAAATTGAATTATTACTTTCAGTAAAATCTTAAGTGTACAGTTTGAATTTTTATATTTGTATATAACTATGCATTCTAAATCTGTATCTATCAAAATTATAAACATTATATTTCTACTGGGAAGATTAGGATACAATGTTAAGTGATCAAAAAGGCAAAGATTGTTCTATTTGTTCTATTATAATTGTACAAAAACCTGAGCATAGGGTGAGACAGAAAGGGATCTGTTTTTAGAGCAGTGTTAAATAATTGTTTGGATAAAGAGTAAGGTGAAATTTTTCGTTTTGATTTCCCTGAAGGATTTCTTTTTACTAGATCTGTCTATGTAGAAGACTCTTCTATTTAAAAGATTTTTGATGAGGGAGCTTCACATTAAGGCTCTCCTGCATTGGGCCATTTTTATGCTGTCAGTAACTAGTTTAATCTTTGAGTTCCCCTAAAAAAGTGCTTCTCAACCTTTTTGGTTTGAAGGCTCCTATATATTAATATATTGAGGGCCCAAAAAGCTGTTGTTTATTTTATATCTGTTGATACATTCAGTACATAACTAGCAATGAAAACAGAGACATTCAAAAATACTTAATTCATTAAAAATCCCATTATATGTTAACATAAGTTTTATGAGAAATAACTGTTTTCCATAAAATGAGGAGAGACACATTACATTTTTATGCAAATCTGTTTACTGTGTGACTTAATAGAAGACAGCTGGAATCCTATCTGCTTCTGAATTTTCTTTGTTTTGATATGTTGTTTTGGTTGAAATTTTTAAAGCAATTCTAGCCTCACACACAAGTAGTTGGTGTCGGAGGAAAAGAGAGGAGCCCCAGGGGTCTTTGGTCTACATTTTGAGAACTGCTGCTCTAAAACAACAGTATTTCCAAAGTAACATTGGAAATCACATTGATTGTACTACCTGAACCTTGCAGAAAATCTTTTGGCTTGAAGTGTGTGTGGCTATAGATTTTTGGGTGGTACTGTTGCTAAAGTAAAAGTATCATCTGTAAATCAATATCTTCTTGACAGTCCACTTACTTTGTTCACTTACTGTTGAAACTTAGTTGAAAGTAATAGCCCGAAAGAGCAAATGCCTTCTCCAGTTATACTTAGGGAAGATAAGAAATCCCTGGAATCTTTAGCCTACCCCTATTGTCAGAGAAGAGAAATACTGACTCTAAAATCATGTTATCTTGTTGAGTCCTTTGTTTAATATCTAATATGAGCTTTTTTTCCTAAACATGTGGGACCCTGCCACCATTAAGTTTTATAAATATAGCACTGGTTCCCAAACACGTTCAGGTGGCAAACCTTCTAGAACTCATAGTACATAGGAATATTTAATGCCATCATTTTGATTTGGGATAATTCTCCAAGTAGAGAACACACTTTATGTAAGTTATGTAAAATCAAGCATATGTGTGCACCAAAGTATGCATTCTATTCATAGTAATTAATAGTAATAGCAATATTAAGTTAATATTGGTTCATTGATCTATTGCCATTTGACATTTGATAATAAACACACTTTTATTAAAGAAAAATTTATGGACAAAAATCTCAAACTGAGACTATTATAGTTACTAACTTAATTTTTGGTAACGTTATTTTTAGTGGTGATGACACTTTTTCTACATTGTTTGAGAAGTACCAGTATCCTAGAAAAGCAGATTGAGACCTACTAAAATACATTGTCAAGGCCTATTAAGTCTAATTTCAAATAATGATAAAATTATTTATGGGATAAGACTTAATTCCAATCTGAACACTAAGGCTTTTGCAACAGTAATGAAGGTAGTAGCTAACTTTTTACCTATTGATATAAAGCATTTCATTTCTTTTGCTAGAGCTCTCTCCCACCCTTTTGCCTATTTCCACATAATGTGTACTTTCACACTGCTTTTGGTTAGCTCCACTGAGTAGGTGCAGTGTGTGTGCCCTTGTGAAATACTTTAATAGGGCGATTTGGCTTCTCATGGTCCTTAACTCTGGAAGGAACTTCACATCCTCACTGGGTTTCTGATGTTGCTGTATTACAGATGCTGCCAAGGGCTTCCTCTGCCCTGGGTCACCATCTTCAGTTTGCTTGGTGTAGAGTCAAATAACAAAACCAAAGCAAAGCAGAACCTTAACATGCATGGAGCAGGCTGTGGTTTTTATCAGAATGTCTATTTTTTTTTAAGATTTTTTTTTGATGGGGACCATGTTAAAAATCTTTATTGAATTTGTTACAATATTTCTTCTGTTTCATGTTTTGGTTTTTTTTGCCTTGAGGCACGTGGGATCTTAACTCCCTGACCAGGGATCGAACCTGCACCCCCTGCACTGGAAGGCGAAGTCCTAACCACTGGACTGCCAGGGAAGTCCCCAGAATGTCTTTTAATGTTGATATATTTGAGAGAATTTTCAGAAATCCTCTCCTTATTTCCTTGTTGCATTTCTGTGTCAAAGTGAAGAATTTGGGATCAGAAAAAATCTGTTGGTACCAAATGATGTTTCCAGGACTGGTTTGTAGGATCAGATGTGACTTTTTCAAATTGGAACCTTTTCTTTTGGGCCCCTGGGAAATGTCTTAGCTAAATTGCAACAGTGACTGGTGAAGTTGATGGAGGTAAATTGCTCCCATTGCTGAGGGTTCAGAAAGCAGGCAGTCGAAGTTAAAATTCCAGGGGAAATCGGGCAGAACTATTGCAGATGGTTTCCCCCTTGAATAGAGAAGGGGGCTGATGTCACTGTTGATGAATGAGAGGAGACTAAAGCCTGATATATATTTTTTTGCAATGAATTGGTAATTTTTGGTAGGCTAAAGAGAAATTTATGAAAAGACCATCAAAATCAGTTAAGTGATTTCTTTTCAATATTGGCTACAAATGATACCTAAGAACACACCATGAACATATTGGACTGTCTAGTACTTTATAGATAGGTAGCACCAAGAAACTTGTGTATGCCCTCAGTGACCTCAGAGGTGGAGGGATTCCTTAGGTTATTGCTAATTTCTACGTGATAGTCAACTACTGAGCACTTCTGATTTGCCTTTAGAAAAATGAACTTGGCTGGTTTTGACTGGTTATGATGTTATTTGGGAATAGAGGTCATGAACAAAGTATATGTGGTTGGTATTCTGAGGGCCTGGTTCATATCTTTCCCAGACACCTGCTGTGTATTTGAGAAAGTCCTTCGAGTTCCCTGCAAAGTGGGAATAACAATACATCACAAAATTGTACGACACCATCCAGTCTTTTGTAATAAAACTCAGTGCTGTAAACTGGTAAGTGCAGAGAACACTGAATTAAGGTCCAACCTTAAATCCTTAAACCCTGTGAGTCTGAGGCCTTCCTGAGCTGTGGCTCATTGAGGTGATGGGAGGGTACACTGTGAATGTCTGTGTTCTCTGTGGAGAGAATTTCTTGTGTTTTAGTTCTTTGCTTCTTGGAAAATACTTCATAGACATTTTAGAAACCCAGATCTTTCACTTATCTAGGAGGATAAAGGACTTGATGACTTCCTTAGTTGATGCAAATTCTGTAACCATCACTTGTAAGAGCTGAAGTTAATGTAATTTAGGTTTGCAGTTTACCCAGACCATAAGATCATTTTTTGACTTGTTTTTCGTTTCTTGCCTAAGTATTTGGATGTTTATTCAGTGTTCACATTTTAATATTACTTGGGTGAATTTGGCATCATATATTAGACAACTAAAATTCATGTTTAAACAACTACAGTTGCAGAGGTGGAAATTGCCATAGAATTGCTATGATGATATCAACTCTTTGCCTTCAAGAGTTAAGGTTTTGGATTACTGATGAGTTGATTCTGGTTTGTGTGAACTCTCCTACAGATCACTGCTTAATAGTCCCTTTCTTACTGCCTCCCAGAATTATTCTTGCCAAGAATTTGGTGCAAGTAAATATGTTCCTGTTTTCCTCATTACTCTGTCCATGTCTAATTTAGGCTGAGTTCCTCCAGGCTCTAGTGCCTATGTTCTGTGGTTTGTAAAGTGCTATGTACTTTTATAGCCTCTATAAATAGCAAAATATAGCTCATGGCAATAACACTGTGGCACCCTACACGTTTAGAGTGTGTGTGTGTGTGTAAGAGAGAAAGGGAGAGAGACACATTTATCTTGGGTAGAACATGTCTAGCATGCAAACCTATTCATCTCCTCATACACATCAGTATTGCTTCTGATTTTTGTTCATTTATTAGTAAATGACATCCGTTTATCTTTGGGACATTTTATTGTGAAACTAGGTGTGATTCTCATCCCTTCCTTTCTCTTCTTTATCCTTTCCCTCTTTTTAACATAACAAAGATGATTGGAGAAAGACTGGTTGCCAGCTCAGTGAGATTTCCAACCAGATGCTTGTGTGCTAGGGGCCTAGCTTCCTATCCTGGTCTTCCTATTTTATTTTTCCGTGGATCGCTACAGATCTCATCACGTATTTGGGAGATGTGAAGCTAGGAGCTAGAAGCTATTTCTATTGGCCCTGTCAATATAGTTTGATAAAATGCAAATGTCTTTAAAATGGTAGACTTCCAGTGAAAAGGCTCCAGCAGGGAGTTTGTTTTGATAATGAAAGTGATTAAGAAGGCTCTATTTTTTTCCATTGGTATGAATATTCAGCTAAAAGAGCATGGTTCTCTCTCTGTAATTGGACTCTGCTAATGAGGTTCTAATAACTCTTAGGTTCTAATAATGATTCTAACAGATCTGTTAGCTGTCTTCCATGAATAATGCTGGAGACCAAGAAGACACAAGTTCTGGATGATGATGGCATCATATAGGGTTCTTAATGCCAACCATTTCCTCTTCTCTCTAATTCTAAGGAATCAACAGGAGTTTATGGTTTTTCAGTGTTATATTTGGAATTGCCTTCAAAACTTGGAATTTATAGGCCTGCAAGTGTTGGTTTTGGTGTGAGAAAGGAAAGGACAATAAACACAACCACAATTGTGTGTAGACTAGGCTTTATCTAAAGCCTCCTTTCTAGAGCATTCAGCCTCTTCAGACCCGTTCTTCCTTGCAGAGCCTCAAGGAACAACATGGAAGAGGATTTGTTGGTAAAACTGGATTGAATAAGTGAATATGCTATAGCGTAATCTGGGACATGTACTGAGCGAGAACAGTTGTCCGAGATGGGCTGCCTTGTTTCTCTCTCAGCACCTCTAACAGCCTAACACCCTCCAGCTTTCCCCAGTTGGGTCAGTTCAGTGTTCGCGTTCTCTGATTTTATTAAGTCCTTTCACTGTCTGTTTTTCCCTTGTTCATTCCCTCAGGACCTAAGTGTTGGTTTTGTATCAGTTTCCCTACATAACAGACTTGAAGCAGAGCATAACCCCTCTAGTACGAGAGGATTACAAAGACATTAGAGGGGCAAATAACTGCTCTGGGTATGCTCAGTGACTCAGAATGGCCCCCCAATTTTCTTTGTGACCTAGGTTCTTTTTTTTTTTTTAAAGGAGGCACCAAGATTTCAACTGGGGTCATCTTGATCTGCAATCCATAATCTCATTTTATATGGTGGCTTTGTTAGTGGCCATATGAGTGGAATCATTGGGGATTATTACAGAACAAAGGTTTTTTTATGATCTTGATATTTGAGGAATAACTTTAAACAAAAGGATAAAACTAACTTAAAGATTTGCAGGTGGTGTCTTGTCTTTGTGTGAACACTCGTTTTGTTGGAAGAATAGTTTTTCTCTGGTTTCAAACTTGTACAGATGGTGTTCATATTCTCTAAGCCAGTATAATAAAATTAGGGGAGTTTAAAAAAATTACAATTTGTCAAGAGGCAAATTATTGTCTCTTGCGGGGAACTAGAGTCTAAGGTCATAGTATGAGAGAAAAATAGTGTATAGTGAAAATTATCCTTAAAAATCTCTGTATTGTCATTTTGCACAAACAGAAAGTAATGCTTCAGGATGGTCAGGACCAGGTTAAAATCAAGTCTTTTCTCCGAGTGGAGTTGGGAGGGAACAGGGATAGAAAGCTAGCAATATTTAAAGTTATATTTATACTTCCACCCCACCCAACCCCTGTCTTTCTTTCTGAGAGACTTAACAGTTGTATTCCAGTACGTTAAGTATGTATTGGAGGCAAATTCTTTGTCTTCATTGCACACCTGGAGTTGATAAGGAACTGCCCCTGGAGAAATAAATCCCAGAAGGAGACTGAACCGGGGATAGACAAGGTCTTGGTACTGCTGGTGAAAACGTGTCAGCTGTAGACCCACAACTAACAGTGGTCAAGAGGGAGGGCTTGGGTTGGTTTCCGGAGGCCCAGAAGCATTAGAATGTTTTTTCAGAAGTGGCAGTGTTGAACTCTGCTTTTTCAGGATGGTGGACTGTCCACACTGGTCAGGCAGGCCTGCTCTCATTTGTCCAAGGCGGGCTGTAAACATGTTCGCCCAGCTCTGTTGGATCCTTTGTGCCATTACAGGGTGACTTTCTACCCTAGGGTATTGAGTGATGGCTGACTCCTGAAGGCTGTTTTGATTTCTCTCCAGCAACATACCCAATTAATTCTGGTTACTTATTTTGGGGGGCAGTTCCTCCCTGGTATCTATTTTGTTAGGTATATCCTAACCAGCTTATATTCCTTGTCCAGCTCTATTCATTCCATACATCTTGTTACCGAGAGGGTTCTTTGAAATGTCTTTCCTTTTTTACTTAATGTTGGCAGACTTTTTTAAAAATCTTTCTTTGTATATATGTGTGTATATATTTTAATATGAATTCCATATGAATGTATCTTGCATCTTCTCTATTCCTCTTCCACTGCAGAGGCAGCTGTATTAACTGGAACAGTGCCCTTTTGTAGCTCACCACTGGTGTGTGCATTGCTTAATCCTCTCTTGCTTTTTAAACTCTCAGCCTGTAATGAATTAAATAGTTCTTGACTCTCCCTGATAAGGATATTTATGGGTCAGACTGGCAGAATTCCACAAAAGCACATTAGTGTCTCCTTTGAGCTGAAGCATTTCTGTAGAGGCACCTTCTGAATGGAGGGAAATGGAAATGCTTTCGGACCTCTTGCTGCCGCTGGCCCTCCTCGCCTCCCAGCTTTGTGCCACTCACCTTCGTCAGAGTGCAGGATGCCAGGCAGCGGATATGAGGTCTCAAGCCCACAGAATTATTTCACTTACGCTTCATTCATTCATTGCCCAGATATTTCTTTATCAGCGCTATAGAACTTTTTGATGTCATATTAGTTACTGAGGGGGAGGGACGTTCAAAGATGTTGATGGTGTGGGTTGAGTCAAGGTGATACAAATGAAGACAATGCAAAGGTAGAATAAAAGTGTTAGAGGCGCAGAAGCAAAGAACTAGTGAAATTCAGAGCAAGAAAGATGCTTGAGGGTTGGGAAATACATGGCTTGATAGTGTTATAACTGGTACTAATGATAAAGAGCACATACGATTTTGTACCCTTTTCCCTGTGCCAGGCACTGGGTAAGCGTTTTCCTGCATTATCTAATTCATTCCTCACAAAGCCAAGGTCCCGTGAGGTGAGGGTTTTATTACCTTTATTTTGCATGTGAGGAAACTGTGCTTGGAAAGAGAGGTCAGGTTGCTTGTGCAAGGTCAAACAGCTGGCAAGTGGAACCCTTGGGAATAGGCTCCAGGCCTGGCTCAAGGGCTGTACGTTAACCACTACATCTTGCTGTTTGAATTCTTTTGATTTTTCAATTCAGTGCTTTATCTAGGTCACCAGTTCTTTCTATTAAAAAAAAAAAAGTGTGGTGAAATGAATGTGTTGAGTAATTTGTGTTGTGCTGAATGCTTATTGCTATTTCATGCTCTACACTTAATTGCTTCTATATGCTTATTGGTTAATTACATAAAATGTAGTAGTCCCTTTATCATCTTTCTGCAAAACTGCCCCTTATTTATTATGACTTAAGCAGATTAAAAAAGAAGTGTGTGCTAATTTAATTTTGGTGGCCAGAGTTCTTTTTGATAATGTTTTCTTTATGAATGCACTGATATCTCATTGGTTAAAGGATGTGTCTGCTCAGAATGCAGCTATTCAGCATGGAAGCATCAAACAGCTGTCACTGTGCAGCATATTTTCCAGGCACCAGGTTGACATCTGGACTCAGTATTTTGGTGCAAGAGAAATAGTTCTTGCTAATAATGTCGTCACAGGATTGTGCATCAAACAGAGCTGGAGGCTGTGTCTCTGCCAGCTGCCTTTTGATCATTATTCACCCTGAGTTAATGCAAAGAAAATGATCAGCTTGGGGGCCACAAGGGTAATACTTGGCATCCACATGCTATTGGTTTCCCAAAGGACCAAATATGAGTTTATTTTCCCTAGATTGGTGGAAGTGATTTGGATGGGTGATGTTTGGCCAAGCTGTAAGCTAGTTGAGCGCCTTCTGTGTTCTTTTCTATATGGTTGGCACAATATAGTCTTAACTATTTGAGGTCCACTTGCTGGTCGAGTGATTATAATTGATATGAATGATACATAGTGAACATTCGAGGTAGGAATAGCTGTGAGGTAGTTTTTGCCAATACTTGCCCTTATTGGAAACATACCACATTTCCTTAATTCTTAAAAGATGTATCTCTCCCATCCGCAAATTTTAACATCTGGTTTCAGGACAAAACTTCTAGTCATAACTGACGGCTGTATTTTTTTTTATTATTATTTTTTTTGCGGTACGCGGGCCTCTCACTGTTGTGGCCTCTCCCATCGCAGAGCACAGGCTCCGGACGCGCAGGCTCAGCGGCCATGGCTCACGGGCCCAGCCGCTCCGTGGCATGTGGTATCCTCCCGGACCGGGGCACGAGCCCGTGTCCCCTGCATAGGCAGGCAGACTCTCAACCACTGCGCCACCAGGGAAGCCCTGACGGCTTTATTTTTAATGGAGTATAAAATAATGCGTCTTAAAATAAGTGGCATCTTAGATTGAATTAATGGTGCATAGTAGAGCTATCATATTTATTTGCTTCTCATCCCCACTGTCCTCTCTATTTCTATTGACTTGGTAAATTGCTTAGTATATTTAGAACACCTGAGTTCTTCTGGTTCTGGCATGGCCATTTGCTTCAAAAGATGTGTTATTCATTGTTCATCATTGGTGGTTTCCTACCCACTGGATAATTTATGTAACACTTCAGAGTTTATGTGACATTTGAGAATTGTAGGTGATGGGAAAGATGGTGTCTAATTTAAATGCACTGGAAGCGTAGTCTTCACAAATATAATCAATGCAGGAGGGACGTGAGAGGAGGCGAGTGGAGCGGAGCATATATTTCAGTGAAAACTCATTTAGATTTAATGCTGTTTACCTTCACCAAGAGAAAGTAAGAGAGGTAGCTGTGTCCTTGAATCTTAGAGACTTAGACCTTGAGGGGACTTTTCTCACTTGTCAGAATTAGATTTAAGTATCTCAGATGCATGATACTTTTCCATTTGTACAAAGGTTTGGTATTTCCTCACCCATTCCGTAAGAATATTTTCCTGTGCTTGCAAAATCTTTACTGTAGGTAGTGGCCTTTGACCTCAGTTCTAGAGAGGCCTCTCTATGTATGTCTTTAAAACATGGTGTAATGTTTTTAGGTATTTTCCATTATTGATGGTAATTCTTATGATAGGAAAAAATGGACTGTATCGGATCTGGTGTCTGCTTATACCAGATCTAGATCCACTCCTAAAACATTAACCATATTTTGCTTATCATTAGAAATCATCAAAAAATTATCCCCCCAGTTCCTATTCTGTGCTGCCACAATGCTGGCAAATGTTAAAAAGGTATGTATGGGGGCTGTTTTGATACTGCTGTTTACATGCTGCCTAAAAATAAGCAGATTATGAAGCATGTAGTTTTCCTCTTTTTAATTACCAAGTAATATACTAAACAGACATCTCTAGGCACTGTCTGGCAAGCAAAGCATATGAACCAGAGACATATGCTTTGAAAGCAGAATGAACCCTCTGTCATCTGTCCATCTCTGAGAGGTCATTTGAATATCAGGTGACTTGTATCTTAGTCTTCAGTTTCTTCCTGAGTGATATGATGGGTTTAATCAGTTTCAGTTAATACATTTTACTATTTAATAGTGAAACTTTTTTCAATTATAAATTAGAGGATAGGAATCAAATTTTTATTATGTTCAGAATTATGCTAAGCTTATATGGTTGGTACACATTAGACACCTAGCAGAAAAGAACGTTTGAGCTGCGGTTAAATCATTTACTCTTGGGGGCTTCCCTGGTGGCACAGTGGTTGGGAGTCCGCCTGCCGATGCAGGGGACATGGGTTCGTGTCCCGGTCCAGGAAGATCGCACATGCCGCGGAGCGGCTGGGCCTGTGAGCCATGGCCGCTGAGCCTGCGCGTCCGGAGCCTGTGCTCCGCAACCGGAGAGGCCACAACAGTGAGAGGCCCACGTACCACAAAAAAAAAAAAAAAAAGAAAAAAAAAATCATTTACTCTTAGCTCTATAAGAATGTATGTGTACACTGTAACAATAGTGTTGTGCATAAGTGTAAATTAAGTGTACCAGTACATACACATTATATTAAAGATCATAAAACGCCTTTATGATGATGGCTTGAAAGGACAAGACCCCTTACAAGCAAATTAACATCTGACTTAAACTTTTTTAAAAATTTCCTTTCTGGTTGTTTAAAAAAAAAAAAAATCTCAGCCCCCCAAATTCATGCAGTATATTTGTTAGTGAAAATATTATTAATCAGAGGGAGTTATGGGTCAGGGCTGTTTGTTGCAAATATAATTTTCAAATTGGAAAAAGAAAAGAAAACCAATTTTTGCATTTTGTTAGCCATTTTGAGGTGTTTTGATTCAATGTGAAATGGCCACAGCTGTTTATTTAGAAGTGAAAATATTACTTAATACATTAACTGAAATCTCACTCTCCTTTGTTATTGTCTCCTTGAAGAGAATTTTACTATGTTAGGTATTTGTCCCCCTATTGTGGGTTGAGTTGTGATACCCCCCAAAAGATATGTTAAAGTTGTAACACTAAGAACCTATGACTATGACATAAGATCTGTGAAGACCTTACTTCCAGATAATCAGTTAGGAGGAGGTCATACCTGATGAGGCTGGGCCCTAAATCCAGTCCCTGGTGTCCTCATGAGAGGATCAGGTGCACACAGATTCAAGAAGGCCCTGTGACAGAGACAGAGATTGGAGTGATACAGCTGTAAGCTGAGCATTGCCAGGGATTGCTGGCCACCACCAGAAGCTGGAAAGAGGCTGCCCTAGAGCCTTCAGAGAGAGCATGGCCCTGCCAACACTCTTGAGTTTTGTACTTTGGGCTCTTAACTGGGAGAGAGTAAGTTCGTGTTGTTCGAAGCCATCAGTGTCTGGTAATTTTCTATGGTAGCCCTAGGAAATGCATAGCTGCGGCTCCCCCTCCTTTTCTTTAAACATTTTATGTCTTGTGATGAAAAATGGCTTTCCCTTTTTTTTGAACAAAAACCACACAATCGGCTTTTAAGTGAACATCAAGTATGTCAAGGCATGTTAACTTGGATTTTTGAAAGGTTGCTTTGAATGCTGAGACTGGGCTAATTTCCACACATTGTCGTCTCACCTGTGTACAGGGTTTCCCTTCATGCTTCACCCCTGGGAACACCCTGGGTACCCTAGTGAAATTGCTCTAGTTTCCCTGGTTTACAACTCTTCTGAAAGAGCTATCTGTCTCTTTCCCAATAATCTTGTTATTCTATAAGTGTGTAGAATGTAATGTAGAACAGAGATTGGCATCTTATGAGTTGTGTGGTCTGTTTCTTTTGTGTGACCTTTTCATATGATCATGGGCAAACTGTCTCCCAGCTCTTGTTTCTAGAAAATAAGAATGGCCGTTTAGATAAACTCAGTGGGTGTAAATTTTTACAAAAGTAAAAACTCCAAAGACCTTAACAAACTTCATTTATGTAGATCTCTCTAATCATATGATGGTGGCCAATGTATACGTGTTAGTTTGTATTCTGATATTTATAACTGTTCATGAAACTATGTCTATTTTTTAAATTAATTTATTTTTGGCTGTGTTGGGTCTTCATTGCTGCGCGTAGGCTTTCTCTAGTTGCAGTGAGCGGGGCTACCCTTCCTTGTGGTGCACGGGCTTCTCATTGTGGTGGCTTCTCTTGTTGAGGAGTACAGGCTCTAGGGCACGCGGGCTTCAGTAGTTGCAGCATGTGGGCTCAGTAGTTGTGACTCGCGGGCTCTAGAGCACAGGCTCAGTAGTTGTGGCACACGGGCTTAATTGCTCCGTGGCATGTGGGATCGTCCCGGATCAGGGCTCGAACCCATGTCCTCTGCGTTGGCAGGCGGGTTCTTAACCACTGCGCCACCAGGGAAATCCCAACGTTTTGTCTGTTTTTACAAACAGCTTTATTGGGACATAATGGATATGCAGGAAAACTGCACATTTTTAAAGTGTGCAATTTGGAAAGCTTTGAGAAATGTATATATATCCATGAAACCATCACTACAGTCAAGATAGTGAACATACTCATTACTACCCAGAGTTTCCTTGTGCCCTGTTCTATCCCTTCCCATGTAACCCCAAGCCATTGATCTACTTTCTCTCATTATAGATAAGTTTCATTTTCTAGAGCTTATATAAATGGAATCATACAGTATCTACTCTTGTTAATCTGGCTTCCTTCACTCAGTCTAATTATCTGAGATTCATCTGTGTTGTGGTCTGTATCAATACTTCATCCTTTCTGTTGCTGAGTAGTATTCCACTGTATGGATATACCATGGTTTAGCCATCCATTTACCTCTGGTGGTCATTTGGGCTGTTTCCAGTTGCCTCCAATTTTTGGCTCTTTATATATAAAGGTTGGATGAACATTTGTGTACAAGTCTTTGTATGGATATATATTTTCTTGTCTCCTGGATAAATACCCTGGAGTATAATGGTTGGGTCATTATGGTGATGGTAGGCACTGTTGCTTCTAATGCTTTCCCATGGTTCTTCCTCTGGCCTCAGGTGGAAGCACACTCTGGGCTGCTCAGTACTGTGCTCAAGAGAGGCCCTGTGCGCATCTCAGAAGTCATCTCTCTGTGTTGCTCTCTCCACCCTGGTCCTTTGTGCCAAGAGCTCTAGCGGGCTTGGTCTCCCCCAAACCCTTGTCCATTCCCACTAGAAACTCTAGGCAGTAAGCAGTTGTAGGGCTCATTTGTGTCCTGTCTCTTAGGGATCACTGATCTCTGTTGCCTGTTACCTATCTTACTGAAAACCATGTTTCAAAATGTTTGTGGTTTTTTTGATTTTATGCAGGACGGTGGATTTGGTTCTTGTTTCATCTTTGTTGGAAATGGAAGTTGCACATTTTTCTTGAATTATGGCACTTTTAATTTTAAACACACATATATTCCATTAAGCAAATATACTATTTTCTAGTTATGTCCATGTTCTAGATTTCTTTTTTTCTTAATAGCATTAAACATTTACTTTTTTTTTTCCTATTTAGGATTATTTATTTTAGAACTATATCCACAAAATGAGTTAATAGGTTAAAGGTATATAAGCGAGGGCTTCCCTGGTGGCGCAGTGGTTGGGAGTCCGCCTGCCGATGCAGGGGACGCGGGTTCGTGCCCCGGTCCGGGAGGATCCCGCATGCCGCGGAGCGGCTGAGCCCGTGGGCCGTGGCCTCTGGGCCTGCGCGTCCAGAGCCTGTGCTCCGCAGCGGGAGAGGCCGCAGCAGTGAGAGGCCCGCGTACCGCAAAAAAAAAAAAAAAAGGTATATAAGCGAATTTTCAGACTGTACCACATAAATATTTAAACTTTCCTACATATAATTGAGTTTTTGTTTCGTCACTATTTTTGTTTTCCTAGATTAACTGGACTTTAGGGTTTCCATCTGCATAAAAGATTACTAGTAAGAATGTGTTTTTCAGGTAATTTACATTTGATTTCCCTTCATGTAAACCATTCATCTTTGATTACTTTAAAAGTAGAATTAGTTTATTGGCTCTATATGTGTATCTTCTTGCATGACTTTCAGATGGGTTTTTTTTTTTACTATTTGTTTATTTTTCTATATTTAGATATTTTTCAGTACATTTTATTTTGTAAAACTATTTAATTCTAGAACACTGATCATTTTATTTCATAAATTGTCTTTCCTCAGGTGAGCTTAAATCGTAAATCTTTCTCCATCCTATGCCCCATTTATTTGTTTAATGCTTAGTTGTGAGATACAACGGGAAGTTTATTGGCACCAATGCCTTGGTGAACTAACCAAAGTGCTTTTTAGAAACCAGCTCTTCTGACAGAGGAGATATTGGTGTGCCAACTCATTCCAGCCCAACTCAAACCATACTTTTTTTTTTTTTTTTTTTTGATGTTAAATAACTTTAATGGTCCATGTGGGAGTCACAAGGGAGGTGCGTTCCCTCCCAGGGCTCTTCAGTGCCATCCTCAAAGCTGGTTAGTGCCGGGAGGTAGGGCAGTGTTGGTTCCAGTTTTCTCCCAGGAATGGTTTAGGGGGTCCCAGCCAGCCCTGGGAATGAGCCCCTCAGCACCATGGCAACCACAGCTTAAAAGAGGCTTCTGCTGCCCCTCCCCAGCCTATCCCCAGTCCAGCAGAGGAAGGGGAAGCCAAGCTGGCCAACCTGCTACAAACAGCGCCGAATCCAGAGCCCAGCTGCACACAGACCACCTCCTCTTCTGGCCAGATCCTGTTGCCAGCACACCATCTCACACTGGTGACTGGAGCCAAGTGTGGGGTGGGCCTTTGCTGCAGAGGCCTCTGGACTGTGGGGACCGCTTCGGGGGGAGAGGGGCAGCCGAGCGAGAAGCCCCAGGGGAGTGGTCTGGGGGACAGCATCCAGGGAGACCGTCCCGCGTCTCCTCCAGGGCAGGGAACGGGTCTGGGCTGGGGTTGGGGCCACTGAAGCAGGGGAGCAGGGGCCAGGCCGGGCAGGCTGGGGGCATCTCCAGCCTCGTGCCCTCCAGCTGGGCCAGGCTGTCTGTCACCGGTGTGATGTCATCCAGCAGCTCGATAGCTGTGGCACCAGGAAGGGATTGAGGGGAGGAGGCTAGTCAGAGCTTAGGCCCCAGACCTATTCAGCCCTGAGCATCACCTGTCACCATCTCATGGTACCAGGAACCCTGCTTGGCCAGTGCTTGGAGTGGTTTCCGAGGAGCGGGGGTTTCAATTTTCATTATGTCATCACGGCACTGCTTCCACTGGCTCATGTCAAAGAAAAGCCGCCACAGAGCTTCCGTCCAGCTCTGCAGGGCTCCCCGACTCTCTGCTGGAAGCGTGTGTGTCACCTCATCCTCCCCATACTGGTTACTGATGCTCAGGGTGAAGGGCCGGCCCACTGCCTGGTCCAGCTCCCCTGCCCGGACTGGAGTCTCCTTGTTGATCACAGTAAACAGCGGCTCCTCCGCAGTGTCTGTCTTCAGGTTGACGGTAACAGAAGCTGTTTGTGCCTCTCAAGACTCCATGCACTCACACCCAGTCCTGCAGCTCCCCAGCCTGCTGCGCTCTGAGGGTGCCACTTGCAGTAGGCTGAGTCATGCAGAAAGGCTGAGCCACCAGACGGCAACGCACGCTCCCATCAAGGGGCAGCCAGGCGGGGTTCTCCTTATGACTGGTGAAGGTGAGGTCATGTGTGTGGAGCCCGTCTTGCACTGCTGCCAGGGCGAGAGTGGTACGAGCCGAGAGGTGGTAATGAGGACCACCAACAGCTGGGGTGCGGAGCGAGATGGGACTGCTTCCCGAGCCCCTAGCTGTCTCCAGCGACACCCGCACACGCCTCCCCAGGAGCAGCCCAGGGAGCTGCTGAGCTTGGTGGCAAGCCTCTTGGGGGCCCCCAGCCAGGGCCCCCTCCTCTTCCAGGCAGGCCCCATATAGCTCCAGCCGCAGTTCAGAGTCTGGCCCTGCCTCGGCAAAGAGCACCTCGTTGTGAAAGGAGATGGCTGTGAGGGTCCCGTCCACCAGGATCACTTCCGTGTCCTGAGTGCATTCCCCGATCTGCAGCAGCAAGAACACAGCCCGACGGTGCGGCTCGCCTTCGTTCTTGAAATCTTCTGTGTCCTTCCACATGAGTGGAATCCGGAGGTCAGAAATGCAGACCTGGCCGCGGCAGGGGGAGCACTCAGCAGGTGGCCCGCTGGTAGGAGGCCGCTGGCCTGTCTTCCTCAGCACCTGCGCGTCCTCGCGCCGCTGCAGCTCGCCCGTGTAGCCGGGGGTGCGGCTCTTGCACACCAGCACGCTCTGGGTGGGAGCAGGCCACCGGCAGCTGGCGGGCCCCTTCCCTCATCCGGGTCTCATGGTGTAGCGTTCTTTGCGACTGTGTCCTCCGGTGGGTCGCAGAAGAGGCTGAGCCAGCAGCGGCTGCGTTTGAACTCCATCTCCAGGGCGGAGCCGCTGGCCGCGGTGACCCAGCTCCGGTGGTTTCCGGAGAACATGCTGGCGGTCCCATGCTTCTGCCTGCCCTCAGCACTCCCCACGCTGCCCGGCTCTGCCGTGTCTCCTAGGCTTCTGTCCCTCGACTCAAACCGTACTTTTAAAACTGTTGAAACCCTGGTTTTTCATTCCGCAAGCTGCTGCTTTGAAACAGTCATACAGATATTCTGGAAGCCCTACCGAACTTCAAGAACTTCTTGGTGAGAAAACACTCGTGTTGTTTTTTTAATCCAGAAGATTAATGATACCTGAAGTGAAAATTGGCTTTAACATGGACATTGGTGGGCCCTCCATGAGATGTGAAGCTCTGGCTGGAATGGCCCTGAGCGTTGGTTCCATTGTTAGAAGGCATGTGCACATTTCCTCAAGTTGCTAGCTGCTGCCACTTGGAACTCTCGAGTGGCTTAGGTTTGAATAGCAGTAACATATTTGTTGATGGCTCCCACTGTGCTAAATGCTGCTTCTAAGTCCTTGACAGTTGCTGTAGATCTAATCCTCGTAACAGTATGTGACTGAAGGGATTTATGCTCCCCGGTTATAGATGAGGAAACTGAGGCACAGACAGTTTGATTAAATTTTCCCAGGATGATGCTGCTAAGGAGGGGCAGCTACTAAAGTTTGAAGAGTAAAATACATTTATTCTCATGTTATACCCCAGTTTGAGTCTCGACTGCAGTGTAGAATTACAAAAATTAAAGAAGGATCAACAGCTAGAAAACTGTACATTTGTTCAAGGTGAAAAACAGTTAAAAATCACAGAGCATAGGACAGTAGGCAGGAAGAACTCTACTTAGTGTACTGACCTTCAAGTATGAACAAGATGCCACTGGTACCCTGTGTAAGCCTTGAGTGATGCAATACAAGTGTTCCCGTACTGGTTCACTTTTCCTTTGAAACTAGAAATATTTTTTTGTAGGAAACTGAACGTTGTTAGGATTATAATCTGTATCTTTTTTATTTTTTAAAGGACTCAACTCTGTTTTTTTATTTTTGGCTGTGTTGGGTTTTCGTTGCTGTGCATGGGCTTTCTCTAGTTGTGGCGAGCAGGGGCTACTCTTCGTTGTGGTGTGCGGGCTTCCATTGCTGTGGCTTCTCTTGTTGTGGAGCACGGGCTCTAGGTGCGTGGGCTTCAGTAGTTGAAGCACGTGGGCTCAGTAGTTGTGGCTCTCGGGCTTAGTTGCTCTGCAGCATGTGGGATCTTCCTGGCCCAGGGATTGAACTCGTGTCCCCTGTATTGGCAGGTGGATTCTCAACCACTGGGCCACCAGGGAAGTCCCATTCTGTATCATCTTAATAGAAATTTACTGGTCTATATAACGAACAGGTATTTCTAACTCTACTTTCTAATCAGCCCATAAATTTATATTGACCATTTTATCTTTTGGCCAAACTGTCGTAAAATCGTCATCTCATTGGCCCCTGTCCCGTTGTTTTAGGGCAAAAGTTAATGGAGTCTGAATAATGCATTTATTTGGGTTGATCTTCAAAAGCAAGGGGTAACTTTTAAAATTGCCCAAATAAACGAATCTGCCAGTTTTCCTCATGATTTTTATGTGCCAACTTTGATAATCTGTGGAAACGAACATTTTACATTTCTTGTTTAAGATTCAGTGGCGGTGGTGGTGGTTTTTAAAAAAACGGGAAATATATGGGGCAGTGATGTTTAAACAGAAGATGTGGAGTGTGTTTGAATTTTTGTGTCCTGGAGGTCAGACTATGCAGTATGTGGTTTCCTGGGCAAAATAAGAATCTTCTTATAAAATGTTCCTATGACCCAGCACATCATTATCCTCCTAGTCTTCACTTTCTTGGGCATAATGTAGCAAAGGTCTATAATTATAAGGGTTAAGTAAAATGTGTGAAAGTAGTATTACTTGTATATATGGGTGTAGTGAGGAAATTAAGGGGAGAGCCTGTGTCACTGTGCCCTTTAGACATCTAAGTGCAGTGGGTAGTCTGAAACAGTAGGTATTTCTTAAAATCAAGGGTTCAAGACGTTTATGGCCAGACCACAAGAAAGAGGATGCTGGGGTGGCAGTCACTTCCACACTGGTGCTTATTCGAACACGGCTCCGTTTTACTCTAGCTCAGAACAGCAGTGTCTCCTCAGGGGCAGATGAGTTTTATGAATGTGCCTGCCCTTTATCCTTTGGGATTTGTGGGTTCAGGCAAAGCACATTCTTACTCTTTTGTTAACCTTGAATTTGGATTCATTTCTTCTGTAGTCTTCCGCATGCTCACCTGATTTTTAGCCGGTAGGCCCCTTCTTATCCTTGTTCACAAATAGTGAATTTTGTAACTCTTAAGATGTTATATCCAGTGACCCAGCTTGTTAAGCGGAAAGTCCCAGTCATTGCAGCTTTGTTTTAGAATCAAGGCCGTCACTACACCTCCTCGCCACCCTCTCAACACCTGCCAATAACAAGTGGAAACACTTCCCTATAAAGAGGAAGTATGGCCTTCATGTGGCCGAAGGGGGATTGAACTTAGGGAAAAACCATATTGTTAGAATGATACTTTAACATTATATGCAAAATACCATCGTACAGTTAGTAGAAATAAATGCTGAAGAGCTCTAAGGAAGAGCTGGATTGACCTAGGGTACGGTTTAGCAGAGGAAACCGCTTTGGAATTGATATTCTTTTAGCCTGTAACACAGACTTGGGTGTCTGTACTCTACCTGCTGACTAGGATACTTGGAAGAGCAAGTTTGGGTGTCCATGCTTGGGGACAGTGACAGGAATGGGCAGTAAGAAAAGCATAGCTGCCATACTGGATGATATTGGGTATTACGTTTCTTGACTTCAAAAAGGCATAACCACAGTATACTCCAGAGTAGAATGTATTTCAAGGTGGTGAAAGGGAAAGCCCAATATATTTGTCAGCTTACGGAAGAAAATTGGTTGACTTTTGAAATTTTTCTGCCATATGATAGACATTGCAGAACACATGATGAGCCTTCCTATGTTTCACGAGAGAAGAAGGACACTGTTTTTGTTGTCCACTGTCTGTACCCCAGAGACCTTGCTGAAAAAAGGTATTGGATACCTTCCTTTGCTTGTAGCCTTTCTTGCTCAGCCTCGTAGCTCTGTCGGCCTTTCTCAGTAGTTTGCCCTTGATGTTATACTCTGCCCCTTACCCTCCGTGTAGGGTTTCTTGACCCAAACTGGTCATGTTTGTCCACCTTCTTGACAGTCCCTTTTACGTGTGTCTTCAGATCGTTTGCCTTGTTCTTCTTATCTTGTTAAAATAATTTCTGAATTGAATGCTATAGCAAGAGGACAGTTTGCAGTCAGAGTGACCTGGGTTTCAAGTCTTAAAGTCTGTGACTTGGTAATGACTAACCTTGGGTGAGTTATTCAGGACCTTTGAGCTCTGGTTTCCTTATCTGTAAAATGATGATACTGTTGAAATCTTAGTCTTTGTGAATATTAAATGGGAATCATATCGTGCCTTATGTATTATATATTCAAATATTATGTAGTTAGTAATTGTTCTTGTCAGTCAAGCTTATTTAGTAGCCCCGGCTCACTTTGGATCCCCAGATAAGGTGCCTCTGACTTCATTTTGCACATCCATCTACCTGAGAGCTGCCTGCTTCCCTTAGGTCAGGTGGGGTTTTTTTCCTGTTGAAAGACTTAGATTTATAATCTCGGCTTTCACTTTGAATGGCCTATTCTCAAGTGTCATTTTAAGTTGATTTGTTATGCTAATGCCTTACAAATACTGTGCTTCCTAATTAGCCCATATGTAATAAGGCAGGGTACCCACCTGCATACTTGCATATTAAATATTCTATGCAAAAAACCCTTAGCTCAGCTTCACACCATGGGGGGGATTGTTGCAGCACATGAAGAAGACTGTTCTCTGACTTGAATGGTAGTGACGCATTACGCTAGCGTACATCATGAAGGCTAGGGCTACGTGTTGATTGGAGTCATTTAAAATTGGTTTGGACAGTGTGCTGTTGACCAGAGCACCTTGTGAGTAGTTCTGGTCCTAATTACATCCTCTAACACTGTAATGGCCTCCTACCTGGCCTCCTTCTCTCCAATTGTCCCCCATCTAATCCAGTTCTATATATGGCTGCTATGTTAATCTTCCTGAAACATACCTCTGATTCTGTCACTCTCCTTATCCTCAACTTTTTAAAAAGCTCCCCATTTCCTGGCGAAAAGGGCCAAACTTCTAAAGTCCCATGATGTGGCCTAAATTTCCAGAGTTCCTTTCTATAATACTTTTAGAGTGGTTATTAATGGTGGGAAGTTGGAAATGTGTACAGACATTGCCTTGGTGCACATCACTGGGGGACACTTTTACTGGGTAGGGGCCAAAAGTGCTAGAGGGGATAGTCCCACCAATGGAAGATTTTGCCAGAACAGCAGTGAGTTGGACATTAAGGAGTAAAACTAGAACCAGTTATAGGGAAACGTTTTAGCTTAATATGAAAAAAGAACTTTCTAAGAAAGGTGTTCAGTGAGAGAGAGTGGGCTGTCCCAGGAAGTTAGTTTCATTTCATCGAAGACCTTGACACATGAGCTGAATAACAAGATGGTAGGAATATTGTGGAGGGGATTTGACAGTGCATAGGAGGCTAGAGGTACACTTTTAAGTTCCCTTTCAACCCACAGGCCCTGTGATTCTATGGCTTATAATTCGGGAAAATGATAAGACCGATTAGGTCCCCATAGAAACAATGCTTCTGCACTTACATTTCTATACATTCCTCATAAGTGAGGTAGGTGGGTCTTAATGAAGCTTGCTTATACCATGTGGCAATGATCCTGCCTTCTTCCCCCTTCATTATACTAATTAATATAATTGAACTATACATCAAGAAAAATGGAAGCTGGTTTATTACTGCCTATGATATTTAATTTCCTTTTTAATTGTAACTCATTACAGTTATACCAAGTTGCTAGGGCAGAAGGAATAGCAGCATTTGTGGTTCCATAGGAATTAAGAAAGGAAGAAAGCTTTTGTTCTTCTGAAGTTTTCATTTGGAATAGAAATCGGAGTCGGAACCTTGTTTCATGATTTGACTTCTAAGTCCTGTTTATCCCAGGAATGACTTTTGGCTAGCCTTAGAGCAAATTAGCCAGATGCTTACATATTTGATAGCGCTTTCCTTTCTCTTACTAATAATTAAAGTAAAAGAAATCATAATGCAATGTCATTCTAATAATTATGAAAATATTCAAAGTATGTTTAGGTTTGTAATCTCATAAAATACATGATGATAATTATCTGGATTATTCACAATAACCATTTCATAGAAGGGAAACCCAAGATACTGAAATTAGAGAATTATTTGCAGAGCCAAGTCCAGATTCCCATTTCCACTTAAGACAAGTTCCCACAAAACTCTTAGCATTTTCTTTCAGGTACCTTTGTGATCAAGCTATGATATCTGTGTCTCCTCAAGGCTGCACATCTTTTGTCAAGGAGGCAGAGAATAGTTTCATGCCCTGCCTGGCAGGATCCTAAGTAACAGTCAATACCTTATTTACCTGTCTGATTTCCTGTTGTTTCTTTTCTTTTTTTTTTTTTTTTGCGGTACGCTGGCCTCTCACTGTTGTGGCCTCTCCCGTTGCGGAGCACAGGCTCCGGACGTGCAGGCTCAGCGGCCATGGCTCACGGGCCCAGCCGCTCCGCGGCCTGTGGGATCTTCCCAGACCGGGGCCCGAACCCATGTCCCCTGCATCGGCAGGCGGACTCTGAACCACTGCGCCACCAGGGAAGCCCTCCTGTTGTTTCTTGATTGCCTTTCCCAGGCCAGGGAGATTAATTTAAACACAGTGACCTCCTTTATGGTTGTTGAGAATGATTACCATTGGGGTCTGATTGTTTTCCAGGGAGAAAAGGGAAGTTAATTTAGAAGGATCTTAATCAGAGTAGTAGTTTTTGTGACACATGTGTATGAGTTTGAAAACCAATACTAGGACCCTGAATCCTGACATGGGTCTGCACTCTTGTGCATGCATTCTGATTATGGTGTTGGTCTTCAGGTGAGATATGCAGTTCCTTTGAGGTTAAGCTCTCCGAGCTGTTTAAAGATGGCTTATTTTTCTATTTAAACCTCATTCTGTCATAGGTTACAATCCTTTGGGGCAGATATGGGTTGTTAGTTTGCTGAAAATAGAACTTAATTGGCTACTGTACCAAGTACTGATTTTTAATTTGACAAGAGAGTCATAATTCAGTCAGCCTGTTAGGTCCTTCAGGTTGTATGGAAGTTAGAAAATGTAACTAAAACCCCACCTGGACCACTGCTCCTATGCAAACCAGGTATGATTGTGGGTTGTGCACAGTGGGGCTTCTGACCATTTGTGTAGCTGGAGGGGCAGTGTCTGCCCTACTTCTGAGGAGTGCCAATGAACATGTTCGCTGAGTTTTGCAACTGCTATATAATATTTACTTGCTGTGGAAATGCGGAGGACTAGAACTGTCTAGCAGATGAGGCATGATCTTCCTCTTTTTGACTTTAGAGTTTCTGCTTTTGCTAAATAGGAAAGAGACCCATTGGGGCAGTATAGTAAGGTACATGAAATTACTATACAGTAATTTCCTTGTTTAATTCAACAAAGATATTGCTGAGGTATGGGGACTGGTGGTAAGCCCCTGCTCACAGAAAACTGGGGAGGGATATCAATTCTGGCTCTCTTTCCTTTAAAGGGCAGTTATCACCTCACCTTCTGAGGCCCACATGAAGCACTTTCCAGTACATATGTAGAGTTACTCTTCCCAGCAGACGTTGAAGCAGATGTGCCTGCTGTTACAGAAGTGAAGTCTGACAGCTGTTACCTAACCTCTTCAATATCCTTATTCTATCTACTTCAACCTTAGATTTTTTTTTTTTTTTTTTTTTTTTTGTGGTATGTGGGCCTCTCACTGTTGTGGCCTCTCCCGTTGCGGAGCACAGGCTCCGGACGCGCAGGCCCAGCGGCCATGGCTCACGGGCCCAGCCGCTCCGCGGCATGTGGGATCTTCCCAGACCGGGGCACGAACCCGTTTCCCCTGCATCGGCAGGCGGACTCTCAACCACTGCGCCACCAGGGAAGCCCCAACCTTAGATTTTTTGAAGCCTTATTAGATATGAACAATTTTTGCCCAAAGGAACTGGCTTCTTCTCCCCATTGACTGACAAGATACTGGTCATCAGACAGTGATTAGCAGAATGTTGTGATTCTCCTTTTCCCCTGATGAATGTTTGTGTTAAAGACTAACAGCAGCTATAAGCACAGTTGTTTGGTGTCATAAGGAGACGAATTTCCTTCCATTTTTAGCTTTTATATGCATGTACTTATTAGAGAGGTTGAGTGCTCTTAACATGTTCATAATCAAGGTCACCACCTCTAAAGAGAGTGGTAGTAGGCCAAGCATACTTGTATGTTCCTGGGGACTCTTGTAGTAGCTGAACTTGGACTTCGCCTGAGCCTCTCCTTGCTGTTTTGCTTTATGTGATATTTCATGAGAGTAATTTATCCTCAGTCATGAAGTATTTATTGAGCACCTACTGTGCCCATATCTTTTTATGCTCTGCTTTGAAGACTTCTTAAATTTTCCCTGGTTTGGTTATGACTTTAGTCATGTCATAACACGACTGTAGTTTGGATTTGGATAATTAGTTTTCATGAAGGTGGGCACAAACAGCAGTTATTTTATTTTGCCTTTTTGGTTGTATGGAGAGGAAACATGTTAAACTGAAACCTTGGGTTCTCAGGTGTTTATGGCTAATGAAAGATATGGCTATTTATACCATATCCAGATGGTATTCCTAGGTATAAGGAAAACAAAGTGAACAGAAAGGTACTGACTTGAGTTTCTATGTATGGGTCATATTGTAGTGACCTAGGCACTTTATACATATTAACTGATTTAAGCTTTAGAATACTGTCTCAAAATTCCTCCTCCCCCTGCTGTTGAAGTTTAATCTTTGTCTTAACCATCATTGCACAAGCTTTTGGGCCCCAGTTTCAAATATCGCTCTCTTCAGTCTGTCTTTCCATACTGCTGCTCAGGTGGTCTTTGTAAAATTCCAAACACGTCTGTCCCCTTCCCAGAAAGTTCTCTTCGTTCCTCTGTTCTAGAGGTTAACACCTCTGCCTGGCAAACAGCACTAGGCCCTGGCTGAACTTTCCCCTGCCTCCTTACGCAGCATTTACCTCCTTTTTGAACTCTCCATTCTTTCCTACTGCTTATCTTGTGTGTGTCTGTCTCTGGAACACTAACTCGTCCTTCCAGGTTTAAAACTTGAGAAAAGTGCCACACCTCTTCTGACATTATTATTCCTTAAAAGAATGAAAAACGGATTCGCAAAACGTAATTGTGTGTGTGTATGTGTGTGTGTGTGTGTGTGTGTAACACGTATTTTTAAGAATAATAAACAGTCCTTCAATCTGGAATAATTTACAATAAATTTGGTCAGATTCAGACTTATTGCTGTCCCCTTTTTTTCATTTTTTGAAAACTGGGGAAAACTTCACCACAAGCCCTAGTTTTACAGACTTGTGTTTTTGAGTCTCTCGTGGATGTAGTGAAATTGACAGAAAGGCTGGAAATGTGAGGATGGGAACGAAGCAGGAAAAAATTTTTAAAGGTTCTGTTTATTGAAATGTAGAATATTGGAAGTGCAGTGCGAGAATGGAAAGAACTGAAGAAATCTGGTAGTCATGCAAGGGGGCTGACTTAAAGGAGGGCATTGTAGTGGACCAGTGGAAAGGAGGAAAGGGTTAGTCAGGGGAAGCTAGTTGGAGGATGAACAGCACTGAGGAAACCGGTGAGAGGTGGAGCCCTCCCCAAGATTGTTTAATGACTACTTGAGTTTTGTGAGTTGGTTCCTGATTTTACAGACAGAAATGATATTGATTCATCTTGTGTGTTCTGATGCATGCTCTTCAAAGAGGAAAGAAAGACAATCCTTTATATAAGTTTATTAGTGGTGAGATGACATTCTTTAAGAAATATCATCCATGGTGACCACTGGGGAACTTGAGCCATCGAAGCCTTTTGGCCTGAAAGTAATTTAACAAGTCAGTATCTTTCTGGGTAACTGTAATTGCTAGACGTTCGATAGTCATGAAATTTAGTTAGCATTCTTGCTGTTGAATTGATTTTTAATGTTTATTTGCAAAACCTTAAATGTGCGTCCAAAGCCTTGAATGCATTCCCAAGTTATCCATTGTGCACTCCCTAGATATGAAATATCAATTTTACAGGCTAGCAAAATGATATTTAATGGTGGCTGACTGGATAGTGTTTAAGAACAATATGTATTAGATACTTAAATTTGTCTATTATCTGACTCATGGCACAGATCATTGAATTTAGGTGGTACTGAAATTGCAGAAGATCTGGCTGCCTTAATAATCCAAGCTATACAGCATGTTTATTTAGTCCCAGGATCTTCCTCTTGTCTTCTTTCTAAGCATGTACAGAAGAAAATAAGACAATTTTGGTTTGTACTTTCACATCTACTTGCATTAGGAAAGATGTCTTTAAAAAACGGTAGGGACGTTTTCAGGACGCTTCTTGAAGCCTGGGGCACACCAGTTTTTTGTGATTTGTTGACATCAGTTTTTTCCTTCTTCTCTAATGTTTGCCTTCTTTGATTATACTTCAAGACCCAAGGTTTCACCACATTTGAATTTTAAATTTTGAGGCTAAATTTGGTCAAGCTGCAGCTGTAAAGGATGTTCTGTTTCATACCCATATCATTTTGTCTTGAATTTCATTTTAAAATGATCACTGTATTTTAAGCATATGCAATGTCTTCTTAATGGCTTCTTGGAAAAAATACATTGTTCAGTTAGATAAGTAAATGAAATTGTCTGGGTTACGGAGCATGACTCACTTAAAATCTCATTTGGAACAATTTCTCTGTCCACCCTTTGTTAACCATATATCCTGCTGGTTTTGTAGTACGGGGACTTGTACAAGAGTTAAAATAAACCATGGAGATCTGGATTTATGGTAACAGTCCCTCCTCAGTTCAAGGACTGTGGATGGATCTCTTTCCTTTCTGCTTTTTCTTTGATCTGTTTTTGGCTTTACTTTCATCCTTTGCTGTAGGTTTCTTAACTGCTTGTTTATTTTTTCTTAGAAAAGTATGAGCATATGCAAACTACAAGGAATTTTGGAATGATTTAATGGATAAATATCATATACATAACCCATATGGGTTGTCTGAATAAGATTCCCCTTTATGATAGGCCAAAATTTGCATATTTGCTTATAGTTTCTCCACCATATCTTTGCGAGGGCGCCTCTGGTATACACAGTAAGCTTCCCTTCCTTGTCATGCGTCCATCTGCTCGCTGGAACCCTTTCTACTGAATCATCTACCCTGCCACTCATAATTCTTAGGTTATAATCTTGGTGTAGAATGGCTAGGGATAATATCTGTTACCATTGAACGCTGTATAAAGCTGTTGAAAAAAATGGGATAAAAAAATTAAAGCAATTAATGTTTTCTTCATCCCTTATATCCTCTCTTTTTGAACAGTTTAGCTTTACTGGTGCTAAATTAACGGTAATCTGTTAACTTTACAAAGACATAGTTTAAAGGCATTGGAAACACAAAGGGAAAAGGTATAGCTCCTCATTATAATTTTTCTGGAATGCTGCAAATAAAATTGACGATTGGTAAATCAATTTATGTTGCAGAAGCACTGGGAGAATAACTGTAAAGAAACGATTTTTTAAGTTCTTAATATAGAGGAGAGTCTTTTAAAACCATGAATAATCACTAGTATTCTGTTACATTGGGATTTTTTTTTTCCCTGCAGTAAATTTTAAACAGTTCTACTTGATTTCAGTTTGGATCCATCAACAGAATAGTCAACTAAATGCGGACAGGACAAAGTGTTAATTTACCAAGTATGAACACATCACCACTTGGGGATTAATTCTAGTTTCTTTGGAAATAGTCTCAGGCCAAAACTTTATCGTTAAAGCCTGTAATCTAAATATTTCCTGTGGACTAGGCTAGATTAAATTATCTGTCCCATGTGTTCAGAATTCATGTGGATGAGGCGCGCGCGCGCGCGCACACACACACACACACGCACGCGCGCGTGCGCGCGTGGTGGTGGTGGTGGTGAGGTGGGCCACAGGTTTGAGTCATCCTCTCCTCAGAGTCTGGTTCTATCTGGCATTTCACAGTAATAGCAGACATAATTGCCTTCTGATTTTTAAGGCTGTATGGCTTTCTTGATAATAATGGGAAATTGGTTATTCATTTGAGTGCTGTTGATTAGTGTTGATGTTCTAATGTCTCACAAGTATTTCTATTATCTGTCTGCAGATCCCAGGGGCATCTCTACTCTGAAATTTGGGGCTTCATTTATTTTCCTTCTCTCTGTTCTTTCCTGCTGCCTAGCTCCCAATTTGGATTAAAACTTAAACAGCTTAGGCCTAAAAGAAATAAGACATTTACACAATTGCAGATTTATTACTTTTGAATTTTTAAAAATGAACTTTAAAAGGTTTCTTTTACATTTTTAAGGTTTCCAAGTACTGCCCATATCTTTGGAGGCTGACAGTGACCTTGGCGGAGGGGAGGGCGAAGGAGACTCATCAAAACATTTTCTAAAGAGATCAATCTGCTGTGTCCTTTCTGTGACCTGATTTGGTGAAGATCTTTCCACCTCAAAGGAGGATCTTAAGAATACCATATATTTTCATGTTTAGGTGAACGGATGCAGCTTTGATGTTCTCATGCCTTACTTGAATGTGAATGTTAAAGCATGGCAAATTTCAAGGAATCATAGGGAACTGATCCATTTTATGTAACATTTACAGACTGATGGGCATTTAGAGATAGAAGGAACATTCAGCATTTATCCCCAGCCACTTTTTCCCCCCTTTTCTAACAGGAGGAAAATGAAGCCCAGAGAGATTAAGTAATTTCATTCAACAAACATTAATTGAATGTGTACCATATGTCAGACCCAGTCCTAGGAGCTGGGGGCTACAGAGATGAATAAGTTTAATTTCCTGTTGGAGATAAATACATAGTTCTCAGATCATACAGTTTGTAATTAGAAGGATAGGAAGTAGAATATTTATGAATCATTCATAATCAGATCTTTATATGATGAAAATTATGTCAGCCCTTTGTCCTTCCCCTCACCTTTAATTTATTAAATCATCCAATAAAGATGATTTTCACTTATTTACTTGTTTTGTGGGACTAAATCTGGTGTTCTCCCTTGGCTTCCTTCTTTTGGCGACCACTCTTTCTTGAAAGATTAGTGTACCCTAGCCACCCCCATTTTATCAGCTATTCAACCTGCTAAAACTGACTGAAATTGCTCTTGCTGAAGTTATTGCCATCTTGAGTGGGCACATTTCTGTCCTTATTGTGACCGCTTTGAATGTGCTGGCTCTCTCTTCTCTTCTTAAACTCCATTCTCCCTTGGCTCCTTGGTGGCCTGATTCTCCTACCTCTTTTCCTTTTTCGTTTTCCCTTTGTGTTTCCACTGCCACTTCTTACTTCCCCAAATGGGCCACACTTTCGCACATCTCTGTAGCAGTTGGTCATCCTTCAAGACTCAGCTCACATCTCATCTCCTCATGAAGCATAGCTGACCTTTTGAAGAATTGAGGCACATCAATTTCTCCGTTCTTAACAGCACCTTGTATTTCTTTACCAATCCTGTAATTTTGTGGTTTGTATATCAAGCTTCTCCTTTTGAGTTTTTTTTCTCTCTGGAGAGCAGGGACGATTTTTTCCAGCGACTGGCACATGATGCTGTTTTTGTACTTTAATGCAGAATGACTTCTTTCTAGCTCAAGCCACCTCTCCCGTCCCCAGCAGTCCATCCCTCTGTTTCTCTCTCCGGTGCTCTCCTGGGTTCTGTGTGCTAGGCCAGTACATTGCTGACAAGAAATGACCTGTGGTGACCTGCTGCTAATGGTAGATTTATAGTGCCATCAACTGTCAGTATATTAATTCACTTAAAACTCTTAAACATAACCCTTAGTTACACTCAAATCGATTGGTAAATCTTTTTAAAAAATTCATAAATTATGCGTGCATTAACTTGGGCCTTTTCCTGTCTGATTAAATCTTAGTTCATAATTAGTGTAAGACAACTAACTGAAATTTTTCACAGATAAAATAAGGGGATTTTCCAGTTCTCAACACAGTAGTGAATATCCTACATAATGGTATTGTTTCCATATTTAATTATAACCTAAACATCTATGGTTCGGGTGTGCTGGGCAACATCCCATCCTGCAAAAGACCGTTTTTGTCTTTAAGGAAATATAGTGTACCGCAATTAAAAAAGAGCATGCAGATTGGTTTTCCGCAGTGCCTAATTCTCTGTCACATGGCCGAGATAGGACTTCTAAGCCCATTAATAAGCTGATCCATTTGCTGAACTAGAATGTTTTTCTCTTGTTTCCCCACTGCATTTGGGTTGCTGACCCTTTATCCTTTGCTGTATACTTGTCCTTGATTAAAATTAGATCAATAAAGCTAAATCAAGGAAAAAAGGAATATCCTCGGTAGAATAAGTGACCATATATTACCATTAAACTGTTCAGAAGGAAATATTAGGTGATTTTTTTTGTTTTGTTTTTACTTACAGCCTTTTATTTCTGATTAGTACTGATAACAAACCGTATGCATTATACCTTATTTTTTGGAAGTATGGCAGTGGGGATGTGGGTTTTTAAGCTGCTGGTTCCAAATACTTTGTCTTTTCCAGTAACCTCCTGGTCTTGGGTTGTGTTCAAATCTGTAAGATTTATTAGGTGAACATTCTGTAGCTAAGTGGCAAGATGTTCTGTCTTCTCATTAGCAGTGACCCTGGATAGTTTTCTCACATTCAGCAACATTTGTTAGGAGCCACCAGCATCCCTGTCACCTAGTGGTGAGGCAGAGCTGGGGTGCCGGGTGAGGTCACCTTGTGCACATCTCCACTGGGGACTGCTCAGGGCTGAAACTGGTTTCCCTTTTCTTTTGGCATATGAACTCTACTCATGTAGTACAAAGAGCTTATTACTTGGAAGAAGAAAATGACTTCTCTCTTGCTTTAAGCTGGAGAGGCATCATAGGGTCCTTAGATGCCTTGTAATAGAATCCAGTGGCCATGGATTTCGGAGTTGGTTAAATTAGAGTTCAATTTTTGCCCCTGCCGTTTTCTGCTGTTGTGAGCTTTAGTCTAAATTACACTGAGCCTCTTTTCCTTCATCCGTAACAAAAATATTGTATTTGCTGACTGTTGAATTCTGTTGAGGATCAAATGAGTACAGTGGGATTAAAAAGGTGAGTCAGATGCTGTTTTTAAGCTTAAATAGTTTCGAATCACCTATGAGATATAAGACACGTATATACGGACTTGGGCCAGATGAACCAAGAGAGAAGACAGGATATTTGCTTAGAGAGCTCAGAAGGTTTCCTGAGGATGGTGGGTGGCATTTGAGTATGGCCTTGCAGAACGCTTGGCATTTTATTTATTTATTTATTTCAAAAATAGATTTATTTATTTATTTACTTTTGTCTGAGTTGGGTCTTCGTTGCTGCGTGTGGGGCTTTCTCTAGTTGTGGTGAACGGGGGCTACTCTTCGTTGTGGTGTGCAGGCTTCTCACTGCGGTGGCTTCTCTTGTTGTGGAGCATGGGTTCTAGGCACGCAGGCATCAGTAGTTGTGTCTCACGGGCTCCAGAGCGCAGGCTGAGTAGTTGTGGGGCACGGGTTTAGTTGCTCCATGGCATGTGGAATCTTCCCGGACCAGGGCTCAAACCTCTGTCCCCTGCATTGGCAGGCGGATTCTTAACCACTGTGCCACCAGGGAAGCCCATGTTTGGCATTTTAGTAAGCAAAGTGTTCAGCATTGAGATTGCAGTCACATCCAGGCACTGGAATAACGTAAAAAGGGGAGTAGAAAATTCAGTTATGGGGCTTGTTCGGGAAGGAAATAATTTGGAATATAGTGGTTGGGATCAGAAGTGGGCTAGCATGTTTGATTATATCCATAATTTATACCTTTTTGTAGCCAACAAAAGATTAGGATCCATATCAGAAAATTCTCATGTTTATTTGGGTTTTGAATTTGTTAACATGCCATGGCTTCTCCCAAATTAAATCAGAATATTACCTTGAATGAGTTCCACTTTTTTCTTCCTTGTGGTTAAAAAACGCATAACATAAAATTTACATTCTTAACCATTTAATTGTATGATTCAGAGGTGTTTAAGATATTCCCATTATTGTGAGACAAATCTCCAAAACTACTACTTCATCTCGCAGAACTGAAGCCCTGTACCCATTAATCAATTCCTTTTCCCCTTCCCTTCAGTCTCTGGTAACCATTTAGCTCCACTTTTTTTCACAGTTGGCTTAAGAGAAGTTTCTAGAATTCATCTAGCAATATTGCATGATAAACTATGTAATAGCAAATCTGATGTTATTTATCTCATTTTTCCATCTGGCTGTAGTAGAAAAATGACATTTCATTGGTGGTGTTGTGAGTTTGGCCATCCCCACTAACCCTCACATTGTGTGTATGTGCTTCTTTGTGCGATATGGTAACCGCACTGACACAGGTAAGGTTTTTACTTTTCCATCTTTACTGTGATCCCAACTTAAACCACGAATATACACCTGTTATGGTTGGTCTTTAAAATCACAAAATGATTCACTACTCATGAGAGTCTAGCAAAATATTGGAAAAAAAATAGGGTACATTGTTCTCTTACTGCTTAAATTCTTAATCTTGTAGACTCTGTGGATTCCACACCTACTGGCTTGGAAGTCTTCCCTTTACTCTAGTGTGATGCTTGTGCTACCAGCCATTAAATACTCACGCATTACTCTTCATCAACTATTTTAACTGTGGAAGCTCTTCGTGTGCACTCCGACCATTTTTCTTGGTGTTTTTTTTTTTTTTTTTTTTTTTGGTACACATTTTACATTGTAGGTAGTCCTGCTGTATTGGGATTGGCCAGGTATAGAGGTATCTGGAACAGGTAAGAGGCAGTATTCTCTCAGGAGACAGTTGATGATCAAGAGAGTTGGACTGTTCCCCTCTGATGGTTACAAATTTTGTCTAGTTACCTAGAGAGGTGCTTTTGGCCACAGTGGCAGGTCAAGAAACCATAGCAGTTATAAATAACAGAGACGACTTTACATAAGGAATTATTAATCAGGTATGGAAATACGAAAAAGGTAAAAAGAGAACCCTAAGGGTCACATGGAGGTTTTAACCACACGACACAGCTACAACCTCTGGGTAATCTCTTTCAATAAGAGATTGAGATATGAAAACTTCAGCATTTGGAGGATGGACCAAGTGGGCCTCAGATCTCTGTTGAGCCGATGAAGGGGGGAAGAGTAACTCCCTGGAGCTGGGCCCCAGGCCTCCCAGGAGGGGCTGCCAGTTGATTGGTTCTGGTGACTCTGAGGGAGGTGTGTTGAGACTGTTTCCGGGAGTGTTGGGAAAACGGCAAGCTGGAATCCATTGGTGCTACTGGAACAAGCTGCCATTGCTGAGAAGAAGAAGAATTGCTGTGGAGGAGCTGACTGGAATAGGAAAGAGTTTGTCCCTCTTTCTTCCTGTCCATTCTCCCTTTAACATCCCCTATTGGCAGAGCCTAGCAGGGAACCAGCTGGCAAAGCAGAAATGCGGTTGGCAGTTTTCCCACCCCGTCACCACAAAGTGGCATTTTAAAAAGGCTAGGTTTAAAACTGAGTGACAATAGCTTCATAACTGGCACAAATAGTGTGTCCAACTTAGTTAATCTCCTTGAGCTTCCCAGGAGCTGGTGGCCTTGGGTAGGCCTGCATTCCGTGCTGAAATGAATTGACCCTTTCAGCTCTGTGTGGGAGGTGCCTGTGGAACCGGATGTGAGTGAAAAGCCTGTGCGTGATGGCAGTTCTTGCTACCTCAGTGGTTGGGAGGCAGGTGGTAGAGAAATACTAGCCTGGGCTCTTTTGTGGTCTTTTGCTCTGGCATGATGTTACGTTGGGCATGTTTTTTCTCTGGACACCTAACCTCTCAGTTGAGAAGAGCTAATAGTTCCAGCTTTATTGGTTGCTGTGGGGATTAGAAATAATATGAAGCGTAGAAATTTAAGGTAGAAAGACAGCCTTTTGTTTTAAGGGGGTTAGGTCGGAAGGCCAGCTATAGGCGAGGAGAGTGTGTGGTTATCAAAACGGAATGGTGACGTGATTGACCTAAAACCATTGTTAAACAGGCACAATTAAAGTGACATTACATAAAGCAGGAGCTAAAACTGCCTTGTCACGGACCGAGGCCCTGGTCTTAGGTACCCTGTCCTTCCTCACAGAGATGAAGAGCTGTGGGTACCACCCACTGGTGCAGGGCGAGATGCCCCCTGCTCACGCCTCCTGCCTCTGAACTTTACCTGGCTGTTCGGAAGATCTGGTCACTTGTCTGCTTGTTCACTAGGTGCCAACAACTGTCACAAAACAACCCCAACACATTCCTGAGTATGTTTCTTTCATCTGGGTGGAGGGCTAGTCTCTTTCCCAGGAGCAGCCTCCACTGGGTCTGGATTCAGCCTTGTCAAGGCCCCTTTCTGCCGTCAGCCAAGCCATGCCATGTATATATAATGACGTTGCCTTGCCACCTGGGTACTGCCTCTGAATGTCTGTGCTGTTCACAGTTCTGGTAATTTCATTTGCCCATACTTCTTCATGGTGGTAGTTGGTGATAGATGCTATTTTTTTCTGATTGATGACAGACTGTACAGTACAAAAGAGTCATCTTTGTAGGGTTAGAATGATATCTGTCCTAAAAAAGTACAGGCCCCATTTTGCTGAGTATTTAAACACAGGCTGAGAGTACTTTGAATTCTGTAGATAAAATATGTGGCAGTAGACCTGGCAGCCTGATTTAGACCTTGGAGTGATGTAGCTGGCAAGGCAGGATCTCAGTGTCTAAAGGGAGGCCTAAGCTGTGCGCTTACATAATTCAGTCCTGTGCTTCTGAAATGCACCACAATTTATTGCACAAATTTGACTGGAAATCTGGCTCAATTGGAGGTTCCACTGGCACCAGCTAAATAATGGTGTCACAACCAGCATCATTCCCTTATGTGTGGTTCCAGGAAGAAACTTTTAATAATAATTATTATTTTTTAATACAGTGGAGAAGGGAAGGCATTCACAAAGAAGCATTTCTCTAACAAAATGGTATTCTTTTCTGAATGGGCTCACCCGAGCCTGCTGTCTGTTACAGAGAAAATTGCCTTCCTATTGCAAGAGGTTTGTTTTCTTTTCCTCCGGAGCCTTCCTCCTCTTCTAGAACTGTGGGAGGGCCGGTGGCACATCACCGTGCTGGATGGATTTCATCTGGCTTGCAGCCTGTACTTTAAGTAACGGAGTTGTCTCTTCTGAGGGCACTGGATCTCCATTTTTAGCCTGGGGATGAAGGGTGAGAAATGTGGGAGACGATTTCTCCATTACTAGAAAACAAGATTTGGGGCCAACCGGTTAATTATGAGCTTCCAGTGAAAAGGAAAGAGGTTGCAGAGGGGCCGAGCCAGTTGAGATATGCCGGTCCCTGTGACTTTCCATGACCCTGCAGACCCCCAGGCCTGCTCTGGTCCTTGAAGACCCCCATTTTCCCTCCTGCTTTTAAATTCTGGTTTCTTATTTGTAGATTTTTTGGTGTTCTTCCCAATGAAGGTGTTTCCCACGTTAACATTAATTCGTGTTTGCACGAATCTTCAGAACTATTAGCTCTGTAGAAAGAGGCCTTAATAGAGAGACACTATTTTTATTTCTTCTCGGCTTCTTTTGCTCATTTGAGCAGCATATGAAGGGTGCGTCATGCAGCAAAACTTCACACCTCTTGGTATTGTCACAGACTACCCTTTTGAGGACAAAGGAAGGGCTGTACAATCTTCCACTATCCTTTTCTTCCATCTTAACCACAAAAAATACTACCCCGGCAATTTAGGCTTAGTATCATCTCAAGTTCGTGAATTTTTTAGGGAGGTGGGATGCTGGTACTTTGGAGTCCACATTAATGGAATTATCCCTTTTTATATTGTAGCTTACTATCATTTTATTTAGTGTTGAACTCTCACACTTGATTTTTTTTTAACAATATCAGTTCAGCTTTACTTGAATTATTATATATGTTCTGTAAGGATAACTATTAGCTAATGATAGATTTGCGAGTGTGTTATTTCAAAGGTCACAAGTAATTGAATTCATTACGTCAAATTTGTAGCGAGAAGAGGATTGCCTTAAAGTTTTGGCCAGGTCAAAAGAAAACACTAATTATTCAGATTTTGTAAAATTGGTTTTTTTCTAACATAACACATTGAAACTACCAGGAGTACTGCTTTTGCATCACTGCTTACAAAGAGCCTAGATTTTATGGTTCTACAGTGAGATATCTAGACTAGAATCTTTTAAATCATTATTCAGGAATATACTTATCTTTGTGTAGTATAGAATCATGTCTGGTGAAAGTTGCCAGAAGGTAGAGATATTAGAAATAGTTCACATTCAACTGGTGCTATATGAGACATTCATTACTAACGGTGATATGGATCCACAGTGATGTTGCCTCCTCCATCTCTTTGAAAGTTCTCTTTATATATTGACCAGTTCCACTTATTCCCCTAATCAGAAGTGCAGTTTGAGTTTAAAAAAATAAATCTTTTAGCTAGGCCTTTTTGCATTCCCCGTTTTATTCTCTCTGCGTGTTGGCATTTTCTGTGAACATGGCACTATACTAGGCACTTCATAGTTATTATTGAGCTCTTTTTTCCTGTCACAGATATTCCCTCCTGTGGTCTGGTAGGAAAGGTAAGACCTACAAGAAGTAATTAAATTATAGTAACACGAGGCAGAAAGTGATTAGTGCTGTAACTTTGGTTTATCTCTTCTGTCTCTTTTTTTTTTTTTTTTTTTTTTTTTAAAATAAATTTATTTATTTATTTGTTTGTTTTTGGCTGTGCTGGGTCTTCGTTTCTGTGCGAGGGCTTTCTCTAGTTGCGGAGAGCGGGGGCCACTCTTCATCACGGTGCGTGGGACTCTCACTATCGCGGTCTCTCCCGTTGCGGAGCACAGGCTCCAGACGCGCAGGCTCAGCGGCCATGGCTCACGGGCCCAGTTGCTCCACGGCATGTGGGATCTTCCCAGACCACGGCTCGAACCCGTGTCCCCTGCATTGGCAGGCGGACTCTCAACCACTGTGCCACCAGGGAAGCCCCCTCTCTTCTGTCTCTTGATATTTTAGCTCTTGTTAACATCCATATTAGATGTTGTAAAACTTAGCTGAGTAGCTTTGTTTCTTAGTAACACGTGTAGATCTGTTCTTTCCCCATGGGGTTCATATTACCTGAAATATTCCTGGAATGTAAGCTTAAGAGTTGCCTGACTTTGCACTAATATATTTAGTCTCTTCCTGATTTTTACAGGATTTTCAAGTCATTTTTTGCATGGGTTTTCACTGAGAAGTTATGTATTAATATAATGCCAGGTAATTCTTAACTTGCTGATTCTTGGAAGGAAACTGAGGCAAGCCGGCAGCCAGGAGCTGGTGGTGCCAGAATCATTGTCGAGAACCTAGGCCTCTATTCTCTGGATGACAGCAAGCTGCCCACTTACTCTTGATCATTTGTTGCCATCAAATGCTTGAGGAATGTTTGATTTCATGTCCGGGACGGCTCTTTTTGTCTAACTTCAGGAGTGCTGAACTTGAGCTTTGTTCTCTTCAAGGATTCAGTGCCCTTTCTGTCTCATTATCCCAGTCTTTACCGGCTGCATCCTCACCATTCCTCCAGGAAAGGTGGCACAGGCTTCACTCACCCTTGGAGCGGATCTTTATTTTCAGAGCACTGGGTCGGGGAGAGTTTTTGTCCCCGCGCTGGGAAAAGAAGATGAGGTGGGGCTCTGAGGGCTTTCTCACTTTCCCTTTTCTTCCTGGGTTTGGAGCCGATTTGCTGCTGGTTGCATAGCTTCTTACTTGGGAGCCTTCACCTTCTTTTGCCTTGAGGTCTGTGAGGGGCAGACACTATGCCTGCAGAAGAATTTGTAGCTAAGTGCAGGCACCCCATGTGGTGCCTTGGATAATGGTTTTGGACCCCTTAGAGCCTTAAAAGTATTCTTTAAAGTCTTGACAGGGTCTTGGGGGGGTGAAAAGACCTAATGTTTGGCCTCCTCCTCCTGTCCCCTCCCTCACCCGTCCTCACTGCATCTGCGCAGTAAATAGCAAGAACTTCTGAAAATGCTCCTAGTTGGCTCATGTAATTGAGTAGGAGAGCAATCTCCAGAGACAGATATTTTCCCACTTGCATGATGGTCTTGAAAAGGTACTTTGATTTGGGGACGAGCGAGTTCCTCTGGAACATAGTTCTGCACTGTACACCGTAGATGACAGGCGAGTCCCTTCAAGGACGTGAGGCTGCAGAAATCTGCTTTCCTTCTTTCCCTCTTTGGATACAGCGAAACCTAGCTCCTCCTGGCTTGGTAATTTCTAGGGCTTGCCACTTCCTCTGCTGTCACTGTGGCTAGTGTAGGTCTAGACCACTGGTGACTGGGGTGTGTGGAGGGGGAGGGTGTGCCCATCCTGCTGTTCCCTGGCATGGGCAGGTAGAGAAATATTTGGTAATCTTGTTTTCCCACCGTTACTAGAATGTTCCCAATTGTCTTAGCTGTAAAGACGTTTAAGGAGTATTTCAAGTTACCTCCAGCTACATGTGCAGAAAGAAAGTGAGCTCCCCAGGTATTTACTTACTTGCCTACTTATTCAGCCACTTTGATGTTAATCAAGCTCCTCTGTGTTGCTTTGTGACTCTTTAAACCTTTGGAGTCCCTTTCTTCTATTTCCGTTGGTTTAAGTGGGTCCAAAGTGCTCAAAAGGCGCTCCGCAGCATTTCTCAAAGTGTGGTCCACAGTCCTTCTCGCTACTTATTAGAAATACAGAATTGGGGACATGACCCCAGACCTGCAGAATCAGAATACCTGATGTGGCCCGACAAGCCTGCATGTTTACAAGCTCCCACACTAAACCTGACGACTACTGACAGGAGATGACTGCCTTTTGGCACTAGGAAGCCAGGAGGGGGTAGTGTCTGCCACCCGCCGCGGGTACCCAACTCCCCCTCCCCCGCTTCAGCCCCTGGAATAGCTGGGATCAGAATCCCTGCTCTGCTTGTTAACAAGAAGTGAGGCACGTTACTTAACTGTAAGCCTCACTTTCCTTGCTGTAATTCGGGATCATAATCCATTTCATAATGAAATGAACACTCTAAGAAGCAGACCCGAGTGTTTTTTTCCTAGGTCTGATGAAGAGTGGGCGGTTGTAGAAACAGTGGGTCTGCAGAGTATGAGAGAAGTGTAGTAAACTAAGGGTTCTTTAAAAGCAGCAAGGCACTTCAGGGGCCAAGTATCTTGCATAAGAACGGGGTTCAAAGTCCAGCCCTCTTCCATTCTCATGCTTGTGAATTTTATTTATTTATTTATTTTTTTGCGGTACGCGGGCCTCTCACTGTTGTGGCCTCTCCCGTTGCGGAGCACAGGCTCCGGACGCGCAGGCTCAGTGGCCATGGCTCACGGGCCCAGCCGCTCCGTGGCCTGTGGGATCCTCCCGGACCGGGGCACGAACCCGTGTCCCCTGCATCGGCAGGCGGACCCTCAACCACTGCGCCACCAGAGGAGCCCACACTTGTGAATTTTTATAATCACATCTCAGGTTTAAAAAAATATTTTTTCAATTTGATTTGTTTTTATTTACCGTTCTCCTTTGCCTCCTTGGAGATATGTCTGAAATGTATTTCATTGTTGTGAATTTGGGACTTTCCCAGACCTTGTCTCTTTAATAGACCCTATTTACCTTTAAGAGAGATGTTTTTAGGAGGAAGAAATAGAGCTAATTGGGAAATAAAGTGAAAGTGTCTTTTTTTTTGAAACAACTCCTGGGGAGTGTTTGGGTATATGAATCTTCTGTGTGTGGTCCTATAGGTATAGTGGTGCAAGATATCTTCCATTTGGCCAAGGTGGTTACGATTTTGAACCTTTCCCCAGCTGCTGACTATAGATTTCTATCTAGTTGGATCTGCCTTTCATAAAAATGTGCTATTGTGTATGTTAAGGATAGTAAATAGTGGATATCCCTGTGGATTGTGTCTCCTGGCTGCCAAGGGAATTGAACGGTCCTTGACTGTAAATATGCCCAGGGCATGTGGTAATGTTCCTATTTTAAGTCTATAATTCAAATGGAAATTGAAGCCTTTGTTTATTAACATAGCTTATGTGGCAGGGCAACTGGGACTGGTCCATTTACTGTTTGAAATTTTATCCATTTAAATCTGATCGTGTCTGTTCTTATTTTAATTCAGCAGTCTGTTTTAAGATCTCCGTAGAGTATAATTCTGCTTGGCTACTTTTAATATATTTCAAGCCTCCTTTAAAAAAAAAAAATCAAACTTGTTTTTGACCCTGGTTATTTGAGAGCATGTTGGTAGTTAAATTATTCCCTTCTGCCTCATGGAAAGATACATCTATGAAAGAAAATCATTTTGAGGGAAGGAAAAAAGAATTTCATGCATTTCTTGTGAGGAAAAGAATGGCAGATTATTTTGCCTCTGAGAGAAATAAAAGTATGAGAGGGCCTCCCTGGTGGCGCAGTGGTTGAGAGTCCGCCTGCCGATGCAGGGGATACGGGTTCGTGCCCCGGTCTGGGAGGATCCCATATGCCGCGGAGCGGCTGGGCCCGTGAGCCATGGCTGCTGAGCCTGCGCATCCGGAGCCTGTGCTCCGCAACGGGAGAGGCCACAACAGTGAGAGGCCCGCGTACCACCAAAAAAAAAAAAAAAAAAAAAAAAAAAAAAAAGTATGAGAGACATTGTGACCCAGGGAAGGGTTGGCCAAACAAGGTTTGGGGGTTTCCTATCCCTAAACATTTTTTTGGTTTAAAAAAACCCCAACGTTATAGAATGATACAGAACAAACATTTCTTATTATACCACATTGGCTTCAGATCCTCTTTTAAAGAGACAAGCTTGCAGATGAAGTTGAAAGTCCCTGTGGACTCATCCTTGACCCCATTTCTTTCCCATTCTGTTTCTTTCTCTGCACATCCTGCATTAGTTAACTAACCATTGACTTTTCGTTTCTAGGTATTTTTATACTTTGGCTATTTACATAGCTCTAGGAATAATGTTGCTTGTGTCTTTTTTTAGTCTGTATTTAAATCATTATCACTCTACAACTTGTTTTCCTGCTCAGCGTTGTTTTTCAGATTTGTTCATTTATTGCATTGCTCTCAGACTCACTGCTCTCTGTTCTGCTCTGTGACTGTACAGAGCTGACTGTAAATTTTACAGCGTTAACATGAGCATTGTGGTTCTTGTCTTGCGTGAGTGAGACCTCTCTGGGGTATATACCCTCCTGTAAGTAGAATTTCCTAAGTATAGTGATGCATATCTTCAGCCTTGACCGGATGATGCCGAGTAGCACCACGTGAAAGTGCCACAGTGGTTGAACCATTTTATATTCCCATCGGTGGTTACAGCACACCTATTTCCCCTCATCCTCATTTTTAAAATTTGACAATATATTGGATGTCCTATAGTATCTCAGCTTACATTGCCCCGATTATCAGTGAAGTGATACCTTTTTTCATACACTTAATGTCCAGCTGCAGTTCTTTTGTGAAATGCCTGTTCGTACCTTTTGGCCAATTTTTCTGTTAGGTAGTTTCTCTTATTGATTTGTTCTTCCTTCCTTTACTGAGTAAATCAAAGTAATGAGAGAACTTCCAGCAGCTCTCACTACCACGCGTACCCACCTAACAGTACCTGCATCCACACACCTAAAGGTGAACTATTGGAGCTCCTATGGAAAGCCATCCCCTCCTTACCTATGCACTAACAGTTCTGTCCTCTTCCTTCTGCATGACCACTTATTTGCTTTCCACAGGACCTTTGCCTGTTATTTCGCCCCTCAAAAACCAAAAACCAAAGCCCCTTCTCTTCACCTTGCTTCCTCTGCCAGCTGCCACATAATCTCTTTGTATTTTGTAGCAGAACTTTCTGAAGTATCGTGTGTACTCACTTTCTCCGCTTCTTCTCTTCCCATTCCTAGTTCCAGTCAGGCTCTTGCCCCGACTGCTCCACCAAAATTAATCTTGCCAAGTGACGGACGACCCACACTTAGCTTGATCCAACAAGCGGATCTTAGTCCTCAGCTCATTTGCCTTGCCTTGTGCATTGGACACAGTTGGTCTTTCCCTCCTCACTTTCTTTCCTTGGCTTCCAGGACATAACATTGGTTGTTTCCTCCTGCTGAGATCACTGATTGCTCCTTCTCAGTCTCCTTTTATAAGTTCCTTCTCTTATTCCTTACCTTTCAATGTTATAATGCCTCAGTCCTCTGTCCTTTTCAATCTCGTAGGTTTAAATACCACCTATATGCCAACCACTCCCAAATGTAAATTACCAGCTCAGAGCTTTTTTCCAAACTCCACACTTGCCTACTCAAAACCTCTACTTGAGAGTTTAGCAGGCGTGTAACCAAACTCCTGATCTCACCCACCTCTCTCTACCTGTGGTCTTCCTCATCTCAGGTGATGACCCCACCTATTATTCCATTTGCTCAGATTAAAAAAAAACCTTGGAGTCATGCTTGATTTCTCCCTTTTTTCTCATCTCACATTTCATCTGTCTGCTTTCAGAATATTCCCAGATTCTGACCACTTCTTGCCCCTTCACTGCTCTTCCTTGATGTAATCTAACATCATTTCCCACCCAGATTAATGCCATAATCTCCTAATTGGTCTCCCTTTGTTCTCTCTCTTCCTTGCTGTAGTGTCTGTTCTCAGCACAGTGACCAAAGTAATTCCTTCAGATGTTAAGTCAGATGTGACTTTGTCTGTTGTTCTCCCCTCTCAGCTGTAGCCACAGTGATGTCTCTGCTTTTCCTTGAACCCACCAGTCATCTCCTAACTCAAGGCTTTTGCATTGGCTGTCCTCTCTGCCTGTCTCTAGATGACTACATCCCATACCTCCTTTGAGTCTTGGCTAAAATGTAATGTGATCAGGGTAGGCCTCACTGAGAAGTTTACAGCTGTGGCTCAGTACTCCAGTTCTCTCTTATCCTGTTCTGCCTTGTCTTTATCTTGTTTCACTTATCAGCTACTGAGTCTGTGCTTTGGCCTGTCAGTTTGTTCATGATGCTTTTTCAGTAAAGAACTCTTTAAAATTTTAGTGAAGCCACATTCATCAATGTTTTCATAGTTTGTGTTTATTCAGCCTTGTTTTAAGAAATTCTGCAGGATCCTAGGGTCCAGTAAATTTTTTGGTTACAGTTTTTTGGCTGCTAGATGGGCTAGATTAAATTTGGCCCGAAATGGAGTTGAGAATAGACCTTGATAAGGAGTCCCTTCCATTCCCTCCAGATGAGCATTAACCAGAGACCTCATTTTGGCATGATAAGCTCCTGTTCAAAAAAAAAAAAAAAAGCCAGGCATGCCTTTTAGATGCTGAGATTGGGCCTCCTTCCGAAACCAAGGAGAGGTAAGGATGATTGAAGTTATCTGTAACGTGAGTCATTACAGGGCCTACATACAATGTCACTTCTCAGGATGAACAGTGATTACAGCACATATTGGTTTGTGTATTATCTGCCCACCAGATAAATCAAGCATTCTTTTCTATTTTTAATTTTAAAGTATTTCCATGTAGATTAGAATCTAAACTAGGTAGTCCTTTTTAGCAGGCAAGATTCAGCTAAAGTCTTGTTTTCTCAGAATTCATTCCATACCTCAATTGCCTCTTAGAGATTTCAAAGGCTTTTATGTACCTGGTAATTTGGAGGAATTGCTTTTATTTTGTTGTTTCTTAGGGACTTCTAATATCTCTCTTGTAAGATGTTTGCAGATGTCAATAGCTACTAGATCTTCAGGGTTAGAGTAAAAAGATGACTCTGTTTTCACTTGTGGTATCTTGTTTTCTGCTCGTGCTATTAGTTCTTTCCGAGCTTCATGAGAGACATATAATCAGACTCAAGTCACCCTGTTTTTTTGTTGGAATGTTTGGTATACTATTTATTTTCTTTCCTTCTTTTGAGAGTATCTTGGCTTGGCCCAGTCGTGTCAAGCATCTTTCTTGTTCACATTGCCATGTTCACACATTTAGGTGTATCTCATCCCATGATCTTCATTTGAATGCCTACTGAAACTATTTCTTACCATTCCTTGTTTCAGAATAAATAGGGTAAGGTTCTGATATCAGGTTCTGTGGCACATCATAAGGCTGTGTAAGGGAAATGTCAATTATTTTGTTCAATTCATTTTAAAAAATGTTGTTCACTTAGTGAATCACACAGCTACTCTCTGAATAGATTGCCCTGTATTGTTAGGGGAATATGCATACATTGGGACTTCTTTATTCCTGATGGCTGATTCTGATAACCATTGATTTTTGTCTTTGTTAAAAATCCTGTTCATTACTGGCACCTAGCATCTTCTGTCTAGCAAGCATTCTTACACTATCCTTAGTGTCATCATAAACTCTATTTTAGGGCTCCTTAGTAGTGAGTGACCCACTATTTTCATTTGGCTGCCTGGATGCTTATAAAATATCCATAATCCTATACATCTGCCCTTATGTTAGCCAGCACTCCCTCTAGCCAGGCAGCTCTTATTTGTCCCATTTTCCTTGTTAAGGAAAACTCAGTGTTATTTCTTTAAAGATTTTCATGTTTCGGGCCATACTTCACTTATTAGGCAGTGATCATGGTTCCCCATGACTTTGATCAGAGTTTGGAAATCCCAGTTGCTCCTGTTCAGAGTGTGGAGATTCCCACGCATCAACTCTGAGAAAGGATAAACATTCACCTTCAGTTCTAAAGGTGCCTTAAGTTCTTTGAAGAGCATGAGAATGGTGCTGCTGCCTTTATTTATTATTTTTTTTAAGCCAGAGAAATTAGAAGATAGGTGGATGGTGAATGTGAAGCTCGAACTCAAATAATTATGCACATTCTTGGTGATATCAGTGAATTGAAATGTTTAAATGATGTGTTTTGGACACCAAGGCTTGCTTTGGGTCTAGGAGGAAACCTCAATTTCGATGCCCTTGACCTCAGAATTGTCATTAGTATTACCTTAAATATGGGGGTATTAAAATGATAAATGTTCTTTATTTGAGAATAGTTGGCTATTTAAGAAAACATAATTTGAATACTTTAAGTATAGAATGAATTATATAGTGATCTTGTTGTGTCAGGTGTGTAAAAGATGGTAAAGCAAAGTTGAGGCCAGGTGGGCTAATCATACAGGATGGGGAAGCAATGGTGTGCATCTAGGTTAGGGGTTATGGCTTAATTTTCTCCTTTTTTTCTGATTTCCACCCCCCCCCCCCATATCTGTTCATGCAGTCCTATCCTTCTAGCATACTTGCTCTTGTATATTATTCTGCATATTTCTTTTGTGGTAGTACATCCAAGTATTTGAGTTTATACTATGAGGGAAGTACTACATACTTGGGTCTGGGATCACAAAGGACAACAGAAAAGGGCAGGGTCTCTGTTCTCATGCAACTTAGGAGCTAGTGGGAGAGACATTAATCATACCAACCAATTTAGCCAACATGTCCCAGTTTCTTGTGCACAAGCTCTAGTCCTCTGTACGCTGTCCTCCCCCTGACTGCAAACTTCCCGGGTTCCTTTGCTTTTATCCCCTCTATCCACTCCCTTGTCAGTCACTATTTATTTATTTTTTAAAGAGATTCTCCTAGCTCTTAAGTTCCTGTCAATTCCCAGTTCTGTTGCCTTCATCTGGACCCTCTCTCATCATCTCAGCTATATTGCTCAGAGCCCCTCTTTTCGGGGAAGTCTGGGCCCCAAGAAATAATGAAGGGATTGGCTGTGTATTTGTGTGCTGAAATACTGTTTATTCCTGCCTCTCTCCTTTTGCTTGTCTTTTTTCCCCCCCAACTCTAATTTTCTTTCTAGTTTTTTCCTATCCTGCAAACTCATGTTAAGTCCCACCTTGTCAATGAAACATCTCCTGATTACTTCTTTCCACTTCCCTGAATTTTAATAGCACTTAGTCCCTAGTCTATAGCACATAATTTAGCACTTATTCAGAACTGCTTTGTGTTACTTCATATCTGCAGGATTTCTTCTGTTATTGTTAGGTTACAAGGATTTTAAGTCCAAGAGTATAACATACATTTACATAGTGCTTTGTCTGAGGCTAATAGTTGGTAGGTACTTAATAAAGGCTTACAGAGTATAGAATGAGATTTATAGTATATCTGTAAATATTAGAAGGGCCCTAATACTCAGTGAGCTTATTCTATACTGCAGTTTATATAGCTCTTTCCCTGTTGATGAACATTTAGGTTGTTTCCACTTGTGTAAACATTCCATTGCTTATTTTTGAGCCTGTCATTTGAAAAAAAGATAGTCTTGTTCCCTGTAAAGCAATTCAACCAAATACTTTGTTAATCGTTTACTATATATCTAGCAATTATTTAATATTTGTGATACTGGGAGCTAGAGCATATTTCAGGTGTGTTGTCATTATCTCGCACTCTTGGCTGTGTTCATGTGTCAGTTTTTGCTTTGTTTTCCCATTCCTGATGCGGTATTTTATTTTGCTTTAAGGATAAGAACAAGAAACTGCGTCCCCTCTATGACATTCCCTATATGTTTGAAGCCCGGGAATTTCTGCGAAAGAAGCTTATTGGGAAAAAGGTAAGTGATGGCAGAAACATAATTTGCAAGTGGTTAGGGGTTGTTTTAATCTGGACTCTTGTGATGGAATCCCAGAGACCAGCAAATGACTCTCCTCCACCAAATCAAGCGGTATTACTTTGATATGAAGAGAGGCGTGCCTCTGTCTCAGGAAGTGGCATCCCTTGGGAGAAGTTTAAAATTGGGGGCCTGACCACAATGTGATTTCTAGGGCTCTCACGGCATGTTCTTTCCAGGGTCCAGGCTCAATTCCAGTCTCAGTAATTGCATATTGCCCTGAGCTCCATCCACTTCCATTAAAGCAGAGTAGCTCTCTGCTTCTCTCCAGCCACTTGCATTAAAAGTCAGGGCTGTGGGATTTGCTAATGAAAGAAAGTGGCTGCTTTTTTCTGACTCCCCTGTTTCTGAGGAGAAGAGGGCTTCTGGAATAGGAGCCTGCCTTTTGTGGAAAAGAGGGTGTGGTTTCCTGGTGGTTCCTTGGGAGACTTTCTGGTGTAGTGCAGCAGCTCAGAGGCCCTCAGAGGGCATTTCCTTGTGTTCTTAGAGCAGAATGTTCTATGACCTGCTGCAGAACTTGCTATTCTGGGAAGCTGATAATGAGCCTCTGATCTTCCACTGATTTTCCCTGACCTCCCCAACCTACATATCCAGGACATTTCTTTGTGTCCTGGGTAAACAGAGGAAACGAATAGAATAGTTCCTGCGGTAATTGAGGGAAATCTGTTCAGAGAAAGACTGTGATTTGTGTTCTCCTTACTTTGCGTTGGTGGGGATTCTTCCAGGAAATGTTATGTTTTGGGCCAACTTTTATTATAGGTTCAGAAAGGTAAGGCCATTTGGTTCTAAGTCTGACCTCAACATGTTGAAGCCATATTAGCATTCTTTACCTACATGCAGGTTTTTAAACGATTGGAGTTATGAGAGGTTTGTCAAAGTACTGTAGTTACTGGAATGATAAATTATTGCAAGAGAATTTGAAGCTGGGCAAAAGATGAAATTGCTAATTTTGAGGTAGAGAAACCAAACTGGATTCCCTAAAACAAGTATTAATCTCCTCAGATTCCTTGAGAGAATAGGCTCATTTGTCATTGTATAAAACATGACAGAATGCTGTATTCATTCATGAAGTGTAGTGCAAATGATGGCTTTAAGCCTCTTTCAATTTCTAGATCTCTTGTTGTCTGATTGAATGTCTGACGTCTGTTTCACCAAGTTGATACCATATCACTAATTTACTGGCTCATAAACAATGGCATAGAGACAAGCAAGGAATTCCCCCTGCACGTGTTCATTTCTATTGAAATCCATCCAAAACCCGCACTGAAAGGAGTGGCAGCGCATATTTGCTTCGTGCACAGCCAGTTGTGTGGTGTGTATTCTAGCATCCACCTGGTTTGTTTGAATATTGCGCTTCCCTGATTGTGCTTCGTTCCTAGGAGCAGAGATGACAGCTCAGGGTAACAGCTGCTGAATGGTTCTAGAAAGTTAGCCCAGGCCTCTGCTCTCAAACACTGTGTGCCTGCTGGGCCTTTGTAAAGTCCTCTGTCTCAGGATAAAAGAACTGACCTCCAGTGTCAGATATGGTGGCAATTCTTAAGCAATTAGGCTCCTTCTTGGTGGGAGAAAACTCATTTACTGGTTCCTCTGCATGAGAGTTGATTGGATTCTATTTGTGCTGAGCCCAAGTTTTGTCCCCCACGGTGACACTGTGTAAACGATGAATACTGTATCCCTGCATAGGGAGAAGGATGCAGCTAAGCTCTGCTGGGCTGGAACATTCCTGATGCAAACTGCTGTTCCTGACTCACCACCTGAAACCACTTGCCTGTCTTCTGGGCCCATCAGTTGCGACAGCGAACACCCGTGTGCTTTGGAGTCTGGGAGCAGACAGGGCAGTGGCTGCCTCGGGGGGGTGGCTAGCACATCATCACACATTTCTGCCAATTCCCTTCAGACCTCTGCAGCTGTTCAGTGCAGCACATGGTGATTAAGAGGCACCAAGAGGGAGCATGTGTGCCTGTGTGTGCCTGTGCACGGAAGCTGATTAGTACAGCCTGTCACAGCTTAAACAAGATAATGGAGGTAAAAATCATCTTCTCTGCCCAGACTATTATTTGACCATCCCAGAGAGTCTATAATAAGAAGTTTGGAGGGGTTTCTAGACTGTAGAGCATTGGGATTGAAGGTGCTTTGTTAGATTCAGTGGCCTCCATTTCAGTTATGGAAATTCACTTTGGTTCACTCCCAAGATTTAATTCCAGCTAAATGCCTTAAAGTAACCAGGCACCTCTCTGAGCCTTGGTTTTAGCATTTGTGAGCTGGTAATATTATTTGCCTCTCCTCTCTCACGGATGAGAATCCAGGATAATACTAGTCATTCATGTTTTTCCAGGTGCCTGTTGCGTTATGTGGTTTGGTTTTGTTTAATAATACTGCTTTCGTTTAGAATCTAGCATTGCTTGACTTTCTCAGGTCTGAGGTCAAGATATGTGAATCAGTGCGCAACTACTTTGACTGCCATCAACCCCTTGTGCAGATTTGGGTGTCACCTGGTTCCAGCTTCCACAAAATGTGTATCTGCTTGTATTGGAGTGTATATTTGTGTGTGTGTGTTATCTGGTTTAAGGGAGAGGTAGGATATGTGCGTATCCTGGAAGTGTTTCAGAAGCTGTCTGAATTGCTATACTGCCTGGTAGAATGCCCTCCCCATCCCTTGTTTACCATCTGCCATCTGTGCTTTCACTAAAATATGACTAAGGAATATGCATGGAGGAGAGAACTGTCTTGCTAATTTCTTCTGGGTTTCTTCATGGTCCCAGTGTAGTGGACGCATGGAATCCTTAGTAACTTCAGCGTGTCCCTTAGTTTTCCAGAATGGCATCCTTAGTGAGTATAAGATGGTGAGATGCCGTCCTAAGAGAACCAGAGCTAAGGTCCTCTTCTGATAGCAGGAGCAGTTTCTTTCTCTGTGTACATTTTTTTTCTTAATGTTTAGAGACGGTCAGCCCAAGGAAAGCAAGAGTCTGTGTGCCTAAGTCATTTTGTTCTCAGTGGAATAAGGTAATAATAGCTGGGATCTTCACTGGGAATTTTCTCCAGCTATTTCATAAAATCTCTAAATATTTTTTAATCTGTTTAATACAGCATTTACAAATGACATATGAATCACTGTAACTCCTGTCCCTTGATTGCAAAATTTCTATCACCATGGGAACCATTGTGTTCAAAGTTGTAACTTGTTTGGACAATTGAAGGGTCAGAAATGGTGGATGAGATGAAATTGCAAGAAGCGATGAAGCTTCAGCCCTGGCAGTAGAGAGGAGAGCCTGGACGAGCATCTATCTCCAGAAACTCTACCCCTCAATTCGTCTGTTCCCTAAAGGTTTTGCCACTGTTTCTGTTGATATAATAAGTAAATTTGGGGGATGAGGCTCATTTGTAAATCAACGGCTGACTTTGTATGATTTTTATGTCATTAAAATTTGTTCCGTAAACTAGGTTGACTCTTTAGGCACTAAAAATTGGGTAATTTTCTTGATAAATGAAGACATTTGGGAAGTTATTGGGCTATGAATTAGGGAATTATTTCTAATTCATATTGGTTTAGATTGTTCTTTTTTGGAAACCTATTTTACTTGAGGGTTGTACTTTTGGGGACGTGGGGCTCTTTGGGGTGGGTGGAAATGATTTCCATGTGTACCGGATTTACAGTTCCAACAGGTTCAAAACTGAACTCATGGTAAACCTGGTCTGTCTAGAATGGTTGGTATTGTATGTAAATGATATTATCTCTATTCTAGGTTAATGTGCCTTTATGAACCAGGCCAGCAACCCAACCACTGTTAATAGCCTTGTTTCTGTGGGATAAAATATTCTGAATGTCTAAATTAGCTATGGAAGATAGGGCTCATTTGTTCTTTGGTGGTGGCTACCTATGTGTGATTTTCATGCTATTCCAATATGCAGCATGAACTAAAGACTTCTGTTTTTTAAGGCACTTCATATAATGCTCATTCTAGTCTAAAGAGTAGAGCTGTCATTTATTGAGTTGTTTCTTGATGGAAAAATACTGAATTTTGTTTTCACTTTACTTAATTTTCACCTCCACCCTGAAAGATATATGTATCATTCCTATTTTCATAGGCATAGAAACTGAAACTCATAGGAATTAGGTATCTTACCCCAGATGTCTATGCTTTTAATCATGATTTTGAATTAAAAGGCATCTGGAAAGGCCTGCTTTCCTGTTGTATGTACTGAATCATGTGTAGATAGCCAGGGTCATGGTGCTTTTTGGGATATGCCAGTTCTTGTGTATAACGTGTACTCTACCTGCTATGAGAAGTTGAACTTCTTCAGCTGCATGGTCCTCGTCTACAGATAGCCACAGGTGGTAAGAGCACCATGGATCAGCCCTCTGATTGCCTTCAGCCCTCTAGACGTTATCTCATTAGTCTTTGAGATGTCCCTGTGAAGTGATGTTTCATCAGATTGTTCTTCAGAGAAACCAGTGTCAGATTACATGTTCTTCAGTTACGCAGACAATGTGAGGTCATAGGTAACTGTGCTAAGCAAGTGTGGAGCTTGGTTGTCCTTTCTCTTCAATCTCTTGGCAGAGATGAGGCTTCTGGGAGAAGGGGAAGGACAGGTCACTTTTTTATCTTGGGCCAGGGCCCCGCCCAGGTTGAGGAGCACAGGTTGAGGACTGGTCCCTGAAGGTACCCGGTGTAGCCTTCCTCAGCCGAAGCCGTGCTTCACTCAGCCAGTGAGAGCTCTTCAAGGGCATGGAGCTTTTTTGAGGAGGATTCTTTCACTCTCCTCACGGGCTATATCACAGGGCTGTCCTTTGCTTAAAAATACTTTTGCCATGTGTTACTTAATCCGCTGTGTTAAGTACAAAGCCAGCAGTCTGGGGATTCTTGTTCTTAATTACCTCTAATGTATTATAGTTTGGTTTTTGTAAACATTTCCTTTGTCATCTCCACATTTTCCACTTCATATTAATGTGATACACTCACGCTATGGAAAAGTCCTTTACATTAATGATCAAAACAGGCCCTAAGGTTGTGAATGCATTGTGATTTAAATCGACAGGTTTATGCGAGGTTGCTTGTCCTTGCTTTCTCAGTGCCAGCTGTTACCATCAATGTGGCTGTAAATTTTTTGAATAAATGGCTTGAAGATATTCACCAAATCAAGTGATATTTCGAATGGCTTGTATTTTCTGACCATGCCTTTTCTAAGTAAGACTTCTCCCACTTAGACGGGCCAGGAGTGTGTCAGTGTGCACGGGAGACCAAGGGTCATTGTAGATGCCCCCGACCCCTTGGCTTGACTCATCAACTCCCTTGTCTGGTGAAGGTGATTAACAGAAATGACTGTAGCCTGGCCTGTTTCTGGAGACTCGCTGAGTTGTTCTCAGCAAGGTAGCGCTCGCCCTGCTGCCACTTACGAGCTCTTCTTGATGGGTTTTTGGTTTTTGTATCTGCAGATTGTGCAGAGTACCTCTGTGCTTTAGGGACCATCAGGGTGCTGGGCGGAGCATATAGCTCTTTGGCGAAATGTGGTATTTGTATGGTGTATATTGTAATGCCTTCTTCGGAAAGGACCTCTTAGTTAAATGAAGAAACTAGAACTTTAAACTGCATTCCTGGAAATGTCTTCTGTATGCTCACCCGTGGGAAGTGATTTATTAGCTACCAGAATCCTCAGGATCTTCTGTCTTTGGTTACTACTGGGCATCACATTGTTTAAAGGCTTCTCTTCCCTGGACTCCCAAGTTGCTCGTAGGCTCTGGTGAAGCCCTTACATTTATAACTGATTTTTGGTCAGCTTGTCTCTGGTCAGTGGGTGGTGAAGCCACCCACTCCTGATCTTTTCAGCGAGGATTCTGAAATGCCGTCCTTGGGGCTGGAACTTTCCATGCCTGTTCTCTGCAAATTGGGATTTTATTTTAGGGGGAGATTTGTGCTGAATCAGCTCAGCTGTGTTTGGGGGTAGGGAGAGAACAGGCTTTTTTTCCTGCTTTAAAAATAACCCTTATGTGCCAAAAACCCTATAAAATGTGCTGAATTGCAAATCTTCCAACTTCCTATACCTCCTGGTTTACAGCAAATAGATTCTTTTGAGCTTAGGCTCAATGATAGTGTATAGAATATCTTATAGTGTGGAAGAGAGTAAAGTGAGACTGTCCAGATGTGCTCAGTTGGGAAGGAAACCCAGCTCCTGCTATCTTTTCTCACAATATTTTTTTATTCGGTAGTTTCATCTTACAAGGGTCTATATAGGGTTAGCACATATAACTTTGCTAGTAAGAAAAAGGGTTTGGTGTTTTTGCAAAATAAGACATCATTCAGAAGTAGTGAGTCCAGTTTTTAGGCACAGGCTCTTAAGGGTTTCTTTCTGTGGCCTCTGTGTTTGCTGTGTCCAGAAAGTTAGGCTCATATTTCCGGTTGCTTGAGTATTTCTTTCCCAAGGGCATGAACAACGTGTGGGTGTACAAGAAGGTAGTATGCACAATTGTCTCTTGGTTCTAAGGTGGAAATTCCTCCAATTCTTTTTTATTATTTTAAGACTTTTTTGATGTGGACCATTTATAAAGTCTTTATTGAATTTGTTACAATATTGCTTCTTTTTTTTATGTTTTGGTTTTTTGGCCAGGAGGCATGTGGGATCTTAGCTCCCCGACCAGGGATCGAACCTGCACCCCCTGCATTGGAAGGCGAAGTCTTAACCACTGGACTGCCAGGGAAGTCCCCTCCAATTCTTTTTTTTTTTGTGGTACGCGGGCCTCTCACTGTTGTGGCCTCTCCCATTGCGGAGCACAGGCTCCGGATGCGTAGGCTCAGCAGCCATGGCTCACGGGCCCAGCTGCTCCACGGCATGTGGGATCTTCCCGGACCGGGGCATGAACCCGCGTCCCCTGCTTCGGCAGGCGGACTTTCAACCACTGCACCACCAGGGAAGCCCCCCTCCAATTCTCCTCAGCTGGGTGACTGAAGTGGTGTCTTAGGGCTGCAGCTTCATAATTAAGGCCATGCGGTTGTGAGCTCAAAGGCTATGTGCTCCTTGTTTTCATGCATTTAAAATCTGAGCAAAACTTCTGGTTCTTACTGAATCGAGTTCTTTTGTTGATATGTGGAACTGCCGTTTTGCTTTCACTTACCAGTTACCTTTTCTCTGGCAAATTTTCAGGTATTCCTAAAGAGCTGCAATTCTACCCCATGAGGATTGCTGGCTTGGATGGTCTTTCCTGGTGTTTTCATAATGATGGCTGTAGCGGGATGAATAGTGTCCCCTCAGAATTCATGTCCTTTTAGAACCTCAGAATGTGACCTTATCTGGAAATAGGGTCTTCACAGATGTAATGGGTTAAAATGAGATCCTGCTGGATTAGGGTGGGGTCTGAACCCAAAGACCTGTGCCTTCCTTAGAGGAGGGTAGGACACAGACAGAGAAGGAAGGACACCTGACAGTGGAGATGGAGATTGAAGTGACACAGCTGCAGCATGGAACGCCAAGGAGACGGCCAGGAGCCACCAGTAGCTAGGAAGAGGCAAGGAAGGATTCTTCCCTAGAGCCTTCAGAGGGCGCATCGGCCCTGTGTACATCTTGAAGTCAGACTTGAGGCTTCCGAAGTCATTAGAGTAAATTTCTGTTGTAAGACAACCAGTTTGTGGTGCTTGGGTTACAGCAACCCTAGGAAAGTAAGGCAGCGGAAATGTAGGTTAGCTTCCATTTTTTTTTTTCTAATTTTAAAAATTTATTTATTTATTTATTTATGGCTGCATTGGGTCTTCGTTGCTGCATGCAGGCTTACTCTAGTTGTAGCGAGCAGGGGCTACTCTTCGTTGTGGTGCGCGGGCTTCTTCTTGAGGTGGCTTCTCTTGTTGCGGAGCATAGGCTCTGGGCGTGTGGGCTGCAGTAGTTGTGGCATGCGGGCTCGTAGTTGTGGCTCTCAGGCTCAGTAGTTGTGGCGCACAGGCTTAGTTGCTCCACGGTATGTGGGATCTTCCTGGACCAGTTCTCGAACCTGTGTCCCCTGCATTGGCAGGCAGATTCTTAACCACTGGGCCACCAGGGAAGCCCAGGTTAGCTTCTTTGTCTATCTGGCTAGTTGACTCTTGGCTAGAGTTCTCGTTTTTCAGTTTTGTACAAGACTGTCTTGTCTTTCGGTATTTGTGTTTATTCTTTCCGTCGTTACTCCTCCTGGGCTTTAATGCTGTTCCATCTTCAGACCAGCTGACAATTGGTATAGAGTAATTAATACTTGAGACAACATTTCTAGTGTTGTTGGTAGGCTCACCCTCGGGCTTCTGTCCTGTTTCCCTTCCTTGAAGGATGAGTGCTGATGTCCACTTAAGAGGGCTGCCACACTCACGGCGCCTCCATCACTTGGACTTTGATCATTAGTGTTTTGAAATATGACACACCCTGGGAGAAATCATTCCTGGCAGGAGCTTTTGATGAACCATGCTCATCCCATTTCAGGCTGATGAATAGGACATTAGGACTAATAAGACCATGTGTAACATGTTGCCTGCTTAGGGTGTGTGCTATGGGGAACTGTGCATGAGTGTTCTTCTGTAACTACAGGAATCTCAGGTTTTGTCTTTAATCTGGTCATTTTGGACCAGAAAATTTTTCTGCAACTTTGCCTTCCCACCTCTTCTGACTGCAAAAAGTGATTGGGCCAGGCTGATGAGCAGGTGGTCCTCTTCTGAAGACAAAGGTTGAGTAGGTTTATCCTTTTGGAGGAGTCAGTCCCTAGGAGAAGGCCGGAAGTGGCAGCCTGGGGAAGAAAACCCATTTTTATTATTCATTCAGGAACTATTTCTTGAGCAACTACTCCATACCACACCTTGTTCAAGACATTGGGGATTGAGCCTTACAAACACCTGTTCTCATGGAACTAATAGTTTAGAAAAGGCACATGGTGGTTGGATACCTTTTTGGAGGAAAAATAAGAATAAAATATCATCTCTGTCACAAGTTGCCTACAGTCTAACTGCGATAAGATTACATCAAAATGTGTGAAGTTGAATAAGAACAGATTTGAATAACTGAGATAAGAAACATGTCTCTTGGCAGGATTGGATTAATATTAATGTGAATTGTACAGATCATAGTTGTCTTTCAGAGACGAGAGGTCACACCTGCTGTGTGACCTTTGTACTTAATGGCTTCAGCTGTCTCTTATATATGAATATTTCCACCCCTGATTTATTTCTCTGCCTTAAGATCAATTTCCAGCTGCTGAATACTAGATACCCAAATACAGATGCCAGTAGATAGCTGTCATCTATTATGTCTAAAATGTAGTTCTTGGCTTCCATATGAGTTTCTTCCCTGCTCACAAACTGCCTGGGCTACCTTTGTTGTTGGTCTTAAATAATGTCACCACCCACCTGTTATCCCAAACTTTAATATCAGCAGTCTCCCCATCCCAGTTTCATCTGATTCTGCCATAGTTATCACTTCCAAGTCTTCCTTTTCACAGTATTACCCATGGCTACTGGTCTGTATGCTCCTTATCTCTCAATCAGTGCAACTGCATCTTAAGTAGTTCTCCTTCTAGTCTCTGCCATCTTTCATGTTGCTGTCAGAATCGCTTTCTATATGCACAGTCATGGTCATCTCACAGACTCTGGGGACACCCAGATGGCTGCAGAAAAGCATATGACTCCTTAAATGAAGGTAAAGGAAAGCCGGTTATATATAAAATAGCATAATGTCATTTAGGGATGTTTCCATTTCCAGTCTTACTTCCTACTCTACCCTCCATATGATACGTCACAAGTAACTTCTCACCCTTGTGTTGACATGCCAAGCCCTTTCACAGCTTCTTGCTTTCACACTTCTTTTTCTGTAAGAATCTTAGCATGGTTCCGTATTCCTGGCTCCCCATGTAATGTCGGGGGCTGTCTGTCCTATTACTCCCCTGTGCCCATTTCTGGAGTATCTGTTCCCAGGTCTGACCTCCCTCACCCTCTATGGGGCAAAGAGCCTGTCTGACCCTTTCTTCAGCTCTCAGCTCCTGATGTCAAGAATCAGTTTAGGATTCCCCAGTAAGTCTTTACAGAGGTGGTGGGATTTGTCCTCTATCTGGCAGTTCTTAAGAAAGACTGGAAGTCTTTGAATATAGAGAAGGGATGTAGAAAGCTCATGGCGTAGCTCTAAGCTGGACAGATGGTTTTCCTGTGACCTGTCTTCTTTAATTTCCTCGTACAATATAGACCTCGAGCCCCACTTCAACGAGACTTCAGGCATAGCTCTGTCTGACAAATAAAAACCAAGACCTTTAAAACAGGTAGAGGGCTTCCCTGGTGGCGCAGTGGTTGAGAGTCCGCCTGCCGATGCAGGGGACGCGGGTTCGTGCCCCAGTCCGGGAGGATCCCACATGCCGCGGAGCCTGCGCGTCCGGAGCCTGTGCTCCGCAACGGGAGAGGCCACAGCAGTGAGAGGCCCGCGTACCGCCAAAAAAAAAAAAAAAACAGGTAGAATAAGGATGTTTTTGTTTTTCTGGATATGAGTTAATGGTTATGAACTAATCGCTCCCCCACTGGCAGCGTGCTGGATGCCTGCGAGGCCACCCTCCCTGTGGGCTCTTCGTGAGGCAGCCCAAGCAGCCACTCCTTAGTGCAGGAGGTCAACTTTGGGGCTGTTTCTTTGTCTTTTTGAAAATGTGCAGCATTTATAATTTGTTCTCTTGAAAAATGATTTTTGACAGAGGGATTTACCCAACTAGTAGGCAGTGAGTTAATATTTTTCACTTGGATCATTCATTGTGATTTTAAACCTCTAAGTGACAGACGCTTGATGGCCCCTGACTGCTCCCTGACGTTCCCATTCCCTGGGACCTGGGCTTCATGATGTCCGTTTTCTCCAACAATAGTCCAAATGTATTGGAAGTAAATAAGTCCCTAACTGGCTCCGCTTGGCCATTTCTGCCGTGTGTCGGATACCTTTTAGCCTGGCGGGTTGCTGCTGAGCCCAGCTCCTCAGAGCCTGTCAGGCTAGACTTTGATGCGAGGGTTGGGCGGGGGGGACTGGGCAGGAGAGGCCCGTTAAGCATCAGATTTTCCCCTCACGAGGCCCAGTTTCTGCAGCCTGTAAATCTCTGACACCCCTTTATCCAAAAAAGAGGGAGGGGGAGGGAATATAAGGAAAGGAGGAGAGGAGGTAAGTAAATAGCGGAGTGACCTGAGCTCTGATTAGAAATTGGTTGGGGCTTCCCTGGTGGCGCAGTGGTTGAGAGTCCGCCTGCCGATGCAGGGGACACGGGTTCGTGCCCCAGTCCGGGAAGGTCCCACATGCCGCGGAGCGGCTGGGCCCATGAGCCATGGCCGCTGAGCCTGCGCGTCCGGAGCCTGTGCTCCGCAACGGGAGAGGCCACAACAGTGAGAGGCCCACGTACCGCAAAAAAAAAAAGAAAGAAAAAAAGAAATTGGTTGAACGTTTTGTTGAAATATTGCCACAGGCTGTTGGTGTGAGCTGGGGAAGCTTCTTAACTTTCCTAGTGAATCTTAAGAGCTGAGAGATGCATCCCTAACTGTATGGTCTGTGCATTCCTGTCGTCTCTGTTTCTTCATTTGTAAAAGGGGCGTTATTTTGACAGCTGTGACTCCCCAGGTGTGCCAGGTTAGGGAGGGCATGGAAGCAGACAGCTGCATTAGGAATAACTTTTGGGCAGGGCACAAAGGATGGAACCTTGTAAGTTCCTAGGACGGAAATAGAAACTAGCCCCTCAAATGCAGACCTGTAGCATTGTCCACAGTTGTCAGCCCACATTACAATGAAGAGGTAGGACATTTCTGTGACCTCAGAGGCTAGAAGATATGCGGCTGAATATTGTGTATGTTCAAATTCTTACACTTAGGATGAGTTTATTTCTTCCAGTCTGCCTTATTTTCTTCATTTGTAAAATACAAAGGAATCTATTTTTGTAAGATCTTAAAGAATCCAGAAAGGGTCAACTGGTCATCCTGGTATCTCTGACCAGACTCTCTGACGTAACGGTCATCTACCGATCACTGTGTAGTTTTCCTGGTAGTCACCCTGGGGAGGGCAGGTCGATTCCCCTTGCCTGGGATGGAGGTGGGAAAACTTGGGTTCCTGGAGCCAAGGGACCTGAAGTATGAAGTACATCTAGTCCTTGTTCACCTAACTCCATGACCTTGGATGATGGTTCCTTTTATTTTATTATATTTCCTTAATTTCCTTGTCGGTAAAAGGGGAGTGAACATGTTTTTGCCCTGTTTTTGCTGAATTGGTCTACCTGATCCTTTTACAGTTCTGAAAGTTTAATCTTTTGACACCAAAGATTTATTTTAAATAACAATGAATGGGGATACCTGTGGTAGCCAAAACACAAGATTTGAGGGTTATGTTTGCATGTGTTGAAGATAAATCTCCACCACCTTTATAGTGTGGCTTTAATTATCTTTTACCAACCAGACTGCTACCTCCCCAAGAGAAAGCTAGGAGATTGAATTCATTCTTTTCGTGCTATGCTTATGTTACTGAGTTATGGTCACAGTATCTTTTCTATCTTCTCAACTGAAATTTAAAGTTTAAACTGTTGTGGTTGTGGTCACAGTCAAGTTTCCCTTTGGGGCAAGGACCTCTCTTCTCCCTTTTATGGGACCTCTGTTGTCAAATGATTTTCTCCCATTGGGGGGCTGGTGTTTCGTTTCCCTCCATCACTCATCAGTTGACTACGTTTTGAAATAATGGCTTTGGAAACCAAATGCGTCACAGTGACTGACTCTGAGGCAGCCTGGAGCCTTTTCACATTTCTAGGCTTTTCACTAGTTTCTCCCATTGCCAGTGGTGCTGCCAGCTGTGTGGAAGAAAAGCTCTGTGCGGTTTGAGCTCCCCAGCATGGGAGAGTTTTTGAAGATGAGAGACAAAGATGAGTCGTGTTGCCGCTCTTCCATTCTTCTGCTTTGGTGGTCGCTCATCATAGCTTCCCGAAGGGAAAATGGTTATAAGATCACTAAGTCTAGGTAGATTTATGATGTCTCTCTTGCCGTTCAGAGAGTGAATGTGGTATTGATAGTCTTTAATATCTCCTCCTGTACCAACACATACTCCCCATTCCTTTCCTTCCGTCTCTCTAACCTTCTGGTGGTTTTCCTTCCTTTTCCCTCCCCTCCTTCCGCCTTGCATTTACCATCCCCCTCCTCAAAGGTGCTCAGACCGGCAACACGAACAGCTTCAAAATTCCAAGCTTGTAGTAGCTCTCATTTTCCAATACACACACCCCATCTGCCGTACTGTCTGACTTGGCCGTTGCCCTGGATCCCTGGGACCTTTCTGGCCTTAAGAGGAAAAAAAGTGATGTGCTGAATATCTTGTTTCTATTCTTCCTCCCAGCAGCATGGAACTTGGTCCATGACCAAAGCTGACAAAGCATCAGCTTCTCTCTGAACAAGGTCCACTTGGTTTGCTTGGCAGTTCTAGTTTCTCCTTGGGCCGTCTTGGATGAACACAAAATTTGACAGGCTAGATGATGTTGTGATACATTTTAAATTGTCTGCCTGCTTTAACTGTTACTTCCCTTGTTTCTGGAAAAGGGAAGACATGGATGAGGAAGAAACTGTTGGTCAGTGCTTTTAGTCTGGATTGCCCTTCCCTGAGGGATTGTAGTCAGTGGGCCAGGGTGTGTGTGTCCTTGCTAGGTGCTCTGGTAATATGTCAGCTTGATGCTGCCCCAAGCACAAGACCTTGTGGCGTGCTTGCACATTGTACTCACTAAGAAAAGAATAACTGTTTGGATGACACTGGGACCTGCTTCCAAATATGTGGGAAGTGTGTTTTCCTTGGATGGTCTACCTTCCTGGAATTGGCATTTGGATTTGATCGTTTCTTCCTTGACTCCAAGTCATTATCCCTGTCCTCCACCCCTGTGTGTCCAGGTTGATATCTTTTCTTGCAGAGATTCCTCTTTGCATTGATGTGTACCTATGGCGAGCAAAGATACTTTTCCTCACAGAATTTTTAAATTTAATTTTTAAACAGCCAGGAAGATATAATTTGAAACATTTTTTGGTTGTTTTATATAACATGTTCTTAACTTTAAAAAAAGAAATAGATGGAGGTGTCATTTTTAGAAAGGACATATATGGATAAAGCAGTGCATCTTTTTTTATTTTCTCCTAAAGATTTTCAAAGTCAAATCAAGAAACTAAATCCTTTTTGTTGTTTCATTCACTGAAACAGACATTTTGAAGTCATTTGGCAGGAAAGCCAGTATGGAAACGTAGGATATTTTTGACAAACTATTGTATAAAATAGGCTGACATTTAAATTAGATAACATATCTTTTATCTTTTAGGTATTTTTTTCTAGATATTTTGCTTTGCTAGGAAACCAATAACATTGTTTTAAGTTTTTCTCGTGTGTGTGTGTGTGTGTGTGTGTTTTGAGGGGCTTGCTTATTTTTTTTAACATCTTTATTGGAGTATAATTGCTTTACAATGTTGTGTTAGTTTCTGCTGTATAACAAAGTGAATCAGCTATACATATACATATAACCCCATATCCCCTCCCTCTTACGTCTGCCACCCACCCTCCCTATCCCAGCCCTCTAGGTGGTCACAGAGCACTGAGCTGATCTCCCTGTGCTATGCAGCTGCTTCCTACTAGCTATCTATTTTACAATTGGTAGTGTATATTTGTCCATGCCACTCTCTCGCTTCGTCCCAGCTTACCATTCCCCCTCTCCGTGTCCTCAAGTCCATTCTCTACATCTATGTCTTTATTCCTGTCGTGCCTCTAGGTTCTTCAGAACCATTTTTTTTTTAGATTCCATATATATGTGTTAGCATACGGTATTTGTTTTTCTCCTTCTGACTTACTTCACTCTGTGTGACAGATTCTAGGTTCATCCCCCTCACTACAGATAACTCAATTTCGTTTCTTTTTATGGCTGAGTAATATTCCATTGTATATATGTGCCACATCTTCTTTATCCATTCCTTTGTCGATGGACACTTAGGTTGGTTCCATATCCTGGCTATTGTAAATAGAGCTGCAGTGAACATTGTGGTACATGACTCTTTTTGACTTACGGTTTTCTCAGGGTATATGCCCAGTAGCGAGATTGCTGGGTCGTATGGTAGTTCTATTTTAAGTTTTTTAAGGAACCTCCGTACTGTTCTCCATAGTGGCTGTGTCAAATTACATTCCCACCAACAGTGCAAGAGGATTCCCTTTTCTCCACACCCTCTCCAGCATTTATTGTTTGTAGATTTTTTGATGATGGCCATTCTGACTGGTGGGAGGTGATACCTCATTGTAGTTTTGATGTGCATTTCTCTAATGATTAGTGATGTTGAGCATCCTTTCATGTGTTTGTTGGCAATCTGTATATCTTCTTTGGAGAAATGTCTGTTTAGATCTTCTGCCCATTTTTGGATTGGGTTGTTTGTTTTTTTGATATTGAGCTGCATGAGCTGCTTGTAAACTTTGGAGATTGATCCTTTGGCAGTTGCTTCGTTTTCAAGTATTTTCTCCCATTCTGAGGGTTGTCTTTTCATCCTGTTTATGGTTCCCTTTGCTGTGCAAAAGGTTTTGAGTTTGATTAGATCCCATTTGTTCATTTTTGTTTTAATTTCCATTTTTCTAGGAGGTGGGTCAAAAAGGATATTGTTGTGATTTATGTCATAGAGTGTTCTGCCTATGTTTTCCTCTAAGAGTTTTATCGTGTCTGGCCTTACATTTAGGTCTTTAATCCATTTTGAGTACATTTTTGTGTATGGTGTTAGGGAGTGTTCTAATTTCATTCTTTTACATGTAGCTGTCCAGTTTTCCCAGCACCATTTATTGAAGAGGCTGTCTTTTCTCCATTGTATATTCTTGCCTCCTTTATCAAAGATAAGGTGACCATATGTGCGTGGGTTTATCTCTAGGCTTTCTATCCTGTTCCATTGATCTATATTTCTGTTTTTGTGCCAGTACCATACTGTCTTGATTACTGTAGCTTTGTACTATAGTCTGAAGTCAGGGAGCCTGATTCCTCCAGCTCCGTTTTTCTTTCTCAAGATTGCTTTGGCTATTCAGGGTCTTTTGTGTTTCCATAGAATTGTGAAATTTTTTGTTCTAGTTCTGTGAAAAATGCCATTGGTAGTTTGCTAGGGATTGCATTGAATTTGTAGATTGCTTTGGGTAGTATAGTCATTTTCGCAGTGTTGATTCTTCAAATCCAAGAGCATGGTATATCTCTCCACCTGTTTGTATCATCTTCAATTTCTTTCATCAGTGTCTTATAATTTTCTGCATACAGGTCTTTTGTCTCCTTAGGTAGGTTGATTCCTAGATATTTTATTCTTTATGTTGCAGTGGTAAATGGGAGTGTTTCCTTAATTTCTGTTTCAGATTTTTCATCATTAGTGTATAGGAATGCAAGAGATTTCTGTGCGTTAATTTTACATCCTACTACTTTACCAAATCCATTGATGAGCTCTAGTAGTTTTCTGGTAGAGTCTTTAGGATTCTCTATGTATACTATCATGTCATCTGCAAACAGTGACAGCTTTACTTCTTCTTTTCCGATTTGGATTCCTTTTGTTTCTTTTTCTTCTTTGATTGCTGTGGCTAGGACTTCCAAAACTATGTAGAATAATAGTGGTGAGAGTGGGCAACCTTGTCTTGTTCCTGATTTTAGAGGAAATGTTTTCCATTTTTCTCCCTTGAGAGCACTGTTGGCTGTGGGTTTGTCATGTATGGCCTTTATTATGTTGAGGTAAGTTCCCTCTATGCCTACTTTCTGGAGGGTTTTTATCATAAATGGGTGTTGAATTTTGTCAGAAGCTCTTTCTGCATCTATTGAGGTGATCATATGGTTTTTCTCCTTCAATTTGTTCATATGGTGTATCACATTGATTGATTTGCATGTATTGAAGAATCCTTGCATTCCTGGAATAATCCCCACTTGATCATGGTGTATGATCCTTTTAATGTGCTGTTGGATTCTATTTGCTAGTATTTTGTTGAGGATTTTTGCATCTATGTTCATCAGTGATATTGGCCTGTAGTTTTCTTTCTTTGTGACATCTTTGTCTGGTTTTGGTATCAGAGTGATGGTGGCCTTGTAGAATGAGTTTGAGAGTGTCTCTCCCTCTGCTATATTTTGGAAGGGTTTGAGAAGGATAGGTGTTAGCTCTTTCTAAATGTTTGATAGAATTCGCCTGTGAAGCCATGTGGACCTGAGCTTTTGTTCGTTGGAAGATTTTTAATCACAGTCTCAATTTCAGTGCTTGTGGTTGGTCTGTTTATATTTTCCATTTCTTCCAGGTTGTCCATTTTATTGGCATAGAGTTGCTTGTAGTAATCTCTCATGATCCTTTGTATTTCTGCAGCGTCTGTTGTTACTTCTTTTTCATTTCTAATTCTGTTGATATAAGTCTTTTCCTTTTTTTTTTCTTGATGAGTGTGGCTAATGGTTTATCAATTTTGTTTATCTTCTCAAAGAACCAGCTTTTAGTTTTATCAGTTTTTGCTATTGTGTCCTTCATTTCTTTTTCATTTATTTCTCATTTGATTTTTATGATTTCTTTCCTTCTGCTAGCTTTGGGTTTTTTTGTTTTTTGTTTTGTTTTGTTTTGTTTTGTGGTACGCGGCCCTCTCACTGTTGTGGCCTCTCCCGTTGCAGAGTGCAGGCTCAGTGGCCATGGCTCATGGGCCCAGCCGCTCCGCGACATGTGGGATCTTCCCGGACTGGGGCACGAACCCGTGTTCCCTGCATCAGCAGGTGGACTCTCAACCACTGCGCCACCAGGGAAGCCCCTGGATTTTTTTTTGTTCTTCTTTCTCTGATTGCTTTAGGTGTGAGGTTAGGTTGTGTATTTGACATTTTTCTTGTTTCTTGAGGTAGGATTGTATTGCTATAAACTTCCCTCTTAGAACTTCTTTTGCTGCATCCCATAGGTTTTGGGTCGTCGTGTTTTCATTGTCATTTGTTTCTAGGTGTTTTTTGATTTCCTTTTTGGTTTCTTCAGTGATGTCTTGGTTATTTAGTAGTGTATTGTTTAGCCTTCATGTGTTTGTATTTTTTTTTTTTTTACAGTTTTTTTCCTTTAATTGATATCTAGTCTCATAGCGTTGTGGTTGGAAAAGATACTTGATACGATTTGAATTTTCTTAATTTTACCAAGACTTGATTTGTGACCCAAGGTGTGATCTATCCTGGAGAATATTCCAGGAGCACTTGAGAAGAAAGTGTATTCTGTTCTTTTTGGGTGCAATGTCCCATAAATATCAATTAAGTCCATCTTGTCCGATGTGTTATTTCAAGCTTGTGTTTCCTTATTTTCATTTTGGATGATCTGTCTGTTGGTGAAAGTGGGGTGTTAAAGTCCCCTACTGTTATTGTGTTACTGTCGATTTCCCCTTTTATGGCTGTTAGCATGTGCCTTATGTATTGAGGTGCTTCTATGTTGGGTGCATAAATATTTACAATTGTTATATCTTCTTCTTGGATTGATCCCTTGATCATTATGTAGTGTCCTTCTTTGTCTCTTGTAATAGTCTTTATTTTAAAGTCTATTTTGTCTGATATGAGTATTGCTACTCCAGCTTTCTTTTGATTCCCATTTGCATGGAATATCTTTTTCCATGCCCTCACTTTCAGTCTGTTGTGTCCCTAGGTCTGAAGTGGGTCTCTTGTAGACAGCATATATATAGGTCTTGTTTTTGTATCCATTCAGCCAATCTGTGTCTTTTGGTTGGAGCATTTAATCCATTTACATTTAAGGTAGTTATTGATATGTATGTTCCTATTCCCATTTTCTTAATTGTTTTGGGTTTGTTATTGTAGGGGTTTTCCTTCTCTTGTGTTTCCTGCCTGGAGAAGTTCCTTTAGCATTTGTTGTAAAGCTGGTTTGGTGGTGCTGAATTCTCTTAGCTTTTGCTTGTCTGTAAAGGTTTTAATTTCTCTGCTGAATCTGAATGAGATCCTTGCTGGGTGGAGTAATCTTGGTTTTAGGTTTTTCCCTTTCATCACTTTAAATATGTCCTGCCACTCCCTTCTGGCTTGCAGAGTTTCTGCTGAAAGATCAGCTGTTAAGCTTATGGGGATTCCCTTGTGTGTTATTCGTTGCTTTTCCCTTGCTGCTTTTAGTAATTTTACTTTGTATTTAATTTTTGATAGTTTGATTAATGTGTGCCTTGGCGTGTTTCTCCTTGGATTTATCCTGTATGGGAGTCTCTGTGCTTCCTGGGCTTGATTAACTATTTCCTTTCCCATATTAAGGAAGTTTTCAAGTATAATCTCTTCAAATATTTTCTCTGTCCCTTTCTTTTTCCCTTCTTCGTCTGGGACCCCTGTAATTCGAATGTTGGTGTGTTTAATGTTGTCCCAGAGGCCTCTGAGACTGTCCTCATTTCTTTTCATTCTTTTTTCTTTTCTGCAGTAGTTATTCCCACTATTTTATCTTCCAGGTCACGTATCCTTTCTTCTGCCTCAGTTAATTCTGCTATTGATTCCTTCTAGAGAATTTTTAATTTCATTTATTGTGTTTTTGATCATTGTTTGTTTGCTCTTTAGTTCTTCTGGGTCCTTTTTAAACATTTTTTGGGTTTTTTCCATTCGATTTCCACGATTTTAGGTCATCTTTACTCTCATTACTCTGAATTCTTTTTCAGGTAGACTGCCTGTTTCCTCTTAATTTATTTGGTCTGTTAGTGCTTTACCTTGCTCCTTCATCTGCTGTGTGTTTCTTTGTCTTCTCATTTTGCTTAACTTACTGTGTTTGGGGTCTCCTTTTCATAGGCTGCAGGTTCGTAGTTCCTGTTGTTTTTGGTGTCTGCCCCCAGTGGGTAAGGTTGGTTCAGTGGGTTATGTAGGCTTCCTGGTGGAGGGGACTGGTGCCTGTGTTCTCGTGGATGAGGCTGGATCTTGTCTTTCTGATGGGCAGGACCTCGTCTGGTGGTGTGTTTTGGACCTTCTTATGATTTTAGGCAGCCTCTGTGCTAATGGGTGGGGTTGTGTTCCTGACTTGCTAGTTGTTTGGCATAGGGTGTCCAGCACTGTACCTTGCTGGTCATTGACTGGAGCTGGGTCTTAGTGTTGAGATGGAGATCCCTGGGAGAACTTTTGCCGTTTGATACTACGTGGAGCTGGGAGGTCTCTGGTGGACCAGTGTCCTAAACTCCGCTCTCCCACCTCAGAGGCACAGGCCTGACACCTGGCCGGAGCACCAAGACCCTTTCAGCCACACGGCTTTTGGGAAGTCTGAGGTTTTCTGCCAGCGTTCAGTAGGTGTTCTGTAGGAGTTGTTCCACTTGTAGAAGTATTTTTGATATATTTGTGGGGAGGAAGGTGATCTCTATGTCTTACTCCTCTAGCGTCTTGAAGGTCCTTGCTTATTTTTTATGTTAATTATTTGAGTAGGTAATACATTCGTTTGGTTCAAAACTGAAATGCTGATAAAGGCTATGAAACTGAAGAGCTCCCTTCTATCCTGGTCCTTTACCAATTGAATTTACCTTCTCAGAAACAACTAGTATTATTTCCTTGTAAATCTTTTAGGCCTATATAGACAGATGTGTTTGTGGGGGGATATTCTTCAAATACTGGTATCATAAATAGTTAAAATTTCGTATGTATTAGGAAAAATGGTATCTCTGCGTTTATATTTTATTTTACATGCTTAAAAGTACTAAAGAGTGGTTGCTGTTTTCAGCCTAGTTTTCTCTGTGACCATAATTTTCCTATTTGAAAATGTAATTATGAAATCTGCTAATATTGGGGATAGTGTCCATTCTGTTCTTGTTCATGATAGTATATTTTGTTTTTGCTGTTCTGCTATAAATAACATGTACTGCCTGTTTTATCAGTGACAGAAGCAACACTTGTTCATTCTAAAAGAAATGTTTTTGAAAGAAAAGTTAAAGCAAAAAGAAACTACCACCCAGGGGTAACATCTGTTAATACTTGAGTGTATATTATTCCAGTCTTTTTATGCATTTGGGTATTTGCATAATTTTCAACTTAGCTATTAGTTACATGGTGCTTAGTGTTTTATAACCTTCAGTATGGTGGTTTCCCTGTGTCATTAAATTGACTTATACATGAGATACTTCTATCACTTAATATTTAGTGAGTATATAATCAATATTGTATTTTTGGCTATTTGTCGTGGTTTAGCACATGGACTTTTGGATCCAGGTAGACATGTGTTTGAATCTCTGGGGTAGCATTATGTAATTCAGTCCTGTCATGAGCATTAAATGAGGTAATATATGGAAAGCACTTAGTGCAGTGCTCAGCATATTGTAAGAGCTCAATCGATAATAGCAAACTACTGAGTCAGGGCTTAGGAAAATTAAGAACAGGGAGCAGTATATAATATGACAAATAAAAGGTGAACTTGCTGTCTTCTGTGTCCTGATAAGGTTGAATGAGAGAAAGACGGCCATCATTTTATTTTCTTTAGCATCTGTTGCCTTTATTTTTTTTTAAATTTATTTATTTTATTTATTTATTATTTTTGGCTGCATTGGGTCCTCATTGCTGCACGCGGGCTTTCTCTAGTTGCGGCGAGCAGGGACTACTCTTGGTTGCAGTGAGTGCATGGGCTTCTCATTGCAGTGGCTTCTCTTGTTGTGGAGCACCGGCTCTAGGCGCGCGGGCTTCAGTAGTTTTGACACGTGGGCTCACGGATTCTAGAGCACAGACTCCTTAGTTGTGGCACATGGGCTTAGTTGCTTTGTGGCATGTGAAATCTTCCTGGAGCAGGGCTCGAACCCATGTCTCCTGCATTGGCAGGCGATTCTTAGCCACTGTGCCACCAGGGAAGCCCCCCTCTGTTGCCTTTAAAATCAGTCTAGGGCTTCCCTGGTGGCGCAGTGGTTGAGCATCTGCCTGCTAATGCAGGGGACATGGGTTCGAGCCCTGGTCCGGGAAGATCCCACATGCTGTGGAGCAACTGGGCCCGTGAGCGACAACTACTGATCCTGAGCGTCTGGAGCCTGTGCTCCGCAACAAGAGAGGCCGCGATAGTGAGAGGCCCGCACACAGCGATGAAGAGCGGCCCCGCTTGCCACAACTAGAGAAAGCCCTCGCACAGAAACAAAGACCCAACACAGCAAAAATAAATTAATTAATTAATAAACTCCTACCCCCAGCATCATCTTAAAAAAAAAAAAACAATCTAACAAGATGACAGTCTATTGTTTGCCCTTCTTTTTAAGAAAACCTTTTTGATCCCCAAGTGCTCAGTGACACTGACTTGGATCTGCCTGACTCAGAGGAAGTGGGAGTGGACCTGGGGAAGGGAGAGCTTGGAGAGTACTCTTAACATCCAGTTTGCTTCTTTTCTGAGATTCCAGGTACATTTTTTATATCTTGATAGAGTTTCCATGGGAAGTGGCAGGAGATATGATGAGAACTTAATTTACTGTGACCCAAAGTAAGCTAAATAAAGGACAAAGTATGCCCCATCCAGCATTCTTTCTTAACCCCCAGTCTCTCTGAAAGTCTCAAGCTTGAAGCCCCAAATTGAAGTCTCTGTCTCCTGAACTTACCTATCCAGCAAGCACAGCTGTTTGATCATCAGTTAGAAATAAATGTTGAATGTCCTGCTTTTCAACTCCCAGCTGAACACTCGATTAATTAATCTAGCATTTCAATATATTATTGCCACTAGGTTTACTATTAAGAGGTCGAATTCAAAGACTGATTACATTTGAGGTAATATTGTGAAATGGGTTTATTTCTAATCCCATAGGTAACATGTTTTGTTTAAAGTACTTCACTGACACTTCAGGTAAGAGATTTGTTATTTTTTGTATTACAGAGTGATGATTCTTGATTGCTTATAGCAATTAATGATTTATGCTAGTACTAAATAAGAGGTATATTGAGAACAAAATGAAGTAGAGATGTGGCTTTATTAAAAGATGTAGATAAACTGATTGTTCAGTTAGTACCATATTATACTGTCATTTCTCCGTAGTTACTCTCAAGTTTCCACTGATTCTAAATGGTGTCCTTTTCACAATAAAGTGCATATTAACCAAAATTGATTGAAATGAGTTAGGCCAGGTACATCCTCAGCACTGTTGTCATTTGTTGGCCTCCAAAATTACCTGCTAGTTCTAAGGACTAAACCAATTTAGGTTTAGGATTCACTTTGGCTATACAGCCTAGAATGTAAATTCTGATCGTCATCCATTTTCATGGTGCTGGTCTTGTCATCACTCTAGTAGAGGTAGCATTCGCACTGCTAGGAAAAGATGAAGGGTCCCTATGCAGTTTCCACATATACAAATGGGAATGCATAAAGACATTTGTATTTTGTCTTCTTGAGCCATGGAGTGTCTTTATTTTGAGTAATTCTAGTCTTTTTTTTTTTTTTTTTTGGCTGCACTGCGCAGCATGTGGGATCATAGTTTCCCCTACCAGGAATGGAACCCACACCCCCTGCATTGGAAGGTGGAGTCTTAACCACTAGAACCCCTGGGACGTCCCTCTAGTCATCTTGCTACTGTTGACCATCTTATTTCTTTAGTTCTTCACTTTGGAAAGCTTTACAGACCTCTTTCTTGACCTTTCTTCTTTGGGAGTGACCCCATGGACTTCCTTCTCAGGTTAAGTATTCGCCACATACTTTCTCTGGTTTTTAGAATGTTAGACTCGGTTACTATAATTTGTAAGTTATTTTTGAAAATAGGGAAGTAGGAACATGCGAGCACCAAATAAAATTTTTTCAGTTGATTCCAAGCCTTCTGGAGAATTGGAGCCAGGGAATCAAGTCTCCCCTATTATCAGTGACACACTGGTTATGCTTTTTACGAGTGTGACTCCTGTTACCTTGGACCACACCTTAACTGTGATGATCTTTTGTTTCCTTCTGTGGGTTTTTGTTTCCTGACTATAAAAGCAATGTATGTTTGTTATATTAAATTGGGAAAGTATAAAGGAAAATTAAAAGTAATTCAAAGCACTGTTAACATTTTGAGGTATTTTCTCTGATTCAAATATAAACATACAAATAAATCTATATGCCCTTATTTTTTCAATTGACAGCATAACCTGAACATGTCCTCACATCCTTAAATGAAATTTCTTAAAGTAATAATTACAATGGCTGTGTAATTTTATTCTATGATTGTATGATAATTTATTTCACCAATTTGTGTTCATCTTAATTTTTTGAACTATGGTACTGTGGCTTTATTTTATGTTTCGCTAAACATGCCATACTGTATAATCAACTAGATTCACTGAGCATACAGAATCAGACTTCTAGATTTGGGAGGATCTAAAGTTTAGAAGTCTTAAGGGCAAAAAAGCTTCTTTTATGTAAAATTTATATATAATTATAATTCGTGTATAATAAGTCTTAATTGATGTTGAGTGCTTTTTTACACAGGATTTGGTCATTTAAGAAGTATAGTAGCTTCCCTCCTTTTAAGACCCATATATTTTCTCCCATTTAAAAAGTCATACTTCTGGTTTTTGAGATTTTAATTCTAATTTTAAACTTTAATTTTATTCTTCTCCATATATTTCATTTAGTCTAGTTCTTAATGCTTAATTTTAACCTTTCATTATTCCCTTAGTTATTTTAAAGCAACATAGCAACAGAATCATTTCTTTGTATTTTTATTTTTGATTTTCTTGCTTATAGATCAGCAGGAGATACAGCAATAAGTTGGATAGTTTTGGAGAGAACCAGAGGCAATAACCAAAGTTGGAAGTCTGTCTCAGGCTTCTCATGGATTACCCCTTCAGCCACCTGCATTGTATCCTGTACTTAAGGGTAGCTTCTGAAAGGGTAGCTTCTCAGACTTGGAAGACCTTGGGCTCTTAGACTGTAAGTCTCTCCAGGCATATAACAGGCTTCATATACTGAAATGACTTTTTATTGTGGATTACTGTTCTTATAATATCAAATTTTATTTGCTCTGATATTTAGGCTCTAGTAGTTACAGTTCTTTCATTGAATTGCTATTTAAATTTGGGTAATTCACATAACTCCTCTGAATCTGCTTTTTCTTACATAGTGGTATATGCTTGCCTTAGGTAATAATTGTGATTCCTTTCATTTGATTTTAAATAGTCATTCATTTTACTTTATCCCTTAAAAGCGCAGCTAACTAAGAGTTGGAATAAAAAAAAATCTTTGTATAGTAATAAAAATTTTAACTTAATCATTAAAAAGTAACTTACTACTGAGATATTTTCCATTTTCAGTCTTTGTAAGCTACCCTATTCCCAATTGTATGAGTTTGCCATTCCGTATTGCAGAAGAGCCCTGTCTTGCATAATTTTCGGACAGATTATTTAATCTTTCTGAGTAACTGTAATGTTATAGATGTTATTAATGTGACTCCCCCAGCTCCACAGCCCAGACACCTCTAAGCAGCTAAAATATAGTCTCACAATATTCAAGAGAAGCAAAAATGTGTATTTTAAAAAAAAAGCTCTCACAGATAAATTGGTTGCTGATATGTTGTGGAATTATTAAAAATTGGTTATGTTCATTCTTTCCAGGTTTGGGAGTTGCTTATTAGATCAATGCCAGTTAATTCTTCTCTCTTTTCCCCATTTGCTCCAGATCAGAGTATCTCTAACATGCTTATAATTTCCTATTAACTACGGGATGTTTTTCTAGGCTTTTGAACCCCACACTTATCATTGAATATTTTAATGATTTAATTACTGTATTATGTTTATCATGACATTTACTCACAGGAATTTTATCAGATGTCACTAACAAAATGCTCATTTTATTAAATATTTCAATTTATAACCTTCTATCAATTACAACCATTTGTTATGCAGGTTCTATTTACAAGTGCATCATTTCATTTGATTTAAACATACCTATGCATCTTGGTTTATCTTTTACAGAGAAAATAGACAATATATTATGGACCCATCATTTCTTTTTCACCTAATTAACCTGAAATTTTCTTGTTGTTTTTTTGATATATGTGTTACTGTTCTGTTTGATTTCATTCATATATATGAAATTCAGCATGTATTCATAGCAGTTTTGCCTACACTTTCTCTAATACAGTAAGTTCGATTTCCATTTCCTATACCTACTAGTTCTGAAATGTACTCAATGAAGTGAAATGATTGGGCTTCAGACAATTCTTCTAAGATTGTTCAAGAAGTCTCTCCTTAGACCTTGGCCAATGATCGCAATAAACTCGGCTATAGATGGAAGCCTCAGTTGGTGATTTTCTAGTGTTTGGAGGTTGGTACTGTTGTGTGATGCAGGTGGTTGTATCAGTATATTCTTCTTTTACTCACTGGGCATTTTTCTGTTACCCTCTAGAGCTGCTAGAAGTTTTGGCTTTAAATTCTTTCCCACAGAGTTGTCTAAACTTCTGTTGGTAATTCTACAGTGGCAGAATGTTGTTAAATATCCTCAGTATATTCTTAATCTGGTCTTTTGATGATCAGGTTAATAAATTTATAGCTCAAACAGTTATGTAATGAGTAAACTAGTTTTCCTATTTTGAGATTATCTTATGTGCTAAAAGACATGGAGACTTTTATTTAGTAGCAGAAGAATAAAAAAATCTTTCCGTGCTAAATTATGGAGGAGGGCTCATTGAGTCTTTCTGTTTATTCCTTTCCTTCTGTGCTGTGGAAGAATTTATCATTCATTTTCCACTGTGGAATTGGTGCAGGCAGGAGAGGAATTGGGTCAGCTGGTATGCAGACCATCACATAGAAATGAGCACATGTGACAGGTCAGAGCTCTGCACTGCTGTGGATACCAAGGATGTATTCAAACAGGCTAAGTAATGAAGATATGAGGATCCTTGAAACCAGAGTTACAGTCTGGTTCATCGTGAGTGAGTGTGTGCAAGGAAACTGGGAAGCAGCTGTAGCCAGTGGGAGGGTTAAAGCCTTACAGGATTGTGTCTTTTGGAAGAATATTTCCATAGATGGTATCTGTATAATTTTTGGCATTCTACACAGTGCCTCTGCTGTTTGTCCTGAGCACATGACCTGTTGGGAAGAAGTTTGCTTTCCTCTGAAGTGGCTGGTTGGTTGGTTATTTGAACCATCCCACAATACTTAGGCCCTGAAAGATTTCTTCTTCCTCTTTATGAAAGAGTGGCTTTAAAAAAAAGAAAAAATATATGGATTTGCTTGAGGTTCTCTGAACCAGACAGGTTGGGAGATTCAAATATTTCCCTTATGTGATTTGACTCCGATGGCTTAGTTAGTTGTGTCAATGATAGTAGGCTGTTCTGCATATGGTATCAGCTGCTCTCAACTGATTCTCAAGGTACTTTCTTGTTATAAAAAAAATTATTTTTATCATTATGATGAGATTTTATTAAAGTGGTTCTCAATGTACTTTCTGTTGTGGCTGCAGTCTCAAACGTATCTTTTCATGGATAAACACAATATAGTATGTGCACACACTGTGTACACTCTGCCATAAAAGGAAATTAAGTACTGACATATGGAACAACCTGGATGAACCTGAAAGCATTATACCATGTGAAAGATGTGAGACACGAAAGACCACTTATTGTAGGTTTCCATTTAAAGGAAATGTCCAAAACAGGCAAATTGAAAGAGACAATAAGTAGATTGGTGGTGGCCAGGGGATGGGGAATGAGTTCTCAATGGGTAAAGGGTATCTTTTGGGGTGATGAAAGTATTCTGGAATTATAATGGTGGTGGTTGCACAGCATTGTGGTTATACTAAAATTTACTAAGTTAGTATACTTTTGACTGTTGTTGACTGTTGGTGGAATGGCTTCTGAATGAATGACAAGCAGTACTTGGTGTTTCTTTGTTGATGTTACTGCTGGGTGGCATTTTATCCAGTGAGTTGAGTGGTGGGTGAGAGTGGGGATGGGAGTGGCAGCTGAAATGTGCTATGAGTCCCCTCATTAAGGGAAGCATATACTTGTCCAGTGATTTGCTAATTCATAGAAAGTGCTGTTGGATAATTACCTTTATGTTCTCATCATTAATGGGAAAAACGTTTGGTTCACATGCTTGGTTGATTTCACAGTTGTGTGTTCACTTTCTTTTACCTAAAAAGATAATGTCAGGCTCTGAAAATCTGCTTTCCTTCTTTTTGGAAATGAGTTCCCAGTCTGTTGATTAGGTGTGGATAACAAGCGTTATATTTTGAGATTCTCTGATATAAACAGACAGGAGTGCATGAGTTAGAGTTCTACTAACAGGAGCAGTGACTGTGGAGGCAGATTATTGGTACACCAAACATGGTTTACCGTATTTCATTATCTTCAGATTACCTGCTGCTGTGAGACAGTGTTCCATCACCACCAGTTCTTGACCTATGATGTCATACCTTTGGCTAATCTGTGCATTATGTTAGAGCTAAAAATGGAAACCCCAGGGGTTGTCATCAGTCTTTATTGACTATACCATGATGATCAAGGGAGACAAAACAAATTCAGTATCAGAGTGGGAAGTCTGTGTTCCTTGTTTATTCCACTAATGGGAAACAGGATCACAGGGCATGAATTGGGGATGGGCCACAGCCCTTCGATTAGCAGCTCTTGGACTTAGAAGTAAAGGAAGAACAACAGGGTAGTCTGCTGTAAAATGTTGGGGGCTTCCCTGGTGGCTCAGTGGTTAAGAATCCGCCTGCCAGTGCACGGGACACGGTTTTGAGCCCTGGTGCAGGAAGATCCCACATTGCCTCAGAGCAACTAAGCCCATGCACCACAACTACTGAGCCTGCGCTTTAGAGCCTACAAGCCACAACTGCTGAAGCCAGCAAGCCACAACTACTGAAGCCCGCGCACCTAGAGCCTGTGCTCTGCAACAAGGGAAACCACCACAATGAGAAGCCTGTGCACAGCAACGAAGACCCAATGCAGCCAAAAATAAATAAATAAATAAATTTATATTTTAAAAAAATTGGGGGGCTTAGTCAGTGGTCAGTTGGCAAAGTAATATTTTATGTCCTGCATCCTGTGAGGCATCATGTAGCTGCCTCGGCTATATGAAGTGCTGCAGCTAGTTATAACAAACATTGAGCAGTAGTATCAGACTTGTCAGTGATCAGTATGCCAAAATGCAGTTCCTTGTTACGTGACAAGTAGGGAAAACATATGGCAGGCAGGTGGTGGCGGCAGCATCATTATCAGTGCACAGTGAGATTGACAGTTCATTTGCAGATAGTGATGCCCACCTGCTATGGAAACAGTGCGCCACTGGACACCTGGAAGTGTCCATCTAACAGTGTATAGCCTGCCCTGCATAATCCTTATTGGTTGGCAGACGCTACTAAGTGGTGACCCTGGCCTCATCCTGGGAACTAGTCTGATGAAATAGATATTCAACATTGAAGTCTCTGGTTATGAGGAGGCCAGTTTTTTGTTTGTTTTTTAATAAAAGTATGTGTTGTATATTTTATTCCAGCTACTACTTGTTTATATTTTTAACTCAATCGTATATTTTTCTCCTCCAAATGTAATTTTAAAATTTTAGAAATTTATGGTGAGAAAAGTTCAACGTGCCCCATAATAGTACCTTTGAGGGTAAGCCCTTCTAACAGTGTTGGGTAAGTTCCACCAGGTTGTTTCTATGTGTGTCCCTGAATTCCCCCAAATAAGATTATAGCTGCCATTGTGCCTTTGCTTTTTAAAATTTGAACATGTTGTCATAACAGAATATATAGATCTCCCTTGTTTTCAACAGCTACAGCGTATTTGTTGAGACATGCTTGTAATATAGAGGGAAAAAATTGCCGTGGTGACTGCCAACTTGGAACTTGGGCTAGTGTCAGAGTTAGATCACAACTTGTAATTATGCATTTGTGTTAAACTACCATGAATGCAAAGGACAGAATGCTTGTACATACATCTTTGTTTCTATAGACTAAATTCCTAGAAGTGGAATTGTTGGGTCAAAAGACATCCACATACTAAATGTTAGTACAATTGCCAGTTTGACTGCAAAAGATGTACCAATTTAGGTTTCTGCCAACAGTAAAAATGCCACTTAGAGAAGCATGTGAAAACTGAATGTTCATTAGAGAAGAGCATGGACAACAGTGATTAAATTCCTCTGGAGAACTAGATAGAGGTGGGAAATTATGGTGGGAGGCAATAAAAAGTTCCCCAAAAGGGTAGATCTACATGTGACAGATCTCCACGGAGGACTATTCCTCAGAGAGGGAACGTGTCAGAGTGCAAGATTTCCAAAATTACGTGACAATTTTATAGGAAGTCAGTGAGCTGTAGGCTACTCTATCCCATTCTACGGCTGCCTCTGAGAAATGGTAAAGCAGGTACATCTAGTTAGACTTGTGGCACCTAGACATGCAGCTTCAGTTGGCTCTTTTTAGAAAGCAAGAAAATAGATATTTCGTACCCTGAGAAAGATGGAATGATTTGTCCTCCATGACTGAGACTTCTACTCCTTTATTAATGGGTTTTGGTACAGGACTTCTAATCACTACTGCCTGTGGGTAACCATCTATTTTCTTGGGAAAGTGATAGAAGTATCCTCTTGAATTCTTCAAGGAGATTCTGCAGTTGTCTGGCCTCTGCCTGGCTTACGTGGGTAGACTACCCCAAGTTAAAAAATACACACACACATACACATAATTGTGGCAAGATGCACATTACATAAAATTTACCATCTTAACCATTTTAAAGTGTACAGTTTAGTAGTGTTAAATATATTCACATTGTCCTGCAATCAGTCTGTACCTTGCAAAACTGAAAGTATACCCATTAAACAACTCCCCGTTCCCTCCTCCCAGCAGCTCCTAACAACCACCATCTACTTTGTTTCTTTGAGTTTGACTACTCTAGGTACCTCATTTAAGTGGAATCATACAGTATTTCTTTTTTGTGACTGGCTTATATAACTTAGCATGACATCCTCAAGACTCATTCAAGTCATAGCATATGTCAGAATTTCCTTCCTTTTTTTTTTTTAAGAAGATGTTGGGGGTAGGAGTTTATTAATTAATTAATTTATTTTTGCTGTGTTGGGTCTTTGTTTCTGTGCGAGGGCTTTCTCTAGTTGTGGCAAGCGGGGCCGCTCTTCATCGCTGTGTGCGGGCCTCTCACTATCGCGGCCTCTCTTGTTGCGGAGCACAGGCTCCAGACGCGCAGGCTCAGTAGTTGTGGCTCACGGGCGTAGTTGCTCCGCGGCATGTGGGATCCTCCCAGACCAGAGCTCGAACCCGTGTCCCCTGCATTAGCAGGCAGATTCTCAACCACTGTGCCACCAGGGAAGCCCAGAATTTCCTTCCTTTTTAAGGCTGAAAAAAATCCATTGTGTGTATCTACCACATTTTGTTTCTTCATCAGTGGACATTTGGGTTTCTTCTACCTTTTGATTATTGTGAGTAGTGCTGCTATGAACATGGAGTACAAATATTTCTGAGACCCTGGATTGAATATACCCAGAAGTAGAATTGCTAGATCTTAGGGTAATTCTATTTTTAATTTTTTGAAGAACTAGAGAAATTTCTTTACTTTGTATCTCTATGTTCGTAATGGAAATGGAAGAACTTTGAGTCTGGGAGAGGGCTTCTTTGGCTATGCAGCTGCTGAGAGACAATTTGCTTCATGAATTTAGGCTGTAATTGGTGCCTTTGACCTAGGTTTATAATCCAGTGCTAACCACCTAATTTCCTAATACGTATTTGTGGGCTGGGGACTTGGCTGTGTGCATAGACGTACACTGTTTTTGTTAAGAGACCTGGATTTGGAGGTGGACACAGATGCAGTCAGGATGGTCTTTGATCAGTGTCTGTGTGTAGTTTCAGACATTGACCTTAGGTGTTATTGCTCTGGGCACGCTGTGCCTTTGATCAAGGGACTTCGTTTCATTTAGTAGGCCTCTATCTTCTGTGTGAAATACAGGGAGAGAAAGGTATATCTAAAGGAAGAAAGGCCTATGATGTTAACACCTGACTCTCTTGGAATCTTTTCTTAGTAACGAAACCAAGGATAATTTATACAACAGAAGGGCTGTGTCTTTGGGCTATTTTTCTTTGTGCCATTGGCAGGTATCCCTTAAGAATTATATTTTTTCTTCATCATTCTCCTTTGAGGTCAAGATACACTTCTACTAGTCCAATTCACCATTCTAACTTTCACCTTTAAGTTAACTTACCTGAGTGTTTATTTATTTCCTTTGTCTGAGTGACTTCTAAATGGCAGCTCGCGGGCATGCTGGAGAAATAGGTGTGCTCTGAACGTAGTGAATGCAGGGTGGCTTTTCTGTACTGACTTTGCAATACCTACCCCCGGAGCAATAGGAATTGATTGGAACTCTTGGCTGGGTGACTACTTTAGCTCCCACTTTTATTGCTTTGGTTTCCTAGTTTGGCCTTTTGTTGAGTGGCCTTTTCCTTTGTAGACTGGCACATATTATGTTTGCAGAGAAAATGTAATTTAACCTTTTTGTTTTTATCCATGTCTTAAAAAGCATCCTTTTTCCTCCAGTAATACTTCTTAGATGCCATTAAGCAAATCCCCTTTCTTCATATCCCAGAGCCTCTCAGCTTAGCTTTATTACAGCTGTTATTTTCAAGACTGGGTGACATTGTGTGTATTCTACACAAAGGCATGAGTATCCGTATATTTGTGCTGCTTGTGTGGCTGGAACTCCTCCAGGGAGAGCTCTGGGTGGAGTGATTTAATTTCCCCTGACTGCTGCTGACCTGGGAAACTTTGGACACAGATGACCATGACTGACACTTGTATAGAGGAGAAAAATGACCCACACTCAACCTTCATCCTCCAGAGGAAAGCAGTGGAGATGGTGGCTCTGAGGAGAAGTAAGAAGTGACATGCAGGGAACCTGTGGGACAGTTTCCACTAGTGTTTTGGGGGGCCTTTGGCATTCTTTGGTACAGACACTGTGGTATTAAAATTAGGTATTGGGATGAGTTAAACCATGATGCAGTAATGAGTACTATAGTGGTTGGAGCACTAATGCAAACAGGTTACACTTTTTAGATATATCTGTAGGTTTATAAGGACTTAAGAATCAAGAGGATTAATGAAAATGCTTGCAGCTGCAAGGTTACTCTCACATAGTGGTTTCTATTTGTCTTTGATCCTCATCAGATTTACTTGAAATATTTTCAATGGTCAGAACTTCATTTCCCTGATGATTTTATATGTGCTCGTTATCTACCTCATACATAAACTATGCATCATGTTTCCAACCATTTTAATGTTATGTTTTTGTCAGGGTGTTATCACTACTTCTAGAAATCTTTGCCCAGCTCTAATGGCCCTTTATATAAAATGTTTTCACATTTCCTTGTGGATCTCATGCCTGTGCATGCTTCTAATTAAATATTTACCAAACTGAGTGTTTATCAGGGAGTAGTGATGTCCACTTAAATGAATGACTAATGTCAGGTAGAGACTCTTAGCATCTCCATAGGCCCCGTATGAAGCTGGATTTTACCTTTCCTCTCAAAACAGATAAATACATTTGCCCATCTGACAAGGGGGTGGGGAATAATGGGTTCATTTTGTCAGAAATGCATCAAATAAGAAAGGTCCTTGACTCTGTGCTCATGGAGGTTGGGAAGCAGTAGAGGTTAACATTCCATTGATGAAAATGAAATGTGCTCAAAATAGTCCTGATTTTGCAGTGGGGGAGGTGGGAAGGGTGATTGTAGATCAGAGAGAGCAACATAAATGCATGTGAATAAAGCCAGCCTTAACACCTGATTACAGTGATTTTGAAGGGGGTGTTATTGAATACATCTAGGCTGTGGCTTGGAGAGGTAGGAAAGGATCATTGGTTTGTCTCCTTCTCTTTGCAGTGTAGATATATAATTTTTTGTCAGTGTATCTGTAAAAGTTCTTCTAATTTAAGACATGCCAGAGATAAACGATGTCCTAATGTGACATAGAGATTTTAGCTTTTTATTTATTTATTTATTTATGGCTGTGTTGGGTCTTCGTTTCTGTGCGAGGGCTTTCTCTAGTTGTGGCAAGCACTCTTCATCTCGGTGCGCGGGCCTCACTATCGCGGCCTCTCTCGTTGCGGAGCACAGGCTCCAGACGCGCAGGCTCAGTAGTTGTGGCTCACGGGCCCAGTTGCTCCGTGGCATGTGGGGTCCTCCCAGACCAGGGCTCGAACCTGTGTCCCCTGCATTGGCAGGCAGATTCTCAACCACTGCGCCACTGGGGAAGCCCAGATTTCAGCTTTTGATTGTGCTGAACATAAACATAAACAGTTCACATCTACCAATTGCTCATTTTCTTTCTAATAATACCAATACTCAACAGAAGCATTAATCATAATTACAAAAGCAGATATTTCTTTAATGTGAGTTTCTAGTTACCATTAGAGTACATTTCAAACACTAAGGTGAAGAATTCTAGACTTACGTCAGCAACTCAGTGATTAAGTCCAACCATTGAGTTGGTAGAGAAGTCGCTGAAAAAGTATCTTCATCAAATATTGAACAGATATATTTTACAATGATAGTTATAAATTAGAGGAATTTTTTCCCCTTTTTGTGCACATTTATTCTCACCCCTGAAATTGTTTTCTGGAACTGAAAATTACATAAATAGCTTGCCTTTCTAGTCTAGTTAAATAATAGATTTTTTAAATAAGAAAATGAATGATAAGCATTTTTATACCATGTTTTTTCATATTTGGTTTAAGAGTATTTACAGGGAATCTTAAAATAGAAGATAACAACAGTTCCCTGTAGAAACTAGAGAAAGGTATAACCACAAAAGGCAGGATCATGTAATAGAGGATTGAGGCTAAGACTCTGGTCCCTTAAGACTCTGGTCCCTTAATGGACAGCCTGGGCATGTACAGTCCAGTATCGCCACCACAGCTGTGTGGCTACTGTGCATTTGAAGTATTGCTGGTCCAGAATGAGATGTGTTGTTCCTGCACAACACACACCGGATTTCAAAGACTTTGTCAGTGAAAGAAAGAAAAAAAACCCAATACTTTAAAAATAATATTGGTTATATGTTGATATGATAATGTTTTGGTTATTTTGAGATAAATCAAAAACACTATTAAAAGTAATTTTATCTGTTTCTTTTTTTAATGTCGCTGCTAGAAAATGTCAATGTGCATATGTTGCTCTCATTTGTGGCTCTTATTCTTGTTGCCTCCTAGACAGCACAGGGTACGTTTGACATCCTTTTATGAGAGTTTAGCTTGTGTCTGAATAGATGGCTCAGCTGGGAGATCAGTGTGCCCAGAAGCAGGACCAAGAGGCTCCTTGGCAATTTTGTTTTGAAGCTCATCCTATATCTAGATGAATGGGTGACTGAACTGTGTTTCAAATTTAAAAAAAAAAAGGTATCTCACATTTTTAGAATGATTACCTACGTTGCTTGTTAGCAGTAAAATGTCAAGAATGCATAAATTAAGTATTGTCCTATTATGCCCACAGCAAATGGAAACTTGGTTGCTCTCTGTTCCTTGTCTTCCTGATTTTGTAAGACAAGGAGTGTCCTCCCCAAATTCCTCTAGTTAACCTATTAGTTGAGGTGATTCCCCACACTCTACTTCAGTTATCTTTGGTAAGTAAAATCTCCCCAACTAGTACCTACCTGCAAAATTAATCTGGAAAGTGTCTAAATAAGTACTAAATAGTGTATCATTCTTTAAAATAAGCCATATTTATCAGTAAGTAATATACATATTACTTATTAAGTAATACATATTTATGTATGAGGTACATACTCCTGTTTGCTGTGACTCCTTAAGGGGAAAAGTGTATTTAATTGAGTGTTTCTGCCTAATGATTTAAAGTCAACATGCATCTTATTTATGCATGTATGTATGTATACATGTATTTATGTATTTATCTCACAGATACTTATCACCTGCTCTGTGCCAGGCTCTCCTCCAAGAAAATCAGTATATGTTTGTCTAAAAATAACTGACACAGCTTCGTATGAGTCAGGCCCTGCTCTAAATGCCTCATGTATATTAATGCATTTCTTCTTCTAACAGTGTGATAGGTAGAGTTATCCATGTTAAACTGAAGCACAGAAGTGAGGTAACTTCTCCAAGTTCTCACAGCTCGTATGTAGAATTGCTGGTAACCAAAGCCTGCAGTCTGGCAGCTCCCAGAGTCCATGCTCTTATCTAAGCTGCGTAAAATATTTTGTTCCACTTACTTTTGTCTCCCGCTGCCTTAGCCAGACTTGCCCAGATGATGTGTTTTCTGTTTCTGTCATGAGAATGACGGGCCATACGAGAGCTTTTTTCTTAAGCCAGGGTATTTTTTTGAACAGCCCTTTGTGAATTTATGATTGGCCACATGGAATAGTGGGTGGGATTATATAGTAATTATGCAAAATAACCTCACATAACAGCCTAAACTCAGACTATGGCCTGGAAATCTTATGTATCTTTTATGCTTAAGCATTCAGATTTTGTCATTTCATTATCATCAGCATCATAAAGTCTATGAAGTTCTCTGGTGGTTTGTCACTTTTCTAGTGAACAATTAGTTACGTGAAGAGTATCCCTAGATTGTCAGAATTCCTTAGGTGTGGCCCAAGTGTATTCTGTTATACTAAACTGTTTCCAGACTTTATAAGAGATTGGGATGCAAATTTGGTTTTAAGTTCTCATCTTAGTTCCTCCGAAGGGTACTTGAAATTGTTTTCAAGGAATATTCCACAATCTGATGCACCAAGGAGGAATCAGATTACCTGCTACCCTTTCTTTTCTCTGAGAACCTCTTTGAGAGATAATACAGGAAATTATATTTTTCTTAATCTAAAGCATTATCCCAATTTCAATATACGTCTTCCCTCCTTCATGCTTTAAATTAATATATGAAACAGAATGGTTAACAGCTTGACTAAGTGGTCCTCAAAATGCCTAACCACCTCATTTCAAAAGTGTCCTCCAGAATTTTATGTCTGAAAGGGTTCCTGATTACACGTATCCATTCATGAAACAAATATTCACTGTGTATGCTCCTACCATACAGGCCCTATCATGGCAGTTTCCATGAATAAAAGGCATGTTTTTTCCCTCTCCTGGCGCTTACACTCTATCTGTACTAGTTCATAGTAGTAAATGTAAGGTAGGAATTACACCAGTCTAAGAAAACACTACATAGCACACCATGTCTGGCTAAATTATTTTGTAGAATTCTAGAGTTCAGTGATGCTCTAAAGTTGTAGTCTGGTGCTCTCATTTACCAGGTGAACTACGTGAGAAAAGTGAGGCTCAAAGATGTGATGTGTGACTCATTCAGTAAGAGAATGACAGGTGGAACCGGCAGGGAGCCCTGGACTCCTTGTGGTCCTTGCTGTAAAGAGGGATCAGGCCCTGCCCTGTGTCCTGTACATGTAAATTCCTGCATACCCAGTGTTCCAGGAGTATCTTTGCTGGAAAAATGAAGGACACATTTGCATTAACCCATTACTTCTTTTCAACTCATGCCATTCCTTATGTAATTACCCCCAAGCACAACATTCAGGTTATCCTCTATTCAGATGAAGGCTTTGCTAAGATTTGCAGTTTTAATTGAAACTGCTCTTTTCCAAAAGTGATTGACAAGTCAGGGATAAGTATCTAGAGATGAAAAACTCCAAGGCAGGAGAACAGATCTCAGAATCTCCAGGAGAGGGACATAAATGCTAATTACACATTGACTTTAATTCCTGGTTTGTCATAGCTGTCTGCAGGTGCGTGTCTTGGCTGTGGGCTATTCTCAGGGCCTCATTTGTATTTGAGAATTTCTTTAATGTTACCTCTCCAATGAGCTCTTTAATCTCGGACTTGCAGTTCTTTCCCTAGATAGAGGAAAAAACTAATTGGCAGGTGAATGTAGAATGTAGTACTGGTTCTTTTGGTTATTGAAGATGAAAGATTTTTGGGAGGGGGGTCTTCCCATTGATTTTCTTTAAGGACAGTTTGGGGATAACATACCTTTTGGCCTGGAAGATGAGATGCTAAGGGTTCATTTTTGTTTGTTACCATTACCCCCATCACCACCACCACCAGCAGCGCTATTCAAGTGGCCTTCCAGATGAATAGCTGCTCTCTGGGTAGAGAGCTAATGTTACTCTGTGCCATGTACTTGCGCTGGTGAGCTGCTGTCCCACTCCTGTCTGCTCAGGAGGAGGCTTGTCATTGGCAGGTGCAAGGTAATCTTGAGATTCACTGAGTTTATTTTTAAGCAGGGATGAATTTTTCTCCCCGGTATTGGAATTGAGGGCTTGAGTTTGTTACTAGATGGATTGGGTGAAAACACAAAAATAGGTGAACATCTCCACAAATTTTTGACTTGCCCCCCGAATGCCCCAAATTGGACCATACCCTGTGTCTGTGCCCTTTTTAAACTTGGCCCTGAGTTACTTCACATCCTATGGTACGGGCGCCCTTGAGGTTTAGCTCCTGTACAACACTGGTTTCCTGTTTGATTTTTGCCAGAACTTCAACAGGTGTCTATGTGCTTTCCCGGCCCTCTTTTGCTTCCGTAGGTTAGTTATCAGGCCTTGCCAGAGGAGAGTTCCAGGGTGGGTCAGTACAGACAACATGCAGAGGACTCCTTCCTTCCCAGGGATTTGAGTCAGCCTTGCTTCTGTGTGTATAGACCTCCCATTCCTTGCCCTGTCTTTGGCCTGTAATACTCTGGCCAGATGCCTACAGGGAAACTATGAAAACCTCTTTGTTGGAGGTACTAGTTTTTCAGCCCCACCCCCGCTCCTGGGCTGTTCACAATCCTCACATTTATCCATCTCCTTAGCTTTAGACAGATGATAAGGCTGAGCAGTAGTGTCAGTGTAGACATCTGACCTGAGGAGTCCTCTTTATATTTTCTTCTTTCTGTGTTGTTGTATGATGATAGTACTTCTCATGAGAAAGATTTACCTTACTTTCAGCCCTTAATTGGCTTTTCTCGCTGATGTGGCTCCTTGTTGCTTTTAAAACATGATTAGATGGAGCGTTCAAGGGAGTGATCTGACAGTCAGAATTTGGAGGCAGCTGTCCTTCTGGAAATTTCCATATTCATTTTTAAAATGGTTTTTTGAGCAACAGGCAGTTTGAAAGGATTTTGATGCTGCTCACCAGCAGTGTGGCTGAACTTGATGCTTGTACAATGTGCCGTCTCTAAGCTGACCAGTGGGAACTAAAGTCATAGTTAGGAAAGGGAATTCTGGACTTTCAGATCATGGGGATGGCTTCAGGGTGCTTGACTCCTCAGTACAGGTATGTAACCTCAGCTATGACCAAAGCCAAGCATTTGCCTTAATGCTATAATACAGACCCTGTCTGTTTGCTAAGGGATACCACATACCACTTTCTTTTATTTATTTATTTTTTACAACTTTCTTTTGACACACACACATGGTCCTCTTGAAAGGTTTCGTAAAGAAAAAGCATCGCTCAGTGTGTCCATATCCATATGTTTAGTATATACTAGGATTAACCTAGTATTAAAGGTTCTTCCGGTCCAGTCCATCCCCCACCCCCCACCCCCAATTTCCTAACTACAACTCTGTTGGTATCGGGTGTAGTTAGCTGCATCATTTTGATTCCCGTATTGTGAAACCAGTCCCAAGCATCTCTGTGACTGTCATCTTGTTTGTTCTTCTTGATAGTTCTTAACACAGGCCTTGAGAACTTATGGCAGGCTGAAACTACATGCAGTTTTTCTGTAGAGGCATTCATTCATATATATATTTTTTATCTATTATGTATTTTTTTTTTTTGCGGTACGCAGGCCTCTCACTGTTGTGGCCTTTCCCGTTGCGGAGCATAGGCTCCGGACGCGCAGGCTCAGCGGCCATGGCTCACGGGCCTAGTTGCTCCGCGGCATGTGGGATCTTCCCAGACCGGGGCACGAACCCGTGTCCCCTGCATCGGCAGGCAGACTGTCAACCGCTGCGCCACCAGGGAAGCCCCATTCATATTTTTGAACAGATTTTCAAAGGAGTCTGTAAAGGTTAGAGAACTGCTTTACCATAATGTCTAGGGGTCCTCCAGGAGTGTTCTAAACCTCTTCTCTGTGGAGTATAATTTATGTAAGGCCTTAAAGGTTCAGCCATTTTTCCTTCTCTCTTGATATCAGTCATCCTTTAGGTTCACAGCAACTTTTAGGCTCAAAGCAAAATTGAACAGAAAGTACAGAGAATTCCCATATCTCTCCCCCCTGCCCCCCACGTACTTCCTCCTCTGCCATCAACAATCCCACTCCAGCATGGTACATTTATTATAATTGGTGAGCCTACATGGACACAGCATCATCCAGAGTCCATAGTTCACTACGGTTCACTCTGGGTGTTCTACATTGTATGGATTTTGACAAATGTGTAATGACATGTATCCATCATTATAGTTCTATACAGAATAGTTTCACTGCTGTCAAAATCCTGCCCTCACATCTATTCATCCTGTCTCGTCCTGCTAACCCCTGGCAATCAGTGATCTTTTTTACTGTCTTCGTATTTTTGCCTTTTCCAGAACGTCATAGTTGGAATCATACAATATATAGCTTTTCGATTGGCTTCTTTCTCTTAGTAATATGTATTTCAGATTCCTCCATGTCTTTTCGTGGCTCAACAGCTCATTTCCCCCCACACACAGGGAATTTTTTTAATTGAAGCATAGTTGACTTACAATCTTATATTAGTTTCAGGTATACAGCATAGCTCATTTCTTTTTAAGGGCTGAATAATATGCAGTTGTGTTCATGAACCACAGTTTATTCATTCACTTACTGAAGAGCACTTTGGTTGCTTCCAAGTTTTGGCATCTATATATAAAGCTGCCAAAAACATCCACGTACAGATTTTTGTGTGGACATAAGTTTTTCACTGTTGGGATGTATGGTAAAAGTTTGTTCTATCCAAAACCGTCTCTCAGAGTGGCTGTGTTGTATTCCCAGTAACAGTGAATGAGAATTCCTTTTGTTCCCTATCCTCACCTGCGTTTGTTGTCAGTGTTTTGGATTTTGGCTATTCTAATAGATGTGTCGTGGTAGCTCATAGTTGTTTCAGTTTGCATTTCCCCAGTGACACGTGTGGAACATCTTTTCCATATGCTTGTCATCTGTATGTCTTCCTTGGTAAGATATCCAGGTCTTTTGCCCACTCTAAAATTGGGTTTTTCATTTTCTTATGGTTGGGATTTAAGAGTTCTTCTTATATTTTGGATTACAGACCTCTATTAGAGATGGCTTTTTGCAGATATTTTCTCCCCATGTGTGGTTCAGCTCTGTTTCAGTTGTTTTTTAAAATCTTAGACCCACAAAGTCATACTGTGAGTGAAGTCAGCTTTTACAGTTGTGCTGGCACAGGGGGCTGCTAGTGAGCTGTGTTGCAAATTCTCAGTCTTAACTACCTTGATGCTTTTTTTTTTTTTAACATCTTTATTGGAGTGTAATTACTTTACAGTGGTCTACCTTGATTCTTTATTTTCAGGTCAACGTGACTGTGGACTACATTAGACCGGCCAGCCCAGCCACAGAGACGGTGCCTGCCTTTTCAGAGCGTACCTGTGCCACTGTCACCATTGGAGGAATGTGAGTGTTCTGGCTGGTAGCAACTCTGCCATAGCTGAGAGTTCTCTCCTCATTCAAGTCTCTCCTCCCTTTTGTCTTGATTTGCTTTCTGTTACTCTTAACTCAGTGGCTTATAATTGTTATGTGCCTGTGTAGCACTTTGTTTGCAAAGTACTGCATAATCACTCATTAGTTAATCGTATACTTTCATTATTGTCATTATTTAAGACTTACTGGGCTCTGTGTGCTTGGCACTATGTAGCACTCATTATTACTACTAATAATGCCGTTTACTGAGTGTCAATCGGGCCCTTAGGTACTGTGCAAAATTAGAAAGATTCTCTGCATATTAGTTTAATTGTAGGCCAGAAAAAGAGCGGTTAATTGGACCTTTTCTTTGTATAGATGTATGTAATCAGTAGATGACAGGGTCTCCCGCTTCTACTCCACTGGCCTTACCCTGGTTACATTCCAAAGTCTTTTGGGAGCTCCGTTGAGGAACAGCCTTCCAAGGAGCTATCTGATGGGGGCAGTAGGAAGCCTGCTGGGCCATGCTTCCACAATAAATATTAAAACAATCAGTCAGTCCCCAGGAGCAATTCTTACCCTGCGTAAAATGCACCAACATGCTAATTGTCTCCTTCTCTATTTCACAATCTTAAATGGTGTTTGTTACCAAACTGGTATTTTTCTTTTCTTTTAAAAGAGGGCATGGTGGAGGGGAAGAAAAGGATAGGCTACTCATCAAAACAGGGATTGTTTTGTTGAAAGCACAGTGAAGGCCATTGGGAGAAACACCTCTCTCTAAGCTATAGCATGCCTCTGAAAGAAAGAGGATCTGGTAGCTAACTTACTTTCCAGAAGCTCTCCTGCCAAACAGGAGCTTCTCCCATCCGTCGCCCCGCCCCCGCCCCGCCCTCATTCGCGTAGTCACTTTTGGAAACAGGTATTTTTAGCTACTGTTGCCCCTCCTATAGGTATTAATGTTGTTGATGTTCACGCAGCAATCAGAGACTTCACTTTTGCCGAGAGGAACTGAATATAGGCTTTTGATGTCATTACCTTCATAGCATCACAGGCATCAGGTTATTTTTAGAAGCAGGTTCTTGAGAAATTAGATAATATTTTTGGAATGGGGGAAACTAAGAAATATTTTGCTCATTCTTCTATCTGTATAACTTGCAACAACGATTATTACCAATTTGTCACCAATTCTTAGGAGCTTGATGCATGCTTTCCTCCTGTGGAAAGCTGGAAAGTTAGTTTTCCCCTAGATTAAGATTTTCGCTGCCACAAACAAGGAGTCCTCTCTGATAACTGCTCCTTCTATCTACTTACTGGTTAAAACAACACCACTGCTGTCAAAATGCACATCTTTTTATTTTTGGCAGATGGTTTCTATTCGTGTTTTTCTAATGACCCATTAGAGCAGATTCTTTTTTTTTTTTTTTCATTTGGTTACCATTGAGGTATTTTTCAAAATAAATTTACACTGCTTAAAATTAGATATTCTGGAAATGTTCTATGGGGCGTTATCATTGACCTTTCTATCTCCCAGTTCTTGTAATTAGATTGTAAGTATTACTCTTGCATTATTTACCAAGGTATTTACCTCGGATTAGACCGGCTTGGCAGGGTACCCCGGGTGCATTGAGTTTCCTCATAGATTTGTTTCTACTAAACTAGACTTTATGAGTAAACTGCTGGGCGGTAACTGGGAGAAATGTGGGGATGTACTAATATTTTTGAGACCAAACCTCACCAGATAGTAAGCTCCCTGAAGATAGGGATTTTTGTCTTGTTTATTCCCTGCTGTAGTCTCAGTATTCAGCAGTTGGTAGGAGTTCAATAAATTTGTGAGTGATTGTTTACTGTATTGCACAGTGTCCCTTTATGAAATCAAACTGGGAGTACTTAGATGTTTCATTACCTGGGACGGCTGTTTCTTCTGAGCTACAGGTTTATTTTAATCTGATAAATATCAAAAAAAACACTTGTATCTGATAGTTTTCCTTGTTTATTTGGTTATTGGAAGGTCAGTGCCAAAGACAGGGCATCTCTAGAAAGTCTTCTTGGTAGCATGCTTCTGATGTTCAAGTCTTCCTCGTGGCTTCTCTTTGTTTTCCCGTGGCCTTGATTTTGTTTTCATTTTTTCTTGAATTTTCTCTACTTAAATCATTCCAAATAATACTGTAGGAGAGTTGAGGTATTAATAATAATGTCCAAAATACTCAGCTTATATTTATAATTATACCGAAATCCTTCTATCTGCTTTTAATGGTTATTTAGAAATATTGGCTAGAGCAGGGAGGTTAATTTTTTTATCCCAAATGTTTTAATTACATTTTAAACACAAAAAGGTACTTATATCTCCAAATCTTTGATATATGGGCATCAAGGACCCACTGTGAGTTGCATAACTTTCTCTATGGAATGATGACTTAAAAACACTAATTATGGAATCCTAGATCTTTGTGATTTACATCCCCCTCATCTGTTACAGTTTTCCTGCTCTGATTTTTGCACATTTTGCAGCCATTTAAAAGCCATTCCTCTTACTAAACCTTTTAAAACAATTTTTCATAAAGATACTTTCTTTTGGTACCCATATTTCAATTGATATAAAAGTTAGTGAAGTACATAATAAAAATGACCAGTATAAATCTGGGGACAGAAACAGATTGGGTTAGAAGTGCACAGGTGTGTTAGAGTGGTCCTCAGTCAATAACTGGTATCAGCCTCTGGGTTTTGGGGAGATCGTAGAACATGAGGGCCAGTTAAGGAAAGGTTGCTAGGAGAGCTTCTTTAGTAATTCATTGCCTCTGTCATGAGAGGCCTTAGGCTTTGTTCAGCTTGTAGAGATGCTGCAGAATTAACGATCGTATCTAAACTATGTCTAAATGACCCAATCTAAACTATGTCTGTCATTACCTGTCGGCTCCTACACCTACGTACTGGCCTTCATAGCGTCTAGAGGCTTTCCTGTTATTCAAGAGATCGATTCTCGAATAGCTTTTCTCAAACTGCTCATTCCAGGGGAAAGAGAAGGAAGAGACAGATGAGATGGCCTCTTTCAGGATTATTTCAAAGCAGATTTTTCAGTGTATTTCACATGCCAAAGTGTGTGAATTATCCCTATCCTCCATAGGGTTCCGTCTCATCCTCCTGTTGTTTTCTCTTGCTGTATGGGTCAGCGTTGAGTCACATGGTCTTTGGGAGGCCTCTCTGGTGGAACCGTCTTCAACTCCCCCTCTCTTGCCCTCTGGGGAGTCAACGAAAACGAGGTTCATCATTCCTCTAATATAGTAAAATTTTTTTCTTGATTAACTTCACTATGGAGTTGGCAAGAGTTGTTACCTGTTAATCAAAACAGTTTAAATAAAAAATAAAAAGATCAAACTTTGAGTTGTTTCTCATTCTCTGGCTCCCAGGTTGGGAATTAGCTGATCCTTTTAGGCCTGGATTGTGACAGGAAGCTATCAAGATGGCACTTCCTGTTAATTACTTTTTATCGTATTTAAGACACTTATATAACTCTTCTTGTGATTTAGTCTTCTATGTAATTAGCTTCAGTGATTAAAATCTCATTCTACCGTTATTGCCAGAGCCTTCCTGGGGAGCAAGTTTTGTGGGGTGACCTTTACTTGTGCTGGACTTCCCAATTCTCTCTTTTTTTTTTTTTTTTTTTTTTTGGCGGTACGCAGGCCTCTCACTGTTGTGGCCTCTCCCATTGCGGAGCACAGGCTCCAGACGCGCAGGCTCAGCAGCCATGGCTCACGGGCCCAGCCGCTCCGCGGCATGTGTGATCTTCCTGGACCGGGGCACGAACCCGCGTCCCCTGCATCGGCAGGCAGGCTGTCAACCACTGCGCCACCAGGGAAGCCCCCCAGTTACTTTTGAGCTGCAGTTTGGCAAACCCATATTACCTATTAACTGATTGTCCATGTCTTTCTGCATATCACATTTTCAAAGAAAAGTGTTTAAAAAAATTTGTTCACATTTATAAAGGGCCACCTAAAAATATGACTTGGGGTCAAGCCTCACAAGTGTACGCTCATAATTACCACCACCCCGTCCCCCATCCCTGGAAAATTGTCACATCTCCAGTAGATAGTGTCATTTAAAGTTTTGCCCCCTTCTCATTATGTGAAGTATTTCACAATAATTGGAGACAATAGACATGGCCCATTTTGGAAAAGTGAAAGATGGCACAGAGATACAGAGATGAAACTGTGCAGTAGGAACAGTTGGGAAATGCCTCATTTCTGCACAAGGTCAGTTTTTTGAGAGGTGATTGGGGTTTTGTCACGGTGATTTTTGAAACATTGTTTTAATCTCTGCTCCCCGCCACATTCATGTAAAGCCACTGCTGTCCACCTTGATGCCTGTGTGGGGTCCTTACTACCAGAGATGTTGTGGCAGATCTCTTGGGCTTGGAACATCTTAGTTACTCTTTGTTGTAATGGTTATCATCTAGCAGGAGCAATGCCATCTTTATGAACTTCCTTTGTGGCTCTCTGGCTTCTTCATAGATAGTTTGTCTTTATTATTTTTATATAAATCAGACTATTACACTTACAAGGAATCAGACTTTTTTTTTTTTTTTTGATGCGGGCCGTTTTTAAAGTCTTTATTGAATTTGTTACAATATTGCTTCTGTTTTATGTCTTTCTGGTGTTTTGACCGCGAGGCATGTGGGATCTTAGCTCCCGGACCAGGGATCGAACCCGCACCCCCTGCATTGGAAGGCAAAGTCTTAACCACTGGACCGCCAAGGAAGTCCTAGAATCAGACTTCTTTTCCTTTTTTCATTTTCATTGGTTCTAGTTTGCAGGCGTACTTCCTCAGCTCTTCTGTTAGTGACTGAGCATGAGGTTAAGGTATTCTCCTTCTTCGAGAAGAATTCTTTTCTAATCCTAATTCAGTTTTTCTCAGCCGTAGTAGGAAACAGTGTCATACCATCCCTAGCTTTTCTGGCTTGAGTTCTGTAGCTGTAAGGCTTTTGCTGTCAGATCAAATCTTAAAACACACTAATGTCTGACTTCCAAGCTAAACATAGGAAGAACGTGACCTCCCAAAACCCCATTTTCTGTCCTAGCGTTCTGCTCTTTCAGTACCTGGCATAGTATTAATGTCAATGGCTCGGCCAGGAGGTAAAATCTGGGTTGTAGCCACCCCTTTTCTGCACAGATTTATTGTTTACACTTACCTACTTTAGTGGGTTTCCCCCTCCAACCTTTTCCTGCTTTTAAGGGAAAAGAAGACATCAGAAGAAACATTCCTCCTCTCCCCTCACCCCCAAACACCTAAATCATAAACACCTAACCAACCTTCACCTCTAAAAAGAGCACCGTAGGTTGTTTTCTCAACCTCACAGGCTGCTGTGTTGAGTAGTAGAATTATTTATGCCTATCCACCATCCCAAAGACATTGGAAGCATCTGTGGCATTTAGCTTAGAATACTTCGGAAAGAATGGTTAAATAACTGCACCTATCTCCTGCTAGCTTTAGCACAGTGACCATTTTAAGAGAATGGCCCCATACAGCACCCTAAGAAGGAACTTGCTTGTGGCAAAGGGTTTAGGTGGGAACACTGCTTAGTTTCAGTTAGATCTTGAACATCTTGTGGCTGTCTATATGTGGGAATCTCATGCGGCTGAGCCTTTTTTTTCTTTGTAAAGCCCTGATGCTTTCAAATTATTGTATTACCCTCATCACTATATATGGAAGTTCAATTAAGCTTTTCATAATGGAGGACTTGGCTCTTACAAATCAGCAGAATCCTTTGCTGAGCAATGTGTGTTCTTTCTTTCACTTTTCTCTATTTTTTTTTTTCTCTCAGTATCAATTGAGTAGAATGTCAAGTACTGGGTGACAGTCTATACTGAGCTGATCTTCAGGAAGGCCCCCTTATCAATTTCACAAAGTATACTAGGGAGAGCCTGGGAGAAAGTGAGGCTTTTCTCCAAATAAGGGGAACTCATCCTAAGGGAGGAACATTCTGGAATGTTTAGAGATATGGATAAGTGTGTTCAAAATCATCTTAAGTTAAAGGCCCTGTTTGGAAAAAGTAGAAATGCTATCTATTCTGTTACCTGTGGACCCTCAAAGTAACTTAGTGAGGGACTGGGCCCAGACAGGAGACCAGTTGCTCCTTCTATATTTGTCTGCTAAGAACAATAGGTTTATCTGTTTGTTTCTTCAACACATATTTGTTGAGCACCTGCCGTGCGCCAGGCACTGAGAATATAGCCGTGAACAAAGTCTTAAGCCTTTCCCTGTGCCGAGGCTCTCCCGGCTGCACTTCATTCTCAGGAACTTTCTCGACTCTGGTCGCTGAGATGTCAAAGAGTCCTTAAGGGTATTCACTGGCTTTGCTGCCCCCAGAACCTTGCTTATGGAGATTTTGGCTTTAAGAAACACAAGTGACTTTATATAAACCGTACCTTAAAAGGCTCTTTTCTATTCAGATTTTGCCTGGGACTTTTAGAGAATCTACCACTCAAACAAGTTAAAGTAAAAATAAGAGATAATCCCTCTTACATCTTTATTTTTAGATGAGTCAATAACTTAACCTGTCAGTAGACAAAATGAAATGCTCAAGCGACTACCCACTGAAGCCATTTGTCCTTTTCCTCTTCACATTACCATTCTTGGGTCGTTCAGTGTTGGTGAAGCTTTGTGAGTCCTGACAGTTCACTGTGGTTCCCATCCTGCTCCATGTTCTCTTAGGGACCTAAAGACCTGCTTACCTTACTCCTGCCTCACCGGGCAGAGGACCCGATGCTAACTTCTAACAGAGACTGCGTCTTACTTTTTTGGATGGTTATCCTTATAACCCTATAAATTAATACTACTAATTTAAAAATTTTTAGCTTTAAACAGTATCTCTTCATTTTTTAGTGTTTGCACTATTATTTCTACCCTTTAGCCCCTAGTTTTCTTACATTATTTTTGTTTCACCAATGGTAAACTTTATAATGTTCAGTTACTGTTTCTGATTAACTTTATATAGTGTCTATGTACTGCCCACTCTGAAAGATTAGGAAATTAGAATGCTTACACTTTTTTCTTATTCTTTTAAAAAAGTTTTTTTTGCTTTTATCAAGATTTATAGCATTTATTCAGTTTCTCCTCTGTCAATGTCATTGTCTTCTAACCTTTTTTTTTAAATTTTTTTTTAAAGAAGATGTTGGGGGTAGGAGTTTATTAATTTATTTATTTATTTTTGCTGTGTTGGGTCTTCGTTTCTGTGCGAGGGCCCTCTCTAGTTGTGGCAAGTGGGGACCACTCCTCATCGCGGTACGCGGGCCTCTCACTATCGCGGCCTCTCTTGCTGCGGAGCACAGGCTCCCGACGCGCAGGCTCAGTAGTTGTGGCTCACGGGCCTAGTCGCTCCGCAGCATGTGGGATCCTCCCAGACCACGGCTCGAACCCGTGTCCCCTGCATTAGCAGGCAGACTCCCAACCGCTGCGCCACCAGGGAAGCCCCTGTCTTCTAACCTTTGCTTGCAAGATGTTCCTAAATATTTAAACCTATCCCCCATCCCCTAGCAGTTATAATTGTGTAAGTGTTACTGTTGGACCAAAAAACATGATAGTGTGATTAGACCTACAGTAAAAGAAATCCATGCCATTAAATGTCCAGAGAACTGTTGAATTAATTGTCTGTGTGTGTCTATATCCCTTCTTCCTTTTTACACTTCTTCATATACAGTTGCCACTACATCTCAAGTCATTCTTTTTGTGGGTTTTCCTCTCACTTGTTGAAGAACCTTGATTTTTCTCATGTACTGGGTGGTAAAGTTTCTGAATTTCTGAAAATGTCTAAATTTTTTTGCGTATGTTCTTGATTATTAGTGTCATTATAAAATTCTGGCTTCAAAATTATTTTTCTGAAAACTTTGAAGACACTGCGTTCTATTGCTTCAACAACATTTATGAGAAATCCAATTTCTGTTTCTTTAAATGTAACATTTTTTTCTGGCTCTGGAAGAGTTTTTACAATTTACCATTAATTGTTGGTTTTCTGAAATTTTATCAAAATATTTCGATGTCCTTTTTGCTTCATACTCGATTGTCTTTTCAACACTGAACACTAAAGAGATTTTTTTGTTGTTACTTCTTGAATTATTTTCTTTTTCTTTTGTAATATTGTATCTTCATATATCTAACTTTTCTTCCAAATTTTTAAGACCACATCTGCATTTTTGTCCTATATTCAAGGAGATGTCTTCATTGTTTTCCCACTTGCTTAGCCAGCCAGCCAGCCATGTATATTGACTCATTTACATTCATACCGTCTCTGATTCATTCATCTCACTCATTCATGTACTTACTTGTTATTTCATATACCCAGTCTTTAGAGAGGGCCTGGTGTGTACTAAGCACTGGGTTAGGCACCAGGAATATATGGCAGTTCTAAAATAGAAATGATTTGTGCCCCCATGAAATTTACATACTAGTCTATTAATTAAACCCATTTTACTTTTTAATCTCAGCACTCATATTTAAATTTTCTGTTCTTTAAGTGCTCTATTTTAATAGCATCCTCTTCTTAGTCTATGAGTATAATATTTTCTCTATCTCTGAGAATCTTATTTAAAAATTAAGCACTTCTTCCAGCTTTCCCCCATGACTAAATGCTCTTTACTTTGTTCTTTTTCCTTCATAAGTCCTCAAGCATTTTGTGAAGCTTGACCTATATTTATGAAGAAAGGACCAGGTTGGAGTTGGCATGGTTGTTCCTCTGCAGTTTTCTGTGTCTGCTTCTCCAAGACATCTGTCATAAAAAAGTCATAAGGGAGCAGAAAGTATCAGACGCAGCCTTCCTGATATGGTGCCTGAAAGTGGACCTGGAACATAGAGGAAGCAGGCAAATTTCAGACCCCACTAAAACTGTCAAGGCATGGGGGGCTTTCATCACCTGGTAGAGAGCCTTAGTGCATTTCCCTGGGATGGCCTATGAGTGGGGACCAGGGATGGGGAGGGTCTGTGATGTGTTCGGCCTACTCTCTCTAAACACTGTGCCTCTGCTTAACTTTCAGGCCACAAAATCCATCTACCAAAATCACCTGCCCTCTGTTCTATTATAACACCTGTTTTTTTTTTTTTTTGAAGTGAATTATCACGTGTGACATCGGTAATTTGGGGAAACACATTGATATAAAGTAGAAGTCGTATTGGTTTATAAGTGATGTTCCCAAATACATTGAAGTATTGAAAACAGTAAGGGATAAACTTTCTTACATTTAAAGGGAGAACTTTAGCAAGGTATAAAGACTTAAATAAGAAAAATCTAAGTGTACAGTTGAGGAGTCTATAGTAGGAATTTCCTTTCATGCAAGTCATGACTACATTAGTGACTTCAAGAACCTTTATGCTTTTTGCTATGTTAAGCCCGGTAGCAACCTGTCAGTGAGGTCACAAAAGCTGTGAAGACACTTTTTCCAGAATTAAAACAGTGGATTAATGAAGAAGGCTACACTATGCATCAGACTGTTTTGATTAAAATGGTCTCTATTGATGGCACAACATTGTAAATCAACTATACTTCAATTAAAAAAAATTTTTTTTAATGGTCTCTATTGAAAACAAAACCCTGTAGTCCCTTCTCTAGATGGAAGAGAAAGAATCAGAGCCCCAGAGTTCAAGGCTACTCGAACCCTAGAGATTTTTCATTGTGCACCATTTTTATTAGGGTCGTTTTTGCTGGTGCTTAAGCTAGAAAGTTCCATAGGGTTTAAGACGACTGCGTATAACCCTGTTTGTTTTGGGGTTTTGGTGGTTTTGTGGGATGTGAACTGCTTGGGATCACACAAACAAGTACGTGCTGGAAGAAATGCCTGTGCTTGCTGGTTAGGGCCTTTTTCTTTTGCCAGGGGTCAAAACTCTGCTCCTAGCAGCTCTGTGGACATTATAGAGATGGATGGGGAAGAGGCTGGCTGGCCGGCCCTGCTCTTCTGAATGCTGTTACTGATTAATTGCTCAGATGATGTTCCCAAAGCCTACTCACCGTGTACTTTGTATGTGTCAATAAAGACCCTTGAGGCGCCCCTGATTTGCCACCCATCTGATCCGATCTATTTTCTGTCTTTCAGGATTTGTGCAAACTTTCTGATATGCTGTTAACACACTTTCTTATTTTCCAGCGCTCTTAGGGCTTTATTCTTGTGCATATCTGTCTTTTCTGTCATTTCAGTGGGACCTTGTAAAGAATGTCATGTGGACATAAGTTTTCAGTCTGCCATTCTGACCTCCCTCAAGCATTCTTTATTTCTTCCTTTGGAGAGTACAATTGATGTGATAAGGAGAGGGGACATTTGACATGATTACCAGTAAGCACAAATTGTGTCTTTTAATGCCATATCTCAGCCCCTTTCTCTTTACAGTTCCTGTGGCCAGCACAGTACACAGTGGTAAGGGAAGTAGGAATGGAGTTTTATAGATTTTTCTATCTCCCAGTGGTGATGCCGCTTCACAGGGATTTGCTCCAGTTCATACTGAGTGATATTTTATTTTATTTTTATTTTTTGGCACGCGGGCCTGTCACTGTTGTGGCCTCTCCCGTTGCGGAGCACAGGCTCCGGACGCACAGGCTCAGCGGCCGTGGCTCACGGGCCTAGCCGCTCCGCGGCATGTGGGATCCTCCCGGACCGGGGCACGAACCCATGTCCCCTGCATCGGCAGGCGGACTCTCAACCACTGCGCCACCAGGGAAGCCCCTGAGTGATATTTTAAAGTGATAAAAATTGTAGTAACATTTTCAAAAGTTTAGAAAATAGGGGGAATCAGCCATTATGTAATCATGCTAACGTAACCGTTGTTTGAAGGGTATGCCTTTTGAGTGCTGGTTATTTTTTAAGAATTTAATTTAGGAACAGGAAAACTTTGACCGTTTGTCATAGTGTTGAGATGAAGGCTAGTTATTGTTGGATCTGAAGGTTCTGTGGATATTTTCTTCAAGTAGGCTTTGGAGGTAAGCACACTTGAGATTAAACCTCGTCTCTGCGCCTTGATAGCTGTGCAATCTTGGGCCTTAGTTTTTTTCTTATGTGAGTTCGATACGATAATACTACACTCCGAGGGCTGTTGTGAGGATTAAATGTGCCAGTGCATTTAAAATGTCTAGCACAGTGACTAAGCCATAATAGTCAAGTAGTTAAATGAGTCCTAAGCCTGGCCTCTAAATTGGTCATTGGCCTAATTTCAGACCTAGGGGTCTCTTTTGTCCTTTGTCTCCTCTCCTACATTGCTGGCCATTTCTTTTCACTCAACTTTTTCCTTTTTTTTGTTTGCACAAAATGATTCTTCTTGAACGTTTTTATATTCCACCCTCTTATTCTTCACAGTCCCCCCGCCCAAGCCCATCTACTGATAACGTTGCTGCCTCACAGATGAGCTTGAATAAGATGTAGAAAATGCCTAGTATGTAGTACCTGCTCAAAGGTTAAACAACAAATCACCCCATGGGATTATGGTTAGATGTTGTTGTACTAGTCTGTTCTTATTGTTCCATGGCAGACACTTTGGTTTTGGATTTCTCTTTTCTCATTTTTTCACTTGCCACCGAATCACATCATTTTTCCTCTAAGCATCGAAGGTATACTCTGTTCACCTAAGACAGTAATGACTGATAAGTACTCCCGTAAAAGAAGTTAGATATTCATGAGTAATTTTTAATGTTTCAAGGAGTTTAACACACGCTGACCATTGAGTAGGGACAATATTTATTCCTTAGTAAAAGCAATTCATTGAATAGTATCTTTCAAACCAAGAGGTGTGCTAGCAAGCAGCCTCCCTGGGTATACTTGTTGTGTATACATATTTAGCTACCTATTTACTTCCTACCTGTATATATTAGGTGTTTAAAAGGCAGAGGGCTACTGACTTAAGTGTTTTAGGAAATGCTGCTATTCTCTGCCCCTATCTTAAAAGTCTTACTGAAAGTCAGATTCTCTAAATTTTGTTTTCTTCTTTGCCGCGTTGTGGGATCTTAGTTCCCCAACCAGGGATTGAACCCGGTCCCAGGGCAGTGAAAGTGCAGAGTCCTAACCCCTAGACCTCCAGGGAATTCCCTTTGTGGATCTTTTAGACTGACCCTCTCTGCTGTGATGCCTTTGTGAAGTTTTATGCCATCTTTGTGTTCACAGCAAGTGGAACATGAAGGGATTTAACAAATATTTGGACCTTGGAAGTCAGCATGCATCGTAGAATTTATAGATGTTTAATGGCATGAGCTTCATAGGGGCCAAAGGAAACTTGGGACTGCCTTTTATCAAGTTTCCAGTGTGGGTTTTACATGGAGCCTTTTGGCTTTCTGATACATCTGTTTACATGACAGCTGTGATTCAACAAACTATTGCCTTAATGTGAGCTTCTGTTGTGTTAAAACTGTGATTTATAAGCCATCACGTATCAGGTCAGCAACAAGGGGAATTAATTATATTGCAGTTCTTACACCATCCCGCCTCCTCCCAAAACAAAAATCATCTTGACATTGACTGCAAAATCACCTTTTCCTCTAAAGTAAGAAGCACCTGTGTAAATCATTTTTTCATGTCACCACTTTCTCAGAAACCTGGCTTTGAAACTGTTTTCCTTCGTTTGTCACTTAGCACAGCCTGTGGCTATGGGGAGATCAGACCAGTTGAGTGAGGGTTCACCACCGAGGCTCTATAGTTGCTTACCGTATTTCAAAGTTGGAAACCAAAATAATCCCACATTCCCCCCAAGGGAAGGGGGAGAATAGGAAATTGCAAAACCCTTATTGTATTGCTGGGTTCATTTGTTGCTTCTACTAGAGCTGCAAATCATTCAGTTAAAAAAGATTATGTCTTCTAATTCTTAGGCAAACGTTGACTACCAGGAAACATTTTTGTTTTGACTTTGTTTTATAAGTGGAGACTCATTTCTAGAGCTTTTACCCGCTGCAGTTGTATACTTTGTTTATGCGGTGGAAGTCTAAAGCTGCTCCCACATTCTAGACCTTATTCATACTGACGTTGGGCTTGGTCCAGTTGCTAATGAATTCTGGGAAACAAAACATGACTTGCCTGTTTCCGTGGTGCCAGTTGGCTGGGTTATGGGCCATAAACCATAACGGAGCAGTTAGTAGAATTCTTACTGGGCCTGTTTTTCCTTTCTGACCCATCTGAGAGAACTTCTCTTGAGCATCCACCCTAAGCAGCAACCTGTGCCAAAACAATTTTCTTCTAACTTATGTAGAAGAAGATAGTTATTTTTTCAGGTAACAGTGGCTTGGTATTTTGCAGAGCAGAATGATGGCCTTCCAGAATCTAGAGTATTTTTTTGAATGCCTTCCTCTAAACAAGGACAAAGCATTTTCCATGTATATCAGCACCTGCAAAAACCATAGAGGATTTTTTTTTTTTTTTTTTTGCGTTATGCAGGCCTCTCACTGTTGTGGCCTCTCCCGTTGCGGAGCACAGGCTCCGGACGCGCAGGCTCAGCGGCCATGGCTCACGGGCCCAGCCGCTCCGCGGCATGTGGGATCTTCCCGGACCAGGGCACGAACCCGCATCCCCTGCACCAGCAGGCGGACTCTCAACCACTGCGCCACCAGAGAAGCCCCATAGAGGATTTTTTTTAATACCATTTTCTAATGCATGTATTTTTTTAATTTTTAATTTTATTTTTGGCTGCATTGGGCGTTCGTTGCTGCGTGCGGGCTTTCTCTAGTTGTGGCGAGCGGGGGCGGTGCGTGGGCTTCTCATTGCGGTGGCTTCTCTTGCTGTGGAGCGTGGGCTCTAGGCGTGTGGGCTTCAGTAGTTGTGGCACACGGGCTCAGTAATTGTGACTCACGGGCTCTAGAGCGCAGGCTCAGTAGTTGTGGTGCAGAGGCTTAGTTGCTCCGCATGATGTGGGATCTTCCTGGACCAGGGCTCGAACCCGTGTCCCTTGCATTGGCAGGCAGATTCTTAACCACTGCACCACCAGGGAAGTCCAACCATAGAGGATTTGAAAAAGGCTTTCCGGGGCTACCGCGTCTCCATTTTGGTCTTTACCGGACCTCTATGATTTGGCTGGTTCTCCTTGCACTGTCAGAGCCAATCATTCCAGATGCCATTATGTAATTTTCTGTCTTGGGTGCGTGTTTGTGTGGGCGGGTGGTTTTGTTTTGTTTTTAAGTGGTGTTTAATGTCAGGCTAATAATAAACTGGGTACGTAGGCCTGGTTTTGTCATAATGGCCACGTGTTTGCTTATTTGTCCCTTATTCCCCTGAGAGGCAGAGAACTCCCTCTCCCCAAGTGGTGCCTACATTTTGGAGGGGGCTCTTGTCATCACAGCTGCCTAGAAAATGCAGCATGGCAACTGGCAGCTCTGTTCTGAGGAGACAAACATGAGGAATCTTCTCCCTGGTGGCTCCCATAGCCGATAGCTTATCTTCCTGCAACCTAAATAGAGCCAACAGAAATGAATTTGCTGTTCCTGAACCGGTTCCAAAGTTTGGTGTGCTCTCTACCCACAAACAATAGATTGTTTGACACATTTATGATTCTGGGGCCCTGAAGTTGCATTTCATCATTCTTGGCCCCTTGAATTCTTGAAACGAAGCCTATATTAGTTGTCTAGGCAGTTTTCCCCAAAACTACATTATAGAACCACTTGGGGCTCTTAAAAATATAATGGTGCCCCATGTTTTAAATCTAGGTACTGATATTTGTTGTTTTAAAAATACTGATCTTTACCCCTAGAGATTCTGGTATTATTGGCCTGGAACGGGTATTTTGAATGGTGATTCTAATGTGCTGCCAGTATTAACAAGCACTAGGAAAGGAAGGCTAGAGGAAACAGGAGTTTCCAAAGCCAACATTCTCCTCTGCTCTCAGATAAGTTGTAGATGTATCAGATAAGACTGATGTATCTGAAATTAATAATGTGTACTTAGGTGACTGAGGCATAATTATTTGGCAGCCTTTAGTCCAGACTAATATCCTCAAGTGATTTGCTGTTTTGTGTTGATGCTCTTCTAGATATAACCCCATTTATGACTGTGGCTGTTTTCCTTCACACCTTTCTATCTATAAGTAGGGCTTATGTTCAGCTAGTATTCACATGTATAACAAATTAGCCAGTACTATAATGTTAAATATTTGAATATTTTGAATATTGCCCTTGATTATAACACACAAAAGTTTGAGTCTGGTCTTTGAGAACCTTGCAAGACTTGTTTTCAGGGGGAGATGTCAGTCTTGTTTTTAGAGTGGGTTTGGTTGGCAGAGGAGAAATAGTCAATAACTAGAAGTATTCCTATTTTGGATTGGATAGTTTGAATTGGAACTATTTTCCATACCTTATTCTGCATTGTTGAGCTTTGTGTTTGAGAGGGTGTGGTTGAGAATCATTGCCTGTAAAGGGATTCTTTCAGCCTGAGCTTGAGTAGAACTTGGTGGCATGTGTGGGTTTTTTTGTTTTTTTGTTTGTTTTTTTTGTGTGTGTGCAGTACGCGGGCCTCTCGCTGTTGTGGCCTCTTCCGTTGCGGAGCACAGGCTTCGGACGTGCAGGCTCAGCGGCCGTGGCTCACGGGCCCAGCCGCTCCGCGGCATGTGGGATCTTCCCAGACCAGGGCACAAACCCGTGTCCCCTGCATCGGCAGGCGGGCTCTCAACCACTGCGCCACCAGGGAAGCTCCGGTGGCTTGTGTTTTTATTGTAAATGAACTGTCCCAGGATAGATCCATTAAAAAGTAAGTAGGAGTCTCTGGAGGCTGTTTTTCCCATCTGGAAACTCAGGAAAATTGGAACATATAGGTAGGTCATACCTTGCCCACTTGTGCCCGTTCTGTGTTTTTCATCTTTAGATCATTAGACCATTTTCACATTGATAGATTATGTTCAGCAATAACACAGTGTTCATTGTAGATTAGAAGACAGTTCATTAGGGTCAGCGCTCATTTCCCCTCCTTTCCCTATCCAGCCCTCTCCACGGTTTACCTTCCATTTTAGTAGCTGAGTCATCTTTTTCTGGAAGGTATATATTTTTATGGCAGCTCCAAGAAGCATGAGCTGAAGAATGACTTTATTTAGAGTCTGGCAGGGATACTGGGACTGTAAGCAGACTGATTGTTCTAAAACTTTTCTAGAGTAAACTTGTTTCTAGGGCACAAAGTATAATAATAACGGCTTTGCAGCTCAGAACTACCCCCCCACCCACCGCCCACCCATAAAAACTAAAAAGACAGAGGAGGCAAAATCTGGCCAGAGTGTCAGGATTCTCTTCTCCCTCGTTATGTCTTTAGGAAGTTATTCACCCCTGATTTCTGTTCCCTGTGATTTTAGGAGATGATAATTTACCATCCATGACATAACTTGTATGTCACCCCCTCTCATTCCCCTGTGATAACAAAATTGCTGTGATAGCTATCCAACCAGTTTTTTTAAAAATCGGATAATTCATTTCTAAATTGGAACTTGTTTCTTTCTAATCAGCCTTGTAATGTATTATAGACATCACTCTCGCCATTGGCTACAGCAGTGATTTAATGCTAGGTTTTTAATGACTCCTTTGTTAACCCTGGTATTCTGGGATTTAACATCCACTGGCCTTTGACCATTGGAAATGATGAAAACTTTGATTTCATGCATATTGGATAACACTGGCCTGTTGCGGAAGCCGTGAATCTTGCGGCTGCAGCGGCTCATGTGATGCAGGGGCTGTGGCTGGGTGGGCGCTCTCCCAGGCCACATGCTGCCTCCAAAGAGGGGAATGCATCAACTTCATCAGCCCAGGGTGCCCTCCTGCCAGGACAGCCAGGTTCGAAGTGGGAGCCTGCACGGATGGCTTCATCTACTGGACAGGTCTCTGGACTTGTGAAGTGAGGCTCACCTTTTCAGCCGTTTCCTCAAAGATGCTTCCCTTGTACACGTACCTTAACATCTGTCCTTTGAACCTTTTTTCTTCTAGTAAAGTCCTAGAATTTTGTAGGACTATCTAGGGTTCAAGATGATCTAGTCCACCTCCCTCATTTTATAAACAAGATGTCTGAGTCCGGGAAGAGTGACCAGACTAGGCCGGTGTTGATGGGAACAGCAACGAGAGCGAACACCAAAAGGTGCAGCGCTCACCGTGTACCGGCACAATCTCAGTATCGTCATTTATTTACTTTTTTCCTTACATGAGGTAACCTTGCCCAGCAAGTCCAGATCCCTGCAGCTTCTGTCCTTACCTCCTGCTGCTGTTGAAAGCAGAGGTGCCCGTGTTGTTGCTTTCCTCACTCTTAGTGGAAGCATTGTGAGTGCTCTTTGGAAGAGACGGGCTAGTTTATTTACGATGGAGTCTTGTGGCCAGACTGTTATTACCATGAATAGATGCCAGGTTCTTTTCTCCTCCCCCCGCAAAATTACTGCTCAAGGGAAAGGATGTCACCTTATACTTGGCATCTTCACAGAGACTCTTGTATTATTACAAAGTGCTTCCTCAGTTTATTTGGAGCACATCAGTTAGCCTGCCATGACTGCATGAAGGTCACATGGCAGCATTATTAAAAAGGAGCCAGTTGGTTTTTTTGGGGTTTTTTTGGTTTTTTTACATGAATGAAGCAATTATTACAGTGAATATGACCCCCTAATTGTGAGAGCTGAGTGTCATAGGGATTGAACCCCCCCCTTTTTTTTTTGTGATACGCAGGCCTCTCCCCGTTGTGGCCTCTCCCGTTGCGGAGCACAGGTTCCGGACGCGCAGGCCCAGCGGCCATGGCTCACAGGCCCAGCTGCTCCGCGGCATGTGGGATCTTCCCGGACCGGGGCACGAACCCATGTCCCCTGCATCGGCAGGTGGATTCTCAACCACTGCGCCACCAGGGAAGCCCGGAATTGACCTTTTAAAGGTCACTTTAAAAAGCAGTGCTCTAAGGCAGGAGAAGCAAACTTTTTCTATAAAGTACTAGATACTAATATTTCAGCTTTGAGAGCCATATGGTCTGTGTTGGAACTATTCAACTCTACCTTTGTAATGCTAAGGCCGCCAGACAACATGCAAACAATTGGGCGTGGCTGTGTTCCAATGCTTTAATTATAAAGAGAGGCAATGAGTTTGCATCCCCTTTTCTAGATGCTGTGGAGATATGAATAGATACCTCTAGATCAAGTACTAAACCCAGCCACCTGAGTATTATGAAGATGCATCCTTGTGACTTAAGGAAAGAATTTCTGAGGGCATAGAGCATGTCTAAAAAGTTTAAGATGGATGAGAGAGAACTATCTCAAAATTGTCTCTAACGATAACGTACATTCTAATGTTAAATACCCTCATGCAGAGCATAGTTGGAGAAAAAGAGTGGGTAGGGTTTTAATTAAAACAATACTTCTAGATTAATAAATGTTATAAATAAATATTTGATTTCACTTATATCCAGAAAGTTATGATAAAGAAACACCCCTCCACCCCCGCCAAAAAAAAAAAATAAGCACACCTGTTATCACATTAAATGCAAGTACATTTTCTTGTAATGTTTTCTCTTGACCCTTACCAAGACTCAGATTATGTGGAAATGGCTGTATTTGAAAACTGTTTTCAATACAATCTCTTGTGTTTTCACTTCTTTCTAATTGAACTGTTGCTTTGCTGGTCACTGGTGACAGGACAGTTCTCTTCCTGCATTGGGTACCCCAGGCAGCCATCCATCTCTTCCTGGTTATTTGATCCTATAAGCATGTCCTTGTTTTTCTGGATGTCCAATTCTCATTCTTTAAATGCTACCTAAGTCTTGCTATCTGGCACACTTGAACCGGGAAAACAGCAGTCTTTTATTACTTTCTTGATTTCCACTTAATTTCTTGATTTCTTATGTCTTTCTCCTTTCTGTCACATTCACCAGATCAGCACTGACTTAACCTTTGCCTTGTCTCAGTTGAAATTTTCAACCTGGTCTTGTTATGAAGGAAGGCACTGCCTGGCATGAGTTTTGCTGGTCTCCTGGAGACAGTTTCTCTTTCTTTTCAGATGCATCTGGAATAACAGCTGCATTCCCATTCCTGAATAAAATGGGTTAGCACAGCTTCTCATGGCAAAGCACCTGGACTCTTAGGCAAGATTGGGGGTAAAATCCAGACCAGATTCATCACCAGCAGGCTGGGAGGACCAATTTTTATGGGGTGGGGATAGGCCACGTGAATGAGGATGTGACCAAACTGGTGTTGTAAGAGCACCCCTGTAACTGTTAAATGTAAGGGATTAGATAATCTGTCATTATGCTAATTCTCAGTAACAGATGGTAGAGAGTTCTGCCTCTCAACAGCAGTTTTTACCCTGGGGTAAATTAGCTCGCACCCAGATCAGCAGTCAGGCAGGAATTTCATTGAGAGAGAAACACTACTGGTGATTGCATTGGTGTGTCCCTCTGAGCACATCTGCACATGTGCTGTTTTCCTGAATTCTCTACAGTTTACATATTCTTGGCCATACCTCTTTGCTTCTTTCTATAACATAAAGAATTTGAGGTGGTTTCTTTCCATGTGGTTAATTTGGGAAGATCAATATTGGAAGCAGCTTAGTAATGCTTTCAGACACATTTACCTATGTCGTACACTTCTTCAGAGAAAAGATGCCATACAGATAGCAAAAATATCGTTGATCATCAGTCTTTAGAATTGAACTTCAGAGATGAGATGCCAAGCGCTCTAAGTGCCACACCTTGCCTTGATATAATACTTAAAACAAAAAAGGTTTAATTAAGCCCTTTGGCTTCATATTGCCTAAGAGTCGTCTTGATCCTGCTCTTTTTTGTCTGTAAATGATTTCAGTATTTTGTTAATTCATAGCTTCACCTGTCCTCTCTTTGCTGATGATGATCAACTTTGTATTTCTCGTTGCTTATTCCTCCTCCCACTTACCACATACCTGCTTCTCATTTCCATTTGTATGTCCTAATAATGCTGATTTTTAAAACTGGCTTTCAAACTGTGTAGCTTGAAATCAGAGTTGATCATCGCTCGTACAGGATGTAGTTCCAGATGTGCTTTAAACAGGCATGGTCATTCAGGTTTAATGGGTCAGTAAGTTGGTTTTTGTTCAAGAAGGAGTACAACCATTTTGGACTGGGAAGTCTAATAGTCAGGAACCAGCCAGGGACCAGCCATCCAGAGCTTTAGTTCCCACCAGGAGCTGAAATTAAGGATGTTTGATCCTGCCTTGGTGACCCTTGGGGTCTTGAGAGAAAGCAGTTCAGTGATTAGGTGATGATTTAGTTGTTTATTGTTAAAGAATTCCCTTATCAGTCCTTTCCTGTGTCTCTTGCTATCGCTGTGCTCTGTTCAACAACTCGGATATATATTAACTCATTAGCCTTCTAGGGGACGAAGTGAGAGAGTGGCATGGACATATATACACTACCAATTGTAAAATAGCTAGCTAGTGGGAAGCAGCCGCATAGCACAGGGAGATCAGCTCAGGGCTTTGTGACCACCTAGAGGGGTGGGGTAGGGAGGGTGGGAGGGAATATATGTGTACGTATAGCTGATTCACTTTGTTATAAAGCAGAAACTATAACACACCACTGTAAAGCAATTATACTCCAATAAAGATGTTAAAAAGAAGAAAAACAGATGCCTTTTCTAACTGCAGGTTTTCTGCTCTCCATTTCTTCCTGCATAATGCGGCTGGATTAATTTTGCATAAGTTCTGTCTTCATGCTGTTATTTCACTACGAACAGCTATTTTAGATTTTCACAACCATCTTCAGTTAAGCCCCCTACCCTGTTCTCTTGCCCCTCACTCTCAGCAGACAATCTCATCTCCTATTTTCTGGATAAAATACGGGCTTATCAGGAAAATGCCTTTAATTTCTTAGTCTCTCAGCCCCAAACTTGTCTTCCTCCTGCTTGCTTTCTTACCTCCTCCTTTCCCATCTCTGGAAGATTTCACCCTCTTTCTTTCCAAACTAATTTTTCTACCTACACGCCCTGAATTCTGTTGCTTTTGGTCTCCTGAGGATTTTGTGCCATCAGCTCTCCCCGCCCCCCTTTTAAAAACAATTTTTTAAAATTTCCCTTTAGTCTTCCCTTACCATATCTGCTTTTCCTATTCTTGTCTTCTCTTCCTGGCCAAGTTAATTAAGAGTTAAAAGCAATTTTAATTCTGTGTCCATTTGCTATGCATTCTTTACCATCTGGCTTTGGCTACTCCACGTCATTGAAACTGAGCCTACCTAGACCAGTGCTTCCCTCAAGGACACTTTTCAATCCTTTTATTTGATCTCTCTGCGGTATTTAAAACATCACAATCCTTTTTGGACTTTTATTTTCCTCCTTTTCAGTACACCATACTTGACTGAATTTCCTTCTACGACTCTGAATGCTTGTCCTCCATCTACTTTGAGTGCTCCTTAAATATTTGTGCTTCCTAAGCTTCTATCCTTGACCCTCTTCTTCCCTCTGCTCACCCTCCCAGGTGGTCTCATTCATCCCCTGGCTTCAGTTTGCAGGTAGATGCTGCTGATTTACCTGAAATCTGTGTCTCTAGCCGAATTCTTCCTACCAGACTCTCCACCAATATATCCAGCTTTTGACTGGATGAACATCACCACTTAGTTACTGAAGCTCAGTATGGCTGAAACGGAGCTCATGGTCTCTCCTTGAAAAGCTGTTTCTTTACTCAAATGATCACATCTTGATTGATGATGCCACCTTTTACTTAGCCTTTTATTCCACAAATCAAAATGTCATCTTTATCACCTGTCTCTCCATTCCTGATTACCTACAGGTAGATCTCAGGTTCATTTCAGCCTTTCTCTCCTCACTGCCTGGTTTATGCTGTCCGTCTTCCTCCTGGCCTTACTGTTTCTAGTCTGAATCTCTTCTGATCCATTTTGCACACTACTGTTGCAATTTGCTTTCTGAAACGAATCTGATTGTTCTCCTGCTTTAAGTCTTCATTAATCGTCCCACAGCCTTTAGGATTAACACAAACCCATGAGCTGACCCTTGCTTACCTCTCCATGTTTATATTTAATACTCCCCGGCTCTCATCCATTTCTGTTAAAAAATAATAATAATAAAAATAAATAATAAATAAATAAAAGCAAAAACACACCATTCTTGAAGTAAGTTTGCTCTGTGTGCCTGGAACATAGATCTTCCTAGCCAGCTCCCACTCACCCTTTAGCTCTTGACTTCTTAGTGAAACTTTACCTTTGGGACCCAGCCAAACCGAGACCCCAGTTCAGCATCTGTGTATGTCCTTCCTCAGGACCCTGTGCTTGCTTAATTACAGGGTTCACAGCACCTCGAATACTAGGTCACAAACATCTTGCCTTTTAATTCCCAGTAGATAATCCAGGAAGGTGGGAGGGCGGGGTGGGGGCATGGAAGCAGACCATATAGGTTCTTGTGGGCCATTGCAAGTATTTGGCTTTGACTTTGAATGAGACAGGAGACACTGAAGAGTTTTGAGCAGAGGAGTGATGGCGAGATCTGTGGACTTTATTCTTAAAAGGATTATTCTGGCTGAGAATTATTATTCTAGTTGAGAATGGAGTTTAGAATCTTTGGTGCCTTCCTCTCTTATTGACATTTTTTTTTAACTTTTTAAAACTTGGTTTTGAAGTGATTATAGATTCAAACAAGGGTCCATCCCATGTACCCTTTACCTGCCCCCCGTGCGCCAGTGGTTATGTCTTACACAATTATAGAACAGTATCAAAGCCAGGAAATTTGGCATTGGAACAGTGTGTGTGTATAGGTCTGTGCCATTTTATCACGTGTGTAGATTCATATAACCACCACCACAATCAAGACTGACAGCTATTCCGTCATCGCAAAGATCTCTTTTGCACTACCCCTCCTAAGCCTTTCCCCTCCCACCGTCAGTGACAAACACTAAGCTGTTTTCCATCTGTAATTTTGAGGTCCCTCTGAGTTGCTGCATGTATCAATAGCTTTTCCAGTCTGTATATGGAAACTGGAGGTGGGCTGACTTGGTGGAAGGGAGCCTGTTTTATGACTTGAGACCTGAGTTCTAGTTCAGTTCAGTCACTAAGTGATATTTTATGTCTCTGGGTCTCAGATTAGCCACCTGTAAGATGAGGGAATTGGAGTAAAACACTAAGATCTTTTCAGCTCTAAACTCCATGATCATAACGAATGAAGCCTTTGTGATTTTTTTTTCCTATCATACTGAGGTCCACTTTTCTTGTTAATACTTACTCTTTAGTAATTTATAGTCTTTTGTATGTTGTTAAGCTCAGAAGGACTACTCAGACATCTCATAATTGTTTTATTGACATATTCAGGTATAAACTTGATAAGCCAAAGTAGTACTTGGCGAACCATGTAAATGTGAAGATGATTCTTCGATTTTTCCCTGTTTTCAGTGATAAGATGCAGAAGTAGGATTCCAGCTCTCCATAACCTAGGGAGCCTCAGAGATACAAGAAACATGATAAATTGCTGTTAAGTGTGGATTCTATTATTGAATCAGTTCTTTGAACACATTTTTACTAATGAGGTCTGTCGGTTTCTTGCTGTTGATAAAAGTTCTTAGCCAAAATAGAAGGCACTAGCCAGTAAAGAACCCTCTGGACTTTAGTTTCACTGGTAGAAAATATACTGTATATTTCTTATTTGTTCATCATTCCCTCCTCTTTTTTATATTCCATAGCATTTGGGTAATACATTAAATCTTAAAGACATGGTGGGCATTAAAGAGTTGAAGGATCCTCTTAAGTTTGCCCAGCAGCCTGGACTCCCAGCATTTACCACCATAGTGTGTGCAGAGAGGAGAGGGCACTCACAGCCCCCAGTGGAGGGACTGGAAGAAATTGTACCCGTGGCCACAGTGCTCCACCAACCACAACCAGAAATGTGTATAAACCCTAAGATCTGTTTAATACTTATTGAAATGTTATGTAATCTAGTTGGCCTTGAATATTATAAGCTAGTGCTATATAAAGATATGTAAGACTATTGATCAGTAAATCCTAGCTCCCTTTTAAAATTACATTAGAAAGTATCTGAGCTGGAATGTATTTTGTAGAGTGTTTAGATCTACGCTCTCATTTTATAGATACGGAAACTGGTGCAGGCTTAGCTCCTTTGCAAGAGTTTAAACGGCCAGAGCATTGGAGTAAGAACCCAGATCCTCTGCCCTGAAACACGGCTCTGTGCCGTGAGTTCTTTATGAAACGAGCTCATAATTGCTCTCTATGGAGAGAGGAAGTGTGGGAAACATTAAGTGGCTTTCACTATTGAAGAATAAATATAAATGCTGTGTGTAACTTCTCTCTTTTGTTGGATGAAGGAGAACTGGATAAACATTTATTCTTAACATTTCTGTTTTACCATATTCATCTGTTATTATTGTGTTATTCAGTCTCTTCACTCATTCTTTACAACTTAGATGAGGATTTTTTCCCTATTAAAGTGTTGATACTAGATGTGATAATTAGGCCCTCCTTTTTAGAATTAACTCTGCCACACTGTGAATGTCTTTTTTTAGAAAGTTGGTTATAATCACCTCTAATTCCTGTACGTGAATATAGTAGTATCTTTGTAAAAACATAGGTACATATTTTCTTGACTTTTAGAAATTTACCTTTCACATATTCCACACTTTAATAATGTTCATAGATATTCCTAAACCAGCTTTTATTCTTCACTTGGAAAGGGGGGAAGGTAATTGCCTCTTACATCCAGTGTTTTAACACATGACTATTTGGCTTTCAAACACATATGTAAAGACCATATTGTGCACAAAAACACGGAATGATTACGGTCAGCTTGCGTAGCAGGAGCTCTCATAGGTCAGTGACTTGATTCAGGAGTCAGGGTGAGGGTAGGGGACTCTACAGACTGTCAGTTCATCACTCCACCATTACTGAGGGAGAGAAGTTGAAGGAGGTTTTCACCTCACACTGCTGTTCTGTAAATTGTTAGTTTCTCAAAGGAAAGATGAGCAGAGAAAAGGGGTGAAGACAACATGCTTATGCCTACAATCAGCATTTATACCTTGTGTTAGAACATAGAGAAGGAAAAAAAGTCCTCTGAATCCCCAGAAGGCAAGCAAATTATTATAATTAAATGTTTATATTTTAGCTGGGATTATTAGTATTAGAGTGATGAAATTTATTATATGATGTGGATGGTTTATTTTTAATGTGTTGATAAATTTTTAATGTATTAAAAGTGTCTTGGATAATTCATGTGCACAATATATTTATTCCTAGTTTATAGAATTTTAAAAGGACAGCAGCATACTAAAGGGAAATAGGCTGAGAATCAGAAGGCTATCAGATGCCCATTGTGATGGTGTCAGTCTGTGTTTCTTTAGACAACTCATTTAACAATTTTCAGGGTTTCTCTCTGGGTCTGTCTTCATCTGTACATGGAGGTTTTTGGATTAGCGTATCTCTCCGGACTCTTTTTGCTCAAATTCTATGACTCAGTCAGTTATTACTTTGTTTGCATCCAACCACCCACAGAACCCCCTGGGAACTCTGAGAGTGCAATCAATCAGCTAGCCAATAAATACTTATTGAGTGCCTACTAAGTGTGTGGCTCTTTTTGGACCAATAGGGAATACGATCTGGGTAGGAAGACAAGATATGTACACAAAGGAAGATAATAATCTGCAGCAGTAAAAGATAAGTGCCAAACAAATGGCCCAGCCAGAGGAATTGAGATGGCGGACTGCCATGCTTGACTGGTTAGACTAAAGCAGGAGGTTGAAAGGCATTTAATAGAATAAGATTAGAGAAGTATATGAGAGCTCCCTAGTAGAATGCCTCTTTAATAGTCTGTTACCTGTAGTTTATGGCACTGTAGTCAAAAGAGAACTGGATTTGAAATTTTATTTATTTATTTATTTTTGCCAACAAAGCAAAGACGTTGGGAAGGGGCACCTGGGCACAGAGCTGCAGGGTAAGGGAACCCAGGAGGACTGCTCTGCCACGTGGCTTGCAGTCTCCGGGTTTATGGTAGTGGGGTTAGTTTCAGGGTTGTCTCTGGCCAATCATCTTGCTTTGCCCATATTTGGTCTGACTCAGGGTCCTCCCTGGTAGCGCGCACATCTTTCAGCCAAGATGGATTCCAGCATGAGGGTTTTTGGGAGGTTAGCAGGACATATCCTCTCCTGCCTCCTCCTTTCTACCCCTCCTGGTTAGTTTTCCATGACAGCTCTGCATCCTTGATCGGGGTCTCCTGTTACGAGACAACTCAGGCAAGTGGTTATCATTGGGCCTGGCCAAGGCAGGCAGTTTCAGTCAGCGGTTCCCTAACAATGTCAGCATTATGTGATATAACAAATTGATTCTAAATTAAGGTTTTTTAACCTTGGATTTGAAATTTTTAAAAATCTGGCTTCTAATTGAGACTCTGCCACTTACTAACAGGATTACTTGTAGGAAGCCTAGAACTGGTAACTTTTTTTTTTTAAAGAAATATATGCATACTAACTCTGTATTACTATAGAAGGATTGGGTTAATGTGTGTTAAAAAGCCTGTCCTATAGTAGACACCCAGTAGATGTTCATTAAATCTGGAATCATTATCGGAAAATTTCAAACAAGGTTTCTGTGATTGTGGTAGACTGGAGAACGAAGATTAAGAGGATTCAACTGACAGTGCTCAGGATTGGTCAGCTTTGCTAGGAGGCCAGGTAGGGGGAAGCTGCAGTCCAGGTGAGAAGTAGTGGGGGCCGCAGCTGAGTTACAAAGAACAGATTACAAAACAGTCGTGGGAGCAGCATTGGTGACTTGAATTCAAAGTTTGGACAACTAATTTTATCTGGGAATGAGTAGAGATGTCAGGCCTAGGTGACTGGGAATATGATGGTCCCACAATTAGAGATGTTAGGAGAATGAGCTGATTTGGTGGATTTCAGAAAAGCTTAATCTGGGGAAGTGAGCTTTATTTTTGAAATGCTGAGTTTTACTTGGTGATGAGTCATGCAAATTCACATGTCCTGCAAATAGTTTGAAATGTAAATGCATGGCATATTTAGCAATGAGTGGACCAGTTTGGATTGGAAGTGCATATTTGTTAGACAGCCTACTTCAAGCTAAATACAGTATTTAATTATCTTAATTGTTTTTTGAGGGATCTAGTTGTCTCCTGGGAAACAAAGATGGTTGTCCAAGAGAGGGAGTGTCACTTTTGGGTGTATACCCCATGTTCTGTCCTGTAGTAGAGGGAGATTCAAGTGAGTCCATGAAGTTTCTGTCTATGAAACAGACATTTTTTTTCTTGTCTTATTTTGAGAGTTGGAGATTGGGGTAAATATTTGAAGTGGCATTGTTTTATTGTTGCTTACATTTAATATGCCCCTCATACTTCAACCAAGGTTCATCATTGGCCTAACCTCCTCTGATATGCTGCTGACTTGGAAGTACGGCGATACTCAGAGAGAAGCTGGCATAATAGAGTCTGACACCATGTTTTCCTTGTCTTATAAAGCCATAACCAGGATATTGCCAAATAAATGGAGTTGTCACATAAGAGGTGGCGATAAGATTACAGTACTGCAGAAATCCTGGGGGCAGAATAAAATGTCGTAAGCGTAACTATTTGGTGTTACGCTTCTTCCCCTTCCTTTTCAAAATTGTTTTGACCCATGTTTTCAACTATTCTCTTCCCCAGACAGAATTAGGGAATGAATTAGGTGTTCAATTCTACTGCTTCCAAGTATATTTCTGTCTTATTTTCTGTCAGTTTTTTCAGGAGAATCGGGGTAGGTGTGCTCTCGTGTAGGGCTTGAGTGGGAATAGGGTAATGGGGGTGATTGGGCTCAGACGCATCTTGGAGCAGAGAAATAGCTGTTCTTGACAGGTCGAGTGGGAAGTCCCATCTCTTCATCACCCAGTTTTTTACACCCTGCTCCCTAGATATCTTTGCTTTTATTTCTTTTCTTCCCAAACTGAAGAGTGCTCTTGGTGTTCAGTGGGTTGTGGCCTCTGAAGCTGGTGAGGCTTTTGTCTATGCTCAGGGGTAAGCCTACTATTAATACTGAAGCTTGGATGGATGTTTGTGTTGGGGATTCAAGGATTTCTCTTACTACAAAGCAGTAATTTTTTTGTGGAATGATTTTTTTTTTCTTTCCCCTTTCTCTCCCCTCTCCCCTCCCTCGTTCCTCCTTTCTTTCCTTTCTTCATTTCTGCAAGTCTTGTTTATGGGTCTCCTTTGGTTTCATTTCAACCATGCATCCTTTTGGATTCCTCCAGCTGTACTTAGTCCATATCAGTCTGCATTGGTTCCTTTCCATCCCCCTCCCCATGAGGGAGAATGAGTAGGATTTATGAAAGGATAAAGACAGAGTCCTTGTTCTGAACAGGTCTTGATTTTCATAATCTCAAATCTAGTCTCTAGAAAATGCTCTCACTGGTAGAACACTTGTGTTTAGAACCTGTATATATTCTGAACGCTCATTAAATATGAGCTACTTATTGGAGAGTATTTTGTTTGAAAGGGTGCCTTTTTGCTTGATTAGCTTCTAAGGCTGTTCAGATCAGTCCATTCCACACTTGCCTGTTCTTGAGTCCGGCTTTCTGGGGTCATGCTTCCTTGTGGGTCATGCTGTGTTTCACGTTCCATATAACCACAGCTGGGTTGGTGGGTTGACAAAAGCAGTCACCTTTGGCTCTGTGTCTGGAGTGAGTATGTCCTGCCCTAAGACTCTTAATCACTGCTTTTTCTCCCTCATTTCACTGTAGTTTCTAAAGCCTGGGTAGGGACATGGAGGCTTTTGAATCTTCTTTGTTGTTTTTGATCTGTGTTATGAGTTCCAGGAATGTCTCTAGCCACCGTTCAGATCCTCTGGTGACTGTCCTGGTGACAGGACTTGTTAAACAGAATATGGAGCCATTAAGAGTAAAAAGGTCCAAAAAAATCTATTTTAGTTATTTTTAGAATTAACATTAGTTCAAGGGGTGAGTGAAAAAATAGGGAAGATGGTGGGAGAGAGATTTGGGAAGTCTGTAAAGCATGTCGTGCCACCTCAGATGTTTCTAATTATTGATGCTTCTAAAACAGAATCTCCTGTCTACATATGCTGCTTGGTTATGTGGGAAGTGCCTCCTGGATGTATTTTAAGAAAAAAAAAATGCGAAACTCATTATTCCAGATTCTTGGGAATTCAATCTAAGATTGGAGGATAAAAGACACTGGGTGGGAGAGGCAAGGTGCGACCCTTGGAGACGCTGTCATACTAGCTTGTGGCAGCTCCCTGTTGCTCTGTTGGGCTTTTTCGTAGTTTGAGGCCTGGGGGAAAAACAGTAGTCAGTAAAGATACTTGTTCACTGCCCATTGTCTTAGATCTCTCTCATCTAGGATTCTACTCTCACCCTTTACAATCTTATTTTGTCAGCCTATAAAAGTCAAGTCTGTCTCAAGCTTGAAATTGCCAGGTTCTTGCCTGGTGTGGGTATTAGAGGTCTGTATGTGAACTTGTAGAGAAGATCGGAGGGGAACCTGGCCTTGGGGCCTGTTAGCCATTAATCATTTTCCCCACTTCTTTGCCCTCTTAGACTGAGAGCCCATGTTTTCTGTGTATATGAGTAAAGGTGGCCCTGATATTCTGAAGAAGATAGCTGTCTAGTCCTCCTCGCTTTCTGCCTTATTACCGAATCTTGTGGTGGTCTCTCCCTCTTCCTTGTCTCTAACTTATTTGCAAAGAAAGACATCAGCCCCGCATAGGTTCCCTGTGGTTCAGCCCCACAGAAGCAGATTCCTATATAGCCGAGACATGAGATGAGCCATCTGATACGTTAGAAATTAGTATGGGAACCCTGTCAGCCAGAGCTCTCCATCTCAGCACTTTTGAGGAAGGCTGTCCTTGTCTTGAAGGTCCAGCCAATGTGGAAACAAAGCAGAAGCAGTTTCCCAGCATAAGATACTGGAGTCTTTGAGGGTCATGGGTGACAGAGGCCCTGGCTACATGCCTGATGTCTTGTTGGATCATGTTTGCACAGTGAATAGCCATGGGGTACATTTTGTGCTCAGCTTATGAAATTTGACCCACGGGGCCTTGAAGTTATTGTAGAGAAGTCTTGGGGAATGCGTGTATGTGTGTGCATGTGTGCTCACACGTGAGATAGGTGCCTCTGCTAGAGATGATGTGACTGTTATAATTGAATTGAGCTGTTAACTATCTTCCAACCATTTCCTTTAGCCTTGACTCAAATATAGTGTAAAGGCATTTCTTTATGGGCTTACTTTATTCTGAATATGTGTCCACGCGTTTGTTTGCCTTAAGGAAATACTCTGCTTTGTAATCTCCATGGACATCTACTTCAGTGACTGATAAAATGTTGATGGTGTTTAAGTGGGAAATGTTTAGTTCAAATAGCTAGAGATCTATGAGCCAGAGCCATTGAGAGTTATCTGTTATCCTTACTCAGATGGAGAATGAAGTGTGTGTGTGTGTGTGTGTGTGTGTGTGTGTTCCGGTGTTATGCCTTATGTCCACCCTTGAAATATTCTTATCCATTTACCCCAGGTTCTCTTGACAAGTAGCGTATACCCTATAAATTAGCTCTACTGTTAGGACCAAACTGTAGAAATCAAAGAATGTGTGAGACACTGTATGTGTGTATGTAGAGAAGATTACTCATGTAAGGAAAAGAATTAAGGATAATGGAAGGCAGGTTTCCCACTGTCAGAAGGGATGTATAAATGTGGAAAGGAAGAAAACTACATCAGCCCTGTAGTGTTGGAATGGGGTTTTAGTACCTTTGTGAACTCATGGTATGTTGGTTCAGGTTCTCCAAAAAACTGATGCCAAGACAGGATTAAACAGACAAGAGGTTAATTAGGGAAAATTAAGGGGAAATGGGAAGGGAGCTGGAGGAGGCTGTGAATGCCTAACCTCTGTGGAAAAGGGAGGGATGGAAGGTTGAATTGGAAAAACCTAAGCTGGGGCTGTGGGCAGTTGTAAGAGTTTCAGCAAAGGTGATAAGGAGTCCTCAAAGCCAAAGCTGCCTGTCAGAGGAGTCCCAGGTCTCTCAGCAATAGGCCTGCCTTAGTATTTCCACTGCACCCAGTCATTGGCTAGAAGCAGCTGGTGGGAAGCATAGCCTTGGCGGAAACAGTGATGGGTTTCAGAGCATAGCAGCTGGGCTGTCAGTCAGTTATGCTTCCTGCAGTCAGAGATCCGAGAGGCACGTTTTCATGACTGCCACACATGGTTTTCGGTAGTTATAGATATAGAAATAAATGTATGGAGATAAAAATGTAAATGTGGACTACTTGGATAAATGACTAATTTCAGAGCTGCAGAAAACAGTGGAAGATAAGCCTGGAATGCATTGTGCCCGAAAGCAAGGAAGTGCTCAGAGAATGACAGGACACAGGAGCCAGCTTGACTTGGCTCCCACTGGCCAAATTGGGAAAAATTTCAGCATCAGAATTAAAAATGATGGTAGTGGATTATATGACCCTTTAAATAAGATATTTCATGGCCGTATACCTATACAAATCAATAAATGAATAACTTGGGAGTTTGATGAAAATTACATAGTTCAAAGTGTCTCTTTTCAGTATCTATTATAAAAAGGAAGAAAGTAACTTTACAGTGGAGAAGCCTGGTAGACACTGCCTGAATCACGTGATCAAAATGAACATTATCTGTAAATTACACATCATTTCAAAGGAAGCCATGGGAACAGCACAGCATCACTTCTGTGACATTCCTGCCGAAGACACATAAGTTGCCTCTGATCATAGAGACATCAGACAGGCCAAAATTACTGGCCTATACTCTTGAAAAGTTTCAAGGTCGTGGTAGACTAATCATGGTAGACCGTTCCAGGCCGAGGAGACAGGACAACAAAATGCAACATCTGATTCTGAGCTAGATTTGGTTTCCCCTAAGTTCTCTATTGGAACAGTTGGCAACATTTGAGTAGGGTTGTGGGTTAGATGGCAGTACTGTGTCCATACTGATATCCTGGCTCAAGTCTATTTTCTGATTATGTCGGAAGATGTCCTGGTTTGTAGGAAATGCACACTAAAGGTTTTGGGGATGGTGGTATAACAGGTCATTTACTCTCAAACGAATCAAAGGTTGGCATGTTCTTTGTTACTGTATGTGCAATTTTTCTGTAAGATTGTTTTAAAACTATCCCCTCCCCTCCTCTCCCACACTTTTAAGTAATCTAGGTAATTTTAGTCAGTTATCTGATCTATCCATGTATTGATTATTACTTCCAATCTCGGGTTTGGGGCGTAGGGATGGGGAAGGCAGGCAAAAGGTATGATCAGATAATTACAGCCTACTGTGACTGAAATCTACGTTAATCTTATTCTCATATATGGGCACAGAACACCTTTTCTCCAGGTTGGCAGAGTATACTACCCCGTGGTTTCAAAGGTATCTTATGAGAAAGCATGAACTTTTTGCAACCTGCTTGCTATGGAAATGAGTGGGCGGGGAGGATGTCAACTACTTGGAGATCTTTTGAGAAAGCTTACAAAGACCCACGTTGCTTGTGTTTTTATCAGGAACATCTGATCTTGACTAGTGGAAACAGTTCACTTCTCATATAACCTAAAATTCTCCTTGAGTTTGAAGAAGCATTTGAATCCCAGCACTAATTCTCTTTGTGTTTCTAGCTGATACAGAGAGAGATGATTTCCTGTTAGACCTCCACTCCAAGGCTGTTAGGTCGGTCCCTTTTTGTATGCTGATTGTGAATTATCCATTCAAGCCAGACATGTATAATTAGAGTAGAATTACTGATACACTCAAGAAAGCAGAACTTATAAATTTATCTAAAGCAGCATAATGTCATGGCACATAATTTAATGTTCTCTTTTCTTACTGGGCAACTAATGAATACACTGGTGTTGAGTTCCGAGCCATCTTTGGCCGGGGGAGATCTCCTGGCCTTTCATTAGTGGCCAAAAGAAATGAATGAGAGAGTCAAGTACATGGATCTAGGCTAATTCCATTTTTGTTGTCTCCCTTTCATTCTCTCTCTTTTTTTAAAATTTATTTTATTTTTGGCTGCATCAGGTCTTTGTTGCTGTGCGCGGGCTTTCTCTAGTTGTGGCGAGCGGGGGCTTCTCTTGCTGCGGAGCACGGACTCTAGGCACGTGGGCTTCAGTAGTTGTGGCACGTGGGTTCAGTAGTTGTGGCTTGCGGGCTCTAGAGTGCAGGTTCAGTAGTTGTGGCACACGGGCTTAGTTGCTCCACGGCATGTGGGATCTTCCCGGACCAGGGCTTGAATCCGTATCCCCTGCGTTGGCAGGAGGATTCTTAACCACTGTGCCACCAGGGAAGCCCCCTTTCATTCTCTTTAAATACAAGTGTTAGATAATGGAGAGGAGAATAACAAAAGCTGGGAAGGCATGTAGAAAGCTTTTGTCCTTAATTCTATGCTGGGCAAGCTTGGCTAATAAATGCTTAGGATCAGAAATAATGTTCCAGTGCTGTATTTCCAAAATGATCAGATGTTTTTCTCATACTTGGGTACAGAGCAAGAAAGACACGGCCCTTGCCCTCTTAGACTTCGTAATTTCAAATCGGAAGATAGATGATGAATTAATTGTAATATGCTGTGATGTCACAGGGGAGCACGCACCAAGAAGAAAATACATGTGGTGTGATTCTCACATGCCTGGCTCATAGGAGGGGCCCCATAATAATGTCTGTCACTGTTTCCTGTGTTTTTACTCTCCATGCTGCTGAGTACTAGCATCACAACCATTCTTCCAGGAGAAGTCTGTATTTAGGGAAAAGAAGCTAAGGGAATATGGCTCACACTGAAGCTTTGGAGAGAAGGGAGGGAAGGTGGTGGGCAGGCTGTGGAGTGTAGAATCTGCGGCTCTAACTGGTTTGTAGACATTTGCTGGCAGGATCCGGAGGGCGAGAACCCTGCAGGAGAGGGAAGGGTTGTGCCCTTGGTTCTCTGCTGGTCACACAGGAACTCAGTTCAATACTGTGGGGCTTCCCTGGTGGCGCAGTGGTTGAGAGTCTGCCTGCCGATGCAGGGGACATGGGTTCGTGCCCTGGTCCAGGAAGATCCCACAGGCCGCGGAGCAGCTGGGCCCGTGAGCCATGGCCGCTGAGCCTGCGCGTCCGGAGCCTGTGCTGCACAACGGGAGAGGCCACAGCAGTGAGAGGCCCACGTACCGCAAAAAAAAAAAAAAATACTGTGAATTGACTGGAGCAGAATTAACCAGGGTGGATCGTTAAACATTTGTGCTATTTTGCTTAGTATTCTCTAGCTTTTCATATAGAAGCTTATTTGTGTGAATTCTCCCTCTTCTGCCCTGTCATTCCAACTTTCTCCTCCAGACCCCACGTGTTGACTGTAAAATGTCAATGCACCGTTATTCCAAAGGCACTAGTACCAAACGTGTCTTTGTTCTTCTGGCATTTCCAATCACTAAGCCATCTCAACTTGTCACAGGTGGGCTTGTCCCCATCTTCTCTCTGACCTCTTGGTGGGCGGAGCCTCTCTCCTGCCCTTTCAGGCCTTTGGTGACACCCTTAGTTAAATTCTCCCCATACAGCATCATCTACAGCTGCTGATTTGGGGCTGCTGGCATTCTCCACGCTGCCAAACCCAGCTCTGTGATAATGACAGCGTTTGCCAGCACGCTTATGCAGTGACTCAGGAGACAGGGTGGCCAGCAAAGCAGCCTCTTTGTGGGAGTGGATTTTGAGAAGTGCTAATTCCGTGGCAGTTTGGAGATATTAATATCGTGCTGGCAGTAGATAAGCAGGCAGCAGAGGGGCACATAATGAGAAGAGAATCAGCCACAGCATCTTTTCCTCCTTTATCTACCCGCACATATCCCCCCTCCCCTTTTTTAAAGTAAATCCCTGGGTTTTGATGAAGAGAACCCTTAAGTGGCTTAAACATGCCTGTAGACCGCTTAGCCCGGCTCACTGCATCCCCGCAGTCTGAGAGTCTAAGAACCACTAGAGTTAGCTGCATTCCCCAGCGACACTAAATCGTAGCATATGGTACAGTAGCCTATTGCTTACCGTCCCTCCTCCCTAAAGGGCAGCTCACCAGATGGTCTGAGTGGGGCCTTTGGTGTAATTACGACAGACACAAAGAAAGACATAACCGCCGCTCTCCCCCAGTGACATTATGCCTCTTGTTTTGCAGTACTTGGCTACAGGTAACTTTTGAAAATTTGTTTTCGCAGTTTCATTTCTGCCCATCAAATGTCCTTTTCCACTTTGGGGCGGGGGGAACCATGGAAATCGCTTCGTTAGTTGTCTGAGCGCCATTTCCAGTGTACTCTTCTGAGTAGACGGAAGCCACTCACAGTGGCCCCGCTTTCTTATTCTAGTGAAGAAAAGATTCAGCACGTTGGAGAAATTTTTTTGAAGCAGGATTCTAATCTGAATATTCTGTGGTCCTAAGAAGACTGTTGGGAGTATTGTTCCAAAGCTGGTCAACACAGGGTTTATACTTTTTACTTTGTTTCCAGGACTCATGCAATTTTTTTAAAAGATCTTTCATTCCACCCCAATGCCTGCACCCCCCCGCCAATTCCTTCCTAGCCTCACCTCCTCCAAGCCCCCTTTGGGTTCAGGGGAGAGCCAGTGTTTTGGGAGTTCTGATGAGAAGAGACGCACTTTGAGTGTTACGTGAAACCAGTGTTCCCAACATTGCCAAACTGGAACACGGTATTTTCTAGTTCCAGTATAGGCTAGAAATTTTGAGAAATTTAGGTCATGCTTTTATGTGCTTTGTTTTTTTTTTTTATCTGCGTGCCTGGTATTTTAGAGCAGACTTTTCTTGAGGGTAATGGCTTGTTTATAACATTCTGTAAATAGCCCTGCGTAATGTGGGCTTTTTACAGATATTTTCTGCCAGGTTTTATGTATGGATTGATATAGCATCTGACTGTACTAACCAGAAAAATGCTGAGCCAGGGGACTTGGTTATTCCTCCTTTTTATTTGGATTTCTAGCTTAGCAACTCATTGGGCTTGAAATCCTTGGCTTCTCCCTCCCTCTGCCAGGATGCGTTAAGACCTCCAGGTGCTAACTTATTATTGCTGTTGACTGAGCCCCACATGCACCTCGAGTGCTCACTGACCTATCTTTTCTGTTGCAGAAACATTGCCGAGGCCCTTGTCAGCAAAGGTCTGGCCACGGTGATCAGATACCGGCAGGATGACGATCAGCGGTCCTCTCACTATGATGAACTGCTCGCCGCCGAGGCCAGGTGAGATGCATAATTTAAATTAAAGTGAACGCCTTGGGTCCCAGGGCCCCACTTTTTTCTTTCCCACTGTCCTGCCCATCCCTGAGCAGAATGCGACAGAAAACAACATGCTGAGAAAGCTTGTATTCTTTTATTATTCCAGCTTTTCCCCATCAAAAGAAAAGGGACCTCACTTCAAACTCGCAATCTAACCTTGGTTAAACACTCTTGGGCCTGTATATTTTTAAATGTGCAAAATTTAGGCATATATTAGATACGATCTTCCTAGTAGATGCCGTAAAATGAACGACAGATGAGAAACTTCTACGTGGAATATTTTTATCTCCACCATCCTTTCCTTCCCTGGGACAAACAGTGGAGCCCTGCTTACTGTGCAGGACGTTTGCCTCGGGTTCTTCCCTCCAGAGGCCTCTGCTGCCCGGCCCCTCCCATTTGTCACCTCTAGACCTTTTGTCATGTACAAAGGAAATGAAAACATTTGTTAGGAAATGAGTTTGCGTTTCACACTTCTGACAGCTGGAAGGAGAGCGTTTGTGAGAAGCCCTGTGACATTTTCCTTTTGTCCTTCATCCCCATGGCTGGTTGCCCCAAGGACATGCGTGCTGCTCAGCAGTATTTCTTACCAGGAGTTCCTCAAGGCTCTTTCTCACGGGGCCTTCTGTCACTGGGCAGTGCTGGGAACGAAGCGATTCCTCCAGCCTTCCCGGGAAACAGAGCCAGAACTCAGTGATGATCGCTGTTCTGACTCGGAGAGCTTAGCGGACTGCTGGGCTCAACCAAAATGTATCCATTGTTTCAAAGTGATTGCAGGCGTTTGCCTCATGCAGACGTTTTTCTGTGACCTAGGACTTAGTTTGTTCTAGAAGTTTGGTAATTGCCAGCTTATGCTCCACGGTTAGAGGAGGAATGAGTTTGAGCACATGCTGTCTGTACTTTAGACTTTGTCATTGAGATCACTTCTCTTGCTCTTTGGCCCAGACCGTTGCCCTGATATGTGACATTTACCTCTAACATCATGTCACATCCTGATGGATAGGGCATCTGTAGAATGTCACACAGAATGTCAGCTAAGAAAGCAGTCTGTCAGGTTGCTGTGGCTTTTTGGATTCTTTCCTGTTCACTTTTCCCAGTAGGACCTGCCTAGGACCTAAGTCTTCAGCACAAAGTTCAGTACTTTGGTTGCTTGAAGCTCATTCATGTCTAGTGTAAAATAATATGATGTATAGTCCATAACTGGTGTTTCTCTTCAATCCTTTCTCACTTCCTTATTCTTTTCTCCCTGCCTATATTATCACTAAGCCAACTGGGCTGAAAGAACCCATAGTGGGAAATGTAGCTTCACATCTCTGACTACTATTTGATGATCTTGGTATTCTAGGAAATGGGCAATGATTAGACTGTTCTTTAGGTGGGATTTGGGGGGTGGGGGGTGGGGAGGTTCGTTCTGGGCATGCTCAGTCTGATCTGGTGGCAACTTGGAGAAGCGGTTATGTATTCCCAGTGTAGCAGGAGCACTTAGCAATACAGTGGGATCTAGAGTCCCATTTTCTGCCCTGGGTTCACTCTGCCACTGGTGAATGTTTAACTCTGACAGGCAGGTAAGCGTGAAAATAATTTGCCTAGCTGCTCTGGAAAGTGAGGCCACACGAGGCTCTCTTATTACGCTGTTGTGCTACAGTGTTTAACGAGGAGGCAGAGATAGGTGACATTTTTTAGGTTTTAAAAAGAAAACAGCCTTTTTAGTCTGGTACTCATTTGGAGCTGATAGAATGTAACAAGACACTTGCCTGTTAAAGCAGTGAGTTGCCTAGAGATAATTGTGTCGAGCCACTGCTTTCAGATGGATGGTGGAAAAACTGGCTCCAAAGTCATTGCACTGCTGCAGGTAGAGTAAACGGAGAGAAATTAAGCACTTCCCTTGGCCAGTGAGTCATTGCGGCGTTGCCATGAGGCAGTACACATCTTAGAAAGCTTTAGGAGAAGTGGCCCGCATGACCTGCGAATGAGTCCTCCTTGGGAGCGGTGCTGTCCACAAGCCTGATGCCAACCCCAGCGAGAAAGACCAGAACATCTGCCAGATACGAATGGTGGCCTTATAGCCATTGAAGACTATTTTCAGTGCAGAATGCACCCCCATTTTTGGGAAGATGATAGTCGACCTCACTGCAAGAGCACCTCTTCTCTGACACTGCTTTATTTTAGGTTGCCTTCGGTTTGAAGCACTCTGGCCCCTATGAGACATTGCCTGTGGTTTTTTTTAAAATTATTTATGTATGTATATATATATATATGTATGGCTGCGTTGGGTCTTCGTTGCTGCGCTCAGGCTTTCTCTAGTTGCGGCAAGCAGGGGCTTCTCTTGCTGCGGAGCACGGACTCTAGGTGCGCGGGCTTCAGTAGTTGTGGCACGTGGGCTCAGTAGTTGTGGCTTGCAGGCTCTAGAGCGCAGCCTCAGTAGTTGTGGCACACGGGCTTAGTTGCTCCGTGGCATGTGGGATCTTCCCGGATCAATGTGTGTCCCCTGCATTGGCAGGCAGATTCTTAACCACTGCGCCACCAGGGAAGCCTTCCCTGTGTTTTTACATGCTGCTTCTGCCCCTTATCCTACCTGTCCAGCGAATATGATCTGAGTTTAGGGTTGTTTTCCTCTAGATGGATGAGCTATATTTTTTTCCAGTCGGCCCTGTAATTATTATGCCCCTGTCCATGCGGTCCCTCCACCTCCCAGCTGAGTGTCCTCTGCAGATCTCATTAGCAAGTTGTTTACTCCTTTCCTTGGCCCTGAATAGAACCCCTAAACAAGAATGGCTTTGCTGTTGACCCCAAGTCTTTCACCGCTTGTACTGTCACTTAACTGTCTTTTGTTTATCATCCTTCAGCCACTTTTTAAACTCCAGTGATTGTGTACTGAACCAAACCAATTTGAATTAATTTCCCAAGTAAAATTTCTTGAGGTGCTGTATCTAATGCTTTAGCAAAGGCCAAATTAATAACATCTGCTGTGTTCCTGGCAAGTCACTCATCCTGGAACTCTTTTGGTCAGTGATAAGTGGGTGAACGTAACATGGCAAGGCCAGCATCCTCTTGAGTCCCTGCCCACAGGGATGGCGATTCCAAGAGACTTCTTTGTCCCTGTCCCCTGGATGCCTGTTGTTCTCTCTGGTTATCACTAGTGATCTCGGCTGTGGTGCCCAGTGCTCTGCCATTGACTTTGCTTTCCGGAGCACTGGTTGGCCATTAATCCTTTAAGAGAACGTTGTAAGCTTTGGGGAAAGGGCAGCCTGTTAACTCTGTCTTTTCGGGTCAGCCAGCTGCCTGCGCGGGAGTTGATGAGCTTTCTCAGGGCTCTGCAGCTGCTGCTTCCTCTGCAAGGGGGTATGATCTGCCAACCTTTCTCAGATCATCTGATGGGAGCTCAGGGAATGACGTGTTAGGCATGCGTTGGGAGACCGGGTGAGACAGAAGAGGAAGACGAATGCCAGTTTGCAGCTGCCTATGCTTTCAGGCGTATCCACCTGCCCGCCAGAAAGGAGCTCATCATACCCCCCTCAGCAGCTCTGTTTCGTGTGCCTGACCCTTCTCAGTGCCTTCATTCGGATGCCTGTCTGCTTTTGGGAAACCCTCTACGTGCCTCAAACACATGGCGCATCTAGAGGAAGCCACATCTTTCTTGTTTAAAGGATAAATGAACCCCTAATTCCCGACAGGCGGCCTTCCTTTCTAGTTCACTTGTCTATCATCAGCTGCCTCTTCCCTCCTTACCTTGTGTCCTGGCAAAATAAAGCGATGGCACTTTTGTGTGTATTTTTGAGCCTTGCTTCTCTGTGGGCTCCATTGAAAAGCCCTTGCTTGTGTCCCAGTCTTCTGAGAGCTCCAGTGTGTCCTCCATATTCGTAGTAAAAAGAACTTAGGTACAGCTGACCCACACTTTCTGATGACACTCCTGAACTTGGTCCCCCCCTTTTAGGGGCATCACGTGGACTCCTTTGGCAGTATGTCGCATTTCTTTTCTGCACCGTTCTAATTTTTCACCCCCATATTGACTTCCCAACATTTCCCATTCTTGTTTGACTTCAGTGTTTCTCAGCCAGCGGGCCGGCTGCTTTGTCTGTCTTGATGAGTGTTCTAAGCTTAAGGCGGGGCTTTGACTCCTACAGAGAATCTCATATTCTTCTGAGGTATTTCCAAGATCCTGAGCCATTATGGGGACCCTTCTTATTTTCTACGGTATTACACAGTCTCTCAAACTCTGTGTATTTGATATAACACATCCTGTTTGATTTTAAACAGTACAGAATGTGAATTCCCCTAGCATTCTACAGGTCTTCCTGGTGGGCTTTTGTTGAGCTCATTATAGACACTAAAGATAAGCTGGTAATGCTTGGAATCAAAGCCTGGCTGTGTGCCCTGTTTCCCTTGGACATCCCGACCTGTAGGATATCATCTGTCTGCATTCACCTAAAGCTACTTTATATTAAAATGTAATATTTGAAGGTTTCCTAGAAACCATTAGTCTGTGATTCATTGCAGGAAAATACAGGAGTTGTTAGTTCAGAAGTTGGGCTTTATTCCTTTAAGGTACCCTTTAATTCTAAGATTTTGTGATTTCAAGATAGAATGTATATATTCAGAAAAGAAATTTACGCCCCGGCTAGACAGTGGGAAAGCAGTTGTATTGAACAACCTAGGGTCTGAGCAGATTTAAATGAATCTAGATTCATTCTGGACGTACAGAATGAGGTTAGGGTTATCTCAGGAGAAGAGAAAAGGGCAGGCTGTCTCTTTTCCTGTGTGTTCTCTTTCTTGCCACGCACACTGCAGATTAAGGAAACTGTGGTGTTGTCCTCCCTCTTGGAGAGGCAAGCGTGAGCCTGCCCTGGCTCAGCTCTGCCTGCGCTCCGAGTCCTCCCTGACCCTGCAGGGACCTCCTGTTTCTGATTGAGTGAACCTTGCAACTTCCCTTTTCTTTAAAAGCAAAAACAACTAGTGCTCCTGTCTGCTGACTTTTGCATCTCCAATCTCCAAACCCTGTAAACGCCAGCCCTTCATTAAAATCCTATCAGATTTCTTTTGCTTTTACCCAACTTGGTTGACAGCGCCCTCCCTATTGTAGAATTCTCTCTGCTTGTACCTCTAGGAAATCTGTGTTGGCATTTCCATCACAGACTTTGATCAGAAGGCTATAAACTTGTTGGTAACTCTTCCCTAGGCCAATACCTGTAGTCATTATTAAGAGGGAAACTGTTTCAAGTACAAACCTCTCTTGTTGTTGCAGTTACTGGATCTGCATTGGGCTTACTGACTTCCATGCTCTGGTAGCAGTGACCTGTAAATGTATTTTGCATTTTTAAAATACCACTGGGAGAGAGGTATGCTTGATTTCCCACTCCTGATTGAGCCAGAGCAGCTCCACTTTTTTTTTTTTTTCGGAATTTTCCCACAATATTTTAATAGATGGAGGAAAAAAATGACTTGTGCATAAAAAAATACAAAACTTTTTTTTATAGGGTCTTTCCTATCCGTGCCTTCAATTTAACTGGCATTTACAATGCTGTTTATGAATGAAACGTGAAGACTTACCAGCATTTTTTTTGCTCTCTGTTGCTTTAATTGGAAGAGGTCAGCATTACTGGCTTGACACTGTTCTGACTTGTGAAATGCCTTGGTGTGAAGCAGGTTTCATCTTCCTACCAATCCGGTGACAAAACTGGTGTTGAGGTTGGGTCTGTGTTTTGAAAATTTGAAACTAATATATCCTATCACAATGTATAGACCAGTTAGAGTTAACCAGTTCTCCAAGAAAACAAATCATTCCTCTAATGGGAACAGTTGTTCAAGGCTGGTTTTCTCTTGCATGTGATGGCTTTGCATTCATTCCTTTTCATTCCAGTTCTCTTTAGTGCACCCTGGGTCCCAGGTGGTGAAGAAAAAAGACAACAGACTCAAGCCTTACAAAGCATGCAGTCTCAGAGGGACACACGCTGAATAACTTGAATAGGGCCTCTGGGTGTTGCTATTTTTCCTATTCTCTTTTCTTACCTGTTTTCTCAGCCCCTCCTCTTTTTCCCCCTCTGCATCATGAACACTGCCTGCCTTATATCTTTTTTATTCCATCCCTTCACTTCTATTAAATTTTCCCATGAGGGCATCTCCCTGAAATTCATCTCTTCCATCCAGCCTCTGTTCTTCTCAATAGTTTAATGGTACAGCTTTAATAAACCAAGATTTCTCACTTTCAATCTAATGACCTGAACCAAGTGAAAATTCTCTTTGCATAAAACTAGATCCTACTGAATACTGTTAAAAACAGAGCTTTGATTTGAAGTTTTTCTCTTTCCTTCACTGTTGAATTCCTGTAGCGCCAGAGTGCGGTTGGATTTTTGTAGGCCAGGCATTATAGAAAGCTGGAGTTGGGTGAATTATCTGCTGCCCTCTTCACCTGGCTGTGTTACATCATGCTGGTACAAATGGGAGGCCAGCCTGAGAAAGGAGCCTGGTCTTTCTGTTCAGTATCCTAATGGCTTCTTTTCTTCCTTAACCCTGGAAGTGCACTCCCCGCTAGATTTGGGGCTTGCCCTTGCCCTGGTGGCACGGCCAGAGGTTGCTAATGAGATTCAGCACGTGTCAGTATTGGGGGGCGTTTCACTGCTGGGGAGTAGGGTACATCAGCTCCTGCAAGTGGATGTGATAACAGGAAAATGCATTAAAAGAGCTGGTGTGGGGAAGTGATTTGACGATACAGCTGAATGTGGGGAAATTTAGCTTTTCCCTTTCTTCAGAAGAGATGATGCACTCAACATCCAAATAGCAGTAATCAATCTGCATTTAAGGCAGCACAAATGGCCACTTCTGGAGAGCTGTATAATATCTCCATTTCCAAATAGTTTTCTCTTTCAGGATATTAAGAGGCTCTGTTCACTCTTCATCCTGTCTTTCCTCCCCACTCCCAGTTCCATCTGATACAACTCAAACTGGGAGGCTCGTCTTGATGACTACTGTGAGGGGTTTGGGGTAAAGCCAGAACCCATTAGCTTTAGCTCCTGTGTTGTACACAAGATGTGGGTAGCTCTATAGGTCATGGTCAAATAATGAACTCACAATAAGAAGTCCTCCTTGCCCAGTCTTTCCTGTAATTATTAATCTGCACTCGTTGTGTTCTTTCAGGGGAAGTTGTTCTAGACTAACCTTCCTAATTAACTTGGTCCCCCTTCTCCACCCAGCTGTGACCCTTTGTCCACAGCACCTTGTCTGTTCTCTACCATCTCACTGTTCTCGGCTAAAAGGCTCTAGTTCCTCTCACACAAGCCCTAAGTATTTGAGGTTTCAAAATATTTCCAACGTATTTCAAAATACATTTGAAGATTATCATACTGGGAACATAATTTTAATCCCAAATAAGTTATAAAAATAAAGTGATAACATTTGACCCTTGACATTTTTGAATGTCTCATAACTTGACTCCCTAAACCACTGGTTCCCATAGGATGGTCCTCAGACCAACAACGTCACTTTCACCTGGGAACTTGTTAGACATGTGAGTCCTCAGGTGTCCCCACATCTCCGCTGCCCCAGACCTACCGAATCAGAAACTGGGGTTGAGTCCCAGCAGTCTCTTTTCCTGCGTCCTTCAGGTTGTTCTAATGCGCATGAAAATTTGAGAACCACTGCCCTAAACAATTCTTTACCACTGTTTTGTTTTGTTTTTGTTTTTTAAGAAAAAATCAAAATGTGTGTCCTTTTTACGGCACATTAGTAATTTAATAGTTGGAATTGTAACCATGTGTAAAAGGTAATAGAGACTAAGGCACGGAATGGATAAGCTTTAGATCTCTTTGGATTTCGGTCCTAGCTGTGCCTTCCCTGCCAGCCATACTTGTTCCTCACCCAGCCCATTGAATAGTTCTGTATTCCTTCCCTGTGACTCCTCTTTCCCCTTCCTCATACCTGCGTTCGTGGCTTTTGAACTGAATTCCTTCTGAGTAGCCTCTACCATCTTAAGGGTTCCTGTGCTTGCTTGATTTGCCTCATCTGTGGTGTCAGGGGGCTGAGTGGGTCGGAGAGCTGAGTGTCTATCACAGATATCCCTATCCTACTTTTGCTCTAATCCTTGGAAGTCTCTCCAGAGGACTGTAGTTCAAATAATTAATCACCGATACATCAGTGCACAGAATTTTATAGCTACTTGTGAAGGGGAAGTCTCCTTCGTAGCTTCCTTTCATTTGTAAGACTCTTGGCATCTACATTTCTTGTAAACTCCCTCATGCATATGTTATCTCCTCAGCTGCCCCTGACTCCCCTCCTCCAGCTCTGGGCCTGGAAGTTGAGAAGGCTTACTTCCCATGCCTCTTGCTTCTGCATCAAGTTCAGAGAGCCAGATCTCAAGTGGATGGCAGTGAATCTTTTCCAGCAGGTCCCTGTAAGTGTACTCACATCGGAAAAACCATTTTTCTCAGCAGTAAGCCTGTTGCGTCTTTTGACTGAGGAAAAAGCATTAAAATGTTCTCTAATTTATTCATTTTACAGTAACAAACATCAGGTGCATTGGGGGAGAAAACAAAAATGTGTGGTCTAGTGGGGTTTTGGATGAGCAAGTAAGTAATTGCAAGTATAATTATAAGCATGGAGATACCAGTGGGTACCTGGGAAGGAGCACCTAAATCAACGGGTTTATCCACAAATAGAGTCCACGAGGCAAGGCGTGTTCTGTCTGGGTTCTGTCTGGGTTCTGTCTGGGTTGCCTTGGGAAAGGGAAATGGGAAACAGGAATAGTGCTTTGCTGACCTATGACACAGCCATTCCACTTCTATGAATTTATTCTAAGGAATAATTAGGGAGGTGCCTGACAGTTTAAGAGTTATTCCTTTGGCATTATTTATAGTACCAGAAGTATTATACTGGACTATTAACATTCACATAAATATCTAGCAGTAGGCAATTGATTAAATTATGGAATGTGCATCCATATTATGGACTTATGTGCAGTTATTCAAAATGATGTGATAAAACTAATAACACAAGGAAGTGTTCATTTAGTTATTGTTTCTGGGGGAAAAAACAATCGCCAGACTTTTCCCACAATTTAAGTGGGTGGGTATGTGTATATAAACACTTAGAAATTTTGTTAATGATGCTTTTATCTTGGAATTGAATTACACATCGTTCTTTCTCCTACTTTTTCTCTGGCCCTGTATTCCTGTATTGTCTCTGTGATCAAGACATGAAAAAATTTGGGACTTCCCTGACGGTCCAGTGGTTAAGACTCCGTGCTTCCACTGCAGGGGGTGTGGGTTTGATCCTGGTCGGGGAGCTAAGTTCCTGAATTCCGCGTGGCACAGCCAAAAAATAAAAATAAATAAAAAGATATGAAAAAATTATAAAACCAGTGTCATTGAGGCAATTTTGAGTTGTCATTGCCTCTCATCTCATCTCACCTTTCTGCAGCCTTGTCCTCTCTAGAAGACTTTATTTATTTTTTTTTATAAATTTATTTATTTTATTTATGGCTGCGTTGGGTCTTCGTTGCTGCACGCGGGCTTTTCTCTGGTTGCGGCGAGTGGGGGCTCCTCTTCGTTGAGGTGCACGGGCTTCTCATGGCAGTGGCTTCTCTTCTTGGGAGCATGGGCTCTAGGCGCACGGGCTTCAGTAGTGGTGGCACATGGGCTCAGCAGTTGTGGTTCGCGGGCTCTGGAGTGCAGGCTCAGTAGTTGTGGCACACGGGCTTAGTTGCTCCGCGGCATGTGGGATCTTCCCAGACCAGGGCTCGAACCCGTGTCTCCTGCATTGGCAGGTGGATTCTTAACCACTCCGCCACCAGGGAAGCCCCTCAAGAAGACTTTAGACTGACACTGACCATTTCTACCTGCTCTAGTAGTCCTTTGGTCCTAAACTGGGACAGCGTGATCTGCTTGTGTTTCCCATGAATCTAATATTGGGCTACCTCTTCTCTGGTGATTCTCTGCCACAGAGCTCAGTTTTTCCCCCTCTCTTAACCTGAGCACAGCAGATCAGATGTCACATCTGGTGGAATAGCAATGCGTCTTCGTTTCTTCTTATATTAGTTTTCGATGAGGTGGCCCAGAGTTCCTTGTTATTTGCTCTGCTGCCTCATAATACCTCCTGACTCATTAGTTCACCGACCTCCTGTTGACCACAGGACTCAATTTCCTCCTTTCCAGTCTCTGTACTCTCCATCTTTTCTGTCTTATCAGTAATTCTGGTTTCGTTGAAAATGCAGCTGCATAAGGCCCACCCACCATTGTGCACCTGTGCCTCCTCTGCGTCTCATTTTCCGAGTGTCAGGGCCTGGTTGCTTCCTCCCGCTGCCAAGGAACCAGTAGAAAGGCCAGAGGAAGTGTTCCTTTTTGCTGTGTTTCACTGCTGTATTCATCAGTATGTTCTGAAACACAATGAAAGCTTCTTTAGAAGTTTAGCAAGTTGCTCATTCTTTGTTCTGCTTTTTATCCTTTTCCATTGGAATTATTTTCCTTTCTCCTTAGTCATTTACCCTGTATTATCTAGTAGGTGTTTCTGACAATCCTGCCACTTGGTTCCATTTCACTGTTCATGGTGGTAGGAGCTTTGCTCCCATCACTGCCTTTCAGACTACTGACCATCTCCTCTAGCTGTAGGACTCTTGAAGAAGGGAATGAGAGGCTTTTGTTCTTGATGCACTTTTGCTTCTGCTCAGAGGCCAGGCTTTCAGCTCTTCTGCCTTGCCCCACTCCAAGTAGCAAAACCAAGATGTCTGCGACCTGGAGCGTATATCGTGAACCTGCACCTCCAGGAGAGCCAGCAAGCCTCACTCTTCTGCGCCCTACACTCAGTTGGCATTATCCATGTCTCCAATCTGAAATATCTTCACACTCTGCATTAGTCAGCGGGCATTTGTTCAGCTTTACTAGGCACACAGTAATTGAACTAGGTGACCCTGAGTTTAAAACTGTGTGACATAGCTCTGTGTTAAGTACCGTAACGAGTATTAAGGATAGAATTCTAACCCTCAGAGGGCCTGTAGTCTAGCTATAGAAATAAAGTGAACACATGGTACAATTTGAAAATACTGCATTGCAGTTTAAATTACATGCTGAACTGAGTGATACATGTGCATGTACCCATTCACATCTATAATTCTGCCATTTCAAAGTAGTTCATAGATACTTCCAGTGTTCAAACAGCCCCCCACCTAGGACCCCAGGTTAACAATTCCTACATGACAATTGTTTTATGATTGTGGTGAGGTGGTGGCTACTGATAAACTGTAATTCTTTTCTTTCTCTAGTGTGGATCTATAAAGACAGTGTAATGAATAACTTGCACGTAGGGGGCCTGGGGAAGATGGACCTAATTGAATTAGAAGGAGTAATGTGGAAACGGTGGGAAGACACAAACTCTGGGGCCCATGAAAGCCAAGCATTATACTTTCCACCCGATGGATGTCACAGGCTGGTGGCCTTTGTTATGGGTAGAAGTATGGGAGCAAAACGAACAAATCAATTCTGTGGAGAAGTCATGCAGCAGTAGTGTGCACTCTCAAAGGGGACTGAGTGGATTGAAAATATTCCTGATGTTATCTTGGAATAAATTGGTGTGGGCCTGGCCCAAGGGGGTTACAAGAGCCAAGTGAGCACAGTTAGGAAGGAAGTTTTGGATGCAGGCAAGGAAGCAGAAGCAGAATTAAGGGACATTGTGGTTTCTGGTTACCAAGACAGTGTTGTTAAAGGGGAATGATGAATTCAGGGCCTCCTGATCTTCCTCGTCGTTTCCCTGCTACCTCTCTGTTGTATGCTTTCTGTCACCTTATTTTCTTTAGATGCCTTTATGTATGAAAGTGGTTCTTTTTGAACTGGGAAACTGTTGGAGTTCCCGTGCCCCAGAAAAATTCATATATATAATTCTACTACCATTTCAGGTTAGATAATAGGTATTCCCAGCATCCTACGTGAAGCTCACTTATGTCGCCAGGTTAAGAATTCCTCGTGTGGCAACTATTTTATGATTGGGATAAGGTTTAATCTAACCATACAGTCTTTGAACTTTTTTTGTAAACTCACAAAAATATTCAGAATAATAATCTATACATTGAAATTAAGGTCATGGCCTCTTTGTTGGCACAAGATGACTGATAACACAAGATGTCAGTGGTGCTAAGGCCTGTGCCTTGGAGAAGGTTTTCTGTCTGTGCAAGGGGCCCCAAAACCGAAGAGCAAACTGTTTCTTTGTATAAACAGTGCTAGGCTCTAATTCTGTTGCGCTAAGGTCGCGGGGCTAATCTCTCTTTAACAACCTCCCTGCTGCCTGCCTTTGCAGAGTTGATGGTTTTTATCTTCTAGTGGGAAGGCAATGGTATCTCATACAGAAGAATTTCAGACTTCGTTGGTTAAAGGGAAAAGTTTTCCAGTGATCTGAATGGGGTTCCTCTTCCACACTATAGCTTCTAGAAGCTTCTAGAAGCAACCTAGAAAGCTGAGTTTTCATCCCTCTCCTTTACTGTTACCTCTTTGTAGGTATGTGGGCGTTACTCACTTTTCCTGGCTGGTGATGATTTCTGTCCATTATTGACACTGCTGGTTGTTGCCATCTTTGTCCTGCGGCTGCTTGGAGAAGAAAGCCTCTGAGAGGAGCAGCCTGTGTTCTGCCCCCCTGCTTCCTTTCTCCTGGCTGGCCTGAGCTCCAGCCTGCCTTTGTGAGAAAGCAGCTATTAAGCAGACACAGCAGGTGAAGTTTAGAAGTCAGGGAGTTTCATTCCTTGCCTAATGAAAAGGGATGTTGAGCCGTGGTTGCAGCCTACAGGCAGCATGGGGAGGGGAGTTGGTGTTTGCTCTGTGGAGCAGGTATCAGTGGAAGCAAACCTGCTACCTTTATACCCTCCCAGGTCTCAAAGACGGAGGGCCCCAAACCTATCCCAGAGAAGGTGGGTTATGTAAGATACAGGGGTAGCCGCGCCAGGAAATAATGACAAGGCAGCAGAACCAGGATCTTCCTGTTTTTATTTTCCTTATATACAACTGTTAGTAGGCAGGCATGTCGTATATGGATGCTTGCATCCCGGAACAAAGGTATATATTATATTCCTTTCGTTAACAGCACTGTGGTAAGCCTACCACTCTTGGTGTTTGCTCCTTACCTCTTTGAGATAAAAGCATGAATTTCTTTCTTTTTTTTTTCTACATCTTTATTGGAGTATAATTGCTTTACAATGTTGTTAGTTTCTGCTGTACAACAAAGTGAATCAGCTAAATGTATACATATATCCCCATATCACCTCCCTCCCAGCCTCCTGCACTGGGTGGTTCCCCCAGATCCTCCCCTCCCCTCCCCCTCCCCTCCCCTCCCCTCCCCTCCCCCTCCCCTCCCCTCCCCTCCCCTCCCCCTCCCCTCCCCTCCCCTCCCCTCCCCTCCCCTCCCCTCCCCCTCCCCTCCCCTCCCCTCCCCCTCCCCTCCCCTCCCCTCCCCCTCCCCTCCCCCTCCCCTCCCTCCCCCTCCCCCTCCCCCTCCCCTCCCCTCCCCCTCCCCCTCCCCTCCCCTCCCCTCCCTCTCCCCCTCCCCCTTCCCGTGGCATTAGCCTTGTGTCAGGCTGAGGGAGGTTTTCTGGGGATGGCTCACCTGGTGTTGTTTCTGCAGCAGCTGGCAAACAAGAACCAAAGCAACCTCAGCACAGGGAGGGAGACTCAAGCTGGCATATGAGACCGTTTAGCTACTCAGTGATCCCTCACACTTTGCCGTCTGGGTCCAGCATACCACTTATACTTTAGAGGGCTTCCTGGGCGGGCAGCATTTGTACTTAGTGTCTACAAATTATTAACTTTCAATTTTGTCTCTGTTTTGCTAAGAACTATTTCTCAGTTTAAATATTATGTTGCCTGAAATTTATCTAATTTAGCAATTGTATCTAAAGTATGAAAAGATGAAGTCTTTGAAGGTTTTTCCAAAATTAATGCCTGAATGTAAGCAAGTATCTAATATTTTTTTTAGGAACAAGGTAAGAGAATTTCTTCTTTTAATATTAAGACTTACTTCACTGTATGACAGTAAAATTAAGTGAGAAAGAGAAAAATAAATACCATATGCTAACACATATATATGGAATCTAAAAAAAAAAAAGATTCTGAAGAACCTAGGGGCAGGACAGGAATAAAGACACAGACGTAGAGAATGGCCACATAGCACAGGGAGATCAGCTTGGTGACCACCTGGGGGGTGGGATAGGGAGGGTGGGAGGGAGATGCAAGAGGGAGGAGATATGGGGATAAATGTATATGTATAGCTGATTCACTTTGTTATAAAGCAGAAACTAACACACCATTGTAAAGCAATTATACTCCAATAAAGATGTTAAAAAATAAATAAATAAAACAATGAAACAGGGCTTCCCTGGTGGCACAGTGGTGGAGAGTCTGCCTGCTGATGCAGGGGACATCGGTTCTTTCCCCGGTCCGGGAAGATGCCGCGGAGCGGCTGGGCCCATGAGCCATGGCCGCTGAGCCTGCGCGTCCGGAGCCTGTGCTCCGCAACGGGAGAGACCACAACAGTGGGAGGCCCGCGTACTGCAAAAAATAAAATAATAATAATAATGAAACAAAAAAGACTTAAAGAATTCTGGATTGTTTCAAATGTCATACATACACTATTATCCATATTTTCTGCTTTGGGGTATTATGTTTTTCCCCTTGGGGTGGTATGTTTAATCTTGGTTAAGTGCTGAATTTCTGCTTATGGCACAAAGCTACTTTGGGGTCACAGAGAGAAAGCAGAATTGTAGGTTACCTTGAGAACCCGTTTTCTGACTTACTGCCCAGGCCCTGTTCTTTTTTCCTCGTAGTATATGAGGTGCTCTCTAGCCCCCAGGAAAGGCCAGGAGTTCAGCAGTGTTCTCCGTGAACCATCTGTTTATTGGGCAGGTCCATGTATTTTGGTTGTTAGAAGAAAAGGCTGTGGGCAATCTGTGCCCACAAGGGACCTGCAGAAAGCTGAGCAGGCCTCGCCTAGAAGAAAGGCGACTTACCCTCAGGGTGGCAGTGAACTTGCCTTGCCTCGCTGCGGGTTTGTTCCCAAGCCCCCTCCTTCGAGTTTATGGTAGCAAAATGGGGAAAGCCTGCTGATGGCAGAGGAGGCTGTAGAAACAGGACACAAGCAGGATGTACACAGGGCTTTGGGAGATGGAAGAGTTAGAGCTACCATTAGTGTGCAGATCCCAAGGGACCAGGGGCTAAACCTGGTCCATGGTCATTATCAGACACCCTGAACAGTAAATCACTGGACTGAAATTAAATGGAGCAATTGTGACCCATTTGCAATTTCTAAAGCTGAAGCCCTTGATTCCGATTCAGGAGGAATCATGGGAGTCAAGGAACTTGGAAATGTTTTCTTTCAGCTAACAGTTCAGATTAGAATGAGTGTATGATTTTTTTCTTAATTCTGTACTTTGACTTCTTCCCCTCATCACGGAATGGAAACCGGGTGGTAAGGGAAGTGTTTTGTTTGTCGTATCTGAACAGAAGGTGTTTCAAATCAGCTGAGTGAGAGACAAGTCCCCTGGGGTGGAAAAAGGGGCAAGTGGGGAGTGATAAGGGCCCAAGTATGTAGAAATGACTGTTCCACTTTGCACTCAGCAACAGCCACCCAGTTTGATTTGTGAATTGGATTTAGAAAGTTAGGACCTGAGAGTAACGCATCTACTCCTGCTCGTTAGTGGAGCCCGAGCGGGAAGAAGGTTGCAGTGTGGTTCCTAGTGTGAGGGTCCGACATGTCGACCCTGGCCTGGGCAGTTTACTTTAACACTTTCTCTGGAATATGGAAACCCTAGAAAGTCTAGTTCATGGAGCAGTCACACTCCTGAGCCTCTTTCTCAATCTCTAAACACAGCAGTGTTCCCTGCGTGGGTCTGCAGGCTGGCAGTATGTGCAAAGGTCTTGACTAATGGTATCATGGCTGAGTGATGTACCCATCACCTTTGATTCTGCGGTCCTTCATTGTTACGTGAGTGATCATCATGTCCCTGAAGCTACCACTCAAGGGATTAGGAGGCAAAAGGTGGGAGATTGGAGCAAACCAGCCAGTGGACCCAGGGTCCCCTGCTAAACCCCATGTTATTACAACCTGAGACTGATTGAAAATGACGCTTAATGTCAGTTATGTATGTACCTTTGCTATTTCTCCCCCCCCACCGTTTTGTTTCTTTAGCCGTGCGGTGCAGCTTGCCATATCTTAGTTGCCTGCCCAGGGATCGAACCCGGGCCGGTGGTGAAAGCGCCAAAGTCTAAGCACTGGACTGCCAGGGAATTCCCTTCTTCCCCATTATTAAAAAGACTTTTCTGTACAGTATTGCTTCATTCAGGGCAACTTATCTTTTTACCTGGGAGGAACTTATTTCCATTAGAATTGGAACACTAGCTACATATTTTTGCATTTAAAATGTTTCATGTGATTAAACACAGAAAGAAACATTATTACTTCTGTTTTTTAGGACTGTGCTCTTCCAACTGATTCTTCTTTTGTGCCTAGAACGATGCCTTTCCTTTGGAAACAAGTTCTGGATCTCTCTTTGATAACCAGGCACACTGTTAGCAGTAACTAGCAGCCAGCTTGTGGTAACTGGGCTTATAGGGGAAGGGCAGGAGTGTACCCTCCCCACCTCCCAATGCTCTGGCCGAGACTGGCTGCTCAGCAGCGTGCCCTGTGTAGTGACACGTGACCATCGGACCAACGTCTCTTCCTGCCGCCTTTTCCCACCCTCCTTACCCCTTCCCAGTGTGATTTGTATTGTCATCATCGGGCTTCTTTTCTTTTTTCTCCTTTCTTTACAGGGCTATTAAGAATGGCAAAGGATTGCATAGCAAGAAGGAAGTGCCTATCCACCGTGTCGCAGACATATCTGGGGTGAGTTGTGTCCGTGAATGGAGCTGTGTGGCTCCGAGGTGCCAGGAGCTTGGCTGCTCATTCACCAAAAGACCTCAGTTTATGTGTTTTCTGTAGCTCATTCATTTTCAGGCACTGAATGTGAATTTTTCCATGGCTTCTGCTAATGCATCTATAGAGATCCTGTTTTATACTCCAGGAAAACAGAATTTAAACAAGGGCATAAAACCGCCTATCTCTTCACCTGAATTTTTACTGAGTTGCTTTTCCCTTTTCTTATTATCAAGAGTTAGGAGGTATTTCTTTTGCGTTGTATTAAAATAAAATTACCTTTTTAAAAAAAATCCCTGTTTAGTTCTGTGACTGGAAAGTCTTAGTGGAGAAGGGTCAAATACAGGTTCTAGGACAGGTTTAGGAATTAATCCTAATCAACTAGGGAGAAGTATGTGAGCATCCTTTGAGCTAACAGATATACTAGATGATATAGGAGAAGAGATGATGCAAATACTTTTGAGCTCCCTAAAGGCTGTGTCCAAACGACTGTTTCATGATCAGGATGCTACCCTTGCATATTTAGGAACTTGCATTGGCTGAATTAGACTCCTTTGTTAGTTGAGGGGGTTTATTCATTTACTCAGCAAGTGCCTACCGTGCCTGGAACTGCTCTAGGCAGAGAATGTAACAATGAACAGAACTGATAAAAGTCCCTACATGCAAGCGGGAAAGGGAGACAATAGCAATGCCGGGCAGCAGCGACTGCTCTGAGGAATAGAGCAGACCAAGGCAGTATTGAGGGTTCAGGGGTTGATTTTGATCAGGTGGCCGGGGGAATGCCTTCTGGCTGTCAGTTTCACCCTCTGTTGCTGGGACACACACCATCCAGTTCAACTCCCACAGTCACTAATGGGTAAGGAGGGGCTCCGGGTCATGTGTAGGGCGGAGCACGCAGCCCAGGGGACGTGACAGAGGAAGGGTGGTCAGTCTTCGCTTGGACACTTGGGAAGCTTGCCTTGGGCACAAGAAGAAAATACTACCGTAAACAGAAGCTCAGCCAGGCCCACAGCAGTGATGAATTCCAGTGTATCTTATGTTGTGTTGCCAAGCCTGGCTCAGGCTTTGCCTGTAGCTCCTTGTGGTGGCTTCTAACCTGTCTCGGCAGCTCTCCTTTGCCTGGGTGTGGTCGTCCCGTTGGCTTTAATCACTGGGATTCTGTTGAGTTTTTCCCTCTCTGTAGCAGTCACTGCAGACTACAGATTGCAGTGTGGCAGTTAATTAATTAGACTTCCGTCAAGACGTTGTGCCACTGTTTAACGAGCAAGGTACATTCACTGTGCGTTCCTCGTAGCTCAAGTCCAGAGAAGCCCAGAAAACCTGTTACTAATGGCCTTTGAGCCACAGGTGACTGTGTTGTATCTCCTGAGGCTCATGGTTCACAGGTGGCTTTCCCAGCAAGCTGCTATCAGGCCAGTTTTCTCTGTGGTTTACCGTGCTGTGTTATTGTTCATGTGTGTATTAATTTCTATATGTATCTGCTGTGGCATTCTCAACAATATTTCCTTTACTATCGTTCTTTTGGTAAAGTCAAAGGGTAATTTTTTTGGTTATTCAACTGCAGGGGGACAGCGCTGTAAAATACCTATTTTGGAAAACATAGTGGTGACTCCTACACTAATGGCAGATATGCCCACCCAAAAGCTCATGTTTGGCCCATACTCCAGGGCCATCTAGAAGCTGAATTCAGCCTTGGGGATGGTGCTGCATTTTGGCCTGTGGAGTTCCTATTCTTGCTTAGATTTCCTATTGGCATCGAGGTGAGGCCCTCAGCAGGTTTTTGAGGTAGAGTTACAGTTGCTTTGGGGCTGTCCCCTTGGTACCCCCAGCGTAGTGTCCTAATGATCTTGAGTGCTATCTTTGGATCACATGCTGCCTTCTACCTTGATGTGTTTTCTTTATGTTTGCGTGTTTGTTTTTGGTAGCAGTGAATCTTAGGGAACCTGTCTTCATGATCCCCCACTAAACTGTAGTTCGGTTTCATACATACCTTTATCCTCTTTTCTGCCTAGATACTGGCGAATTGGTTTGCTCTTACATTATTCAAAAATAAATGCAGTGGGCTTCCCTGGTGGCACAGTAGTTGAGAGTCCGCCTGCCGATGCAGGGAACACGGGTTCGTGCCCCGGTCTGGGAAGATCCCACATGCCGCGGAGCGGCTGGGCCTGTGAGCCATGGCCACTGCGCCTGCGCGTCTGGAGCCTGTGCTCCGCAACGGGAGAGGCCACAACAGTGAGAGGCCCGCGTACCGTGATAGATAGATAGATAGATAGGTAGATGGATGGATGGATGGATGGATGGATGGATGGAATGGATGGATGCAGGTCTGACTCCCCCACTTACCACGTAAATAAAAGAGGAAAGCTAGATCACGTGGGAGAGGAAGTGAAAAAGCTATTCCATTTAACAGATGTCAGAATGACCTTTTCCACCTTCATAACACATTATTCAGCTTAGATTGCACGGTTTTTTGGTGCCCTGTGTAATAGACGAGTTTTGTCTCCCCCTTCTAACCTTCCTTTCTTTCCATCACAATGTCGTGTTCAGTATGTGTGTGTTTTGGGTGCCCTTGTGCGATTTAAGTGAGATGTATGGGTCTTCAGCTTCCTGAAGCATTCTGGTTGTCTTACTGAGGGACAGGTAGGCATGTGGGGTCAGATGGGCAAATAGTTTACATCTGGTTGAAGAAACAAACATTGGAATAAAGGTCATGTAATACAAGCATATATAATGGTTTCATTAAAGTTTCTCAATTTTTTTTTAATCCTTGTGGCCCTCCCTCCCACCGTTGGTCCCCCTTTTAGTTTCAGGTTGTGGTAAATGGCATTTTTTGTTGAGCTGACACTATATGCAATATGCTGCCACCATAATTGACTATGAACTGATATTTGTGCAGGACCTCTCACCCCAACCGAGGACACATCCTTGGAGGAGAAGACACATATGCTCTTCACATTTTGTTTTCTAAACACTCAAGAAATATGCTCTGTGGAAGAGGTTATATCATGATTGTGAGACAAATAACCCATACATTTGTTCTAGTCTTAATGGCCTCCCACTCTTAGAGTCAGGTTTCTACCCATTGTTCCCATCCCTTCTGTTGTATTTTGTAAAAATGATTTCAGCAGGTAAGGGCCAGCAGGTAAGAGGCATGAAAATGCCTCCTGTAGTGAGTTAGCAAGTGCAAGCCCTGCTTGGCTGACTCCCTACTGTGGGGAAGTTAAGTAACCCAGGTGTAGACTGACTCTGCTTTGGCAGGTGAGATGCGGGCCTCCTCATGTGGTGCTGAAACAAGCAGGCCTTTTCATGTGCATTCATCAGCTTTTCCCAGGACTGGACCGCTCAGGTGTTGGCTACTAAACATGCTTTCTAACTTTGTGTTCTCCTGTCCCCAGTTGAGCCTCTTGCATCCCTTCCCATATCAAGAACGCATTACAGTTTTTTGACTTTTCAAAAATGTTACAGTGGCTCCCCAATGTTTAGATTGTGTTGTGTTTTGATTTTGTTAATATAGATGATTTTTGACATTAACGTCAGCTGAGTGTTGTGTTTTCTGTAAGCTTCATGGTGTCTGTGTGTAATGCCAGCTGGATGAACCTACCTTTTGACTGGGGCAATGCCAACTGGATGAACCTACCTTTTGCCTGGGGCTTGGATAAACTTGACTCTTCTGCATCTCTGCTTCTGTTTTTCAGGGTATCCACTAAAAGAAAAAAAAAATCTGGTAATTTGGGTCCTGAAGCAGTTACTGGTTTCCTTTATTTCTGACTTTTGAAGGTGAAGGAAATAGCCTATTACAAGCCTATTGCAAGTCATTGCTGTCCTTATTACCGCTGTCCAGTTACCCTTCAGGCTGGGATGTTCCCGTGAATGTGAAACCGCTAAGAATTTGATCAACTTGGTTCTAGATCTGATTCCATTTGGAGGGTGGTTCTGTGGTGACCGCTTCCCTTCATACAACCATGTTTTCATTATTAGTGGGTTTTGTTTTTTCCTGTTCCTTTCTCACTCCCTCCCTCGCCAGCATACAAAAAGTCGGAATGCGCATCAGTGGAATATAAGGCTGTTGCTTATCTTCGGTTTATTATTGTTTTTGCTGTAGCCTCCTCTGTAATAAATACAGTCTCCTGCAGATATAACATGTAAAACAGGCAATAAAATGTGGCTGGTGCCTAGCTTGCTGTTGTTCTGGTAAATCAGACAAATCAATTATGGTTCTGAGGTAAGAGAGGGCTCCCACTCCTCAGGTTGCAGCCGCGTTGCACCGATTTCTTCCTCTGCCTCCCTCCGCTGGTGCTTGGTGAGTCATAGCGTCTATTTGACTTTTCTTCTATTTCCTGTCATGTGTTCTTTCCTCTCAGGTGTGTGTGGGGTTATGGTGTGTGTTGACGACACCATGAGAGGCTAGAGCCTAGCCCGGCATCCTATCCACTCCAGCCACATTTCTAACAGTCCCAGAATGGGTCCGATTACCAGGATGGGGCTGTCCATCTCCTGAACATCTTCTGCCTTTCCATGATGTGGAATCCTGATGACTTGGAAGCAGATTTTGCTGTTGTTTATTCTGCTCGTCTCTCCTTTCTTGGCTTCTGGTTGGGCTCACTTGAAGATTGTCTTCTTTGCTTGCGTTCCGTACTGACTGCTTGGTAACCTCCTCTATCCATGAGTGGTTTTTGTTGGCGATACATACTATTACTAATACGAATGTGCTTAAGCGTGGCCTAGAATGGTCCAAAGACTAGCTCTGGAGGTGGGGATTAGGGGGAGTCAGATTTTCAGGTCCCTCCTTTCTCCATTAAATCATGAAGACCTGCAGAGTTGCCCAGTCAGAGTCTCACATGCAAATATAAAGGATGGAAGTGTTCCTTTAAAATAAATAGGCAGGATTTGAAGCATGTCCTCCTGACCTCTTCCTTCAGGTTCTGGTTTTTCAGTGCCTTTTTGAACTTGAATAGCACTGTCCTCTTTTCCTCGGGGTGTTGGAAGCAGCCCTTTCCATGAGTCTTGGGGGCCATTATAGAAGTTATCTTTTCTTAGCCCCCAATGGAGTTGGGCCTCAGTGTAAGTTTTAAAATATTTTCGGCTGCAGAGATTTAAAAAGTGGTCTGTCCAGTAAGTCTGAGGAAGGTATAAAGCAGTACAGTCACCCAGGGGCTTTATAGCTTAGGTCTGTGTTAAACTGCAGTTCCCTTGTGTGTCTTCTGGCCTACTTGTTTAGAATGCCTCCTGCTTACGTGACCCTAAGGTTCCTCTCAGCTTCTAATCACCGGTGATTTGATGGTACCGTTGCTCCTTTCTTGTTTGTTTTAATAGCTCTTCCCTCTTTGACTCTCCCTTAGCCTCTGAGTAACCTCCTAACCCTCTAATGTCCCTTTTGTGCTGACTACCCAAGGTCAAGGCCTAGGGTTCTGCCTGGGAGTTTGGTTGCTTAGCACTAGAGCTCCCTTCACACTGTACATTTGCTCCCCTGGGGAAATCCCAGAAGAACCTTGTCCTGCAAGAGCCAGTGCACCGGCTGCTGACCTTGCTGCCGGAAGCCTTATGTGCTCCATAAGGTTGATGGCTGCTCACGGGGAAGCCGGGCTCAGTGCTAGTGCTGCGTTCTCAGGTGCTTTCTTGCATCTCTCCTGCATTTGGCAACTCTAGTTTTTCCCAGTTTAGGGGAAACTGCTGCTCTCTTTGTTCCACTTGTCCTCTCCCCGCACCCGAAGGTTCTTGAACTCCAGCCACTCCAGTCGGATTGCAATGTGCAGCTCGGTGACCAGGATTCTCACAGCACAGAAACGTGCACGGCAGCCCTGTGGCGAAGGCAGCTGCGAGGGCAGAGTGGCAGCTACCCTGGCAGTCTCTCTCTCCCATGCTGCTGAGGCTCTTTCCTTTCTCCGTCCCCTCCCCCTCTCCTCTCCTGTCCTCCCATCCCTCCCCACAGCTCCCTTTTCCCCCTCCCTCTGCAAAAGAGTTGGAGTTTGTTAAGGAGACCTTGACTTTTTGGGGGGAGTTTGCTTCAGCTGGTCGCCACCCTAATGGCTGAGTGCGTTGCTTTATGGCCTTTTGTCCATAGTTCTTTGAGCCCTAGGAGTCCTGTGTGGCCAGTTCTTGTTTTGTAAAGCTCTCCTATTCACACTCACCAGAACTGCAGGGGTATCCCTCTCTCCTTCTAAAGAAATCCGAAAGCATTTATGCTTTCCATGGGAATAAGAGAGAAGTCTATCTCTCTTAGTCTGAACATGTTTCTGAATGAAATTGCACAGAAATGCTGAAATTTTAAAAAGATTGTATTTCAGCTTCTACCACAGTTAGTGGTTGTGTTTAAGCACCTCCTTTTACAAATTTAATCCAGTTATCAACTGAGTTCTTCTATTGTGGATTTTTTTTTTTTTGCACCGTAGGGCATGAAATCTAGGACATAATCTCTCACCTCTTTTATTTAGTTTGGGACATCAGGAGAAATTGTTAGTGGACTTTGAAACTGGCAAGATGATTATTGGGTATCCTTTCAATGGATCGCTGGGTGCTGCCTAGTAAACCCTTCAGGGTTATCTGATTCTGTAGCCCCTTTGCTTTTAACTGGCATGTTTTGCCCCCCTATGGAGAGGGAATTTAACTTGTGAAGACCTAATAAAGATGCAAATGATTCCTGTTTGTACAAATGTGGCTCTGTATAGACAGATACAATTAATTTCTACTCTGTAAAAGAAATGTTTTCAAACTTTACATTTTCACTCTCTAGTTTTGCGTCTTTAGCAAATTCACTTCAGCATTCCTAGCTGCCTGTATATATATCCATCCTCCAGGCTCTGCTTCGAATCACTTGTAATATCTTTCTGGTTCCCTCATGAATTAATGAGTTAAAATACAATTTTTGACACATCTTTATTTTATATTTGTATAGAAGTCATGATTTTACCTGTTTGAAAATTATCCTTTAAGAGGATAGGGGAAGAAATTGCAAAAACAAGAGAGAAATACAAAACTACTTATAACGTTGTTTTTATTGCCTCCTCTGTACCTGAAAATATGAAGAGTCATTTGGTTGTAGAAGTTCTTTTAAAAAATAAAGTTCTAAAGTGAATATGTCCCTTTCTTCTGCAGAATGCCCAATTCTATCCTGTACCTTACTGGGTCTGCCGTTTTTTCACCAAGCTTTTTTTTTTTTTTTTTTTAATATCTTTATTGGATATTAATGTTTTGTTAGTTTCTTCTGTATAACAAAGTTCATCAGCTATATGTATACATATATCCCCATATCCCCTCCCTCTTGAGCCTCCCTCCCACCCTCCCTATCCCACTCCTCTAACTGGTCACAGTCCGACAAGCTTTTGTGTTGGAAAATTCAGGCGCCATAATAGGTTGAGGTAGAGGGATTGGACATTGAGCACAGGGCCCCATGTCTTGATGTTTGGTGGGTGTGTTCCAGCTCTGAATTTCAGCACCTCTGAAGAAATGTTTGATCAGGTGACTTGCCCAGAGGTTAGAGCACTATTAGAGACAGGATTTCTTAAAATTTGTTACTTCTTTCAGTAAAACATCTTATTTCCAAAATAGACTTGGTGTAGACTGTAGACTTGGTGTGTCACTGCCGTGAATTCTGTTTTCAGGAAGTTTTCTGCTACAAATTTGTCTAGTTCCCTCTGATTCCTTGTTTAACTGACTTCATACAGGGGTATGCCTACAGATGAGCTCTGAGAAACGGGGTCCTAGCTTTTATTTAAGTGTCCTGAGCTATAATTTTTGTGTCTTTCTTCCTTCGTTCAAAGAAAGGAGAAAAGAAATTGAGGGAGTCCAGGAGCAATTTTTCCAAAGAAAAAATGTCATCTCTTTCCAGAGAGCGTTGCCTCTAGCACAGATTCTGCTCTCGCTGTTCATGCTCTTCAGTTCTCTTTTCTGTTCTCTGGGTGCATGTGGGGATTGTTCTATGAGTCTATTTCATGGGTCCAAATTGGCTTTGAATGAGCCCATTGCAGACTTGGCTAAATGAACGCTTCAGGTATTTCGGAGGCAGCTGATAACATTCCTGATTCCCAGGTTCAGGTGTGTGATCAGGTTGTCTGATCCGTCCTGTGACTGCTGAGTGATGTGATGAAACTTGAAATATTTCTGCCCGGCCCTGGCTTCACCCTCCTCTTCGCCATCATAACACTACTTAGCCCTAGATTGAACTCATTTTGTCCTGTGGCTATTGCTTATGTAAACATCTCAAAGTAAGTCATTTTACTAACATAGACATTATGCTTACACAAGTTTTAAGGCTTTATTTAGCATACTTCCAACATATTCCCTAAGGAATACGTTGTACAGAATTTTGGACGCTACTTGCAGCGTTGACATCCAAATAAATATTCCCGAAGCAGACCTCAGGGTGGCTTTGGAATTACCTAGTAATTTTGTGCCTCAGTTCTTCATGAAAGGGTGTTCTCAGGAAGAAATGATAGAATTCGTAAGACAAGATTACATTTGGGAGGGTTTGAATTTGGAGGAAGACCTGTGTTCTTTTGTAGGACATTACCGCAACATGCCTGGCTACTTCACCCACCATAGAGAATATCTTCATATTCAGTCTAGTCCACTGTTTCCATCTCTCAGTCCACTGACTCCGACTCCATTATGGATGCGCTGTTTCTGAGTAGCCGTCTCCGCTCTCCTGACCATGCCCTCCTCCTCCTTCAGGCCCTTTCTCTTCTTCCTGGCATTTTTCCCTTTTGATCCTCACTGCCTTCTCATCATGCCTTACTTCAGCGTTTACACAATCACTTACTACCATGATTTTGTACTTGTTGATATATTGATTGGTAACCCGTCTCATTTGACATATGTGCAATGGTTTTCCTGAATAGTTGATAAACTCCTGAGAAAATGGGATCTTTTTTGCATCTCTTCACAGAGCCTCATTTAGATTTGATCTGCCAGGAGATGACCTAACAGTATGAAATAGTGTTTGAACGAATGTGACCCTAGATCTTAGATGTACCGTTAACTGTGCTGGTTAGTAACTAGAAGTGGGTAGACTAGTAGAAGGACACAACAGGAAGGATGCCTGTTTTCTAGCATATAGCAGCAGTACGGAGTACATGATTAGTAGCATGAGCCCCAATATCAGATCAGCCAAGTTCAAGTCCTGGCTCGATTGCTTATTAATTTGTCACCCTGAGGTTATTTAACATCTCTGTGCCATCGTTTTCTCATCTGTAACATGAATGTAATAATGGCCCTTATTACCGCATTAGGTTGTGGTGTGCTTGAATGAGTTAATACATCCAAAGTATTTAGAACAGTTGACATGGTTCATATGGTGGTTATTAAATGGCTGAGCATTCTGCCAAGCCTACAGAAAGTCCTCTAAAATGATCCCTCATCCTCATCAGTAGTATTTGTATTGCAAACTTTTTATCCAAGTCCTGAATCATACTGCTTCTCTCCTGAGTTCTTTTACTGCCCCATTATCTCTCCTTGACATTTAACATACGCTATCTGGCTTGTGTTCTAGATGCATTTGTCATGTTGAGTCATGAATGAATGATCAAACAGTTAGTATTTATCGAAAGCTTATTATATTCCAGGCACAGTGCTGGGTGTTGAGGCTATAACATTAAACAGTACAGGTGTAGTCCTTCTAGGTCATACACAATTCGGTCTCTAATTACAGTTGTGATAGAAGTATAGAGACCTGTGAGAGTGTATCTTCCCAGCCTACCCCTTCTCCCATGTGCTCAGAGACCATCTTTTAAGTGATTTTAAAATGAGGCCTAAAGGAGGAGTTAGTTGGAGGTCTTGTTCAATTGATAGGCTAGATCCTTAGAATCTCACATTTAGAACCTCAGTACAATATCCATATGCAAATACATCATATCAAAGTTGTAAAGTCACTGGTTAGGGGCGGGGTTAAATCTGTAGTTTTCCTTAGGAAGAATTAGAATTCCCAAATATATGCCAAAAGATGACAATTCTAACAACTTTAAAGTTATTTTTCTTTAAGGGTAGTTTCTTTATCGTTTAGCCTGTTATTGCACATTTTTCATGTATGTGTGGAATTCTGGGTACTTTTTATTAAATCTGTTTCTGAGCCCAACCATGGGGCTCTTTACATCGTGCTGCTGGCTTTACTAGGAACACATTTTTCTTATTCTTGCATCATGCTAATGTGTGATTTTTGTTTGTTTTTCTACCTAATGTCGACACTCCTTTTTGGCTCTGCACCATAATTATCTAAGTTAAACTTTTATTCTTTAGGAAAAGAGCTACTTAGTTTACTGTCTTCAGTGCCATAAAGCTCTGTGCTTTAGATGATGTTTTTGAAGGAATCATGGAGCATGTTTCACATGCAATTGTAGGTCGGGATGTTTTCCAAATCAGTTTCCAGACTTTATTACAGTGTCCATAATATTTATTTGTCTCAAAATATGTGGAACAATTATGAAGAACTAATTCACTCAAGAGAATGTTGACTCTTGGCTCAAAAAAAAAAAAAACAAAACTGGAGAGAGTTATCTGACCTGAATAATTTGCAAATTTATCTGGGCAAAACTGAATCAGCCCTGAATGTTAATGTATTTTCTTCTTTTAAAAACAAAAACTTGGGGACTTCCCTGGTGGCGCAGTGGGTAAGACTCTGCGCTCCCAATGCAGGGGATCCAGGTTCAGTCCCTGGTCAGGGAACTAGATCCCACGTGCATGCCGCAACTAAGGAGTCCACTTGCCACAACTAAGGCCCGGCACAACCAAATAAATAAATAAATAAAATAAAAACAAAAGCGTACACATTTCTTAGCACAAGTTTTCTGTCAAAATTTTTGTTTTTAAATGCATTGAATATAAATAAGCCAAAGGAAGGAAATCATCTCTACTAGTACTACCAGAAAATTTTCAATAAGAATACATCAGTTCACCAAAATGTGGGGTGGTTTTCTTTTTTCATTTTCTCTCCTCCCCCCCCTCTTTTTTTAAGTGATGAAAGGTTTTTTCAGAACAGAGACTTTCTCTCTTTTATTCTTAACTGTACAGTCAGTGCCTAGAACAGTGACACGTAATAGGTGCTTAATTCCTTTTTCCACATGAATATTCCTGTTTTACCTCACTTTTAATGTCTACCTAGTATTCTGTCTTATGTATTGTTGGATATTTAGTTTATTTGGATTATTTTTTCCTTTCTCACACACACACACACACATACACACACACACACATAAACATTGGTTCCTTAGCTAAATCATAGTCTGTAGTTATTTTCTTAGAACAATTTCATAAAGTAGAAACTTAGACCAAAGGATAGCATGACATGTTTTAACATGATCATTATTTACCTATAAATCTTTATTGAGTAAAATGATTAGATTTTAGTTTTATGCATTTGTTATTCTTAAACACTGACCACCTTTTGTCTTAATTGATAATTTCTACCATACTGGATATCCTTTTTCTCTGTTTCAAAAACTTGAACTTAACCTTGCAAATTTTATAATTATTTTCGTTAGCACTTTAAAAATGTAAATATTAACTCCTTCAAAATGCTTTTTACTTAATTTATTGGACCTAAATTGGTATGTCTGCAAGCAAAGCTGAATGTTCACAGTGCTTTTAGGGGACATTGAAATTATTTTAATCATGTAACCTTTACTTAACATGTATTTTCATTTTTTATTTTATGTCATAGATTGCTTGGTTTTTTGTGTTTTTTTTCTCCTCCATCCTTTTCTGAAATTTTGTGTTCTTCTCTCAGGTGGGGCAGAGTTTAGCATGGCATCAATTTCCTTGCCTCTGAGTTCTTGATTTGCCCATGAAATGAAGACTTGTGCTTTGTCAGACCATCGTTTAAATTCTTTACTCTGCATGTATTATTTTAATTATATCTTTCAAGCCATTTTGTGGTTCTGTAATAAATTCTCACCTCTTGCATATAGAGACCTTAGAAGTGATAAAAATTGATCTAAAATTTTTAAAGAAAAAATTGTACTTCAGGCCTGTATGTTACTTTTTAATCATAGCCTTGTAATTGATAATCCAGAGTTACAGACGCTGGTTGAGTGCTTTGTTCCATATTCTCACTGTCACATACATGTATAAGCTATGTTTTTAGACCATTCTCACGTCCTTTTTCTGGTAACCTACGAGATGTTTATTGTGGTATTCCTATAATTATTATCCTTTTTTTCTTAGAAAAGTAACAGCAGACTTGTTAAAAATTTAAATGGCCTTTTTCTCACATCCCCGTTGGTTGTGTTTATCTTTACCAATTTAAAATAGGAATACTATCTTTATTTTCTTATCACTGTAATTGTCTATGTGATATAAATTGGTTTTTCTACAATTCGGATAAATTACATGTTTTTTTAGAAATAATTAACCTGAAAATAATTGGAAGGTATGCCTTCCAGTGCGTTAAGTTCCCTTTTAAACTTTTTTTTATTATAAATTGGTAATTTTAGACCACTGTCTCTTATGTCCATATTCTTGAGCAGTTATAATTAAGTTTCATAGTAAAATGTTTTCTTCATATAACTAAAGCAGCCAGTGGTATCAGAAATATAGTGTATTGCTATGCTCGTGGATAATGAAAAGAATTTGTGTTGATTCAATGTTCTCATGAATAGGATAGTCTTTCGCCTGAATAAAATCTTCAAAAGCAATCCTATATTTACTTAACTGACCAAAGATAAGACATTTTCTCCATGAAAAAATAGTGGGTTTTTTTTTTTAAGGAAAAGGTTGTAAGGAGGAAGGTTTTTATTGAGGAAGGCATGGATTCAGGAAATACAACCTAGGAAAGGATGTGAAGGGAATTTCCAGGGTCGGTGCAGGGCATCTGCTGTGTAGCAGGCCCCACGGGTTACCATTTATGCAGAGGTCAATAGGCAGATGGGAGCGCTCCAGGGAGGGCTGTAATATAAAAGTCATGATTTTAGAAACACTGAATATCAGTTTAACCAAGAATTGTAATAGTAATCTGTTGGAGAGCTAGAGTCTGTAGAAATGGGAATAGGAGCAGTTTGGGATGAAATAGTGGATGGGAAGAAGGTGGAGTTTATTTGTGAACACCACAAATCATGAGCCATAACTTTGAGACAGTTGAGTGGAATGGCAGACCTGAGGAGGGATGTGGCTTGGCCCCACCTTGGTCATCCACGCTAAAGAAAGAGGATTGAAGAAAGGAAGAGAGCAGACTGGTAAGAGTTGATACCTTATCCTAAGTAGATACAGATTTACATCTGCTCTCTTTATTTGAGACACAGATATACCACCATCTGCACTTTCTATACTAAACTTATAAGTAGCCTTTTTTTTTTCTTGTCTTAGAGAATAAACGAAGGGCATTGTATTTCCTCTTGGTGATAAAATGCAGATTTTTCCCACTCAGAGGCTGTAACTGCATTTCTAAAGGTTAAATTGAACAGTTCTCACAGCATAATTTCAGCTGGTGAAATTTGGGAAACTGAAAGTCATTTGATAAAAGAATAATCTCTGAGCCTGTACAGAATTTTCATTTGATTGGGAATTGGGTATTATTTTATTCACATTAAGCCGGATCACAGAATGATTTTATTTCAAGGTAGAAAAGAAATGTCAATAGGCATATGTACTTTGTAGTACTATTTTCATTATTTGATGAGAATATTTCCTCTGTATAGCCAACTGAGGGATGGCATCATGCTTTCTCTTAGCCATTGCCTAAGAATTGATACTTTCTTATGGTGCTTTTGGGAAATGGCTAAGATTTTTTTTTTCTACGCTCTTCTAAACCCTTGCTTTCTCTTCCAAACTATTTTCTGCTTAAATTTTTTTAAAGTGCTTTAATGCACTGAATAGCTAGTTTAGTGGTTTACCTCAAACATAATTACTGAGTACTGAATTTTGAGCTTGTTATTCACTCTGAGCTACATATAAACCATTTGACTAGGAAATTTTGAGTTAAAAATGAAATTCTTTCATAGTCTACCTACCCAAGCCATTTTTTCTTGTTTATTTTTAAATTTAGGCATAACTTATGGAGTTTTGTTAAACAGGTATACACAAAGCCATCACCAAAGTCAAGAAAAGAGGCTTTCATCATCCCCCAAAATGCTTCCGTCCCCTTTGGAGTCAACCCCCAACCCTTCCCCTGGTCTATGGCAACCACTGATCTGCTTTCTGTCCTTACAGTTTAACTTTTGTAAGACTGTCGTAGAAGTGGAGTCATGTATTTGAGATTCATCCATGTTGTTGCCTACTTCCTCTTTATTGTAGAGTAGTATTCTGTCATGTGAGTGGACTACAGTTTGTTTATCCAGACCCCTGTTGAGGGAGATTTCAGTTATGTCCAGCTTGGAGTGATGACAGACGAAGTCCAGGCCATATTCTGGGGATCCTCTTATCTATGTAACAGGATTTGACTTGCTTTTAGTTGGACTGCCACGATTGTTGGGATGCTGCTTGGCATGTTTTCATTCTATACACCTGATTGTGCTTCTCTTCTTAACATTTGCCAAGTCCTGCTTTCTTTTCTCAGTATTGTACATCATGGAACAGAGATAGATGGTGGGCAAGACCAACCAAATAAAAATACTCATAGACCCCTGTCTCTTGCAGGGCTCTAGAGGGCAGGCGCATCCTCAGCGTTTCAAGTCTGATGGCAGAGGAATTTTCCCCTCCATGTTGGAGACACAAAGGACATGGTCAACAGCTTTCTTCTTCCAGTGTGGGAAGCACACCACACTGGCTCCCTCTGCCCTTTGGTCTCTGCTTTTTTAGGCTGCCCTCCCTTAATAATTGGTAAAGAAGTAGAAGCAGGGAAGAAAACTGAAGGTCATGTTCTCTGAGTGTTCTCCCGATTAGAATGCAGCCTCCCAAGTTTAGGGCTTTCTTCCAACCTAGTGCTCCTGCAAATGTCCTCTTGCTTCATGCTCCCAGGAATGGAGCCCAGAGCCTGAAACATGATTTCTCCTACGTTCTGACGTGTTGGAGCCCGAGTGAGGTGCTGTGCCAGCTAACTAAACACTGTGAGAAACTGAAAACCATAAACGACACTTGATGAAAGATTATTGATGGCCCAGCTTCAGCACCTGTTTTTTCTCATGGTTTGTTTCTTTATAATTTTTTTTTCCCCAGAGTGGTTTTCTCTAGGGTTCTCTCCTGTGTTCACTTCATTCCTGTTCAACTTGCACCTCACTGATGTTTACACCCTCTTCCCTTTACAGACACTTCACCACGGAACACTGATAACCAGCCAGGGAGGGGGAGCTTCAAATGTTTAAGTGCTTTGTGGTAATGTTGGAGCTGGGCCTATTCCCAAGTGCCTCCTCCCAGGGCCCCATTTATGTCAAGAGATTATCTTGCTATGCAGCTCGTTCCTCAGAGAGAATCATAAACTCATTGTGTGAATTGAAACATCACATGGGGCCAATAGAGCCCCGTGGTTGGGAAGGAGGAAAAGTGTGTGGTGATGGATGACTTTTTTGCCTTTCTGGTCAGGGATGTAGTCGTGATTTGTCTTCCACATAGTTGCAGAGGTAATTCGCCTGGTCTGGAGAACGCTGACAAGATAGAGATACCTATGATGATGAATTACCACAGTACAGTTTAAAATAACAGAGTGTGTTTGCTTCAGTATCCTTAGCTGTGAGTTCTGATTTCCATGTTCTCTTTTACTCTCTGCATCTGTCCTCTTGTACACATAGACTTTGCTGCTTCAATATTAAGATTGGTTGGACCCAAATAGCATTGTGCTCTGGAGTCCTTGAGCCTCAGGTCAGCCCTGTAGATACGGGATTGTCAGCTCCTTTAGGGGAGAAACGCTCCTGGTTTGCTGGAGTGGGCAGTTCAGACCGCAACTATACCTGCAGGAAGCTTCATCACGTTTGATGGGCCTCTTTCGAGTTCAGTTTCTCAAGTGCTTGTGGAGTTGAATACCCCCATGGTACCATTATAAGCTCTGCATGTATTTGGTTTTAGTTCTTTTTCCTATGATGTTAATCAAAGAGTGATTGTGATGATGGGAACTAATTAGTGAGCTTCGTTATTAGCCGTTCCCATGTGAGACGTGCACGTGATAATCCTGAGTGGTTAATTGTTAACTAATAAGTTTACTGATTCCCATTTCCCTGTGCTGTTTTGTGTGCCATGAGGTTTGCCTCTCACCAGTCCTAACCACGTTAATGCCTACTGTATGGCTATTTTCAGTGGAAAAATCATAGAATTCACTTTGCTAACATCTAGTATAAACGGACAGCCGAAATCCCGGTTCCAGAATTCAGAGAACTTTGATTTATGTAAGTTCTGCTCTTCAAGGATGCAGGGAACCTAGCTGTGTAAGTAGTGTTCTCGTGGACCTCTGTCCTGTGCCTGCCATATAAGGATTCTGCTTTCCTTGTTCTCTTTCCCACCCCACTCCCATTCACAACTTTCCCACTCTCCCAAACTTGGTAATTCATTGTACTCAGTTATTTCAGATGTGTGTTTGCTTACACAGGAGGGTACTTGGTAGAGGTAAGTTGCAGTCTCACTGCTGTAGGGATTTTTTTTTATAGGCATTGACACATGCACCCACATTTACAAGAAATTTAGCCTGACCATCCAGAAGTGAGGGCAGAGTAGGAGTGTATGATTAAGGTGTCTTTATCACCTTTCCCACTCCCTAAGGATCATCCTGCTTTTCTTCAGCGTCCTTCAAAACCCTGCTCCTCCTGTAAGTTTGAAGTATAGATATTCACATTCCTTGAAATGAAGTCACCCCAGGCATGTTTGTTACATCATTACTTTCTCAATTTCAAGGTGCATTGAGGAGGCAGAAACATTCCTTAAAGAGATGCCATCCAAGGCTTCCCTGGTGGCGCAGTGGTTGAGAGTCCGCCTGCCGATGCAGAGGACACGGGTTCGTACCCCAGTCTGGGAAGATCCCACGTGCCGCGGAGCGGCTGGGCCTGTGAGCCATGGCCGCTGGGCCTGCGCGTCCGGAGCCTGTGCTCCGCGACGGGAGAGGCCACAACAGTGAGAGGCCCGCGTACCACAAAAAAAAAAAAAAAAAAATGTAGCTAATACAACCTTAAATTAGCTTTTCTAGGAGTACAGGAAAATACTTACGTTTGGTTTGTTTTGGAGCACAGGTAATGTGAAAACTGCCAGTGCAACAAAGAACACTTATCTGCTCAGCACTGCAGTTACTTCTTGATTATTTACACCAGTGGAGGGGAATGTTAGTACAGAAAACAGAAAACTATAGCTAATTTATCTACGTGGATTCTCAAAGCCTTGAGACTGTGTAACTCAACTATGACAACTATGGCAAATAGATTCCCAGACCTCATGTAAACCAGCCACAGCATAGAAAACCTGAGGATGAGGGACTTAGCAACTAGACTTCTAAGCAGAAATATTTGATATTTAATAGCCTTACCTTGAAGTGAGCATCCTAAGTCTCAATGTTGTTATCTCTTTAAATTTGAGGCCTTTAATCTTTATTTTTAAAAATATGTTTGGAGTTATAAGGAAGTCTGTCACTTCACTAAATAAGTCTTAGAAGGTCCTACTTTGCATTATTGGAAGAAAATTTTAAATGTCGTGTTAATGACATCCTTTGGACTTGATCACTTGGCTGCCCTTGAGATCCACCTGGCATCTTCAGCCCCTCAGTAGGGCCTAAACTGGACTCTCGTATACTGGTTTTCATAGTCATGCTTTCTCTTATTTACCTATAGCTGTAACCTTAGAAATGAGTATTGGAATCTAGCACATTGCTATACTTTCACAGGCTCTTTGGAAGGCAAGTCATTTAGCCATAGCATTTAGTCCATTTTCTAATAATCAAAATTCCTAAAAAAAAAAAAATTTCCATAGCTAAATTAGCAGAGAATGACTTACGGCTGTATCAACTGAGGGAGCTTGTCAATCTGCCTTGCCAGTCTTTTCATTTGAGCCACTGAAACAAATATTAAAGGTTTCAAGAATTTTTGTATTGCAAAGAAATTTGCCAAGCAAAGGAACAGCTTGAGATGACAAGGAAAGACAGACCCCATTGTCTGCCTGTGACTGAGATTTGAAAGAGTTGACATCTTTTGGTGATTACATTCTATTTAATTGGCTTTATAAGAATTTTTTATTTCTAAAACTCTGCCACCTTGGACAAGATTTCCATCTTTTCCTTTAACAAGTGGTCCACGGGCATATCACCTGCTCCAGGCCTTTGGAGCATTTGCCTCAAGAGGATGGGGAGCTCCACGTCTTATCTTACAGTTTTGCCTCTGGAAAGAGACATGGCCAATTGTGGTGGGCTTTTAAAATTTGCTTTCATGCCTTCGATTGTCACAGTTGGCTTTCACTTCTAATCTTTGTCATAATCGATGGCATGTCACATTCTCTTTGCTGTCCTCCCCTGTATTTCTGGAATAGGACTAAGTTGTAGGTTGAGACTTAGGAAGAGTGAGGGACATCCATTGGTTTATTTTTATCTATCTGTCTGTCTCTCTGTCTTTGTGTCTTACATAGCTAATAGTAGGGCCCCTTCGTTTCTCCTTGATTCTCTGAGTAAGTATGTCTCTTTATTAAGTAATCATTGAGCAAAATAGGAGAATCTGCTGCAACTTACTGTTTTAGTATTAACATTAAAGGTGTACCTGTGCGTGTGCTGTTTTATTCCTGTAAGCATCTTTTTCTCAGGTAACTACGTCCAAGAGACAGTGATGAGCAAATGTCTATTTCTGAAAAATATAGATTACTGCAGTCTTGAGGGAAGGCCTTCTCTTTAGAGACCTTAAGTTGCCTAATGATTTGTGATAATCAATTTGATAATTGTTGACTTATTGCCTCAGCTCAGGAATAATGTCCCAGATTTATTCTAGTATGCAAGAGGATTTTAATCAGGTAGTGCCTTCTTTCCCATGGAGCATTTGTCTTGCTTGGCTGTTCTGGACTTCAGCCAACTGCCAGAAAGGCGTTTTCCCACTGTGTGTGGATAATAGAATGCGTATTTGCTTAAGTGTTCATTGGGGGAGTTTCCAACCCACTAAAGCTCACTGTTACCTTACCTTTTACCAGGGTGCCCTTAGAAACACTGAGAATGGATGACTGTCTCTCCTTTTCTCTGGGAGTCTGTTTGAAGGGAAGGATGAATCTCATTACTATAAATATTGTTTTCATCCCAGCCTACCTCACTGCTTCTGAATTAGAGGAGCCCCTTTGGCTGCTGTGAAGACGCTCAAATACTTGATGACTTGTTAAATTTTTATTATCTGATGTGCATGAATTTAAGTGCAATAGCTCTGCCGCTCAGAGTTAGGAAGGAAGAGCTTGGCGAGTGCAGACGGCTTCTGTCACCTGAGTCAGGAAAGTGTGCAGAGCTTGCTGTCCTCAGAGGGAGTTTGCCAGTGGGCTGGCTGCGCTGAAAACCTCCGGAATTCATCCAGTGACTAGTCCCCCAGCACGTGCCGTGTGATACTTCGATGCTTGCTTACTCTATCATCTGTTTAATTAGCTTGAGAGACTGAAAGGACTTGATGGCTCTTAGCTCCTCCAAGGCTGAGAGCTCCGGGGTTCAGAAGGCCCACGATTTGGCACTCTTGAGGGTGGAATGCACGCAGTTTGTGTTGATGCGTGAAAAAAGTTTAAAAAGCCCTGTGCAGCTTCATGTGTTTTTATTGTTTCTATAATTATCTGGGCTGACATGATGCAGTATTTACTGGTCCCTGTGGTTCACATCCTGCTGTTGCAGATTTCCCAGGCTGGGAACAGGAGCAGTGTGCCCCAGGTCCTGGCTCATCCCTCAAAAGCGTGGGGAGCAGGCCTTGCAGTATCGGTGCCCAAAGAAGGCTGCGCTCTCCTCCTTGTTAGGAAAACATAGCCTGTTAAAGTTGGAAGATGAACTGTTTGGGGTTTCCTGGGAAAGGGCTTTAGGGGCTGTATCAGGAGCCGGGTGTCACAGGGTTTTTTTGTTCGTTTGTTTGGGTTTTTTTTAATGAAAATTAAAGGTTAGATTAATCTCCAAAGAAGGTGAGTATTGGTCTTCTCCCCTGAATTTTATGTAGAAGGAAGAAGAGCTCTTTTTCCTATTCCAGAGAAGGAGTGAAATTCTCATTTCAGGCCACCGTCCTAACTTTTTTTTTTTTTTTTTGCGGTACGCGGGCCTCTCACTGTTGTGGCCTCTCCCGTTGCGGAGCACAGGCTCCGGACGCGCAGGCTCAGTGGCCATGGCTCACGGGCCCAGCCGCTCCGCGGCATGCGGGATCTTCCCAGACCGGGGCACGAACCCGCATCCCCTGCATTGGCAGGCGGACTCTCAACCACTGCGCCACCAGGGAAGCCCCGTCCTAACTTTTATATCCACTTTAGTAATTGAACAGAGGGGAGAAGAGAGTGAGAATGTTCTGGAAGCTTTTGATTAACTATATTTCTCCTATGAAAGTCACATCAGTATCCTGTTTTTGTCCTGGTTTCAGAAATGTCTGATATTCTAGGGTTTTTCGCCCAGCCTCCTGTGGTCTGCCAGACTTTTTACCCTAGACCAGAGAGAAAGAAACATTTACCTAGATTCCATTACTTTTCTAACGATCCTTCTTTTCTCCCCCAGGACACCCAAAAAGCAAAGCAGTTTCTGCCCTTCCTGCAGCGGGCAGGTCGTTCTGAAGCCGTGGTGGAGTATGTGTTCAGTGGGTCTCGTCTCAAGCTGTATTTGCCAAAGGAAACTTGCCTTATCACCTTCTTGCTTGCAGGTAAGTCTTCTGTGTTATGTGTTGTTCTGAAAATTCTTCTTGGCGCTCGGAAGTCATCCCTGGAGGTCACATGCCCTCCTTTCTACAGGACTTGGAGCCCACGTAGGTGCTTCAGCCTCTAATTGAGATGTGAACACAGAGTTCCTAGGTTTGATCCCACTGTTACTGCAGACCCCGCACTGGTCCTGTCCTGCCTCTCATTCCCGCCAACCACAGGACGGAGGAGTGCAGGACAGCTAACAAGACAGCCCGTATCCTCACACAGCCTGAGTGAAGGGAATTCCAGACATAGGAAAACATTAATGATGGAGTGCTCACGGTTGGTGTTGCCCATTTGGGATGGACCACCCTGCTGTGTTAGTCACGGGGCAAGGCCACAGAGGCGCCGAGACACTCTGCCCTTGTAGCTCCACAGGCAGTGCCACTTGTGCTCTTTTATTCTTTTCAAGTGTCCTTAGGATCCAAATCCTTTGTGAAACCCCAGATGTGACATTACCTTCACAGGCCCCTGCGTCCCTGGTATTTCCCTCTTGCACTGAGGGTGCCACGCCAGGGCAAGGCTTCCTCCTTTACTTTGCTGACTGACTGTCCATCTTTCTTATCCTGTCTTATCTAGTAACATTTCACAAGCCAGCAAGTCTCTGTGTGAACTGTGCTCTTTGAGAAATTTACTTGTGTGCATTCAAGGAGCAGACAGTTTCATTTCTTCCCTGCCGGCAGACAAGAAAGTTATTTGTTTCCATCAGTACTTCGCAGTTGTGGTCTTTGAGGGAGAGGGTCACCCCACCCCGATATACATTCCCAAAGATTGTATTCCATTGTGTTTACCCACTGCACGCCACCTCCTCTGAGGCCAGCCTGTTGCCTCCGCACTACTTCTGTTGAATCCTGGGGTAGAATTTGCCATGGGGGAAGAGAACTGGGGGCCGTGTTTGCCATCCCCTGCCAGATCGCCTCAGCCTTGCTCTCCTTGAAGGCACTGACGGTTTCTTCCCCATAAGGGTCTCCCTCAGGCCCCAACTAAATGGATTGTTAAGTGTGATTAGTCACTCACCTAGCGCGAGGCCGTGAAGCTCACTGTTGCTGCTTGGCCCTCACTGCACCGTGAGGCTCCTGAGCTCTCTTAAGAGGTTACTGATCACTGCCCAGCTCTGCAGGCTTTCTGCAGCTCAGGGGCAGCTCTAGGGAAGAAAGGCCGCAAGAAGTCCATACCTCACCGAAGGGCTGTTCTCTCGTGTCTGCGAATATGAGTTGTAAGTAAACTGAGGGGCAGGGTGGCAGTGTGTGTGAGTCCTTTCATGGAGCCATTTGTGCCCTTTTTCTTAAGATTTCTGTAGCGGAGGAGTTTCTTAGCAGTGAATTCTTGTTACAGGTTTGAGGTATATATTCAACTCATTCTTTGCTCTCTGCCTGCAAAACAAAAGCATCCTTTTGGCAGAGCTTTATCCCAGAGGTGTGAAAGAGAAACAGTATTATTCTTTCCTGGAAACCTGGCTGCAGATCTATAGGGGAAAGAAAACATTGAAGTTCTGGCTTCCAAACTTAAAACCACCTGAATGGAGCCAGCTCAGAGCTTTAAACCTGTCTTGCCTGGAGTTTTTCTGCAGAACCCTTCTGGTGGTACCTTGCTGAAACACAAGCAGCCTGATCACGCAACTCAGCATCAGCCGGTTCCTCTGTGTACTTGGCATTATTCTAAGCTTAGCAATTCAAAAGGCATTGCTTGAGTTAACTTACACTGTGAAAGATAGATTACAGAAGCAAATTCCTGGTAAAAATACAAGCTTTTGCATTTTTCTCCTGCCGTACTCTATGCAGTTGTATTATGCATCTTCTGATTTCTTTAGAAACCTGACAGGGATACAGGACATTAAAAAGTTGGAAAAGAAAGCTGGCCTCGGTTTGAATCATGGCTCTGCTCTGTACAAGCAGGGGACTTTAGGGAGGTTTGTTTTTTGGGGTTTTTTTTTTTTTTTTTGACTCTCTTCAGACGTTAGTTTACACATCAGTTAACTGGAGAAAGTTTCTTGCCTCTCAGGATGTATAAAGGTTTAGAGCAAGCCTGCCATCAAGTAGAGCATCAATAAATGTTTCCTTCCTGTTCTTCTCACAAAGACTTAGTGAATTCATAACTAGAGCTTTCCTTAACTCTGTATAGAATGGCACAGTTGTGCAGTATGTGTGCACGTACCTGTGGCTCTACCACAGAGACTTTGACCTCCCCATTAATTCAAATAAATCAAGAGAAGGAGCTAGGAGCTGTCCTAGCCTCCTCCTGACTAAGCAAAATGCTCACTAAGAGAAAAGCTACTGGCTTTCCTCTTTGAGTCTGGAGCAAAGAACTCTGCATCCTGGTAAGACACAGTCCTAGGTCTTAAGCTCTAGAGGGAAGACAGATACATGAACAAACTGTAGTGTTAGGTGTTAGGTGAGAAAATAGAATTATTTACAATGCACAGAAGTAGCACACAGGAGAGAATGGTTGGTTAGGTGGAGATCAGGGAGTGTGTATCTGAGCTGTGTTTTAAAGGACAAATAGGAGTTTGCAATGTTGTAAGGATAGGACGGGAGGGGAGGAAGAGAGGAATATTCTAGATAGAGGTACCAGCAGGTATACAAAGATGTAGAGGTGTGATGCATTCTGATGTGTCCAGGAAACCATGAATCCTTTGGTATTGGTGGGGTATAGTGAAGAGTGGGGTGAGGCTGGAAACACAGATGGAAGCTAGTCTTCTGTGGAATATACTGTGGACCCTCGGAGGCGCTCAAGGTATCAGGGGTGTGTCATGCTCACACTCGTGTTAAGAAAGTTTATTTTGGTAGATACATTGGTATACATGAGGCTGGAGGCTGGGAGAGTGGTTAAGAAGCAAGAGGGATAGAGGCCCAAAATCTGGTGATGGAGGAGAGGAGAGATTGGAAGAGTATTTAAGAGGAAGACTTCCTAATTCAGGGAATGACTGAGGTTTTTTGGTCAAGGATGGAGGATGACATTGAGTATGGGAAAGAAAGTAAACAGGTCCAAGGCTTGAGTTATTGGGCAGATTTTGATGTCCACCAGCAAGGGTGACACTAAGAGTAGGTTCTTGGAACAGATAGTTGGTGGTCAGAGGATTAGATGGAGAATCCTCAGAGAGCAGTCTTCTGGAAGTCAAGGGAGGGAAGAATTCCAAGGAGTCAGCAGTGTCGGGTTTTACCTTAAAAGATCACGTAGTTAAAAACTAGGGAGTGATTTTATACTATTGATTAACTGGTAAGTCACAGATGATCTTTGTCAGTACGATTGGGGAGTAAATGTAGGCAATAAGGAACAGAATTTAAAATAGACTGCTCTTCACAACAATCTAATAGAATGGAAAGAGGAGTACAGAACAGTGAATGCTAAAGGGTCAAGGGAACATTCTGAGGATGTCAGCATCTTGAGTACTTTTTTTTTTTTTTTTTTTTTTTTGTGGTACACGGGCCTCTCACTGTTGTGGCCTCTCCCGTTGCGGAGCACAGGCTCCGGACGCGCAGGCTCAGCGGCCATGGCTCACGGGCCCAGCCGCTCCACGGCATGTGGGATCTTCCCAGACCGGGGCACGAACCCGCGTCCCCTGCATCGGCAGGCGGACTCTCAACCACTGCGCCACCAGGGAAGCCCTTGAGTACTTTTATAACTGATTCTTAGGATTGGTGCAGAACATGGCGTGGATACTTGGAAAAGCTATTCAGTGTACCTATTGTCTTCATAGTGCCAGTTTTAGACTGTAAAACTCAACAAAGTCTCCTTGGCTAATGAGGATATAAAAGAGATGAAGTGAGAAGGTATCAGGAACTTGAGAGGCACTGGTCTGAACAGGAACTCAGAAAGGGTACAAGTAAATGATTGCTAAGGCAGTGACCCTGCAGAGACGGAATGAATGCGATGGAGAACATGGCTGGAGGATCCTAGAGAGAGGGGTCCCTCGGTCATCCGGGACCAACCACAAAGCTGAACGTCAGCGTAGACAGACACGATGCTTACGCCGTGCAGCTGCTCACCTGGAAGGTGTTCCTCATGGCACGGCTTGGCAGCTCTCTGTGGAATGTGCCCTGCACCCTGTAAAATTGACGTCTGCTGGAAATGACGTTAGGGTTGTGATTCTCAAGGGGAGAGTCAAGATAATTGTTCAGCAATCCCATATGTGCTGGTATCATCACTCCCAGCCTTTTGGAGAGCCCTCTGGATTTCAAGGTGGGGTGGACACTTTCCGTTTTTACGTGGCCTTTTTTGGGCAGACGGCCCCGCAGCTTGATAGGGAGTGGCATTTGGCCCGAGCCAGCTGGCCTCTCCGTCATGGTTCCTGCACCCCTGCATGTGGAATGATTGCTTGGTCAGATGGGATGGCAGGTGGGGCTGGGCAAAGTCAGCTGTAGCTAAGAGGCCAGCGCCTCCTGAGAGCTCTTGCCCTTCAGTCCTCTGAGCACCTGGCTTAGGTTCAGCCGGTGAGCAGGTGACCTTACCGCCTCAGAACTGAGACGGTTCAAGGTCCCCCCGCCTGCTGCTGTGGCCTCCTCCTAAGTGCACTTATTTCAGTCTCAGAGGCAGTCACAGGCAGTTCTTGTCCTGAGTTAACAGAAAGGTCAACATTCCTCAGGCCCCCAACACTTGTTTAAAAGCATCCTTTTTCCTCATCTAGCATTTAGTGAGCTCCATACATTTCCTTCTCTTAGAACAAAAGCAGTTTACCTTCAGTCTTTATTTTTAGTTCATTTTCACTTGTCCTGTGTGTCTGTCACCTTTTACTTAGTATCTCGTCTAAAGGAATACTGAGGCACATATTTGCAGATTGCTTGGCCCATGATTCACATTTTTATTTCAAAGCACCAGTGGGCCTGGAGTGTGTGCCTTATTGCTGTGACCTTTATATTATGTTGCCTTATTTTGCATTACTTTCTTAGCTCTGGGCTACTTGGGTCATGCTGAGGGCACCAGTTCAGGAAGTTGTCCTGTTGGCTAAGCATAGCAGGTGTCAAGTTAGTGCCTGTAAACCAAATGCCTGAATGAGAAGAGGGTAATAATTTGAGGTTTCAGTGTAAAGTAATCTAAGGAGTGTTGTGTCAGATATTTGGAGTCTTCTAACTCACTGAGCCTACCCCATTTACATTTCCGTGTTTGTTCTTAATGGTGGGACAGCAATAGGTGAGAGGAATTGTGGATCGAGACAGGTTTGGCATGGTGGGGAGTGGATGTCTGTCACCTGGGGTGGAAATCACTGTACAAACCACCTAGAATGCGGCAGCCACCTGGCAGGGGGTTTCCATGTGGATCACAGCAGGTGACTTATAATTAACCAGTTACTTAATCATATGAAACAAGACTAGAAAATGAGACTTTTCTTTGCCTGCCCTTTGGCATTTTTCAATTTTTTTTTCTCTTTGATTACAAGTCCCCTCTTGAAGCTGCCTTATGACAAGGGAGGCAATAAGGAGAGGTCCTAGATGTCTGGGGTTTGATAAATGGTGGCGGGTATGTGCATGATGAGCTAAAGGGCTGGCTCTGTGTCCTTCCACCCTGAATGCCTTTGAACAAAGTACCTCATTTCCTTCTGTCTCCGTAATGTCTCTTCTCCAGCCAATCCTAATAGGAATATCAACTGCCTGTTTCAGTAGACCAGGAACTTTACTGAGAGAGGAGAGGGAAGGTGAACAGGAATATCCTCCTCATCTCCTGGCCCCAGGAATGGTGGATCCCCATTGATTACCAGTGCCTAACCAAATTAACACAACACCAATGTATGTTTAAGTGAGAAATCCCATTCTGCTGTCACAGAGGTGCTAATGAATCAGGCTGTTATTATAGTTGTGTTTGCTGGGCTTCTATCCTTAATTAAGCAGTTACAGGGTCTGCTGATACTTATGAATTCTTCTCAGTTACTTTAATTGAATTGCAGCTTAATGGGTATTTGTAAAGTGGAGTATTCTTTCTCCTGCGACTTGCCCATTTGGTTCTGTCTCTGCCTCCTACTTGCTTCCAGTTGGGTCCCATTCCTGGAAATGGGCAGCTTGACATGAAACTTTTCTAGGGCTGCTCTAGTTGTTCACTTTTAAAGGTATCATTGTGAATTATACGAATTACATTCGTGTCAGAAGGTCCTCTAGGGTCCCTTGTCAGAAAATATTAGCACAATAAGCAGGTCTGGGGAGACTTTTTTAATGAGGCCAAGGTTTTTGTAAACACACTAAAAGAAACACAGTCTCTGATAGCTTGTGGATGATGCTTAAATTAATCAGATAATTTCTGCTTTCTTGAATGTCTTTTAGTCTAATAGTTGAGACAGCCATATGAAAAACTTTTAACAGGGAAAAACAAAATGGAGCTATGAAAAGTATAGGCAACATACCATGAGAATGCAGAGGAAAGAACAGTCAATTGAGGAATGGAAAAGACTTCCCAAGGGAGATGGTATTTGAGCATCCAAGAAGATCTGGAACATTTTCTTTTGGCAAGCTGGGTGTGATTCATTTAGGCCAAACAACTTTGCCTGTATCGTTAGCTCTCAGGAAGAGTCGCGTAAAGAAATGGATGGACTCATCAATCATTTTTCCCTCTGCTTTTGTCTGGTCGTGTAAATCTCCTTCTTGGGTCTCCCGCCATGGAACATTCGGTGCTCTGCCCTTAGCTCCCCGTCTCTGCAGGCAGACCATCACCCATGGTCACGTGGATGGAAGTGCAAGCCTACTATTACAGCCTGATTATCTTCCATCTTTAGATTGTGAATCATCCCCAGAATGAGCCTCCTCATGTTTGTGGGTCACTCGATTGAGTGGCTATTTAATAATTTTTTTACATCCACTGGGCACTTTGCTAGGAATATTGAAATGCGTAAGATATGGTGCCAGCCTTCAAGCAAAGTACTTGTATCTACCGAAGTACAGGATATATAGACATGAAGAAAAAAAATATTTGTGAGAAGTATAAGGGGAGGAGAAACAATTCCTAGCCTTTTATAAAATTATTCTTCTGTGATACTGTCAAAAAGGCTAAGGCAATCCTGATTCATAACCCGGAAGTACAGTATCCAGAGAGGGATAGAACCAAGTGCTGGCTCAGCCGCGTCAGTTCAGGCCTGGAGTGTGATGTTCCATCTGAAGACCACGCTTTTAGGGAGGACATCAGCAAACTGCAGAAGGGTCAGAAGACAGTGACCTGGGTGGTAAGACACCTAGGAAGGCTGGTACCCAAGGACCAGTAGAGGCATCAAAGGAGACGTACAGGACACAGTCGACTGTCTCAGGGTAAAAAAGGTAAGTGTTCAATTTTTTTCAGTAGTCATTTTAATTTTTTTTTTGATTGAGACAGTAATAAAGACATCAATAAAAATAAGATTTGTTCAGCATGGTTTAATGGCAGCCACAGACCTTGGAGCTAGAACATTCTTGCTCTCCTGCTTCCTAGTTAATGATTTCCATTAGACTGGCCTGCTTATCTTGGTGTGATGCTGGGACCTAGAGGTGAGGGAAGCAGCAAGGCCCATATGGCAGTTCCCAGCCAGTCAGTCCAGAGACTCCAGCAACTGAGGGGGAGAGAGTCCTAGTGGTGGCCCTACCTTCTGCAGAGTCAGTCTGAGGGGTGGCACAGCCTCCCAATTGGGATGTTCTGCCCTCATCATCTCAGTTGGGTTTCCCGTGCCAAGAAAAGAAAGATGTTGATTTATCCTCAGTTTCTGGATAGGCCCATTGATTGCCTCTGGGTGGATAGGTCAAAGGTAAGTGAAAAGAACCCTTGCCTCCTAAGTCCTCTGACTTCTGCCTTTTACTCTTGCTGCTCTGGAGTTTTGATATCAATGAGATAAGGGGAAAATACCCTGCAGAGGTATCAGGCCTGTTCTCTGCAGCGCTTATGAGGGCCAGTAGAGTGGTACAAGAGGGTCAGACCTGTGAGTTTTTCCCCAAGGGTTCCTTTTTCCGTTCCTTCTCCTCCCCTCCTACTCTAAGGTTCTTTCTGAGTCTGTTAAAGATTATTTAGGCTGCCTTCCACCTGGTGGGCATGGGGGGAAGGAATGGAAAGCTTACAGAGCTCTGATGGCTGTTCTTTGCTGGAGTCTTTCCAATACCAGCACCTGTCTCTGGTTGTGCCCTGATGCCTCGGTTCTAATCCCATTCTTGTGGCGTCCCCAGAAAAATAAGTTTCAGTGTGAATATTTCAATGCCATCTTGTCAGCCTATTGGCATTTTCCACCAGCCATTTAGTAGTAATGGTAGCAAGCAGCAGCATCCATAATTGGGCTACTCACCACATCCCCACCCTGAGGGGGTGTCTATTTGGCCAGCCTAAGAGTAGGAAATGGCGTGTCCTGGATGCAGGAGAGGGAGTGTAAATGGTGTGGTAATTTGAAATTAAAGGGAAATGCTTGGAAATCTGGTAATGGGCAGCCCTGGGGTGAGCAGTGTGCACTGTGCCCATAAGACTTAATCTTGGTTGCTATGGGAACCACCTTTCACATTCCCCTTTCAAACAGATATGACTGGATTTTATTTATTTTTATTTTTTTAAATAGATTTATTTATTTATTTTTGGCTGTGTTGGGTCTTCGTCGCTGCACGTGGGCTTTCTGTAGTTGCGGCAAGCGGGGGCTGCTCTTCGTTGCGGTGCGTGGGCTTCTCATTGCGGTGGCTTCTCATTGCAGAGCATGGGCTCTAGGCGCACAGGCTTCAATAGCTGTGGCTCGCAGGCTCAGTAGTTGTGGCTTGGGAGCTCTAGAGCGCAGGCTCAGTGGTTGTGGCCCACGGGCTTAGTTGCTCCACGGCATGTGGGATCTTCCTGGACTGGGGCTCGAACCCATGTCCCCTGCGTTGGGAGGCAGATTCTTAACCACTGCGCCACCAGGGAAGCCCATGACTGGATTTTAAAAAGCAAAAAAGTTCTTCATCATTGAAAAGCGTCTTTGCCCCCAAGCCCCAGGTCTTTGCACACCTTGGGTTCTTTTCAGAAAGTTTTCCTGAGGCTTCCCCAAACTAATGGGATGGATTTGCCAGAGTCTCTTCCTGCCCCTTTATATAACAGCACTGACATGGGCATTAGAACACCTGGTGTCCAGTATGGGCAGCTAGCCCAAGCATACTCTCCTGTTGCCCCTGAGGGGGCGCCACGGGTTTCCACTTAAGGAACTGGATAGGACCACTGGTCACATCATGATGGGCTCTGAGGAAGCCCAAGGAGCTGTGCTCGGTCTCAGTGCCATGGGATTGGTCCCAGATCCTGATGTAGGGCTGCCAAACACAGACCTTGTAGGAGCAAGAACAATTCACAAAAGTTCCTTTCATATTTGGAAGGCATCTGAGACACAACCGCATTCTCAGTCGTGGTTTTTCATCATTAGAGCTTTTTCCCATTTATTTAAATTACCCACTTAATCCAGACCTTATATATTTTCAGGGGTTTTTTTTCTTTTTTTTTTAATAGATTTACTTAATTAATTAATTTATTTATTTATTGGCTGCTTTGGGTCTTCCATGGCTGTGCATGGGCTTTCTCTAGTTGCGGTGAGCTGGGGCTACTCTTCGTTGCGGTGCGTGGGCTTCTCATTGCGGTGGCTTCTCTTGTTGCGGAGCACGGGCTCTAGGTGCGTGGGCTTCAGTAGTTGTGGCACACGGGCTCTAGAGTGCAGGCTCAGTAGTTGTGGTGCACGGGCTTAGTTGCTCCACAGCATGTGGGGTCTTCCTGGACCAGGGCTCAAACCAGTGTCCCCTGCATTGGCAGGTGGATTCTTAACCACTGTGCCACCAGGGAAGCCCCTGTTTTCAGGGTTTTTTTAAACCATCCTTTGCCTATGATAAAATAAATGAGAATCTACGTCTCTATTCAGCGGCCTTTGATTTCTGGACATACAGCTCCCTGCAAAGTTGACTTACAGGCTTCTAAATAGGCTTTGGAGAAACTTTCTGTCTAAGCTTTTTGGATTCCCTATAGTTTTCCTTATTATACTCACGCTTTACAATTAGCAGTCCTGAATAAACCCTAGTAACTCCCATGCTTACCTTCACTATATGTAGGAAGATATTTAAATGGACTAGTTAGTTAGTCTACGGCGGGTGGAGAAGTTCCCATTTCCCTGCCCTGGTGTGCCTCCTCTTCCTGAGCTTGTACATCTGCTAGTGATTTTTCTAGGGTTAATTTGGGTGTTTTTATTTTTAAATTGGAACATGGTGTCTGTCTCTTCTCTGTGTGTGTTTTGGATGCAGCCCCTGTGCTAGGCATGCGGTTATTAACTCTACTGATATACCAGTTCGCTCATTAGCATTTGCATTTTAAATTACAAGCTAGAGCAGACGACATTTATGCTATATTTGTACCACTGCCTTCTTCATGAATGATGTCGTATGTGCAGGGACTGCAGAAATAACTCCTCTAGGGCCCTGAGGTATTTTAGTCTCTTCTTCAACAAACTATTTCTTTTTTACTCTTGATTCTCACTGTTTGATGGAAAAGAATTTAAAAATTCCCCAAGTTTAGCCTTATTTGTGAGTACTGCTGATTAGGATGTGCTGATGACAGACCAGCCCTTCATATCGAAAGAGGCCTACTGCATGGAGTGGCCTCTTTCCCTTTCACGTGATGCGCCTGATGAGCAGTCTGCTTTGACTAGAGAGGAGGGAGTTTCTTCCCCACAGTTTGGGGGGTGGGGAGACGTGGTAACAGATACTTGTTTTCGCTTCTATTCAGGCTCACACCCCTCTCTTCTATAGTTGAATAGTCAGAGGTTATTTTTTAACACCTGTTATTGCTTGGCGCTGCAAGGGGAAAGAGAGGGAGATAGTATATGCCTTCAAGGAGCTTCTTTTTGACAAGAAACATTTAGATTACACCCCAGTACAGCACATACTTAAATAAATGCCAGTAGTCAAGTTCTCTTCGGGGAACTCTTCCTCTTGGCACATGGAGACTCCACCGCCTAGATCATAAGAACCAAGTCAGAAGTGCCCAGTCATGGATTGTGGACCTGGGAACCGAGCCTCCTAGGCTGAGGCGTGCCCAGCTGTGCCTCAGCCAGGGTTTGGCTGGTTTCTGGCAGCATATTGAGGGCCGGAGTAAAGCTCTGGTAGACAGCTGTGCATTCACATCATTGTGCCCTTTCTTTGTGGTAACAAATGTTGGTTCTCTGAGGTCTGTCACAGGGACCCTTCCTCTTGGTGAATTCTGGCTTTTAAAACACATCATGAAAAATCCAGGGAAGTCACACTGGAAAATAGATGTGCATTCTAGGTAGTAAATACAGAGGTAGGTAGCAATTCTTTATCCATTCTGTCTTGCCCATCAGCTTTTCAGAAGAAGTTTAAAAGTTTGAAAGGTCAATGGGCACGACAAACTTCATGAAGAATTGTTACCTACCTCTGTATTTCTTTTCTTCCATGAGAATGGTTTGTGTTTCATGTCTGATGTACCCTGTTAGGCGTGTCCTTTAGTGGCTTCCATGAGCTCTGGCCTCCAAACACGGGAGCCTCAGTGTTTATGTGTTTATTTATGTTTTTCCCTCGTCTCTAGTTTCTTTTGATCTCTGTTCCTGTTACCTGGCAAAATTGTTCTCCAGAAACTGAGTCTAACAACGCAAGTATAGATGGCATGGAGGAGATGAGCGGGTCCCTGGAGTGTTTGGAGTAATAAGCAAAGCATGAGATCCAGTGGCTGGCGTCACGGTGAAAGTAGGGGGCAGATGAAGGTTCCTTGGGGTTGTATGGTGGCAGGCATCTAGATGGTACTCAGAGTGTTCAGAGTCTCATTTGTGAATGCTGCATGAGGATGCTGGTGGAAACAGTTGAGACAAACAGCTCACTAAAGACCCAAGGAATCCCACAGACTCTTTCATGTTTTCATGACATCTGTTATCAGGTGAAGGACTGCTTGGTGCCCATCACTTCCCAGCCTGCTGGGGCTCCAGAGGAGAGGGGACGGGGTTGACTGCCTGAGCTCCCCCAGCTGCCGAGCCACCCAGCCCCCTCGCAGTTCCCTGCACCTTCCTCCACTCTGTCCACGGGTTCTGACAGAGACCTTGAACTAAGTGGGTTAGGAACAAACTGCTTGAATGCGTTTGTGCAGATAGCTTCTCTCACCGGCTCTCTGAAGTGCTTTTTGAAATACACGGGAGCCCTTTGTAAGCTGCTTTATAAGCTGTGAAGTCCATTGTCACCGTTCTCTGCAGCCAGCATGTCTCTAACCTAAGTAATGTGGACTTGGCTCCTGGACAGGGCTGGGGATTGGCACCGTCAGCAGCAGCGCTGCCCTCCAGAGTCACCAGCAGCTGTTGCAGGTTGGAGGATTTGCAGAAATTGAGATGGCTGTTCCCAGATATTGGCACTTGCCTGGTGATGAATGACGTGTCTGTGCGCGGGTACTCTGTATGCTTTCCTTCGGCCTTTTCTTCTCAGCCCCAGATTGTGGCGCCCGCTCAATGGCCCCGTTGTGGAGGAGGGTGCTGAATGGAGGGGTGAGTGGCCCGCCTCTCCCGCCATTCCCTCCCTCCATTGGCCTGAACTGAGACAGTAAGAATAGCTCTTTGATCCTCTGAACTGGTTCTTGGGGCAGGAATTTCGTGGCACATCTTGCAGATGCCAAGGAGCTAAGAATCCAACCTTCCGAGGCCAGAAAAATGAACTTCACCTGAAAGAGAGCCACGTGATCATCCCCACTTCCATTACTCTGGTGTCCTTTTGCCTTAACCCACGCATCTGTACCAGAGTGGCCAGAAAAGGTCTATTCTGATAAAGTCATTAATGGGTGGTATGTTTATTTCTGATGTGCTTGCCCAAGAGTGAAATTTTTAGGGGTTTGCGCCACTTTGTATGATTCCTTCCTATCACACAGTCATGCATATTCACGTATGCATATGCTGAAACCGGTGTTACAATGCCATCTCCTTAGAGATTAAACTGCAAAGAAACTGTCATGAATGACCTCTTTTAAGAGACTTGCACCCTCCCAGCTCTAACGTCTGCTGTGGTTCTCACATGTCACCTTTTAATTTTGTCTACTTGCTACTGTCTGAAATTTTCTAGTTTACTTATTTGTTTGTTTTCGTGACTCTTCGTATCACCAGAGTGTAAGATGCTTGAAGGCAGGGACCTTGTCTTGTGACTGCAGAATCCCTGTACTAGTGCCTAGAACAGCACCTAATCCGGAGTCAGCATTCACTGGACAGTTCTTGGATGGATGAATGTATGGATGCACACTGGTTCTGGGCTAACACTTATTAGCTTATTTGGAAATTCTGAAAACAAAATAACAACACTGTTACCATGGAGAATGAGTGCTAGAGCCACAGCAGCCCTAAAATGGAAAACAGAGGACCAAACCGGGTGCCTGTCTAGAGAACTGGACTAAGGCTTAAAACTGCCCCTCAAAGTCACATAACCTCTCTGGGCCTTGGACTTTTTCAAAGAGTGAGGGGATCGGATTAGGTTTCTCTCGAGATTTGAATCTCTAATAATAATAATAACCGTAGTGAGTATTATACGCTGTGAATTAACTCATTTAAACCTTACCACAGCTGTTAGGTGGATACCATTACAATCCCCATTTCATAGATGAGAAGACTGGGGCCTAGGAAAGTTAGCTTCCTAAATAAAGAGCAGAGCACATTTTCTTGATCTTATCCTATGTGCTGTCATTTAGGATGTGTTGTGCAACTTGACATTGAATGTACTGAAGGTCTTACCTCTTCTGTTTTTCCAGTCTTCCATCCATTCATTTCATCTGCCCGTGCTCTCTTGTTGGCTAGGAATCAACCAGATGCCCCCTTTCTTCTGGGATGACCAAAAGCAAAGCTTAAGGGGATGGTGGTGGCCCTCTTCAGGAAATGTAGTAATGTGGATATGAGATTTTAGTTGTTTTAGAGTTTGGATTTGTTTCTTGGCCCCAATAGGAACACACCTAAGCTGAGAGCATGGCTAGGACATGTGACTGGGGAGGAGAGAGAGAGCAGGTCAGACCTGTGGGATGGGTTTATGAGCAGGGGCATTTATGGACAAATTAAACTTTAGCCCTGAGTAAGCAAAGTCCTAAGCCAGTTATTACTGCTCTGGCACTTCTAATGGGCCCTATGCAACCCTTATAAATTATTCAGCTGCTTTACTAAGAAAAGGCCGAGCTACTTGCCTAGTCCTGGTGATTCTTCAATAGAGCTCAGAACAGGTTAGAGGGGCAGCGGTACTTACCTCCAAGGAACCCTCCTTTCTCATATGGAGATGAAAGGGTTAAACTGACTACCTCAAGTAGCAGAGTTTTGACAGATAATGCATAAAACTGTTAATATTGGAGATAGACAAAGGGCTTTCCTCTGAGGAGATGCCTGCCAAGGTGCCCTGGACTGTTAGATCTGATGCATATTTCACAGTGTCTTGATTATGGTGGTTAAATGTCCCAGGATATCTAGCACTTAAGCATGAGAAGTTGTTGGGTTTTTTTAAATAATACTCATAACATTTTATTTTGTTATAATTTCAAATTTACAGAAATGTGACAAGAACTGTGCAAAAATCTTTCCGTTACTTTTGTTGAATTGTTAACATATTGCCTCATTTGCTGTCAGTGTAGTTTTAGAATCAGAAGACTTTTGCCAAATTGCCCCTCACGTCTGTAAACAGTGAAAGATAATTTTTTCCATCTCATACAGAATATACTTAAAATTTTTTTTTCTTATGTGGTCACTGAACTTGTTCCCTGGCAACAACCATGATACTGCCCCAATTTGGAAGATGAGCTGTTACAGCCGTACATCCTGGCTTCTCTGGGCGATCTCCTGCTTTCCAGCGCTCTATTCAAAGTTCAGGCCAAGTGTCAAGCTGATGGGTCTTTTTAGTTCAAACGATATCATTATAGTAGCTTTGGGGGCTCTGTCAGCCCCAGATGTTTCCAGAGGTGAGGGACCCTGGAAGTAGCACTTAGGGCGGTGGTCTCTAGCCCTGCCTAGATGCCCCTGGGAAGGTGTTCATCCCAGCAGATCAGCACGTTTGCTCTCTGAGCCCCTAGAAATGATCCGGGCTTTCTAATCTTAACTTCCTTTCAGATTTCAGTGAACAGTGGATCTGATTAAAGCAAAGTGACTCATTCATACACACATCCAAGCATGTTTGAGTTCTATTTTTAAAGGTGCTCAGAGAATATCAGTGATTTCTTGAGGAACTCTACATCTATCTGGACTCTAACCTGTGGCAAGCTGAGGGGGCACCACAGAAAGAAGACTCAAGGCTGAGATTTCCCAGCATGCCCTGTAAAAAGCCTGGCACTCCTGTTCAAGGACCTGACTGCTTGTCTCACAATTCATGGCACAGAATTTCCAAAGAGAGACTCTTTTCTTTTTTCTTTCAACTTTGCACATTCTTGTCCTCCTGTTTGCTCTTCTGCACTCCCAGTATTATGTCTTCGTGACTTTTCACAGAAACAATACCATGTTGGTATTTGTGCTTGTTCTCATTGATGGTCTCTTTCTCCTTCACTAGACTGTTTTTTCATTTGTTGGTGAATGGCCTTGATTTTATAACAGTAAGAATTGTCACAGTAATGTTTACCACCAATAATTAGCATTTGTACTTAGGCGTTTTGTCCCCATTGCTTTCCATGATCCTATAGAGGACTTGACGAGATTGTTACCTTTTAGTACGGCTGGAAATATTCAGCTTAGTAGAGTTGGACTTGGAGGCCTAATTTTAGGGGAATTAAATTGGTGAAAGGTGAGTTTGAGATATTTTAAAGGACAGTTGATGATAGAAAGTTCACTGGACGAGAAATGGGAAGACCTTGTTCTCATCCAGACCCTACTGCTGACTCTGGCCTTTAACAAGGCTCACACGGGGGCTTCCCTGGTGGTGCAGTGGTTGAGAGTCCACCTGCCGATGCGGGGGACACGGGTTCGTGCCCTGGTCCGGGAAGATCCCACATGCCACGGAGCGGCTGGGCCCGTGAGCCATGGCCACTGAGCCTGCGCATCCGGAGCCTGTGCTCCGCAACGGGAGAGGGCCACAACAGTGAGAGGCCTGCGTACCGCAAAAAAAAAAAAACGCAAGGCTCACATGGGTACCTGTCCTCACTCCTGGCTCCCCTTGGCTGTACGCTTATAGGCGCTACCCCTGCGATTGTTAACTCCGGGATATGGTGCCAGCTTACATGGCCTTGGATTATGTTAAATGCGAGCTGACATTCTCTCTAGCCCTAAAATGCCATGACCTTATGGACTCCTCCCATTGCTCAGGAAATTGAGTTGATTGGATTTTTGCCCTGACATAAATGTGATCTGTGTGAGGAGGTGAAGACAGCTTAGAAGACAGCTGGTGTCTTCCCTCAGTTCATCAGATAAACACTCTAATTGGATGGCAGGGCTCAGTTTTGAAGTATCCTGAGCTTAAAAGTAAGCTAGCCAAGGGCTAATGCTAATCGATCCAGTTCTCAGAAGAGTAATTAGGGCCCTAACGAGACGAGGATCACGTGCTTCTAGGATGGCTCCAAAGAAGCGGAGAAGCTGCCTTGGGCTTCTTTGGAACAAGCTGCTTCTTTAGAGCGCAGCCTTTGCTCAAATTTCTCCCATATGTTCATGTAGGTCCTGGGCCCCTCCGTGGCCCAGCTGTCTTATGTTCCTAGGTCTCTTCTCGGTGGGGTTATAGATTGATTGTGCTAAGCATTGGTTTATCCTGGGTTTGTTTTTCTTCACGTGCCCACTTTTTAAAGCTACAGATTTAAACACATAAGCTGAGAAATATGTAAGTTTCAAATTCTGTTAGAATGCTGGTTCACACACTTCACACATGAGGTATATTGAGGGTTTACCTTTAGCAGCAGCCCAATTAGTAATTGCCAATACTGCTTATGTACGATGGTGTGGGATTGCTAGCCGTTGCTATGAGAACCTTCACTTTTGTATTTCCTGACTCATTTTACACTGAACAATGCAGATGTGCAGAGATTCGAAGGGGAGTGATGATAAGACAGGGAGCTGGCAAGTAAATGAAACTCTTCTCTTGAATCCCTTTGAATGGCAAGTTCTCGGTACTCATTCAGCTCCTGCCCTTGTGGAAGCTTGTTTTTCCTAAATCTTTAAGGAAGAAGGAAAATAGTTTGACCTTTATTTGCAGCAAGCTTCAAAGTAGTTCAGGTTCAATACTTAGCAGGAAGATTGCCTTTAATGAGCCAAGTTTAGAGGAGGTGGATTTTAATCTGGATGCTCAGAAGGAGAGGAGATGCGCATACACAGTGAGAAAAGTATGTTTGTAGCTTTAACTCTTACGTTTGAAACAGAACCAGTCCCCCAGCAGCATTTAGGAACCAAAAAACCTGCGTGCATTTTTTTGTTGTTTTTTTGAGCAAAAAAGCATCTCATCTGTAGCATGTGCCTGTGTGTAGGGTCTTGAATTTAAAAAAAAAGAAAACAAAACACCCTTTACTCAAGTCACTCAGAAGTCACCTTTATTTACTTTGAGCTTCCTCTGAGAAATTCCTGTTCCAAAGCAAGCTCTTTCCCCTTCTTCCTGAGCTCCCTCCCTGCTCAGGATTTGGCCCCAGCCTGGGGTGAAGTGTGGGTTAGATTCTCTACAGAAGGAAAAGGTGCTTCCCTCAGCCTTTGTCAGCGCTAATCGCCAGCTGTGTTTAATGCTCTCACTTTGTTTTTCTTTCCCTGGTTGTTTGGTGAGCCTAGTTTTATGCTGAATAGAAGATAAGCATGCTTACTGATCCCCACCCTTCCCTCTCATCCCTCCTCCTCTCACTGCACTGGGAAGAAATTCTTGATTTGCAATTTAGAACTGAGACTTTAGAGGGGGCTTGTTGTCACCAGGACCCAGATGGGAACCGGCTGGCACTGACCACTGGCTGCTGCGGGTGGTAATATTTACTTAGAGACACAGGATGGTTCCTGGGCACTTCCACGTAGTGCTGAAACTCACTCCCAATGAGTTCTAGCATCATGCTTCTCAAACTCTCCGCAGGTCTGGAGGAGGGTCAGAGATCTTGCATTTCTGACAGGTTTCCCGGTGATGTCAGTGCTGCCTGTTTACAGACTAGTCTTGATTGGAAATGATCTAAATCTGTTTTCCTTTTTTTTTCTTTCCCTCCTAGACTTGGAAGTTATGAAATCTCCATTGCACACACAAATCCTTAGTGGCTGTGAGAACAGGTTTTGGAACCAGTTCCCGTCTCGTCTGCGCTTAGGCTCCCCCACTTGCTAGATACGTGTAGTTTCCCCATTAAAAAGTGGGGCTGAAAGGTTGTTACTGTGTAATGAGCAAGTCATTCCTGTGAAGTGCTTCTTATCCAGTGACCAGCAAAAACCCAAAGTGGCCATTTTGAGCCCAGACTTGATTGCATGATTTGAGTTCTGTTCACATAGATGCTGTCATCTGGGGAGGCCTCAGCCTTGAGGCATTTTAGGGCAGTGCCTTCTTTCCCATCCCTGAGACTAGAACTATGGTCTTATTGTGAGGTTCCCTTCTTCCTGCTCACATTAGCCCTTGCTTTTTTTTAAAAAAAATAAATTTATTTTTATTTATTTATGGCTGCATTGGGTCTTTATTGCTGTGTGCGGGCTTTCTCTAGTTGCGGCGAGCGGGAGCTACTCTTCGTTTTGGTGCGTGGGCTTCTCATTGCGGTGGCTTCTCGTTGCAGAGCACGGGCTCTAGGCGTGCAGGCTTCAGTAGTTGTGGCACGCGGGCTCTAGCACGCAGGCTTAGTAGTTGTGGCACACAGGCTTAGTTGCTCCACGGCATGTGGGATCTTCCCGGAGCAGGGCCTGAATTTGTGTCCCCTGCATTGGCAGGCAGATTCTTAACCACTGTGCCACCAGGGAAGTTCCAGCCCTTGCTTTTTGAGGGGTGTGGAGCATCCTCGTTTGGTCTGTCCTCATGGCCACATCTTGTGGAGCTGGAACAGATCTTTTCTGCCATGATACCTATATTCAGATCCTCTGTGTGGTATAGCAGAGTGCGGGCAGTTAGCCCTCAGTGAAGGATCCCCAAGCAATGTGTCCAGTAGCAGTGGAAGTTGCCAGTTAAATCTCAGCTGTATGTTAGGTTGCAGACTCTTTTTTTTTTAATACATCTTTACTGGATTATAATTGCTTCACAATACTGTTAGTTTCTGCTGTATAACAAAGTAAATCAGCCATATGCATACATATATCCCCATATCCCCTCCCTCTTGCGTCTCCCTCCCACCCTCCCTATCCCACCCTTCCAGGTGGTCACAAAGCACCGAGCTGATCTCCCCCTGTGCTATGCGGCTGCTTCCCACTAGCTATCTATTTTACATTTGGTAGTGTATATATGTCCATGCCACTCTTTCACTTCATCCCAGCTTACCCTTCCCCCTCCCCGTGTCCTCAAGTCCTTCTCTTATGTCTACCTCTTTATTCCTGCCCTGCCACTAGGTTCATCAGACTCTTAACACAGAGAGATACTGTGTCTTTTACTCACTAGAAGGAATTGATTCTAGTGAGTAAAGCTACGTTGTTGGGACAGAATGTGATGGTGAAAATTGGAAGGTGGAAATGTGGGGTCTGCTTGGTTGAAGAATGCCTGAGTTCACGGGGCCTTTCACAGATCCTGGTCCCTTCCTTAGTAGTGAGTGTGGGAACCTCAGCAAATGCCTCAGGTTTTGTCTTTTATTACTGAAAAAACAAAAAGGCTACTCTCTCTAGCACAGGATTCCTTAGTTCTTATTTGGCCTTATTTTAGGCCACGTGATGGAAAATCGACATTTGCCACATTGAGGCAGCCAGCTTTTATTCATCTGTCTCTTCTCAGCTTCTGACTTTTTCCCAGAGAACTTTGCTGACTCTTGGACTAGAGTAAGCCCTTCCCCCTTATAATGTGTTCCCAAAGTTGCCCATAGTTCCCTGCCTTAAGCTTCTGTAGAATCCTTATCGAATATAGACCTTCTCTAGTTGACTCACAACTCCCCGAGTCTTTGTGTTATTTGTCTCTCTTGCACCCACTGTGGTTAGCACAGTCCCTGGCACATGGTAGGCACTCACTAAATATCTGTTGACTAAGTGGAAACTTCACTTCGAGAGTCACGCGTTCTTCAGTGGAAAATAGGGAGCAGGAAAGTTCCTTATGTTCTTACAAGTTCATTGCAGAGCAATTTCTGATCTTCATTTCTTTTGGCACACATTTCTAAGATACCCATGGGCTTTTGCTCTGTAGTTGTATTTGTGACACATGCGTTTGTAAGATTCTCTCGAGACCATATTCTACCTCCAGGAAGCAGGAGTGCACATAAATAGAGATTATCACTATGTCCAAAGGTCAGGCAACAAGCCACAGAAGGTGCAAGCTGATGGAACACACTCGGGGAACGGGAGAAAGGCAACTTCACTGAGAAACTATTAGCTCTAGGCTGAAAATTAAGAACTCTTAGCTTTCCTGTATCTTTTCAGACCCATGGCCTTAGCAGCCCCTGGAGATTCCTGAGCAGACCCATCAGCCACCAAGGAGAAAAGCTCTGTTAGATTTTATGGCTGTTTGCTTTAGCTTTGCGTGCTAGTAGCTCATTTTTTACATGACAGGCTACAACAATCCACATTTTTTCTGAAGTTGCTTATCAAAATTGAAAGTGTCAGATACCCAATATTTTGAGGCCATTAATTAACTAGAACATTTTCATTTATGTAGATGCCTGTAAAACATCTTTATCAATATATCTTGACCTTTTTCCCTAGCGTGGGTGATTGTTAAGACAAGTAAGAAAAGCATGCAGGGCTTCCATGGTGGCGCAGTGGTTGGGAGTCCGCCTGCCGATGCAGGGGACATGGGTTCGTGCCCCGGTCCGGGAAGATCCCACATGCCACGGGGCGGCTGGGCCCGTGAGCCATGGCCGCTGAGCCTGCGCGTCCGGAGCCTGTGCTCCGCAACGGGAGAGGCCACAACAGTGAGAGGCCCGCGTACTGCAAACAAAATAAAAATAAAAATAAAAGCATGCAGTTAAGAAAGAAAGCATCTGTGATCAGGTGTTTGACTCACTCTGGCAGTTCCTCACCCCCCAGCCTCTTGAGGTCTGCTAATGGGAGCAGAGGGCCGTGTGCTAGAATGTTCTCTTCCCTCCTCCCCCTGGCTTCACCTCCTACACACGGTTCTCATTCACAATTCCTACTCCAGTCTTTTGTAGTTTCAGTCCCATTTCCTCTTTATTTATGCAAGATACTTTTATTTTTTCCTGCCCCTATTTTTTTTTTTTTTCTCTCCCTCTTCCCTCTGATAGGAAAGGGGCGTGGGCAGGAAGCTTTCTGTGGTAGGACTTGTGAACCAGCGCCTGTGCTCAGTGCGTTTACATGGATTCCTCATTGAATCTCCCTTAACCCTCTCAATCTGCCCTTTATTTAATTTATCATCATAATGTTCGTTTGGGGGACAGTAAAAGAAATACCAAGGAAAAGGTCTAAATGCTTTGAATCAAATGAAATTTTTTCCTCATCCTATCAGTGAATTCTTCTCCCTTAGATTTCAAGCTGTTGCAAAACAAGTCTTGTTAATTTTCATTTATTCAGAGGCTGCTTATCCCTTTTGGCAATTACCACTTCCTTCCCTGCTCTCTCCTGCTGCTGCTCTTATCTTAGCCTTTTTACTGTTCCTCCTCCACCAGAGGGATGGAGAGGGGAATGGATAGAAAATTTAACCAGTAAATGTTGCTGCTTTTTTTTTTTTTAATGAGATCATTGTGAGGCAAAAACTGACAACAGTTATGTTTGGAAAATTGGATTGACTTTTAAAAATTCACTGTCTTACAAGTACTTCTTGGTATTGTGGGCAAAGATGGATGGGCTGATTGATGGAGAGAGGACAGAGGGCAACTAGATGAGTGCCTCTCGATGGAATGAGTCTGGCACAACCTGTCTTCCATCCTTTTCTCTCTTCAGCAAATATTTATTGAATGTACACTGTGTTCTGGGGACAGAGTGGTGAACAAGACAAAGGCCCACCTTTCTGGAGCTAGCCGTGGGTTTCTGTCTAGGGGTGCCGTGCTCAAGATCTTACTTGTGAAAATATGTATCTCCACTCCCCCCAGGATGCAGCCCGTGAGCCTCTTAAGATCAGGAGCCTTTGTTACCTACTCAAGTAGGATCATTGGTCCTTCCCTCACTTCTGCTTGATTCTTCTCCATGATGAAGCAGTGGGTCTGCTGGTCTCACGAAGCAAGGCTTGAGAGAGACACTGGGGAGATTCCTCTCATCCTTTAGTCTCTTATGTCTTTGGCTTTGTCTCTCTTCCCCTGGAAACTCAGTCTCCAGCCGTGTGACCGCTCTCCGAGAGCTTTGTATTTGTGTTGGCAGAAGTTCGAATCTGGAGAGCAATACTTCTTATGGATTAATTGCCAAAGTAATTATATTGTAAAATAACACACATGATTGATACTTAATATATCCCTCTCCGGGGAGCTGGAGAGCTTCAGTGATTTGGAGAGATGAGCCGGTTGCTTGTTTAGGAGCAGAGCTTTGTATGAAAAGCCAGATGGATGGCCTGGGCTTAAAGGCAGGAGCAGATGATGGGAGGCGGTTAAAGAATAACCACCGTAATCAGGAAGTGTGTTGCTCCAAGAAGGTGCCCACCGGTTACACTCAAGACACGGTAAATCTCCAGGAGATGATGGGCAGCGGGGCGAGAGAAGAGGAATCTTGTCCTCCTGTTCAGGCTTGTTGAGAACGAGCCTCCCCGTGTCTGCAGTGGGGTCCTGCGGATAAAGACTCCTCCCCTGCCACCCAGGCTCCAGAGCAGCCGCTCTGTAAAGCTTCTCCCTCCCCTTCCCTGCCGAGCAGGGCACACGCAGCCTCTCCACACAGCTAGAACGCCTTATTTATTGATTTGGGTGATCCTAATGTGCCTATTTAATACCCTCCTAAAAGCGCTTTTTAGCACATGAGCAAGTAAGGAAGCCCACTAAATCCTAGGCACAGAGGGCTGTTTAAGCATGTTCCTGCCACTGCATATTTATGGACAGGGGCTGGAGTTATGACATTTATCTCTGTTCGTTAGGGCACTGATGTATATCTGCTGCATCTCCCATGGAGAGCTGCACCTTATCTTGAGAGAGAGCAGTGAGAGCACACCCATCACTCGTGCTACCCGGTGGGTGGGGACTCCTTGCGGGAAGCCATGTCGCCCCCTACCGGCGGGGCTGGGGTGAGCGTGGTGGCACATGCCAGGGAGACTTGGGTGGAAAATCAAGGATTTAAAACAGGAGAGAGAACAACACAGTTCCTAATAGCTCTCCTCAGGGAGGCATGTTTTAACCGGCTTCCTTTTTTTTTCTTTTAAACTGTATGTATTTTTTTTTCCAGTAAGTTTATTTATTTGGCTGCGTTGGGTCTTTCTTGCTGAGTGTGGGGTTTTCTTTAGCTGCGGTAAGTGTCATTGCTGTGTGCAGGCTTCTCATTGTGGTGGCTTCTCTTGTTGCGGAGCACGGGCTCTAGGCGCGCAGGCTTCAGTAGTTGTGGCACGCAGGCTCAGTAGTTGTGGCTCGTGGGCTCTGGAGCACAGGCTCAGTAGTTGTGGTGCACAGGCTTAGTTGCTCCGTGGCATGTGGGATCTTCCCGGGCCATGGCTCGAACCTGTGTCCCCTGCATTGACAGGCAGATTCTTAACCACTGTGCCACCAGGGAAGTCCCTATAGATTTGTTTCTAAAAGAGATGGTCGAGTGGTTTCTTTTCCTGTTTTTTTGTGTGTGTTAAAGAAATAACATGGTTATTGACGATTTTGTGAAAATAGAAAAATTAGAAATGAGTAATCACTTCCATCATCCAAACATTCGCCAACATTTGTGCGCAACTCCTTTCCTCTTGTGTTCCTCACCTGTTCCCTGCTGGCTCTGAGAGCCAGGAAAGACCTGGTTTGATCTCCATGTCTTATGCAAGGGCCCTCACTAACTTGGATTAACTTGTCTGTTTCTCTGTCCTTAAAATATAGGACTGGTAAATTTAAAGGAAATTAAAAATAGAAAAGTAAATGGAAAGAGAGCTGGAGGGAAGATGGGCTGAGTTCTGTTGTTAGATTCTCCTTGGTACTGGCCCTTGGGAATTTGTGGTTGAGCAGAAACTTAGGGCTCTTTTGGAGCTTCTGAGACCCAGCCTTTTAGGGACCAACACCCACCCCATTTCTTGGGCATATTATCAGGAATCCGTAGAGTTTATAGAATTAGTTTCTTCTAATCTTCCTTCCAGGCAGGATCCCACACTCCTAATGAATCTTCCTTCATGTGTTCTAGTGATCCTTCTGGTCTGTATTCTCTATAACAGAGATGTTTCTAAAATGCACATCTGCTCACGTTGTCCCCCTGCTTATAATATCTCAGTGGTTCTTTTGCCTTCACAATAAGGCCTTGAAGGTTCTTCATGGTCTGAGCCGCATTCATCTTTGTAGCTTTCACCTCCCTGCACCTCCACCAAGCCCTCTTTCTGAGCAGAGGCACTTGACGTGTCCAGGACCAGCCATGCTGGCCTCAGGGATTTTACACATTTTGTTCTCTCAGCTTAGAGTGTCTGGCCCCTTTTCTCCTTTCATCATCAGCCCTTCACCCCCAGGAGTCCAGCTCTAGGTATGTGCTCTCAAGGAAACCTCGGTTTAACATCCTGATTATCTGTGTACGTGTCCATATGTTCCTTGCCCACCTCTATGCCCACTCCTTAGCCCAGCGCCTGGCATGGAGCGGGTGTGCAGTCCATGTATGCCGAATGAACAGAGCAATGCACAAAGATTTTCATACGGTCATCACCTGCCAGGTCTCTGCTCCAATCTCCTTCCTCCGTGACTGTGCAGGTTCCCTGAAGTGCAGAGCCTAGGTACCCCACTTGCTCTGATTGCCCCACTGTGTGCAGTAGAACTCCGGAGGATACATCAGATGGCATCAGAGTAACCAGTCCATTTGGGGAGGATGGTGTGCTTGTTAAAACAGACTAAAATTGTCAAAGCAGTGAAGTGAGGGTGCGGTTAGAAAACATATGTGGAAGTTCATGGGACAAAGAGTGATCGGGGGGAGCTCCCTGGAGGGCTCGGAGCTTCAGCCAAGTCCTGAGGTCTGCTTCCTGGTCTGCCAGTGATTACTACTGGTCTGCTGCTGAGTTCCAAGGACGGGAGCAAGCCTCAACGAGCAAGTCGTCTCCTCATCCTAGCCCTGGATACTCCACTGCGTGCACTTTGATGCATGCGTCTGTGCACGTGTGTATGCATTTGGGGCAACTTCTCCCTGGTACTTTCTCGGTTACTTTTACCACTCATCCCCTCTGTCACACTATACGATTTACTTGTTTAATATCTTTTCCCTCTGCTTACAAGTTCCATGAAGGCAGGGATTTCTCTCTGCTTTGTTTGCTACCATAGAGTGAAACCTAGCACCTGGAATATTGCCTACTTCATAGTGGGCCTCTAATCAATAGGGAGCATTTCCCAGAACAAGGAAATCCTGTATGAGAGGCCATATAGAAACTGAGCATTTACCAGTCTGCTCTTCATTGTCTGTGTCCCGGGGAACTGGAAATACATAATTAAAATGCATGATCCCATAGTTCTATCCCCAGCTCTCCAAAAAAGTAAGTCCAAATGTGGTTTTTCATCAAAGCTATCTTACCATGTTGTCCCTGCTGCTGCTGAGCTAATGGAGTTAGAGAAATGACAGTGTTAGGACCACACTGGCATCATGTTTGGAAACAGTGGTAATACACTAACTAGCAACTTCTACTGCCGAGGCTCTCAGCATCCTGATTGAAACTTCATGGAGCCCGCCCCATCCTTCTGAGCACTGGTCCTATGTAGGTGGCAGTGGATTCGATGGCCGTATCACTGTGAAAATGCCTTTGATGAATCGAAACTCATTCCCTTATCTTGTTCTTCTGATGCCACAGCTGCTGTCTTGTTGATTCAAAACCGAGACTGAGGATATATAACCCACTAAGTTTCTGTTTCTCACCATTGTGTTCCATAGAAGGCTGTTGTTTCTATTCCACTTGGTGTGTACCTTTTAAACAGCAACAGGATTGTGGGTTTGTCCCCGTCAGTCTTGACCGTATAGTAGAGGATTGTCCAGAGAAGGGTTGCTCAGGATTCTTAGACTAAGAATTGTGTGATGAGGATAGTGCTGTAGCTAATTAAGTCATGATCAGCAAGTGTTTGGCTGCTTCTTAGCTCATGTGTCGAAGGCTAGGGGTGGACACGAAGACAGTTGGTGAACCCACAGGCCCCGGTAGAATCTGCTGGAAGGCCAGTAGTGCAAGGCCAGTCTAGACTGAAGGGTCAGTTCGCCTACGGGAAGCTTCCTCCCTCTCCATCACACTGGTCCTTGCCACCCAGGGGTTGAGGTTGAAATGGTTAACCCTTCTGAATTACTTCACTAGGCACTTACTGTTTACCAACACTGGTAGAAGCATCTAATTGGTAAATTACCTGATTTAACATGTATAATAATCCTAGAACGCATTTAAATTGTTATCCGTGTTTCTCAGGTGAGGATACTGATCCCAGTTGTCTGTGCAGATGGCATCCTCAGAATGAATCAGGGCAGGTAGGACATAGCCATGCGTGGAAGCCCTGAGGGGCAGAACTAGGACTAACTCTCCCTATGAGGGTCAGGGTTGGCCGGCGTGGTAATAAGAGTCCTATAAGACTGGGGTTCCAGTTCCCTGTGGAGATTCAGGCCTCTGTGCGACGCCCCTGGATAGATGTAACACATTGTCTTAGACTGACTACGTCTTTTTCATCCATCGCTAATTATCCAGAGCACGTGCGCCTGCTCTCCAACCTCTGTCTGCTCCACTGAGAAGGAGATATGCGGGGCTTCCCACACAGGAGCAGCAGTCGCCTCTCCCGCCTTCCCCTAGCCTTTGCCAAGTGCATGGACGCGGCGATTCGGAGGCATCGGGCACAAGTACCAGACAAGAACCGGTGACTTCTCAGCCATCTGGGTTCTCTGCACACACAGGAAATAGGATCAGAGGTGTGAGTTGAGGATACGAGTTGGGGATGGACAGGGAGAGGGCATGCCACACGCTGGCATGTTTACTGATATGGCTCTTATTACAGTTCTAAGGCAGTGTTAAATTAGCCAGTTAATAAAAATGAATATACCATTGGAAGCTACATTTGTGTGGGGCTTGTTGTTGTTGGTGTTAAATGGGCTAATTTACCACCATCCTAGAATGGTGGTGATTGTGATAGCAACAGCCCACAAGTTCAGGAGAAGGTGGGGGTGATTCCCTCCACAGCTTCCCTGGGCAGTGCCATGTGCCCTGTGTCTTTGTTTGGTGAGGAGATGGGATAAACAGTATCTAGACATCAGCTGTTCATTGGCCCTTGGGACTCTGCTTCATGGTCAGGGGGATGTCTTAGGAGTCTCTCCCTGGCAGACTACATTGCAATCATTTTTATGTACCCATTTCTTCACATGTAGCTGTCTATATATTTATTCACCCCTGGATGCCATTCTAACAATGGCCTTCCATTTCACTCAAAACTGGAGTTCTTGTTGTGGCCTACAAGTATGTCCTGTCTACCCCTCCACAATATGTGTATTTCTAACATGTGCAACAGTGCTTGGCATATCGTAGGTGCTTGGTTAAATATTTGTTGATGAATGAACTCCAACTAATAGCCACAGTATTCTCCTGTGATACAGAGATCTAGACAGGTGTTTTGGCAGTCATGTTGTGAGTATAGATTTTCATTTTATCTCAGTACTGGCCAACATCAATCAACAGAAGAATTTGTTCGTGTTCTCCCTCGAGTTCTTGTGCCCCCTCCAATCTACTGTCTGTTCCCACTCAGGTGGAGTTAAAAGTAGAAATAGATCTGCTCTTCTAGCTGCTGCCCATTCGTCTTCTGGAGCCGGCTGGGTCGGAAGAGAAGGGCCAACAGTGCCTTTGCTCCTGTGGCTTTCCCCTTTCCCAGTTCCATGTGACAGGATCTGGGCCAGTATCACAGTTGTTGGCACAGACGCCCTCTTTTCCTCCACTTCCTAGAATGGATCCTCATTACTGATTCACAGTAAGTTCATGGTGTGGGGCTGCCCAGATGAGCAGGACTAAGTGCCCTTAGCAGCTCCCCGCCTTCCAGCCACTGCGACAACCGGAAGCGCTCCCCACATACTTCAAACTCCCTTTGGCAGTGATCCTGCTCCTGATTAAAACCACTAATCTCTAATAGAAGAATAAAGAAAACATCCTATTATAGTTATCTAGAAAATGGGGTGGAGTGCAGAGTTTTGTTGAGCAGCATAACTTTTCTTTTTTTGAGGCCCCAGCTGAGGTTAAGTACAGATGAATTAATAATGAAGTGAAATCAGCCTGGTTATATGACTTACTCCATTTAGCTATGTCCTGCAGCCCCAGGGGCATCAGTTGCTGAGAAAACAGACATTAAATCTGTATTCACCATGATCCTTCTGTGTTGATCTGGGCAGAAAAATGGACCACGTTGCCGTCTGTATTCACATCTTCTCTGAGTTATATTTTAGGAGGGAGATTAGGGCCAGACTCTGAGGGCCTTTAAGGGATTATATCAGATGCTGCAGTGTTACAGTGAAATTGGAATGAAAGCTCAACTTCTGAGAGGTTCAGTACCAGCCTGCCAGCTGCCCAGGAACATCCTGGGATGAAGCTTAGGAGAATCCAAGGGAACTTAGGTCTTGGAGAAGAGTTTTCTAGAGCCAAATGTGTCCTTTCCTTCCCAGATGGACTTGGGAGGTGTAGGCAGAGGTGCCTTAAACCATAAAAAAATCACTTCTACTTCTTCCTGGCAAGAGAGGGCATTCATTAAATGCGTCCCTATCCTTCGGACCACATAACCCCCTCACATGTGGACCTCTCTAGGTTTTTCCGTGGCCATAGCATTCTATCCAGACAGTTACTGAATTTGTCATTAATGTAGATGCATACGTGCTTTGCAGAATTAAATTGTCTACTTGGGCAATTAGGCAGCATGAAATTTTAACATATCACCCAAGTATCTAGGTATATTTCTAAAATCTTGCTGTAGTCAATCAGTGGCCATTTTTTTTCATACAGTATCTACAAATGGTATCTATTTAACGTTTTTTCCTTCTTTCTTTCTTTCTTTCCTTCTTTCTTTCTCTTTTAAACAAATGGAGCTACATGATGGTGAGTTCTGGATTCAGACATGCTCATTTTGAGCTGCTTGAACAGCAAGCTGAAACATGAAACTAGAAGAAACCTTAGGATGATAGCAAAACAAATAAAAATTAAATTCTTTGATTGTTTGCCACTGTACCAAACACGTGCAAAGAGCACTCCTTTTCAAGAAAGAAAGACCTAAAACCAACACAACCAAAATTTAAATACTACTTTTGCCATGTGAAGTTGTCTAATCAGCCTCATTTTCCTCTGTTGACATCATCATCTTCTGTTTGTTCTGATGCTTCATTTTTAGTAGCTCTATGGGCTTATGAAAGCAGAAAGATTGCCTGGGCTGGAACAAACTTCTCTACCATTTCCTATGTGTCCGTTCTCAACCAAAATAAATCAGCGCAAATACCAGTGTCTGCTCCTTACCAGACCTTTGAGACCTGCTTGGAAGAAAAAGGAGGATATATCTTATCAGGCTAGCTGAAATCAACAAGCAGGACACCCTTCAACAATAATAGTGTTGCCCTTTGGAGTCAGAAGGGCATCTTTCTTAGCATTACCTTTGAGAGCTGATTGGCCAGACCATTCTCAGCACGTAACCTGTGAGTTCCAGTGATTTGATCCTGTCAGCACATTAAGATCATTGTGCATAACTCTTAGAATTTGTTAAGAGAGTATCAAGGTAGGATAACCACATTGGTGTATATTATTTATGCCTTTTCTCGTTATTAAAAAGAAAAAGTAATTTCAGAGTTCTAATGTAAAGCTGAAGTACACTTTGCATAAAGAGTATGATGGATTTTCTCACTACTTGGAATTGCTGTGCTTGAAGGAAGATGGGGAATGGGACTGAATATAGTCCAATAAATTAAGCCTTGAAACCCAAACAGTGCTGTGTAAGCAAGCTGACTACAAATCAAACACAAGTGTTTGCTAAAGAATACGTGATCTCAGTTGAGGCTGAACAGAACCAGCCTCTTTGTACATATGTGTATATTTCTCTTGACATGTGCAAAGACTTGTTACATTTCCATTCCTGTGGCCTCAGATCTCTCTGGCAAAAAGTATCATCCATTCATGAAGAAGAAAACTGCAGAGCAGATTTCCCCAAATGGCAAATAATCTTTCTCAAATGTTGACAAATAGCGGGTGGGACTTGGGTGTTTTCTAGCTTTAAGGATCCCCAGATTTCCTATGTTTGTTTTTTAATACGTGATTTTCATTTCTTAACATTGTTCTGGCTAGCATATACCAATCATGGAAGGCTAGGTCATCGTGTGGATCACAGCAATCAAGCGCAGTGTGTTCATTCTTTTCAGCCCCATCCTCCAGGCAGCTTCTGATAGCCTTTCTGGAGCAAGTGCTGGAAACCATCCAACCCCTCATTTTACAGATGAGGAAACAGAGGCACAAAGAAGTGGAGCGGCCTCGTCATGGTCACAAGCTGTATTAGTCGTAAGGCAGGGACTTCTTCCCATGGACTTTCATCTCTATACCTTGTGCTCTGGCATAGCATGTTCTTAACTCACCTTTTTTGAACAGATTGCTCCCAACTCAGAGCCAAAGCTACTTGAAGCGTGAGTTCAAATGACACTGTGATCTCTTGGAGTCTATAGAAAAGTTTGGAGTAGAGTGTATTTTCCTTCTTAGAACCTCATGTCAAATCTCCAGTTAACTTTTTACCTTATTCTGATGACTGCATTCCATTTGATCTATTTTTCTCTAAGTTGTTCAACAGCCATGGGCCAAAATCATTATGTTCTGACTGAACCAGGAGATGGTGGCAGCTAGATTTGAAACTGAAATGCAAAGCATGTGCAGGGCGCAGCAAGTCGTTCGCTTTGAGTGATTGAGGATGATGGGTGAGGGAGTCCAGGGAGGTGGGGCTGAATTGCATCTTTCCCAACTGGGGGGCAGGTGTGGCATTTGGGGTGGAACTTTTCTGGACTTCCCATGAATTGCAGGATGTTTAGCATCTTAGCTCCCCCTCCAGGGTGCCATAGCACCCTCTCCCGGGGGAAACATTGGGCGCATCAGTAAACCACTCCTGCAGTTCTCCAGACACTCCCAGGTGGTGTTTGCACAGCCCCCGAGTGAGAGATCTATTGGTTGGTAGCAGTGTTGGAGAAGGAAGATGGAAACATGGGAAAATGGTTCTCCTGCTTTAGGAGTTGGCAGTCTCTTTTTCAGTAGGATCAGTATTTAACAATGGCATCCAGAAAGAGAACTCCCATGCCACCCTGATGCCTTATGCACAAGTTAGTGGCAGGAATGGGGGTGGTGGAGAAAAATTTGCTAAAATCTCAGTGGAAAAAATCAGTAAAGGATGTAATTTCTGCTTTCATGGAACTGTCGCTTGTTGCCATCCATGCTGTTTCTTTCTGGGAGCATGAATAACAGCAGCTTGATTTACTCCCTTCCTAAATTCCCAGCTGTTGTCTGTTCTTCATGCTTCACAAACATCAGTGAGAAGTAAGCCCTGGCATCTAAGAGATGCAGACCATTTCTTCCTAATCAGCACCCTATCCCTCCTGGCTGCTCCTTACTCCTGCCATGTTCTTTATAATCAAAAGTGTTAGCATTGTGTTGTGTTTTTCTTGTAGTATCTTTTTACATAAGGGTATGGTAACTCTGCATTCGCCTGGAAACTAAAGTTCCTAAAAATATTTTCAAAAGATCCAACAGCATTTTAGGGGTCATTGGATCTCCCACCAAGCAGTGGTTTAGACCATGGTTAAATATACTAAAACTTAACAGGACGATTATCCTCTAAAAGTATTAGCTTGTATAGTAACACATACTTTTCAGTGTTTTCACATACTTCCCCCTCCCCGGGTGTCTATTACAATGCTGTGAGGTAGGAAGGGCTATTGTTATCACCAGTGAGACTCAGGAAAGTTGTTACTTGGCCAAGGTCACATAGCTTAATTAAGGCTGGAACTGGCACTTAGTACCCCGCCATTTCCTCCTCCTCCTTTGCAGGGACGGAGGGAGGAAACCAATTTCATTTGTCCTCTTTGAATGTCAGAACAATGTTTCTTTTTTTAAAGGAATATTTTAAGCTTTTCAATTCCGATCTTCCATTGAGACAAGTTCTTTATTCTTCTGCCAATGAAATGTGACCTCCTGTCAATCAAATATCTGTGTCCCCCTTTAACTCTTGGTTTTGAAAGTTGTCTCAGTAACACAGACCTGCAGTCCCTGTTGCCTGGTGTATATATGTAATGTGGGGGAAAGCCATTTCCATGGTAGTAGGAAGTTAAAGATTTTTGTGATGTGCTAATGGGTTATGAGTCCACTTTTTACTTTCAGCCCGCTTTGAATTCCTCTGCAGAGGTTTGATGATTAGACAATGACGGAGGGAAAAAGAAAGCTATGATAATGGTTTTCAAATAGATCGTAATTTTAATTAAAAAGAAATCTGACTGATAACATGAAATCTGACTGATAAAACATGTTTAGATAGTAGGTATGCACACAGTGTTAGAATAATTATTACCTTTTTTGAGTCTGTGAAATTATAGTAAAATTTGTTGGGAGAAGGAATGCATAGGAAGCAGTTTGTTTTATTAATAAGCCAGTTCCTTTTCTGCCTTAGAAGTGAGTGTAGTAGGAAGATTTGGCATTGTGCTTGCCCAAGCACAACACATCAGCTCTCAAATATCCTGACCTGGGCTGTGGTTCTCAGAAGGAACTCGAGTGTCCTGCCAGGCACATCCATAGAGTCCTTTGCTCCTGCGCCCCTCCTGATTGCCTTGCGTAGCACCTTTCTGCCATTGAAAACATTGGGAGCATCAGTAAGCAGCCCCCCGCTTTTGCTAGATGTGTGTTCCTCTGGCCAGTTGTTGTTCACTCTTTAAGAGTGAACTTCAGGGTTGCCTCCTGTCCAGATCCTTTACCTCCTCTGTGTTCGCAGGGCATCCCGTGCTGCCTCTATCGTTGCATCATCCTTGTAACCACGTTGTCATTGCACTGGCTTGTGACTGTTTCTTTGTCTGGAGTTTTGACACTGGGGACATGGTAGAAACTCTGTAAAGGGTGGATGGGCGGGAGGTGATCTACTGTTCAGCCTACCCAACCACTACATCCTGAGGAAGAGCATCACTGTGGCATGTCCCGTTCTCTAGCCTGTCGTTGTGAGTGCCTTAAACCAGGAGAGGGAAGGGGTGTGCTGACTGGGTCTTCCGCCACGCATCGAGGCAGAACCTGCAGTCTCGCGCAGCAAGGCGGAGTGTAGGGAAAAGTAAATGACTTAAGAGACAACGCTTGGGGTGTGGTGCTAGCGCCACTCCCTCGTGTATAAAATGACAGAGGTGGACAAAGATACTCCCAAGGATCTCTTAATAACTCTGACTTCGGGCGTTCTGTGAAATACCCCTTCTTTAGGGAGACACTTTAGTGAATTCATTACAGATATGAATTTCTGACTCACAGGAGCAGACTCAAATCCTGGATCTGCCATTTATAAACCCTGTTATGTAGGGCAAGTTATTTAACCTGTCTTTGCCTCAGTTATCTCATCTGTAAATTAGGGGTGCTCTAAGTATTAAATAGCATGACGCATGTTTTTTTGAAAATACTTAATCCGGTGCTTAACCACAACGGAAGATACCACTCAGATTACAGTAGCTGTTATTTGTTAGACTAATTTCTTTGTGATCAGTCTATATTCTCTTGATATATGTCAAAAAAAAAAAAAAAACCCTTTCAATGATATGTAAACCTCGCTGTGGTAATACCAACTACTTCCTAATGTGTTTTTTAAAAGCCAGCATAGCCTATCAGATTATCTGTCTGCTCAGGAAAAGACATCCAAAAACAGAATTCCATAGGCTAAACCAGGACCCTGGGCAGCCTGAGTAAGATGAAGTGCATTCAGCCCAACTGATAGGATTCAGTGGCAAGAATGTCGATATGGTTTACAATCTGTGCCTCATAACCAAGTTGGCATGTGACTTTGTGTAGGTCATTTAATTTCTCTGATTTCCTGTTTCCTCCTCTGTGAAAATACAGAGTTTGGGCTGAACGATTTCTAAGGTTCTTTCCAGCTGTAAAATGTGATTCTGTAAATGTGTAGGTGATACATGTAGATGTCCTTAGAGTCATTTCCTTTTGTGTTTTAGGCTGGAAACCTAGGCGAGATAGGCAGTGTGGATTTCCTCTCCAAGTTTTCCTTTAGGTTCTGTGTGTTATAGAACTGTCATCAGTGTGTGTGCTTTCTAGGTCCTTTGTACATGAACTTGTATTAAGCCATGTCCCCCAACCCCCTTCTTCTGTTGAACGCTGGGTGTTAATCCCTTTTCCATGTTACCTTGTTAACTTTGACCCCTGATTCTTGCCTCATTGAATCTTTGTTCTCATCTGATATATATTAAATAAGCAGGTCCTCAGTGTCTTTACCACAAAAGCACTGAATTCAAGTGCTGTGATTCATTCATTCCTTTAACGATCTTTTTACTGCACTTTCACCCAGCTTCAGGCCACCCTTTGCAGCCAGATTATTTTGCTGGACTTCAGCTCTGAGTTGTTTAGATGTCCCCCTACCCTGTAGCTCAGTTTCTTTGCTATTTAGGGTGATCACCAACCTTTTTATCCATCTTAGAAAGCTTGTAGGCTTTCTCTCCAGAAAATGCCAGATACGGGAGAAAAAGGGTGTAACCAGCTAAGGAAAGAGAGGGTGCTTGAAAAAGCATTGTTACTCAAAATGGCAAATAGTTTAATACGGCTGGCATGTCTCCTGTAAGAGGGACAATGGTTAAAGACGAGTTTAGGAAGTCAGATTCCCCATCTTTGAAGGGCCCTGTATCCACGCTGCTTAGATTGTACCACATAGAGAAGTCGTCGATGACTTCGAGTCTTGAACATTCTTAGTGAATGATGAGCCTGAAGAAGGCTATCAGTCTTCTCTTCAGAAAATACATGACCACACAAAGATTTTCATACAGTTTCATTGGATTGGCAAACACTAGCCCAAGCCCATCCTTGACCCACCCCATGCCTGACCAGGTTAGGAATCCCTAAGGTGAGTAATAGGAAGCAGTGAATGGTGGGTAATGCGTTATGTCTTTTTTTTCTTTTTAGTCTTAGAAATGATTATTACGTAGTAAAGCACACAAATCTTAAGTATACAGCTTGATTCATTTTATGTATATAAAAGTACACAGATAACTGCAAGTAACCAAGTAAACCACTACCCATGTCGAGATATAGAATATTTCTAGCATCCCATCAGGCTCTTTCACGGCCTTCCTCTCAAAGATAACCAGTATTTTGACTTCTGTTGCCATAGATGAGTTTTGCCTGTCTTGGACATCATACCTGGAATCATAGTCTTATTTTACCGAACTTTGTTTTACCCAGCTTTTGTCTGAGATTCATCCGTGTTATTAGATATAGTGGAAGTCCCTCCTTTTCCACTGCATTATCTATTTTTAAAAGATTACTTACTTTTACCGCAATACGAAGACTAGATTGGGAGAATCCAAACTGCAGTCAGGAAGTCTGGATAGGATGAAGAGGAAAGAGCAGATCTGGTTAGGAGGGTTCTGATCTAGAATTCTGCTGGTTGTTTGATAATAGAGGATGGGAAAAGAGAGGTCGCTTTTCTAGCTTGTAAATAATAGAACGTTTGCAAGGAGAAGGTTATTAGGTCACCTTTGAGACCTTGAACATTCGATGCCTGTGGATTTTTGCAGGTCCAGATGACTTTGGTAGAAAGGTCAGAACTAAAGATGAAAACTTGGAGCATCATCAGCTTATAATGGACTCTGAAGCACAGGGAGTGAATGTGATTGCCTAGGATTGGGGGTTAGAGGAGGACACAGCTGTGAAGGTGCAGGTTTAAGGGGGCAGTCAGGAGAGGAGGTTCTGGGCTTCCCTGGTGGCGCAGTGGTTGAGAGTCTGCCTGCCGATGCAGAGGACACAGGTTCGTGCCCCAGTCCGGGAAGATCCCACATGCCGCAGAGCGGCTGGGCCCGTGAGCCATGGCCGCTGAGCCTGCGCGTCCGGAGCCTGTGCTCCGCAACGAGAGAGGCCACAACAGTGAGACGCCTGCGTACCGCAAAAAAAAAAAAAGAGAGAGAGAGAGAGAGAAGAGGTTCTGACCGCAGAGACTTAGAGAAATAGGAGGGGCACCGGGCGGAAGGGTCAGCAAGGAAGCCGAGCCAAGGGCAGCGTGTGGGTCACAAAGACATGAAATTTGGGAGGAGGCTTGGTGAGGTGTTCTGTAGCACCTCTCCTCTCCCACCCCTCCTGTATGTTTGTATTCTGTCCGTATATGTGCCTGTCGTCCACACTGAACTGTGAGCTCTCAGAGGAAAGGCGCTGTGTTCCTTCCCTTACTCATTACTTTCCAAAATCTAGCAGAGTCAGTCTTTTACCTGGAAGTGCTCATGGAATGTCCAGGTTGCACTTATTTCTAAGGCAGCCCTGAATTGGATGCCCTTCCCTGATGAGCCCCTGAGTCTCCTGGGGGGGTCTCTTGATGTGGGAGCTTGGGCCCAGGAACAGAGCTGGTTTCAAAGCCCGGGCTCTGCAGAGCCCGAGGGGCAACGAGCAGCGGCGCTCTGGGAACGCCCTCCTCTTCAGCAAGCTGGGCGGCGCCTTCAGTTACATAAGCTGTGTGTGTTCTGGCAGGGAAGAGCTGCCTGAGTGAGTGGTTAGCAAAAATGATTTGTGTGGAGTTATTTTGAGACCCCACAGGAGGGAATGGCAGCCAAACCCTGCAGTATTTTAAACCGCATCACTCATCTACAAAGATTAATCCATTACAGAGTCTCAGCCAGAACACTGGTAACGGGGAAATAAGAATCTTTAGGGTCCTAGCAGATGATAGATGCCAGTTCTCCCGGTCCACACAAGGTGAATTCAGTGGTTTAGACCGAACTCAGTGCCTCCAGATTCTCCCACACATACTCCTCTGTCCTGTCTGCCCTGAGGGCTGGAAGTGGCCGTGCAGATTTCCTTCTGTGGCATTGGCCTGGGTCACTGTGCAGCAGCAGTTTGATTGTGCTCTCATTCGCTGTATAGGATGCAAATTGGCTTTCTAATAGAGGAGGGACCCCCCTTTCTGTGGTCCCCAAACACATCATTTAGCGATTGGGCTCCTTTTGGTTCCAGGCTGGCCAGGAGAAATCCCTCCTTCCCCTTCCAAAGCATTCACCTTTCTCCTGACTTAAGCGTGAACAGCTGTCGAAGGGTGGGTCAATTACAGAATATAGAATTTTCCCGTTTAGCGACATTAGCAGAGACAACCTCCATCTGAAGCGCTTCTCTTGTCTTTGTTTCCTCTTGGCTTTTACGCTGTGAAATTGCCTCCTTGCTCCCGCACCCTCTTGCTGACAGCTGTCCTCTTTGCCATTCAGGAGCCAGCACCTCCCTAGATGGCTGCCTGAGATGGAAAAGGCCTTCTCCCTTTTTCTCCCTGGGTCCACAGTTGTGTAGCCGGAGAGTTCCATGTGCTGGGACATCTGATTGCCTTCGGACCCCGAGGGATCCGTCTGGGCTAGATGTGTTTTAGACACTTGCTAGGCTGTGGAGGGAGGGTCCAGAAAGAAAGAAAGAACCCTATCCATGACTGTCCATCTTGTTATATATATTTTAGAGAACAATTATTTAATGACACAAACTATGGAAACTGAAAAATAGTTACATAAAACAGGCAACCACGTAGGTATACAGCTTTTCAGAGCCCCCCAGATTCCTTATAAGAACGTGCCCTCTGGCATTTATTTTAAACATAGGGGCCTTGTAACAAGCTTCTTATACCCCAGCACTGGTCCTACTAGGCAGACGTGGAAGGGGGCACACTTGAGGAGAAGCACTGCTCACGCTTGTGCATGTGAGAGAGAGAGAGATGGCTTCCCTGCCACTTGCACCGCAGAGGAGCCGCTGTCCATGGTCTAAAAGGCTTCAGCTGATGGCATTTCTCTCTGGTGGTGATACTGGACAAGGCTGGCCTGATGGGGCGTGGGGCTGGGATACGGTAAAGCGTGAACTTGGAGCAGAAAGAAGTGAGAAGACGCAAACAAACCAGCATCGAAAGTTTTCAGGATGATAAAAGGGAACCTACAGGCAGCCTAGGGCTCGGGAAGACACCTCCAGGGTGTGAGGCAGCAGAAGTGCGGTTCACTGCTCCTTTTCCCCTGGAATGAAGCTTGATTGTCATGTACGCTCTGCCAGGGAATCCACCCGTTCCTGTCTCTGGCCTGTGCCCCTTCAGGCACTCTTGCTGCGTGTCCGTGCCCGTCAGTAGGTGGGTGCAGCCCTGGTGTCACTTCCCCACAAATAGCAGTTTCTGATTTGCGTCATCACGGCCACTGCGGTCTCCTGAGCGCCTCCTTCCTCTGCTCTTCAGTCCACCTCCCCCCACTCCCCTCTTCCCGCCCTCTTTCCTTGAATGTGTGAACACATGCGAGTGTGTGCACGTGCACACACCCTGCCTTGGTTGTCACAGCACCCGGAATCGCCATCAGGCAACGCGCTTGATTGCGAGCTGTGTTTGGGGAGTTGATGGTCCCCAGCGTCCCTCAACACACCACTGCCACTTCCTCACCAGTTGCACCCTTATCAGAAATCATGATGTGGGGCAAGCTTCTCATCCGGGGGCTTATGCCTCATGCTGTCCTTCAGCTGTGAGTAATGAGCCCACTGGAGCAGCGTTCCTGTCCCTTGAAGACGGGCCCAGCCTGAAGAGACAGATTAATATCTCCCATTCGCTGCAAAAAATCAGGCAGCTTGTCTGTCAGGTCCCCGATTTTCTCCCTCCCTGTCCTCCCTTCTCTCCTGCTTTTCAAATGAAGCTTTGTACCCGGCGTCACAGCTCAAATCCTGGTGCTCTGGTGCCCTGTTGCCACACTGTGACAGGAGCTAAAAAGCCTCAATTAAGTGTGAGCCGTGCTTTCGCTGTCCCACTGGCCACAGTGACGACTGAAATCATCGTTTCTTCAGGGCTGCATCAGTGGAAGGCAAAGGACGCAGAAATCCTTTTCTTTCCCTCAGGTCTCCCAAACAGGGAAGATAATCACTTCAGTAGAACAATCTTTCCCTGAATTCTGCAAAGTGGATTCTAGGCAGTGGTTTGGATCTACTGTTCCTTTTTATCCCCGATAGCCCTGTGAATGAGAGAAGGAAATGAATAGACTGCTTATCACCGCACCACCGGGGTCTCCAAGATAGAGTGGAAGCTGGCTAGAATGGAGGCCGTGACGGCCTCCACCTTCCTCAGGATGGGCTCCACCTCTCCCCACAGTCCCTCGAGGGCTCCCACGTACCGGGGATTCCTCCTGCACGGGTGGAGCTGTCTCTTGCTGCAGCCTCCTGCCTGGAGGAAAAGTCTAACTCTCCCTGGTCCCAGGGAGACGGGGCTGGTACGCAGTCTCTGCGCACTCCTCCCTGATCAGTCCAACTCAGGCAGCAAATTTCCCCTCCAAAGGTGCCTCTCTCCTCAGCATGTAGGAAGGGTTGCTCCCTAGTGAACGAGCCCCGCCACCACAGCAGACGTTTAATTAAGTCGACTAGAAAGGTGTTTCCTATCGGAAGAGGCCCTTCATATTATCTAGGCTTAAGGAAGAAAAGCAGGAGAATGGTAGGCAATCAAAACCCACGTCTTGTGCGGGTGTTTAGTCTGGAGAAAATAAGTCATGAGGATGAGCGGAAAGAGATGTTGTACTGTCTTCAGATATTTGAAGGGCTGTCAAGTGGGTGATGGATGTTTTATGTGGTCCCAAGGAACTGGACCCGATTTTAGAAGGCCTGGAGGGTCAGGTTGTAGATTTCTGAGTTTATGTGGTAAACTCTTGGAAGCCACTGAAGGGTTTTGAGCAGAATACTGTGCTTTAGGAAAATTAATCAGGCAGGAAGAATCAGGATAGGGGAAAATGGAGGGAAGGTAGGTAGATCAGAGGATTCTTGGCCAGAAGTGACAGGAGCTTGAACAAGCAGAGTTAGGTTGAGGATTGAGAGGATTCCATGGATCATACAAACAACTATGGAGGTAGAATTAATGGAATCGATAAGATGTAGCAATCATTAGGTTATATGGACAAAGTAGGGACAAATCAAAGATAAGGGAGATTGTTAGACTGAGGGGTTGCTAGTGCTGCAGTCGGCATAGCGGACAAGGAAAGGAGCAGAGGCGATTTAGCAAGACGAGAAGTTTGTTGAGTTTGAGGTATTGGCAGGACGGTCAAGGGGGAGATATCTGTCAGACACTTGGGGATTGTGTCTAGAGCTTAGAGGACAGTTGAGGCTTACATCTCTGTAGGTTCTGGGTGATCACAGTGATGGAGAACATGAAAATGGATGGGCTTTCCAAGGAAGGGTGCAGAGAGTGAAAAGAGAGAGGCCCAAGACATAATTGAGGGCAACAGCAGGAGACAAGACGAACAGCCCAGAGAGAGGACCCTAGTAGAGGGGAGGAAAGAATTTCACTACAGGGTCGGGGCACACTGTCGCGCGCCATATAGAGATGGAGTAGGACCCCTGCTGAGAAGAGGTGATGAGATTTGTCAGCGAGGAGGTTACTTTTCCAAGTAGAGTAGAAAGATCAAGTCTGAGTAGCAGCAAGAAGTATGATAGTGAAAGTCTGTTGTCACGGAGTGGAAGGAAGCAGTTGTGGTGAGAAACAGAGATGGGCGACTCCGGAAATTTCAAAGTTTTGAATGGGGCCTGTGGGAGTAGAGTGGGAATAAAGGGGGCAGATGGCAAGTACAGGAGAGATGACATTCCTAGAACGGGGTGCAGGAGAGCCAGCGTGCGGGCACACACCTGTGCTTGATGTTGGCTGCCTCAGCTTCCCTTGAGCCACATTGGCTTGCTTTTCACCTTCTCAGCTACATGACCGTGGGCTTTTTTAGTATCTTTATTATTATTATGCTATTACCTGTACTGATCTTCTGGTTCTGGGAAGTTAAACTCTGTCTTGCCTGACCTTTTTTTTTTATATATATATAACTTTTTTTAGGGGGTTTGTTTTGGTTTTTTTTGTTTATTTTTGGCTGCATTGGGTCTTCGTTGCTGCACGCGGGCTTTCTCTAGTTGTGGCGAGTGGCAGCTGCTTTTCATTGCGGTGCGTGGGCTTCTCATTGCGGTGGCTTCTCTCGTTGCGGAGCACGGGCTCTAGGCACGCGGGCATCAGTAGTTGTGGCACACAGGCTCAGTAGTTGTGGCTCACGGGCTCTAGAGCACAGGCTCAGTAGTTGTGGTGCACGGGCTTAGCTGCTCCGCGGCATGTGGGAACTTCCCAGACCAGGGCTCGAACCCATGTCCCCTGCATTGGCAGGCGGATTCTTAACCACTGCGCCACCAGGGAAGGCCTGAACTTTTTTTTACCCAGCTTACAACATGCTTTAGAGCAAGAGTCGGCAGACTTCTCCTCTAAAGGGCCAGAGAGTAAATAGACACTGAAATTTGAATTTCATACAGTTTTTCACAGGTCACAATATTTCTTTTTCAACCATTCAGAAATGTAAAAGCTGTTCTTAACTCATAGGTTGTACAAAAACAGGCAGTGGGTTAGATTTAGTCCTCAGGAAGTTGTCTGCTGGCCCCCTTTTTTTTTTTTTTTTGTGGTACACGGGCCTCTCACTGCTGTGGCCTCTCCCGTTGCGGAGCACAGGCCTCGGACGCGCAGGCTTAGCAGCCATGGCTCACAGGCCCAGCCGCTCAGCGGCATGTGGGATCTTCCCGGACCGGGGCACGAACCCGTGTCCCCTGCATCGGCAGGTGGACTTTCAACCACTGCGCCACTAGGGAAGCCCTACTGACCCCTTTTTTATGATGCTAACCAAAAAAAGTGAAGGCCAGTATTCATCTACAGCCCAGAATTCAAGCTACTTATCAGGATAGGATGTATTTCTGTATCCAAGATCAGCCTGTGGTCTTAAAGAACCTTGGCTTTTCAGAATTCCTCTCCTTTTTGGCTTGTTTTCATTTATTTCTTTTAAGCATAAGGGTAGTGAGGTAGAAGGCTCTTCCTAAGAGCTTCTCAGCTCTCAGATTTCTATTCATTGTCCTTGCTTTGGGGGGTGTTAGTATTCCTGACAGTAGCTGGGTTTTTCCTTCTGCGGTTCCACTGGCTGAGCATACTAATCTCTAGACACTGGGATTTCATTTGCCTCAGGAGAAGAAGCTCAGGGAAATTTTCTCTGAGTGGGAAGCTCAGCAAAGGCAGTGGTTTGGACGTGTACTCCACACATCTCAGAACCATTTTGTTCCAATAACAACACAGCTTGGTTTAGAGAAAGTCACTCGAAATTTATGCGAGTAAGCACCTTTTACATTTGCCTGCCAGGTGTGTGGCAGGATACCTTCTGGAAGCTGGTAGTCGCAGGATCCACGTGCGGGTTTCCTGTGGCTTTCTCTCTACCCCTGGAGCTGTCCTCTACCAGCCTGGACAGGAGATTCAAATGGCTCTCTTTATCCATGAACATGGAATTTAAAAGACCAAGATTGGGGTTTGGGGGTTACCGAAAATGACATTTATTTTTATAAATCTGAGTTTCATTTGATTCAGAGATAAAGTTCCATGTTTAAAATAAGTCAGGAAAAGCAAAAGTTGAGGTTCTCATAGAAACCAACTCCCCCTCGCTGCTCAGACATGGCTTTGCGCTTGTTAGGTGCTGTCTCCATGGTGCCACAGCATTACGTGAGAGCTGGAGCCGTGTAGCTCTCTTGTCGCTGGAAAGACCACTGTGGGCCTAGCGCTTGACCTCAGATGCTTTGTCTTCTGTGTACTGAGGCTATGAGGTGGCTGTTTTGATATGGATAATTAGGAGAAACTCAATGGAAAATGTTTTTAGAGGCACGGTTGTTTCATTCTGCTCCTAGCTGGTGGTGGTATTATTGCAGCTGCTGCTTACAGCAAACCCCCAAATGAACATGGGTATCGGGAAGCCGACAGCCCGCCATCTCCAACCTCCCCTTCACAAACACACCCCCAGAGAAAGCCTGGCTGGCTTCTTTATGGCCATGGGCTTGGCATGTCATGGGAAGGGAACGGCCTTGTTCATCAGTCAAGAGTTTTCTCTCCCTTTAAAAATCATTCTTTTCAGATCTTGGTCTGCGGTGGGGAGAATCATAAAAGGTTATTCTGATGCTGGCCTGATTGTTATCTGCCACACCAGCTCCACATGAAAAAGCTCTCCTCCCTTTGGGGAATGATTCTTCGGTGTCTAAAGCCAATGATAAACCAAGTTGGATGAAGCCAGTTCTGCACACTGCCTGGCTTGCCAGACTGAGAGCCAGCAATCCAGTCTGAGGCCTCTAAGCCATCCCTTCCTCGTCTCCTCCTCAGACAGTGGTCAGTGATGTAGCATCTAACACTCACTCTCCTTAAAGTCCCAGAAGTAAGAGTTAGTAGATTTCCTCATGAACTCACCAAGCATTAACTAGTATGCATACGGGAACTCAAAGGAGGACATTGTTATCACAGGTTTGTTGCATCTGTTTTTGCTGGGGTTTTCTCCTCTCTGGCATTTATTTAGCACACAGTTATTGAGTATCTCCTTACTGTGGCTCCAGAGAGAACTATCATACCCCTCCCCTCAAATAACTGCAGAATGGGATCCACCATTGACAGGCTGCGAACTGGAGATGAGACTCGAGACGTCACCCCTCTCCTAGCGGTCACACTGTTGTGACTTGTGCCGGAGAAACTCATCCCTCCCTTCTGTAGATGCCTCCCTCCATCCCCGCCTTTCCTCAAAGGGAGCCGAAATTCCCGTCACATTGTGGAGAACGGATCTCATTGCTCCTGTCCCCAATTAACTTCGGCTTCTGGTCTTTCAACAGATGCATCAAACATTAGCAAATCAGGGCAACCTAACAAAAGTCTCTCCCAAACAACTGGAACTAAGAAGTAAAAACAGCTTCAGTCTCGGCTTTTGCCCAGTTCCGACTCCCTGACTACCATTACCTGAGGAGTTTGATCCCTTTAATTAGAATTCCTTCATTCTTCTTTTATCCCTTTATTCTCGTCACTGAAAGAGCCTTAGCAGTGACATGTTCCAAAATTGGCCCAGAAGATGCTGCCTCCCCCGAGGTAACAAAATAGCGGTTTAGAGAACAAGGGAGAGAAGAAAGAATCTGAGACAATGCAAAATCCTAGTTTCATTTCTGACCCTTTCAGTACAAACTGAGGCCTTGTGTCGTGTAGAACTAACTCTTGGGAACCCACCGGTCTACCGTTTGCCTTGCTGTTTGGGCCATCTTGGGAATGTGAAAATATAGGACCAGCTGGTCCGAGGTGGGACGGTTTGCCATTCTCAGTTGTTAACTGACTCACTGACGACATTTGCAACTTGAGACCTCCAAATGATTTCTGCTTTAAAGCTTATGAGAGAGGACTGAGAGCAGGCTTTTCTGGTACACGAGATGCATTACATTTCTGAGCTCCAACAATGTACAGTGGTTTGGTTTGGCTTTGCATGTAGATTCATGATAACCACGTTGCTTCAGATTAGGCGGGTGGCCTGTCCGCCTCTGCCTGCTGTGCCGATGGCTTAAGAGGTCTGGATTCTGTCCTTGATGCTTAGGGAAAGAGCAGAAAAGTAAGAATGTGTCACTTTTCTTGGACTACATATGGAGTTCAATGTCTTAACTCTCTATGTGAAGTGGGGTTTTTTAAATTTTGTTTTTCATTAGGGGGAAGGATGGCTGGGGAAAGTATAGACGTGGAACTCATTGAATGTGGGGGTAGAAATCTCTGCTGAGAGTCTGTGAGGTATAAGCTGGCCAGCCGCAGCAGCAGGAACTCAGGCAGAGGCATTGGAGTGCAGTCAGTGTGACAGGAAGCTTATTTTGGTGTTCTTTCTGTGCCTCGCCTTGTCCTTGACGTTTACTCCAGGGGACTGTATTAATGTAGAAAGAAGGGAGAGGTGTCCGTGGTTTCCTATCTGGGAAATGTACAGCATTTCATAGCGTGCTTACCCAGGGCCTTAGAGACCAGGGATGAAGATGCTTCGTGACATGAGAGAGTCTAGTCCTCTCTCCCTTTCCCAGCTGTCTGTCCCCCAGCCTACTTAGCTCCACTTTATCTGCTAGCCAGCCATGTGCCGCATGCTAGCCGATAAAGCCTGTGTTTGTTCTGAAAGCCCCACCAGAACGGCCGTTTTGTCTCCGCTATGGTTTGATCAACAAAATTTGTTAAAATTTCAGGGAGCAGTATTTAAAGCAGAGGTATTTTGACTTGAATATTACTTAAGAAGTTTCTCCCTAAATATAGGAAGTAAAACCATAGCTCCCTGGTCTGGGCTGCTTTCACAGAAGCAGAGGGATGGGCTTTGTGGCCACCTTTCGGCTTTAGGATCGAATAATTGCCTTTTCATTTCCATTGGGAGACTTACTGATGACCCTGTAGTCATCCCCACACTAAGGTTTTCCGATATTTCGTCCAGATTTTCTTTCCCCTAATAATTGCACCCCCTGTTTTTAGGCTAAGCATTTTCCCTCCTTCTTGTGTTTACACCTTTCAAATACTTGAAGATTGTTATCGTGTCACCCTCTTAGTCACTGCTCAGCCGAGCTGTACAGATTTAAGCACCTTTTATCTGGCCTTTCCAGGCAGCCCTGCCCACCCCCGAGTCATCTTCCACTGCTCTCTGAGTGCGCTCGGGCATGGCCGCCTGGAGCCAAACATGGGGTCACGGGTGGGAATCGTTTTCCTCCTTTGTCGAGTTGGAAACTGAACACAGCTGCGGTGCAGCAGCCTCAGGTCTCGCTCACACTGCTGGTCGCTGCTGCCCACATCCCCTGTGTATTTGAGTTGCGTCTCCCAAATGTGCTGATTCAAAGACCCGTGGGGCAAAGGGTGTAGCTGTGCTTTCTTTTTCGTCCTTGAAGTGTTGTGTCACCATGGGGAAGTGGGATGTGTGTAATTAGGAATGCTGTCAGCCCCTCTCCTGGTATTTGCATAAGGTCTATGACCCTGACTGTTCAGGAACCATTTCCTTCTCTGTGTATGGGCTTCTGTCCCAGAAGTATTTTTCACGGATGCTCATTCAGCATTGATTGAGGATCTGTAGTGCCGCTGTGTGCTAGGCAGTGTGTCAGATGCTAGAAAGATCTGAATAAGATACAGTACCCACCCTAAGAGGCAATTTAGTTTTAGTTTAATTTGGGTTGGAAATGCCAGATTCTCACATAGGCTTGCTCATGGTAGCAGTGAGAGGAGAGAGCAGATTTATGGGAACATCCATGAGATTCTTAAACAGCATCCGAGGTGAGGTCAGATCTCCCAGATCCCGGAGCATAGAGGGCGGTCGTGGGTCTGGTGGTTCCAGGACCTCGCTGCAGGTCTCTGGTGTTAGTGCTCCGGTGCTGATGCAGCGCACTCCCCTCCTTCCTCCTCCTCCTCCTCCTCACGGGCTGATGTTCTGCATGCTGCCCGGTTCAAATTCCAGAAAGAATCTTTCTCACCTGTTACCTTTCATTTCTCTTTAGACAGAGCTTATTTTTTCCCCTCTGCCAGCCTGCTATAAATTGACTATCCTTGAATCAAGTTCAGTAGCAGCTCTCCCCTCCCTCCCTCCCTCCCTCATTTCTCACCTTCTGCTCTGACCTCCATCCCCAACTTCTGGTCTGGGGAGAGTACAGAAGCCAGGGTCACGTGCTGGACAACAGCTGCCTGAGGCTGACCCTTAGCAAGGGACATGGCAGTGACGAGCCCATGATTGACTTGTCTGGTGCATCCTCCCAGTGCATCCACCTGCCATAATCCAGTTATGTGTTATTTCTTCTTTTTTTTTTTTTTTTTTTTTGCGGTACGCGGGCCTCTCACTGTTGTGGCCTCTCCCGTTGCGGAGCACAGGCTCTGGACGTGCAGGCTTAGCGGCCATGGCTCACGGGCCCAGCCGCTCCGCGGCATGTGGGATCTTCCCGGACCAGGGCACGAACCCATGTCCCCTGCATCGGCAGGCGGACTCTCAACCACTACGCCACCAGCGAAGCCCTATTTCTTAACATTCTTCACCCTACAGACTGAATGGTAAATTCGGTCACCAATAGCATACTTCATACCATGGCAGGGGAAAATAATATTGTCATGCTGCTAATTAAGCTTCACTAGGACAAAACCAGTCTTTTTCATCATTGAGTTTTCACCTCCCAACCCAGTGCCTAGCCCAGAGTAGGCACTGATGCGTATTTGTGAAACGGGGGGAGGGAAGGTCTGCTGAGGGAACTCACCAAGTATCTGAAGTAGGCAGAGGGTGAAGGTGAGGTCTGCATGTGTCCTCTGCCCTTGCCTCCATAATGTCCATGTAGTAACGAGCACACAGTGGACAAGCAATAATCACCCTCAACCTATCCTTCCAGTTGGTTACTGTTTCCACTAGAGTTCTGTTTCCTGCTGTGAATGCCTGGTCTCTTGTTTGCTGGACTAAGTGCCACTGGGAAGCTGTCGCTTCTAGCGGAGGCAGATTTGCCACACTTGCCATACTTCCCTTTCACTCCCAGTAAAGAAAAAGCCACCATGCTTTGAGCCCAGGTTGATTATCATAAAACTCACATACAGTGTAAAATATTCAGAACGATGCACGACTCTCTCGCATAGCCATCAATAGAATCTTATATAGCCATTATTGTATCATTAACAAGAATTTGTACTTCTCGTTCCACAGCTGACTGACCAAAGTGTTTGTGTTAATTGACCTAGTTAGTCAATGTCTCTAAATGTATAATTTCTTTTTAACAGAATGCTCTTATAGCCCAGCATTTTACATTTGAAAGGAGGCACCCTATACTCAGGGATTCAAGCCCTGGATGGGAAATCTCAAAAGGGCATAACCCAGATTGTAGGATTTTCTGGCCAGGGGAGAATTTGGAGTTTCTTCATTTTACAGACAGAGACCTTGGGGCTTGGAGAGGTTTTATACTTCGTCAGTGGCAGAGTAGAAACCAGAAATGATGTGCTGATAGCTAGTGATGAATTTTCTCTTTCTAAACTGTACAAGATCAGGCACATCCTCTTTCTGTTTTGTTTTTAAGTAGTCTTGGTCAGCCATCGTATCCCAGAAAGCATAGAAAAGGTATGAGGAATGATGGGGTTTTCCCTACAGGCAGGTCTGTCTGTCAGGCTTTAAAGAGGTCAGGGAGCCTCCGGAGCAGGGGCGGGTGTGTCTGGCCTGCCTCTCCCGCATCTGCCCTTGGCGGAAGTCAGCTGCACCTGCCCCGGGTGGGGGGGGTCTCTCTCTCCATTCTGCCCCCCACTCCGACCCCATCGTAGGGAAGGAAATGTTCAAGAATGTTGGGGAACTTTTATTTTTTTTAAACAAAATGTTTGTGGTATATGAATGGCTTGCCCGTGTCAGGGGTGAGCTTGGCGGTTGACCTGCACCTGTGGTATTGGGAGCGTAGCAGACTTAATGTGCCCTCGTCAGGGCCTCATCGGGAAAGACAGTGGTTGGTGGTGATGTGCACGATTCAGAACCGCAGGCTCTTCCTGGCCTGGCTGTGGAGGGCTTCTGGAACCCAGTGACACCTCACTTCCTCCTCACCATCTCGGGCGCTCACCTGTGCCGCCGGTGAGCCTGCCCAGCTCTGCCTCTGAAGTTGCTTTCAGAGACCCCAGCTTTCTTTCCCGTGACGTGCTTTTTTTAACCTTTTCTAAGTCTGTTGTATCGGTAACAAAGCGGCACAGCCAGCCCAGCACTGCAGTGGCCTTTGAGTCAAGGTGCAGCGTGAACGGTGTTTCCTTACTGGCCAGGCTCTTGGAAAAGGAGGGCTCGGCGGGCCTCTTCTTGCTGATGGCACGTGGCCTTCCCCTGCTTTCAGCAGCCGTGTCTGTCCAGCTTTACGATGTTACCTTGTTTGACTTGCTCCCTGTTAGTGGACAGCATATTTCTCGCCCTGTTCCTTGATCCCTTGGGACACAAAAGCCAAGTCCCAAAGCTGGTAAGTAAGCACTCTGTGTAGACTTTGACCTCTCCAGGAGGGCCGTCAGGGCTGCCTGGCGTTCTGTCTTCACACCCCAGTCTTCTCCCGGGGTTCACCAAGCCGTGGGCCTTGCCCCACCAGAGGTCTTCAGTTAATTCAGTGTCATAACCGTATTTTTTTTTCATTAATGAAACAGAGAAGACAGCGTGTCACATGTAGTCACGATTGACCACTACTCTGTGGAAACTTTGCTGTATATGTGTACATACCCGTATTTAAGTGTGGGGTGGGGTCATAATCAACGTTAAAAGTTTGAAAAACGCTCGTCTACACAGTCCGTCTACAGAAGTAGCTTGGCTCATAGGTTTCTAACACTCAGATATCCAATATTATAAAAACTGTTCCCTCTGTCCTGGCCCCAGCTGCGAGCCCTGGTCTGCTAATAGATTCCATCTCACCCACACACGCCCTGTTTTGGGATCCCGCCTAGGGCTGGAACCTAGGGGTTCCCTGGCCTCTGTGCTCCGGTCCAACAGTGCCTGCACCTCTGCTACGGTGACGACCCGGTGCCAAGGGCCCGTCCGCCATTACATGTAAACCCGAGCTGTGTCTCCACTCACCTGCCCGACAAGAAATCGAGTCCCCAGGCCCTGCACTCCTACCTTGTCTAATACCCTCTGGGCACAGCAGTACTCAACTCCAAAACTGGGTTTTTGCTCAGTAGCTTTAGCATCTGACAATCTAGGGTTTAGATTGGCCACTTAGTAGCTTGGTGATTTGGGTCCTTATGTCAATTCATAGATAGTCAAGGATGCTCAGTAAATACTCATTTTTCCCGCTCTTTGTTCTCCTAGCGCTTATACCTGGGTTTAGCTGGGTTTCACTGTTTGATACCTGCTCCCACTGGGTCTATTTTTAAGACACAACTTCTCTCTATCCTAGTAAGTAGTGTCGACTAAGCCGTCCCTGACCGTGAGCTGAGATGTGACATTGAGACAGGTTTTGACTGGGAAGGGGTTACTTCAGAGGAGACAGGTCCAAGAGAGGGAAGAGTCAGCCCAGCAGAAAGGGAAATAAATGATAAAAGCAGAGATGGTATTCTTGTTCTCAAGGAAATTTTCTGTTCGCTTTCCTTTCTCTTACCTACCTGCCTGACGGGAATTGATGTACTTGGATGTGTTTACTTTTTCCACTTAAAGGGCAGGGAAACATCCTGATTCAGCTTTCTCCTCTTGAAGAGCTGGAGCCCAGCTCCTGGCAAATAGAGGGACAGTGGAACGTAGGCCCTCCTTCGCCTCTGGGTCCACATGCAGTGGTTGGTGTTTGGTCACCACGGGCCCATGGGTTTCTCTCCAGGAAGGTGATCTGAATCCATTTCAGCGTGATGTGTTCAACTCCCTGGGTTCACGGGGCCATCTTGCTACTCAGTTTAATCAGTTGGTGGTCTCCCAGGATTCAGAGAGGGCTGCTGGGGTCTCTTGCTCTCTTGAGACCTCAGAATACCAAGGCAGCTACAGGGATAGAGTGGGGACATCTGCTCAGCTAGGGAGACTCTTTGGGTCCTTTAAGTGACACAGCAGTCCCACTAACAGCACCCCAGTTCTGCCCCATCCACGAGTCAGAAACAAACTGAACGCTTGTTGTCGCGTTACTCTTGTTTCCTCAACAGTGCTTTACCTATGGTTATGTGACCAGAAGTTCCAGTAGAATTGTTTATTTTTCTTTCTGACAATTATAATTTTTGCTTAGTTCACAGATACAGAATGAAAAATGTTTTTGGCAATTAATGTTGTAAGAATCATGGCTGTCTTTCATTTTACTTGTTCCCCCATCTCTCCTTTCAAGGTTAATCTCAGGCTTTTTGGTTCTGTGAGTTTCTCGATGTCTTTTTCAAAAATCGGTTCCACTTCTGCCTCAGAGCCCGGCACTGAAGTGCCGGGAGAGAGTGAGGCAGCCCTGGTGCTCTTGCCCAGGTGACACTCGGGTAGGACTTTCACCATCCCCGTCTTCGTGCAAGCAGGATAGTGGCCCTGGCACCCGCTCCAGCTGCTCTCCTGCTGTGGTTTCTCTCCTTGTGCCGTGCTCCCCGTCCAGCGTTCTGTTTGATGTCATGTGTTCCTTTTTTGAGGCTTGGAGAGAAAGCTCTGTTCTTGAGCTTCTGAAAGACCAGGGTATACACTATTACCTCTCCTCCGAGCTCCATGACCTTGAATCTGTGCTGTGGCCAGAAACATGAGCAGCCACCTGGCTTCATCCGTAAGGGATGTACCTTCTGTCCCGGCAGTGGTGGCCCGCCTTCTCCCAGAGGCTCCCAGCGGGTGTCTGCAGTAGCCTAGCTGCCCTGCTGCCGCGCCTCCCTGTGCCAGATCTTTTGTAACTTCACCTGGGGCTGTTTGTAAATAAGAGGAAACACGTTCCAGTCCTGCCTTCTTGCCAGCAGTTACTTAGAGACACGAGCACTAAGTGCACATCCCTCCTCACCGCCCCCCCCATATTTTGATTATCTTCTTTTCCTATGTCTTTAGCCTAGTTCAAGTTTTGGCTTCGTAATTACAGCTGCAGTTTGAATATTTTGGAAATATTTATAAGTCTAATCCAGACATTAAAATGTGACATAGTTCATGGCCTCTCACAGGTGACCACTGTTGGTGATAAATATTTGCAAAATGAATGATTGAATCAGAGAGAAAGAAGAGGCAGTCTACCTTGGTTAGGAGCACCTATATTGTATAAAATACTGTCCCTGAATACGTAGGAGTGTGAAGGGTAAGATTTTGTCCTCAGGAATCTTACAATCTAGTTTGCAGATTGAAAGATGACTGAGATTCTGAGAGTGGGTCATTGTGTCAGTGATAATAATGGTAAAATAAGAAGAGCTAAAATGTATTGAACCTTTCCATATGTCAGGCATGGTACTAAATATTTTACCTAATAATCTCCCCTAGTTCACCCAACAGCCATGTGAAGTAGGTTTTTACAAATAGGACAACTGAGGCTTTGAAAGGGTTCAGTAACTTAGCCAAGGTCACAGATCCTAATAATTTACAGTTAGGGTGTGAATCCAGGTCTGTCTGGCTCCAGACACCTGATACTTCATCAGGATTCTGTTTTTTCTGTCTCTCCTTCTGAATGACATACCGATGGTACTGTTGTCCCAAATGTAGCCAGAGGAGAGAGGGGGAAGCTTATTTGAAGAGGAAAATGACACCAAGTTAACACTTTAGAATTGGATGCGAAAGTCAGAGAGTAAAGAGAAAATGGCCGGAATGGCTCTCAGGAGGCAGAATGGCTGGGGATATCAGTGTAATTTAGGTGAGAGAGCCATTTATGTAAGTGATGGTTAAAGCAGTGAGACTGTAGGCCCGTAAGGAGTGAGGAGTCCAAGATGAGGATTCATGCCGCATGTTGGGGTATGTGTGTTTCCTGCATATCTTATTTAGAACTCCCCGGATGGTCTTAATAATTCCCAGATTCTGTGACTGGGATCCCCCCTTCGCTGTTGCTGCTGTGATAGTGTTAGTTTTTCCCACCTCCGGCGAACTAAACACCTCCCCTTGGACCACTGCCTCTGCCCTACCTCGTGTCACGGCATTCTGATCAAATGCCTGTCTCGTTACAAGGGTCAGGGGACCATCCCTGCTGGACACCAGGCCTAGTGGACCCCTTTTCATCACAAATTCTTCTTTTCTTCTGACACAGGCATCGAATGCCCCCGAGGAGCCCGGAACCTCCCAGGCTTGGTGCAGGAGGGAGAGCCGTTCAGTGAGGAAGCAACGCTTTTCACCAAGGAGCTGGTGCTGCAGCGAGAGGTAGGGCATCTTCCAGGGGCTTCTTGGATGATGAGGAGTGGGGAGAAAGTGGGGCTCGCTCGGTCTGATGGCGGAGATCAGTCTGTCCCTTTTTCCGGTGCTCGGCCTTCCACGGCCATGATCCGTTCTGTGTCTGCCCACATCCCGTACCCTGAGCCCTGCTTCACTGGCCAGCCGCCCTTCAATTGTTCCTCATCGTGGGCGTCCTGAGATGTGGGATGAACACCAGGCCGGCCCAGCCAGGATCCTAAGGCTGAGAGCCTACGGCCTTGCAGTCTCCTCCTTGTCGAATTAGCTGAGCTGCCTGCCTCCAGCTGGATTTAGAAGCTTGACTAACCCTGTCAGGGGCCAATTTTCTTTGAACGTTTATTTGTATCTTTGAGTAATTGCATTTTCTGTGGCGGGTTTTCTGACTTAATTTAATTGTATTTTTGTTTCTGCCTGTTGGGCTGACTCTTGCAGGCAGGAGTTAGGCTGCTCAGCTGCCATGGTGCCCATCTACCTGCTAATTTTTATCAAGTCGTAGTCAACAGATCCATCTTCTTTCCAGGAGTATGCCAGTCACTCATCCTGCTAGGTGGGCACAAAAAAGGAACAGTGGGGAGTGTGCTGGGCTCAGGCTTAGGGTTTTAGATCTGCCTTTTCCCTTTTTTTTTTTTTTTTTTTTTTAACAAACCCATAGGGTACCTCCTGCTTTAATGCAATATCATAATACACACAGTGAAAAAGATTATGGGGGTTCTAGAGGTTATCTTGCTCATGAGTCTTTGTAGGTTTTTGGGAGCAGATGTGTGGTCTTCTTTGGGTTGCTAAGTGGTACGGATACCTGTTTATAAGCTTCCGCATCTCTCATTTTGATTTGAAACGTCAGTGAATATATTGGGGGGGGTGCTTAATGCCCTTAATTGTCTCATCAGTCTCACATTCTGCTCTATTTTGTTTGTGGTCAGATGTATTTGTTTGTGAAGAAGCCATCCTTATGTTGGCATGCAAGGTGTCTTTCCCCTCCCCCCTGTTTTGTAACTCCACAACATAGGTTGAATTGTTATCAGTTAAAGATAGCTTCCCACTAGAGAAGTATTTCAAGAATCCAAACACTCCTGTTGTCTGTCAGTAGCTGTTGAAATTTTTTGACATTGCACAGGAATTAGGTCGAAGGGGCAGATATTTTAGAATTCCCCTCTGTAATATCCCCTTTGGATAATGAACTACAGAGCTGTTTCATGTTGGAATAAGCAGGTGAGTCCCCTCAACGTCGTGACTTAAAGACTTTACAGAGGGAGTAGGAACAGATGTTTTGTTTGTTTTGTTTGTTTTGTTTTTTGTTTTTTTTTTTTTTTGCGGTACGCGGGCCTCTCACTGTTTTGGCCTTTCCCGTTGCGGAGCACAGCCTCCGGACGCGCAGGCTCAGCAGCCATGGCTCACGGGCTCAGCCACTCTGCGGCATGTGGGATCTTCCCGGACCGGGGCACAAACCCGTGTCCCCTGCATCAGCAGGCGGACTCTCAACCACTGCGCCACCAGGGAAGCCCAGAAACAGATGTTTGTTGGTTGGTTGTGCTTTGGACGGGGGGAGGAAATCCCCTCACTGGACTGCCCAAGACGTGTGTTAGTGACATCCTCATCACTTACTCTCTAAGTCACCGTTCTGTTCGTTGCTCACCATACTCCTCTTCCTGTTGTTTCCCGTCTCCTAAAGCTTCTTTCCCTTTCTTTTTCAACTCTTGTTTCCCCAGCCACTTTTCTTCCTGATCATGTTTCTGGCCCGCTGGTGATATCCAAAAGCACAAGGGGGTCAAAGAGAATACTGACCACTGAAAGGAGTGAGTGGCCCAAAACTCTTTTACTCTCTCATGGTTATTATGACCTTACCTTTGTCTGTGTATTTGCTGATATTTGATTGTTGAAAAAGATAAAAAGTTTTCCCCATTTTTGTTGGTGCATCTGACATGTAAGTTTGCAGATCCTTAGTGTAATCCAAAGTTGGTATTGATCTTTCTTGGTTGTAATATCCCCATCTTTTGTAGCCGTGGGTTGGGGGCCTCTTGATTGAGAACCTTACTACATTTTCTTAGCTGCTTGTATGATTACTTGGGCTGACTGTTTTGAAAGGTCTTTATCCAGAAGAAAGATGGGTATGGCCTAAAGAAAGGATAACTTGAGATTCTGACTAAAGGAACCAGTTACAGCCTACTCTCCCGGGCATTTTCCTTTATATAGTATATGAAAACTCTTTTCTGAACGGTGTAGGAATGAAGAGAGGGTTTTGTTTTGTTATAGGTGTATTCACTTACTTCTACCCGTATAGTACCTTCATTTTTATTCCAGGGGTTGTCCTGGGGAGCGTTTCTCTTTGCCATCTTCCCCCCCACTCCCCAAGGATCTAGAAAAGCCTGATGGATTGATCCTCAGACCTGGAGGTCCTTCCCACCCTTAGGAGAAGGGCCACGGGGTTTCCTGGATGGCTGAGCAGGGGTCCGCAGCCTCACACCGCACACGCCTCTCACCTTCAGGGCAGCCTCCACTCCAGGAACTCCTGTGGGGCCGAGCTGCTGTCCTGTTGGCCGAAGTTGAATGGGTTTTCTTACCTTGTGCCCGTTCCCTTGCTAATCACGTTTAGCTCAGGTAATCAGGTGTTGTGAAGATGTGACTGGCCTTGATCCTGCTCCACCCCTCCTTTAAATTCTTTTTTATTATCTTATTTTGGGGCCAGGATTTCTCTACCCCCTGCCTGCTTTTCCCAGTCGCTGTAAGTCTGCACTCTCGTGTAGGAAAGGAGTTAGTAGCACATGGATCTCATGATTTCACAGCCCCTCCTGGGCCCCGTGTGTGATCCCACAGAGATATGGCCATTAAGTTGGACTCCAGAACCCATAGACTGAATTGAGAAGGATGTGAAGTAGGGGAGAGACTGTGTAATGACCACCACCCCTAGGTCAGCCGCTGCCGAGGAGCAGACAGAAAGCTGGGGTGTGGGGTACCTGGCCCTGAAAAGCGACTCCTTGTTTATGAGGTGGGTTGTCTTAGCTTTGGGCAGACAGAGCAGGAATTGCTGCCTGTCTGCTTCTCAGTTTTGGGTGGAGACAGACTTGTAGTCTTTCCATCCCATATCCTCATGTGGAGCCTGTACCGTCTCACATGAGACTCCTCTCATTTCAGCTGGCCCCCATTATCTTGAGACCTGAGAGCCCTGCTTTCCTGGAATGTGTTTTTACGATGGCACGAGTCAGGACGGAGCGCCTGACGTTTCTGGCCATCACTCAGCTCGTTTTCCTGAGTGTCTCCCCTGCCACCTTTCATCACCTTTCTTCTTTTTCTCTGTTTTTCTCCATGGTCGTTCTCCTCAGCCACTGGTTCCTCTTGGCTTTTGTTCCTTTCCCTGAGTCGGGAGTCTGGAAGGACTGTTCAGGTCAGTGGTCTGGGTGTTCCGGTGGTGCTGCCAGCTTCAGGTCATGAACAGTAAGCTAGACACCATGTTGTTACCTGATTCTCTTTTTGACCTTGAAGGCCCAGGTAGCCAGGAAACTCTGAAAGGCCTTCAGCCGTTCTTCTCAGCCTCACTCAGCTGTTGTATAGCAGGGATGGGCAGACCCGGCCCACTGCCAGTTTTGTAAATAAAGCTTTATTGAAACACAGCCATACTAACCTTTTTATGTACTGTCTATGGCTCCTTTCATGTTATAACAGCAGAATTGAGCAGTTACAACAGGATATATGGTCTGCAATGGCTAAAAATATTTACTATGTTTTTATCAAAAATGTTTGCTGACCGTGCTGTACAGGTTTTGCCAAGTTGGGTTTAAATGGCTTGGTACAGCCCTGAAAATGAGTTTGTTCTCATGTCCCCGGCCTTTGAGGCCGGGCTACTTCTGGACCACACAACATGAGATCATTGTGTCCCACTGGACGGCATGTGCTTGGTGACACCCCCTTTGCCAGGCACACCCCCTCCCCCTATACAGCTGCCTCTTTCAGGCATTTCCCTGCCACACTGCCAAGGACAGGAAGATCTGGTGTAATTTCCCAGATGGGGAATTGTACCCGTTGCTAGCGTCTTCCCAGAAGTAGTGGTGAGAGAGAGCATTAGATAACCGGCTTAAAAGTGCAGGCTCCGAGGTTTTCACACTCCAGTTATCATGTGGTCCTGGGTAAGTGATTCTTTTCTGCCGTGGCATTCCTATCTAAAACATTGATCCAGCAATCCCAAGCCATCCTCTTCCTTTTGAGGCCCTTCCTGTGAGTAAAACAGTCATTTGGGATCTCTCCACACCTTCGTTTCGGAAGGCTGCCTAGCCGGCCCTCGCTCACTGACCCGCTGCTGCCTCTACAGCTCCGTTGGGAAAACCTGCGCTTTTAGAGAGGGGGATGTAAAGTATTATTAAAGGAGGTCAGTGCCGCAGTTGAACCCTCTTCACAATTCCAGGCTGTAGCGGGTGCAGGTCCCAGGGAGGGGCTGGGGGCTCATTTCCAGGGCCTTTCTCCGTGACCCCTTTGTCCTGAGATCTCCGAAACTGCCCTTTGCTGCTGCCTGGAAAATGACGTCCTCGTGCTGGACAGTGAGCCGAAAACTCTGGCTGCTGCCCTGACCTATTTCCCTTCTTCCTGCTGGCATCAAAAGGGAGGATGTCCCCCTGGGGAGCTCATTCTGCAGGCTGCAGTGGCCAGGGCTCAGTCCTGGATGCCCTCCCTCCCACTACCCGTGCTCTTTTAAAAACAAAAATGCATGAAAGCATTACAGGCAACTGTTGCCGTTTCAAGAGCGAGTATTTATGTTTCAGAGAAATATGGACTCAGCAGTGAATATTGGTATATATTTATGGAGGGGTTTGTGTGGGAAAGAATACTTAAATAAAAGGAAAGTGGTTCCTTCTCCTTTGTTTCAGCACCAAGTGTGCTGCATCTTGTCTGAAAAAGATAAACCCGTCTAAGCAGTTCACCACTGATGTAAATAGTGTTTTCCCCACGCCCTGTCTTTGCCCAGAGCACTGTGGTATGTGCCCTCTCACCCTTCCTGCTCCTGTCTGTCTGTGCATGCCCCCTCCCTGTCCAGGAGACGTGTGGGAGGTGGAACAGTAGCCACATTACTTCTCCGGATCGAGGCGATGAGGATGGTTCCAGCCATGGGGAAATCCACCAGGGTGGAGGACACCCACAGCTCTCCGACTCTTGTCAGTGCCGTGCCCCTTGGTAGCCCTTGCTGAGCCGGGAATAATAACCTACTGGAAAAGCAAGCCAGCCGTCCAGCAATATTGCACTTACTTGTACAAAGACACCCTATTCTAGATTATCTCTACCACTTCCCAGGAAAGGGAAGGCAGTAAGGCCAGCTTTCTAAACAGCTCTTTTATCCCAGGAGGCGTTAAAGGCTATTTGGGGACTAAGGCTTTTCTCACCTCCCTGCACATTCTTGACAGTTCATCACCCACCAGGGGTCTTTCAGTCTGTTTTTTCAATTAATTTAAGACTATTTTCTTTGACAGGGGAAGTGGGGGGCTCAGGTAAAGACTCTCTGTCTTAATAGTGATCAGTCTTGTATAGCGTTTTCTAGTGCCAAAGTTCTTTCATATATAATATTTTGTTTTAATCTCACAGCAAACCTATAAGAAAAATATTACCCCAAGATTTACAGTTCTGGAAACTAAGATGCAGAGTGAACTGCCTCTATTCACAGAGCTTATTGTAGGACAAATGCTAAAACCCAAATGTCTGTATTCCCAATCGAGTGCTTTTTCTCCCCCAATCTTGCCAGTTTTGCTGTTAGAAGGTGGTCATTCTTTTTAGCCATGCTGTGTATTTCTCAACCCTCAAATGTCTGGAACTAATAAATTAGTAAAGGATCTCCCTGGAGGTCCAGCACTGACTGAGTGGTCAGTGCCACCGAGTCTGATTCTGGGGTCTCTCAAGACTGCAGAGGGATCTGAGGAATTTGCTGTGGCCCTGCCTCCCAAAATATCGACTCTCCTCTTGTCACAGTTCTTGTTATCTTTTGACTGCCTGATTCCTGCTTCATCTGTTGCTTGGCGTTTGTGGGCCTTAATTTTTGTATGATTCCTCGCTAACCTGCCTTCATATAAGTTTCATCATGTATATCCATATTTCTATTTCTCACCTTTCTTAAAAGAGAAATCTTGACTTAAGTGCATTGTTTATAAATACGTAACTCCCCGTTGCGTCTGGGATGAAGTTTAATCTCCTTAGTTTACATATATCCTTGATAACCTTTCAACTTCATGTATCACCACTACTCATTTCACAATCTGCACCTCATCAGAACTGACTTTATTATACTCAAGATTCCCCATACATAACATTCCATTCCATCTCTCCCACCCCTTGGGCCGGCTTAAGCTCTCCTCCCAGTATACCAACCACCCCCCTTCTTTGCTCTCTTATTCCCACCTGTCCTCCATTCAGAAGCCCTCCCTGGATCTCTCAGGCCTGGTGAGATGGCCTTCTGTCAGTCCCCAAAGCTCCTTGTCTGTACAGACATCTGTCATGGACTGGCCAACGATGCTGAAGGGATCTGTCTGTATTGGTCTCCCCACTAGATTGTTGGCTCCTCAAGGTCAAGAAGCATGCTTTGGTCTTTGTTTTTCGTATCTTACCTTGTGTGTAAGAGATACTCAATAAATGTTCATTAAATCGACTGATTGATTCCCTGTGACCTAATTCTGGAGATTGGGAAGAAGGCCTGTTCTTGTCTGTTACAGTTCTTCCGGAAAGCTCTCTAAGCTTAGCATTTGTGGGGCGGAGAGGGAGTCTCTGGAGTATAGAGGTTGGACACACAGCTGCTAATTTAGGAACTTCTCAATGAAAAATTCCATTACTCAGACCTGACTGTGTGCTTCCTATGGGACCCTGACCTCCCTGGGTCTCCTCATCTTACAGATGGGATAATGAGATAATGGTATTTGAATGTTTTGTTTTGTTTTGTTTAATTCCAGTGTTCACAAAGAAAGTGTTAGTGTCCCTTCCCCACTCTCCTAATATAGGCTACTTGTCTCTTTCCCTCCCTGATTGTTTTCCATCCTTTGCTTTTGTTGATCTAACTATTAAATGAGGTGAAGCGTTTATTTTGAAGTTCAAATTCCTGTTCACTGATAGGTTGTAAGCACCACATGAATACCAGGCTGTTATCTGCTCACTTACAGCCCCTTCATTTCTGGGCTCCTGGCCCTTGCCAGGTATCTCTAAAAGCTCTGGAAGGAGGGCCTTCAATTCCCATTCTAGTCCCATTCAGTGAAAGTGGCATCAGAGTGAGAATAGGTGAGGCTAAAATGAAGACTGTCACATTGTCCTTTCTTCCCCCTTCCCCTGGCTGCTGGTCTCCCTTATCGGCTTTTAAACTCCTTGGGAGCCAGTCACCGGTCTCTTCCCAAGCAAGCTCAGCAGCATACGCTGATGGGTGCCAGCAGTGTGCCGGCTCCAGTGGGATTCCTCTCTGCAAAGCTGCTGGCTCAGCTGGCTGTTGTCTGTTCCCCTATTCTTCAGCTTGGAACTTTCGTAGCTAGTCAAGCATAGAATTGCATCCATTCTTCTGAAATAGCTGCTGGGCCTAATCCTTCATTGGCTTGGCCAAGATCCTATTACCTGTAATTATGTCATACAGCCTGACTGGTAGAGGTTTGATAGGCCTCACTGCCCTCCAGAGGCTAGTGTTCGCATCCCGGGCTGGCTCTTGGGATTGTGGGCAGAATAAGGTTTAGGCCCACAAGAGATTTGGCCTCCTTAGGATATATAGGAAGGTCTCAAGAAAGTAATTCTATCTCAGGGAAGAAAATCCTTTTCAGCAGAGGGATTCTTCCTTTCCCCAGACAATGGGTCCCTACTATTGTAAACTCTTCCTTGACAGACTTCTGTATTTTTTCTGCCAGTTCAGTTTGGTTTTTCTTAATATTCCTTCCAGCACAAGGAAATTAGAGGTATAGTCTTTAGACCTGCCACATTCTGTTTCCTCCACAGGTGGAAGCCTTGGCAATGCTAAGGCAGTCCCTGGCACTGGTTTTTCCTTTCCCTCTTTAGTTCTAACCCACATCAGTCCCAGAGTAAAGCTGTAAAAGGCTCAAACATGACTTCCTCTTGCATCTTTCTGCTATAATAGTCCATAGTACTTACTTTGAACTTCATCTAAATTGAGGCCTGGAAGCGAGTATAGTGGGCAGTGATTGCCGCTGGAGAATGCATTTACTGGTTTGCTAACAGATAATCACTACAAACGTAAGGTCGTAAAAAACCTTCAAACAGAGCCTTGCTAAGCAGAACCCCTGCCACCTATGGTATTCGATACTTTCTGCCTGTCTGACATAAAACGATGTTCTTTATGAGTCATCCCTGTGGAAGACGGCTATTGCCAGGCACATTCAGCCTCCTGGTCTACCTTCTGTAGAACTATGGAGAGCCTCTGACCCGGAACAAATGGAGAATTGCTATCAGGAGGTAAGAGACTGGTGGACTCCTCAGAGGTAAAGGTGCCTGCCGGGTGAGCTGGGTGCCATTTATTTTAATTTAGATATCTCTTACCTCTTCAATCACCCTGGATGTTTACTGCTTCTTAAGCTTTGGTTAGGGTTCTCTTTTTAAAAAAGGCGGGGGGAGCTAACACTCTTAATATAATGACAGAGGGCTGAAGAAAAGGGACTCAGAATTTGTGTTTTTCAGATGAAATCCCTTGTTGTGAAGTCTGTCCACTTCTTTCTGGAAGCCTAATCTGGAAGTTAGTTCTGTTTCATTAATACCTTCTGACTAGCAGATCATATTTACTTTTCACACGCAAGACAGCCTCATATAGACTGCCCACTCTGTTTCCAGAAGAGCTTCACCTCAGACCCCAACACATTGGCCCACGCCCATGTAGACTTGAGTGTGAGCTTTCATGCTGGCATGTTCAGGGGTCTTCAAGCCCCATGCCTCCCTGTTCTGTTTGTCCTAACTATTCCCAGACACGCCCACTGCCTGAATGTTAATAATTTCCCCTTGGAATTATATAATTTAACTGATACCATTTTAGAACACGACTCTTAATAAACAATAAAAGGGCTGCCTGAGCTGCCCGCAAAGAAAAGCGGACTGTAGATTGCATTTGCTCTCCAGGTAATACTAACATCCTGGTTTTTCACGTGTGACTGCCCCAGGGACACAAGCCTGACTGCACTGGTGGAAGAGCCAACCTTAACCCTGCCCTCTTGCCATTAGCATGCCCACTGCCTGTGTCTGTTGCCGGACTGGACGAGATCTTCTGGGTTCCAAACCTGGCTTCATAGATGAACTTCCCACTTGCCGCTCTACCCATGACAGTTTCTGGTCGGCTGAACTTAAATGGATTTTGAAAATGAAAGTGACCAATGGTCTGTTATGAAAAGCAGTGGTGTATGAAATAAGATGATGAGCAAGCTTGAGAATTAACAGCAAAGATCCCCTAACCAGGTCTGAACAGCATGTCTGCCTATTTAAGGACATCTTTCTCTTCCCGGCCACTTAACAAAGACTCTGTTAGTAATGTGTGCCGAGTCAGACCTGGGTTCTTATTCCAGGTTCACCATATACTATGTGACGTTGGACATGGTCCTTACCCTCTCTAAAACCAGGGCAATCTCAGTGCGTAATAGAATTCAGTATGAACGGTGCCCCTGGGGTTATGCAGTGCAGCTGACCTGCTAAACCTAAGTGCCTCACTTATAATGAGGGCACTTGCTCTATAGGGTTACTGTGGAAATAATGTATATATGTAACATGCCCAGCACTGGTGTCCTCGTAGGTAGTAAACACTCAGTGAGCAACAGCTCACAGCATCATTTTTATTATGAATGAAAATTCTCTTAGAGGTTAGCTAAAAGCTAGGATTGGAACTTCACCGAGGACAAACCTCCATAGCCAGAGCAGGCAGGGTGGGCTGGGCACAGGCCTGTGTGTTGGGAGCATTTAAGTAGAATCAGGGGTCAGCCAGTCTCTTTCCTACAAAGAAGATAAAAGTCAAGGTCTCTTTGCCGCTGCTTCTGCATCTTCCTGCACATTAGAACAGCTTCTTTCTAGGCAGGGTCACATTCAGTGGAAACACTAATGCTGAGAAGCCTCTTCTAGACTTGACTGTGGACCATAGATAAGCCACCCGTCACCAAAGAGGGGGAAGCCAGGACTCCATACATACCATGTGGACATCTAAGAAGGAGTGGCTTGAGTATCTGTGCCATGCACTCCAACTGCCATGGGGTATTTGGAGGATGATCTGCCAACACCAAGGGCTCTCCCGTGCTTTCTCTGTACTGGACTCTGACCTTACTCATTTCCCAGTGTCACTGGGACTTGAAAATGGGGGATACAGGGATGACTTATTTAGAGCCTGGCTGGTCCATGCTTCCTTATCCTCTGATGGTGTAGTGGTGGTCTTTTTTGTCTCCATACCACCTTACCATGACCACAGCAGTCTGATTGCCATTGAGTTTATCTTTGATCTGTGTTCAGTTGGAGGGCTGGAGGAGAGTGGAGTGCCAGGCAGGAGCTCTAAAGAAAGATCTAGGTGTTAGCCAGGATTAAAATGGATAAGAAAAGGACCCACGACAAACCCTTTGGGACACTCATTGCAGCAAGAACAAAAGCTATCCATTGAACCAGGAATGAAAGGTCGAATTGGAAGCTGCTTCACCGTGCGATTTTTCTTTCCAGGTTAGCATAATGCCTTCCTCTTCTCCCTTTCCCTTCTCTTGGTACACTGGAATTCTGTGTAATGGTCACCAGGAAAGGATCTTGGCATTGACTGTATATAACCAGAGATGGAAGGTCATGCAAAGAAGACCAACAGGTCCGTCCTTCCCCAACCAGAGCCCTGCATACACCACTGCACTTCAGAAGTCTCTCCAGAGCTTGCAGTGCTAGGATGCCGTTACCTCTCCAGTTAAATAAATCTAAAACTACTGACCCAGGATTTTTATAGCAGCACTGCAACCTTATATGAGGAGATGCAACAAATAGTCCATTACCACTGATTGGACATGGATTTTTGGCCTGGCCGCTTGCCACTTGGTAATTTTAGAATAGGGTCACTTTCGGAATTGGAAGATTCCTTGTAGGAGGATACTGGTATTTGCTAAATAGTTGTTGCTTATCTTCGTGCCCTCTTATAGCTGCACTCTCGCTCCTGAGCGTGGGGCCGGTCTCTCTGTTTGCCTGGCAGAGACGGCCAGAGCTCATCCTTCATCGGTTTACAGGGCTGCAGACATGGCCATTTCCAAACGCCCAGGGTGCACTTAACCACTTCCTCCTTCTAATCTCAGCACTTCCACTCTAAACACATCAGCAGCTTTATAACTTGCATTTTATTTTGCTCTGTGTTTTGGCCCTTCAGGTATTTGTGGGAGGAAGGTGGGGAGACTGGCGAACTGTGTTGTCATTGATTTCAGAATTATACAATCACACCCTGAGTCACTGTCCCTGGAGAATCATGCCAGGGCTCTCACTGCTTTCACACATGGCTTTTTATGGTTGGGTTCTGTTTTATATTTGACATATGACTGCCTACCTTGGTTTCACCATCTGCAAAATGGGAGCACTCAGCCCTGTTCCACCTGGAGAATGCTGAAAGCCATGGTAGTGAGATCCCTGAGGAGCCCCTCGTCATTCCCACGTGTGTAGTAAAGGGTTGCCAGGCCCTAGATGACAAATAACCACCCACAGGCTGAGGGCACTGTGTGACCTGGAGAGGAAGCTCCGGTGAGACAGTTTTTTTCCTTATCTGCATCTGAACAGTTAGACCCAGTTGATGAAACAAGAGAATGTCATTCCTGGACCCTGAGATCGGACCATTCTTTACCTCACTGAGCTAACCTTGGGTCATATTTCCCCTTTCCCTCTGCCATGCCATCTGTCTGTTACATTGCCTCTCACTTGACATGACTTTGGTTCTAATAAGCAGTACTTCATAAACAGCAGCTGTCCCCGAGCACTGAAGAATTCTCTCGGTCTTCCTTAAGGCCAACTTTGGGCCACGTCCTGAGAATCAGACACTACACGTATGTCTTTCTGTTATGGGTTGATAGGCCCGTCTGTGGTAATAGTGTGCCCTGTTTCCTGCTTCGCTGGGGAACACTGTATTTACATATAACATCATCAAGCCTGTCTGCACATGATCCCAGGATTCAGATCGAACCTCTCACCTTTTGATCTTTTTGACATGTCTTTCAGTCCGGAGTGTTTCAAGGGTCAGGCTCGAACCCTGGAAGCCATTGTCTTTGTCAGTAGCAAGTCTGATGCAAGATAGTTTCACCTTTATCTGCTGCCTATCTAGTTTTTTGGGGTTTTTTTGCCAGTTGACGCAGGGGGTGGGGTGAGTACAGCGAAGCTAGAGATTACTCTGGAAGCATTTGGTTCTTGCTTCCCCATACAGAATTTTAGTCAGTTGTTGAGATAACTTAGCCAAACACCACTGAAGAATGGCAAAGTCAGAAATTCATGAGGCCTCGGGACCAGCAGCGCCTCTCAGTGTACAGGAGGAGAAGCCACGTGGCTTCTGTCGAGCACAGGAGGCGCGGAGGGAGCCCCGAGGCTGCTCTCCATGGCAGCCCCGCCCGGGGTGAGGAAGGGCTCTAGTTGACACGTTCCATGTCCCCCGAGCATCCTTAACACCCCGTGACAGGAAGACCACCTCCAGGGAGGCCCCGCGTTCTCCCACTGCCCAGACTTCTTCTATCTGCCCTTCCTCTCTCACTTCTTCACCCTCCGTCTTGTGTTTCTGTAATTTGTACAGTATCATTGAGAGGTGTTGAAGAGATCAATAGCAGTTCACCTTTTCCCTTATTGATTAAAGCGGCGGCAAGGACAAATGGCAGGCAGTCCCCATTCATTCATCATGAGCGATCCATTTCCTACCAAGCCATCGGGGACCTCTCCCTCTGCCTGTTACTTTGCTGGTCTGCAACTTGGGCCACTCTTGTTTCTGGGCTGGTATAACAGGAATGAGAGAACCACTGGGCTCGGCTTGTATAACCAAAGCTGGGTAGGGAAGGAGACTGCGGGCAGTGAGCAGGAAAAGCCTGGGGAGGCTGTGCTTTGACTTGTGGCTTTATTTGAGGGGCTGGCCACGTGGGCTGTACTCTCAGGTAGAGGCGGCGTGGTGTGGCTGCCTCCCCCAACACTTTCCTCCCCCTGTTCTCCTAAAGTGCACAGCCTGCCTCTATTACACATTTTTCTACAGAATGTGAATTGAGTACACTGAGTGAAAAGCCCATGACCCCTGTGAACTGGCTGTTTTTTGCTGTCCGGGAGCCTTAACTTTGGCTCAGCCCGAGGGAATTAGTGGGGTGGGGAGTGGGGGAGGAAGGGTTCTTATGTTAGGAGGACTCTGTTTCCACCAGGGGTGAAGAATGGAGACAGTTCTTATCAGCTGCTTTCTTTCTCACCTTTAGAAACAAGCCCCAGAAGGGTGGGTGCATGTGTGCATGTGCGTGTGTGTTGTTCTGTTCTCCCTCGGTGGAAACATCCTCTGGCTCTCACTTGGGGAAGGTGATGGAGACCCCCGCCCAGGCCCAGCCCCTTCATGACATTTCAGGCACCAAGCACTAAAGAGTTGGTTTTTAAAACCTGCGTCTCAAAAAAAAAATAAATAAATAAATAAAATAAAACCTGCGTCTCGAATGGCAAATATTATAACGTCACTCACCTGGTGGGACACCAAGGATCTTTGAATCCCAGGGCACTTAAGAGGGAGGTTGGCCCTGACTGCAGAGGCAGCCCTCGGCTCACCCAGCCTCTTTTCCCCTTGTGTGTGGTGGTCTGAATTTTGTTGGTTCTCTAGCACGTACCTTTACACAGAAGCACCTGTTGTCCACCGTGCCCTGCAGGGTCGTTAAGCCCTCTCAGTCCCTCCACAGCGTGAGCCAGTTCCAGAAACTCCAGTCAGTAGAGTTTTGACTGCGAAGCAGCAAATGTTTGCAGGGCCGCCCGGAAGCTGCCCCTGCTCCGTGACCTGCGCCACCCGGCAGAGGCAGCCACTTACCTGAGCGGGCACTTCCTGGGAGTCGCGGTTCCTAGAGCTGTGGTTGCCGTCAGGCAGCTTGCAGTCTTTCGTGTCAGCCCGAGCACAGGGCCAGGCTTCTGCAGAGGAGCACTGCCATTGCAGTCACGTATCCTGAGTGAGTGCCCAGTGGGTCAAGGTCACTATTTTGGATGCCCCTCTCCCAGTAGGGAGATTTCACTAGAAACCCAGTGCCACTATGTCAGGTAGCTCTGCAGTCTGCAGGTGCCAGACCCGGAGAAGGCAGCCAGCTCTCTGTGAAGCTGGTTAATTACATGTGAAGCTGCCAGCAGGATGATTGTTCTTTTCCTATGGATCGTTAATAAACCATCCTGACCTGCATAGATGGGGTGAGGGAAGTCTCTGACAATTCCATCACCTTCCTCGGCTTCATCAGACAGGTCTTCCTTTCCTCCCTTTCAGTCTAAAGCTTTCAAAATGGCTGGGGAGGAGGAGAGGAGGGAAAAGAAATTTCCACTTAATGCACGTGTTTTTCTCCTAAGCTGGAAAGTGGCCCCCTGCTTTCAGGTCGTCTTGGCAGCCAGAGTACAGAGGGTTCAAGGCTTGCCATGGGTGGGAAGTGCTAGTGGCTCAGCTCTTAATATATTTGCAGCAAACTACAGAATGGGCCCTATTTGGAGACGAGGCAGCGAGTGCAGCAGGTGGCAAATAGTCCTGCTCCACTGGGGCCCTGGATGGGCACCATCTTCTTCCTTCAGCCAAGGCAGCCTCAGTTCCTGCTATGCCTGAGTACAGAAAGCACTTCTGGTTTTTTAGAAGCTTTTAGGCAAAGATTGGAGAAGGCAAAGCAAATAAAATATGGGAAACTCAGTCTAGTTAAAAACACTGCCCCGTCAAACAACCTAAAATAGAGCTTTTCCTTTGTCAGAAGAATTTAGAATAGAAATCTACATTTCTCCATAGAGCATTGAGTGCAAAAATAAAAAGGATTATAAATAGAAATAAGCATGACCCATTCAGCTTCCAAGGACTTGAGCGTACAGCCTTCTGAATACTGCCTTAGAGCATTTTATAGCTATGAGGCCTCTAGGCGTTATACTGTCCAATCCAAACGGTTCACAGTGGTTGAGAGCTGAGGCCGGAAGAAGGTAATCACTAGGGCACGTTCACACGGTAATTCACAGACCTGCCGTCTCCATGCTCCCATTGTATTGCTCCGCTCTGCGCCTCCCAGGCAAAAGCCACCGCCACCTGTCCATCCACTTGCAGTACAGGTGGCGATAACTGGAGACTGTGACATCGGTGGCGTGTAAAAGGGAGTCAGGTGAATGTGACAGGTGGACAGAAGCGGTAAGCAACGTGCGTTCTCTACTCTCCGTTGTGAGAAAAGAACAAGAAGCTAAGTCAGGAGGAAGTCCTCCGGGGCCTCTGCGTTCTGTAAGGGAGACTCGCTAGACAAGGGTGCCGAGAGAACGGCAAACAGGACAGGAAGGCCCGCCAGAGCGGGAGGAGGACAGGTGTCTGACCCACCTGGAATCGTCTCCTGCTTTTCCTGACATGTGAATCGTAGAAAAGCTGCTGTCTTTCTTGCCAAAAACTAAGCTTCACGAGAGCCCAGAAGAAGCAACCACGGAGTGCCAAGTCAAGGGTTTTTTCTTTTTCCCCTGTGTGCGTGTGCTGGGGGTGAGGAGGGTGGTTTACAGAATTGTTTGCTTCGCTTTTCTCACTGAGAGAGGGGTGTAGGGGTCAGATTTCCTGGCCGGATTGCCCTTGAGCTCCTTGCGGAGCTGGGATTGCCCCCCAGGCTTGAGCTCTGTGTTCTGGTCACGTTCAGCCCGGGCATAGGGTGGCCCCCCAGCCGCCCTCCCAGCATCCCGTGCTCTTAGACCTGCTCCCTCTACTGTCACAGGAGGCTGATCCGAAAGCCATGCCGTGGTATCAGGGTCTGGGCTTCACCTCCACCCTATAACTGAGGCAGGTTACCCATCTTTTTTTGTTTTGTTTTGTTTTGTTTTTGTTTATCTGTTCATCCGTTCACTGATTACTTGGGTTGTTTCCACCTTCTGACTATTGTGAATAATGCTTCTACGAATGTTGGTGAACAAGTATCTGGGTCCCAGCTTTCAGTTCTTTTGGGTAGGTAACTAGGAATGGAGTTGCTGGATCATATAGTAATTCTGTGTCTAACTTTCTGAGGAACCTCTAACCTGTTTTCCCTATAGCAGCTGCACCATTTTACATTCCCACAAGCAGTGCATGAGCATTCCGATTTCTTCACGTCCTCCCCAACACTTGTTATTTTCCCGTTTTTGTTTGGTTGTTTAAGTACAGCCATCCTAGTGGGTGCGAAGTGGTGTCTCATTGTGGTTTGACTCGCGTTTCTCTAATGACTAATGACGTTGAGCATCTTTTTATGTGCTCTTTGGTCATTTGCATATCTTCTTTAGAAAAATGTCTATTCAAATCCGTTGCCCTTTTTTTTTTTTTTTTTTTTTTTGCGGTACGCGGGCCTCTCACTGTTGTGGCCTCTCCCGTTGCGGAGCACAGGCTCCGGACGCACAGGCTCAGCGGCCATGGCTCACGGGCCCAGCCGCTCCACGGCATGTGGGATCTTCCCGGACCGGGGCACGAACCCGTGTCCCTTGCATCGGCAGGCGGACTCTCAACCACTGCGCCACCAGGGAAGCCCGGTTACCCATCTTGTTAGCGGTGATGTCTGTCTGTCTTTCTTGGGATTGTCAAGTGGGGGAGGAACAGATTACATTTTCCAGCAATTTAACTTTATTAACTCTGACTTTTTTCCCCTTTTTCCAAAGCACAACTAAATGGAGCTAAACACACACACAAGGGCTATATTTGGTCCTGATGGTGCGATAGAGTAGGGAAGGCACAAACATAGAGGATTGTCTGCTACCTAGTAAACACAGGGAGGTGTCAGGGCTGGAGAATTCAATAGTAATAATAAGCATTTATACGGTGCAATGACAACTTTGATACAGGGCATAATTTTCTGGGGATTGCTATTAATTGCGCTTCTGCCTGTGAATGGCCCCCTGGTGAGGGCCTGTGAACACCACGCAGAGTTAAGCTCTATTAAATATCAATTAAAACGGCGTAAAATAGAAATGGAATAAAATATGCAAAGGTCAGAGTGGCTGTGAACATGCAGATGAGAGAGGAGAGAGAGTGGTTAGCGCCTGGTGAGCCTAGTACACTGGTGGATTCATGCTCCTAGTTGCTCTAAGCTTTTGAGTTTTCAGGTTTAGAAGGTTTGCAGGAGAGTGAGTAATGGTACCCTCCAGCTTCCCTCAGTTCAGTTCTTCCCCAAAAGTGTTTCAGAAACTACTCATTGTGGCCAGTAAGAAATGAGCAGACACAACCAGGCAATCTACCAGCGCTGTCCAATAGAACTTTCTGTGAGGATGGAAGTGTTCTTTACGTGTGCTGTCCAGTATTGTAGCGTCTAGCCACTTCTGGGTACTGTGTACTTGAAACGTGGTTAGTGCAACCGAGGCACAGAATCTTTAATGAAATTTAAATAGCCACGTGTGGCTACTGGCTACCATATTGGACAACGCCAGACATTTGCCCACACTGAGCACTCAGGAGATGTTCGATTGGCACTCTTCTTCCTGAACCAATTTGTGCCTTCTCCCACACCTCACACTTTTTTTCAGTACTTTTTTTTTTTTGACCCAGTCTTCTCATGCTTTTGACTTAAGCTTCCAAATCCTTTCATAAGGGTCACACGCGAGGCCAAGAGATGAGAAAGGAGAACAACACCTGCATCAAACCAGTCAGCCGTGGCCTTGGTCTTGCCCCCTTTTCTTGTGACAGCCCAGAGTCAAGCTAAAACCAGATGTTTCCCACTCTCCCAGGCAGAGAAGAAGGGAATGGCTTTGGACCTCTGGCTGAAGATCAGATCTATGGCGCTGTCACTGTCCCCACTGAACATCTGATTCAGTTGCTGAATCTGACCCTTGAGTTCCCCAGAACCTGCAGGGATTGCAAAATTCCCAGGTCATCCAGGGAACACTCACCTGAGGTCCCTGTGGCACCTGAACTGTGAAAATACCTTTTCCCATAGCTCTTTCAATACCTGTTGAATGCTTAGAATGAGTCCACTCATTGCAATGCCATAGTATAGTGGAACAAAGCACGGGACTTGTAATCAAAAACCCCATGTTTAAGTCCTGGCTCCTCCATTTACTAAATCTGTGAACTTGACAAGAATCACTGTACCTCCCTGGGGCTTCATCTTCCCCCATAAAAATGACTCGGCTAGACTGAATGACCTCTGGGTGCTGAGAGGACCTAGAAAAGAGATCCAGAGAAAAGAGTACCTTATTGCCGTGAAGCCCTACGCCTCCACTCCGTTACCCCTTCAGGTGTCAAGCCTGCGTTTAAAGCACCCCTTTCCTGAGGCCACCGAGAGGCCTCACCTGTGTCTAATTACCACTGACTCACACTTGGAAGTTGTCCAGCAGCACAGACACACCCTGAGCCAGAACGGGTGGCATGCCCCGTCCCCCCGCCAATTATTGTCATACTCCTGTGCATCTTGGGAAGTCGACAGCAGTCCCCGATGACTGTGGGTCATCCTCAGAGATGGTGTTTTAGCCTGCTGCAGAAGGCGGCAGGAGTTTCTTGGCTTAGGCAGTAGGTCCATAAAGAAAAGAAGGGTTTGGGAGTTGCCTGATGCGTGCCGACCGTCCTGGCTGGCAAGTTGTTCGCCAGCCCCCTCCTCCCAGCAGTCACTATTCGCTGCTTCAGGGATTGAAGCAGCTGCCCAGAGCCCCTGTGGAGCTGCCAACACCGCACAGCTCACAAAGGGCCCTGTAGCATCTCTAACTGAGGAGCTGGTGAGCAGACGCCCTCAATAGAGGTATTTTTAGCTGCAGTGATACAGCCTCATCTTTTTGCAGGATGTGTAGGGCTTTTTTTTTTTTAATGAAATAAGTAAGATTGAAGACTGGGGTCCCAAACCCCAGCGCCCACACCCAAGAAGTTTTGGTGAACCCCACTCACCAGAGGCCTCATTAATCCTGCCTACAGCCAGGCGCTGAGGCTCAGAGTTGGCCCAGAATACCAGGCCGGAGAGACAGTGTGCACGGGGAGGAGGACCAGAAATAGAGCAGGCCTAATGCAGGCTGGCCTGCTGTGCGGTGCTGAGGGCCCTCTGGGCAGCTGGGAACAACTCTCCTTCCAAGCCTTTCAGACCTTGGATGGGTCTGAGGGACCAAGTGAGTGGGCCTCACAGTTAGGACAGCTCTGCCTTGAACGAGGGATTCCGTTCTGTGGCTTGCTGACTTCCTAATGCTTCGTTTTCCTTCCCTTCATCCTGGTCTGGGACTCACCTTTTCCTTGCCTTTTTTTTTATTGTATACCATGTGATGGGGGGCTGTAGGACATTCGTGGAGCTTGTGTCAGACCCCATAGAGGAGTCCTGGGGTGACGAAGCAGTGGCTCTCAGCCCCGCCTGCACACTGGGATTGGGAGCTGCGGGAGGCTCTTAGGAAAGACCCTAATACCCGGGCCTCCCTGGCTTCATCAAGCACCGGATTTTTATTTTAAGTTCTCCAGACATATTAGATGATAGCAAGGAATAATTTTATTAATCGTGTTAGGTGTGATAGTGGCATTGTGGTTATGTAAGAAAATGGCTGTGTTTTTTAGAGATGCATTGCTGAAGTATGGAAGGGCAAAATGACATCATGTCTGGGCTCTGCTTTAAAATACTTCAGTAGAGCAGGGGGGATAGATGAACCAAATATGACGAGTTCAGTGATTGTTGAGCCTGGATAGTTGGTGTACGGGAGTTCATATGACAATTCTCTATTTTCAGTGTTTCACATTTTTCAAATTGAAAGGTTTTTCTAATAGTGAAAAAAAAGTTTTAATTAAAAAGCTCCCCAGGTGATTCTGATGCTCATCTCAGGTTGGGAAGCAGTGGTTTAAGAGATTAAATGTGGATCCCCACACCGTAGATCAGCTCTGATTTTGGATAACCTGAGACCTTTCAGGATGAGTTCCTACGAGCATCTGGACCCCAAACTCCTGGGTAGAGGAGGAGCAGGGTGGGCAGACCTGTGTCTGTAGTCAGAGTTCACAGTGGACAGCTGGACTGCTTTGCCTCTTGCACCCAGTGACCTCAGTGTCACCCAGCCCCGAGCGCTGTTGTGCCGTGTAGTTTGCCTGCCAGCGCTCCCACACTCCAGCCTGAGGGCCTTGCTCGCCACACAGGAGACAGAAGACAGCTGCACTGTGACACATGCCACGGGGGGTCCTGATTTCCTCCGTGTTCTACACTGTTCCTAGTGGGATTCCGCTGAAGCGGGGGGTGGGGTCGGGGGGTCGGGGCTGAAACCTGCCCCTCCCCCCGCTCCCAGGAGCCCCCGCGTTCTCAGCTCTGCGCGCAAGTCTGTGATGGCACTTTTGTGTCCTCAGTGTCTCTTCCAGCTCCCAAGCAGGATCTTGCTCTGGCTGCTCAGCAGGTGGGGCACATAGCAGCTTGCTGCAGCCACACTAAATGGAGCTCGAGCTAGAAGCTTCCATGCTACGTTTACACAGCACAGCCTTGCTTAGGACCCTGGCTTAGCAGCTCTTCGTTCAGGGGGCTTTGCGATTTACACCTCGACGTTCAGTGAGTCTGTGTGTCGCTAAGGGAAGCTGAAGCAGAGAGTGGGCTACAGACTGCCAAGGTCAACCAGCCCGGAGCTTCACTACCCGTAGTATTTACTGAGAGCCTGGGTGCCCTCCTTCCCACTCCCAGGGGAAGCCTTGACATAGTCCTGTCAGCAAATGCCAGCTTGAGAGAAATGCGAAGTCACCTCCTGTGCCTCTAGGAGGGCCTGGAGCAGGTCGTCCCCCCAGGGTCTGAGTCAGTATTGGTCCTGCTGCTGTCCGGTGCCTACATCCAGAATTCCAGTGGGGGGAGTTGCTTCCCCATAAGAATGAGCAGCCTGGGAGGCGCTCTTTGGATGGGAGGGCGCAGAAGCTGTCCCTGACTCTGTGCTGCTCCCCGGCACGTATATCCCATCGCCACACTCAGACCATCCATTGTAACTGTTTCCCCCACTGTGCTGAGCTCCTCAAGGGCAAGGCCCAAGCCTTTCATCTCTGCTGTTCCCCAGTGCCTGGCACAGTGCTGGTCACCAGACGGGCTCTAAATAAGCGTACACATGAATAAGTGAACCACAGAAGGGCTACGGCCGGGAGTGCCAGTCAGCTAAGGGTCAGAAACCTAACAGTTAAGAAAGTAGTTTCTCATTCATTTAGGCTTCTGAACCTAAACTGGGTGCCGACCTGGAGCCCTGCCTGAGTCAGTTTGTAGAGCAGCCTGTGACGAGGGAAGGTTTCTGTTCTTTTCCCACCTTCCTTAGGAATAAATGCAATTGTCTCTGTGCCTCAGTTTCTCCCATTTGATATTCATGGGCCTCTGAACATCTGTCCTCTCTCCCTCCTTGCCGGGGGCTCTGAGCAGGCTGACATGTTTGTAGGAGGGTTTCCCTGTGTTTTTTCAGGGCCGTCAGTTGAATGGTACCTGGCTAGTTTTCTTGGAAGTTACTCTCCTGAACCTGAATGAAACCTCAGGACCCCTGGCTCAGCTTAAGCAAAACCATATACAAGAGGCGCTTCTGGAGTTAGTGACAGGACTGTCCTGTCTGAGCACTGAGTCTTCTCCCTGCTCTCTCAAGACTAGAGCAGAGGCTGTCATCCTGGGCGTGCCCTCGGATCACCTGGACACATTTTGAAACTATCAAAGCGCTGTCTCCTCCATGTGTGATCTAGAGTCGGGACACTGGTATTTTTTAACAGCTCCCCTCAGTGTGGGGAATACGTACTTGGGACTGACAACCACTGTCTTTTCGAAGCGTCTTCACCAGGAGGAGCTGTAACGGCACTGAGCACCCACTGCTGGCCGTCCCCTCACCCACCCCCACCAACCACAGGAAGGTGGAAGAGCAGAAGAGTGTCTCACTTCCGGGTGCCCCGTGTCGCCTCCCTTAGCTAGCTCTGAGACGCAGCTGCCATCCCAGGCCGTGTGATTGACGGTGCAGGCCCCCCACGACGCGCACACAGAGCCCAGGGCTGCTCAACCTCGGGCAGGTGACTGGAAGGGGAACAGGTGTCTGTGGACAGCGGTTCGATTTTGTTTCGGAGGGCATTAGTGAGGGAGAATGATCCAGAGCTGTCTTTGCAATTTGTTGAAATGAAGCTTTTTTAAAAAAAAATGTAGCTCAAGGGATTCTCACCTGGGTTACGCCCACCAGCTCCCAGGCGTCACATCCCACCCTGCAGCAGCAGAAGCGTCTGCCTCAGCAGTGAGAGGCAAGGCCAGACACCAGTTGAAATCCCAGACGGCGTCCTCCCCTCCCTCCATCTCTTGTCAGATATTTCAAGCTTTAAGTCCTTATTCGTGCTCTGCCTACTTGGCTGGCTGTTCTTGCACTTGAGCGGCTTGTTGGCCTGGACAGGTCCAAGCTGTCGGAGCCGTCAGGAGCTGCGCCTCCCCCCTCACGTCTCCTGTCTGAGCCAATCTTGACTCACAGTAGTGCAGACGGCCCCGGCCTTATCCAGTGACGCCCGCCACTGCCCTCCTCCTCCTGTCCTGCTTTCCCAGCGATGAAGGGGCTGGGCCGGGCCTGGCCTGCAGGTCAACCTGGGGCTGCCACGGAGACCACTCTTAGTTCATGCTCTGGCATATTCACCCAGACAACACGCTAAAAAAAAATTTTTTTTTAAAATCTGAACCACATAGGACAAGGGTACAGCAAGGTCTAAGTTCAGATTATGCAAGAAACACTTTCCAGCCTGCATGAGAGCTAATCTGTTTTTGCAAATAGCCTTAGTTTTACCCACTCTGCTTCCTAACTATTCCTGGGAGCTGAGAGAGAATGAGGCAAGAGCAGGTGTCAGAAATAAGCGTTCCTTCTCTCCCTCCCCTCCTCTCCCTCCCCTCCTCTCCCTCCCCTCCTCTCCTCCCCTCCTCTCCCTCCCCTCCTCTCCCTCCCCTCCTCTCCTCCCCTCCTCTCCTCCCCTCCTCTCCCTCCCCTCCTCTCCCTCCCCTCCTCTCCCTCCCCTTCTCTCCCTCCCCTCCTCTCCCTCCCCTTCTCTCCCTTTCATGTAGACTGGGCAACTTCTCTACAGCGCCTCGGTTTCTCAGACCGGCTCCAGGTGCCGAAAGGTGGTGCCCTGTAACATACCACTGTAATCAGTTCATTTCCTTTCTCCTTGTTCCTCTCCAAGAGAAATGAAGTGGCAGATGACAAATGTGAGAGGGGTCGTGGGTGACCTTGTATACGAGAAAGACACGCCGCACCAGGGCTGGCCTCACTCTCCCTTTCCTGGTGCTAGGTCCCTGCCGAGCTGCAGACGCACGGCAGTAAGGGTCCCATTTAGCAGGCTCGGCCTGAGTGAGACCCGCAGCCATGCCCTCTGGCAGCAGCCTGCAGCAGGGAGGGATGCTGCGGCAGCAGGCTCCTCAGCCACCGGTACAGCTTTGGATGGGGCAATCAGCGCAGACACATTGGCTCATTCAGGTCGTCTGTAAACCTAAGGGACCCCAGCAGCTATTGGCATGCCATTGCTCCAGCAATACCAATAGTCACGTGATTTACCCTGAGGCTTAGCTGCTACCCACATTATTTCCAAGAATTCTTCTCCGTTGGAGGAAACAGTCTGAGGCTGCTTCAACACAGCCCCTAAAGCCAACCCTTTTCATGGGGGAATATCAGGACTGAGATATACGGTATCTTTATTGGCACCCAAGGACCAGTAACATAGTTGACTAAAGACAGAGGCTGCCTGCAGAGCCTCTATCCCCCCAGTGAGAACCAGTCATTTGATGAGCATTCTCATGTCCTAGTGAACGTGAGACGGTGGATGGGGTGGGATTAAGGGGCCTGATTCCACTCCAAATATCATGGTTACCTACAGCCTAGGGTTGGGGTCTACTCTCTTCCATCCGATTTGCTAAGTAAGGAAGAAAGATCTTTTACCCTAGTCCAGTACCTAGGAACCTTTTTGTGTCTCTAAAGCCACATGATAGGTATCACCAAACTGGCCGATTTCCTGTTCTTCAGGACTGGCCCTGTTCTCTGGGGCTTCTGTCCAGCAAGGTACGTTGCTTTCTCTTCCTGCTACAGTTGCTGCTTAGCCTGTTAGCCCCAGGAAACTTATTCTCTTGGATCCATTTTCTTCTCTTCAAGTATCACCACGTTTTATCGACCTGCCTGCTTTCATTTTTGATCCACACGTCTTCATCATTTAGAACCGCTGGACTAAGAGTGACCTGCAGGCACAGTCCAGGTTCCTGAGTTGGGTCCCAAGGGTCCGAAATTGACAGGATTTGTCTAAACCCTTAAAGTAACCTTTTTGTAGCCAGAAACCTTAGCAGATACACTACCCCCCCACCCCACCCCTTACCCCCAGTGACGAAGGAGCCTTGGAGCCGCTGAGCGCAGTGTCTAGAGGGCAGCAGAGCTCCAGCGGGGGATGCGGGGATGCTGCCATCTCCTTCCGGCCCAGCCTCTCATCCTGTAACAGCAGCTCAGAGGCTTGGAGGTTGGGGTAGGGAGGTTCCGCCCTCTCAACTCACTGTGGCACTGCCTGTAAACCTGCCAAGCTAGGGACCTAGAGAGCTGCCTGCACTGCCCCCATCATCTGGGTGTCTGCTTGACGCCAGGATGCCCTGGGCCCGAGGGGGCTGCATAAGTACAGCTGCAAGCTGCCCAGCTAGATTGTTCTTGTCCCAGCTCAGGCTCCATGTGTGGCATTCACTGGAACTTTAGGCATGAGAGATGGCACTGTTCTCACTGGGGGCAGGTAGGGAAAAGATTCCCCAGCTGAGTCTTCCTGGGTCTCAGTTCCAAATGGAAAAGCACCACCCTCCCCCGCCCCAACCCGTCATTGTCTCCCACTCTGCATACCCGATTCTGCCTCAGGCCATTTCCCAGCCGCAGCTCTACTGGGGGCCAACTCTTTACCCTTGTGGTACTTTGTAAGCTGGAGCTGTGAGGCCCAAACTTCCAGAAGGGAGATGAAATGATCTCGTGGGGCTGACAGGTACGGCACGGCCAGCGTTTGTTTTGGGTGTTGATTTCCACATATTAAATGGTTCTCGTTGCCACTGCCACTGAACTTCCTTGCCCCTGTGTGTGATGGCCAGGTTCTATATCAACCATGAAGTCCGTGCAGGGACCGAGGGGGAGAGAGCTTTGCTGCTGTGCTCTGGCACCTGAAAACGGTTCTGTCTCCAGCACAGAGCTGCCAGTGGGGAACTGCCGAAGTGACACTCTAGAGAATCGCCAGGGAGACCCCTCCATCTCCTGCCAAGCTAAACAAACCCTGCCCTGCACGGTTCTGAATCACACCTCCCTGCAGATTCATTCCTCCTTCCCTGGCTCAGCTAGGGTACCGCCTTACGGGAAACTCCTGGGTGTCAGCAAGAGAGGCGTTTGAGGAGAAAGGAACTGATGCAGGAAGGGGGAGTGCCACTCAGTCATCTTTTAAGTAGAAAGGAAAAGGTCAGCAGAGCCACGCGGGGCCTGGGCTGCATCAGTGTTGACTCTGCCTTGCTGCAGCAAAGGGACCGGCTCACCGGGGCCGGCAGTGGGCACTGCCAGCCCTATCCAGCTGCCAAGCACAAAGAAGCGCGTGCTCTGTATACACAGATGGGTCTGCATGTCAGCGTGGGCCCATTTTCAGCCCTTGCCCAGGAAGGGCAGCCCACGATACAGTAATTTAATTAAATTTGCTTCTCTCCATGGCCCACATATTTGAGGAGGTTTGGGGGGGAAATGAATCTGGCTGAGGAACGTTACCCTGCTGCTCTGGCACTGCCCCAGAGCTGAGCCGCAGTACCATAAAGGGTCTCGCCATCCTGAACACGGCCCAGGGCATCTGTCTGCACTGCAGGCTCTGTGGCCGGGCTGCCTGCTGGCACATCTGGCAAGGCAGCCTCTGGAAGCAGTGCATCTCCATCACAGGGAAGCCACCGGGGGCAAAATAAGGGGACTCCCCACCCCTTACTCAAGACCTGCTGGCAGCAGCCTCAGCAGTACTTAGAGCCACGGTATTAGCATTTTCCCCACCGTCTTCAGTGTATGAGAAGGGAGGGGGCAGGATGAGAGGACCCCACCCCTCAACTGACACTGCAGCTTCAGTTATGCCCGCAATTTCAGTGTTAGCCCACACACCTGTGCTTCTGCCCGGAACGTGATCAGTATTTAGGGACCTGAAATTGATTCAGCTTTCATATTACCATGTTGCGCATCTCAAATGCGATCAGTTTTTGTTCATTATGCCTGAGCTTAACTCATACCCACACCCCCCACACCCCTATGACCTCCCCCTGCCTCCCAGCCGGTGCCTGCTAGTCTTGCATTAAGTTTATCAACACCTCAGGAGGTGCCTAAGCTTTTACTTTCTCCTGTCTCCTCCCTCCTGTCCAGAGTGTCTGCCCTTTCATCTTATCACTAACCTCTAGCCTGTCTCTCAGCCTTTTTTTGTCCTAGGTTAGCAGTACCATGCCTTGGAGAGGTACATTCTCTGGTTATCTTTCTGTCCCCCCAACAGCAGCACATCCTCCTGGCTGGTAATCTCCTGCATGTTGATAATAGCAGCACCTCCGAGAGAAAGGGAGTTTCTCTGGCACTGTTCATCTCAACACCAGCAGAACACAGGCTGTTGCTTAGGAGTGGGAATCATTAGCGTCAGGCCATTATTGGAGGGGACCAGTCTCTAGGGGAGCTAGCAGAAATTACTGCTTTAATAGACGGAAACTCATTTGCTCAAAGCCCCCGCCCTCCTCTTTATTTCTCTGCATTCCCCACTTCCCCTCTCTTCCCAGCTTTGAAGTTGAGAAGAGAGGTAACTCCACCCGATCCAAGATGGCAAATTTCTGCTAAATTAGCTTGGTTAAAAGAGATCCTTGGCTGAAAGCGGCTGTCTTTTAGAATGTTTCTATTGGGACTTCACTTAAAACCATCATGAAGGAGATAGATTCTAATTAAATATATATGATAAAATTCTAGCCAGGGCCACTCCGTTTCCCAAGAGGGGATTTGTTGAGATGGGGGAAGAGGAGACGTTTACTAGCTGCAGGCCCCGAGTCAGCCTGGGCTGCCTGAGCTTCCCCTGTGAGGGTCTCCTTGCTTACAGTACCAGGGAAGGTAGAAGCAGAACTCTAGACGTCCCTGCTTCTCCAGTGGTCCCCTTGACCTTGAACGGACCTCTGACATGAATGAGCTTCTGCAAAACTTCCTTTCACAGGGATACCTGTTCTTTACAGCTCTTCACTTTTATAGGGATGGGGAGGGCGGCCTCAGCCACAAGTGCTCCTTCAATTTGTTAGCTGTTTGGGCAGCCATCAGAACTCCCATGCCCTGGAACACTCATGGTTGAAGAGAAAGGAAAAGGTGCCTGATTTCTCAGCTCTAGCTGTTTGAGTGAAGTCAGGAATGGGCACCGTCTGGCCGACAGCATTAAGCACAGATAAAGTACTGGCCTGAAAGGCCTTTCCCTTTCCCTCCCTCCCTGGAAGCAAAGGGTAAGGGACTGCACCAAATTGCAAACTCCAGGGGGCACTAATCACTTTGTAGCTTCTGTCAGTGGCGCCCCCTGGAGTTGTAAGTCACAGTGGCCCTGCAGGTGCTAGGCTGAGAACCCAGAGACCTGGTCTCTGCATCCCCAGCTAGCGGGCACTGGCAGTCACATCCCCCTGGGCTTCGTTTTCCTCACAGATAAAATGAGAGGGTTAAGCTAGATTTTCTGAATTAACTTGGAAACTCTCTTCACCGTCTCCACATTCCTGAAGTTAGAAGCTGTAAACCATCATCTGTCCTCAGTGGCCACTGCCATGCCAAGGTCGACCAGCAGTGAGAACACACTGTGGAGCTGCCCTCAGCTGACATGATACCTACCACTCACTGGTCAGAGCAGGTGTGGACTTAAAACAGGAAGGTGGAAGAGGAATTAAAGGGAAAGCTACCCTGCAGACCAATGAGCTGAAACCAGAGGCACATGGAATAGGCCAATTCCTCATTGTGTCTGTACTTCTCTGCGGCTTCAGAACCTTTCTTCCTCATACTCAAGCATACGACACATCCAGTAGTTGCAGTCGCTTCCCTCACAAGGGAAACAAAATGAAATGCAAACATGTTTTGAGCTATCTCAGCCTTGCCATATCCCTCTAAGTCTCCTCTCCCCATTCCTGATTTGAAGATTGTCTTCCCTTCCCCTGGTTCCTTGAGCAGTCTCCTCCTTGGCCCTCCCTCCTATCTTACTCCAGACTTCCCCAGCTCATCCCCTTAAGAGATGAATTGGAAGAATATGCTGTCATGTCAGAAGGAAGCCAGTGTCAGTTCACACAGGCAGACGCTAATAGGATAAAGTATTATCCGACTTCCTTTAAGTCCAGAAATTAAGTCGTCTTGCAGTGTAATAGATTATAACTGTATCCACTGCAGCCGGTGGGCTGCAGGAATAGGCTGTTAGTATGAGGCCTGGCCTCCATTTCTGGGACTGTGCTGGGCCTATCGTGAGGGGCGCGCTGTGTGTTCCTACAGACACAGCGGCACTATCCAGGGAACGGCCTACAGCTCATTCAGTTCACCTCCAGGGTGGACCCTGAGTGGGAGGACCTGTATGAATGTTCTTAATGAACCTGGGTGAGCGGGTAGGGCCTTGAAGCCTGGGAAGAAGTAGCCCGAGGCCAGGAAACCAAACTTTGCACAGCGAACAGTTAGTGTGTGAAAGCGCCTCTCCCTCATCCTTGCTGACTCATTGAGCGGGTAGAGTGGCTTATCTGGTGACTAAACGAGCTCCTGCACAGACAGGGAAACCAGGGTTGAGACCTTATTAAAGAAATGTAAGAGACTACAGATTAAGGACTTGCCTTGGGAGAGGAAGAAGAACTGGTAGAAGGAAGAAAGAGCCGTCAGGCTTCTAGAATGGGAGGATCTTGCGGGATATCCTAGGTCCTATCATGGCAGACGGTTGGACGCAAATGAGAATTATGGGGGGGAAACCTGATAGGAGAATTAATGGGGCGGGCGTGTGCTTTCTGTTACTGGGAGATATAAGAAGGTGGGTGGATATTAAAGAAGCAAGTAGATCAAGGGCTGTTCCTTTGGTATTTAGTAATTAATCTAAACTTCAGTAATCGCTCTAGTATTGTCCCTAGGCACACAGAATGGATGAACCCAGAAGGCCAAGTACTACTTTGGTCCATCCAATCCCCACACCTGGCATTAGAGTAGCCTCTCATCTCAGTGCCTCCCTGCTGTAGGTTTAAGAGTCTTTACCAGGATAAGCTAGAGAAGACAGCGCCATCCTCTCAAATGCTTAACTTCCTTTGCCAGGAGAGCCACTCCGAGGACTCTCCCCCACGGGCCCAGGCCTGACCTTTCTGACTCACTGCCAGGGTCCATGTGCACTGAACTCAACAGTCGTCATTATTTTTATGGGAAAACACGATTTATATAACACTCCCCCTCTGGAATAACACTCTTTTCGTGGATAAACAGTGAGCTGCACCCTCTCCTCTCCTCTCCCCCCATGTCTGTGCCTTCACAGAAATGAGGGAGGCCCTGAGGGAGCCCATCAGGATCAGAATTTGATTACAGCCCTGAGGGCGGGGTTGCCCCCCGCCCTCGCCAAGCAGTGGACAGCCTCCAGCATCGGGAACAGGACTGTCGTGGGCAGGTGGTTTGGCCCAAGTACTGACAGCAAAGCTGGCATGTTCCAGAGGATGAAACCTGTGATCATCCTAAAATCTAATTCTAGCCTCTCATTAGGAAATCAAATGCATTCTTTCTTAGGCTTCTCTTGGAAAGTTGATCTCCCTGCTTTTCTTCTGCTCTGTTCCGTGCCATGAATATCACACTACCGGCCCTCCCCCCTGTCCAGGGTCCAGCCAGCCTCCTGCTTGCTAGGGCAGAGGAATCTCCCTGGCTTTCCTCCCTAACTGCATTGCAGCCCCTTAGCCAGTGCATCTGCCGTATAGCTCCATCCTGCTCTCACTTGCTCAAATTATGGTGCTTTTTCCTGCCTTTCTTTCCTTCAAGCCCTCCAATACTGCTTTGAAGCCCCAGCAGCCCTCTCTGTGCTCCTTTCTCCTTCCTGGTGCCTCCGTGGGCCCACCTCCCTTGGTAAAGCACCCTGATAAGGAAACAGGGCAAGGTGACGAGACACTGGGAAGCTCACCCTCCTGGTAAAGGACCAAGACTTTTAGTAGGTGCTTCCTGTCCCAGCCCTCAGCTTGTGCACCTCCAGCAGCAGCACCTTTCCTTTCTTCTGACCCGCCATAAGAAAAGGTAATCCGTTCCTGGGCTAAGACAGTGCCTTGGGCCATCTAAAGAGCTAGATTAAAGAACAGAGCACAAGGCAGTGTTTTCCTGGGAAGAAAAGTGCACCCCATCTTTCCCACAGTGTTTGGGCTTGTAGATGGTGCTGTCGTGCTGCCCAGGACTTCTGAATAATTATCCTTCCTCTTTAGAGTAGCTCAGTAGGCATGTTCTCTCTTTGGACATGGATGAGGTTCAAGAATAGAGGTGGTGATGGGGGCTAGTCAGTTGGTCTGTCCCCTTATCATCAAATTTCAATTCCTGCAACAACTACGGAGTAGTGAGGTAGATACCAATATTATGCCCATTTTACAGATGAGGAAAACGAGTATTTGTCCAAAGTCACATAACTAGTAAGTGATAGAGCTGGGATTCAACCCAGGAAGGCCGGCTTCAGAGTCTGTACTTGTAAGCACTATGCTATATTGCTTTGCAGATATGTGTATTTCACTGAAGGTTCCTGAAGCCTTTATCCCTGCTCCAAGAAGCAAGTTACTTCATCTCAATTTAAAGCAAAGATGAAAACAACCTTAATCCACTACCCAAACCATTCTTCCCCCCTCTGGGGAAAAGGGTGCTTTCTGAATGGACGGAAGCCAAGAGAGGTGCTTTGAGCCAAAAGCTGCCTTGCAGTTTAGCTGAGGCAGGATTTAGAAATGGCGTGAACGGTGCCTGCATTAGCCGATGGCACGGAGTGCTGAGTGCCAACAGAGGAGAAAAAATCAGACATATGTTTGGATATAAATGTTCTCTCTCTTTTTCTTCTCTAATTTTAAGCCCTGCTGCTTTGTTGCAGTAAAATGTTGAAGCCTTAATTGTGGGCTCTGGCCCCCTAAGGTAGTAGCCTGGGCTGAGTAAGGCCCACTTAGCCTTCTCTTAATCTCTACCCATCTCCACCGTTAACGGCATGGACTCTGCATCTCTTCCCCATTAATAGGCATTGTCTTCAAGGGACTCTTTACTAGGCTGCTGCCCTCCCCCCACCAGCCCCCCATCCCAAAAAGTTGCTAGCTACAGTACATGTTAACAGCCATGATAGAGCTGATGTCCCTAGGCCTTAGAAACTAGCCTGTCTGCTCTACCTTCACTGACAGTAGAATGCAGCTTTACACCAAAGAGTGATAAAAGGCCCTAGAACAAATTTTGGGAGTGGCGACCAGATCATGATTTTAGAGCTGGGGCTAGGGTAGATGCAATGGAGGAGAGGAGTTAAAGAGCCCCCCGCCTCCCCAAATAGTCTCATTGTTCAGCCACATAAGCAGAAACCACTCCGCTGTGGAGAAGTTGCTCTTGAGAGGTGCTCTAAGACCTCTGTCAATCCTTTACTCTGCAAAGCTTCCAAGGCTAAGGCTGGGAGAAGGCCAAGCCATCGTTCCCACTGTGAGCACCCTGCCTTGTCTACTTCACCTTTTCCCTAGCAGCCGTGGCCCTCTGGGGGATCCCGTGGTTTCTGCCTGCCATTGAACCTAAGAATCAGGAAGCAGTTATGTATAGTCCTGAGAATCCAACTCCTTAGTCAGCACACGTGGCCCTTGGGCCACCTCTGGGGCCCCTGTGGTCCGAATTCTGCTCAGGCCCCGGAGGGCAGTAGAGCTGGTTCTGAAGGAGATTGGACAGCTCCAAGAGGAGGGAGAAGAGAACACAGCAATAGCTATAGGAAGGTCCCATTTTTACTGCATATTGGCCAGGAAAGAGAGATGTTCTTGAGAGCCAGTTAAGAGCCTTAATGAGAAAGCACATTGGTTTGGGTAGGCAAGAGACCTGGGTTTCAGTCCCACCTCTTCCACTAATTAGCAGTGTGACCTTGGACTGTATCTTTCCGTTTCTCTGGGGCTCGGTTTCCTTGACTGTAAAATGTGAAGGGGTTAGACTACATGGTTTTTCACGGCCTTTAAAAAAATCTGTAATGAAAAGTCTCTAACTCCATATAATCAGCAGCAGTCTTTTCCCTGTAACGTGTTGCTATGACTCCCCTCCTGAAGAGCTGCCAACCCATGTTCCATTCTCAGGTAACAAACCCTACAGCTTGGCCAGGCCGAGGATGAGTCACCCGCCCAGCATTAAAGGCTGCACTTTCGGTGCTCATGGTACTCCTCTCTGAAAAGTTGTCCCAAGTGCCTGCTACAAAGGAGGGTGTACCCGACATCACGGCAGAGGAGAGTTGCCACTCTAAATGCTGAACCGGTGTCCAGGTCAGGGAGTAGGCCCAGTGGGGAAAGGAACTCTCCTTGCAGCTCTAAGGACACTCAAACCCAGGAACCATATTCTATCCCCCCCCAGCTCCTTCGAGGTTCCTTCTGGAAAGCACTTCTCCCTCAGATTCCAAGACCTGAATATGCCCCACCCCCAGGACAAGTGCATTTGTTCTTAGGACTCTTCCCAGGAATGTTTTAGGCCCATTTCTTCACCTCTCCCCTCAGATCTTTGTTCAGTCCCAGAGCCTTTGTCATTCCACAGCTACTGCATAGTTCCCTGGCCGCCCAGATTGCTGTCAAAAAGAGGAGGGGTGTAAGGAAATGGGCTCCACATCCTCTATTTCTGAAGCAGCTCCTTCCTTCACAGTCGCCTCTGAATGTGTACCCAGGAAGCTGTTCTAAACAGCCTGAGCTGTGTCTTATGGCACTAGGAAAGGGGGTGACTTCTTGCATTTTTCAACTGGTCCTCGCCAAGTCCCACCCTTTTCTCGGCTGCAGTTTTCTCTCTTTTTATTGGGGGTAGGGTACTAAAGGACAGGCGGAGGGAACATATCATTGTAGCCTAGAGACATGAATGGCAGTTTCTAAAAGTGTGAGCCCATGCATACACACTGCCACAAACACTGACATCCAGAAGTTTTGTGTATGTAAAATACACACACACACACACAAACACACAGAGGAGGATTAAGAATTGGCCCTTTCTTAGCCAACTGCTGCAAAGTGCTGCCTGCCTCTCTGTTCAGCGCCAGGGAGATCACACCCACTCAGTCCCGATTCCCTGCACTCGTATAAATACGAGTGCTGAAGAGACACAGGGTCCCAGTTCAGGCAGCCTGCCTGGACCGCGTCCCTCGGCTACACATCAGGAGACCAATACCCACCACCACCAAGACACATTTGACTGACTATTCAGCACCCAGAGAACAGAAGCAACACTGCCTGTGGGATCTTTAAGCACAACAGCATTATTGCAGTGCTCTTAAATCCAGGTCCCCCGGGGTCCCCGTGTAGAGCTGGTGCTGCCTGACCAGCAGCTTCTGCTGAGGTGGCATTTAACTCCTGGCCGGGTCCCAGGAGCTGAGGCTGACCCATTTCCCCCGCTTTTCCAGGGCACAGGGAATTCGATTCTACCCCCCAACAGAGCCAGGGACTAACACGCTTAGCTTGTGAACGGTGCACTCGTATCGGGGTGCTTTTATTTAAGCTAAGGAAAAGTGGTTGACAGCTTTAGCATGTTCCCATACTTTAAAGAAATGGAAGATTGTCCTCCTCTCCCCTTTTTTTCTTTAAATAGAAATTATTTGGTCAGTGCTCTTAAGAAGCTATAGGTTCAGGGTCTTACTCAATTTAACCCTTTGGGGACACTGAGTTAAAAATTGAACAATATTTATTAAAATACAAAAATACACTTTTCTCACGTTACAATCAGTGGCATTTCCCCCCCACACCCCACCCCTTTTCAAATCTGAACCCTTTATTTCCTTTTAAAGCTAAAATAATAAATGAAAGAAGTTACATCATTAAATGGACCCGAATAACAGAGATCTCTGCCTTCCCCACCCACGCCCGCCCTTTCTCTTCCCCCTCCTCCTGAGGTAGCCCTGGGAGAGGGAAGCATTTCCCCCCATTGTGCTACATTCAACAGGACTCCATGCCGCACTCATCCTGTGTGTATCACTTTGTTTTAACTGTGGATTTCACATCTTTGTTGTGAACCATCCTGGTGAGGAAAGGCTTCATCACTGTAAATGAGCCTGTGCCCTTTCTGTCTCTCCTCTTTCTTCTCCACTCACGTTCTGCCCCCCTCCCCGTCACCACAACCAGTTGACATCAGCAGTAATAATCCCTAATGAATCAGCATTTAGAATAGTCACCAAATCACAAGCATGAGAAAAGCTTCCACTCCCCCAAGCTTCCCACTCCCAGCCTCTCCCCGCTTCTCCACCTTAAACCAACCCTTTAAAAAAAAAAAAATCATCAAATGCATCACTGTCTACAATCATTTATCAGATACCGGGAACAACAGGTGGACATGGCACAATGCTGAGTTATGGCCTCCTGCGAATACCTTCTCTCTGCCTCTGCTCTCCCTTCCCATCCCCCTTTGGTACCACGCCCCCCTGCCCCCCCAGGGGCCACCTCCTTCTCCTGGGAAGCCCTGAATAGACACATGCCTTGCACAGAGTGGGTTAAGCCCAACTGCAGGAATCTGGTGCAATGTGAAAGCGTTTGACTGACAGCTACGCCAGCTCCCTTCCTTCTCTGCTCCTTCCCGAAGCCCTCTGTCAGGCGGGTCACGCTGTGTCCCACTGCACAAACCAAGAAGACTTGTGCGCAGGGATGCACATACTCAGTCCCTTTAAGGTTTCAGTTGAATTTTGGTGGTTTTCCTGTTTAAAATACATTTTACAGATCTGTCTTTCCCTTGGCCTCTGAAGAAAAAATTATTGCCTTTCAACATTTTAAGCACAGTACAAATTCTTAGTGCTTTTTCCCGTTTGTTTGTATTCTTTGTTTAAATAAGATAAATCTGCAAAGACAGCTCTCAGCCTAAGAAAGATGTCTAGAGAAATGGGTATTCCTGTGTCCTATGAAGCATCTTCTAAAAACTGACAGTTCAGTCTACCCGCCACCCCTCAGCAGCCCACACCCTAACTCTTTAGGGATATTGGTTGGTGTTTTAGTTTGTTTTATCTTAGCAGTTTCAACCCTATACCAGCAATCCCTCCTGGCAGCACAGCAGACTGACTTGTGGCTTCTATCCCACAACATTCCCAAGGTCCCCCACCCCCTTTAAATAGAACTTACAAGTTAGAAAATAGTTTTGTTTTGATTTTTCTTTTTAAATTTTAATATAATCTGTTTCTTTTACCAGCCCATAGATTTAATATATAAGCATATACAAGAAAAAGTCTCTCCCCACTCTGTACAAAAGTTGCTGTCTTTTGTGTGTGTGTGCATTCTATTGCATTTTATAAGTTTGGGGTGGGGGGAGTCATATTTGAGTTTCCTGTACCTTGTCCTTGGTATGGGTCTGAATGATGTAAGGTTCAGAGATAGTGGTGACTGTGGGGTGCAGAGAGTTCCCCAGACTGTTTTCTGTCCAGTGGGCCCCATGTGCTGGTTTGTAGGTGTTGTAGTTAATATGGTCATGAATTGTGGGCAGCACGACTGCCCCCTCACCTGATACACCGGACGGAGCTGCTGTTGCTGCTGCAGATGCCGCCGCTGGGATGTCTTCATCCACCTGGATAATCTCAACAGTCCGGGCAGCTGTGACTGTACTCCTCTGCTGGTGCCGCTTGCGAAGTTTATAGAAGACAATCAACATGGCAGCAGCTAGCAGAGTCACTGCCACGAAGCAGCCAATGATGATCTTGGTGGTCTTCATGACTTCATCCAGGCTGGTCTGCATCTTATCATTGGTGTCCGTTGCGGTTACCGCCACCTGCTTGGGCACACGGGTGGTCTGAATGAGCACCGTGGTAGAGGTGGTATATGCCGGCTGGTAACCAGTGGACGTAGTAGGAACGGGCTTGTACTTTCGTGTTGTATCCTCAGGCGAGATCTCAGTGGTCTCCACTGTGACAGTGGTGAAGAAGCTGTAGTTGGAGGTGTTGAGCTCGGCCGTGCTCACGTTGAGGTAGGCCGAGGCATTGGAGTTGCCCGCCACGTTGGTCACCATGCATGTGTATACCCCAGTGTCTGAGAGCAGCACGTGGGAAAAGTTCAAGGTGCCGTCGTTGAGGACAGAGATCCGTGGGTGGCGGGAGGCGTGGCTGAGCACTGTCCCATTGGGCAGCAGCCACTTCACGGAGGACATGGGGGGAGTCCGACACTTAAGTTCTGCCATCCGACCCTCAGAGATATTGAGGTCCCGAGGCGCATCCATGATGAAGGGGGCGGAGCACTGGAAGGAGGCCTGGTCCACCTCCACCAGGTAGCGGCCTCGCATGTGCAAGGGAGCATGACAGCGGCCACAGCAGGTGGAATTGGTGGGTATGTACTCTCGAAGCCACCAGGCTAGCCACAGAATGTCACAATCACAGTTCCAAGGGTTGTGGTGTAGGTGCAACTCCACCAGGTACCTCAGTGGGGTGAAGAGGTCATGGGGCAAAGAAGAGAGGTTATTGTGGGCCAAGTTGAGTTCCACCAGGGAGGCCAGCCCATCAAAAGCATTCCGCTCAATCAAGCTGACCTGTGAGTTCATGACCCACAGCTTCTTGAGGGAGCTCAGGCCATGGAAGGAGCCAGGCCTGATCTCAGGGAAGTGGTTTCCTGACATCTCCAGCTCCTCCAGCCCCACCAGGGGGGTGAGGTTGGGCATATCTTTAATGTTGCACATGCCCAAGTTCAGGTACTTGAGGTTGAACAGTCCCTCAAAAGCCCCCTCAGAGATGTACTCTAGCTTCTTGAGCTCCCCCAAGTCCAGGCGCATGAGGGAGGGCACCCGGTTGAAGGCGTAAGAGGGGATGCTTTCTATGGGGTTGTTGCGCAGCCAGAGCTCCCGCAGCTTGGACAGGTATTCAAAGGCCCCGCTCGGGATGACTGTCAGCCAGTTGTCAAACAGCTCCAGGGTGTTGAGGCTGGCCAGGCCGTTGAAGGCCCCCACCTCGATCTGCCGGATGGAGTTCCTGCCCAGCTGCAGGACCTCCAGGTGGTGGAGGTGGCGGAAGGTGTCGGCCTGGATCATCTGGATGTTGTTTTCCATGAGGTTGAGGTACCGGGTGTTGGAAGGAATACCCTGAGGGACCTCGGAGAGGCCCCGGCGGGTGCACACCACCTTGCTGAACTGGTTACTGCACGAGCAGACAGACGGGCAGTTCTGGGGCCCGGCGGAGGCGGCAGCAGCGATGGCTGCACACAGAATCCACACTTGCGCCGTGAGGTAGACGACGGGGAGCAGGACGGCATTCCAGGTGTGGTGCACAGTTACCTGCCACAAGAGCTTCATGGTGTGGCACGTTCATAATTCACCATCGCCTGGGATTTTGGCTCGGAAAGGAGAACCAGCCCTACCCCGGCTTAAGTGAGCTAGGAGCTCCTCTTTCCATCTGGAGAAGGAGGTGGGGAGGGGGCGATTAGAGAGACGGAGCAGATCGGCCGGAAAAAAATCATGCCAAACTAAAGAGTGGCCCCTCGTCTACCAGCCCCCCCTCGAGGCCAGCCCTCGGAAGGCTGGGACTTTCTCTCCCCCTTTGCGACCATCCCCACCCAGTCATTCGCTCTCACCTACCTCGGAAGGAAGGAAGGGAAGAACTGGCGCGGTGTCCTTAAGCGTTCGCCGCCGGAGCTGGCCACCTCGTTCCCATTCTCACTTCTTAGTTTTAATTAACAAAAGGGGGAAGTAGAGGGGGCGGGGAGGGCAGAGGGGAGGGGAGGGGAGGGGTGGGGGAGACAAAATGGCTTCTAGTAAATCCGGAGCCGGCTAGCGGAGCCGCGGAGTTGAGGCGCGCCGGGAGAGCCGAAGCCCGGCGGGCTATGCAGGTGCATGCCCCCCCCTCAGCCCGAGGCGGGGCGCCACCAGCGCTTCCCGGCTTTGTCCTTGGACCCTGGCCCCGGCTCGCACCAGCCGAGGGGGAAGCCGCTTCATCGCCGGAGTGTGCCTCCGGCGCCCCCCGCCCGCTCCGGGGCTGCCACCCGGCGGGGAGTGAGGGGGCGCCCCGCAGCCTCCCAGGCCGCGCTCGCTGCCGAAGCTGCCGCCGCGCTGCCCCCTCTCCTTGTGTCGGCCGCTCCCGGCCCGAGGCAGCTGATGCAGTCGTTCGCTCGCGGTGCTGCGAGAGTTAAGAGGAGGTGTTCGCCGGTCCTTCGCCCCCACCCCGCGCCCGCCCTCCGACACACACCCCCTTCTGTCCTCGTCTCTTCTCTTAAGGGTTAAAAAGACCAAAACTGGGCTCAGTTTCCCAGTCCGCCGGCTGCTGGTGCGAGGAGCAGTAATCCGTCCAGCCCCCCGAGGGGCAGCGGCGTGGAGGCAGCGCCGGGACCTGGTCCGCCGGCCAGAGGAACGCCCGGCGGCCGGGTCGCCCCGCACCGCAGGCCCCTTCGGGGAGTCCGGGGGCGGCTGCAGCCCCCGGAGGCGCGGAATCGCCCGCCGCAGCCGGGCCCCCGGCGCGCCGCCGGATCTGGCTTTTGTGCGGAGGGAGCGAGTTCAGGGCTCCGGCCCCCGGCGCCTTCAGCGGCTGCGCTGCCCGCGGACTGCTGCAGCGGCCCCGGCGCTGGCGGCGGCGTGAGCAGCGGGGGTCGCGGCTGCGGGGAACGCTCCGGAGCCCGGGAACATGGTCCCCACTCGCTAGCAGCAGCGGCGGCGGCGGCAGCAGCAGCAGCAGCAGTAGCAGCAGCGGGGCCCCTGCGCGCGGCGCCCACCGTCTCCTCCTCGCGCCGGGCTCGCGGTGTTGCAGGCAGCAGCCACGCAGACTGCTCTCTCATCCTTTTGTCCTTCAGTCAGAACGTGAATGTACTGCTGACGCATACTGTTCTGAGGAGAAGATTAGCGTGATGCAGTGCTCTTATGTATTAACACCGCTCCCCCTCCGCTGCCTGCCCTCGAGGGGTTAACGCCGGCGGCTTCCAGCGCCGCGCCGGCCCGCGCCGCGCAGCCCCGAGCTGTGCGCCTCCGTGCGACTTCCTCCCTCCCTCCCTTCCTTCCTCCCTTCCTTCCTTCCTCCCTTCCTTCCTTCTTCCTTCCTCTCTCCCCCAGCCCCACCCCCCCTCCCCGGCCGCTTCCTCCCCGCCCCCTCTAGACGCTGGGAGCTGGCCGGGCGAGGGAACAGGAGTGAGCGTCAAGTGGGGGGCCGCGCGCAAGTCGCAGGCGTGCGCAGCTATTTTGGTCCGATCGCAGGGAGCCGCCGGGTGGCCGCTGATAGGCTGGAGCGGCGCGGGGCTGCTGCTGCGGAGGGACCGCGCCGGCCCCCGCCCCCGCCCCGCACCGGGCGCCGGGCACCCTCGGGCTCTGGGCGCGCTGGGCTCAGGGCCTGGGGAGCCGGAGGCGCGGCGACCCTCGGCGGGGCTGCTGCAGTTGGCGGGCCTCCCGCCCGGACCGTGTCATCCTCACCCCCGGCGACTGCGGACGGGGCGACCGGCCGCTCGGCCCGGGCTGCACGCTCGGAGTTCTCAGCTGCACTGGGGGACGCGGGGGCGGCCGGGGCGCTGCTGCACATGTGCCTGTTCGTCCTGACCCTTCCCTCGCAAATTTCCTCACCCGTCGTCGGCTTTAACTAGGGCTTTCACTGAAAATTTTCTTAATGAGGGTTGCGGGTGAGGCAAACAGTGGAAGGAAAAACCAAGTGCGGGGAGCTAGGGGAGTGACAACCTGGGACAGCGCGACAACCAGCTGGAAGGATTGAGGTGAACTCCCAGCAGCCAGGGCACAACCCGTTCATTCAGCAGCCGGAGCCGCGGCTTCTCACTCTTCGCAACCCCGCGCCTTTTCCCCTCCGTGCGCCCAGAGATTGGAGGGAGTGGGTCTTAAAGCTTCTGCCCCATGAGCTCCACCAGGTCTTCTTTGTTTCTGGGAGTCTCTGGGAAGAACTGCGTAGCATCCTGCCCCTACTTCCGGTGAGAGGCGACCCCGGGGCATTTGATGGACCAGTGTAGGAGCGAGAACAGGACTTGTTCAGAGTTTTCCCACCGGGGAAAATGACTCCTCTTTCTCTGCCTGGTGCGGCGGGGGCCAACTGTGGCTAAGCCCTGGGAAGCCAGCTGGTAGAATATGGCACTGGTTTAGTGTTGCTTCTTTTCAAGGGCTACCTCCAGGCTCCTTTCCTTGTGCCCCGCCCGCCTCTGCCTTGGCAAGCTTGCTTGCCCATCACCTGCACGTGGACTGTTGTTTAAGAAGAGGAGGTCCTGGCCTGGATCTCTCAGCTCTCTGGATTCTGCCACACCCTTATCTCAATATTGTCTGCTGCCTAGTAATCTGAAACCTCCTTAAATATGCCAGGGAATTTTTGAAGTCCCTGGATGGAATGGAAACAGCTCCATTGTAGGCAATTTGGATTCCCTGTTATTTACCAACTTTTTTATTATGCATTTGCAGTCAAATAATAACAACATTAATAGGTAATATGTTACCTAAGATCACATAGTAAGCAGTAGAGCCAGGCCTTGAACCCTGGCAGAGCTCAGATGTCTAGGAACTTGGACAGTAAAAGTGATTCTCCAGAGTTTTCTCCCAGTCAGTAAGAACTCAGGTTTCATTCATTTACTTCAACAGTCATTTACTGGGATGTTTGTCTACTGTATGCTCTCCACTATACCAAGGATGGATGGATGGATGGGTGGATAGATCTGTTCTTGTTTAATCTGCCTTTACCCAGTGACACAGTTGCCGTAGTTGTCTCCATTTTATGGATGGAGGTACTGAGCTCTGGCAGGCGAATAACATGCTCAAGGTCATACACCCAGAAAGCAACAGAGGCAGCATCTCAATCCAGTCTTCAGACCCTGAGTCCGGTGTTTTCATCACTGCCACAAAGATGTCCAGTATGTTCACTCTGCATAGAGTAAACGGCGGAGACAAGGTGGGGGGACAGCCTGCGTAAAACACTTCAGGGAAGGGTGTGTGGAATATACTAGAATGAAGGGTGGGAGAGGAGGGGCTGAGAAAATAGATCCTTTATTTAACTTGTTTGACTCACAATTACTAATCAAAGAAAGAGAGAAATGGAGGTTGAGTTCCACCTGGGCTCTTTTTCCCTTCTTGACTAAGCCCCATTTGCACATCATCAGCTTCAAGCAGGACACACCCATCTTATACCCAGGTGTGAGCCTAGCCTGACAGGGATCTGTGGAGGAGAATTGAACACCCGCTGTTGAGAAGTTCTCTCCTTGCCACAGCTGGCATTGAGCTGGTAGGGTTCCAGAGAGACCCCGGCCAGGGTCTGGATGGCGCCCTGGAATATGGCTGCCCCTCCCCCCTCAGGCAGAAGAGGGGCCTGCCTGGCTGGTGTGGGCAAACTCAGAACCCATCTGTTCAGCTCCAGGCCCAGCAAATGTTGTGTAGGTGGATGGAAGGGTAGGATCAAACCGGTACTTAGTAATGGGGGGGTCTCGTGGTAAATATTTGTGAGTGATATCGCCCAAGCTTCATGCAGCTCATGGAGTTCTAGATAGGGCAGCTTTGCCCTCTGTAGGCCAGCTAGGCTAAGGAAGCATCATAGAAACCATCAACTGGACCAAGGAGGCTGTGGGACCATGGCGGCACACACAGCCCTTTTGAACTGGAAGTGGCACTGAAGCCTCTAATCCAGTCGCTCGAGTATCGTCTAGCCATATGTCTGTTGCTCCTCACAGCCCCTGCTTCTGACTGCGTCCTTGATTTGGAGTGGTGCCACCAGGGAATAAAAAGAAGAGGAAGGCTTAAACTTGGAGAGGAGAGAAGGAAGAAACCCTGGGTTGAGAGTGTTTTCACTTGCGGTTTCCCACAGAGAGACTGCTGCGATAAAGCAGAGTTGGAAGAAGCCAGCCAGTGATCCAGCAAGGCTGTGTCAGCCGCTTGTTACCTGCACTAAGATTGGGATGCCTGAGTTCTAGTCCCTTTTCTGCCACTGATGAGACATGTGACAAATCTTAAATTAAGACAGCTCCAAACCTTGGTTTCTTCATTTCTAAAATTAAGGGAATGGACTAGAAAGTTCCTTCCAGCTCTCATCGTCCACGATTCCCACCCCTCCTCAGATGTGAAGCTTTGTGAAGAAGGTTGATCCTTTGGGGTTGTAGTCAAGTCTTGGTAATGCACCACAACGTTGAGAAGCGAATGATTCCTTCAGTTGAATCGAGAAATCCACAGTGCCAGAGCAGAGCAGACTGTTTTCCCAGCTGCTAAAAAGGCCTGCAGATCACAGAGTGCTAAAGCTAAAAGGGACCTTGGAGATCATCTGGACTTAACCTCTCATTTTACAGATGTCATTAATGAAGTTCGTAGAGGCATAGTGACTTACCTAGAGCCACACTACTAATTAACATCAGAGTCTCCGTCCCTTCTGAGCTCAGCCCCTCAGTCAAGATGACAGTATGTGGCTAATTGGCATTTAAACCTGGGGCTTGAAGATATTTCCAGATGCCTGCCTTCTGTGCTCTTGTATGCAGGTGCTATCATTATACTTCGCTGGGCTGGGTTAACGATGGGTCTTTGGTAGAGCCATTCTGAGTGACTTTGGACCCTAATAAGAAGTGGAGGGAATTCCCTGGTGGTCCAGTGGTGAGGGCTCCGTACTCTCACAGCCGAGGTCCCGGGTTCAATCCCTGGTCTGGGAGCTAAGATCCCACAAGCTGCACGGCGTGGCCCCCCCCATAAAAGAAAATGTTAAAAAAAATTTTTGAGAAGAAGTGGAAGAAATGGTCATCCAGGGGACTGACTAAGGGGACCCAGGATAACTGGGCGCCTAGTAAAGCCCGTGGTAGACCATTCCTCAGCCTGACATGCATCGCCGAGGCATTATCCTCAGCAGCCACTAGATGTCCATAATGCCTTGCAGGGTTTGCCAGGAGTGAGCAGGGTGCTACCTTGCCTCCAGCAGGCTTTTGGCCCCCTCAAGGTGGGTCCATCCGTGGGCAGGAAGATTACATATGTACCCCCTGAAACTCTAGTCCCTATTTGCAATACTTTTCGGCTGCCAAGCCCTACTCAAGCACCTTATCTGTTTTTATAATCTTTTTTTTTTTTTTTTTTTTGCGGTACGCGGGCCTCTCACTGCTGTGGCCTCTCCCGTTGCGGAGCACAGGCTCGGGACGTGCAGGCTCAGCGGCCATGGCTCACGGGCCCAGCCGCTCTGCGGCATGTGGGATCTTCCCAGACCGGGGCACGAACCCGTGTCCCCTGCATCGGCAGGTGGACTCTCAACCACTGCGCCACCAGGGAAGCCCTGTTTTTATACTCTTTACGCTGCCGTTTTAACTAAGAAAAGAACAAGAGCAAAGGAGGAAAAGCGATTTGGAAAATAGGAGGAAAGAAAAAGAAAAATGGTATGGAAATTGACCTCCACAAAGGGAAAGACATCAGTTGATTGGTGAATTAGTAGTGACAGAACATAAGAAATGGTCTGTATGGAAAAAGTCACCTTCTCCTACCTAAGGCACTTCCACCCACATGTACAGATACCCTTCCAGGGTCAACTGGTCATAAGGTTTCTGTTTAATGGATAAAGTCACCATTGCAAAAAAATAAGGTTATTTTTCTTGCCTATGATCCTGAAGTGAGCCTGTGACCATGCCATTACTACCCACAGTCATAAAGGGAATGGACTTTTTTCCTTGAGCCTGATGATTCAAGGCGACACAGCTGTTCTAGACTTACCCACTCTTCCTAGTGCCTCAAAATCCACTGTCCTTTTCCCCTAAGAACTCTGCTCTCTAAGGAAGTCGGAAGGAAGTGGACAAAAAAACACTCTCCCTCTGGGTCCCATCCAGAGCAATTTGTAGAAAACCTCAGAAAAGAAAAGATGCTTAATGAGAATGGCAAAGGGCTATAGAATGGAAGGGCCTCTTCCTCTTCTCTGAGGCTGGTTTCCTGGGGCTTACCGTTTCTTTTTGGGCTGCCAGGCCTGAGTCAAGGGAGAAACCTCCCAACGCCCCAACTGCTGCCTCTTTTGGAATAGACGGTTGGTGCCCATTCTAGCCACAATCATCTGTATGGTCAAACAGCCCAGAGAGGTCCAGCCAAAAGCCTTGGAAATGTACTCTTCAGGTGCACTAGCCCATTACAGGCCCTGTGGTTTATCCTTCCCTTTAACTGCCTTTGTCTAGCAGTAACAATAATGATGTTAACAGCGACATTTCCTGGGGCATTGATCGGTACCCATATTAATCATCACAACAGCTCTGTGAGGTGGGTACCATTAGATTCCCCATTTTGCAGATGAATTTAAGACGCTTTCTCAGGATCACAGAACTAGGAAGTGACTATATCAGTTTCCTAAGGCTGTCATAACAAATCACCACATATTTGGTGGTTTAAAACATCAGAAATTTATTCTCCTACAGTTCTGGAGGCGAAAAGTGCAAAATCTGGTAGGGCCATCCTCCCTCCAAGGGCCCTAGGGGAGAATTTGTGCCTGGCCTTTTTTGCCTATTCCAGCTCCTGGTGACTGTCCCATTCCTTGATTTGTGGCTGCATCACATCAATCTCCTTGGTCATGTTGACTCCTCCTTTTCTGTCTGTCTCCTCTTTGACTTATAAAGGACACTTGCCATTGGATTTAGGGCCCACCTGGTCAATCAAGGGTGATGTCATTGCAAGATCCTTACTTGCATCTGCAAAGACCCTTTTTCCAAATAGGGTAACATTTACAGGTTTGGGGATGGGGGCGTGGGCATTATCTGTCTGGGGCTCATTCAGCTCACGGCAGTGACAAGAGCTCAAATCTGTTCAGCATTCAAATGTTAAACCACTGTGATGCTGCGATGTGCCACTTAAGATGTACCCTCCCCTTTCTCTTCCTCTTACCTCTAGCACGTACATCCTCTGTGTACCTGTGCTTGTGAGGGGCAGAGGAGAGGAGCCAGGTGTCAGCGATAAGGCCATTGGGTCTTCCCGTTGGAAAGGGAGCGAGGGTTCCCTCAGTCTGTGCAACAGTTAGGAAACATCACGTGAGCCGAGGGAAGGGGGCATGTGGACCAGAGAAGCTCAAGAAATCTGCCTTGATTCCTTTTCTTGTTAATTTTCTCACTCTTTACATGGCCTGTTGATTTTATCCCAAAGATCTTGGAACATCTAAGCATTTACCAGTAATATTAGAGGTACCTCTTGGCATTGCTCCAAATTTGGCTCAACTGTAACTAAGTCACAGAAATGTTGAGCTTCCCACTCATTGGAGATTAAGAAAGGCCTAAAGATCAGAGCCCAGCAGATACAAAGGCAGATGTGGGAGTGAGAGTTATGATTAAATGGCTTTTCGAGTATCTCCAGCACAAATTTGATCCTTAACCCAGAGTCCATGCCTGCAGGTACACACACATACACAATAGTTTTATAAATTTATTCATGTTTTGGTTAGTGAAAGCCCAAACACTTTTTCCCCCCAAACTGAGTCCTACATGAAAGAGGGAGGGAGAGAGAGAAAGAATGAGTGAATGCATGTATGCATGCATTCATACATACATGTTAGTGGGCATTATACCATAGTGGAGGTTATGAAAGTATTCTGGAATCAGAGAAACCTGGGTTCAAATCATGGTTCTCTCTCTTGCCTACTGTGTATAATATATGCTGTGTATATAAGTTGCTTCTTTAAGCTTCAGATTCTTCATGTGTAAAGTGGGATTAATAACTGTATTTATTTTGTGGTATTATTGGACTAGAAGCAAGTAAGAAAAATCAGTCTTAGCTAATAGTAATAGTAGTAGTAGCAGCTGTTACTTTCTAATAAGTAACAGACCTGGTGCAACCAAATAAAAAATAAATAAAATTAAAAAAAAAAGAATACCCAGAACCTTGTAATTTAAAAAAAAAAAAAGATCAGCTTTTTTTTTTTTTTTTTTTTTTTAAATACTGGGAAATTTAAGGAGGATCCTAGTGGTCATAAGGTTTCGCCAGTCCTCAGTTTTGAAAATAAGGAAACTAGTATAGAAGGGAAATATTTTTATCCAAAGTCAATTACTGAGAGAATCCTTTTTTTTTCCTCTCTGCTCTTGGTATTGCACCTAATTTAGACCTCTCAGTTCTTCATTTAAGATATAAGGTGTTTCTCACTGTTTTTAACAGTTAGTTTTGAGATAATTTTAGACTCAGAGACAGGTTGAACATACTCAGACTATAGGATATGGTCTTCACCCAGCTTACTATTATGTTAACATCTTATATCACAGAAAATTTACTCAAAACTAGAAATTAAAGGATTCAAGACATAGATGTTTACTCTTTCCCTCTAAATCTATTCTCCACAGCCACCAAAGCCATCTTTGTGACATTATAACAGATCATGTTATTGATTTGCTTAGAATGCTCCAGTGTTCTCCCCCTCATAATTCAAATAACGACCAAATGGTGTACCATGGACCACAGGCCCTAAGCTGCCATGCCTTGCCTGCTCCTATGCCCTCGTGTTTTATCATCTTCCCGCTTACCCCCTACTCTTCAGCTATGCTGCTCTTCTTTCTTTTGGAATACTCTAAGCTGGTTCTCCCCGTTAGGGCCTCTGCTTTCTCTTCTGTCTGGAATGTTCTTCCCCCACATCTTCAGGTGGTTGGCTCCTTCTTGAGCAGGTCTCTTGGGACTTTCCACGACTACCCTGTCCTTTAGACTACTTTATAGCCCCACCAGTCATAGTCACATCCCTGGGTTTTATTTTCTTATTTGATTTGCCATCATCTGAAATTCTCGTTTACTTGCGGAGGCCCTTCCCATCTTGTGCCCAACACCTAGATCATAGTGGTGAATTAATTATTTCAGAGGAAAGAGGACTATTCTTTGACCCAAATGAATAGGACTTCAGGCCTCCCTAATGGTGTATCAATAGCCCTAGCCCTACTCCATAAACCTTTGAAAAGATAGGTGAAAAATGACCAGCTTTTGGGACTTTGCTGGTGGCGCAGTGGATAAGACTCTGTGCTCCCAATGTAGGGGGCCCAGGTTCGATCCCTGGTCAGGGAACTAGATCCCACATGCATGCCGCTACTAAGAATGCGCATGCCACAACTAAGGAGCCCATGTGCCGCAACTAAGGAGCCCATCTGCTGCAACGAAGACCTGGTGCAACCAAATAAAATAAATAAAATAAAAAAGAATGCCCAGAACCTTGTAATTAAAAAAAAAAAAAAAAAAAAGATCAGCTTTTTTTTTTTTAAATACTGGGAAATTTAAGGAGGATCCTAGTGATCATAAGGTTTTGCCAGTTCTAAGTTTTTGAAATTCCTAGCCCCTTGCTGACAGATTTATGAGCAAGAGTTTTATGGAGGTATCATCAAGGCTCACGGGTTCTTGGCAGTTGTGGATATGTGAAGAGTGAGCAGAAGAGCAAGTATAGGTACACAAATACGATTATCTGTGCTCATGGATACATGTGCCTGTCATTTTCAAATTTGCTAAAGTGCATTTTCTCCAAAGGGAGTGAGGGCTGTTGAGCCTGAAATAGGGAACACCAGGACCGTAAGATGAAATGCTTTGAAAGTGGCTATGCCAATGCTAATTAAAGAACGTTAGGACAATCACTACTAGCAGTAGTAAAGGGCGCCCCATTACCTCACTTTATGGAGAGCTGGGTAAATTTAAAGGCAGCAATAATTATCCCACTGAGTGCCAGAGCTATAGCGCAATCGGTGGGCACCTGGCTGGGCGGTGAGAGGAACCCAGAGCTTCTGTCCAGGGTCCTTATCTCTATTAGCTGTAGTCCCTAAATTTTGCATGACTAAAGAACAAACAGTTCCATCATCAGACTCTTACTTTAAAACACTCAGGGGAGAGATTGAAGCAAACAGCTGTGTGGAGAATCTGACTAGGAGCCTGGCCACCTGGGTCCTTCCCCAGCTTTGCTATTGACTTTCCCTTTTGCCTTGAGGGAAGATGATTCTTCCTGTTGTGACTCCACTTTCCTTGACCATGGTTGTATCACAGATTTTGTTAAAAAAAAAAAGCAGGGGCTTCCCTGGTGGCACAGTGGTTAAGAATCCACCTGCAAATGCAGGGGACACGGGTTCGAACCCTGGTCCGGGAAGATCCCACATCATGGGGCAACTAAGCCTGTGTGCCACGACTACTGAGCCTGTGCTCTAGAGCCCGCGAGCCACAACTACTGAGCCCGTGCGCCACAACTACTGAAGCCCGTGCACTCTAGGGCCCCCGTGCAGCAACTACGGAGCCTGCATGCTGTAACTACTGGAGCCCATGCACCTAGGGCCCATGCTCCGCAACAAGAGAAGCCACCGCAATGAGAAACCCACGCACCGCAACGAAGAGTAGCCCCTGCTCGCCCCAACTAGAGAAAGCCTGCACGCAGCAACGAAGACCCAATGCAGCCAAAAATAAATAAATTAAATAAATAAAATTTTTTAAAAAATAGTCACATGGCTTAGGGCTATTCTCCTGGGAATATTCTAGGACCCCCCTTATGGAGCAGGTCACTGCTTCAGAGAAGACCTTATAGTTTAGAGAGAGTGAACAAGATGGGAACACACTTTCTATACTTACCCTAGGGCATTTCTGACTGAATTTAAGAAACATCCTCAGCTTGGAACTTTTTCTGTGTTTTTAATCTGTTCAATTTGGCTTGAAACCTGTTGTGCCCTTTTCTGCTGTTTCTTCTTGTAGCTGTTCCATGGCCTATACAGCAGTGCCATATTGGCACTGCCTTCTCTTTCCCAGGCTTCTTTATCTGTTGTTCAGTCTCTGTGGATCAGCATCTGTGGCCGTCAAGCTGCCTCGCACAACTTGTTAATTGTTTTCAATTTTATGCTGCCAGTTGCAGCTATAGCTCGGGTTTTCTTACTTCCAGTTGGTATGGCCTCAGTTCATCATCCAGTACTGGCCTGATAAGGTGGGTTCTTTTGTCTGATCTAAGGAGTTTCTGAGGGAGACTTGGAGGACCCCCTAATGAAAATGTGGGCTTGAACTTTGTCTCTTAGTTGCTGTTGTGACCATCCTCAGCCCACCTCATCCTTGAGCAAAAGGCCAGGCTCTTACCCTTAGAAGTGGAGGGGTGTGCAGCATTGGGGACAACAGGAGCCTAGCCTGGAGCTCACACCATCGGCTTCTCCATGAGTCATCAAACGACCGATGGGTGGGTTGGCTGACACCCAGGTTCCTGGGTGCTGCGTTCCTTTTGCATTACATGCGCCTCTTCAGGAGTGAGATCTCCCCAGCCTCCAGCCTGCTCTTGATCCATGGTTTTAGATGCAGTTCTATCTGCACATGCTTCCAGTGGGAATCACCTTTATATCTAGAGGAATTTGGGGTGGGTGAACGTGAAATAGGGAGCTAGGGCCCTCAGCTCCTCTAGCAGTTGTAGAGAGAAGAATTAGAATTCCCCAGCTGCTTGGTTCGTCAGTCTGTCATATTCCTATTCTCTCTTATCTCTTTCACTTACTCTCTCTCTCACATGCAGTTCGGAATTTGGCCAGAGCTGATAGGTAGATTTGTTTATTTTTACACAAGGGTAACACGACTATCTCATTCTCCTTTACCCCAGAACACTACCCCTGGCCATGAATCCCTGCCTTTTCAGTTTTTCCTCACTACCAGCCAGGAATGCTAAGCAGCATGCTCTCGGAAGCCTGTCGTGTTGGTCTACTTGAAACTGTTTCTCTGATGGACACCAGACTGAAATGGCTCTGCTTCTGATAAGGGGTGCTGGAGCCCCACTTTTGTGGGGCCCCCAGTTGGGGATCTGGGAGTCTACTACCCTGATGCCTGGACACTGACAGCCTGGCTAGAGGAGCCTTTGTTCTGTATCACTCTCTTGGTGACTGGGGCCAGTTTGTGTGACAGCCCAGTGAGGCTGCTTGATTTGTATTCAGTGCACAAGCCCTAAAGAAAAAAAAAAAGTCGGAGAGGTGCCTTGCCAGCCAATAACTCTGAAAGGATTCTTTGTGTAAGTGAGCAGTCTCTGGGCTGGACGCCCTCCCTCCCCCCAAGCTGGCCTCGCTGGCCCAGCAACTCGGTGGTGCTTTGGAGCTGGCCCCGAGCCCTTGGGGATCACTCCCGAAGGGGAGACCATCTTGGGATCCCAGAGCGACTTCAGCTCTGTCCTTCCTGCCCTGGCATCTGACCGTCTGCCTCCAAATGCCAGTCCGTGGGATCTATTCAAGGCCATGTGTGCACACGAGACAGTAAGTGAAAGAGAGAGAGAGATGAATATGAAAAGAGCAACTGACCAACAGACTGAGGGCATTCTAATTCTTCCTTCTAGTGGAAACCTCCAGAGAAAGATGGAGCCTGTGTCCAACACTCCAGGGGGGAGCTGCTCCATCTCTCTTTCGGCCAGCAGGACCCTGTGTTGGCCTGAGCCTTTTGATTTCCTAACCAATTAAAGCAGTCTTTTGCTCCCGTTGTCTGAACAGCGACAGACCTTCTGCTCCTGTACACCTGAGAGCTGCAGGGTAAATGTCTTTATCAAACTGAGACTAAGAGGGGCTCCCGCTCTGATCGGAGGCCAGGCCTGCCTCTGGCCTCCAGCACCACCATCGACAGCCCTGCCCATTTTCAGCGCAGCTTAGGGGTGGGCTTCCTGCCAGCTCCTGTCTCAGTCTGTCTGTCTCTTTAAGAGTGTTATTTGTTATTAATGAGCTTTCTGAACACATAACCTTGACTTGCTTGCTTAGGTGAGTAAGACCATTCTTGTTAAATACTGTTTTCTAGGAAGGAGAAGAATTAAGCAGGTGTTGAAGGATTTTCCTAAAGACTCAGGTGTGAGCCTGGAGGACAATAGCGCTGGGAAGCAGCGGGGTAGGGGTCTGGCATCTCTGTGTTAGGCTGCATTTGTTGTGAGAGAAGCCGAGAGGTTGACTGAATTTTGTCCCATCATGTGGTCCGTCTCAGAGGTGAGCCTGTCCCCTCGTATTTCAGCGCTGCTGGGTTTCTCATTCTGGTTTCACCTTTGCCAGGGTTAAAACCCCCTTTGTGTCTCATTTTTAAGATATTGATCAAGGGCCTGATATCCAACTCTCTGGACAAAAAACATGGTTCCCCATATTTAGTCCACCGAAATAACGTACTAAACATTGCAGCACTTTCATAGGGTGCCCATTAAATAGGACAGTGTAACCCGACCACTTTTTTTAATCTTTCTCTTTTAGAGAGGCCTCTAGGAAGGGCTGTGGGCCTGAGAGAGGCTGTGTCAGGGGCCAAAGCTAGCAGAGTAGGGTCTCCTGCACTGGCCCAAACTCAGCTTCTCCTGAGGAACGTTTGGTCCCCCAAAAGGAATAGGGATGTGGTCCCACACAGCGACCCACCCCCAGACTCAGTGCCGTCACATCGGGGTTCGTGGAAAAGAAAACCAAGGAACTATTTCCATTCGGCTGAAGGAAAGTGTCTCCCAGGCCCACTCCCATCTCCAGTGCCCCTCTGCTTCTCTTGGGCCTGTGGCACTTTTGGTTGGTGTGTTGATCACTTCTCCATGCAGCACCGTCAAGGGGCTTTGCAGCCCTGACTCGAAGCGCAGAAAGATTTTCTCAGACCCCATCCACAAAGGGACGGGCAGGCTCCTGACAAAACAGGCTTTGGAGGCAAATATAGCCCTGCCTGTTTCACAGAGACCTTTGTCCCCCTGGAGCAGGTCAGGTGTGAACAGAAATTCTGAAACCAGTGACTTGAAAGCTGGTTACCAAGGAATTTTCTGCACGGGCCCTGTGCATGTACAACATGCTTATTTTTAAAAGCCTGCCTTGTTCTCGCCTTGCTGGAATCATTCATTGTTTTTCTCCCAGAGAAGATAATAAAATGGGGTTTAGAATAAGGAATGGGCTGGTCTTCCCTTGCTCCTAACCTCTCCCATCTTTTATTCCTCCTCTCACTGCTACTCCCAAACTTATAATTTAAGAGATCCTTCGAGAAGGGACTAGGGATGGCCTTGCTCTCATCCTCAGGTATAATAGCCTTTTCCCATTCGGTTCTTTTTCCCCATAACTCACATGCAGTGGAAGGAATGAATCTGTTTCTGGATTGATGAGTCTCATTCAGTCATTGTCTGCATTGGTCTCTCTGGCCTGCTAATGCCATTTGAGTTTCTAAAGTCCTTACTTTGCAAATGCACTTGTGCCCTGGGTTTAGCTTCTGATTACAGGATTAGCAGAGATTATACAGTCTGTCTGATGTCTTCTCCAAGCTTTCTATCAGATTTGTGGCTATGAATTGAGAGATTTGTGGCTATGAATTGAGAGATTTGTACATCGACAGAATAGAAGCTACAGGCAGAGATGGACCGATGAGGGAAAAAAGAAAAAGGATCTCATGTAAAGAACTGGCGTGGTATCAGTCCTGATTATTGAATCAAAACCAGTTAAGAATCTGGGAACCTAGACTTTCTACCTCTTGATTTCATGACTCTGCCCCACCTGTGCCCTCTTTCCTAGACCAACTTTTCGTGAACCCTGACTCCTCCCCCTACCCACCCCAGTTGTTGCACCGGAATAGAACTCTGAGCCGATGCTCTGGGTGGCACCCTTTGCTAAGAGCTCTCCTGGCACCAGCCATCCCTCTGGCCTCCATCTTGTCAGTTCTCATTAGACAGCAACTCTTCAGTTGTACATTGAGGACCCTGAGAGGCTGGAAAAAAAATGACAGATGGGCTTGGGACACAGAGCAACTCCTGTGACTCAGAAACATTAGGGGATGCAGCCACCTAGTTCTGTCGTGGAGGTTAAAAAAGACACAGGTAACTATGGAAAAGGCTCATGGGTCACTGTAGGCTATAGGTGCTTCATGCTGCAATAGACCATCTATACAGGAGACTGACCTCTCATAGAAAGTCAGTCCCAAAGTAAGACAGCTCCAGCGTGGGTTAGTTTAACTGAGATGAGGCCCCAGGTCAGAATCAGGTACCTTAGTTTTTTTCCTCTTCTGTGTTTGAACCATTCCCTCAGCGTGACCACAGTTCTTTCTTGGCTGCAAGATGGTTGCCATAGCACCAGGCATTGCATGCCCACACACCAGTCTCCAAAGGCAGGAGAAGCAGTGTGTTTCTGCATCTCTTTCTAAAAGCAAAGAAATCCTTCCCCACATGCCTTTCACCTGACTTCCTCTTATATCTCACTGTCCAGATTTGGATGACACTACTAAACTGTGATGTGGCACCAGGAAAGAGAACTCTCCTCCCCAGTGATGGACTGAGTGAGACCAGGGTTTCATAGGGTCCATGAATTTGGATGGGGAGAAAATTACGTCTTTATTAGCCTCTAACTCAAATTTAGCATGTCCTTTGAATGTGAATGTAAGCCAAAAATCATAGTAAAACTAGTGTATCTGTGATTTTTGTCACCAATGGAAATCACAAGTATTTATATATCACATTATAATAGTTGCAGGAATTTCAACATTATGTTTACTCTTATCACTGCCTTGAGATTATAGATGTCAGACCTACTGCTAGATCTTGTTATTTGGTGTGTTAATAAAGAAGTACATATATTTACTATATCCTGATTTGGGTGGGTTTTTAAAAATATTTTAATAACTGTTTCAGTGTCAATGGTTTCCCTTGCAATCCTATGTATTTTAATTAATGTATCCAAAAATATTATTATTCTGTGAAGGGGTCCATAGATTTCCCTCGACTGCCAGCGAGTCCCATGGCACAAAAAAATAACTTAGATCGTCACATTTTCCTGAGTCACACATAGATATCACAAGGGAAAAGGACAGAGACTTGCCAGCAGGGAGAAGGGGAAATGGCTATAGAGTGGCAACCATCGGGCCTTTCCACAGCAAGTGCCCATAGACTCAGGCAGCCAAAGTGCCACCAAGTGGTTCCGGCCCTGCTGTTGCCCAGCTGCGTTTAATTTACAGCTGGGTCTCCTGAACTTGAGGTGTTCATTATACTGTCTATGTGCTATTGCCAAGTCCAAGTACCCTCTATACTATTATCTCCTTAATATTTTTCTTTAAATCACTCTGTTCTTTCTGAAACTATTTTGGAACTTTTAAAAATGGAAACACATCACTTATCATAAATGAAAGGAGATTTTAAAAATAAATACGGAGAATGCAGAACAGTGTTACTGAATTCTGGCTAAATCCTGTTTGCCTGCAAGGCTCTGAGCCTGAGGTCTGCCCAGTTTCTGTTAAAGAGATGCTAAAGACAGATTAGCAGTAAACCAAGACTTTCTCCTTAATTTATTCAGAGTCACTGAGAAATAATTGAATAGGGAACAACTCAGTTTGTGGTTGTCATTCAGTGCCCTGTCATTGCCCCATCTAAAATAATTCACTCCCTTGGAAAAAGCAGGGGGATGCCAAGTGACCCTACCTACAAAGGGAACGAGGTTAGTCGGACTTAGTTTTCATGAACATGTCATCTCTTTTTTTTTTTTTTTTTCGGTACGCGGGCCTCTCACTGTTGTGGCCTCTCCCGTTGCGGAGCACAGGCTCTGGACGCGCAGGCTCAGCGGCCATGGCTCACGGGCCCAGTCGCTCCGCGGCATGTGGGATCTTCCCAGACCGGGGCACGAACCCATGTCCCCTGCATCGGCAGGTGGACTCTCAACCACTGCGCCACCAGGGAAGCCCAACATGTCATCTCTTAATGATCACTGCTTTCTAAGAACTCACAAACTACATTTCAACAACTGCCTCTGGGATTTGGTCCAGGACAGACTTTAAGCTTTCTTACCTGTGGTTCATGGACTTCATCATCTTTCCTTTTCTTTTGCTCCATTCTTTTTTCCCTTTTTAAAGGTCAGACTAGCGTTTGCCTGTCTCCATTCTGACAGCATCTCTTCTGTTCTCGCAGACCCAGCAGCTATCAGAGAACTGATGAGGCTTGATGTTGCTCCGTGGGACTTTAGGGGGGGCATCAGTTCTGGAACCCAGTGGCAGAAGAGGCACCCCCTCTTGGCATAGTCCCAAAGCTCAAAGACCAACTAGGTGAGCAGAGGCCCTAAAAGTCAGAAGCCAGGGGCCTGCACCAGAGTAGTTTTGGCCTTGCTCCCAGCAGGAGAGGAACACGCAGAGGGGATTGAACTGAGCATGCAACTTCGGGCTGCAGAGCTAAGAGTTGGAATCGGAGTATTTGAGAGCTGGAAGGACGCTCAGAAGTCTAATCCCATCCCCCATCTAGAGATAGGAAATCACAAACCCAGAGAAGTTAAGCCATAAAGTCACACTGGCACACGGTAGTGGCAGAGCTGAGATGAGAACCCCTACCCTGCGCTATTTTCACTCTTAAGGTACTAAAAGTACATTCTCCTCCTTCCGTTCACAGTGTTAAAACAGGGCTGGAGGTCACTCTCCCACCCTCCCCTCCTCCGCTCTCCTTTCCCTTTCCTCACGGGTCATTGCTTCACCCCTTCTTCCAGTTGCACCTCCAGGCCCTCGTCCATGCCTGCAGCTCTGCTTCTCCCGAGCCTTTTAGGACTGCTGTTGAAGCTGTAGGAGAGAATGTTCTTTCTGGTCATGTCAAACCTTTGTGCCCCATGCACCTCTTCGTGATGTAATGCTGTTGCTGGTGGGCATCTTTATGATGGGAGATGAGGAGGAGAACTCAGAGAGTACTTCTTCCATCTCCCCTCTCTCATCTCCCCCACAAAGATTCTAGTTGCCAAGTGTGGGGAGGCCTGGGGTCTACATTCCTCTTCTTTCCTGTTCATCTCTGGACCTCCGAGAACAAAAGAGGTTAGAAGCTCTGGATGGAGGGGGATGAGACCACAGCTGCAATTTCCAGGCGCTGAATTAGAACTGGTAGCGATTTTTTTTTTTTTTTAATAATTCAGGCAACCCCCTTGTGAAGGACAGGCTGACACTTGCTGACCATGCTTGTGCAAAATTTCTCCTGGAGCTGTTGTGTGCATGTTTACACGCTGAGTGTGCCTTGTGGGCATGTTTGTATGTGAGCGGGTGCTGCCATCCCCAGAGCAGGCCGTCTGCAGAACTGAGACGCTTTTCTTAATGGTTTGAAACACAAATGTTATTGTCTTTGAGTTAAGTGCTTCAATTAGCACTGATTGGAAAGAGTGGGATGAACTGGGGAAACGCGCAGGCTGTTTGGTAACAGCCTCAGGAACGGAAGGAGGGAGAGGTGTCACCGACTAAAACAGCTCCCAGGGGTGGCCTGTCCCTCTGTGTGGATGGGGGAGAGAGCTGCCGGGACCGATTTTTGTTTTGGGGGCAAGAGCAGGAAGCTGTTAGAGAGGTGACGTCGGTGTGTCTGTGTAATTTCCCTGCTGCTGTAAGAGATCTTCCATTCTCCACATAAAATATTGATCACTCCGCGACGTGTCCCCTCTGCCCACTGGTTTAGCCCAGTGTCAGGATGCGCTCTGGTTTGCAGTCCTTCCAGCTGTCCACGCGGGTGCTTTGTATGTCCATCTTTCTGTCCGCCAGAGACCTTTGGGGGAAGGTTAGCAGCATTGCAAAGCCTTTCATATCTTCTGAGCAGCCTCAGGTATTCTCACCCTGCAGTCCTTCCTGGGGATGGAGGTGGGGTCAGCACCTTTACCTGTGAGTCTGTGCCCTCCCCAGTCTCTTCTCTTTACCCCTTTTTCTCTGCTACCCTAACGTGAGCAGCTCCAGGATCATTTCAAGCCCCAGAGCTTTTCATTCCACCCTTCCTCTCCAGGTCTGAGTTTCCCAGCACTGTGGAGGGCTCAGTGATTGATCTGTCGCTGTGCCTCGTCCCCCAGAAGGTTTTCTCTTTCCACTCTGGATAAAAGAAACAAGGCCCGGCTGCTCCAGGCTTTCATCTCCCAGCCCTCCTTCTTCCTGGCCCCTCCTCTCACAGCTGCTCACTTCCCCAGGCTTCCCCTGTTCCTCCAAGGCCTCCCAAGGAGGACAGGCTTCTCTTCCGTTGCCATCCCGACACAGGGTCCACCTCTTCCTTCCCTTTCCTCTTGGGTCCACTATGGTTCCAACCACCCTCTGCTTCTCAACTCATTGCTAAGACGGGAAGACTGGAAGAGCTTGCCGCCTGCTGCCACGTTCGTGCAGCAGGATGGTGTGATTGTTGGCAGTGTGGACTTAGGAATCAGAGACCCGCTTTTGAATTCTGGCCCTTTCACATACTGGCTGCATGGCCTTACACCTGAGACACTTAACTCGTTAACCTTTACCATCCTCATCCATAAAACATTATGTAAGCAGAGTTGTGGGAAGAAGGTCACCTGAGAGCCCTGGAGTGCAGTAAGGGAGAGAATAAGTCAGGGGAACAGTGCATCTCTGCAGGTGATGTGAAGGTGAAAGAGATTCTGAGCTGATGTCTTAGGGTCATCAAATGAAAGCTTGGCTAAAACGAGGGAGGCCAGGGTAAACACACACATAGGAAGGGCTTACCAGAGAGCACTGCATTCTGTATCAAGAAGAATTAACCTCAGGGACACCCTCTACCCCAGGCAGATAGCCTCGGGTACCACATAATTGGTCCCATCCAGTCTTCATGAGAAGGCTGAATCAGGAGCTAGTTGCACGTGCGTGTGTGTGCTTGTGTGTATGCGTGTGTAAGAGAGACGTGAACAGAAAGAGTTGTTTATTCAGTTTTCACCCTTGTCTTTGTCTCCTTCCTCTTTTTTGTATGTGGAGGGTTCTTCTGTATGAATGTCCCTAAGGAGACAAAGAAGTTTTACAAAAACCACTGTTTTCTGGCCATCTTTATATCATAGATCGAGTCAACGTGACCCAGCAGAACCTGAAGAGAAAAGTAGGATGAGATTCCCCACACCTCGCCGTTCCCCCACTTCCCCCAGGTAGCTCACACTCATAGTTCCCACTCTCGCACGGAGAAAAGACCTCCACAAGTTTCTCCTTCCCTGACTTGAGCAATTCAGTTATTGCACCACAGTGAGGAGATCATTGCTCCTGAACCATCCAGAAAGAGGACCTCATAGCCATATAAAATCCAGGGAATTGGACCCCAGGAGTGTCCCACATGCCCCTCAGATGCCATTGGAACAATCTTTGAACAAAAACTTGTTTCATCTTCCAGTTCCTGGCTAATTTTTTATTTCTTATTTTTTTTGGTCCTCCATCACACTGTTTTCCCCTGGTCTTTGGGCCCAAATCCCGCTTCCATTTATCATGTCGCCTGCAAATCCATTTTCTGTGCTGCCGCCAAGTTCCTTTTCTGCATTCCTGCAGCCATCTACCTATGACCCAGCCAGCCTCCCCCCGAGAGTTCCTGTAAGTATTTGAGAGAACCGTTGTTCCGAGAAGATAGGCAGAGCCGCTGATATGAGGGGCCCTGAGAGGGGACAGAGCCGTGTCAGCCCTCCCGAGCTGAGGAAGAGCATCATTGCCGAGATGTTTCTAAGCTCTTCTCTGCTTCGTCTCCAGTTTTAACGTAGACTCGTACCCCAAATCCATCTCTGGGTCCATGTAAAAGGCAGTAGCTTCATGTATCTGAAAGCTAAATGACGAAGACGAGCTTCTGGAGGGAAGAATTCAGACCTGGTCCTTCCCTGGTTCTGCCTGGTGTGCTGTGCCTCCAGGACTTCGCACAGGCTCCCACCATAGGGTTTTCCTTCTCAACAGTATTCACTAAGTCCTTACTTACGGAGCATCTTGGAGCCACAATACAAGTTTAAGTGACTGACCCTGGGTTTGTCTGCCCTTCCTAAGATTTAGGTGGAAGCCCGGAAGGCGTACTTATCACATTTGAGATACACAAGATTGTGTTCTGCTAGGACAGAAAATCAACGTTCAAAATTTCTTGCAAGTATGGAGAGAGATGGCTTGTAACTTACAAGGTGAAATGTAATTTACCAGTTGTAACAAATGCAGAGTCCTGTGTTTAAGTTCAAAAAATCAGTTACACAATTACAAGATGAGGTGACCTATCTTGATGGCAACTCATTTGAAAATTACCCCAGGGCATTTTGTTTACTACCAACTGTGTACTAACAACAGTGTGAAATGACGGATAAAAATTGCTTTAATAGAAAATAGTGTAGTTCGAAGGATGTAATTATTCTGCTGTGCTTAAGCAACATCTGGGATACTGTGTTCAGTTCTGACTGTTTTTAGAGAGTTCTTGATAAATGGGAGGCGCATTCCTAGGAAGGGACCAGGTGGTATAGAGGGTGGCTGGGATCCAGGACCAGGTAGTAATAGAAATCACTAGGGATGGAAAGAAAAAGCAGAATAAATATTAATAGTATGAATGGCTGCCACGTGGAAGGAGGCAGGGGACGGATGCTTTTTGTGGACTTGCTAAACCCCGTGCTAGTCACTTACACCGGAGTCTTTTCTCATCTAATTCTCAAAGCCGCCCTCAGAGAGGTATTTGGGCTCAGAGAACCTTCCCCAAATTACCCGCAGGTAAATAAGAAAAAGTGATCAGATTTGTTCTGAATTGCTCCAGACTACAAAACTTAGACCAGTAAGAGGAAGTACAGGTTGAACTTGAAAGATGACTTTTCTAAATAGAGGAATGGACTCTTCTTCACGAACTCCCTGTTAGGGAATATTTTGCTAGAAGCTGACCATCTCCCAGAAGTATGAGGAAGATGTCTGGATTGGGGAGGAGACCAAGACGACCTTTGGTTCAAATGGGGTGTTCTGTGATTCCCGCGGGCTGCCCGAGGGCAGCACCAGGTACAGACGAGCTGCTGGGCAGGGGAAGTGGAGGAGGCTAGGAATGCCAGCTCGCCCTTTCTTCTGCTTTTGCTTTACTGGGCCATTTACACCAGCCTTCGCCCAGTGCCCCTTTTTGCTTGTCTTCCCAACCAAGAATGGGCATTTTGAGGAGGCGCCATCCTGCCTCCTTTCCCCCCATCAGTACAGTCTGCTCTGCAGCAGCCTCCCCCGTGGCGGGTGTGGCCATCCCAGGTCCGGACAGAACCGTCTTCCAGGCCAAGACGTTGGCAAGGTCTGGATATATGTCTGCACGCTCACACTACAGCCTGATCGATGCCTGTCGGAGCTTGGCATCAGAGAGACAGACACAGGCCGGGCTGTTTGCTGAACACGTCTCGTCCATCGAGGGAAATCAGACGAAATCCATCTCCTTGTCCAAAGCCTGGCCCGATGGGCTGTGCCTGGAATGCCAATCTTATATCCCACCCTACTTTGTGCCTTGAAAATCATTCCCTCGGGGACTTCAGTGTTACAGTGATGGGTCCCCTGGGGCAGGAGAATTATAGTCAGAAAAGTGATGTGAGGAGACCAGTCCCAGCCCCTACCCTTTAGGAACTTCCAGTTTAGAGCTGGTGGCTGCTGTAATGGGCAATGCGGGTCTGATGCGTACAGAATTGACCCATAGTTATCTTCAATTGATTGGCATAAAATAGAGCATAAATCAAATGGATTGAATTAAAAATTTTGCAGACGTGTTTTGAGCAGGGTGTGACCAGATTAGTATGTTGTAGACAACTGGTGGGGAAGGGTCTTTTTAAAAGCTCTCCTTAGAGAGGCAATTATAGGGTTTTAAGGCTTTCAAATTGTTAAGGACACGTTTTGGCAAAGGTTCTGTGTTTGTAAACCATTTCGGGCTATGAGAGCTGTCACCCTGTGCCTTGGCAGTACGTCAGCTAGCAGCTTCTCTTTCCTCTCCCTAAAGCCTCCTTTATCCCATACAAGCCTGTACCTGAAATGTCAAGAAGACCCTCTCTAACCCTCTGCCACTCCAGCACTTCCATCTCCCAAGGCTGCTGGCTCTTAAGTGAAGAACTCTACCCTGCTCCCCACCTCTGTCCGAGGCCGTGCCTAGTAATTCTCCCCCATCGCCTGCCCTCCCATCAGGGGTCTGAATGACTCACAGGTGTCAGAGAAAATTGTTGCAGGAGGCCAGTCACTTTGGAAGGCAATATTTTTTTTTCCCAGTAGCTAGAAGACTGTGGAACAGAAACTCGTTCAAAAGATAGAAGTGGGATGTCAGTGGAAGGAGGTTTGCCCAGGAGCAAGAGGATGGAACATAGCAGCTGAGAAAGATGTGGTGCTTGGGGAGGGGGAGGGTTGCAAAACCGGCAAGCAGAGGATGGGGATCCTGGAGGAGGAGCCTAGGCATGAGCCAGAGTTTGAGTGGCTCCTTCTGCTGCTGGTCCACAAAGGGCCTTTCACGCCCAGGGAGGATGCTCTGGTACTGCTGTCCTAGGGATGCGCCGGAGGGAATCAGCCCCTTCTTGGGCCTCCTCGCCCCGCGCTGGTCTACTTCAGCAAGCCGAGCGCTCCCCTACCCCAGGCCTGTGGAGTACAGCAGTCAGACCTTCATTGCCCGCACACAGGAGCCGCTCTGCAATAAAAGAAAATAAACCAAGGTAGTGGGAATGGCTGGTGCAGGGGCCGGGCTCCCAGAGAGCTGGGCCAGCTGCTGCCCGTCTTCCCCGCACCACTGAGCACCATTAAGGCCGCTGTCAGTAAGTCATCTGCGGTCCCCTGGGCCTCCTTTGCTGGGGCTGAGTGACCCACCCACGCGGTGGTCAGTTGTAGCAGCAACAGCAGCAGCATATACACACAGGCATCCTGGTTCAGTCTCTGTAGACCACTCCAGGGGCAGTAAGACAGGGGATAGAGAGAGGCGATTTCACCTCCTAATGCAAACCGACCTCAAGACAAGCCTTGATAGTACCACCTCTGCTGTCCCATACCCAGAACCAGCTGGAGTCGTGAGACCCACAGATGCCCAAAGGGAAGCAGAGGGAGGCACCAGCACCTGGCCGACTGTCCTCCCGGGGTCCCCACCTCGCACATACATCGTTCTGCACAGCAGATACTTATGCCTTGCGCAGAGGTTAGCATTAGCAGTGGTTCAGTCTCCAGTAGTTTCCATTCTGTCATGCCGCGTGTCTGGCCCTTTGCCCAGAGAGCTTTTAAACTCCTCCTCCCTGCCCTCTTTCCTTGCCCCCTCTCCCTGGCTCCCCCGTCCCCGGCTGGATCCAGACTTGTGGATGAGCCTCAGCTTTCCCCCTGCACACGAAGCACTAAATCTTGCCCGCCTGCCTCTCGACCCACCATCATTTCCCGAGCTCACCTACGCCCGTGAATCCTTAACTTAAAACTTCTGCTGCCACTCGGCACTTTGTAATTCTGAGGCCGATTTCAACAGAGGAATCGAGATGGGCTGATGAATGTACTCAGAGAGGTGAGCAGAAAACCACACACACAGCATCTCTGGTGTGGGGACAGGCTTTCTTCACCATTTAGCTGAATAAGATGGATATCTGCAGTGGAGAGTTATTCTAATAGGATGGATATCTGCCTGATCTATTGGCCTGCGGGAAGGTTATGAGGTTTACATTTCCTCATCTCCAAGGCAATAAATTCTCTGGGCTTTTCAATTATAAACTTAGTTTTCAGCTGGGGAAGCCAGAAGGATTTTGTTTTGGTCAAAGGACTGAAAGGGCAGATCCAATCAGGGGGTTGGGAGGCAGGCGGAAAGGTGTGCCAGGCTCACCTCGTCCTTCATCTTTACCTCCTCCACGGCCTGCAGCCCTCCCCCCGCAGCTCTCCCAGACCAGTTTCCCTTGTCCTTGGCTTCTCAGTGTGGCTGATGTTCCCACCACAGGAATTTAAAGGAGACCCTGTAGCTTCAGAGGTGAGTGCCTGTCTCTGGATGTCTGCTCTAGCGTTCCTCTGTGGAGTCCAGGGCAGCAGGGGTGGAATGAAATGGGAGCAGTGGAACCTACAGGACACACAGCAAGGGGGTGCTCTGGCCTGACCACCTCCTGACGCAGGCCCAAGAGAATGGGTTACAGCCCGTGGCTCTCCCAGGCAGTGGGAGAGGTGATGATGAGTTCCCCAAGGCTGAGCTCATGCTGAGCAACCAACAGAGAAGAGATGCAGCAAGTCCCAGAGGGTAATGAGCCCAGAACACCACTAACCAGCGTGCTCAGCGTGGGATCATTGGGGAAACGAGCTCGGGCAGATCTGTGCGGAGGGGAATCTCGGCTTTCTTAATGACTTTCTTCCTCTCTGCTGACACATCACCCCTCAGCCCAAGAGCAGAGCAGACAGGGCCAGCAGGAAGACAGATGCCTCTCCCCAGGTCCACTTCCTGGCCTTTCTCAGCATGCCTTCATCCCCCGCTCCCAGCCTCTAATGGGCCTACCACTCCCTGGGTCAGGGTTCCAGAAAACTCTTAGACATCTGGGAGTGCCATTCTCCTGGATGTCAGCAACCATTCTGCCTTCTGGTTAGTGACAGGAGCCAGGCTCTGCAGTTATGCAGGACTGTGTTCAAATTCTGGCTTCCGTACTTACCAAATGACCTTGGATAATTTCTTTAACCTCTCTGAGCCTTCATTTCCTTATCAGAAAAGTGAGACTAAAAATAACCACTGCATAAAAAGGTTGTGAGGATTAACAAGGCAACATGCATGACTGTGAACCTGATTCAGTGTGTGACACACAGCAGGTACCCAATACATGTTCATTCCCTTCCCTCTTCCCTCTGATACGGAGCTATCGGTCTTTCCTTCAGATGTGGAAGTGGAAATTGTGGTACCTTCTCACCTGGGGCATTTGTGATCTAGCCCCTGCCTAGCCCGGCTGTCAGACAGAACCTGTGTTCAAGGCAGTAACTAGAAGGGTACAGCCATAATGTGGTGGGTCCTCAGAGCAGGCCTTTTCCCCAGAACTATATGCAGGGACTGTGTTTGGATCAGTAATAGAAAGAAAGGTCTTGTTTCTCTGTGATAATCTTCCTCTTCTGTTCTTTGAATCAAACATTCTTAAAGGCCAAGATAAATCAATAGTTGAGTGCCAGTGACTGGCATCTGGATTTGCTTTTCATTTAATTCATTTACTAAGCATGTACTGACTTTCTACTGTGTCAGGTGCCATGCTAGGAATTGGGACCACAAAGTCAAGTAAGCTATTTTTTTTTGCCATCAAGGAGTTGGCAGGCTTAAGAGCTCATCAGAGTGCAGGGTGATACGTGCTCTGCAACTCACAGGATTCTCTCAGAGTAAAACTGGGGATTCAGAAAAGACTTCCTGAAGGAAGTACTGCTGAGGCCAATTTTTTAAGGATGAGTAGACATCAGCCAAGCCAAGGGTAGAAGGAGGACATGGATTCCAGAGAGAGGTACCAGTGCATCAGTTAGGAATTGCATTCAATTGCTGATATGGACCAGAAACCACATTTGCTTAAACAAGATTAAAGTTTACTTCTTTTCTCGTTTAAAAAAAAAAAAAGTCCAGACACAGGCAGTCTTGAACAGGTATAGTGACTCCCAGTGTCAACAGGGATCTGAGCCCCTTCAAACTCCTGCTTAGCTCCCCTTAGCACGTGAATCCCATTCTCGAGATCCAAGGTGGCTGTGGAGCTCTAGCCGTTCACATCTTCCTTCTTGACAGGATGCCAAGGGAAAGAGAGAAAGCCCAGCAAGAGCAAATACTTTCTTAGAACTCCCACTTAAAAGTCTCAGCTGAGGGCTTCCCTGGTGGCGCAGTGGTTAAGAATCTGCCTGCCAATGCAGGGGACATGGGTTCAATCCCTGGTCCAGGAAGATCCCACATGCAGCAGAGCAACTAAGCCCGTGTGCCACAACTACTGAACCTGCACACTACTGAACCTGCACTCTAGAGCCCGCATGCCACAGCTACTGAGCCCACACGCCACAACTGCTGAAGCCTGCGCACTCTAGGACCCGCGTGTGGCAACTACTGAGCCCGTGTGCTGCAACCGCTGAAGCCCGCATGCCTAGAGCCCATGCTCCACAACAAGAGAAGCCACTGCGACGAGAAGCCTGCGCACCACAACGAAGAGTAGCCCCAGCTCTCTGCAGCTAGAGAAAGCCTGCACACAGCAACGAAGACCCAACGCAGCCAAAAAAAATAAAATAAATAAATTTCTAAAAATGTCTCAACTGAATCTCAGTGGTGTGAGCAATGAGAGAGGGGACAGTCCTTAAGCTGGCCACACTGATGTCTGGACTAAAAGGATGGCTGTTACTAAGGAAGAAAGAAAGAGTGGAAATTGGGAAATGGAAATTGTGCCACAGACAGCATGTGCCAAGGCACAGCGAGGTGACATTTCCGTGTCTGTTTAGGGAACACATAGCATTGTGTGCCCAGATCAAAGAGTCCAAGTAGTAAGTGGAAGAGGGATAGGAGGTGGTAGGAAATGAGACTAGAGAAGCAAATCCACATTTTCCACTAGCTTTGGAAAGCTCTGCTGGTTCAGCTGAACGGGGCAATCGCCAGGGTTCAGACCGGGCTGGTCAGGTGGCATCCACCGGGGCACCAGGCTGGACTCAGCACCTGTAGTTCAGACCCCCTCCTCTCTCAAAGGAAAGCTCCCATGTGGCTCTATGAGTCACATAGGCCCTGCCAAGGCTTGGACCAAGTAAGCTAGAATGTATATCGGCCAAAGGCCCCTAATTTTTCCCTTAGAGAACCAGAGGTTAGTCACTCTGTGACCTGGGTACACTCAAAATGTGTTTCTGTTCTCACTCTACGTGCTTGACCCAATAGGAAGAGCCAACATTTATTGAGTGCCTTCTGTGTACGAGACATTGTTCTGAGGGCTGCCTCATTTAAACCTCACCTTTTCCTTAGGAGGGAGGTATTCAGTTTTATTACTCCCGTGTTACAGTTTGGAGAAACTGAAGCAGAGGCTTAAAATAACTCACCTAGGGTTACTAAATGGCAGAAGCCGAATTCAAACCCAGAGAGTCTGGCTCCAGAGCTCTCACTGGTAACCACGGCACAGTTCTGCCAGTGGATGAGGGCCCCTAGATCAGGAGAAAACATTGGGATTGAGGCAGATGGGTGGAGGTAGGACTGAGCACAAAGCATTTTGCTGTCTGTCTTGCAAGAAAGGAATAAAAACTCATGCTAACAGACCAAGCCTGGTCCAGGCTGGGACATCTGCCTTTGTCCCCCGCTTCTGCCTCCTGTCTCCCCCCAGTGCGATCTGACTCTAGTCAGCACAGTCCACTGAAGAGCTGCCACTACACCTTTTCGTTCTCTCATCCCTGCCTCCCAGCTGTCATGACGGTAACAGGGTTTTTGTGCATCTTGTTTAGGTTCCTACCCTTCCTTCTTTCCTTTCTGCCTCCCTAAGAATGTACAGGGTCCACCCCCAATTCATCCGTCCCAGACCTGTGTCAGGAGGGGTGACTTGTCCCATCCCCCCGTCCCTCCAGGTCATCCTCTTGAGCTCTTCTGGGCTGCACGCACCACCTCGCGGCCTCTGCTCTCTCTGTCATCCCTTCTCTCTCTTCCCTCTAACAGCTGCTTGCACCTCCACTGACTTCAGCCTCCCTTTCTATCCCAAAATTCTCCCCTCCTTCCTGCTCCTTCCCTACCAGTCATGCATTATTTCCAAAGTGTGGCCCGAGTCATTCTGCACACTAGCATATGTTTGCCTTGCCCCTGCCTGTGATGTCCCGCCCAGCCTGTAATGCCCGGCCCCTCCCCTCCCTGGAGAGTGTCCCGACTCTCCAGCCCTCAGAGCTGGCTCTCTTCTTTGAGCCCCTCCAGTATTTGCTGTCTGTGCTACCACTCGGTGGTCATGTGGCATTCTGTCACTGGTTGCCATGATGTGGCTTCACCATATCTTCTTAAGTTCTTTGAAGACAGAAGTTATTTTTTTCATCCATTTGGATCTACTGCGGTGCCTGATGCATTGCTTTTCTATTTAGTAGATGCCAAATAACTCTTGATTGGTTAATGACAATAATTCCTGCGGCTCTTTACATGTGCTTAATGTTTGGGTTTTTTAAAATAAATTTATTTATTTATGTATGGCTGCGTTGGATCTTCGCTGCTGTGCACGGGCTTTCTCTAGTTGCGGTGAGCGGGGGCTACTCTTCGTTGCGGTGCGCAAGCTTCTCATTGCAGTGGCTTCTCTTGTTGCAGAGCACGTGCTCTAGGCGCGCGGGCTTCAGTAGTTGTGGCTCGTGGGCTCTAGAGCACAGGCTCAGTAGTTGTGGCACACAGGCTTAGTTGCTCCACGGCATGTGGGATCGTCCCAGACCAGGGCTCGAACCCGTGTCCCCCTGCATTGGCAGGCGGATTCTTAACCACTGCGCCACAAAGGAAGTCCAACATCCTTCATGTTGGTTATCCATTTCAGTTCCTTCAGCATTTGTCTTCCCATTTTGAAGAATCCTAATCACTTTTGGACATTCTCATCTCTTTTAACCAGCTCAACTCGGCATTCCTGGTCCTTCTCCAGCCCTGCTGGGTCTTTCCAGAGATGCAAGGCTGAACCACAGCGATCTCCCCTTGCAGGGTACATTGTATCCCATTATAGCTTTAACCTGTGTTTTCTGCTGCCTTCCTAGCCTTGGAAGCTGTCTTTGTTAGGGAAGCTCTGCACAACAACCAGGAATATAGCCATGTAGAAGATGCTGCCTGGAAACGACAGAGCCCTGCCAGGCACATCCTCTCCCAGGAGGCCAGGATCCTCCTCCATCATTCACTTTCCAGCACTGCCTAGAATCCTGCTGCTCAGGACAGGCTGTAGGGACTGGGGGTAGGTTGACAGGAGACAGGCCTACAGCCTCATTCAGAGGCCGTAACATAAAAGCTCATGGGTTGACAAGGTAGAGCAGTTGATTCGGGACATGGGCAGTAAGATGGAGTTCTTTGTTAGGAAGAGTGAATCAGGGAAGGCTTCCCGGAGGACAGAAGTGGTGTGAGGTCACCCCTTACAAAGAGCTTCACACGTTTTTATTCTCCACTCCTGGACAGAAACTTCCTGAAAGGGGTTGCCTTAGCATTTCTTTTTTTGTTGTTGTTTTTGGTTTTGGCCACACCACAGGTCTTGTGGGATTTTACTTCCCCAACTAGGGATCGAACCTGGGCCCTTGGCAGTAAAAGCGTGGAGTCCTAGCCACTGAACCGCCAGGGAATTCCTGCCTTAGCATTTCTTTACTGGTGAACGAGCAGACGTCTCTGGGTGGGCTCTGCCACCTCTGCACCTCCCCTGGCAGTGCAGGGGTTGCTGCTCATCTGGCTTTTCCAGCTGTGATGCAGGGTCGTGGCCTCAGGGACAGGCAGGGTTACGGGAGGCCAGGTGGGGTTGGGCAGCTTACACAGCAAGCAGATCAGCAGGGCCTGGGTGGAGGGTCCTTGATGGGGAGTAAGAGGAAACGAGGTTGGGGAGATGGGGGGTGTGAGCCCTGGTCTGTATATTCTCTCTTTGAGAAGGTACAAGGTGCTAAGAACCTCCTCTTAGCCTTTCTTTTTCTCTCTGTCCTCCCTGGGGCATCCCTGTGAGGACCTGCTTAAGTTAGAGGACAGGGCTGGCCTTTCACTTCCTTTTTGTTCCTCCTGACCTTCCCTCTCTGTGCTTTCCTGTCCACTGGCTCTAGGCAGCCCCTCCAGAGCAGCAAGCAGTTGAGAGCACCTCCGAATAGCATTAAAAGAAGTCAAATTCTTAAATGGTATTTACACTGAGTGGCAGAGTCTCGAAGCTTTTTTCCGAGGGCACTGTGGCAGCAAGTCCATCCATGGTGGGAGAAGCCACACTGGCAGCAGTAGCTGTATCAGAACAGCCTTCAACAGGCAGTTAGGCTCAGGCAAAGGTCAGGCTCACTGGGCTTCTCCGAGTCCAAGAGATTCGCTTTAAAACCTTAATTGTGACTTCTGGGAAATCTTAGCTGGAGATAGTGAATGTTTTCATTTCCTGTCTCCACTTTAGAACATACCTGTCTTGGAGGAGGGCTCCCCACGTGGAGCAGAGAGCAGTTGTCAGTGGAGGTCTGCTTAGTGCGGCCCAATTGGGAGGTGGAGCACGGCAAATGAGGCTGCCTTGGCCCCGTCGGGGGGTACCCAGGACAGCTGCTCCCTGCCTGGGAACAGGGCACAGTCAGCCTGAGCAAATGGTAGCACTGAGGGGCTACCCACTAGCTCCTGGGACCTCCTTAAGCTTAATTGTACTGGGGACGTTTGGTTGAAATGGGAGCAAGAGAAATAATTGTGATTAATGGGACCCTGGCTCCCGTCAAGAGGATGGACGGACAGTCGCGTCAAGAGCAAGCTGCTGACCCATCCTACATACTGTCCTTTCCTGCCGCTAATGTTCCACCCTCTCTTGCTCTGATCTCCTTCCTGTGGCTTTGGGAACTTTCAGGAGGTGACTACAAGGCCCACAGCAGCATCAGGAGCCTTTGCCAGTGGAGGAGGAGGAGGTGGGAATGTGGTCCCAGCGTGGAGAAGCAGCGGGGTCAGAATACTCACGCCAGCCCCTGCCCATCACTCGCCAGCCTTTCTTTGGGCAGAGGCAGCTGGGGCCAGGGAGCAAACTCCAGCCCTGCCCGGGAAGTCTGGGGAGGCTTCATGGCATATGAGAGCTCAACTCTGATGGTGTAAGCAGTGCCATTTTAAAATCGTCATTAGCAGTGAGGACGCCCAGCCTCAACCCATAGAAGAGGGCAGGGGCCAGGGTCATTAACCCGGCAGATCTAGCCTCTGGCAGGCTGCATTTATCCCCATCTCAGCTGTATACACTCAGACCTTATAACAGGTGGCTTTTACCCACAGGCTTTTCTTTGCATTACTGACAGGCCAGAGAGATCACGGGCCCTCCAGGTCATACAAAGCAAGACTCCAGTTTTCCCACGTGACAGGAGGGTGAACACACGGCAGCCCTAGCCCACTGGCTCTGCCAGGACCCAAAGACTACAGTTGCAGGGGCTCTATAGCATCTCAAAAGGTGTTTTATTTTCCTTACTGTGTTACAGTAGGTTTGAAACAGAGTTTGGGAACGTGCATCAGGCATGGGCAGAGTCCCCCCAAATGCCCAGATCTCCTCTCTGTTGGGCCTGAGAGAGCAGCTCCTTAGTGGGGTGAGAGGACAGGACTCTTTCTCTGTGGCCCGTCCAGGGATGTAGATCAGCAGGGCTTCTGGCCCCCTACCGCATGGCCTTCATGTGCATCAGAAAAGGGTGCCCTACCTGGGTAGTCGCACGCAGAGCACACGATGTACAGCCTGGTGGGGACGGATTTAAGGAAGGATACAGGTGACTATAGGAGTGGGGGGGTGCATAAGAGGAGCCCAGAGGAGATGGTACCTTCTTAGCTGGCCGGATGATGAGGAGACATGAGGAGGAAAGGAAAGGGGGGGTGGCAGGGGGTCCCCCTCTGGGTACAGAGCTCCTTGATCCTCTCAGCACCTTCAGCTGTGCTTTCATGCAGTTGATCTGACGTTAGTCAGGGATGAGCATTCTGTGTTTTTGTGTTGACATTGTTTGCCATTTCCTGTACCCAGTTCAACGGAACGAGTGAACTGCCTGGTCCCTAGCTGCCAGTGTGGAACTTCTTTCTGTTCAGTCCTTCTCTCTGGTGCCTTTTTCTGGCCTGCTAGAGAGGTTGGTGTCTGTGGCCCTGTTGCCAAGAGACCAGGTGATGGTGAAAGAGAAGGAGCCCCATGTCCCCTTCCCTCAGCGTTGGACCCTCTTGGCCCAGCCCGACCGCCTTTGGGTGGCCTCCCCAGCCACAGCCCAGTTCTGACGACTCTGAAGAGTCTGAGCCAGGAGTTGGCTTCCCAGTCCACACTGCAGATTCCTCCATTCCAGCCGCAGTTGCCTCTCCTCGGTGGGGTCCGTTTTCTCCTAGAAGGGCCTGAGACCTTGAGGCTTTCTCACCCTGTGCTCAGAGGTTCCCTCAGCTGACCGTGGCCTGATGGGCACACCCAGCCCCTGGCTTGGAGGATTTAGCACCTGACGGTGGTCAGGGCCCTGTCCCGTCCTCGTAGCTTTTCCTCTAGCTTTCGCTCCTACCCCTGCCTTGCTGAGGGGTGGTGGCCAGGAGTTGGGGGTGGGGCGTGTAGGAGACAAGGGGAGGCCCACGCAGCTGCTGCCTGCGCCCCTGCCTGGATAAAGAGAAGAACCCAGGCTCGCTGCAGTTATATTCAGTACAGGCAAAGCCAAGTGCGAAGCAGCCCCTTCTGCTCGTGACGTCTGGGTGCCTCTGAGTCATCACTGCTGGCCGCATCGACCGAAGCCAGTTTCTGCCCCTCTGGCTCCTATGAGCAGGCCTGCTGTGACGCGGCAGCTGTGGGACAGCCTTGTCACCTTAGAGGGGTTCTCGAAACAGGCCTTTTCCAGTCAGGTGGGTGCCACTGGACTTCCCCAAAGACAGTTTTCTGTCCCAGGAACTTTCCTTCTGCCAGTGGTCTGGAGAAGCTAGGACCTTTTACCTTTCCTCGTCTATCTGTTGTGTGCCTACCATGTGCCATTAATAAGGTGTGCCATTAATAAATGCCCATCATATCATACTATAGTTAATATTGGTATGAACAAAGTTCTGGGAGGAAAAGCATTATATAAAGGAGTGGTTCACGTGTGCAGAATCCTAAGGGTGGGTAGAGTAGGAGCTCACGGGTGTAGTCATAGGAAGAAGCATTTTCGCCAAAGGGAGTGGCCTGTACGGAGGCTGGGACGATGCATCCGTGTGGAGCTGGAGGTGGCTTGGCGTGACTAAAGCAAAATAATGAGGGCCAAAATGGTAGAAGATGAGACCAGTAAGAACCCAGTTTTATCCTCTACTGTGCTAAGGAATTTGAACTTTGGTAGAGAACAAGAAAAGGATTTCAGCAAAGGAAAAATTGATCCTATTTGGTGTTTTTTTGCAAAGTAACAACATTTATTGAGAAGTTACTATGTGCCAGACTCTTCTTAAGTGTTTAATTTGGGTCTGTTCACTTATTCTTTAATAAAACCCTTTGAGGACTTCCCTGGTGGCACAGTGGTTGGGAATCCGCCTGCCAGTGCAGGGGACACAGGTTCTATCCCTGGTCCGGGAAGATCCCACATGCCGCAGAACATCTAAGCCTGTGCACCACAACTACTAAACCTGCGCTCTTGAGCCCACGAGCCGCAACTACTGAGCCCGCAAGCCACAGCTACTGAGCCCTCGTGCCTAGAGCCCGTGCTCCACAACAAGAGAAGCCACCTCAATGAGGAGCCCGTGCACCGCAACAAGGAGTAGCCTCCGCTCTCAGCAACTAGAGAAAGCCCGCACGCAGCAACGAAGACCCAACGCAGCCAAAAACAAAAACAAAAACAGACAACCCTTTGAGGTAGGTGCCATTATTATGCCCATGTGACAAATAGGAAAAAACTCAGACCCAGAGAGGTTAAAAACCCACTCAGGACCACACAGCTGGTAAGTAGTAGAGCAAGATGTGAACCCAGATGGTCTGGCTACAGAGCCCACCTCTAACCACTGTACTGCACAGCCTGTGATAAGCCACACACTGCAGCATCATCCAGGGGCCATTAGGGAGTGGCGAGACTGGTGGCAGGGATGCCAGTGAGGGGACTGTCACCCACAGCCAGGACCTGAACTCGAGGAGTGGCGATAAGGATACAGAAGAGGGGGAGAATTCAAGAGACGTCTGTGAAGTAGGACCACTGTGACCTGGAGATCGACTGTGAATGTAAAAGGAGTTGAGGATGATTTCTAAGCTGCTCGTGCTACTGAGTGAGATAAGAAATGCAGGTGAAAGTGCAGCTTTCATAGTGAAGATAGTAGATTCAGGATTGGACTCGTTGAAATTTATCTGGTCGAGGTGAATCCTGAAGAGAGGTCTGGGCTGGAAATAGGAGTGGTGGTGTCATATAACTCTGAGCCCTGCAGGACGGAAATTGTCTACAGCCTCAGATGGCCCCCTGGGGAATATCCATATTCAAGGGGCGTGTTGGTGGGAAAGAATTCACAACTTGAAACCAAGAAATCACGGAGAAGACGCCAAGATTGGGAATCACAGAGGCCTTAGAAAAGAGTTTCGAAATAGAAGGGGGAGTGCTTAGCTTTGTCAGATACCTAAAAAGAAATTAATAAAATGGCAATGAAGAGGTCTTGAGTGACCTTTGAAGTGGAATGTCAACAGTGATGACCAGCCGTGTTGGATGGAGAAGTGAAAGGAGGTGAGATGAATACTCTTTGGGTAAAGAGAAAGAGGTCGACTGGATGGGGCGCGAGGTCAAAACAAGGTTTTCTAGGATGGGCAGGATATTTGTAGGCAGAGGTAGATGCTGATGGAAAGGGACTCAGGGTGGTTGATTATAGGAGAAGGTGACTAATAGCAACAGGTGCCCCAGGAAGCAGGAGAGGGTGTGATCTAGAGCCAGGTGGGGTTTTTTGGCCACTCCGCGCAGCTTTCGGGATCTTAGTTCCCCAACCAGGGACTGAACCCAGGCCCTTGGCAATGAGAGCGTGGAGTCCTAACCACTGGACCACCAGGGAATTCCCTAGATCCAGGTTCTTTTTCTCCAGGGTGGAAGGGAAAGAAATAATTACTGATGCCACCGTAAGTGCTTTATGAAGGCAAAGTGTGGGTCCGCATAGAAACCCACAGCAGTTCACATAAAGCCTAAAGGTTGGATCAGCAAAGCAAGAGTACGCCTGCCCCAGAGCAGGCCTTGGCATCAGGAAGATATAAGTGCCTACAGAGAGGGAACTGACATTCGGATTTGACCCGATTGGACAACATTTGGTTACTTTCAGGTCAGAGATTTGACAACCTCATACAGTTCCTCCACAGGTCCTACACACACTAATTTCTTCTGACAGACAAGGCCAACTGACTTCTCACCCCTAGCTCAGTCCCTACAGGGCTCGGGGGCAGCCTCAGGGACCCTGGCCGGGCTCGGGAGGACACCCACTGCGGCTGGCTCCCTGGCCCAAGCTAAGGGATGGGGTCCAGGATGCTGTGTGGAGGCCCCAGATGAAGAGCAGTCCTCGCCGCTCTTTCTGGCTGGGACCACTCTTCTCCACGTCAGCCAGGGAACATGAGGAGGAGCGGGGCCGTTCAGGTGCACCCCACTTCCAGAAGGGATTCCAGAGCCTGCCTCAGGCTCGGGAAACCTGTGGGAAAGGACGTCAGTGGTGGTGCCCTGGACAGGGCTGGGGGCAAAGCGAGGGCCCCCAGTTCTGCCACATTCCCTGCATGAACCTCAGGGAAGAGAGAGTTAAATTTCCCTCCAGCTTCCAGCCCCGGGTTTTCCTGGGAAGATGAACAGTCTGCTTTCCTTATTGTCTGCACCAAAGGAGCAGATTGCATCAGTTTGTAAACTGCGTTGCCGCTTGCAAAGGCCTGGAGTCAGCAGGTTTGCATTTCCCAGCAGACTCAGACGCAGCTGATCGCCTCGGCTCCAGCCTCTCCACCTCAGGCAGGACCAGGAGCTGCCCCCCGACCCCCGACCTCTGTCATCCCACCCCTCATCCCGGAGGTGTTCAAGGAGAGAGAGCAGGAAGCCCTGAGCTTCTAGCTGAGCCACCTTGCCCCGTGCTCCGGCCTTCCCTCAATTTCCAGGAGCCTCTTGGCCCCTCTTGCCAACCCGGGCCTGATTTCCAGGCATTCCTAGGGCTTTGGCTTAGACGAGCGCACAAATGTCAGAAAAGAGGTTTTCTGGGAACAACTGGCGCTGTGGGTGGGGCTTGAAAGCATCATTTGGTCTGGAGGTGATGAGGAATTAGTAGCAGCGGCGCCGGTGGGGGCTGGGGCCCTGCTGCTCCAGGAGCACAGGGGAGCTCGGTACCGCTTCTGCCCCCCACCTGCCCGCTCCCCACCGGCGGGTGGCCGTACTGAGACCCTGGAGGCATTTCATAGGCACTGCCTCTGCGGCTTCCAGAGCGTTACATTATTAATTGCATTGTGTTAATGCTCTTCGTCTCTGAAGGACCACCGTGTGTCTGCGCGTGGCCGAGGGTGGAGGGGACGAGTCCGCTGTGTTAGGCTGCTACTATATGAAGGTGAGGTGTCTCTTCAAGTTCACGGCTCCGGCTGTGGCAGCACCTTACAGCCTGCAGCATCAGTGATGGTGGAAAGCCCAGCTCTCCGGCGGCGTGGCTACCTCTGCGGGGCAGGAAAAGGAGGCTCAGTTGCACTCTGGTCGCCCTGGATCTCTGCTCACATTCTTGCGGGAAGCTCTGGATGGGACGTGCGGGTCGGGAAGAGCTGGAGTGCCTTTCTTCCTCTCTGCAGGCTCTCCCTCAGGGCTTGCCGATGCGCCTGTGGGCCTCCCCCCTGCCCTTGTCTCCCACGTAACCCCTTGTCTGTCTTCTCCCTCATCGACTCCCAGTCATACTGGTGCGCCACCAGGGCCTCCACCCCTAACCCCAGCTCATACCTTAGGACGTTCCGAGCAGAGAGAACCTTAAAAACCGGGTTCAGCTCTCACTAACGTGGGGAAACTTAGCCCGGAGGAGGGTGTGACACCCCAGCCCAGAAGAGCTGGTCCTTGGATCGCTGTTTCAGTCCAGGGTTTTTGCTGTGCTTCTCAATGCCTTCTCCCCATCCAAGCCTCATTCCTATCTTGTTCCCAGTTCCAGGCTTGTTACTGATGGCTTTGGGGTTATTTAAAGCAGGGCTAGGACCAGACAGCATATGGAAAGGACGGAGGCTTCTGCCTGTCATTGGGGCCAATGATGTCACCTCCCCCGAGGTATCCGCACTCCTGCTGCACCTTCTGGAGGAACCTGCAGCCAGCACCTCTCCCCTCCCCCCTCTGCCACCTCTTGTGCAGGAAGTCTTCCTTTCCAGATGCCCCAGGGCAGGCGTGTCCTGAGCTGCCACTCTTGCCCAGCTGGCATCACCTGTCCTACCGAGGCAGCCACCTCCCTTGGAGGAGGGAGCATCGCCCTCAGCTGTTTTCCAGGCAGTCCACAGCCTCCCAGCCTCTGGGGCCAAGGCTCAGTAATTTCCTGTGTTGCCTCAGGCACTGCACAAGAGAGAGCCCAAGACGTTCTCCCGGGGGAGATTGTACCTCTTTTCCATCCTCCCAACGAGTAAAAAGGGGAAGGTGGGTTATATGGGAGGGGAGACTCCCCACCCTCCCGCATTGCCAAAAACCCCCTCTGTGCTGTGCCTCCTTTGGCTGCCCTGAGTCACCACGTGGAGCGTGCCGCCCCCTGCTGTATGTCCTACCTGGTCCAACATTTTAAAATTCCTTTGCCCTAAGTGCCCCTGGCTCCCTCATTTAGGCTGGCTTTTCCGTGGAGGCGGCCTCCAGCTCGCTTCCCCCCAACCCCACCATGAAGAAGGCTACGGGAGGGGACCTGCGTGTTTCCAGCTTTGCCCCAGACTTAGAGCCCTGGGCATCCAGCTTGGCTCCTGGAGCAGGAGAGGGACAGCTGAATGAACCCCCCAAGGTGGTGGAAATTTCCTCTGTGGTCTTACAGCTGAGCTATCTGGTCTTCTTCCCCAACGCACAGTACTCTTTCAGAAGGCTGACTGGCTGGGGGGCCAGGAGAGGTTAGCGTCGTGGGCTCTGTAAGAACATCAGCCCCTGTCTGCCTTTCGTTTCTCCTGCACACCCCCTCACCTGGCTGGCCCGGCATTGCACCCCGGCAGACTGGGCCTCACTGCCTGGAGTGGGAGAATGACTCCGCCCCCGTCGCCTGTTGGATCGAAGTAGTTGCTGTGTTAAGAAGCTGGACAGAATTCAGAAGGGGACCAGTGGCGGGGCGCGGGGCGGCGGGGAGACCAGGACACTCCAGCCGCTGAGAAGAGGGCTGTGGGAAACAAAACGTTCACGGCCACCGCCACCTTCCCTCCCCGGGTTGCTTCCAGCCGTGGAGGCGGGAACTGCTCAGGGTCTCCTCTTTCCTCCTCCCCTTCTGCCCTTCCCTGCGCACCCGCAGCCGCGAAGGGTGAGACCACAGCCTGTTGGGGTGGGCGCTGAGGTGTGTGCTGCCTGGGACGGGAGTGCTCCCTCAGTAATTAGGAGACGTGCAAATTAACAGCCTGTGCCGTTTGTATCAATTTGGTAAATAAACCAGAACAATTTCATTAGTGGCACCTTAATGTGCTTGGGAACAGGAGGATGTGTCCCGCTGTGAGGCAGCAGGGCCTGCTGGCTGCCCCGGCCCGGTGGGGCTAGCTGCTCTCCCTCTGGGCATGGCTGGCTGGGCCACATCCCCGATCGGCCCTGTGGTGGAGAAGGATCCCTCCCCCCTCCACTGATCAGAAAGGCGTCTGTTTGTTCAGCTGGGTTTGGGGACAGTCACTCATTAGGTTTTCCCATCAGCCCGCACTTCCCTTACCTCCCACTCTGGGTGTTAAGAACCAAGGGAGCTGAGCTCAGCCACACAGGGCTGCTGCTGCTTGTAACTAGCCTGGCTGCTGTCAGCTGGCCCTTAGTTGAAGGAAGAGGGAGCAGTTTTACGTCACCAAAACTTCACGGCTAGATTTAGGATCTGAACCCAGGTCTGTCTGACTGCAAGATTCATGCTCTTTCTACCACCTCATGGCCCAGTCAGTACACCCAGCTCTGGAGCAGATTCAGAGAACAGGCTTCACTTGCCTTGGAGCTGACAGTCTAGGTGGAGAATAAAGACATTTTGAAATGAAATAACTGCCCTTCCCCAGAAGTAAATAATTGGTGATGATGAAGAAGTATTTGTATGTCAAGCGCTCTTCTAAGTGTTTAGCATACTTATATTAGTTCATTTATCATCAAAACAGATCCTTTGAAGTAGGTACTATTGCAGTTCCAAGGTAATTGATTCACCAGAGCTCATGCAGGTGGTGGGTGGATTTGTTTGGCTCCAGAGTTTGTGCTCTTAACCTCTATGCTATACATTGGCCCCTACGTGTCAAAGGGAGAATAAGCCCATAGATGTTCAGGCCAGGTGTTCAGTTCACTGCAGGCTGAGGTTTAGGGAAGCCTTCACAGGAGGGTGGTGTGGAAGCTGGAAGAGCTCACCTCACGGGGCCTGGTTCAGAACCACAAAATCCCCACCCACTCTGCCAGTATCAAGAGCACAGGACAAGAGATGTTGGCAGGTGACTAGACCAGCAGGAGTGCACAGTGAGGCAGCACCTCGGTGTCCTTCAGTGCCTGAGGATCAGGTCTGACCTTTGGACATCTAGGCTCTTGCTCTGTCTTTTTTTTTTTTTTTTTTTTTTTTTGCGGTACGCGGGCCTCTCACTGTTGTGGCCTCTCCCGTTGCGGAGCACAGGCTCCGGACGCGCAGGCTTAGCGGCCATGGCTCACGGGCCCAGGGGCTCCGCGGCATGTGGGATCTTCCCAGACCGGGGCACGAACCCGTGTCCCCTGCATCGGCAGGTGGACTCTCAACCACTGCGCCACCAGGGAAGCCCTCTTGCTCTGTCTTAACCAGAGTTATCACCAAGCCGCCTCCTCCACGTGGCACCACCCCTTCTTATAGTCTCTCCGGAGGCAGTCTCCTCCCCCCAGCTCCGTGTGTTGCTAGGTCTCAGCATTCGGCTTCTGTATGAGCGTTGAGGAGGGGGAGTGAGGAGAAGAGCCATCATCTGTCCCTTGCTGACATTGCTTGTGTCCACATGTACACATACTCCGTGGTCCCCTCAAGGCCATTATCATCCCACCTGTGTACACACCAAATGCCCACATGCTTATGAAGTGTTCTGGCAGCCTGTGGTAGTCACCCAAGGCCTGACCTACCTGAGGTCACGTGCCGCTGTAGGAGGCCTCCCAAGGAAGACGGTGAGTCCAGATCTCTTCCTGGAACATTCCAAGATGCCAGAGAGACAGGTAGCCATGCTGTATAGCGCTTCGCACTCTACACCACACTCCACGAATAGTTATCTCATTAATGCTGCGGTAGCAGAAAGAAACCAGAAGAGGTTTCTTGTGTGTTGGACAAGAATGAGCCTCCCCTAAGTCCTGTCTACAGTTGGAGGCAGCTTGTAGGAAATTGCTGTCTATGTATCTGTATATAGTCAATCCTCATTACACATGAGTCCATATTTGCAAATTCACTTAATTACTAAAATTTATTTGTAACCTCAATCAGTACTCCTGGTGCTCTTTGGATCATTTGTAGATGCGCACGGAGTCTCCTGGTGAGCACATTCCCAGCTAAGGCTGCACAGGCAGCGGCTCTCCCTTCTTGTTTCAGCTCCTCATTCTGCAAACAAGTGCCCTCCTTGTGGTCTATTTAGTGCCATGGTTTTCCGGGTTTTGCACTTAAAAATGGCCTCCAAGCATGGCGCTGAAGTGCTGTCTAGTGTTCCTGAGTACAAGAGGCTGTGATGCGCCTTAAGGAGAAAATCCATGTGTTAGATAAGCTTTATTCAAGCATGAGTTACAGTGCTGTTGGCTGTGAGTTCAGTGTTAATGAATCATCAATATGTATTAAATGCGGTGTCTTTAAACAGAAACGCTCATAGAAGAAGGTTATGTTTTGATAAGTTGATAAAAATGTGACTCGAGTCTTGTAGGAACCTAACGCTGTGTTCCCCCTGGGGGCAGTGGTTCGGTATTCCCTAATTCCTTGTTCATGGTGACTTTATAGAGACAAGTACCCCCAAATAACTGTATATAAGCCTATGCGTGTGTATATGTGTATATTTTTTTAATTAGGAGAAAATATCAGAAATTTGAGTCTTTAGGCTGAGTCTTAAAGTTGAACACAGAAACAGAGCTTTTACAGATACGGACCCACATAATATTATAGTCAAGTCACAGATCCCTAGCAGTCAGTATGAAAGAGAGACATGATGAAGGATGAACACATATACCCACCTGGGAGCGCCCTGCTGAACCCTCTGCTTGGTTCCCATGCAACTTTCCCAGAGCTAAAGAGTCAAGACTTTGATCTTCACACTGAACCCCTGTGCCCATCCAGGCTGGGGCGTGGCCAGAAGGATAGACATAGCACGGGGTGAGGGCAGAGAGCGAGCGTCTCAGGAGCAGCGGGAGCACTGGCCCAGCCCTGTCCCTCCACTGAGCCCAGCCCACCTTCCCCTGAGCCCCGTTGTTTGATTGAGAAATTACTGTGGTGGCGGCAGCTGTAATAAAAGGGGAAGCAGAGACCCAGGGGCGACAGCTTTATCTCCCTCTACAACCCAGGATGGATTGGGCGGCAGTACAGTGCCCAAGGCCAGAGATTTCTTTCCTCTGCAGCTGGCTGGGCCCAGCGGTTTGTCAAGCCCAAGTTAACATATCGATTGCAGGAAGGGAGCGGCTGGGTAAGTGTAAAGCCAGAGCTCACCTGCCAAGAGAGCCTGGCAGCTCCCCAGCAGTTCTGGCCCCAGGTGTGGCTGCTAGTCGCTGGGGTCGCCCTCGTGGGAGCCTTGAGAGGCTGGCATCTGGTTTGTGGCCTCAGAGGGTGAGATGTGAATTCGACATTGGCCTTGTAGAGTGGGGTCTGAGCGTGGGCACCTTATAGGAGAGAAGGGTTGTACCTGGCCAGTTGCCTCTGCAAGTCGTCTCTCTGAGGTTGTTGCCTCCATCCCAGGAATCTGGTGCCAAGAGAAGCCATCAAGCTTCGTGTCGCACCGGCCCACCACAAGCCCTCGGGCTGGAGGGAGGCCTTGTGCTCAAGCAGGGCAGCCATCCTCAGTTTTAGGAAAAGGACACCTGGCAGTGAACACATGGAAGACAAGAGGTCGGGAGTGGGGCTGCTGGCATGGGCCTGGGCTCAGTGTTGGTCCGGGCACTGTTCCAGTTTGATTTGCTTTCAGCTGGTCATGAGCAGGTGTGTCCTGAGCCCCCAAATGCAAAGGAGCCCAGTGGTTTGGTGGTGGGAGCCTGCATCAGCACCCCGTACTCTACCCGTTGTCTCATGAGCCCCCAAGCACAAGGCAGGCAGCCCTCTGCTCTTCCCAGAATTCTCCTGGGACCTGCTGCTGCTTGGCCTTAGCACATTTGATAAAGCTCGGCAAATGAAGGAGACGGTCTTCTCATGTATCATCTGCCCAGCCCTGTTCTTGTCTGACCACTGCAAGCCTGGCAGCCTCTTCCTCCATCCTTAGCCCTCCCACTGTAGGGGCGCCCAGTGCTTCAGCGCCCCGGGCATTTAAAAGGTGGCAAAGGGCTCCTCAGGGAGTCCGTCACTCACCTCAAGTGAATTTAGGTGGCTTATTGGCTGATGAGCTCTTGGGGCCCCTGTTCTTTTATCGAGTCCCATTTTGCCCACCTGACCTCTCCCACAAATGCAGGTCCTCCAGTAAATTAATTGCCAGAATTCGAGAAAGGAGAAACACGTTTTGCCACCTCCAGGTGCCAGACGCTGGTTCTCCCTGCTCCAGCCCTCAGCGGTGTGAGGCCCGCGTGGGGTAGACCCAGCCCAGCAGAGCCCAACACTTCCGCCCCGGCTGTACCAGGGAAGTGCAGGGTGGTGGAGGGAGCTGGCCTCAACCCAGTGGAAGGCGAAGAAGGGGCGTCAGAGGTGTGCCCGGAGGAAGGAAGGACTGCTCGTGAGACAGAGGCTGTGGGGGAGGAGGAGGGGAGGGTCTTTGCTGCTCCCAAGTCAAGCAGGCGGTAGGGAAAGAAGGCAGCAGGGCAACCTGGCTTCTGCTCTCAGCTCTGACCCTTGCGAGCTCCACTTCCCTTGTCTGTGCATCAGTTTCCCTGCCGACGAAATCAAGTTGGACTGGATGGGTCTAACATCTTGTTTTTTTCTAGCTCTCACAAATTCTGCGTATTCCCTTCTGTGCCACACCCCCGCTTCACGTGTCGTTGAACTTGCATTCCACCTGAAGGGGTAACGGGGGGCCCTCAAGGAGGAAGAAGGGTGTTCAGAATAGGAAGAAGTCAGGGTCCCACCTCCCTGGTCCTGCTCCTTGTCCCACCCCCACTGCCTTCCCTCCGCCCGCCCAAGCCGCCTCTGTCTGCTTATAAGGAGTCGTGTCCCGGGCATCTCTCCCTGCTGAGTCAGGACTCCGCCAGGTGGGCGGGCTGCTCTCCTCCCCACTTGCCCCTCGAACCTAGCCCTCTGCCCTTGGCTGCTGCCACTGGCTCCAGCCCAGGCTTCAGAGAATTCCCGGGTATTTAGACACTCATTTTATTGCTTAATCGAGCTTGAAGCCGTTTAAATTAATACAGGTTTTTACGTTTGTCAGCAAAGGCTTTTACAGGCCCCTTTAGCAGGAGAAGAAAGGTCAGGAGAGGATCAAAGAAGGAATTCCTCCTGGGCCTTTGCCTTCGAGAGGTGGGAGCAGAGTCCATGCCGGGTCTGGGGTCCTGCGTCTTGGGGAAGTCCTCAGGGGAGGAGGCCCGGGAGCCCTTGGGCTCTGCAGGGATCCTGCAGGGTCTGGGGATCGGCCATAGCACTCGGCCCCGAGGTCTGGACTGATGGTGGTGAGCACACCCTTCCAGTTACACTTTTTTAGGGATAACTTCCTGCTGGAATCACCCCCGAGCTGCCCCCGTGTGGTAGTGCGCTTCCTGCCCACATCCCTCTGCTCACCAGTCCCCTTCCCTCCTCTCCTCACCTGGCTTTCATCCCACCTCTTTCATTACCTTCATTAAGCATTACTTCATTCAGCTCTTCCGGGAAGAACACAAGTTCCACTCTCCTCGGGGATTGCCTTGCTCCCCCAGGGCCTGTCTTCAGGGACGAGCTGGGGTTCACTGGGTGCTGAAGAAGAGTGGGATGTTCCCACAGCTATGGCCGCTGCCTGTCTCACCCCTGACCTTTATCTACATGCTTGCGCGCACGCGCGTGCACACACACACACAGAGCTTGCTTAAGCGAAGGAGAGTCAAGTTTACCCTGGTGGCTCTCTGCCAAGAGGAAGGGGAGGGGATTTGAGAAGAAAGGGGAGTTTTGAAGTTGCTTTGTCAGTGACGTATCTGTCCACAGTGGTTCTGGGCTGCAAGAGGCTGAAAAGTATAGACCAGCTCACAGCACTCAAGTGAAGCTCCTACTCTGCTTGACTCATCCTTCCAGCTACTCCTGTCCCGTGGAGTGACGGTGGTGGCAGTGGCCCAGGGCCGCTGTCCTCCGCTGCCCACCCTGGGCCCCTGCTGCAGGCTGATGCCCCCTGTCTCTGCTCCCCAGGTGGAGGTGGAGGTGGAGGGCATGGACAAGGCTGGCAACTTCATCGGCTGGCTGCACATCGACAGTGCCAACCTGTCCGTCCTGCTGGTGGAGCACGCGCTCTCCAAGGTCCACTTCACCGCCGAGCGCAGCTCCTACTACAAGTCCCTGCTGTCTGCCGAGGAGGCCGCCAAGCAGAAGAAAGAGAAGGTAGGCTGTGGAACTGGGCCTGGCCGGGGAGGGGAGGCGGCTGCCCTCTCTCACCCTCCCCTCCACCCCCATGCACCAGCGCCGCTGTCTCCACACGACAGACAGAAGCGGTTCTGTCACCCCTCAACTGAGTGACCCCGGTTGGCGTTGGTCTCAGACCCCATGTCAGGACCCCCACGCTGAGGTGGCCCCGGACCCGCTCTGAGCACTCCCTGTTGGGCCAGCTCTGGTGGCCCTGGAGCAGGAAGCTGCCTGGAAGGTGACCTTGGAGCCCCTGGGCCGCAGGAGACCAGGAAGCCTGCCCTCCCCCGCCCTGCCCTCCGGTGCTCTCAGAGAGGCCGGTTGGCCTGCGGCCCACGTCTGAATTTCCTTCACATTGCCCTGCAGGGAAGCCCATTTTGGAAGCTGCCCCAGGAGATGCATAAAGCTGTTAGGACAGCAGATTTACAGCCCATCACTCTCTGCAGACACTGCATTGAGGAGACAAGGGGGGTGGGTCGGAAAGCAGCTTTTGGAAACAAATGGACGATTAGAGAACCCAGTGGTTTGGGTGATGGGAGCCGAGCTCGGCACCCCCCGCCCCCAGCCTGTCACCGCTGACTTACAGCCCAGCACCAATAATGGGGGTAAATCAGCTGGCCACAAGTTTTCAGGGCTTCTCTGAGGTTGAGGAGGATTTCATGGGACAGCCATGCTGAGCCATAAATTTGTTCCAGGAATAAACGTTTCTTTCCCCATGGGGCAGCCATCTGGCTTACAACTCGCCTCTCAGAGCCAAGGCCCAGACACCTGCCACAGGGAGGAGGGACTTTGGGGCCCGGCAGGCTCCTCGTCCTCACCCCACTCTGGCTCTTCCCACCTGTCCTCTAAGAGAGGACACATCGCTACCCCCAGGGGCCCGGTCCGGGACACCGTCTTGGATCTCTGTGTATGTCTTATTCCCATCCCCTAGAGATTAGGGCAGGTGACCGATCCTACTGGAGGCTGAAGGACCCCAGGGAGAGGTGGCCCCAAAAGCCAAGACAGGTGAAAGGGACTGTCCATGCCTTGGAGGAGTGAGCAGGCCACCATGGGGCCCCCAAGGAGATGTCCACGCTTCCTTGTCCCAGTTCTGCCCCCATTAAACCCTCTCTGCCTAGACTGATGGGGAAGCCGACAGCCTTGGCTCCTGCAGCACAGGAGCTTCCTCTTGGCGTTCCTGTTTGTGGCAGCTGAGCTTAAGACTGCCACCTCCATGTCCTCTGCTCGCCGCAGGGCAATGGAGGAGACGTGGTGCTGGGCCTCACGTGCAAAGGCTGAACGAGTTAACGGCTGGGTGTCAGTGTGGCAAGCACCGGCCTCTAAAGCCCAGATTCTGAAAGCATCTTTGCCCCCTGGCCCTGCTCCCTGGCTACTCAGCACCTGAGCTGAGAAGCTGTCTCTTCAGATCTGAGTGATCTTCTACCCTCTGAGAGTAGAGACCCCAGAGGGACCAAGGAGAGGACAGAGAAGGGAATCTGGCCAAAGATGGAGGGTGGTCCCTTGCTTGGGTGCTCAACTGGGCATCACTGTTTACTACACAGTGGATTTGTCTGAAAGAACCCAAGTCATCATTTCGCGGGTGCCACATGATGGTGCTGAGGAGTAATTGCCAGGGATTAATTACTTACTCAGGCTGCGTGGTTTTATTCCAGTCCAATTAAAATGCGGCGCACCACCCTCAGGGTGGGGGCCTGCGTGCCTCCTGGGTCCCTCTCCTGCACACCTCAGCCTCTTCGAGGATCCCGGGGTGACCTCACATGACTTGCCTCCTCCTGGTGGGGCCGGGACCCAGGAGTAGTGTGGGCAGAGCCTTGCAGCGGCCCTCAGAGTTAGCTGCACTCAGAGGAGTTGGTGGTCCGCTGGGGGACAGTAAACTGTATATCTGAGGTGTCCCCAGGATCCCCAGCCTTGCCCCACTGGTGACCCCATGAGAGCTGCCTTAGCTCTCGAGAGACGGGCACATCTGGGGTTAAAAGATCATCGTGGTACCTATGAGCTGACTGAGGAAAGTAATACGGAGAGATTTTGTGAGACAAGGAGCAAGCAGAAGTCTTAGGTGGGTGTGATCATATGCGAGTACATTTCTGAGCAGGCCTGTCTGGGGAAACCCCGCAGTGCTGTATTCCCAGCTCTGAGAATTTAGCTGCCTCCCTGCCAGGCCTAATTCCTCCCTGTGCCTTGCAGACACCTCTCTTCATGAAGAGGCCAGTCAGGCCCTCCCCTGCCTCTGTAGGAGGCTGATGCAGGGCTCCCCGCTCCACCTCCTTTAGGGATCCTGGACAGGTGAGGACCAAAGAGGAGCCGCAGATGGCAGCTGTCTGGACTGTTCCCCCATCGCCCCTCCCCCTTTGTGCCCCAGCAGGGCCCTTGACAGGGCTCTGTTGGCCATTGATTGGCTTTTACTGAGCTTGGCTTCCCCGATGCGGGCTTGAAGGCCTCCACCACCCTGGCCCCATGCCAGCCCCACCTCCGGAGCCTCCTGAGCAGCGATATTAAATAGGATCTAGAAAGGAAAGCCTCCAGCCAGTGGAGCCTCGGTCCACACTGCCCATCGTTTGCCAGGAGGCGCGCCCAGAGCTCCCCAGGGAGGAGGGAGGGCCAGGGGCAGGGTGAGGACAGGAGGGGAGACAGCCTCTACCCCTGACCTGGCCCCGGGATGCAAAAGCGGTCTGAGCAGGACAGGAAATGGCGCGACGGAGCAGCATGTAGCAGAGGAGGGAGGGGCCCTCCTTGCCCACTGCCCACTCGTGCCTGTAGCCAGGGCCATGGCGGGGTCACAGAGGGTGTCTTGCCGATGTGTCTGTCCCCTCCCTGCCCAGGTTCTGCAGGGGGCAACAGAAGCCAGTGTGGGCAAAGCAGGCCCTTGTTCTAAGGGTGGGGACCTGGGCGGCCAAGCCCATCCAGTTGACTGACTGCTTCCCACCAGGAAGCCACACTGACCAGCTTGGGAAGGGACCCCGCCCGGCTCCACGACTGAAGGGCCAAGCCCGTCCTCTCCTACAAGTGGAGCCCCTCCATCTGAGGAGGAGCTCTCCCTCTTCTGCCCTTTAGCAACCTGGTGCTTCCCGTGTCTTCTCACCTCAGGAGGCAGCAGTATACACCCCTGTGCTCCCCACCTGCTGCCCCGGCAGCTGTGGGACACCGTCGGGACTGGCCCGTTGCCGCCTCCTTGTAGGAGAGGGGCCTGAGGGCCAACCCGAGGCTTTGTTTGCATCATCCGTGACCTCTAGCCCGTTGCCCCCGCTGCACCTGCCAGGGAAGACGCTCCACCTCCTCTCTCCCAGGAGGAAACCTGATGCTGTCGCCTGAGGCACCTTTACTTGAGGAGTCGTTAGCAGTTTCTGCTCTCACCCTGTCAGTCTGTTCCTAATTCATCCACACGGAAGAAGAGCCTCCTTCCGTACAGCGGTACAGCCGAGGGAAGCCAGGTGGAGTTAGGATGGGGGCCCACGCAGGAGGCAGTGCAGGGGCCCTGCCTCTCCAGCCCGCTGTGTGCTGGGAAAGGAGGGAGCACGATGGGAGGGGGGAGGGCCGCTGACCTGGTCTGGAGCGGGTAGGGGCACCGAGTGCAGGCAGACTGGAGGGTGGTGTGGTGGGAAACGGGGGCAGAGGACAGACTGCTGGGTCAGGAGGGCCACTGCTGGGGAGGGGCCAGAAGCTCGGGCCCAGGTGACGTCTCTCCCATCCCTCTCCGCCCCCGTCTGGCAGCCTCCCCCCGGCTCAGAAAGTCCCTGTCGCTCATTCCAGTTCTCGGGGCCCTTGCCTCTCCTGGTGGAGGGACACACACGCGTGCCACATTAAAGGCAGGAGCATGGCCTCTGCGGGTGTGGCCCAAAGTGGTTCAGTGATTCCAGCCTTCCTGCCCTCCAGCTGCTTGCTTCCTGATGCCCCCAGGAGTCCGTGTGTCAGCTGCGTGATCATGTGGTCATACTCCACCATCTCTTGCAAGGGAAGAAAAGGCGACTCAGAAGGCATGTGACTTGACAAAAGTCACACAGCAAAGTAAAGGGCAAAATGAAAAGACCAGAGTCCACATCTCCCCACCTACAGCTTTCCCCGTTGCTCAGTACTACCTTTTGTGTCCAGAGGCCCAGTCACTGCCAAGATTCCCCTTGAAGAGCTCTAGGGCCAGGCCGCCTGTGTTCAAATCCTGGTTCTGCTACATCTTGCAAGCCTGTGTGCCTCAGTTTCTTCATTTGTAAAAACAGGGGTAATGTTTATACCTTTTCAAACAGTTGTCGTGAGGATTACATGAGCTAGTACTTGGATAACATTTAGTGTGGCACCTGGTAAGCATATAAGGTTTGGGCTAACATTTTATCACCACCCCACTCATTCCTGTGTGTGTGTCTGTGGGACCCCGTGTGCGGTCCAGTCCCCCGGACTCCCCCACCCCCTTTCCAGCACTCAGATGGAGAGCCACCTCCCTCCCCTGCTATGACAGGCCTCGCTACTGGGATAATCTCCTGGCCGCAGGCTTGGATTTGACGTGCTGTCACCCCGAATCAGCTTCTGAGCCGCTACAACCCCGACAGTGCAGGGCTAGGGGAGGAAGGGAGAGGGAAGGGTGGAGGGCCGTGGCCCAGCTTCTGAGCGGGGGTCAGAGCAGCCTGCTGGCGGTGAGAACAGAGGCATCCTCGCACAGTGGCAGCCCTCGCCTCCGCGGCCCAGGGCTGTCACTTGGAGAGTCTCAGGAGCGCCTGTGACAGTGGGAGGGCCTGGAGAGTTCAGAGTGACCCCCGCAGGGTGGTATGAGGGAAGGCGATGGGGACCCAGCACCACTCCAGCACCGAGGTTCTCACACGCTGGTATGCGTGAGAATGGGAATCCCTGGGGAGACTTTGGTTTTGACTCACTTTTCCTGGGACCCTGAGAGCACATCCTGATTTGGCAGGCTGGGGTGGGACCCAGGCACCTACGTTTTCAGTAAGCTCCCCAGTTGCTTCTGACGCCTGTCAGAGCCGCTGGATGGGATGTGCTCTCCCCACCCCCGCCCAGAGGTAGGAGGGTTCCAGGGGCTCATCCTGTGGTGACATCACCTCCACACTCACCCGCCGGGGCAGTGATTCCCCCCTGCCCGGAGCCCCTTTCCTGGCACCCTTTCTGACTTCACTTCCTCATCCCCTCCTCCCCTGTGCTGACCGCACACGCAGGTCTGGGCCCGCTACGAGGAGCAGCCCGTGGAGGAGGTGGCGCCCGTGCTGGAGGAGAAGGAGCGCTCGGCCAGCTACAAGCCAGTGTTTGTGACTGAGATCACCGACGACCTGCACTTCTACGTGCAGGATGTGGAGACGGGTGAGCGCACAGGCGCGGCCCCTCACGGCTGCTGGCATGACCTGGCCCGCCTCAGGGCCCCTCTGTCCAGTGGGAGGGAGGGACACAGCCCAGGGCTTCCGGAGGCCTCCCCGAATAGCCTGCGGCTGCTGCCCACCTCCCGGGCCCGAGGTCGTTTTATCAGCTGCAAGTGACCCCGGAGCGGGCGAGGCTGAGCAGGTCCTCTGAGGACTGGTGAGATAACCAGTTTTGTCTGGGTGGTGCTCGGAAACTAATTGTTTTAGTCCCAGACACCCCTGGCAGGGCTGGGCAGGAGAACTTGTAGCCCTCAGAGTGTATCAGGAAGCAACGGACAGATTGTCTCTGTGTGGTCAGGAAGCACAAGCCGGCTCTGCTAAGTGCCTCTCCCCCTCAGCTTCCGTGGGAGGCGAGGAGGGGGAGCCTGGGCTTGTCTCTGCTGGGGTTTCTCCTTCTCCACAGGTTGCCACAGCCCTGAGTGGTAGCCAGTTGCCATGGTAACTGGCAGCACGCTAGGGGAAGTCATCCCCAGAAAGTCTTTCTGAAGGACCCTCTCTCTCCACCCTCTTCCTTCCTCCTGCCCTCAAGTGCAGCGCACCATGGCCAGGGTCCCCTCGGCAGAGACCTCAGGCTTCTGGAGGAGAGAGGGCAGTAGAGCCGGCTCTCCCAGCAGCTGCGCTGGGGCCCCTCCAGCCCAGCTTCCCACCCTTACTCCCTTCACTGTCGCCATCCTGACCTCCCTCCTCTCGTTGCCACCCTCTGCAGGGAAACGTTTTAGTTGAGGTCAGAGGAAAAAGCTCTCAGAGCCAGCTCTCGGTCCACAGAGCCAGATCCTTGCAGGGCGGAGGGGGCTGAAGGTGTCGGTGGCATTGGAGGCAGCCCCGTAGGTGGCAGGGTGCGGCTGTGCCCGCCCTCCCCGGCCCCACCCCCAGGCCCACTCCAGATTGTCAGCAGCCTCGCCTCAGCCACCTCCCCTCTAATGATATTTCCCAGGCAGGTACCTGCTCTTGTGGCAATGTCATTTCACCGGGAAAGACTGATCATCTCGAGCCCTGGGCTGGCTGTACTTGGGAGGGGAGCGAAGCCAGGGAGGGGCGGAGATGGAAATGATGAGCCTGGAGGATTCGGTTCTCTTGTGGCCAGCTGTAATCCTGGTGGGAGGGGGCCCAGCCTTTGCCTTGGGGCTGAAGCCGGGAGGGGCCCTCCAGGCTGGGTGGTGTGGTGTGGAGTGGGGGGAGTCTGGGTGGTGGTCCAGGTAGGAAGGAGAGCTATTCCTAAGCACAGGAGCCAGCGAGAATGGCCCTTGGAGAGCTTGGGGAAAGGGAACTCAAAGAAGACCCTGCCCAGGGTACCCCGGCTCCCATGCAGGCTCCACCGGGCCTCTGGGTCCTGCTGGGTAGACCTGCCTTGAGTAAGAACAGGCCCCGGCGTCTCCAGGAGACAGAGCTTGAGGGTTCAAGGCCTCTGCCCGCATACTGTCTGTGATCTCAGAGGCTTCCTGTGCCAGCTCTGTACCCCGCCTGGCTGTCTCTGACTGCTCTCGGAAGCCAGGACGCTGCACTGAGCGGTAGCCAAGGCAGATAATAGGGAGAGAAAGAGAACTTGGGGGAAACCGTGTATTGTTGGAAGATTGGAGGAGCGAGTGAGGTGCTGTGTGGCACGCCACCTGGATAGGTGTAGGCTCCAGAGAAAACCCTGCCTTCCATCAGATCTGTGACAACGAACCTCAGCGTACACAGCCTCCCTCTCCTGCGACCTTTTACCCCTCTTGGAGGCAGGGACATCCTCTGGCCCTGTTTCCCTTCTCTTAATTAAAGCCTGCCTTCGGGAAGGATCTGGTGAAATGACGAACACATTGCCATTGGCTCTAAATGACCAACCAGGCTCTGTGTAAGGACTTCCCAGAGGGCTTTGCCTGTTCGCAGAACTGTTGCCTCGGAGCAAAATAATAATAATAAAAATAGACCAAGTATGGCAGGACCTTGCCTGTGTAGAGGTAGCTTCTTAGTCCCTGAAATTTTACTGTCTGGGCAAGGAACGCAGGCGCAGGAGAACGGAGGGTTTATTGCCGGGCGGGGGGAGGGCAGCGCCTTCTGAAAAGTCCCTGAAACCGTCCTGTGAACACCGGCATGGGGGCCCGAGAGTGTGGACAGGGCGCGCGCCTGCGGGCCCCTCTTCAGCACTGCGATCATCAGGCACCCTGCACAGGGGGCTTTACTGGGTCTCTTGGGAGTAAGCAGAACCGAATGAGCTATGGTCTGTGCCGTGAAGGAGCTCCCGGTGTAGTGGCAGAAACATAAACCAGACGGGGAATGGACAAGGCCCACTGTGACAAGCGTACCAACGGCCGTCATGTGCCAGGCCCTTGTAACAGAGTGGCCGGGGGCCCTGAGGATGGGGGGCGAGTCCTTCACCACCACCAGCCGCCCTCGCCTCAGGGAAGGGGGAGCAAAGGGCCTGCTGAGAGCTTGAGTCGGGCCCGGAGGGACGCAAAGGAGAAGCCACTGGGGGCTGATGCTCAGCAGAGTAGTGATGAGGGGCTGTGGCAGGAAGGAGCCAGGGGAGGGCTCTGAGAAGACCTTGGGGCTTGCCACACCCAGAGAAAAACAGACCAGCAGCAGGGACCGATGACCCAGGGACAGTGGTTCGGGAAAGACAAGGCAGGGAAGGGGTCTCCCTCCCCCGAAAGGAGGAGGGCAGTGAGTTGGCGTGGGAGGGTGGGAGCCCAGCCCGGCAGCACTTGGAGGTTCAGTTCAGCATGTGTCTCACGGGGCGCGTCAGGTCAGAGTGTCCACATTGGAATAGACTGAGACTGGGCCCTGCTGCCAGAACTGTTCCCCACCTTGCACAGCGCAGATTCTGAGGCCCTTTCCTTGTCCAGGGTCGTATGGGGCCCATCCTTCAGCTCCACTTTTGCCCCCAGGAGACGTTGCAGAGAGTGGCTGCTGTCCGTCACCGCCTCTGTGGCCCAGGCCAGGGCCCGCCCTGGTAGGAATGGAGAAGACTGGCTGGCCTTGGCCTTGCTTAGTGTCCACTTACTTCCTCTACCTCCTAAACCAAAGCCCAGGAACATTCCCTAGGGCATCTCTGGCCATGGCCAGTAGATTGGAGAGCCGAGACTGGAAGACTGGGTGCCTCTAAGGCCTGAAGTGTCAGCAAGATACTGTGAAACCTCCTCGACCAGGGACCAGAGAGGACTTCCCTTTGGGATGGGGGCAAGCCAGTGCCGCGGGCACCCTACAGCATTCCACATCCTGCCCGCTCCCCAGGCTCATCTGCCTCCCCAGCCCCATCTAGAGATGATACTCCAAGGTACATGGCACCCAGGTCTCACTCCCTGTTCCTCCCCACAGGCACCCAGTTGGAGAAGCTGATGGAGAACATGCGCAATGACATCGCCAGCCACCCTCCCATCGAGGGCTCCTATGCCCCCCGCCGGGGCGAATTCTGCATTGCCAAATTTGTAGACGGAGAATGGTAGGCCCCCTGGACCTGACCAAGGCAAAGAGTCTAAAGTAGGAGCAACAGCAGTTCTGTCCCCAGGGCCCAGGCCTGCAGAGCCAGTAGCCAGACTTCAGGCATTAGCCGTAGTGGCCAGCTTTCCACTGGATGCTTGTTCTTGACCTTGGCCAGCTCTCCGGAGTGGCCCTCTTTGTTGCCCACAGCCCGTTTGCGGCCTGCGCTTTAACCCGTGGTTTTTCTGCAGTCGGCCTCTGGCGTAAAGAAGTGTCCCTCCTTCTCTCTCCTGGTCTACTCCTTTGGGGAAGCCCTGGCTGGCTGGAGCTCTCCAACACCCCCCTCACTCCACACAGGAAAAATGACATCAGGGCGGGGGTAGGGGGCGGGGTGAGGGCAGAGGCTGGTGCTCAGTGAGCCTGGACCAGCCGCCACCCTCCACCCCAGCTGCCTGGGACGTGAGCGGCAGCGCTCACAGGCTGCAAGAAGGTCACTTCTGTCTGATCTACCAAGCGTGGGGCCCATGGCCTTCCCAGGGTGACGAAGTGATGTGGATGCGTTCCCTGCTGTGGCCTCCCAGGCAGATCTGCCGGCTAATTACAGCTGCTGTTTAGTGTGCCGGGTTTAAACAGCAGGCATCAATCTAGTCATTAGTCTTGTCGCTTTATGCCCCAAGGACACATTAATCTGCTCCACACGCTGCCCTCTCCCTCTGCTCCCAGCTATGCTCTGATTCCATTAAATGGTGGCCACAGCACCCTGAGCTGTGGAGTCCGAGAACTGCCCTTTGTGACACCCATGGGTGTTCACTCTGAGCCCTGGGCAGGGAAATGCTGTAGCCCCTGCCCTGCCACTGCTGGCGCTCCAGGGAGACCGGCCTCCTCGGGGCTGTCCCTTGAGTTCTGCCCGTGATGCCACTGCAGGTACCGCGCCCGAGTGGAGAAAGTCGAGTCTCCTGCCAAAGTACACGTCTTCTACATCGACTATGGCAACGTGAGTGCGGGGGCCAGGAGGTGGACGAGTGCGCAAGGGAGGGGCCCCAAGTGCCACCAGGGACCCTTCAACATAGTAGGCCCCTAGGCCAAGTCCATCTGCCCTCTCCAAGGTCCCTCTGAGCTTTAGACTTCCTCCCTCCCTGACGGAATGGTGAGCATGTGGGCCTCTCTCCTGTTCCTCTAACAGGCCCGTGACCCCTGAGTGACTGGGCAAAACTGGTATCTCTGGTCCGAGGCCTTTGAGCACTGAGTGGTCCTCTGTCCAGGCCCAGCAGCCACAGCCCCGGTTCCTCTGAAGAGTGGGTCCCCGAAGGCCCCTGGTCCACGTGCTCAACTGGGTCCTTGTGTGCTGATCCCCAGCACATCTCAAACCCAGGCTTGCTGGGAGGGGGCTGGTACCCCTGGGAGAAATGCCCCTTGGGCTGGGCCTGGGAGTCTCCCAGCAGTAAGCAGGACAGAATGCTGTCGTTCAGAGCCATGCCGCTCCTGAGGACTAGTGTGGAAGGGCCGTTAATAGAAAGCCCATAGCTGGGCCACACTCCCACCTTACCACCCAGGAATACACAGAGGAAGTGGTCTTGCCAGGCTGGGGTTGCCCCACACACCTGAGCCAGAACCACTAGCAGGCGGGGCACTGCCTGGATCCTCGTCTTGGAGCGCTCTTCCAGCCAGGGCCCCCCCAGCCTGTGGGAAAAGGGTCAGGGAGCCCATGTCACAGAGGGAAGGTATTGGGGGAAAGTGGAGACAGTGATTAGAGTTGAGCTACCAGGTTGGGTATACAGTAGGAGCTACTAGGTGTGCCGCCACCACCAGGCCCAGCTTCCCACCTCCCAGGCTTCGCGGACTGGGCGAATCCGTGTATGTGGCTACTTGGAAACGAGCCCTGGGGGATGGGGTGGGGGATGGAGGCGCTGAGTTAGAATCCCTAGGGGCCTGGCCGTGCGAGTTGTCCCCCGAGAGCAAGGGAGCTCCGAGTGTGTGATGCTGTTGGCCTGGTGTGTCCTCTGCAGAGAGAGATCCTGCCGTCCTCCCGCCTGGGCACCCTGCCACCTACCTTCAGCACTCGCGTGCTGCCAGCCCAAGCCACGGAGTATGCCTTCGCCTTCATCCAGGTGCCCCAAGACGTGAGTCTCCGCGCCTTCCTTCCTCTCAGCGGGGACTGTCCCGTGACACTCAGACACTGCTGCAGTCCCAGCACGTATCTGCACGAAGGAAACCCAGCCCCGTCCTAGATCCCACCCCTCCCTCACCCTAGCCCCCTCTCACGGGGCTGAGCCCCCAGCGCGTCCCTGGTTAGTGGCCACTGTCTTTAGCCTCTTGGGCTCTCGGCTGCAGTGGTCTCCCAGCACTCCTTCCAGGCTCAGACGATGCCGCCAGAAGTAACTGCCCCCAAACAGCTCTGACCATGTCACACCTCTGCCGAAAATCCTCCACTGAGGTCCCACTGGCTGATGGGAGGAGTAGAAACAATGGTGACGGTCCGTGAGTCACGGGAGAGAGGGGCGTGGCCAAGGAGGTTGAGGGAAGGTGGCATCGGAGCCTCTGAGCTGGCTCTTGAGAAACGGGGGGCCTTGTGGGCCAGGGCACGTTGGGCAAAGACTGGTCCAGCAACCGCAGCCGGGTGTCGGGGGCCCTGCGGGCAGCAGCAGGAGATGTCAGGCCCTGTCTGCCTGGGCAGGGAGGTTATTCTTCGTGTTGTGGGCGGGAGGGGCTGTGGGCAAGGAGGCCCTTCATGTCCAGAGCCTGTTTCCTCCCTCGCTGGGGTCTAAGCAGGGAGTGAGGTGATGCCGGCACGTGCTGGGCAGACTTCCTTGAAGTCCGTGAACAGGACCCGGGGCCCTCATGGCTCATGGCTGGCGCTCGCCTCTCACGCTGACCGGGGTGTGTCCCTGCCGCAGGAGGATGCTCGAACAGACGCCGTGGACAGCGTGGTGCGAGACATCCAGAACACGCAGTGCCTGCTCAACGTGGAGCACCTGAGCGCCGGCTGTCCCCACGTCACCTTGCAGTTTGCCGACTCCAAGGGGGACGTGGGGCTGGGCTTGGTGAAGGAGGGATTGGTCATGGTGGAGGTGCGCAAGGAGAAACAGTTCCAGAAGGTGGTACGTGCTGCGGATGTGGGGTGTCCCTCGTGCCTCCCACCGCCGTCACGGGGGGACTGGGAGGGGACTGCACCGGGAGCCAGAGGGGCAGCGGGGCACCCACCATCTTGCTGCTCCTGTTGGGGGGAGATAATGGATTTGGGTTTGTTGGGGTTTAAAATTTAAAAAGCTAATTACATCCCAAATTAATTGGCTGCTGGTTTGGCTGAAAACACAGCTGCAAACTGGAGCGCAAGGTTTGCCTTTGCCCGCACCCCCGGTGACAGGCCAGGAAGCTCTGCCGGGGGTGGCATGGAGAAGGTCACAGCCTATTGTGCTGTCTCTCCCGTCCTCACTTGCTCCTCTCCCAGTCCATGACCAGCTCCCAGCACTCAGCGCCGCTCTGCCACGACACCCCTCCAGCCTGTTTGGAGAGGCGCAGGGCTTAGAGCTGGGCCTGAGCCCCGCCTCCCTCGTTCATGAGACATCTGGCCCTAGAGATCAGCCTTTGGAAGCCTGAGTCTCCCATTCATGACGTGAGGAGAGCACAGCCGGCCCGGATGCTCCATAGGGTGGACCATGAGGATCGGGGGCTGACACCTGGGAAACCTCCTTGCACTGCTCATTTGTTGATCACGAGGACCAGGCCTCTCCCACTCAGCCCCATTCCCATCCCAGTTTCCCCCAGCCTCTCCCCACGACATGCCAGCTTCGAGGGATGGGCCAGGCCGGTGGGAAGCTCGTGCCCTTCTGCAGCGCCCAGCTCCCCCGCACTCCTGAGTGGAGGGACACGAGCGGCAGGGTTGAAACCAGTGTTCTCTGTCCACTGTGCCCTTGCTTCCCCTTCGCCCCCGTCTCTTGCCTTTCCTCTGTTCCCACATAACGATGGGTGGTTTGTGGATCCATGGCTCTGGTTCTGCAAGTTGATTAACTCATTTGGAACAAGACCTCAGTGTGAGTCACTTCTGTGCCTCATCTGGACAGGAGGGGCCTGACCGTAGTCTTCCCCCCAGTGTCCTAGATCACTCCTAGGAGTTAGCTTAAGTTTCCCTATAAAATTGGAGCTCTTAGTGTCCACCATACGAAGCTACCCATAATGTCGCTGGTGTCTAGAAACACCTAATGTGTTCATTCATTCACTTACTGACTCTTTTAGTAAATATTTACTGAGGACCGACAGGTCTCAGTGAACAAGAGACAACGTTCCATGGAGCTTACATTCAAGCATGAGGAGACAAAGAAGAAAATAAATATAATAAGTCAACAAAATTAAATATTAGACGATAAGTGCAATGGAAAAAGGGAAAGTAGAAGTAAAGACAGGGACTCAGGAGTATGTCGGAGGGAGTGGTGGTGATTTTAAATGGGGTCATTTGAGGCCTCGTTAAGAAGGTGATACTTGACCAAAGACGTGAAGGGGCAGGATGGGTCGCCAGGTGGACAGGAGGGGAAGCGTGTTTCAGACGGGTGAGACAGCCAGCATGGAGAGTCGAGAAACAGCCAGGAGACTGTGACTCTGCACTTGGATTTTCCTTGGAGGGAGCTGGGGACCCGGTGAGCAGGGCAGTGACGTGACCTGGGCCTCACCCTGACCACCCCTGTGTCCTCTTGTCCCGCCAGATCACAGAATACCTGAACGCCCAGGAGTCAGCCAAGAGTGCCAGGGTGAGTTTTTGCCTCAGGAGCCCCAAAGGGTGCTGAGACAGGGGCTTGGCCGTTTGGGTCCCAGCAGGTCCCACTTCCCTGAAGAGCCATTTTCTGTTTTCTCGCAGCTGAACCTGTGGCGCTACGGAGACTTCCGAGCCGATGACGCAGATGAGTTTGGCTACAGCCGCTAGGGAATCGGGTCTGGCCCCCAGCACCGCTCACGCCAGTACCTCTTCCTCTGCCGGGAGGGGGTTTTCAGCTCCAGACCTCAAATTGGGGGCATAGATTGGGTCCAGCTTTGCTTCAGTGTATAGGAATGTCTTGTAGGGTGGCATCTGGGCTGGGGACGGGGGGTGGGGGGAGTCCAAGGCTTGCAGGGGACAGGCCACTGTCTTCTGCGAGGACAGGCACTGCCATCCGCCGTCTCTCCCAGCTGATTTTGTTTCTCTTTGGGGGTTTGTTTTCTAAAACTTGTCCTCAGATCAGGAAGAAACATCAAAGACTTTGTCCTATGGAGGGCATGATCCTGGCACCCAAGGCCAGCTGGCACCCCACTTCTATCCCAGACTCCCCTTTTCCCCAGCTCTCTGTCCAGCTGTTGATTATGTGATTTCTCTGATACGTCCATTCTCAAATGCCAGCGTGTCCACGTCTGCCCCTTTGCTAGCCCTCCCCATTTCTGTATTTAAAGCTTTTGAGGCCCAATAAAATAGTACATGCTGTCTGCAGCCCTTATTGGTCATGGTGGAGGCCAGAGCCCAGGGTTTCGTCAGCCCCAGCCAGGAGGAGACCTGGGCACTTGAATGACCCCTGAGGTCTAATCCATATGCCTGGCCACACCCCCTAGAAACATAGCCAGTCATGGGAAGCAGGGCAGGCCTTCAGAGTTCCAAGAAACTCCTGGGGCCTGGTGGGCGTACCTGACACCATGGCCATCATGCAGAAGGCTGGGGATCTTCTCTTTTGACTCATCTGCACGTGGCTGCCCTCAAGAACCTTAGCAGCTCGGCAAGCAGTGCCCAGGATACTCCATGCAGGAAAGGCCAGGCTCGGTCCTGCCAGGCCCAGGCGGGAAGTTGCTGGGCCTGTCCTTTGGCAGGACCCACCAGAGCCCCAACAAGGGGCCAGAAGGGACTTGGCCGAGGGAGATGAGGTGATTTCCCTCTCCCTGCTGTAACAGAAGGAAAGGCTAATGCCAGATAGGCTGGCACAACATGTGTTAAGGTCAGTGGCCCCTGGTCCCTGCCCAGCTCCCTCCAGCTGGAGAATGGAGCTGGAGGATGGGGGCTCCGAGAGGGGTCTGGACAGCAGGCTGAGGAGAGCTCGTCTCCCCAGGTTAGCTCTGGGTCTATTTGACTTGACAAGGTGTCCCCCAAGTCCTCCAGGTGGAACTGGCCATGGAGCTCAGAAACCCCAGGCTCCTCCTAGCCCCTGAGGGGGGAGCCCTGAGAGCGGCCACCGTGGTGTGTTCAGTGAGGGGCCTGCGTGCTTCTCAGGGCACGAAAGCAGGTGTACGCGTGTTGGGGGCTCACCACTCCAGCAGCTGCAGTGTCCAGGGGACCTGCCCGTTCTCCCAAACCCCAGGGCCCCACCCTTGTGGCTCTGACCTTCCCAGGCACATACTCTGGTGTCACACGGTGGCCCGTCTTCTTGGCAGCCCCACTTGTCCCCCCACATTCTGATCTGGGGTGATGCTCCAAGCTGCCATGTAAGATTGGTTCTTTGGTCAAGTCTTTGGGGAAAGTCAGTGGAGGTGATGGGGCCTGGCTGGCCAGCTCTCATTCCTAAACAAGGTCCTGGGCCCCAGAAAATTCTGGCTCCTGGCAGTTTTGCCCCACACCCACTCATTCAGGCCCAGGGGTCACGTGGGGTTCTATCCAGGACTCCTGTCTTCCTATACTCCTGAAGCAGGGCAGGCCTTCAGAGCTCCAAGCAACTCCTGGGGCCTGGTGGGTGTGCCTGGCAGCATGGCCATCATGCAGAAGGCTGGAGATCTTTTTTGCCTCATCTGCACATGGCTCCCCTCAGGGACCTCTGGGTTGGTCAGAACGAGTGTTTATGCTCCTCGAATCAGAACCTCCTTATGGTCCAGTAAACTGTTTTCCATGACTCCGTACAGCCCCTGTGCGGCCCGAGAAGTCTGCAGGAACGGGTGTGAGTCTCTCCATCTGTCTCCACTCCCGGGGAAGCTGTTCTGCCCCCGCAGGCAGGCCCACTCCCACCACGGTCTCTCATTTTATTTTTCTCCATCGTGGAGGCTGGTCATGGAAAAGAAAATGCCCCTTTCACCCATTTCTCTACCTCCTGGTAGGGCCCAGAGGTAGGTCGGTGTGTATTCATTTGAACGCGATTGGCAGAGGGGCGAGATGCCAGCTCACTCTTTTGTAAAAGGGTCTGAAGTCATCTCACTGTCTTAACAGTTGCCTTGGTTACATCTGTGCCCAAGGATAAACCCTTCATGGTTCTCCAATTGAAATGATGCCTGAGCCTTCCCACTTCTGACTTGCTTTCTCCAAGGCTGATTTAGACAAAGGTCAGAATATTCACCAGGCCAGAAGGCCCTGCTGCTGCTGGTTTTGGCCCCAGCTCAGTGTTACTCTGTTTGCCACATCGATTGAGTCCCTGAGGCCTGTCCTGGGCAGGGCTGGGACCAGGGTGACGCGAGCCAGGCACCTAGGGTGCAGAATTTAAGGAGGCACTCAAGAGTGTGCAGGTGCATTGGCGTATTTTGTTTTCATCCCCAGTTGAGGCCAGTCAGCACCAGCACTTGCACAAGTAGCACCAAAAAATAAAAAAAAAACCTCTCCAAAGGCCCTTCTCCTGCTAGAGTTGCAAAACATGGCTCTTGGTGTCAGGATCATAAGCTATGCCTTCCCATCCACCTTTCCAGTTGAACAACAGAATCTTTTGAGCACCTATCATTCATCCATCCATCCATCCATCCATCCATCCATCCATCCATCCACCAAACACGGATTAAGACCCAGCAGCACCGGCACAGCGATGGGTCCAGTGAATGCCAAGACCACCTCCACAGGCTCTCGGAGGCGTGGCAGTCTAGGTGCGGAGGAGGAACCAGACGCTGAAACACCCATAACAAGCCACAGCAGTGGCAGCGCACGAGGATGAGGGACTGAGGCCCTCGCCTGGTGGCTGGGGAGGCATCACAGAGGAGGAGGGCCGAGTTGGGCTAATGGATGGCAGGAGAGCAGCACGGCTAACCTGGGCAGGCTCTGGAAGTTTCCCAGTCTCTGAGGGCTGATGCTGCAGACTCTAGGGTTTAGACTAGCCACTAGGGAGACCCCTCCCCAGTGACTCATCTCCCTCCTCCCGGCCAGTGGGCAGGACCAGTGGGGAAGGCAGGCAGTGGAGGGAGGGGCTCGCACAGCTGCCTCCACTGTATTTATTGGTTTGATTATTTCTCCATCCCAGGGAGAGTCAGTGGGCCCTTTTTCTTGCTTTAGCCCATGTTGGGAAGAGGGAGGGGCTGGAGAACTGGTGCCTCGAGAGTGGTTACTGATGTCCTAATTACAAGAGGGTGCTGATTTAATTTGAACCTAATTACAGGGCACTACCCTGGACGGCATGTGTTTTAATAATTAACGCCCTTCAGTTGCGTAGGAGTGTAACAATATTTACACTGGGTTGGCCAGCAGCCTGGGGAGACAGGCCAGGGGCCCATACGCCACCCTCCCCCCGGTCAGCTTGGCTGCTAGCAGGTGGGGAGGGTGGCACGTGAGCCTTGGTTGGCTAGTATCTCATCAGCCTTCCCAGGGAACATGCGTGGGCCTCATTTCCAGCCACTTCCTCGACCCAGCAGGCCGCTCCGCTCTACGGGGCACCAGGCCGGAAGTCTGAGATGCATTGCAGCCAGCCCCTCCCCCGCCCCTCACTGTGTGTGCTACCTCTGCCTGCCCAGGCCCATCCTAGGGAAGGGATTGTTCATGGGGAAGGGAGGAGAGCTGCTTGGTTTTTCTTCTCGTTTTATTGGTAACACTTGTAAGGAAATATACATTCAGAAAGGTGCACAGATTGTAACTGTGCAGCTCAGGTTTTCACAAAGTGAACGTAGCCATGTAAACACACGAAACCTAGAACGTCACCAGCCCCTCATAAGCTTGCCCCTCAGTCACTATCACCCCCAAAGGCAGCTCCTGTTTTATCCCAGTGGATGAATTTCGCCTGTTTTGCATGTTTAGTTTTGTTTTTTGGTTTTGCCTGGGTTTGAATTGTACGTAAGTGGAGTCGTGCAGTATGTATCCTTACGTGCCTGCCTTCTCTCGCTCAGCTTGTCTGGGAGGTTCATCCTATTTACATTAGCCTTAGTGTGTGCATTCTCATTTCTGTGTGCTCCGCTGTGTGAAGATACTACTCTTTGGTGGTTGTAAAGAACTGAGATCCTCAGCAATCTGCCAGAGCCAGAGCTATGCCAGTCCCTAAAGGGGAGATCTGCTCACCCTAATTATACAGCTGGGGGACAGGAGGTGACACATTTTGAGAAGGGGTAACAAGATGACAGGGCAGGGCGGTTCCACCCACCACAAACCCAGGACAGCGTGGTGGCCAGCGTGCGTCCCAGGCCCGGCCTTTCAGAGCTCTCAGCAGTGGGGAAAGGGTCTATTAGCAAGTTCTAGAAGCCAAGCAGAAAAACCAGGGGTTTAAGAGATGGTCAGAGGGAACTTCAGTGTCTCTACCCAGACGTCTCGCTAACTCACTGCTTCTCTAAGTGTGGCTGGCAGACCAGCTACCTCAGAATCACCTGGGGCGCTTGTTAAAATGCAGCTTCCGAGAATAGTGCCAGGATTATATTGGGAATGGGGGTGGGGTGAGTGAGCTCAAGCCTCATCTGTCATCACAGGAAGACAATGGGTGATGTTTGAAGTTGATAAAACAAGAACCGGCCTATTGTTTAGCAATAAGATGGTAGCCACCAAAAGATCCAAAATAGATGATTAAAAGCAGTTGCCTGTAGGTAGCACAACTGGAGGTGGGCAGTGTATCTTCTTATAAATCCCCGTGTACTGTTTTTTCACCACAGACAAGCATTTCTCATTATCTTTTTTTAATTCACTCAGGTAAATATACATGTATCACTTCTCACTCCAAGACCTCAGTTCCTGTGGGCCAGGGCCTGGGAGTGTGCACTTTTGACAAGCTTCCTAGGTGATTCTGATGACTTCTCAAGTTCAAGAATTGGCTGTCACTGTCCAAAGTCATTTTGCAACATGAGGAAGGAGACACAGTAACTCGCCCAAGGTCACCCAGTTTATTAATGGCAGGCCCAGAAATAGAAAACAGGTCCCCAGGCCTGTGATTGTTCTCTGCATCATTAGCATTCACCTTGGTGGGTACCCGTCTCAGTGGGCCTGGCCGTCAGAGACCCAGAGGCGAGCTGGGGACCTGGCTCAGTTGAGGGAGGCCAGGGGACCCCTCCTGTCATGGGCCCAGAGCACTTGTAACTGCAGCGGGCTTACAACAGCCACGGTTTGTGCAAAGCTGCTGCTCGTGCTGCCCTGGCAGCAGCAGTGTCTGAGTTGTTTTCTCAGAAGGGGAGCCACCCAGAGCCCCCCCTGAACATTCAGGCCTTCAGCATCTACTGAGCGCCTGCCAGTTGCAGGCACTGTTCTGAGGGCTGGGATACTAAGAGGACTAAGCCCTAGCCTTGTGGGGCTTACAGTCTATGAGGACAGTAGGTACTGGTGATAGAGAAACCTCGTTAACTTCATGGAAGTAGAGGTCTACACAGATGCTGTGGTGGTCGCTTGTCAAGTTGACAGAGTGCACGCCCTGTGCGCTAGCAGTTCCTGCCTGGTCTGTGGCCTGCACCGTAAGAACCCGCACCAGGAGTCATGTGCAAGAGTGGTCGATGCAGTTTTGTTCCTACTTCAAATCACTGGCACAACAGACACCACAAGCATATCCACACAATGAAAATGAATGAATTGTGGTAACAGAACAACACGGGTAAATTTTGGAAACAGTAAAGCAAGCGCATCTCAGAGGACTTGATACCATATGATGCCATTATTCTAAAGTTCAAAATCAAGTAATACATTGCTTACACGTATGTGTTGAGCGACCATAAGATTTATGGGATGTTTTTGAGAATGTAAAGGGACACTTCACTCCTTACATTTGGACCACAAATGTAAACTGGCACTTTTTTGAGCAAACTGGGACACGTTGACACCTTTGATGTATGTAATAAAATACAAAACCAAAACAAAGGGATGATAAACACAAGTCTGGGTGGCGGTCACTTCCAGAGGGAGCAGGAAACCCTTTGGGGGTGGGATAAGGAAGGATGTCAGTTACTGGGAATGTCCCAGGACTCAGTCTGGGAGGTGGGTTTATAGATGTTTATTAGTAAGGTGGCATGGGAGCTCAAAGGAGAGAAAGTGAATTTTTCCTGGGAGTTACGTGGAGTTATGGTCAGAGAAACCTAAAAAAGGAGCACTTCACTCTGCCCGGAAAGGTTTCAAGGACAAAGTGACAGCTTCTACAGTTCACCAGGTAGAGAGTGGGTCTAGTTAAGGAAACACACTGAGTGAAACCCTCCCCTGGCTGGGGAGGCTGCGTGCCGGGTTCCAGGGTTGTGTGCGGCCACAGAACCAAAGACCAAAGCTCAGGCCCGCCCTCGCCAGCCCTGGGCACTGACCAGTAAGGCCCCACCACCCCCTAGGAAAAAGCATATGACATCTGACTTCACAGTCCCTGGATAACTTCAAGGTGAGGTAAAACTTAGAGTAAGGTGCACAGATTGTAAGTGTACAGCTCCTGGATGTTTACACGTCTATACGTCCCTGAAACCATCACTCAAACTAGAAGGTCAGCATACCAGAACGTTCCCTAGGCCCCTGCCACCCAAGATAATGACAGTTTTTACCGCTGTCCCCATAGCTTTGGCTATTCTTGGTGCCAGGGTCTTCTAAAAGACTTTTTTTTGGCACATAGTCTTTTTGCCAGAGCACCGAAGCTCGGGGCTTGAATCGACACTGGGCAGAATCCGAGCTTCAGAGCCCAACCACTGCTGCTTCAGGACCTTGGACAAGGCCCCAGCAGGAGGTCCCTGTTCCCACTGCATGAGGGCTTTGCTGCCAGGCTGGCAGCACAGATTCATCCCAGCTTGACGGAGTCATTATTCTAGGCCTTGGGCCCAGCCGCTGTGCCATGGGAGCGAGTGACATTGAGGCAGTTCAGTGAGCGGGCAGCCTCAATTCATAGAATCATCTGGGTGCCTGGGGCCTAGGAAGCCACCCCCACCCCCCTACCCTGGGGCAGGTCTCCTGTATCCACCTGAGTGCTGGTCCAGGCCAAGTGAGTGCCCGGGGACAGAGCCTGTGTTCTCAGTTGTCTGCATGGAAGGAGAGGCCAGAGCTGTGGTGAGTCTAAGCGGTACCCTGCTGGGCTTTGGGATGTAGTCACAGGCACGGCTCACCTGTGGTCAGGAGTTTCTCTGAGCCTCAGAGGCTTCACAGAGGAAAGGGCAGGCTGCACAGCGGTCCTCCCTCCCGTCCGCTGCACGCACCCGCCCTGCCTGTGTCAGCCCCTCAGGCTGCCCTCTCTCCAGCCTGTCCTGCAGTGGGTGTTTCAGAGTTTGGGTTTCAAACTTCTTGCAGAGCCATAGGCTCAGCAAGCTAATTAACCTCTCTGATGCTGTTTCCTCATCTGTAAACTGAAGGTAAAAACGTAAACGTTTCTGCATTTATAGTTGCTATCAGATTTCAGTGAGAGATTTGTACAGCCCTTTGTGCAGTCCCCGACACAGACCAGTGTTTAGTGATGCCCGCTGATACAGGGAGGCACAGCACCGGCAGCCTGCCTGTGTCTGGGTAGCCAGCGCCCGACGAAGGTGGGAGTCTGGGCAGAACCGTGTGGGTGAAAGGAATTCGTGCCGACGCTACAAAATCCAGGCACGTAAATGCCGCCTGCTCGTGAGAGCATTGTGGGGTTCAGGCCAGATGGGAGCCAGAGGGGTCAGAGGAGGGATAGGGAGCTGAGGTCACCTGGCTGAGTCCCGGACTCTCCAGTTTGCAGAGTGGTGGGAAGTGGGAGTCATGTACACTCGGGACAGTTGCCTGTGTGAGCAAGACAGGTCTGGGGCTGGGTTTCAGCCCCCAGCTATGAACATCTGGGGAGGGCGGTTTACAGAGGCGTCTCCCCAGGGGCAGCAGTGCACCCACTCTGCGCAGTGCAGTGGGGGGGCGGGAGCAGTGGGCATCACTGGGAACCAGCCTGGCCTCCTTGTCCCATCTGGCCTGATCTGTAGAGGGCAGCTCCGGAGGAGAGGCCTGAGGCAGAGATCTCAAATGGTGCCACATCTGATCAATTGATATTGGCTCCCTGGGGTGCTGTGTAGAAAAGGATTCTGAGGTCATGCCAGAAAGTCAGCTGCAATCAATTATTGATGTCTACCAAGAGTGTAAGAAGGAGGGAGTGGGCATATGTGTCCCACATATTTGTTGTCTTTGTCTTGGTGCTTTATGGGGAGGGGGTTCAGGAATCTTCTGACTCCATCAAAGCGGGAGTCACTTCCATAGCATCCTTGACAGCAGGCATCGGCTTCTCCTAGAACAGAAGCCTGGAAACTCTCTCTCAAGGCAGTGGTGCCCAACCTAGCCAGTTCTTACCCTATTACTGTACTGCGTTCCAGTCACAAAGAATGTGTTGCAAGTTAATAAACAAGAGTTAAGCGCCTAGGGACTTCCCTGGTGGTCCAGTGGTAAAGAATCTGCCTTCCAATGCAGGGGACGCAGGTTCAATCCCTGGCTGGGGAACTAAGATCCCACATGCTGCGGGGCAACTAAGCCCACGTGCCACAACTACTAAGCCCGCACGCCTCAACTAGAGAGCCCACGTGCCGCAGACTGCAGAGCCCACGCACTCTGGAACCCGCGAGCTACAACTAGCGAGGGAAAACCTGCATGCCACAACTAGAGGGAAGCCCGAGTGCCACAATGAAGAGGCTGTGCACCCCAACAAAGATCCCACATGCCACAACTAAGACCCAGCGCAACCCCCAAAAAAAGTTAAGCACCTACTCTGTGCTAAGCACTAAAGACCCGTAGCTGAGCCCATCAAATCCCCTGCCCTGCCGGGTGGGTGTCATCTGCAGATCTTTGAATCTGGTCAACTACAGTAAGACCAGTTTTCTTGGGGCAGGAGAGGACCCTAAAGGCAGAGATGGGGAGCTAGGCCCCAAACCTGGAAGGATCTGGTCCTTGAGCCGTGGGCATCTCCTGAAGACCAATCTTCCATTTTCCTCTGGCAGGGGCAGGCCTTTCAGGTCAGCAGGCCCAAAACAGTGCTTCTCAAACTTTTATCATGCATGCTTGTAATCTTGTTAAAATGCAGGTTCTCATCCAGTAGGTCTGGGGCAAGGCCAAGAGTCTGCATTTTTTTTTTTTTTAAGCTGTGTTGGGTCTTTGTTGCTGCAGCGGGCTTTCTCTACTTACGGCAAGCGTGGGCTACTCTTTGTTGTGGTGCGCGGGCTTCTCATTGCGGTGGCTTCTCGTTGCGGAGCACGGGCTCTAGGCGCGTGGGCTTCTGTAGTTGCGGCTCACAGGCTCTAGAGCACAGGCTCCGTAGTTGTGGCACACGGGCTTAGTTGCTCTGTGGCATGTGGGATCTTCCCGGACCAGGGCTCGAACCTGTGTCCCCTGCATTGGCAGGTGGGTTCTTAACCACTGTGCCACCAGGGAAGCCCCAAGTCTGCATTTCTAACAAGCTCGCAGGAGATTCTTGGGCAGTAGGAACTGTGGGGCGTAAGCCCTGCCCCATACCCAGAGCCTACCAGGAGGAGGGAGGTAGAGAAGCCACCTGGCCCCCACAGAGGGCACCAGTGCGGTGACCAAGGCCTGAGTTTGGAGACAGGGCGAGAACATGATTCATGCTACCTAGAGCCAGAAATCTGAGGGAAGGAGCCACACTCCAGCATGGCTCTGCAGGACAACCTGACCTAGGGGAGAATCTCTCTGCCCTAGGAGTGCCAGGGACAACGCTGAGAGTGCTGGCAGGCTCTCTCTATACGGCCCCATTATGATCATGATGTGAGCGACAGCCAGCCATCCACGTGCCCGGCACTGGGCTAAGCACTAATGGGTAGCCCTACGAAGGAAGGACTTTTGGCCTCCATGTCACAGAAACCCTCTAGAAGACAGGCCGTGCATTATTCATCTGTCTCCCTATCCCCAGCACAGTCTCTACCAGTAGCAGGTATTTGATAAATGATTTATGAATGAATGAAGAGCTAAAGTGCAGCTCAACCCAGGCAGAGGGTATTGTATGGGACCAGGCCCAGAGGGAAGAGAGGAAAGACGGTCAGAGCCCCCAGGATGCCATATCAACTTACCCCCCGCCCCCTTTACCTTCTCACCAGGCCTCAGCAAGACTCATGCTGAACAGGGTAGCCTGGGAGTCAGTGGCCAGCCTTTACTTGTTGGAAAAAAGGGAAATCCTTAAGCTCTGTATTGCTCCAGGTTGATGATTCCCTAGTTCTTTTTGGAAAATTCTGGATCCAGGTCCACTGTGCTGAGGGGGCAGAGCAGGGCCTGACAAAGCTTAGGGCTGGTCAGGATCCCATTATCCACATGGTCTTATACGTGGACCTGTTCCCTTGTGCCAGGCTCTGTGCCAAGCACATCACACGCTTGCATCCCACGGCCACCTTGCTGTGATCCGAGATCGTACCCTGGTCCAAGGCCGCCGCAGACAGGTTAAGACTCAACCCCGGTGACCACGCCCAGACTCGGTAAACAGCGCCCCCTCGGGGCCAAGGCGAGGCGGCCGGGAGACAAGACCTGGAGGAAGGCAGGTAGATGCAGCTGGGTGCTGCTAGTCCATGCCTTGTTGTCAGGGAGAAGCAGCCAGAGGGAGGCCGTGAGTGATGGTTCTTCTGAGGACACCCGCTGCTGGCTTGCAAGCAAAGGTTAGGGCATCAGAGGTCTGGTTTGTGCGGGAGCTTCTCTGGGCCTTCCACATCACAATTTCGTGGAGCCTTAGAACCGGAAATCATTATCGCCCCATTTTACAGATGAAGAAACTGAGAACGAGGAGAGGAAGTGACTTGGCCAGGGTAGCAGAGCTAGTTAGCTGCAGGGCCGGAGTTGGGACCTGGCGTCTGGCATCCCGCATGTGCGCCCATGACCCGCCGCCTTCTCCCCGCTGGCCGCCATCTCTCCCACTTCCCGCCTTCCACCCTGAGTCCGGCGGGCCTCGGCCGCCCCCCATGCCCATCCGCAGATGGGTGCTTCACCTGGGCCCATGCACCTAATGATGGACACCTGGCTGATCGCTCGCAAGTGTTCGCGCGCGCCAGACGGAGACGCGGCCCACGGGCGCAGTGGCGCGCGAGACTGGCCAGGACGCCTCTCCCCTCGCCGACTCCTCGGGCCCCACCTCAAGTTGGGCGGCAGCAGAAGAGGGTAGCAGGTGCGGGCAGGGGGGGTTGCCGCGCCCTCAATCCCCTCAGCCAGGCGTGTCCGGGATGCCGTCCCCGCACAGTGGGGCCTGAGCCGCCCGACCCTGGCAAGGTGCTGGAGGCTGGGCCCTCTGCTGCTTCTGCCCCCGGGCCGCTCTCAGAATGCAGTCTCCACCAGGCGCCGGAAGCCCTCGACCCCAGCCCCAGAGAGGCCCTCCGTCTCCTGGTTCAGATCCTCTTCCCGTTCCCCCTCCCCCTCCGCTCCTCCTCCCCCAGTCTCTGTGCACTTCCGGTAATTGTTGTTCCTCTCCCCTCTCGCCGCATATTCTCCACATCTATCCCAGGAACTGTGACGCAGGCTCCCAGTTACTCTCCATCTCCCACTCCCGACTCTCAGTAACCCCTCCTATCCATCAGGGTGACAGAGACACAAATGATTTGAGTGGTTCTAAAAATGTGGTTCCTGCACTCTTGCACTTCCGGTGGGAATGTGAATTGGTACAGCCACTATGGAGAACAGTATGGAGGTTCCTTAAAAAACTACAAATAGAACTACCATATGACCCAGCAATCCCACTACTGGGCATATACCCTGAGAAAACCATAATTCAAAAAGAGCCATGTCAAGTTCATGCCCTGGTCCGGGAAGATCCCACATGCCGCGAAGCGGCTGGGCCCGTGAGCCATGGTCGCTGAGCCTGCGCGTCCGGAGCCTGTGCTCCACAACGGGAGAGGCCACAACAGTGAGAGGCCTGCGTAACGCAAAAAAAAAAAAAAAAAAAAAAAGAGTCATGTACCAAAATGTTCATTGCAGCTCTATTTACAATAGCCCGGAGATGGAAACAACCTAAGTGTCCATCATCGGATGAATGGTTAAAGAAGATGTGGCACATATATACAATGGAATATTACTCAGCCATAAAAAGAAACGAAACTGAGCTATTTGTAATGAGGTGGATAGACCTAGAGTCTGTCATACAGAGTGAAGTAAGTCAGAAAGAGAAAGACAAATACCGTATGCTAACACATATATATGGTATTTAAGGGGAAAAAATCTCATGAAGAACCTAGGGGTAAGACAGGAATAAAGACACAGACCTACTAGAGAATGGACTTGAGGATATGGGGAGGGGGAAGGGTAAGCTGGGACAAAGCGAGAGAGAGGCATGGACATATATACACTACCAAACGTAAGGCAGATAGCTAGTGGGAAGCAGCCGCATAGCACAGGGAGATCAGCTCGGTGCTTTGTGACCGCCTGGAGGGGTGGGATAGGGTGGGTGGGAGGGAGGGAGATGCAAGAGGGAAGGGATATGGGAACATATGTATATGTATAACTGATTCACTTTGTTATAAAGAAGAAACTAACACACCATTCATTGTAAAGAAATTATACTCCAATAAAGATGTAAAAAAATAATTAAAAGAAAAAATTAAAATGTGGTTCCTGGATTAGCAGGAACAGCAGCATTTGGGAACTTGTTAAAAATGCCAACTCTCAGACCAACTGAAACAGAAACGGTGGAGCCCAGCAGGTGACTGTGATGCATGCCAAAGTTTGAAGGCCTTTGATCTAAACATTCTTTCATTTACCCATTCATCCCGGACAAACGCCGCAGTTCTACCGATGGAGGAGAGGCACCCAGAAGCACCAAGGTGCTCCACTAGCTCACCATGTGGAAGATACTGTCCAGTAGCTTTTGGATGGCAGATGGAGGCATTCCTCCTTGGTCTAGTGCAGATCAGGAAATCAGGAGGTAGAAAGGAGGCCCCAGGTTCAGGCCAGGAGGGAAGTGAATGGCTGCCAAGTTCCCCCTGGGTGCAGTGTGGGAGAAGCTGCCTGGGTTTGCCTTGGTGCTGTACTCACAGCACCCACCATCAAAGCTGTAAGGACAGGGAAGTGACCTCTTCTGCCCTTGGCAAGCAAGGAAGTCTCTGGAGGGTCAGTAGTTTTTTGCCCTTTGCAGAGAGGAGGTAGCCTGACTGGGTGGGCAACCAGGGTTTTCTGCAGAGGAGGGCAGTCATTCATCTCCCAAAGTAAGCGCTCCTGTGGGCTGTCCACCTGGGAGGGAACCCAGGCCAAAGGATTCAATGCGGAAAAGCTGAAAGTTCTGAGGGGAAGCTTTATGGGGAGATGGGTTCCCCATGCAATGAGAGAACAAGGAAGGCACAGACCCATAAGACACATGGATCAGGTGACCAGGGCTAAAACACAGCCAGAGCCAGTTCTTCTTGGCTGCATTCCCACAAGCAGGGGGCCAGAGAGCTGGGGATACACTGCACCCTCCCTCTGCTCAGGTGGGAGGGATGCAGTTTCTCCCCATTTCCTGCCTTCCTGGAGGGCTTCAAATGAATATGAATCTGCACCCTGCCACACTCCAAATTGTGGCATCACATGGAGCCTGATGATGTTTGATGGCATTTTGGGTGCCCCATAACCTTGCCTGCCATGAGGTGATGGCTGTTATTTATGCCCAGGCCTTGCTCTGATCTCAGGGAGAATATCTCATCATAAATTGGCATGCCATGGCAAACAATTAAAAGAGAAAAATAAACCTCAGCGCAATCTCAGGATGCTCGGAAATGAGGAATTACAAGGTGGTGGCATGAAAAAATTATATAAAAATCTATTTTTACATCACAATAATGTGCTTTTATATGGGTAGTAATTTCTGGATGGGCAATAAAGTGGTTTTTACATCAGGCCAAATCAGAGTTTATAGGCAATCGGTGCTTTTATCTGGGAAAATATAACTCACCCGTCCCCACACCATCCATCCTGCAGGCAGCAGGCCTCATCTTCCGCAGCACCATCAGTACTGAGGAAATAATTATGCAATTAAAGTGTCAGCCCTCCCCCCACTCCATCGCCGTGGTCTCCCAACAACATCTTCCAGCTTCTGTCATTGACTCCTTCCTAAAGATGGGACAAGCCATGGGTCCAGGACAGGGTAGTGGAGGGGCCAGACAGATGCTGACCACTGTCTTCAATGGGCCAGAAAGGGGCCCAGTGCTTAGAGAAAACACCACAGGACCAGCAAGCCCTCCACAGACACTGAGGGTCTGCTATGGCCCAGACCCTGTGCTAAGAACCTGGGACCCCGTAACTGACTTGGAGAGCTCACAATCTTGTGACAGTCATGATGCAGGCAGGGGGTGAAAGCTATGGCAGTAAACCCAGGGAGCCGAAGGGGCACAAGGGAAGAGTTGGGGGTGGGATGGAGTGGTGTGGGGCGTGGCACTGACCAGAGGCCTCCACTGAGGAGAGAGGCAAGTGAGAGAGCTGAAGGTATGAAGGTAAGTGTGTCCTAGAGGGCAGGTCACAGCCCAGGCAATGTCTCTAACTGGGGCATTGAGACAGGCATGTGAGAGGACCTGGTAGCTGTCCATAACTGCAGAGTGCCGAAACTGTCCTTCAATATCATCTAGTCTAACCCAACACTCTATGCACCCTGGAAATAGGTGACACATTCTGTTCAATAAAGGCAAATACACAGAGTATGGGCAGAGTTTAGGGACATCAACAAGAGATGGTGCAGGACCCCAGGGCTGGCAAGAGAGAGGAGCTGTTACCCAAAACCTGGAGGACAAGGGGCAGGGGCAGTTAACGGCACCCTGAGAGAGTCACTGGATGATGAAGGCCATCAGATAGGGGACCAGACTCACTATCACCTGAAAAGCTGAGGAAAGAAGGAAGGTCAAAGGGAATGAGAAGGGTTTTAATGGGACATAGAAACCTACTTCACTTTCCTCCCACCCTCCAGTCTCCAGCCAGTGCCTCCCAATGGCCACCCCAAACTAGGAGCCAGAGACCAAGGGAGCCTGTTGGTACTGCCCAGATGGGTCAGCCTCAGGGAAGACAGCAGAGTGGAGAAGGGTGGAGAGTAGATCTGGACATGCAAACAGAAGATGTCCAGCAGTGGCACATATTGGGAATTATTGGACAGGCTGGTAATTTGGCCAAAATGTAGCAGAATATCAATGACTATGATTACTATTTCTATGCAGCAAATCTTTGTAGTTTTTCTCTTCTCACGTTTTCGGTTCACCAGAACCTATATTCAGCATCAGCCTTGACACTCTGACCTGACACCACACACTATTTCATGGCCAGAGAGCCTATAAGATATGGTGGAAGAGAATCCTTGCAGTAGTATAGGTGGGGTGTAGACCAAAATGGCCATTCTGGAGAGGGCAACGGCAGTCCTGAGACAAATACAGGCTCCAGAATTTCTGCTCCTGGCATGTCCCCCCAAGAAGTCTTCACACACAGCCTCACAAGGGGATGGATGTGAGGACGCCCATGGCAGCATTCCTTGTGGTGGGAGATGGAGAGCCCACCCCTGGGAGGCTGGATGGGCAAAATGCATTGGAAGCAAACCACGGGCCCTCTGCAGTAGCAAGGAAATCGCTGTTCACAAAAACTTTCAAGAGTCTTAAAAGCAGTGCTGAGTAGAAAAAGCGAGAAAGGGAATGAGACCCATAATTCTGAATCACTCAAATAAGATTAAAAACACATGCACACCCACCAAGGGGGGAAAGCGGGGTGGGGGGGTGTGTGGAGGTGGGATGAATTGGGAGATTGAGATTGACATATATACACTAATATGTATAAAATAGTTAACTAATATGAACCTGCTGTATAAAAAACATAAAATTCAAAAAACAAAACAAAACAAAAAAAACCCACATGCACACCAAAAAAAAAAAATTTTTTTTGCCAGCACTTCTACATTTTAGAATGGTTGGCTTTGGGGAGGAGAGGCAGTGGCATTGACAGGGGATAAATAAACAACACTCTAAATCAGAGAAAATAGCAGGGACTCCGGAGTCAGAACACCTGGGCTGGAATCAAGGCAGTTTTGCTGTGTGACCTGGCATGTTACTTAGCTGCTTCATCTATTAAATCGGAGGAAACAGTAATAACTAGATCCTGAGGCGTGTTTATGGGACCAGATACTGATCCAACAAGACCTGTTCTGGGGCAGGAGGGTCCACAAAGTGGCCGGAATGTGCAGGGCAGGGGAGCTGCTCTGGCTGCTTGGAGGCTGCCCCGCAGCAGCTGTGCATGTGTGGCCAACTCACAGGGGACAGTGTCCAGAGCACTGATAAAGTCCCTCAATGAAAAGATATGCCTCACCACCTATGGCAGGACAGAAAGCCACCATTAGGGATTCCTGGATTCCCTTCGCTGCCTCTTCTCCACTAAGATGCAAAATATGCCCCCCCCAGCCCTTTTGTTGTTAACAGTCATGAACAGTTTCTGTCATTAACTCCCAAGTTGGTTTGAATTTGTTTATAGGATTAGCTCCCTATCATCTGAAAAGCTGAAAAAAGAAGGCCTAAGGGAATGAGCCATGTGCTGGATACATTCTGATGGGAGAAAGCAGAATGAGCTCCTGGGGTGTGCGACTGCCGAGGGGAACCACTCAAAGCAGGTAGGATGTTAGAGGGGGAGGCCCTAGGCTCTCCAGGGAAGGTATCTCAGTTTAAAAGTTCTGGAGGCATCTAAGTTTTGCCAGGAGCTGCCCAGGGGTCCCAAGGTGTCAGTTCATACTTGACCCCTCCTTGCCCAGTAGGGGTGGGTCCGGGGGCTTCAGCATCTCGGTGCGTTTATGCCTGGAGGTCTCCCCAATTGCCCCTTTCTCTATTCTCCCCCTTCTCCTCCAGGAGGCCACACATTCTGTAAGGCTTGGATTTCTTCTTCTTCTTCTTCTTCTCCTTCTCCTTCTCCCTCTTCCTCTCCCTCTCCCCCTCCCCCTCCCTCTCCTTCTTCTTCTTCTTCTCCTTCTTCTCCTTCCTCTCCTTCTTCTTCTTCTTCTTCTCCTTCTCCTTCTTCTTCTTCTCCTTCCTCTCCTTCTTCTCCTTCTTCTTCTTCTTCTTCTTCTTCTTCTTCTTCTTTTACACACCCTGCAGCTTCTAGGATCTTAGTTCCCTCACAAGGGATTGAACACAGGCCTTTGGCAGTGAGAGTGCAGAGTCCTAAATACTGGACCACCAGGGGATGACCTCGTATTTCTTTAATTCAATCCTCTTTCTTCCTATCTCTTCATTTTTTTCTGGCTTTTCTGCCAGCAGGGAGGAGGAGAAGGGCTTGCTGTAAGCCGTTCCTCTGAGCTCATGGCTCAAGACACTGGCCCTACTTCTCATTTGCACCAGTACTAGGAGGTAAGTGAGCAGCCCAGCATAGAAGCAGCTCTCGGGAAGACAGCTTCATCTAGCAGCCTTGTGCCCTCTGACCTTGTCACACTGCAGCTAGGGGAGAGAACTAAGAAGCATCTCCACGAGGACCTGGCTGTAGTGGATTGAATAGTGTCCCCCAGAGGATATGTCCAAGTCCAACCCCCTCCCCACACCCAACCTGTGAATGTGAACTTATTTGGAAATAGTCCCTGCAGATGTAATAAAGTTTGTACTTGCGTTAAGGAGGCATCGCAGGATGAGATCACCTGGATTCAGGGTGGGCCCTAAATCCACTGACTGGTGTCCTTATAGAAGGAGAGGGAGATTTGAGACAGAGACACAGGGAAGAGGCCACATGAAGGAGACAGTGTGGGAGGGGAAAATCACCTTCCCTCTACCCTTCTGAGTTCTTAGCTGAGGCCCCGCAGTCAAAGACGGATTAACAAGAGAAAAGCAAACGGAAGTTTATGAACATGTACAACTCATGTATAAGTGGGAGATACCCAGGGGCAAATGAGTAACTCCCCAAATGGCTTTAGAATTCAGGATTAAATACCATTTAATGGGGAAGGGCAGGGGGGAGGTCGGCCTTTTAGGGGAGAGCAAATAATATTTAGGAAAGTTGGATGGGCCCTGAGAAGAACAGATGGGAGTGGTTCGTGACACAGTCTGTCAGGGTGTCGTGTCACTTCTAGTTTCCTCTCCTGTGATAAGAGTCAATTCCCCTTGATTGATGAAACCCCTGGGGAGGGGACTGATGACAACAGAGGTCCTTTGGGAGGCCCTGTCTTAGGCAGGTAAGCGGGAGTTCAGGGAAAGCCTCTTCCTGCACTTGCTGTTTTTCAGTTGCCTACAGTTTAAAATAATCGACACAGCGGAGTGGCATATTTAGAGTGGCACGTCCTGAACCCTTCCAGTCATCTTTTGGGGCCACCCTTCAGCAAGCAGAGACTGGAGTTATTCTAGCACAAGCCAGGGAACTCCAGAAGCCACCAGAGACTAGAAGAGGCAAGGAATTTCCCCTAGAGCTTTCCCTAAGAGGGAGCACGGCCCTGCGGACTTGGCAGAACGTGCAACTGAGGCCCCGAGCCACCTGGTGGGGGAGGAGCATGAAGGGCTGGGTGCCCACAGCACCAGCCAGGCGCCCTGCCTCCCAGCTGACGCCGGCCTCTTGCTGAGCGGTGCCTGCCTTTCAGGTGCCCCCGCCGGGTCAGAGGGCGTGAAGCAGCGGGAGCCCCCGTGAGCCCGGGACCCCTGAGTAGCACCACCCTGCTGCCGCCCCTCGGCCTCGGCCAGGGGAGACGAGGGCAGCCCGGCGCTCGCGTCCCCCCGCGGTGATTTCATGCCCCATGAGACAGGCACTCATAAATAATAGACACACGGCAGCCTGTCCCCGGCCTGCCGCTGCAGCGGACGGTGCTGAAGAGGCTGCCTGGAAAATCAACCACTTCCCAGCCCCGGTGGGGAGAAAGAACTGCATCGGAGAGAGGCAGGAGCCCGGCGGCTCGGCCTGCAGAGCCCCAGCCAATAAACCGGCTGAAAATCAGCAGCCTCTCCCCGCGGCGGCCACACCCTCCTTCCCCGCGGCTGCGGCTGTGGGTTTGGGTTTCGCATCTCCAAGCAGGTGTCTGTCCCCAGCACAGCCAGTCTCAGGCTCAGCGGCGGCGGCCAAGTGGAGGAGCACAGGCAGAGGGATGAGAAGGGGAAGGTGGGAGGTTCCCGGCTTGGGGCGGGGGCGGGGGGGGGGTCGTGGTCGCGGGGGCTCCCTAGGGACCCTTGGCTGGCTCAGCCGGCCCCAGATGGCTTCCCGGCAGCTCTGAGCATCCAGCTGTCACTTGCAAAGGGTGCTTTCTGAGCACCCGTGTTGGAGCTGGGCACCTAAGGAGCCCAAAGATAAAGGTCCTGGGATCCATCTGTCTGCACCTGGTGGGGAGACACGCGCAGACCCCTCGCCTCACTGGCTCTCTTTGAACGGGGGCTGTGACCCACGGAGAAGAGACCCCACGGTGGGCACTGGGCCACAGGATCTAGAAGGGTGCAGCCTGTACACCTGTGCCTCTAAAGAATGAGTTGCTGTTTTGCTTTCAAGCAAAGAATGAACATTCTAGTAAGGAACTGGGTGAGCGAGAGTTCTGCAAAGCATCGCCTCCTGGGATCAGGGGTTGGAACATGAATTTATCTCAATTATGTTTCCATTGATGAAACGCATTTCAATAATGCATCTTTTGAAACAGGGAGAATGTGAGCCCCGCAGAAATAATCCTTGTGTTGCTTTTTCATCCCTCGCTACATGGAGCGCCTCTGTGCCCTCCCACCTCGGGATCATGTGCACCCAGCTCCCATCTGCCCAGCGCTGGGTCTAGCTGGCCCCAGGTTCCCAACATATCTTACCTGGAGAACTGCCAAACTCTTCTAGCATATTCCTGCCGTCTCTCCTCTTTAAGTCCACTCTACAGGTTAAAAAAATCTCAAGGGGGCTTCCCTGGTGGCACAGTGGTTGAGAGTCCGCCTGCCGATGCAGGGGACATGGGTTCGTGCCCCGGACCGGGAAGATCCCACATGCCGCGGAGCGGCTGGGCCCGTGAGCCATGGCCGCTGAGCCTGCGCATCCGGAGCCTGTGCTCCGCAACGGGAGAGGCCACAACAGTGAGAGGCCCGCGTACAGCAAAAAAAAAAAAAAAAAAAAAAAAAATCTCAAGGGCTTCTCAGGCTGCTCGGCCGGACCCTTCCCTATCTGTGGCTGACTTAGTCCTTCACCCATGCCTGCCCACGCATCCTGCTCCGCAGGAAACTAATCACCCCAGTCTCTTTGTCCCCCTGTGCCTTTGCTAAAGGCAATTCCCACTTTCTAGAACACTCTTTTCCACTTTCACTGTCTTGAAATCCTTCTGACTTTCCAAAGACCAGCTCACAGGTTACCCTTTATCCTCAATCCATCCCCAAGGAAAATTGGTCACTTCTCTTTGTGTCACTTTGGACAACTTCTATCACAGTGCCTACATTTCTCATCTTAATGACTGTCTTGTGTATCTTCCCTGCTGAATGGCTAGATCCTAAGGTCCTGACTGAGAAGAGTGTCTGGCATGTAATAGGCATCTAATAAATGCAGCCCAACTGCGGTAACCTGTAGATTCATGATATAAATGATTTTTGTTGCAAGCCACTGAGATTTTTTTTAAGTGCTTTGTTACACAGCATTATTATGTCAAGAGCTGATGGAGACAAATGGGTCCAGGGAGACTGGAGCAGTATGGGACTGAGCATGCAGCCTTGGCAGAGAGCTATTCCACAGGCAGGGTGAGTGACAGTACTGATGTTGGGTGTGGGGTAAGGTTGCTCTTAATGTGCTGATAAAGAGTCAGACCTCCCAGGTTCAAGTCCTTGTTCTGCCACTTGCTGCCATGTGTGTGTCTCTGGGCAAGTGACTCATTTTCCTCATCTATAAAATAGGGATGATAAATCGTCTCTGTCTCATGGGGCTGTTCTGAGGGGCAAGTGAATAGGTACCAAGCCCAGTGCCTGGCAGGGGGTGAGGGTTCCACAAGTGTCTGTGGTTGACGACTATGACTAATTATAAACAGTCATCATCTGCCCCCATCCCTGGTCCAGCTTGCCGGCCCTCTGCCTGGTTCTACACAGCATGAGCTGTATCTGCCGAGAGGAGCTCCACGGGAGGGAGGCGGCTTTCCTCTGCCATTTTCCATCAAGGTTCCTCTTGATCTTTGATGTGTCACGAGGGCCTGGTAGCAGCCTGTGCCCTGCCTTCCCTCAGAAGAACTGAGCGGCTCTCTGGCTCCTGTCACGGACCTCTCACCATGGAGAGAGAGTAAGTCACAGCTCAGAAAGGCAGGACTTGACAAAAGCAAGGGATGGAGGTGACACTGATGATGATGACTCCGTCTTCCCAGCTCTTGTGAGTCATGTAGACCCGCTACCAAGACCCCCAGCTTCTAGACATGGACAAGAGTCTTGAAGTCTCCAGGTCACCTCCTTTTGGGTCACATCAGCCGACAGCCATTGTACCACATCCCCAGGAAGCAGAGACTGTGGGGATTCAGAGTTGGGGGTGGCTCAGGTCCTGCATTCCAGCCTGGCTGGGGTCAGACAGACACTGGAAATAGCCGAGCAAATCACCGCATCATGTATCAACAGGACCCTCAAAGCTGCCCAGCCGAAGATCCCACGAGGAAGAGAGGTCAGCATCTTCCAGGGAACACCCGAAAGGGGCTGGAAGGATGCCAAGGGCTTGGATAAATGGAGGCGAGGGCGGACTGAGGCATCGCGGGCGCCCCTCTCCAATGGCCCGCCCTGTGTGGAAAACTGTGACTGTCTCACTGCCACCACAGCAGCTGTCCCCTCACCAACTCATCCCAGGAGGGGCCAGGCCTCATCAGCAACCTCCTTCCAGGCTCGGCTGGAAATGGTCCCCAAACGGAGGGTCTCCCTCCTGGGCTGCCATTTCCCAGGGCTCCCAACACCCCAAAGCCAGAAATAGGGGACGGGGGAGGAATCAAGTCCTGCAGACAGCTGGTGTCTCCAGGCTCTGGGGCTGGCGTGAACAGAGAACTCAGAGCTCCCGGGAATCCTGCCCCCACTGTGGCCGCAGCAGGAGGCGGGGCGATGGCAGAAAGAATGGTGGGCGGGGAGGGTGGAGTGCGGAGGCGGGAGCTGACGCAACTGGTTGACCTGGAGCAGGCCACCGCCCCACCGCTGCATGGCCTCTTCCTCACCTGGAAAGTGGGGAGGCCACCAGCCGGGCCAGAGCAATGAAAGAGAGAGACTTGGGCACAGTGGAGGTGAAGGTGTGGGAGGAGGTTGTTTATGGTGAATGTTAAGGTAGGTACTTGTCTCCTCTTCTAGAAGAATTCCAGGCACATGGACACCTCCAGCAGAAGCAAAAACCTCCAGCCCCATCTGTACCCTCCACCACGGCCAGCACAGGGACCAGCGTAATAGTCATAGCACTTACACAGCATTCACTGTGTGCTGAGCCCTGATCCAAATGCTTCACAGGCATTCACTCAGTTTCCCTGTGAATTAGTTTCACTGCACCCCTTTTTTCAGATGAGGAGGCTGAAGCACAGAGAGGTTGAGTAACTTGCCCAAGGTCACACAGCTGGTGAGCCGTGAGGTTGGATCTGGACCTGGCCATGTCTGTAACCCCCCTCTTATGCTGCCTCTACTCCTCAGAGGTCCTCGGTGAATCCTCTGAGCCACTCTTTAGCCAAGAACTGGGAAGATCGAGATGGGGCAAGTCCCCAAGGTGTGCCATGAAGCAGTTTTCTCTGTGTGGTGCTCAGTAGAATCCCCTGGAGTGACTTGGGGCAGGGGCGGGGATGGGGAACGGGGACAAGAGAGACACCTCAAGGTAAATTAAATGGACCGAAACCAAGAGATGCACACGGAGCTGAGAGCAAATGAGAGGCCGATGATGGTGCTGGAAGCTGCTGGGGTTTTGGGGTTTTTTTTTTTTTTTTTTTTTTCGGTACGCGGGCCTCTCACTGTTGTGGCCTCTCCCGTTGCGGAGCACAGGCTCCAGACGCGCAGGCTCAGCGGCCATGGCTCACGGGCCCAGCCGCTCCGCAACATGTGGGATCCTCCCGGACCGGGGCACGAACCCGTGTCCCCTGCATCGGCAGGCGGACTCCCAACCACTGCGCCACCAGGGAAGCCCGAAGCTGCTGTTTTAAAGATTATTTTGAAGGGAAAGAAGGAGAAGGGCCTGGAGAGATGGATGGATAGGAAACAGCACATGCGCTCCAAGCAGGGCCCAGCGCCCCGCAGAGGCCTCGGTTCACTCATCAGGTCTCCGCTCTCACCGAGCTCCAACAACCTTGAGGGGAGGCATGCAGGCTGCGGGGCTCGTGGGGTCAGAGATGGGTTCCCAAAAGCCACTTCCTGACCAGAATTGGCTACGCTCCCGGTGAGGGCCACTGAGTGCCACAGGGTTGCTGGCCGGGCAGGGCCTGTGGTGGAGGCATCGGCTGCCCCTCAGGAAGGGACATTGCCAAGGGTGTGAGCGCTCCTCTCCCGCCTGTAGCGTTGGGCTGGCAGGGAGGAGGCCTGGGCAGGGGCGCGCAGGGCAGCTCCAGGGACAAACCTCTTCACGGTCGGTGGGTCCTGGCCTCCCCCGACCAGGACGCCGGGGGCTGGGGGCTCTGAGGCTCACTGGCTCCCGTGTCTGGCAGTTGATGCCGACAGAGGCTGGAATCTCCATCAGCACCCACACATGGCCTTTCTCTGTGGCCTTTCTGCTTGTGAGTCAGCTTGGGCTTTTTTACAGCACGGCAGCCTCAGGGCAGTCAGGCTGCTTAGGTGGCAACTGAAGACTTCCAGAGTGAGAACTCACTCCAGCCAGTGAAGCAGAAGCTTTATCGCTCTTTCTGACCTAGCTTTGGAAGCCATGTAATGTCGCTTCCACCGTCCTAGCCCAACCCTACCTTGCAGCCTCAGAAGCCACAAAGGTGCACTGGGAATCAAGGTCAGGGGACATGGATTCCCCACCCGATCTGGGATGGGAGATACCATCCTGGAAAGGGCAGTCTGCCACACTTGTAGACTATGCCCACAAAAGGCGGTAGCCCTTCCTTTCAAATCCAAATTATCATGCCCTGAGTTCCCCAAAGCCCTCCCTCCCCCAGGTTTATCGGGGAGTGTCCCAAAGGCACTCCATGTCACATTGTCACACAGGAAATTACCTCCGTGCACGGTCAGACGAGCTGTCCCAGAGCTCACGGGACAGAAAGGCTCACAGACCAGATAAAGATTCTCGAATTACATGGCTTATTAAATCAATTTAAAATGCACCGTGAGAAGCATGGGGACAGAGATGGGTAAGTCAGCATGCTTAGGCTGGGGTGCCCGCGGGTAGAAGGAGCACAGCACTGAATCCTGGGTGCCAGTGTTCACATGTCCTGCTTCTCCCTGCTGCATCAGCCTTGTCACTGATGGTCAGGGGAGCAAAGGGGCTCAGTGGATGGCGGTGCCTGGAGCCAACACTTACTCTATCAGAGATATGCAGAGGCAAGGCTGGCTCACCAATTAGCCTGTAGAGCAGCTATTCATTTTTTTAAAGATTCAAACCCACTTGGTGCTTTATTTAGATTATTAAAGGTATTTTCCACAGTAGGTGTTAATAGAAGTTAGCATCTGGGATGCTTGAACTTAATAATTTTCTTGGGCATAGAACACATGGAGCCAGAATGAGTGTCACTGGTAGGTAGCCAGTTTAAGACCTTGTGAATATTGAGCATGTTGGGAGCATCATGTATATTTAGTGTGTCATGGATATTTGATGCCTGTTTTTTAAATCTTTCTTATCTATCAGTAATACTCTTATTTGTTCCATTTGTCTCTCTGTTCACATACATAGATTCTCCATACTTCAAAATGTTTCACCAGCTATTTGCTTTGATAGTCTCTCTTATGTTGTTGTTTTTTTAATCAGAATTGGATATTCTTAAACAATCCAGCCAACACGCATTATACGCATTCACTCTGGAAAAGGCCCTTCTGGGTGTCTTGGCTCTGTTTTCATCTTCTGATGCACTGCTGCCTCTCCTTCCAGTCACCACTCTTCTGCATCTCTAGGTCTCTGCTGGTGACTATGGCTGAGGCCCTCACTCCAGCCTTAAGAAGGGGTCACTTTTCTCTCCTGTGGCTCTTCTTCTGAAACCTGGACAGACTTGCCAACTGCCATTAGAAGTGGCTGTCCTTGGAGCCCACAGACCCTAACTTGCTCTGGGTGGGCTGGCCCTCTGACTAGCACAGTTGGCCCTGTATGGCAGAGACCAGCTCTCTGCCACCCTAAGGATGTTCCATGAAAGCTAGGTTTGACTCAACAGAAACCTCCCACTCTCAGACCTGCCCTGTTTCCTATGGGACCAGCCGTACCTTTTACAGGCAACCCAAAAAGGCTGTGGATGACCTTGTCCTAACAAGACCATCCTGAGAGTCCAGCCACATCCTTCCAGAGCCGGGTCTATGCGGTTACATCCCTGCATGTGGTCACTGACCATCCGTCCCAGGTGTGCTGGCAAAGCCCATCCCAGTTCTGGTCTAGGTCTTTCCTCCAACGTGAGGTGAAGGGAATGTTGGTCTTGCCCGCCTCATCCCCCAACAATATTCCCATTTCTGCTCCTCATGTCTAATGAGCAAAAGCTTCTGTTTAATTCAGTTGCATATTTGTTGACCATCTGCTATGCAGTGCCAGGCACTATTTTAGGCACTGCCAATTCAGCAGTAAACCAAACAGGCAAAATCCCTGCCCTCATGGCCCTAATATTCTAGTGGAGGAGACACACGAGACATAATACATAATACAGTGTATTAGAAGGTGCCAAGTGCCAAGGTCGGGGGCTGAGCACTAAACCAGGGAAAAGGTGGATATTATGGGACGAGGGGAGTGGGGCTACCATTTTAAGTACGGTGGTCAGGGAAGGCCTCACTGAGAAGGTGACATTTAAATAAAATCTTGAAGTACAGGAGAGAGCCTACCATGTGAATAGCTGGGGAAGGGATTTCTGAGCAGAGGGAGAAGCTCATGCAAAGGCTCTGAGGCTTTGCACAAAAACGAAGATATCTTCTAGGTTTTAGATTAAAAAAAAAAATCTCTTGGAACTTCCTTGGTGGTCCAGTGGCTAAGACTCTGCGCTCCCAATGCAGGGGGCCCGGGTTTGATCTCTGGTCGGGGAACTAGATCCCACACGCTGCAACTATGAGTTCTCATGCCTCAACTGAAGGATCCCACGTGGCACAACACAGATCCCGTGTACCGCAACTAAGACCTGGCACAGCCAAATAAATAAGTAAAATAAATAAATATTTTTAAAAAATCTCTCTACCTCTGCAAGGGCAGGTTCTTCCAAAGATGAGATGAGGGAAGACCAAACCACAGACCAAGCCTCCACTTTGGGTTAAGCCTTTAGGTCAGCAAGTGTCTGCACACCCGATCCTCCAGCAGGGAGCAGGTCCTTGTCTCACCCACACAACTACATGGCTTCCTGAAGGGCTCATTTCAGAGCAAAGGGAAGTCTGGTCTCAAAGACCAAGCCAGGTTTCCACCCTCCAAGGCAGAAGTTGCCTGCTTTTTTTTTCTAAAGATTTTTTTTTTTTTGGATGTGGACCATTTTTAAAGTCTTTATTGAATGTGTTACAATATTGCTTCTGTTTTATGTTTTGGTTATTTTGGCCCCAAGGCATGTGGAATCTTAGCTCCCTGACCAGGGATCGAACCCACACCCCTTACGTTGGAAGGCGAAGTCTTAACCACTGGACCGCCAGGGAAGTCCCCAGAAGTTGCTTTTAATCCTAGAAGAAACATCTTCCTAACATTCCACATTTTAAGTCCAGTCTTTCTGATAACTTCTTTGCACTTACTGAATTTTTTGAGGCCAGTGTACCTGTGAAACCCTTTTAGGAATGATTATTATCACCCCAATTTTGCAGTTTGGGAACTGAGGATCAGAGAGGGCAATTCCCGTGTCCAAGGACACACAGCCAGTCCCTCCTCCCCGTCCTCTTTTAGAGGCTGTGTGTCTTTGGCCAAACAACTCGGCCTCAAAGCCTCAGGTGGCTCATCTGAAAGATGGGAGTGATGCCTGCTTCCCAGCGGGGTGTAGTGAAAACTAAATGAGGTAAGGTGGGGTGGCACATAGCAGAGGCTTGATGAATTGTTAGTAGTATTACTGCTTTCACTCTGGGGTAGAAAATGGGGCTCTGGGTCTGTCAGAGGTGCCGGTTCCCCACCCCCACCTCAGTCCGGCCTAGAGGGTCCCGCCGGGACACGAGGGGCACTTTGTGGGGTGCAGGAAGGAGAGGGGTTCTCAGGATAGAGGCTGGGCTCCTCTGGGCTCTGTGACCATTTTCCATCTTCCTTTTCTTCACGAGCTGCAATAATTTAACAACCCTGGAAGTGAAAAAAGATAGCTGGGGAAGCAAAGGCGGACTAGCTTAAATTAAAATTAAATTGAAATAAATTAAATTAAATGGGCAACTTTCCGGTGCTCATCTCTCAGGCCAAATTATTGTGGAGCGCTCGGGCTGCAGAGGAGACATCCTTGGGCCGGATTCTAGCACTTCCTAGTGGGGGTGCAGGGGGGCCCTCAGCTGCCCACCTGCCCTCTGGCGACTCCTCCTGGTTGAGGAAGGTGCTGGGGGGGGAGCAGGAAGCCAGGGGCTCCAAGCTGGCCGCACCCATCCCTACCTCCTTCATCCTGTCTGCTTCCACCCTTAGCTACCAGGTAGCTACCATACTGACTCCAGTATGGATGATCTCCGCTTCCAGGTCCCTTGGCTGGAGGCGGTACATCTCTGGTTAGCAGCAGTGGGGCTAGAGCACCACCAAGTCTGCAATCATCTTGACCCCTTGGGATTCTAAGGCCTAACTCGGACTGGGGTGTGGTGGAGCCCAGCTACTCTGCAGGGCACAGGCCCTTCAGCTGTCTCTTCCCTCCCAGGCCACCACGGGCACTTCAGACCCAAACAAACCAGATTCCACAGGCTGCAAGGAGTATGATTAATTAATTAGCCTTCCTTAAGGGCTCAGGCACAGGCTAATGGGCATTCTCATTATTATTTTTATCAGACTTCTCAATTTTATAGTTCCCATCACCCAGGGCTATCAGTGTCTCCGGAAGTTAATTAAGCCTGCCAGGGATGGACTCAGAGGGAGGAGGAGGCGAGGGCAGGGTTTCGGGGAGAGCTGGGGGATCCTGATTCCCCTCAGGGCTCGGGCCCAGGGCTCAGGGCTCCCCCACTCTAGGGGGAGACACAAGAGGGTGGGTGGGTGGGTAGGTGAGGACCCACCTCTGCTGTGCTCCGTGGTCACATGACTGAGCCTGGGGGGAAGCAGGGAATGGATGGGATTGAAGATAGCCAGAGGGCCCCAGGCTCTAGTCTCTGACTCTCACACAGGGACAGGCCCCCTGCTCTCAGTTTACCTCGCTGAGCAGTGGGGAGAATTAGGAACTAGAGATGGATAACAGAGCTTCTCTTGTTCTCTGTGACTTTCATTCTGCCAGCGGCACCAGTGAGTGCAGCACTCCTTCCTTTTATGCCCCTTTCCCTCATTTCATCAGGCAACAAATACCTCTTGGGTGTGTCATGCCTATCCCTGGAGCTGGAGACAAACGGGTGATCCAAGTGTGGTCTGCCCGTCACCGAGAGGACAGTGGTCCTTGGGTGGCCTGTGCGCCTGGCTGGGAAGAACAGCAGTAAAAGTTCTGGGGATAATGGAGACTCTGGGAGTGGGGACAGTGCAACCATCAAGTGGGCCTCCAGGGCCCCCAGGCAGCCCACGAGCCCCTGAGACTCGCAGCTTCAGTGCCCAACCCTCCAAGCTGGCACCAGAGCAGGCCCAGCACGTGTGGCAGAGATGGGGCAACCCACCCCTAAGCCCAGCCTGGAGCCCCCCTCTATGGAAGCAGCAGCAGGAAAGAGCTGCTACAAACTTAGGGTGTTTGGTACAGAACAGACAACCAGGGTATGGGAACCCAGGGCACTGTGGATATCAATCTGACCATCCAGGCAGGGCCTCCAGCCCTCACACTTACACACGGAGCCCCATCGTCTCAGCTGCCAGACACAGCAGGTAACCCTGGACATCACTGGCAGAGACAATCCAGGGAAGTGAGCTGTGGAAATCAGGACAGTTTAGGAAAGCAAGATCCCTCAGGGCACCCAGAGGCTGTGTAGCCTCTTAAAACAGGCCTTGTCACATCAAGATGTCCAAGGATCCTGCTTCCCAGCTCTATCTATTCTGGGATCTGATTAGGCCCAGCCCTTGTGTGCAGGGAGAGCTGGAAGGAGCCTTTTGGGAAGACAGCAGAAGGATTCACTGAAAACTACTGGCCTGAGAGCCATACAGAACCTTGTATGCTATCAATTGAACACAATTATGCACAAAAACCTATGGCCAATATGCAAACCATTCTGATACACATTTATATTTTTTATTATTTGGAGTTTGAATTCATCTCAGTTACAAATCAATACATGAATCTATTCACCTTAAAAATTATCAAAATAAATCTCACGTCTCTATTGGCCCAACGCTTCTGCTCCTCCCCGTCTCCAGAGGAAGCCACTATCATGATTTGGGTGTGGGTCCTTCAGAGTCAAAAGAATTTTTTTTACTCCGTTAGAGACACACAAAAATATATATAGTATTATTTTGGGAGAGTGCTTTTAAAAATATATATAAATGGAGCCTCCCTGGTGGCGCAGTGGTTGAGAGTCCGCCTGCTGATGCAGGGGACACGGGTTCGTGCCCCGTTCCGGGAAGATCCCACATGCCGCGGAGCGGCTGGGCCCGTGAGCCATGGCCACTGAGCCTGCGCGTCCGGAGCTTGTGCTCCACAAGGCGAGAGGCCACAGCAGTGAGAGGCCCACGTACTGCAAAAAATAATAATAAATAAAAATAAAAATATATAAATGGTATCATAGATATTCTACGTAGGGAAGAAAAAATAATTTTCCCTCTACCCTTCTAGGTTCTTGGCTGAGACCCTTTCTCCCTTCCCCCGGTAATAGAACACAGATTAACAGGAGAAAACAATTTAATTATATACATACATATAGGAGCCCCACAAAGATATGAGACTCAAAGAAATGACCAGAGCAAGAAGCGTTTATACATTTTAGACAAAGAAACAATATATTTGTGAAGAATTGACAAGACAAAGAGGCTTGCACTTGGGGTAATAAAGTGCTGAAGAAGTAACAATGTTTGTTTTTACAACCTTCTCAGCCCTAAATTCCCTGTCTCGGGTGATAAGGGTACCTCCTGCCCTCCCAGTACAGAGAAGGTACCTTTCACATGGGAGATTTATCTCCTGATTTTCAGGGAGATAAAGGAGGGTCAGAGTGTCCTTCTTACACCAGCTGTTTCTCAAGTTCCTTTAATTCAAAATAATCAATATGCCAAAATGGCATATTTTGGGGGTGACTTTCTGAAACCCTACATCTGCAACTGACTTTTTCCCTCAGTGATATTTTTCACACTGATACGTTTAAACCTGGTTCATTCCTTTTGGCTGAAGTGTAGTCTTCTATCCTAAGAAGGTATCACATTTCACTGCTCTTTTTTTTAAAATTACTATCACTCTTTTTAAAAAAATACTACCACTCTTTTCTTTTAAATTAATTAATTTATTTGGCTACATCGGGTCTTAGTTGCAGCACACGGGATCTTCATTGCAGCATGCGGGATCTTTCGTTGTGGTGTGCGGGCTCTTCCTTACGACGTGTGGACTTCTCTAGTTGTGGTGCCCAGGCTCCAGAGTGCATGGGCTCTGTAGTCTGCCACACGCGGGCTCTCTAGTTGCTGCACGTGGGCTTAGTTGCCCCGTGGTATGTGGGATCTCAGTTCCCTGACCAGGGATCGAACCCATGTCCCCTGAATTGGCAGGCAGATCCTTAACCACTGGCCACCAGGGAAGTCCCTATACCACTCTTTTATTATTTCAAAAATTCCTCAGTGGGGCTTCCCTGGTGGCGCAGTGGTTGGGAGTCCGCCTGCCAATGCAGGGGACACGGGTTTGTGCCCCGGTCCGGGAAGATCCCACATGCCGCAGAGCGGCTGGGCCCGTGAGCCATGGCCGCTGAGCCTGCGTGTCCGGAGCCTGTGCTCCGCAACGGGAGAGGCCGCAACAGTGAGAGGCCCGCATACCGCAAAAAAAAAAAAAAAGAAAAAAAAATTCCTCAATGATCATTCTTGTGCATGCCTGTGTGCACATGTGTGAGTATTTCCACATGTGTCTGTCTCTCTAGTGTTGACACAGAAGCATAATCACTAGGTTATAGGATATGAACGTTTTCCATTTAAAATATATACTATCAAATCACTCTCCAAAGTGGCTATCCCAATTAACACCCCTCCCCCAGCCACTATATGGGCATGTCCATTTCCACACACCCTCACTAACACGTGATATTATAAAGAAAATTTTTTTCCAAGTTGGTGATTAAAAATAGTGGAGTTTAGGGGGCTTCCCTGGTGGCGCAGTGGTTGAGAGTCCGCCTGCCGATGCAGGGGACACGGGTTTGTGCCCCGTTCCGGGAAGATCCCACATGCCGTGGAGCGGCTGGGCCCGTGAGCCATGGCCGCTGAGCCTGCGCGTCCGGAGCCTGTGCTCCGCAACGGGAGAGGCCACAACAGTGAGAGGCCCGTGTATCACAAAAAAAAAAAAAAAAAAAAAAAAAAAATAGTGGAGTTTCAAGTCGCATTTCCTTGATTACTCCTGGGATGAACATTGTTTGTTTATCAGCATTTATATTTTCTCTTTTGTGAATTGGGTACTTATACCCGTTGTTCATTTTTTTCTATTGGATGTTTTTTCCTTTTTCCTGTTGATTTAAAGATAGTCTATAAATGCTAGATTTTAATTCTTTTTCTATATATTTAAAATGTTTGCCATCAGTGTGTTGATTGCCATTTAAATGTGTCTGTGGTATCTTGTACCCTGTATGAATCTTAAATTTTGAGTTGTAAGGTTTCCTTTATGTAGAAATCTCCTTTATGATTTGGTGTGTAGACTTTCTGTCATGTTTAAATAAGCTTTCCCTGCTATAAAGTAAAAAAGATAGTCTTCTATAATTTATTCTAATAATTTTAAAACATTTCTTTTTACATTTAGGTCTTTAACTCATTTGGAGCATATTTTTATGGCAATAATATATCCAAATAAAACTATATTTCCCTGTCTCCTCTTCAGGTAAGTGCTCCAGGGACTTAGTTCTGGTCTAGGGGAAGCAAGCAGAAGTCTACGTGGGAATTTAGGAGAAAGTTTTGCTTTCCTGCTATAGGCACTGCCCTTTCCTCTTTCTCACTTCTTTCACTGCCCAGAATTCGAGTGTGTTACCCTTTCACAAGAATTTCAGAATTAGCTTGTCAAGTTGCACAAAATAATCTTGTTGGAAGTTTAACTGGGATTTCTATCAACTTTGAGTAACAGAGGCAACAGGCACTTAATATAATAGAAATTTTAGTTTTGCATAAGTAAATTCACAAGAATGCAGACCAAAGCTGGCGCAAAGACCCCATGATGTCAACAAGAAACTGAGCTTCTTTCTTCTCTACTTTTGTTAGCATGTGGCTTTTATATCTTGGACTCCGGATGTGCTGTACTCCCAGGGATGGCATCTTAATAGCAATGTGAACTCTAAAGCATCTAGCATAAACCTAATAAAAAATGTCCAAGTCCCATGTGGACCCTTCCCACCCATGAACATGGTATAGCTTTTATTTATTCAACTCTTTTCTTGCAAATTCTTCTGGAACAACCCTACTTTATCATTGATTGATTCCTATTTGTATATATATCTCTCTCTACACAAATTTTCATCTATACTTCTTTCCTTATCTATGTTGAAAGCCATTAGTTCATACCAATGTGTCTAATTACAGTCCAACATCATAGGGTTCTTTCTAATTTTCTCTTTTTCGTATTTGAACTTTTTCCACCTGTGAGAACTCTGAATCCCATCATCCTCAATATATTTGCTTATTTGATCAATTCTCATATGTAACCAATCTCCTATTGATGCTGACATATTGGAGAGAGAGAGAGATTTTCTAACTCTGTCTACTGAGAGGGCCTGGAAATAATGCAATCCAAAATCAAAAAGCACACTGACTGCCCAGATCTTGGTTTCTAAATACCAATGTCCCCTAAAAGGAACCAGAGTTCCTTGGAGATAATGGCTGATTCCAAGGCAGAAGCAAGAAAAGTACAAGATAAGCCTGGAACATCTTGTACCAGAAAGTCAGGATGTGCTCAAAACATGTCAAAGGGACACAGAGGCCAGCCTGAATGAGCGCTCACTGGTGAAATCTGGGACTATTTGGTTATTAAATAAAATAATAATAACAACAGATTATAACTCAGTGAATAAAGTAGGAATCCATGAGCTTATACTGATAATAAGGGAGAAAGAGAGAGAGAGAGAGACAGAGGGAGAGGGAGAGACACAGAAAGACGGAGACAGAGAAAGGGGGAGAGACAAGGTGGGTGGGGGCAGGGAAGAATAGAGATGACAAAGCTTTTCTTTTATAATAGGATGCCACCTAATAAATACAGAAGGAATGAAGGAATTAGAAAAGTTGGCAACCCTCATAGTAATAACGACCTCAGCCAAGAAACATCAATGGGTGCTAAAACTAGTGAGTGAAAGTTTGAAACGTAACAGGATATTACAGAGCTTCAAAGTACTTATGGATTAGCAAGAGGGAAAGAGTGGCTTTCAGTGGAGAAACCTGGCAGTCACTACCTCAGTCAACTACCAAGGTTAACATCATCAGTAATGAGACTAATTGAAATCATGTAGCACCTGCCAGGACTCAGTGAGAAGAACGTAGCATCACTTCTGTGATACTCCTGCCAAAGATGCATAACCTGAATCTAATCATGAGAAAAAATCAGACAAATCCGAGCTGAGGTACCTCTACAAAATAACTGGCTGTGAACTTCAAAACTGACAATGTCCTGTAGGTTAAGGAAAGACTGGGGAACTATTCTAGACTGGAGGAGACATGACAACTAAGTGAAACACATGATCTTGGATTAGATCCTTTCGATGGAAAAGACATTATTGAGATGATCAGTGAAGCTTGAATGGAGTGTGCAAATTAGGTGGCAGTGATGCATCCATGTTAACGTTCTCATTTTGCTGGTGTGTTGTAGGGGAATGTTCTTATTTGTAGGAAATGTACACTAAAGGAATCCTGGGTGATGGGGCATGATACCAGCAACTTTCATTCAAACAGTTCAAAAAAAAGTTTTTTATACTATTTTTGCACCTTTTCTTTAAGTTTGAAATATTTTTGAAAACAAAAAGAAAAAGAAAACAACAAACAAAAACACAAGAAAGAATACACAGATGAGAAAGCCAACAGTCAAATGCAGAATATGGGCCATTGTAAAGGACAACTGACTAGGTTTTTTCAATGTCAGTGAGATGAGAAATAAAAGGGCAGGATTCAGGGGGAGGGGTTAATCTAGTCAAAAGAGATTTAAGAGACACAATAAACCAGTGTGGATCTTGATTTCAACAAAACAGCTCTGAAAAGACATTTTAAAAACGATCAGGGGGGGCTTCCCTGGTGGCGCAGTGGTTAAGAATCCGCCTGCCAATGCAGGGGACACGGGTTCGAGCCCTGGTCCGGGAAGATCCCACATGCTGCGGAGCAAGTAAGCCCGAGTGCCACAACTACTGAGCCTGCGTGCCTAGAGCCCATGCTCCGCAACAAGAGAAGCCACCGCCATGAGAAGCTCGCGCACCGCAACGAAGAGTAGCCCCCGCTCCCTGCAACTAGAGAAAGGCCACGTGCACCAATGAAGACCCAACACAGCCTAAAATAAAATAAAACAAAAAATAAATAAATTAAACAAAAAAACAGCAAACCATTTAAAAAAAAAAAAAAACGATCAGGGAAATCTGAGTAAAGATTGAGTGTCAGATATTACCAAGTAATTCTTGCTAATATTCTAAGTGTGAAGAAGCCATTGTGATTATATAAGAAAATGTGCTTTTTCTCCCCAGATACACATGGAAATAAAATAACTTGAAGTCTGGTGTTGGCTTTAAAATACTTCAGAAAAAGGGGATAAACCAATCAAGTAGAGAAAAACCTTTGATAATTACTGAATCTGGGTGATGGGTGTTGTATTAGATAGCTCAGGCTGCCATAACAGAATACCACAGGTTTAAACAACATAAATTAATTTTCTCACGGTTGTAGAGGCTAGACATCCAAGATCAAAGTGTCAGCAGGTTTGGTTTCTTCTGAGGCTGCCTTCTCACTGTGTCCACACCTGGTCATCCCTTGGTCTGTGTTTGTGTCCTAATCTTCTCTTCTTATAAGGGCACCAGTCATGTTGAACTGGGGCCACCCGTATGACCTCATTTTACCTTAATTACCTCTTTAAAGGCCCTATCTCAAAATATGTCACATTCTGAGGTCCTGAGAGTTAGGACTTCAACATACAAATTTGGGGGGAATACAATTCAATCTCTTAACAGGTATATGGGAATTTATTATACCATTCTTTCACTCTTTTGAGTATTTAATTTTTTCATGATAAAATTTTTTCATCATAAAAACAAATGAGGAAAAATTAAGTGAAGAGAGCCACCACAGATGTATCTTTTTTTTTTTTTTTTTGGCTGCGTTGGGTCTTCGTTGCTGCATGTGGGCTTTCTCTAGTTGCTGCGCGGGCTTCTCCTTGTGGTGGCTTCTCTTGTTGCAGAGCACGGGCTCTAGGCACGTGGGCTTCAGTAGTTGTGGCACACAGCCTCAGTAGTTGTGGCTCATGGGCTCTAGAGTGCAGGCTCAGTAGTTGTGGCACACGGGCTTAGTTGCTCCACAGCATGTGGGATCTTCTTGGACCAGGGCTCAAACCCCTGTCCCCCTGTATTGGCAGGTGGATTCTTAACCACTGTGCCACCAGGGAAGTCCCAGATGTATCTTTTGAGGAATTTTGCTGCAGAAACGTGTCTATCCCTTTGGCAATGACACACAGTATTGATTACTTTAGTACCTTAATGTCAGGTAGGGTGATTCCTCCCACTTTATTATTCTTTTTCAAGATTGTTTTAGCTATTCTAGGGCTTGTGTGTTTCCAGATAAACTTTAGAATAAGCTTGCCTATTTCTGCAAAAGAGCAGTTTGGGGAGAATTGACATCTTCACTATGTTGAGTCTTCCAATCTTTGAACACAATATCCCTCCCCAAGTATTTAGGTCTTTTTGATTTCTTTCATCAGCATTTCATCATATTAATGGGATCTAGGTGGGGCAGAAATAAGTGTGTGTCTGATGCCTTGAACTGGAGACTTTGCTATGGAGACATCCCTCCCTTCCAGTGTGCTCTGCCACCTCTGCCATTGCTTATTAATTCCTGGGTTAAGCACTACTTCCCACCTGTTGGCCCTACAGCTTTCTAATGCTCTCTCATGCTAGTGCACATTTCAGTAACAGTTAGTACGTTCACAATATTGTGCAACCATCATCACCATCTAGTTCCAGAATATTTTTATTACCCCAAAAGGAAACCCCCAAACCATGAAGGATTCACTCCCCATTTCCCCTTCCCCTCAGCTCCTGGTAGCCACTAATGTGCTTTCTGTCTCTATGGATTTACCTTTTGTAATTATTTCATATAAGTGGAATCATACAACATGTGGCCTGTTGTGTCTGGCTTCTTTCACTTAGCATGTTTTTAGGCTCATGCATGTTGTAGCAGGTATCAGTTCTTCATTCCTTTTAATGGATGAAAAATGTTGCATTGTATGGACATACCACAGTTTGTTTACCCATTCATCAATTGGGGGACATTTTGGTTCTACTTTGGGATACTATAAATAATGCTGCTATGAACATTCACATACAAGTTTTCGTGTGGACACATGTTTTTAATTTTCTTAAGTATATACCTAGGAGTAGAATCACTGAGTCATATAGTAATTCTATGTTTAACTATTTGAGCAACCACCAAGTTGTTTTCCATAGTGACTGTAACAATTTTACATTCCCACCAGCAATGTATAACGGTTCTCCAAGTCCTCATCACACTTGTTATTTTCCTTTCTCTTTCTTTCTTTCTTTCTTTTTTTTTCATTATTGGCATCCTAGTGGATGTGAAGTGGTTTCTCATTGTGGTTTTGATTGTATTTCCCTAATGACTAATGATGATGAGCTTCATTTTATGTGCTTGTTGGCCATTTGTATATCTTGTTTTCAGAAATGTCTATTCAACTCCTTTGCCCATTTTATTTATTTATTTTTTAAATTTTATTTATTTTTGGCTGCATTGGGTCTTCATTGCTGTGCGTGGGCTTTCTCTAGTCACGGTGAGCGGGGGCTACTCTTCTTTCCAGAGCGCGGGCTTCTCATTGCGGTGGCTTCTCTTGTTGTGAAGCACAGGCTCTAGGCCTGTGGGCTTCAGTAGTTGTGGCATGCGGGCTCAGTAGTTGTGGTGCACGGGCTTAGTTGCTCCGTGGCATGTGGGATCTTCCTGGACCAGGGCACGAACCCGTGTCCCCTGCATTGGCAGTCAGATTCTTAACCACTATGCCACCAGGGAAGTCCCTGCCCATTTTAAAATTGGGTTCTTAGTCTTTTTGTTGTTGAGTTGTAAGAGTTTTTAATATATTTTGTATATTAGACCTTTTTCAGATTAATGATTTGCAAACATTTTCTTCCATTCTAAGAGTCTTTTTGCTTTTTTGATTGTGTCCTTTGATGCACAAAAATTTTAATTTTGATAAAGTCCAATTTGTCTATCTTTGTTGTTAATTGCTTGTATTTTTGGTGTCATATCTAAGAAATTATTGCCAAGCCCAGTCATGAAGATTTACCTTCATATGTTCTTCTAAGAGTTTTATAGTTTTAACTTTTACCTTTAATTCTTTGCTCCATTTTCAGTTAATTTTTGTATACAGTGTGAGGTAAGGATACATTTCTTTCTTTCTTTCTTTCTTTTTTTTTCCTTGTGGATTTTCAGTTCTCCAAGTGCCATCTGCTGAAGAGATGACTATTATTTCCCCATTGAATGACCTTGGTACCCTTGTCAAAACCAATTGACCATAGATGTATGGGTTTATTTCTGGACTCTCAATTCTATTCCATTGGTCTATACGTCTATCCTTATGCCAGCAACACCCTATTTTGATTACTGTAACTTTGTTGTAAGTTTTGAATCCAGAATTCTGAATCTTCTAACATTTTTTGTTCTTTTTCAAGATTGTTTTGGCTTCTGGGGGTCTCTTGCAATCCTACATGAATTTTAGGATCAGCTTTTCCATTTCTGCAAAAAAGGCCATTGAGATTTTGATACGGATTTTATTCAACCTGAAGACCACTTGAGGAGTATTGTCATCTTAACAATATTCAATATTAAGTCTTCTGACCCATGAATACAGATGTTTTTCCATTTATTTAGGTCTTTAATTATTCAACTCAGGGCTTCCCTGTTCTCATCCTTTTTACACTCAGTCTTCTGGGCGGCATCTGCTTTCCTTCCCCATATGCTGTCAAAGATCTTTTCTTTTAACTGCTTGAATTTTCACTTCACTTTTACACTCTTTCTGAAATTCTACTAATTGTATTAGAAATTTGTTTGAGTTAATAAGATTTGTTCTGCTTAAAATCTTTTTTAACTGTAAAGGAGAAGGGTTTGTCAGTTATTACAGTTTAATGTGAAATTGTTTAACCTCCTAGTCAAAGTCTCCCACCCTGAGGAATAAGAGTCGAATTGATGAAGTGGAAGGGAAACATGTTGGAAAACAGAGTGTCCCAGGTGCGCATTTGGGGTGAATAAGGACACTGGGATGGCTACCACTGTCTCTTCCCTCTGCAGGCTTCTCTCCCCTGGGCCAGAGCTTAAGCTGGTACTAAAAGTCTATTCCTTTATAGGTTCAACAGACTTTTCAAGGTCATATGTAAAACAGTTCATATGGAGAAAATACATTCTGGATTCCAAAAAAGGACCAACCAACATATAAAACAGTGTGAAGTCTATCCCTATTACTACAGGGAACACTCATCCACACTCCTGGGTGTGTAAGGAAGGCTCCATTGGTGTAACTGCTAGCTTTTCAACACCCTTTACTCACTTTTCCTCCTGGGCATGAGCTCATCCCAGCCCGGGAATGAGTAAGCGAGTCTGCCTCCCTTTGGGGTTCAGTTAGTGAGTCTTTTTCTTCTCAGGCTGAGTCCTGCAATTTAGACCTGGTCATCAGGAAAGGTGACATTTTATTTCTCCACCTCCTTGTTCCTGTCTTATTTTTCAATTTCTCTAGAACCTAGTCAGAGAAGAGAGATGCTATTTATTGGACTCTCTCAACATCTTGTTGAACATTGCTGGTTTTCAGTGTCCCACTAAATCCTGGACCAGATTTAACTAGTCAGGGAGTCTTAAAAATTAAAACTTTTTTCTGCTTCTGAAAAATACGGCCTTTCAAGGACCCAGACATCATTAAGGTGAGCCTAAAATGTGTTCACATAATCATTTATTCATAAATCTCATCAGTGGAAGATTGGATGTTTCCACCTGTTCACATAGGAATTTTTATTATTTGCAAAGGTCCCTTCCGCAGGCATTTCTGGACTCACCAAGGGGTGTCCTGGACTGATTAGGCATCAATTTTCGCCATCACTTGTCCTTGCTCTGAATCCTGCCGCAGCCCTCCCCAGCCGCTGCCTTTGCCATTTCTGTTTCAGCCAGACAACTGCCCCTGTCTTCACTGTCCCTGCTGGTGGCGCCAGGGTTCTATGGCTGCTGGCCTGACTGCTGCACAAAGCTGCCGCAGGGCTGGGCTGCAGCAACTGGTGCTAGGGACCTTCTGTCATAGACTCAGGGAGGCTCTTTGGGCGGGAAGAGAGTGCTCCTTCAGGGGTACATTGAGTTAGGTCAAAGTGGCTTGGGTTCTGAGGAGTTAGAGTCAGTGAACAACTCATCCCAAAGCCCTACTTCTCTCCAGGGCACACTCACACTCCTGGGGTGGATGAAGGATAAGTTCCAGGGCAAGCAGCCACCCGGCCCGTGCTAGTGCTGATACCCATGGCTGATCTGGCTGGCTGGTCCAAACTCCCTTCTCTCTTAGAGAGACCTGTGTACAAGACCCCCGTGGTCTCGGCCTATAGTGCGGTCCCATCCAGCAGCCCCCTCTGCCAAAGCCCACTGATCGTGGCAGTGTGTCCCAGCCTCAGCACCTCAGCTCGGACAAGGTCAGGTTGATTTGCTTTAGAAGGTGTCTCAGCTCTCCTGTAAACGTGGACACAAACAGATACTGGGGGCAGGGTGGGGAGGGGAATGCCTACCCAGGGGATCCTTACTCCCTGAACAACCATCCTCCTAACTAGAGCTTTGCCAGCATCCCTGATTATCCTTAGTGTGAGTCTTAAAAGGCCAGATGAGAGTGAATATGGATGAGGGAGTGATACCCTCAAAGCAGGAGCCTCATTTTGGGGTCGTGTTTGGAAAAGCCCCTGACCTGAACCTCCTCACGTCAAAAGCGGACAGTGAGATGTTTACTCTGGAATGGGGGTGGGGGGTCTGGGTGGGCCATGGACCGTGGGTCCCCTCGTTCCACCTCCCGCCTGGAGCCCGGGAGGGTGAGCTGGAGGCTGGGTTTGAAGGAGTCCATTCACAGCAGCTATGGGGTTTGCCACCCCCTTCCCGGGTGGGCTGAGGGGACGAGGCGTCTGCAGCGTGGGAAGGAACCTTGGGGACCCAAGGGGGCCGGAGGATTTGGCCAGGCCGTCGCCCCCAGCCCTCTCCTGGCTTGGAGGGAGCCTCACTTCTGCCCCGGGTGAGCCGCCGCCGGTCCCAGGTCGTTGGGGCCGGGGCGGCGCCGCGCAGTGTCTCAAGGCTCCACAAGGGGGCGCGCGAGCTCAGAGTCTGCGGCGCGGCAGGCACGCAAGGCTGCGGGAGGACCGCAGAGGCGACCGGGTTCCCTGGCCTGGTGGGTGCCCTGCAAACCACGCACCTCGGGAGGATGGGCTTTACCTCGGAAGCACAGCAGGTCCTTAACAAGTTTTTGTTGATTGAGTCATAAACCGAATTACACTGAGAATTTGGAGCTTTAACTTGTTCTATCTTACTTATTCCATCCCCAGACGGGGATAATTCTTTTTACATATTAAAAAAAAGCCTGCTGGAAGAGGGCAGTGCAAGCCCAGATGGCCTTATGCGTTCTATCTGGGGAAGAAATGACTGAAGAGGTGGGGTGGGATGTGCTGGCCGGGGGTGGGGAGCTCGGGGAGCAGCTGTCCCACCGGCCCTGTGTTACCTCTTTCTGCTCAAAGGCTCAGCTAGGTTGGCCCCAGGCCCAGGGGAATTTCCTTGCCCTGGTCGGTTTCCTGGTTTCAGGTTAAGGACAGCACCCAAGGGCCAGAGGCAAGGTGAGCTAGCGCCAGGATAGGGCATCTTTCTTCCAGCCTTCCCAGGGACTCTTTTCCCCCCGGACACCCCCCCGCGCACCCCCGTGCTCAGACGTGGGCCTTTTCTGGCTGCTCATCCCTCTATGGAGCTTGGGCATCACTTCTCCAGGAGAGTCCTTAGCCAGCTCCCCCAGACGCACAGTTTGGGTTAGGGCCCCTCTTCTGTTGTGTTGACAATGGGGGATGGGCAGTTCTACAGACCCAAGTACAAATCCCTGTTAACAGCTGGATGATTTGGAGCAAGTTACTTAATCCTCTTTTTCTTCCCAGTTACACCAAGAAATGGGACCTACCTACCACAAGAGTAGCCATGAGACGCTCTAAGACTTTAGAACAGGAACTGGCATATCTTGACTAACCTCAGCTGGGAATGCTATGGTACCTTTTCTTTGTGGTGGAGACAGGTCTCCATCCACTGTCTCATTGTCAGTGGCTGTAAGCCCTTCAAGGGCAGTGGCTGTTCTACTCATCTGGAACAGTGCCCTGCACCCAGGGCCAGGCTCAGTACATGCTTCCTGCAGACAGTATGTCCTACCTGGGACCAGGCCGACCCGGACAGGACCTCTCGCAGCTCCTGCCCACCCTCTCCCCCAGAGGTTCTCTGGGTCCCTTCTGAGGTCCTAGAATGACCCCCTGCTTCTGCCCTCTCTCTTCCCCAAGCCAGCTGCACAACCTACAGCCCAGCAGCTCCTCATCTCCACAGGCTCTTGTGACCCATCCTTGCTAGCAGCTCCTGGTCTCTGCATGAGATGGTCCCAGCAGGGGACCCGCACCCAGGAGGGCTGCTCCCTTGTCAGCCGCCTCACCTCACCCAGGCTCCGCCACTGACCCCTTGCTCCACTTTAGAGTGAAGAATCCTGTGGAGGCCCCCGGTCCTCTGCCCCCTGCACACTCTAAAATGCGTGACCCAGTTCTCTGCTCCTTGCGCACTCTGAAGTGCGTGGCTCTTGACTGCAGTGTGAACACAGGTGTTGACAGAGGTTTAGCAACAGTGGAAGAGGGCTGCATGATGACGTGGGGCGGAGAACTGAGCCCGGCCCGGAAGGAATGGTGCTCCCCAGCGCTCTTGCAGTCTGGCTTCAGCCTGCTTCTGGGAAGCGCGATGGTCTCTGCTCAAATGAACCCCCACCTCTGTGATTCTTGTCCCCTATCCTGCTTTATTTTTTCCATAGCGCTTATTACCTCCTGACATATTATAGATTTATTTATTGTCCATTCTTTCCCATTAACATTCCCCACAAAGGCAGGGGCAATGATTTTTTCAAAGATTTAGTTCTGAGCTGGGGTTTCCAGGAATGCCAGGTAGAGACTCTAACAACAAAAAATGCCAAAGAGGGAGAGGGAAAAAAACCCAAACCAATGAAATCTTCTACTGAAAATTATGAAACATATGAGGAATTCTAATGCTGAGAAAGGCAACAAAATCAATGAAACAAGACAAAGTCACTGAAGATTGCATTCATTTATAGAATAGTTTGACAAATTTTTAAAATAAATATGTTGAAGGAGCTCAAGGAGATGACTGAAAGAATAACTTCTATTAAATAAAAAATTTTAAAAAGAACAAGACATTCAAATAGGGAAAAGTGAGCCAAGAAATAGACATCTTGGAAATGAGGAAAATTAGCCATTAAAAAATGTCATAAGATTCCACAACTGAAACAAAGGGTATATTAGTGAATTTGAAGATAGTACAAAAGAATTAGCCTAGAAAGCAGCAGAGAATGAAGAGACTTAAATAAGGGCTAATTAAGACACATGCATGATAGGAAGAGGCTCCAACGTATGAAAATAAGAGTCTCAGAAGACAAGGAGGGAGAAGTAATATCTGGAGAGATAAAGCTGGGAATTTCCTAGATTGAAGAGGACATGAATCCTTTGATCATAAGTGCAGTCAAGGTGCCAAACAAGGTTAAAAATGGGTCTACACCTAGACACACTGTACTGAAACTTAGAACAGGAACGATAACAAGACAATCATAAAAGCTATTGTCTTAGTCCTTTGGGGCTGCTAGAACACAATACCACAGACTGAATAGAGATTTATTTCTCACAGTTCTGGGCCCATTTGGAAGTCTGAGATCAGGGTGCAGGAATCGTTAGGTGAGGGCTCTTTTCTGGGTCATAGACCTCATCGTATACTCACATGGTGGAAGGGGCAAGAGCTCTCTCTGAAGTGTCTTTTATAAGACCCTAATCCCATTCATAAGGGCTCCACCCTCATGACTTAAGTACCTCTTCAAGGCCCAACCTCCAAATACCATCACTTTGGGGGTTAGAATTTCAACATATGATTTTCAACATTCAGACCACTGCAGCTATTATAAAGAAAAGATAAAATACAACCGAAGGCATGTCCATTAGACTGTCAGCTGACTTACCATCAACAGCAATATCTGCCAGAAGACAATGGAGTAATATCTTTAACCCCTTGAGTTTACATGCAGCTACATTATCATGCAGGAGCAAAGATAAAATAAAGACATTTCCAGACACACAAAGACAATAAGAATTTTCCTCCCACAGATGTTCACCACAAGAAAAAGCAATTCAGTGAGAAAAGAAATGAACTCAGAAGGAAGATGGGGGATGCAATAAACAATGGTGAGCCCAGACATTGATAAAACGTGTTAGTAAAGTTATTAAACTTTAAAAAGATAGTTTTTGTGACTTAAAAAGGGTGAAACAAATTTTTAAAAGACAATAAAGTCATAGGGAGGTGTGGTGTTCAGTGGTGGTTAAAATAAGCTAATGGGCTCATGTTTAGGCGAGTAGAAATACTAAATTTTGACATTGCTAGAATAATTTATAATTAAAATGCATATTAAAAATATAAAGGTAATTATTAAAAGAAAAGAAATACAATCCTTATTGTGTTAGTCTGCTCAGGCTTCTGTAACAAAATACCATAGACTAAGTGTGTGAAACAACAGAAATTTATTTTCTGACAGTTCTGGAAGCTGATATTCCAAGATCAAGGTGCTAGCATGGTTGGGTTCTGCTGAGACCTCTCTCCTCAGCTTTCAGGCAACCGTTTTCTTGCTGTGTCCTCACATGGCCTTTCCTCTGTGTTAAGGCAGAGAGAGATAAAATAGAAAACAAAACTAAGAGGTACAAAAGTCAAAAGGTAAGCCCACATTCAAGGGAAAGGGAATTAGTCTTCACCTTTTGAAGGGTGAAGTGTTGAAGAATGCATGGATGCTCCATCCAACACATTAGGGGTGGATTTTTCTTTTTAATGCATCTTGCTCAGGAAAAATAAAGATTGATGTCTTTCACCAATTTTAGAAAATTCTCCCCCATTATCTCTTCAATTCTCCTCTATTCTCTCTATTATCTCCTCTTGGACTCCCGTCAGACATATACCAGATTATTTCATATCTCTTAATCTTTTTCCTAGTTTCTATGTCCTAATCGGTGCTGAATTATTGGTAATATCTTCGTATTTCTCTTCCAGTTCACTAATTCTCTCTTCAACTAAGTCTTCAATTGGGTCTAATCTGCTATTTACCCCACTCCGACTTTTTATTTATTTATTTTTCTTTGTGGTTCGCGGGCCTCTCACTGTTGTGGCCTCTCCCGTTGCAGAGCACAGGCTCCAGACGCACAGGGCCAGCAGCTATGGCTCACGGGCCTAGCCGCTCTGCGGCATGTGGGATCCTCCTGGACTGGGGCACGAACCCGTGTCCCCTGCATTGGCAGGCGGACTCTCAACCACTGCGCCACCAGGGAAGCCCCAACTTTTTAATTTTAAAATCTTATTTTTCATTTCTAAAAGTACTATATGTTTATCAGTAATTGCAACTCTTCACAGTCAGTTTTGATAGTCTTTCATTGCTAGCCTATATTCATGACTCAGTCTCTCATATCTTTATACACTTGCTACAGTTACTTTATCTAAAAATTCCAATATCCAATATCCTTAAGGACCTAACTCTATTGGTTTTTCTCTTGACTCTCACTAATGGGAGTTCTTCCTTGTGTCTTTGGAGATCTTTTATTGTGAGTCCACATTGAGGGATATTAATCTGTGGAAATCTTTGGGCCTTAATTGAAGATGACTTTCTCTAGAGAAGATTTGCATTTGTTTTTTCTGGACGCCAAAGGATGTACCAACCCAGGGCTGTAGCCACTTTAGCCATCTATCAGTGTTTGAGCTTATTGCAGGGGTCTTGGGTTCAGCTCCTCCTTGCTACTGGATGAAAGTTTGGTCTTGCAAAGTTTATCTTGTTGCACTTATGCATGGACATTGGCACTCAAGGCAATCCCATCATTCTTGTATGCTTATAATTTCACACTTTGGTTTCAGCTCACTTGGTCCCCTAGAGGTTTCCCTTCCTTGCTGCAGTCCCAGCTGTGCAATAAGAACTGTTTTGAGAAAGATAATCATGATTGTGGCCACAAGTCTTGTCACAGTATCTAGGCTGCCTCTTCTAGAAATAGAAGTCCCAAGAATTCTTTACCATGAAAATATCCAGAAAAACAAATGGAACTAATAAGGGAACTCAGAAAGTCGCTGAAAGAGGTCAGCATGGAAAAATCCGTACTATTTCCATACATAGGTAATAACTAATTAGAAAATACAATAAAGAAGTAATTCACAATGCAAGAAACTTTGAGATACTTAGGAATAAATCTAACAAAAGATACGTAAGACCTTTACAGGGAAAAATGACAAAATATTATTGAAGGACGTAAAAGATCTGAAAAATGGAGATTTTTAAATGTTCATGGAAAATATTCATGGGTTGGAAGATAATATCATAAAGGTGTCATCTCTTCTGAACTTAATCTATAAATCCAATGCAGTACAAATGAAAATTCCTGTGAATTTTTTTTTTTTGTGGAACTTGACAAGCTTATTCAAATATTATTGTGGAAGAACAACAACAACACAAAAACCCACACAAAAAACCAAACAGAAGAAAAAGAGCTAAGACATTTGTGAAGAGGCATAACAAGGGGCAAGGGGTGGAGGGGACTTTCCATAGTAGATATGAAGATTTACTATTAAGTTATATAGTAAGACAGTGAGGTATTAGCACAGAGACAGAAAAGTAACTCCATGGCTTAGAATAGGCTAGAGTCCAGAAAATAAACCCACTCATATTTGGAAACTTGATAAATGGGAGAGGTAGTTACATTAGTGGGGAAAGAAGGACTATTTAATAAATGATGCTGGGACAAATTATTATCTTTATGGGATAATCAATCTTCATAGATACCCTACAAAAATTCTATGTGGACTTTAATGTGAAAAGCAAAACTTCATAATACTTAGAAGAAAATATAGTAGAGTATCTTCGTGATCTCCAGTTAGGAGGGGAAGGCTTTCATTTTTGTTGTTGTTGTTTTTTAGGAGGATTTCTTAAACAAGAAATCCTTTTCTTGTTTCTTAAACAAGAAATCCTTTTCTTAAACAAGGCACAAAACCTCCCATTTACAAAAAATGATTGATAAATTTGACCTCATTAAAATTTAGAACTTTTGTACAACAAAAGATACTATGAACACAATTAAAGACAAGACACAGATGTTTTTGCAATGCAAATAACCAACAATGAGTTAGCATCTAGAATATATTAAAAAGTCCTACAAATCATTTTTTAAAAAGACATAATTTAAAAATGGCAAATGATGCAAACAAGCATTTCACAGAAGTGGAAGCCCAAGTGGTCACTATGCCAATCTGAAAAACTGCTCGATGTCAAAATTAATCAGGAATTTGCACATTAACTGCACATCACGACATTGTCAGTTATTAAACGTTTAGTATTAATACATGTTTACAGTTTTAAGTGTGTAAACTGGTATAATCTCTTTCAAGAGCAATTGGCAAAATTTAGCAGAGCTTAGGGGTGTATCATTACAGCCAACAATTCTACTCACAGGCACATCCCCTAGGGAAATCATTATGCATATGCATAAGGAGACTGTAAACAGGACCTCTCACTCCAGCATTGTTTGTAATAATGAAAAACCAGAATCGTAGGAGAATGGATAAATCGTGATGTGTCCTGGGACTTCCCTGGTGGCACAGTGGTTAAAAATCTGCCTGCCAATTCAGTGGACACGGGTTTGAGCCCTGGTCCAGGAAGATCCCATATGCCGCAGAGCAACTAAGCCTGTGCACCACAACTACTGAGCCTGCACTCTAGAGCATGTGAGCCACGACTACTGAAGCCCGCGTGCGTAGAGCCCGTGCTCGACAACAAGGGAAGCCACCGCAATGAGAAGCCCGTGCCCCGCAATGAAGAGTAGGTCCCGCTCGCCACAACTGGAGAAAGCCTACGCACAACAACGAAGACCCAACGCATCCAAAAAATAAAGAAAGAAATTTATTTTTAAAAAATTATTTTTAAAAACGTGATGTATCCTTATAACAGAGTACAGTGCAGCAGTTAGAGTAAATGAACAAGAGCTACATAGAGCAATGAGGATGCCTCTAAAACCAGTGTCTACATCATTCAAGTTGCAGAAGGGTGCATGCTGTCTGATGCCTTTTGTGAAACTTTCAAAATATACAAAATGATTCTCTATATTGTTTATGGTTATGGTTACTCCATAAATTTGTAGGAAAAGTATAAAAACTCGGATGGGAAACAAATACAATAAAATGTTAAAAATTGAAAAAGTGAGCATTTGATGAAGTGGACACAGGGGTCTCTCATTTTTTGAAATATTTGAAAAAGCACTCTGCAGCTGTGTGTGGGCTGGATTAGAATGGAGCAAGACCCGTTGGTGGCTTTTGCAGTGGCAGCAGTGAGAGGTAGTGGGTGGCTGCATGAGGGGGTGAGGAGAGAGGATGGTTTTAGATTTGTCCTTGTGGATACGGGTTTGTGCTTGCTTTGTTTTGTCTTGCCCTGCACAACTATGTGGCTAAGTAAAAACTGAAAAGTCTTGACAATTTCAAGAGTTGTCAGTGAAGTGAGGAAATAGCACCCTGGCACAGTGCCGGCCTGGATGTAAATTGGTTCAGTGGCTTTCTTGGCAATCTGGTAGTAGCTCCACTGCACTCAAACCTATGTGCAGGGAGGCTTGTGCAAGGATATTCAGTGTGGCAGTAATCCTGGTGTCCCACCAAAGTAGGATGTGGTAAAGGTAATGGCTGGGAATACTGAGGTCTTTGCCAGACTGATGCTTAAAATCTTGAGAAGCTTTTTGGTTAGAAAGCTTCTGCGCAGCAAAGGAAATCATCAACACAATGAAAAGGTAACCTACAAAACAGGAGAAAAATATCTGCAAATCATAACTGATAAGGGGTTTATATCCAAAATATATAAAGAACTCATACAACTCAATAGCAAAAAAAAAATTTTTTTTTCAATTAAAAAATGGGCAGAGGAGGGACTTTCCTGGTGGTGCAGTGGATAAGAATCCGCCTGCCGATGCAGGGGACACAGGTTCGATCCCTGGTCCAGGAAGATCCCACATGCCGCGGAGCAACTAAGCCTGTGAGCCACAACTACTGAGCCTGCACTCTAGAGCCCGCGAGCCACAACTACTGAGCCTGCGTGCTGCAACTACTGAAGCTCATGCACCTAGAATCCGTGCTCTACAACAAGAGAAACCACCGAAAGGAGAAGCTCGCGCACCACAACGAAGAGTAGCCCCCACTCGCCACAACTAGAGAAAGCCTGTGCACAGCAACAAAGACCCAACACAGCCAAAAAAGAAAAAAAAGTGGGGGGGCAGAGGAACTGAATACACATTTTTTCCAAAGAAGACATACAAATGGCCAACAGGTACATGAAAAGGTACTCAACATCACCAGTTATCAGGGAAATGCAAATCAAAACCACAATGAGATATCATTTCACACCTGTTAGAATGGCTGACATCAAAAGACAAGAGATAAGTGTTGGCAGGATATGGAGAAAAGGGATGCCTTGTGCCCTGTTGATGAGAATGTAAATTGATGAGGCTACTATGGAAAAGAGTACAGAGCTTCCTCAAAAATTAAAAATAGGACAACCATATGATGCAGCAAACCCACTTCTGGGTATATGTCCAAAGGAAATAAAAACAGTATGTCAAAGAGATATCTGCACTCCCATGTTCACAACAGCCAAGACACGGAAACAACCTAAATGTCTAAGTATATACTGGAGTATTATCCAGCCATTTGGGACAACATGGATGGACCTTGAGGGCATTATGCTAAGTGAAATAAGTCAGACAGAGAAAGACAAGTACTGCATGGTATCACTTATACATGGAATCTAAAAAAACCAAAAAAAAGTCAAACTCATAGAAACAGAGTAAAAAAAGTGGTTGCCAGGGGCTGGTGTGTGGGGGAAATAGGGAGAGATTGGTAAAAGGGTACAAACTTTCAGCTATAAGATGAATAAGGTCTGAGGATGTAATGTATAACATGGGAATATAGTTGATAACACTGTATTGTATAATTGAAATTTGCTGAGAGAGTAGAACTTAAATGTTCTCACCAAAGACAAAGGATAAATATGTCAGGTGATGGATGTGTTCATTAACTTGACGGGGGGAATCCTTTCACAATATATACATATATCAAACCATCATGATGTCTACTTTAAATATCTTACAATTTTATTTGTCAATTATACCTCAATAAAGCCAGAAAAAAAGAGAAAAATAGTCCATTTTCCTATGATTTGAAATGCAAATACATGTGTATAGTCATTTGTCATCTCACTCTTCTTATGGTGGCTTTTGCCTTACAGACATTTTTTAATTTCTACATAGTTGAATTTACCAATCTTTTATGGCATCTAGGTTTTGTTTTGTACTTCAAAAGACCTTCTTCACTTTGAGATTATAAAAACTCCTTCCATGGTTAAAAAAAAAGAAAAGTTAGATAAACATGTATCAACATGGTAGATCTCAAATAATAATATTGAGTGAAAAAAGCAAGATGTTGAATGAAATGTGCAGCATAACGATGATTTATGCAAATAAAAACTGCAAAACAAAGTTATATATTTTCTGTGGACACAGTTATGTACATAAAATGCATTTTTAACAATTAGAAGGAACTCACCAAATTCATAATAGTATTTCTCCTAGTGGTGGGAGAGGATTAGGATGGGGTGTTGGTAGAGGTAAGGGGAGACATTAGTTTTATTCATTAAGCCAAAATTTTTTTGGTAAGGGACACTGTATTTATTTATTTATTGTTTTAAAATTAAATTTATTTATTTATTTATTTTTTGCTGCATTGGTTCTTCCTTGCTGCGCACGGACTTTCTCTAGTTGCAGAGAGCGGGGGCTACTCTTCCTTGTGGTGCGCAGGCTTCTCATTGCGGTGGCTTCTCTTGTTGCAGAGCATGGGCTCTAGGCACATGGGCTTCAGTAGTTGTGGCACACAGGCTCAGTAGTTGTGGCTCGCAGGCTCTAGAGTGCAGGCTCAGTAGTCGTGGCACACGGGCTTAGTTGCTCTGCGGCATGTGGGATCTTCCCGGACCAGGGCTCAAACCCGTGTCCCCTGCACTGGCAGGTGGATTCTTAACCACTGTGCCACCAGGGAAGGCCCGGGACACTGTATTTATATATTACTTATATACTTTAAAAATATATAAACATAAAATATAAGGCAGAAAAGCAAAAATGCCAAAATGTTATACTGAGGTTATTTCTTGGAGGTGAGAATACAGATAATGGCATCTTTATCCCTGTATCTTTTTTGGTATTATTTGAATTTAAAACTTTAACAGTTTGCCATTCAGGGAGGTTATGAAGAGCAAGTAAAGTCTTACATATAAACTGTCCTGTGGACTGAAAAGTGCATTATAATAATAGAGTCCCAAGACATATTTGCTGATTTGGAGGTAGAGAAGCAGTGACAACTGCTTTAGAGAAGGCTTACCGTTACATGGAGCAGATACTGACTGGTCTTTGACCATACAGGGGCAGTGGGCATGGGTATTTGGGTGAGTGTGGGTGCTGGCAGCTCAGCAGGGTGGGGATGGGGTCGACTGCTGTCAAGAGCCCAAACTTTTGAGTAAGACCCACTTGAGTTCAATTCTTACTCTGCCTTCAAGTAGTTATATACATTTCAGACATGTCAATGAAGCTGCCTGAGCCTCAGTTTTCTCATCTGTAAAATGGGGGCAATAGTACTTACCTTGCAGACGTGCTAGTGATCACTGACCTAGTTCTGCAGATCTTGAACTGGTTTGATCCTCCAAATACCTACCCCTCCCTACCTCTACCCCATTCAGAGCTCAGGAGTCCACCCTTCTTTTCTGGGGCTTGAGGAGTATGGAAAGTTTAGAGGGTTGGCAGGGGCTGTGTTTTCACACATGGAAAGCCAAAAGGTGGATTGGGCAAAGGATTGCCTCTGCTGGCTGTCATTAGGCCAGGCTGAACGCTGGCAGAAATGACAGTGACTGGCTGCCTGTGTAGTTGATGGCAATACTGTTAGAATGGAGGGGAGGCACTCCCAGGCAATGACTCGGCTTCCATCGGGTGCTGGGGTTTCAAATAATCCTCCTTGCAGTGGTTGTTGGCCAAGTCTGCCCACTGAGCTCTTTTCAGGCAAGGGCCCTCCTCTTCTTAGGAAACTGCCCTCTCAGGAAACGCCTTCTCCCTCCTCAATTATTTCATATAAACACTTGATGGCTCATTAACCTAGAGCAAGAGTCGTTCCCTCTCTGGGAAGGCTGAAGCCTCTTAGCCTTCCAGAGCAGCAAAGAACCAGAAGGCAAAGGGGAAATGGTCTGAACTCTCATACCTGCGGCAAAAGGAACTGAGACCTTGCCATGCCTGGCACAGAGCAGGTGCTTGTAAATGAGAGCAAACATGCTTTCCCCTCCAAACACTGGATGAGCAATTGATATTAGTAGGTAGCTAACAAATTGGGGAATTGCCGACTTAAATTTAAGCAGGTTTATTGTGGGATTTGTCTGAGCCTTTATTATTTTTAAAATAAATTTATTTATTTATTTTTAGCTGTGTTGGGTCTTCGTTGCTGCGGGCAGGTTTTCTATAGTTGCAGAGAGCGGGGGCTACTCTTTGTTGCGGTGCGCAGCCAGCCTTCTCATTGCAGTGGTTTCTCTTGCTGCGGAGCGTGGGCTCTAGGCACACAGGCTTCACTAGTTGTGGCACACGGGCTCAGTAGTTGTGGCTTGCGGGCTCTAGAGCATCGGCGCAGTAGTTGAAGCTCACGGGCTTAGTTGCTCCGTGGCATGTGGGATCTTCCTGGACCAGGGCTCGAACCCGTGTCCCCTGCATTGGCAGGTGGATTCTTAACCACTGCACCACCAGGGAAGTCCCTTGTCTGAGCCTTTAAATTCTACTGTCCCTTGTGACTTTCCAGGGAGAAATTTACACAGGAGGACTGTTCACAGTTCCTTAAACTTCCTGCACTGTGAGGCTCTTGTTCAAGGAATACGTGTAAGTGTCCTGTGGAGCCAGAGTCTGAGAACACTGTTTCAGAAATACATTATGTAATTGGATTACAGTAATTTTGAATAATGATGATCATTCATCATCAAAAGAGTGATGATCACTCTTTGCCTTATGAAGACTTGGGCTTAGACAGTGGCTGTGGTGGGAGGGTCCCCCAAGCCCAAAGCACCCGATTTCATGCTCTTAGGATAGATTGTTAGTCACGGGGGATGGTACGGGGCAGGGGTCCCGTATTTTAATCAGCTGGGGAACTTCAGCCCGCACCACCTCTCTCTCCCCACCTGTCTGAGGTCTGAGTTCTCTGTACACACTCCCCTGCATCTCTAGCTTTTGAACACAGGGTTTGGTGCTCAATACACATGGGCTATTTTAACAATAATACAACTTCTCACCTGGGCATATTTTTAAAAGCATTTTCTTATTTCTAGGGTGAGGTAGATTAAACTTCCTCAGATTTGAAGCAGGGTGATTGTGCTTGGCCAGTGAGGGGATGTGTGTGTTAACTTCTATTTAATGAGAAACTTCAGATGTAGATAAAAGTAGAGAAAATTGTTTCATGAACCCCATGAGGGGCTTTTGCGCAAAAGGTTAGCTCCTAACTCGTTGATCGGGACTACAACCTAAGATTTTTTTAATTAAAATTTTAATTTTGAGATAACTGTAGATTCACAGGCACTTATAAGAAATGATACAGAGAGATCCCATGTAGCCTTTACCTCATAGCATAGGAACGTGACATTGGTACAATCTACCGATCTTTTTGTGATTTCCCCCATTTCACGTGTGTGTGTGTGTGTGTGTGTGTGTGGTTATTTCTACACAACCTCATCACATGTGCAGGTTTGTGTATCCAGTCCCACAGTCAAGATATAGAGCAGTTCTAACACCCCAAGGCCAGTCAGGGTGCTTCAGTCTGCGAGTGTGAAATGCCAGAGACTAAGGAGAAGGCGGGTTCAGGAAAAAAGAGGTAAGACCCTGTGTGGCAAAATAAGAAATGCATATTTGATCTCTGCCCCATTTCCTGGGGCAGATTTCCTAAACCCCTGAGAATTTCCTGGGTGATAGGAGGGTTTTTTGTTGTAGTGAGGCAACTCTTGGTGGGTTCTTGGATGGGGCCTGGTCGTAAGAAAAAACAAGGGAGAATTAGAAGCTTAGATCTTTCAGCCCCACCTCCCATCCTCCGGGGAGGGGAGGGGGCTGGAGACTGAGTTAATAATCGATCGTGCTGCTGGCATGAAACCTTCATAAAAATCCCTAAAGTATGGGGTTCGGAGAGCTTCCAGTTTGGTGAGCACATCCACGTGTTAGGAAGGTGGTGCACCCCAAATCCACGGGGACAGAAGCTCCTTTGCTTGGGAACCTTCCACATCTCACCCTATGGACCTCTTCATCTGGCTGTTCATCTGTATTGTTTGTAACAAACCAGTAAACATAAGTGTTTCCCTGAGTTCTATGAGCCATCCTAACAAAGTATCGAACCTGAGGAAGGAGCCTGACGACTCTGTACTTGTAGCCAAGGTGGACAGAAGTGTGAGTATCCTGGGGCCCCACTACGTGTGATCGGTGTCTGAAGTGGGGACAGTCTTGCTCACCTGTGGGAGCTGCGTTAGCTCCAGGTAATTAGTGTCGGAATTGAATCGTAGACCACCCAGCTGGTGTCCAGAGAGCTGGAGAACTGGTCATAGTGGGGGAAAACCCATACATCTGGTGTTAGAAGTGTTGAGTGTCAAGAAGAAACTGTTTTCCTTCATCTTAGAAGACTGAGGCGGCTGCAGTGGGAGAGGGACTTCATGGAAAGAACAGAGAAGTTTAAAGGGGATTTTCAGAAAGTTCCGATGTGCCGTGAGTGATTCAACACCTCCATTTCCCCACAAAAAAACAAAGAATCTTCCATCGATTCCTTCAGAGTTGGATTTGCTTGGGGAGGGAGTGCTGAGGTGCTGAATCAGGTAGGGATTCCTAATCAGGGTCAAGTGAAATCACAGCTGATCCTCACCACCATCCTGACAGGGGTGGGCAGGAAATATTATCTCCATATTTGAGAGAAGAAAAAAGATTGGATAGAAGTGAATCGCCCCAGGTCCCAGAGCTTGTAAGCAACAAGCTCTGGAAAAATCCAGGTGTGGAGGCACCTGCTCCCTGGGCTCCAAATCACATCTGGTTGAGTCCATTAAGGCTCAAAATCATGAGTTCCCTGGCGGTCCAGTGGTTAGGGCTCGGTGCTGTCACTGCCAAAGGCACGGGTTCGATCCCTGGTCGGGGAACTAAGATCCCACAAGCCACGTGGCCAAAAAAAAAGACTCAGACTCAAAGCGGCCCAGTTGGAACCGCTGCTTCCCCTAGATGTGCTCCTTCCCTGTGGTCCCCTCAGTGAATGGTGCCACTACCCAGTCAACCGTGAGCGCTCTCCTCTCTCAGTCCTGCATCCTGCTCATCAGCACATCCTGGGCCCCAAGCCCCAGCACACCTCTCACCCCAGAATCCTCCTCACCTCCACTGCAACCACCCAAGTCAATCCTTCTTCACCTCCTGATGGATTATTTTGCAAAAGCCTCCAAAGCAGTTTTTCTGCTTCAATGGTGGTCCAGTCTGAGTGATATAAATCCAGAGCTGGCCAATGACAGCCCGCAGGCCAAATCCGGTTCGTGAGCTAAAAATGACTTTTACATTATTAAATGGTCAGAAAAAACCCCAAAGAATATTATTTTGTGACCCGTGAAAATATGAAATTCAGGTTTTATTGCCCATAAGTAAAGTTTTATTGGAATACAGCCATGCTCATTCCTTTACGTGTTGACTGTGGCTGCCCTCACAGAGAGAATTGTTGCACCAGAGATCACACAGCCTACACAGCCTAAAACCTTCACTGAAAAAGTGTGCTGCCATCACCCCCTTCCCAACCTCCTCCATGGGCTTCCTCTGCCTCTCAGAGGGAAACTTGAAGGCCCAGAGGCCCCTGCCCACCTCTTTGACACCTCACTCCTCTTCTTTCCCTCGTGTCCACCATCGTCACCCTCCGGTCACGCTGGCTTTGGGGCCCCCCAACCAAAACCACCACCTCCCATTTCCTGTATATGCTAAGCTCTCTCCCTCTCAAGCCTCTGAACCACTGTTTCTCTGTCTGGAATCCTCTTCTGCTCTTTGCATGACTGACTCCTTTTCTCCAGGTCTCTCCTTAAGTGTCATCTCTTCCAAGAGGCCTTTCTTGTCCGCTCCGTTGCCCCATTACTCCATTTCATTGTGTGCTTTTTCCTTCATTGCGTGTTTTTTTCCTTCATTGCACTTTTGTCGGTCACTCCCACCAGGACACAAGCTCCATCTGGGCAGAGCATGTATTAGATGCTCAATGATTGTTTGCAAATGAATGAATGAGTGGCCTTTCTTGGCCCAGGAGCTGTGTGTCCATTTCCCAAGCAGAGTGATTTCCATCTCAGGGATTGAGATAATTCCCATCAACTCCTTCCCAGTATTTTATTCTCCTCTTGGATCCATTATTGTTATTAACCACTGAATTTCTCTTCCAAAAATGTTATCCTTAGGTGATTCTGCAAGAAACCAAGGAGACAGCTGGTACTTAACCAGTTTAGGGAAGAAATGTGTCCCCTTCTCAGCAGGTGAAGAGGCTCCTTGTTCTACTATCAAGAGACCCAATCCATAAAATATATTTATCTTGTAAACATCCAACTTTGGTGAGTGGTACAAATATAAAAATTCCAACTCACTTTTTTTTTTGGCTGCCTTGGGTCTTCGAGGTTGCTGTGCGCGGGCTTTCTTTAGTTGCGGCAAGCGGGGCCTACTCTTCATTGAGGTACGTGGGCTTTTCATTGGGGTGGCTTCTCATTGCAGAGCATGGGTTCTAGGCACACGGGCTCACTTGTCGTGTCTTGCGGGCTCTAGAGGGCAGGCTCAGTAGTTGTGGCTTGTGGGCTCTAGAGCGCAGGCTCAGTAGTTGTGGTGCACAGGCTTAGTTGCTCCGCCGCATGTGGGATCTTCCCAGACCAGGGCTCGAACCCGTGTCCCCTGCTTTGGCGGCTGGATTCTTAATCACTGCACCACCAGGGAAGCCCCAACCAACTCACTTCTTTTTCTAAGTAACAGGAAACAACCTAGGCTAATGAACACAGTAAATTGCTGGGGGCGTGACTGTGAAAAGTACAGTGACTGGGCTGGATTGCCTAGGTTACGGCACACACCAAAAAAAAAAAAAAAAAAAAAAAATTTCCTAAATCTTAGTGTCTGAAAATAACACAGGTTTATTTCCTGCTCACTTTACACCTCCATCATGGTTTTGACAGGGACAATTCGACGTGGTGGTCATCAGGAATCCAGGTTTGTGGAGCACTTCACCCACCAGCCAGGGCTGGTCTCAGGGGCTCAGTCCCCAACCACAGGGGGCAGAAAGGGCAGTCTATCCTGTGCCTGAAAGGGGTGGGGTTACTAGATGAACAGCAGTAATGACAACATAGGGGGGGTGAAGAGAATGTGTTCTCTTTAGAGGCGAAATAAGACCAGGGAAAAGGAGGGCAAGAAAGATGGGAACCAAGCAAGAAGGGCCTCAGAGGCTCCTAAAGGCATGTCAGCGAGACTAACAACTCTGGTCACACTCCTATGCTCACCTGAGCTGTAAATTTCCATGTGTCATCTATTGTCATGGCATTTGAAAAGCTGATTATGCACTCTTGCAGAGCTCTTCAACGATTCTTTACTCTTACTAGCACCCTTCCAAATGGGTGAGTTACAGCAATCCTTCTCAAGTAAAATTATCCTCCAAGTTCCTGCTTCCTTGAGAAGAGGCATGTAAACCCCAGGGGACATACAAACCAAGGCATGAACTCTGGCCAGGCTCAGTCGCTCACACCTCACAGTAAGGACAGAATCAATACAAGACAACTCATCTTTCTCTTTAGGGCTGACCCTAAAGTGTGCTTTCCTTTTATAGCCAACCCTTCCTGTTCAGTCGGTATCTTCCTTTGGGGTGGTGTTGTCCAACAGAACTTTCTGCAATAATGGAGATGTTCTACATCTGCGCTGTCCGATAAGGTAGCCACTGGCCACATGTAGCTCTTGAGCACTTGAAATGAGGTTAATGTGACTAAGGCATTGAATGTTTCATTGTATTTAATTAAAAAAAATTTAAATTAGAATAGCCACACGTGGTTAGTGGCTACTGTATTGAACCGCACTGCTTTGGAGTAAAAAGGAAAACCGTAGCTTTGTATTCAGCTCCTATCTTTGCTACACCAAGAAAAAGAAAGCAGTGGGCCAGAAAGACCAATACAAATGCTGGTCATGGTGCGTTCGATTCTGTTATCTCCTTCTGCTCATACTGCCCTGCACACAGTCACCTATCCAGGGAATATGTCTAGACTGTTCCTTGTATAAGAGTGGCCTCTAATTGGAAGGGGGGTTTGTGGTGGACCATCGACCAAAGGGTATGTCATCCATCCATACACTGGCCAGAGCCCAGGAAGGTGGCCTGTCTGGAGCCTCTGAAGGAGCACTGGTGATTGACTAAGCCAATCAGACTGCCTTCCTTGGCATTTTAAAAGGTTTGACCAATCAGCAGAGAGAGGAGGTGGGAGCAGGCAAACCAGGAAAGGCAAAGACCTTAAAGTTGAGACAGCTGGGTTCCCTCCTGGCAGCTGTCCTGTTCTAACCCCAGTTGCCAGCCATATATATATCCTTAAATAAGGAAGCAAATAAAGTACCCTTTCCTTTAAGGTGGACTGAGTGACTATTTTTTCTTTACTTCAAGAGAAATTAACTAAAATTCCTCTAACTCAGGGTTTCTCAACCTGGGTACTCTTGACATTTGGGGCCAGAGAATTCTTTGTTCTGGGGAGCTGTCTTGTGCATTGTAGGCTGTTTAACATTGTCCCTGGCCTCTACTCACTAGATGCCAGTACCACTGCCTGCCCACCCCCACCAGTCATGATAACCAAAAATGTCTTCAGACATTGCCAAATGTCTCCTGGTGGGTGGGGGGGACAGGGGAGGGGCAAAAATCTCCATTCTCCACCCCCTTGAGAATCGACTCTCCAAATGCATCCCAAGTCCACCTCCTCTGGCCTCCTTGAGGACAGAAAGATAAAAACAGCAGTTTATTCCTAGCAACTCGCGGCTCTCCCTCCCTCTCTTCTCCAGGCTAAATAAAGATAGCTTTTTTAGTCTTTTTCCTAGAGTCTGTTTCACAGATATTGATGGCGACATCTAAAGATGAGACTGAAAGCATTTGGTTGAGAGGAACTTAACGCTTAAAGCTCCCTATTTATAGAGACTGTGGGCAGACACATCTGTGCAACCCTGGGACAGTGACAGCTCCCTGGTCCAGGAAGGGGCACCTCTAAGCTCAGCGCTGGGTCCGTTCTTCCCATGAGCTGATTAAGATCTGCTGAGCCAACAAACAGCTGATTTACAGAAAAAGAGGAAATGATCTTTCAAGGCCATCGACCTTTGTCTCTTCTCCTCCCTTTGAATATTCCAACTGTTTGGGAGATCTCTCCACTTGGTATTCTCACGGACACCTCAAACTCAGTCAAACGAAACTCCTTGTCTTCTTCCTCAAATCCATGCTTTTGCCAGTGTCTTCTGTTGCGTCCACCTAGTTTCTTGAATCAGAAGCCTGAGAGTCATCCTCTGAAGCGATGTGAAAGGAAGAGATGGGTAGAAGAATCTGCAGAGAGAGGTAGTAGCTACCTCATGGAGGATTTTGTGTGCTGTGCTGAGGCTTTTCAATGGTGATGGCTGCTTCCCCTTTCTCATTCGTCATCTCCTCATTCACCTCCCACAGTTTGACTTGCATCCCCGTCATGCCACCCTAGATGCCCTCTTGAAAGCTCCCATCATATTCACAAGTCCAATCCACGAGGAGGGATTTATCCAGGGTGTGTATGCCAGAGGGGTCAGAAATCTTGGGGCCATCGTAGAATTCTGCCTACCATAGCCCATAACTCTGTACTCTACTGTCCCCTGTTTCAAACTCAACAGATTCGAAAACAGTTATTTTCCCCAACTGACTCCATTTTCAACTTCACCGTTTAAGAAAATGAGGCAATGGCGGAAACTGTTAGCTCTCTCCCAGGGTCCGAATTCTTCTTCTTTCATAGAAACAAAGTTCACTTCTACCACAGGGGGTATCACAGAATTTTGTAGCCAGGTACAAGGCCACTTAGAAAATAAAGACCACTTTTCTTAGCTTCCCTTGCAATTAGGTGTGGCCATAGACGACTTTCCAGACAATAGAATGTAAGTGGAAGTGATTAGCGACAGCTACAAGAATCCTCCCTCACAGAGCCCCTGGCTCTTGCCTTTTGCCAGTTCTTCATTCCTCTCCCCAGATGGATGGTAGAACCCAAGTGCTGGTACCATGAGTACGGAGACCACGCCCCAGGATGGCAGATGAGTGAGCTGCCAGGAGCCTGGCTCTCTCAGGACTTTGTAAAACAGAGCTGCCTTCCCAGCTTTGAACTGAACACCACTGGACTTTCATCTGGGAGGGAAATAAACTTCTATTTTGTTTAAGCCATTGTTGATTTGAGTTGTCTGTTACTCAGAGTTAAATATAATCCTAACCAACACAGGGGTTACTTCCCTGGTCCCGCTAGACTTGAAAACTTAAATTTATTTTTCTTCCTTCAATCCCTTTAAACTCTTATGTCCATGAAGGTCCTAAATCCTGTTGATTCTTCCTTTGTGCTTCACCTCACACTCATCCCTTCTTTTCGATGTCTACTGCCTGTTCTAGTCCCAGACTATTCTCTAGGCTCCATCTCCCTCCCTCCAATCAAGGCTGTACAAGCCCTAGATTCCTGAGATGTCATGTTCATCATGTCATTCCTCATCCTCAAACCCCCAAACCTGGGCTCCTGTTGTGCTTATTAGGATGAAGCCCCAACGTGTCACCCTGTCATGAAACCGTTCGTCCGTAGAGTCCCAACCATTTTAATTTCTCCTCCCTCTGATACGGATCTGCCCCAACATCCAGGAGAGATCCCCAAACAACCCAGTTTGTCTTTTGCTTTGTTCTGGAGATCTTCAGCCCTGGCTCCACATTAAATCATCTGGAGCCATTAAACATAACCAGTGCCCGGTGTGTTAGTGTTCAACATATGAAAGCATTATCTCATGCAAGCCACAAAGCAGCCCCGTGTACTGTAGGGACTGTCATTGTCACCATTCTACAGTTGAGGAAACAAGAAACTTAGGAAGTTCAGGACATCATTCCTGGTCAGATGGCCATTGAATGTGGAGACAGGACTCCAACAGACAGGACTGCCCTCTAAACCACTACTGTGTAGTCCCTAGAACTACATTACAGAGTATTACAAATGAAAAATAACTGATAGCATGGCACATAATTAATGGTCGATAAATCACAAAGTACAAATGAAAATTTTAAAAATGTGAATGCTGGGGAATTCTCTGGCGGTCCAGTGGTTAGGACTCCAAGCTTTCACTGCTGAGGGCGCAGGTTCAATCCCTGGTCGAGGAACTAAGATCCCACAATCCAGGAGGTGAGGCTAATAATAATAATAATAATAATAATAATAATAATAATAATGGTAATAAATACAAATGCCAAACCTCCACCTTAGACCAATGGAATCTGAGTTTCTTGGGAGGAGGGCCTGAGCATCTTTGTATCATCTTTGGGTTGAGCCCAGGTTTACCCCAGGATGATTCTAAGGTGAGCCGGGGTTGAGACCCACTGCTTTATACAGTTGCTCCCCCCTATCTGTCTTCCTCTAATTTCCTCTCTCCACCCCAGGTTCTACTTATATTTTGAAGTTCAGCCCAAGTGTCATCTCCCCCGTGGGGCTGGCCGGCTTTCTCCAGCCCGAGTGCTCCTTCTTCTGATGTTGGTTGCCAAACTTGTCTACACCAGCTGAGCCGACACCTCTTCCACCTCTTGGTTTGAACCCAGCTCTTGGCTTTATACCACTGGATCCTTGGCAAGTCTTTCCAGATTGAATCATTTGCTGCTCATCTTCCTCCACCTTTGCCCGAAAGAGCAACAAGCATAATTGCCCCTCTGTCAGAAGCAAGACCCGAACCTAGGGTCCTGCAAAGTTGTAACTTTGGCTCAGCGCTCCCCTCTCAGGGATTGAAAGCTAGGAGGATGTGGGGAAAGATTGTGGTTAAGGAGATGGGGGACCAGTGCAACAGAAGAGAGGGATGTGGGTGGGGGCTTTCTAGGACCCTCAGATGCAGAGCTGGAGGTTGGTAAGATGATGAGGGGGTGCTGGTGCCTCTAGGGGAGAGACTGGACCCATGGACTGAGAAATTTTAAGAGCAAAGCCTGGGCAGGACCTGGGATGAAACCTGGTGGTCAAGGAACAGGAACCGAGAGAAGAACAATTTGAGCAAAAATGGCATTGGACCAACTGAGGTTGTTGAATGACTGAATGAATGGATCTTCACGTATGTTTTGGGAAAGAACTTAAAGCACTGTGGCATCCTTGCTTGGTGCAGGAAGCTGCCAGACAAGAGAGGCTAAGAAGGCATCAAATGAGGGGCTTATTGGGAAAGAGAGGCCCAGCCAGCCATAGGCCATATCCCAAGAGTGCAGCTCACTCTGCCATCTGCCCACCACAGCCCCCAGGTTCAAGGGGCTCCTGTTGGCTGGGTCAATTTCCACTGAAGTCAAGGGTGTGGCCAGGTCTCCACATCCATGCTGATAACCCTGCTTGATTATCTCCTTCCAATAGCAGGTGAAGCAGGTGGTGAAAAGAGTACCAGGGAACAGACATTAGTTTTCCTGAGTTACGTGGTGACTTAATGGCAGTGTTGGGATTAGAAGCCACTTCTAATTCTCAGCCCAGAGGTCTTTATTCCTGACTCTGTTGCCAAGTTAGTCACTTTACCTTTTGGGGGCCCAGAACAAGGCCTCTAGTGGGGAGTGGGGGGACTGGATGCCTCTTCTCCTGGCCAATCTGTGTTCCACAGGAGTCCCAGGTCCTCTCTGACTGGACCTTTTCTTGCAAACTAAGTGGGGGTTGAGTGGGACACAGAGCGGTCTCTGGGGAGACAGCCTGGCAGGCTCCTGCTGTCCTGTCTGTCATGAAACCTGCTGTCCACGTGATGAACAACATCCTGATCTTTCCAGGCTAGGGGAGGAGGGAGAGGTCAATGTCTATTCCAGAGGATGATTGTATTGGACAGGCCAACCAAAGCATTCAACACATCAAGGAATCTTTCCAAGAGAGTCACCATTCCTACAGCTCTCCTGAGGGCAGCCTCCAACCCTACTGGGTCCTACTCCAGCCCTGTGGGGTAGTCTGAGCTCAAGGTCCTACAAGCCAAGGGTTGTAGATCTCTGGACATTCCAGGAGCTTCAAGGTGGCCTGGGGCAGACGCTCTGGCTGACCAGGGACCCAGGTTAACCTACCTGCATCATTTGGATGCCCCCCTTCTTAGCAATTTGAACTGCAGCTGCAGAGAGAGGGCCAGGAAGCAAGGACAAATGAGCTGCTGAGCAGCCTTGGAGGCAACACTCTAACCTGGCATCTTGCAGTTCCTGCTGCCTCGGGGCTACAAGACACCCCAGGCAGTCAGAGAGGCCCCCAGATCCAAAGAGCCCTCCAGGCCCCGCTGTGTTCCAGTATCCACCATGTATGAATATACACAGAATATCCCAACTGCCTTATTCCCAGGCATCTCCTCACAACACAGCCGGTCACCCGAGGCAGCCTGAGTGAATCTCTGTCACCAAATGGCCCAGAGACACGCTTGAGGGGAAGTGCATCTTGGAGGCAAAGTGGGGTACTGCTGCACCTCTCTGCACAGAGAACTCCTTCACTCCCCACCTTGAAGGGCAGGGAAGTGTTCCATTAGGAGACCCCGGATGTGCTGACTGGGATGTAGAGCTGAGAATCTAGGGAAGCACTGCAGCCAGGATGGGGCTGGGCCACAGATAGAGCCAGTCACAGGACTGCATGTGCGTGGAGGGGGCTGGCGGCTGCCACATTTTCACTGGCCGTGGCAGAGCCCCTTCCTCACTCACAGTCCCTGGTTTATTGTTGTTTGCTGAGTAGCAGATGCTGCCATGGGCCCAGATTGTGACTTTGACCCAGGTGGGTTTCTTCCTTCCATCACCTCCCCGCCATACTCCCAGGTTGCCAGACAGACTCTGCAATTTCCTCCAGGGTAGAAGAAAAGCAGGAAGGATTCTCTGCCAGGGTCTCCCTCCTCGGAGCTGGGTGGAGTGGGGCATCCCCAGACTGAGATTGCCCAGGTTTCTCTCAGCCCACGTCTGCAGAGATATCACCATCCGCATCACTGTCCATCTCAAGACAGGCCCTCGGCTGAGAGAAGGTGAGCAGACCTGCAGCATTCAGTTCAGCAAACATCTCCTGAGCTGAGCTATGTGGGGCACGTGGAGATGGGCAAGACCCAGTTCTGGCTCTGAGAAGTTACAACCCGGCAGGGAGATGTAGAATTTACACAGAGAACGGTAACTCAGGGCAGAATAAGATCAAAGCCATGAGAGCCCTTCCAAGTGATCCAGAGACTAAGGACAAGTGAGCTCATATCCCTGGGGACAGAGAGGCCTGCATGGAGGAGTCAGCATTTGACCCTGGCCTTGGGGACCAGGTGGACTTTGACATGGAGAGAGAGATGGAAATAGTGGGGCCGGGGCTGGAGATTCCCAAAAGAAGAACTGTCAGTCATTGCGTTACCAGCGATTAATGTCAGCTGCTATGCCAGGCACTGTACCAGGAGTTGCTGGGGGAACAGAGTGCCACGTGTCCCTGCCATGGTCCAGGGGGGAGCCAGACAAGTAGATGGTGGCTGAAGCTCAGTGGGACAGGAGCTGTGGGTGAGAAGGGCAAGGGTGAGGGCATCCCAGATCATGTAGCCTTGGTGCAAGTCCTGCTGGAAATTACGCCTAGAGAAAGGGAAGCAGAGACACACCATGTTCACCCCCACCCTACCTCTAGCCACCACCACTCGACTGACCTTGAATCTGAAGGCTTTAGAAACCTACTTTTCGGCTTTGGTCAGAGGCTGATGATGTGGAGGGAAAGAGCACACATGCCCACCTTTTGGGGGCTGGTGCACTCGATGTCACCATTTCCCCGCTGTCCTTTGACTGGCTTCCCCCAAAGATGTCACCAGGGAGTGTATATATATATATATTGAGGTGTGTGGGTTCACTCACTGTTGCAAAAAAGAACCACCCACAGGAGGGTCAGGACCAGAAATAGAGCATGTCATTTCTCCAGCACATCCTAGGTATCATCTCTTGTCATCTTCACAACAGCCTATGGAGTGAGCTTTATGACCTGGTTTTGCAGATGAGGCCCTGCAGCTCAGGGAGTGAAAGGCATAGGCAGAGGAAGGACACACGGCTCACAAGGGGTAAGGCCAGGCCTGTTCTCTCCAAAGCTTGCTCTTTGGACTGGTTCCTATTTGATAGGTACAACTGGGTGTGTCCACCGAGGTCAGTGTGTGGTTGCCTGTTTATGACCTTTGTGGTCAACAGGAACAAAGGCCAAGTGTGGATACCTCGGGTCAGGGGCTCTGTGAGAGGCAGCCCTCCCCCCGTGCTGCGGGAGAGTGTGCTGTGTGGGCCAAGTCACTGTCCTGAGGTCTGCGCACAGCACAAAGAGACAGAGTCTTTGGGGGACATGTGTCCAAATCCCAGGCACACCCCCCCTTCCAAGCCAGAGAGAGCAAAGGCGAGAGAAGCCCAGGGTGCGATGAAGCAGAGAGAAAGGACCTCTCTGAGACCTCTGGGAGGAAGGGGAAGGCTGAGCCGTCTCGAAAGACCCTCCCTGCTCCCCGCCCCCCCACCTACACTTAGGTGCATTCGGAGCCCGCCAAGCTCGCTCCGCCCAGCGGTCTCAGCGTTTGCGCTCGGAGTTCCCAGGCCCCGCGCGCAGCCTCCCAGCCTCCGCCCCAAGGCTAAGCCCTTGCTATTTTGATCCGGAGGAGCGATCTCCTCACCCTCGCAGAGGCTGAGTCAACGGCCCAGTCACGGGAGGCCGGAGAGCTTAGTAAACAGCCTCTGAAGCTGGGCGCTCACGTTTCTGTGTGCCGGGCCCCGCCGAGAGCGGGAACCAGGTGACGCTCAGAAAAGTCGGTCGCTCCCCAGCACAAAAGATTCCAGAGCCTGTGACAAGCACCCAGGCCCCCAGGGCTTCCGTCCGAAATCAGTTCTCTCCCGATGCCAGAGGGTACGGGGGCGCCGACCTGTGGCTTGGCGGCGGGCTGGACCCCTGCAGGGTTCCTCCTACCCGCGGGGTCTGGGCGCGGCCGGGGGAGAAAGAGCAGGGGTGCGCCTGCTGCCTGAGAGAGGAGCCCCTCCCGCTCGGGTCTGCATAGGTGGGTGGGGATGGGCGTGTGGAGGGAGGTCCCCCGCCAGCCGGCCGCGCGGGGTCGCAAGGTGCGGGGAGGGAGGCCGTCCTTCAAAGCCCGCAGGGCAGGAGGCCCTGACCTGGACCTACCCTTCTGCCCCGGGGCTCTGGCCGCACACCCCAGCAAGTCCCTGAAAGAGCCCGAATGCGGGGAGCGCCTGGCCGAGACAGACAGACCCAGGTGTGCTGTGCACTCTGTGTGTGTGTGTGCGTGCGCGCGCGCGTGCAAGGCGAGAGGGTCTCGGCGTCCCCCGCACCCTCTCCGGGATTCTAAATTTTGCCATCCTTTGTTCTCAAAATAGTCGGCGAGCGCGCTCGGCGCTGCCCTCGGAACGGGTGGGGACTGCAGCGCACTCGCTCGCGCGCGCAGAGTTAGCTGCAGGGTTACAAACAGTCTCTCCCTGCTCCCCCGGCCTGAATTAATGTGTTACTATTTTGGGCGCGCCAGTGTTTCCAGGGGAAACCTAATGACGCAATGACGTCAATGCAGGTCAGCAGCGGACTCTCCGAGAGGGCGGGCGGGCTCCCGGCTTTCAGGCTCCGAGCAGTGTACGGGCGGCAGGTCGCCGACGAGGCGGCGCAGGCGGCGGGCGCGGGGGCCAGGGAACCCCGGCCAGGACCAGGGACCAGAGGGCGCTCGCTCCTAGCACCCGCACCCGGGTAACTTCCCGCCGCCCGGGACGGAGTTTCTTTGCTGCCCACGGACAGGAGGCGGCTTGGAGGGCACGCGGGGTAACCCGCACTCCCACCACACCTGTATCCAGGGGGACCAGAGGAGCCTGCAGGTCCGGACTCGCTGAGGGAGCTCCACGCGGGGCCTCCCACGCAAGGTACGCGCAGGTCCTCAGGGTGTCCCCAGCATGGGGGAGGGAGACACTCGCGCTCACTCCCGTCCACACTCCTCTAGTCCGTAACTGGGAGTCTGGGGAAAGGAGAAGAGGTGGCGGAGACCTAGCCCCTCCTCCTGTCTCCCCCACCCTTCTGAGCGCAGAAGCCGCCTCTCCGCTCCTCTCCAGCACCTTATCGGGTCTCAAGCTGGAACTGGGCCTTCCCAGTGGCTGTGCCTCCCTTGGAGGTGCGTCTGAGTCCGGGAAGCTAGATGGGGAGGGACATCCAGGCCAGACTTGGGGATGTGAGACTGGAGTGGGAGCCCCAGCAGCCTGGAGGGGGCAGCTGGTGCCCGTGTGCAGGGCGCGTGTATGGGACTGCTTGAGTGTGCCTGGTGTGTGCGTGTTCTGGGGCACGCCGTGTGTCCACAGACGTCTGCTGTGCGAGTGTGTCAGTGTCGTAGGTGCGAGAACGCCTCATCCACCCCTCCTTGACCTGCAGCTGGGATACCTTCCAGGAGTGTAGGGGGGCAGCGAGGGACCAGCCCAGGTCCAGGGTCTTTTCCCTGCTCATCTGCCACAGCTGGCCCAGACTGCACCCTACCCCCAGCCAGGCCATGACCCGCTTTCACCAGAGCTGGCTGTAGCTTCGGCTAGAAGCACACTGCTCAAAGCTCAGCCTGCCTTCTCGCTCGAACTCATTTGTGCCCTTCTCTCCTTGGAGCGTGAGTAGAAGGGGGAATTCATTTCCATCCACTCCTTCTCACTGGGGCAAGGCTCAGGCTCGCGACCTGCTCTCCACCGGCTCCGCTGCAGCCCTCGTTTTCAGCACCAGAGTGCGGACAGCTCCACGCCCGCCCTTTGCGCCGTCTCTTTCCTCCCAGCACTGAGTGCCTGGCCTGGGAGTGAGCACCCACTGCCCGGGCCTCTCTGGCTTCGAACTAACTCCTGAACCCGACCCTAAACCCTCCTACCCCACCGTCCTCAACACACACAGAAGTCTGGCCCTTGCCTCCCTATCCCAGACCTCTATCCGGAAGCTGGAAGGGGTAAAACCAACCTGCAAAATCTCCGAAGCTGACTGGCAGGCATCACTGCTTTGTGGCCTGGCTTCCTCCAAGGGGTAGTGACTCTGAACAGAGGCTGCTAAGGCCCTGCCACAAGTTCCCCTTTCCTACTTCAGTTTATTAAAAGTAAATAAAGTCAGATTCCTTCCCCCAAAAGGCAAGCCAGCCTTCAGACGGCACTGGCAGGGTCCAGGGCTTTCTGGATTCTCAAAACACAATTCATGGCCCCTAGTGTCCCTTTCCAGACATCCTTACAGCCCCGTCAATTCCTCCTTTCCTAAATCTAGGCCTCACCTAGCGGAGGGGCAGTGGGGATGGATACTGCCCACCTCTCTACCTCCCCCAGCAGTCAGAGAGGGTTCAGCTGAATGTCATGGCTTTGGGGCTCTGGATGGAGTGAAGTCTGTGTGAGTTCTCACCAGAGCTGTGCTCCAGACTGCCCAAGAGGCCCCCAAAGTAATTTCTGTGGTGGCAGAGCTCTGTGTAGACCACAATCATTGGACTGTGGCCACACAGAGACCTCTGAGATAGCCCCCCCCGCTCCATGGGGAATCCAGGACACAGCAAATGTACCTGTGGCTCTCTCCACTCGTGGTTACCTTTGGCTAATGAAAGCACCAGAGATGGTGCTGGAATATTGTCTCAGACACCTCTCTCCACCTCGCTCATGTGTCTCCTTACTGTCCTCCCAACTCCTCCAGGAAGAGCAGACTCAGGGATGCAGGAAGGAAGCCAAGGAGAAGTCACCTCTCTCCATCCTGCCGCGCCCTATTTCAGAGACCTTTGGCAAGCTGGGGACCATGAACCTCTTTCTCTACCTGGAAATCAGAACATTTTTCCTCCTCAGATATTCTCCTCTCTCAGGTAGCAGAGATTAGACCAACCTTGTCATATCTGACCCAGGGGCAGATCCAGGTGTTGTCTTTGTCCTACTGAGCCTATAGCACTAGAGGGGGTCTGGGCTTAGAGAGGAAAGTGCCTCTTTACAGAAGCTCTGGGACCTGGAGTGAGGTGTGCACACTGTCAGCAGGAAATGGCCTTTTCTCTGAAGAAGCCATTGTTCTGCTTGCTTCTGAGCTATCAGAGTGAGGAGAGAAAAATCCCCAGGCTAGGGACAAAGGAAGGAGAGACAGTCACCCCAGTCCAGTGGCACTTCCTTCTCGCAAGGTGGAAACCTAAGCCCAGCTCCTACGGCATCCTAAGTTTCCACGGGTCTCAAGGGGAGTCAGGAAATGGCTGTTCTTCCAGAGGAATTAATTTTTATGACAGAGCTGTGTGTGGTTAGGGAGGTGGCAGTGTGGGCAAAACATGCAAACAGCAAGGGGGTGTGGCTTCCGCAAAAGGACAGTGATCCCTACCCTGCACCCCAGGAGTTTTGCAGCAAAAATTTGGTCCTCTGGGAGTAGCAAATTGACCACCATCTGCCTAGCCGCGCTCCTGGCCACCTTCCATGCTGCCTTGGCTCCCTGGCTCCCTGGCTTCCTTCTGTGCTCAGTTAGGTAACATCTGGCTGTGGCCTCAGGGGAAGGCTGGCCAAGGTCAGGCAGATAGAGGGATGTTTGCTCCATGGGTCTGAGCCTGGCTTGTCCTCTTATGTGCACAGTAGGGACCTGGAGAGGAGAGCCAGGGAAGGTGAGGGGTCCTACCCTGCAGGAAGCCTGCATGTGACATTGCACTGGGTGTGGGGGACAGCCCAGGTCTCTGATATTGTCCTCGCCTGACCACAGGCATGATGAGCCAGAGGGGCTTCTGGTTCTACTCCCCCGGGTCAGGTGCTCTGCAGGGAGCTGGACTGACTCAGCACCATTCCCCATACAAGGGGCCAAATTCTCCTTTTGGCCCCATGCTGATCGTTTAGCAAGTCTTTATGATGAGCCTCATTTTCTCCATCTGCGTGATGGGGATTAGCTGAAGCAGAGGTGGTCCCCACAGCTTGAGGGTCGACTTGTTCTGAGGGTGACTTGTTCTGCGGGTGCAGTAGCATCTGAAATCAGAGATAGCCAGCTCCTAAAATATCTGGGTTCCTGAGAGGCTCAGGGTGCCTTGGGGCATGGGAAAAGCGGCCCTACATCCACTGGTAGCTTTCCTGCTTCCTGGCCATGGTCAGCCTCTCCCTATGGATGGATGCCCAGGTCCCATCATAGCAGCGAGAAATCAGGGACTCGCTGCTATTAGAGAGGTACCCATGGGGAGTATGTGTGAGGAAATGGCTGGCCAAAGTCACACAGCTCTAACCCTCAGCTCAGAGCTCTAGCTGGCAACCCCCAAACAAAAGACAGAAGAGCTAAATGGAAATAATCCTAAAGTTTAGTCTTAGCGCCAAGAAGCTCAGAGTATTCCCTTCCATAAAGAATCTTGTAGAAGCCTTCCGATCACCTCACTGTCCATCAGGGGGACCTCTGGGCCTGGGAGGGGGTGAGACAAGGTCCAAGTGAGCTGGGACAAAGTTACTGTGTTTTCTTCACTATGCGGAGCTTCCCAGGAAACATGGATCTCATGGCCAAGGCCAGCCTTTGGATTCTGCAGCCCTCAGAAGCGAGACCAGGAGGGTGTCTCCTCAGGAAAGGGGAGCAACCCCCAGGCACAGCGCTTCGGCTTCGCCAGAGGCCGCAGGTCACAGGGTTGGCACTGACAGTGCTTTGGGGGGCAGGGATTAAACCCCATCTCTCCTGTCTGTGTGACCTTGAACTAGTACTTTCTCTACACAGCGAGAAAACAGAGATAAAGCATCTGCCCCAGCCCCTCACAGGCACTAGTTAGTCTGATGAGTACAGTGAAGACGAGTGTGTCGGGGGGGTGGAGGGCTATTGACCCTAAGAGCCTGAGAAGACCCCAGCATGCTGTCTCCCCACATGCTGTCTGGCCAAGCTCTGTTGTCAAGCTCTCTCAGCCTCTCTCTGTGCCTGGAAGCCAAGTACCGCATTCGGGAAGACAAGGAAATACAAATGCGCTAAATATCATGAGACGGTCAGACATACAACACCTGACAGTGGACCGACGAGACTGGCAGCGGTTTGTTCACAGCCTGGGGAGGGGTGCAGGGGGGACACTGCATGCCTTGCAGGGTCACATGGCGGCCACACCAGGGTTGCACTCAGGAGCTGCCCTTGGGAGCGGAGCAAACCAGCGGGGGCTGCGTAGTACAGGCTTTGCAGTGATAAGAGGGTGGGTGCCCCCTGATTCTTGTGGGAGGTTGTGATTGGCTCATTTGAATAATTTCTTGGGCTGGCAGGGAAGTGAACCCCATTAGCTGAAGACTGGGGAGGGTGCAACTGGGGGAACTAGCTGGGTGGGGAGCCTTTCCAGCTGGAAAGGGGGCATATCTAGAAGGAGCAGGGAACTCACAGTTAGGCTTTGGGGACGCAAAGATGTCAGGGCAGCCCTTGAAATTTTAGGCCTTATAAACAACGACTGAGGTCCTGTGCCCCATCTCATTTCATCCGCACGACACCCAGTAAGAGAGTTCCATTTCACAGATGAGGAAACTGAGGCTGGGTAACTAGCCAAGACCATCAGATCAAGCTTTGTGCCCTGGTCTCCTGACTCCATAGCTTATGCTCTCCTTGTGCTGTCCATCAGTGAGAACATCTACAAACTACAGCTACTTCTCAGACACAGTTTGTGGGGCTGGCCCAGGCAGCCCCACCATCTCCAGATGCCCCAGGAAAACCCTTTACATGTTCAGGACAGGATTCTCTGCAGCTTTGCTTCTGGTTGGGTTGTAACCAGGGAGAAGCAAAAGCCCTCTATGGCTCCTCTTTTTTTTTTTTTTCTTGCGGTACGCGGGCCTCTCACTGTTGTGGCCTCTCCCGTTGCGGAGCACAGGCTCCAGACGCGCAGGCTCAGTGGCCATGGCTCACGGGCCCAGCCACTCCGCGGCATGTGGGACCTTCCCGGACCAGGGCACGACGTCCGCTGCATCGGCAGGCGGACTCTCAACCACTGCGCCACCAGGGAAGCCCCTATGGCTCCTTTTGATCCTAGACTGTGGAGCTGGGGAGGGGATTTGCACATAAAGCCATTGGCATTTCTCTTCTGATGGTCAGGCTGGGGACAAGGTGTGGGGCTGAGCTGACCACACTGAGGGGGGAGACCTGGCCGTCAGCCCAGCTCCTCACCCACTGTGTGGCTTCCGTCAGACTTGTCCTTCTCTGGGCTCAGACTTCTCAGCAGGAACCAGAGGGGGTTGGCTGAACTTGAAAGCTCTTTCAGTTTTGTTGTGCTGCAAACCTCAAAGACTCTGTGGAATGCAAAGCTCCATCCTTGCAGGTAGAGACATTTTTTTTAATGTTATCTTTTTAAATTAAATTTACTTATTTAGTTAGTTAGTTAGTTATTGGCTATATTGGGTCTTCGTTGCTGCGCTTGGGCTTTTTCTCGTTGCGGCGAGCGGGGGCTACTCTTCGCTGCGGTGTGCGGGCTTCTCATTGCGGTGGCTTCTCTTGTTGCGGAGCACAGGCTCTAGGCACGTGGGTTCAGTAGCTGTGGCTTGCGGGCTCTAGAGCGCAGGCCCAGTAGTTGTGGTGCATAAGCTTAGTTGCTCCACGGCATGTGGGATCTTCCCGGACCAGGTCTCGAACCCGTGTTCCCTACATTGGCAGGCGGATTCTTACCCTCTGAGTCACCAGGGAAGCTCCTGGTAGAAGCATTTGAAGGCAGGTGGCAGGAGGGCATTTTTGTTCCCTTAGAGTTGGGGAGAGTTACGGTGACTTAGTTCCTTGGGGTGAATAGATGCTGGGATGCTGGAAGTCAAGACCCTCCCCCAGTCCTTAGCCCAACCAGGGTCTCATGTGCCTCAGGGAATTGGCTGGGCTTTTTCTGGAAGAGGCCTATTTCCAGAAGATGTTCTAGGGACAGAAGAGTTTGTGTAATTTAGTTTTTGAGAAAACCAAAAAAGTAAGCTGTCTGGTTTTCAGAAACCGGAAGCCTCCAGCCCAGACCCAGCCCAGCCAGACAGGCCTTTCCATCCAGGCCTGTCTCACAGGAGTCCTTGCTGTTCCTTTTAACTCCTCCTTCCTTTCCTGGCGGGTTGCTGGATTTATCAAATAAGCATGCAGGATGCCCAGTTAAATTCTAATTTCAGATAAATACAGGCAATTTCAAGATTCCCTGGAACCGGGGGCCAAGAACCTGTACCTAGCTCTTCTTCACACCTTGAGGCTCTGGGTTTTCTGCTGCTTCCAGAGATAGGAGTGTGCCAGCTCGGTCCACGGCCTTTGTATATGCATATATGATGCTGATAAAATAGAAAGTAATAATAACAGAAGCCAAGGAAGCTGAGCCCAAGCTCAGGCAGCCAGAGGTGGGACGTGCTGGTAGGATGCCAGTCTTGAACCTACTTTTTCTGTTCCTTTTGTACCCTTCTTGCAGCAGCTGCATAGATTTGCAGAGACAGCTCATCAGAGAGGAGCTCGGTGCAAACCCGCAGGCTCCTTGCTATGGGTCAGGTGGCAGCGCCGCGGTGTGTACAGAGAACAGCGGGTGCGCCCTGTCACTGAGCAGGGCCAACCAGCCCACTGTGCAGCATCCAGGCTGCAGGCCAGAATGCTTTGCAGGGGTTGCGTTTGATTCCGCCTCTCAGTCTGCCTATGAGTGCAGGTCCTTGTGACATCCCCTCTGGTGGCCTGGGCTGCTACCAAACCATCTGCTTCCTAGCTGGGCCTGACAGAGACTTCCCTCGGCGATGGGCCTCAGAAGCCAAGCTGATAGGTGGGGACGCAAGTGGTGACCACATATTAGAGACGTGCAGACAGGCTCCTGCGTGGGCAGCTTTCCCAGTTCCATTCCCCATTCCATTCCAGAAGGCTTAAAATTAAAAATTGGGGTAAGGAGGGCGTGTATTTTTAATCGTATTTCAGTGATGAGGCTAAATTAACCTCTCCAAAATTGTACATAACTGGAGAGCCAAGACTGGGGTCTGATTTCACACCTATTCTGTATCCTGGACACTTTATCCCTCAAACCTGCAGCCATTCCTCAGAGCCAGAGCCTGAAAACAATGAATTGCAACACTGACTGCATATTAGAATCACCCGGGGGCTTTAAAAACATTCAGGTCCAAACCCCAGAGATTCTGATTTAACTGATCTGGGTGGGGCCCAGCCTTCAGTAGGTGATTAAAAGCTCCCCAGATGATTCTAATGAGCACCCAGGGCTGTGATTCATCACAGGCAAAGTCAGAGGTGGCACAGGTTAGGAGTTCCCCAACTTTTCTGCACATGAAATCACCTGGGAATCTTTAATAATACTGCCACCTGGCTCTCTTCCCCAGGCATTCTGGTCTAGTGTGGCATGCACCCTGGGCATCAGGATTTTTTAAAGCTCTCCAGATGATTCTACTATTCAACAAGTTTGGAAACCATTGGCATAGGATAGGGCCTGGCTTCTCTGAGTGTGGTCTGTCCACAGCAGCATCAAGATCACCTAGGAGCTTGTTAGAAATGCAGGGTTGGACTTCCCTGGTGGCGCAGTGATTAAGAATCTGCCTGCCAATGCAGGGGACAAAGGTTCGAGCCCTGATCCAGGAAGATCCCACATGCCGCGGAGCAACTAAGCCCATGCGCCACAACTACTGAGCCTGCGCTCTAGAGCCCACGAGCCGCAACTACTGAAGCCCGCGAGCCACAACTACTGAAGCCTGTGCGCCTAGAGCCTGTGCTCTGCAACAAGAAAAGCCACTGCAATGAGAAGTCAGCACACCTCAACGAAGAGTAGCCCCTGCTCGCTGCAACTAGAGAAGGCCCGTGAGCAGCAACAAAGAACCAACACAGCCATAAATAAATAAATAAATAGATAGATAGATAAATAAATTTAAAAATTTTAAAAATTAAAAAAAAAGAAATGCAGGATTTCAGGCCCCACTCTGGACCTGCTGAATCAGAATCTGCATTTAACAAGATTTCCAGGTAAATTGTATGCACGTTCAAAGTTGCCTAGGGAATGATGAAGAGGCAGACGAGGGCATAATTTTTTTAATCAACCCATCGGCTCATTCATTTATTCAGTCATTATACTGATAATCACAGAGTGCTGGCTGTGTGTTAGCACTGTACCAGGCGCTGTTTATTCAAAGATGAATAAGGCTAAGGGTGCAGTGAGAACAAAACTGTCAGAACATGAGGGTGATGCCAGCATCTATAGTAGCGGAAAGGACATACTGTGTGAGAGAGAACAAGGACTGGTGCCCTTTACTCTCTGGAGAGCAAAGGTTCGTCTTACAGGGCAGGTGTGTTCAAGGGTTATGGAGGCTCAGGATGGCTGCTGTAAAGGTGGGTGGGCAGGATGGAGAAGGGGTTCTGTGCCCTCCAAGGAGCCTCAGCTTTAGCTGTGGACAATGAGGTCCCTATGGAGGCCATAGGTAAGACAGAGGAGAATGTCCTGACTCAGATGGGTCTTCTAAAGAGAGCTGTGAAAGATTAAGTGGAAAGGCTGGAATGGAAGGAGTCTGGTGGCCATGGAGACCAACTGGGACACTTAGAAAGAGGTCCAATGATGAGGGGGTGGCCGAAGGGATGGAGAAGAGAACCAGGTTTGGGAGAGAGCTCTGAGCGAGGATCGGTAGGACTTAGGGACATATTGCATGCTGGCTGGAAAGGAGAGAAGTTGAACATGACTCCTGGGTGTGCAGTTTAGGCAACCAGGTGGAGGTGGCACCATTCAGTGGGGTGAAGATCCCAGGAAGCTGAGCAAGTTTGGACAGGTTGAGAGGAAGCTTTGTGTTTGGGACTGGAGCTAAGGAGAGAGGTTGAGGCTGGCTGGAGATCAGGGAGTCAACAGCATCCAAGGGTTGTTGAAGCCATAGGAGTGGGTGAGATAATCTAAAGATGGAAAGGAAGGGGAGAGGGATAGACAGAATAGTGGGGCCTTACCATTTAAGGGGAGATGGGAGGAGGAGAAAAGGAGGGGGATGGGAAAGAGGGTGGAGAAGTGGGAAGGAGCCAGTAAAGACAGGCTGGCAAGAATGGGTCAGAAAAGGAAAAAGAGCATTAAGATAGAGGATGCCTGAAAATCACAAGACATTCAGGAAACGGAGTCTCGTTCATGGAGTAAAATACTGCAGAGAATTTTGGAGATGAAGATTGAAAGCTGGATTTGGTCATTAGATCACTAGTGACCCAGTGGTCGCAGTGGTGTGTGGGTAGAGGGACCAGATTGTAGTGGGCCTGGGGTATTGAGAAAGAAGACACAGAAAGTGTAGATTCATCTTCAACGTTGGTGGGAAGAGAGAGGGGAAACAGAGAGGTAGTTTAGAAAAGAAGTAGGACAAAAGGGTTTCTGTATCCTGTTTAGGTTGGAGAAGATGAGCCCATTTCTGAGCTAAGAGGAAAGAGTTAAAATTGGTTAAAGATACAGGGGGGCTTCCCTGGTGGCTCAGTGGTTGAGAGTCCGCCTGCCGATGCAGGGGACACGGGTTCGTGCCCCAGTCCGGGAAGATCCCACATGCCGCGGAGCGGCTGGGCCCGTGAGCCATGGCCGCTGAGCCTGCGCGTCCGGAGCCTGTGCTCCGCAACGGGAGAGGCCACAACAGTGAGAGGCCCGCGTATCGAAAAAAAAAAAAAAAAAAGATACAGGGGGAGAGAAGATAACTATCACCAGCTGGGAGGAGAAGATGAGATTCAGAACAGAAAGAGAGGAATTCATCCTGAAGAGGAGAGGGATGTTAAAGTAGCCCCCATCAATGTTCTCTGTGTTCTCTGGCTGGAGCAAGTCATCTGCGGACAGCCAGGAGGAAGCTGTGGGCTGAGCAGCCGCAGGAGCCACGAGAGGTTCCGGGAGCAGAAGAGATAGAGCCAGCCAGGTGGGAGATCCCCAGCTGCAGGGACCCCAGCAGCCTGCACTGCACTGCATTTTTTTTCCAGCCACAGTGGCCCAGGAGGTGAGGAGTATAAACGTGCTGTTTTCCTTCAGGTTTGGGGATTGGCTAACCTGAGGGGCAAGTAAGCAAGGGCACCCAGGGTTCTGTGAAGAACACCATCAATGCCATCATTTTAGGTCAAGTTTTCCTGCCATTCTCATGAAGGTCAAATGCAGGGGCAACACCCATTCAGTGAGCCTCCTTCATGGGGCTGGAGGCTAATGGGACTGCCAGTACCTTGGCTGAGCCAGATATGTTTGGAAAGAGGAAGCCCCTACAGATGCATGAGGCAGAAGCAACTCTGTGTCACCCAGCCCCAGTGGCTCTAGAGATGGGAATACCAGACTCATCTGCCCTCCTGCTGACTCTCCAGCTCCTGAGGGAATCAGAGGGTCCTAAAAGGGCTGGAAGGAACCTTAGCAATCACCCAGTCCAATGGTTTGGCAGCAGTGACCCCTGGGGATATTTTGGAAATACGGGGAGGGGGGAGATTTTTGATTGTCACAATGACTAGAGGAATGCTACTGACACTTAGTATTAATGCACGAGACAGTCCTGCATGGAAAAGACAAGAAAAGGTTTGTCCCACTGTCCATGGCTTTCAAATACCTTGCCAAGCAGCGGAAAACTGTCCACAATTATCTTTGGACTCTGGCCTACATATAAACATAGTTGAGTTTGCTAGGAATGTTTCTGTCTATAAACCAAGGGAGGTTGTACTTCAGAACGTCGCTAAGAGCTGTGTATTAGTTTGGAAAATCACCTCTCTGAGAGCAAAGATCCCACAGTCACTGAGCCACTGACATAACATACCTGTGTCCATCAGCATTTGCACCTCTCACATTCATGTTGCTTCTACACATAGATGCAAGCCTCTCACAGTTTCATCCTATTATGCATTACCATGCTTGAGCATTTACATGCTGAAACACATATTCCTATATTATAATTGTGTCATTCTAATTTTTATATGTCAGGGAATTGTATGGATTTTTTATTGAATGAAAGATTCTTTAAATTCTATAGTGCTTTACAATTTTCAAAAGTTTCACACACATGATTTCATGTAATCCCATAGTAACCCTTTTTTCCCCACCCCAATATTGCCCCTCCCACTTTTCCCTCTCCCCAGTGGTAACCACTAGTTTGTTCTCTATATATGAATCTGCTTGTTTTTTCTTATATTCACTAGTTTGTTGTATTTTTTTAGATTCCACCTATAAGTGACACCATACAATATTTGTCTTTCCTTGTCTGACTTACTACACTTAACATAATGCCCTCCAAGTCCATCCACATCGCTGCAAATTTTATTCTTTTTTATGGCTTAGTAATATTCCATTGTGTGTGTGTGTGTGTGTGTGTGTGTGTGTGTGTGTGTGTGTGTATGTACACTACATGTTCTTTATCCATTCATCTGTTGATGGACAGTTAGGTTGCTTCCATACCTTGGCAATTGTAAATAATGCTGCTATGAATGTTGGTGTGCATGTATCTTTTTGAATTAGTGTTTTTGTTTTTTCAGATGTATACCCATGAGTGGAATTGCTGGGTCATATGGTAGTTCTATTTTTAGTTTTTTGAGAAACCTCCATACTGCTTTCCACAGTGGCTGCAACAATTTACATTGTATTGATTTTTAAAAAATATTTTAAAAGTAGGTTTTAATCTCTATTATTTTATTTCAGCATAATAAAGAGGATACTCTCAACCATTTGCTATAAAAGAGGGTGTTTTAACTCCAGTAGATTTAGAAAAGAGTCGAGTCTAATCTCTCAACGAGTGAATTCTCTCTACAGAAACTCTAATGGCTAGTTGTCCAGATCTGCTTGACCATTTCCAGGGCAGGGAATTCATCCCCTCTCCAGTAGTCTGTTCCATCGTCAGGCAGCTGGCTGAGCTGAGAAATGAAGAGATGGCTTGCATATAAGGAGCTGAACCTGTCATTGAATAACTTCCCCCTTCACTAGTTCTACTCTGTCCTCCGAGGCCACTTCGAAAGTGTCAATCCTTCTGCATGAGATCTCTCTGATATTTGTATGTGGCCAGAAACCCTGTGTATATCCCCTCTGCCCCCTGCTCACTGTCTTCTCTTCTCCAGACAGAATGTCTGCAGGCCCCTCATCATTCTGTACATGACATGATTTTTGTGCCCCTTTGTTATCTTGGCCAAGCAGACACTGTATTAAGCATGAGGGCTTCAGAGAGACCAGCAGGTTCCATTCTGTTCAGAGGATACTTCACAGACTGCTGACCTACGCCATTCACTGTGCTCAGCTCTGGGCACACAAAGATGATTGAGAAACAGGTATTGTCCCTGGGAGCTCAGCCAATGGTGAAATAGTCACATGAAATGACACACAGAACATACTCTTATCTCCCTTCTCTCCCAAGGCCCCTCTAGACTTATAGGAAGGGGTTATTCTTTTTTAAAGAAAAATACTATGATGAGGAGAGGCCATCAGCAGATAAGAGGTTTCCACAAATTTTTAGAAGAGTAAGAGCAGGTGGAGGTATGGAACAGTTGCGTAGCAGAGTGGAGGAAGAATCGGCTTAGAAAGCTCAGAGAAGGGGATGTGGAAGAGAAGGGACTTATTCACTCCTGAGAACTGGTCCCCGCAGGGCCGGCAGTGGCAGAAAGCAAGAGTGAGATCTGGTATCAGAGTAGGGAGATTATTTGAAAGTCCGCTTATGTAACTGTCAACCTGCACCACCAAACAAATATTTACAGCCAGGGTTCTAACCCTCAGCCACATGATTGGAGGTTTCTTCTCAGGAAAATGGAGTGGCCCCAGAAAACAGACATGTGAGGGTCCCCACATAATAGCTGGCTCCCACTGAGAACCCAAAAGCCAAACTCAGCTACTGAGAAAACCCCACCCAAGCACACAGAACTCCCAAATGGCATTTCAGTGTCTTATTTTTCAACATACGAATAGATACAGCCAAAGATAATCCACCCCCAAGGAGAGTCTCCGACATGAGACTGAGGGAAACACAGGGAAAGAAGACCCCTGAGAAAATCGAAATAACATAAGGAACAGAAAAGAATTCAAACAAAACAAACACAGCCTCTAATTAATGTCCACAGAGACAGTACCAAACGGGAAAACTCAGAGGACAAGAAAGTGCTCATGGAAATTAAAACATTGTAAGAGTGCTGCCAAAATAAAATATTCAGTTGAATTAAAGATAAGATTAAGGAAATTTCCTGGAAAGCAGAAGATAGAAATTCAATAGTGTTGGAAGATGAAGTTGAGGAAATAACCCAGAAACAGAATAACAAGACAGTTGGAAAAGAAATAGAAATGAAAAGAGAATCAATCTGGTAGGTTCACATGGGACTAATAGGAGTTCTAGAAAGAGAGAACAAAGAACATTGAGGGGAGGAAACAATCAAATCAATAATACAAGAAAATTATCAGCTCTGAAGTTTAGAGGTCTTTACAGAGTTCCCAAGTCCATACAGGACAAAGAGTAAAATCAGCAGTGTATGTCAACCTAAAATTTCAGTATATCAGGGAAAAAGAGAATAACCCAAAAACATCCAGAGAGAAAATATCAATATAAAATCCCTGTGAACATTACAGAGGCATGAGAATTCTTAATGGCAACACCAGACTCTAAAATGCAGAGAAATCAGACCTTCAAAATTCAGAGGAAAGGGAATTTCAACCCAGAATTCAATACACGACAATTTATCATCATCTAGTATAGAATAAAGACTTATTTTAGATTATATAAGAACTCAACACACCATTTAAGGAAGTTATTAATAATGTACTCCACAAAATAAAGGCGGAAGCCAAGAAAGGTGGACAGGAAATTCCAGAAGCAGTGGCTCCCATCTGGAGAGCAGCTGGGAGATGTCCCAGGCCGATAGGTGAGCCCAGGGAGATGCCATCTAGTTGGGAGCCCAAGGAGAAAGGGCTCATGACAGGGGGTTTCCCAAAGAAAGTACCTGAGGTGCCAGAGCTTCTGAATAAAGCATGGAGGATTGTTTGAAGGAGATCATGGCAAAAATAAAATAGAGACAATTAGAAAGTCCTGGTAAAGCAAAAACCTACACACACAAAACTTAAACCTTGTACCCTAATTGATTCTGCAATGGCCATGTTTACATTGTCACAATAATATAAACACTAATTAACCAAAGATGGTGATACAACAGGAAAGGCAAGGCATGGGCAGTGTAATATAAGTGAACCCTCATCTGTTATATAAGAAGTATAGATGAGGGTGAGCATATTTTCATATACTCATGAGCCATTTTTATTTCCTCTTCTGTTTTGTGTTTTGGTTATTTTTCTATTTCTATTTATTTCAAACCAAATTCATCATATAGCTTACTGATAAAACCAAAGAAGGATTCCCATTAGGGTAAGGAGTAGTTAGATGAAGTATTAACTAAAGCAGTTAAATAAGAGACAGAAATGAAGCACCAAATTAGAAAACAGGAAGTAAAATTGTATCATTACTGTAAAATGATATGATTGCATAACTTGAAAACCCAAGAGAATCAATGGAAAAAATTGCAAATAGTAAGAATTCTGTAGGATTGAAGATGCAAAAGTAATATGACAAATTAACAGCATTCCTATATAAAATGAACAGAAGTTTAAAAATACAGTGGAGGGGAAAACCAATTGTAATAGCAATAAAGGGTAAGGCCCATTATGAAGAATTCTGAAGCATTGTTGAGGAACATAACAGATCAACTCATCAAATGGAGATGAAAAACTTCTTGGGTTGGAAAATGTTGATCCTAAGTATAACGTTGTTAATTCTTCCTAAATTATGCTTTACACTTAAATATCTGGATAATACCTAGATAATTTTTTTTCTTGAAACCAGACAAACTTATTCTCAAGTTCATATGGAAAAATAAACATGCATGAATAATCAGGAAATTCTTATAAAGAGGAGTCATGAGAAGAGCGCAGCTCTACCCTATGCAAAAACATAATTAAAATAGAGAGGTACTGGAGAATATTTGGTCAGATCAATACAACAGAATAAAGAGCTCAGAAATAGACACAAATTTATATGGGCACTAAAATAAATAGGTCTGGGCACAGCTGGAGACATATCTGGGGAAAAAGTTGACTCCTACTTCTTTACTTCAAAATAATGGAACAAATATATAAAAGTTAAAACTGAAGCCATAAAAGTACTAGAAGAAAATATGGAGCATTAAAAAATATATATATTTATAAATATATATATATATAATATATATATGATCTTGGAATAGGGGAGAACTGTGTGCTCATGAAGCAATTCAACAAAAGACTGGCTAAATCAACTATTTAAAAATATACATCTGAAAAAAATATATATACATATACATCTGGGGACTTCCCTGGTGGTGCAGTGGTTAAGACTCCGCTCTCCTAATGCAGGGGGCCCAGGTTCGATACCTGGTCAGGGAACTAGATCCCACATGCATGCCACAGCTAAGAGTTCGCATGCCACAACTAAGGAGCCAGCAAGCTGCAACTAAGGAGCCCATGAGCCGCAACTAAGGAGCTCCCCACCACAACTAAGGAGCCTGCCTGCTGCAACTAAAACCCGATGCAACCAAATAAATAAATAAGTATTAAAAACAAACAAAAAACCCCCACTCTTCCCCTTCCCCTTCCTCAAAAAAAAATATATTTATATATACATCTGCATTGGAAAAAAGCACATATAGACAAGATCAAATAACAAATGATAAATTGCTACAAGATACTTGCAGACATATATGGCAGACAAATGTCTACTTTTTTCTATAGAAAGAATCACTACAAATCAATATAAAAAATGAAAAATACAATTGAAAAATGGACAAAGGATGTGAATAAAGTTCAGAGATAAAGAAAAATTCATTGCTCTTGCACAGATAAAACGATGCTCAACCTTATAATGAGGGAACTGCAAGTGAAGATTGCAATGAGATGTCATTTTTCACCCATCAAAACTCAACAAAGATCAAAAATAGAATAGTGTATTGGCAAGGATGGGGGGCATTCATGCATTATTGGTGGGAGACTAAATTGGTATAAGCCAAGATCTACTGTCAAGTGGAAAAGGCAAGGATAGAACAGTGTGTACAGCATGCTACCTACCACTTCCATTTAAAAAGGTAAACACACATATTTTGTGTAGATATAGAGGAGCTCTGGAAGAAAGCACAACACACTCCTTTCTTCCTTCCTTCCTTCCTTCCCTCCCTCCCTCCCTCCCTTCCTTCTTTCCTTCCTTCCTTCCTCCTTTTCTTTCTTCCTTTTTAAAAAAATAGAAATAATTTTATTTTTTCTAATTATAAAAGTAATATTTGCTTCTCATAATAAAAGAATCTGAAAAATACAGAAAAATGTTAAAAAGAAAGCAAAACCATCTTCAGTCTTATCACTCAGAAAAATCACAGTTAACATTTTGGCGTATATTCTTTCAGATATTTTTCCTGATATATATTTTTTGAAATGGCATCCTAGCTTGCACACTATTTTCAATCTGATTTTTTTCTCATTCAACAGCATCTCTGTCTTCCTATTTGAATGGGCAAAATTTATACTGCTTTCTAAGAGAAACGTATGTATTAAGGACATTTATCTTTGTGTGTCATATCACAAATATTTTCCTAGTTTGGATTTTTAATTTGTATGAGGTTGAAAACTTTTTATTTGGGGGAATTTTCAAACATATATAAAAAGAAGGGAGAATAGTGCAATTAGCCTCTGCATATCCATCACCCAGCTTCAACCATTATCAAAATATAGCAAATTTTGTTTCACCTATATCCCTCCAACTTCCCTCCTATTATTTTGAAGCAAATCCCGTATATCATAACATTTTATCTGTAAATATTTTGGCAATATAGTGTCTTTGACATATGGAAAATTTCATTGTTTCAGTAAATCTAATCAAATCAGAAGAAAATAGTCTTCATAAAATCCCAGCACGATTTCTTTTTTTTTCAGTTTCTAATAGTATTTATGTATTTATGTATTTATTTATTTTTAACATCTTTATTGGAGTATAATTGCTTTACAATGGTGTGTTAGTTTCTGCTTTATAACAAAGTGTATCAGCTATACGTATACATATATCCCCATATCCCCTCCCTCTTGCGTCTCCCTCCCACCTTCCCTATCCCACCCCTCTAGGTGGTCACAAAGCACCAAGCTGATCTCCCTGTGCTATGTGGCTGCTTCCCACTAGCTATCTATTTTACATTTGTTAGTGTATATACATCCATGCCACTCTCTCATTTCGTCCCAGCTTACCCTTCCCCCTCCCCATGTCCTCAAGTCCATTCACTACGTCTGCATCTTTATTCCTGTCCTGCCCCTAGGTTCTTCAGAACCTTTTTTTTTTTTTAGATTCCATATATGTGTGTGTTAGTATACGGTATTTGTTTTTCTCTTTCTGAGTTACTTCACTCTGTATGACAGGCTCTAGGTCCATCCACCTCACTGCAAATAACTCAGTTTTGTTTCTCTTTATGGCTGAGTAATATTTTATTGTATATATGCGAGCACGATTTCTTGAACAGCATATTCTTTCCCCCACTGTCTCGAAATGCCAGTTGGATTTTCTGTTCTGTTCCTTTGATCCATCTGTTGACTCTGACACCAATACTTTACTGCTGCAATTACTATAGGTTTAAAATATATTTGTTCATATTTGATATGACAAGCATCAGGAGATGCTCTAATTCAGTCTTTTTTTCTCAAAAAATTTCTTATGTATTTCTTCACATTTATTCATCCAGATTAATGTCAGATTTATTCTATCAACTTCAACTCAAAAACTCAATTGAGATTTTGATTGCGTTTATGGGAAATTCATGATGAATTTGGGGAAGATTGACATTTTTACAATATCAAGTCTTCTTACCTTAAAACCGAGTATGGCCCTCTATTCATTTGAATTGTTCAGTAAAATGTGAGAGCTTTTCTTTATAAGGTCCTGCACTCTTCCTGTTAAGATTTTTTCCCTGATGTTTTATATTTTGGTTGCTATTGTGGATGCAACCCTTTTTCCCATTATATTTTCTAACTGGTTGTTACCATTATGTAGAAAATCTAATATATTTTTCTATATTTCTTTTGTAACTACCTTAATCAACTTATTAATTATAATAATTTTCACTTGATCCTTGGATTTTCTATGAAGTTCATCAGGCTTTTGACTCTTCCTTTCCAATAATTATATCACTTTTTCTTTTTCTTTTATGATGGCATTGACTAGAACTTATTTCCATACAATCTTTCATGACAGCTTGAATCAAGGACATCTTTGCATAGTTACAAGATAATGTTTTATCTTTAAGCATGACATTAGTTCCTGGTTTAGACTTGTACTTTATCCCTTTTGGAATTATCACTCTATTCCAAGTTTACTCTGGGGATTTATTTTAATGTATACTATATTTTTTCAAATGCCTTTTGGGCATCTGTCAAATGGCCGTATGATTTTTCTCCTTTAATCTCTATTCCTGAGACAAGTTGCACTGAGAGATTTGTTAAGGTTGACAGTCTTTGAATTCCTGCAATAAACTTCACTTTGTCATTTATACTATTATATTTATTACTCTTCTGCTGGATTCAGTTTATAGTATTTTTTTCCCATTAATGTTGGTGTATGAGACTACAGATTACTCTTTCAGAAGCTTAGCTGAGAAGGGGAAGAAAGAGAGAACCAAAGCTATAGAGACTCAGAATGAAGGAAGTATGTATTTTGAGCATACTTCCTCAGAGTATGAATAGGTTTGTGGGGACATGTCCAGGGGAGAGGAAACACTTGAGGACGTAAGAGAAAGAGGACATAACTGATGGAACAGGAGCCTGTGGAGAGAGCAGACAGTGGAACCAACACACCAGGGGCCGGGGGGTCATGAGCAGGACGAGGGGCAGCCCACGCTGAGACTGGAGGGGAAGAGTCCAGGACAGGTGAGAGAGGCCACATCAGTTGGGGCCGGTCATGGTTGGAGGCCTCAGTTGCCATGGCGTCAAGGAAGCACAGTTATCCTCCCGTGTTAGTGGGTGAGGGCTGGAGGCATGTAGTGGAAGTTAAGAGAGCTGCTGAGAGAAATGAGGCAAATCAAAGGATTGTCATGGATGCCAGGCCACACTGAGGTTGGAGACCTTGGCTTGGGGGGGCTTCAGTTTGCAAGATGATGTAATTATTTTTTCTAGGAGCGCTATGGGCGTGGAAAGGGACTGTGGGCCCAATGCGGTGTTGGCGTTCTGATGGGTAAATGTGGAAGGCAGCTGGTGGAGCTGTGGACCTGGCAGGTCCCACACGTTGGCAACAGGGGTCATGAGGAACTGAGAGGATACACACGACACAGCAGGCCTCTCGGAGAGCACAGATTGTCTTTTTTTTTTCTTTTTTGCGGTACGCGGGCCTCTCACTGTTGTGGCCTCTCCCTTTGCAGAGCACAGGCTCCGGACGCGCAGGCCCAGCCGCTCGGCGGCATGTGGGATCTTCCCGGACCGGGGCACGAACCCGTGTCCCCTGCATCGGCAGACGGACTCTCAACCACTGCGCCACCAGGGAAGCCCACAGGTTGTCTTTCTTAAAGCGTCCACCTTGAGGCAAAATTTTCCATTTTTGCCCTGACACAAAACAAACAGAATGCACCATGGCTTAAGCCAGATAACTTATGCAACTGATTTCATGCTCTGTCACGTTTCTGACAGTTACAAAAAGTCTGTGCTTGTGTTGGGACCACAGGAAGTGTGTTCTACTGTGAGGGAAACGCTGAGAGGAGGGAGTGGTTCAGGTGATCTGGCCAGCAGATCCAGCTGGCCTGGTCCACTGGGAGAAAGGGGGCTGGTGGAGACAGGGTGGCTGGGAGCTGGCTAAGGGTGTGAGTGCCTGAAGGGAGCTAGAGGTGACCGACCTGGAGAGCAGGAGGCCCAAGGCCCCGAGGCTGGCCTGTTGAGTGGGCATTCTACCTGGATCTTGAGGTCACCCCCAAATGATGCTGAGAGAGACAGGGAGACAGTAAGCTGGACATAGGTTTCAGTGAGTGTGGAGGAGTGTCCAGGGAGTTGGGAGGATAGCACTGAGGAGGGGAGGTGGGTGTGCCTGGAAGGTAGGCCCTGCAGAGGAGGAGCAGGTATGTTTGGAAAGTTGCAGTGGGGAGCGAGAAGAATGCTGACTCGCCTTGGGCCCCGCGATGGAGCCTGGGAGGCCCAGAGAGGGGAGTGGCCCACTGGAGACCATCCCTCACCCCCACCCCCACCCACCCAGCTAACAAGCAGCAGGGCTGGGATACACACCCGGGTCTGTGGCTCCCTGAGGGACAGCAGGCAGACTTCTGGGTGAGGGTGTGACCTGTAGGCACTGCCGTCCCCATCCTGCAAGACCCCGTCAGAGCTGAGCCCAGAGGCCTCCCCTGGCACTCCCTGCTGAAGGTGGCCTCTGGGTGGCTTGGCTAAAGGTGTCCAACCCCAGTAATAAAGATGCAGACATAGAGAATGGACTTGAGGACACAGGGAGGGGGAAGGGTAAGCTGGGACGAAGTGAGAGAGTAGCATGGACATATATACACTACCAAATGTAAAATAGATAGACAGTAGGAAGCAGCCGCATAGCACAGGGAGATCAGCTTGGTGCTCTGTGACCACCTAGAGGGGTGGGAGAGGGAGGGTGAGAGGGAGATGCAAGAGGGAGGAGATATGGGGATATGTGTATATGTAGAGCTGATGCGCTTTGTTATAAAGCAGAAACTAACTCACCACTGTAAAGCAATTATACTCCAATAAAGTTGTTAAAAAAAAAAAAAAGTGTCCAACCCTGAATGTGCCCAGGCAACCAGGGAGCACAAGGTTGGAGCACCCTTCTAGGACCCAGGGGCTCTGCCTCCATATCAGAGTGGCCCAACCTGTCTCCCCTTCCTGGTGCATTCTTTTCGGGCTGCCCCCTCCTGGATGAAAGAGGATGCAGTGCGTATGGGATTTGGCCCCGGATGGAAAGGGTTTACATCTGACTGTAGCTATTGCGGGCTCTGGAACCTTGGGCAGGCCGCCATCTAAGTTTTAGACCTATTACCTGCAAAAAGGGGATGCAGGACTTAATCTAGCATGTATGTTTCCCTTGCTAGCTGCTGTTATGATGAAAGGAAAGAGTCCATGTGTCACCGGTTGAGTTCTCCATGTTCTCCCAGAAGCTGACTCCAGGAGGGCGAGTAACAGACTGGACGTTTATTAGGGAGCACTCTCAAGATCAGCACCCACTGGGGAGGGGAGGAGCCCTGCAGAACCGCCGAGTCAGTTAACTCCTGTGGTTTGCCTTGGGAAGGAGAGGGCAATAGGCAAGGTGCCCTCCTCAGTCAAGGACGGTTCCAGAAGAGGGATGGGGACTGTCAGGGTGGCAGCACTCCCTGCAGCTGGGAGAATAAGTCTTTCAGTTGTAAAGCCAGTCCTGGGCTCAGCCCCTGCATGGATTGGTTGATCTGGGGGAACCATGAACCCCCTAATATCATGAGAAAAGTCGGTATCCTTTCTAAGTTGAGAGTCTACTTTTTTTTTTTTTTTTTTTTTTTTTTTTTTGTGGTACGCGGGCCTCTCACTGTCGTGGCCTCTCCCGTTGCGGAGCACAGGCTCCGGACGCGCAGGCTCAGCAGCCATGGCTCACGGGCCCAGCCGCTCCGCGGCATATGGGATCCTCCCAGACCGGGGCACGAACCCGTATCCCCTGCATCGGCAGGCGGACTCTCAACCACTGCGCCACCAGGGAGGCCCGAGAGTCTACTTTTTATCAGCTCCCCAAAAGGGTCTCTGACCCTAGTTTTTAGGAACGATTACTTTAGGGTCACATTCTAAGTGGAGAAGGGGGTCTCCTTGACCTTCTCCCTCTACAGTCCGCCTCTCCCCACCTGGTCATGTCTGGAAAGCTCCTTCTAGGTGTAGTGGTTAATAGGGAGATGTTGGTGCCAGACTCACTGCCTGGGTTCAAATCCTGACTCTGCCCCCTGCTGGCTGTGGCACCTTGGGGGATTTTCTTCTGTAACAGTGGGGGAAAAAATAGCCCCTATGTCACAGATAGCCGTGTGGACAAATGTCAGTGCCTAGAGCAGCGCCTGCTCTTGTCTAAGTGTGAGCTACTGTGTGAAGGGATCATGATTTGCACCACACTTTCTGGGATTTGAACTCCGTCAACCTCCTTTCTCACCACGTTGAAACATCATTTACCATATCCTCTGTTTCTCTTCAGAATGTGCTGGTATTTTTTGAGGGGCTTCCAAGGGGCTCCACCTGAGTCCTTGGCTCCATACCTGCTTGACTCCTTCAGAAATCTTACCTGCTTTCTCTTCTGTCTTCCGTCATTTTCCCTAAGCCATGTGCCCCTTCCCCGTGACCTGTAAACAGCAACAGCTTCCTTCACCCAACACCCTCCTCAGCCGCTTCCTCTTTCTGCTTCCTTTCCCTTGACCAGTAAACTTCTAAAAAATAAAATAAAATACCTCGAGCTATTGCCTTCCCACTTTGCCCTTCCCCACCCACTCCTCAAGTGCTGACTGTGGGCCCTACCTGGTTTATTTCCCCGTAGCTGCTCTCTGAGGTCATATGGCTGCTGAGAGCAAGGACTGGCACTGCAGATGCTCTCCCTCCTATCCCCCTCCCTTCCCCAGCCCCTCCCTCCCTCCTTTCTCCCCTTGTACTTGCTCAGCCCAGGTCACACTCCCAGACTGACTCCCAAATTACCAGCCTTCTCCAGCTCTCTGGTGCCTGTCCAGCCCCCTCTTGCTCCTCAGACTCAAGCCAGGGCACCGCTCTTAGATCTGTAGTTTCTTACATCTGTAGGTGGACGTTTTTCACCAAATTAGGGGAATTTTCAGTTTTTATTCCTGAAAATATTCCTTTCTGCTCAATTCTCTCTCTCCTTTCCTTCTGATTCTTTTTATGTTAAATTACCTGATGTCATCCCATGGGTCAGTGAGTCTCTGTTCCTTTTTTAAATCATTTTTCTGTGTTCTTCAGATGGGATAATTTCTATTGATCTATTTTCAAGTTCAATGCCCCTTTCTTCTGAGACTCCAATCTGATGTTTTAAGTTTATCCAGTGAATTTTTTATTTTAGATCTTGTAACTTTGAGTCCTGGAATTTCCATTTAGATCTTTTATATAGTTTCCATTTTCTGCTGAAATTTCTACATCTGTTCACTCATTATGAATATCTTTTCCTTTTAAATGTCTAAACATATTTATGGTAGTTGTTTACAAATTCCTTTCTATTAATTATAACATCTCTATTACTTGGGGACCTGCTTGTATTGGATCTATTTTTCTTGATAATGGGTCTCATTTTCCTGTTTCTTCTCATGTCTAAAATGTTTTCTTACTGTATTGTTGGCCATTATGGATGAGACGTTGTAAGGAGTCTAGTTCGTGTTTTCTTCCTTTAAAGGGTGTTGATTTGGTTCTGGTAGACATTAATTGCAGGTGGATCATCTTGATCCTGGCAGGCTAATGTTTTTTTCTTCACTTTTTTTTTTTCCCTTGGTCTTAGGGTATGGCACTGACTCTAAGTCATGGTTGCTAGCCCAAGGTGTTGACTTTCTGGGATCACTCCTGAATGCTCCAAGTACTTACTGAGGTCTTGCTACTTCTGGTTGGACTGGAATTTGGTCTCTGAGACCTGAATGACCTGTAGTAACGCTATACAGCAGCCGCTCCCTGCTGGGATTTGTGGAGTCTTGTCCTGTGCAGAGCAGCCCAGCCCTCAGCCAAGCACCTTTGTAGATGCCACAGTCTCCTTCCGCACAACTCCCCTCTCTCCACTATTGTGTTTGTTTGCTAGGGCTGCTGTAACAAAGCACCACAGACTGAGTGGCTTGACCAGCCTATACTCCTCACAGTTATGGAGGCTGGAAGTACCAGATCAAGGTGTCCCTCTGTGTATTCAGATTTCCTCTTCTTAGAAGGATGCCAGTCAGATTAGATTAGGGCCCACCGTAACAGCCTCATTTTAACTTACTCATGTCTTTATTTTTTTATTTCATTTTTAAAAATATTTATTTATTTATTTATCTTTGGCTGCATTGGGTCTTCGTTGCTGTGCGTGGGCTTTCTCTATTTGCAGCGAGCGGGGGCTACTCTTCATTGCGGTGGCTTCTCTTGTTGTGGAGCACGGGCTCTAGGCGTGCGGGCTTCAGTAGTTGTGACACGCGGGCTCAGTAATTGTGGCTCTCGTGGCTCTAGAGCGCAGACTCAGTAGTTGTGGCACACGGGCTTAGTTGCTCCGTGGCATGTGGGATGTTCCTGGGCCAGGGATCGAACCTGTGTCCCCTGCATTGGCAGGCGGATTCTTAACCACTGTGCCACCAGGGAAGCCCTACTCATGTCTTTAAAAGCCCTGTCTCCAAACAGAGTCACATTCTGAGGTATGGGGGTTACAGCTTCAACATGTGAATTGCTGGGGGTGGAGGCACAGTTCAGCCCATACCATATCTGGCCCCTCAAATTCTGGCCTCTTCAGCAGCCCTGAACTCTGATCTCTGCCGTGTGGAAAGCGCCTGGGTAGAAATCTGAGGCAAACGGGGGCCTCACCTGCAGCCTCTCCCTTCTCAGTAGTTGCAGTCTTGTGCTGCCTGTGACCCGAGGGTTGAAAAGAGTTGCTTTACACATTTTGTGCTTCGAATCAGGAGAGCAAGTCCAGTCCTAGCGGCTCTATCGGAGCTGGAGTCAAAGTCCAACAGCTGCTTTTACCTTCTCTGCCCCAGTTCAGGGGTCAGAATTACTCATGATGCCAAACAGACTTTCCTTGCCCACGCCGTGTGGGTCACAGTCACGCTGCGACACTTAGCCGGTGCCCGGTGTGCACTGGCCTGTTTTGCCCGAGCGTCCCTCCCAGCGCTGCCCTGGTCTCCATGGGGACAGGGTGGCAAACACCCTCCCCTTCACTTTTCTCTCTGCCTTTGCCTCCCTTGGCTTTATTTATTGCCCCAGGAAGAAGAAAGCCACATTTCCACAGGAGGCGGTTTTGGTGGGGAGACAGGCAGAGAGGTCGGAGCAGAAGGAGGAAGACGGAGATGTAGAGAAAGGCTCTTCCAAGGGCAGACGAGCAAGGCAGGGGGAAGCCGGGGAGTAAGAGGGCAGTGCTGGCTTCTCTTCAGGGCTCCACACGGGCCTGCACTTTGGGCCCAGCATCTGGATATGACCTTTGCGGCGTCAGAAGCGTGAGTTTCCATTCATTCTCCCAGAGCGGTGCCAGGGCCAGGGGCCTGACTCATGATTAGCAGAGAAGGCCTGAAGGCAGGTTTATCCCTTGACTGTGGGTGGGAGGGGTCAGGGGTAATTTTCCAGGGCCGACACACTCCAGTCCGGCAGCTGCCCACAGCTTAGGGATCTGTACGGTCACCAGAGGACATCAGGGCAGCCTGGGATGAGTCTGGGATGAGGAGCGTGAGTGCAGCCATGGGCCCTTCCTCCTCTAGACCCAGGCTGCCTCCTTCCCCCACAGGGTGGAAAACCAGCCCCAAGCCTCCGCTCCCATCTCCCTGTCCCCAGGCTCCCTCCAGACCAGCTCCTCTGCTTGCATTTGCTGAGAACCATCTCCCCGCTGCTTGGATGTGCCCTTGGCCACAGCGCTGAGCCCCAGACCCTCTCCAAGGGCCCTTCGAGGCAGGTCCAGCATTCTTGATCCCCTAAATCCAGAGGGTGATGCTTCCAGGCCTGGCCTCTACTTTAAATGGGAAGGAGGGTTTTCTCTGCACATGTGAATATCTGACGTTTGGGAAAAGTTCCTTCTCCTGGAGGTCAGATCCTAGAGAACCCCAGCAAATTATGGCATTTTTCAGATTTTGAGGCCCTCTTTTCAGAGTCCAACTTCCCAGATCCAGTGAGTTCAGATGGCGGAGTGGGGGTGGGAAGTTGGGTTTCTATTAGCATCAGAAAGAAACAAATCAGGAAACTCTAAGATTATTAATAGAATGAAATTCTATAAACTGCAGTACCTCAATTCACCCACCATTCAGAATATACAACAGTTATTTTTATCTAAATTATTTCCTGAACAAGAATAAGATTCAGATGTTAAATTAAACAACTGTTACTCTATTTAGTTTCATTTTATGGTTAATAAAACTATGAGGACAATAAGAACTTACAACAGATCCAGAAAATATTATTACTGAGCGTTTAAAAAGAAAGGTCTATAAATTAATGGGTAAAACTTGAATAAGGAGTGTTTCTACTTTAACACGAAGAAAGGAAAATGTAAATATGAAATTGAGAAAATTACAAGGGCCAATGTGTTACCAAGGGTGTTGCATCGAAAAATATGAAGCTAAAATGAAGAAAGATACAGGAAAGGTGATTTAGCAAATGATGAAATCGCAATGTAAAAAGGCCTAATTTTAGCAGGAGTTCTATTACACAGGAATACACTGGATGCACGTATGAAGAGGCCACCTCCTGCAGCTCTGTGGGGAGGGTCAGCTGAGGTAGCAGCAGTTATAACATGAAAACATGGCCCCTTCCCCCTCCCCCTCTCTTCTCTCCCTCCCTCTTTATCTTCCTTCTTTAATTTCTCACTTCCTTCATCCCATCAACACTAACTGTGGGTGCTAGGTATACATCAGCTAACAAGACAGACAAGATTTCTGTGCTCACGGATTTACAGTCCAGCGGGATAGGCAGACATTAAACAAACAAATCACACTAATAAATATACATTTGCAAGAGGAGATTAAGTGTTGGGAAGACATACAGGGTGCTATGCGACGGACTAACCGAGTGGATTTCATCTGGGTGCTCAGGGAAGGTTTGTTAGAGGGAGTGCAGAGAAAGCCAGGAGTTATCCAACTGGAGAGGGAGGGCTGGCGTTCCTGGCAGAGGGGACAGCAAGGGCAAAGGCCCCAAGGCAAGTCTGATGTGTTCAAAGAGCTGGAAGAATGCCAGTGTGGCTGGAGCATGGGGAGAAAGGGAAAGACTGACGCAGGAGGAGCCCCGGGTGCTGGGCAGGGCAGGTGATCATGCATGGATTTAATGTTAAGGGTGATAAGAGACCATTTAGAGATTTTTTTAAGGAGGAGAAGGACATGAGCATATTTGCACTAAAAAAAAAAAAAATAATTGTAGAGGTGTGAGTGGACGTGGAGTGACCAGGTAGGAGGCTGCTCTGGTCAACAAGGTAGCCAGCGGACAGAGTCTTCTATAGGGCAGGGGCAGTGGGGCAGAGGGAGCGAACAGGTGGATTCAAAATGCATTTGGGGGGCTTCCCTGGTGGCGCAGTGGTTGAGAGTCCGCCTGCCGATGCAGGGGACACGGGTTCGTGCCCCGGTCCGGGAGGATCCCACATGCCGTGGAGCAGCTGGGCCCGTGAGCCATGGCCACTGAACCTGCACGTCCGGAGCCTGTGCTCCGCAACGGGAGAGGCCACAGCAGTGAGGGGCCCGTGTGCCGCAAAAAAAAAGGAAAGAAAAAAGAAAAAAAAGCATTCAGGAGTTTGAATTTGAGACATATTAGAAATAAGGGGTGAGGAAGTGGAGGTGCCCGTGGTGGCCTCTCCACTTGGGGTAGAACAGCCAGGAGGTGGAGGCACCCTCTCCTTGTGTGTCTGAAACTCTCTTGTTTTACAATTAGACATTAACGGTGGCCTTTGAGAGGGAGCACGGAGGGCCCCAAGGTCACCCAGCCAGTTGACAGAGCTGGGACTGGATCCCAGGGCTCTTACCTGTGTGCAGCGGCTACCACTCACTGGTGCTGGGAGCAGATCTCCACTGAGTTCCCTGCTCTGAGCTGGGGTGGGGATTCCACGGTCTCAGGAGACCCCGGCCCACCCGGCACCCTGTGCAGCCCTGCCTCCCTCCCAGGCTGGGCATCCCCCCTGGTCCAGCAGCCTGCTGGGTCGCCTTCCTGCAGGCATGCCCTGCGGACCCCCTCCACCCAGCCAGGCTGCAGGGACAGTGCCAGGGAGGCCTCCACACGCCAGCCTGGAGCACAGTGGCCACATCCACGTGCCCGCCTCCCTGCCTTCTGCTGTCTCTCCTCTCGGGGCTGGGAGCCTCCAGCTTCTATTTCTGCCTCTCTCTGTCCCTTCTGCCCTTCACATGTCATGGTCATCATCAAGTCCTACCCCTTGATTGCTGACAGTGGCCCTCTACACGGTGGGTCTTCAACTTCTGTTTATTACATTGGACTGCAGGTCACTTTCCCCCTCTGTCCCCATTGCTCTGACCCCTCTCCCTCCCCGCCTCCCAGATGACCTGTACACTGTCCACTCCTGACTATGACATCCTCATAAATTTGCTGCATCCATCCTGCCTGCCATCTTTCTGGGTCAGGTCCGCCCTGCTACCTCTCGTCAGAATTGTTGCAAAGCCTCTAACTTCTCCCCCACCTGCAGCCTCTCCCTCCTCCAATCAATTTCTTTTCTTTCTTTTTTTTTTTAATAGATCTTTATTGGAGTATAATTGCTTCACAATACTGTGTTAGTTTCTGTTGCACAACAAAGCGAATCAGCCATATGCATACACATGTCCCCATATCCCCTCCCTCTTGCGTCTCCCTCCCACCCTCCCTATCCCACCCCTCTAGGTCGTCGCAAAGCACTGAGCCGATCTCCCTGTGCTATGCGGCTGCTTCCCACCAGCCAACTATTTTACATTGGTTAGTGTGTGTATGTCGCTGCTACTCTCACTTCACCCCAGCTTCGCCCTCCCACCCCATGTCATCAGTCCATTCTCTATGTCTACTTCTTTATTCCTGCCCTGCAACTAGGTTCATAGCTCTGACCTTAGACACTGCCATTGCCCTCTCTGGGCCTCAGTTTCTCCATCTTTAAAGAGAAATGTTAGACTAAGGGTATTGATAACTCTAAGAATCTGTCTTTAAAGATTTGTGTTAATTGGCTCTTATGATCTATTCAAAGAGACACTAGGTCATTGACTCTCAGCAGGGAGTAGGGGCCACATCCCCCAAGGTGAGGGTGTGTCAGAATCTGCCTCCTCCAATCAATTTCATACATTTTTCCTGCTCAAAAACCTTCAGAATCCTTTTCCCATTTAGGTTGTTACATAATATTGAGCAAAGTTCCCTGTGCTAGACAGCCGGTCCTTGTTGGTTATCCATTTTAAACATAGCATATATACAACTGAATCACTTTGCTGTACACCTGAAACTAACACAACATTGTTAATCAACTATGCTCCAATAAAAAAAATAAAAAAATAAAACAACCTTCAGAAGCGGCCCATGGCCTGCTGGAGGAAATGCCTGGCGCTGCGGCGGAGCTGAGCCATGGCCTTGCATCCTTTCTCACTTCTCCCCATCCCTCCCCGACACACCTCCACCCTCACCCCCAGCCTGTTTCCACCTAGAGCTTTTGCTTCAATCTCTCTCCCCACCCCCCAGTGCTAGAAGTTCAACCCACCCCCCACTCCCCCCAGCACAGCTCCCGCCAGGCTCCTTGGTGAAGCCCCCCAGTCTCCTCGTGCTGCCCCCACCCCGCCTGGAGGAGTCCCCCTTCCTGGGCACCCGCAGCACTGCCGCCTCCCCAGGCGCCCATCGCTGCCTACCTGGCCCGTCACTGTTTGTGCCGGCGCCTTGGCACAGGGGTCCCGAGGGAGATCGGCTCCTGGAGAGGCTGACAAGCTCGGTGGGAGGTGAGTTTTGTCTCAGGGGCTCAGGGCACCCAGGAGGCCGTGTCTACACTTCGCTTCTAAGCTGGGAGCTCCTGGCGGGTAGGGACGGTGGTGGGCTCATCTCTGGATCCCCAGCACCCCACATAGGTATGGCATCTGGCAGGCACTCAGCTGACCTCTGCCAGGTGAACAACCAGGGCGCTAATGGGTGGTCCTGAGGCACGTGCAACAGGAATTCAGGACAGGGATTAGGGAACCCAGGGAAGAGCCAGGAAGGAGATGGAACTGGTGGACTGAGCAGGGAGGAGTTCAGTCGGGAAAGGGAGGAGGAAGAGGATGGAGAGCCTGGGGGCAGCGGGGGAGAGGCAGCCTCCTTGGGACGAGCAGAGGGGCTGGGTTTGGGCTTGGACAGGGGACAGTGTCTGGACCTGGTGGGGTTGGTCCTGTGTGGGCAGATGGTGTGCCAGGCGGAAGAGCTGGGGAAACAGAGGGAGCCCTGGCCTCCCCATCCCACAGCGCACTGGACAGGTCCCTCTCCCCTCCCGTCAGCAGGGACGTGGCCTGAGGACAGCACTTCTGAGAAGCTGGTCCAGCCTGTGTGGGAAGAGCTGGAGCGGAAGGGCAGCCTGAGGCCCTCTTCCGTGCGCCACCCCATGCTTTACAGTTTCCAGATCCCAAGAGGCACATTGGGAAGGTGAGGATCTCAGCAACGTACACAGCTATTGCCAGAGGAGGGAGGTACCAGGCTCGGCCAATCCTGGGGCATTAGAGGGGATGCATAGAGACTCAGAGAGGCCTTTGGAGGCCGAACCTGGAAGCGCGGGTGCCCGGCGGGGGTAGGGTCACAGTTGACCTGGATGAGATCACTAAGGGCTGAGTGTGGAGGGAGAGGAGGGGAGGGGCACGGACTGCACCCTGGTGATTCTGGCACTGTGGGGCGGCGAGGGGGCGCGTCAGGGAGTTGAGGCGGTGACTCTCAGAATGCTGCCAGCAGAGCAGCAGCCAGTGGCGTAGGCGGACAGGCGGGGGAGGGGCATTCCTGGAGCCGAGGGAAGAAGACCTTTCCGGGAGGACCAGGCGACCACCTGTGTCCAAGGCTATTGACAGGTCAGGTGAGACAAGTTTGGAGAATCAACCACTGGACTTCCAGCATGGACATGATGGTGACCTTGACAGGAGTGGTCTCAGGGACAGAATGACTACAGGGGGTTGTAGAGAGAGTGGGGCCAGGGCAAGCTGAGTAGCAAATAGTTTTGCCTGCAAGATGGGCAGTCGCTAGAGAGGGCCACGTGGCCAGGGGAGAGCTTTTATTCGGGTGGGAATGACCCAGGAAGGGAGCACTGACCAGTCGGTGTCCGTGAGGTGGCCGGGACGGGGAAGGGGGTGGTGCTCCAGGCACAGGGGTGGGGTGGGCCTTAGGTTGGAGCAGGATGGCTCACCGGAGGTCAGACGGGGAAGAGGTCAGGGGCACAGGTGTGTGCGGGTGGGGAGACTTGGTAGCAGGAGCATGAGGTGTTTCTGTCTGAACCACGCACGGGGTTATGACACCCACTTTAGAGATGAGGAAGCCGAGGTACAGAGAGGCCAAGTACCCACTATTAGACAGTGGACTTGACCTAAGATTCAAAGGCAGCAGAAACTCCCCAGACAGGCAGTGGGAGAAGGAAAGAGTCAGGCAAGGGCAGGGAGGGGCCGTCGGCACTAGTCTAGGTCCTGTCTGTCCTGGAGGCCAAGGGCCAAGGGAGGAGGGAGCTGCATGGGCTTTAGGGTCAGACTGACCCCCGGCTCCGTTCCAGCTGGCTCTCAGCCACTCGCTAGCGGTGATTAGACAGGTCAGCTTCCTCCCCTGTGAGGGGTGTTGAGAGTACCCACTCAGCGGGGTCTCTGTGAGATTAAGTGGGCAGCATGTGCTGGCCTGCAGCGAGCCTCCACAGGGGAACACATTGGAGTGCAGACATCAGAGGGAGGACCCTTGGAGAGGAGGCTTCAGGTGATGCCCGAGAGAGCATCCTGTGGGGGGCGAAGGGGCCTGTGCAAGCAGGGAGGGCCTGGCTTACTCCCTGGTGGCCCTCAGCGGCCCTGCCTCACGGTCCAGCACCAAGGCCTGCCTGGCTCGGCTCAAATCCCCCCAGTGTGCCTCCCCCAAGCCACTAATGCCAGGTCCACGCTGGCTGTGGCACAGGCTGCAGCCGTGGAAGTGGGGCAGGAGGGAACCATGGGATCCTCAGGGAACCATGCTGGTGAGGGTGGAACGGGGTTGGGGGACGGGACCCGGGAGCAACCAGAGCTCAGACGGGCTGAGGGTGGTTCTCCACTCCTGTGAAGACTCTGAAGCAGCTGCAGGCCCCAGTCCTCGTGATGCAGCTGAGTCACCATCAGGTATGGATTCCCGGGGTCGGGGTGGGGGGAGGGCTGAGCAAGCAGGCTCAGGTCCTGGGCTGCCATGAGTGAGGTCCAGGGCCCCCCCACCACATGGAGGCACACGCTCTCCTCCGTGGCTACAGGTCCCACATTCTTGTCTCTTCCCTGGACCACCCCACAGAGCAGGGCCAGGGTCTCTAGGCGGCCCCTGCTAACAAGCCCGTGTTGGGAGTCTGGGAGGCATGAGGGCTCACTCTCTCTGGCAGGATGCAGATGCGTCCTCGACTCATTCAGGAAAAGCACGGGCCAAACCATCCCATCCTGAGCTCTGCAATGGACCGCAGGCCGAAGCCATCCATTCCGCAGACCTGTGATGCTGACCGAGCTACAACTTCCTCCACTCCTCAGCACCTGTGGCCTCTGGGGGTCGGGGGGCATCCTCCAGGTAAGGCAGGTAAGACCCAGGCCAGGTCAGCTCAGGGACTTCTGCTGACTCCCCTCATTAGGGAAGCAGAAGGACACTGAGATGCGGGGACTTAGCTGCCACCTTTGTGAAGCGGCTCACTTGACACGAGCAGGGGAGGTTTATTGGGCTAAGCCAGCTGGCACTTGACCCCTGACTTCACCATAACAGTCTCATCTGCTGAAACAGAGCAGACCAGCAGCCGACGCCTGCAAGTTCAAAGGTGTCTGGCCTCAGAGGTCTCATCCAACAACATCCTCTTCTTGGGACTCTTGGCGTTTTGTGACTCTGGGAGAGTTCCCAGCAGGACCTGGGTACACTGATGCTGCAGTGACCACCCCTACACCAGCCAGACTATCTAACTGAACCTCAATCACAGCAGGAGACTAAAATCCTCCAAGGTCAAAGAGAATACAGGGGGCCCCTTTGCCTGGGGGTGCACTACCGTCCTCCCAGCCCTGCCGGCCTCCCCACCAAATGGACCAGGAAAGAATTAGGTTGTGACATTGGGTGGGTGGAGGGAGGGGTTACTGGGATTCCAGCTGCTCACCTGCGTCCTGGGGCTCAGCTCTCCCCTGCCCGCTCCTCTCCTCTCCCCAGGTGCTGGCTCCGTCTCCCTAGCAGAAGGCCTCCTGCAAGCCAAGCCCTGGAGGGATGTGCCTTCCCCTCCCGCCCTTCCGCCCAAGCAGGGCTGCCGGCTCCTTTGGATCTTTTTGCGGTCTGGGCTTGCTGTTCCTCTCTACAGTAGTCAGGAAGCCCTTACCCCAAAAAGTATCTGCGGGAGGCCTTGTCTACAGAGGGGACGCCCCCGAGGGCTCCAGGTGGGTCACACACCAAACCCACGACATGGAGTGGAGCCGTCAACCTGGCCATCCCTTAGAGCTGCTGGTGACCTCGGTGCAAGGGCTGAACCTCTCTGTGCATCGGTGCTCCACCACGCCTTCAATCATTTACCTGTGTGCAAAGTCTATGGGAGATTCCACAAGGTAAGACAAAACAGGAGTGGCTCCGTTGAAGGTGGCAGATGTTGTGGGGCGGCTGGGCTCCGGCCCTCTGTCCTGTCTAGAGACCACCTCCGTCTAGGCTCCTTTTGGGGAATTACCTCTCTCACCCTGTGGGGACTCCTGGTGGGACTGTCACTCGAGACATCTTGCCTTTCCCTGCCCACTTGGATAAGAGACCCAAGACAGGCCTGGGAATTGGAATCCCGTGGGGAGGGTACAAGATTGGGAACGAAGCAGTCGATGCTGATTGAGTAGCAGCGGTGCCAATGGGAAGACTGTGAGCTTGTGCCGCCGGCATCCCCTGAATTGCCTGGCACCTGCCTTCCGCTAGCCTGGAACTTCAACCGCCCCCTTCACCTTATGAACCACCCCCAAATCCTTCCAATAAAATCCTTTATTGTTTTAGTTAAGCAGTCAATAGGGCCGCTTGCCTCGGGATACAGAGACCTCTAGAGACAGGAGGTGGGATAGCTCACACTGGAGAGGAGGAAGGGCAGGGGACAGGGGACAGAACAGAGGACAGAGGCCACATACAAGGCTTGGTTTAAGGCCCGAGGAAACATTACCAAAGGTGCGAACAATGTTGGGATGAAGGATGTATGTGATATGGAGAAATGTGAAATAAAGATAAACGGGGGGCTTCCCTGGTGGCGCAGTGGTTGAGAGTCCGCCTGCCGATGCAGCGGACACGGGTTCGTGCCCCGGTCCGGGAAGATCCCACATGCTGTGGAGCGGCTGGGCCCGTGAGCCATGGCCGCTGAGCCTGAGCGTCCGGAGCCTGTGCTCCTCAGCGGGAGAGGCCACAACAGTGAGAGGCCCACGTACCGCAAAAAAAAAAGGGGGGGGGAAGATAAACAGGTTCTTCATTTTCTAAATGGGGGACAGGGTGGGTTGTGACAACTGCAGGTGGCTGTGGATCGCTGTCCCTCCTGCGAGCTGCTGGGTGTCCGGAGACCGCTGCTGTGGCTGCAGTGAGCCCTGTCTCGTGTTCCACCGCTAAGGGAGGTCCTGACCTTGACACTCTCCAGCCAGGAAAGGCTCGCTCCCCTCCTTATCTGGAATCCTCCCACCTGGCTCTGGCTGGCTGCTGTGCCCGGGAAGCCCACGGTGAGGGGCACAGTGTCAGGCCTCCCCAGGTCCATTAGCCATTAGAGGCCACACCAGAGCCACAGCCTGCAAGAAACAAGGCAGCTGGAAGTTTCCTTCCCCAATGCAGAAGCCGCCAGAGGCAAGTCGAAGCCGACACATGAGCTGATGTGTGGCCCACGCTGAGTACAGAGGTGCTGAAGGATCCCGAATGAGGCTGGTGTTCACTGGGGGGTGGGGGCGGGGGTGGTGTCAGGAATGAGGGCTGGGTGTGTGGGTCCCAGAGCAATTACTGTAGCTGTGTGAGGTCAACGGAGCCCCCGCCCGGACACAGACATCAGTGGGCAATGATAGGGTGGTGACAAAGGCTGTAAGGCTGACTAGTGCCTGTGACTGCCGAACCTCCTACCCCTGGTGCCACCCTGACCTCCCAACCCAGGGCAATGCCCTGCCACCTGCCCACGAGCCCGCATGTGGGAAACGCATCTGCAGCTCAAGGGTGGCATCGTGTGGTCAGAATGGGGTAGTGCGCCCCACAGCCTCCAGAGAGCTCCACTCACGGGTTGCTGCACCGCTGCTGAGTCTGACTCCGCTCTAGGAGGGCAAGGCCTGCAGATCTTGCGCACAGAATTGCAGTTTCTTTGAGGCACAGTCCTGAGGGGCTCAGGGCCTGAGAAGGATGGAGAGGAAAGAGAGAGATGGAGGGCAGGAGGGAGGAGAGGAGGGAGGGAAAGGTTGCTGGAGGGAAGAAGCCTCTCAGTGAGGGGGTCTGCACCACAGGCCACTCTCCTGGGTCTAGGCCACCTTTCAAAGGGAGTTTCTGGGTCCACGTTCCAGGCGTTTGACTGTCCCTGGCCCTTCACTTGAGCCCCTCAGGCTGCAACTCAGAGCCTTGCACCCCAGGGAAGCTGTTCCCAGGAGAGTAGGGCCCAGGGAGAGGGAGGGTTCAGAAAAGGCTCCTGTTTCCAATGTTAATGGAAACAACCTGAATTTCAGAATCAATCAGATCTGGATTCAGATCTCAGGTCCTCCCCCTGTGAGCTGTGTCACCTTGGGAAAGTCCTTTACCCTCCCTGTGGGTACCTCAGTGTCCTTATCAGTAATATGGGGACAATGATGCCCTCCTTGCAGGGGCGTGGAGGGGAGTCACTGTCAGTCATGACCATGGAGATAAAGGCCCCCCACTCTGAGTCGAGGGGTGTCAGCTCTGGGGACTATCTGCCCGGCTGCCTGCGCATTGCTGCGTCTTTCTGCTTTTGTGCGTATGTGTCCGTTTGGCAGTGAGTTGTCTGATTGAAATCAGCCATGGTTGCACGCCCCCTACCTAACGCACCCAAACAGACAGGAGGTGTGCTGTGGCCCGAGGACGGTGGCCAGCACTGTAAGGGGTTGCAGCCAGTCCGCAGGCCCTGGGGGCAAGAGATGAGGATGGGAGGGGCACGGCCACCAGAACTGGAGGGGCCAAGGCTGAGTCTTAGGGAGAGAGGGGAGGGGGAGGGGAGGTGGCACAGAAAAGGCGAAAGAAACTCTAGAGAGAGAGGGAAGAAAGGAGGAGAGTTCGCGGCAAAGTGGGAAGTCTCTCCAGGTGGCCGGTGTCCCCCCTCTGGGCTGTTCAAGGTGCCCCAGCAGCACCTGGGCAAGGCGTCCCAAGCTGAGAGAGTGTCCCTGCACCAGTCCCCTTCCTTCTCTGGGCCTCAGCTTCTGCCTCCAGAAAATCAGAGGAAGCTGGATTCCTTCTCTCAGCTACCATCCCTCCCCTCCCAGGCCCACCGGCTGTCCTGGAGGGTGGGAGCTGTGAGGGTGCAGCGGAGCTTGTGGGCGCGCCAGCCAAGGGATGCGGGGGGTTGGGGTACGGGGGTGGGCAGGCCGAGACAGAGCACTGAGCCTCCGGGGGGAAGGAGTCAGAGAAAGTACCAGCAACGAAACCTATAGGTTTCCCCAAAGTACAGTGTGAATAGAAATGTCAAATGCACCTGGAGTTGTTATACCCTGTAATCCTAATGACATATAATCCTATATACCAACTTGATAATATCACGAGTGTGTGTGGCAATACTGCCGCATGTTAATCCTGCCTTCCTCCCGGGGATGAGCTTTCTCCTCCCAGCAGAGCCTACAAAGCCTTCTTTGTTCTCCCCAGAGGTAGCCTCATCCAGGCTGAGCCTGGGGAAGTGACAGTGGAAGGACCAAAGAGCTCCCAGAAGAGAGCTGTCGTTTCATTAGGAAGGGAATAGACAGTTGTCATTTGGTGCTTTCAGTTGTGCCTAATCTGGGTGTAACCTGAGTCCCCTGGGAGTTGCTGAGCCCTCCCACCCCCGCCCCCCATCATCAGACTCTCTGTTCTGGACTCTCTCTCCTCTCCCACCCTCCCTCTCTATCCTTTTCCTATCCTCTTATTCCTCCTTCCACTTCCCTCCCTTCTTTGTTTCCCAGGGTCTATGGCTTGTTCTGACAAGGACACCCTCAGACACGGTCGAGAGCCCCCAGGGGCTAGTGTACACTAATCCTGTGGGACGGTGTTCCCTAGCTGCAGGGCCTGGGTGGGGGGAAGGAGAGTAGACCATTGCATGAGGTGAGAGCAGCATGGCGAGTGGTCTGTGGGCACGGGGCTTTCAGGATAGGGGACGGAACATCAGGCCAGTGCACCCCCTCAAGATGCACCCTGGGCTTGTCTTGTCGGCAGTACAGCCCATGCCCGTCCCCAGGACATAAAGCTGCCTTTGCTTTCAGAGCAGGAAATCTCCTTTTGGGCTCCTCTTAAGGAGGTGGGATTTTTAAGGTCCAAGTTGCAGTCATCCACACAATCCAGGAATCCCATCCCAAACCCCACGCTCCTGTGCTCAGCCTTCCAGGGCTGTGGTTCTGGAAGCGTGGTCCCTGGGCCAGCAGCTTCGGTGCCACCTGAGATCTTATTAGAAACGCACATTCTTGGTCCCAGCCCCAGCACCAAGGGCGTGCTGAGATGGTTTGCATCACCTTAGGAGAACGAAAATGTGCGCATCCCCTCCCCAGCTCCACCTTTAGTGACAGTCGCATTGGGGTCTTGAACTCAGCTGCGGTGGGAATATTTACACCATGGAAACTGGCAAACACTACAAATCAGTGCCTATTTTCTTTTCAGAGAGCAGCTTCCAGCACACCACTGGGCCCCATCCAGATCTATTGAATCAGAAACTCTGGAGGTGGGGTCCAGCAATCTGGGCTTAAGTAAGCTTCCCAGGTGATTCTGATGCACACGCCAGTTTGAGAAGCACTCAGTGGGTCAGCGCTGGTGGAATCATGAATCTCAGGACTGAGATAGAAAAGGGAGATGGGGTGGCCAAGGAGTAGGGAGGGTTTCACGAGGAAACTTTGGGAAAGATAAAGAAAGGACAGAGAAAGTAAACCAGACCCTGGGCCTCCCCTCCAGGCAGAGTGGCAGCAGGCATCTGGCAGGAAGCCCTCCTGGGCAGAGGTGAGACTCCAGCCCAGGGACTGGGCTAAGGTGCCGAGGAGGTTGGGTGCAGCCTGCTTGGATTGTTCTGGTTTCTCCAGGTATCTGGGTGAGGAAGCCATGCATGAGATCAGGAGGGCACAGAATAAGTGGCTGGAAAAATGTCCCTTTTGATGATATTTCCAAAACAACAACAAAAGCACACAAGCATTTTGTTAGAGATATAAGGATGGGAAATCTCGAAAGTTTTCTTTCAAGGACAAGATGAAAATGGAAAATCACAATACCATACCCATTACTGCTCATGTAAATGGGTGCAAAATCCCATGGGAATTTTCTTTGTTCAATTTTGAAATATTTCAAACATACAGAAAAATACAAGGGGATAGTATAACAAAAGTCTTGCACCCACTCCCAGAAATAGCAAATGTTAACATTTTGCCACATTCATATCAAATCAGTTAAAAATAAATAAATGAATAAACAAACCAGCAAACAAAAACCTTACAGACATGGCAAAGTCCCTTTTGCACCCTTTTTCCTCCTTCAAAAACATGGCAACTGTCCTGAAATTGATGGATTTTCTTTTCATACATGTGTTCCTACTTTACTACATATGAATAACTCATAAATTATACCTTGCAATGCTTTGAGAGCTTCTTAATTTACATAAGTGGTGTCACACTGAACCTATAATTCTGGAACTTGCTTTTTTTTCACCTAACATTATGTTTCCAAGAGCTACTCATGCTAATGGGTGGAGACCTAGCTCATTCATTTTAATTGATGAATAACATTAAACTGTACAAATAGACCACAATTCATCTGCTCACCTACTTATGGACATTTAAGTTGTTTCCAATTTTTCACTGTCACAAATGATTCTGCAGTGAACATCCTTGAACTTGTTTCTCTAGGGTATATTCCTAGAAGTGGTGCTGCCGCCCTTGGGAGAGTGCATTCCCAGTGATACGTTGCTGAATTGCTCACTAGCCTGGCTGAACAGGTTTGCACTTCCACAGGTGTGGATATGATATATTCTAGAATACTCTTTATTCAGTATGTTCTCAGATTGGGTTCTTTTCTGAACATAAAAACCATTATAAGGGTTTTCTCTAGTTCATTCCTGACTTTTCTTCTCCTAACTCTCTTCTCCCTGAAAGTCTTAAATTCTTCAGCCAGCAATTCCTTTACCAGTAGGGTTTTCCAGAATCTGAACCTAGAACGGATGACCCCTCCCTAGAAGGCCCAGAAGGGATGACCAGTGTGTGTGTTACAAGGTGGAGTGGTGTATGTGTGTTTGTCTGTGTTTGCAGCTTTGTACCAAAGCCGGCAAGGAGGCCTGGAAAGGGCAAGACTTTCTGCAACGGCTTTTCAACAATCCACCAAAACCAGGAGAGAGGTGGGTACCCGCTGTGACCCAGAATCGCTCTCACGGTCCTCTTCCTCCACCTCTCTTACTTGGTGTGGGTTAGGGGCAGAGTTGTCCCAGGATGTCACCCTACTGTCCCATCTTCCCTGCTCTCCTATCCCCACCCAACTCCAAATACTCTCTGAGCCATACAAACCTACGGGAGGTGCGATGTCCAGGGGAGGGGCAGGGCAGTCCCACGTGCTCCATCTGGGGGAAAGGGCTGACTGTTTGGCCCTGAGCCTAAGAGCTCTCTGTCCACGCCAAAGGCTGCCTCCTGCATCTGGGCCTGTGGGGCTAGAAGAGCTGCCAAAATTCTAGACTGGGCAGTGACAGTGGACAGCCTAGATCTTGGCCAGTGACTCTGGGGCCATTCAGAACTGCTCTGGAGTTCCCTCCCAGACCATGAAGCGAGGAGCCTTAAAGGTCTCTGAAACAGACTTGAGAAAGGGGATAAAGGGACACCACAAAATCGCCTGTCTCAAACTAAAGGCGTTTCAAGGGGCAGAAACCTAAAGTGAGTGAAAAAATACAACTCACAGTTAAGTGGGAGTGTGGAGGGCCCTGATCCGAGGACTATTTCTGGATGAGACATTTTCCCCCCAACACTTTAAGTGCAGCCAGCGGGAGTTGTTTGCTTGTAGGGGGTATTCGTCCTTTTTCAAAAAGATGAAGCCTGAAATTCTTTTTGGCCCTAAACGTCCTGTTCTCGTGGACAACAGGTGGCTTGCTTCATGCTGGAGGATTCATGCTGGAGGACAGGAGGCCTACCCCTGCGCCAAGCAGGTCCCATCAGAATCCTCATCTTTGAGCCCCGCCCAACAGCCAATGAGGATTCACGGAGGTGACATCACTACATCCCGTTTCCCAGCCCTGCTGGGAGGATGGGACCAGCTGGGGAAAAGAGCCAATGTAAGTGACGGACGCCACGACCATGTTGGTAAAGAAGTGGAAGGCAAATGAGTCAGCAGCAAGTTTAAGCAATGAACAATTGCACCACGGGGTGTTTCTCAAATTCTTGTCTACTTTTAGAAAGTATGCAATGCCATTGGATTGAGCGTCTTGGTTCTGAAATAGCTACAGAAAATGTTAAAAATGCTGTGGGTGAAGATGTGCCCACATTTACCTCTTCTGAAACAATAGTTAACAATTGCGCTGCGTGTCCCTCAGCAAATGTTTTAATGCTGGTTGCTACTTAGTTTCCGTATCTGTGAATGAGGGGAATGTATGCAAATTGTCTCTGACGATTCCTTTCAGTCCGACAGTACATGATTTGATATTATGCTCACATTCTTAATACTCAGGCTGGGTCTACACAAGGCCAAGACCACTAGCCAATTCAGTTAGTGTGGACAAAAGGTTCCTTCCAATCAATTCCTTGGCACCATGTAGATAAAACAACCAGTTAATTGACACAATTCTTCATTTTCACAATGGATTGGTCTGACATCATCTTGACCAGCAGTTCCTTCATGGTGATGTCCTGACACACCGCACGTCTGTTATGAGGTGTGTCCTAGAAAATTTGTTATTAATAATGAACTATTCAGATTTTCAAATGATTGATGCATTTTTTATCGATTAGAACAGATTCAACATATTCCTATGATGACACCCCTGTCACTCACTTGCACTCTGATACGCCTCCCTGTCTGGAAGAAGGAGGGGTGAAGTTACAGCTGCCGGCCAGGGATTGCCTGTAGCCCTGAGCCAATGGGCAGTGTGTCATGGACATGTGAGTGTCATCCATCACCTGCAACATGACATTTGACCTTGACTGATGGAGACCCTTGACACATGGTCAGACATCAAGTCACTGGAGACCCAGGCCCTGGGACAATCTGATCCAGATTGTGTACTGCTGCCAGCATCCTATGATCCAACTGAAAGCCAATAAAGAAAAAAATGTTGAAGAAAGCGCAAAATGAAGGGCCCGTTCATTATGCCAGTCTCTTAACCCAAAGAGGCATTATGTCACCATGATCTGTTCACAGCCGGGGAAGGGGAGGGGGCATACAGTAGTGTTTACTGAGCATTTAGGTGCCAAGTCCTGTGCCAGACACTCATGGCAGGTTTGAATGCTACTTGCCATACTTTCTGTTCTCTGCTGTCCAGCCAGACAGCACTTCCTCCCCCTTGTGGTCTGGAATCTTCATGTAATCTTCTGGCCAGTGAGCTGTGAGTAGAAGCAATGTGTGTCAATTCAATGCCAGGGTATTTAATTGCTAGTTTTAGACCCTTCAGAACTCCCGCTCCCTCTACCATGGGGACTGGCAACAGTCCAGTGGCTGTTCCATCTTCAGCCTGAGTCCTGGGGGATGATAGAGCAGAGCTCCCAGCCAACTGTGATGCATGTGAATAAGGCATCACGTGCGAGGATAAAGCAACACTTGGTTGTTAGAAGCCGCTAAGACCTGGGGGTCTCTCATTACTGCAGCACAGCCTAGTGTTGTGCTGGTCGGTGCAATGTTTTATATAACATAGTATCATGTGGGAAAATGTGAGCTTTAGAGTCAAAAAGACCTAGGCTGGAATCTTAACACTTACTGACCGTGAGCAAATTCATAACTTCTCTGGGTTTCTTCATCTATAAAATGGTAGTTATGATTCCTATCTCATGATCTTGTCGTTAGGTTTGGAAATCGTATTTATCAAATACCTAGTAAAGGATTTGGCATGTAGTAGATGTTCGACTATAATGATTTTAATTTCATTTATTCCTCAAAATAGGTCTATGAGTAAATAGGGTTAGGGAGTATAAGAGAAAGGACCAATTCATTCTTGATGTTCCAAATGGCATCATATGTCATGGACAACACTGACCAGGGACCCCAAGGGTAAGTGGATGTGTGAAGTCATCTGTGCCTACCCTCTCCTGAGCTCAGAGAAGCTCTAGAAAGGAGAGGAGACCCCAAGGATACCATCTACAATTCCGTCTATTGCCAGAGGAAAGGTGGATTCCACTTACAGAAGTCATTATGGATACAGTCAGCTTATAAAATAAGAATATGACGGTGGAGTGAGCTAGTATCCCTGTTAGTTTCACTGAAACTTACCTTACCATGCAGAGTGCCAGCTGAGGTCTTTCCCAAAGGCCCAATGAGCTAAACTCCTCTCTTAAATCAGCTTTTTAGTATCATGCTCACTTCAACTGGCTCGCCCAGGACCCAGGAACAGTCTGGAGATCAGACTGCAGAGGAAGCGAGAGGAAGAGACCATGCGTGCGGAAGGGGGGATTGCGGGGCCCTTTGCCTCCTCCTGCTGCCTGCGAACCTTCTTCCCTCCCCACCAAGCCTGGCCTGATAGAGCAGCAGGAACACAGCAGAGAGGGAGGTGGGGGAACCATCCCTTCCTCCCCACTTCAGTCACTCTGGAAGCCATCATGTTCCAGGGCTAGCACTTGCTGCAATTCCCACTTATATTTAATTTGCTGGTGTACATTATCTCCAAGCCTAGTTGTCTCCAAGGTCTGCTCCCAGATCTCTGTTTTCCTCTGAAATGCCACGTCGTGGCCATGAACTTAGAATTACAAACATTCAGTGGTCTGCCCCATAGAGCTCCTCAATTCTGCCTCTGGGGTGGAAGCTCCCTAGGCATATTCACACACACGGAGTGCAGACAGTCACTCAGGGCCCAAGGAGAACTTGACCACCACTTTGTGACGCCCCTGTCATCAGCAGTAGGTCAGGTAGGAAACACTGGTTGAGGGCCCCAAACACAGCCTTGGTTGAATGAAAAATAAAGAGATGTCCAGTTTCAGACAAAGCACCACGTACTGGGACAGCTTGTTTTTTTTCCCCCCTAAATTTCTTTCTTTATTTTTGGCTGCATTGGGTCTTCGTTGCTGCGCACTGGCTTTTCTCTAGTTGCGGCGAGCAGGGGCTACTCTTCGTTGCAGTGCGTGGGCTTCTCATTGCTGTGGCTTCCCTTGCTGTGGAGCACGGGCTCTAGGCATGTGGGCTTCGGTAGTTGTGGCACACGGGCTCAGCAGTTGTGGCTCGTGGGCTCTAGAGCGCAGGCTCAGTAGTTGTGGCACACGGGCTTAGTTGCTGCGTGGCATGTGGAATCTTCCTGGACCAGGGCTTGAACCCGTGTTCCCCTGCATTGGCAGGCGGACTCTTAACCACTGCGCCACCAGGGAAGTCCCTGGGGCAGCTTTTACACCTGCCATCAGTCTGACCCTGACTTGTTCTTGGTGAACTTTTGACTTTTCCCAGGCAGATCAAGGCCTCATGAGAATTCCCACAGCCAGAGAGGTGACTGATCTCCAGCAAATAGGTGATTCTTCTAAGTTAGGAAGGTTTAGAAGAAGCATGTATTAGAGGTACATGGATCTGTGCTCAGGGGTTGGCAGCATGATGAGAATGGAAGATTGTGGGATTGGATCCTGGAGGGGCCTAACAACCTCATTTTAATCAAGATTTCAGGTCGTATCCCTGACTCAGATTAAAGTCTACAAAACAGCTTTTGTAACCAGGAGCAGAGCCAGCTGCGGCGTGCTGGAGCAGATTCACACCGGCTCACGAGAGCCAAGTGTAAGATATTCAGGAACTTTGTGAGCTGCTTTTTAAACCACTGGTAGCTTGAAATCTATTACAGTGGAGTGTTTACACCATGGAAATTGACAAACTCTACAAATCAGGGTGCTTTTTAAAGAGCTAGTTTACCAAGGTATGCATGGCTTCTTGCAAAGCCATTGCTTTCATTGGAAAAACTATTCCGGGGGTAGGACCAGAGAAACCAGTTTCATATATGGAAAGATCATAGCCCTCTGGATCCCTAGACAGCTATGAGGACTCAAAAAATTGTAATATTGATAGAAACTTTGACCAGATAAGGGGCTGTGGCTTCAGTCCCTGTGCCAAGATGGTAAATGTAAAAGCTTTAGCTGAAGTGAAAATTACATGTAAACGTTGGGTTTTATAGAGCTGCAGGAGTCTGTAGTAATAGTCTGTAAAAAAAAAAACCAAACAAACAAAAAAACCTTTATTGAATTCTCAGCAGGGCAGTGCTCCCTCGGGGATGTGGCTTCCAGAGAGCAGTCTCTGGCCCCCAAGTCTTGCAGAGAGGGGCTGACACCTGGGATTGAGCTGACTGTGCCCCACGCTGTAGGGGCTGCTGTAGGAGGGACACAGAGCTTTGAATAATCTATGTGGGAGCTTGAACTGTACCCCCTCAAAATGCATATGTTAAAGCCCCAACCCCTAATGTGAATATATTTGGAGACAGGACTTTAAGGAGGTAATTAAAGTTAAAGCAGGTCATAAGGGTGGGGCCTTAAACCAACAGAACCGGTGTCCTTATATGAGGAAGAGACACCAGGATGTGTGCACAGAGAGAAAAGGCCATGTGAGGACACAGCCAGAAGGCGGCCATCTGCAATTCTTGCTGGACATCTACCTTGCCAGCACCCTGATCTTAGACTTCCAGCCTCCAGAACTGTGAGAATATAAATTTCTGTATTTAAGCCTCTCAGTCTGTGGCATTCTGTTTTGGCAGGTCTTGCCGACTAATACAATTTACAATGCAGATTGTATGTTTTCTGTTTTTGTCTGTTTAGTGATCTTGCAGAATAAGACACCTTTCCACAATTCTGCAGACCCTCTTAGTCTTGCCTGTGATTCTCAATGGTCCCAGTCACCCAGCTGGGAAGCCAAAGGGTGGAACTCTATAGACTGAGTCAGAACAATGGCAGGTGACTATATTAGGGAGACTGAGATTGAACATGGGGAGAACTTGCCAGTCAGCCTCTAGTTGTGAGATCGTTGGCAAATCCTCATCTTTTCTGTGCTTCAGTGTTCTCATCTGTAAAATGGGAGCAAAAATACTATCCTCCCTCCATAAGGTTATGATGAGGATGAAATGAGATAACGTAATGATAAGCACATAGCACTGTGCTCAGCGAGGAATCCCTCCCGAAGCACAGGCAGCCTGGGTGCAGCCTGGGTGAGACACAGGTCGGCTGGCCCTGGCCCTGGTGGGTGGAGGAGCCCAAGGGGATGGGGGTAGGGGGTGCCTGAGAGAGGAGGGTCTTCGCACTGCAGGAGACCTGTACTGTCGAGGAGGAAGTCATCTTACTAGGACAGCTCCTCTTGACACCAAGACCCGTCCCCAGTCAAATTTTTCTGTTTCCTGATTGTTCCCAAAGAGGATGAGACCTTCCTCCTCTGGAGAACCTTGTGCATCTTAATAAATGAGATAATGAAGTAAACGCTTCACCAAAAACCTGGCTCTCAGCAAACACTCAATAAACGTTAACGATTTCTATCCACACACCACCCACAAGCAGTTTCCACCTCATCCATCCGTGCAGCTGTGGCCTCAGGATTGAGGCATAACATGGACCCTTTTGATCAGACTGGCATTGGGTAACTTTATTAACCAACTTGGTTCAGCTTTTCTAAGGGGGAAAGCTCTGTCTGTGTCAAAGGCTTCTCCAGGCCCTTCCCAAATACCCCTGCTTAAACAGGCTGAACTCCCCAAGAACGACCCCCGCCAGGATGCAGCAAAACCCGGCAGTGGTCCTTCCTGATGCTCTGGTCCGCCTCACCCTGCCTTCTGATGGGCAACTCGGCTCTGTGACTTTACTGAACTCCAACCTGCTCGCCTCTGCATGCTCGTGTCCTCCCCTATAAGCGAGAGCTCTTGTGACCTGGGAAAGAACCAAAACCAGCACCAACACTGACCCCGGACATTAGCCTCGAAGCAGGATCAGGAGCTACAGGGAACAGCTCCCTTTACAGGTGGTCTGAACCCAGGGGAGTTTGCCTCACTGAGTCAGACTCGATGGGCTGTGACACTTGGGCCATGGTGCTTTGTATCTGACTCCCAAGGGGCTCTCCCTAAAGTGACTGCAAGCTCCTTCAACACTTTTCTATTTTTGCATCGGGCTGAGCACCAGGGATGCTCGGGTAGAAATCACTTTGTGTCTCTGAGTCACCTTCTGGTTAAAGGGACTTTAAAAGTCATGTTCTGGGATGGCCTGCTTTCTACCTACAAGAGAGCAGGCTTTGCAGAGTCAGGCAACATTAGGGGTCAGCTTACAATCTAACCTTATCAGGGACCTGGTTGCTAAGGGGTCTTTCAATAGAGATTAGTGATAACAAACTCAGCAAAGAGCTGATTCTTTTTTCTTTTTTTTTTTCTTTATAGCACAATGGTAAATAACATGGTTTTTTTTTTTTTTCGGTTGCGTTGGGTCTTCATTGCTGCACGCAGGCTTTCTCTAGTTGCAGCGAGCGCAGGTTACTCTTCATTGTGGTGCGCGGCCTTCTCATCATGGTGGTTTCTCTTGTTGCAGAGCACAGGCTCTAGGCACGTGGGCTTCAGTAGTTGTGGCGCACGGGCTCAGTAGTTGTGGCGCACGGGCTTTGTGGCTCCACGGCATGTGGGATCTTCCCGGACCAGGGCTCGAACTGGCATCTCCGGCATTGGCAGGCGGATTCTTAACCACTGTGCCACCAGGGAAGTCCAAGAGCTGATTCCTGAGAAAGGAATTCAGGTGAGGAAGATTCACCTGCTGATTCAGAAAAAGGCAGTCACAAGTTTCGAATATTCTGGAAACATCACATCTTTGTATAATTTACTCTTTCTCTCAGCAAGGAAGCAGGGATGATGAGGCAAAGAAACCTAGAAGAAACTGAATCCTTCTTCTGAGAAATTGTAAGAAGTCAGGAGGGGGGTCCTTAATTAAACATCAGAGATCAAGGCTGGAGAAAAACTGTAGACCAGGGCTCCTGAAAAATCTGACCAGATGTGGCAAACACCTAAGACGGTTAAAAGATTCAGATAGTCAATGAATGTTACTCCATCCTAAGGAGGACCAAGATTAAATTAAATAAAGGATGGCAGCACTAGTAATGAAGATACTGTTTTATGCCTAGGTGCTTGCATTTCTTTGGATCTAACTCCAACTACAGATCTTATTTTTAATTAATACTTTTTATTCTTTGTTCTTGGTTATTTTCATAAAAGGCTCCATTTCAGTTTGTTTAAAGAACACCAGTGCCACTAGGAAAGCATGCTTCAGTTACAAATACCTTTGGGGAACTAAACAATTCAAACCCAGCTAACTATCTGGTGGCAGTTTGTTCTAAGCATAGGCAAGGAACCTCAAAGGACATAAATAATCTGTGGGGTACTAGTGATGTGAATCTATAAAGTTCTTATAATTGTCATAATGAAAAACCCCACCCTGGAAGCGACAAGATTTAAAAGCCTGAAAATAACGATAGCCAATGTCTTAACAATGAATGAATAACAGTGAAGGGGAATCCCACACGGCATTTCCCTGGGGTGATGCTCCCATGCTTTAGGCAACAATAGCTGTAAATGGTTCAGGCAGTATGGCCAGGGGGAGGCCCAGGGCTTCTGCCAGACCCTGCTTCTCTGACTTCATCCCTTTGTTTAGGTGAAAAGGATGAAAAGAATGTTCCCTAAAAACCTCACAGACACAAAAAGCACGGCAAGTTCTGCAATAGTGAAGGCGGAGGTATCTGTAAAACATAAAGTCAGAACCCTTGGAGGTTCCAGGAGCCCAGGGGAGATCCCTGGGGTTCTGAGATATCCTGGGGCAACCCCTTTGGCTCAGACATGTAGAAAAGGAAACACTGGGATCCCAATAAAGAGATGGCAAAGTTCCCTGTAGCAGAAACACTTATTCCTCGCCAAAAATCCATGTGCTCACCCACAGTGCGAGCCCTCTGATCAGTTAGGGACCACGTGGCTGACAGCAGAAGTGACAGGTGTTGCTTCTGGGCTGAAATATGGAATCTGGCAGCAACACACCAACTCTCTCTCTGTCCTCAGGGGCCGCAGAGGCCGCATGTTGAGATGTCAGGGCAGGATGTGGAGTAGAACTCCTCCACCAACCTGAGTTGGTCATTTTGCCAGAGTATACAGTAAGCCTTGGAGGTGTAAACCCTGAGAATCAGAGTCGATTGCTCCACAGTTTAGCCTAGCTGGATCCAGCGTACACGCTATGCATACCTCGTTCCGGTGTTAACCCAGCAATCAGACTAGCAGGCCATAGAATCTCTCCCAATAACTCAGGTGTGACCTTGAGGAAGTCACTTTTCTTCTCTGGGTATTGTTTTCGTCCGTGGCAACTTAGAGCTGGATAAGTTGACCTTTCTGCTCTGTTACTCTCTCATTTTGCATTTTTTGAAAATTTTAGTCTAATATCAACTCAAAAGTTACTAGTTACCAGTACTAGTGTCTGTCTATCCCTGTCTATGTATCTACCTATCTGCCTCTCCATCTACCCGTTTATCTACCTGTCAATCCATCCTTCCTCCCACTTCACTCCTGTTTTGTTATAAAGGGAGCTGTGACAGTTGACATAGTGTTTGGGACTCTCCAGTTAACCTCTCTTCCCTGCATCCTGAAGAGACTCCCAAGTATCCCAGCTATCATTTGCTGTGATGGTTAATTTTATGTGTCAACTGGGCTGGGCCACGGTGCCCAGATAGTCTGTCAACTGTGAGAGTGTTTTTTTGATGAGACTAACTTTTTTTTTTTTTTTTTTGCTGCCTCACACAGCTTGCAGGATCCTAGTTCCCCGACCAGGGATTGAACCCAGGCCACGGCAGTGAAAGCGCTGAGTCCTAACCTGGACTGTCAAGGAATTCCTGAGACTAACATTTATATCAGTGGACTTTAAGTAAAACAGATTGCTCTCCATAATGTGGGTGGGCCTCGTCTAATCAATTGAAGGCCTGAATAACACGAAAAGATCAAACTCCCCTCCCCACCCCCGGGGCCTCCCCAAGCAAGAGAGATTTTTCCAGCAGGCAGCCTTTGCACTTAAACTGGAACATCTGCCCCTCTGAGTCTCCAGACTGCCAGCCCACCCCACAGAGTTGGGGCTGGTTGGCCTCCATAACTACCTGAGCCAATTCCTTATTATATGTATATCCCATTAGTTCTTTTTCTCTGGAGAAGCCAGATTTAGACTCTTGTCCAGGGAAAAGTAGAGTGGATCCCTGGCCCTGAGTGTGGAGAGGGGATGGGAGCCAAGCCAGGAGCAAATCGAAGGGACCAGGAACCCAGATCCCTGTCCTGCCCCCTCCATCCACTTCCACAACATTATCCCCGCCTCCCTCGCACACACACCTTCTAGCAACCAGAGAGTTAGGGGCTTAGGGCTTTAGGGCAAAGTTCCCCCAAGCCTGCTTGCCCAAGGTCACAGCCACCTTCGCTCTGTAGGCACTGCTCCCAAGGTGGCAATTGCTCCTGGGCTGGAAAGCAGGGATTTATGCAGTCAGGAGACACCTGAGCGACTTGTTAACCAGTCCAACCTCAGGATCTTCCTCAGTTGAATGGGAATAACAACATCTGGCTCTCCCTGCCCTCTGGCCTGTGGGAGGATGAGCGGAGAACAGTGTACGAAGAGTGCCTGGTGAGTGCTATGCAAATATGAGGTGCTGTCACCCAAGATTCATTCGTTTCACCGGCTCACTTTCTGCTAAGAACTGTGCTGGGTGGTGGGAAGCCAGGGATGAAAGACACATTCTGTCCTCAAGGAGCTCCCCATCTAGTGGGTGAGACAAAGAAATGAGAGATTCTAGCAGTGAGTGGAGAGTGCTGTAATAGAGGCACGTCCAGGGTGAGACGAGAGCACAGGAGGGGCGGCTAAGGCTTCCTGCAGGAGGAGACATCCCTGAACGATGAGCAGGATTTATCTAGATGAAGAAAGAGGGGGAGGGTGTTCCAGGCAGACGGACCTGCAAGTGCAAAAGCTTGGGGGCATGAGAGAGTTTACATGTTTGGAGCCAGGGCTCGCAGCCACCAGCAGCCAAGTGTAGGACCAGGAGAATGAAGAATAGTGGACCAGGTACAGCCCAGAGCATGTGGGGAGGCAGGTGGAACCTGCTCCCCGGTTCCATGAGGACTGGGCCCTGTCAACACATCATCCCAGCCTCAGTGACCCTCCCTTTCTGCTGACACTGCCTAGGACCAAGAAACTGCCAGACTTGCCCCCAGCCACGGCTCGAAAGGTGGGATCCCTGGAAATGTCTCCCCTCGGCACCACGAACAAGAACGTGTACAGGGCTTCCCTGGTGGCGCAGTGGTTGAGAGTCCACCTGCCGATGCAGGGGACACGGGTTCGTGCCCCGGTCCGGGAAGATCCCACATGCTGCGGAGCCATGAGCCATGAGCCATGGCCGCTGAGTCTGCGCGTCCGGAGCCTGTGCTCCGCAACGGGAGAGGCCACAACAGTGGAAGGCCCGCGTATAGCAAAAAAAAAAAAAAAAAAATAGAACGTGTACACACATGCGACAGACACAGATACGCAGCAAAACTTGCTCAGAGACACACAGGGGTGCAGAAATTTAGGATCCTGCTCCGAGTAAACATAAAAGGCCACACGTTGACAAACACACCCTAAGGGTCCTGCTCAGAATTTGCTAACACAGGACAAGCACTGTCCTACCACATGCACCTCAGAGCTATCCCGCCCCCCCACCTGTACCCCCAACCTGCCCAGAGCCACCCAGTGCCCCCTCAGCTGGTCAGCTCTCCCTGCATCCACCCCCTCAGCCCCACAGCCCCCTTCCTGGGATGGTTCTGTCGGATTGTTTGCAACACGAACACTCAGAGCTTGGGAAGACTCAACAGCTACTGTGCTGTGCTTTGCAACTCGCCCCTCACTCCTCAATTCTTTTTTTCTGGAGAACACTTAGCAGGAAAGGCTAATTTATGAAATCCCTAAAGATCTGAACTTTCCGCAGAATTGGCTGCAGCTTCTAGTGGGTTAGAGTCTAATTGGAGCGGAGCAGAAGCTAGGAGCTGTGCTGGGAGGAGGGAGCGATAGAGCCACCACCGCCCAGGAGCCATGCCTGGCCGGGGTCCCAACCTGCCTTCCTGCAGGGCAGGGAGCTGAGAGAAAGCAGAAGGTCAGGGGCGGGGAGCAGACACACAGGATGAGTCCAGGAAGGCGGAGGGGTCAGGGGATCCGGGGTGTGGGTGACACCTATTACTGCTAGCATCCTAGCCAAATCTAAAACTCCCAAGAGCTGGAGGCAATGTTCACCCTTGCTCCCCACCCAGCTCGCAAGACCAAATCCAGCTACTGTCTACACTACCCCTCAGATTGCCTCAGGTTGTGAGCCGATGCTGCCCGGAGGTCAAACAGTCACAACCCTCCGCAGCAGGAACTACATGAAGCCCAAAGCGGAGCTCTGTAAGGGCAGAGAGAAATTCAAAATAAGGAGTTTAACTCTCCCTGTTGAAAATAACAGAAGAGACTTGCCCACCCCAGCTCACTCCCTTTTCTTAGAGCATTTACTTTAGAAAACTTGTAACTGGAAGTGCTTTCTCGGCCTCTTTGAAATGTATGTAAATCTTTTCAAAAGTCAAATAAGCCTCTTGCCAGCTTTATGACCCAGGCATGTCTTTCTCAAGGACCCGGGAACCATTTCTCTGAACTGTAATCATCCAGGAAGACAGCGCCTCATCTCCTAGTTTCTGTGGGAGGATAGGACTCTAACTTCGGCTTCCAGTAGCAAAACTAGCTCTTGTCATAAAGAGATGAGTTTATTTTTCTTTTGGATAAAGCCAGTAAGCCAACACAGGTGGCCACACCAATAATCAGGTGAATCTAGGATGAACTACGCATGACCAATGGTGCTATCAAGTTCTCTTGCCTGATGACTGGTAGCTGCTTGTCTAGAGAAAGGGTGGTGATTTCTTTCTGTCTTTGCACTCTCTCAGCAGGTGGCCTCACATTCTGGTTTAATGTTAATTCAATAATAAAATTGTTTTCTTTGTCTGCTACCTCCACAGAGAGGTTTGCTGGGCTGGGAGGAGAGAGTTTTAAATTCCATTTCCCCAGTAATTCCCACACTCTCCTAAAGGGAGTTTATGTCAGTGTTCTGCTCAGGCCCTTCAGAAGGAGGGAGGGCCCAGAGTGGAGAAGCACGTGGGCCCTGCCAAGGTCATATCCAGCAGGATGATGGAGCCTGGGCGTCACCTAGAAGAGGCGGGCTCAACTCCACCCTGGACTGGCCCCGTTTCCCAGCCCCCAGCCTGCCCACCTCACAAGGCTCCTGGCCCTGGCTTCACCATGGTCTTTCATGCACTGATTGTTAAACTTCTTTTGTTTTCCCCTTCAGCATAGTAATCCTATTCAGCAGTTCTTTTCCACTTTGCATACAAAGCCGGCATATAATAGATGCACAGATTCCATTTCTGTCTGTCTGCCGAGTCCCCTTGGTTCCCAAAGTCAACCTCATTCATCTGGACCCCATTCATGACAATTTTTTTTTTATCACTCTTCTAGACAAAGACTAAATTACACTTGGCTTTTTCTGTGAAGAAAGATTATGTCAAGTAAATTTGCCAAAGAATTTGCTGGGCAACATTTAATTGATTTGAGAGTAAGAATTCTTTTTGAGCATTTAACGACGTCTTTGCATACTGGACTGTTGGATGTTGATTCTTCTTTCTTCTTCTTCCTCCCTCCCCACAGCTAGCTGGGAAGCCAGCAAAGGACAGGACCCTTGTCACCTTATCTCTGCCCTGGTCAGGTTGGGGCTAGTCAGCTGCCTCTCCAGGCCATTTGGTTCAAGCCTTTGGAGTCGAATTATCAACACTGGCTGCACTTTTACCACCTGGGGAGCTTTAAAATTATATGTGCTGGTGCGTGTTTCCCACCCCAGCATCTCTGCCTTAATTGATCTGTAGTGGTGCCAGGGCAGCATCCGTCATAAAGGTTCCCAAGTGATTCTAAGGTGAATGGAGTGGGAGCTCTGTCACTTGGGTCAGGTCCCTCCCTGTGAGTTAAGAAGCCACCGGGTGACAGCTGAGAGGCAGCTCAGCACAGGTCCCACCTTCCCTACCCTGGCTGCTCATTTAAGCACCTGAGGAGCTTTTAAAAAATACAGACGCCTGGCACCAAGCCTAGTGATTCTGATTTTATTCGGCTGGGGTGGAGACTTGGACACCAAGAGCCTCTGGTGTGCACCCGGGGTGAGAACCACCCCGATGGGGGAGGGAGCCCTGACTCCTGAGTCAGACTGACCAGAACTAGAATTGCGGCTCTGCTGGGCAACTTTGAGCAAGTTAATTAACTTCTCTGAGCCTCAACCTTCTCATTCCCAACACTGGAATGGTTACCCACGTTGAAGGGTTGACTGCAGCCGACACACGTAGGGGCTTCCTCCACCCTCCCGATACAGCAGGGGTTAAATGTCTCCATAACTCTCCCTTGGGCAAATCTACTATCAGTAATTAACCGCGCTACCAATACAAATTCAGTTTTTATCAATGAAAGGGTGCTGCTTTGGGGATGAGAAAAAGAGGATGCCAGGGTCTGTCTGTCCTCTCAGGCTTTGGTAAGTGTCACAACAGTGGCTCCTTATCTCATAAAACCCCATTTAGGGAGCTGGCCCTTTTAAATCAAATTTTAGTTCATTAAACCCTGCCTGGAACTCCCTAGGGGAACCCTCTGCATATATTTAAAGCCTTGCATGCTAGAGCTTATTGTAAAGGAATGAATGCTCTTCTGTTAGAAATCATCACATTTGTATCACAATATAAATATGAAGTGATTTAGCTCAGGAAGTGAACGTCAACCTTGAAATCAGATCAGACGGGTTCTAGACTGTTTGTGTGCCTTTGGCCAATGCCTTTCACCTCTCGAGGCCTCCATTGGCTCAACTAACTTTTAGACTGAGATTCTAAAAACTGGGGTTCAAAATAGTGCTGCTACTACAAAGGGTGTGTGGTCCTGCAGCTCGTCCCTGCTGACAATATCTGTAGGCAGAAGATGTGGTCTCACAGCGCTGCAGGGAGTGACTGCGACACTTTAAAAGCACCTCCTTCCCCAAAGCGCACCCTTCCATCCGACTTTCTGAACCTGCTCTTGGTACCACACTCTGCCAGATGTAGAGCAGGATGAAGATAAAATAGCTGTGGATTCTGCCTGCCAGCCCTCAAATAGATTGTGGTTTGGAGGTTCACATAAATCATGCATGTAACTGACTCTAATGTGCAGTAGAAAAGATGTCCAGCTGGGGGTCAGGGCAGGCTTGCTAGAGAAGGTAGTATTTTATCTGTGTCTTGAGGGGGAGTGGAGTTTAGGTAATGGAACAGGAAATGCCTCCTTCCCCATGGCAAGGATGCTGAGGAGACCAGGAGGTGAATGGAGAGTGGTGTGAGTGGAGCGGGCATAAAGAGAATCCATGGGAAATGGAGGGGAAAGGCAGGCCGGCAGCTCCTGGGGGTCTTGGATTACTTTAGAGTGTTCCTAGAGGTGAAATCGCCGGTTGAAAGGAATGCGTATTTTAAGACCTTTGGTATATATTGCTCAAGTGGCCCTCAGACAGGATGCTCCAATGTCCAGTTCAAAGGCAATGAGATGCCAGGAACGTTGATCTAAACGTGTGGGATGAGGAGGTGAAAGGTCTGTGGGTTGGGATGCGGTCTATCCTGTCAGTTTAATAAATATTTATGGGTCACTGAGCTGGCTGTGGAGGTGCAGAGATGACCATACACATCACTGCCCCCGGGGAGCTCAGTCTGGCGGGACAGGCAGACCACAGTCCAGCAGTGTGGGCTACCCTGGGGCTCCCTTGAAAGCTACAAGCAGACTTTTGAGTGGAAGGTGTGCTTTCTGGGTTTTTCCTCTTTGAGGCACCTCACTCACCTCTGCAGATACATACATGGTTCTACCTGTTCTCATCAGGTGATATGCTCTCCAAGGGGCAGCTCAATTTCCCGGCTCCAGTCCACTTTCTGCCGAGGTCCTTATCCCAGCCACTGTCCTTCAGCCTTAGGGGAATTTCCAAGGTGCTTGGTGACATCTGCCCAGCTCCCTGCAGGTGGTATAGCTGGGCCTTCTCAGGCCCACAGGTAGGACAGCCGCCACTGGGGGTCTTATCTGGGAAGCCCTTGCAGTAGGCATCCAAGGCCTTAAAATATGCATATCTGTTGAGCCCTCTTTTAGAAATGATCCTAAGGAAGTAAGCATGAATACGTGAAAGATTTATCTACAAGATTATGCCTGAGACCACTGCTTATGAGAAGAGAAAAAAAAACGTTGAAAACAATCTAAATTTTCAACCATAGGAAATAGGTTAAATAATTTATGGCATAGTTGTACAATGCCAGCATTATAAATTACACCATGGAAGCGTATTTAATAATGTGAAAAGAAAATTGAAGACAAATGAAAATATCACATTGCAAAATGGTATTAGTGTATGATTCTATTTATGATAGAAAAAAGTATATATATACATATCTACAGAGACACAAAGAAGAAAGAACTATGCATAAAAAATATAAAACATTAGTGATCTCAGGATAGTGAATTAGAAGAAATTTAAAGCATTTTCTCTGGATGTTGTCTACAAGAATGTTCCTTACTTATGTAATCAGAATAACTCTATTTCTTAAAGTGACATCTTCCCAGGCACAGGACGATGTCTCCCATCTGAGATATGCTCAGGAAGGGGCTGGGTACTGGGTGCTGGGTGCTGGGCAGCCACATTCTTTGGGAACAGGCCTGGCCCAGGAGGGTCCTCCAGAGTTCCTGGTGCCCCAGGGCTCAGCCATGCAGGGTGCCATGCAGCAACCCCTCTTATGCAACGTGCTGCAGGAAAAATGCGCCTGGCAGCCTGGCCTCAGCCCTGAGCAAACAGATCTCCCCACTCCTTGGCCTCATTACAGGCCATGATGAGACAAGCCAGGACTCAGGCCCGATGATTGCATAAAAGAAGGATGGATGGATTTCTGGTCATTGCGTTCGACTCCACTGAGCAGACATATTTGAACTTCCCCTCCCTGACTGCTCAGCCCATACAAGCCAGGCGCCTTCTTCAGGGAGCTTTCCAGGCTAACCCCACCATGCAGTGTACTCTGAATGCCCCTGCTCTAATTAATAATTAACATTTGTAGAGTGGCTACCAAGTGCTTTACTTATAACAACGCGAATTACCCTGACAACAGCCCTATGAGGTGGTACTGCAATGCTCTCACTATGAACAAGGAAATAGAGGCAGAGAGAGAAAGTAACTTACCTAAAGTCATAGGCTTATAAATCACAAGGATTCAAACTCAGTGTGACCCCAGAGCCAGCCCTCAGAGACACCATCCATACAGGCTCTCTGGCACACCACTGATGTCACAGTCATGTTTCCAGGGTGATTTTGAGTTGTTCCCAGATTTTTCCTAGAAGACTGAATTCCCCAAGGGTCACTGAGAAGGTGCTGTGTATCCAGCACAGTTAGGATTCTAACTGCAGGAGAAGTGAGGGTAGCCTATAGAGCTAGCTTCCAGCTGCTAGAGGCGTGTCTACAGGTGAGTATGCAAGTAGTTCAGTAAAACATCTTTAGGGACAAAATTGGGCTGGTGACTTGGGAAGCCTCAGGATGCATTAGATCTCAGCCTTCTGTAGGATAGAAGGCTTCTTGCTACTTCTCCTCAGCATCTTCCCAAATGCCTGTTCAGCCCCGGGTACCTGGGTAGGGTCCAGCTCTACACAGGATCATGGCCCGAGTCCTTCCACTCCAGTGGGGAAGAGAGATTAGAGTAGAGAAAGAGCACACAGCCCAGAGGCTGAGCCTATTGGAGTCAGTCTCTTGGCTGTCATCTCTTTCTTCAGAGTTTCCAGGCTGGATTCCAAGCCGGGAAGTAAGGTACCGATACCAAGACTGGGCAAACCAGCACAAACATATTAACAAGTTAGCTTCACATGGTGGAATTAGGGATGACTTTTTTCACGGCTTTGTTTCTTTGCATTTTCTAATCTTCTACAATGAACATGATAGTTTGGTCAATTAAATCATTAAAGGGAAGGGAAGTCACTGTTCTCGCTCTGTTCTTTGCAGGGCTCTTTCCCCAGCCGTCTGTAGACAGCTAAGCTCAAAGTGCCCTCTATTCCATGTGACTTCCTCAGAGCCCCTCTGTCCTTCACACCAGCAAATTCCCATCGCCACCCTCTTCTTTCACACCCTCCACTGCACACTAATCTACTCAAAACCTTGCAGATTGCACAGAGTTTCACAGGCCCGAGGCTGCTGCCCCCCCAAACTCTGATTTGATGAGATGTCATCTTTCCTGTCTTTGAAGATGATGCCTGGAACCACATCTCCACCTGGACTTCAGCCCCAATTAACGACTGGACATCTGCAACCAGATGTTCTAAACAACCACACTCACAACACACATCTTAGTCCTACCCTTCTTGCTCCTCAGCTTCATTGTCTCTGCCAGGGGCACTATCACTGAGTTCTAGGTGGGAAAGTTTATGGAACTATGACTGCTTAGCTTCCTCCCAGAAGAAAATTCAGTTAACAGGGCTGGTGTTCTCTTATTCAAAATGTCTCTTGGGTCTTTCCTTCTTCTGTTTCCTCATTCATGCTCCTGGAACCATGGCTGAGGTCCAGGACTAAATCTGACTCATTTTTTCATCTCTAGGATCTAGCATACCACTCAGCACATAGTATGCTCTCAGTGTATGCTTTCCTGGTTGGATGAATGAACAAATGGGTGCAGAAATCATCTTTTATAATTTGTCTCTTTGATTTTAGTTTTTTTCCCCGAAATTCTTCTTATATTTCTCTGCCACTTGAATCACATGGTGACTTGACCATGTGAATCCCCTCTCGTGCTTTTAATGGCTCCCACTCTCTGTCAAGGCCCTTCAAAATCCAGCCACTCTTTCCCTTTCTTTATAAAGAATTTGTTCTCTCGCTCCCTGAGGCTCTCCTCTGGCTGTGATCCCGTGGAAGCCAGTGGATCTCACGGTGGGCTGTCCATCCATCTGCGGCACTGCTGGGCAGCCTGGCTCCCAGGCCCTCGTCCGCTTTGTTAAGCTTCAGTCTTCAGCTCAGTTGTTGGAGGTGTGTGATCATGAAGTCACTGTTATATGTAGTCAGAGTTTATTCCAGGGATGTTTATTGAGGGCCAACTACGTGCCAGACACTGCTAAAAGCATTTGCTCAAAGCTTCATTTAACAGTCTCTAGAACCCTTACTATGTATCAGGCCCTGGGCTAGGACTGGGCAGACCCAGTCTTGACTCTCATGGAACTTACATTCTCATGATGGAGACAAAAGTATTAACAAATTAGTAATTAACTGATTGATTGATTGCAGTTTTTGATTGGTGCTATGTAGAAAGAAACATGGTGCTCTGACAGATGATAACAGGGAGGACATCCGTCGTTAGCAGAAAGAACTCAAACCATTCATGCATCTGATAGGCATTTATGGAGCCCTTACTTTGCATCAGTAGCTCTTCCAAGGGCTGGCAACAGTGAGGTGAATAAGATATGGTCTTTGCCCTTAGGGAGCTCACTCCTGAGAAGTCACATACATATCAGAAGGACCAATCCAGTCTACCACCACCCCCCACCACACACACACAAATATTTAATTTAGGGGAAAACATAGACCCATTATTTGACTGAATTATCCTGTTGCTATTTCGTCCAGTCTGTAAGCTTGTATAGACCTTCCTCACTGCGGGTTGAAAGGCATATTTCACACAAGAGAAGGCGCTTGGGATTGCCTAAAATTAGAACAGAGATCTAACCTTTGTCTGCCTTTCTTCTCCTTCAACAGGGCACCACCAGTGGCTCTGCAAAGCACAGCACTCTGTGAGGCCACCCTCAGACCCCGGCCCACTATGTGAGCCTGCAGCTCGTGGCTGACCTCAGTGCAAAACCACAGGGGCCACAGCGACTGAGAACTGTGACCTCTAATGATGCCACTTGTTGGGCCCATCGCTTGACCACTCTGCATCTCAGGCTCTCATTTGGAACAGGGAAATAAGACCTGCTCTATTCTTCCTGTGGGTTACTGTCAGTCAAAAGATATCATGGAAGTGCTTTGAAAAAGAAAAAGCAATACTCAAATCCAAAGGGTTAGAATTACCTCTTTTTTTAATGGTTAAGGTTGTCAAGGTTCAAACAAAAAGGATTTTGTTTTCTTTTGTTTTTGGCTGTACAACGTAGTTTGTGGGATCTTAGTTCCCTGACCAGGGATTGAACCCACGGCCTCGGCAGTGAAAGCGAGGAGTCCTAACCACAGGACCAACAGGGAATTCCCACAGAAAGCATTTTTAAGTTTTACTATTTAAGAATAAAGTCGAATGTATCGGAAGTTTGATAACACACCATCGTTGAGTGTAGAAAGCACTGTTCACTGCGTACCCAAGACACATTTCTCCTCTCCTTCTTCCAAGCTCACAGAACCCCAATTCTTTCAGGAAAGGACAGAGCTTCCCTTCATCTACCTTGATCTACCACAGCCCCAAAGGGGAGACTTATGATCAGTCTAAATCAGTCATGGCCATCACATTCCATTTGGCCAGTGATTGGTCTAAGGATGAACCTACATCCCATTTCTGGTCAATGAGAAACAAGGGAATATGTGACTTCTCTTCCCCAACTTGAAACAGAATTTCAAGAGGAGAAAACATTTTGCTTCTGCCCTGCCCTTCCTACTGGGCACTTGTGTGACAACATGATGCCTGAAGGAGTACCATCCATCTTGCAACCGTGAAGCAATAAGCACAAGGACACAATGGAAGGATAGAAGGTCAGAAGGAGCAGGATTCTTTTTTTCTTTCTTAACATCTTTATTGGAGTGTAATCGCTTTACAATCGTGTATTAGTTTCTGCTTTATAACAAAGTGAATCAGTTATACATATACATTTATCCCCATATCTCCTCCCTCTTGCGTCTCCCTCCCTCCCACCCTCCCCATCCCACCCCTCTAGGTGGTCACAAAGCACGGAGCTGATCTCTCTGTGCTATGCGGCTGCTTCCCACTAGCTATCTATTTTACGCTTGGTAGTGTATATGTGTCCATGCCAGTCTCTCACTTTGTCACAGCTTACCCTTCCCCCTCCCCATATCCTCAAGTCCATTCTCTAGTAGGTCTGTGTCTTTATTCCTGTCCTGCCCCTAGGTTCTTCATGACCTTTTTTTTTTTTTAGATTCCATATATATGTGTTAGCATATGGTATTTGTTTTTCTCTTTCAGACTTACTTCACTCTGTATGACAGACTTTAGGCCCATCCACCTCACTACAAATAACTCAATTTCATTTCTTTTTATGGCTGAGTAATATTCCATTGTAGATATGTGCCACATCTTCTCTATCCATTCGTCTGTTGATGGACACTTAGGTTGCTTCCATGTCCTGGCTATTGTAAATAGAGCTGCAATGAACATTGTGGTACATGACTCTCTTTGAATTATGGTTTTCTCAGGGTATATGCTCAGTAGTGGGATTGCTGGGTCATATGGTAGTTCTATTTTTAGTTTTTCAAGGAACCTCCATACTGTTCTCCATAGTAGCTGTATCAATTTACATTCCCACCAACAGTGTATGAGGGTTCCCTTTTCTCCACACCCTCTCCAGCATTTATTGTTTGTAGATTGTTTGATGATGGCCATTCTGACCGGTGTGAGATGATATCACATTGCAGTTTTGATTTGCATTTCTCTAATGATTAATGATGTTGAGCATTCTTTCATGTGTTTGTTGGCAATCTGTATATCTTCTTTGGAGAAATGTCTATTTACATCTTCTACCCATTTTTGGATTGAGTTGTTTGTTTTTTTGACATTGAGCTGCATGAGCTGCTTATAAATTTTGGAGATTAATCCTTTGTCAGTTGCTTCATTTGCAAATATTTTCTCCCATTCTGAGGGTGGTCTTTCCATCTTGTTTATGGTTTCCTTTGCTGTGCAAAAGCTTTTAAGTTTCATTAGGTCCCATTTGTTTAGTTTTGTTTTTATTTCCATTTCTCTAGGAGGTGGGTCAAAAAGGATCTTGCTGTGATTTATGTCATAGAGTGTTCTGCCTATGTTTTCCTCTCAGAGTTTGATAGTGTCTGGCCTTACATTTAGGTCTTTAATCCATTTTGAGTTTATTTTTGTGTATGGTGTTAGGGAGTGTTCTAATTTCATTCTTTTACATGTAGCTGTCCAGTTTTCCCAGCACCACTTATTGAAGAGGCTGTCTTTTCTCCATTGTATATTCTTGCCTCCTTTATCAAAGATAAGGTGACCATATGTGCATGGATTTATCTCTGGGCTTTCTATCCAGGGGTAGGATTCTTGATGATGTCACCGAGCTACTGCACCTGCCTTCCTCCAGGCTTCTGGTTAAAAGAGACAATGAAATGATGTTAACGCCTAAGTCACTGTTACTTGCAGCCAGTTGCATATGTAAATCAGTGCAATCTCTAAGGAATGTAACTTGACAATATATTTCTGTTTTGAGCGTACATGCCCTTTGACTCAACAATTCTATTTATCAAGAAATTCTCCCACTGATATACTCACACTGTGCTCAAATAAGTACATTTGAGTGAATTAATTACATTATGTATGTAACAGTAAAATGAAACATATGCTGACTTTTAAAGGATTGGAACACCTGTGTATTGGTAAGAAATTGTGTTTTAGATATATTAAGTGAAGGAAGTGAGATTAATAATGGTTGAAGTTGGTTGATTGTACATGGAGATTTGTAATGCCATTTTTCCTCCTAAATGTATTGTGGAGATTTGAAATTTTCCAAAATAAAATTTAAAGGCAAAGGGCAAGAACATTAGTGTGAATAATATGACATTATTTGCATGTTTTTTTAAGGTAATAGATGTACGAAGGACAGAAAAAGAATATCCATGGAAGGACACACCATAAACTGGGTATGACAGTTACTTCTAGGGAAAAGAGGAAGACTGGGGGGAGACTGAGTTTTCATGTCTCTTTGTCCCTTTTGAATTTTTTTAAAAAATAATATTTTATTATAAAATAAAATAATTATTAATCAACCAAATGCAAAAAATAAGTAGGGGATAGATAGCTAGGCAGACAGGCAGTCCATACCCTCTCACTGTGGTCTCAAGTGCTGCTTGATGTTCAGGCAATAACTCTGGTCCCAATCTGAACTGTGACCCTAAAAAAAGGTGATGCTGGGACAAGTAACCTGAGGCTGCTAAGGCCCTGCCTATAAGCTAAGTTTCTACTTAGAACCAAGTTACAAAGATGTTGGGGACAAGAAAAACTTGATTGTAGTGGGTGCTACAGTCTATATATGAAAAACAACATAAAACACCATTTCCGTGGGATGTGAAAGATTTTCTTCAAAATGTAATTCCATTGTATGTACTTTTTTTTTTTTTTTTTTTTTTTTTTTTCAGTACGCGAGCCTCTCACTGTAGTGGCCTCTCCCCTTGCGGAGCACAGGCTCCGGACGCGCAGGCTCAGCAGCCATGACTCACGGGCCCAGCCGCCCCGCAGCATGTGGGATCTTCCCGGACCGGGGCACGAACCTGTGTTCCCTGCATCGGCAAGCGGACTCTCAACCACTGCGCCACCAGGGAAGCCCTGTAATTCCATTGTAGACACTTTTTTTTAAAGCAGAAAAGCACAAAGAAGAGGTTATAAATTCCTGATCCCATTCCCAGTAGTGACAACGTATATTTTGGTGTGAAAGTGTGTGTGTTGCCATGTGTGTGATCAGAAAACACACACCATTGTATAATCTGATTCTTTCCATCTCACAAAATATAATTATTTTTTCCTACATCATTAAATATTAGTTTTACAACAGAATTTTTAATGTGTGCATATTGCTCTTATGTGGCTTTTCAATAATCTTACCAATTTCCTATGTTGGACATTTAGTTGGTTTCCCACATTTTGGTGGCAGTATAATTAGAATTCATGGTCAATGCTAACAATCTGTGACTTCCACAAATATATAGCTCAATTTCCTTTCTCCCTTCCTCCCTCCCTTCCTTCCTTCCTTCTTTCCTTCCAAATATATTAAGAGCAAAACAACCAGGCTCAAACAAAGCAATCATAAAAGACATTTTTTAGGTATTGGGGGAAATTGAAACGCGGACTAGCTCATGATGTGAAAGAATTACTCTTGTGTGATAATGATCTTGTGATAAAGGTAGAAAGGCTTCCTTATTTTTCAGAGATATATACTGAAGTATTTAAGGGTGAAACGTCATGATGCTTGTAATTTGCTTTAAAATATTTTAGCCAAAAAATTAATAAAGCAAATATCGAAAAATAATATTTGTTAGAACTAAGTTTGCGATTTTCATTTAAAAATATATCTTAGAGGGGCTTCCCTGGTGGCGCAGTGGTTGAGAGTCCGCCTGCCGATGCAGGGGGCACGGGTTCGTGCCCCGGTCCGGGAAGATCCCACATGCCGCAGAGCGGCTGGGTCCGTGAGCCATGGCCGCTGAGCCTGCGCGTCCGGAGCCTGTGCTCCGCAACGGGAGAGGCCACAACGGTGAGAGGCCCGCGTACCGCAAAATAAATAAATAAATAAATAAATAAAATATATCTATCTATCTTAGAAATTAAATACTTTGTGCAATGCACTAGGCTATCAACCGGGGGTATAGCGGTGAACAAACGAGGCCCTTGCCGTCCTGGCGGAGCACAAGAGACTTCGGGGAGCATGCTCCCGTAAGGAAGTCTCCAATGCAGCATGACTGGTGCCTCCAGACCGTGTGAGCCTGGCTTTCCTTATTCCCTCCACACCATCATCACTGCAGGTGTGTTTTCCCAGGCCGGGCGCACGGCGGGTCGCTCTCGCTAACCCGAGGCTTCCCAGGCGCCCAGGGCACTCGGGTGCCGCCGCCCAGCGGAGCTGGCTGCTGGGCCGCGCCGTCCGCGCACCACCGACCAGCAAGGGCGCCGTCCGAGCCCCCAGCCGGCTCAGAAGAACCCCTCACCGCCGCCCTGCCCTTGGCGCCCGCTCCCCTAGGCCCGCAAGGCCGATGCTGGCGCCACCTCGAGGATTTCTCACTCCTGCCAGCCGCCCCCAACTTTTCAGGCGGTACCCGAGGGTGCACGCGGGGCTCCTGGCGCAGCGGAGTCCCTCCCTCGAGGCCTTGCCCCGCTGCCGCCCGGCCCGACGCTGCCCCGCCGCCGGGCAGGGCGGGAGCTGGCGCTCGGGGTGCGGCGGAGCCTGCCGGGCAGTTGCGCAAGTTGCGCTCGGGCGTCTATAAGAGGGGCGGGCAGGCATGGAGCCTCAGAGGAATCGAGGAATCGCGGCGCCAGCAGCTGCGAGGTAAGAGCCGGCGCTCTCCTTTCTCCTTCTCCGCCGGTCTTTCTTGACAGGCCACCCCATCCTGGGAAAACTGAGGCGGGCGAAGGGCAGAGCGGACGGCTTGGTTCTGGATTGTGGTAACTTTGCACCAGAGTTCTGACCGAAGGGGAGGCGGCTGGGAGCCGGGAGCGTTGGATTTGGGGCTGGGCTGTGCCTGTGCCCTCGGGGCGGGAATCTGAGCTCACGGAGCCAGCCAGGGCCCCAGGAGACTGCCAGAGCCGCCAGCCCTGTCGCTGAGATGCTTTGCAAATGGCCTTGAGCACACCCCCAAAGATCAGGGTACCCCACCGCCATGTGCAGGGGGCGTGCGTTGAGTTTCTGAGGAGTGCGAGTTAGGAGGGTTTTGAGTTTCTGAGGAGAAGCCTTGCTCTGCAGGTGAGATTTCAGGCATCATTTTCCAGCAGGGTTTCTGACTTTTGAATGCGAGGGGCTGTATAAAGCCCAGGACCTAGGAAGGGACGAGGTAGTAGAGGTGGGCAGAAAAACTGTCAGGAAGAACCCAAATCTCCCAAAGAAATTATGCTGGATCTCACCATATCTGGCCTCAAAGCTGTGCGAATTGCCTTCTACATTATGGATAAAATAGGGTTTCTCTGGGGCAACAGAACAGCAGGTCATGGGAAAGGCCTGTTACACTTTTCTCACTGTTACCAACTCTCTAGCCAAAACTGATAAAGACACACTATTGGCAGATGAGACCTACCAGCCTCGCTTATAGCCTGCCTTCCCTCCTGGCTGCTTTAGATTTCATTGTGGATGGGTTTGCCTTTACACTCCAGTTTCTATAGCTTAAAGGTGTGGCACTTGGGAAAAGTGAATTCTTATTTTTTTTTTTTTTTATTTTTTGCTGTGCACGGGCCTCTCACTGTTGTGGCCTCTCCCGTTGCGGAGCACAGGCTCCAGACACGCAGGCTCAGAGGCCATGGCTCACGGGCCCAGCCGCTCCGCGGCACGCGGGATCTTCCCAGACCGGGGCATGAACCCGTGTCCCCTGCATCGATAGGCGGACTCTCAACCACTGCACCACCAAGGAAGCCCGGAAAAGTGAATTCTTAAACACAGTTCAATCGAGTGACATGGTGGCCTGGTTGTCATTTGAGGGTTTTTTGGTTTGTTTGTTTGTGTTTTCTGGGGGCTGCATTGTGCAGCATGTGGGATCTTAGTTCCCCAGTCAGGGATGGAACCCGAGCCCCCTGCAGTGGAAGCACGGAGTCTTAACCACTGGACCGCCAGGGAAGTCCGCTGGTTGTCATCTGAGACTAGCAGCTTTGGAGAGGATGAGAAGGTAGTCTGCAGGGGAGGCGGGGCAGAGGGCAGGGACTTGAAGACACCACCCCAGGAGCATGAGCTGGATGACTCCCCGCACTGACCTCTGTCCGCTCTCTGGTGTTTGCTCTGTAGAGCTCTGAGGCGGGCAGTGGTCAGCTGACACTGGTGGGACAGAGGGTATCCAGTCTCTTTCCCACCAGGACGGTGAGCAGAATCATAGTCATTCCCACTCTAACGCCCTCCTGAGCGGAAAGGCCTTGCTGATCCTTTCTCTCGTGTAGGCAGGGGGAAAAGGCAAGAGAAAAACAGTGGGTGTGATTCGGTTCTTTTCTTTTCAAGCAGTTGAGGACATTGGGCTGAGGGGAACGTTTCCATGTTGGCCAAAGGAGTGTCCTTCTCTTATTTTGTACATCTTATGCCCAAAATAACTCTTCTTGGTATTTGGGGGAAATATTTTCCTCCCCCCTCCATTCCAGGAAATGGTTCCAATCGCCAAGGACAGAGCCAGGGAGATTGCAATGAATTCCGTCCTGTCAGCCCCAGGCGGATGCCTCTTGTGTCTGAGTGGCTCATGCAGGGTACGGAGGTGGCCGCTTGGGAGAGCTCTCTTCACAGAACCTGGGTCATTGTCCCCGCTCTAGCCTCGATGCCACCTAGGGGAACGTGGGGGTCAGAGAGAGAGAAGGGCTCCAGGGAGGTGGAGTCCTTGTGATATGTGCATCCTTCAACCACATGCATATAAATTTAAAGGAAAACGGAGCCAAATTCTCCTGCAATCAGTCAGTCAGTAGGCCCTGTTCCCACCCGCAGTAGGAGTCCAGTGGTGACAGCTCCCTTGTAGCCTGCCAGCGAGAGCCTTGAAATTCTTCTTTGTCCACACAGTTGTCTCAGAGAAGTAGAAAGAGAGGCGGCTTCTGCTTAAAAACAACCCACCTGATGACTGGGCCCACAGAGTCCTTTGCACTACTCCATGTGTGACAACAAATGTGCCTTGCTTCTCAGCAAAGTGCATTTTACAGTCTTTCCTGCTCAATTTGTCAACTCTCTGGAGCGATCGGTGTCAATGCCGATATATCATCCATCCCCTGGAAGAGTTCATCCCCATCTGTGCACGTATTGAGTTTGTACTCTGGGGTGCTCCAGGCTGGGGGTGCCAGGGAAGTGGGGGGGAAACCACAGGGAAGACTAGCCGGGCAGAGCAGAGACCTCCGAGAAGGGCAGGAGGCCCAGAGCACAGCAGGAAGAGCCAAGCTGATGAATGGGACCAAGGCAGGGAGCATCTGAGACAATAGTTAAGATGGAGCAGGACTCAGGAAGCTGAAGGGAATAGGGGCCTATGTGGTGCTGGAGGACATCTATGGGATGCAGGAAGCCGACCAAAGTCCCCATGAAAAGGAGACCAGGATGCTGAAGCATTTTCCATCTTCATTAAGAAAGTTTCTTAGGAATTCCTGCTGGGCAAAAGTGAATTCTAGATCGTGACTTTAAAATGGGAGCAGGTAAACCATTGTAGAGGTAGGTTAACCTTGTTAGACAATGAAGATCAGGGATGGGAAATATTTCATTCATTCATTCAACAAAAATTTAATGAGCACCTGCTCTGTGCCAGGCCCTTGGGAGATGCTGAACAAGTGGCATATCCACCACTCCTGCACCCGGCAGACATCACTAATTGATCACGGCACCTTCTCCCTGTGAGACTGGATGGAGCTTCAGATTCGTCTCCACTCAGCACTCCAAGGAACCGCTAAAAATTGATCAGAGTTGACACGGGAATTGAAACCTATTTGTTATCCCTGATGAGATCAAATCTAAGGGTAGTTTCTAATGAATGGGAAGAATATAACCCCTCGCACCCACATTCTGGCTCCCAGTTAAGTATGTTAACGTGATTTCTCAACCAGGCTTCTGGTTGCAAATAAGAGAAAACCACTCATGTTAGCTCAGTGTTTTCAACTGTATATTGCAGCCAACATTTAAAAAACAGAATGGAGACTCTCAAGAGTGCATCCCCCATAGTAAAGGTGAATATTATTTCCTGACACTTGTTTCTCTTACATGTGTGTATCTATATGTCTCCTGGATGAAAAAATATATTCAGAAAGTTGAAAGCTACTCAAGTGAGTAGTATGTGTGGAAGAGTATCTCACACTGGAGGCTAAGGACAGGGAGAGCCTAGAACCAACATGGTCAGGAACCAGGAAGAAGGTCAAGAAAGAGTCCAGGCATTGACCATAATCCACCTCTCAGCAGCTGGATGGACCCTGGTCTCTCTTAGCTATTCCGTGCATGTGATGCCAACCATGGCTACCCTTGATCTTCTGAGTCCTCATCAGAGGCAAACTGGACTCCTCGGAGCACTACTTTAAATTACCAGGAGAGACGCTAATTGACCCAATCAGGAGCTGGAGGAGGAAGGGACACGGAAAGGGAAGAGAAGAGTATTCTGGTTCTCTTGCCCACTATTGCTCATGCAAACATGGCCTCCAGGATTTGTGTGTGTGTGTGTGTGTGTGTCCTGAGCAGGGCAGATTCCCCGAAAGGTCCCGACTACACATAGAATCAAGCCTGGGACATTCTAGCTCTCCAGCCTCACATACTCTACCCTTCTACCATATTGAATTCTCCCAAACCCACCATGGTTTCCCCCAAGTCTACATTGTCCCCTTGGCCTGGAAGGCCCTGCTTGCTCTCTTCCCCCTGGGGAACCCCTGTCCTTCAGGTCTCAGTGTAAAGCTCTCCTCACCTCCCCAGAGTCACCCCCTTTCCCCGTGATCCCCCAGTTCCATGTTCCTTCTCTTATAACCTTCACCACGTTGTGTTAAAATGAGTTGTTTAAGCTTCTATCTGTTCCACTGGATTCTGAGTAACTCGAAGGATCAGGATCCAACCTTCTCTGTCTGTTCATCCTTTGTCCCTTCCCCATCCCCAAGTCCCTTCCAACTTGGAGTTAGGGAGAAAGGAAGGAAGGAAGGCTGAGAGGGAAGAATGCGAGGGAGCCCACAGGAAGGATTTCTACAGGGAGAGAGAGGGTGTAGACTGTCCAAAGCTTTTTCCGTAAAATTAACAGTAAATACCACGTCACCTGAATTTAATTCACACTAGCATACCAAAGATTACTGGAGAGAGAGGTATGAAAACCTGATGGCTGGAGAAGAGAAGAAGGAAGAGAGAAGGGTGTGCCCTTACTAACCTCTGATACTTTCTACCGGGAGAAGACAGAGGAGTTTGGATAACTCAAAGCCGGCAGCCTCCACCAGCAAAGGCCTCTGTGACCCAGAGCTCTCCCCACCTCCCCTCTGACTGCTGGAATCCAAAGGCTGTGGGCAGGCCTGCCCTGGGGCCAGCCAACCTTCTAGCCTGAATCTAGAGAAGTGCCCTCCGACCTTGACATAGAGGCCGCCACTTCGTCTGCTGCATCCCCCAGGACAAGAGGGGAGGTGAGGGAGCTCACGTCTGGAGGCGGCCAGCTTCTTGGGGAAGGCGGAGGCAAGCTGGTCTGTGGAGAAGTGGGTGGGTGGCCTTTCCCAGTTTCCATCTCCGTCCTTTTTGTCACCTGTGCTGAAAGCACTAGCCTGGGAGTGATCAGAGCTCCTCACTTCCACAGAAATAGCCTGGCCTCCCTGCACAGCCAAGGTGGCACAGCCCCACCCCTCCCTGTCCCCCCGTCACACCTCCTGTGCCAGCTGAAAGCCACCATCTTCTGAGACCTCTGCTGGGGGTGCCCCTCTCCTCCACCTTCACAAACCCATTCCCCCCCATTCTCAGGACCCTTATTAAATGCCACCTCCTCCAAGATGCTTCCTTGATTCCCTAGCTGGAAATAATGGTGACAGCAGCTAACATGTATTGGGATTGGCCATGTGCCAGGCACAGAGCAAGCATTTTACATACATTATTTCGTAACAGCCACAGATGGGAATTATGATTTGTTTCATCCCCATTTTACAGCTAAGAAAACTGAGTCTGCAAGAGGTTAGCAAATTTTCCCAAGGTCCTACGCTCCAACTGAAACATAGCTCGGCTTTAGAGCTCATAAGTATACACACGACTTCCTCCCCTGAGTTATCCAAGGCATTTTATCTCTTTAAACATTATTCCTTGCATTGTAGTTAATTAGGTAAATTCTTAAACCAGTTGTTTAAGAGCACAGTTTTGTTCTTTACTTTTATTTTTAACAAATAATATATGTAAGTAGTTGACAATGCCGAATACTGTGGTGTACTACCTGGGCTTCCTGGGAAAACCACCAGTCTTCAGCCCCGACTGTCCCCACTCCTAATCCCACTTTTCTGCGATTGCATGTCTCTTTATCTCTGTCCCTGGCCCCCAGTAGGCGATCAATACATGTTAGCTGTCAACCATCAAACAGATATTGAGTAACTAGTATGTGTCAGGTGCTGTGCTCAGTGAAGCTGTAGTTGCTGTCTTGGATTATCCCTCCCCTCCCCAGTCCCCAAACTCTGTTCTTACCAGCCCTTCCCCCCAAACCCAAAATCTCGGGCCACAGCCAGGCCCCACCCAGGTACTGACATTCAGGTGAACCAAGAAAAGCTTGATGTCTGCCTGTGGCTGGGTGTATAAATTAATTAGCATTAAGTTTGGCTGCACTTAGCAGAGACCCAAAATAACAGTGTCTTAACCAAGACAGAGGTTATGTCTCTCACACACTCAGTACAAGTTCAGAGGTAGGTGGTCCATGCATGTCATCTCTCCTCCAGCAAGTCCTCAGTGACCTGGCCCCCTCCAGCTCCCTACTCCAGTGTTCATACGGTAAGGCCCTTGTCCTCATGACCCAAGAAGCACCAGAACGCCAGCTACCACATCCACAATTCAGGCATCAGGATGGAGGAAGGGATGGAAAAGGGAGGGGCAAAAGCACACAGCACAAGAACTGCCACATCGCATTTCTTATATTCAGTTGGCCAGAATTTAGTCGCATTGCCACACCAGCTGGGAAATGGAGTATTTATTCTGAATGGCCACATCTCTATCTAAACCTGGATGTTCTACTAATTGCGAAGAGGCAATAGGTACTGGAGACAATCACCAGCCTTTACTAAAAGGGTTAATGTGTTGATATGTGTGTGTGTATGCATATGATGTGTTATATGTGTGAGCATGTGTGTTTCATGTTGTGTGTGCCTGTTGGCCAGAGTCTCCCCATCACTTTGATCTCAGATGGGCCTGTTACAAGTTCTCTCTGCAGCCCCCCCAGGGAGCTCCCCTAACCCTGGCCTCTCGTCTTAGTCAGACTTACTCAGCAGCAGTTCCTCAATTCCACGTTTCAAGGAACTATGATTTATTTTCAGCACCCACTGAAGCATATTATCCATGGTGATAGAGGGGGCTAGTAAAACTGTTTTTCCACTCAGGTATTAAAGAGTGGCCATTATGTGAGGGTGACTATGACCAGAGTTAATCTGGTAATAAATTCTCTTGGGAAGGAGGGTGTCATTAACACATGAATCCTAGAAAAGTTTACCACTCTATCTTGTGCTGCAGGGGGAGGACCTAGAAATACCAGGCACCCTCTTGAGATGGCCCAGGTGAGGCGATGGGCCTAATGCTAGATTCAGGGTTGGCTACAGGTAGTGCTGCCAGAGCATTCCAAGCCCTGCTGAGTAATTACACAATTCAAAAAAAGCTGATATTTACTCCCCAATTAACCTTTGAACCAGGTGGTGTGATTCATTCCATTTTACTGATGGGAACCGATGCTTTAGGGAATTAAATATCTTGCCCAGATACACACAGCTAATAAGGGCAAAGCCCACTGATGAAGCTTTGGGGCCTAACCACTGTGCTTCCACCTTTGCTAGGGTTTCATGGAATCACACTGAGGGGTTAGCACTATTTAACTCCATTCCTCAAACATTTGGTGGGCATGTTTACTCAGGGAATAAGGAGTTAATAGAAGCAGTATTAACTTTTTAGGAGAGAGAACAAGCACAAAAACATTTGACATGCCCCCTCCCGAATTACTTAGTATTTTTCATACATGAAGGTGATACAGGGGTACAATCTCATAGCTTCATCCTAGAATAGAGCAGGGTATTTTTTCCCAAATGCCATGGTCCCAGGAGCTGCCCTTGGTTGGTCATTGGAGTGGCTTGTAATTTGGGCTTCCCCTTAAAGCTTGGAGAAACTGGTGGGGTAGGGTAGAAAGGACCCAGCCTTTCTGGGTGAAGCAGCTTTGGCTGTGAATCCTGGCTTTGCTACTTACTTGTTTGACTTTGGACAAGTTAGCGCGTCTTCTTGAGTCTCATTTTTCCCCTTCGGTAAAATTCAGATTAAAAAAAACAGGACTTCTCTGGTGGCACAGTGGTTGAGAATCTGCCTGCCAATGCAGGGGATGTGGGTTCGATCCCTGCTCCGGGAAGATTCCACATGCTGTGGAGCAACTAAGCCTGTGCACCACAACTACTGAAGGCCGCGCACCTAGAGCCCGTGCTCCACAACAAAAGAAAGCCCGCGCACAGCAACGAAGACCTAACGCAGCCAAAAAACAAATTAATTAATTTTTAAAAAGACCTTTGATCAAGCATTATAATATAGAAACAGACTTTTTTTTTTTTTTTTTTTGCTGCACTGTGCAGCCTGCTGGATATTTGTTCCCCAACCAGGGAGTGAACCTGGGCCACCACAGTGAAAGCACCAGGGAATTCCCAAGACTGCTTATTTCTATTATATTGCCAGAATATGAATTATACTAAATTGCCACCTATGGACAGAAAATGTGTTACCTGTTTTTATCAAGACCCAGATGAGGCAGAACACAAAAAGCAGAGATGAACTTTTTTGCCATCTCCAGGACCTTCATGCTAACATTTACTTACTCTTGATCATTATTTCAGGCTCATCCACACGTACTTAGCATGGATCATTGGCCACAGGCTCACATGCCTTTAATCTGATTACCTTTTGCCTCATGTATCTCATTAAAACTTTGCTGCTTAATCAAGGTTCTGCATGCATATTATTAATGTTAGAATTCATGGTTCCATGACTTTGAAAGTTTCAGACATTCTGGGTGAACGTGTTATATACTTTCTCCTGCCTTCATGCCTTTGCACCGGCTGTTTTCTTGGCCATTATGCAACCAGTTTATACTCTTCCTGATCCCTCCTTGGCCTTCAATACCCAGCTCAAGTGACACCTCTTCCAGGGAGCCCCCCTTTGTATTCCCACAATATCTTGTCCTTCTTGCAGAGCTCTTTCTTCCTGTATTGGGATGGCCTGTTTACCTGTTTATCTCTCCTATTCAACTATAAGCACTTTGAGAGTAGAGAACATCCGTTGTCCACCGTAGCATCCTTGGTGCCCAGCACTGCATCTGACGTATTATCACACCTTCCATAAGTGCCGATTGGATTCAATCCAGTGGGAGAGAAAGGAAGTAATAAAGCCAGTGATAAATGCCATCATGGAAATATCAGTGGGCTGCTGTGAGAGAGTTAATGGAGAGGACAGTAACACAATCTCTAATAATAGGGTAGTAATAGAGTACACTTCACAACACCTTTAAAGCTCTTTCACACATGTTATCTAATTTGATCCTCATAAAAGCCTGGAGATAGGTATATTGCAAGGGATGCAGGCAGGAGTTTTTAGCGGTTATAGGATATGCCTGAAGTCATGAAGCTAGTAAATGGCTAGATTCAATCCATACCTTAAAAGCTCGTCCATTCGCTCATGCCCTGTCTTCCTGCTCTGCGGTCTACAGCACACCTCACCGTGGTTTTCTTGATGCGACCATGCCTTTCCCCAAGGGAATGCATTTCATTACTGTATTTCTAGACAATGAATTGTCTTTGAGGAAATGATAACCACAGCGGAAAGCAAATCTCATTTTTATCCGCATCTGAGAATGTGATTGGTAACGTGACATGTGGGTGTTCTCTGAGATCCCAGCGACATGCCACGTGTGGTTCCTTCTGTTTTCAGGCCCCAGAAGCACAACCCGGGAAGAAAAATGCGTTGTGGACCCCTGTGCCGATTCCTGTGGCTTTGGCCCTATCTGTCCTACATTGAAGCTGTGCCCATCCGAAAAGTCCAGGATGACACCAAAACCCTCATCAAGACGATTGTCACCAGGATCAATGACATATCACACACGGTAGGGAGGGCCTGGGAGACGAGGTAGACCTGTGGCTGGCCCGTGGGGAAACCGGACCTCAGAGGTTGGCTGAGGCTGTGCGGCCTCGCGCAAGGGGCCTGGAGGCCTGGACGCCTCCCGACCGCATGGACAGCTGCCTCTGCTCTCCCGCTCTCCCCTTGCCTCCCACCTCCTCACTCCCCTTCCTCCCAGACTGGAATCCTAGTGCCCAGGACCAGAGCATAATGGTCCGGTGTCCCCTTGGCAGGTGACCAGGGCCCCAGCAGCACCCTCTCTGGGCCTCCAACACATCTCTAGAATGTTCTGATCATTAGGCATTCTTCCTGGCTGGTAGCTGAACTCTGACCCTACGAAGCTTCTCCTCATTACTGCTGGTCCTGCCTGGCAAGCCCTCTTTCACATACAACCCTCTACGTATTTGCAAACAGCTCTCAATGTCCCCTGAGTATTTTCTCTGGGGTCCACAAGCCTATACCTTCAGCCACTTCCCAGATGAGGTCGGTGTTTAGAATTAGGAAGGCTACGTGAGAATCCTCGCCCTTCTGTTCTCTATCTGTAAAATCTTAAGCTAGTTAAGCTCCTCAATGTCTTTAATCCCTGGTTTCCTCATCTAGATAATAGGACTATCTTAATAGTCTTCACAAGGTCATTTCAAGATTAAACTAGATAAAGCAAGTGACACACACACACACACACACACACACACACACACACACACACCCCTGCAGAACCAGAACAGAGCATGCCCTCTTCAAAGGTTTTCAGACGTGGCTTTTGATAGCCCCCTGCCTTAAAAACCAACTTGTTCACCTGCATGGAGCAATCTGGAGACTTCCACATCTCCTGGCCACTCTGGATTTCTAACAGTAACCTTAGGCAGCCAGGGAGCCGTTAGGTGGCCGGAAGCAGGGACAGCTCAGAACTAGATAGCGTCTTGAACATTTCATAGGGAAAAACGCTTAAGTCTCCTTGCTTTCAAAATAGTCATTCAACAAGCTGCGCATGATAGACCCAGAGTGTCCCAACTGGTGTGGTGCAGGAAGTGAGCGCTGTGGGCAGCGGGGGAGGGGGAGAGCCCCTCCTGGTAACCAGAGTTATTGGAGTGGAGGAGTGAGACGGGGCTTTGATCCCTAAGGGGGTGAGACTTCGTGGAGAACCTGTCTGGGAGGAAGGCGTCCGCTGGGGGTGGAAGGGTTGGGGAGGGGCATGTATGGAGGACCTCAATGCCTGGGGAAGAGACTTAAGTCAGTAAGTAAGAAATAGGGAGTCATGGCTGGTTCTATAGCAGAGGCATCTGGAAGAGGAAACGGCCTGCTGAAGCTGGTCTGGAAGGGTGGTTTGGGAAGGGCAGGAAGACATAAGCCCGGGAGACCAGCTTGGAGGCTTGGCAGCCACGTGGGCACAAGAAATAAGGGCCTAGGCAGGATGGTGCGGAAGGGGGAAAGGAGGCACCTCCACGCTCGCGGGAAGGGCCAGGGGCTTTGCAGAGCTGACTTCTCTCCCCCTGAGCTCTTGCTCTCCCCTTCCTCCTGCATAGCAGTCCGTCTCCTCCAAACAGAGGGTCACTGGTTTGGACTTCATCCCTGGGCTCCCCCCTGTCCTGAGTTTGTCCAAGATGGACCAGACATTGGCGATCTACCAACAGATCCTCACCAGTCTGCCTTCCAGAAATGTGATCCAAATATCTAATGACCTAGAGAACCTCCGGGACCTTCTCCACCTGCTGGCCTCCTCCAAGAGCTGCCCCTTGCCCCAGGCCAGAGCCCTGGAGACCTTGGAGAACCTGGGCGGCGTCCTGGAAGCCTCTCTCTACTCCACGGAGGTGGTGGCCCTGAGCAGGCTGCAGGGGTCTCTGCAGGACATGCTGCGGCAGCTGGACCTCAGCCCTGGGTGCTGAAGCCTTGAAAGCCTCTCTTCCCAAAGCTGAGGGAAGAAACCTGAGCTTTCAGGTGTCTGCAGGAGAAGAGAGCCTGTGTGGACATCCTTTAGGCAGGCCTGCGGGTCATTTCTCTGTCACTCCTCTAAGCCGCTCTTCTTCCAAAGGCAGAAAACTCCAAGGCAGGAAACCAGAGATATAAATACATGGTTCCATGCCCACCGGGAAGGAGGGCCCATCCAGCAAACAGTGGACTAGATCTGGGATTTTCACAGAAGTCTTCCTCCCTGTTCCATCTCCCTCTCACTGCATGCTTCACCGTGACCTGGGGTGATTTCAGACCCTTTGGACGATCAAGCAAGATTCCCTCTGAAAATCCGGGGAGCATCGTAAAGGCTACAGGCACACACAGCTGGATACTTCCACGCAACACAAGTTGGAAGCATTTATTTATTTATTATGCATTTTATTCTGGATGGATTTGAAGCAAAACACAAGCTTTTCCAGGCTCTTTGGGGTCAGCCAGGGCTCAGGATGCTGCTGGGGTGCTGTTTCCAATCCCATCAATGGGCCTGACCAAGGCAAACCCATTTTGACTGACTTGAGGGCCCTCAAGTTAGTTTTCTAGAGACTGGCTTTGTTTGTACTGTGATTGACTTTTTTTTATTTTTTATTTTTTTATTTTTTTAGTCTGCGTTGGGTCTTTGTTGCTGCGCGCGGGCTTTCTCTAGTTGTGGTGAGAGAGGGCTACTCTTCGTTGCGGTGCGCAGGCTTCTCATTGCAGTGGCTTCTCTTGTTGCGGAGCACGGGCTCTAGAGCACAGGCTCAGTAGTTGTGGCGCATGGGCTTAGTTGCTCCGTGGCAAGTGGGATCTTCCCGGACCAGAGCTTGAACCCGTGTCCCCCGCATTGGCAGGTGGATTCTTAACCACTGCACCACCAGGGAAGTCCTACTGTGACTGACTTTAAATTACAGTGTTTGCAATGGCATTGTCCTGATGGATCTCGAAGTGCCAGGTTATTTTTAAAAAGAAGAAGATGAATTTCGTCAAGTGTAATATATAGCCGTGTGCAGCGGGAGGTAGGGAACGTGTTGGTGGGAGGGGGAAGAATCCAGAATGTATTTTCTGAATAACATTTGTGTGATGGGCTCTCTGGGTGGGGTGAGGTCATTTTCTCATCTTCGTGGTTTTCATGAAGAAGAGATGACTCCTTCAGGAGGGTTGTGGTGTTTTGCCAGCCGCCCATGGTCGGAGTGGTGAGGGGGCTGAAGCTGGAGATTGTTAGGGCAGTGGTGGGCTCTGGCCTTCTCTGACTGCTAGAGAGTGGTCTTGCTCATCAGGGAGTGAGGACTCCACATTGCAGACAGTGATCCCCAGAGCAAGGGTCCTTGGTGTGGCCCTTTGAATGGTCTGGGTTGATCCCACACTGGCTTTATAACATGGTAGTGTCCCTTTTTGGGTTTTGCATGCTCACCCAAAGCAAGGCCATGTTTCCCATCCATTTGGGAAGGATTTTTATTCCAGTGGGAGGGTGAAATCTATAGGGGGTCTGTGGGCTTTAGCAGATGGTCCCAAGACCTGGATCAACACTGGGACAGTGAGTCCCGGGACCCCAGGACCAGCCTCCAGCAGCGCCCTTTTCGCTAGAGGTCATGTCCAGTAGAACAAACAAGGAAGCTTGGGTTTCCCACCATCCTGTCACTGTGATGCAGTCATCGCATTACAGGAGGTGGATCTGTCCAAGGAAATTGGAATCTAAGCAACCAGTTTTAAGACTGAGCACCTGCTTGTGCTCAGCCCCAACTGGTGCCATGGGCTGAGAACCTCACCAAATAAATATTAAAATCCAGTCCTACCCTCAGGGGCCTTGCATTCCAGATGGTAAAATCCCACTCAACAGCATGCAAAGGCTGTCGTTTCACCATGGCAACTGAGCAGCTGAGACACAGTGCGGTCCTCAGCAGGTGGGAAATGATGAGCTGAGGAGGGCAGTGCCCGGGACCCACAGGCTAATCCTGCTTGCACTCGGTAGCCTTTTTACTTTTCAGGGCACATCAGCATCTATTACTGTGATGCCACATCCCTTTGAAGCGGGATAGCTGAGAATTTAAAAGTAAGAAAATACCTAAGACCATAACAGCAGACGGGTGGCAGGACCAGGACTAGAACCCAGGTCCTCTGACCCCCCCAGAGTGTCCCTTGAGGCAGGTAATGGTCTCTGGAGATACGAACAGGGTTGGGCAGGGAGAACTGGAGTGCTTGCTGGAAGAGAGGAGTTCCGAGGCCGATTTTGCAGGAGGTGAGGGAAGTGAATTGCCTGGAGGGAGGAGGCTGTTTTATTGAAGCTTTGGTGCTGAGACACCAAGGTGACGGGGTAAGTAGCCAGTTACAAAGGAAGGCAGAGAATGGAAAGATGGGAGGGAAAGGGTCGTGTTGAAGAGGACTTCAGGGGCAAAGATGTTTGCTATTGAAAGAGTCAAAAGTTCTAGAGTGAGACTCATGTGATGGACAGAGTCAGACCTGCTCTGGAAAATAAGTCCTGATAATCACAGCCACCCAGTCAGGCTGGGATGTTTTAAGCCTTTTGCTCACAAAACCTGGCACTAGGGCTCATTCCCAGAGCGTGAAGCTTCCAAAATGTAAATGATTGTGCTTTTCTGTAACAAAAAACAATTTTTTTGTTCCAAAAAGTCCAAATAAATTTCCTTTGCCCCTCGGTCTTTGTTTGCTGTTGCCTGTCTTGGAGGGGCTTTGGAAGAGCTGCTTGTGTGTGACAGGGCACCGCCTGGCTGGCCCCTGTCCATCCCTGGGGTCAGCTCTGCCCCGGCTTGGCCATAGCCGGCCGCCAGTTATTCAGGCTAAAGGATTCCCCTAAAGCTCAGAGCACATTCTGCAGCAGTCTACAAATCAGCCTTGAGAAAAACCAAGCACCACATTATTTAAAAAACAAAAACTAAAAAAGAACAACCACAACAAAACCGCAAAGAAAAAACATGCAACCCAATAACAGACCAGGTGCACAGACTCAAAAAGACAGGACTTTTCTGGTCGAGGGCACAGAGCACAGCCACTCACCTCTGTGGTGCAGTTTGGACCTGAGAGTTTCAACCCAAGCCCCAGAGAGGACCCGGGGGGCTGCCCATCAAAGGCAGTCACTTCCATGGATGATTTCAAGGGCCCCCTTCCCCCCTCCCAAATTGCTCATGGCTCTGGAGAGTTTAATGAGATAATGACCTAGCAGTGTCTGGCTTAGAGTAGATTTAAGTGAATCTCCTTCTTGTCACATCACAATTAGCAGCAGGCTTTAAATGTCAGTGATCTGGGACCAGGGAGCAAACGGGTGCAAATTCACCTCCAGTGAAGAGGACAGCTGCCCATTCTTTCCTGGGTGGGGACGGGCAGGGAGATCAAGCTCCTGACAGAGGGGAGACTGCAGAAGGGGGGCAGTCAGATGTGGCCAGAGCAGCCTAAGTGGGTCACTTGGCAGCTTTGGGGGGAAGTGTCTGGCCTCTTCATGCCAGAAACCCAAGGCAAACCAACTTAAATAGAAAAGAGAGAATTTTTTGGCCCATGTTTCTGCGAAGTCCAGGCCATGGTCCATCTCTTACAACACTTTCCTCTCAGTCGTCCCCAGGGACCTGGAAGGTGCTGATGCCATGATCCACCCCAGTCCCTGCCCGCCTGAGGTGCGGAACAGGGGCTGGGATTGTCTGAGCCCTCTCATTTCTGAGCAGACACAGCCTGAGAAGCCCCCGCCCACCTCCACCTGCCAGCTCGGGAAAGCAGCCCCCAGTAGCAGGGTCTCAGGCAGAGATGTCATTCGCTTCTCTGTGAGGTGACTCCCAGGGTCAGAGTGGAAGGGTATGTTTTTCAAGCTGTACTTCCAGATCCTTTTCCCTCCTCAGGCATTCTGTCATGCTCCCCTGAGGCAGCAGCTCACATCTGCCAAGCAACTGTCAGAGTCTTGGGGCAGCATCTGGTCATGTTCAACCTCCAAAGGCAAGACTTCGGCTGAGTCTAGTGAGAAAAACCTCAGTTCAACCCAGGAGGACGTTTCTGAAGACCCCATCCCAGCAGCTTTCTGCACAACAGCACACAACCAAAATATTACACCCTATTTTTCCAAAAGGAATTTAGAGCAATGTATTGCAGGCTTTTTGCAGCAGGATCCTAGTCTGGTGATGCCTGACCACACAAATCCACCTGGGTTAAGTTCACCAGTGGGGTGGTTAACCATTAAGGTTAAGGCTAAGGTTAAGCAACTTAACCTCTCTTAGCCTCAGTTAATTATCTGTCCAGTGAGAGTATAAAAGCATAGGTGTTTTTAGAAGATTAGGTGGTGAAATGGTTGGGAAGCTATAAACCAGTGACTGATACACAAAAAGCACTCGATAAATTATGCTGTCGTTAATAGCCTTAATGAGTCAGAGAAGCAAAAGGATTGATGTCGCAGACGTGTTTGATGCCCTCGGCCCACCTCTGAGTTCAGTGCAGCTGAGCCCTACCCAACACTCCCACATCACTCCACATTGAAGCCTTAGGGAGCACTCTCAGCCCATACGGGTCAGCCCAAAAGTGAGGGAGAGTGAAGACCCCGGAGAAGCACGTCCCAACCCGTGGAGGTGGGGGCCAGCCTCCCACCCTCCACAGAGGCAGTTCTGAGGTGCCTTCTACCCAGATTGAGCCCCAGGTGCCCACACCAGTCACCACATCACTAAAGCACTCTCGGTGGCTTTTCCTCCTTCCGTGTCTCACTCGCCCCGCTCTTCACTCTTGCCTCCCCAGGTCACCTCCCAAATCTACCTCCCGCACCAGAACCCTTGTCTCAGGTCCTGCTTTTGGAGGAACTCCAAGGAAGACAACAGCAGAGCAAATAGAGTGGATTTGGATGCTGGGAGAACTGTGAAGCAAGGTTCCAGAGAGGCGCAGGAACCACACATCCACACTCAGGGAACCCTGGGCCATCCCGGGGGACGAGGCTAAGAGAGGGGTCCTCAGGAAGAAAGGAATCCACTTCAGGAAAGCTTGACTTGGGAAAGAGGTCAAGGACAGGAAGGGGATTCTACTAAGATGGAAGAATTACAAGATAGGAAAGAAGGAAGGGAGGAGGGAGGGAAGGAAGGAAGGAAAGATGGAAGGAAGGAAGGAAAAGAATGAGGGAGGGAGGCAGGGAGGGGGAAAGGGGGCAGGAAGGATAAAGGAGATGAATGAAAAGAGGAGAAATAAGGAATTCCCTGGTGGTCCAGTGGTTAGGGCTCTGTGCTTCCACCAGAGGGGGCATGGGTTCGATCCCTAGTCAGGGAACTAAGATTCCACAAGCCGAGCTGGGTGGCCAAAAAAAAAAAAAAAAAAGAGGAGAAATATATATAAGGTTAAACATCACCTGTCTTAGTGAGTCCGGGATACTATAACTAAATACCATAGTCTGGGTGGCTTAAAAATAACAGAAATTTATTTCTCACAGTTCTGGAGGCTGGAAGTCCAAGATCAAGGTGCCAACAGATTTCGTTGTTGTGGACAAAATTTGTTTGTTTGGTGAGGACCCACTTTCTGGTTCATAGACCATATCTTTCACTGTGTTCTCACATGGTGGAAGGGGCTAGGGGGTTCTCTGGGGTCTCTTTTATAAGGGCACTGATCCCATTTATGAGGGACCCACTGTCATGACCTAATCACCTGCCAAAGGCCCCAGGTTTTAACACCATCACATTGGTTGTTAGGATTTAACATATGAATTTGGGGGGAACACAAACATTCAATCTGTGGCATCACCTTACAATGACTGACTGGAGGAAAGATCAGGCCAAATCAAAGGAGTCTGAATTATTGAATATTTTCTGCATAAAAAGTCTTTTTACAAAAATGGGACCTAATGTTGGCATTTCTTCCTTTCACTGAACTCCCACAGCCTCTGTTTGCTCCTGTGCACTAGCTCACAGGGAATCATTTTTGCACAGGTTTCACCGCCACATCCCTCCTGCTCTGGGCTGAGAGCCTCTGTGGGCGGGTCACCCCGCTCGTTGCCTGGCTATAGTGTCTGGCACAATGCAGACCCTCCGTTCTCACTTGGTGATCAAGGGAGTTGAGACTCTTGTATAACAAGTCCACTATTTACATGTAAACCAATTCTGCAAAACACTTGAAAACAGTCCTGGCCGTTAAAGGTTAAACTTCTTATTAGAATCCTGCTCACTCTTAATTTGCTCAGCAAACTTCTTTTTGAGTTCAAAGATATAGATCCAAACCAACTGTGAAAGACAGCTTTGAGGCAATGACAGAAATTTGAATACAGCTTCTGTTTTAGATTATGACAAGGAATTACTGTTAATTTTTTTAGCTTTGATTATGGCATGGTGATTATTTTTAAAAGCTTTCTTATTCATTAGAGAGTCAAACTGAAGTAGTTTAGGGTGAAATACAATGATATCTGATATTTATTTTAAAATACTTCAGGAAGAAATATATTCTTTTATATATTATGTGTATGTATACATATATATGTGTGCATATATATATATACATATATATATGAAGTTAAATTAAAAAGATCAGCAAAATGTCGATCATTGTTAAAGCTGGGTGGTGAGTACCTAAGCGTTCATTATACCAGGCCCTCTACTTTGGGATAAAATTTCCAGAATAAACATTTTGGGGGAAGGGTCACTCAGCTCAGCCCCTCCACCGTCTGGGCATCTGCATTCTTGGAAGGAAGGAGGTGGTGGAGGGAGGACGGCGAGTCAGGATGCGATGTGGAGCCGGAGCTGCATTTAACTTCACGTTTGATGTCACTGCCTGGCAGATGTCCTAGGGTCTTGGGTGGGGACGGTAGACTGTCAGAGCGGGTGTGAAACACCGAACTAAAACAGACATTTAGCAAATCAAAAAAGGAGAAAGTGGTAAGAGCCAGCTGAAGATGCTGGGAAGGCAAGTCCTGATGCTGGTTTAAAAAAAAAAAAAAAAAAAAAAAGCAAAGGAGTGGAAATCAAGGCCGAGAGCTCTGCCTCATCCCTGCTGGGCCCCAGGGTGACCCGTGGAAGCCATGGACCTTCCCTTCCCCTTCCCAAGGGAAATCGAGGTGCTCCCTCCATGCAGTTTCTCCTCCATATTAAACATACTGTATATAGAGAGAAGCCCTCAGCCCGTTTGTGAAGGAAAATGAGATTCTTGTCTCTTTTTCCCACTGAAGTTATCATTTAAAAGAAAAGAGGGCTTCCTTGGTGGCGCAGTGGTTGAGAGTCCGCCTGCCGGTGCAGGGGACGCGGGTTCGTGCCCCGGTCCGGGAAGATCCCACATGCCGCGGAGCGGCTGGGCCCGTGGACCATGGCTGCTGAGCCTGCTCATCCAGAGCCTGTGCTCCTCAACGGGAGAGGCCACAACAGTGAGAGGCCCGCGTACCGCAAAAAAAAAAAAAAAAGATACTTCATACCTACCTTCAAAACCTTGTCCCTGGGACTCCGAATCAGGCCACAGCCAGGGGCAGGCTCATCCCTTTTCCTTCAGACCCCTCCCTGTGCAGGGGCACTATTCACCCCACCACATCCCACATCGCCACACCCTCCATATGAGCTTCAGGAGGTTCAAGACGTGCAGAACTGGGCAGGCTGAGGGCCCGGTTTGGAAGGTACATGAGGTTTCCTTCCCCCATTGGGCCAAAACCAGGCCCTGGGCACTGAGTGCTGCTGAACCCCGGACAGGGCCTTCCTGTCTCAGGCCAGCATTTCATCCCGGGCAGATGTCCCCCAGAAATATCACAGGTCAGAAAACCAAGCCTGAAGTTGCCCTGAATTCCCCACCCTTTCTTGGCCATAAGTCCTGAAGAAATGCCAACCCTCACAGCTTCACCTTTTCTGTTCATAAAATGTGTGTGTTTATCTGAGGGAGAACCAGCAGGTGCAGCAGCAGTCACAGGAAGCAGAGCCTCCCACCCCCAGTCAGGAGACAGTCACGGAAAGGGAACCCCCCTCCCTTCCTCACACGGGCTCGGACCTTGCGTCTGACACAAAATCTGGAACTGGTCTTCACAACTGGGCAATTATTTGGAGATCATGGACACAGCCCAGGAAATCCCCTCCATACTTGAGGAAGGAGGGATCGATGACCTTCCTACCCTTGGGGGAGCGTGGCAGGGTGTTCATTATTTATCCCATGTATTGGATGATGCAACCGAGGCTTAGAGGTCTCACAAGACTTGCCCAAAGGCTCCCATCTGTAGATTAGAACCTGAGCCTTCAGACTTGCAACACCCAGGCTGGATATACATACAACATTCCCCCCTTAGCCGCAGTTTCCCGAGGTTTCAGTTACTTTCAGTCAACTGGGGTCTGAAAATACTACGTGGAAAATTCCAGAAATAAACAATTCATGAGTTTCAAATTGCTCACCATTCTGAATAGTAGGATGAAATCTCTCACCCAGGATGTGAATCATCCCCTTTGTCCAGTGTATCCCACCAATTACTTAGTAGCCATCTCAGTTATCAGATCCACTGTCTCAGTATCGCCGTACTTGTGTTCAAGTAACCCTTGTTTTACTTAATAATGGCCCCAAATCACAAGAATAGTGATGCTGGTAATTCAGATATGCCAAAGAGAAGCCATACGGTGCCTTTAGGTGAAAAGGTGAAAGTTCTCAACTTAATAAGGAATAACCTCGTACGCTGAGGCTGCTAAGATCCACAGGAGGAACGAATCTTCTACCCATGAAATTGTGAAGAAGGAAAAAGAAACTTGTTATAGTTTTGCTGATATACCTCAAACTGCAAAAGTTACGGCCACAGTGAGTGGTCACTGCTTAGATAAGATGGAAAAGGCATTAAATTTGTACAAAAAGATATTTTGATGGTGAGAGAGACCACATTCACATAACTTTTATTACACTATATTGTTAAAATTGTTTTATTTTATTATAATCTTTGTTGTTAATCTCTTACTATGCCTAATTTATAAATTAAATTTTGCCATAGGTAGGTATGTATAGGAAAAAGTATAGTGTATACAGGGTCCTGTAACTGTCTGTGGTTCCTGTGGGCTGTGGAACGTATTCCCCCCCCACCCTGCCTTGCCTTGCCTTTCCTGTGCGGCTAAACCAGTGCTCAAACCATGCCAACAGGAATCATTCTCTATCTCTCAGCTCTACTTTCTTCAACATTGACATCATTCTTAGATGGTAGCAAAGGTGATCACAAAAACTCCAGGCTTCTACCTTCCAGCTTGGCAACTACTCAGGAAAGAGAACATCTCCTTCCTAATTGTTCTAACAAAAGTCCCAGGACTGACTCTTCTGGGACCTGGCTTGGATCACATGCCTATTGCTGAACTAATCACTGTGGCCAGGAGGATGCAGTATTCTGATTGGTCAAATTTGAGTCTTTCCAGAAACTGGGGAAGAAGGCAATCTTACTTGGAATGAGAATGGGGAAGGGGTAGTCTCCCCCCAAAAAAGAGGGTTCTAGTACCAAAGAGAGAGACAGGAATGGACTTTAGGAAGACAGAAGGAATAGCTGATCTCCTCCAGGAATGCTCTGAGCATCTCTGTCCTGGCTCCTCTGATTCCTGACAGCCTTCCAGAGCGTTATTCCAGTTAGGGTTTCTTTCTGAGAAAGGGAAGAGAAGAAACTCACTTTGATCCCTTACTTTTTTGTACAAAGATCTAAAACCAGCTCCGACCGGCTCTTAACTTCAATGACACAGCATCAAATTAAAAAATAGCCTTTGACCCTGGACTTAGAAAAGGGTGGAATGATTGTCCTGGGGGCTAAGAACTTCTCCTGATAAGAATGGGGAACATTTTGTTATTGGTTATACTGGACTGGGCCTTGATATGAAGTCATCCAAGTTGTCATTGCTCTTATTTGGGTTATATTATTGGTCTCTCAGCTTTGTCTGGGGTCATGCTTTTTCCACTGGGAAAATTGCTTCCTTTTTTCCTCCCTTATAATGGAATACCTGCTGCTGACACTTTATACTGTAAGGCACGGTGGTTCTGGGCACATTACCATAAGCATGATGATCTTAATGACCCCTTACAGGAGAATAGCACCTTGACATCTAGAAAAGACTTTCACACACATTATTACATTTGATCCCCACAATAACCAGGGCAAAGGGGTATAGTATTACACTCATTTTCTTTAGATACAGAAATAGACTCAGAGAGGTTAAGTGACTGGCTGAAGATCACAGAGCTACGTTGCCTTGGGCAGCAGGAAAATATGGGCAGGAATAAGCAGACCTTTATTCAAGGGTTCATTTATTTAACAAGATTAGACTTTATTGCTGCAGAGTTAATCAGAGCTAACTCCCCAGTGGAATTAGTTTGCAGTATGCAAACTGCAGGAGCTCAGAAGGACCAAAGTACAAACACTGGGCCATGGTGCCCCCAGCAGCAATGACTAGAGTCCTGCCCAGCATGTCGGCACTTGGGGGTCACCCACAAGCAGGTTCAGCCCTGCTATGGAACTCCTCGTCGCCTATCCAACTCCTTCTCTCCTCACAGGGGCTGGTAGCTGGTCCAGGGATGGGACTGGGGCATTGGTCACAGAGAGGGAGGGGACAAGTCTAGCCAGGCCCGGAGTGCTGGGGAAGTCTCAGGTTGAGTGGAAACTCCAGCCTGATATGCTGGGGGCTTCCAGTCCAAGGCCTCTCTTCTCCTGCACCCACCTCGCTGCCTTTTCCCCAGTGTTCGAACTCCTTGCTGACAAGCCCCATCAGAGAGACAGCTGGCGGCCCTCCTTGGCCTCCTCACAACTCACAGACTCTGCTCATCACCAAAGAAAGGAAGGGGGCAGGGTGGCCAGAGGAGACAGTGCCTCCTGTCATGGGAGGAAGAGCCTCTGGGGAACTGGGGACGCCCCCCCATTCTTTTGTCCTACCCCTAGAAACCTCCAGGGATCCTCTCACCCAGACCCTCTGCCTACGTCCTGAGCAAAGCATAGGTGGCTGAGGTAAATGGCACCCCCTGCAAAAGTGGGCCCTGATCCCGCCCTTCCAGCCCTGTCCCTGGGACTCATTGTCAAAGTCCTGGGCCGGCTGGCAGGAGAGGAAGTGACCTGGCCTCAGAAGCATCCGGGAAACCCACTCTGTGTTGGCCCCAGACCTCACAGTGGGGCTTAGTAGATCAGAGAGCTTTCCCAGCGTTGTTTGAGGTGAACAGGACAGGGCTTTTCAAAGTTTGCGAGGGCCAGAAGAGAAAGGATCCAGTCAGCTCAGCCTGCCCTCCCTGGCTTGAGCGAAGTTTTCCCTGGGCCATCAGGCTGCATGCTGCTGGGAGGCTTCTATTCTAGACGGTTCGCCAAGCGTCAGAGAAAAACAGCGGATGCCAGAAACTCATCCATGTGAAAGGATTTGTTTTCCCCCATAGGAGAAAAATCCAATCACACCTTCTCCCAGTTGGAATATCTGCAATTACCTCCCCGCCCATAAGTGGGAAAAGAATGTCAGGATTAATCAAATGACATCACTCTGGGAACCCAGTGCATCCCAGCACCAATCTTTTTGAAAGGCCCCATATGGGAAGACAAATTCAATTTGTCTTGTCTAGGGGAAAAATGAGTTTTAAATATGTTGAATTAAAAGTGATATCTTCGGCTTCCCTGATGGCGCAGTTGTTGAGAGTCCGCCTGCCAATGCAGGGGACATGGGTTTGTGCCCCGGTCCGGGAGGATGCCGTGGAGTGGCTGGGCCCGTGAACCATGGCCGCTGAGCCTGTGCGTCCGGAGCCTGTGCTCTGCAGTGGGAGAGGCCACAACAGTGAGAGGCCCGCGTACCGCAAAAAAAAAAGTGATATCTTATATACCAGACATTAGTGATCCAGAACAAACGCCTTGGGAGAAAAATTACCCTGAAAATTGCAAGTAGTCAGGTTGCCGAAGAACTGCGAATTTATGCTGCAGTCCAAGCATGGAAAGTCCACTCGGGACACCCTCATGTCCTGGGCTGGGCCCTGGAGGACTGGGTGCCTCAGACAGAGCCCTGGTTCCCAAGGGCCGGCCTGGGCAGCTTCCCTCAGGGACACCTCCCACCCACCTCCCAGAGACCTGCAGCCTCAATGTCTTCCAGCTGGGCTGGGATGCCATGGCCTGAAGAACCCTAGAGAGCCAGCCTGGCCAGAGCAAGGTGGTGAGGGAAGGCTGGGGAGAGAGAGAAAATGTCCGGTTTCCACTGTTTTCCCAAGCCTAGTGGACACTGATGCTATTAAAAATCTAGTTTACAAACCCTGGAGGGTACTGGTTGTTCTCTTCCAAGACAAGCTGGTGGAGTAGAAAGCTCCAGTCAGGAGATCTGGGTTCTAATCCTGGCTCTGCCAATAACTGGCTAGTGCAAGTCTCTTCCGCTTTCTAATCCTTAATTGATAAAACAAAGAGCTTGGTTTAAATGATATCCAGGATCTCTTTCAATTCCCTAAGATATTTTTCTTTCTTTTTGCTCTCCTTTTAAGAGTGTAGAGCATGGTGAGTATGAGCAGTCTTTCAAATCGGTCTGCTTGGCTCTGAATCCCAACTCTGCTGCTTTTTAACTGTGTGACCTTGAGCAAGTAACTAAACCTCTCTGCGCTTCCATCTTCTCTTCTGTAAAATGAGGATAACACCCATCTCATAACCTTGTGAAAGCATAAGGTGAATTTACATGTGCAAAAGGCTTTGCGTAGCTCCTAGCACACAGCTATTATTTACTGAGCAACTACTGTATGCCAGGCTCTGTACTAGGCATTGTAATGCAGAAATGAGCCAGAGAGACATGGTCCCTGCCCTCCAGGATGTTACTGTCTCCTATCAAATGCTGCCCAGGAAGCCCCTCTGTCACAGGCACCTGTGTGTATCCCTAAGAGTGGGATGACTCCAGGCATTCTGCCTTTGGCATGGGGCTGGGCATGGAGCAAGCCCCCCTATTAGTCCCCAAAGCACACATCAGCTATCTGACCTCTCAACTTTTCCCTTCCCTGCTTCTTTGTTGCTTTTGCACTCCTGATTCCATTTGAAGTCTAATTTTAAAGATAATAGAAATAAATAAAATCTACAAGAGGGGACTTCCCTGGTGGCACAGTGGTGAAGAATCTGCCTGCCGATGCAGAAGACACGGGTTTGAGCCCTGGTCCGGGAAGATCCCACATGCCGCAGAGCAACTAAGCTCGTGTGCCACAACTACTGAGCCTGTGCTCCAGAGCCCACAAGCCACAACTACTGAGCCTGTGTGCCACAACTACTGAAGCCTGCGTGCCTAGAGCCCATGCTCCACAGCAAGAGAAGCCACTGCAATGAGACGTCCACGCACCGCAACGAAGAGTAGCCCCTGCTCGCCCCAACTAGAGAAAGCCTGCACACAGCAATGAAGACCCAACGCAGCCAAAAATAAACAAATAAAAAATAAATTTATTAAAAAAAAAGAAATCTGCAAGAGAGTGTCCTCCTCCTCCCCTACCCCTTTCTCTCTCTAATTTTCCTCTTGTTCATGTTGCATCACTTGGTCTCACAGCCTCGCTCCACTTGCCCCATTTGGGGAGCTTCGAGATTCCTTGGTGACTTCCTGCCCTCCTAAGAACACACTCTGGCCTCGCTCTTCCTAGAACCGGACACGGCCATAGTCTCCCTGGTTAGTGAGGACACTGGCTGCGGGAACATCCGGCTTTGTTTTCCCAGGGGCCGGGGTGGAGGCTGGAGAAAATGCTCTGTTCCTGCACAGTCAGCAGGGCAGGTAATAGGGATTAATCTGGGCACTGTCAGATGCAGATGTGTCCCCAGCCCAGGAGGGAGGACGAGCAGCTGCTGTCTCAGGGCCCAGCTGCGGCCCACAGGCGGGTCCAGGGAGAGGGCGGCGCTGGCCCAGAACGGGCAGCCCCAAGGGGTTCTGTGCAGCATCCTGGAGGTCTGGAGCTCCCTGCCCAGCCCCGCCTGGCCAGGAGGACTGCTTGATGGATGCCTTTAATAGACATGTTGGGGAGCTGGCAGGCCAAGCGTTTATGCCCAAATGCACACTGGCTGTTTAAGGAATTCCCAAATCCCTCGCTGGAGCCTAGCTTATGAAAATCATTTCTAGAGGAATCCTGTGGCCTCTCTTGCCACTATGCTCATCCTTGGGCTGCCAGGGGGTGGGAGGGTTGGGGGAGAAGTGTGAAGGACAGCCCTTTGGCCAGTCCTGGCAGGCTCTGGGTCAGGCCAATTAAATTACGGCAAGTGAGGACCTGGGGTACAGAAAGTCGTTCGGCAAACACTTCCTGAGTGCCTACTATGTGCCACGCACTGTACAGGCTCAGGAGAAACAAGAGCAAATAATAGCAAATAGAGGAGCTCATACTCCAGCTGGGCAGACAGATGCACAGAGGGCAGAAGAGGCTGCCAAAGTTGTGAGAAACACACGAAGGTGATCTTTGGGGTCGCGGTGTCCCTGCCATACCTCCCCCACTCCCTCACTTCTGCAGGTGCCAGAATCCTTTTACAAGTAATAGTGACCAGTGAAGTGTTCTTTCCAGCGTGATTTGTTTAGAGAGGAAATTCTCGAAACCTCCAAACCCTCCAGCAGTAAATAGAGTTAGGGGTCTATAACAGCAAAGTTTTAGGAATCTTGACAGATGGAGGAATTTGGGGGTGGCCCTCAATAAACCACACGCTGGCCTGAGTCAGGATATCTGGGGTCTGGTTCATGGCGTCCTGTCACTTTAGCTGGGTGAGCTGGGGCAAGTCACAGCAGCTCTCCAGCCTGCCTCTCTGGTTTTCTGTGCTGTTTAGATGAAAGAAAGAGAAAAGCACAGAACCTGGGGCACCACCGGCAAGTTCCACCTGTGGGAGCCTTCCTGTTCTCACCCCATTTGCGGAGATGCACCTCGTCCTCACATATCCAGGTGTGTGTGTTCTGCTGAGTTTTATGTGGATTACTGTTCATGTTTCTTTATATGTAAATAGTTGTTGAAATAATCCAATATTTAATGAGGATAAACAGCAGAGAAAGGGCCTTTATGCTGAAGTGTGTGTGGAGGGGGATGTCTGTGACAACCACATTTTGTAATCCTGTGTCAAGCGTCTGAAAAGGCAGCTTCAGGGCCATCTAACACCGGCTAGATGGGAACCAGGTTGCCCTGGGACCTGGGCTGGGGACGCCGTGGTTGCCAATCCTTTAAGCTGAGTTAACCCTGATTTTTGCCCAGCGCCTAGTGGCTGCCCAACAAACGTTGGCCCACCCTCCTCTCCCAGACAGGCCATGCTGGGTCCCCGCAAGGCCTCGCGCCCTCTCCCGGCTTCCACCGCCAGGCGGCGTTTGGCCAAGGAGGCCCAGTCTGGTCCTGCACGCCCAGGGCTTGGGATCGAGAACTTCTCCACCGCCTCTGCCGCCTGCCTGTGCCCCGCCCAGAAACCGCTCCGCCGCGGGACAGAGGCCGTGGGTTCCAGCTCTGCCTGTGGACTCCCAAACTCCGCTGAAAGGGGCAGGCCAGAAGCGAGGGCTGCGCTCCCAGAGAGCAGTGCAGCCATGGGGAGGGTTAACAAGCCCCAACCCCCACTGGGATGCCAGATGCCGGATTCTAATCCTGATGCTGGGTGGCCCTGGGCAAGCGTGTTCACTTCTCTGGGCCTCAGCTTCCTCATCTGAAAAACCCACATGCTGGACTCCATTTTTTAGGTCTGTTCTAGATTAATTATTCTATGATTCCACACATAAACGTATCAGGTGGGAGGTGAGGCCCTTCTACAGCCCCAGCCAAATCATCCAGCAGCCGCAATCATTTGCATCTGAGCCAACACACCAATATAACACGTTTGGAAAACAGTTTTATTCCTTGTGCCAACTTAGGTCTGTGGATAGTGGCCATCCCCAGTTCTGTGTTGAGAAGGAATCTGAAGCCTTATCTGGGTCCAACAAGAAACAGGATGGTTCAGGGTTAAAAGCTGGGCTCACAGGCAGCCACCTTTACCAGCTGTGTGATTTGGGCAAGTTACTCAATCTCTCCCAGCCCAGGGGATGGTAATGTGCCTGCCTTCCGGGTTGGTTGTGATGATGAATGAGATCATGCATGTAAAACTGCTCGCACGGGGTCTGATGCATAATCAACGCTCTGCTAGGAAGAGCCAGGGCTGCCTGTGGTGGGCGTGGAAGGGTCGGGGGAGCATGACAGCACAGGGCTGCTTTACCGGCCACATTATCTTTTTCCCCTCTTCCCAGGGCTCATTTCTGGCTGATCAGGGGCGCTGTTTCTCTTAGAGGGCGATTAGGAATCCCACAGTATGAGAGTGGAGTCGGAGGAGACAGCCCACCCCCAAATCCTCATGAAACCTTTGAGTTGCTCCTTTCCTTTCCCTTTTGTCCTGGACGGGGTTTATTTCCAGAAACGTCTTTGCGACCCCGCCCTCTGCTCTTCAGGGAGCCCACCCTGTGCCCCTTTCTCGGGCCGAAGGGGGGAGCCGGGTCGCAGTCGCCCCTCTTCCGACCCGGTCCCGGAGGGTCTCAGGCTTGCCTCCGGTAGGGGTCTTCCTCCTAGATTCCTGCCCCCGGCCTCGGGAGGCACGGGAACGGCCAGGTTTACCGCGCATCCCGGGCAGGGGCGCAAAACGCGCTGCCGCTGGCCCCGCTGGTGCCCAGCCGCGTGCGCAACTTGCTGGGTCTCCGGAGAGAATTCCACTCGATCAGCAGATTTCGTTTTATTGTTGGTTTTGTCTGCTGGCTTTCCCCCAGTTTCTCTTTTTCCTTCTTCCCTTGAGTCAGCAATGCTTAGCCCAGCGACGCAGATGGGGCAAAGAGGAAGCGACGGGCCCGCGGCGCCCCCAGGTCCCTTTGCCGCGTCCCCCAGGCCAGCCTGGCGCTGCGGCGACCCGCGCTTCTGGCCCGCTTTTCCGCTCACACAACTGAACTCTGCCCCGCCGCCCGGGGCTGGTGCAAGCGCACTGGCCGGGGAGGGCAGGCGCCGGTCACCTGTGGTCTCGTGGGTGCCCCGCCTGCCGGCCTGCCTGCTCTACAGCTCCCTTCTCTGAAGCTCTTTCCCAGTTCTTTGGACTCGGATGACTTCGGACCCTTTAACACAATGCTTTATATTTAATGCACTTGTTCTCAGCGAAACTATAAGTCCTATTATCCCACACTGTTACTGTCAGCAGCCAAACTGAGCAATAGTAATATAATCATAATGGGAGTATAGAAAACCAGTAATTTTTCATCTGAGCTTTAAGATCTGAAGGAACATTTGAAAGGATCCCTCACAAAAATAGTGGGTTGGACAAAAATTTCGTTCGGGTTTTCCCTGTAACGGCTTACAAAAACCCGAACGAACTTTTTGGCCAATCCAATATTACCCTACACTCAGGGCTAAAAGTCTATCAGTAAATGTATTTAGTATAAGTATGCCCCATGCAATATTTGGGACATATTCATACTAAAAATGTATCTGTTGTTTATTTGGGGTATACTTATACTAAAAAATGATCCACATTTTTTTTTAATAAATTTATTTATTTTATTTATTTATTTTTGGTGCGTTGGGTCTTTGTTGCGGTGTGCAGGCTTCTCATTTCGGTGGCCTCTCTTGCTGCAGAGCACAGGCTCTAGGCGCGCGGGCTTCAGTAGTTGTGGCTCATGGGCTCAGTAGTTGTAGCTCGTGGCGCCAGAGCACAGGCTCAGTAGTTGTGGCGCATGGGCTTAGGTGCTCCGCGGCATGTGGGATCTTCTCGGACCAGGGCTCGAACCCATGTCCCTTGCATTGGCAGGTGGACTCTTAACCACTGCACCACCAGGGAAGCCCTGATCCACTGTTTATCTGAAATTCACATTTAACTGGATGCCCTGGTTTTTTATTTGCTATATTTGGTATATAACCCTAGCCCCCTGGGCCCTGAACTGATGCTGTAGAAGGATCTCACCTACCAAGAAATCCCCACTCCAGGCACAACCATAAAACCCCTAGGTGTGGGGGACCTCCCCCGCAACCAGGTGGCCTTTGTTTCTCCCCCATTTTACTGAATGTGCTCACCCAGGCTCGCTTCTTCCTCCTCCTGCAATGCTGCAGCCTCTTCCTAGGCTCACAAAACCCCAGCCCACCCGTGCCCAGGTGAGCAACTTGCCCCCCAGCAGACAATCCAGGATGCTGCAAAGGCCAGGGGTAGGGGGCTCTGCTGAGTAAACCAATCCCACCAGCTGGGACTTACGCAGCTCGGGCTTCTTCCCAAGGCCCCCACCGGAGACAAGGGCGCCCCCCCCACCATAGCAACATTGGGATGGGTGTGCTAGAGAGCAGTGAAAAGGACTTGGGGTCTAGAGACTTTGATTCCGCCCCAGCTGAATACTGCTCCCAGCGTTCTCAGACAACTCCAGGCATTTGGAGCCTCCAATGCCTCATCTGCAACAGGGCTAATAATACCTAGCTCACCCCACTGGGGTGAGAGTGAGAGAATGTAAAAGCCTCAAGAATGAATAATGGACGAAACGTGCAGATCTTCAACATTCCTGCTCCCTCACTCCCACCCTCAAATTCAGGCACTGCTTGGGCAGCATTTAAACTTTTTTCTTTTTTTTAAATTTATTTTTGGGTCTTCATTGCTGCGCGTGGCCTTCCTCTAGTTGCGTAGAGCAGGGGCTACTCTTTGTTGCGGTGCATGGGCTTCTCATTACAGTGGCTTCTCTTGTTGCAGAGCACGGGCTCTAGCTGCGCAGGCTTCAGTAGTTGTGGCACTTGGGCTCAGTAGTTGTGGCTCGTGGACTCTAGAGCACAGGCTCAGTAGTTGTGGCACAAGGGGTTAGTTGCTCCGCAGCATGTGGGATCTTCCTGGACTAGGGCTTGAAGCTGTGTGCCCTGCATTGGCAGGCAGATCCTTAACCACTGTGCCACCAGGGAAGTCCCAGCATTTACACCTTTTTAAGAAATATCCCTTAGTGATTATTTGACAGAGCCCTAAATGACAATGATCAAGGTCCAAATGGGCCACAGAACTGAACCTTCTAGAAACAAGGCCCCCAGAACTTTTTTTTTTTTGGCTGTGTTTGGTCTTCGTTGCTGCGTGCAGCCTTTCTCTAGTTGGGACGAGCATGGGCTACTCTTTGTTGCGGTGCACGGGCTTCTCATTGTGGTGGCTTCTCTTGTTGTAGAGCATGGGCTCTAGGCATGCGGGGCTTCAGTAGTTGTGGCTCACGTGCTCTAGAGCACAGGATCAGTAGTTGTGGCGCACGGGCTTAGTTGCTCGGCGACATGTGGGATCTTCCCAGACCAGGGCTCGAACCCGTGTACCCAGCATTGGCATGCGATTCTTAACCACTGCACCACCAGGGAAGCCCCCGGGTCCCCAGCTTTGCTTTCTGACCTATTGCTGACTCAGAGGACAGATGCCCAGCCTGTAGGGGAGCTCTTGGCATTGACGCATCCTGCAAACCTCCCCAAGGTGAGAGCTGCCTTTTTGGCAGAGGACAGGGGAGTCCTTAGCCCAGCCTCTAGGGTTCCATCCTCTCCTCCTTGGCCCCCAGCATGGCTCTCAGGGCACAGCTCCCCCATGGGGCACAGCCCCCTCCTGGGGCACAGCCATGAGGCCCCACGGTGCCAGCATGGACAGGAAGGGCAGAAACTGTGCAATATGCCAGGCTCTGGGGAGAACCTCATCTTGGCTCTGCAGAAACACAGCGGGAGTCGGGGTGCTCTGAGCTGCAAACCCCAAAGCTGAGACCTGTCTGTCTCCATTAACTCATTCAGCAGACACATTTTGGGCACTTCCTTCTCCTCCAGCACTGCAGATGGGGAAGCAAAGACAAACACAGGAGCTTAGAGCCCGGTCCCTCATGCTGTGTCTCTCCTGAACGTCTCTCCACAAAGCCTCCACCACAGCTCTGGGCTGGCAGCTTTCCCTCCTAATGTGCCAGTTTCTCTGAGATACAGGGTCTTGTCCAAAGCCCTTCCCTGCACACCCCTAATTCCACCCAGCTGTCAGAGAGGAGAAAGACAGGGAAGGGATAAGCGGCTGTACAGTGAAGCTAACTTACCAGTGGACTCTGACAAAGGCCCAAGAGACCTGGATTGACTTTTTACATGTAGCGTATGTCTATCGAGGGCTTTTATGTGCTGAGCCCTAGGGATACAGGCATAAACAGGACAACGGGTCCTTGTCCTGATGGAGCTTATGGTCTGGCAGGAGAACAAATTAGATGTCATAACAATCTAATAATAAATTAGTAATAATAACAAAATAGGTCATAACAATGAGATAAATAATAACAGTGTGATGAGGGTTAGGCTGAGAGAAGTGAAATGGCTGTGGCATAAAACAAGGGTCTCAGCCAAACCTAGGGGTCAGGAGTCTGGGTCAGAAAAGGGCTCCCCAAAGAAGAGGAGAGTGAGAACTGAAGGCTGAGCCAGGGATCTCCAGGTCGAGAAGGAGACAGAGTAACAGTGTTTTTGAAATTCCCAGGGCAAGAGAGAGGCTCTGGAACCTTGGAAATGTTATGCTTGTATGATTCCATTTATATAAAATGTTCAGAATTGACAAATCCATGGAGAAAGAAGGTATATTTGTGGTTGAGGGTGAGGAGGTTAGAAAGAGACTGCTAACGGATTCAGGTTTCTTTCCGGGGCAATAAAAATGTTGCAAAATTAGGGGACTTCCCTGGTGGCGCAGTGGTTAAGAATCTGCCTGCCAATGCAGGGGACACGGGTTCAAGCCCTGGTCCGGGAAGATCCCACATGCCGTGGAAACTAAGCCCGTGCACCACAACTACTGAGCCGGCGCTCTAGAGCCCGCGGGCCACAACTACTGAGCCCGTGTGCCACAACTACGGAAGCCCGCGCACCTAGAGCCTGTGCTTTGCAACAAGAGAAGCCACCACAATGAGAAGCCCGCACACCGCAACGAAGAGTAGCCCCCGCTCACCACAACTAGAGAAAGCCCACGAGTAGCAACTAAGAAGCAACGCAGCCATAAATAAATAAATAGATAGATAGATACATAGATAGGTAAATAAATAAATAAGAAAAAAATGTTGCAAAATTAAATAGTGAGGTTGATTGCACACCCTTGTGAATACACGTTTCCCCTGACATCCGAAAGTAAAGTGTTCCTATGAAACATTTTGTTAGCCAAATGGCGTAAAGCAAAGATGCAATTGCCTTAGGACACATCCAGCTAACGGATGCACAGAATACATCAAGATAAAGCACAGATGCTCACAGACACCATGTAAGGCTATGGCAGCTTGATGCTGAGATGCTGAGTGCAGTTCCCAGAGAAAGATCTTGGCGGGGCCACTCTCACTGCTCAGGGTGTGTGCTGCCTCTATAACCACTTGCTGCAAAACAAACGCTGAATCCTGATTTTGTTTTTCACCTCTTTTCGTCCGCTTGGGATTGCTTTCCATTAGTGAAAACAGGTACTAATGTAGCTCTTTCATAAAGGTAAAGTGACTTAGAGCAAACTTTCAAAAAGCAGGAGATACTTATATACTAAAAGCCACTGAATTTTTCACTTTAAAATGGTGAATTCTATGGTATGTGAATTATTACATCTCAATTTTTTAAAGGGGAGACATCCTGAGGCCCACTGAGCAACTGAATGACGTTCAGCTCACATGGGACGAAAGTGAGGGTTGAGCCAGACCAGATCCTGCAGGACCACCTTCAGATGGACTTGATCAGAGGGCTATGGAAACCAGCGGAAGGTTTGAAGCTAGAGAGCGTCGTGATCAGGCTGGCACTTTAGGAAGATGGCTCTGGCTGCAGTGTGGAGGATGCATTGAATGGGGGCCAGGAAGACCAGTTAGGAGGTTGCTGCCATGGTCCAGATGAGGACCTGACCCAGGAGTAGCGGGGAAGGAGAAAAGCAGGATTCAAGGGAGAGACAGGAGGCAGAACTGACAGAGCACAGGGATTGTAAAGGGAGAACTGAGAAGAGGAATGATTTGAGGGCGATGAGGCAGATGTCACTGAGGGTGAGGTGCCAGGGCAAGTGAGACTGGGGTCATTTATTGGGAAGGGGAAGCCTGGGGGAGGAGAGGCAGAGGAGCCCCGTTCCACCCACTTGGGGCAGGTGGAGTTTGAAGCACCTGCAAGATACTCGGAGGAGAGTATCTTAGACTGCAGAGGAGGTGGCCGGCTCTAGGGAACAGTGCTCAGGAGACAGTCTGGGCAGGCAGAAAGACCCAGAAGGCAGCAGCATGTAAGGTCGCTGAGGCCTTGGGAGTGCGGGAGCCACCCCAGGAGAGAGTGGGAGAGGTCAGCCAGAGCCCTTGGGAACCCCGGCACCTGAGCACAAGATGAGGAAGAGGTCCCTCCAGGAGTCTGAGAAGGAGAAACCAGGAGCCAACTAGACGTGAGGGGCACGTGGGGGGTCTAAGGGAGGGGGTGTCTTGAGAAAAGGGTGTGATCAGCCATGTGAACGCCACTGGGGGCCCAGCCGGTGGGGACACACATGTATCCACAGGGTTCAGGGAGAGGTCAGTCACTGGTGACCCTGAGAAGGTCAGGGTGGCACCACAACCTGGAGAGTAGAGTAGACTGAGGAGGAAGAAGCGGAAAGTGATTCTTGGTACAAGTTTGTGAAGGGGAGAAGCGATGCAGGGGAGAGTGTGAGACAGGGTGGTGGGGGGAGGAAAGTCTGAGAGCCTGGAGAGGCAAGAGAGACAAGTTGTGCAGAGATTTCTAAGGAAGTGGGTGGAGCCAGAATTCAGAGCACCAGGTGCTCTGGCCTCAGATGGGAGGAGGGATGGGGAACAGGAGAGAAGAAGAAGAGGGCAGGGCTGAGGCGGGTAGTGAAAGGGTTTGTAGACCTGGAGATGAGGGAAGTCCCACATGGCTTCTATTTTGTCATTGAAGTAGGGGACAAAGTCAAGAACTGAGGCTTTAGGCAAAACCAGATCACCTACTGTATGATTCCATTTATATAATATTCTCAATATGACAAAATCTGAACTCAGAGAGTCGATTGTTAAATTTCCAAAAATTTTGAAAGTCAGTTGTTAATCATAGCTATAATTAAAAATTAAATTTTAATAGGTCAACGCAAAAGTGTTCAACTCTTTTTTACAAAGGTGCGAAAGCAATGCAATAGAGGAAGGATAGCCTTTTCAAAGAATGAGGCTGGAGCAAGCAAACGTCATCAAAATGAAAAGCCTTTTCTTTGTGAAAGACCTCTTTGAGACAAAGAGAAGACAAGCTACAGACTGGGAGAAAATACTCGCAAACCACATATCTGGTAAAGGACTAGTATCTAGAATATATGAAGAACTCTCAAAACTCAGCAATGAAAAACAAACAAATCAATTAGAAAAGGCGCCAAAGGTGTGAACAGACATTTCACTGAAGAGGACATACAGATGGCAAATAGCACATGAAAAGATGTTCAACATCATTAGATATTAGGGGAATGCTGATTAAAACCACACTAGGATGTCACTGCACCTACCAGAATGGCTAAAATAAAAGGTAATGATAATACCAACTGCTGATGAGGAGATGGAGAAACTGGGCCACTCACACATTGCTGTTGGGAGTGCAAAACGGTACAGCTACTCTGGACAAGAGTAGGGGCAGGGCTTCCCTGGTGGCGCAGTGGTTAAGAATCTGCCTGCCAATGCAGGGGACACGGGTTCCAGCCCTGGTCCGGGAAGATCCCACATGCCGCGGAACAACTAAGCCCGTGCGCCACAGCTACAGAACCTGCGCTCTAGAGCCCGCGAGCCACAACTACTGAAGCCCGTGTGCCACAACTACTGAAGCCCGTGCACCTAGAGCCTGTGCTCTGCAACAGAAGAAGCCACCACAATGAGAAGCCTGCGTCCCACAACAAAGAGCAGCCCCTGCTCACTGCAACTAGAGAAAGCCCGTTGTGCAGCAGAGAAGACCCAATGCAGCCAAAAATTAAATAAATGAATAAATAAATAAATTTATTTAAAAAAAAAGAGTAGAGGCAGTATCTTACAAACAACCCAGTAACTGCACTCTTGGGCATTTATCTCAAAGAAATTAAACTTATGTTCAAAAACCTGTACAGGAATGTTCATAGCAGCTTTATTCCTAACAGTCAAAAACTTGAAGCAACCCAGATGTCCTTTGAGGGGTGAATGGATGAACAAACCACTGTGCATCCACACTATAGAATGCTACTCAGCAATACAAAGGAACAAACTATTGACACAGGCAGAGACTCGCATAAATCTCCAGGGCACTATGCTGAGTGACAAAAATTCAATCCCAAGAGATCACCTACTATATGATTCCACTTATATAATATTCTCAATATGACAAAAATCATAGAAACGGAGAACAGATTAGTGGTTGCCAGGTGTTGGGGATGGAAAGAGGGAAGAAAGGGGGTGTGGCTTTGAAAGAGCAGCAGGAGTGATCCTTGTGGTGACGGAAATGCTTTGTATCTTGACTGTATCATCATCAGTATCCTGGTTGTGATACCGACTATGGTTTGTAAGATGTTACCATTGGGGGAAACTGGGTAAAGGTACAGAAATCTTTCTGTATCATCTCTTACAACTCCATGTGAATCTACAATCATCTGAGAACAAAACGTTTACTTTAAAACATACATTTTTAAAAGGTGACATACTGTATGATTCCATTTATATAGCACAGCTGAAATGACAAAATTATAAAGATGAACAGATTGCCAGGTGCCAGGGGTTGGAGGGTGGGCGGAGGAAGGGCTGTAGCTTTTAAAGTTTAGCAGAAAGGATTCTTGTGATGGAGCTGTTCTGTATCTTGAGTGTGGTGATCCCACGATAATACACATGGAATAAAACTGCTTAGAATTAATATACACACACATGCAAATGAGTACATGTAAAACTGGTGAAATCTGAGCAAGACCAAAGGATTGCATGAATGTCAATTTTCTTGTGATCTGGTACCGTAAGATGTTATCATTTGGTATAGGGGTCTCTCTGTATTATTTCCTACAGCTGTATGTGGATGTACAATTATCGCAAAATAAAATATTTTAAAAATTATATTATATAAATTACAATCAAATAAATTATATTTTAAAAGACAAACATGGACTTCCCTGGTGGCGCAGCGGTTAAGAATACGCCTGCCAATGCAGGGGACACGGGTTCCAGCCCTGGTCCGGGAAGATCCCACATGCCGCGGAGCAACTAAGCCCGTGAGCCACAACTACTGAGCCTGCACTCTAGAGCACGCGAACCACAACTACTGAGCCCACGTGCTGCAACTACTGAAGCCTGTGCGCCTAGAGCCCATGTTCCGCGATGAAGAGTAGCCCCCGCTCACCACAACTAGAGAAAGCCTGAGCGCAGCAATGAAGACCCAACGCAGCCAATAAATAAATAAATAAAAGATAAACACTAAAAACCCATCACTTCCTAATGATTTCACTCCATCTCACTACTACTCTGATCTTAAGGATATTACATCTGTGGTATCTATGTGGTGGCTAACTGATGCCTTGGTAGCTTGAAATGGGCCACAGTGGGAGAATTTATACCGGGAGACTTTATACCATGAGATTCAGCAAACACCACAGATCAGGGCTTTCCCCATCCCCTGTTGGAGCCTGTTGTAAAACATCTCCCAGCACACCGCTGGGCTGGCCGGCTTGTCAGAGTCTGAGGGGGTGGAGTAGTCTTTGTGGAGGACAGAAGCAGGAGCTGCCTGCAGACACAGGCTAGTGAGACTTCTGGGCGCCATTGTGGGTCCAGCTGAAGGTAGAGACCGGGACTTCATGGGGCCCCAGCCTGCCCAGCATTATGGAAAATTGTTGGGTGCGTTTGTTGAGGGTTGGATTTTTGCCAGTTGCTTTCAAGGGAAGGGCAAGGGAGAGAAGGATTTTAAGATGTAGACAATTAGTGCTTGGAGCTGGAGCATGGAATCTGAGCTGGGAAGGGAGGCAAGTGAAGGCAGTAGGGACTGGGGGACGGGGACAATGTGACAATGTGGAGGCATGCTGGGCCGGCAGTCCCGAAGGACCTGAGGGGCAGGGTGTTACGGGCGACCAAGCAGGTGAGCCGAAAGGGTGGGGCTGAAGTCAGGGGGCGCAATGACTGCAGGTGTTATCTCAGGGGGCAGGGTTCTGGGCACAGCCAAAGTCCACAGCATGGGCTGCAACGGAGGAGAGGGCCCTGAGGATGAGAGGCCAAGGATGTGAGAGGCTAGCTGGACAGGTCATTTCCATGGAGGCTGGTGTCTCCAGGGATTATGGCAGGACTTGGAGCAGAGGAAACATCGGAAGAGAGAAAAGTGAAAATGCAGAGGGAGGGAAGGAGAAAAGGACCCAAGAGAAAAAAGCCTGTTCTTCAGGGAGGCAAGAAAGGGAGACTAATGTGTGAAGCTGGAGGATGTTTGGGGGCATCATTTAATGATATTAAATGTCTCTATTTTAATCAAAAAGGCTAAAAGGTTTAATTGAGAATCTAAATTACCCCAGGGACCAAACTAAATTCCTGCCTTTGCACTTCTTAAATTGTCATAAAAGTCTGAAATTATCAGATGCTTCAGAGTGCATCCCAAATTACAGGACAAAGGGTAACCAAGAAAATGAAGAGTGGCCGGGACTACCCTCCTATTGCCCTGGGACCAGCCCTGCCAGCAGCTGACCACAGCTCCCAGACATTAGTGTCTACTTGCTGGGCTAGTCTGAAGGAGGAGGCTTCAAAGGGCCATCAACCAGAAGGTGGGAGCTGGGGCCAGACCTCAACTACACAAGTCTGACTTCTCCAAGGACCCAAATGGGGACCCAGGAAAAGCTCCGCTCAAGCTCCAGGAGTGAAAGCATGGTGGGAAGTTCTGTCAAGTTGCAGAAACCATATCTTTCTTACTCATGTTTATAGCGCCTGGCCCAGTGTCTTGCATATAGTATGTCAGCAGGTGCTCAGTCAGTGTTTATAGAATTAAGCAAATTTTATTTAAAAAGAGAGAGAGAGTTTCAATCGATGGATTGGGAATGTGATGTGTTTCCCTTCCAGCCAGATTTTAAATTTAAGATTTAAGGTGCTTGTGTCACCTCTCAGTTAACCCCTCTCAGCTAGGTGTGCAGGGCATTGAACTGAGCACTTTCCAAAGACCCAAGCCCATTTCAACCTCACCACAGCCCTTGGAGGGAGGGATGCTGTTATGTCCACTGTATCAATCAGGACCTTCAGGTTCAGAGAGGCCCCTGGATGATGCCACTGGCCAGGGGTGGGCCTGGGACACCAACCCACCTTCTGCCCTCAAAGCCTGAACCCATCACCCCACACCTGCCCACACACACACACACCTGCCCCGCCATGGACCCTGAGACTGAAGTCACAGCAAGAGGCCCTCTTCTCACTGACCCAGAGCTCGCTCCCTGTGACCCCTTTGGACAAACACCTGCCCCATCTTGTCCTAAAACGTGTGCCAAATCACGTTCTTGTTCTACAGGTAGAGGCAGGAGATGAAAAAATCCGGCTTCCACTGCCAAAAGAACTTCAATCTGGGGACAAGGGAGGGGTGGAAGGAGGAGGGAAGTATAGGAAATGACTCAAAAAGAGCTGAACTTGGAAAAATGACAGAAAAGCCTCTCGGGTGCCGCAGAGAAGTAGATTTTTTAACGAAGCTGTGCTAAAGGACTGAAAAATTGCTTATGAGCAGAGGGCAGCGGCCTAGGGAGCAGTTTGACCTGACAGGGAAGACAGAAGAACTGCCAGGAAGGCAGTGAGAGAGTGGCATGGACATATATACACTACCAAACGTAAAACAGATAGCTAGTGGGAAGCAGCCACATAGCACAGAGAGATCAGCTCGGTGCTTTGTGACCACCTAGATGGGTGGGATACGGAGGGTGGGAGGGAGACGCAAGAGGGAGGAGATATGGGGATATATGTGTATGTATAACTGATTCACTTTGTTATAAAGCAGGAACCAACGCACCATTGTAAAGCAATTATACTCCAATAAAGATATTAAAAAAAAAAAAATAACAGTCTTGGGGCTCCTGAATTCACCTGTTGGCCCCATTGTCTGGGGAGCCACAGTAGAGTGACAACAGCCTGATGGCAGTTCGGGACTGGAGGGCGGGGAAGGGGGGAAGGTATTCATTCATTTGTACATGAGTCCAGAAGCCTCCCTCTCTTTCCTGGGAGGAAGTGGTATTTCTTTCCCATTTGGCTGTCCCTTTGGCACACAAAGCCATCTCTACGCTTACTCACTCGTCTGGGACTGGGGACCAGGTAACTCCATGCATTATTTTTGTCGAGGTGGATGCTTGTCGCCAAGAAGTTTTTGCTTTTTAACTGAGTTTGGGGATTTAGAGAGGAGTGAGTATGGCGTTCTATTTCATTTGGGTTTTACCTGTGGCCTTGCTCCTGGGCAGCCAGGGAGTCCTGCGGCCTGTGGTTTTCCCCGGCAGCTCCCTTTGGCCATCAGGGGGGCTGCAGGAGGCAGAGGAAGCCTGGCCTTGATGTGGCGGCCACAGGAACCCACCCCAGGCAAGGGCGTCCCCTGCTGCACGGGCTCCCCTGCGGAGTCAGCCTCCTCCACACACCCCAGCCTCCATGCCTCTCTCTGCTTCTCCCCGAGCTTGCACAGGAGCACAGGATGGGACCGTGTCCCCAGGTGCGCTCACAGAAGGGACCCAGCATCTCCCAGCGTCCGCCTCGGCTGTGTGGAGAGATGGAGGGCCAAGGGGCGGTGGCACAGAGGGAGCCAAGGCCCCATTCTCATGTGCCTGTCCATTCCCCCGCTGCCTCCTTTTTGTCTCGCCCAGTGCTCCTACAGTGGGGGACGCTATAGGAGTCCCCAGCAGCCCGGTCTGGCTCCGCAGCAGTTTGACTCTCCCATTTGCAGGGGCTGCTCCACATTGAGGAGCGGAAGGCAGCCGCTGGCCCAGCTGAGGGTCAAGCGGGTGATTGTGGCTTGAGGCACCCAGGCGCCCTACACTGACTTTTCTGGGAGCCAGGAGATTCCAGTACTGTCTGAGCCCTCACAGCTTGCTTTCTCAAGTCTTTTCCTTATCACAATGACACATGCTCATTGTAGAAAATATGAAAAATGCAGAAAACTATAAAGATGTTGAAAAACGATTACTAAGCGTCCATTACCTTGGAAGCAACCACTAGTAAAACGTCAGCGTATCGTCTTCCAATCTTCTCTGCTGTTCCTTTTCCTTCACATGGTTGAGCTCATACTGTACTCTTAATTTTGTGCAGTGCTTGTTTCTCTTAACAGTAGGTGATAAGCCATTCTCGATGACATTAAACATTTCGTAATGTTATTTTAAAGGCCAGCTGTGATGGTTCATTTACTTTCATGTGTCAACTTGACCCGCAGTGGGTGACCAGGTTAAACGTTACATCTGTGTGTGTCTGTGGAGGTGTTTCTGGATGAGGTTAGCCTTTGAATCAGCGGACTCAGTAGAGGACATGAATAGAACAAAAAGTGGAAGAAAGAGGAATTTGACCCTTTTTTCTGCCTTACTACTTGAGCTGGAGCATCTCATTTCATCTTCTCCTGCCCTCAGACTGGGATTTACACCAATGGCTCCCCTGGGTCTCAGGCCTTCGGACTCGGACTAAATTACACCACTAGCTTTCCTGGGTCTCCACCTTGCAGACTACAGATTGTGGGGTTTCTCAGCCTCCATAATCACATGAGCCAATTCTCCATAATATATCTTGATGACAGATAGATAGATAGATAGATCAATCGATCCATCTCTCCTCTGGAGAACCCTGACTAATACAAAAGCTGTCACTGAGCCACCTCATATATAAGAAAGGAGAAATATTTTCCACCTCTCAATGGATGGATTAGCAAAGAATTTGCAGCCACCTTTAATCCACCACAACAGGTGTATGAATGCTATGGTGCGCCACTGGGTTCACCAGAGAAACAGAACCAATAGGAGATACAGATACAGATATAGACACAAATACAGTTATAGATCTCATTTACAATTACTATAAGGAATTGGCTCATACAATTATGGGGGTGAGTAGTCCAAGATCTGAAGTTAGCAAGCTGGGGATCCAGTAGTGTAAGTTCCAGTCCTGGTCTGAGTCCGAAGGCAGGAGAAGTCTGATGCCCCAGCTCAAAGACAGTCAGGCAGAGAGAAAGAATCCTTTACTACTCAACCTTTTATTTTATTCCCACTTTCAACAGATTGGATGAGGTCCACCCACACTGGGGAGGGCAATCTGCTTTACTCAGTCTACTTGGATTCAAATGTTAATCTCATCCAGAAACACCACCCTCACAGACACACCCAGAATAATAGATAAACAAATAAATATCTGGGCACCCCGCGACTGAGTCAAGTTGACACGTAAAATGAAGCATCACAGTCATCCAGCGCCTCCTTCCAGATGAAGGCATTTGTTTCCCTCCTGGCAGTGCTGGCTGCTCACAGCTGGGTGTCTCCCCAGAAACAGTCCTCTCCCAAAGTTCCACCCCTCTCAAAGCACAGCTCCCTCCCAAAGCACAGCTGGTCATGTGAGGGATTCCAGAGCCCAGCCCCCTTACCTCTGTTTGGGACAACTCTGAAGGGCCATCCCAGCTTTAGATCTCCTCATGGGATCAGCTGGTGACTCTGTTGTGACTATATTACAGTTCAATCCTCTTCCCTCGCTCCCTGACAGATGCTGCTCTTAAAGTCCTCCCTGAAAACCAGACACAGATCTCTGCCTCAGAGTGTTTCCCACCAACATGACCTAGTCAGAGGAAGAGGAGGCTGGGCTCTGACTGGGGCAAGTACCCATGCAGGCGGACTCTGAAATAAAATCAGAGCCTTCTGCAGGCAGTGGGATTTGTGAGGCTGCAGTCTGAGGGAGAAGTCGAGGCCTGGGGTGGAGTGGGTAGACCGAGAGGATCAGGAGACAGGTGAAAACAGAGTCAACATTGACCTAACCAATCCGCTAATGCTAATCATTTAGGCTGTCTCCAATGTTCACTGTTATAAATAAAATGCATTGCAATACAGGTCTTGATTCCTAAGTTCTTTTGTTCACAGGTTTGATCAGTTTTTTAGGACATATTTGGAACAATGAAATTATGAATGAAAGACTGTAAGTTTTTTGGAGGCTACCAGAACTTTCCAAGACCCTTATTCACACTGCATTTACACAGCATTCTCCTTCAGCCAAACTCCTAAATTTATAAGAGACCTGATTTAGGGTAGGTCATTGACTCAGCTGGAGAATTAATTATTCATCTGAATTGGTCTGTGCAAAAGGCTCCAGAGAGCCTACAAGAATAAATTGAAATGCTATTAGAACTAACAGGCGAATTTAATCAAGTGGCTGCATGCAAAATTCAATAGCTTCCTCATCAACTACCAATAACCCATTAGAAAATACAACGAGGGTGGGTGGATGGGAGGGTGGAGAACATAGTCACAAAACAATTAACAGTAACAAAAATACCCAGGATTTATTTTACCAACAAGTGTGGGAAACAGGAAAACTAGATCTTAAAAATGTACAAACTTTTCTAACACACATGAAATAATTAATTAGACGGAAAGGCATGGCATATTCCTAAAAAGGAAAAGTGAATGTACTGTAGGGTTAAACTATAGATTAAACACAGTCAGTCCAGTCAAAAGTCCAAAGAGGTTTGTCATTTGCTTGTTAAACGTGCCACAGTTATACTAAAGCTTACTCAGAAGAAATACATATGCAAGAGTAGCTAAGAAAAAACTTGAAGAGGAATGAGAAGGAATTTTGCTCCAAAATAATCAAATGCTATGCAGCCATGAAAAAGAATGGAATATCTCCAAGAGATATCATAAAAGGAAAACCCCTGGTGCAAAACACCTAGTGCAATATTCTCCACTGTACATACCTAGGTGCCTGTAAGTGCAGCGTCTGTCTAGAAGGACCCACAAGAAACCCTAAAATGGGACGTCCCTGGTGGTCCAGTGGTTAGGACACGGCACTTTCACTGCCAAGGGCCCAGGTTCAATCCCTGGTCGGAATGCAAGCCGAGGGGTGTGGCCAAAACAAAAAAAAAAGAAACCCTAACATGGTGCCTCCAGGTAAGGGAACTCAGTGCCTGAGGACCTAGGTTAGGAGGGACGGAGGAACAGTATCTATTATTTTATTTTTTTGTAAAACTGCCTTTTATTTTTTTATTACTTTTTTAACATCTTTATTGGAGTATAATTGCTTTACAGTGGTGTGTTAGTTTCTGCTTTATAACAAAGTGAATCAGCTGTACATATACATATATCCCCATATCTCCTCCCTCTTGCGTCTCCCTCCCACCCTCCCTATCCCACCCCTCTAGGTGGTCACAAAGCACGAACAGTATCTTTTAAATTGGGGCTTGGTCGATAGAATGTGAGCTCCAAGGTGGCAGGAACTCAATTCAGTTCAGTGCCCTCTGCCACGCCTAGAGGTGATCAATTAATACTTGCTGAGTGAATGAAGGTGCAACCTCCCTCATGCCTCATTAGATCATTAAGTAAGCACGCTAACAGTATCTACCTCCTGACCTTGTGAGGACTGAAGATACTCATGCTCGTGAAACACGACACGATGCCTGGAATGAAACAAGAGCTCAATAAGAGACAGTTATTAATATTGGGTTACTTTCTGGCAAAGAAGGATGCTCCCTTACAGCAACATTGGCAAGTAGATTTCACCTCACATGCCAACTCCAATTGTCTGTATGGTTGCCTGTACTTTTTTGTTGAAAAAGATGCTGAGGTCAAGACCGGGCTGGAGGGTAGGAGTGAAGTGATGAGTTAGCAATGACTGCCTCAGGCAAAGGAGGAAGTAGGGTGGCCTGGGTGCCCCTTCTTTGTTGTCTCCTCACAGCACTCAACCCCGAGGACCTCCTCAAATGGCATTAGCCAGCTCCTTACAGAGGTAAAACGTCAAGATAAGACAGACTTGTTCTCCCTGCAGCTTGCGGTGGAGGACAGTCTCCGAGGAGGGCAGGTTGCCCTGGGAACAGAGCCTCTCCCACGTGTCTGGATCTCCCTGCAGCCGAGGTGGGGTCACTGCTCCCTTGAGGACAGGATGGGCTCCCTAAACCCAGGCAGGAGAGAGGTGGAAATTAGCCAGTTATCTGGAGGTGGGCAAAACCCTTCTAGGACAATCATCCTTTCTCCTCTTTCCTGTGAATTCACTCAGGTCATTGAGGGCAAAAGGCATCCCAGAGACCCTTCTTCCCCCATGTCCCAGGTGCTGTGGGCCTCACCGTCAACTTCCACACTCCCCTCCAACGGCTCTTTCATTTAGTGCTAATAACTCTGCAAAGTTGCTTTATCGCCTCTACTTTACAGATGAGAAAAGAGAAGACTGGAGGGTCTGAGTGATTTGTCCAAGGTCACCCCCTTGTTTCTTTGCCTTTATCCTGGGGAACTGGGCTGTGAAGGTGGGCAGAGGGTGAGTTTCCTCACGCTTCCTGTCCTCCAGAACTTGGAATCTCTTGCGAGGAGCCCCGGCCTTTTGCTTTTCCCCTTGTTTCCCTCGCCCACCTGGAGCAGCTCAGATCCTTCACTGCTTCCCTGGGAAAGAACATGGGTCCCTTGTTAAGACCCTAAATTGCCTAAATCTCACCAAGGAGCTCAAAACCCAGAGGCCCATCAGCAGGTCCCTGGGAGCTATGTGGACCCTCCCCAGAACCCTCACCCCAGCCCCAGAACATTCATCCTTCCTGGAAAGACTGGGATCCTGCTGGGGGCCACCTCTGGAGATCGCCCTCAATGCATTCTCTTAAGCACCTGCTTGCTACCAAGCATGGCTGTGGGCTGGGCAGACGGAAGGAAAGACACCCCGTCCCACTCACCCTCCTGCAGCTCACACCCTAGCAGGGAGGGCACACCCAGTAATAGACTTTCAAGGGCACCACTGAAGGATTCATAGGCGCTCTGGGTGCTCAGTTAATTAGCCAAGTGTGGACATGTGTTTCAAGCTGTGTGAAAATGCATGGCGTGCTTGGGGCAGGTGGTGAGCTTCCCGTCCCAGAAGGTCTGCAAGCAGAGGGAAAGGGACCTCTAGCCTTCCTACAGAGAGACTTAAGTCCCTTCTGTCCTCTTCATCTGGCCTCTGGCCGTGGGGATAGGGATGGGATATGCATTTTACTCAGTGGGATAATCCTTAGCACGTGCTTGCCACACAGAGTAAGTGCTCAGCAATTGTCAGCTGCTGTTATAAACTATTCTATTTGAGTTTAGGGCACCCATCCTCTTGCAGAGAGAAAAGGAGGCAAAGGGTTCTTCCCCTTCGCCAGCTGCACCCGTGCACAGCTGGCTGTGGACAGGAGAGCCCGGCTGGCAGCTGTCTCCACAGATAGGAGCAAGGGTATGTGATTTCCTGAGCAGTCACTTCAATCCTGATGTCTCTTCAATAGTCCTTGTCAAATTGCCATGGCTCTTCCCAGAGGTTTTCATGACTATGGAAAATAAATAGCCATTATCTGACCTCCAGGGGAATGGAGATGTCTGCAGAATTCCAGGAAAGGCAGTTATAAAACCGAGTAGAGCCAATCCACCCTTTCGATATTTGCAAACCCCAATGCAAAACTAAGGTATGGAGTCCTGGCTGCTGCCAAAGAAATCACAAAATAAATATAGTCACCACTCAAAGTCTTTCTTCACCTATTTTGATGTGCATGAGTACATCTGGCTTCTGGTAGCCAAGGAAACAGAGAGAGAGAGAGAGAGAGAGAGAGAGAGCGGGTGGAAAACAACTACAAAAATATGTGAAAACTGGTGTCTTTTGCCCTGGGATAGGGGAGAAAGGAGCTGGTCAAGCAAAGGACTTAATTTTTAAGTTAATACTTTATCATAAAAACTTGGCATTATTGATTCCAAGAAGTTTTTTTTAATAGTTGAGATCTTATTCTAATAGTTGTAATTACAGTGCTTGTTTGTCGAAATGAAAACTGAAAACAAGTATACAAAACAGTTGATTACTAATTGTGTATTGAAAGCAGTAAGAGGTTCCACGACACCAAATAAACCAGTTCTGAGGTTTTCCCCAAGATAAATTTTAACAGCTCCAGCTTCTTTAGTGTTTATCAAAATACAAAAGAAAACAGTAGAGCTTATCATTTTTCGATGGTAAATCTGACCCTTGCAGGCTGAGGGAGTGAAAGCACACGTAGCCAGGGGCTCCGAGGGGCTGGGGCTCAAGGATGACCACCCGCGCTCCTGCTGGTGAGACCCCCAGAGAGCCCAGAGCAGGCAAGCAAGGGGACTGCAGGGCTCCCGCTCAAACCAGAGTATCCCAACCAAAGTGCCCATGCTGACCCCAGAAAAGGCTGGGGTTCCTCCAAGGGGTCTGAGAGCGGTGGCTGCAGCCTCCAGCCCATCTCCTGGGCAGCCATGTAAGCACAGAAACAAACACAGACGCTATGGGGTGTGGGATGACTCAAGACAGAGCAAATCACAGGGACCCTACTGTGACCATGCAGAATGGATCATGGCTGGTTCTATCCCATTTCACGTTCCCAACAGGAAACAGATCACTGGTGGACCGTACTCAGGCCATACTGCAGAACCTACACTAGGCACATTTCTCCCTTCTGGGTGTTCAAGTGTTCTCCTTATCTTGTATTTGTAACTATTTTTTAAAATGCACTGAGTTTAGGTTAAAAAACAACCACCAAAATGGATCTCAACACAGATCTAAAGCCCAGGGGAGGAGCATCGGGCTTGTCTGACACAGTGACTCCTGGATGACCCATGTGCCTAAAATCCCTTCTCAGTACTAAACAGTGGGACGATTTTATTTTGACAATAAAAAAAGCTGAGTAATGTTGCATAGGAGTACCAGAAACTGCCTCATTGGAAACAAAAACTATTTACATTAGATAAAAACCCAGTTGCAGGCTGCGTCTGCACATTTACAGCATGGTGAAGCACACTGTGACCGATCATGGAGACAGCTTCTGGCACTCACACCACAGGGGCACGTTTGCCACATGAGAGTAAAGCGAGGGCAGAAGGAGGGAGTGAGAGGGGAGGAGAGAGGAGTACAGCTCACTTCTGGTTCCGGAGCTGATTGGACAGCCAGTCCAGTCCCTCATAGAGCCCATCCCCGCTGGTGGCACAGGGGGCCTGAATGTACCACTTCCTGTGGCGCAGAGATTGCAGACCCAGCTTGTCCGTGATCTAGGCCACATTCACGGCATTGGGGAGGTCCTGTTTGTTAGCAAACACGAGCAGAACGGCGTCCCTGAGCTCGTCTTCTGCCAGCAGCCTCATAAGCTCCTCTCGGGCCTCATTCACACGCTCTCTGTCATTGCTGTCAACCGCGAAGATGAGAGCTTGTGTGTTCTGGAAGTAGTGGCGCCACAGAGGCCGGATCTTGTCCTGGCCGCCCACACAGTGAAGCTGATGTTCTTATATTCCACGGTCTCCACGTTGAAGCCTGTAGTGGGAATGGTGGTCACGATTTCACCCAGCTTCAGTTTGTACAGGATGGTGGTCTTTCCCACAGCATCTAGGTCCTCCATGAGAATGCTCATTTCTTTTTTGCTAAAAAGGCCCTTGAAGAGGTTTGCAAAGATATGCCCCACGCTGTAGACCTGTGGGAGCAACACTGGCCAGAGAAACCCTGGGCGGCCACAGCGCAGCTGCTGCTCGGAGGCAGGTGCTGGTTTCGCTCTGCGGGAAGTGTTAAAATGTTTCACTGCCATCCAAAGACCACGTGAGGATGAAAATGTCCTTCCTTTTCTTATGTAATGTGAAAAAGAGAAACCTTTCTTTACCCTAAAAACACTTGGTGTACCTGGCAAAAAGCGGTTTCAAATAAAAGTTCCGTAAAAGGCCCCAGAGATAGAGCCCTGGGCCAGGTCGGAGCCCTGCCCTGGTCCTAACTCAGCGGCCAAGGGATCCTAGGAGTGTCATCCTGTTTCCATCAGCTGCGAGACTAGGGTGGGAACCATTGCCCCTCAATGATCTCAGCCAGGATTGTTGTGAAGATCACCTGAGATGATAGGAAAGCCCTGCCCAGCCAGTCTTCATGAGAAAGGAGCAATGTCCAAACCCAGCGGCCCCCAAGGGGGCACCGTGATCACAATACTGCAAAACTGGATTGAAAACCTGTCACAGCCAGACCACCTTCCCTCAGGGAAGCTTCATCCACTTCTCAAATGACCAGGCTGTCGCCACGCTGCCTGGGAAAGATCAGGAAGGGAAATGAGAAGGGGAGAGATGTTTTCCTTCATTCTGTCTCTCCCATCCTGAGAAAAGCTTCAAGCCAGGAGGGGAGGGAGGAGCCCACCATCCCTCCCCCTACTCACCCCATGGGTCTTGGCTCCCATCTCCCATGGGGTGGACGGCCCCCGGAATCCCAGGCTGAAGTTGACCGGCAGCCCCTCAGCCCTGCCTTTGCCCACACTCCGCTATTTTGATCCAGAGGCCATGGCTGTGGTTCTGCCTCTTTCGACAGCCATGGGTTCTTCTAGGCCACAACATCGCGGAGCTGGTGACGGGCAGGGCAGAGGAAGCCCACACTCCTACAGGGAACTGTCTTTTGTGCCAAGGGGGAAACAGAGGCCCTGAGGGGGGCAGGCCAGGTGGCAGCGGAGATCGGATGAGGCCAGAGCACTGGCCCAGGTGTCAAAAGACCTGGGCTTGTATCCCAGCCTCATCCCGTGCCATCTTCCTTGTCTGGGCCTCAGTTTGCCACGTCTCTGAAAGAGATCGTGGTCTCTGACCTGCGTAACACATAAGGTGGGCCTGGGGTCTGATCTGACGAGGGAGGTTGCTTTCGGACTTCCAGCGGAGCCCGCTGGCTTGGAAGCAGCCAGAGCACTCTGCCTCTAAGTTGCTGTTCCTTTCATTCGTGGCGTTACGCACCTCTGAAGTAACACAGGCCTACTTCGCTCCCTAGGGCCCTGAGGCGGAGCTCGTGGCAGCGCCATGAGGGCTGGACAAACTCACATACTCTGGCAACTGATGGCCACCACACTAGTGGAGGAAGGATGTTTGTTGGGGTGCTTTTAAAAGAATATTATCTATAATTCTGACACCAATTACAATTTTGCATCCAACCCCAATGTGTGTGTTTTTCCCCACACTACGCAATTCTCCAACTGGGTGTCATACATTCCAACTCAATGCTGACACTATCTACTTGGAGATAGTGTCAGATTCCACAGGTTAAGGCCTGGGTCCCCCATGACTGACCCCCACCCCCTAAATTCAGAAGCCAACCACAAGTTCAGGTTGTTACCTGTGCTCCTGACCAATCAGAGGTTCCAGTGACCCCCTTCTAATTTGCTAGAGCAGCTCACAGAACCCAGAGGAACATTTTACTTACTAGATTACCAGTTAACTATAACTCAGGAACAGCCAGATGGAAGAGATGCACAGGGCAAAGTATGGAGAAAGGGCAGGAAGCTTCCATTTTCTCTCCAAGTGAGCTACTCTCCCCAGATCTCCTTCCACATGCTCACCAACCCAGAAGCTCTTGGAACCCTGTTCTTTCAGGTTTTTGTGGAGGCTTCCTCAAATAGGGGATTGATTAAATCATTGGCCACTGATGACTGAACTCAATCTCTAGCCCCTTTCCCTGCATGGGAGATGGGGTGGGGGGCCGGGAGGGCCATAAGTTCCAACCCTCTAATCACGGGGTTGCCTCCAATGGCATCCTTAGGGGCTTTCCATAAGTCACCTTATTTAACATAACAAAAGAGACCTCTATTACTCTCTGCACAGGAAATTCCAAGGGCTTTAGGAGCTCTGTTCCAGGAACAGGGACAAAGACCACACATATATTTCTTATTGTAAATCGCAATATTACATTATCTTATAAGAAGGGTGCATCTAAATCCCGTCCTTTCATTGCAAGTAGTATAGGAACAATGTTCTGGACTTCCTCCTCCATCTGAGGTGCCAACCGCCACGATAGGGTCTTCCCCAGCGCGGGCTAGAATACAAAGCATCTTTCCTGCACTAGCTTCCAAAGGGAAAACCTCATCAAAAGCCCAGTATTTGAGTATCTTTTGGTTGAAAAGTGCATGCAGACAGTGGAGTGTCAGACCCAGGAGAGAGGAGAGGGAAAAATGGAGAGAAGTTGAGAGTGAGAAGGCAACACTTGAGAATGAGCTGCTTTTAATAGGGTTTTTGCGCATATAGCCTTTAACGCCCAGCCCTGTGCATAAGGGCTGGGAGTCCCTCGGGCAGAGGGGGACAGGAATGTGATGGGTTCTGGCCACAAGGCAGATTAAGCAACATATGAGGGGAGTTGCTGATAGACTGAGGCCCAGACAGTAGAGCAGGGAAGATGAAAAGAAAAGGAGTGACAGGAACTGACATTAACTGAGCACCTACTATGAGGAACGAGGCTGAACTAGAAAGAAAAAAGAAAATACATTCAATGATAGGCTGGGGAGAGTTCACTGCAGCAGGTGACTGCTACACCCCTCATCTTCATCATCCTCAACAGCCAATCACTAAGGACACCATTGGCCACGCCCTGGGGCTGGGATTGCCATCACGGGGCTCCATCTACTTGGGGAAGTAAGATCTAAAGAAATGACACGTAAGCCACAGTCGCATATGCTGTCAAGTGAGTAGACGTCAACCAGAAAGTGTCAGGGGCCAAGGGAGGGACCACAATGCCTTGGGTTGGATGAGGTTCCCAGGGAGAAATGCTGCATAGCACGTGAGTGGAGGACAAATTGGTGTGGACAAGGCACAGCAAAAAGAACACAGGTGGTGTGCTCAAGGGATTGTGACCAGCAGTTTATTCTTCTATCACTTTGTATTTTGGGGCCCTTTCACATACATCACCTCAGGAAATGACTCTGTTGTCCTTCACAAACGCAGCTCCCTGGACCAGATGGCCTTCTGTTCCAGTGAGTTCAGTGGAATTAAATGAACTCCTACTATGTGTAAATCATTGTTAAGTATTGCAGGGTACATAGAAAAGTGTAAAATACAGTCCCTGCCCTCAAGGACAGAAAGGATTTTCCTTCCATCAAACGGCCAGGGAAGGAGATTCCGGGATGACTCTGCAGCAGTGAAGTATTCGTCTGACAAAAGGCAGCAGGCTCTGGGCAGCATGGACGAGCCTAAGGAAAACTGGATTTGCCATCTATCAAGATGCTCCATTTGGGGGTTGTCCAAAAGGTATTCTGGTGACTCTGCAGTTTCCTTCTCAGAATTGGTTACCAGGCTCAATCAGTCTGTGTCCTCACATTCTTCCCACTATATTACTTCATAAGCACAGAAGCCTGTCTGCAGCCAAACACCAGTTCAGAATCAAAAGCTAAAGTAACTGCAGTTGTACCTATAACTCATCCATGTCTAGACCACTGAATAACACCCCAATGAATGAGCGGTCTCAGACTCTGCAATTAATCCTGGAAAGGACGAGACATCAGGACAAGAAAGAAAGAACCAAAGTAAGACAATGCATGCATGTAACTTCTAAATCAGTCAACCTTGGGCAAAGGGAGGCCTGGAAATTTTCACTCTGAGAGAAACAAAGCAATGTTTCATCCTGGCCCTTTAAGCGCCAGTTAGGACTGAGTGAGAGAAAGCACAGTTGAGCAACATCTGAGACAAACTGAAATACAAACTTATCTTGGGCATCCTCAGTCTGATGATGTGGCTACTACCATGACGGAGCAGTCCATGGAGAAGTTTCAGGAACTTTCCAAGTTGAGTGGGCAGAGTTGCCACTTATGACAGAATTGGCAGATGCCTGTCAGTCACTTCTCAAAAAGTGAGTGGGGGGCTTCCCTGGTGGCGCAGTGGTTGAGAATCTGCCTGCTAATGCGGGGGACACGGGTTCGAGCCCTGGTCTGGGAGGAACCCGCATGCCACGGAGCAACTGGGCCCGTGGGCCAGAACTGCTGAGCCTGCGCGTCTGGAGCCTGTGCTCCGCAACGAGAGAGGTCGCGATGGTGAGAGGCCCGCGCACCGCGATAAGGAGTGGCCCCCACTTGCCACAACTAGAGAAAGCCCTCACACAGAAACGAAGACCCAACACAGCCAAAAAATAAAATTAAAAAAAAAAAGTGAGTAGGAGGAATATTAAGCAAAGAACTAGCTACGAGGATCAGCCAGAGGGCCTATGACTGATGATTCTGGGTGGCCAGCACTCACAGAGGCATATTTGACCTCCTGGTTCCTCAGATGACTGAAGATTAAATACATGGTGAGAACGGGATCTCTGGAACCTTGAGGTTCTACACTCTGAATTTTTAGCTGGAAAACCTCTTTTCAAGGCAAAAACATAGCAAAGGACATTTGGAAGTATTTCGAAGAATGAATTCACATGCACTAACTTTGTAACAGAGGAAGCTGCACATCTCACTTCAAGAGCTGAAGCAGAATCCTCGCTGCAGGCGAAGTCTAGAGCAAGGGACTTTACACCCTGGATCAAAGCAGAGTCTTCAAAACTACCAAGTCTCCCATCTACCCCTCTCCACACATCCCCCACCCACCAAAAAAGCAAAGAAACAGCCAGCACACAATCTTAAGGCTCTTTATTTAAAATAAGTATCTCTGAGTCAGGCTGCTGTATAACCAAGCAGGAAAATCTACTGAAACTTGACAGTTTGATCAATGGCCTTCAGTCTTGGATGTTAATGAAATGTTTGTTATTGTTGTTGTTTTTTAACCAAGCGGTCTGTAACTCCACTTTCACGTCTAATTCAGAAAACTCCATTTCATGAAACATCAGGCTCTGAAGTGAAGAAATGAGCATGATTCTCCTTGCATTAATACTCCCGAGGCAAGTGTTAAGAAGCTGCCCAGATAACCCATGGTGAGGTGTCCCAGAGGAGGACACCATACAAGCAATCTGGTTGTTGAGAAAGTGGATGATTCATCTTATTACTTTTTTAAAGAACTGTGCAGTGTGTGTCCTTTTAAACTGTATTGTAAATCACACATTAATTTGTTCCACATAGGAATGCCTACACTGAGAATCATTACACTTTTTCAGGTCAACATTCTTTAAACATTATTTTAGCTTGTTTTATGTTATTAACTAGTTAATTATTATTATTGCAAATGACCTTATATTCTCTTTCTTAAAGGTATGAAGTGAGTGGATACTGGCCAAATAATTTATACACATAGGTATTTGGCTATGTTTGTATCAATTAATATAAAAACGGGCTTCCCTGGTGGTGCAGTGGTTGAGAGTCCGCCTGCCGATGCAAGGGACATGGGTTCGTGCCCCGGTCCGGGAGGATCCCATATGCCGCGGAGCGGCTGGGCCCGTGAGCCACGGCCGCTGAGCCTGCGTGTCTGGAGCCTGTGCTCCGCAACGGGAGAGGCCACAACAGTGAGAGGCCCGCGTACAGCAAAAAAAAAAAAAAAATTAATATAAAACCCATAAAATATACCCATTTTAAAATCGTATCTTGTGAAATTTTAGAAATAAATGTTACATAAAAAATAATTTACTCCTGTGCCTACCTTCTTTATAGGTAAGAAGACAGACCAAATTTACATTTTCTTTGTCCTTTTTCTTTAAAAGTATATATTTATTTATTATATTGCCTGCAGAATTACATTTTCTCTTGTCTCTTTTCACTGACAAAACTGATAGGGGTTCTGGCACACTATCCAGCTCAGAAATATTCTTGAGTAATAAAGTGAAGACAATATTGATTACGAATTCACCAAAACTGCCTCTGTGATTTAGTTCAATGCAAATCCTTTATGTATGCAGATTATATAATCCGATTTGCTATTTTTCTTTTGCATCTTTAAGCTTTCTAAATAGTTTCAAAAGTAAACTATCAGACATAAGATAAAGATAATTTTTTGCAAAATTATATTCACAAATAACCATATGCTGAAAGTTATATATTAAAGAGTGACTTTTTAAATGAAAATGATACTAGTATGTGGCTTTTTAAATATGCGTAAAAAACAGAGTTTTAATGGGCAAAAATTAGCAGCTTAAATAGTAATGGGATGAACAATAATTCTGAGGTTTAAGTTTTGTTTTCCTTGGGATTCTTATTATATAGTTGTATCTTAAATATAGATTTAAGAAATTTAGAAAACATATGACATCATTATATGATAAAGTATATGGAGAAGTGCAAAATTATCATTGTAAACGTTCAGCAATATATATTTTTTAGTTTAGTGATTCAAACATCATTTAATAAAATAAAGGCAAAAAGAAAAAGAACTGTGCAGTAACTTTTCGAGCAGTTGAATGATGTTTTAAACATACTGGGCTGCTATACCTGTCAGAAGAAAAATCTGGGTCTAAGAAAATCTGGCAAAGCTATCTGAAATGAACCCCAATTTTTACCTATCCTAAATGTTCAGATTATTTTTAAATGTTAATTTATAGATATTTGTACACTATGGGAAAAAGTGTCTGGTGAGCAGACAGCTAGCCAAGGGAAAACAGATCAGAGGCCAGGCAGGCTGTGGATCTTCTATTTAAACCTTTAATAAAGTGTCTGACTCCCTCACAGAGTACAGGCCATCCTAGGGTTGATGGGTTGCCAAGCTGCTGCCAGAACATTTCGAACGCCCCAAGTCGCACTGTCTCAAGGTAACTCTGGAGATACAGCCTCTGTCCTTTAGTTCTCTCCAAAAGGTTTCAGTATTTTCATGGTCTCTCTTTTACCCATCTTTAAACCAATTAAGGGCATTTCTGAGCATTCATTAGTTTCCCAAGATACTGCAATGAAATAGCCATATCCCTAGGTCAGCAATGGTTCTGAAGAAAGCATCACTTATTATGGCACCAGACTGGACTGGGGAATTAAGAACTTTGTGCTGTATTTCCAACTCTTTCTCTGGCCATGCTCACTGCTCTCTCCACCACCCACCTCCTCTCTTGGGTCCTCAGGAGGAGGTGCTGGAAGAGAGGAAATGCAGGTTAGCACCACCCAGGCTAGTATCTGTGGGCCACTGCCAACTGATTTCTAGTTAACTACCAACAATTACCCACTCATTTGGCAAACAATTATCAGGTGTTGCTCCTGGCCAGGCCCCACGCCCTCAATTACTTTCCAAGTTTCTCCCACCCTCAAAGATTAGGTTGGAAATCATGTTTCTCTGCTCTTTCTTAATCGATTCCTGCAGTATGTAGGACTACATGCCTGAATTAGAGTTAGGAATATCAAAAACGTTTATAAATAATAAAGGATTCCCATATATTAGAAAGGAGAGTCTGTTATTCAAAAAGCCACAAAATATCTCATTTAGAGAAGCCACTTAACAAAATATACATCTTAAAAATTCAGCAGTCAAGAATGCTTTTTATAATTGTTTCCATTTGAGCAACAGAGAATTAAAATGGATAAGAATTATAAACACAACTTCACACAAAATACGCAAGAAGCATCACCATGTTTTTCTGAGGTTCCTCTTTGTGGTTATCTAACCACACACCAGGGAGGGACCAAAGTTCAGATGTGCCCCAGTCGCAGTGCCCCAAAGTGGCAGTGCACTCAAGGAGTTTCCTTCCCTCAGTAAATGACATGGGGGAGGCGGGGAGGCTTTACCAAGAAGCACACAATACAGCTTCTAACCCAGTCTGCTACCATCATCAACTGTCAAACCATTTGCTCCTCTTTGCAAGAGGAGCTCCTTTAGAAGGTCCCAATAACTTCTGCTTATACTGTTCGACCAGCTGGTTGAAACGAATTTCTGTCTTGTTTCCCTTAGCTTTCTTCCTAGGTACCTACAAATGAAAGGCAAGGAAACATAAGATAATCAGTTTCAAGCACTAAGTATTACCTTACCCTTAGGCCAGCCAAGGAAGAAAGTAGGTTCAGAGATCTTGTCCACCACAAGAGGGACTTCCAGACAGTGACCCCGCAAGGATCATCCATTGGTAAGAAATCAGACTGGGAGTGCCTAGGAGAAGGGCCCCACTAAAGTACCGAGTTTCAAAGGCCTCTCCCCCTTCAATTCCCAAATGTTCACACGGATCTCCTCCAAGATGAGTCAGCCCCAAGTCTGGATGGTCTTGCTTGTTGCCCTTTCCCTCACCAAGAATTACAGGGTTTCAAAGAGAGCTCTATAAGATAGTCCGATGGGTCAGAGGCTTCCCAGAGACACAGATTTCTTGAGTAGGATGAGAAGCTAATGCTCTTGTACCCTTTAAAGAAAGGAACTAGGCAAGGAAAAAAAGAAAATTTGACTTCAAATGATCAAGAATGCAGGACCACCACTTTCTATTAAGAACTAGGGCCCCTTGGAAGCTAATGCCAGGGTTGACGAAGAAATAGATAAGTTGGGACATCCAGTTGTACTAGAAAGTAAGGACACTATCAAAGACAGGGTCATGTCAGAAGGACTCAGGCAAGAGTCAACCTGAGGGGGCTTCTGCTGGCCTCAGATGGGACAAGAATAATGACTGCATCTCACTGAAACACATCAAGTACATAAAAACTCAGGAATTCACAACACTAAAAAAAATCTTACTGGTCATCAGAGGAGGTTGGTAGGGCAACTCATTACTCTGGAAACTGATAAAAGGAAAAAAACAAAATCAAGCATTTACCCTGCCTTTCCTACACAAATGATATTTCATGGGAACCAAACAGTTGACGAGGGAAGATTCTCTTTTCCTAGAAATATTCTTAAAAAACACAAAAGCGTTGATAAAATTAGAAAATTACCATTCTGCAACTCGTATTGAAATACGGATCTAGATAGCAATCATCGGTGGGTGCTAAGACCCTTAGGTGGGAGGCTGATGGGGGACTTTACAAATGGAGGGATAAGGTAGACAATTCCTAAACTTACTGATGAATCACAGCATCACTAAAAATGGGGCAACCAGACACTACGCACCTTATGGTGCAATGCAACAGAAAGCACACAGCACCACCTATGAAATACTCTCGCCAAGAAAACTGAACTTGAATCTAATCTAGCCTCTAGATCTAACAACCAGTTTGTAGGCAACATGGGGTGTTAGAGGAACAAGTTACATGACAGCACAAGGAAGAAAGCAACTAAATTCAAAATGTAATACATTCTAAGGCTAAGGACTGGCTTATCCAACAAATTAACTGCATGGAAAAAAGCGGGGGTGGATGTAAGGAAGACTGGATATTATAGGGGAAAAAAAAAAGATTTAAGAGATTTAAAAACGAAGTATAAGGAATTCCCTGGTGGTCCAGTGGTTAGGACTCTGTGCTTTCACTGCCGTGGCCCAGGTTCAATACCTGGTCGGGGAACTAAGATCCCATAAGCTGCAGGGCATGGCCAAAAAAAAAATTCCGAGTATAACATGTGGACTTTGTTTGGAACCTGATTCATACTAACCAACTTAAAAAATGTATTTTTGAGGCAACTGGGAACGTTTTAATATGAGTTACATATTAGCTATTCAGAGCTTCTTATTAATTTCATTAGATGTGATGATGGCATAATATGTGTTTGTGTATATGTGTGTTTAAGGCCTGATCAGCTCGAGATGAATTCTGAGATATTTTTCTGAGCAATATACCTCATTTTCACATGAGGCACATTTACAAGTGAAGTAGAATTCGCTTTAATATATTCACAGGGTGGGGTGGGGCGGGGGGTAGGTAAAACAAGATAATTGTTGAAGCAGAGTAAACAATACATGGGGTTCGTTTTATTATTCTCCCCACTTTTAGGACCGTATACCTCCACATCCTCTAAAAAGCTGCAATCCTGTACAGAAGTGCAATCCAGAAGCCCTTTCCTTTTGCACAACTAATCACGGCACAAGTGGCTGCTGACCCCGGCAGAGCTGTGCCATGCCAAAGCCTCAGGGCCTACAGAACTTACCTGCTTGGAAGATAATTTCTGCTTCTCTTGCTTCCAGTGGTTTATCTGGGGGTTTGGCTTCTTGGGAGGGAGAGGCTTCATTTTGCCTTTGTCCCGTAACCTGAAACAATATGGTCAAGTGTCACCCTGAGTTCCTCCTCTAATTGGGACCCCTGAGATTTTTCTCAGCCCAAAAGATAAAATGCCTTTTCTTACACTAGCTCTTTTTAAGCCCATGAGAAATCATGCTAAAAAGGGATACTGCAACAGAATGTCCTATGGCTCAACATCTGTATACTTGTCTTTTTGTTTTAGCTTAAAACCTCAAGGGAATCTCAAAAACCTTCATATACTTAACAAAAATTTTGTTAAGATCGACTTGACGGCACTAATCTGTTATCCCAAACAGAAACCTCACATAGATGGGCCTCAGCTGACAGAGACCGCCATCAGGACAGGAGGAAGCTCTTCAGAAGAGAAAAATCGCATAAAAGCCCGCACTGGAAGGCTCCTCTGAGGCCCCCTCTGCCAGTCCTGTTCCGGCCTCCATTTGGTCCAAGAGCGACTCTGCTGGTGTAGAGATACTTCATGTGGGACTGGCGCACACTAAGCATCCCTTTCATCCAAACAAAGCCACAAAGAGGAAAAAGGATGAAGCAAAACAAACCCTCTGAGCCGCCATCCTGCATCTCACCTAATTTTGGGGCCTCGGTGTGAGGGGAGCACCAGGACCTTTCTTCTCTTCTTCCCATCAGACAGCTCCACGTGCTCCACTTCGGCCTTGGTCTGGAACCCTGTCCACGAGACAGATCCTGTCTTCTCCTTCTGCTCCATGGGGGCCTTGCTTTGTTGATGCATGTGGTTCTGAGCTGTCTCCTGTTGCTGTTTTTTTCCAAGCTCTGGTTGTTCTTGCTGGGGCTGCTCACCAGTTGCCGACCTGGATTTCACTTTTTGCTGTATAAGACAAGAGAATGCCATTTAGTTACTGGGTGAGGTTTATTTGCTGGAAATACTCAGAAGAGGAATGAGCTGGTGAGAGAAAGGGAATTCTTCCCCCAAATAGTTAGAGACTATAGAAAAGTGAATGCAAGTAGTTCACAGGCCCTGAAATAGTAACAGATGGTTACTGGGTGGGGGACACAAAACAACCATTTCCCTTTCCACATGCAGAAATAGGGGAAAAGTACAGGTATGTCCAAAATGCAAAAGCCAGTAGAAAATAGGCCAGTAGCATGGGACAATTACCAAAGGTGTAACACATGTATAATGGGAATGAGAAGAAAGAAGAGAAATATTTGAAGTAATAAGAGCTAAGGATTTCCAAACTTAAGGACAGACACTAAACCACAGATCCAGGAAGCTCAGCCAAAAACCAAACAGGACATTAAAAAAAAAAGAAAAAGAAAAAAGTACACCGAGGCATATCATATCAAACAGCAGAAAATCAAAGAGAAAATCTTGAAAGAAGCCAGAGGTAGGGAAAATACATTACCTACAGAGGAGCAAAGTTAAGATTACATTGGATTAAAAAAAAAAAAGATTACATTGGATTTCCCTTCAGAAACCATATACGCAAGAAGAGAATAGAAGGAAATATTTAAAGTTTGGGGGAAAAAATCACCAACTTAGAATTCTTTACCCATGTAATTATCCTTCAAAAGTGAAGGAAAGGGGCTTCCCTGGTGGCTCAGCGGTTGAGAGTCTGCCTGCCAATGCAGGGGACACGGGTTCGTGCCCCGGTCTGGGAAGATCCCACATGCCGCGGAGCAACTGGGCCCGTGAGCCAAAATTACTGAGCCTGCGCGTCTGGAGCCTGTGCTCCGCAACAAGAGAGGCCGCGATAGTGAGAGGCCCGCGCACCGCGATGAAGAGCGGCCCCCGCTCTCCACAACTAGAAAAAGCCCTCGCACAGAAACGAAGACCCAACACAGCCAAAAATAAATAAATAGATAAAGCAAACTGTCAACAAGTAAAAATAAACACTATAAAAAAAAAAAAAAAAAAGTGAAGGAAAAACAAAAACTTTCTCAGACAAACAAAAATTAAAGAAATCTGGGAATTCCCTGGCAGTCCATGGTTAGGACTCAGTGCTCTCACTGCCAGGGGCCCGGGTTCGAGCCCTCATTGGGGAACTAGGATCCCACAATACACACAGTGAGGCCAAAAAAAAAAAAAAACTTTAAAGAAATTTATCACTGGTAGACCTGCCTTGCAAGAAATACTAAATGAATATATTAAGGGAGGGGAAATGACAGGTCAGAAACTCGAATCCATATAGAGAAAGGAAAAACATTAGAGAAAAGATAAATGAAATGAAGATAAGGAAAAGATGACGTGAGAAGGAAGACATAAAGTATGTTACAGATTTATTTTGCACTGAAGTGGGGGAAGAAAAAGAAGATTCATGTGAAATTAATGTAGTAATAATAACGTTATTTTGTCCTTTTCACCTCAGAAATCTAGATAGGCACACTGACACAACAAAGATCTATTATGTGCCTCTTATGTGCCAGTCTCTAAGTGGTAAGGGTACAGATGGACAGAATGAAGTGTCTACCTTTTAGCACTCACAGCCCAGTGGAGAAAGGAGACATCCACAAAGTAAAAAACTAAAAAAAAAGTTTAAGGAACTTCATGAAGTACAAGTAATAAAGTCTTATCTCTTTTGAGAGAGGTGGGGAAATGCTACTTGTGGAATATGAGTATGGAAGCTGAGTAGAAGCATCCTTGAGTCAGGAGAGAGGAACACTTTTACACAGAAAGATCAGTATGTACATAAGTATAGGCAACAAATAAGGCCAGCTGAATTTTTTTTTTAAGCCAGTAGCTACAGAATCACCTCTGACTTAGGCAGTAAATAATTCTATAACTACAATAACAAAGCTGCCTTGAATAATAACCAGAACTCAGGTTTTTCCAACCCAGGGCCATTGTATTAACCACTGATACCGCTCCTCTAAAAGTCATGCTCAGGGCTTCCCTGGTGGAGCAGTGGTTAAGAATCCGCCTGCCAATGCAGGGGACACGGGTTCGAGCCCTGGTCTGGGAAGATCCCACATGCCGCAGACCAACTAAGCCCGTGCGCCACAACTACTGAGCCTGCACTCTAGAGCCTGTGAGCCACAACCACTGAGACCACAACTACTGAAGTCCGTGCACCTAGAGCCTGTGCTCCGCAACATAAGAAGCCACCGCAGTGAGAAGCCCGCGCACCGTAACAAAGAGTAGCCCCTGCTCGGCGCAACTAGAGAAAGCCCGTGTGCAGCAATGAAGTCTCAACGCAGCATAAATAAATAAATAAATAAATTTATAAAAGTCATGCTCATGATATACACCATAAAGACACCAAAGCACTGCAAATGTTTGGTATATACGCAAGTTAAGGTATAATATCAATGAGATCTGTAAGAGTTATGGTGTCAAAAATAACCTGGCCTTCTATGTCCTGCGGCAAGATGGGTAAGAGAATGAGTACTGACTGTGCTGACTGTGTGGTAACCGAGACAACTTACACGCGTTACCTCATTTAATTCTCATCAACCATGTAACACAGATGATGTTAATCCTATTTTTACAAACTAGAAACTGAAGCTGAGAGAGGTAATAACTTGCCGAGGAACTCAGAAAGGGGCAGAGCCTGAGTTTGAACACGAATATTCTTGTTCCCAAAGTCCCTGTTCTTTCCTCTATACTACACTAGATTAAAAACAGTACTAAAACTATCAGGCATCACACTTCTGGAGCCATCTAAGAAGAAAACAGAATTATGGAAGAGAGAGCTGAAATCTACAGGTAATGTAAAACTTAACCTTGGCTATTAATTTTGACACGTGCCATCACCAAACACTGCAGTACAGGCACTGCTGACTGGTGATAACATCAGTCTGATTCTCCTCTCTCCTTCCTCCCCATTCTGTGCAGCTATCACAAGACAGGCCAGCAGAGGAGAGATGGCCTGCAGAGTTCTAGGGAACTAAGAGTAAAGGGTAACAAAGAACCTAACGAGGAAAAGACCTACTTTAAGGGAGCAGAACCACAACCTGAACAAAACAGGAGTTTAAATATGGCCCGAAAAAAAAATTGTTCTAACTGAACCGTACACTTAAAAACAGTAAAGTTTATGTGTATACTACTACAATTTAAAAAACAAAGACAGAAAAAACATTTCAGTTCCGTACCAGGCTGCGCTGGATCCTCAGTTCCTTTATTTTAAGTTTCCTTCGATCTTCCAAAGAGAACTCCACTATTGGTCTCTGTGGCAGAAGGGGACAGAAAGTCATTCATTAGATTTCTTAATCTCTGCATGCAATGAGCTGAGATATCGTCCCACCACTACCCTCTTTCTTGCAAGTCAGAGGATGCTGCTCACTTCACTCTACTTAAATGCAAGGGGCCAGTTCTGCAAGCAGTCTATCCAGTTTAGTGTTCCTTCTAATCATCTTATCACCTGAATCACTGATCACTCCTCCAACGCCTTGCCACTCTTACCCACCATACAAACGTCAGAGGGTTTTCCGCAAATGGCCCTCAGAGGAACATGTTCCCCCCCCGCCCCAGGATGAGGCTCACCTTCTGAGGCCCAAAGATTTCTGGATTGTTGTTGATGTGGCGTAGGGCTGCCAGGGCATGCTCGTGCTCCTGGAACTCTGCAAAGGCATAGCCCAAGGACTGACCGTTAATTTTCCCATGAGCTCCTTTAAGGCCTCGCATTACCCGACACTACGAGTAGAAAAAGAAAAAGAATCAGTAATTGGAGGATAAAGATCCTTAACAGCTTCAACAAGAAATCAGGTTATTGGAACAGTTTTCATATATATATCACCATCACAAGAGTTTTACTGGAATAGCACTTATAAATGTCTGTTTTATTAGAATACACCTACGGAGAGCACAAAACGAGTTAAACAGATATTTTCTTGCTTTCTAAGAGCTTACAGACATCAATACAGACCTACAAATAAGCATGTAAATAAAATTAATTTCCCAAGGGAAAATTATAATAGCTAACTGTTGACACAACAATACACACAAGCTGAGAGGTACGTGGTACTTGAGGTTGTATAAGTTAGCACTGAGGCTAAAAAGCCATCTGTGTATCCCCTCACTGAAGAAACCACTCAGAAAGGAAATTACTGAAGAAGGGAAGGATAAGGGCCTGATGGCTTTAGATAAGAAAGACAATTCAGGTATGGGGAAGCTCCTGCCCAACATATAGCCTCAGAAATACAGGAAGGAGCTTCAGCCGTCTTTGCTCAGAGCTCAGATCCTCTCTGGCATGATTTTTCCCTAAATCCTTAAGCTGTAATAGGCATCCTGGGGCACCGAGGAACAGTAGGATATTTTGGGAAAACTGATTGTTTACGTGCTTTTACTCCTGGAAGCTGTAGTTATTATGTAACAGAGAAGTCCAGGTATTGGGTACACATGGATGCTGCATTTGGTGTGTGTCCGGTATCTACTCTGTGCCTAGAACTGTGCCATGTACTGTAGGATAATCAAGAAAAGCATAAAATGAGGCTCCTATCCTCAAGAGGCTTACTATCTTACTGAGACACGATATTTACACATATGAAAGAATTAAAGAGAAAATTCAATATAATGTAAATATTGTAAAACACACATACATTTCTCTAAATGATGGCAGGTGTTAAATGTGCAGACTCTTACTAAGCATTGTGGATGTTAATGAGAAATTACACAACTCACCCCTATGCCAGTAACAGTTGGACAGTTACCAAGTTTTACCAAGAGTGGTGTCGGCTACGTGCTGACATGTTCATATTCTCTCCTGGAATTCCCTGACTACCAATACCTTACATTTTGAAGAGGCTTTCCAGGAGTAGGAAAATAGTTTACGGTGATGAATCAGAGCAAAGCAGATTCATAATATTGGCTAGGTTACTTATTCAGTAAACACTAATCAAGAGATGACTATGTGCCAGGTATTATGCCAAGAACTGGGAACAATGAGGTAACGCCTGCTCTCTAAGAGCTCAGCCTGGTGGGGGAGGAATGACTGGCAGACCGTCACAAGACCTGTAGTAGTCAGTACTATGACAGAGGTATGCAGGGGTGTTGTGGGAGCAGAGGAGAGGTCTCTGTACGCACACAGAGCCTGACCAAGGCTTGGTGTGAATCCAGAGTCTGTCTAACGTAACTGCTGAAGACCCGGGTGGCTCTCTATGCTCACCACAGGGCACTGAGGACTCTTACTACAGGGTAAGAGCCTAAATGGTAGTGAAATGCCCTTCTAAAGAGCAAAGCACACAGATTATTTTCTCTGCAAGAAAATTAACCTTACAGCACCTGGTATAATGCTGAGAACACAGCAGGTATTCAATAAATGCTTGCTAAATTAATTCATGAGGGCAGAGACTTCCTCACATTCTGCTGCAATTTGGTCAGATGTGAAAGGTAGTTCTTAGAAGAGGTTAAAAAAAAAAATTTTCAACCCCATAAAACCACAAAAATCACCAAACTCAGCCTTGTCTGCTGACAGTGTGTCCAAAAGAAAATCTGTCAATCTGCCACACCACAGCCTGAACGAAATATTCGATCTGACCCAGGTTGAGTACCTAAGTTCTGAGTGGGCAGGGCCAACTCTCACCTCCTTGATGCGCACCCCCTTCTCCCGTCTAGTGGCATTCAGCAGCAGCTTTCTGAGCTGTTTGTCATCCACGGCCTTTGGGAGATTGTGCAGGCACAGCCTGGTCCGGGAGACAAAGATATTCTGGTCCTTGAGTTTCTGATGCTTCAGCAGCTCAAACTGAAAGAACAATAAATTGTTAACAATACAATCCACCCTTTAAAAATACAGGCTCATAATTCTCCAACAGGAAAGAATCATGACGCCTATCCAATAACCACACATCTAGAAAAAAGGAGGGAAACCACCCACCCTGCAGCCTTATGATACTCAGCACAGGGAAAGAAAGGGTCAAGGAAGCAAGATGATGGTGGAGAGGTGATAAGATCATGGGCTCTGGAGTCAGACTGAATTAGAAATCCATCTCTAACTGGAGAAGCTACATAAAATTGTTTAAGCCTCAATAATTTCACCTACAGAGTAGAACTGTAGATCAAAATATAAGACCAATCTTTCAGTACTGATGTGAGGCTGCAATGAAGTAATACACATAAAATCCCAAGCTCAAACCTGGCCCAGAGAAAATAAAAAATAATAACTGTAGTTAACATCTATGCCAAGTCCTTATCTACCCATCAACTCAAACTAATTACTTAGTCTTTCCAAAAGGAAATGGAATTTATTTAAGAATTCTTGACAGAATATTATCTCGTCTCAACTCCGCCACCTTGAGGCAAAGAAACGTCTCAACTCTGCCACCTTGAGGCAAAGAAACGTCAATGGCCATAGAAACAAACTGCATCTAGACCCTCAACTATACTACACAAAGCACTGGTCCCAGGGCAACCTGTCTCTAAAGTGAAAGGATGACATTCTTCTCCTGATTTGTTTGTTAAAATTAGCTCAGTAGAAAAAAGTTTGCAATTAAATTTTTTCTTTTATCAAGTCTCATTCCTGCTGCTTCTTGTTTGGTAAAGGTACTAACAAATCACAAAATAAACAAATACCCTGGAAATGAATATTAAAAGGGCTATTTGAAGAGGTTATCATGCTTAAATTAAACAGTCTAATTTTTCTCCTAGGAAAAACTGTGCTGCTGTGAATTACAATGTATATAATCTAGTGACATTTTTGCTAGAAAAATTCACTCTAAGAGAGAATTAAATGTGTCACTATCACATTGTGATCAGAAAAGGGCATACAATGCCCCCCAAATAACCAGGATTTCCAGATGTTCACTACCAAAAAAAGTTGAGAACACTAGTCTAGAAACTGCACAGAGAAAAGACATGCTGCCTCTTGCTGTCACTATATTCTCATCTCTGTCCGTCATCTTCTGCACTTTCAGGTTCTATAGTTCATTCTGTTAATGAGCATGAATCTTTACCATTCTAGGCTGGCTTAGCTTTTTGAAAGTAAGCTATATGGGCAAAAGTAAAAATTACCAGAACAAATATTGCCGAGCAGCAAAGGAACTCAATAGCATCAGTTATCAGTAGAAATCCCATAACATAGTTTTCCTACTGGAGACACCACCCTCCCCCCGTCAAAACAGACATCTTAACTCTCCCTTCCAAGACCCACATCTACACCTCCTTCCCTACTAACTCTAGCCACCCTGACCTTCCTTTCTTATGTTATTCTGCATTTATACTGACACCTAATTATATACAGCCCGAGCCTCTAGGTATCTACTCCATGATCCAGACACATACTATGTGGCAAACGTTTACTGCTGAGCATAAAATAAAGAATAAGACCCAGTTCTTATAATGGCATATAATGCTGACATGATATTATGTATAACGCTGGGTTAATTGCTGTTTCACCTGTGTGCTTGTTTTCTAACAACAGTGTAAGTAGCACCTGTGACCGATACTTGCTTGGCTCTTTGATGAGCATCTCTAGCATTCAATTATTATTATTTATGGATTTTATTAAGTCATGCAGAACATGAAGACTGGTGCCTATCTACTCACTCGTTCTCTTTTGGCCATATCAGCAGCACTCACACCCTCTGCAGCCTTCGTCCCAGCACGAATCACTGCAGAAAGAGGGAAAAAGGCCAAGACATCAGCAAGGGAATTTTCACTGAGCAATAAGAGGAATGTGATTTGAATGATGCAAGCTCTCTGTACAGGGCCCAGAGGACTATGCTGGCCAGGACATAGTGGCATCTGGGTAGGTCCAGAAATAGGCTACAGGGCTAAGTTCTTGTCTATGAGCTGCTCTCAAGGACTAAAACTCTGAACATTTTGTGATTTTGTTCCTCTCCTTCCTTTCTCTCAGAGTTTCATGTACATGCCCAAAGTCAGATGGTAAGGCCTAGAGAAAGCTCTGGAAATAAGTACATTTTAGGCATCTAGAATGCAAAAATGCTCTACCTATAACCTGTCCTTGGAATTTCAATGCACATGTATTTGGGAGCCATTACTAAGCAGTGAGATAAGCCAACCTAGAAAACAGCTACATCGTAACACAGGGCCTAGTCTCAAAGGCTAATGGTCTCCCATTTGCTAGTCCAGGCTGTGCAGCTGTGCAGCAGGTGGCAATATTGTGATCTACAGGAAAGGATTCTCTTTTATCTTAATTAAAGCTAATTCCTGATTATCTTTCTGACATTAAGGGAAAGGTACTCAGTGCATATTTAAAATCCATGAGTAATCCAAAAGAGTAATTTTCATCATAATTTTCAACTTCTTCAGAAAACCTATCAGGAATGATGACAAAAGGCAAAGGTAATTTGAGTTTTTCCTCCCTCTTTGCCCTGCTAATCCTCTGACAAAAAGGTCTAAAGGCAAGCAGGCAAAAAGAAGAAAGGGACTCGTTAATCCAGGAACTGGGTGAAGGCTTCCTAACAGAAAGCCACATCTACTAAAGTGGATTAACAATATATCACTGTTAAAGAGGACACAGGGTTTTTAATTTGAAACATGCCCCAAACATACTATTGCCAGGTCACTGTCACAGCAAGGGGCCAGCTACTCAGAAGCCTGGTTCCCATATCTCTGCCACCACTCACAGCCTTCTCGGGCCAGATAGAGGTTCCGGGTCCCAGTCGGCTTCTTCACCTTCTTTGTCCGGAGCTTTGCAGCCTCGTCACGGGTCACTGCCAAGTCAACCTTAAGCTGCCGGCCATCCAGTTTAAGCCCACCACTCTGTAACAGATTGCAACCTCTCTTAAAATTCATGATGCGCAGAAACTAAGCACCTGACAAGGAACACCAAGGAAAGGGAAAACAGCAAACCCAAATTATACTGTGGAACCCAACCCCCAGGATGTTTTAGCCCAGCTGGTTGCAAGTAGATCCCTGAGCCTAACAGTATTTAGCACAGCTGTGCAAAGGCCACATGTTCATTTGTTTTAAGGGAGCTGATTAGTCCCAAAGTAGGCCCAAATTGAGGAAAATGATCTGGAAACTGGCAAATTTTTAGTATTCTAAAGAAAGCTAATGAAATGGTAGTATTAATACTCAGGAGAATTTAAGAGACAATGGCAATACAGAGTAACTTATCTCAAAACAATTTACACTTGGTTATAGAAATCACAGAAAAATTCTCCGTCACCCACACTTTCTCTCTCAAACATTTACTCCACTTCACAGATGGCCTTAATCCCTTCTTGTCCCAGTGTTTCATGTCATCAGCCTAGGATAGAGACTGACATACAGAGAGTGAACCGTAGATTATTATACCTGTTTCCTCACCTGTAAAGTAAGAATAATGATTGTACTTACCTTATATACACCTACAGGGCTGATGTGAGGATTAAGTAAAGTAACGTATGTAAAGCTCAGTGCCTAACATACACTACGTGCTCAACAAGTGTTAGCTTTATTATTATTATATCATTGACAATAATAAGGCTTTGTGTAAACCTCAGATGCTGCCCCTGGGAGCCACTACTGCCTAAGTTACAGAGTAAAGGAAATGTCTTCCTTACCTCGGTCTCTGGAGAGGCAGCTTCGAGGCATTTCTGAGCCGCTTCTTGAGTCATGAACTGGGCAAATGCACAACCTGCACAGAGAGAAAAAACTAAGTAGATCCCAAACACCCATGGCCCACCAGGAATCCAAAGACAACACTACAGGGGCTTCCCTGGTGGTGCAGTGGTTGAGAGTCCGCCTGCCGATGCAGGGGACACGGGTTCGTGCCCCGGTCCGGGAACATCCCACATGCCGCGGAGCGGCTGGGCCCGTGAGCCATGGCCGCTGAGCCTGTGCCCCGCAACGGGAGAGGCCACAACAATGAGAGGCCCGCGTACCGCAAAAAAAAAACAAAAAAAAAAAACCCAAAGACAACACTACAGATGGTGGCAGCCTGACACAAAGTGGAGGGGCAGTAGCATCCTTTGGTTTAGTACTAAGAGACTTAACTAAGAAGCCCTGTGTCAGGCCCTGGAGGTTCAAAGACAGGCAAGATAGCACACTTGCTCAAAATGAAATTTTATTATTACTTCCTTCATCTTTTCTAAGGCTTCTTAGAAACTTTAGTCTCACCGTCCCACTCCTTAATAAGAAACATCCACAAGAAATCTAGAGAAATTCCAGCCTAACATTTAATTCAGCATCACTCGCTGCGTGCCTATCAGAGGACTAAAAAAATGAGGCAGCAACCACTTAAGCCTGAAATTAAATTACAGATCTCACTGTTATCACAGTCACTGGGAGGCATTATATAAGGACAGATCTAGCTCTTGGAGTAAAAGTCCCTGGCCTCTATCCCATGAATATAGTGGTGAACCAGAAAGCCGTGAGCTCAACTCTTTTTTGTTTTGTTTTGTTTTCATGAATTCAACTCGACTCATGCTGTAGAATTTCCACACCTTTCACTGGTTAGAGGCAGGGCCAATCAACCCATCCTAATTTTCTGCTCTTGATAAAAAGCAGCTTATGTAAGAAAAAAAAGTTCACCTTAAGTAAACTCAAAAAAAAAATTAAGTGCCATAATATTTTGTTAGTATTCCTTTAAACTTTAATTATTCCCTCATATATGAAAATAATGCCATATTTCCTGGAGCTACTAGAGCACTGATCTTTTTTTTTTTTTTTTTGTGGTATGTGGTACGTGGGCCTCTCACCGTTGTGGCCTCTCCCGTTGCAGAGAATAGGCTCCGGACGCGCAGGCTCAACGGTCATGGCTCACGGGCCCAGCCGCTCCGCGGCATGTGGGATCTTCCCGGACCGGGGCACGAACCCGTGTGCCCTGCATCGGCAGGCGGACCCTCAACCACCACGCCACCAGGGAAGCCCTAGAGCACTGATCTTTTGCCCCTCTAAGAATGAATGGCAGCAGACTAACTGAAAGGACACCTGCGGCAGGCCAACCCAAGGGTCGCCATCTAGTGAGGTCTTCCCTGCTTCCTCCAGGCAGAGCCAAGTGCCCCCCCACCCCCCGCCGGTCCTCCACTCTCATCTCTATTACAGCACTGGTCAGGTGGCATCTTCCCCAAAAGACTTGAATGTCTCTGGAAGAGGGGCCATGTTTCTTGGCTATTTCTACATTTGTAGCACCTACCATAATGTTCAGCATTAGTAGATACTCAATAGGAAGAAACAGGTAACATAGAAAGAAATATGGGGGGAAAAATGTTTCTAACAGGCAGATTAGCCTGTTTGTCCAATATGAAGAAAATAGGATGAGTTCTTCTCTCTGAATGGGTAAGAATTTTACCATTGGAATTTCCAGGGTAACTACTGGGTTAAATCCTACCACCTTCCTAAAAGTCTTCAGACAATACCTAGCCCTTCCAGGCAGTGAAATAGCATGCTGACAGGGGTGAGGAATAGGAGGAGGTTGTGGGAGGAGGCAGAAAAAGTGCCAGAAAATTTTAATATGAGCTGAGGAAAGACAATGCATTATGAAAAAAAAATAATGGAAACTATGCCTATTAAGACCATTAACTCTCAGCTAACATTAACAGACCAAGAAAGAGACTGAGCAAGTCAACTAGACTCCATTCTGAAAATGTCAACCCAATACACTACTGCACCCAGAAAGAGACAAAAGAGATCATCAAAGTCAAGCAATATCCTACAGTACTTGTAACATTTTATGCAATCCTAGTTGCCCATTTTCAGAAAAATATACTAGAAATGGAGAAGGTCCAAGAAGTACAATTGAATATCAGAGCTGAACGCACGTTAAGTGATTCGTTGAACCCACTCGTTTTACATGTAAGAAACTGAAGCCCACAGTGGTTAAATGATTGCCAAAAATCACCCAGCCGGTCTATGGTTTAGCTGGGATTAGATCCCTAATCTCCAGGAAGCATTTCAGTTTTCTTTCCATTATACTACCTCATTTACATCTTTCACAGCAGAGTAAAAACCAAAAATGATCAAGTTTCATCAAACTGGAAAATAAGAAGGTTCAGAATGGAGGCAATTAATCCATAGATAGGCTCCAGAGAGCCCCAAAACACTCAGAAATGGCATTTTTCTGAGGACAGGGTTCAGAATTTTTGCTAGATCTCAAAGGAATCAAGAACCAGAATGAATTAAGAATTCACTGCTTTAGTAGAATGACTGCAGTTGATAAAATCAAAGATTATGAATGGGTCGAAAAGGTGCTTACCTAACAACAGTATATTAGAATAAGGAGTGGTCAACCTTTAAGCTCAAAAAAAATAGCTTTAGGGGGGAAAAAAAAAAAATTAAGCCAGCACTCCTGCTACATAGTTTTCCTTCTGACTGTTGCCACTGCAACAAAGTTTCTGTCAGCTTCCACCTCTAACAAAAGCAACTGAAAAATATCCCAGCAATTTCAAGCAATGTGGAATGATTAATACCCACGAGATGCTATCACATCTGAAATTCAAAGAACAACAAATGAAATTCATTACCCTAAAGTAAATAAGCAAGAGCTTAAAAAGCTGAGACAAAATTATGGCTGGCAGCACCATTACAGATGCTGAGTTTGACAACATGGAAGACAACCTCAGAATGTCCTTGGTGCTTCTATGGATCACAGAAACCTGGATAATGATGGACCCCTCAGAATGGCACACACTATGCTCCCATGTAACCTAGTCAGTGCCCATGGCAGTGGTCTCAACCCTTTTGGGCCTCACCAGCTGACAGCAAATACCTTTAGAATGCTCTGTGTCTGGATGCAAGACAATGCGGACATATTTAAGATCTCCAAACTGCTGGAGGAGCTCTCCAAGGTCTTCTTCCTCTGAGTCGAAGGACAGGTTTCTATGGAGGACAATCAGGTCACAAGAAAGGTCAATTACAAAAGTGAGATCCTACCTTCCAGTACAAGGTGAGTGAGTCAGACATCAACTGGAGTGGTTCCCTTGCTCATAACCACCCTTCCCAGGAACAGCACCAGGGGGTGGCTCCCACTAGCCAGGCCTCCAGTGTATGACTCTGCCTATTGGCTGTAACCGACTGACCTTCCTCTGTTAATCAAATTCTCCCCCAGGAATATAAAACTTGAACAGACATATACAAAGACCAGAAGTTGTAGATACAGATTCACTTCAAAACAGCAGTGTCCCACTTGAGGGAAACTTACGGGGAGCTGAAAATGTTCTATATCTTGATCAGAGTGATGGTTACACAGATATACACATATCCATGTATAAAGGTATATGTATATAGATGGTTATATACATGAAAAATGTCACTGATTGTACACTTACATTAACACACTTTACAGAATACATGTTATACCTTAACGAGGGATAGAAAAAAGGATGGGTGTCTTCAGAGAAAAGAACACATAGCCTTCTGCAGCCAGGGTCCCAGAACCACCCAGATCTTCATCCCCTTCTTGAGGTCTGCTCTTTGACAACTTTTGTTCTGTGAGCCACCCTAATGTTCATCCAACATACCAGCCTTTTCACTTAAACTGGCCAAACTTAGTTTCCCTTACTACAACCAAAAGATTCACAGACAGCTAATGAAAAGTCAAATGTCTCCTCTGTACTCCTATGAAATCCAGGTTTCAGTTAAAATTTTACAGAAGTCAGAAAATCCTTCAAAATAATAACTCAAAACCAAACATGGTAAAGTTTACTAGCTAAGTGCAAAAACAACAAAAAACTACTATTTCTCTCGATGGGATTAAAAAATGTTGGAAGGAGATTCTGTTCTACTAAATTTCAACACAGTGTAAAGATTCCTCTTTTCCCAGCTATGCACAGCCTTCCAGGGGTAAGAAAAACAGTCCCAAATAAATATCTACAATTTTACTTCTCTTATGCTAGTTAACAACCCCATAAACAGCTCTATCTTATGGAATAACCAAGATAAAAAAGATGTTCTGGAATAAGACATATCCTAGCTACATTATTTCTTCTAATTTGCCTCATCGTGGACATAGTTTTCTCTCTTCCATCCTTTACTTCCCTAAGTTCTTTTTTAATTAAAAGATGTATAAGGAATGGTATCCTTGGTATTGAGGTCACAGGCTTCTAAGTGTGACATTCCTTCTTTCCTGTTACACAGAATCCTCTACAAATACAAAATTATATAGAAATTACAAATAACACAGTAAAAAAACATGGAAAGACATGCTATAAAGAAAGAAAATGGGACATATATACACTAATATGTATAAAATGGATAACTAATAAGAACCTGCTGTATAAAAAAATTAATTAAATTAAAAAATTAAAAAAAGAAAGAAAGAAAGAAAATGGGCTACAGCACAGCATGTATAGGCTAAAATCATCTTTGTAAATATTTATGATGTTATGAACATGTGTGTGGGTGTTCCCCAAGCAGTGATTAAGGTTAACTTTTTGCTTATTCATTTCCTGTATTTCCCACAATAAACATAAATTACTTGTATAATGAAAACAATCTTAAAAGACTATACAAGAGAATAAAATAGACATCTCTAAAATAAGACCCAAATGGCCCTAGCACAATGGTACTTAAGGATGAGAAGGCATGCTTGAGGTATGCCGAAGATATCCCAACCTCCTGAAAACACCAACCTACTGCAGTCAGTAGGACTAAAACAGCAATGGCAACATGATACAACACCTATCTCCCTCCCTCAGTTTTCCAGGAAACAGATGGGATGCCTCACTATACTCTGGACATGACTGTAGAAGATAAGTGAGGCATGAAGAGAGAATTCACTTGGGATAAGTGGTATCACCCCTCCCTAGCACTCACCCTAAAACAAAGGCCAGAAGCAAGATGGTTCTAATAGTTGAAAAACTGATCTGTTCCAAATGATCCCACCCCAATTACAAAGAATGAAATCTAAATGAGGACAAGATATAAAGACCCCTGCTATTTATCTTCTGTGTATAGTTCTGATTCTCCTACACATTTCTCATTGTGTGCTATGTTCCTAGCACACATTATGTGCTAATGGTCTTCGATGCATCTAACTTTTTGGCCTAGCTAACAGAATTAGTGCAAAAAGAAGATGATGAAGAAAGGAAAGAAGGGAGGGAGGAAGAATGGAAGAAAAGAAACCTATGAAGGCAACACAAACAGCAGTTCTCAAGATAGAAAGTCATACCTGATAAAGACAGTTTTCCCTTCATTCACATCAGAGGGTAATTTCCTCTTCTTCTTCTTCTTTGAGACTTGTATATCCAAAGTAAAAAGAAAAACAAAAAACTGAAAAAGACTAGTACAAGCCTTACAACAAAGGCTTTTAAATATATAAAGATCTTACATAAATTAAGAACTCCAATTAAAAATGAACAAAGGATATGCAACTAAATATACGAAGATGCTCAAACGCACTCATAATTAAAGAAAAACACAGCACAAGAAATGAGATACTATTTATCACCAACAGATTGGCAAACAACAAAAAAGACAGATGAAATCCATTGTGGTAAGGGTGTGGGGAAAAAGAGAGATTCCCATATACTGTTGTGACAGTGTAAACTTTCTGGAAATATAAAATGTAAACATTTGAGGAGAAAAAAATATATATCTACATTCGCATACACAAATATACATTATATTCTACATAAGTGCATATACATTCATGTTTTTGCTTATAAAAGCATTAACTATCCTTAGATACACAAGAAACACTGGTTGTCTCTGGGGAGGGGCCCTAAGTGGCTGCGGATTTGGGTTTAAGGGAGACTCATTGATTTTAAGAATAGACATAGGGGCTTCCCTGGTGGCGCAGTGGTTGAGAGTCCGCCTGCCGATGCAGGGGACACGGGTTCGTGCCCCGGTCTGGGAAGATCCCACATGTCGCGGAGCGGCTGGGCCCGTGAGCCATGGCTGCTGAGCCTGCGCGTCCGGAGCCTGTGCTCCGCAACGGGAGAGGCTACAACAGAGAGGCCCACACACCGCAAAAAAAAAAAAAAAAGGAAAAATAGACATATATGCTTATATATACACAGAAAATTTCTGGAAGGATACAAAAGAAATAACAGAGACTACTTTGGGGGACTACTGGGAGGACTGGTGAGGAACTTTTAAAGATCTTACATAAATTAAGATCTTACATAAATTTCTATATTACACCCTTCTGCACTATTTATATTTTTTGTACTGTATTTTTAATTAATTTTCTCTCATTATTATCCATCAGTCTTATAATTTTTTCAAGTGAAAGAATGGTAAGAGACAGCTGAATCTGGTTATAGAATGCAAGGTCTCTCAGTTCCTTCAGAATAAAAGCTTCTTTGCTTCTAAGGTGTCTACTATTCTCTCCTCACAGAAAAAGCTTATTTCCTCAGATTTCTCATATGGTCAAATCAACATGCCAGACTTACAGAAAAGGGAGAAGGGAGACCTGAGAAGTGAATAAAAACCTCCACCCAGACAAACTAAAGGACCACTTACTGACTGCTCCTCATTCTGTAATGACCTGCCTCCCTCAATAAACTAGTTGAGTTTAAACCCAACATTCTTGATAAAAGTAGCAATATGGTTTGGTTACAGTTTTACAAAATGCCCCAGGAGGGCCTTTATCCCCATTTCAGTTCAAAATTGTTGTTTATACTCCACCACTGCCACAGAACAGTAACAATGATAATACTAGTAGTACAAGGCATTAGTCACACAAATAATTTAATCTTCACAACAACCCTATGTGGTTATTATCTCCATTTTATAGATGAAGAAACTGAGGTATAGAGGTTAAGTAACTTGCCCCAAAGTCATACCTTAAGAAAGGAGCAGAGACAGGATGTGAAACCCTCTGCCAAACAAGCTATTATTGTGATTTCTAGGAAATGTGGCGTTTTATTTTCTTTTAACTCCTGTTCACCCAGTGTGTAGCACTGCAGGCACTCTGAATATTTGTTGTCTGAATAAACGAAGGTGTAGTAATAGTAAAAAAGAAAAAAAAAAAGTACATTTTTCTCTCATGACAGGTTTAAAAATCACTGTCTCATGAAGCATCTATTCCAACCTTTCCAAAGAGCAAACACATGGGCATTTACATACAACATGGGAAGGGTGTGCACCGAAGTGTTCATTCATCAGTTCCAAATTGGTTCATCTACATTTTTAAAAAACTCTGATGAAAGTGCAGAAGTGTTTTTGTTGGTCTTTGCTTGTTTTCCTGCCAATCCTTTGTGACTGAAAGTAGTGGAGCCAGATCAAAAGCTCCTAGAGGGGCTTCCCTCGTGGCGCAGTGGTTGAGAGTCCGCCTGCCGATGCAGGGGACATGGGTTCGTGCCCCAGTTCGGGAAGATCCCACATGCAGCAGAGCGGCTGGGCCCGTGAGCCATGGCCGCTGAGCCTGCGCGTCTGGAGCCTGTGCTCTGCAATGGGAGAGGCCACAACAGTGAGAGGCCCGCCTACCGGAAAAAAAAAAAAAAAAAAAGCTCCTAGAGAACAAGGATTTTTTTTTCTGTTCAGCCCGAAGTTTAACATTAGTAGGTGTTCAATAAATGATTCTTTTTAAGCAAATGATGAGGAAAGGAGACTTGATTTGCTCAACTGAATGGAGTAGCGGAATGCTCAGACTGCCTCCGCCTCCCTCCCAGTGACCACTAAAGGCAGAAGATTTTATCAGCAGCCATCTTACATCTAACCTAATGATACTCACATTTTTTAGAAGATTGTTGGTGGCGGGGGTGGGGGGAGGGGGGCGCATAAAAATAAGATTAGTAGCAACAAAGGCAACTAATACTGTTGGGAAGGTACTCTCTGCAATGTCAGGAGATGGGGACCTCTAACATCCAATCACAGATGAAGTAATATGGAAACTAGAGGCAAGGACTTGACCAGAACCAGACAACTAGAAATGGAAAAGCCAGGACTTGAACCCACATGGTTTGACTCCTAAGCCCATGATAAAAGGCAGAAAAGACTGCTTAAAAGAACTGAGCCTTTCCAGGTAAGATATTCTGAGTTCAGTAGTTTGTTACTATCATAATGGATTATTTTATTGTTGTTGTCAGTCTTCATCCTGGAAGGTGCCAGTGGTTCAAGTACCTCTGATTCTGAGTAGAATATACTAAGCTGATGTTCTGGGGTTTGCTAACACTGCAGACACACTTAAAATAATACCTCTAATCACTGAGGGGAAAAAACACCATCTTTGGGCTTTCAAATCTACTCCGTATTATCTGTTGTTTACAGACAACAGCATGGATGGAAAAATACAAGTGTTTCCCTTCCTGAGTTTGTTACATTTAATAAAATGTAATTTTAGTACAGAAGTAAATAAATTAAATTAATTAAATAGAACCCATTTTGGTGGTAGGATGCAATATCCTGTTTATCCAGTTATTCATTCAATTTGGGTAATTGAGAGAGACAGAGGCAGTGCCTCAGCATTAAGCTAGGTTTTAAATTCCCTAAGAATCTTAATCCTCAAACACGATTCCAAACTCGTTAAAAAAAAAGAAAAAAACCTTTAAAAGAAGGGAATATAGGGGCTTCCCTGGTGGCACAGTGGTTAAGAATCCACCTGCCAATGCAGGGGACACAGGTTCGAGCCCTGACCCGGCAAGATCCCACCTGCCGCGGAGCAACTAAGCCCGTGCGCCACAACTACTGAGCCTGAGCTCTAGAGCCTGCAAGCCACAACTCCTGAGCCCACGTGCCACAACTACTGAAGCCTGTGTGCCTAGAGCCCATGCTCCACAAGAGAAGCCACCACAATGAGAAGCCTGCGCACCGCAACGAAGCGTAGCCCCCGCCCACGGCAACTAGAGAAAGCCCGCCCACAGCAACGAAGACCCAACGCAGTCAAAAATAAATAAATAAATAAATTTAATAAAAAATAAAAAAAAAAGAAAGGAATATAAAGGTTTCATTTTCAGCATGTAAACATAAATTTGACAGGACACCTTAGGGTCCTATTTAAAAAGAGGACTGAGCTGAACTGATGCACATTTCTCACTAACTTATTTTAAATTTAAGGCAAACCTTCCTCCTCTTGCTCTTCAGTGTTGGTATCACTCTGAGTGGTGTCACTCAGGTCCTCTCCACCATCAATCCTGTCTCCTTCCTCCAGGTCGCTGTTGTCATCAGAATGCTCCTCTTCACTGCTTTCTGCAGGTGCTGCCCTCTTGACTGCTCTGCAATGGCACAGATCAGAACTAAGGTTCTGGGATGAGAGAGGGGCCTGCCTCTCCAACTTCACCACACATGTCAATTCTGCAATGACGGGGGCAGGCAAAGATATTTTCCTCTCAGGGACAACCCTGAATCTTCCTCTGCTGTCTCAGAACACACTGAGCCACTTACCTCTTCTCAATTTGCACAGGCTTGGTCAGCTTCGATTCTCTATTCTCCTCCTCCTCCTCCTCTTCTTCTTCATCATCTTCCTCATCATCATAACCACCATCATTCTCCTCCGCCTCCATATCCTCTTCTTCCCTGCCATTCTCTTGACCTAATTCCTGACACTTAGGTTCAGGCCTCTTCTCCTCACCTACATACATAGTTGGTAAAGAAAGTTAGGAATTCATTTAGTATCCAAAACAAGGTTATTTAAACAAGAGTAACTAATACCCCAAGTTCCCGGTTCCTTTGGTTTTACAGAAGCTCATATATTTTTCTTACTGTACATAATAGGAAAAAGTATGGGGGAAAAAAAAAGAAAAAAAACAAACAACAAAAACCCCTCATCGCTGAGATTCCCTCGGAGGCTGTCCCATTCATCAGAAGCCTTAAGGTTAACCTGGCTCAGCAACTGAGCCTCTGCAAACAGCCTACCATTGTGCACCATGGCCAGCACAATGCATGCTCTGGAGCCCAGCCATGAAATTTAATCTCTGTGAGTTCTGTTCTCTGAGCTCCTGGTGGCTTAAAAGCCAACTGTTTTCTAAATAAAAATCAAGTTTTAAGCTTCCCTATTTTTAATGTTCCATCACTCCCTATTATGAAAGCTGGGAAAGTACAGCAAGTAGTAGGGACAATGAACTTGGGCCCCACTCTTCACATCCACATCAAGGAGTGGGCTTAGATTCAAAAGATCCTGTTTTGGGACCAGATCACCAGATGGTACAATACAGACTGACAAACAGTTAGGACATAAAACCCCTCCTACCCAACACCACTGCATCTTACCTGCGACAGAGGCAGACTGTGTATTTTTATATTTATCCTTTGCCACAGCCCAATCCACAGCCACTGTCCGCCCTGTCAAACAGAAAAGTAGCATCAGAAAGCCCTTCTCTTTAACATTTCTATTTCCTATAAATGGCTTCCTATTCGTCAAAGACAGTAACGGAACCAAAGGAGACAAAGAAACTACGGATTCAGAGACCGTTGGTCCTAAAATAAAACTCCTGGTAGGTGTCTATTCTTTTAACCCTTAACCTTTTTATCAATGAACAGAAGTTTTGCCTTTCTACACAGCCACTACACCTGGAACAAGACAGAGTAAGAATCAGAACAGTGTTTCCAGTTAGACCAAGTTTCCACTTATACTAGCAAGAGGGAAAAGAGACATTCTGGAATAATTGCATGTTACTCAGAAGTTAGGAAGTCTCCAAGCCAATCCCTTCTTTAGGCACTGTACCTGGTAAATCAATACCCAGAGTAATGTCAAGGTCAGTTTAAAAGCCCACAGGTGGACTTCCCTGGTGGCACAGTGGTTAAGAATCCACCTGCTAATGCAGGGGACACAGGTTCGATCCCTGGTCCAGGAATATCCCACATGCCACGGAGCAACTAAGCCCGTGCGCCACAAGCACTGAGCCTGTGCTCTAGAGCCCGTGAGCCACAACTACTGAGCCTGCGTGCCACAACTACTGAAGCTTGCACACCTAGAGCCCACGCACCACAACAAAGAGTAGCCCCCGCTTGCTGCAAGGAAGACCCAATGCAGCCAAATAAATAAATAATAAATAAATTTGTAATTTAAAAAAAAAAAAGCCCACAGATGCTGAATAGTGATCATAACCAAGAGGGAGGAACCTGCTAATCCCACATCCTCTAGACAGCAACCTGCCTCTATCAGTCAGGGACAGTTTTTCATTAGGGATTTAAAAGGACACTCATCACCAAAAAAAGAAAAGAGAAGGACAGCATGGGTTCTTTCAAGTTTAACCCTAAGATCAAGTACTAGGAATATTTCACCAAAACAGCTTCTATATTAGCAATGAGACTCTCCACAAGGCAAACACCTTTTGAAAATGTAGAAAGTGGGTTACTGTGCTAATTTGCCTGAACACCAGAAATATCTGAGTCAATGGTATGGGCATAGAAAACTTACCTTTTATCTCTTTCATGTTCATGTTTTTGAGAGCCCTTCCTGCTTCTAGGAGGTTTTTGAACTGAACAAAAGCAAAACCACGCATCTTTCCATCTGCGTGCAAAGACAACAAAGAAGTTAGAGGTAGCTGGTAGGGAACCAACAGACACTAGGAAGGATGTTACAGAAACCTGGACTGGCAAGAAGACCCAAATCCTATCAACCAGTCAGCCCCTGGCCCAAAGCACAAGCCTATATCCTGCTGAGGTTACCCTGACACAGGCTTGGGGAGAGCAATGCATTTTCTCAAACTGTAACTTGTCTTCTAAAAGTAGTTCTGATCTAACTAACAATACCCTAAGGGGACTAAACACTGTTATTTGTCAAGCACTGTGCCTGATACTTTACATATATCATATCATCTGGGGCTCACAGAGTATGATCCGAACCTTGTATTTCTGCTTAGTTCAAAGGTGATACAGAAAAAGACCATTATGTAAAATAACCTTAATCTAATCCACACAAAATAAAGGTTTGCCAGTACCTGGTTTCCTAGGGATGTTTACTTCCAGCACAGCTCCAAACTGAGCAAATACTGTCTTCAAGTCATCTTCTAAACACTGAAGCCAAAAGTGAAGAAAGAAAAAGAGATATTATCACAGCAAATAAACACAAAACATCAACTATTCAATTAGTTCACTAGGAAGAGCTTGAATATTTGTACTCCTTTTTAAATTTTGAGACTAGGACACCAAACATTCAAAATAGACGACATCTTGCTTTGTTCCTATACAGGCAAAAAGGACAGATATCAGAGAGCTTTTCCTCCCCTCCCTTTCTCAGCAGTAGTTTCCCCAAGGCATCTTCACAGTCTCTGTCCTTAATAAGTTCTTGTTTATACAGGCCCATTTTCTGAATTCAACAAGGCTAAAGTTCGTTCCCAGAAGGAATTAAGCCCAATTATACCATCCTGGTGAGGAGTTCGACCAATGAGCATGCCTTGGCTCCAACAGCCTTCAGAACACTCACTGTTAGTTTTCTCTGTCTCTTACCTTAAAGCTCAGGTTCCGAATAATTAATCTGGCTTTCTTATCTGCCACTTTAGCTTTTTTAGGCTGCAGCGCCTTCTTTGGGGACTTTGAATTTTCTAAAAAATAAATGGCAATGAAGTAAATCTGTGATCCCCTTGGCCCAGAACATCACAGGAAAGAAGCTACTAGCAACAGATGGCATTTAACACAGGGTTAAGTACGGCAATGCCCAGGAACACCAGGTTGTCCAGACTCAGAAGTAAACAAAAGACTAAAACTAGTAACAAAATACATTGGATGATTTTGGACATCAAGAGGAAATTCAGGAAGCTTTTAGGCCTAGACACTACTCCCAGAGCCAATCTACTGCCCCCTCAATCCTGGAGGAAAACTCCCTTCGGCTACTAGAAACTCACCAGTTTTCCCCTTTTCCTTGGACTTATTTCTCGGTTTTTTCTTGGCAACAGTCACGGTGATCTTGCAGCCTTCGAAGGTGGTAATCTCCTTGAGGGCCCTCTGAACATCTTCCAGCATAGAAAAAGTGACATAGCCGAAGCCTCGACATGCCTTACTCCCTGGAACAGTATGGGGATGGGAGGAGGGGAGATTAACAGTAAGCCAAGATCCCTAAACCAGTAAATTCTCACAGCCCTAAACTAGCAAATATACAGCCAGGCCAGCCAGTCTGCCAAAATTCTCAAAAGAGAAAGAGACAAGGTTAGCATGAGTGGCCCCCATCCCCTCTTTGCTCAGAAATTATTAGGCTTCCTCTTCTAATGTGGTGTCTTTGCTGTTAGCTCCCTTTCTTCCTTCTTTCCTGATAATTTCAAGAATTTGGAGGACCCATGATATGCATTACACCCCTGAAGAAGAACTCAACGTCAAACAGAACAAAACATCACCAGAGAAGGCAGGAAAGGTAAGTACAGTAGCTTCAAAAATTACAAAGAAATAATTCAGCCAGCGCCCCACAGAACAGATCGGCAATGAACGCCAGGGGTCCTGAAAAAAGAACCCCAAACAATAAACATTGCTTCAGAAGCCTGCAGACACTATTACCATTATTACCAAGCCCTAGAAATCAATATCAAATTAAACCTTTCTAAAGCGGCTGTAAACCTCTTATCTCATTTTGTCAGAACACACCAAGAAGGGAAAAGCCAATATCATCATCGCTTTTTTCCAAACGAATCATTTAAGACAAACAGTTGCAATTATCAACTGTAACCCACCTTTTCCCTTTTTGGTATTTCTTTTTTCAGTTTAATATTTTTGTGTAGTAAAATTTTAAGTAATTTACTGTATCAAAAAAGAAAAGGACAGACCAAGTAGTCAGTCTGCTTACTACCCAAAGAAGAAACAGAGCTCACACGCTCTCCTTTTACAACTACACTCCAGTCTGCTTCAGGGTACAAGCTCTCTAACACAGGACGCTGATCCACTAATAAACTGGTTAAAGTTGACACCTGGCACCAGGAAAGCATACTACGATCTGACGATCTCTTTTTCTCTTGAAACTCCTTCTCACAAAAGCCTGCCCACTCACTTTCAGAAAACAAGAACAAGAAAAATCAGGGCCCTTCCTGATCAGTACAACCAAAAACGAAGCAGCTGAAAGGTGAAGGAGTTCAGTGACAAAACAGAAGCATGTTGCTCACAAAAACACCACGCATTGTTTATGTCTGCACAAAGCACTCTCACACATTTACTTGAATCTTTACGACAATCCTGTGAAATTATTCCCATCGTAAAGAGGTTAAGTGGCATGTCCAGGTCACCACTACTGGTGAGGTCTTACCACAACCCCTCCCTCCCATCCCACTAAGTACAGCATTCAGTACATCTGGCTGCCTGGACAGAAAAGCACGTTTTTTCTTAAAAAGGGAATAGCAGCTTCTGTTAAAGATGTAGACTACATACACAAGCTACAGGTAAGGTTACATGTAGCCTATATTCTGAGGACCCAAAAGAAGAATTCCCATTCAAAAGCCTGTTCTTCCCCAGAACACAACCAACCACTGTTGAGCAGCGTTTCTCAATTGTTTTGATAACCCACAGTAACAAACGTAACTTATAGTGGATCCAGGATGCAGTTTTTTACAAAACTGAAAAAAAAACAATTTTATGAAAACTTCTCCTTTACCATGTATAGATATACTCCTATTTCATTAAAAAAAAATCTCTAATCATGACCCACTAATGGACAATGATCTGCAGTTTAAGAAACACTGCTATACAGCATTCATTCTCATTCTCTCATTCGCCCATATCTATACTTAAAATGACAAAGAACCAGGCAGCTGCTATGGTTTGTATAGCAATCAGAGCCATGTCGACAATCCTAATTCTAATTTCTGTTACTAACAAAATAGAAGATAAGAACAGAGTGATCATTAGCACACTATTAGCCTGCCTACTCATCACGTACTTGGATACCGTGGGGGGAAAGAGAGGTACACAGGATGTTACTTCCCTCCAGTTGCTCTCCTGAAAGACAAGGAGGTAGCCACCTACAGAGACACACTGATGACTTGGAAGGAAGCTAAATTTATGTTCTGGGCAACATCAGGTGCCCCTTGACACAGTCTAGGCAAGAGTAAGAAATGCTTCTACAATTAAAACCCTTACAATTCTTCCTCAGTCTAATACATGCTAACCCTCCTTCATAGTGATGGAATGAGCATCAAACAGAATGCAAAGCATATGGCAGTATTCCACGAGTCAGTAAATACCTCCTGCGGCTCAAGCCAAAACCCTTGGAGTCAGACTTGACTCCTTGACACTCTTTTTTTTCTCATACCCCACATCTGATCCATCAGCAAATTCTTTCAGCTCTACTCTCAAAAATATCCATATTGCAATCACTTTTTAACCACCTTCACTGCTACAACAGCTGGTCCAACACCATGACCTCTCTCTCACCTGGATTACCACAAGAGCCTAATAACTGGTCTCCCCGCTTCTGTGCTATTCTTAGCAGCCTATTCTTAACACGGCAGCCTGAGAGAATCTTCCAAAACGCAAGCCATATCATACCTACTGCTCCCTGCTCAAAACCAGTGGTTTCATATCTCAGAGTAAAACCCAAAGTCCTTGCAACGGCCTATAAGGTCCTACATGATCTGGTAGCACCAGATCTCATCTGCTAATTCTCTTCCCTTCTCTCACTGCATTCCAGTCACCCTGGTTTCCTCACTATTCCTCCAATATACTACACACACTCCTCTTCAGTATCCTTTAGCTTCCTCTGCCTAGGCTGCTCCTCCCACTGAAAAACACATGTTCACTCTCTCACATCAGAAAGGCTTTCCCTGGCTACTCCTCACCCCTCTATAGCTTCCCCACCAGCACACACACACACACATCTACAGAGACCCCCTATCCTTTTTCCCTGCCTTATTTTTCTCCTCAACATTTATCACCATTATCACTACTTATTTTGCTTATTTGCTTATTGGCTGTCTTCCCCATCTTGAACACAAGAGCAAGGTTTTTGGTTTGGTTCTGTGCACTGCTGTATCCCCAGGACCTACAATAGTTGCCTGGCACAAAATACGCATTCAATTAATATTTACGGAATAAATAACTGGGTGAATGAATATCATACTGGTTAAGAGCTCCGGGTCTGGTGATCAAATTCTGAATCCACTACTGACTAGCTGTATGAACTTAAGCTGAAATTACTAAATTTCCCTAAGCCCTAGATTCCTCGTCTGTAAAATGGAGTTAACTCTCCACCCAACAAGACTAATGGGGAAATTAAATGAGATAACACATGGAACTCAAGCACCGCACGTGGCAATCAGTTGATTCTCAATAAGCCTTACTGGTGTTTTATTAAAAGTTAGTTATTTACTACCAAATAAGATCTTATATGTGAGCGCGCATAATAAACGGAAAGCGCTACATAAACTTAAGGGACTGATTTGACTTTCAGAAACGGCCCGTATGGATTCATCTAAAGCAGAGTCCGTTTAGAAAAGAAATTCAACTTCCAAGTCTTTTCACTATGGGGCAGGTAAAGGATTATACGGGTCGCTTAAATTTGGGTGTCCTCGCCCCCATCCGGCTCCCAGGAACCCCAACTTTGTCCTCGACCGTCCCGCCTCCTACCTTTCTCAGTCACCACGAAGCACTGCTTCACCGGCCCCACCTGACTGAACAGCTCCTCCAGCTGCTCGCTGCGGGCCGAGGGCGGGAGGCGGCCCACAAACAGGGTCAGCCCGGCCATAAGGCCGAGAAACAGAAGCGCGCGGCTTCGCGCACGCGAGTCAAGTGACAGGCTTTAGTAAGAGGACCGCGCCAAGTTGCCGGGAGACTCCGGAAGTGCTCTTCACTCAAAAGAGTCCGAAGGAAAACATGGTAGAATGGGAAAAAACATTCCGGAAGGAAAAAATCGTGACGCCGGGGCGGAGCTTCTTGAGCGGGGTTCCACCCCTAATCCAAGTACCGCCCCCGCCGCTGTAGAGAAATTTGGCTTCGCTATTTCCTACACTGCCTACAATCTAACCTCCTGGAGATGGATACCAAACTCAGCAGGGCAGGCCGGAGAAGTTGGTTTTACTCTGGCCCTAACCCAGGATCTAACATATAATGGATGTTTAATAAATATTTTCTGAAGTGCCACCACAGACTCCCAGATTACGTGCATAAAACACAGCCAGAATGCACATCAACACAAGTCACATACATCATTCGGATAATTCTCATGTTCTCAGAGAATATGAGACATCTGTCACACTATAACAGATAACTACAACTGTGCCTTTAACACTTCGCAGACAAATTATAGCTACTAAAGTACAAATAGGCACAGATCATACACATTCTTTCAAAAAAATATTTACTGAGCTCCTACTATGTGCCAGGCACTAAGGATAAAATTGGTGAGCTAAAAAAAGATGGGACCCCTACCCTCGTGGGGTATGCAGTCTCGTGGGGGTAGACAGACATTAATCAAAAAAAGAAAAAAAAAGAAAAAAAGTGCTTCCCTGGTGGTGCAGTGGTTGAGAGTCCGCCTGCCTGTGCAGGGGACACGGCTTCGTGCCCCGGTCCGGGAAGATCCCACATGCCGCGGAGCGGCTGGGCCCGTGAGCCATGGCCGCTGAGCCTGCGCGTCCGGAGCCTGTGCTCCGCAACGGGAGAGGCCACAGCAGTGAGAGGCCCGCGTACCGCAAAAAAAAAAAAAAAAAAAAAAAGGGCCGTTGGCCGGGGCCTGCAGTACGCCGCTTCAGGGAGGGGCTCAACCGCGGTCAACAGCCTTGTTGCTTCACTGGTCGCCACTCCCACGGCCGGCCCGACAAGACGCGCCTGGAGCGCAGCACCTGATTCCTCTCGGGCTCGTGGGCGCTGCTCTGAGCAGCGTCACCCTTTATACCAGAAAGCTGGCGGACACTATGGGGAAAAAACAAAACAAGAAGAAAGTGGAGGAGGTGCTAGAAGAAGAGGAAGAAGAATATATGGTGGGGAAAGTTCTCGACCGTCGAGTGGTAAAGGGCCAAGTGGAGTACCTGCTAAAGTGGAAGGGGTTCTCAGATGAGGACAACACATGGGAGCCAGAAGAAAACCTGGATCGCCCCGACCTCATTGCTGAGTTCCTGCAGTCACAGAAAACAGCACACGAGACAGATAAATCAGAGGGAGGCAAGCGCAAAGCTGATTCTGATTCGGAAGATAAGGGGGAGGAGAGCAAACCAAAGAAGAAAGAAGAGTCAGAAAAGCCATGAGGCTTTGCCCCGGGTTTGGAACCGCAGCGGATTATTGGCGCTACAGACTCCAGTGGAGAACTCATGTTTCTGATGAAATGGAAAAACTCTGATGAGGTTGACCTAGTCCCTGCCAAGGAAGCCAATGTCAAGTGCCCACAGGTTGTCATATCCTTTTATGAGGAAAGGATGATGTGGCATTCCTACCCCTCAGAGGATGATGACAAAAAAGATGACAAGAATGAACTCTCGGGCCTCCCTGGTGGCGCAGTGGTTGAGAGTCCGCCTGCCGATGCAGGGGATACGGGTTCGTGCCCCGGTCTGGGAGGATCCCATATGCCGCGGAGCGGCTGGGCCCGTGAGCCATGGCTGCTGAGCCTGTGCGTCCGGAGCCTGTGCTCCGCAACGGGAGAGGCCACGACAGTGAGAGGCCCGCGTACCGCAAAAAAAAAAAAAAAAAAAAAGCTGTGAATGCTAATCATTAGAGAAATGCAAATCAAAACTACAATGAGGTATCACCTCACACCAGTCAGAATGGCCATCATCAAAAAATCTACAAACAATAAATGCTGGAGAGGGTGTGGAGAAAAGGGAAGCCTCATACACTGTTGGTGGGAATGTAAATTGATACAGCCACTATGGAGAACAGTATGGAGGTTCCTTGAAAAACTAAAAATAGAACTACCATACGACCCAGCAATCCCACTACTGGGCATATACCCTGAGAAAACCATAATTCAAAAAGAGTCATGTACCACAATGTTCATTGCAGCTCTATTTACAATAGCCAGGACATGGAAGTAACCTAAGTGTCCGTCGACAGATGAATGGATAAAGAAGATGTGGCACATATATACAATGGAATATTACTCAGCCATAAAATGAAATGAAATTGAGTTATTTGTAGTGAGGTGGATGGACCTAGAGTCTGTCACACAGAGTCAAGTGAGCCAGAAAGAGAAAAACAAATACCGTATGCTAACACATATATATGGAATCTTAAAAAAAAAAAAAAAGATTCTGAAGAACCTAGGGAGGGGCAGGACAGGAATAAAGATGCAGACATAGAGAATGGACTTGAGGACACGGGGAAGGGGAAGGGGAAGTTGAGACAAAGTGAGAGAGTAGCATTGACATATGTACACTACCAAATGTAAAATAGATAGCTAGTGGGAAGCAGCCGCACAGCACAGGGAGATCAACTCGGTGCTTTGTGACCACCTAGAGGGGTGGGATAGGGAGGGTGGGAGGGAGACGTAAGAGGGAGGAGATAGGGGGATATATGTATATGTACAGCTGATTCACTTTGTTATAAAGCAGAAACTAACACACCATTGTAAAGCAATTATATTCCAATAAAGATGTTTAAAAAAAATAGAAAGAAAAAACAGCTGTGAATGCCTGAAACTTAGAAGCCAAGGTGTTCCCTGCCTGAGCTTAATGCTATTCCCAGCAAAGGACTAAGCCAGTTAAGAAGTTACCAAAGCTGCCATTTGAGGGATGGAAACTGGTTGAGGACGGAAAGTCTTTTATTTTTTTTATTTTATTTTATTTTTTTTTTGTGGTACGCGGGCCTCTCACTGTTGTGGCCTCTCCCGTTGCGGAGCACAGGCTCCGGATGCGCAAGGCTCAGCGGCCATGGCTCACGGACCCAGCCACTCCACGGCATGTGGGATCTTCCCAGACCGGGACACGAACCCGTGTCCCCTGCATCGGCAGGCGGACTCTCAACCACTGCGCCACCAGGGAAGCCCAGGACGGAAAGTCTTATGGGAGTGTATACACAGGCAGATCATTCTGTCTTAGAGGTGCTAATTCTTGAAATTGACAAGAAGACCCTTTTTTTCCAATTATGAAGTTATAAATATCAGCTTCTCCATCCAAGCCACTGGCTGAAGTATTTGAGGAGGGCAGAGGGTGGTATAGGAGGTGGGAGAGTAGGCAAAGACAAGGTCTGGTGCTCTTAGGTGGAAAACTCTTGGAGCCTCTGTTTTTTGAACTTTGAAACCATTGGTGGCAGGGTTCAGTCACTGACAGCACAAGTTCACTGAATCACTTCAAGAATTGAATGATTTCAGAAGCCCTGGTCTCAGGAGAAGATTAAATTTTCATACTGGGGCAGTGGTTCACTTTAAAACAAAACAAATTTTTTTAATCCTAAGAATTAACTAAAACCCAAAATGCTGTCTTGAATCATGAGATCCATCAGTTCTTGATATCGTCTAGACCTGCACCTAGAACTCCCTTGTAAAATCTTTTTAGGCATGTGTTAGGTTTCTGTGAAAACTTTTGTTTAAATGTTAAACTTCATACCAACACTGTCAGTTTTTGTCTTAACAAAACTATAGATTTATTTAAAAAATTACAAATAAATCATAGCCTGCGCCATGCAAGATCACGTGAGAACACACCCAGAACAAACATGACATCCAGCTTGCACACACAGACCTAGTACCCAGGTCCTCCCAGAGACAGGAGATCTTTCCTCAGATCAGCTTATCAGACAGAGCCAAGGCTGAGGAATCTCACTGGCCAGGAGATCTGGGTGCTCCTGGATTCTGGAACACAGACAGTGTTTGCCATCCCATTGGGCCCAGGAACTGACCTGTGTGCAGGACTGCAGCACCCTGAAGAACATCTGTACAGAACAAAAGTACCCAAAGCATTTTTTTAATAATTATTTTTAAATGGCATAACCTGAACACAGGGTAGGTAGAAAATTCAAAAAGTACAAAAGGTACAATGAAAAGTGTTTCCCTTTCTCCTCAAACCCCATCTACTTTCAGCACATTTTGGTTGGATGGATGACTGGTTGATTGTGATGGGGGAAAGGGAGAACGTTTAACACCAGATTTACTAAACCCTAGCTTTTAAGCATTTATTATACGCTTAAAAGAAAATGCCACAGTTAGTTTTAAACACACAACTCAGCAGAGGAAGTATTGAAATAAAAAACAGATTTTTAAGGCCATGGGTTAATTTCATCCAGGATAAAGAGAGACAAATAGACAAAGGAAATGGGATGGATCATTTGAATACAGTTGGTATGGAATTCCACATTCCTCTCTCTTTCTTCTCCTCCTCTCTTGCCCCCTCATCACCTTAGAAACCAAAATTTCATACCCAAAGTCTAAATTGCAAGCTTCAGGGCCCTAGCTATATGGAGGCTTTCCCAGTCCTGGCTGCAGTGTGCACTGGGGAAAGAATCCTGAGAAGGCTGCTCTAACATCCCTTTGGGACACACCCTACAATGCTCAGTTGGAAATACTTTGGACCCAAACCTTCCCTAAAGAACAAAAGGTAACTGTGTCCCTGTGCCCATCAGAGGGCAGCAGCCACCCACAGTACGGAGGAGTTCTTTGCCCCTAGGCGAGTGCAACAATGCAGCTGACCCTTTGTACTCTTCCCAACTTTCAGACCTGGCTCCCCATCTCAGTCTCCCAGCCTCAGCCACATCCCCTCCTATCCATTTGTAACAGGGAAGCCATGTGGTTCTTCAATCAGGAATATTTGCTCATCCATCTAACCAGGACACATGCAGGGTTCTTTATTAAATAGCGGGAGTCGTGGTACCCTGCACCACATCAGCAACGTGGCTTCCAGGGGAAATAAACTGCTGGCCTCTTCTCATCCATCACTTGCAGGAGCCTGGAAAGGAAGGAAGAGAGGCGTGGGCTGTGCTCAGCCAGCCTCTCCCAAGCCCCATCCCTCTGGCTCCATTCCCGCTTGCAAACCAAACCTTCTTATAATACCGCATACTTCTTGTTCTTAGCACTTCTCGCAAATGTAATTAATTACTTGTGTAATTGTAATTATTTATCTGATTAGCTCTTTAACGTCTGCCTTCCCCAAAAGACCTTCAACTTCATAAGTTCAGGGCTGTTGTCCACCTAGTTCGTCTGTCTACCCCCATCGCCTAGCACATTGTAAGCATCCAATAAACTGTTTTAAAGAGATTGAATGAATGAAGGTGAGTTTGTTTCTCAGTCTCCTACAGTAGTAAGAATTGGAACTGAGGGCGTATATATTACACCCTGGTCTACCCGGGCTCTTCTGGGAAACTGCTTTGGGTAAGGAAGGGCTGAGGCATGAGACAAAAGGGAAGGGTTGTCTCACCAAAGTCTCAGCCTCTTGATCAAGTCAAAGGGCTTAGGCGATTCTTGCTGAGGAAAATCAAAGAAGTGCTGGAGCTGGCGAGTAACAAGCTGTATTCCCCTGCCCCCTCCCCATCTCACCAGCCCCATTCAGAGCTTCCAAAGAGAAAAGGAGTGTGTGTGTGTGTGTGTGTGTGTGTGTGTGTGTGTGTGTCTGCGCGCGAGCAAGTGCCCGCTTCTGTGAAAGAGAGAGAGGCGGACAGACAAACATACAGAGAGACTGACTGTGGGTATGTGGGGCTTGGACTGCTTTGCTGAGAGCTGTGTGCCTGAACCCAAGGACCCGTGATGGGGAGAGTGAGTGAGTGAGAGGAGCTGGCAAGGATTAGGATGAGGAAGAGATGGCAGAGAGGACTTGAGTGTGAGCAGAGGCAGATGGAAGGGTAAGTGGGCAAGAAAGGAAACAATTTCTCGGAGCAGCTCTGGTGCTGGGGCCGCTACAGCCACTAGGACACCAGTGAGAAATGCCTGTAATTAGGAGAATGGCAGTTCTCTGGGCCTCAGCCCAGAGTGACGATGCAGCAAGCATTTCTGAGCCAAGCTGAGCCAGGTGATGGAGGAGACACAGTCAGAACCACTCCAGTCCCACTCCTCAGCTGTGCCTGCCCCACCCTCCTCTCATTTTCTTCCCTACGATGACCCTCACTTGCCCCAAGCATCATTGGCTTCCCTCCTCCTTCTGAGATTCCAGGCTCTGGATGCTCCCTTCATCCAAGACAGAGCTTCATGGGTGAGGAGAGCAGTGCTTTAATTCTTCCACTAGTGCATTGGACGTGGTCTGGTGAGGGGCCCCTCCCCTCCCGGCCTCCCTGCTTCCCTCTTGGCTCCCTTGCTTCCCTTCTCCAATCCGCACACACTGATGGGCAGAGTTGGAAGAAAAACCATGCCTATTCCCGTTTCTCCACTTCAAGCCTAGTATGTGTGCCCCTCTAGGCTTCCCTGTGATGTGCAGGACATCTGCCAAAACACTGCCAGAATTTAGTTTTCAAATCTATGACTCTGTTTTAGTGCCACTCTGAACTTACCGCATTTTAGCCAAATGACAAATGCACACTACAGAGCTCAGAGCCAAATGCTCTGGACAAGGGAGGGATTACAGAGTGCCTGGTGGCCGGATATATTCATGGGTCTCTGCACTGTGAGTTCTGCTTTGGTGGGTAGGATGGGGCTGGGGTTTGGGGAAGACAGGCTTTCTCCAGGGAGGATCTGCACCTGTGGGAGATGAATGTTCTCCAGGGGAAGGGCGTTGTTAGTCCAAACTTGAAGAGGTCCTGCTGGTAGGTGGAGCAAGTAGTTTCCTCTGTGAATTCCTCTGGGTACGTGGCAGGGAGATTGCTGCGAAACCCAGCTCAAAGTGATCAAGCCCTTGAGATGTGTATCAACATTTCCATGAAGGACTTTGACACTAACTAGCCCCTAACCACTTGTCCATCAGGACCTGAAGCCAGTTTCCTAGGAATGCAGACATTTCCACCAACGATTGTAGAGTTTCCGCCTCACTTCTCAGGGCAGTGATCCAACTCTGAAAAGCCACTTCCCAGGGAGTCAGAAGGGTCTTCAAGGGGCCACTCCCAGGACCCTCACTCAGCCCAGATGGGCCATGGACCCGTCTATGGGGAAAGGTCATGCGGAGGACAAGACCCCTTGCAGTCAGGAGTGAAGGTCACTGGGGTCTGAGATGGACCCACCCCACCCAAACACTGCTTCTCTTCCAGTTCTGGCAGAACCATTGCTGCTATTGCCTCATCTAAGCTTTTCCAAGAAGGTGAGACCTTTCTCCTCTGAAAATATTTTATTGATAAATTAACTCTGAAAGCGCTCACCTCCCACCCATCTGCTGTAGAGGCTCCTAGATGGGCCATGGACCCTTCTATGGGGAAGGATCATGTGGAGCACGGGGAGTCTCACTCACGCAGGGGTGGGATTCCTGGGCATGGCAGGGGTGGGATTCCTGGGCATGGCAGGGGTGGGATTCCTGGGCATGGCAGAGGTGGGTATGGGGACTGAGGCCAGTCCTGAGGTCGGCTGAGGACAGCCCCTCTCACTCAGCACCAGAGTGGCAAGTGGTGGTCTAGAGTGGAGCACCTTGGAGCTTTATTGCTGGTGAATGCCAAGGAAAGCGGGACCCCTGCCAGCCTAGAATTGCAGCTGAGGGCATCAGTGCCCAGGGCTCCAGAGAAGGTGGCACTAGTTCCCAATCAACAGAACCTGGCTGCTGACTCACCCATCCAGGAGTCCCTGGATGGGAAAGGAAGCGGGGAGAGGTATCTGAGCCAGGCGGGATTGGGTAAGGGTTACAGTGTGCAGGTCTCGGGCAGAAGAGGCGCCAGAAGGGGGCGTATCGTCGGGGCGGCGAGGGGCCCACATCTTCACAGGTCTATGGTGTCGCTGCCCACGCTCAGCTCGTCAATCTGCCGGCAGGCGTCCAGGAATTGCTCCTGCAGCAAGGCCTCTTCGGCCTGCAGCTCAGGAGGAGGCTCTGGGGAGTCGCGGGAGGGTGGGGACAAGGCCTGGTAGGATCCTGAGGCCGGGAGGTTAGGGCTGCTTCCTGAGGGCCGCGGGGGACTGAGGACGCAGACCAGCGGACAGCGAGGGGGCCTGTCCGGGCTGGAGCACAGCAGCATGGACGAGCTGTCCCTCGACAGTCCGCACAGCGAGCCGGATGAGGCGCTGCTGCCCGCGGGCCAGGCCCCGGAAGAGGGGAGCTCGGGGGGCGCGAGGGAACCAGGGGCCTCCCCAGACCTCCCAGTGGGCCCGGCCCCGGCCTGCGCCCCCAGCGAGGCGGTGCGGTAGAGGCCGAGCCCCGGCAGGGCTTCCCCGAAGGCCGGGCCCTGGAAGAGGCCGGGCTTCAGCAGGGCTTCGCTGCAGAGGGCCTCCTCGATGCTGCGCCGCAGGTTGATGGGGGAGGGCGGGCGGAAGTCCACGGTGTAATCGCTGCAGGGGGAGGAGGCCGGGGAAGGGGCCGGGTTGGCGGCCGCGCCGTCGAAGCCACGGCAGCCTCCTCCCTGGAGAAGGAGGTCGGGACCCGGCCCTGCCAGGGCGCACAGCTGCAGCAGCTCCGCGTCGCCACGCGCGATGGCGCTCCCCAGGGGCTTCTTGTCCGGGGGCCCGGCGGCCCAGCCTCCAGGCAGCAGAGGGGCGGCGTGGCCGGGGGACAAGCGGAAGAGCTTGGCCCAGCAGCGCGGCGGCACGCGGGGGCTGCAGAGCGCCGGGTAGAGGCCCAGCAGCGCCAACGGGAGCGCGACGCCCACCTCGCCCAGGCGCAGGCCGAGCTGGAAGGCCCACCAGGGCCAGGGCCCCTCCAGACCAGGTTGGCCGCCGTAGCCCAGCGCGTGCAGCACCTCGTAGCCCTGAAGGGCTCCGCTCAGCAGCCCGAAGGTGCCCGCCACTGGGGCCGTGCGCGCTGCGCGCCGCCAGGACTCGAGCGGGCCGAAGGGGCTGCGCGCCTGCGGGAAAGGAGTGGCGCCCTTGAAGCCGGACGCTCCCAGGGGCGCTCCGGCACGCCGCCGCCGCCGACCCCCCAAGCACGACAGCGCCAGCAGGAGCCCGGAAAGGAGGGCGGCGAGGAAGGCGTGCAGCCCGCGGGAGGCGAGCCGCAGGGCCCGCAGCGGGCGATGGGCGGCGCTCCCGAGGGCGGCGGCGGCAGCCAGCCCCAGCCCCAGGAGCAGCAGCGCGGCCAGGGCGGCTGGACAGCGCGGCGGGCGCGGCCGGGCCAGAAGCAGGCAGGCCAGGCCCAGGCCGGCGGCCAGGCAGGGCAGCGGGAGGTCCTGCAGCAGCAGCCAGGCCAGCGCCGGCAACCGGTCGCGGTGCCCGTAGGCGTCGTAGAAGAGCGGGAAGGCCCGGGTGGTCCCGGCGGAGAGCAGGAGCAGGTCCAGCAGCGCCAGGCAGGGGGCGCCGGGCGGGCAGCGCCAGGGCAAGAGGGCCAGAGCCAGCAGCGCCAGCAGGGCCACGAGGCCGAAGAGCGCGCCTACCCCGTACACATGGGCCTCCCAGGCCAAACCCCAGCGAGCCTTGGCCTCTGTCCAGTCGGCCTCCAGGGTCAGGAAGAAGAGAGGCAGTGGGGCCGCAGGAGGCTGCGCTTCGCGTTCAGGCAGTTCTCGGATACTGCAGGACCCTGGCCCACATTCTGGCTGCACCGAAAGGTTCCCAAGGCTGGCGGGAGAGGGGTCATCCAGGCCAGAGGTGGAGGTGGTGGAGTCTGTGGGCAAAGAACGTTTGTCTGAGGCATTCCGTGCAGCCCTCCCTACAGCCAGTAGCCTGTATGCCCATCGGAGAGTCCTCATAGCTTCCAGGAAGGACTTGTCTTAAATTTGAGACTCACTGACCTCGCAGCCCCTCACCTTCCCCTCCCACATCAAACTCCTCCGGCTGCAGTTTCAGCCCTCATGCCCTCCCCCCACCCCATCCACCCCCAGCTCCCTGCTTTGTTCATTACCCTGTGATTCCACTGAAAAGGGTTTTTCTTAAGAAGTCACAGAATTTTACAAGTGGAAGGAGCTGTAGAAGCCCCCTCTAGTTCAATCCTCCCGCCAGGAAGGAGACTGCATGAGAACAAGGATCGCTTTGCTCACATCTGAATACCCCTGCCTAAAACAGTGCCTGGCACAGAGTGGGCACTGAGCAGATATTCGTTGAAGAAATGAATCCTCTTATTTGCCAGATGAAGATATTGAGGCTCTGCCGAGAGGCCAAGTAACTTGTCCAAGGTTACAAATTGGCAGAGCTGCAACTAGAATCCAGATCTGAGCACCAGTTTAGCCCCTCTCCTTGATTTGAGGCGCTTCATAATACTAGTTTGCTTATCTCTTGTTCTGCACCCCTGACTCCCAACTCCCACCTTGGTGCTAGAAGAAGCTTGCCCTGCCTTTTTTCAGCTGCTCCCCACTTCTCCCTGTCTCGTCAGGAAAAGCCACCCCGCACTGCCCCCCCACCACACACACACACAGCAGGGGGAGTGATATGACCCTCCCATCCCCAGCACTCTGAGAAAACACAACCTTCCCTATTCACTGGCCTTCCTGCCTGCTACACCTCCAACCTCGGCCTACCCATGGCTATGGTCCCCATCCTAACTCAACTATAAAGCCATTGGTCTGAGGCTCTTAATACAATGCCCCTTTGGTTCTCACCCCTTTTTATAGAAGGTGACATTGAGATGGACTCCCCTGGGTCTCAAGACTACCCTTGAACTCTGAGGAAGGAACATTAGCGAGTGAGCCCCTCAGGTGCTCTGGGGTTTGCTAACTTAGGCTCCCAGCCCCATCCTGTGCTCTAACATCTTCCCCACATCCCTTGAGGAAAGGGAAGTCAAGTAAGAGAGTGTGAGGACTAAGATCCCTAATTCAACTCTCCTGGAGCTAGAGAGGGGTGAAAAAGAGTTAGACCCAAGGATTTTCCATGGCCAGGCAGCAAGGGAAGATGCTTCACGCCGAACCTCCCTCCCCCATCTAGCAGGCTTAGCAGAACCGCAGCTGCGGGCAAGGATGGAGGGAGAAAGATGGTGGAGAAGGATGGGAGGAGCCATCTGGCGATGGGGAAATGCACGGGAGACAGATGTAGAATGAGGCGGGGAGGATCTCCTGACAAGCAGACTCCTGCCCCAACTGCCTGGCCCTACCCAGCCATGCCTCAGCAGGACAAAACAGGAAGACTCCAGGCGCACCCCCATCCCTACCCAGGCAGTGCCAGCTTGTGCTGGGGACATGGAAAACAGAGCAATCCTAAGAACAAGGAAAAGGAGTGAGCGGGCCAGAAAGCAGCCCTGGAGAGAGGGGAGGGGAAGGTAGAATTGCGCAACTGGGAGGGCAGAGAGGGAGCTGCCAAAAAATTACATATATACAGCTGGCTGCCTACTGCAAGTGGCAGCATGTTCCCTGGTTCCTGTCCCATCATATGCCTCAAGTCTAAAATGGGGAAGCGCACCTACTGCACAGGGCTGTTATGAGGATACATGGCCAGTGTGTGCAAAGCTCTTTGGAGAGACTGGTGCATCATAAGCATTTTACATACAACTGTTGTTGGTCTGATCATTAGGGGCTAATGTTTATCACCCGTCAGTCATCGGTGTGTGTCTGTGTGAGTGTGACCATTTCTGGCCTCAAACGAATTCTCGATTTAACTAACAAAAGGCTGTTTTCCCTTAGAAAGTCAACAATTAGTCAAATGAGTGAACATCAACGCATTGTCTCACTCTGTGAATGCTGTGTAAAGAACACCGTTTGGATGGACTGACCATCCCCAAACACCTACTGAAGACGCAGCCCTGAGTTAAATGAGGAATCATTCAGCTGGGAACTGACGGCTTGCTGATTCGGTCGGGGGGCAGGGTCAGTCTAACACCAGTGGGATCAAATACACAAACATCCTCCCTCACCCCTCATTTATTGGTCCCCTCAGATACCCTTGCCCAAACCACTTCTGCAAAGTGGACGAGTCTCCTTGGTCTTTCCGGTTTTGGTGGGCTCTGCAGAGAGGCAGGGAGACCCCAGCCAGGAGCCCACAGCCTGCGCCAACCTGTCGCCCCTCATGCCTCCTCCTCGCTCACTGTACAGACAAGCGCAGCTCTCAGTGAGCTGCCTCACCTCACCCTCTTCCAGCTCCACTTCTCACTCGAGGGCCACAGAAGACCCCATCTTTCACCTCTGGCCCAAAGCATTATGGCAACTAGAGCAACTTGCAACATTCCTAAGAAGCCAGAAAAAGAAGGAAAACCAGGAAATAGAGTACAGGCCCAGCTCAAGTGTCAGAGGAGAGAGCTCTGACCTAGGAGCACTGCTCCCAGGGGGCAGGGCAGGCCGGGTATGGGTGGGGACAGGTGAAGAAGGCCCAGCCTCTGCCTTTGACGGGTCCGCTTGACCTCATCCTCTGTCTCCCCATTTGAGGCTCCCACAGAAGGGGCCCTCGGTTTCCCCCAGAAGGTAGTGACTTCCTAGGGTCCCTCTCCTGTGCAGGCCTCCCTTACAAGGTGGTCCCACTCTGGCCCTGTGGCTCCTCTTGACCTCAGGGGCAAGAGAGGAGAGATGGGATGTCAATGTGAGTAACTGGTGAAGCCAGAGCTGACTGGGGAGGAGTTGGGAAGAGGGCCCGGCTCAATTTATGGAAAAGTCCACTAGCTGCCCAGATCAAAGGGCTGGGGAATCACTCTCTACTCTGGATGCCTGAAGCTGCAGCCCGATCAGTGGCCTGGCCCCATCCCTCCCCACAACCCCACCTCCAGGATCACAGAGGATTGGTACTCTTTGTAAGGGTGACATTCGAAATATTTAACCACTGTTTCAGGTGAATCAGAACAGCTGCCAGCCAGGGGGTCAGGGAGGGGAGTGGTGCTCAGGAGGCTAAGGAGGGTGGGTAGTTATCCACTGGTATGGAAGTCTTTTACTAAGTTAACGACCTGCACAACTGTTCAGCGCTTACTGGCTGAATGCAAGCTCTGTCCGAGGTGAAGCAGACCTAATGCAAGAGAAGAGAAGCCCTAGGCCCAAAGGTTAACTGTACCGAGGTTAGAAAGTTCCTAGAGAAGACACAGAGAGACTCCCTTTATCCCCTTGCCACTACTTCCCACAGAAGGTGCTGGCAGGAACAAGGCTCTTTGGCCTTCTCTCCAGGAGGCCTGCAGCCCTCCGGGGTTTATCCAAGACGAAGAGCCAGGAAGAGGCTGGGTTCCTGTAGCCGTAGAGAGGAGGGGGAAGGAGGGCGGGGCCACCAGCCGGCTGGGCTGCCTCTGGTATTGTCCAGACTCATTAAACCTGCCCGGCCAGCGCTGTCACCAAGGCTGGCAGACCGCCACCCAGCATCCTTCCCCTGAGGCCACAGAGCCTGCCCCCAACTCCACAGCAGATCCTGCTGCTGCTGCACACTGGGCTCGATGGGCGGGGGGAGACGGCAGGCTTGCCACCCACACGCCCAGGAGTGCCGAGTCCGCTCCGGAGGAAGCGACAGGCAGGTGCTGCGTTAAGTCTGGAGCTGGAAGAAGCTCGGGCGGGGACCAGCGGTTTCCACTGCTGCACCAGTTCCTAGTGTGGAGTGGCTGAGAGGATTCCCAGCCACCGTTAACCCTTTGCGTGTCCCCCTTGGCCTCACCTACCAGAACCTCTCCCCAAGCAGCGTGCCCTCTGCCTTTTGTGGTATGTGTTGTCCCATCACATTTAGGGGCCACGGTTACCGTGTCTGAGAGGTAGATCTGGAATGTACTTGGGACACACCGGGGAAAGAAGCAAGGTTAACAGACACTATTTAATGAGCTAATACTTTGTGCCCATTACATTATGTGGAAGCTTTACAATAACAAAATAGGCACTATTATTAAACCCCAGATATAGGAGAAAATTTAGGCTCAGAGAAGTTAAATAGCCTGTCCAAGGTCACCAGCCAGTTAGGAAGGGGATTGGGATTCAAGTCTCAAAGCCAAGTCTCAGGATTCCAGAGCCCCCGGTCTTTCCTCTGCACCACCAGCCTGTCTATGTGCGTGTTCTGAAAGGCTCCCTTGAACAAGGATGGCATCTGTCTGCACAAGGTCTTCTCTTTAACGTCTTCCCAATGAGGGGCCCAACTCTGCCTATGTCTGACAGCATGTCATGTCAGATCAGACGGCAAAGGAGAGAGCCCCAAGGTCGGAGTGGGAGGGTGGGGAGGCAGGCCAGGCAGACTGGAGTGGAGGGTGGGGTTAGTGCTGAGGCTGTGGAAATCATGAAGGAGTTCCTGTGTCCGTTTGCCCCTGATACATTTGTCTACATCCTGCTCTGCCTATGACTGCAAAACTCCCAGAGGACCATTACTTAACTCTGTGTGGGACCATCCTCGGCAACACTTGTTCTCAGACCATTAATATATGTCTCCGTAGTGGTGATGAAGAGAATGGTGATGACAGTGAAATAAAAGGATCCCAGAATGCCGATGAGTGGCTAGCATGTAGTAAGTGCTCAATAAATAATTGTCAAGTTTAAATGAATTGGATACTTACCTAGTGATGCTGTTGTAATCAAGGCAGAGCTTAGGGAAGCAGCTGGGTCCAGTGGCCTTGGACTTGGGAGCTTTTTCTCCTGGGGGGATGGGGGCGGGGTGGTGCCAAAGAACCCTGCAAAGGGAGCATATAAGGCTAGACTGCCATCCTCCCAGCCGGCGTTGGCCTCTGGAGCTTTGGAGAAAATCCTGTCCTTTCTCAGAGCTTGACCTATGGGAGCCACTGTCCCAGGAATTGTAGCCACATGTATACCAGAAGCTAAGCTACAGGGACCAAACCAGACTTAGTATGGCCAAGAGGGTGTTTCCCCATAGAACAGTGGCTGGTATCCCAGGTCCTGGGAGAAGGACTGCGAGCTGCCCTTGAGTGAAGGGAAAAAGGAGGTGCTGGCATTTAGAGGTGTTCCATAAACGCTTGTTGCGGTGAAATAAACACTCACCTGGAGAATCCGAAATTCTAGAGGCAGAGCTTGGGGATGTAACTGGGCCCGGGGGGCTCGGGCCTGATAAGTTCCGGAGTGGGGACACAGTAGTGCCAAAGAACCCTGCAAAAGGAGCCCAGGCTGAAGCTTCCTCCTACCTGCCAGACTGCCCAGCAGGGGCTCTCCTTGGGTTGGGGTGGGTACTCACCAAAGGGTCCCAGGCGCCCAGCAATCTCTGCCAGGCTGGCCCGCAGGCTGGGCAGCAGGGGCAGCGTTCGATGTCCAAGCGTTGGGGCTACGCCTGCTCTCAGCGCCATGTCAAACTTCAGCTCCAGCTCGCTCTGGTGGAGCCTGGGAGCACTGGATGGAGGTGCTGTAGCCACCAGAGCAGTATCCCAGGTCATGGTGCCCATCCTGGGCTGGTAGGGAGCAGTGGGCCGGGCAGTGGGCCCAGCGAGGAGGGATGTGGACTCCAGAGGCCAGGAGGAGGCCCAGGGAGTAGAGCTGCCCTCAGCAGAGCCCCGCTCTGGGGGGGAGTTCCCGAGAGAGCCCACCAGTAGTTCCCAAAGGGGGCCAGTCCTCAGCCCACCGGCCACCTCTTCCTCCGGCTCCCAGCTCGGCCCAGGAGAAAGTGCCTGGGTCTCCGTGACAGAGCTCCCCCAAGCAGCAGCAGGTCCCCGAAGGTGGAATTTGAAGTTAAGCCCCAGGTTGAGAGACAGCATAGAGGCCTCACTCTGAGGTGGCGGGGCCAAAGTGGTGACATGGGCACCTGGGACAGAGGAGGCAGGCTGGGAGCCCAAAGGGACTGCAAGCAGGACCCAGCAGAACAGCCCCAGCCCCAGACAGCCATACCCTGCCATGGCCCCTCCTGGCCTCAGGCGGCCTGGGTAGGCAGGGGACTCAGGTCTTCAGCACCTTTGAGCACGAAGGTCCTGGAGAGAGGAGAGGTGCTATGAGCTCTGGCTGCCTGGGATCTGATGCCCCAGAGAGGCTTCTGATCCCAGAGAAGCAGGTGGTGGGGATAGGACACAAAGGCTTCTGCCCAAGGAGAGTTGCCAGCCTCTTCCTGAACATTCAGGCCCCAGCACAAATCTCTTCCCTGCAGTTTCCCTTCTCTCCCAGCCAAGGTTCCTTCTCCCTAAGCCCCTGCCTCCCCCACCTGCTCAGTCTGGGGACGGGTCTGACTGCATCCAGCTGCCCTCATCCTTGACTGACAGCAGAGCGAGTGAGTGGACGTGGCTCCCAGACTCAGATCCCTTCCCTCCCTCTGTTCTCTCTTTCCTCCCTCGAATATCTGTTGAGGCCTACTATGTGCTGAGCACCCTTCTGGTAATACAACTGTGAACAAGCTAGCCCTCACAGATGAGCCTCAACACATTCCCACCCCAGCTCCGGCCCCCTCTAAGATGTTTGTCCTCTCACTCAGACCCTGGGAGCACTGGTCCCTGGAGGGATGAAGCACAGGGTGAGTGATCTGGCAGAGATGGAGAAGGCGGCTCTGGCCAGGGAAGCAGGGTGCCCTGGTCTGGCAGAAGCTCTGCCCTTCAGCCTTTTCCCTCTTTCCTGCGGCTTGGCCGGCTCCCCATCCCTTAACCCTAGAAGTATTGGGGGGAGGGTCAGCTTGGCCCTCTCTGGCTTCCGGGGGGAAGATGGCCAGGCAGGCAAACTGGACAAGGGGCTGCTGCAGTAGACTCCTAACTCCCCGGCCCCCACCCCAGGCGCCTACATGTGGTAGGGGAAGGGGAGGGTGAGCCAGGGACAGAGGTGCACCCAGCACCCTTACATCACACACACGGCCACACCTAGCACCCATGACACACTCACCTTCTCACCCTTCACACACCCCTGCACGTAAGTGCGCACACTCACACACACTCACACACACACACACTTGGTCCTGCCGAGCCCCCTCCCTCCTACATGGGTTCAGACCCAAGCTCTGTGAGCTCGCAGCCTGCTCTGTGTCACAGGCACACACACACACCCCTACCTCACAAACACACACAGTATATACCAACACAGAGGCATACACACCCCTACACACACATTCGCACGCTCCTTACAGACACACAGCACACACCGTCATCCCCCGACATGCACATTCCTACACACCCACCCACCCGCCCCTACAGGCAGGCGCGCGCGCGCACGCGCACACACCTCCCTCTCCCGCTGCCCTGACGGCAGACGTGCTCCTCTTGCTCCCTCCTGCAGGCGGGTCTCCTCCGACAAGTCCCCAGAGAAGGGGCGGTCGCGGCGGCCCAGGCACCCCGCTGGGCGATGCTCCGCCGACTCTGATCGGTTCTCTCTGCGCCCGACGCCCCCTTGGCTCGTCCCGGCCACCGCGGCTTCGCCGACGCGCTGCCCCGGGTCTGGCGCGGCCCGTCCCCGGCCCGCAGCGCTGTCCCCAGGCAGGCGGCCCGGCCCGGCTCCGGCTCCGCGCTCCCTCCCACTGCGCCGCCTCCTGGCTGCGAGCCTCGCTCCCCGGCAGAACCGCGCGCCGGGCTCCGCGGCAGACGCGCTCTGACCGCCCGCCTTCCCCGCCTCCTGCGCTCCCGCCCCGCGCGCCCGCCCTCTCCCCTCCTCCTCCCCCGGCCCGCGGCCCGCGGCCCGCCCCCAACCTGGCCGGCAGGCAGGCGGGCGCGCACCGCAGCGCTGAGCCGCCGCCGCCGCCTCTGTGCCCGCGTCCCCACGCGCGCTCATTCACCCGGCGCTGCCGCCCAGCCGCGGCGGGCGCGGGCACCGCGTTCTCAGCCTGGCGCCGCAGCTGCACGCTCCCAGGGCGGCCCATCACACACGTCCACTCGTACGCCCTCCCCAGGAAACACCGCGGGCCAGAGCACCTCGCGCACGCTCGTGTGCACACACACGCGCGCGCGCGCACACACGGCAGCCTGCCCAGGATGGCACCCCCAGCAAGAAGAACCACTATGTTTATTAAGCCGTGAGTGGAAAGTGTAATGAGCACGTCTGCACCCCTTATTTCATTAGTCCTCAGCACAACCCTGTGGGTGTCCCCATTTCACAGATAGGTAAATTAAGGCCCGGGGTGGGTGGGGAAACTCACGAACTTGCCCAAGATTACAAAGCTGGGCAACCTGAACCCAGTCCCTCTGCTGTTTTCTCCATCACCTGGTGGCTTTCAACAGTTGGAAGTGCCTCCAACACTTCATAGGTGAACCACCAAGTGTCAATCCGTGTGTAACATTTCTTTTTGCTAAAACTGATCTCTCAAAAATACTGAAGAGTTTCAGAAATGTCTCTCACCTTGTGAGAGGTGGCTTACAACTTGTTTCCAATAAGGGGCAAGAGGAGAACAGTGAAGTCAAAGAGTGTGCAGTCCGGGAATATAAGAGCGTGCAGGCCAGTGTTGAAGATAACTAAAGAGCAGGGCTGTCACTGTGGATATTTCATGGACCCTATCATGCTGTCACAGTGACTGATTTAAGTAGTACTGGCTCGTTTATGCTGACTTGGATCTCTAAATCCCTCCCAAGGGCTTCCCTGGTGGCACAGTGGTTAAGAATCCGTCTGCCAATGCAGGGGACACGGGTTCGAGCCCGGGACGATCTCACATGCTGCGGAGCAACTAAGCCCGTGCGCCACAACTACTGAGCCTGCGCTCTGGAGCCTGCGAGCCACAACTACTGAGCCCACGTGCCACAACTACTGAAGCCCACGCGCCTAGAGCCCGTGCTCTGCAACAAGGGAAACCACCACAATGAGAAGCCTGCGCACCGCAAGGAAGAGTAGTCCCTGCTCATGGCAACTAGAGAAAGCCCGTGCACAGCAACAAAGACCCAATGCAGCCAAAAATAAATAACTAAATTTCTAATAAAGAAATAAATAAATCCCTCCCAAAATGTTAGTATTTGAAAGTATCGGGCGAACATAAAACACGGGAGGTTCCTTGCACCATACAAAGCTGTCCCAAAAAATCCAGACATCCTACTGTGTGCCGAGCACCATGCTGGATGCTTAGGTGTCTCCTCACTTAGTCCTCATCATAGGCCACACAGAGAGAAAAATGAGTGTTACCAGGTAACAGCCTTGGATGTTACCCTGATCCCCCTACCTTGCTGTTCTGCAAGGCTGGGGAGAGGGTGCTTAAAGAGCTACCCAGGGGCTTCCCTGGTGGCGCAGTGGTTAAGAATCCGCCTGCCAATGCAGGGGACACGAGTTCAAGCCCTGGTCGGGGAAGATCCCACATGCCGCGGAGCAACTGAGCCCGAGCGCCACAACTACTGAGCCTACGCTCTAGAGCCCGCATTTAAAAAAAAAAAAAAAAAAAAGAGTTACCTAGGGCAGATCTGTCTCAAAAATGGCAGAATGGCTAGCATAGCACTTGGCCCAGGCACATGCTCAATGAATATTAGCAAAGTGAAGAACGAATGAATGAATGATTCTAGGGCCCAAATGGGCAATGGGTTGCATTTCAGAAAGGCATCCAGAACTCACTTTCTTATCACAGAATTCCCCCAATTGATGTAAGATAAACTCAGGCCACTAACTGAGCCCCTCTCCAGGGAACATCAACGATGAAGTCTGGGATTTATTCTGGGTCTCTAAACAAAATATTGCCAAGGACATTCCCTGGATGCACCCTCGGGGATCACTATAGGGTCCCTCCTCTAGTAGGAAACCGCCCTAGTCATTTAGGGGCTGCCTGGAGGCTGCATACTGGGATCCAGCCTCTGGGTTTCTCTCATATACTTAATAAAAGTTATCCCACTAAATAAAAGTTATCCCACTAGAGACATTTTCCTTGAATCCTCCTCATAGAAAGGCTCATTTCCTGCTAATCATGTTCAGTTAAAGACTGAGACATTTTCCTTGAATCCTCCTCATAGAAAGGCTCATTTCCTGCTAATCATGTTCAGTTAAAGACTTCTAGATGAAAAGACAGAAATAAACATGCCCCAGTACGTTAAAGTAACAATCCTCCATGACCAATAACAATCCTCCCAGTAATTATATTTTTTAAAAAGGAAGTTAGGGTTCTGGGTTAAGATCGTAATTGAATGTGTACATCTAATTTCACTCCCTCCTAAAACCCCACTAAAACTTCCATAAAGAGATTTTTAAATCAAGAGATAAACCTACAAGGATAGACAGAACAGGGAAAAAGACAACAGTCACAAAATTTTTGAAGCAGGGTGGCAGACCAGCCATCTGGTTATTTACTGACTTACCAGCCCCAAGGAAAAAGACATCTCAGCTGGCAGTGGCGAAAATTGAGAGCCAACTTGATCTACATGGCAAGGTTTTCAGAGGCACAGAAATTGGGAGTCCAAGGTACCTCTGGATTCCCAGAGGTGAAAGGTGGAAGAGGTTGCTAAGATAAGGACCAGGATGGGAAGTTAGATCCCTCCATCTCTCCCCCAGCTCCAAGCCCCTGGGCAACAGTCCCTCCCATATGCCAGCCAGAGTCTGGGGGATTTTCCTCTGAAGAATGTAAGATAGAAGGTGTCTGGGTTGGAGCACAGTTGTGAATGGAGATACCATACTGAAAAATACTGAAAACAAAGGGATTAAGTGACTGAGCCATATGGAATGAGGAATGCTGAATGCTGAGCTTCCTTCCACCATCAGGGTCCCCAAGTGCTGGGAGCAGGACCTAGGCAGGAAACTGGAAGACACTACACTGGGGTATTTCACCAGTCCACGAGGAAAGACCTAAAGATACTGACATAAGAAACAGCCCAGCCAGCCCACCCTATGGTGGCAAACCCAACCTCTGAGCTCAGAGTTTCTGACTAGCCTCCCTCCCACCTACACAACCTTAATCACGGCCAAGTGTTACCAGACATCCAGGAAATTTCCTAATGCAGAAGAGAGCCACAAAACAATCAGAAAAAAAGTAACTTGGAAGAAACAGGTTACACAGGGAGAAGAAAGTGTCAAAAAGACCACAGTTAATATCCTTAGAGAGATAAAAGATACTGCATCCATGAAACAGGAACAAGATGCTATACAAAGGAACATCCAAAGATGTTTGTAGCAAAAGCAACAATTATGTCTAAAATCATGACAGCAGAAACAAAAACATCAACACAGAGATAGGCAGATAAAGTTGATTCAATCTCCCTGGAAAGTAAAGCAAATATACAAAGAGATAGAAAATATAGGAGGGGGAGGGGCTTCCCTGGTGGCGCAGTGGTTAAGAATCCGCCTGCCAATGCAGGCCACACCGGTTCAAAGCCCTGGTCCACGAAGATCCCACATGCCGTGGAGCAACTAAGCCCGAGCACCACAGCTACTGAGCCTGGGCTCTAGAGCCCGCGAGCCACAACTACTGAGCCTGTGTGCTGCAACTACTGAAGCCCGCGAGCCCGTGCTCCACGACAAGAGAAGCCACCGCAGTGAGAAGCCCGCGCATTGCAACGAAGAGTAGCCCCTGCTCACCGCAACCAGAGAAAGCCCATGCGCAGCAACGAAGATCCAATGCAGCCAAAAATAAATAAATAAATAAATAAATAAATGTATTAAAAAAAAGAGTAAAGGAGAAGCCAAAATATCATTATATTGTGAAACATTTGGAAAGCCATTAGAAAAAAAAATGTGATTAGGTTAAAGCTAAATATCCCCATCAATAGTTTTTCTATACAAGAATGGGGAGAAATATCCCATTCGATATAGGCAAAATGCATTAAAGAAAGAAATAAACATATTAAGAAATGAAAGGAACTTATGTGAAGCAAACTACAGAACTTTACTGAGAGATATAAGAGACTTTGATAAATCCTTCCACAATGTATACATGTGTCAAATCATCACATTGCACACATTACATATCTTACAGTTTTGTCAATTTGTACCTTAATAAAGCTGAGAAAATAAAAGAGGCCTTGATCAATGGAGAAATCAACCTTGTTTCTGGATAGAACCGCTCAATATTTTATAAGATCATTAATTCTTTCCAACTTGATTCGTATGTTGAGCACTATTCCAATTAAAACATCAATGAGATTTTTAAAAATTTGAAATAATTATTCCATAGCTCATCTGTAAGAATAACAGGCACAAGAAGAGAAAGAGTGGCAAACGGGATGTATGGCAAAAGTTTGCTCCTTGGGTAGTGTGAATTGATTTACATAAATATTAAAATATAGTACAAAGCTACAATGATTTCTTTTTTATTTTTATAAATTTATTTATTTATTTTTGGCTGCGTTGGGTCCTCGTCGCTGCACGTGGGCTTTCTCTAGTTGTGGCGAGCGGGGGCTACTCTTTGTTGCAGTGCACGGACTCTAGGCGCACGGGCTTCAGTAGTTGTGGCCCACAGGCTTAGTTGCTCCACGGCATGTGAGATCTTCCTGGACCAGGGATCGAACCCTGTGCCCCCTGTATTGGCAGGCAGATTCCTAACCACTGTGCCACAAGCGAGGTCCCTATTGTTATGCAATTTTTAAAGGTTGCTTTCCATTTACAGTTACTACAAAACATTGGCTGTATTCCCGGTGTTGTACAATACATCCTTGAGCCTATTTTACACCCGACAGTTTGTACCTCCCACTTCCCGCCACTGGTAACCACTATTTTGTTCTCTATATCTGAGAGTCTGCTTCTTTTATGTTATATTCCCTAGTTTGTTGTACTTTTTAGATTCCACATATAAGTGACACACAATGATTTTTTTAAACTGTGATTCTGGCACAAGAATCAATGGGGAGGGGAAAGCAGTGGGAAGAAGCACTAGCCAAGCAACTGGCCCATTTCTTTACTCCTCACGGCAGAACTCCAGTTGTCTGCACCATCGTCTCCACTTCTTTACCTCCTACTCCAGCCCGGCTTTCCATCCCCTTGCTCTACTGAAACAGCTCCTGTCAAGCCATGTGTCAAGTCACGATGACTTTAGGTTGCCAACTGCAGTAGACCTGAATCTTCTTCCTTGACTTTCCTGAAGCAGTAGATACCGTCCATCACTTACGCCTCCTCTATCACTCACTCCTCTTGGCTCCGGCGGCACTGCACCTGCCTTGTTCCCCTCCTTTGCCACTTGGCCTTCTCCACTTATAGTCTTGCCTAGGCAATTTCACCTGGTAATACGGTTTTAAATACCAACTCTGACCTCTAAGTTTCAGTCTCATATTATCTAATCACCTACCTGACTTCTCTCCTTAGCTAAGAGATGCTTCAAGCTTGTCATGTCCAAAAAAGAACCCTTTCCCCCAATCATTTCCCATGAAAAACCAGTCAACCTCTCCACCAAAAGAACTTTTCCTCCAGTCTCCCTCATTCTTTCCTATATTATGTAATACTACTACTTTTCCCTACTCAGTTGACTAACCAAATATCTAGCTGTTGTTTCTGATTCCTCTCTTGCTCTCACCCTTACATCTAATTCATCAGCAAATCTAGGCAGCTTTATCTCCAAAAGACTTCTCACATCCATGCCCTTCACTGCTCTGTGTCGCCATCACTGTCTCACCTAGATTACTGCTTTCTGTTCCCAACCCCTGGCAGCAACTGATCCTTTCACTGTCTCCACAGTTTTGCCTTTTCAAGAGTGTCAATTGGTTGACAGCGTATAGTTTGTAGCCTTTTCAGATTGGCTTCTTTCATTTAGTAATATGTGTCTAAGCTCCTTCCATGTCTTTTCACAGCTTGATAGCTCATTTCTTTTTAGTGCTGAATAATATTCCATTGTCTGGATGAACCACAGTTTATTTATCCATTCACCTACTAAAGAACATCTTGGTTGCTTCCCAAGTTTTGGCAATTATGATAGAGCTGCTATAAACATTCACATGCAGGGACTTCCCCGGCAGTCCAGTGGTTAGGACTCTGCACTTTTGATGCAGAAGGTGCGGGTCCCATCCCTGGTCGGGGAACTAGGATCCTGCATGTTGCCTGGCGTGGCCACAACAAACCAACCAACCAATGGACAAAAAAAAAAATTCATGTGCAGGTTATTGTATGGACATACGTTTTCAACTCTTTTGGGTAAAAACCAAGGAACACAATTGCTAGGTCATATGGTAAGAGTATGTTTAGTTTTATAAGAAGCCACCAAACTGTCTTCCCCTTTTGCATTCCCACCAGCAATGAATGAAAGTTCCTATTGCTCCACATCCTCACCAGCATTTGGTGGTATCAGTGTTTCAGATTTTAGCCATTCTAATAAATGCATAATAGTATCTCATTGTTGTTTTAATTTGGAACTCCCTGATAACATATGATGTTGAGCATCTTTTCCTATGCTTATTTACCATCTTCTTTGGTGAGATGTCTTTCAGATCTTTTGCCCATTTTAAAATTTAGTTGTTCACTTTCTTCTTGTTGAGTTTTAAAGGTTCTTTGTATATTTTGGATTACAGTCCTTTATCAGATATGTCTTTTGCAAATATTTTCTCTCTGTCTGTGGTTTGTCCAAATACTACTGTTTAATCAGAAAAAAAGAGCTCTTCAGATTCAGCACAACACACATCACCCAGGCGAGTGCCTCAACACCTTAAACACCTCCATCACCCAAGAATCCTATGATCTCCCTGAGTCCCACACTAGGATCCCCCTCACCTGTTCCCAGTGGCCTGGCTAGCATCTTCCCTCAGCCACTGCCCTGTCTAGCCTTCCTGAGCTCAGCTGTTCTCTCTCACTTCCTCTCAACCATGCTCTGAGGCTTCTTGCCCCTTCTCCCAGGTCTGAGAATGAGGCCACATTCCAGTGATACTCCTAGCAGCCAAGAACCAGCCACCTGAGAGTGGAGTTTGGTTTGGTCCTGAGAGGCAGGCAGAGGGAGGGGAATGGCAGTGTGGAAGGGCCACGGCAAGAATCAGTGAGGAGAGTCAGGCGTCAGGTCTGGGATGAGGGCTCCTCAGTCCAGCTGTGTGGGGTTGTCCTCTCCCAGGAGGTCAGAACACCACCCCCCCAGCACCCAGAAGGCCAGTGCCTACCAGTGACTGCCTGCTCTCTCCAAGAGAGATGAAGAAAAATGGGGGTGAATGAGAAGCAGAGTGGTGAGAGGAAGGAGTCTCGAGGAACGGAGATGGGGACCCTCCTGTTGATGGCTCCTGGGGTGGGGGACCTGGGGCAGGCTGGCAGAGGGTCCCTCCAAGGAGTCCCTGTGTTTCATCTCTTTGTGTCTTTAGCTCAAAGACACAAAGCTTTAGCTCAAAGATTAGGAGTGAACAGGGCAAGGGTCAGGGAGGTCTGCTGCACACATTGCTGTGTAATTTTTTTTAAAAAGAAGAACGGTGCTTTAATCTTTTGACAAGGGCAGCTGTTCCCAAATGTCTGCTTTGTGGGCCTCTATCTCCTTGTTTTCTGCAGTCCTTAGACTTAACTCTACCTTACTGTTTTCCAGTGTATCTGATTCCTCATTTGCAAAATGGGATCATAACAATCCTTCCTCGAAAGAGTTACTGGGACCACTAGATGAGCCCATATATACAAAATGCTTTGAATATGTAGAAATGGCACATTGAAATACTTATGGAAGTGTTTGCTACCATATTACTATGGTATTATGGTTCCAGGAGTGACAAATAAAGCCTCTGGGGTTAGTGGAGGAGGTGAAGTTTGGCGGCAGTGTACAGAAGAGGCTGGTAGGGGATGCGGTACCAGGAGCGGGTGGGGATAAGTAAGAGACGGAAGTGGCTAGGAGAGGAGGATTCCTACCCGGGCATGGGCTACAAGGCGCACTCTAGCCAGCAGGTAGAGAGAGGTAAAGAGCTTGCGGCTGGTAGGAGCTGTGATACCATCTGCAAGGCTGATCTGTTTAAGTTTTATAGGACAGAGTCGGCCCCAGGGAAAAGTGTCCTGGTTCTCATATCCCGGTGAAAAACCACATGCCCTGCTTAGAGCAGAGGTCCCTGCCCCGCCCGTCCCATCCTGCCCAGACCCTTGGACCACCCAGGCTCAGGACAAGAGGGGAATGGGGCAAAAGGTTGAGGGCTGCACTGGGGGCCCTGCTCCTCCTCCCACACAAAGCTCGGCTGGGCTTTGGCTTTTGACAACCTGACGTCTTCCCACAAGTGCCCAGAGAACCCAGCTGTTGCCCGCAGCAGCCGAGCGGAGACCCGCGGCCCCGAGTGCTTCTGCCCACGACCCTCCCCCTCCTGGTGATGCCCCCAGCCCTCAGGTGCTGGGAGGACAGATCGGAGCAGCTGAGGGACCTGCGGGAGGATGACAAGAGCCACCGCAGCAGCACCCATGTGTGGCCTGGTCAGGGTGTAGGTGGGGGTAGGCACCCCCCTCTCCGTCTATCGCCAGAGGAGAAGCCAGCAGCCCGAACAAGGGGCCGGCTCCCCCAGCTACCCGTGCAGGCGTCCCTCCTCCTGTGGCTGGGGAGGAACCTCACAGCAATCTCGGGTCCTCATCTCAGCCCTCTTCCCAGTTTCCTGAGACCTGATGCCGTCGTTATGTAAATGGCAAAGTTGATGCTGGGGACACGCTTCCACCTCACCTACCACAGCACCTGGGCTGGGCGGGGCATGAGGGAGGGGACGGGCTCCGTTGCCTGGGCTGCCCTTCTGGATGCCCTCAGGTCCTTTCCCTCGCCCTCACATCCCCTCCCCCTGGAGCGCAGGCCGTGGGTACCAGTGGCTTGTGTTCTACCCGTTTCCGCGCTCTGGACCCTACTCCCACCTGATCTGGTTGCCTGTAGGAGGGGGGTTGGCGGAGCCCCTTGTAAAACTTTTCTAGGAATAAGGGCACGGGTGAGGGAGCGAACCAGGGACACTATTGCCTCAGGCGGTCGGAGCAGATTGCTTCTAACACGCTTCTTGTTTTACTACGTGAAATAAGCCATTCATCAAACTCCACCAATAACAGTAATAGTAATAATAATAATGTGTCTGAAGCAGCCTCACTTGGGAACCGGGAGACCTGCCTTCCAGTCCTGTCTGGGGCGGAGCTGAGAAGAACGTTCACCCTTCTTCTTTCAGGGCCTGACCGCTGCCGATAGGAGGGTGAAGTCACGTCTGCAGGGCAAGAACAGGAAAAGCTTGGAGGGCGGAGACCCCTGGGAGATTCAGGGCAGGCAGGCGCTTGGGAGGCGATAAGGGAAGGCAGAGGTGGGCAGTGAGTTGCTGAGGTGAGGAGAGCCCACTTCATCCCGGCTCCCGGGGCAAGGCCGTGCTCTGCCCTGAGGGGAGGGCTGCACCCGCTCAGACACTCACAGCCAGTAAGAGGGAGGGGCAGGGGGTGACATGGGAGGAGAGCAGAGAGTGACCTACTGTGAGAGCTGAAAAAAATACTGAATCACTGACTGAATGCAGGGGAGAAGGGACAGCAGGTGGATCCTCTAAACCCGTGCCGTTCACAGTGTGCACCGTGGACCAGCCCCTCATCCCAGCGACACCTCAACCTTCTTGGCCTTGGCCCCTGGTGCCGGGTGTGCCAGCAACAGGCCGGTTCAGAGAAGGGAGCCCCGAAAAGGGGGGGTGAGGGCTAGCCCCAGAGTAGGGTTTCTTGATCCTTGGAGGTCGAACTGCTTCTGAGAATCTGGTGGAAATTCTGCTCCTGCTGCCCAGAAAAATAGACACACAACCTGACACGCATGGCAGGGGGTCCGCCAGAGCCCATCCATGAACACCAGCCCACAAAATCCTCTCTCTTCTTCCCATCCCAATATTGCCCACTTACCTACTCCTCCATGCCCCATGCCAGGGCCCCAGGAGCTAAGACACAAGCCCTGCCTCTGGGAGCTTGCAGGCCAGACCAAGATGCACACCCAAGGGACTCAAAGCAAAAGCAGAGGGGCCCATGTGGGAGTTCCCAGGAGGGAGGGGCTCATTTCCAATCTGAGGAGGCAGCCTTGGGATCACAGCAAGCCCACAGGCTCTGGAGTTGTCCAGTCTCTTCATTTATACAGTGGAGATCAATGACCGCCTCACAGGGATGGCGTGGGATAGCGTCAACGGTTATTTAGCGCGGAGCGAGGCTCAGGTAACCATGCCATAAACACTCCCTCTAGCATTGGCCCAGCTGGGCATGGTAAATTGAATAATGGCCCTCCAAAACTGCCCGTATCCTAAGCACTGGAACCTGTGACTCTCTTACCTTAGATGGCAAAAGGGACTTTGCTGATGAGACCACGTTAAGGGTTTCGAGGTGGGGCCGTTATTATGGATTATCCAGGTGGACTCAATGATTACAAGAGTCCTTACTAGACAGAGGCAGGAGTGTCAGAGTCAGAGCAGTTGTGACAATGGAAGCAGAGGTCAGAAAGGCAGGGAGATTTGAAGATGATGCACTGCTGGATTTGAAGATGCAGGAAGGGGTCCAGAGCCAAAGAATTCAGGTGGTCTCTAGAAGCTGGAAAAAGGAAGAGAAAAGATTCCCCTCTAGGGCCTCCAGAAGGAACACAGCCTGGAGGATCCATTTTCATCTTCTTTTTTTGTTTTGGTTTTTTGTTTATTTTGTTTGTTTGTTTGTTTTGTTTTTGGCCACACTGCGTGGCATGCAGGATCTTAGTTCCCCAACCAGGGATCTAACCCGCACCCCACCCCCAGTGGAAGCACCGATTCTTAACCACCAGACCACCAGGGAAGTCCCCATTTTCATCTTCTGACTTCCAGACTATGAGATAATAAATTCGTGTTGTTTTAAGAGGCTAAATTTGTGGTAATTTGTTATAGCATCCACAGGAAACTAATACACCAGGCCTTGCCAGGGGAGGCCAGAGCCTGCTGGGGCGAGGCTGTGGTGCTGGAGGGAGGCCGGAGGGGGAGTTTTGCAGCTGGCAGTGCAAGGAGTGAGGCTGCACTGGGAGGGAGGAGGGGCTGGGCATGGAGTGCTCAGCCCGTGACCTCACCCTTGGCCAGCCAGGCTGCCCTGGCATCCGGACGCCTGTCAACCCGAGGTTATATGCCTCACTGGGCCAGAAAGGGATCCCCGTGTAGCCAGGCCCCAGGCAAGGGTGGGGTTGTGGCAAAGAAGGCTGGTGCCAGGGGAGGGAGCCCAGTCAGCCCCTGGGGCTGCAGAGGCCACATCCGTGGAGGGGGAGGCCAGCAGGGGTTGGCAAGGTGCCCTGTCACCCATGGCCCCCTGCCAGCTCGTCCTGGTCTACCTCTCTCCTGTGGGGCACGAAACACTCCCTTCCTCTCTTCTTTTTCCCTCTCCACCCCTGGGCTCCCCTAGGAAAGTGGGAGGAGGAGGGACTTGGGGGTAGAGAGCAAGTGATGGGGTCACAATCTCAGCTCAGTGGCTGAGTAGCTGGGTGACCTCGGGGCAAGTCTCGTTGTCTCTCTGAGCCTGTTATCTCCTCTGGAATTGAGGAAAGAGTCTCCACTTCACGGGGCTATATTAAATGACACAATACAGTGCCCAGCATAGAGTAAACCCTCCAAGTGCAGCTGGTCTTTGTGTTATCACATGTATACACGCCACTGCCCACAGACAGAACATCAAGTTTATCTGCCCTGCTAGGCGCCCAATTCCTCCAGGGAACATGGTGTCCTGCCTATCTTTGCATCTCAGCATTGCTACAATTACTGGTGTGTATTAGATGATGAATATGTGTTTTACCTATTCATTCACTCATCCAACAAGTACTTATGTGTAACACTGCTTTCGATGATGAAGACATATGAGGGAAAACAGACCGTATGCATTTAAACAGAGAGTATGTTTGTGATGTGTTATGAAAAACAACAAAGCAGGGAGAGGGAGTGCCAGCGGAGGGGGGCGGGGAGCGGTTTGCTGTTTTGTACAGGGTGTCAGGGAAGGTCTGTCTCACAAGATGCTGCTGGAGCAGAGACCCAAGGGAAGTGAAGGAGTGAGCCCTGTGGATTTCTGGGGAAGTGGAGGGTTCAGGCCTGGTGGAAGCATTCGAGGACAGCAAGGCTGGTGTGGTGGGATCAGAATGGGTAAGGGGAGAGGGACAGAAAACAAGGTCTGACGTAGTTGGGGCCAGATCACACATGGTCCTGCAGGCCATAGGAAAGCCTGGATTTTACCAGGCTTTACTATGGAAATTTACTATAGAATGGATTTGCTATTCTCCAGACAGGGTAGATTTAAGGAGGAAAGGTCTGGGAGGATAGTGAGGGAGTGTGATGGTTAATTTTATGTGTCAACCTGACTGGGCCATGGGGTGCCCAGATATTTGGTCAAACATTCTGGGTATTCGTGCTGGTGTTTTTGGATGAGATTAACATCTGAATCTGTAAGACTGGGTAAAGTGGATTACCCTCCCGAATGTGGGCAATCTGCTGAAGGCCTGAATAGAACAAAAAAAAGGCTAAGAGAGGGGCTTCCCTGGTGGTGCAGTGGTTGAGAGTCTGCCTGCCGATGCAGGGGACACGGGTTCGTGCCCCGGTCTGGGAAGATCCCACATGCCGTGGAGCGGCTGGGCCCGTGAGCCATGGCCGCTGAGCCTGCGCGTCCGGAACCTGTGCCCCGCAACGGGAGAGGCCACAACAGTGAGAGGCCTGCGTACCGCAAAAAAAAAAAAAAAAAAAAAAAAAAACGCTAAGAGAGAATTTGCTCTCTTTGCCTAAGTTTTTGATCTGGGACATGAATCTTCTGCTTTCAGACTTGGACTCAGACTGGATGGCTCTCCTGTTCTCAGGCATAAATAAATCTTGTGTGCCTACCTCCTGCTGGTTCTGTTTCTCTGGAGGCCTAACACAGGGAGTCAGAAGTCGGGTGTTGGTTATGCTCAGGACGAGATCCTGGTCAGTGTCCTGGTGGAGACGTGGAATAGGCAGAGATATGAGATCTCAGGGACTGAGAGCAGATCGGATCATTGAACTGAATCTGAATCCTCCCCATCTCTGTCCCTTGACCCAGCTGAGGCCGGTTTTCTCCTCTGCACAACTGCTGAAGTGGAATCCTTTCCTGCTTCTTCTCCCCAGAATAGCCCTGGGCTCCAGCTTTGTGTCCTGCTTGGAGAGCTCTCCTGTCCTTGGCTTCTCCAGAGGGTTCACATAACCTCCAGAAGCCCTAAATCCCTTCCCCTCCCCAACTCTGTGGTCCTCTGACAGAGGGGAGCCCCCACAAGGTGAGGGGAGCCCTGAGCAGAGGGGTTCCCCACCCAGGCCAGGAAAGGACAACCAGGCTAGCAGGGGTGGATCTGTCTTCACTGCTGCTCTCCTGGTCTCCCAACAAGTTCTGGCCCCCAGCACCCCCCATGCCAGCTTCCCCTGGGGGCTTGGACACTTCACACCCGCCAGGAGGTGCAGTGGAATGGAGGGGGACATCCAGGCAGGCCCAGCTTCCTAACTGGGTGTACCTCTTATCAGCTGGTGACCTGGGCAGGACACTTTGTCTCTCTGAGCCTCATTTTCCCCATCCATAACAAAGGGATATGTGTGACTGCCTTATAGGGTTGCTGAGGGTAAGATGCACCTACCACAGTGGTTGTTGCTTAGTAATAACTGACAGCAGATGGTGGGTCTTTCAGACTCCTTTCCCCACCCCCAGCCAGCCTCTCTCCTTTCTGAGAGATTAGATTATTTTACCCCCATCCTGTCCTTCAGAAGGCAAATTTTACTATGGACGTGGTTAGCCAGGGAATGGTTGCCAAGGGCAGGGCTTTCAGAAAGGCTGCCGGTCGCCCAGGAAACTACCCCACTCGGGGTTCCCTGGGGTCCCACAGGTCGTTGGGTTCTTGCGCCACCTGCTGGATGCAGTGCCACACCGCTCCTAAAGCACCCAGACCCGGGAGTCCCGCATCCCCCAGCAGAGAGCACTCTCTGCCCCGCCCCTCTTCTCCTCACAGCATCTCCACCATAAAAGGTCCTTCTTACTGTTTGTCCCTACATTTTCCCAGAGGCCAGAGGCATGGAAAGGAGTTGGAAGCACCGTGAACCACAGGGAGGAGTGGGAGCCACGTCCTTCCCGGAGAACGACGAGGACGGCGGAGGGCTCTGGTAGTGTGGGGTCCGAAGGAAGTCCCTCCCCTTAATTGATTTCCTGAAGCTCGGACTCCGCAGTGCAGACACACGTTTTGTTTCTCATTAGTCCACTTTCCACCAAGAGGGAACAGTGGGGAGGAAGAGGTTAAAATTGGGGGTGGGAGAGTGACGTTCAGGGTCACAGCCAGGTCCTTACGCAACATCCCCTCCTGCCTCCCTCCTCCTTTCCAGCGGCTCAGCCCCTGATGCCCCAGTCCTGACTTCTCTCTTCTTCTCTGGGGAGAACCTCCCTACCTACCTTGACAGCATGACAGACAAACCCCTTGGAGCCTGAGATCATCCTGCCTCAGAGGGAACTCCCGGGGGCGAGGGGCAGAAGAGGGAGAAGCAAAAAGCCCTCTGCTATGAGGGACAAGGTCTCCTGGGTTGGATTCCTGCCTGAGGCAGCCCCTGTGCTTGGCCATCCTGAGGCCATCCTGCCCTGAGAGGTGAAGGGTGAGGTGGAGCAGCTGACGTGTGCGGTCAAAAGACAGGAAGCTATTGGGGTGCCTGGTGCGGGGGGGTGCTCCTCTCTCCCCGGTTAGGATCACAAGTAGAGAAACCGAGGCAGAGGCACACAGAGGGGGAAAGGCTGGTGTCTACCCGTCCCAGGGTAATACTGCACCTTGCAACCCACATGCCTCCTCCCTGACTTCAACTGAGCTGGGGTTGTGGATGCCTTGGGAGCCAGACACCCTGGCTCCCAGCCCAGAAGCTGAGGTCGCCAGTGGGCTTAAGAGGGCGTGGAGCAACAGGCTGGGGACCAAGGTCTCCCTGACCCCGCCCATCTTCCCTCCTGAGCTGAGCTGCCAGGGAGGTAAAGGAGGAGGCTGATGGAGGTGAGTCCGAACCCTGCAGGTGAGGGGCACTGCCCTGAGGACAACAGGTACGGCGGGCCCGGGAGAAGTTGCATCCTTTGACCCTGGCACCACCCTCTGACCAGATGCCCTGACTCCAAACCCCCCTCAGCCGCAGACAGAAGGGCTGCTGGGGGTGCACTGGGGTGGATAGAACTGGCCCCTCAACCTCCAGATGGGGGGCAGCCTGTGGGTAAAGCAGAGGGGGGACCAGAGATGCTGGAGTTGGGGCGTGTGTGGCCCTACAAACCTGGAGGGATCCTGAAGGAGCAAAAAACTCTTCATAAGAGTGGAGGGGGGTGCTGCCTCCCCACCAGCCCCCCGGGGCTGGTCCCGCCTCCTCTCCAGACTGCACTTCCGGGTGTGAGGAGAGCGGGTGGAGGGAAAGGTTGAGGGCAGCTGAGTTGCACGCAGCTGGGGTGCTGACCCCTCCTCTCTGGGCTGGCTGCCCAGTTCCTGATTGGCATTAGAACCACAGAAGCTTAAAGGGCCCTCAGAGGGCTAATCCGACCTCTCCTGAGCTACCCAGTCGTGCCATCTGAGAGCGATATGTGGGGAAAGGTGGCGCCAGAGTTGAGGGCCACCCACCACTCTTCATCTGTCCTCCAGGGTGCACCAGCCCCGGCCCCGCTGCTACCCACCGATGTGACGGCGACCCAACGCCCCTGCTCCATCCACCTGTACTGCAAGCCAGGCCCCCTAGGGTCCCCGGAGCCCTGCCCGATGCTTCTGCTCCTGCTATGGCTGGGGGCACAGCCGGCTGCCCAGGCCAAGTACCTGCAGCTCTACCTGGCCTGCAGCTTCGACGTGCTGGCCGTGGAGAGCATGCTGAGCCGCTTCCTGTGCCTGCGCCGGGGCCTGGGGCAAGCTGCCCGAGTGCTGGCGCTGCTGTGAGGGCCTGGGGCACCGGCCAGCCGCCCACTGGTGATGCACGAGCTCTCCCTGGGTGGCTACACCTTTGCACAGATGCTCCTGCTCATGGGCCAGGACCTGGGGCGCCACAGCAGCGTGGCCCAGTGCCCGAGGTGCCGTATTTTCGACAGCCTGGTGGTGGGCAGCCTGGACCGCATGGCGCTGGGTGAGTGTGCGGGGCAAGGGTGAGGGGGCACCTGGGCCACACAAACCAGGCTGGACTCCAGGCAGACAGGCAGTTCTGCCGACCAAGGGGTCTGTGATCTGCATCTGTCCGAAATGCGGCTCTGGGTTTTCTCTGACCGTCCACCTGATGTGGCCTTCCTACCCGGAGCATCTGTTGTTTTGTCCCATCTGGGCCTCCCCCACTGTGGCTGAATTTACAACCCAGAGTGATCATGTTGTCTGGGTCCAGCCTGGCATGCCTTTATCTGCAGCCTCTATTAAGGCTAATTTACTAAGCGCCTCTAACTTTCCATACTCACTCACATAATCCCCACAGCGAGGCCATGAAGTAGGTGCTGTGCCTTCTGAAATTTTCTGAGGACACATGCTTTGCAGAGTCTCAGAAATCAGGTACAGTTGACTCTTGAACAACACGGGTTTGAACTGTTGCACGGGTCCATTTATATGGGGATCTTTCCAGTAAATATGTACTATAGCACTACAGGATCTGAGGCTGGTTGAATCTGCAGATGTGGAACTGATATGCAGATATGGAGAGCCAACTATAAAGTTATATGCAATTTTCGACTGCGTGGAAGGTCAACACTCCTAACCCCTGCGTTGTTCAAGGGCCAACTGTAATTGGATGCACAGGTTTCCTCTAAAACAGTGATTTTCGAACTTTGGTAAATATCAGAATCACCTGGTGCTGAGTGATGATTCAGAGGCCCAGACCCTATCCTATCTCAGTGATCCTGGGCCTCTGGGTTTTTAAGCTCTCTAGGTGATTCTGATACCCACCACAATTTGAGGACCACTGTGCTCTAACTTCCTCTAGAAGGACCAAACTAATGCTAACATATCAAGTAACAGGAAGGTCATTGTTACAAAGTAACCCATTCTATTCCTCAGCTCTAACTGACCAACTACGTCTAGTTCAAAAGGAAAACTCTGGCTTCCCCGGTGGCGCAGTGGTTGAGAGTCCGCCTGCCGATGCAGAGGACATGGGTTTGTGCCCCGGTCCGGGAAGATCCCACATGCCGCAGAGCGGCTAGGCCCGTGAGCCATGGCTGCTGGGCCTGCGCATCCGGAGCCTTGCGGAGAGGCCACAACAGTGACACACACACACACACACACACACACACACACACACGCAGAGTGACTGGGAATTTCTCCCAATTGCTGGTCAAATTGCTTCCTGTATGGTTTTTGTAAAGCAGTGTGCAAGACAAACCATGAAACATGGCCTCGTTCTGGTCCATCCCCTCTCATCTTTTACAATCCCCTGGTATCCAGACATCCTTCTCCCACCCAGCTGGGTCACCTCAGACTCCTAGGTGCTCACCAAGGCCACAGATTCCAGGGCACAAGGCCTCTGGGGACTCTCGATGACCCAGTCACTTTGCAACAACTCCTGGAGCCATTGTTGAACCAGTTCTGAACCCACCCAACAGTCCAGCACTTTCCTTCTTGTCCCTGAAGATGCCACAAAGCTGGAAAATGCCACAGAGAGAGGCTGACTCCAGACCACGTGGCTCTTTTAGGAAGGGCCTGGGAGAGGGCAGTTACTGGCCCAGGATGCCAAGAGTGGGCTGAGGGAGCCCCTCCCTGGCAGTCATGGGGATGTTTCCAGCTCTTCACTACCCACAACTAGGCCCCTCTGCTTCCTGCCAGCAGAGCATTCCCAGGCCATCGTCCTTGCTTCTGCCCCGAATGGTGTCTGTACCTGGTGGGACAGCTGGGTGCCTGCTGCCCAACTACAACAGAGGCAGAGAAGGCAATGTGAACATCCCAGGACCCCCAACTCTAGGGATACTCAGCAGCCCATGTGTCAGTGCTGTCCCCACCAGAAGGCGGGTCCTGAGCCACACATGACAATGGGCACTAGCCCCCTCTCCCTGGTACCCACAGGTGTGTCTCAGCTGATGAGACCGCAGGCCCTGGGTCCGGTGGTCAGGGCCACAGCCATGCTCCACTTCCACCTGTCCGCGGGCTGCACCGATCGGCATTACGAGGCTGCGGTGAGCGCTTTCTGGCAGCCGCCCGCGAGGCCCCCGACGCTAGTCTGCTACAGCCACGATGACCCCCTCTGTGACAGGGCCTGCCTGCAGGAGCTGCTGGCCAGCTGGCAGCAGCTGGGCAAGCCGGGGTGGGCGCAGGCCTGGGAGACCTCGCGCCACGCGGCCCACCTGCGCCAGCACCCCCTGGAGTGCCGCAGCACTCTCACCACCTCCCCGGGGAGGCTCGGCCTGGCGCCCCCCCGCGGCCCAGCTCTGATGGGGCTCTGGGCTCCAGCTTACCACCAGGGGAGGGGCTAGCTGTCCAGTGGACAAGGGACAGAGACAGGATGGGGGAGGCATTGAAACCTCTTGATTTATTCAGATTATTTAACATACAATGACGCAACTGTGACCCCAAAGTGTGCAAAGTTAAAGCCTTCAACTGCAGCTGAGAGGAGAGGGCAGGAACGGTACACCTGGGGATGGGGGTGAGTCAGGAATGATGGGTAGCCTCCTCCCCAGGTCCAGGGATGGGGTGGCCTGAGGAGCAGGGCCTGGATAGTCCAGGGCCAGGGGTAGGGGGCAGAGACCTCCCTCTGGCCTAGGTCAGGAGCCCAGAAGTGCCACATGGCTGAGGGGGCAGCAGCCCGGGAAGGGGCCAGAGGCAGGGCCAGGAGAGCACCAATTCTGGGATGGGGGTTAGGGAGGGAGGTGCCCTACAGGAGAAGCCAGGAGGGGCCACGTGTCCCAGGGGTGGGAGCCGGGCCGGAGCAGGCTGCAGCAAGAAAGACCTGAGGCAGGCGCAGGGCCTGAGAGCCCAGGCTGGCTGGGCCCAGGGGGACTGAAGAAGGGGGAACCCGGGGGGCTCCCAGGGCAGCCCGGCCTGGGAGCAGTCCTGACTCTGCGGGGGAAGCCCAGGGAGGGGCCGCAGACCCTCAGGGCCTCCCCTCCTCTCTCCCTGGAAAGGAGCTGGGGAACCAGTAGTGCAAATCTGTGGACCACTCAGTTATGGAGGGAGGCTGAACCCAAAGGGGGACCCTGGGGCATGACCCCTCCGCCGCCTGGGCCTCCACCACCATCCTCAGTACAGCCGCTTCTCATAACTGTGGGCACAAGGCAAGAGGGAAACTGAGAGTGGGTATGCGGGCAGGTGGCCTCACCTCCCCAGACGCCCTTGCCCAGGCCAGCCCTGGGCCGCCGGGCGGCCCCCAGACTCGGGAGAGGCAGTGAGCTGCAGAAGCCTCCGCCTCTCAGCCACAGGGGGCGGAGGGAATGAGAAGCAGGCCACGTGCCTCTGTCCGCCTCAGGCCAAGGCTCCCGGAAGACCCATGCCAGGCCCAGGGACAGCCATGCTCCTTCCGGCCACAGCCGCAGCTGGGGGACTGTCCTCAGTGCCGGGGTGGAGAGACAGCTCAGGAAGGCACGGCCCATCCTCACAGAGCAAGGTCAGGCCAGTCTGAGCCTCTGCTGCCCACGTCTCCACCCCACCCCTGAAGGCACTGTGGCCTAGGTCCCTTGTGGTCACTGGGTCCAGTCCAAGACAGGACAGCCTCAGGCCTGTGGTCAGGGACATCTCTCTGCACCCCGGGAGGGGATGGTTCCTCTGGAGGAGGGGCCACCGCCAGCTGCCCCGAGCATGATGCTAGTACTAGGGCCCATGTCCCACGATTACACCCCAGCACGTCCCCAACCCAAGGCCCCGCCCCAGCCCAGGCCCCACCCAGACTGCCCCTGCTCTACTCTAGGCCTGGCCCGGGCAGCGCGGTTACTTACACGGCAGAAAGGTATAGCTACGGGAGGATGGGGCAGAAAGAGACACAGGTTAGACGCCCGCCTATGCCTGGGGGGACAGGCCCTCTCGACCAGGGCGGGGCCGCATGCCTGCAACTACTGCTGCCAACTAGCACTGCCCCCGCCCACGGTCGCCCCAGCGCCGGCCCTGGCATCTGTCTCTCTGCCCTTCTCCCCGCCAAGGGCTCATGCCCCCAGCCTCCACCTGCCTGCCTGGTGCCGCCACCAGCCAGAGCCCAGCACCGCCAGCCCCTGCCACCAGCCACCAAGCTTCTGAGCAAGCAAGGGCTGGGGAGCCCAGGAGGGGCTAGAGGCCGCATCTCCCATGCCCGGCTCGGGGGAGATGCCCGAGGGGATGGGAGGGCCTGCCTGCGTGGGGACTACAGGACAGGGTTCAAGGGTGGGCTGGGCCCTGGAGGAGAGGGTGATGGGAGTCATTCTGCAGCAGCCTCCATCCCTGGTGCCGATGGTCCTTGGGGTCCCTGAGACCTCGGCTCAGCCTCTGAACCACGGCCCCACCTGCCTGACCCAGTGCCAGCCAGCCGGGGCAAGGAGGCTGCCACACTTACGAGTGCAGGCCGTGGACACCACCCTCGATCTGAGCTGACATGGTCCGTTTCTCAAACTTGAGCTCTCCTGAGTACATCATGGACCTGCAGGCAGGGAAGTGGTGCAGGTCAGGGGCACCAAGGGTGGAGGAGGGAGAGAGAGAGAGAGAAAGGAAATGGGAAATACGGGGGCGCCAGGAGCCTCCCTGATGCCCCCCACCTGCTGCCCCTCTAGTCACAGCACTCACCGCAGGACAGACAGGCTACGGGCACCGATATCCTGGCAGCCATGCTGGATGCCCGCTATGAGGTAGGGCACGAACTTCTGAATGGAGCCTTTGTCCTGGATGGAGCCCGAGACCCCCTGCGCGATCTTCACCTTATCTCCCTCGCTGCACGGAAGGCGGGAAGACTGAGCCCCGCCCCCCATGGCTCAGGGGACCCCAACCCACCCCACCTCTCAAGGGTACCAGCAGAGGGGCTACCGCCCAGAAGGACCCCCAAAGCCGCCACTCCCTGGGCTACAGCATAAATAAGCATGGATTCCGAGTCAGGTGGCCCCGGCACCATCCCAGGTCTGCAACTTGGGCCCTGTGCCTTGGGTTCCAGAACTGTAATATGGAGACTGGGTGCCACCTTGGGCAGTCAAAGGCTCGGGTGGACCTGAAGGGTTGGGGCCAGGGCTGGGGGCAGGCACCTGAAGTAGCGCTTCTGGCTGCTGCTGCTCTTCTCCATGGCGTCCAGCGAGCCCATGCCCCGGTACTTCTTGAGCCTCACACCATCCGAGAAGAAGTACTCGCCGGGGGCCTCCGTGGTGGCAGCGAGCAGGGAGCCCATCATCACTGCAGTGGTCGGGGGGTCAGCGCCTCTAGCCCCATGGCCCTCCCACCGCCCCCCATCGGCCTGCTCGATCCCCGGCAGACCTGCCCCCTCACCTGTGGAGGCACCAAGGGCCAGGGCCTTGACCACATGCCCCACGGTCTGGATGCCACCATCGGCTATGACTGGCACCCCGAAGCGCCGGGCATACTCAGCCACCTTGTACACGGCAGTGCCCTGGGGCCGACCACAGGCCATCACTGGGGACAGTACACAAGATAAAGGCGTCAACAGCAACGGGAGCCAGGTGCAGTACAGGCCCCTTTCTCCTTGTGCCCTACCTCCACTTGGGAAAAGGGACAGGGCTGGATGTTAACGTGGCAAAAAAAATAAGTGGCAGCAAATAACACTAGGTGAACGCACTCCAGGAGCCTGGACCACCCCACCTACAAGAGCACTACGGGGACTCCGGGGGCAGCATCAGTACTGGCCTCAGCCTCACTTCTCTCCAGGCACTAGTTCCCTTACAAAGTTACTAGAGTTAGGTACTCACAGCCTCCTTTGGGATCCTGGCTTGCATTTCTTTAAGTTTAATTGTCCAAGATCCTTAAGTGTTACATTTCTAAGTGAGAATTCTAAGGAACCAGCAGTTATCTAAGGATGGATGCAAGGCTGGATAAAGGAGAAAAGAAGACTTCTCCGGTGGTACCTTTGTTTGTTTTGTTCTTATTGCGCCCCAAGGTTTAGAACAATGCCTGACACACAGTAGGACCTCAATTAACATTTGTTAATTTGTGGAGAAGGCCCACATCTCACCTCAGGGGTCAGCTAATGCGAAGGTAGACAGTTAAAAGCAGAGGCTTAGAGACCAAACTGGGAAGATGTTTTGGGCAGAGAAGACCAAATGGGTCATTCAGCGTTTGGGGAGACATGACCAGACGTGACCAAGGGGCCAGATACACCAGTCTTGGGCCTGCAGATTGGACTTCCTTGACCAGAATCTGAGAAGCAGACTGGCACACACCCCAAACTCACGGTAACCTCATCTTACACCTGCCTCCCTCCACGTCAGTGGGCTAGACCGGCAGAGTCTGAGCCTGGGTCACCCCTGAACCCACCATCCCAGAAAGGGGCCTGAGTGAGCACTCTACACGCACCTGTGGAGCGAGACTGAGGCCCCAGGGCCTGTGGAGGGCGACTGGGGTGTTCTAAGTGGCAGTCACTCACTCTCCTACTGACACCCACCTTCTTGGGTGATACAGATGGAGCCGCAGCCCATGCCCACACGTAGCCCGTCCACACCAGCATCAATCAGGTTCTTGGCCTGAGCTGCTGTCACCACTGGCGGGGAGGGGGAGAGGAGGAACAGTGTGAGGATGGGTTGCCCCTGCCCTGCCCGGGGGCTTCCTGGGACCCCAGTCTACACCTCCCCTTCACCTACTGTGACCAAAGCCCATTCATTCAGCTCCCTGCCCCTCCATGCCAAGAGCTATGCCATCACCAGGGAATGCCAAAGGACAGAGGAAGGTCACACAGCGAGGGGGCAAGGGCCGGCACTCACCATTCCCCCCAATCACCTGGAGGCGGGGGTACTTCTGCTTGATGTAGTGCACCATGGCGATCTGATACACAGAGTTCCCTTGGGATGAGTCCTGTGAGAAGGGGGGCAGGAAAGCTTAGGCTTGGAGGCTGAGACTCCTCACTGAGGGAGGGGGTCTTAAGTGGACAAATCCTGAAATTGTATCAAAGATATATGAGAATACACCTTTGTCTTTCTCTGGGAAGACGATGGACAGTTCTCGGCAGAGTCTCAAAGGGGCCTGCCTTCCCCCAAAGGTTAAGCACCACTAACATACAGTCTCACGGCAGACAAAGCCCTTTCATACCCACAATATGGACTGGTTCTCACAGCAAACAGATGGTGCCTGCGGTCGTATCTACTTCCCACCAACTCACGAACCAAAGAGAATCACTTAACCTCTCGAGCCTCGGTTTCCCCCTCTGACAAGTGGGCATGGTGATTGCACCTCAGGGGGCTGTTGTGAGGACTGAGTTCATCTGCATAAACGCCTTAGTGCAGCGCCTGGCAAGTGGGAGGTGCTCACTGAATGTGAGTGGTAACTATTAGGGTCAAGTTATGAGTGCGAAGGGCCCCAGAGGGGTCCACAGTTTGTTCTGAGCTGTCAGAGTACCAGAGACCCTCCCAGTTCTGACCCCGGGCTTAATTAGAGGTGAACCTGGTCTTCATAAGCCTCAACTCCACTGAACCGCCCCTGCTCCAGGGCAGTGTCCGTACCAGCACTATGACGTCGGCGCCCGCCTGGGTGAGCAGGTCCAGGCGGTATTTGTCATCCTCACGGGTGCCCACGGCCGCCCCGCACAGCAGCTGCTTGTGGGAATCCTTGGAGGCCAGAGGGTAGTCCCGGTTCTTCTTCAGGTCAGTGCGGGCAATGATGGCCACTAACTCATCTCGATCATTGACAATGGGCAGCTTCCCTGACAAGGAACGCAGGGGTGAAATGAAGGAGCAGGTTTCTGAGGGTGGGGTAGGGGGGTAGTGAGAATCAAAGTGGACCAGGCCAGAGATTCCACTGCAGTACCCAAACCAACCACTAGGTGACAGCACCCACCCAGGAAGCGCTCCTAGGGACCTGGCTCTCTGCCCAAGGAACAGGAAGCAAAGAAACCCAGTTCCTGGAGCTCTTCCTGCCCTGTGGCCTGGCCAGGCTCAGTGGGCAGCCCCTGAGCACTGGCAGCCTTTCCCCTGAAGGGCCACAGTGGTCAAAAAACTCCTAGCTAGGGCACAAACATGAGGCTATCCTGCAGGGAGGAACGTGTGTCCTGCCCAACACCACCCCAGAAAACAATCCAGTACGGGCCAGGGGAGCATTTCCCAGTGGGTCCCACAGGGACCTAATGAATATTATGTCAACAGCCTCAATGTCAAATAAATTTAACCGCAAGACTTCTCAGAGCCTTTGATAAAGTAACGTACAATTCTTTATGCAAGATGGGGAATACAGAAAAGCAGCATTTTTCAGACTTATAAGAACACGGAGCCCTTTTTGCATGATGAGTGTTTCACAGGACTAGTCGTTTGGGGAAATATACTGTGAAGATGCCAAATAAGGGATGGGCTTTCCTGAGCCAGGAAAAAGACCTCAGAAGTCACGCTCCAGCCTGACGTTACTCAAACCTTCCCTGAGGCCCAGCCTAGTTGCAGGGACAACCTGCAAGGCTGTGAAGGAACAGGCGGCTCTGGGGTACAGGGAGCCGGGCTGGGGGAGGGGGGGTTCTTGCATTTTCCGCCTCCTCCCTGGTACCTTTCTTGCTGCGCTGCAGGATCTCGTTTGCCTCTTTCAGTGTCACACCCGCTGGAGCCACCACCAGCTCATTCCGCGGTGTCATCACCTGTGGGGCCAGGAACATTTGCCTGCAGGTTGGCAGGTGAGAGAGAAGGGAGCCAGGCCTCCCTCTGGTCCCTGGTCACAGGCACCGGCCTGAGGCCCCGGGACGTGCGGTCCTCTCTGCCCCAGCCATGCTCTCCCTGCCCCGCGGGTACCTCACTGAGGAGGGTGGTGTGGTCCTTCTCGGCGAGGAAGTCGATGTCTCGGGAGGTGACGATGCCCACCAGCTTGCTGCCCATGGTGCCCGTCTCGGTGATGGGGATGCCAGAGAAGCCATGCCGGATCTTGGCCTCTAGCACGTCACCCACGGTGTGCGAGGGGCTCAGCACCACAGGGTCCGTGATGAAGCCCTGTTCAAACTTCTGCGGGCAGAGACAGGGGAAGGAAAAGGCTGGAAGAAAGCTGGAGGTGTGTACAGTCTGGCCACAGGGGGCCGAGGGTCTCCTGGCTGTGCCACAGGGGAGCCAGGGCCCGCCATGGGGCAAGAGGCCATTGGGGAAATGAGGGCTGAGCCCTGCGCTCCCACTGTGGAGAAGGGCAGACAAGACCCCACAGCCACCAGCCAGGGAGCGCACCGGCCCGCAGAGCTGGCAATGGGAGGTTGGGAGGGCCTGTGAGGCGGAGGCTGCCAGAAGGCATCTTCTTTCTCAGGACGGGCCTGGTACTCGCCTTGACCTTTCGCACCTCGTTGGCCTGGAACTCTGGAGTGCAGTTGTGGTGAATGAAACCGATACCGCCCATCAGCTGGGGTTGAAGGGAAGAATGGTCAGAGCCAGGTGGCCAACCCTCCTCACTCTGCAAACCCGCCTCTGATTCCAATTCCTCCTGACGCCCAACCCACTCGGTCCTCTTGGCCCTGGGGTCCCCACCCAGGTGCTCAACTCACAGCCATTGCAATGGCCATGTCAGCCTCTGTCACAGTGTCCATGGGGGAGGAGATGAGTGGTGTCTTCAGCGTGATCTTCCGAGTCAGGGCTGAAGTCAGGTCCTGAAGATGGAGACACAGGCTATGTGAAAAGTTTTATCATTCATTCGACAGACATTTACTGAGCTGCTATATGTACCTAGCAGCAGGACAGGCCCTGGGGATACAGCAGTGAGCAAGATGGATGAGGTCTCTGCTACCTCTTCCAGAGCTTATACTTGGAAGGAAAAATGACACACACGAAACATGCACAAGGTGATCCCAGTTGGGATGATGGCTCCAAAGGAAACCAACGAGGCAAAGTGACCGCTAGAGAAAGAATGTGGGGATTAGGGAAACCTCTTTCTTGGGAGGCAACAAATGAAAACTAATCAAGTGAAAGTCCCCAAAGAGGGACTGTTGTTCCAGGCTGAGGGAGCTGTGTGTGAAACCCCGCCTCTGATTACAATTCTCCCTGAGGTGCGTTTAAGAAAGAAAAAGCTTGGGCTTCCCTGGTGGCGCCTGCCAATGCAGGGGACACGGGTTCGTGCCCCGGTCCAGGAAGATCCCACATGCCGCAGAGCGGCTGGGCCCGTGAGCCATGGCCGCTGGGGCTGCATGTCCGGAGCCTGTGCTCCGCAACGGGAGAAGCCACGACAGTGAGAGGCACACGTACCACAAAAAAAAAAAAGAAAAAAAAGAAAAAGCTAGTAGAGTGTAGGGAAGGGAAAGAGGCAGGAGCTGAGGGCTCAGAGGCAGGGGGCGGGTCAAGGATATGCAGCCTTGAAAGGAGCTTGCATTCAATTTTGAGATGAGAATCCACTGGAGGACCTCAGGCGGAGGAGAGACATGATCTGATTTAAAGAGGTCACTCAGGTTCCGATGTGGAGATGGGATTCTAGGTGACCAGGCCTGAAACAGAGAGACCACCAGGGAGGCTGCTGACAGGTCCAGGTGGGAGATGCTGGGCACTGGGAATGTGGAGGTGTGGGAAGCAGTCTAGTAGACATCCAATCCAGGGGAGTAGGTGACTAAGGGTCTGCAGCTCAAGGGAGAGCTCAGGACTGCAAGGATTTTCAGTTTTTGCCTGTGAGTGGCAGCCAAGGCCAGATCATAGATTCCTCTGAGATTCAGGCCAACAGCTGTGGATCCTAGCCCTCAAAACCCTCAGACACAGACTTTACTATATAATTTTTTGGAGACACAAAGGCCCCTGCAGTCCATTCCCAGACCCTGGCTGAGAACCCTGGCCCTGCAGTCTAGAAAACTCCCCCTTCTCCTCTTGGATCCTAGCACAGGAGAAGAGCCACAGCCTCCTGACATAGGCCATAGGACAGGGAGACCCTTGACAGCCAGGGGGGCTTCTCCCATCCCTCTCTTCCTTGCACCCTGCCCAGGATCTGGCACAAAGCCAGGGTGCTCAGAAACTGAACAGCCAGACCAAGAAGGCCTCCTGGTTGCTGTCACAAGGGGGAATATCCAGAATAGCCCTAATTTCCCCCTGAAAAATCTGTCTGGGTCAGCACTGGCTACACAGGCTGGACATGAGCTTCCCCAATGTATAAGTGATCCAGGGACACTCGGGCCCTCTGGCATTTCACGAGAATCAGACCTGAATACATATCAATGATAACACCAACAGAAAAACTTTTTTTTAATGTGTATTAATTCATGATAGAATAGTCTAACTTTTCCATGAAATGACTTACACCCATCAGCATTAGCCCCTGGGCTCCTGCAGGTTTGTCATATGTTAATTGTGTAAAGGACATTGGTCATTCACCTGGTTTACTGCTGAGCCCCTCCAGTTAAGGGAGGCACTGTTTCCTTGTATTTGTCCACAATCTAACTACTTCTTTTTTTTTTTTTAAACCTCATCTCTTTTTCTTTTTTTTAATGTTTTTTATTTTATTTATTTATTTTTGGCTGTGTTGAGTCTTCGTTGCTGTGTACAGGCTTTCTCTAGTTGTGGTGAGCAGGGGCTGCTCTTTGTTGCAGTGTGCGGGCTTCTCATTGCGGTGGCTTCTCTTGTTGCAGAGCACAGGCTCTAGGCACATGGGCCTCAGCAGTTGTGGCGCGCAGGCTCAGTAGTTGTGGTGCACGGGCTCAGTAGTTGTGGCGCACGGGCTTAGTTGCTCCGCGGCACGTAGGATCCTCCCGGACCAGGGCTCGAATCTGTGTCCCCTGCACTGGCAGGCAGATTCTTAACCACTGTGCCACCAGGGAAGCCCCACAATCTAACTTCTTCAAACCCTCTTGCCAGTTCTTATATATCATGGATCCACAAACAAGTCTGTCCACCTCTTCCAAAGTCTCCATAATCTTACTGGCTTCTATGATGTCTTTGCTTAGCACTTCAGACAAAATCCAGTAAGTAATAAAGCAGCCACACCCACGTGCATGCCCACCCCCTCCCTGGGCCTTTTTGAACCTCACCTCAGGCTCTGTCAGTGAGCCCTCTGGCCTCAGGCCAGGCCCACCTCTCAGGATATCCCCAAATCCCCATAGCTGCCTCTAACCCATTAGGCATAATCCACTGACTGTGCCAGTTTCTCTGACAGCACTGAAGTTTACATCCACCACATTCCCAAGAAAAGTCTCTCCCGGGAATTCCCTGGTGGTCCCGTGGTTAGGACTCTGCGCTCTCACTGCTGAGGGTCCAGGTTCAGTCCCTGGTTGGGGAACTAAGACCCCACAAGCCGCAAAAGAGGCAAGGTGTAGCTTTTAAAAAAAAGAAAAGTCGGGCTTCCCTGGTGGCGCAGTGGTTAAGAATCTACCTGCCAGTGCAGGAGACACGGGTTCAAGCCCTGGTCCGGGAAGATCCTACATGCCACGGAGCAACTAAGCCCGTGCGCCACAACCACTGAGCCTGCACTCTAGAGCCCGCGAGCCACAACTACTGAAGCCCACGTGCCACAACTACTGAAGTCCGCACGCCTAGAGCCCGTGCTCTGCAACAAGAGAAGCCACCGCAATGAGAAGCCTGTGCACCACAACGAAGAGTAGCCCCTGCTCACCGCAATCAGGGAAAGCCCGCACGGACAGCAAAGAAGATCTAAGGGAGGGAGGGAAGGAGGGAGGGAAGGAGGGAGGGAGGGAGGGAGGGAGGGAAGGAGGGAGGGAGGGAGGGAGGGAAGGAGGGAGGGAGGGAGGGAGGGAAGGAGGGAGGGAGGGAGGGAGGGAGGGAGGGAGGGAGGGAGGAAGGAAGAAAAAGTCTCCCCCACACCCTGCCCTTGAGCAAGAGCTCAGCCTCTGGCACCCATACACAGCCCCGCTACCCCATCAGTGGAAGAGGTACTCACCACCTCATCAGCTGTGAAGTCTATGAATCCTGGGAGAATCAGGAAATCGCTGTGAAGAGAGCAAAGTGATTGTTCCTGGGTGAGGAGGGGTCCCTGAAAAGGGCAGGGCCTGCCATGCCAGGGGAAGCAGCACGGGGATGGAGAGACGGGCAGAGCCTCTGAGCCCTGTGCCATGTCAGGACTGAACCACCCTCATACCCCTCACTAGCATCTTGTCGCCTTTAGCCCAGAGACCTAGAGCCAAAGGCGGCGTAAGCTCTGTGGTCCTAGGGCGCCACCAAGGCAGTGGGCCCCAAATGTCCATTGCCTTCAGGGCTCAGAGTTCGTCTAGGAACCTAGACGTTCCCATAATGCTGCACACAGCAGATAAGGTGTCTGCCCTTGAAAACTTCTCGATCTTGAGAGGGGGAGACAATAAATAAACACAGAATATACCTGAGAACAGTTTAGTAGGCCAGCATGGCATGAACACCACACAGCACAGGACAAGCTGCACAGCCCAGTGCCAGGGCTGCTGAGTCACACAGGGTTCAGAACAGCACAGAGGGACCCCAGGGGGCTGAGTGCGGGGCATCTGACAGAGCAGGCATTGGTAAAGGTTTGCCCAGTTGGACGGGAGCAGCCAACAGACATGGCCTGGGATGGGAAAGGGGAGGAAGAGGCCTTATAGTTAGGACCAGGACACTGGGGGCCCAGCCAAAGCACGGCAGTGGCCAACACTAGCCCGGAAAGGGAATGCAGGCGTGCATGGGTAAGGCAAAGCACAGTGTCACTGCCCAGGAGCCCCGACGGGTTCAATTTCCCTGAAATCACAGGGCCTAGACAGACACCACCAAAAGCAAATGCCCCATGGTGTTCAGGAACACCCCCAACCAGACTAAGCGAAGCCATCGGGCACCCCAGGGCAGGAAGGAAAAGCTACGGGGTGGATGGGAGGGGTGGGGTCTTTAATTTGCCCCAAGGCCTAGAACAATTTCCCTAGGAGACTCCACGGAAACTATATCATAGATACTCTATCCCCCCTCATCAAAGACCACCAAAGAAATAAAGAACCTTCACTGCCGCTGTCCCTTGGCAGCCCTTCTTCTGTACAGTGAAGAGGCCTCTGTGGCTCACTTAGAGGCAGGGAAGAAATGCTGGAGTCTGGGCCTCTTGGCATTTTCTAGGTATTATATACACCCCTCACCTGGCCCACACCCCAGCTACTCTGACAAGGAAGAGCAGACACTACTCAGGAGTGACCGGGTATCCTGGTGTCCAGAGAAACCGCCTGCCAAGCAGGAGTGCTTACAGGCAAAGGCAGCAACTAGCAGGAGACAGGGCAGGGATGCTCCTGGCTCACCAGCACCCTCGCTCCACCCCAGTCCCAGGTCCTGATGCTCTTTCCTGGCATGGACACAGTCCTGCAGCCAACAGAAGAGCTAGTGCCAGGCCTGCAGCCAACAGGACAACGGGCCCAGGGCCCACAGAAAAGCACATTAAGCCAGAGGCAAATGGACAGGTCTTGTCCTTCTCAAAAATCCTGGGTGAGGTGGGCTTGGGTGGGTGATAGGCAAAGAATACTCATGCCCGGGGGGCACCAGTACTAACTTGTAGGCAGCCAGGGGCACAAGTGGAAAGAAGGCTGGACTGGACGGTGGAAAAAAAGAGCCACCCCAACTGCCCAGCTGGGCATCTCCTGGGGGCAACACCCAAGCAGCTGCCTTAGCTGGGCTCCAGGGCCCCCTCTGCCCTCGTGGTGACGCTGGGAGTTGAGAGGGTGTCGTGGACCAAGGTCTGGGAAAAGTCTCCATTACTCCCACATCTCGCGTTCCCACACGCCCCAAGGCCCCTCCATGCGGCCAAGACGCCCGTGAGAGGAGGAAGGGGGCAGGCCGGACCCGGATCTAGCCAGAAACGGGGCATGGCACCGAGGGCCGCGATGTCGTTGTGCCACGTCCGTCTGCCCTCGGCACGGGCCGCCTTCCTTCCCTTGCCCAGTCCTCCCCCCCCCCGCCCCCCGCCCAAGTCGCTCGAATCGGGCCGGGGACGCGGGCATCACCAAGGGGGGGAGCTGTGCACGTGCAGGGCCGGGGCCGGGAAGTGGGGGGGCATCACGGCGCGTTAGTGCGCGCACCCAGGTAGGGCCGAGGCCCCCAGCGCTTACTTGTAGGTGAGGCCGTCGGCGTTGGCGAACAGCTGCTGCGCAGTGAGCCCATCCTCGGGCACGTAACCGGTGCCGCCGCTGATCAGGTAGTCCGCCATGCTGCCAGGAGACACCGCGACCCGACATAAACACCCGCGCGGGCCGCCCCGCTACCGCTGCTGCCGCTGCTGCTACTGCTGACGCCGCGCCACGGCCACGCTGCCGCCGCGGGCTGGGAGGGCCGGAGGCGGGGGCTGCGGCAGCGGCGGGGCGGGCCCAGGGCGCCGCCCTCCCCCGGGAGCCCGCCGCCTCCGCCCGGAACAGCACAAAGAGCCCCGCGGAGCCCGGCCCAGCCGCCGCCGCCGCGCGCACGCCCAGGGCCGCCTGCAGTGGCACAGCGGCCACTCGGGACCGGGGCGGGGGAGGACGTGTGGATCCAACGGGAGGAGGGGGCTGAGCCAGGCCGGGACACGCCCCCTCCACCGCCTCACGTCCCGCCTCCTAGGCTCCCCGCAGCGCCTCCCCCAGGCCCGCCAGCATCCTGGGCCACCCCAAGCCATCCGACCCCGCCGGCCTGAGTCTCCCCTGGCCCTACTCCCCAGCCCCAGGGTTACCTCTCACATGGTTTACCTTTCCCAAGACTAAGGCTCAGACTTTAACCAGGGCCTGGAGCCCTGAGGAACTGGTTTGGGCTGACAGCTCCCCAACACAGCAGTTTGAGGTTGTACCCTCCGGGCAGTGCACCCGCCCGTGCTCCCCACAACCGGGCATCAGTCCTACGGGTCAGGCATCCTTAACAAGGACAATCCCTGACCTTTGGGTGGCCTTGGAGCCCTCTGCAGTTTACAGGCGTTTTTCATAAATGATCACATTTACTCTACAATCTATTAATTGCCAATTATTAGGTGTCCCACCCCACCCCTGCTTTACAGATGCAAAACCTACAGTTCAGGAGGGGCTGGAGACAGGTACTACCCCTGATCCAATGCTTCAGTCTTATATCCTGTCTCATCCCCAGCTCAAAAAGTAGTGTGGATACCGTAGGTTTTAACCCCAGAGGGGAAAGTTTGCTTTTATTTGGGAGGGTAGCGTGGTGGGAAGGTGAGGGAGGATCACAGGCCTGGCCTAAGCAAGAATGTATACATATAAATTAGGGCAGAGGCTAGGGAAGTTTTGAGAATTTCCCCAAGCAGACATTTGGTGGCCCTGGATGCCCAGCAAGACCCAGATTTCTACATGAAGGTAGTAAGATTAGGTAACAAGTTGATTCACATGGGAGGAGGTGGGGTGTCAGGGGGCGGACCCTCCCCCTTTGCGTGACCAGAACTACTAACGCTACTGCCTGACCAGAAGCCAGAAAGCGGATTTCCACCCCTCCCCCACACCCTCTCCTCCCTCTGTCTTCCTATGGTCCCTACGGCTCATTTCTTGGTGAAGTGAGGGAAAGCTGGGCCAGGGGCACAGTCCTCTCTCTGGTAAGGTGGCTGTCTGTGGTACTCCTTCCATCCCCAGCCCTCGAGGCTGGGTTTGTTTACCTCTCACCAGTGTGGTGGCAGCCAGGCCCAAGGGAAACTCCCTGGGATGCCCAGCCCCACCAGTGATGCCCCGGGTCCCTGCCAGGAAAACACAGCCTGTTCCATCTGTGTGCAGAGGGGAGGGGAGGCTTCCCACAGAGCTGGGGTGATGAGGCCTGTGAGGCTGAGAGTGCTGCAGGGGGCTCACAGATGTCCACAGTGCCCTCTTTCTTACTGTGGAGGACCAGAAAAATCACAGGCGCCCAAGCTTCCCTGTCCACCCAGGGAGCCCCAAGGAGGCTCCTGATGGGGGCCTCTGGGGGCCCTCTCGTGTTGAGAAGGGGGGGAGAGGGCCTGCTGGGGTTCTTTGCTGAGTGGGGATTGGGGACAACTTGCTAGGGATGCCTGGGACGTACTTGATCCCTCAGCACTCACAGACTCATCCAGAGGGCCTGAGCCATATGGGGAGGAGGGTTATCCTGAGGGGACCAGCACTAGGACCTCCTACTGGCCACCTGGAGGCAGAGCAGTGAGACCAGCCACAGAAAGCACCTGGCCACTCAGGGCTGTCCTGGGCACCTTTCTAGCCATAGAAGGATGGGGCTAGGATAGCATTGCAGGCACAGCACACGGGCTGCCCCTGTGGTCTCCCTGGGTCTCTGAGGGACCTGCTCTGGGTCACTATCTCCTGCAACTAAGGTACTATTCAGGGTTCCACCAGGGCTGGGGCCCAGGACAGCAGCTGGGTTATGCCATCTCAGTTGACCTTAGCATGACACCTGCCCCAGCGTAGAACTCAGAACCAGAGGAGGAGGCTGCCAGGCTGAGTTGTGGGGAGAGTCCTCTTCCTGGTGGCCACAGACCTCACAGCCCCACTCTCGTCTCCTGCTGCTCCACACCTCCTCCTGCTTTGACCTGTGTCAGGGCTCCTCATTACTCTAAGCTGCTGAGCTCAGCCCTGGGTTAGGCTGTCCTCTTCCAGAAACTGTTAATCCCCCCCCAGCTTTCCTCCTCCCTCTTCCTGATCTTCCCCCCGCCGCTGCTTCCTCCATGGGGAGGAGACACCAGGCAACCAGTGGCCTCCTCAGCTCGAGGAAGGGCTGTTGGTCCCCTGAGGCTCCACACCTAGCAGCTGCGAGGGCAACGGAACAGAACAGACCCAAGCCCCTTCAAGCCCCTTCCTTAGTACGGGGGGGTACCCATATCCAGCCAGGGAGCCCAGAGGTCTCTTTCTAGTCTGGGGCTATTTGAAGGGACAAGATTTCAAAACACTTCCGAGGGGAGAGGTGGGGTGGGGGTGGCGGTGCTAATAACATTGTTGACCTGCGTTAGGGGACATAGCTTGCCCAAGTTCAAGCCAGAGAGCAATAACTCTGGCCTCAGACCTAGACTTCTCATGGAACCCTGTCCTCTTCCCACAGCTTTAAGCTAGTGATGGCAGATGGAGGTCTAGCCAGCAGGTTTTGAATCTCATTACACCACCTGGCTGGGTCTCAGGTTTTACACAGGCTCTTCAGAGTCTGGTGGGGGTGTGGGGATAGTACAGGTGCAGAAGTACATTCTGGAGAAGGGATGCTCCTGGTGTTCCGAAGTGATACTTTTGCAATACCTTCTCCAACCAAGGCACTGCTTCCATCAAGGCCCCGTGTGCCCCAGCACACTCTCTCACCTCCTGTAGCTTCTCTCTATTGCCCTGGACCCTGAGCCCCAGTAGCTGGATTTCTAGGATGGGAGGAAGGATACAGTTGCCAGAACCACAGTCAATTCTAGAGACCCAGCCTGCGGGGGCAGGAGGGGCCAGCCTTCACCCAGCAGCCCCTTAAGCCGTTAAAAGTTCTTACATAAGAGGCCAACCCCTGGGCAGAGCTGCAGGGCTAATTCCCCCAGACCACCGCCCACCCCCACCCCCCAAACCCAGCTTCCAGGTCACCTCCCCAAGCTGCTGAGCACCAACAGATGGGACAGGGAAAGAAGTCCAAATCCTCTGGACCGGAAGGACAGTGGGATTGCATTTCAAGCTGCGATACAATCCAGAGATTAGCCACTGTCTCCTTTTCAGTCAGTCCCCTGGGGCCCAGATCAACACCTCCACTCTTCCTCCAGTGACCCTAACGGACCCCAGCAGGGTAAGGGCAGAGGGGGTTTTGAATCTTAGGAGAGACCCTGGGGTGAGCTGCACTGGCCGCCTCATCAGACCTCAGTGAATGGTGAGGAGGGGACGGTGTCCTCACTCGACTCCGAGGAGGCCCTCCATCTGGACACCTACACCTGCCAGGAAGACTCTGAAGATGGTTCTAGGAGGAAACGGCTAAGGAGGAGTAAGCAAAGTTGGACATGGACTCCAATAGGCTCGGTTTGAACCCCAGGAGTTGGAGCCACTTGGCTCGGCTGTGTAGTTGAGGTCAGATCCAGGACTAAAATTTTAGGGATCGTTCTTCCGACCTGCTCCCCGGTGCAACACAGCACTGAACCTTTTCCACAGGGCCCGCCCGCATCCCCCAACCAAAGCTGGGTGCGGGGCGTCTGAGCCCGGTTTCAGGAAGTTAGAGCTTGAGGCGGTAAGAAGGCATAGGTGGTGGGACCTACCCTTCCCCTCCCCCGCAGCGCTGCCTGGTTCCCAGAGCCGCCGCGCCCGCCCCGGATGCGCCCCGCGCGCTCTGCCCTGGGCGTCACCTCTCAGGCTCGTAGCCGGCCTGCAGCAGGCGGGCGCTGTACCGCTGCGCCGCCGTCTCGTGTCCCGGGTGCTGCCGGGCTCCGGGCTCCGGAACATCGGCGGCTCCGCCTCCCTGCAGCGGCGGTGGGAGCGGCCCCGACCCGGCTGGCGGAGCGCGCGGCTCCTCCATGCGGACGCCGCGGCTCAGGGCGGGTGGGCGGGAGCCTCTCCGCCTAGAGGCTCCCCGGCCCGGGCTAGGGAGTGAGCGCAGCTCAGTCTGGTCCGGGGAAGGGGAGGGGCCGCCGAGGCGGGGCCTGCGTGCCGGGGGCGGGACTCGAGTGCCGGGGACCTGGTCGCTCGAGGGAGGGAGTCCGCTGGGCTCTCCGCGCTGGCAACGCTCTCCCACCGGCCACTCTACGCGGCTGCCCAGATTCAGCCCGTCTCTCCCATCCCCGGATCAGCCACAGGATACTGGGAGACGGAAGTGGAACTGCAGAGGACCTCCACCCTTTCCCGCCGTCCGGACCTTCCAATTTCTCCTGGCCCCTTCTAAGGAAAACCAGAAAAGAGCGCAGAGTATGATCAGCGGCCGGAGTTTTCTTCGCGTCTTGTGTGGGCGCCTCTGCCTCTTGCGAACGAAGGCACGGTCCTTTGAATCGCCTCCTACCGGCCAGCCGCAAACCTACCTTGCTAGGGCAAGATAGGCGGGGAGATTATCCATCTTCCTTTGCCTACTGCCCCCTTTGCCTGCTCAACACACTCCTTTAGACAGGAGGAAAACAGATTTTCCTTAGCCCTTACCTGCCACTACCTGAGGAAGGAACAAATAAGACTGAAGGCTCCTTAAGGAAAAGGGCCTTGTCTTCCCTTGCCTGGGGTACCCCATAACCAGGGAGTGGGGTTGAGCACACAGGTGCTCAAACTTCTTCATCTACTGACTAGAAAGCATACTTTTTCCTCTTTCATAATTGTTATGACTAGCAACAGTGATTGAGCACCTAGCAGAGTTGGCAAGTAAGAGTCCTTGCCCTCAGGCCATTTCTTTAAGGAGACAGAATAGATAGAAAATAAACAGTTGACAATTCTCATACTATATATTTTTTTCACAAAAATCTGACAATCTGAGGGAGCAGATTGTAAACACTAAACGACTGTGGGCTAAGATGCATTTTAAGGAGGCAGAATTAAGGGTCAGACTTTTCAGTAACTATTTCACAAAGGAAATTGAATTTACGCAATGGTAAGATCTTGGATTTTATCCTGCCTGGTACCTTTTCCTATACATGTACACAGCCACTCCCCAGATTCGAGATCAAAGCAATTTCTCTGACAGCTCAGCCACATGTGAATGCCATTATAGACAATTATTTTTGCTACAGCCTGAATGTTTGTGTTTCCTCAAAAGTCATATATTGAGGCCACTGTCACCTTCTGAGATGGCCCACACTCTGTCTGTGGAATGTGTTTCTCTCTAAATAAATCCACTTCTAGAAAAAAAAAAAAAGTCATATGTTGAAACCTAATCCCCAATGTGATGGTATTTGGAGGTGGAAACTTTGGAAGGTGATTAGGTCATGAGGGTGAAGCCCTCATGAATGGGATCAGTGTCCTTATTAAAGAGATCCCAGAGAGTTCCCTCACTCCTTCCACCATGAAAGGACACAGCACCTATGAGCCAGGAAGTGAGCTCTCACTAGACATCAAATCTGCCAGTGCCTTGATCTTGGACTTAGCCTCCAGACTGTGAGGCAAAAATGCTTGTTGTTTCAGCCACCCAGTCTAAGGTATTTTTATTATAGCAACCTGAATGGACTAAGACAATTTTGTATAGCAAGATTATTACCGGGGCTTCCCTGGTGGCGCAGTGGTTGAGAGTCTGCCTGCCGATGCAGGGGACACGGGTTTGTGCCCCGGTCCGGGAAGATCCCACATGCTGCGGAGCGGCTGGGCCCGTGAGCCATGGCCGCTGAGCCTGCGTGTCCGGAGCCTGTGCTCCGCAACGGGAGAGGCCACAACAGTGAGAGGCCCGCATACCGCAAAAAAAAAAAAAAAAAAAAAGAAAAAAAAGATTATTACCATGTTCCTGCAGGTATCCCAAAGAGGCAAGGGCAGACTAATCTAAACTGTATGCAGTGATTAAGTCATTTTTCTGGTCCCTATTTGTGAACTGATCATTCTAGACACAGAAAGAGCCAAAACACAAGTTTATGACTGTAAACAGGAGAGGTAGTATATCAAAGAGGACTGGGACTGGCAGTTAGGTGGGCCTTGGTCCAAATCTGTGCTTCTTACATATATTATATTATATATAATTCTTATATATATTATATCATATATAATTCTTATATAATTACCAAAGTCACAATCTCTCTCTGAGCCTCAGTTTCCTCATCTTTCAAATGGAGTTACAATATGTATCTCTTAAGGTTGCTTTGCCATTAGTGAGATAACACAGGTAAACTTCCTGGCTCACGGTAGGCTCTTAATAAACAGAAGTAATGATTATTTTAAAGCTAAGTAAGCTGTGGCTAAGTTCTACACTTTTGACCCACAACTAAATGCAATATATTATAATTTCTATTACATATTCATTCAATAAATGCTTATTGGGCACCTACTATGTGCCAACTGGGAGCGCATGCTAAGCAAGATGGTCACTGTGCTGCCGTGGGCCTTAACGTCCCCTGGGGCAGAAAGACAAACAGGCAGTGAGAGTACAATGTGAAAAGGGCTCTGACACAGGAGGACCCCTCTCCACACAGCCCAGACTCCTGGGCAACACACAGAACATAGCCAGTTGTTCTGAGAAAGAAATGAGTCAGGGTCCACTTCAAAGATCCCTGGAGGTAGGCAGGTTATAAAAAATAAATGACACACACATACATGGTGAGTGGGTCCCAGCAGTGACTAAGACCTGGTCTCACTTACAGAGTGGCTCTGTCTTTTCTCCAGAGTTTGTTGACTACAAATGAGATTTATCAGCAAACTATTCATTAAAACAATCACATAACCTGAGGGCCTCAGTATGTCATATGAAGGGATTTTACCTGTAGTAATTTTTAGACCGTGGTTCTCAGGACATTTGTGATGTCTGGGGACATTTCTGAATGTCATAACTAAGTGGGGGAGGGAGTATATTACTGGTGTTTGGTGAGTAGAGGCCAGAGATGCTGCTAAACTCCTACAGTGCATGGGACAGCCCTTCACAACAAAGAATTATCCAGTCCCAATGTCAGTAGTTGATATTGAGAGACTCTGGTCCAGAGGAACTATTTGAAGAAATGGGAACTAAAGAAAAACTACTTAATTTTCCTAAAGCCACAGGACAATGGACTGTTTTGGCTTTTTGTACGTGAAAGAGTTATGTATCCTCACGGGGCCTCCTCATCTGAGAAATGAGAGTATTGGATTTGATCTTGTAGAAAGTCCTTTCCAGTTTGAAAGTTTATGAATCAAATACATTTATACGATTAGGATGCAATTAACGTGGGGCTATAAGATTGAGGGATGGTGGTCAGTCCAGATGCTAGTGTGTCTGCATTTCTTTACCTTCCAGACTTCCTGAAGTCAGGTGCATAGTCCATTCATCAAAAACGTATGGAATGGGGGCTTCCCTGGTGGAGCAGTGGTTAAGAATCCTCCTGCCCTTCCCTCGTGCTGCAGTGGTTAAGAATCCGCCTGCCAGTGCAGGAGATACGGGTTTGAGCCCTGGTCCGGGAAGATCCCACATGCCGTGGAGCAACTAAGCCCGTGTGCCACAACTACTGAGCCCGTGCTAGAGCCCGTGCTCCCAAAAAGACAAGCCACCACAATGAGAAGTCTGCGCTCAGCAACGAAGAGTAGCCCCCGCTCACCGCAACTAGAGGAAGCCCGCGCACAGCAATGAAGACCCAACACAGCCAAAAATAAATTAAAAAATTTTAATTACATTAAAAAAATGTATGGAACGAGGGATTTCCCTGGCGGTCCAGTGGTTAAGACTTTGCCTTCCAATGCAGGGGGTGAGGGTTCAATCCCTGGTCGATCCCACATGCCTCACGGCCAAAAAACTAAAACATAAACCAGAAGCAATATTGTAACAAATTCAATAAAGACTTTAAAAATGGTCCACATAAAAAAAATCTTTAAAAAATGTATGGAATGTGACTTCCCTCACGGTCCAGTGGTAAGACTCTGCGCTTCCACTACAAGGGGCATGAGTTCAATCCCTGGTCAGGGAACTAAGATCCCGCATGCCAGTGCGGTGCAGCCAAAAAATAAAAAATAAAAAATGTATGGAACACCTATGGGCAAGGTGCTGTGCTTGGGTGTTAGAGGGGTGCAAAGAGGAATCAGATACAGCTCTTGCCCTAGAGTTACCTACAATGTAGGAGTGGGAGAAAAGCAAGGATAACTAAAAGACCAAATCAAAGACCAAAATTAATTGAGTATATATGCATCAGACACTAGGGTAGACACTTGGCATACTTTTCTCATTAATCCTACTTCCCATTATTTATTATCTTTCAGGCAAGGAAACTGAGGCTCAGGCAGGATAAGCAGCTTGTCCACAGGCAGAGAGCGATGATTGGTGGGGCCCAGGAAAGGCCCTGGGCCTGTTTCCTCCAACACCTGAGCCTTTAAATATCTTCCTAGTAACTCTCATCTTCTCTTCCCTCGTACAGAACCTGACACCATCAGTGGAGAATCTAATACAAGGTATATAGCCCATCGCAGGGGACTTCAAAAGATAGTTCAGATTATTTTGTGATTCAGATTTTGATCTAAGTATCACTTGAAATAAGTGGAGTTTAGCTTGGAAATATTTTTATTGTGGGTTCCATTTATTATAACAGAGTTTCTGCAGTTGATAGAGCAAAGTTCCTTGCCAACAATTGTTCCTCAAGATCTGATGGTGGGAAAGAAAGTGGACTGACCTTTTAGGAGCAAATATGAATATCTCCAACCCATAAAAGCGTAACTTAGGCCAAAAGGTAGCTATCATAATAACTTCTACTTGCACTTTTAACATTTGTAAAGTGTGCATTGATTTGTTCAACAGATAATTATGGAGCACTTGACGTGTATAATAGTGTGCTAGGCACATTAGGGCACACAAAGGAATCGAGCCTGGAAAATGAAATATTAAAAGCTAAATAACAATATAAAGTAATGGTTCCCAGCTGGGGACAATTTTGTCCCCAGGGTTCATTTTGGGATGTCTGAAGACATGCTTTGGTTAGGGATACTCCTGCATGTTCTGAAATGATACTTTTGCAATTGGTTTTTTCGGTTGTCACAACCAGAGGGGTGCTAAGGGCATCTAGTGGGTAGGGACCAGGGATGCTGCTGAAATCCTAAAATGCACAGGCTAACCCCTTACAACAAAAAATTATCCAGCTCAAAATGTCAGTAGCACTGAGGTTGAGAATCCCCAATATAAAGCAATTACGTTCTCGTTGGTAATGCCAACTATGTTTATAGAAGTTGCAAGAAGAGACCCAACGCTATAGCTGGAGAAATCAGGGACAATTTCACAGAGGAAAAAGGACCTGCCTGGGTCTCTGAAGGAGTTAGGATTTAGGAAGGGAGGGGACCTAGAGGGGACATTCCGAGGAGGGAATATTGCATGGGCGAAAGTGCTGAGGTGAGGTGAACTAGGAGGTTTCTGGAACAGTGAGCAGACCATCCTGGATGGAGAATCATCTCCACTCCACAGCCTGTGGGTTGGGTCAGGCTGGTGGTGTCACATCTCCAGGTGACAGATGAGGAAACCAAAGCACAGAAAGCTTGAGAGCAGATCCTGTGATGGTCTCTGAGCTGGAGAAGAGGCCAGTCCTCCTGTTGCCCGGGCCCTGGGCTTTCTCCACCTTAGTCCCCCTCACCTGAGTCATGGTCCCACCCTGGACCGGTATCTGCCATGAGACGCATCATCCAAACAAAAGCTTCCTTCTGTCCTGAATCCAGCTGTCCTACTCTGGAAGAGCACTATTTCTTTATTTGAAAGGACACCCTGTAGAAATCTAAACATACACACACTCACACACTTCTAAAGCCAGAAATGGAGAGAAAGGCTGGTAGAAAATGGAATCACGTTCTAAAGAACACAAACTCAAAATTAATAGTCAGTCAACAGACTAGCTGGGGGAAGAGCAGCCACTTGCTCAATAGAAACAGAGCAGCTTCTGGCTGGCTGTGGTGTTGTCACATGGTCACCGTGCCCGGGAGAGCGGGCGCGGGGGAGCGGGCGGCAAGGAGCAGGGACAGGTAGGTCTTAGGTAGGTCTTCAGAGCAGATGAAATGGGGAGAAAATCTCACTTGGTGGAGCGAAAGGGAGAACCAGGAGTTTTCCACTCAGACACTCTGAGGAGACTAGACCAAGGTGCTGTGAGGGCAAAGGCCGATGCTGATCTGAGGAGGGAGGGTCCAGGGTCCTGGGGAACCATCACAAACCCCCCTTCCCGAGTCTGTTCTGACCACCTGGAGTCTTTCCTCTCCAGTGTACATTTAGGGAAGAAAAGACCCGGAGGCAAAGCATCTGGGAACAGGGTCAGAAAGGGGTGAAAAGGAGAACAAAGGGCAGGTGTTCTAGGCTAGTTGAGATGATGCGGGGCCTGGGACTTGGGGAAAGCACCAAGTGGATTGCCAGGGGCAGCTGCAGGCTTCACAGAGTCAAGGAATCATTCACCTGTGCCCTAAACATTGAGGAGGAGGGGGGTGAGGTCAGAGGAGAAGGAGCACCCTGGAGATTAGATGAGAGGTCCTGCGGGAGGCAGAGCCCCAAACCTGGGTCTCACTCCCACGCCTGCTGGCCATCCACATCCAAGGATGGGGCCCATGGGAGGAAGCGGGACCCCAGTGCCGGCCTCATGACTCTTCTCCCTCACCCCTCCTTATCCCAGCCCTGGCCTCCAGGGCTTAAATAGATTGATAGCTTTGCCATGTGTCACCCAGTTATTGATTGCTTTTGCATCTCCAGTGAGGATGAGGTTCTGGTCATGCAGGGTTGGTGCATGGGTGAGCGTGGAGCGTGGATTGGGGTGGTGGGTGGAGATCGCTGGTCCAGGAAACATCTATGCCAAGACCACAGCAACTCCTTGTGCCCATGCCCACAGCATCCTCTGCACTGGATCCCCACGGAGATGCCTTTCCCCTCACCCCCAGGGGCACAGGTGGCACCAAAATCCTGTCTTTGAGAACAGTCTGTCCACCCTCCCACGCTTTTAGTTCCAACCATTTCCCAGCCTGGCTGCATAAGAAAAATGTAAGCAATGCGCAGACTGCACTTTTCTCCTGCCTGGGAGGCCCTGACTTTATCACAGCCACAACAAACCCCGGCCTTCACCCCAACCCACCCCTGCCTCTTGCCCGAGGCTTGAGCAGAGGGATGCAGGGCACTGGTGGGGCCAGTTTGGGCCCAGGGTGTCAGGGCAGGCCCCCCACCCTGGTCACTGCATGGTGTGGCCTGCGGAGTGGCTACTGTGGGTGCTTCTCAGTCCCCAGGGTGCCCCGAGGGAACTGAAGGCGGGAAGGGGATGATGTGCCCATCCAGGGAGGGAGGGTCATTGGGCATCAACTTTCCCAAGTTTGGAAAGAGCTCCCCTCCCTCCCTGCCTGCCAGCCCCTGCCTCTTGCCTCCTGCCAGGTCACAGTGGGCAGTGGGACAGAGGGCAGTGGAGAGAGGTGAATGGGGCCTCCGCCTCCTCCTTGGACTGAAGGCCTGGATGTTGGGAGGGGGGGAGACAAGGGGGAGGGCCCAGTCACAGGAGTGGTAGCCCCATGCCCACCTCACCTCCCCAAGCCTCCCTCCACCCCCAGGCATAGCCTCCCACTTGCCTAATCCGTCCACGGGTACCACTGGGAGTGTCACCTCCCCACCCTGCTCCCAGGCCTTGAGACCCTGCTGGCTCCCACAGGCTGTACTCCCTCCTGCCCCACCCACCCACTCTGTAACACTATGAGGGGGATGCTTGGAGAGGAATCATCTTCTCTGCTCTTTCCACCCCTGCCCCCAAGTCCTCCAGCTCCGACCCCAACTCCGTCCTCAGGGTGAGGGCTGCCCAGGCTCCCTGCTGGAGACTTGGGCCTCTTGGCAAATCCCCAGGGCCCCTTGCAGGCTTCAGCCTCACCTGGTTACCTGCAGGCAGGCCCTGTACCCACAGCACTGGCTTCCCCTCCCTTAGGTGCAGCTGGACCTCAGCCCAGAGCCGCTGGGGAGGCTAAGGCACCAAAGTACCCAAAAGGGCAGCTTGGGGGTGAGGTGGGGAGGCAACAGTTCTCCCCCTCAAAGGTACAGAGGTGGGCCTGAGGACCCCAAGCCAGGGTGAGATCGTGCTGGGATGCCCTAGGCTCCTTCTCCCTCCGTACACTGAAGAAAGGAAAAAAGGCCGTTATATCTGCAGTCCTAAAATGCTGGGAGATACTGCCCTGTTTAGCTTCCAGCTAATGAAAAGAACTCTCCCAAGACTGAGAGCATATTTAGGAAGTGGTTCGGAAAGCTTACATCACCACTGACCTGCAGCCTAGAAACCTGAGCCAGCTGGGGGAGGGACCCTGGAGCGGGGTGTCTGTGACAAGACCACCGAGCTCACTGGCAGTTCTGCCATTGCCGCCCTGGCACGGGGCTGGCATGGGGAGTGAGTTCCTGGCACCTGGCTCCAGCCCTGGGCAGCGTGCCCCTAACATCGGGAGCAGGTGGGAGCTGCTGCGGCCATGCTGAACCGGGGCCTCTCTGCACGTGTGTGTCCACCTCCCGGCCAATCACACCTTAGCTTCTGCTTCCGGTAATTCATCATTTGTTTTTCTGAAGCTTGATTGTCATTGTGACGGAAGATATTAAACAAAAGGTGAGGTAACTAATGAAGTAAGTTACTTGAAAGAGCTTTAACAAATGTCAAGAGCTGCACATGCATGTTATTTATTCTTAGTGCTTCCAACCATCAAGGAGTGTCATAAGTCCTTGCCAGACTCAGAGGGATCTGAGAGTTCATCTAATCCAACTCTTTGATTTTGCAGATGAAAAACATGAGGCTCAGTGAAGTGGTCTTCCCAACACCACATGGAGGGGTTCAGCCAGATCTAGTGTCCTGGCAGGAGCTAACTGTCCACTGAGCGTCCAACACTATGCTATACTCTACTTATATTAAATCATTCCACACGACAAACTATCAGGTAGAAATATTAATTTTATAGATGAGGAAACTGGCTGAGGAAGGGTTTTTTTAAAATAAATTTATTTATTTTATTTATTTATTTTTGGCTGCTTTGGGTCTTCATTGCTGCGTGCAGGCTTTTCTCTAGTTGCGGTGAGCGGGGACTACTCTTCGCTGCGGTGCACAGGCTTCTCATCGTGGTGGCTTCTCTTGTTGCGGAACACGGGCTCTAGGTGCTCAGGCTTCATTAGTTGTGGCACACGGGCTTAGTTGCTCCATGGCATGTGGGGTCTTCCCGGACCAGGGATTGAACCCGTGTTGCCTGCATTGGCAGGCAGATTCTAAACCACTGCACCACCAGGGAAGCCCCCGCATTACTTTATGCTGCCCCTTTGTAGCCAGCTGTACCCCTGCCACCCCTGGTCCGTGGCAGCCCCTAATCTGTTTTCTGTTTCTATAACTTTGCTTTTTCCAGAGTGTCCTATAAGTGGAATCATACGATATGTAGCCCTTCAAGTCTGACCTTTTTCACTTAGCATAATGCAGTTGAGATTCATCCAGACTGTTGCCTATATCAGTAGTTCCTTCAACCACAGGTTGTTAATCCACTTATCATCTGAAGGACGTTTGGCAGTTATGAATAAAACCTCTAAAAACATTCACGGGCAGTCGGCCTTCTGTATCCACAGTATTCAACCAACGGTAGATAGCTTGGTTGGAAAAAAAAAAACCTCCAGAAGGTTCCCAAAAGCAAAACTTGAATTTGCCATGTGGAGTCTATTTACATGGCATTTACATTGTATCTATAACTATTTACATTGTATTCCGTAACATAAGTAATCTAGAGATGATTTAAAGTATATGGGAGGATGTGCTTTAGGATACATGTAAATATTATGCCATTTTACATAAGGGATTTGAACATCTGCGGATTTTGGTATCTGCTGAGGGTCCTGGAACCAATCCCCTGAGGATACTGAGGGACAAAGGTTACAGGTTTTTATGTAAACATAAGGTTTCATATCTCTTGGGCAAATAGGAGTGGGATACACAGCGAGTGTTGTTTAATTTTATAAGAAACTGCTAAACTATTTTCCAAAGTAGCCATACCATTTTGCATCCCCAGTTCTAGTTGCTCTGTATCCTTGCCAATATTTGGTATGGTCAGGGGTTTTTGCTTGCTTGCTTTTTTTGCCATTCTAATAAGTATGTATGAAGAGGGTTTTAAAATTTGCTTAAAATCGTATGTATAGTGAGTGGCAGGGCTGATATTTAATTGTAATCTCTCTGTCTCCAAAATCCATTCCCCTTCCTCTATGCATACTGCTCCTTAAATAATCCAGTTCCTCTACCTTGACTCAGAGCAAGTAGCTGGTAAACCCACTCTGCCAGTCAGAATAGCCCAGGTCACACTGCAGTAAGAACAACAACAAAACCCAAACTCCAGTGACTTCAGATAACAAAGGTTTCTTTCTCATTTATTCTGCATGTCCTCTGTGGGTCAGATGGGACCTCTACTCAATGCTCTCCTCACTGTAAACTCAGGCTGATGGAGCAGCCACTAGCTGGAGCTTTACCACTTGCTCTGCAGAGGGGAAGAGAGCTCGGAAGGGCTCACAGAGACGATTAAAGGCTTCAGTCTGCAAGTGATACCATCACTTCCACTTCCACCAGATTGGCCATAGCTAGTCTATGGCCACCCTTAATCACTAGGGACCAGGGACCAGGCAATGCTATCCTAGCATGTGGCCAGAAGGCAGAGAAGAGGAAAAATTTGGTGAACAGCTTTAATACCTACTATATGTATTGTAGATAATTGTTGATCATTCAGAAGATGCAAGGTAACGCTAAATGAAAAGGGGTTCATATAAAGCATCGCATTATTCTAAAGGTTAGTCTTATCCAAGATTTTCAACATGCTTTTCACAGTTGCCTCAGAAAGTCTTGGCTGGGTGCAGAGGCACTGCCACTACACAGGCAGGCCCTTCCGCTAATATTTTCCCTGGATTCAGGAAGAGCCCACATGGCTTATAAACATAGTTTCCATTAAGGCCCAGCAATGGACTGAAAATCCAACCTTTCAGCCCCTTACTTTGTTTCTCAGATTCATATTGTTATTCCAGCCACTCCCTAATTCCCCTTGATTTGTGACTATGGGCAAGGCCCTTCATTCTGAGAGTAGCTGCCAGGTACCCTCTGAGCCTCAGGGTCATAAAGCTATAGGGCAGCTCAGGTGGGCTAGAGAAGGGAGCTGTGGAGAAGGATACCTCCTCTACATGGTCCTGCCTAAGTCGTTGGACTAGACCTCAGACAGTCTCCAAGCCAAAGCTACCGGGATTAGAACAGCTGAGTATGAGTACTAGAACAGCTCACGTGAATTACGGTGAGCTGGGCAGACAGAAGGCCTCCCTCATTCCCCCCACATCAGCTGTGCGCCCATGAGCAGAAATTCTCTGAGTTGTTTCTTCATCTGGAAAATGAGGAAGATCATGACCTCTGTTAACATGCTATGAGGAATAGTCTGTAAATGAAGCATCTGGCACATAGTACTTGCTTAATAAAGGGTAGCTATTATCACCATGATACTTAGAGCTAAATAGAAGCTCTGTGCATTTTTCAGTCAGACTCTGCAGTGAGTGAGTTCTAGGGGCCTGGGACTTGATTTCCCTTGACCTTGGGGTATGCTTAGAGTGAAAGGATGGAGTATTATTGTTAATTGGTTAAAACTAGTGCTTTGTCTCCTAACTATTGAAATAACTATTTCACTGTTATTGTTTTCATTACATGTGCACACCTAATTTGCATGGCTGATATATAAGCCCAGTATGAACAGAGATGTAATTAGCAAAAGTCCAAATGGTGATTAAAAAGAAATCTAGAGAAACTTTTTCTAAGATCTACTGCCAAAGAGCCTTAAGCAAGTAAAAATTAGCTTTCATGTCTTTTACAGTTTTTACATTGCTGTTCAGGTTTTAATTTTCGAGTTTGTAATTATTGAAACTTTATGTATTATGGTATAGTGGCTAATAAAAATAAATAAAATCTGTGAACATTCACTTCAACTTTTTCAAAACGAAATGGGTCTGTCTGATGGTTATACTCAAACCCGTCTGGGGCTGAGACAAGGCTGCCCCCTTCTGGAATTTTCCAATACTGTAATGATTCCTTAAAGAGGCAGGCTGTGGGCCTTCCACCCCAGCTGAGAAGGGGCCCATGTGTTTCCATCATTTCAGCTGTGGGTCTAAAGGTCTCCCCATGCTGCACAGAACAGCAGACACAGTGGCTCTCAAGTTTCCTGGGGTTTTGTTACTCGTTGAAGAAAGCGATCACATTTTCTATTTCCCCACGATACATTGGTATAGTGCTGTACAGTTTAAACAGCAGTTTCACGCACTTTACTTCACACGTCATAACCCTGTGAATTAAGACTGGACAAAAGTTTTTGTCATTTTACATAGAAGAACAGAGGTTAAGAGACAGTAAGTGATTTGCCTAAGACCACACCTCCCCTAAATGGGAAAAAGTTCTAGAATCCAGGACTTTGGTTACCTAGGTTTGTGTTCTTTCTGCCTAACCATAATAAAAATATCACTTTTATTTTTAAAAGTCTATTTACGATGTGACAGGTCAGTGATTCTCAGCTTTGGCTGAACATTAAAATCCCCCGGGCTACTTTAAAAAGTAATTCCCATGCCTGGGCACCACCCCAACCAAATACATCAGACTCTGTGGGTAGGGTTCCAGGCATCCATGAGTTTCATTAACTCTCCCAGGTGACTCCAATGTAGAGTGTCACGTGCCATTGTGTAGGTACTTTATAAGCACCTCATTTAAACCTCATTACAATCCCATCAGCTAGGTACTGTTACCCACATTACAGGTGAGGAAACCAAGGCACAGAAAGGATAAGTCAATTGCCCAACTCACCTTGGATAGTCCCTATTACCACAATTCCCAAACTGTGTGCTCCAAGTTGGCACAGTGAGGTTCCACAGGATATTTGAAAAATTTCAGGGACAAATTACTCGTCATCTGTCAGGCATCATGTGCACTACTAGCTTAAGGCAACTCGCCGCTTCTACAGTAGATGGCGCTACATGCCTTCCAATGACGTCACTTTTTTTTTGCAAAGCTGGATTTTTCAACATGAAATCAGTGTGGAACAGGAAATGAGTCTGGTGGTGTTCACTCTGATTCCAAAGTTAGAGAAGCAAGGCAATGCCCAAGAGTCATAGATACCCCATTAGTAACTGTTGTAATTTAAGAATGAATTAAAATCTTTTCTCTTTCAACTTTTGTGTCATTTTTTCAAATGGCTATGCTGTTAGGACAAAAATATTTATTAAGTTGTTCGGACCTGACTACTTAATAAAGGGAAATTTGTGGCATTTGGGAAAAAAGGCACTGACACACCAAGGGCATCCACTCTAATATCAAAGTCACACAGTGAAGACACAGAGGGAGCATTTGAATTTGGTCAGTCTGAACTGACCCAGAGCCTGAACACTTAACCTCTCCTCTTTTTAAAAAAAATATTTATTTATTTGGTTTCCCCTAGTCTTAGTTGTGGCATGTGGGCTCCTTAGTTGTTGCATGCTAACTCTTAGTTGTGGCATGCATGTGGGATCTAGTTCCTTTGACCAGGGATTGAACCCAGGCCCCCTGCATTGGGAGCGTGGAGCCTTAACCACTGCACCACCAGGGAAGTCCATAACCTCTCCTCTTAACTGGGCTCAGTCAGTGCTTTACTTCTGTGTCCTGGCCTAGATGCCAAACCTTAAACACTGAGTTAGGAGTCAGCCTGGAAATGGTAGAACAGACATAAATTGAACATTACTATCAGGACCACAAATTATTACCATGTCCTTTGGCAAGTTACAGAATGTCCTGAGCCTCAGTTTCCTCATCTGTAAAATGGGGATAGCAACATCTACACCACAGAGTTGTTGTGAGGATTAAACAAGATAAAAATCATAAAGCATCTGGTATAGAACAGGTACTCAATAAATGTTCTTTCCCTTTCTTCCCTCCTCACTTCCATGACAGACCTGGAGGCAGAGGGACACACCAGTGTCCACAGAGGTGTGAAACACACACATGTAATCTAACCATCTGCCTGTGCCCAGTCGTCAACCTCAAGCACATTGTATATACACACATATATACCTATAATCACAGCACCTTGGCGATTAAATCGGCACAAAATAAACTGACAGAATAATGAAGTAAATAAAGTTCTTGAACTCACTCCCCTTTCTCCACATGGCCTCCATGGATAGCTACTGCTATGGAGAGATCCTCTGCCAGCCCCACGGTATCATGCAGACTCAGTTAGATCCATGCCACCCCGCCTCTCCAGTTGCCCAGTATATCACTGTACATGACGCGGGACCAAAGGGCTGCTCAGGACCTAAAAACATCTTCCATTTCATCTCAACACACACACCCGCCGCCATTGGTTCTTAGCAGCGTCAGCCCCAGAACAGGTGACCACCTTCCCAACATGTTACTCACAGGAGGAAACCCCTACAACCAGTCAAGGTACCTGAGCTTTCACCTTTAGATATTATTTCTTTGGGCTTGAAGGCTTTTTATAAAATAGAACTCTCTCTGTAAGAGGTAAATCTTATGTCTCACCTGGCAGGTGGTTAAACTTCAGGTCAGCTTCTGGGGAGGAAGTGAAAGAAGAATCAGTGTCCCAAACACAGTCATCTCATAAATATCTAGTGAGCATCTACTACTATGTGGTAGGCACAGGGGCATGGGCATGAACAAAGTTCAGTCACTGCCCTCAAGGCTCATGGTCTAAAGGACACAAACTAGGAAACAGGTAACTACATATCCCATGTGATATACGCTAATACAGGAAGGAAGTATAGGCATATGGGGGCACATAAGAGGGACAGAATCCAGACTTAGAGAATCAGCAAAGACTCCCTGGAAGAAGTGAGATCTAGACTGAAACTTAAAGGATGAAAAGGAGTTAGCCAAGTGAAAAAGGTGGGGAGCATTCCAGGTAGAGAAAGCAGGATTACACAGGATAAGGTCCAGGGATAGAAAAGCGTAGTGGGAATTAGGTGCCTACAACTGTGCAAAGGGTTGGGACATGGTTATGACCTGCTTTTGAGTCTTTTCAAGTCCAAACTCAGGCAAAATTTTCATGTAACAACTATTTACTGAACTCCCACCACGTGCAAAGAGTCTCCGCTGATGTGGGGAGGGTGTGTGTATGTGAGGAAACCTACATACCACGACAGTAGGAGCCCCACATTAACCTTCCCTATCTTGCCACATCTGGACACCACCTCCTTAAGACTCTCATAATCCCAGGCTGGCATCCTACGTTGATGGCAGGCCTGGTTTGAGTCTTGGTTCTCATGTGTCCTAGCTATGGACATGCTTTGCATTCTGGCAGCCCTGATGAGAGAGTTCCAGCCTCACACAGGGCTTGTATTTATTCACCCCTCAGCTTCCAGAGGCAGTGGGTCAAAAGTGAGGGGACAGGGCTTCCCTGGTGGTACAGCGGTTGAGAGTCTGCCTGCTGATGCAGGGGACACTGAGTTCGTGCCCCGGTCTGGGAAGATCCCACATGCCGCTGAGCGGCTGGGCCCGTGAGCCATGGCCGCTGAGCCTGCGCGTCCGGAGCCTGTGCTCTGCAACGGGAGAGGCCACAACAGTGAGAGGCCCGCGTACTGCAAAAAAAAAAAAAAAAAACAAAAGAAGTGAGGGGACAAGGCAAGGTGGCACTGCACCCATTCTGAGCTTGAGAGGCCTGGAGATATCTCATTGCTCCTATCAGAAACTTAAACACAGGGAAAGGTGGCAAAGGTGATATTTACAAAAGTAGCTGAGGGTTGGACGCCAGCATTCTGACCACAGCTGAGGAGAGGACTTGGCTTATTCTATTTAGACCTTTGGAGTTCCCAGGTTGTGCAAGGCAGAAGGTTGGGGTGTTGTCAGAACAGCCAATCTCAACATGCTTGCTAACTCATTTCCACGTGGTAGCTCCTGGCAGGATGTCCTGGGCCAGTCCTGATGTCCACCCCACCCTCGACTCCAAGTACCGAAAACACACACCTCACCACTTTTGTAAAACACCAAACTCACTATCTTTAAAAAAATATATATATAAGCAAAATCAGTCAGGATAGAAATGGTCCCCAAGGAGACAGTGCTTCTGAGAAGCCACTGAAGGCTTCAGGCCTGGCTGCTCAGTCCTTGACCTACTTGTAGCCAGGCAAGACCTATGCCCTTCCCAGCTTTTGGAAAGAGTCACTCTGGCCTTGCCTGCCGAGCCCAGCTTTGCTGATCTCATGGGTGCAGGTGGAGGCTTAGGAGGACCTTTCACCTCCTTCCTGCCCACTCATTTCCCTGCTGCAGCCAGGTCCCTACAGAGTGCAGGCAGACACCTGTCACACACAGCCTGACTCCTCTGATGTGTGTTGGAGAGGGGGAGGGGAGGATGGTGTGCTGGACAGGGGACAGGAGTTTGACAGGACTCTGCCACCCTACAGGGGTTTATGATTCTGGCCCACTCAGGTTTGGGGGGCTCCCTAGGGCACGCGTAGCTGTGTGGCCATCCTCAGGAAGGTGCAGCAGCTGCCTCACTGGGCTCTGGGACCATTGCCTGCTGGAGGCCCCTCCACGAGAAGGACAGTCTGTACCCAGAGGGGTCTCACAGACCCCTCTGCTAAGACCCAGAAGAGGGCAGACCCGGTGCCCCCAAGCCACCTCCGAGCCCTCCTACCCTGCCCCGCCCAGCGAGCAGGAATACTGGTTTCTGCGGTAGGTCGGTAGGTCGGTGAGGGCGGGACTCTCCCCGCCTCAACGTCTCTGTTCAGGGTAAAGGTGAGGACAGGTTCCTTCCCCTTAGGGCAGCCCAGAGCAGTTTCCGGCTGAGTCAGTTTCCGGGGGAGAGCGGCTCAGGCCAGCTCAGGGCTCGGCTCGCCAACAGGGATTTGCCGACTCCCCTCCTCCGGCGCTGGGCAGCCCCTGGCGCGCCCCTGGGTCCCCGCCGGTGGATGGGCGGATGGACAGACGGCCGCGGGGGAGCCCCGAGCACCAGCCTGCTAGAGGGGAGCCGGGAGCAGGTGGGCGAGTGCGGGGTCCTGGGCCCCTTGGATTGCTGGAAGCCGGCGCTGTCCAGCCAGAGAAGGGACTCCTTGACGCCAGCAAGTCTGGGCCCTGCTTAGATTTCCCTTCCCACCTGGGACAAACTTAGTATCCTCCAGGGGCTTGCGTTAAAGAGTGATATTTCCCCGATCAGGACTTTCCTAGTAAAGTAACTATTGTTGCTAAAAGGAAGAAGTTGTTGCCTCTGATGGCCCCTTCCACTCTCAAGAAGCACGAGGAAAAGATATCTAGACACCTGAGGCTTAAGTATGAAAGGGAGTGTAAGGAATAGTTAAGAGGATGGATTCTAGCATCCTGACCTGGGTTTGAGTACTGACTTTGCCATTTTTTGAGCCGTGTCACCCAAGGTGAGTTTCTGTTGTTTCTCAGGGGCCAGTTTTTTCATTTGCAAAATGTATAATAATTCTTACAGCACCTGTTTCTTAGGATTGCTGTGAGGATTAAATGAGACAAACGTGGAACACGCTTAACACGGTGCCTGGCACACAGTACCAACTCAGTACGTGGTTGTAAAACGTGCCTTTTATTGGACAGCACTTCATCCCAAAGAGTGGGGATTTCACACAAAAGGAAAATATATTTGAGCAGGCGGGTTTTGTATGGCCACCCAAATCACAGAGTAGACTACAGCATGTTTCCCACCAGCCACTTCAGTTTCCCTCCTGGATAAAATGTAAGTGAGCAGGACCCTATGGGGCCTTCCCGGAACGGGACTCCCCATCTTTCCCCCCACGTCCTCTGCCTGCCTTTCGTCTGTAGAAGAACTAGTCAAAGAATAAATTTAACCAGAGAGGTGAGAAAATGCAGAAAGAAAGAAAAACAGTCAAGCAAGACAAAGTCAAGGACCTTTAGTTCCTCCTCAAGGGCCATAGGTAATATTCTGAGCCAGATCCTTTGAGCTGTTTTGCAGATACTGAAACTTCTTCTTTGTGGAAGAAGTTAACTGTATGCCACACACAAGAACATAGACCCCAGACCGGTTGGAACCAGAAGGTTGAAGATATCCACTCCCACCAACCCATCAGAGGAATGTCCATGAGCAGATCACACATACCACAATCCCCCTCCCTCACACTGTCTTTAAAAACCTTTCCCTGAAAGCCTTCGGGGAGTTCAGGTCTTTTAAGCACTAGCGGCCCTGGATTCCTTGCTTGGTGCCCTGCAATAAACGCTGCATTTTCCTACACCAACAACCAGGGTCAGTAGATTGGCTTTACTGCACGCGGGCAAGCGAACCTAAGTATGGTTCGGTAACAAAAACAATCCTAATTAAAGGCATCTAGGAACTAGGAAGCTAGAGGGCTTCCTAAAACTCCTGAAATGACCAATCCTCCCATCTGCCACTCCCCACCCCTACCCACCCCCCTCCGCCCCACACAAGGTCTCAGCCCAGTCCCCCAGAGCCACAAGCCAAGAGGCAACGTAGATGTCTCCATGTTGGCTTCATACAATGTCTATTATTTGTTTTATTTTGCCACGCCGCTTGCGGGATCTGAGTTCCCCAACCAGGGATTGAAGCCGGGCCATGGCAGTGAAAGCCTGGAATCCTAACCACTAGGCCAACAGAGAACTTGATATTTGGTTTTTTAATCACAGAGTATAGATTCTTCCCCTCCCATTTGTCCTTGTAACTTACCATTGTCTAATCTAGAGTTGCTTTCTGGAGGCACGAAAAATCTCAGCTGAGTCTGAAAAAATAAATAAGAGTTCATCAGATAAAGAAAGAATAGGTCATTTCAAGTATTGAGACGAGCACAGGCAAGGCTCAGAGGCTTCCCAGGACATGTTCTGTGGAATAATATCCGGCTCTGTGTAAAGGAATCTAGGTCCCGGCTGAGGCACTACGGCATAATAGCTTAGCACGTGAACTCATGGGCTATACTGCCTGGGTTTGAATTCCAGCTCTATTACTTATTAGCAAGTTACTTAAGTTCTTTGTGCCTCATCTGTAAAATAGAATCATAGTAATAATACCCAGCTCCTATTGTTGTTGGGATGATTAAATAAGTTGATATATGGAAAGAACTTAGAACAGTGATGGTGCATAGTAGGTGTTTCATAAATGTTAGATGTTACTATTCCCAATTCATATGTAAGCTTTGGAGCAGCCCACCTTTTTCTTTCACCATTCAACCCAAGTACACCCTATACAAGAAACTCTTTGATTAATCTGAAATGCCTATCTGTTGCATACCACCCAAATGCACTTCATTTCTGGATATCAACATTTTAACAAACTCATTCCCTAACACTATCCTGGGGAATTGGTCACATCAATAGAGAAGGAAGTTTACTGCAGGAAATCAAGGAGCTTTCTTGTGACACAATGACTCAGTTATACATTCAACATTCTGTCAGCAAGTATTTATTGAGCACTTATTATGTGCCAGGCATCATGTTTCACATGCCTTCCCCTAGAGCCCCACACAGGAGAATTAGGTGGAGGGTGATTGATTTAAGAGTCTCAGAAAGATCAACCTTTGTCTCCAATCTTTCTCCTCCTGACTGCTTGAAAGATTTAGCACTGATTTCACTTCTTCAAACCCTTCTTAAGGGTGATGCATTCTGGTGGGTCAAAGTTCTAGGCTACCCAGAGAGGTCATACATTAGATATTTAATAGCAGTGAGAATTCCATTATCTGATTAACCCATTTTCTGGAGCAAATGGTTCCATAAAGGGCTTTGGTGGGGCTGTGAACACTGGAAATCATGTGTTTGTCAATTTGTGCATTTTTCCCTAGGAGTTCTATGTCAGAAAACATAAGAATTAGATAATAGGACAATCTTCCCAACACAAAACACCTAAAACATAGCAAAGATTCTTTTACATGCATAGCAGAGCTTGAAGAAAAAAAAGGAGGGGGGGGAATCTATAGGGGCAAAAGACAAACAAACATGCAAAGAACAAAACGTGTGCTGTTGTAGGTGTTGTCAGTGAAGCTGTGGCTGTCCTGAGGGTGCTGACCAATCCTGATAACCTGGAGTACAGCAGGGCCCTCAAGGCTATGCTTTCCAGGAAGGGTGGGCCAGGAGAAATCTGGCCACCAGCAAAGGGAGGGGTCAGTGATATGTGTTTGTCTCTACCTGCATTCTTGACCTGAATAAACAGTTTCCAGTGAGAATTTGCGATTCTGTGCTTCCGGTGAATTTGAGAGTAAAATGTATACTACGCGTGGTCTGGGAAGACACAAGAGGGAACATTAACAAAAATTGGAAATGGATTGGTGGTTCTTTGAAGGAGCTTTGTACAAAGCTTCTCTGGAGGAGTTCCCCCTCACCCCAGGCTACATAGGATTCCCACACAAAAAGTTTGGACAAGTAGAGCTCAAATTAAAAAAAAAAAAAAAAGGCTACGGAATTCCCTGGAGGTCCAGTGGTTAGGACTACGAGCTCAGGGTTCAATCCCTGATCCCTGGTTGGGGAACTAAGATCCCGCGCAAACTGCAAGGCGCAGCCAAAAAAAACCCAAAAACAATCTGAAAACACATAGAAAAAATCTCCATGAACAAATGTCAGCAGACCCAATAAATAGCTGCATAAGAGGCTTTCCAACTCTGATAATAGAATTATTAGGTACAGAGTAAAAAAAAAGAAACTTTGGGCCTCCCTGGTGGCGCAGTGGTTGAGAGTCCGCCTGCCGATGCAGGGGATACGGGTTCGTGCCCCGGTCTGGGAGGATCCCATATGCCGCGGAGCGGCTGGGCCCGTGAGCCATGGCTGCTGAGCCTGCGCATCCGGAGCCTGTGCTCCGCAACGGGAGAGGCCACAACAGTGAGAGGCCCGCATACCACAAAAAAAAAAAAAAAAAAGAAACTTTTTTTTAATGTTTAAAGAAAACTAAGAAGAAACTGAAAACATGAGAAAAGGACCATATGCTACCAAAAAAAGATGAAGAAGGTTTGAAAAACAAATCAAGTTGAACATCTAAAAATGAAAGCCATAATAGTCACAATTAAAAACTAAATGGGCAAGTTAAACAGAAGGTTTAGATAGAATGGAGGACAAAATTGGTGAACTAAAAAAAAAAAATCTAAAAAATTACACAGAATGTAGCAGGGAGAGAGAAATATGGAAAATATGAAGGAAAAATTAAGGGACATGATGATCAGAATGAGTAGGACTAATATTCATCGAATTGGCATTCTGTAAGGAGAAAATAGAATAAAAAGAGGCCAAGAGATAGTGGCTGAGGATTGTCCAGAAGCAATGAATGACATGAATCCTTACCTTCTATGATTAACGTAAGCTAAATGACAAAGGAATAATATACATATATATATTTTTTTTCACCGTGGTCTCCAGGGCCTTTATTCAGGAAGCTACAGAACACCTGCAGTCTGTTTGACAGACACTGTGCAGGGGGTTGCAACAGCTCAGTTTTCTCCAAAGGTGTAGTGGGGAGAGGGGTGCAGAAGGAAGGAGAACGCTCGGGGGAGTTCTCTCCTCCAGAAAAAGGCACTGGCGGGGGTGAGCACCCTGCTTCTTCCCAAGCAATGGCCTGGGTTATATACACACGGGGGTTGACCAGACGCAGAGAAACTCAAAGCTAAATACAGCTAACCATGGAAAGGGTCCCTGGCGCGTCGCCGGGGCGGGGAGGAAGGGCGGGGGTCACAAGGTTAGAAAAAAAATGTGCTCTCTGTTCACCCTTCAGAATTAGGAAATCAGCCTTATCCACACTAAAACTTTCCCCAGGGCTATTTTTAATATTTCAAAAACCCTAATATAGGACTTCCCTGGTGGCACAGTGGTTAAGAATCCGCCTGCCAATGCAGGCGACACGTGTTTGATCCCTGGTCCGGGAAGATCCCACATGCCACGGAGCAACTAAGCCTATGTGCCACAACTACTGAGCCTGGACTCTAGAGCCTGCAGGCCAAAACTACTGAGCCTGCGTGCCACAACTACTGAGCCTGTGTGCCACAACTACTGAAGCCCACATGCCTAGAGCCCGTGCTCTGCAACAAGAGAAGCCACCACAATAAGAAGCCCACACACTGCAACGAAGAGTAGCCCCCGCTCGCCGCAACTAGAGAAAGCCCGCACGCAGCAACAAAGACCCAACGCAGCCAAAAATAAATAAATAAAATAAATTTTTTAAAAAATTTTTTAAAAAGAAAAAAGAAAGTGCTTTGACAACTAACAGTCCTCTGCATATGTAAGGGATGATTACAATTCATTAATTTTCCAAACATGTATTGTTGTGCTCTTCAGTGGAACAAGTAATTTAAATTTCTGCCCTCAAAGAACTTATAATTCAAGATTTTACTTGATTTAAATTTACTTTTCTCAACAAGGCAGTGCAGGAAGGGATACGAGGCCATGTGTATAATTGAGGCTATCTGAGTTTGGTGTGGAAAACTCAAATCTCATTTGATCAAGTGTGGCAGTGGGAGTTGAATCCAGGTATTAGATGCCTGGGGGTAGAATGGGGCAGGGACCCTGTCTTGTTCATTGCTGCATCCCTAGCACCCATTACAGCCTCAGGCACATAACATAAGGATAATAATAACAAAATATAACTAACATCAGTTGAGCACATCAGTGCCAAACACTGTACCAAATGCTTTGTCTGCATAAATTTCATTTATTCTTCAAAACATGGGACTTCCCTGGCGGTCCAGTGCTTAAGACTCCGTACTCCCAACGCAGGGGGCACAGGTTCAATCCCTGATTGGGGAACTAAGTTCCCACATGCCACATAGTGGGGCCTAAAAAAAAGAAAAACAAAAAAAACAGTCTTACTGGAGTAGGCAGCATTAATCCCACTGAGAGAAAACTGAGCCTCAGAAAGAGTAAGCCTCAGAAAGACTAGTCACTGAGTAGTGGAGCTGAGTTTTAACTCAGGTCCAGTTTTCCTGGAGGCCACTGCTCTTAACTCTGAAACACCTACATGAGAAATCCAGTCCTGTTGTATCTCTTCGTGGAGGCACAGTGAGGACAGCAGGCTGGTGGAGCTTGGCAATGCTCACCTCCGAGATGCCCCACCAGCTCCCCCAGCTCCGATTCTACTGCCTCGAGCTACCAACTGTCATGTGTTGGATCCCCAAATGGACTTCCGTACAGAGGAAAGAAAGCACTCCTCACTGAGATTTAATAAATGGAAATCAATCAATAAGTACTTTTATGTCAATTTCGTGTGAGTTTTACTAATACTGAGTTATAATAACTAACTTTATATTTTAAGTTAATTTTCCAAAATTTTATTGATATGAGTGAGCTATATATAAATTTAAGTGATAAGCCTTAAAGAAAATCAGAGTTTTATCAACTAAAAGTATGCCTATACTATTAAACTTCTAGATCTATAAGTTGAATAACTGGGGTAGGAGAGAGGAAGAGTCCTAAAGGCAAGTAGTTTAGTCTCCAAAATGCATCACCCAATGCTTATTCGTAGTGACATTTAATAAATAGTTGTTGAATAAATGCATGTAAAAAGGAGGAAATAATCATAAACAAAATTAAAAGCAAATAGTTGGGGAAATATTTTCATAAATACAATAAGAAAGGGCTCAATATATGAAGAAGGGCTCAAATATATCAAGAACTTGGAAAATATATCAAGAACTTGGAAAACTGATACAAAAAATATGAAATCTTTAATAGAAAAATGCAAACACCAAATAAATGAAGAATGAACGAATGGTTGGCTTGGAGCTACCGGAGAGATGCCTCTCCTGGAAGTTAGCACCTTAATTTTTCAAGAGAGCATTGGGGACCATATGAGGACAAGTGGACTTCAGGAATGTGAGAAGAGGGAAGTAATCAGAAAATGCATGGAGTTTAGCAGGGGAGCTGGGTTAGACCTCTTTCAGACAAGCCAGAGAGAGCAGGAGAGGGATTGCTCTGGGGACTGACTGGGTGATCAGATGTTGCAAGTTGGAGAAAGCAGCCAGAAAAATCAGAGATATTTGGAAGCAGGAATGTGGCTTTACTGGGAAGGGGTTGGAGGGTGAGCTCATCCTCTGGGGACGAAATTCAACTCTAGCAGGTGGACAGCAGTCTTGGGGAGAGTGCTTGGGGAGGGGCAGGGCCAGCTCTGTCCTGCCCTGACAGGTCACAGGAGCCCAGCCTTGGGAGCAGGGTGAGTTGGAACCTGGGCTCTGATGATAGTAGCAACATGTCTGGCATGTGAAAATATCTTTTCCTTGTGAGAAATCAGGTGAAGCAATGTGACTCAGGGGCTTAGCAAGTGCAGGACTGGTTACTGAGCTTGCTTCCAGGCCCTAGTCTTGTCTCCAGATGCTGGAATGACTTTGACTTCATGCTCTTCCCATTAGGGGTCTGATAACTGAGAACTCACCCCCAGGAAATAAGGGTGACTTTCACAGTGCACACCCTTTGCGGGAAAGGGGCTGTTCAGGTGTGCTGGCCTCTGGAGCTTGGGGGACTTCCCTCCTTTCCTGGCTTGGAAGAAGTAAGGGAGCTTCAGGCAGCCCATGTCCACTATTTATCAGGTGATTCACTAATCCAACGAAAGAACCTCAACTTCCTGCAGTGATGAGCCCAGCACATAGTTTCAGGTACACATATCACCAATAGTCACATGCCCCTTGACTAAGTGACCTGCACAAGGAGGCTGTGAAAGCTACATGCCCACACACTCCGGGCATCAGGAGTCACACTGACAATGAGAACATCCACAGGCTTGGAGCCACTGACGGTGCCAAGGTTCCTAGTGTTCACATGCTTGCCCTGAAGCACACACACCCATCTTGGTGTGCACACTCTGAGCCCCCTGAGCTCTACATCCCGCTACACACCAAGCTCATTCTTTTGGGTAGGCCCCATTTTGAGCAAGTCCCAAAGCTGCTTGGTTCTTTTGCTGTGAAAGGAGATTCTCCACAACCCTCTACTCTTCTTTCTTCTTGACTTCTCCCTGTTTAGCAGAGAGAGAAGAGGCAGGGGACAGCTATGAATTCATTCCAGAAGGCTGAGAATGGGAGGCTGCCAGGACCTCATAAAAGCACTGAGTTATAGAATCTAACCAGCTGGAAGGAACATTACAGAACTCGGTCCATTTATTTTACTGGTGAGGACCCTGAGGCTGAAAGCAGAAAGAGACTGGCCCATTGCTCTGGGCTGGGAAGGGCTGAGCCTGAGTTTGGTGACGTGCGTGGGATGGGCAGAGAGAGTACAGGTTCAGTCTAGCTAAAGGGTTTGGTGAGCTCAGGGGGCTTAATGACCTTCAGTGCTTGCATGTGATAGGAGATTGATCAACAGATAACCACTGAGCAGCTGGTTTGCACAAGGCATAGACTAAGGATATAATACATCTTTAAGTCTTAAAATAACTCTTCCTCTCAAAGTGATTACAATCTAACAGTGGAGGGAAGTGAATAAGCAAAATGTTTGTGATAATTTTTAGGAACAGTACAAGAGGTTCTCTAGACAGAACATGCTTATCAATTGAGAGGCATAAACACTGAATGCTATGACATCAGGAAGCAATACTTGAATATGCAAAAGAACCACTGGTGGCGGTCTGGGGAGGTTTCCAGGGCCAAAGAAGAGAGCTGGGGGCCTAAGATACTGAGTAGTTTTAGTTGCCTTTCAGGATCCGTCAGGCCAGTGGGTTGGTGGGGGCAGGCTCAGGAGGGACCAAGCCATCCTGGTTGAGGGGAATGGAGGGGCAGATTCTGGCTGGACAGTGTTTCCCCACGGCAGCTTCTGCCCTTCTTGGCTGGGATAAGAGGCAGCAGGGCAGCCTGCATCTTCACTAGCCAACTTAGGACAGAGCCAAGGAGTTAGTCAGCTGGCAGCAGAAATGGCTGGGCAACTGTGTCTGGGGGAAAGGTGCCAGCCAGCCAAGAAGAGGAAGAATGCGCCCATGTGTGCACATATATGTCAATACAGGGCATGTGTGTGTAGCCATACCCAGAAGAGGGGGAAGTGTTATTGCAATTATGAATGAAAACAGCACAGAAATCAGGAGAACCCCATTGCCTCCCAAGTTCTCTATCCCAACTGCCAGCTCCCTGATAAGATGGCAGGACACCTGCCACCTCCTGTAGCTCCCGCAGCCACTTGCCAGGTGGCATGAAGCTCACTCCATGCCTGGCTTGGTCACAGCTGGCCTGGGCTCCCCTGCTCTCAGAGAGCTCACCTTGATCGCAAGACAAGAGGACAGGACGGGGAAAGACTTCGTCTTAACGCTTAATAATTTTATGATTCCATGAAGGAAGGAGAGAGCAGAGTGTCAACACACAGATTTATCCCAGACTCTTGGATGGACATAGTTTGGTAGATAGCACAGAAAGACAAAACACTTTTAAATACACGTTTTGAGTGAGTTTCCCCTTTGATGCTTATTGCCTACAGAAGAGAAGACTAGACCGTCCACAAGCTTTTACTGAGATGAGGAAACAGGGTTTCTTCACCCCAAATCCTCCTAAGCTTTTTCATTAACATTTTTTCAAAACATTCATTGATTTTTTTCTTATTATTATACAATATATGCTTATAGTCAAAAATGGGAAACGATAGGAAACTATGAAATGAATCCATAATCTACCATCCACCCACTTTAAGAACTTCCACAGGCCCTCAACATGCCTATCATATGATGCCCCCATCACATTAAAATACACCCACATCCCACATTGATGGTTATCGAGATGAGTTGAAATTGTCTAGTTGAGATAATGTCATATTTTGGAGACTTTTGATTAAATGTTTTTTCATTTTAATTTTGCCTTTTTAAAAATTTTGAAGCCAATATATTGTGTTTTCCACATCTGAAATACTTTTTTATTCTTTTTTTAAATTTTATTTTATTATTTTTTTATACAGCAGGTTCTTATTAGTTATCTATTTTATACATATTAGTGTATATATGTCAATCCAATCTCCCAATTCATCCCACCTCCACCACGCCCCCCACTCCCCCTGCTTTCCCCCCCTTGGTGTCCATACGTTTGTTCTCTACATCTGTGTCTCTATTTCTGCCCTTCAAACTGGTTCATCTGTACCATTTTTCTAGATTCCACATATATGCGTTAATATAAGATATTTGTTTTTCTCTTTCTGACTTACTTCACTCTGTATGACAGTCTCTAGGTGCATCAGCATCTCTGCAAATGACCCAATTTCGTTCCTTTTTATGGCTGAGTAATATTCCACTGTATAGATGTACCACATCTTCTTTATCCATTCATTTGTCGATGGGAATTCAGGTTGCTTGTATGACCCAGCTATTGTAAATAGTGCTGCAATGTATATTGGGTGCATGTGTCTTTTTGAATTATGGTTTTCTCTGGGTATATGCCCAGGAGTGGGATTGCTGGGTCATATGGTAATTCTATTTTTAGTTTTTTAAGGAATCTCCATACTGTTGTCCACAGTGGCTGTATCAATTTACATTCTCACCAAAGTGCAAGAAGGTTCCCTTTTCTCCACACCCTGTCCAGCATCTGTTATTTGTAGATTTTCTGATGATGCCCATTCTCACTGCTGTGAGGTGATACCTCGTTGTAGTGTTGATTTGCATTTCTCTAATAATTAGTGATGTTGAGCAGCTTTTCATGTTTCTCTTGGCCATCTGTATGTCTTCTTTGGAGAAATGTCTATTTACGTCTTCTGCCCATTTTTTCATTGGGTTGTTTGTTTTTTTAATATTGAGCTGCATGAGCTGTTTATATATTTTGGAGATTAATCATTTGTCTGTTGATTCGCTTGCAAATATTTTCCAACATTCTGAGGGTTGTCTTTTCGTCTTGTTTATAGTTTCCTTTGCTGTGCAAAAGCTTTGAAGTTTCATTAGGTCCCATTTGTTTATTTTTATTTCTACTTCTCTAGGAGGTGGGTCAAAAAGGATCTTGCTGTGATTTATGTCATAGACTGTTCTGCCTATGTTCTCCTCTAAGAGTTTTATAGTATCTGGCCTTACATTTAGGTCTCTAATCCACTTTGAGTTTATTTTTGTGTATGGTGTTAGAGAGTGTTCTAATTTCATTCTTTTACATGTAGCTGTCCAGTTTTCCCAGCACCACTTATTGAAGAGACTGTCTTTTCTCCATTGTATATTCTTGCCTCCTTTGTCATAGATTAGTTGACCATAGGTGCATGGGTTTATCTCTGGGCTTTCTATCCTGTTCCATTGATCTATATTTCTGTTTTTGTGCCAGTACCATATTGTCTTGATTACTGTAGCTTTGTAGTGTAGTCTGAAGTCAAGGAGTCTGATTCCTCCAGCTCTGCTTTTTTCCCTCAAGATTGCTTTGGCTATTCAGGGTCTTTTATGTCTCCATATAAATTTTAAGATTTTTTGTTCTAGTTCTGTAAAAAATGCCACTGGTAATTTCATAGGGATTGCATTGAATCTGTAGATTGCTTTGGGTAGTACAGTCATTTTCACAATGTTGATCCTTCCAATCCAAGAACATGGTATGTCTCTCCATCTGTTTGTGTCATCTTTGATTTCTTTCATCAGTGTCTTATAGTTTTCTGAGTACAGGTCCTTTACCTACTTAGGTAGGTTTATTCCTAGGTATTTTATTTTTTGTTGCAGTGATGAGTGGGATTGTTTCCTTAATTTCTCTTTCTGATCTTTCATTGTTAGTGTATAGAAATGCCAGAGATTTCTTTGCATTAATTTTGTATCCTGCAATTTTACCAAATTCATTGATTAGATCTAGTAGTTTTCTGGTGGCATCTTTAGGATTCTCTACGTATAGTATCATGTCATCTGCAAACAGTGACAGTTTTACTTCTTCTTTTCCAATTTGTCTTCCTTTTATTTCCTTTTCTTCTCTGATTCCTGTGGCTAGGACTTCCAGAAGTATGTTGAATAATAGTGGCAAGAGTGGACATCCTTGTCTTGTTCCTGATCTTAGAGGATATGCTTTCAGCTTTTCACCATTGAGAATGATGTTTGCTGTGGGTTTGTCGTATATGGCCTTTACAATGTTGAGGTAGGTTCCCTCTATGCCCACTTTCTGGAGAGTTTTTATCATAAATGGGTGTTAAATTTTGTAAAAGGCTTTTTCTGCATCTATTGAGATGATCATATGGTTTTTATTCTTCAATTTGTTAATATGGTGTATCACATTGATTGATTTGCCTATATTGAAGAATCCTTGCATCCCTGGGATAAATCCCACTTGATCATGGTGTGTGATCCCTTTAATGTGTTGTTGGATTCTGTTTGCTAGTATTTTGTTGAGGATTTTTGCATCTATATTCATCAGGGATATTGGTCTGTAATTTTCTTTTTTTGTAGTATCTTTGTCTGGTTTTGGTATCAGGGTGATGGTGGCCTCGTAGAACGAGTTTGGGAGTGTTCTCTCCTCTGCAATTTTTTGGAAGAGTTTGAGAAGGATGGGTGTTAGCTCTTCTCTAAATGTTTGATAGAATTCACCTGTGAAGTCATCTGGTCCTGGACTTTTGTTTGTTGGAAGATTTTTAATCACAGTTTCAATTTCATTACTTGTGATTGGTCTGTTCATATTTTCTATTTCTTCCTGGTTCAGTCTTGGAAGATTATACCTTTCTAAGAATTTGTCCATTTCTTCAAGGTTGTCCATTTTATTGGCATAGAGTTGCTTGTAGTAGTCTCTTATGATGCTTTGTATTTCTGCAGTGTCCATTGTAACTTCTCTGTTTTCATTTCTAATTTTGTTGATTTGAGTCCTCTCCCTCTTTTCAGTTATTTATTTATTTATTTATTTATTGGCTGCATTGGATCTTCGCTGCTATGCGCAGGCTTTCTCTAGTTGTGGCGAGCGTGGTCTACTCCTTGTTGCGGTATGCAGGCTTCTCATTATGGTGGCTTCTCTTTGCTGTGGAGCACAGGCTCTAGGCACACGGGCTGCAGTAGTTGTGGCTCGCAGGCTCTAGAGCACAGGCTCAGTAGTTGTGGTGCACAGGCTTAGTTGCTCTGTGGTATGTGGGATCTTCCTGGACCAGGGATCGAACCCATGTCCCCTGCATTGGCAGGCAGATTCTTAACTGCTGCGCCACCAGGGAAGTCCCTAAAGTCTATTTTATCTGATATGAATATTGCTACTCCAGCTTTCCTTTGATTTTCATTTGCATGGAATATCTTTTTCCATCCCCTCACTTTCAGTCTGTGTCCCTACGTATGAAGTGGGTCTCTTGTAGACAGCATATATATGGGTCTTGTTTTTGTATTCATTCAGCAAGCCTGTGTCTTTTGGTAGGAGCATTTAATCCATTCACATTTAAGGTAATTATTGATATGTATGTTCCTATTACCATATTCTTAATTGTTTTGGGTTTGTTTTTGTAGGTCGTTTTCTTCTCTTGTGTTTCCCACTTAGAGAAGTTCCTTTAGCATTTGTTGTAGAGCTGGTTTGGTGGTGCTGAATTCTCTTAGCTTTCACTTATCTGTAAAGCTTTTGATTTCTCCATCAAATCTGAATGAGATCCTTGCCAGGTAGAGTAATCTTGGTTGTAGGTTCTTCCCTTTCATCACCTTAAATATATCGTGCCACTCCCTTCTGACTTGTAGAGTTTCTGCTGAGAAATCAGCTGTTAACCTTATGGGAGTTCCCTTGTATGTTATTTGTCGTTTTTCCCTTGTTGCTTTTAATAATTTTTCTTTGTCTTTAATTTTTGTCAATTTGATTACTATGTGTCTTGGCATATTTCTCCTTGGTTTTATCCTGCCTGGGACTCTCAGGGCTTCCTGGACTTGGGTGGCTATTTCCTTTCCCATGTTAGGGAAGTTTTCGACTATAATCTCTTCAAATATTTTCTCGGGTCCTTTCTCTTCTCCTTCTGGGACCCCTATAATGCGAATGTTTTTGCATTTAATGTTGTCCCAGAGGTCTCTTAGGCTGTCTTCATTTCTTTTCATTCTTTTTTCTTTATTCTCTTCCACAGCAGTGAATTCCACCATTCTGTCTTCCAGGTCACTTATCCATTCTTCTGCCTCAGTTATTCTGATGTTGATTCTTTCTAGTGTATTTTTCATTTCAATTATTGTATCGTTCATCTGTGTTTGTTTGTTCTTTAATTTTTCTAGTTCTTTTTTAAACATTTCTTGCATCTTCTCGATCTTTGCCTCCATTCTTTTTCTGAGGTCCTGGATCATCTTCACTATCATTATTCTGAATTCTTTTTCTGGAAGGTTGCCTATCTCCACTTCATTTAGTTGTTTTCCTGGGGTTTTATCATGTTCCTTTATCTGGTACATTGCTCTCTGCCTTTTCATTTTGTCTATCTTTCTGTGAATGTGGTTTTCATTCCACAGGCTGCAGGACTGTAGTTTTTCTTGCTTCTGCTGTCTGCCCTCTGGTAGATGAGGCTATCTTAGAGCTTGTGCAAGCTTCCTTGCACAAGGAAGGGAGGGACTGGTGGTGGGTAGAGCTGGGTGTTGCTCTGGTGGGCAGAGTTCAGTAAAACTTTAATCTGCTTGTTTGCTGATGGGTGGGGCTGAGTTCCCTCCCTGTTGGTTGTTTGGCTTGAGGCGATCTGACACTGGAGGCTACAGGCTCTTTGGTGGTGCTAATGGCAGACTCCAGGAGGGCTCAGGCCAAGGAGTACTTCTTCCAGGTTCTGCTGCCAGTGTCCTTGCCCCGCAGTGAGCCACAGCCACCCCCCAGCCTCTGCAGGAGGCCCTCCAACACTAGCTGGTAGGTCTGGTTCAGTCTCCAATGGGGTCACTGCTCCTTCCCCCGGGGTCCTGATGCACACACCACTTTGTGTGTTCCCTCCAAGAATGGAGTCTCTGTTTCCCCTAGTCCTGTCAAAGTCTTGCAATCAAATCCCACTAGCCTTCAAAGTCTGATTCTCTGGGAATTCCTCCTCCCGTTGCTGGACCCCCAGGTTGGGAAGCCTGACGTGGGGCTCAGAACCTTCACTCCAGTGGGTGGACTTCTGTGGTATAATTGTTCTCCAGTTTGTGAGTCACCCATCCAGTGGTTATGGCATTTGATTTTACTGTGATTGCACCCCTCCTACTGTCTCATTGTGGCTTCTCCTTTGTCTTTGGATGTGGGGTATCTTTTTTGGTGAGTTCCAGTGTCTTCCTGTCAATGATTGTTCAGCAGTTAGTTGTGATTCTGGTGCTCTCACAAGAGGGAGTAAGCTCACGTCCTTCTACTCCACCATCTTGAAGCAATTTTCACATCTGAAATATTTTTGAGAATTGTTGTAAAGTCTATAGGCCGCAGGCACTGTGCCTGTTGTGACTAATGGATACAAGGCCCTGTTTAGTGAAAAATACTGTTAATGTTAATATTTAAGAGTATATCCTATCAGTCTCTCAATATATATAAATTTTTCACTGTTAACTTATATGGCCCATATAGTTTTACTTATTTATTTATTTGTTTGTTTGTTTATTTTTTGGGTGGCATTGGGTCTTCATTGCTGTGTGCGGGCTTTCTCTAGCTGGGGCAAGCGGGGGCTACTCTACCTTGCAGTGTGAAGGCTTCTCACTGCAGTGGCTTCTCTTGTTGCGAAGCATGGGCTCTAGGTGTGCAGGCTTAAGTAGTTGTGGCACGTGGGCTCAGTAGTTGTGGTGCACGGGCTTAGCTGCTCCACAGTATGTGGGATCTTCCCAGACCAGGGATTGAACCAGCATCCCTGCATTGCCAGGCGGATTCTTAACCACTGCACCACCAAGGAAGTCCTATAGTTTTATTCATTTATTTATTTAATAAATTCTATTTATTATTTATTTATTTATTTATTTTTGGCTGCATTGGGTCTTCATCGCTGTGCGTGGGCTTTCTCTAGTTGTGGCAAGTGGGGGCTACTCTTCATTGCAGTGCGCGGGCTTCTCACTGTGGTGGCTTCTCTTGTTGCGGAGCATGGGCTCTAGGCATGTGGGCTTCAGTAGTTGTGGCTCACGGGCTCAGTAGTTGTGGCTCGTGGGCTCCAGAGTGCAGGCTCAGTAGTTGTATGCTTGGACTTAGTTGCTCCGTGGCATGTGGGATCTTCCCAGACCAGGGCTTGAACCCGTGTCCCCTGCATTGGCAGGTGGATTCTTAACCACTGCGCCACCAGGGAAGTCCTGTAGTTTTAAATACTGTTTTTCCTACTGTGAATGGTTCATCCAGCATTTCCCAAACGGAGATTGGGGACAGAGGTTTATTGTGCCTTCAGGACTCTCTCTATATATAACACACACACATACACACACACTATCCAGGCTGCAGCCTCTGAGTGCAGGTTCTGGAACCACAAATCTGTGAGGTAGAAAGACGTAGAGATAGCTCATTTCCCTTAGTCCTGCATTTCACAGAAGAGGAAATTGAGGCCTGGTGAAGTGACTTGCCCCAGGTCAGTGGGTAGTTAGTGCCAGAAGCAGACTCAGAATTGAGATCCCTGGCCTAGACAGGGGTGAAGAAGCCACTGTTTGCCTCGGGTACCCTCTGCCCATGTTTCAGGGCTGGCTCTCCCCTCCATGGGCACCCTGCTCCGGTGCTCTGCACTGCCATAGCCCTCCCATGCCCTCCCACTTCCCACAGCTCCCGGGGCTCTTGCCCTGATTTCCCCATCTAAACTCACTCGGCTGTTTTCCCCTTATTGCCTATGTGTCATGGTCACAATGCTGCATAAGCAATTAATTTACAAAATGTTAGTAAGTTAAAATTTTTCTTCTAATGGTATAAATATCAGTTGCATATGGGAGGAAATTTGAGGAAAAAAAAAAAAGAAGCCCATAACCATATCACCCAGAAATGATCACTGTTAAAATGTTGTTGCACAATAAATACAAATAAATAGAACCAATCATTGAGCAGCTGTTCTTTTTTTAAAAATGTCAAATATCTGATATACAAAAATTATTATGCATTCATTCAATAAATATTTATTGAACACCTACTATATGCCAGACACTGCTCTGGGTTTAGGTATATATTAACTGACAAAATAGCCCAAGTCCTTGCCCTCAAGGAGCTACCTTCTAGTGAGGAAAGATAGACAATTAAATAGGAAATATAAAATAGGTTTGGCGGTGTTGAGTAATATGAAGAACAAATGAAGCAGAGTCAGGGAGATGGAGAGGGTGAGGGGTGTTGCTTTGTGTAGGGTGATTAGGAAGCCCTCCTTGAGAGATGACATTTGACGGGGTCCAGAAGGGAGGGAGAGAGTGAGTCCATGCATTCAACAGATATACATCGAATGATGTTTTAGACACTGAGTATACAGCAGAAAATAAGAGACTTTCCACCCTGGGCCATGGTCCTTCTCTTTACTGCAAGACACCTGCTCTATTCTACCCAATGGCTTGAAGACTGAATTGTTCAGGAAAGGAAGGTTGAGGAAAAGCCATGCTTAACATTTTAATAAAGACTTCAAAGGTCTAAAATTAATCAATATCTACCTTCCTCTTATATAAGAAGACATGCTCAACTTTCTCTGCTCACCAGTTCTTTCTTAAACCTTTACCATTTTTTTTTTTTAGTTCATCTTGCTGGTTTTATTTTGCCAAAGTAATCATTATCATTAAAAATGGTTTTAGGGCTTCCCTGGTGGCACAGTGGTTGAGAGTCCGCCTGCTGATGTAGGGGACACGGGTTCGTGCCCCGGTCCGGGAAGATCCCACATGCTGCGGAGCAGCTGGGCCCGTGAGCCATGGCCACTGAGCCTGTGTGTCCAGAGCCTGTGCTCTGCAACGGGAGAGGCCACTACAGTGAGAGGCCCACATACCAAAAAAAAAAAAAAAAAAAAAAATGGTTTTAAGTAGTCATTATTTGTTTAGATTTATTCATATGTTTTCTAAATGACTACTCACATTTTCTTGCATCTGACTATTTCCTTCTAAGGTTCAGTTTTCTTCTTAGGTACATGCTTCAAAAGTTTCCCTAATAAGGGTCTATAGCGAATTCCCTGGTGGTCCAGTGGTTAGGACTCCGCGTTTTCCTGTGAAGGCGCGAACTAAAATCCCACAAGATGTGTGGCGGGCCCCAAATAAATAAATAAATAAATAAATTTTAAAGGCTCTATAATGGTTAATTCTGTTTTTGTTTGTCATCTGAAGATATCTTTTTAAATAATTTTATACAGTTTAAAAGTTACTTTCCGAGAATAGATACATGCATATGTATGGCTGAGTCCCTTTGCTGTGCACCTGAAACTATCACAACATTGTTAATAGGCTATACTCCAATATAAAATAAAAAGCTAAAAAAAAAGCTACTTTCCATTTACAGTTATTGCAAAATATTGGCTATATTCCCCGTATGATACAATACGTCCTTGAGCCTGTCTTACACCCAACAGTTTGTACCTCCCACTCCCTCACCCCTATACTGCACACACACCCCTGCCACTGGTAACCACTAGTTTGTTCTCTGTATCTGAGTCTGTGAAGATGTCTTTAATTTGTCCTTCGTTTTAAAGAATAACACCTATTATTCAGATATAATTCGCATGCCAAAATTCACCCTTTTAAAGTGTACAATTCAGCAGTTTACAGAGTTGTGCAACCATCACCATTGTCTAATTTTAGAACATTTTCATCATCCTCAAAAAGCTGTCACTCCCCATTCCCCTCTCCCTCCAGCCCCTGGCAACCACTAACCTACTTTCTGTGTCTATGGATTTGCCTATTCTGGACATTTCCTGTATATGGAATCATGCAATAAGTGTCCTTTTGTGTCTGACTTCTTCATGTAGCATAACATTTTCAAGGTTCCTCCATATTGTAGCATGTATTAATACTTCATTTTTATGGCTAAATAATATTCCATTGTACCATATTTTATTTACCCATTCATCAGTTGATGTACATTTGGGTTGCTTCCATTTTTTAACTATTATGAATAATGCTGCTATGAACACTTGTGTACAGGTTTTTGTGTAAACCCATGTCTTCAGTTCTCTTGGGTATATTCTTAGCAGTGGAATTGATGGCTCATACGGTAACTCTATGTTTAACTTTTTGAGGATCTGTCAAATTGTTTTCAGCAGCAGCTGCACCATTTTACATTCCCAAGAGCAATGTATAAGTGTCCCGTTTTCTCCACATCCTCATCAACACTTGTAATTTTATTTTCTGCCATCCTAGTGGGTAGGAGGTGGTATCTCATTTTGTACATCTTATCTTGTGAGTTTGTTTTTTTTTTTTTTTTTTTTTTTTTTTTTTTTTTTTTTTTTTTTTGCGGTACGCGGGCCTCTCACTGTTGTGGCCTCTCCCGCTGCGGAGCACAGGCTCCGGACGCGCAGGCCCAGCGGCCATGGCTCACGGGCCCAGCCGCTCCGCGGCACGTGGGATCCTCCCAGACCGGGGCACGAACCCGCGTCCCCTGCATCGGCAGGCGGACTCTCAACCACTGCGCCACCAGGGAAGCCCTGTGAGTTTGTTTTAACACAAACTGTAGCATACTCTACACCCACTATACACTTGCTTTATCCATTTAATTTTGTGGAAATCATGTTCATATGTGCAAAACTACTTATTCTTTTTTGCTGGCTTCATGGTAACCCATTGTATGAACATGCAATCCTGCTACTGGTCATAGACTTAACCAGTCCCCTACTGATAAGCTCGCTGTTCTATTTTTTTCCCCCAATCTTTTGTTATTACAAAAAGTGCTGCAATGGCTGCCTCATATTCTATTCTTCACATGCAGGAGTTGCCTGTAATGATCATTCCTAGAAGTGGAATTCTAGATTAAAGGGCATGTGCATTCTTTTATTTTTATAGGTATTGCCAAATTGATTTCCATAGAGAGTGTACCAATTTATACTCATCAGCAATGTGGGCACATGTTCTTTAAATGGACCCAGGATCATAAGATCAAATTTCTGAAGCTAATGTATTCCTAGTATGTACTCCTGTGTTAGCCAACTATTGAATCACTTCTTTTGAGGGGCTTGGGGATAAGGATACACCTCATATGGAGTTTTCCTTGGTTAGCAGTTCCCAAGGAGGAGGTAGACCCTGAAGCAGGTTTGTCTTGGAGCTCTATCCACCCTTTGGTGGAACAGTGGGGACTCCCTGAAGATGCTGGGCAAGAAAATCATTTGTTCATTTATTCCTTCTATCAACAAATATTTATTGAAAGCCTCCAACGTGGTGCTAGGTGCTAGGATGGAATGAAAACAAAATCAGACTAGATACTCCTTGAATTGACGTTTTCAGGTTCTTGAAGGGTAGCAGACATTAACACAACTAAGAGTAAGGTAACAAACAGTGAGTGAAATGTATATCATGCTACTGGAGCCTGTAGCAAGGGCCTGAGGGTCAGCAAAGTGTTTCCAGAGGAAACATGTTTGAATTGAGATATGAAGGATGAATAAAAGACTAGCTAGAGGGAAGTCTCTTTTTCTTTTGGTGGAAAAAGCATGGTTAACACATAAAGAAAGGAGGTAATAATACCTACCTCATAGGGTTGTTATGAAAATTAACTTAAATAATTTATGTGCTGTATTTAGCAAAATGCTTAGCATGTCTGTTACTTGGAGAATGCTTATTTTGTTTCCACTGTTCCATTCAGTCATGAGGAATATTAAAATTCTAGATCCCCAAGCAAAGCATTGCCACCCTAATTATGTTCTTACTTCATTTTTCTCAATCAGCCAGTTCTGTCTCTTCCTCCATTTTTGGGCTCCCAAGCACTGCAGTAAATCTAGAACAGTCCACCTTAGAAGCTAATAAGATGAATAACTACTACTTACCTTGCCCTAATCTACACTAAGAACTTTACATCCATTATTTAAGCTAATCTTCATAACAATCTTAGTAGATAAGAACTATTACTACTCCCATTTTATAAATGAAGAAACCGAGGCAAGAAGAGCCCAAGGACAATACTTAGCAAATTGCAGAGCAGGATTCAAACTCAAGTCTGACTAATTTCTAACCACTACCCTACCATGACTTGGGTTGCTAGTTATCTTTCTTAGGTCTTGTTTACCCAACCAGGTGACAAGCGTATTTTAGGATAAGAACCCACCTTTATACTTTTTAGTAAAGCAAGAGCTAATATTTATTAATCATCTACTATGTGACACATACTTTACATGCATGATTTCAAATCCTCACAACAACTCTGTTTTATATATTATTTCCCCCATTTTACAGATTAGGAGACTAAGGCTCAAAGGGATTAATTAACTTGGCCAAGTTGGTGGAGACAGGACAAGAATCTTGATATAGGCAGGCCCGATACCTACCCAGAGATGATGGTCAATAGTATTTGTAGTTGATAGACGGGAAAGCACTGGGCTATATTCACCCAAACTCTGGTTGTTTCCATCTGGCATGATGTTTAGACAATGGCAGTGAATATGGGGGAGGGACTTGTTGGAGAGGTGCCCATCTCTTCCTTTGAGTTATGTAAAAATAAAATTTTAGAGCTCCCAATAAGCAGAGCCCAGAGGGTTATTGTGGAAGTCCTGTTTTCACTCACTGAACATAGTCTACTGTGAGCAAAGTCCCTCACTGGGAGTTTTGCAGTAGAGGATACAGATAATTTTAACACATACACAATGTTTTCTATGTGCCAGGCACCATTCTCAGTGCTTTATGTCGATTAACTCATTTAATTTCCAGGTGAGGACTGTTATTATCCCATATAACAACTGAGGAAACTAAAGTACTTAAAGGTTAAAGGATTCGCCCAAGGCCCCTAACTAGCAAGGGTGGGGGACACCCGGTAAGGTGATTTCAGAGCTGGAGCCTCTCCTAAATAACTGTGCAAGAGGAGAGCCACTGAGTCCAGCGAAAAAAAAGACGAAACTCTAGTACAATGAAGAGCCAAAAGATTCCTTCGGGCTGAGTAGAAAAGTTAATTTCAAAGTGCCTGCCTGCCTGCCTGCCTGCACGTCTCCGTCTCTAACGTTCTCCCTTCCCGGCGGCCTTTCCAGCCCCTCCTCCTCTGACAGCAGATTGAGCCAGGAAAGTAGGTTAAAGGTCGCAGCCGGAATTTGGCTCTTTCCCGACTCGTTTGGTCCCTTTTCCGCAGAGCACGCGGAGCCCGCAGAGACGAGGGAGTTCCTGGATTGTCATTCGTCCAGTCCAGGCACGCGGAACCGACAGTCCTAGAGCTCAGTGGACCTGCTAGAGTCACCAGCCCCCGAGCTTTAGCCCTCTCCCCTCCTCCTCCCCAGGAGGAAGGCAATGAAACCACGACAGCCTTCCGCGTGGACGTTCCTCCCCAGAGGGTGGTGGTTAATATGGCTTCCCAGCACCCAAATCTGGGCATAAAGTTGGACTGTGACCTCCTAGCTCTTTGGTTCAATCGCAAAGCATCCTCAAACTTCATTTAGTGGCCACAGTTTTAGACGAGGAAACTGAGACTGCGTGCAAAGGGACTCACTCAGCCACATGCAATTAAGCGCAGACACCAGGGCCAGGTGAGTATTTCACATTTTCTTAATGTGACAAACTCATAGAAAACGGAATTTTTGCTGTAAAAAGGTCTCACCATTCCAGAGACATCAATGGCAAATTAAACCTCAGGACTTGGAGGCTGAGTGGGTGGCGTCTGGAATCCTGGTACCCCTAGGAAGTGAAACAAAGTCAGCTTTTCAGTCCCTGGAATGGAGAAAACTGGGAGCAGAGGGTAGGGTGGGGGTCTGAGGCCCTCTGACAATCTGTGCTTTGTTGAAATCTCCGGTGAAGAACCCATCCCCAGCCGCCCGGACTTCATCCCATGCAATATGCGGGCCCTTGGATTGGGGCGTCTCAGGTGTATTTTCCACCGACTTGGTATGAGGGAAAAATGAGCTTTCTGATTCCTTCAAAAGTTTCCTGCAGCAAGAAAAGGCAGTCGAAGTTAACCCACACGCCTAGTCCCATTGCCCACCTCAATGACTCAGAGCCGCAGGACGTGGGTTTCTCGAAACAGCCCAGATCACAAGCGCAAACAACCGCCCCGGACCCCAGACCGCCCTCGCCTAGGGGCGGGGCGGCGGTCTTGCGTGAGTCAGGGCTCCAGTGCGCGTGCGCGGGCTTTGGGCCGCACCGCGGCTATAAGTACGTGGTGTGCATCCTGTTCCGCGCTTTCCTGCGGGCTGAGCTTTTGTCTTCGGAGAGGCTTTTGGGTTGTCATCTCGCGCTGCTGGTTGGCCGACTTTCCTTCCGACTCCGCACTACCAGATATTACACCGAGCGGGCCACTCACGGCCCTTCCTCCTGGAGGTGAGCGACCCTGTGGGCTTCCCGGCTGCCCGCCCCCATCCCCTAGGCTGCTTGCGCCGCGCGCCGCCTGGCAATCCCCGCCTGGGACTACGCTGCCGGGAGCGTCCCCCATCGCTTCGCCGCCACCCGGGGCCCCACTCAGCCGCGCAGCCCTGCTTTCTCGCTAGCGTTGGGTTAGGCCCCCATGCCGTGCCCTCCCAGAGCACCCTTAGCCTCTCCTTACTGTCACAGCCCTTGGCCGGTTGTTGTAGTAACTGCCTGTTTTCTTGCCTGTCGCCCCTGGACAGTAAGGCCCGTGAGGGCCGGGTTCGTGTCTGCAGGGGCCCCCTCCTCCGGTGGCCGTAGTACCTTCCAAGGTGCCTCACACGTTGTGGGTATTCAAGGTGTGCTTGTTAAGTAGGTGAGCTTGATAGATCTGACTCCCTTAGAATTATTTTGACTTTCAAAAAGTTTATGGTTAACTCGAACCTGACTGAGGTGTGAGGGAGACTTCAAGGCAGGTTGCTTTTGCTTTCTCAAGGGCGTCTTCTTATATTCCCACCTCCGCCCACCCTCACCAAAACCTTACTTCAGGAAGGTTTCTGGTCCGTGGACTGTGGAACAGGGATTGTGCATACCCGACAGGAGAAGTAAAAGTTTTTTACTTTAAGGGAAGTAAAAGTTTTAAGGAATGCTCTTGAATTAGTCCAAGAGGCTAGACTAGTTCCCCAGCCATGGAGTTTACAGTGTAAATATACTTGGAGATTCTGCTGTGGTCCTTGTCCCCCTGGCTGGCTGAGCCTCCTGCTTAGCTCCAGGGTCAAGGTCAGAGGCACGCATATCCTAAAAGGCTGGAGATTAACCTCGCTCTCTTTCCTCAGGATCCAGAGGCCTTCCAGAAGCAGAAGGCAGCTCTACTGCTCTACAAAGGAGTGGGATACTTTAGGCCATGAAGCATATGTTGAACCTCTATCTCTTAGGTGTGGTGCTGACCATGCTCTCCATCTTCGTTAGACTGATGGAGTCCCTGGAGGGCTTACTGGAGAGCCCATCTCCTGGGAGTTCCTGGACCACCAGAGGTCAACTAGCCAACACAGAGTCCCCAAGGGCCTTCCAGACCATCCATCCAGAGGGGTGTGATAAGACCTCCCTCCACCAGCTGTAACCTTGGAACACTGGCCTAAATACATCCAGCTGTACCGGTTCCTGGGTAGGCAAGCTCAGCATCAGTGTTATCAGAGAACTAACTGTTACTAGGCCCTTGAAGGGCCTCTCCACCTGCATACTCGTTGCTCTGGAAAAAGCCTGTTTAATACACAGATAATGAGTGGGTCGCCTGTGGCTGTGGAATGGAGTGATCTCACTCTTCTCCCCAGTCCACCATATGCTTTGCTGTCTTTGGCAGCATGGCTCTGTCTTCTCTTAGATGGGGACTTGTGCTGCAACTTCAGCTGTTGGGAGATCGTGTTATTTTCAGCCCTACTTTCTAAGCATCTGCCAAGAGTTCCTTTGGGTTTGGGTGTCTTATAGTCGGTTTATTTGGTGTTCAGTTTCTCTTCCATGAGAGATCCTCTCTGTGCGGATACCAGTTGAAGAGGTGTGTGGATTGGCTATAGGAAGGGGGAAGGTGGAGTATTCTGTCCCGTTCTCATTGTTTTACATTTTTAAGTCACTCCTCCAATATAACGTGTACGTGTGTGTGTATTGGTCTGAAGAGGGCAGTGGGATGACAGCGCCTGCTCAGGACATGGGCATTTTGGCCACCGTGTGGCTTAAATAAATTTTTCTAATGAAATAAAGTTGAATGTATATTTCTACAATGTGTCTTGTTGACTTCTGCCCTTGAAATTAGTGGTAGGGAAGGGTCTTAATTCGCAGATCTGAGGTTTCACATCTTAAAACTTTGGAACAGGGCTTCCCTGGTGGTGCAGTGTTTGAGAGTCCGCCTGCCGATGCAGGGGACACGGGTTCGTGCCCCGGTCCGGGAAGATCCCACATGCCGTGGAGCAGCTGGGCCCATGAGCCATGGCCGCTGGGCCTGCGCGTCCGGAGCCTGTGCTCCGCAACGGGAGAGGCCACAACAGTGAGAGGCCTGCGTACTGCAAAAAAAAAAAAAAACCTTTGGAGCAGAAAAGTACATAAAACGCTTTGTTTAAAATATAAAGTAGGGATTTCCCTGGTGGTCCAGTGGTTAAGGCTCTGTGCTCCCAGTGCAGGGATCGTGGGTTCGATCCCTGGTTGGGGAACTAAGATCCCACATGCCGCATGGTGTGGCCAAAAAAACCAAAAAACCAAACCAAACAAAAAAAATATAAGGTAAATAAACCTCTGAACTTGGAGGCCGGCGTGCTTGGGTCTGCCCTATATTAACCAGTTTTCTGAGCCTAGGCCAAGGCCATTATAGTTCTCTCTTGACTCTGTCCATATCTAAAGAAAAAGAAAAATGATCATTTCTTCCAGCCCCTCACCTTCAGTCTCTGGAGAAAAGACTATCAGTCCAGTAGGCCATGGCTTTTTTGTCTACGTTCTTATCCACCAGACTCAGTTACGATTGTTCTCCAGGTCAGCTGGTGACATGTCTGGACCTCACAGATGATTGTTTCTGCTATCCCAGACCTAGCAACTTGGCCTTTCCATAAAAATGGAGGTCTTTTTTTTTTTTTCCTTCAATTCACCCCTCCTCCATCCCCACCCCATGTTGAAGCACATTCCCTCCTCTGCCTATGGTAATTTACACACTCGTGTTGGTGTACACATCATTTTGTTTACAGTGAGTTTGATTTACTTTTGCCAAAGGGTAAGAATGGTGCATGGTGTCCTCTGCTAAGTCAGTTTTACTTCCTGAGTGTTCTTAAACTTAAGTGCCACTACCCAAGAAACCAGTGGTTTGGGCATCGCTTTTATTTATTGCACTGTGGTAGTCAGAGCTGTTTACAAATGTTTCCAGCTTCCCACCTTCTGGGCACATGATAAGATTGTACTCCCTGGTCTTTTGTGGTTGGCTGGTCTTATGTGACTTGTGTCGGTAACAGAGTACTCTCAAAAATATAGTTCGCTTTTTATCTCTGATTTCAGGCAGTGTCATGTGACAGTACCTGCCCTTTTCTAGGCATATTTCTTAAATTTGATGTCTTTTCTCATTCTCATGCCTCCCCAATTACTTTGGGGCATTTTGATCTTTTCATTTGGAGAGCTGCACCTGAAGTCTCTTCCCCAAGCAGTTTAGCTTAATTGAAACGGTTTACTGGGTGCCACAGCCTTAATGAGGTCTTGGCTCTAAAACAATTTAAACTACTCAGAGGTTTTAACAAAGATATGATGGCCATACCGTTGTTTTGATCTTTCTTATGAGTAGGGTAAGCAACTGTCCCTGCACCTGGCAGGGTTGCAGGACTTTCAGTGTTAAAACTCGGACAGTTCTGGGCAAACCCGGACGGTTGGTCACCCTCCCTACAAAGCTGAGTTTGAATTGTCACTGGAGTTTGAATTGTCATATGAGTGACTTTTGTCACTCCAAACATTTCTCCATTTTATCTGTTCCCACTTAGGGATGAGAAGCAGTTGCTTCTGTGAACCCGTATGATTTCCGTAGTCTCTCTGGATCCCTATGGCTACTTGTAAGCTGGCCAGTTCTCTTCTGAACTCATCCTGCAGTGCTTTGTCAATGCAACCAATTGTATACAATTCCTGCTGCTAAAATTCTGTTTTCTGATGCTTTCTCCTAGTTTATTAGGTAGATTATTAAAGTATGACTTCTAAGTTACTGCAGGCAACAGTTTTACCAAATACTTCGCTACTATATGACATGGGTTGCCATCCTTCCAGCCTCCAATAAGATTTCTTTGCTGCCCTCCACATGTTATTGTCATACATATTAGGGTTTTTTGTTTTTGTTTTTGTTTTTTTGTAGTATGCAACACCCCCCTCTAGATTCCAATCTCCATATCAGTCAGGACAAATTAGGTTATGCTGCAACAACAACCCTAAAATCTTCGCAGCTTCAAACAGAACAATTGCCTAAGGATGCCCTCCCAAGAAAAAGAATTGGGGGCTAGTCAAGAAATATCCCCTTCCCTCAGGGTAAGGGGCTTTCATCACATCTGCACAGTGGAACATCACAATCACTAGGCTGCTGTGTCTCCCACTTGTCCCCTCTCTCCTTATGGCATCTATCCTGTCCCTGTTCCACCAGTGTATATTAGGTGTGTAGCACATGGCTTGTCTTTTTAGTTTATAGTTCTCTAGCTCACGCCACATCTGAAACTGGTATAGGAACTACTGTGCATCACTCAGATTCTTTAATTTGAACTTGACGTTGTGACTATAGGGAACTCTTGGGTTGTTTCCTTTGGTGAGGGGAAACATGTAGTGAATATATTCCACCTGCTGAGGAATAGTGAGCTGGGAGATAATACTGACTAGCAGGGTCATTAGTAGTCCTCATTAATGTTCCCCAAATATTTCTGCCCTTGTCTTCCAAGCACATGATAGAATCGTACTTCCTGACATCCTTGTGGTTGGATGGGGTCATGTAATTAGTTCCAGCCAATAAGCTGTGAGTAGAAGTCACTTGTGTCAGTTCTAGGTTGGAGCATTTAAGCACAGGTTCAAAAACCTCCAAAGCCCTCTTTTTCCTTCTTCCACAGTGACCAGCAATGCTCCAAATGGAACTGTTCCATTAGTGTAGGTCCTGGAGTGAGGATGCCATGGAATAGAGCTCTCAACTGGTTCCTGTTGAACATGTAGTGTATGTGAGAAAAAAACCTTCGTTGTCTTAAGCTACTGTGACGTAGGGTTTTTTGCTAACTTTGCCTATCCTGACTGATACGTTGCTTACAGCCCCTACTGGGTGCCAGCCATTGACTAAGATTTCATCACTACCTACCTCAGATAACATACACAAGATGAAAGGGGGGATGCATGTAAACAAATAATATTTCATGATTTTATTAGAGAATAATGTGTATAGGACAGTGGCTACGTAAAGTTATTTACGGCAGGAGATGGATGTTAAGGAAAAGCTTCTTAGAGGATCTGAATTTTATTTTATTTTTAATTTTTTTATTTTGGCCGAACCATGTGGCTTGCAGGATTTTAGTTCCCTGACCAGGGATTGAATCTGGCCCACGGCAGTGAAAGCGCCAAGTCCCAACCACTGGACTGCCAGGGAATTCCCAGAGGATCTGAATTTTAAAAAATGAATAGGCTATCAAGTTAGGAAGAAGTTTCCCAGTAGAGCAAACAGTGTGAGGAAGGGCATGGAGATGAAACTAAGCACAACATATTTAGAAAACTGCATGTATTTAAATATTTTAAAATATATATTAATTATTAGCTTGAAACCTTAACTCTAGTGCTATCTCGTGGAATGGAAGGAAAGGAAGGAAATACTTCAAGTGTATGCTGTGTGATGCTTTCTGGGTTTGAAGGGCTGCACTCCTAAAGCTTAAGGTAGGTATCAGAAGATTAAGGACTGGAAGATATGATCTAGTTTAGCACTGTCCGGTAAAGATATAATGCAAGCCACATACCCAATATATTAAAAATATTTCAATATGTAATCAACATTAAAAGTTATTAATGAGATGTCTTACATTCTTTTATTTTTGTACTAAGTGTGTATTTGTACTGGTGAGTATTTTATACTTACAACACTTCTGCATTTGGATTAGCCACATTTCAAGTGCTCAGTAATCACATGTGGCTAGTGTATTGGATGGCGTCTTTTCATTTTACTACAGAGGAAACAGAAGGAAACTAAATGACTTAGACAATATCACTGAATTAATTGGTGGTCTATTTCCAGTATGCAGCTCTTTTGTCTACAGCATGATTTTTTTTTCTTTTTCAAGGATTCCTCAAAATTCAGTACAGCAAAATATGTCAACAATGAGCTTTTTCACCCCTGAGGTAATTCTTATGTGGGCACATGTGAGATTTTGTTTCTAAGCAAACTTCCTGTAACAAAATTAAAATTATAAAATGGCTATAACTTACGATGTTTATTTTACATGCTGCTTTGCTCATAGAATATCAGTAATGCCCACAAACTTGATTTGCTTTACATGGCAAACATATACCAACTTAACTCGTAATTCGTCACTTGAGTGCTGTCTTTATTACTGTTTCTTTTTTTTTATTACCCTTTTCTCCTAGACCTTGTCCATACACATCAGGCATATATTGTAAAAGTATGATGTCAGTTTGGACTCCTTTTCCCCTTTTGCTTAATATGAAATGCAGAATTAAATAATTGATAAAAGCAGGTAGTTTTATGTAATCTGAGGAATTCTAAATTGGAGAACATTATATTCATAAGACTTATTAGAATTAGAATATTTATATAAGAAGGGGTAGGAAAAGTTAAATGTACTATATTGGCATAAATATGTAGAAACATTGTCTAAAAGGATAAACGAGAGATGACAGCAATGGCTTCATTTTGGGAGAAAGATGGGAACTGAGCCAATGACGGGTGGGAAGGAGACTCTTCGTCTCCCTTTTGATACTTTTTGATGTTTGTATGTGTGAATGTGTTACTTGTTCAAAATTTTATTTTTAAAAATGCCTATAGGGCTTCCCTGGTGGCACAGTGGTTGGGAGTCCGCCTGCCGATGCAGGGGACACGGGTTCGTGCCCCGGTCCGGGAAGATCCCACATGCCACGGAGTGGCTGGGCCCGTGAGCCATGGCCGCTGGGCCTGCGCGTCCGGAGCCTGCGCTCCGCAACGGGAGAGGCCGCAGCAGTGAGAGGCCCGCGTACCGCAAAAAAAAAAAAAAAAAAAAATGCCTATAATCAATCTTTTCCTTTTATAATGTCTATTTTTAAAAGCCTTCTGGACTTTTTAAAAAATAAATTTATTTATTTATTCATTTTATTTTTGGCTGCGTTGGGTCTTCGTTGCTGCACATGGGCTTTCTCTAGTTGCAGTGAGCGGGGACTACTCTTCGTTGTGGTGCATGTGCTTCTCACTGTGGTGGCTTCTCTTGTTGCGGAGTACGGGCTCTAGGCGCGTGGGCTTCAGTAGTTGTGGCACATGGGCTCAGTAGTTGTGGCTTGTGGACTCTAGAACACAGGCTCAGTAGTTGTGGCGCACGGGCTTAGTTGCTCTGCGGCATGTGGCATCTTCCCGGATGAGGGATCGAACCCCTGACCCCTGCATTGGCAGGCAGATTCTTAAGCGCTGCGCCACCAGGGAAGTCCCAGCCTTCTGGAATTTCGATTGGGATTTTATTGAATCTACAGATCAATTTGGGGTGAATTGTCATCTTGATATTGAATCTTCCAGTTCATGAACGTGATATATCTCTCCTTCTGTGGTGCTGATAAGGAATTTTGTGTCTATGTTCACAAGTAATGCTGGTCTGAGGTCTGTTGCTTTCTTTTCTTAAATTGTCTTTATCTGGTTTTGGTAATGCTGGATTCATAAAACAAGTTGAGAACTATTTCCTACTCTGTTTCCTGAGTTTGTATTACATTGACATTATTCCTTAAGTGTTTGATAGGCTCCTCCAGTGAAGCTGTGTGGGCCTAGAGTTTTATTTGTGGTGTGATAACAAATTCAGTGTCTTTGATGGATGCACATATTTGATTTTTCCTAAATCAGTTTTTTAAAAGTCAGTCAAAGGAGCTTCCCTGGTGGCATAGTGGTTAAGAATCCGCCCTGCCAATGCAGGGGACACGGGTTCGAGCCCTGGTCTGGGAAGATCCCACATGCCACGGAGCAACTAAGCCCGTGTGCCACAGCTACTGAGCCTGTGCTCTAGAGCCCGCAAGCCACAACTAGAGAAAGCCTGCATGCAGTAATGAAGACCCAACGCAGCCAAAAATAAATTTTAAAAAAATTACATCATATGGGTTATGGTTAGGGGTAAGGTTAGGGTTTGTGTCATAATTTAACTGGTGCCCAGTTGATGGATTTTTGTTACTGCAAACAATGTTGCAGTGAATATTCTTCTACTTATTTCACACTAGAACTTTCTACACAAGTAAGTGAGGTACTCTAGCACATGTGGTCATACTGATGTTCTCTGTGTCATTTAAATTTTTGGTTTATGCTACAAACATTGTAAGAGAAATTTCCTATTTTTTGTTAGGAGAAAAAAGGAAAGGAGAAAAAATGTCAAGAACAGAGAGAACTGTGATTAAGAAAGCAAAAATAATAACCTTAAGTGTGTTGGAATGTTTAAATGCCTGGTATTATAGACTTTGCATCAATAAAAAGGAAAAGTTTTCTCTTCTAATGAGCAAGTCTTAAGAAGAAATGAGCTAATGAGATATAAGCTCCTGCTTCTGATACAACAGCTTTGGGAAAACAATGAGAAGCAGGTTTCCCTCCTGATGATAAGAGAAACACCAGGAGATTTAACCCCAGTCATGTGTGGACTACAGCAGTGTGTGTCTTGAGAGTCTAAAAGACGAGAACTAACAACCCCTTGGCTTTTTCCTTGAATAAGCGCCAAAGTGAGAGAGCCTGTAGCTGTACAGTCGAAGTCTGAGAGGGATAACTGATGGCTCATCCCTCCTCAACTTCCTGCAACCTGAAGAAGTCTTTAAGTGAAAGTTTCTTGTCCTGATACTAGGGACAGGAGACTACAGTGGGAGGGGAGGAGTTGGTGCCACCACAATGGTGTGATAGTAAATGTTTAACAACCAGCTTTCCGAGGGAAAAAATATATGTATAATACGTATAAGTATACATGTTCTGTTTTGTCTTTTAATAAATTTCTTTGTTTATTTTTTGGCTGCATTGGGTTCTCGTTGCTGGGTGCAGGCTTTCTCTAGTTATGGCGAGCAGGGGCTACTCTTCATTGCAGTGCATGGGCTTATTGTGGTGGCTTCTCTTGTTGCGGAGCACAGGCTCTAGGCATGCGGGCTTCAGTAGTTGCGGCACACGGGCTCAGTAGTTGTGGCTCATGGGCTCTAGAGTGCAGGCTCAGTAGTTGTGGCGCACGGGCTTAGTTGCTCCGCAGCATGTGGGATCCTCCCGGACCAGGGCTCGAACCCATGTCCCCTGCATTGGCAGGCGGATTCTCAACCACTGCACCACCAGGGAAGTCCAGTATACATGTTTTTTTATTAGTAAATTTTACTTCATAAAATTTTACTTCATAAAATTTACTTTATACATAGCACACAATTTACAACTAACAATAGAATATACAATACTCTTTATTGTAATTTTCAGATAGTCAATTGATTTTCATAGAAAGCTTTCATGGATTTTTGTCAAACTTTGTATTCCTAGCCAACCTATGTACCTGACAAGCCAGTGTAGTTCTGACATGAATGTTGGCTGATTTTTCCACTTACATTAATCAATAAGGGGAATGTGAAATAAAATTGCATGTTGGAATTGATCTGTTAATGTTAAAGACAAGCAACTTCTTTACTAATTTAGATAATACCTTTCAAATACTGGAAGATCATTTCCTCAGATTTCTTTTTTTTTTTTTTTGGTGCCCACAATATATCAGCTACAGACACACTTTTAATCGGCATCATTGGCATTTTCTCTATCACCTTAGACAATCAAAACAACAATAAATCAAGGCCAAATTTGTAGCATTGGCTGATTTCCATGGTGTAAGTAACTCCCAGCATGGCTGGTCTCAAGACAGTGACCACCATGAATTTTCTGTACACACTGAGAAGAGAGAGGCAGTGGTAGCACAACATTATGTATCATTTCTACCATGTAGATATGATAGATGCAGATAACCTCAAGGGAATAGAGAGACATGAAATATAGTAAAATAATTAAGAAGTGATGAGTTTGGGCATTTATTACCTTGTTTTTTATATAACTTATTTAATTTTAAGTTTATATTATTAAATTTTTAACAATGGCTGTGTTTAACAACTGACTCATTAAAATTCCTGGAGATGGGCTTCCCTAGTGGTGCAGTGGTTGAGAGTCCGCCTGCCGATGCAGGGGACATGGGTTTGTTCCCCGGTCCGGGAAGATCCCACATGCCACGGAGCGGCTGGGCCCATGAGCCGTGGCCGCTGAGCCTGCGTGTCCGGAGCCTGTGCTCCGCAACGGGAAAGGCCACAACAGTGAGAGGCCTGCGTACCGCAAAAAAAAAAAATTCCTGGAGATTTAACAGTTGGTTCTCATGGTCTTTTTTGTGATGGTCCAGCATATACTGTATCACATTTCCTCACTTGCTCACAGTTTCCAAATAAACCTCTTTGGTTTGTTAATAGCCTGGTGTTAAAAAAAAAGAAAAAAAAGAAAAAGAAAATTATCCCATGAGATGGGGGAGGGAAGATTGGGCTGAACTGCAGGCCGCATCCTGAGCTCTCTCGGCCCAGTGAGGGCCTGACATCAGGCGAACAGGTCACATTTACAGAGAAAATTTTTGTGGGAGGCTTCGCCCTGAGTGGGGAGGATTGAAGGCTGTGGGTTTCCCGATAGCCTCCCTTGCTGCTGTGGCAGCTCGCAGTCTGGCCATAACCTTGGGAGAGTTGTTTTCCTCCTGTGTGTGGGGAGATGGACTGAAAAATGGAGCAGGCTACATTATTGCTCGTTTGTAGTGAGTAGGAAAGGGGAGAAAAACACCCTGCTCACTCCCAGTCCTTCCTTGCCTCTTCTTTTTTTTTCCCTTTCCTGTTGTTACAGGTCACATTCCCTGATGTAATTCCTGCCATTGTGAGCCGACAGGCCCTTCCCAGCCTGGGGGACAGCCCGTAAGTCAGGAGGGGAGGTGGAGCTGTGGAGGTGGGGGAGTGGTGGTTACACCAACACCGTGGAGTTGGGCTGGGTCTGAGTGGAGCCCCAGGGATGTTCCCCAGCCCATCCTTCCCAAGAACCAATGAGTAAAATTAGGAGCCTCCCACCTGAGGTCAGGGAACCAGGCCCTGGAGTGGAACTTGGGGTGGAAGATGGCCTCCTTTGTCAACTGATTCATTCTCCAGAATTCAACTTGTTCTCTGACTCGGTGGTGTTTGAAAGCAACTTTATCCAGGTACCCTTGTGCAGCTCAGGGCCAGCTCTCCTTCCCTTTCCAAACCTGTTCCTGAGGATTGGTCCAAAAATGCTAAGGCCTTTGAAAGCCCTGGGGAGGAGGAAGAAGCCAGGAAAGCCAGAGAAACGAGAGGGTCTGGGTCCCAAGTTCACCTCAGTTTGTGCCCACAGCATCACGGGACTCCCTGCAGGTCAAATGCTTTCGGGAAATAGAGTTACACCTGCAGAAGGAGACAGCAGAACCCACTCTCCAGGCAGGGTTCATAGGTACCCTCCTGGGGCCGCTAGTCCACACTGGCTGATTAGAGGGGATGAAGGCAGCTGTAGGAATCCCTGCTCTGAAACCCAACCTTCTTTCTGGGATATTATTATACAAATACCCTTGCATGAGACCAAGGTCCCTGGATAAATTAGCCTTGCCCAGATTCGACCATCCCCCAGACCTATGGAAGTGAGTGTTTGTGGCCTGGGAAGCATGGAGACACCAGGAGTGCGGGGCGATCATTTCAATCCGTGTGACATCTCACCAAGGTGCTACCCCCTTCCCTCCAGTGGTCTGGCTGGTGACCACTTGTGCTCCGTTGCGGGTATGGCATAACCAGTCAGCAAGCTGTGTGAGAGGCAGGAGATGCAAAGAGAGATCAGATAGTGTCCCTGGACAAGAAGCTTGTGAATTTGTAGGTTTAAAGGACATAGTATAAAATGGTAGCTGTTACGAAAGCTCTGTGTCAGAGGGTTTGGACTAGCTGAACCCCAAAGCATGAGCGGAGCACTCCTTCAACCTGGGCGGTAGTGGAAGGCTTCCCAGAAGACGGGGTCGTAAGCCATTCTTTGAGGTCTTGCTGAGACTTTGGTAGAAGAGCAGGGGGAGGACCTTCCAGGCAGAGGGACTTCAAGTTCCTGGGTGAAGGCAGGAGGCTGGAATGCACGGGAGGGTCTGCAGTCAGGAATCCATTCGGTGGAGTTGAAGAGTGATGCGGAGTCACAGGAGAGAGGGTGGGAACAATTGGAAGTGGGCGTTGGGCTTAATTTGGAGACCGCTTCACAGAGCAGCGAGCTACTCTCTGACGAGGTCCCCTAAAGGTTCATGGCTCCGGGTGCTCTGTGGTCCCTGCACTGCCCCAGGGAGCTGCATAGCTGGGCAATCAGCTGGCAGCATGCGGGGCGTGGTGGGGGGGGCGTGCTCATGCCTAACACACACTCAGAGGAGAATGAGCAGTATCGTGGGAAATCCAGACTCAAGATATCAAATTCTAGTCATGTCCTTGGGTGTGAGATTATGGCGGCAGGTTTATTCTCCTAATATGTTCTCTTTGGCCTAGTATTAAAACTGTTTAGATTCTCTGGATGGACACTAGGTGACTCAGGCAGCAAGAGACTCAGACTGTGCCAGGGAGGGGGAAAGACTGCCTGCTGAAGCTGGCCCGCTGCAGAGCTAAAAGCTGCCTTGAACTGATCCAGCCCACACAGTTATGCTGCTCCCTCCCCTCAGCATCACCATCACTATCATCACCGCCAAGAAACATCACCCGCAAACGTTTATTTATTACTCTCAGTGTGTGTGGCCCTCTGTGTTTTGTAGCACATATGAATTTCATTCCACAACATGGGCTCCAAGAAATGTTACTTTTTTTTTTTCAAAAATCAAAATTCACTTTTCTTGGGGCACCATCTACTCAGGCTTGTGGGAGCTAACATTTCAGTCATTCCTGGGGCTTTCCCCTGGTCCCCAGTTCCACCACGGGCTGTGAATGGCCCTGTTGGTCTTACAAAGCCTAGGATATTGGGAGAAGGCCCTCTGGTCTTGGGAACGTAGGGGTCACTCCTCAGATGTTCCTTACCCTGGTCCCTGTGGTTCCTTAGAGGGTACAGACCTGGTGCTTCTCTGCCCGCCCTGGAGAGTGAGGTAGGGGTGTCTTAGCTGAGACACTGTGCCCCAGTGCCAGGCATCCATCTCCCTGTCCTGCCACAGCCCCGAGTGCTGCAAGAGAACAGGTCCTTATTACACTCAAGACCCAGCAACAAGCCCGACACTCCCTCATCTTGGGAGAAGCTCCCCAAACCTCCCTCAAGTTGGACTGCCTGGGTCTTCGTTCAACAGCTCTTTCCTCACTCTCCTCCCCTGCTGGAACTTTCTTCTCACAATCTCCCTTCCAGACCATTAGAAACCTGTGCTGGGGCTTCCCTGGTGGCGCAGTGGATAGGAGTCTGCCTGCCAATGCAGGGGACATGGGTTCGATCTCTGCTCTGGAAAGATCCCCCACGCCGTGGAGCAACTGGGCCCGTGCTCCACAACTGCCGAGCCTGCGCTCTGGAGCCCTCGAGCCACAGCTACTGAAGCCCGCGCGCCTAGAGCCCGTGCTCCGCAACAAGAGAAGCCACCGCAGTGAGAAGCCCGCGCACCGCAACGAAGAGTAGGCCCCACTCGCCGCAACTAGACAAGAGCCTGCATGCAGCAACAGGGACCCAACACAGCCAATAAATGAATGAATGAAGAAAGAGAGAGAGAAAGGAAGGAAGGAAGGAAGGAAGGAGGGAAGGAAGGAAGGAAGGAAGGGAGGAAAAGAAAGAAAAAGGAAGGAAGAAAGGAAGAAAGGAACCTGTGCTGGCTTCTTACTAGTGCATCCTTTTAAAATTAGTAATGCAAAGGACTCGAAGAAGGGCACACAGCGTTCCTGTTGCCAATGAACTTAAGTCTCTCTGGGGAGACCCACAGGAAGGACACATTCAGGTCATGACCTGGTCCAGTGTGCCACACACCTGCAAGAAGCACAGGTGCTCTAAGCCTGTCACCAAGTTGAAGAGCCATTTTCTAGCATCTGTAACCTTCCACCCCTGTCTTCTGCTTCTCTCTGACCCATGTGCCTGGGGCTGATTTCTAGGTCACTAAGCCCGGGAACTGGATGGATGTCTGTGAAGGGTCTACCACTGTGATCCTCGGGGTGACCTCCTCGGTGCCCTCCTTGCCACTCCCCAGCGTCCTCCTGATGGCCAATGTCACCTGGCCCCAGGGTCAGTTTTCCACCTGGAGCCCACCTGGTAGTGCCCCAGTCATCACCCTCAGCAGGTAAAGAAAGGCTTGAGGGAGGGGCCGGATGGGGCAGGATGAATGACTGCATTGTTTTGCAGCTGGACTTATTTATTTTTTTTATTTTGTGGCCTTTGTGTTTGTTTGGGTTTTTTTAGCAACATAATTTTCTTTTTTTAATTGGAGTAAAATTGCTTTACAATGTTGTGTTAGTTTTTGCTGGACTTCAGCTGAGAAGCAAGGACAGTGTTCTTTAGCTGATGAACTATATAGACTTCATTCATTCATTTAACAAGTATTTACTTAGTATCTATGTGTACCAAGCGCTGTGCTTGGTGCTGTGGTAGAGCACCAATCCCTGGCTTGGCCTAGTTTTTGAGAATCTTGGCTTCCTTTTGCTTTTTTTTTTTTTTTTTGTCAATATCGACTTAGAGGTTTTCAAAAAGAAAGGTGAGTGATATGATAGTCAAATAGGATTATGAGGTGTTGAGATTGAAAAAAAAATACTGGATGTATAGGAGACCTCCATCCATTTTCTTAATCTTTCAGCACAGTTAATCAGGATCTAGGGAGGAGGAGACCTGAAAATAGAGCCAGAAAACCTTAGTTCCATTTCCTACTGAAGAAGATCTAAACTTGGGTAAATCACTTAGCTTCTCTGAGCCACAGTTTCAAATTCTGTAAAATGGAATTAATACTACTTATCTTTCCTTCATCAAAGGGCTGTTGTGAGGACTAAACAAGATATTATACATCGACTCTCAGCCATTGTTATTGGTGTGGGCAGATTCTTTAATAACTAAGGCCCTGGAAATCAGAGAAGAGTCGGTCTTAGTGATCATTCCCACTCTCAGACCATGAGCTTTCTCCCTTGGGTGTCCCCCAAGCGGAAGTGAGCACCTAGTGAGGTTGACCCAAGCTCTAGGAAGGCACCAGCTTGGTTGATTAAAATCACTGATGCCTCTGCCATGGGAATTTCCTGATTGTGTCCAGGATTCTCCCACTGAAGTACGTGGAGCTACGAATCTGCGACCGGCTCCAACGCATCCTGAGGGTTAGGACAGTGACTGAAAAGATCTACTACCTGAGGCTCCACGAAAAACACCCAGAGGCTGTGTTTCAATTCTGGATCCGCTTGGTGAAAATTCTGCGGAGAGGTCTGTCTATCACCACGAAAGACCCAAGAATCCAGTTCTCTCACTGCCTGGTGCCCAAGTTGCCCTGCAGCTCCACCAAAACAGTAAGTTTCACCAAGATCCCGCCAAGAGATCCGTAGGGTCAGCTGGGGATCGGAAACATATCACCTCCTGAGAATTGATGGGTATTACAGTCTAGTGTTGTGTGGGGATGAGCAGACTTCTTTTTCAAGGGCCAATGATACGCACACACCAAATTGAGGTCTACAGACATAAAAAGTAAATTAATTTTGTCTTCCAAAAAAAGAGCTATAAAGTACTTCACTCACTTAAAAATTGTTTGCTGTTTTTTGCTGGGGTTTTTTTTTTTTTTCAGTGTTATAAAGGAATAATGCTCACCGAAGAAAATCAGAAAATTACAGAAAAATCACCCCCACTTCTCTCTAGCCCCAAGCAATCACTTGGAACATTTTGGCATATTTCCTTCTATTCTTTCATCTTAATTTTTAATTTATATATTTGAGGATATTAAATATATATACATTTCTGAATGTTGCTTTTGTTTCCAATTTAGATTATATCATAAGCATTTTCCCATTTCTTTTAGAAGCCCTTTATATACATCATTTTGGTAATTTCATGCTATTCAGTTGTATGAATGGGTTAAAATTTACTTCACCATTCCCCTAATATCATTCATTCAGAGTTGTTTAACATTCAGAGTTGTTTCTGACTTTTCATTATTGTAACTGATGCTACAACAAGCATTTATGTATCGTCCACATTTCTGATTGTTTTCTCAGAATTGATTTTTAGAAGCAGAATTCAAAGGGTACAGACATTTTTAAGGCTCTTGATACATACTGCCAGATTATTTCCAGAAAGTTCATACCAAATTATACTCTCTCCAATAATATGAGTGACTGTGTCACTGTATCCTTATCACAATTGAGAAGTATAAATTTAAATTTTCTAGTATGATAGGCTGAAAAAAAGTGGATTCTCTGATCTTTCAATGAATTTGAACACTCACCTTTTTTTTTCTTTTGCATTGGCTCTTGTGTTCTTTGGCCATTTTTCTATTGGCAGCTTTGCATTTTTCTAAATTGATTTGTAAACCAGAGCTTTTTATATATCAGGATTTTTAAGCTTTTAATCTCAAGTTTTTGCAAATATTTCCCCTAAGGATTTGCTTTTCCCTTTTAGTTTATTTAAGGGTTTTTTTTCTTTTCTTTTGACCCATAGAAGGCTTTCCCAGTACCTGCTTAGGGTAGAAGGTCAGGAAGGAAAAGCTTGATAGATTGGATAGCCTTAAACCTTCAGATTTCAGGATGGAAACACTTTCCTCGTCTCATGTAAGTGGCATACTTCAGGCACTCTATCGCTGACTTCGCAAGTCAGCTCTGCTGCTCCGCTTCACAAGGTTCAGAGCCTGTGCTCTGGGCAGATAGCCACAGCAGCCCATCAGGGAGAGGAGGTGATCCTGCTAGGGCCCCATTTTTGGTCTGATGATTTCAGGGCTTGATGTTGAAGGAGCAGGTTCCCAGGACTAGGCTGGCAGACACAAGTGAGTTCCTTCAAGGTTATGGCCCGAGGAAGCCAAGGGCTATCAGGGAGCAGAACTGGCCATCTGACTGCACATTTCTCCATCCAGTCTGGAAGCAGCCTCCTGTCATCCTGCCAGTCCAGTGAAAGCTCCATGAAAGCTCTTGGCAGCCGAGCAGACCAGTGACTGTTTCTCAAATCTCTCAGGAAGGTCCCAGCTCACAGAAGACAGGCGGGTCCTCCGTGCAGGCAGCGCCGGCATCCCTTCCCGCAGCACAGAGCCATGGCGCAGGGAGGGGTGGGGGGCGGGGGGTGGGGGTGGGGCGGCGGTCAGTGACATTCTCTGCCTACCCATCTCAGTTCCTTCTCTTCACTTTAGACCTCTGCATGTGACGTGTCCCCTTAATTTTATTATAAGCCTGTCCTTGGGAACAGGGTCAGTGGCTGATTGATCTGAATAGTCCCTAGGTAAACCCCAGTGTTTTCATATGGAAGGTGTTCAGTAAAAGGAGTGAGGGATGAATAAATTAATTCAAAGAAGGGCAATGAAGCAGGCTCATGGAGTTATATATTGACTATCTCCAGCCCCAACTCACAAGGGTCCCTTGGGGTAAGACAATCCCAAGGCCCCCTTGCCTCACTTGTCTATTCTGTAAAATGGACAGAATAGACATTAACCCACATGGGAGACCACTGCTGGCTCCGAAGTTTTACTCATCTACTAAGTCATTGTGTTAGATTCTTTCTGTAACAAGAGATAGAAAACCAAAGCAAGATTGTTCAATCGATACATTGAAGAAGTACAACTTGTAGGGTATCATCAAAATGCAAAATTTTTCCCTTTCCTTTATAATTTTTTCAGTGGGAGAAGTTGTCTTCTTGCCCCTGGATAAAAGCTGGTCTCTGGGCAGGCCCCATAGCATATATGGGCTCCCTCTTAGAATATAAAAGAGTTCTTTGGTCCCTTTAAACTGCAAAAGCAGCATCAGTTCTGAAATTAAAACATCTAGTGCCTGAAAATTATCAAAACTCTAAAGTGATCACATCACCCCCCCTTCAGTCAGCTTGGCCTCATATTAAGATAGCCCTTCATGTGGGGACTGGACTGTCACTCCTCTCCTTCTGTTTCCTGATTTTAAAGCTGGCTTTTTCTCTTAGGAGCTTTCTTGGGTTCCTTGAAGTCCTCACCCCAATGCAAGCCCCACCCCGCTCAGGCCCTGGCTCTGCAGGCATCCATGCACTCAGGCACGAGCTGTCAGAGTCCCCTCACCTTTAAGGGAGTCCTTGCGGGTAGGGTCTACAGTGGCTCCAGGCAGGCTCTTTCTCTCCGGTACAGTTGACATCTTGTGTGACATCTTGTCCTCAGGAAATGTCCTCTCAGACCTTGACCCGCTACTGGAGGGAGGACTGTGCCTCCTGGACACAGAAGCAGCTCCTCTTCACTCTGTCATCAAAGAAACCTGCTCTCCCGGTTCCGCCACCCTCCATGTTTCCTGGGTCGGAGTTGTGCCCCGCCACCTACTGGGTCTCCCAGACCCCAGGGGCCACTGCTCAAGGTCTCTGGGTGTTCCCAGGAAGCCTCTGTTGTTCAGCTGGAGGAGAACGAAGGAGAAGCTCTATACAAAGGACTCTCCACACATCCTCTCTCTCAGTGCTTTCATAGCCTTGCTCTGGGGCAGGGTCCCAGTTGTGGTCATGCTGGGTCAGTTCTCCCAGGTCATGGTGCGCCTTTATAGGTACTTTCCAGCCTTTTTTTTTTTTTTTTTTTCAACTTCAAGATAGTATTCTTGAATTATAATGTAAAATTTTCCTCTTTGGGTACTCTTACTATTTGTATGTTGGATCATCTTTGCGTATCTAATTACCTGCCACTTTGTCTTTTTTATTCTTGAAATTCTCCTGCTTCTACCCTCCTGTTTCTCTTAAGGCATTATCTGCTTTGTTTGTTTGTTTTTGTGTTCTTTCTGGCTTTAGGCTTCATTTAGGAAGTAATTTTTATTTCTTTAGAAATGTCTAATTCTTTTCTCAGTTTTATCAGCGCATTTATAAATCTTTTATTTATATATTTTATTTTTATTTTTTAGGCTGCACCACGCAGCTTGTGGGATCTTAGTTCCCCAACCAGGGATTGAACCCGGCCCTCGGCAGTGAGAGCGCAGAGTCCTAAACAGTGGACCACCAGGGAATTCCTATAAATCTTTAAATTCTGACTTAGTTGTTCTCTCATATGTTCTGTCATTGTCTTAACTTCTTTTAGCTCATTTTGAAATGCTAGGTTGCACTTTTCATTTGTTTTGCAGGCACATCTTTTTAGTGTGCATTCATTGTCTGTAAGGATTTATGATGCTTCATAGCCTCTTTTCTTTTTTTCTTTTTTTTTTTTAATTTTTGGTCGCCTTGGGCGGCATGCAGGATCTTAGTTCCCAACCAGGGATCGAACCCGCACCCTGCTGCATTGGCAGGCAGAGTCTTAACCACCGGACCGCTGAGGAAGTCCCAACCTGTTTCCTCCTTATATAATTTTGTGTTGCCTTGGATTATGATCTCTGATGTGAACGTTTTTCCTGAACCTTTGCGGGTGAGGGGTTGGTCGAGGCAGCTTTCTGGTTTGGGCTCCAGAGCTCCCTCTTGTGTCATTTTTGTGAAGTGTTTATGGCCTTGTATTTTTTAGGATTCCAGGGCTGTGTTCCTCTCTCCTATCTTTCCCTGACCTCTCTCTTTCCTTTGCTTTTATTGTTCCTGTCCTACTCAATTTGGATTCCATTTCCAGTGGTTTTTCCTTGTTTGAGGACGCGTCCTGCAAGGGAGAGTGTTCTGGTGGTTTTGAGAGTTCTTAAGGCACATACTTCACCAGCCTCTTCAGACTGTACCACGGACCCCTTGCACTTACTTCCAGTTTCCTTCTTCTCAAATTGGCTGGCTGCACTTTCCACTGAGAAGCTGCAGGAGGTGTAGGAGCTCTCCTGTTTACAGGCATATCAGATGCCCTGTTGCTTCTCTCTGCTTCCTCTCACACAGAGACTGATACCCTGTGGGCCTTGGAGCTGTCTGTAGCTGTAATATTTTATCTGAGCTTTTCTCAAACAGGCTTTTATCTGTGGGACTCATGTTGGCCTAAATTGGAGGGGCAGGGGTTAACCCCAAAGAGCCATTGTAAGTTTGATTCCACATCAGAGATATTACTGGCTCAGGAGAAAAAAAATTTTTTTTTTAAATGTAAATTTTATTTATTTATTTATTTTTGGCTGTATTGTTTCTTCGTTGCTGTGCACGGGTTTCTCTAGTTGTGGAGAGCGGGGGCTACTCTTCGCTGCAGTGCGCGGGCTTCTCATTGCAGTGGCTTCTCTTGTTGCTGAGCACGGGCTCTAGGCACGCGGCCTTCAGTGTTTGTGGCACACGGGCTCGGTAGTTGTGGCTCGTGGGCTCTAGAGCGCAGGCTCAGTAGTTGTGGCGCACGGGCTTAGTTGCTCCGCGGCATGTGGGATCGTCCCAGACCAGCGCTTGAACCCATGTCCCCTGCATTGGCAGGTGGATTCTTAAGCACTGCGCCACCAAGTAAGTCCAAAAGTTATTATTATTATTTTTTTTGCGGTACGCGGGCCTCTCACTGTTGTGGCCTCTCCCGTTGCGGAGCACAGGCTCTGGATGCGCAGGCTCAGCGGCCATGGCTCACGGGCCTAGCCGCTCCGCGGCATGTGGGATCTTTTTGGACCGGGGCACGAACCCGTGTCCCCTGCATCGGCAGGCGGACTCTCAACCACTGCGCCACCAGGGAAGCCCCCCAAAATTTTATATTAGTTTCTCAGCTTGGAAGTTCTTGTACCATATATCGTTTCAGACCTCAAACCATTATTGGGACAGTCCCAAAAATAAGAATTTTCAGCAGAAACTTCTGTTTTGACCCAGAATCCAAGTTGATATAGATGAGCTTGTGGCAGTGGATGGATTTCTTTCTGGTGTCCCAGATTTCTTTCTGGTGCTGAGAAGGTGGCTTTGAAAGTCCTGGACTTATGTAAATACCTCAGTTAATGCCCTACCTAGCTCGGGCCCAAGACTTTATCTCCTGTGTCACGTGGCCATAAAAACCCAAGGCCTGGGTCACCAAGACTGGCCAGTCCCTCAGGCAGCCCCACTTTAGCTCATACTTCACTGATCTTTAATTTTGGTCCCTGGGATTTTTACTTTACTTTTTGTGAATTTAACAATGCATTTAAAATTGTGTAGATTGTATTTTATTCAGCATTTCTAGGTGTTTTGTGGCAAAGACATTTTTAGATATTAGGCCATATTGCCAGTCTCTGGCTAAATAACCCTAAAATTAATTTCATTGGAAAAAAAAAAGAACTCACTGTACTTATCTCTGAATAGTAAGTGTGAGTGATTTTTATTTTCTTTTGGGTGCTTTTTTATAGGTTTTTTTTCATTTAAAATAAGCATGTATTTCACTTAAAATCAAAATTTTTAAAAATTTTAGCCCAGGGTGTGTTTTTCTAGACACACAAGTGGTTGTGATTTTTTTTTTCAGTTGTTACTGTTTTGGAGAACTGTCTGAGGTTTTCTTTGCACTTATGCTGATACCTGGCAGGCTATAGTGGGCATCAGGCAGGTCCCAGTGGGTTCAGGTCTTGCCTTTGACTCATAACATGTTACATTCTCAACACATAAAAGCAAGGCTTAAGATTTGGAGGGGTATCTGTTCCACTTCAGCAGAGATGCCTTCGCTCCAGCCTCCCTCCCGCTTGGCTTTCTCTGCTCAAGTTGCTTGTAGGTACCTCATGCCATAAATACGTGTTGTCACTGCCCATCATTTCCATATTTAGATCTAGGTTCAAGGCACTCATGCTGGAAAAGACGTAATTTTATTTATTTATTTATTTATTTTTTAAGACGTAATTTTAAAAGTTTCAAAATCAGATTCTTAACAATGCTTTCTTTTTCTTCTATTGCTTTCAATGACCCCGATATCCTGGGCTACTCCAGAAACACCGATACCACCACTGAAATAGACAATTTCAACTGCTACGACAAGACATCCTCTCCAGTGGCATCCCCTGTCAATTCAAATATACCCATGAGAGCCACCTTGAGCCACAGTCTCTGGAAACAAAAGAATCCAGAGGAGCACTTCCTGCAGGCTCCTGTAGCCAGTTCCCTAGGAGAGAACTTCCTGGGACCCTAACACCTAGCTGAAACAGGGTCATCCTCCCAGGCTTCATTCAGTCCACTTGCTACAACCTTCTATAATGCTCTTTTCCTATTGTGGCCCAGATGACCATGGGAGATGGTGTTTATAACAAGGTGCTCCAGTACTTCCACCAATAAACCTCCAAGTGAGTCCCTAATTGTTATAGGTTGTGCTATGGGGGGTGGAGGTGGGGAGGGGCTGGAGAAAGACTAATTAGGAGCAATAGCTCACTGCTTGGGATATAAATGGAAAAAACATTCTGTTAGCTCAGTTGAAACCCCCAAACAGCCAAGCAAAGCCAAGAAAGCCAGTCCAGAGGAAAGGACCTGGGGAACAATCCAACTTCCTCTTACAAAGGGATAGGGGGAAACAGAGACAGGGCTGCTACAAGCCCAAAGTGAAAGAATCCTGAGAGTGATGGCGATCAGCTAGGAGATGTTTTTGTGTTGCCCCACTTACCTCAAACAAGAACATGAGTCTTCCTGTCCCATTCCCTGTGTTAAGGTAAAGCTATGAAAGGTCATCCTGGCCATGCAAACTTTGGTTGCTAATGAAGATGGGGCTTCTGTCAAGGAAGATGGTGATCACCCATCACTGGAAGTCCTAATTGATTGACTCTTCCTACCCAGGACCTAATGAAACCCAAGTGGAAGACACAGTGTCTGTGTATATCAGGGATAGAACAGGACCCTTGACCAACCTCTGAACAAATGGGGAATACTGACTTGAGGGATACTACCACAGCATTCAGTAGGCATTTATCAAGCTCCTGCTAGGTGCCAGACACTGCACTAGTCGCTGGGTATATTAGAGAGAACAAGACAGATGGACATGATACTTGCCTTTAGGGAGCATATGGGAGAGATACTGAGCCCTGTTTTGGAGACACAGGAAAGCCATTTAGGTTGACATGATGTTTGAGCCACCTGGTCTGCAAATCAAGGCTGGAGGACCTGCTTCCCTATAGTTCACACGTGGGTAATACAGTGATGGAAGGAGAAAGGACATGACTGCCCTCCCCTTGTGCATGCTCAGTTGGGCTGAGTGGTAAATCCTAGCTAGACTGGGTCAGAAAAGACTGAGCTGAGAGGATGCCTAGCATTTGTTGATTTCTTCCTGCCTCCAATAAAAATTAAAGCAACAAATTTCCTTTCAGCATGTTACAATCAAACAAGCTGAGCATTGTTGGTGCTGGTGAGGGACATCTAGAAGCAGACCTTAGAAAAGACTAATGTGAAGGGGGACCACTCTTCCCAATTTATGCCTGTTGTTCTAGCATCATTATTAATGGGTATGCACTCCACTCTCAAAAGTATCCCTAATATGGTAAGTTTACAAACATTTAGGAGATCTCCATCCTCATTTTTATTGCCTTGGTTTAAGCTTCCATCAACTCTCACCTAGATTATTGTGGTAACCCCAACTGGTCTCCCAGATTCTGTCATCATTGTAACAATAATAGCTAATTTCATTAGAAACTTACTGTATGCCAAACACTATGCTAAGACTTTACAAAGATCACTTAAGCGACACACTCATTAGGATGTAGATAATCTATGATCACATTTTACAGATGATGAACCCGAGCCACAGAAAGGTTCAAGAACTTGCTTAAGGTCATATAGGGAGCGAGTAGCAGAACCAGGATCTGAACCCAGTCCGTCTAACTCTGAAGTTCATACTCCTATGAATTCGATTTACTCCCAATCCATTTCCCATCTATACTTCTAAAAAGCCATCTTTCTGAAACATAAATCCATCACTTCACCCTTGATAAAAGCAAACTCTTTGTTACAAAATGACCAGGCCTCTCTCTCCAGCCTCTCCACTGGCCACTGCTCACCTTGAGCCTCATGCTTCCACCATGCCAGATTTCTTGTGGTTTCCATAATACACCGTGTGTTTAGATAGTGCAAGGATGTTGCACATCCTTCACTCTATTCAAATACCTGTCCTTGCATTTTCTACATGTTGCTCTCATGATACTTGTCCTTATTGATGGAGTTCTTCTATGCTACCATTGTGCCCTGGGTGTACCCATTTTACAGCCTTTCTCACACCACTGTAGTTGCTTACCTGTCTGTTTCCTTGGTGGGACTATGAGAAGAGATACCATTTTATATTAAAGTTTTCTGATTGCCAGTAAGAGAAGCTGACTCTAATTGAAACCAAAAGGAGTTTATTGGAAAAATATGAGTTGGCTCACGGCATCAAAGGGACAGCTGAAAAGTCAATCTTGGAACGCACTGACACCAGAACAGCTCTGGGGATTCAGGTAAGGATGGCTAATTGAACATTTTGTCAAATGCTGCAGCAGGCTGGGTGGTTTCCCCAAAGGAAACTGAGGGCTGTTACAAAAGAACAATTAGGGGAATGGATGTCTGGTGGCTGATAATAACAAATGTCCACCACAGTCTGACTTTGTGTTCAGAGAGGCACTCTGCCATGGCCTCAAGCATCTGTGTACATCCTTGCTGAGGAAGCCAGATTTCAAGGCCTAACTGTCCTCTGACCTTGAGCCATTTGTGTAGCTAGTCACAGAGGCAGTTAAGTAGATCAAGGTGACTAACACATGACTACCTTACGATGACTTGCTCTTGGGGAAGGACACTGGTTTGGTTACTGTTTAGTTACTGTTTGCTGAGCCCTTAGACCTGGGTTCCTCAGCTGCAATGTAATCCACCGCAGGCATAGCCCTCACCTGGGCCCATCATGTTGCCTGTGGGGATTGGGGGCCTGGCACTGCCATGCTGATGCTCCTGCTGTTTGCTGTGCTGTTATAACAAACTGTCTTGCTTTGATCCATTGACTCCTTTTTTTTTTTGGCTGCATTGGGTCTCTGTTGCTGTGCTTGGGCTTTTCTCTAGTTGTGGCAAGCAGGGGCTACTCTTTGTTGTGGTGCCCAGGCTTCTCACTGCAGTGGCTTCTCTTGTTGTGGAGCACGGGCTCTAGGTGAGCAGGCTTCAGTAGATGCAGCACGCGGGCTCAGTAGTTGTGGCACGCAGGTCCTAGAGCCACAGGCTTCAGAGTTGTGGCACGTGGGCTCAGTAATTATGGCTCGTGGGCTCTAGAGCTCAGGCTCAGTAATTGTGGCACACAGGCTTGGTTGCCGTGCAGCATGTGGGATCTTCCCGGACCAGGGATCGAACCCTTGTCCCCTGCATTAGAAGGTGGATTCTTTTTTTTTTTTTTTTTTTTTGCGGTACGCGGGCCTCTCACTTTTGTGGCCTCTCCCGTTGTGGAGCACAGGCTCCGGACGCGCAGGCTCAGCGGCCATGGCTCACGGGTCCAGCCGCTCCGCGGCATGTGGGATCTTCCCGGACCGGGGCATGAACCCGCATTCCCTGCATCGGCAGGCGGACTCTCAATCACTGCGCCACCAGGGAAACCCAGAAGGCGGATTCTTAACCACTGCACCACCAGGGAAGTCCCGATCTATTGACTCTTGCTGTCTACTTTGGGCAACTTTGGGCTTTTGGTAAGTCCATCTGATTGCTTCCTTAGCCGTTTTCTTTGGAGTCATTTCTTTGTTTCTCCTTGCCATCCTCTGTGAGACCTGGGTTCTTCTCTGATACTGTCCAAACCCCTTGTATACACTCTTATTCTATAGTTATTTTCACTATTAAAAATAATCTTCAACTAACATAATGCCTGTGTTTGGGGTGCGGTGGGGGAATCTCTCTTTATAGGGAAAACACAAAGCCTCCTCAATTAACTGCATCCATTTCCAAATTTGGGTTCACTGGGCAATGTCTATTCTTCCCCTGGTTTGTTTCTATCTTGCCTTTATATTCCAAAAATTCTATATCAAATGGTAAATTGAAATGCTCCAAATACACCCTATGTATAATAATGAGAGAAGGAATAACATAAATTATATATATCACCACAAAGAAAGAAATACAGGTGGAAGTTCTTGTTTCTGCATCTTGGTAACCAGGCAGTAGCTAGTATTTATGACCTTCCATTTCAGGTACATCTCTCTTTAACGAGCACCTCAGCCGGATGGGATTCTTCTCTTGGTAGGGAGAACACAAAACTTAATTCCTGAAAAACCTAAGGCCTCGCTGGTCTTGCTGTGTAGGGTCATGTGCTCTTCTGTTAACTGAGCAGGTGCTGTAAAGAGGCATTTCAAGGAACACCTGGGCTCCATTCCTACTCCTCGCTGCCCCTATTGTGTAGAAGCAACACTTTTTGCCTTTGATAGTGAGTCAGTGCTCTCAAACAACTCCAGAACCCCCTTTTATACATAATCGCCATGTTCCCCTCATGGCAAGAGGAGCCCAAACGAGCAGCATCAGGCTCAGTTTTCAATCAGTGGAATGATTTTTGTGCCTCTGATGGAATCATTTCCATCCTTAGGTATAAAAATCTCCAAACTTTGGACATGCAACTTACGAAAATTTTCCATACAACTCTTTCTTTGGGAACTCCTGGAGGATGCACTCCATTAAAATTCCTCAGAAGGAGGAAAACATGGACCCAGGAAAGGGTTGGGTTCAAAGTAGGAGAGAAGTGCAGGAAATCCAAGATGTCGATGAAGGGAGAGCCTGGAATGACAGCAGAGCACTTAGTTCTTATTGGAACTAAATGTGCCTGAATGTGTCTCCACAGAGATCACACTGGTGGAATACCTGATGTGCTTGAGTGTAATGAGAGGAGGTTTACACATATGGCAGAGTTTAGGGGTGTATTAAGAATAGTATATAAAACCAAGCAACCAAAACGATGCTATAATTATTAACTCCAAGAAGAAAAATTGTACTAAAAAGAAATATAATTCAAGTGTATGCTTTGTCTGTGACTATTCATAATACTATGTACATTTAGATAGAATATAGATTTAATCAAAGAAGCAAGAGCTGTATTTGGAGGATGGGTGAAAGGCAATTGTGTGGAGGTTGGGGGGAAGGTGTGGGAGAGGAGGGAGGTGATAAAGAATACATCTTCATCTTTTATAGTTGGAAATCAGTAGCTAATACCCAAAACTGAAAAATCAAGAAGTAACAACGTAAGTGTGTTTTTGAGAGATCTGAGGATAACTATTCAAAGAAATATCTAAAAGAGTTTATTTATTTCTGAGAAATGAATGAGGCAATGGAGGGTATGTGAACAAGTGACTGCTGATTTTTTTTTTCTTTTTGGCTGCATGACATGTGGGATCTTAGTTCCCCCACCAGGGTTCGAACCCACACCCCTGCAGTGGAAGCATGGAGTCTTAACCACTGGACTGCCAAAGAAGTCCTGTGACTGCTATTTTTGATAACAGGCCTTGATTTGACTTTGTATACCATGTTCATGTAAAATGCTGATGAAAATACTTTAAAAATTAAGATAAAATAGAAATTATGCAGGAGAAACTTGCATCTTGCTATGCAGTTTATGAACAGAAGTATTGGCTGTACAGCTGAGGTCCCTCTGTCACCCGCCTCGTTAATCAGTTAGGTCCTCAGTTCCTTGAACCCCAGAAGTGATGATTATTATCCTGAATTTGCTGCTTATAATTTACAATTTAAAAAAAAAAAAAAAAAAAAATATATATATATATATATATATATATATATATATAATCTCCTTCTAGAAGCCTCCCTGCCCTTTTGTAATACCCCTAATCCTCCCTCCCCTTGTGTGTAGGCTGGATTTAGTGACTTGCTTCTAATGAATAGCAAGTCACTTTCAAGGTTGGATTATAAGTCTGTACTTCCATTTTGCTGGCATTCTCTCTCTGGCTGTTCTCATATGCTTGCTCCAATAGGGAAGACCACCTGGCCAGGAAACAAGGGTGGCCTCCAACTAACAGCCAGCGAGGAATTGAGGCCCTCAGGCCAACAGATAGTAAAAAATTGGATCCTGTCAACATCACGGGGTGAGCTTGGAAGTAGATCTTGCTCTAGTTGAACTGTTGGGTGATGGTGATCCTGGCCAATACTTTGATTACAGTCTCATGAGAGACCCTGGGCCAACACCTTGATTGCAGCCTCATAAGAGATCCAGAAGCAGAGACCCCAACTAAGCCATGCCTGGATTCCTGTCCCATAGAAGCTGTGAGATAATAAATGTGTGTTTTGGGGATAAACATATGAAGTTTTGGGAGTAATCTATTATGCAGCAATAGATAACAGATATGTATATCCATATATATCATTAGGTATCTCTATATCTGTCCATATATTATATCTGTATATCTATCTACCTACCTACCTACTTACCTACCACCTACCTATCTTTGAGTGGTTTGTAGGTGGTTTTACCCAAGTGCATGTTTCAGATAGGGATAAAATGTTTAGACAGATGATGTTATATTCTGTATGTTCCTCTGAAACAGTTTTTTTACTCAACATTGAATCTGAGGCATTCCATTTTGACTGGCAGACTACACAGCCTTTTGGGTCCCCTCACTGGTGTTAACTCAGAGTCCCCATGGTCCCTGAATGTTTGTGCATTTCCCTTTTACGAGGGCACATTATCCTTGTCAGTGGCTTCAAGTCCCTTTGGGGATGCCCAGGAGAAAGATTCATAGTAGGTGCTCTATGGTGTTTATAACAGGGTTCTTGGTTAAGGGTTCTGGCCTTCCCTTCATTTGAGGAGCTCTGGGTCTGAGTACTGACTGAGGCTTGAAAAGTGGTGAGCAGCCATGATTCTGAACCTTATTCCTCCGAGCTAGCTATCATCATTCTTCTGATGATGCAGATGACCTTAGTCACTGCCTATCAATTTTATTCCTAGAGACCTTAAGTCAGCCCTGATTTTTTTAGTTGTCAACAGCCAAGTCTCACTAGTTCAGGCATAAAATGAACATTGGACAGGCTATCCAATAGCTGACACACTCTCCAGAAAGGTAAGAGAGAAATGGCTTGAAGGCTTACACAGCCAGGACGAAGAATGATGGCCCAACCACGGCAGGACTGCTCCAACAAACACCCCACTCCCCACTATTGCACGTACACTACAGCTCCCACCAGTGACCCTGGGCCAGGAGTCTTCTAAAATCAGACACTTCTACTGCCACCTGGCCCAGAAAATGAGACTCTGTGCAGTGCTGGCGTCCTTATGTTCTCACTCCCAAGCAAGTGAGTCTGCTTGGGAGAACACAGGTTGCAGGATGTACCTGAGCTGAAACAGAGTCTAGCTAAGTAAGGTCTGGCTTCCTCCCAGGCGAAGTAAAACTCACAAAGTGTAAATCCCCAAATAGAAGTACGAGCAGCCAGAAGCCATGAAAAATGTCCCCAAAGCACCCTTAATTAATTAACTACAGACCCGGATCTCAAAAGGTCAAACTATTCTCAGCTCTGATTAACAAGCCTGACTATTCTTCTGCTCCTGGAGTGCTCCCCAGAACCCTCTTCTCCCCACTGAGATCTCCACTGGAGCCCATTTACTGGCTTGCAGAGAGCCTATTAAACATTCTAATGCTTTCTCAAAACCTTGGAGATGGGCTTCCCCGGGGGCGCAGTGGTTGAGAGTCCACCTGCCGATGCAGGGGACACGGGTTCAGGCCCCGGTCCGGGAAGATCCCACATGCCGTGGAGCAGCTAAGCCCGTGCGCCACAACTACTGAGCCTATGCTCTAGAGCTGGCGAGCCACAACTACTGAGCCCACATGGCACAACTACTGGAGCTCGCATGCCCAGAGCCCATGCTCTGCAACAGGAGAAGCCACCATAATGAGGAGCCCTCACACCACAACGAAGAGTAGCCCCTGCTCGCCACTAGAGAAAGCCCGCACGCAGCAACGAAGACCCAGTGCAGCCAAAAATAAATAAATAAATAAATGTATATATTTAAAAAATTACCAATGGCAATTAAAAAAAATAATAAATGAAAATCTAGAATTATTAAGGCTAAGGCCACTTTCAGGAGCTATAACTTGAATGGAAACAACCAGAAATACAACAATCTAGAAACACAACAATCTAGAAATATACCAAGAGAGGATGGTTCAGGTTTTTGAATCTGTCTCTGATTCCTGCCTGACTTAGGATAAATCAACTCATTTCCCCATTGGAGAGATGTGGGTTTTTTTATTATGCCCCCAAGCAAAACCCTGTTTTGGAATGTTAATAGTTGCAACAATAACCAAGAACACACCATGTGTCCATGACAAACAAAGAAGTAGTCATGATTCATTCTAAGTTGGTCTTATAGCCCCCTAAAGTCTCCACGCTGCCTTGCAGAAAGAACGAAAGGAATTTCTGTCATATCTATCCCTCCCCTTGCCACCATTCAAGGGCCATGCCTAGATGCAAGAAGAATGTGGCAACTAGTGGTATCGGACCATCACACATGCAGCACTCGGGACATTCCATTTGTAAATGCTTTGAATTTTTCAAATTGTCTCCACTTCTACAATCTAATGTAGTTTTCCCAATTGTGTGAGATAGCTGTTATTTTGAACTATGCCTTACAGATGAGAAAAGTAAAGCCCAGAACAGCTTGGCAGGAACTTTGGGCAGCTTGTGAGTCTCAAAGTCCAGAGGGCAGTAGGGCCAATGGTCTCTGGGCCTCTTCTCACAAATGTCAGTCCCTCTTGCGCCCATTTCTGTCAGCCATCATCACTGAGACCTTTGTTGCAGGCTCAGCCCAGCCTAGTTGCTAAACCAGGGGCCCAGCCCAACCCCAAGACCCGGATTCTTGACAATGTAGCAGAGCGAATGACTGGCACCAGGTGGCGCCACACTGCAGACGGGACCCCAGTGGATTGGATCTGCACCTCCCAGCCCCTTGGCTGAGTAGGCTAACCCCAGGTATTTTATTAACTTCAGAATAACGCCACAGCACCTGATTGACTATTTGGGACCTCACTTGTCAAACTATAGTGGGCTTTTACTGTTTTTCAGAAGCCAGTTCAATACACCTTCAAGGGTATTTTTTTTTTTTTTTTGTAACTACTGCATTCTGAGTACAGGTCTCTGATTAGCTTTCATTCTGACTTCTAAGAGTCACACACAAGCATTTACATATTAGAATATATTTTTTATTATAGTTTTTTCCTTTTATATGACAGTTGAGCTAGCACATCGATTTTGAAAACCTATATGTGTATATTTTTATATTTATATATGGTATAATCACTGTATTTTATTTCAGAACAGCAGAAGAGGTGTTACGAAATATTTACCATGAAAAGGGGACTTGGGTCTGACAAGGTTGAGGACCATCATATGGGAGTATTGACCTTCTCCTGGATATTTCCTGGTTGACTTGATGATACTTGAACAGACAACAACTTTAAGCCTACTTTGCTGTCTCCACTTTCTCCTGCTCTCACCTCACCCTGGGGCTGCTCCTTTGCTCTGCTGGTCCCACACCTCCGTAGCTCTCAGGGAAGCAAGTCCCTGACAGCATCACTCGTGCCCTGGTGCAATCCCATGAATGCAATCGCTCCCTCCTAGCCTCTCTCCCGCCCTTTCCCAGCCCCTCAGCTACATCCTGCCTGTTCTGCCCTCACTCCAACTCACTTCTCATCTCCAATCTCTTCTGGACTGTCCATCCAGGTGAGATCTTGGGCTGTGCTATCTCTCCTGATGGCCCTTTAAATGTCCTTTTCTCTAGTTGGAGATGCATCCTGTTCTCATGGAATAATCTTTGTCAGTTCAGCCTGGAGATCTGAAAAACGGTGAGCCCAGCTGAGCTTTTCTGCCTCTGCAGAGGCAGTGCTGTGATCAATAGGGGCTTCTACTCTTGAAGATTTTTCTTACTGTTGTTTTCCCTGAGCTGATTACTCATCCCTCTGGCTGCCTGTCTCCTTTTGGGGGTGGTGGGTAATTTGTGAAAACACACACAATTATATTAACTTGCTTTCTTTATTATCAGGCCATACCCGGGTTTTCTGTTTTCCCTATCCTTTGGCCACCACGTAACCTCTTTCCTGGTTAGAGTGTCACTAGTTAAAATTTTGCTGTTAAAAAAAATATGTATTTACTGTGGGTGTCAGAGGGAGTAATTCTGTGACATGCTTCTTTGCAGAGTCTGCTGATAATCCACCAATATCCTTCATCCCTAAATAATAAAGAATAGAACTCTACAGTTCTACATGGGCTCATGGCCACTCAGCTAAAAGCTACATTTCCCAGCTTCCCTTGTATCTGGGTGTGGCCATGTGACAGAATTCCAACCAATGGGATGTGAGCAAAAGTGATTATGCCATTTCCAGGCCATGCCCTTAAAAGGAAAGAGTGTACACTCCTCTTCCCCTTTCCCCTTCTCACTGGCCAGGATGCAAACATAATGGCAGGAGCTGGAGCAACCACCTTGGAACCCACCTGTTGAGAATAGCAGAGATACTCTTACCAGCTAGGGACTGCTTACCTTTGGACCACTATGTAAGAGAGAATCAAAATTCTGTTTTGTTTAACCCACTGTATTTTGGGGGCTTTTGACTACCTAGATTATACTCTAAGTAATACAGCTTCATGTTACTACTTTTACCCAGCAGCGTGTACTTCCTTATTACTTGTACTTATTTGTGTTTTCTTATTTCAAATTTTATGTTTTATGTCTTCCTTTTTTAAAAATTTTATTTATTTATTTATTTATATATTCTCTTCGGCTGCATTGGGTCTTTGTTGCTGCGCATGGGGTTTCTCTAGTTGCTGCGAGTGGGGGCTACTCTTCGTTGCGGTGCACGGGCTTCTCATTGTGGTGGCTTCTCTTGTTGTGGAGCACGGGCTCTAGGTGCATGGGCTTCATTAGTTGCGGCACATGGGCTCAGTAGTTGTGGTGCACGGGCTTAGTTGCTCCGCGGCATGTGGGATCTTCCTGGACCAGGGCTCAAACCCATGTCCCCTGCATCGGCAGGCGGACTCTCAACCACTGCGCCACCAGGGAAGCCCTGTCAAATGTTTTTTTAAAAGATTCAGTGTGCTAGTTTTTGAGGTTTGATGGGGGCAGGTAGGAAGGAATAGGAACTTAAGGCACCATTTTATCATTGTTTAGCATTTTGTTTAGAGCTGAAAGCTTGCTTCCTCACAATTAGCTATTTAGACTGGGTGCTAAAAAGCCACCCTCTACACACCACAAAAATGGGCTCAACAGGCTTGTAAAGAGAAAAAGTCGTCTTCCGTATTGAAGGGAATTTTTGAATGTTTCAATGGCCAAATATATCCAAACCATGTATCTAAGCCAATAAGATTTACTGTTGCAGGTAAGCTTTAACTGTGAAAAGCATCATATCAGCGTATTAACTGCCATCACTTTTGTACTGTATGTTGTTTCCAGGGAAATGTAAACCACAGGATGCGGTATCTGACCCCATCCTTAGAGAATGTTACCATAGAGGACATTTCTTCCACATGGTAAACAAAAGAAAATGAGGAACGTGAGTGCAGAAGTTGCTTTAGCCATGAGGGAGCCGATAGAGCAGGGGCGCAATGGAAACGACTCAGAAAGGGAGCTGATGGAATCAGATAAGGAAAGCCTCGTGACCTTTCAGCCTTCTCCCTGACTTGATAATGAAACACAAAAATAAACCTCCATGCTTGTACTTTGCATATGTTGGTTGTCAAATTGCTTTTCTAAATTGACTGTATTTAACCTTGATGGTGAATGAACCTTGATGATTAATAGATTCTGGAATTTTGTCCAAACTAGAATGTGATTTCTCCCTGAAATAGACTTGAGTAGCAGTCAGCCTGCTTGGTTCTTTGCCTCTGATCTAGGCACCCCAAGATCTGGGCTCTTTCTTCCTCTGGCTCAAGGATGAGGAAGCAGGGCTTGTTGATCCAGCAGAGCTGCTCATTGGGATTCTATTCCTCTCAGCTGGTACCCTCACCAAGCCAGCCTCTGGGTAAGAAACTACTTGTTTCTACGGTTCTTCAGTTTGACTTCCTCAGGGAAATAAGGCCTGCAGAAGTAGCCAGCCAGCTGTAGGAGAACACAGAGCAGGCACCTACAGCCCCTCAACTCCTTCCAGAAACAGCAAAGGCTATTGCAGATAAACCAGGGCATGTGGGACCCACATGGTACAAAGCTCAGGAAGGCTGGGTTTTAAATTGACAACAGCCTTTAAAACTCTTTGGGGGAAAAATAAAAAATAATAAAAGAACTCTTTGGGGTTAGTCGCATTCAGAGTAAGGGAGGGTTGAAAGGCAGGGAGGGTATTTTCCTCTTAGAAGCAGGAGGAGCTTCCTAACAGCCTTCCTTCTTTGCTTTGTGCCTGGTTCAATACTTTCTTAGCAAGTTCTGGGGGAGCTCAGGTCCTGAGAAGGGCTGGGGCCTGTCAGGGCACTAAACAAGCTGTAAAAGCACTCTGGAGGAAAAGGGAGGCTCCTCTGTATTTCCCTTTCCTGCAGGCCTGCCCTGTTTTTTCATGATGTCATCCATGCATCATTGTGATCTGATTGGTGGTCCCAGGCCTTGGCCAGCTGCCCAAGGCCAGAAGGGAAGAGAGAGATCCCAGGACAAATGCACAGCAGGCCCCTGAGCATGTGCGGAAATGTTGTCATCAGTTCCACATAGAAAGACTTGGAACAAATCGAAGAAGACAGTAAAAGTCACAAGATCCTATCCAACCTTCCCTTCCCTGAATGCCTGGGAAGAATTCAGGGACCTCTTTCCTGTGGATAGGGAACCAAATCCTGGAGTGGGCCTGGGTGTGGAGGAGGGACTGCTCTGCCAGATGGTTCATTCTCCAGAATTCAGCCTGTTTCCTGAATCAGTGGTATTTGAAAGCAACTTTGTCCAGGTACTCTCGGGCCGCTCAGAATGGCACTCCTTGATTCCTCTAAATCTGTTCCCACAATGTGACGGAGAGTCTGTCCCTGGAACTGGAGTGGAGTGACAACTGAGGCAAAGAGAGGAACCTAAGGCAAGGCTACCCCTATCTGACCCTGACTTTGCAGAGCTCCAGATAGGTTTTCTCCTGCAGTCACTCTGGGGAGAGAGGTCAAGTGTTGTCTGCTCTGAGTGGAGGATTTGGCAGCTTCCTCCCTCAATTTACTTCCTCCTCCAGGCTGTCAGCTCAAAGCAGATGAACAAAGACGCAGTAAAATGAGCTGCCCTTTGAGGGTTCAGAACAGAAATGTTGGTGGGTGAAAGAATAGGAGCCGGAAGCCCAGAGAGATCTGGGCTCAGAGTCTGGTCCACTGCTTTCTTTTTCTTTTTTTTTTTTTGCGGTTCGCGGGCCTCTCACTGTTGTGGCCTCTCCCGTTGCGGAGCACAGGCTCCGGACGTGCAGGCTCAGCGGCCATGGCTCACGGGCCCAGCCGTTCCACAGCATGTGGGATCCTCCCAGACCGGGGCACGAACCCATGTTCCCTGCATCGGCAGGCGGACTCTCAACCACTGCGCCACCAGGGAAGATCCCGGTCCACTGCATTCTTATCAGGAGGTGTCATCAGGAAGGTGACCTGCACACCCTTAATCCCAGTTCCCTCTATTGTAAAAAGGGTGGGACTGACCTGGCTGTTCCATGAAACACAGGAGGCAAAGGCCTTAGTGCAACGGCACTCATTTTTGTTTCCTTGTCTGGGCTCCCCTCAGGCCAGATGGAACCCAGAATAAACAGAACTTGGAAGTTACAGGGACCTGACAGTGCAGAAAAGGTGCAGGAGATAATAGGGCCCCTCAAGAAAGTGCCAAAGGACAGGTTTTTCAAAGAAAATCCAGGAAACAGTCTGGGGAGGATTCACAGAAGTGTGACACACATCAAGGAACTCTTGTGGGCAATTGCTAATAGTAGGTAAAGTAAATACTGGTACAGTTGTTTAACCAATATAGGTTAAACTGTGGTTCCCAACAAGTGATGATTTTGCCCTTTCCACCAGGGGGCATTTGGCAATGTCTGAAGACATTTTGGGTTATCGCAATTTGTGTGGGGGGAGGGTGGATATTGCTCCTGGCATCTATTGGGCAGAGGTCCAATAGATGGACACTGCTAAACATCTTACAATGCACAGGACAGCTCCTCCCCCAAGCAAAGAATTATCCAGCCCAAAATGTGAATGGTGCTGAGTCTGAGAAACTCTCACCTAAAACATCCTGCTGCTTCTGCCAGTGCTCAGACTGTGCCCTGGGGGTGCTGCTTTGCAGGTCAGAAAGGGCAGGAACTGGATAGACATCTACAAAGCCTCCAACACCACGGCCCTTGGGGTGACCTCCTCTGTGCCCTGCCTGCCTCTTCCCAACATCCTCTTCATGGCCAACGTCAAATGGCACCATGGGCAGAGCCAGACATGGAACCAACCAACTACAGCCCCCAAGATCATCCTGAAGAGGTAAGCATCCTGAAGTGGGGCAAAGGGGGGCCATAAAGTGGACAGGAGTGAGGGCCAGTCTACATGCCCTCTTTCCTTCTCGCTGCATTCACTGCACTGAATTCTTAGGAAATCTCTCCACTTTGGGCCAAGGGGCAAGGAAGCCAGGCAGTCTGGCAGATGAAGCACTGGCTGGGAGATGCAGGTTCTAGTCCTTATGCAACTAACTAGACTCAAATAATTTTTGAGTCACAAGTTACTTGCTGCAATGCAGTCTTCCTACTGGTAAAGTGAGTGGAACGAAGTCTCACTTGGAGCTGTAACATTATGCTTGTTGGGGATGAAACGGCCCTTTTAGAGGTTTGAGCCTCTTCTGTAGGATATCTCAAGAATCTCTAGATATTCCCAGAAGTCCAAGTAAACCCTTCATTGCTCCAGGTTGCTTCAGTGATAGACCTCTCCATTATGTTCTAGGTACACCTATGGCAAGTACAGCCCAGATCCAGCTGACTAATACTAGATCCAAAGCCAGCCCCTTGAATCTTAGCTCCTTTAGGAAGAGTAATTGAGGCATTGAGGTCAATGAATGGACAAGCTGGACAGTGGGACCCAGCTCCTGTTGTGCCGTCAAGAAGGAAACTGAAAAGCCCTATGATCCCAGCTACCTTACTCCCAGGCTGTCCCTCTCAAGCAGGATCCAGGGAACACCAGCATGAGAATCATGGCAGGATGGGTAGAGGTTAGAATGCAGATTCCAGGGGCTCACCCCAGACCTACTGAATCTGAATCTCTGGGGGTATCTTGAGGCGTCTGCATTTTAAACAAGCTCCCCAGGTGAATCTGATCTCCCCAAAGTTTGAGCACCACTGTGCTGAGCATTCTCTCTCCTACGCACCAAAGCCTCAGTTCTGAAGGAGACACTCCTCATTTTAATGAAGACAGTGTTGGATCAGAAGCAATGGGGTTGTCAGTGTGTGTCTTCCCTCACGCCTTCAGGATTCTCCCTTTGAAGTTTGTGGAGCTCCAGGTCTGTGACCGCTTTCAACATATCCTGCGGTTGAGGACAGTCACGGAGAAGATCTACTACCTAAGGCTCCACCCTGACCATCCTGAGACTGTCTTCCACTTCTGGATCCGACTGGTTCAAATTCTGCAGAAGGGCCTGTCCATCACCACCAAAGACCCTAGGATTCTCGTCACTCACTGCCTGGTACCCAAGAACAGCTGCAGTCCCTCAGGAGACTCACAGGTAAGTGGGCACCATTGGCTCCTCCAGCCAAGGTCAGAGCTGAGCTGTAGAGCTTCGGTGAGCTGATACGGCAGCACCCTGGGAAGCCTTGCCTTAGGCCTTTTCTAACCAGCTTTACTGATTAAAATTCACCTGAGTGTACAGTTCAGATTTTTCAGTAAATGTATAGAGTTGTGCAGCCATCACCACAATCCAGTTTTAGAACATTTCTATCACCCTAAAAAATTCCCTCATGCCCATTTGCAGTCATTCCCTGTTCCTACTTTCTGCCCTAGGCAGCCATTGATCTGTCTTCAATCTCTACTCATATTTCTGAAACATTTCATATAAATGGAATCCTATAATATATAGGCTTTCGTGTCTGGCTTCTTTCACTTAGCATAAGGTTTTTCAAGTTCATCCATATCATAGCATGGGGCCAACTCTAGGGTAGAGTCACAGATTATCAATAATTTATTCCTTTCAATTGCTGAATAGTATTCCGTTGTATAGATATACCATGTTTTGTCTATTCACCAGTTGATGGACATTTGGATTGTTTCCAGTTTGGGGCTATTATGAATAATGCTGCTGTGGACATTTGTGTACAAATTTTTGTATAGATGTATGTTAGGGTATGTTTTCATTTGTCATGGGTAGATTCCAAGGAATTGGAATTGCTGGGTCATATGGTAAGCTTATGTTTAAACCGGCAAACTGTTTTCCAAGGTGACAGTACCATTTTACATTCCCACCAGTAATGCATGAGGGTTTCAGTTTCTCTGCATCTTCACCAGCAATGGTATTGTTGGGAATTCCCTGGCGGTTCAGTGGTTAGGACTCTGTTCACTGCTGAGGGCCTGGGTTCAATCCCTGGTCAGGGAACTAAAATCCCACAAGCCACACAGCCAAAAACAAAAGCAAAAACAAAACAATGGTATTATCTTTTTAATTAAAGTCATTCTAGTGGATGTGTTATGTTTTTAATTAGGGTTTCCTGTCAAGCAACTTTACATGGGCTTATTAGTCATTTATATATCTTCTTGGTGAAATTTCTATTCAAATCTTTCTTGAAACTTTTAAAAACAATATTTACTTTATTTATTTATTTGGTTGTGGCAGGTCTTAGTTGAGGCAGGCCGGCTTCTTAGTTGCACCTCGCCTGCTCCTTAGTTGTGGCATGCAAACTCTTAGTTGTGGCATGCAAACTGTTAGTGTGGCATGCATGTGGGATCTAGTTCCCTGGCCAGGGATCAAACCCAGGCCCCCTGCAGTGGAAGCGCAGTCTTAACCACTGGACCACCAGGGAAGTCCCTTGCCTATTTTTAAATTGATTTTTTTCTTCTTATTGAGTTGTAAGAGTTATTTGCATATTCTGGATACAAGTCCTTTATCAGATGTATGAGTTGTAAATATTTTCTCCCAGTCCGTGAATTGTCTTTTCATTTTCTTAATGATGTCTTTTGACGAGCAAAAGTTTAAAATTTTATTTTATTTATTTATTTTATTTTTATTTTTGGCTGCGTAGGGTCTTTGTTGCTGCACGCAGGCTTTCTCTAGTTGCGGCGAGCAGGGACCACTCTTCTTTGCAGTGCACGGGCTTCTCATTGTGGTGGCTTCTCTTGTTGCAGAGCACGGGCTCTAGGCGCGCAGGCTTTAGTAGTTGCAGCGTGTGGGCTTAGTTGCTCCTCAGCATGTGGGATCCTCCCGGACCAGGGCTTGAACCCGTGTCCCCTGCATTGGCAGGTGGATTCTTCACCGCTGCACCACCAGGGAAGCCCAAAAGTTTAAAATTTTGATGAAATGCAGTTTATCAATTTTTTCTTTTATGGATCAGGCTTTTGGTGTTGTATCTAAAAACTCTTTGTTCAACCCAAAGTCACTAAGATGTTATCCTATATTTTCTTCTAGAAGTGTAGAAGACTTAGCTCTTACATTTTGGTCTCTGATCCATTTTGAATTAATATTTGTGTATGATGTGAGGTAGGGGTACTTTTTTAAGTACTTTTTTTTTTTTTTAGCATGTGGATATACAACTGTCCTAGTACCATTTGTTGAAAAGCCTATCCTTTCCACATTGAATTGTCTTGGCATCTTTGCCAAAAATCAATTGACCATAAATGTAAGGATCTATTTCTGGCTTCTCAATTCTGTTCCATTGATTCGTTTGCCTATTCTTGTGCCAATACCACAATGTCTTGATTAATGTAGCTTTATATTAAGTTTTGAAATTGGGTGTTGTAAATCTTCCAATTTTGCTCTTTTTCAAATTGTTTTGGCTATTCCAGATCTTTTGCATTTCCATGTAAATTTTAGGGTCAACTTGTCGATTTCTACAAAAAAAAAAAAGGCCTCCTGGAACTTTGATAAGGACATGTGGAATTTATATATCAATTTGGGGAAAATTGCCATCTTGACAATATTGAGTCTTTTAATACATGTATATCGAATGTCTTTCCATTTATGTCAATCTAATTTAATTTCCCTTAGCAATGTTTTGTAGCTCTCAGTTTACAAGTTCTACACTTCTTTCGTTCAATATATTAAGTATCTGATTGTTGTTGATATTATTGTGAATGGAATATTTTCTTAATTTAATTTTTGCATCAGTCATTGAAAGTGTACAGGAATACAATTGGTTTTTGTGTATTAATCTTGTTTATTAGTTGTAGTAGTTTTTGTGGATTCCTTGGGATTTTCTACATATGTGCATACATTCATGTCATCTGCGAATAAAGACAGCTTAACTTAATTTCCAGTTTGGATCCATTTATTTGTTTATTGCCTTATTGCATTAGTTAGAACCTTCAGTACAATGTTTAATAGAAGTAGCAAAAGTAGACATCCTTGCCTTGTTCCTCGTATTAGGGGAAAACATCCAGTCTTTTATTAAGTATGATGTTAACCATGGGATTTTTGTAGATGCCTTTTATAAGGTTCAGGAAATTCCCTTCTATTCCTTGTTTATTGAGAATTTTTATCTTGAGTGGGTATTAAATTTTGTCAGATGCTTTTTCTCTATCTGCTGAGATGATCACATATTTTGTCCTTTATTCTATTAATATAGTATATTACATTAATTGACTTTTAGATGTTAAACCAGCCTTGTGTTCCTGCAATAAATTCCATTTGGTTACGGTGTGTATGATCCTTTTTATATATAACTGGATCTGGTTCACTAGCATTTTGTTAAGGAGTTTTGCATCTATGTTCATTAGAGATATTGGTCTGTAGTTTTCTTGTGATAGCCTGGCTTTGGTATCAGGGTAATACTCACCTTATTGAGTAATTTGGGAAGTGTTCCCTCCTCCTCTATTTCTGAGTTTGTGAAGATTGGTGTTACTACTTCTTTAAATATTTGATAGAATTCAGGGAAGCCACCTGGGCCTTTTTGCCCCAGGTCTTAGAGTATAATGAACAGAAACCTGACTTGAGTTACAACACAAAATCCATGAAGGCCGAGATTTTGTGTTTTGTTTTTTTTTTTGCGGTACGCGGGCCTCTCACTGCTGTGGCCTCTCCCCTTGCGGAGCACGGGCTCCGGACGCGCAGGCCCAGCGGCCATGGCTCACGGGCCCAGCCACTCCGCGGCACATGGGATCCTCCTGGACCAGGGCACGAGCCCGTATCCCCTGCATCGGCAGGCGGACTCTCAACCACTGCGCCACCAGGGAGGCCCAAGGCCGAGATTTTTATCTGTTTTCTTCACTTCGATTCCCCAGTGCCTGGCACGTAGTTGATATTCAATAAATATTGAATGAGTATGAGCAGTGTGCACAACTGGGGCATCTGTGGGGTATCGCAGGCAACAGGAAAAAAGGCAGTTTTACTCTGGCATAAAAAGTAGCTCAAGGTAGGATATTTCTTAGAGAAATGAATTTGAAAAACATTAAATTCCTACAATAAACATTTAATCCCCTTCCATTTAAATATAAAACCAAGTAGCATGAGCTTTATTAAAGTTTATATTAATAGGCTATTCAATAACATATTAAGGTATGTTAATAAGAATAGCTTATCTACTAAATTATGTTTAAAGTTTTCAGAGACAATGTTCTTCTTGGGACACCAAAGGATCTTTATAACAGTACGGGGGTATAAACAAACAGGTATGGCCTCAGAATTGCCTCTCTGTGCAGTTGGCGTGGCTCTGTCTGATAGGACAGCTGAGTTCTAACCCTTAGGGTCTGGACCATGATATTAGGAAAATGCAGAGATGCTGAGAACTTAACCACCTGGTTTTGCTTTTTTTCCTCCATCTAGTTAGTGCAGAAGAAACTCCAAGCCTCCCAGCCCAGCGAGAGCCTCACGCAGCTGATGGCCAAGGGGGAGAGTGAGGCCCTCTCTCAGATCTTTCCCGACTTGCACCAGCACAACCAGTTCAGGTGCATGACTCAAATCCAGCCAGCATGACGTCCCCAGATGGTCTGCGCGGTGAGATCCAGAAACCAAGTTATCTTGGTTAATGGGCACAGGGAGATGCATGAAGTATTGCCCCTCAGTATCCAGTCTGTATTCTTGACTCAGGGCAACCTTTGCCTGGTCTCTTTGCCTAATTCTCCTTCTCCACAAGCATCGTGGGCTTGACCCCAGAGGAGGAATTTTATAAAAAATGAAAAGTAGCTTCTTCAATATTAAGAATAAATTAGTAACACAGGTGGAAAAGTAAAAGCTAATTTCTAAACTAGTTTCTAGTCCTACAGAAAAGTAATCAAAACATTGTTTAAAATGTCATCATCTGTCACTGGGTTCCTTTACCTACTTACCTGGCCTCTGCTTGAACTTTATGGAGCTTCTATGGTCACTTTTTTTTTTTTAATGTTTTTTGGAAAGCTCCCTCATGCAGGCCTGTCTTCTCCATGCCTGAGGAAATATCCTTACACGTACAGATGACTTAGGGTTGCGTCTTAAGACTGGTTGGTATGAGAGAAACAGAGGTCGAGAGCACTTAGACCACAGGGCACCACGGCCAGAGAGCAAAGATAAAATGGGAACCGGGGTCCTAGTGAACTTGATTTGTGGTGTCAAAGAAAAGGAAGAACAGAAAAAAATGAGTAAATGTCACCAGAAGAGAAAAACGAGGTGTCAGAGAGAAGGAGATTTTTGTCATAACAGGGACCAGCAACTCAGAGACAGAATTTAAAAAAAGAAAGTTTTCTTTGTGAATGCCAGTAATAAACTAAAAACCAGGAGAGCTCAGAGGATGCAATCTCTCATAATGGGTAAGAGCTCACACAACCCTGGGCCCAAGTCACCACTCTGACTATGAGCCCTTGGGGGCATATTGCTTAACTCTGCTGGGCCTCGGTTTTTACACCTATAAAGTAGAAACTGCGGTACTGCCAACCTCAAGCAGATAGTGTCAGGACTAAATGAGCTCACATGCATCAAGTGCTTGGCCCATCCTCAGCAAATTTACAGGAGGATGTAATAAACTCTCAATTAACATTAACTTGTAGGGAATTCCCTGGCGGTCCTGTGGTTAGGACTCTGCGCTCTCATTGCCAAGGGCCCGGGTTCAATCCCTGGTCGGGGACCTTAGATCCCACAAGCTGCGAGGCGCGGCCAAAAAAAAAAAAATTAGCTTGTAGTATTAATTCTAACTTGAGCTGGAAGTAGAAAAAGTATTAACACAAGAAAAAGACTTGTTAGTTGCCCGCTGTTAAAGAATTTATACTGGGGTTGTCACTCTGTATATCATACAGAGATCTGTAATGAAGGAAGATGTAAGATGGTAAGATGTCACATTGCTGAGCTGGAGAGCCCTGGACTCTAATGGAGGAAGATATTTGGTATCTAATAGCAAGATATTTTGACTGTCTCAGAATGTTAACTTACAGATTTTCTTTATTACTCTGGGAAGGACTGCTTCTGTTTATACCTCATTGGCCACAATTCAGTCACATGGCCACACCCAGCTGCAAAGGAGGCTGGGAAATGCAGCCTCCATTCCACATAGCCATGGGCCCAACACAAAACTAGATGATCTGGGCTTCCCTGGTGGCGCAGTTGTTGAGAGTCCGCCTGCCGATGCAGGGGACACGGGTTCGTGCCCCGGTCCGGGAGGATCCCACGTGCTGCGGAGCGGCTGGGCCTGTGAGCCATGGCCACTGAGCCTGCGCGTCCGGAACCTGTGCTCCGCAACGGGAGAGGCCACAGCGGTGAGAGGCCCGCTTACCGCAAAAAAAAAAAAAAAAAAAAAAAAATTAGATGATCTACCCTGGAGGGAGAAGGGAAAAGGGCATGCTGGGGACCTACTGGCAATCTCTGGCACAGACAGCTTTTAATATCTCCAGGAGGTCAGAGGAGTCAAAGACCTGAAGGAGAAACATGCACAAGCCAGATAAAGGGCAGAGAAAGCTGTGCAGGGTAAGGGAACAAATGAGGCTTCACCCTGAGGAAGAAGCTTGATGAGTGCTGAGAAAGGGAAGGAAGGCCAGTAGGGAAGTGGGGATGGTGGTAGGACGACACATGTAGAAGTGGGCAGGAACCAAGCCAGGCAGGGGCTGGGAAGCCATGCGAATGGATTTAGACTCTAAGTGTAATGGGAGCCTTAGCAGCATTTTAAACAACGCGTGATCCCATTTACATTTTAAAAAGGTCATGCTGGCTGTTGCAGTGACAGTGATTTGAAGAGAGGGAGCCTAGGTGTGGAGGGACCAGCCAGGGAGCTATGGCAACCGAGTCTGGGCTGTCACGTACAAGACGGATCAGAAGGATGTGAGAAACAGGGAACATGGAATTTTTGCTTCCTTATCTCAATAATTGCTTTGTACAGACATTTAGTTTCTTCTCTTTAATTTTTCAGCATGAAGCCCTGCGTGATGATTTTTCTCCTCATTTAGGCAGGTTCTAGTCTGGTTGCGGTTATAGCAGTTTTTGCACGTTGGCAGCAACATGCAACGTACAGCAAATAAAATAAATGGCCAAGACGCAGGGCCAAACAGATGGAGTCACACCCACTCCACCTCAGCAAAATCAGCAGCCTGGGTTCTGCTGCCCAAACTTCACCCCATCCCGCCTCCCCCTTCCCTATTTTTTCTTCGGGTACTTTAATATGCGTCACACCCACCCAGTATAGTCACAGCTGGCCTTTTTCACATTTATATCTGCCTCTAACGCTTTTGTTGCATCAGGAAAAATATAACTAGAAACAAGATTTAAAATGAGAGTTTCATCCTCTATTCTTTTCCTTTTGACTTCCATTTCCTTGATCCTGAAATGGCTGGAGTTCCAGGAGCAGCAGAAAGACAGAGAAAAAAAGGACAGTCCAGGTAACGGAGGGCACGGGGCACCTTTGTCTCGGAGAATTTTCCACTCTGCAGATATAAGAGTAAGATTGCCTCTAGTCCCCCATCCCAGCTTTCCTGGTGCTGTCAGGTTTGCCATCATCCTCCTGTACCTTAGTTTGAGTTCCTCCGGGATCTTTGGCCACCATAGTCAATTTGGCATCAAATCCTATTAATTCCTTTCTTTCAAATGTTTCTTATATTCTTTACTTCATTTCTACTCCCACAGATCCCACCCTAGTCCACTTGATCATCTCTTTGCTGCCTGGACCATGGCAGCAATCTTCTGCTAGTTCATTCATTCATTTATTCATTCAAAAGCATGCACTGAGCACTCAGTAAGTGCCAAACACTGTTGAAGGCTTTGGAATCACAGTGAAGAAAGACACAGCACCCCCTTCAAGGGGTTTATAATTTCTGGAGTCAGATGGGTAAATCCCCAAATTACATAACCTCTCCTTCCAGGCAACATTCAAAGCTCAAGCCTGGGGTGCCACAGGAGCACAAAGGCAGGCCTCCCTCACTCCTCCCGGGAAGCTGTCCCAGAAGGCCTGGGGTCTGAGCTGAGTCAGAGAGGATGAGTACACGTGGGCTGGCCAAGGCAGAGGAGGCGGGGTTTCTAGGAAGAGACGCAGAGTCTGTGTGAGACAGCATGACCCATTCTGGAAACAGCAGCCCTGTTCCCGATTTATTTCTGGGTTCTAGTTTACCCCAGATCCAGTCATTTTGGCATGGATGATCCTGCATGAACTTTCCCCTCGTATGCATCTCACCTGATCACTGTCCCCTCCTCAAATGGGAGCCCTCTGACTCCTCCTGTTCTCCAGCCCAAATCTTCTGCTCTGGTCAAACCTCAGCTACCCTTCCCCATGCCTTATTCATCCCGCTCTCCTCCCTTCCTCCTGACGCCACCCTAAATCCTACCTAACCTTTCACGTCCACTCACGACACCTTCCTGCCCAGACAAATCTCTCCTTGCTCATAACCTCTCTGACACAACATACTGTCCCTAATTGTTTCATAGGCTTAAGTCTTGTTTCTTCAACCAATACTAGATTTTTCTGGTGCCTCTGAATTTCTACAGTGGCAAGCACAGGGCTGGGAACACAATAGGAGCTCAATAAATATTTGTGCACCACACCACTAAGAAATTATTCCTCCAAATTGGCTCAGGAGGCAGCCAGAATATCATGTTATATTTAGAGATTTAGAGGAATGTGTAGGTCCCAGGGGAGCTGTGCCAACTTTTATCCAAACCAGGGGTTGCAACTCAAACATCTGCAGGGGCTATAGAGGAGTAAAGAGTCTAAGTGTCATAGATATAAGAAATGGCTGGGTTTTCTCTCAACTCTATCATTGGTAAAACAACAGCTGGGCTGACACTTGGTTTCGGCATTGAGGAGACAATAGGGAGTGGTGGGGAGAGTGGCATGAAAAAGTGAACGTTTCAATTAAAGCTTCAACTAATTGTTGCCATGCTGCAACACAAGCCTGGGGTTGTCAGATACTCTGATTTTTCAAGAAAAAACAAAAATCTGAATTTTTATATCACATACCTCCCCCCCCCTCATAAAATACTAAAGTACAGTACAGGCCAACACTTAGTGGGCAAACAAAGGTATCCACAGACCAAAGTGAGCCTGGAGGCTGCCAGTTCACAACCCCTGTTCTATATGGTAAATAGAGCTGATTGCTGGCCCACGTTTTCTCCAAGTCTAGAAGTGCTTTCTCATATTATGTGACTGCTAATACAATGGTGATTCATTAATGTTTTTCCACATACATTCAAACACAGACACACACACACACACACACACATACACATACACTTAAAACATACCGCATGAGATTAGAGTTGAAGAAGACAGAAATAGAGAATATTTCAAACTTATTTCTAGGACTTGAGAGAACAGCTAGAATTTCAGACTCATAGGACATCTGTGTCATGGGAACTGTTGTTCCCAAGATGCCCCTAGGCTGATTTCAATTAATCATAATTTCAGACTCATAGGACATCTGTGTCTTGGGAACTGTTGTTCCCAAGATGCCCCTAGGCTGATTTCAATTAATCATCCTGGGGTGTCCTCAGGACCCTGCTCTTTCCTTGGAGCTGAAGGAACCCCTCTTTTCTCTTTGGGCCAGGTAGTGTACCCTTTCAGTTTGGAAGGACAGTCACACCCCAGCCTCTTGGAACTTTTGGATGACGAGAGAGAGAGAGAGAGAGAGAGAGAGAGAGAGAGAGAGAGAGGGCGCATTTGGAAAAGCCAGCGTCCCCAAGCTTACCTGTGTAGTTGAATCTTTCAACTCCCTATCAGTGGGTGGTGTGACCTATCACAGTGCTTCCCAAACTTTCACGTGCAAATGATCCCCTGGGGATCTTGTTAATATGCAGATTCTGATTCAGTGGGTCTGGGTGGACCTGAGACTGCATTTTTCACATGCTCTAGGTGATGCCAAGGCTGCTAGGCTGCAAGCCACCCTTTGAGTAGCTGAAGCCAAGTGGACCAGGAACAGGCTCTGGCTTCAGGCCATCTGGGTTCAAGGCCGTTGCCAGTTCAGCTAGCTGAATCTCCTAGGGAAATTCACTTGGTTAACCTCTCCAAGCCACGTTGGTTGCCTCCTTTTACTGGTACTGCCTTGTTCACATGACGTAGTGGTAAAAACATGGGCTCTGTTGCCTGGTTATCTGGCTTTGAATTCTGGCCTTTCCTCCTCATTTTGTGACCACGGGTAAGTGACTTAACCTTGCTGGGCCTCAGAAACCTCATGCATCAAATGGGGACTATGGCAGCACTGACCTCTCGGGGGTTGTTGTGAGTATTAAAAGAGCATTAACGCCTATAACTTTTTGAAACAGTGCCTGGCCCATAATAAGCACCTCACAAATGTTGGCTGGCCTCTGTGAGAGTGCTCTGGGGACTAAAGTACACAAATGCATTCCCTTTTTGACCTAGAAAAAAACCGTCCCAGTGAAGACTCCATCCCTTGCACCCGTGACCTCAGCTGGAGGGAGTGGGAAAGAGAGAACCCCGCTTGGCCGCAGCCCCTCTCAACTCCTCAGCACTCTGGCAGCCTCCACCGGGCCCCAGCAGGCACCACTCACAGGTATGGTGATGGGATTAATCCAGCTGCCTTCCTGGGACAGGCCTGGAATTCTACCTCAGGTCTGGGTTCAGGTCCTAGGGTCCTGGGGTTGATTCCAGGAGGCTGTGGGGTGGGAATGGGGGGCCTCTTTCTTTCTTTTTTTTAATTATTATTTTATTTTTTAATAAATTTGTTTTTATTTTTGGCTGTGTTGGGTCTTTGTTGCTGCGTGCAGGCCTTCTCTAGTTGCGGCGAGCGGGGGCTACTCTTCGTTGTGGTGCGCGGGCTTCTCATTGCGGTGGCTTCTCTCGTTGTGGACCACGGGCTCTAGGTGCTCAGGCTTCAGTAGTTGTGGTGCATGGGCTTAGTTGCTCCGTGGCATGTGGGATCGTCCCAGACCAGGGCCCGAACCTGTGTCCGCTGCATTGGCAGGCGGATTCTTAACCACTGCGCCACCAGGGAAGCCCTCAGCCCTCTTTCTTCTTGCCCTGTTCTTCTTTACCTCCAACTGGCCTGAGTGAAACCCTAAGTATGACACCTCCAGAGCCACCAGAGGCTCCTGGGAGTTCCTGCAAGTGGCTCTGAAGGGACAGAGACTAGCAGGACGCTGTCGTCACTAGAGCTGCCTTCTCCCTGCAGTGTGGGAGGCATGAGGGTCTGCCTCTGCAGCGGGGAGCGGGGAGCTCCTTTTCCTTCCCTGAGCTCCTTGGGAGCCCCAACCTTCCACTGAGGAGCGTGGGAAGGGGCTAGGGGCCCTAGCTGGGGCCCAGCCCTTATCTTCCCAAGCTCCAACCCTCATCCACCCATCCATGTATTCATTTAACAGTTATTCATTAAGTACTTCATTTGTGCCTCTGTCTGACCAGAGGGAGATACTTAAAGAAGGTAGAAGTGGTTATATGTTTTCCAGAGTAAAATACTATCAATAAACCACTAACTCTTACAAGTTACCTGTTATTTATAGTTGACAATTTTAAAAATTAACAGAAGTATCTAGGTGCCCACAGAAGAGCTTTTAAGGCATTATATCTTATTGAAAGTTTTTCTCTCCTACACCTACAGGAAGTTATATTTGAGCCACACTTTCACACTGGAGAGAATCTATGCAGCCCTCGCCAACGCCACTCTGCAGCATTCAGCTTTCTGAGGGACTCTATCTGGATGGAGGGGTGGAGAAAGCTGTAACTAAGGAAAAACTAGAATAATCTCACGCTGACAACATAGCCTTTCCCTGGAGAACCACTTGGGAGCATGGCTCCTGGATGAGAAGCATTATTCCAGCATCATTCCAGTCCATAACTTCATGTCCTCACCACTGCACATCACCACACCTCACCCCCATTCCAGCACAAGAAGACGTGCTCTCAGAAGGACCAGGACCAAGAGATGGAGAGAAGGAAGGAAAGAGAACCAGGACCAGAGGAGCGGTGGAAGAGAACAAAATGGGGGTGAAGAGGAATGTGGAGGGTGGAAATCAGAGAAGAAGGAAGATGCAGAAAAGTGGTGACAGAAAGAAACAGAAGAGAGGACAAGAGAAGTACACCTCTGAGAGAGGCTTCACCGAGCATCTAATTATCTAATTTAAAACTTGAAAGTAAGGCCATATACCAAAAGAGATATGTGTTTTCTTCTCCGCTCAGATTCCTCTGGATAAGGATGAAGAGACAGAAATGAATTCCAGCCAAAGGCTTCTCCTTAAATGTCCCTTTTTGCCAGTTTCTCTTGTTAATCCCTCTTTTCTGATTCAAGCTTTAGACCTTCTCTTCCTTAGTGCATTCCCTAACTTGAACTTGCTAGCCTGGCCCTGCTGTTCCAAATGGCGGTTTGGGTTTGAGGCTGCAGAAAGGTTCCTGCAGGAGGTTGTAAGACAAGGTCTGTGAAGTAGGCGGAGTTTCTCTTTTGTGTTCAAACTTTCAAAAGTTTACTATTGTCTCAGCCCTACAAACACTGGCTCACTTTCTTTTGCATATGACACCCCCTTGAAATGTTGACATATCTTGTTAATGCGTATTAGAGATTCCAAGGAGAAGAGACACAGGCTCAAAGCACAGGTAAATCAGAGGTTCCAGGCTTGAAGTATAGGTAAAATCAGGGGTTCACAAATTATAGATCAAGAGAGTCACTAAGGAGGGTCTGCCAGACGGCCCATGGACTCTATTTAAAATGCACAATATTTCACATTCAATAAAAACCAGACTATGAGTATTTCAGAAAAGCTACCCAACCTTCTAACTGGAAAGCTTTCTTGGATGTCTTGCTTTGATTTAGGATACCCTAGGAGGGTCTTTTTCTTCACTGAAGTGGTTTTTTTTTGGGCGGGGGGCAGTGACAAAATAACTTTTTTTTTAAACTTTTTATTTTATATTGGAGTACAGTTGATTAACAATGTTGTGATAGTTTCAGGTGATTCAGTTATACATATACATGTATCTATTATTTTTCAAATTCTTTTCCCATTTAGGCTGTTACATAATATTGAGCAGAGTTCCCTGTGTTATATAGTAGGTCCTTGTTGGTTATCCATTTTAAATACAGCAGTGTGTACATGTCAATCCCACACTCCCTAACTATCCCTCCCCCATTCACTGAAGTGGGTTTTTTTTGTTTTTTTTGTTTTTTTTTTTTTGCGGTACGCAGGCCTCTCCCGTTGCAGAGCACAGGCTCCAGACGCGCAGTTTCCGGACGCGCAGGCTCAGCGGCCATGGCTCACGGGCCCAGCCGCTCCATGGCATGTGGGATCTTCCCGGACCGGGGCACGAACCCATATCCCCTGCTTCGGCAGGCGGACTCTCAACCACTGCGCCACCAGGGGAGCCCTGAAGTGGTTTTCAGACTGAAATGGTTGGAGGGCTAAAAAGTAAGTTCCTGGACCACCATCACTCTTGCCAAGGATGAGTTATGTCCTAATTCTTGCTGCTTTCAATATCCACATAGATGATCCTTCCCATACCCTGGTCGCTGTTACTGTCCTTCACCCTCCTCAGCCACTGACCCCCCTGATTTTACCCTAGAGTTTGTCATTAATAACTGCACCCCACCCCATTATTCCTACCCTCCAACTATACCATCTCCTATATTTCCCTGAGTTCAATAATCCTCAACCCCCACCAATCCTGCAATCTCTTGCTCCTTCTGGGTTTTCACTATCCCTCACTCTCCTCACGTCCTCAGTCCCTTCCCCTCCAGCCTAGATTCCAGAATCCATCCTGAATATTATCACTCCCTTGCAAGTACCCTCAGCACCTTTGTGTCTCTTCCACTTTATTCTACTCACCGACCAAGTCCAACTCTCCACCAACTGCACCATGCCACTAAACTTGCCTGGAGAAAAACCACATGCCATTTTCACCTCAAAGTCATCATCTCAGTCCTCAAGAGGGTCCTTAATGTTGCCTGGAGATCATACTATGTTCCCCTCATATGTTCTCTCTGTTGAATGGCTATTTCACATCTTCTCCCTCTTTAAACCCCCCACTGCCTCCTGATGACCCAGCTTCCCATTTCACTGAGAACACAGAAGCAACTGAAAGAGAACTCCAAGTTCTCACCACGATGCCTACCACTTACCTGGAATCTGACCAGTAGATCGAGTTTCTCTCCTTATTAATATAGAAGAACTGTCTCACTCTAAGCAAAGTCCAACTCTTCCCCTTTTGTACTGGATCCCATCCCATCTCCCCTTCTCAAGGACATTGCTCCAGCAACTCTCCCTTCTCCCTACATCATCAGTTTGATTCTCTCTCCTAGGTCCTTCCCATCAGTAACAAACATGCTGGTATTTCTCCGAAACATAACTGTTATTTCTTCTATTTAAAAACATAACAAAATAAAACAAAACCTCTCTTGGCCCCTCTGCCCACTCTGCTCCCCTTTATAGTAAACGCCCTGAAAGGGTTTCCAACATCTTGCTTCGCATTCTCTCTCTAACCCCTCCACTACCCCACCAAACCTGATCTTCACATTGCTAAAGCCAATGGTCAATCTGTCCTCAGCTCACTGTTAGCACGTAACATACGTGATTTCTCCTGGAAACACTTCCTTCACTTGGCGTCTAGAACACTATGCTCTCCTCCTCCTTCACTGGCTTTTCTCCTCAGTTTCCTTTGCTACTTCATTCTCATCAACGCCCCCACCACCGCCACCATCTCCAAACACTAGAAATTTCTAGGACTCAGTCTTGGGTCCCTTCTAATCAAAACACATGGTTTTATACCACACATAAACCAGTTACTCCCAAATTTATATCTCTAGTCCAGACACTGTGAGCTCCAACTGCCTACTTGACATCTCCATTTGAATATCTAATAGGCATCTCAATATGTCCAAAACTAATCTCTCAGTAGTATCCCTCGAGACTTGCTCCCCACAAGGTCTTTTCTATCCTAGTAAATGCAGCTCCATTTTTTTACTTGCTCAAAACCTTGCCTCATCCTTGACTCCTCTCTCTCCACCCCATTTCCAACCCATCAGGAAACCCTTTTAAACTATTGATACTTTCAAGATATATGCACAATCTGACACTTCTCACTATTTCTACTGTTACTACCTTGGACCAAGCCATCATCACCTGGATTGTTGCAAAAGCCTCCTAAGTGGGTGGCTTGTTTCTAATCTTAACCTCCTCAATCTAATGTGACCCTTTTAAAATCTTAGGTCATGTCACTTCTCTGCTCCAATGAGAAGTGGAAACCTTCCAGTGGCTTCCCATGGCTTCCCATCTGTATTAGTTAAGGTAATGCTACCACTGTAAGAGATTAAAAAAACCCCGATATATCAATGGCATAAAATAACCAACAGAAGTTCATTTCTCACACACAGAAAAGTCCAGAAAGGGTGTTCCTGTTCACGGAGTGGCTCTTTAACAGGACCCTGGGCTCCTTCTATCCTGTGACTTGCTATCTGCACTACACAGTTTCCAGGGTTGCCACAGACAGAGAAAGAGCTTGGAGAATGGCATGTGGCAGGTTTGCATGGCCAGTACTGGAAGTAGTGGACATCATTTCTGCCTCTCTTCCCTTGGCCAGAGCTCAGTCATGTGGCCATGCTGTAAGGGGGCTGGGAAATGTAGTCTAGCTGTGTCACAGGATGAAGAAGAAACAGTTTGGTAAGTAATTAGCCAGTCTCTTCTACATCACTTCACTCATAGTAGCAGCTAAAGTCCTTACAATGGCCTAAAGGCCCTGCATGGTGTCCCTCTCCCCTTTACCGCCATCCCTGCTACTACCTCCCTGACCTCATGTCCTCCACTCTCCTCAATTACTGTACCCAGCCACCCTGACTTCCTGCTGCTGCTCAAACACTCCAGCAGGCATCAGCTCAGGGCCTTTGCCCTTGCTCTTCCCTTTCCCCGGGATGTTCTTCACCACCTTCAGATGTTCACTCACATGTCATCCTCTCCATAAGCTGTCCCTGGCCACCCTCTCAAAGACTGCAGCACCACTCCTGACCGTCCTGACACCCGCTTTTCTCCTTTCCTGCCTTCTATTATTCCGTGGTACCTATCACCACTTCTCATTCTATATATTTTGCTTTTTTATCTTGTTTATTGGCCGCATACCAGAATATGAGCACCATGAGAGAGTTTGTTCCATTGTGTTCACTGCTGTATCCCCAGTGCCTAGAACAGTGTCTTGCATACAGGAAACAATACATTCATTTGTGGAGTGAATGTTCAGTAGCGCCACATGAGCAGAGTTGGGATGCTTGAAGAACACCATCAGCCTTTTGAGGCTGACATCACGATACCTGCCATAAACAGTCCTTCAGTGCTTCTCTCAGAGACAGAATCCACAGTTAGATGGGCCTTTGATACAGCTATGGTGACACTTCCTATGTGTGTCAGCCCTCATGTCCTTTTCCTCCTCTGCTTTCCTTCTAACTCTTGGGCTCCCATGAGGCCTAATCTGTTTTTCTCTCCTCAGAAAGCTCATGTATTCTCATGGCTCCACCAGCTGCTGCCTGGCCAGTGACCCTAAGTATCTCCTTCAGCCTATTGGTTCTTTCTTTTTTGATGTTCTGCCATCACCTTAACTCATCTTGTCTTGAACTCAACTCAGTTCCCCCGTCTTCCACTCATCTAGCTCATTCTCCCAGTTTCCTATGATTACAGCTTTAAATTTTTGAGTGCTCCTTCTTCATTTCCTTCTTCCAAGCAGTGACTGAGTCCAGGAAATTGTTGTTCCCACTTTTTAAAATTCCCTTGTATAGAAGTGTTCATTTGCATTTCTCTTGCTTTGCCTAGGCCAAGCCCTCATCCACAGGGAATCTCAGAGTTGACAGGCCCCATCTCTGGCAGAGTCCCACTAGCTTATCCAGCCTCTTCTAGGACACTTCCAGGATGGTGGCTGTCCCACTAGGCTGCAGGTCCTTGAGGGCAGGGACCATGTCCTATTCTTTGTGGGTTCACCAGCACCTAGTGCAGTGCCTGACTTCAAGGAGGCATTTTCAAAATAGTTTTTAAAATATCTCCTGATGCAACCTATTCTATTATAGTTAACCCCTATTAGGAGATGCACCTTCCTGAAAGAACACTTTCAACCTCATTCCATCTGCCACAAAGGTACAAGCTTAGAAACCTTCAGAAGAAGACCCACAATTCCCACTGCCTTCAGCTCAGGCTCCCACCTCCCCCCCTTTTTTTTTTACCTCCCTCATCCCCTACCTGACCTAAGAAGTTACCTCCTACTCTGTCCCCTGCTTGCCCTTGTTCCTGTTATTCCTTTTGATGAATAGGGCATTCAGGAATTTCTTAGTCTAGCCTGAGTCACACCTTCTTAGGAAGCCCTCTCTGGTTGCCACCAAGGGTCAGGGCCACAACTTTGAATTCCCACTGGTTGTCAACCTCTCATCTTGATGTTTAAAGTAAACTAAGTTGCTTTCTATTTAACTCTCTCATGAGCATACTACATGTCTCAACTGGATTTTAAACTATAGAGGCTTTATGTGCTAAGAACACAGGTTTAGGGCCTCCCTGGTGGCGCAGTGGTTGAGAGTCCGCCTGCCGATGCCAGGGGATACGGGTTCGTGCCCCGGTCCGGGAGGGTCCCATGTGCCGCGGAGCGGCTGGGCCCGTGAGCCATGGCCGCTGAGCCTGCGCGTCCGGAGCCTGTGCTCCGCAACGGGAGAGGCCACAACAGTGAGAGGCCCGCGTACCGCAAAAAAAAAAAAAAAAAAAAAAAAAAAAAAAAAAAAAAAAAAAAAAAAAGAACACAGGTTTATAGTCCATTGACATTGCAAACATAGTAGCCCTTATTTAACTTTAATTTCATGATGTGAAAATGAATGAATAAGTTAATAATTTCCTGTGTTCCTCTTCAATCAGGGACATTCTATGGGTTCCACCCATTCAGTTCACTTAACTTTATTAGGCATTTACTTTGTACTGGGCAGTAAGCTCAAAGCTGTAGGTACAAAGATGAATAAAGGCAGATCTCTCCCCTGGAGCTTAGTCTGGAGGAGGACAAATGGATAAGCAGCATTATATAGCAAAATCTGGCAAAGTGTACCAAAGATGCAAAGTGCTATGAAGGTAAATAAGGGAGGAATTACTATGCTTAGTGAGGTCAGGAAAGGCTTCTAGAGCTAACATCTAAACCGTGATTTCTGTGAACCGGGACTTCTATTGTCATTCACAAGGCAGAGAATCTGGAAAACGCCCTCACTCCTGGTTGATAATAAAAGACTATGGAGATGTGAAAGGGCGGGCAGTTAGGAAACACCGAGATGGTGGTGGACCGAGTGCGACACCCGAGAAGTGGTGGGAGATGAAGCCGGAGCCAGCGACTGAAGTTCTGTACGATACCCCATTTAGGCGGTAGAGCTGAAGGGAAAGGAGGGAATGGGATTATTCAATATATCAATAGTTGGCGACTGACAAGAGTCGGATTAATTCGGCCCTGGGTTCTTGTGGGCATGAAGATAATTAGGATAATTTAAGAAGCCCTATGGAGGCCGAGTCAAGCGCTGCGAACCAGGACGTGGCTGTCGGACAGCCGCGCCCACACGCCCCCCGGAGTAAGGGGCTGTGGCCCGCCAACCCCACAAGTCCGGGGACGAGAGCTGGGAGGGAATCCTGTCCACGCAACTCGGCGCGCTCGCGGGGACGTGGCGCTTTCCAGCCAATCCGGACCACGAGACCGTAGGGCCAATGGCTGTCCGGGGAAGCTGTGCGTCCGCGGCGGGTTTGTTGGTGATTGGTCCGGAGGCTGCCGGCGTGGAGGACAGCGGCGGGGCGCGGAACCGCTTCCGGTTGGGCGGTGCTTGCGCGCCAGAGCTGAGCCGGTGGGTGAGTTGCAGCCGCGGCATCCTGGGCAGTGGGCGCAGCGGGGAGAGGTAAGTACTACGGTGCACATCTCTCCGCCGCCGCCTCCCCCTTGTTCACTTTCTTTTCGTTCTCTGGGCCTCGCTCCCGGCGCGGCAGGGCCTCCTTGTCTCAGGGCCCCTGTTTCTGCCAGCTCGGGGTTCTGGGGCCTGAGGCTGCTCGCGATTGCCCGACCCTCGGTGCGCAGCCTGGGTCGGAGGCCGCCTCTCGCCTTCCCTTGCGCTCTGGGAAGGGGCCTGGGTCCCTGCGAACTCCGGCTCCCGGCTTTGCGTCCTGTGGGGTACAGTTTCGTGCCTGGCTTGCCACGTCCTCTGGCCCTGGGCCCCGCCAGTCAGCAAGCCCCTCGTCCGAAAAGGTCACTCTTGTTTACCTCCTGAAGGTCGGAGTGCAGTCAGATAGCGTTATTGTTACAGCTCCCTGCCACTTCCCACACTTGGGCCTGCTTGTGTCCGCCAGCTCCGCCCCAGGGCCACATCCCGAGAGGACATCTGCATCTGCCAAGAAGGTCGTGTTCGCTGACTTTGAGGGTGTAGAAACAAGGGGGAAGAAAGCATGAAAACACTATGTGATTTTTTTTTTAACTCTCTATAATTTTAAAGAAAAGACGGAATATTTCGAGCTTCCATGTTTGGCCGCATGCTTCGGTCAGCGAAGGAAAGTAGTTTTAAAAGCTTCATTAAAGGATTGTATCTTTACCTTGTTTTGTTGCTTCTAGCTCCACACCCTAGTTCTGTTTTTTGGCATACTGTGTTCATCAATAAACTTAATTCCCTACAGCTGCCCTGATTAAGAGTCGTGTGATTGGCAGTTCCAAAAGCTGCTTTTGCATCAAGGCAAAAAGCTCCCTGGGTCTCCTACTAAAACTTCAGGGCCTTTGATCTGAATTCCTAAGTGTACAAAGTCCCAGAATAGTGTCTTTGAGAGTTGAATTACATTCACTTCCTGGCATGAACCATAAAGTCTACGTTAATGAGTCAGGAATAAGATTGCTTCTGATTTGTTTTTGTAGCCTGGAGGTAGAGAACCGTGGAATTTCTGATAAATTTATTCTTTGCTATAGAATGGGACTTGACACAAGACAAATGCATGTTTGACCTCATTCAGTAGATTTAGTTAACCGGGTACCAAACGGTGGTCATCATTGAAGAATTTATGTATTGTACTACAAATGAGGGTCCAGAGGTAACCTGTAAATTGTATTTGTGTGGCGAGAGATCTGAGTTTACCTGGGCCTAATCTGAGATTTACAGGGATTCAGCGGTCTCCAATAGGATTCTTTTGAGAATCACAACTAGGAGAAACATGAGCTAACAAACATGAATTGAGTATGCCTGAGTGGATAGTAGTACTCAGATACAGCTTTGAAATCAGCTCTTAATCATCACTGTTAATATAATCGTTTGCTTCCATTCATCCAATGACGTGTCAAAAGATACTTATGGCATTTTAGGTACATTGCACCAGTACTGGAGATCAGTACACTGATTTTAACACACATTTTCTCTGTGTGTGGCACACGCATGGTGTAGCCAGGGATAGCCATTGGAAATGCTTGCTAGGCCGTAAGGTCCTAGTTCCCTGTCTTTATGAACTCTTAAATATGGATGTTGTTGATGCTGTGATTTATGTATTAGAGTTAAGACAGCTGAAATAACACTTTTCTTGTTGCTGGCTGATGGCCAGATCCGGTAAGGGGAATTGGGGGTTGGGGAGCACTGGCAGCTGGCAGGAACTTTGTTGCTCCCAAGTACAGTCCAACTAATCCAATAAAATGTTTTGGTGTACAGAAAGTGCAAGACACTGTGTTAAGGACTACAGAGGGGAATTAATTTATATTAGCTGAGATCCCTGCCTTCCAAAAATGTACATCTACAGAGGAGCTAAGGAGACAACTTAAGAGAGCCTATGATCCTTATTGTGGAGTGGTACAAACAAGTCTTATAAAAGTTGAGAGGAATGTGTGCAGATCATTTCCAGCTGGAGTGATCATAGTAGGTAGGTCTTTTCATCTAGGATTTTTAAATTACATTTATTTACATTTGGCACTAAAGCAAGGATTCCCAAGCATTTTATGCATGTTACACATGCACAGCAAATTACAACTAGAAACCAAAACTCTTGTCCCTACATTTTACATGGTATTCCTATAGTAATTAATTATGTATTGAAGTTTCATCTGCCAAAAGGAAACTTGGATTCTCCCAGAGTTTCTAAGAACTTAATTCTTAAAGAAAATTTTCTTTACTCTGTAGCAAGAAAAATTTTAAGTTTGTACTGGGTTGCTTTGGTTATAGAACTAATGAAACCTGAGTAATAGTTTGTCATTTCAAAGCTTTTCTTCTACAGCCAAAGTTTGCACTTTTATATACTCAACTATCTTATAAACGTATGCCCTCAGTTACACAAATAGTTTAATTAGAATATATTAATGAACTAGAATGAATTAGAATATATTAATGTAAATTTGTTCCATCGATCGCTAGAGAAATGTTGAATAAATGGTTTGTCATTACCATAACTTTTATCAAATCATGAAGGATGACATTATTACTTTAATATGATAATCCATTGGTGGTACTTGTACTAAAGTCTGTAAGTGAAGAATGTCAGATAGATAACCAGATACCTTTAATTCCTAGACTTTATAACCTGAGCCTTAGTATAATTAAATTGCTGTCAGGCTCTTGCCCTCAATCCCCAATTGAAGTAGACACTTAAGCATGGAGATTCTGCTTTTGCTGCACTATAAAGGAATGCCTTTTTCTCTCCCCCCACCCCGCCCCCCGCCGCTAAATATCCAACTCACAGAACTGGAATTTTACCACCACACCCATTTCTCCCACTGTTAACATTGAGCAGTGGGTCTTTGGTCAACCAGAATAACTGTGGGGTCACCCACTGTTAATGTTCTTGAGAAGTTGAATTTAATCTAGACATCTAAATTCCCCTGAAAAAACTTACTTTTAACTGTTCAATGGATTTTTATAAAAAATGATTGGGAAGGAGGGGAGAAATGGCATGAATTTAGAGCTGTCAAGGAAATTTTTGAATGGATAAAATTCTTAAGGCTTATCGTTTTTGAAAGAAATTCAAGTCTATGCTGTTACCTGTTTTTCCTTATAAATTAACTGGAACAATTCATGAAACTAACTTTGCAGGAGACCGTTATTGGTGACATGCTGCAAAAGTATGATAGTAACTTGATACCTTTTCTGTTTTAGCCCTTTATTTGTGTCTCTAACATCATGTGATGCAATAGAAGTATAATACAAGCCACATATGTAACTTTAGATTTACAGGTGAATATTTTAAACATGTGAAATTAATTTTAATAATTTAATCCAGTGCATACAAAAATACCATTCTTTTGACATAAAGTGTAACACACCACTTCTTAATTCACACTAGCCACATTTCAACTGCTTGGTAGCCACATGTAGCTAGTAGCTCTTGTCCTGGACAGTGCAGGTCTAGTTTTCTGTTTGTTTAAGAAAAAACATTAAATGTTACCCTTGGTGAGGGAGGGACAGAATTTGAGGAAGAGAAACTTACAGGTCATTTGAGAAATGGGAGATGGGGAGATGCAGAGATGCATTTTTCACAGCCATTGATTTACTTTAGATCACATGGTAAGTTCACAGGCCTTCCTCAGAAAAGAAGAAAAATCTCAAATAAACTAACCCTACCACCTGAAAGAATTAGAAAAAGAAGAACAAACAAAACCTAAAGTCAGCAGAAAGAGGAAATAATAAAGATCAGAGAGAAAATAGAGATTTAAAAAACAATAGAAAAAGTCAACAAAACCTAGAGCTGGTTCTTTGAAAGGTTAAACAAAATTGACAAACCTGTGGCCAGACTCACCTAGACCATATGGTAAAAACTCATACAACCAAGTCCTTCATTTATGTAGTATATTATGTTTTCCTAATGTTCTGTTATCCATTGATGAATAGCTCTCATGACGGAGAAAGAGAAGGGTCTTAGCTTTATATTATTTGGTTTCCATTTGGTTGAAAAGAGAAAGATGCCTCAGAAATAACTGCACTAATAATAGTTCTTCAGATGCCTTGTGTAAGAAGTTGTTTTATACTCCTTCTCACATTGTCCTACATTATATATCCTTTGTCTTGGGAGATATCCTTTGTTTCTATTTGGACATTTTTATGTGTATATGGATTTAGATAAATTTAGTAGTCTCTTTTTTTAGTGTCTGTATTCATAAAACAAGGGGCCTTTTGTTAGTTTCTAATAGCTAGGAGTTGATATATTATATGTGGGCACAAAGTGCATAGTTTTTAAAACTTAGTAAAATGCAGATTTTTCATTGCCCACTGCAGAGAGATAAAGGTAGGACCATTGCTTTGTCCAGCAGGTGGTCCTTGATGACCTTTTTAGGCAGTTTCATCAGTAGTGATAGAAACCCACATTTCAGGGTGACAGTAGGTGGTGAGGAAGCAGAGACAGCAGTTTCTAGAGACCGTATGGGTGAAGGAAAGGGAAGAGCATGCTTGAAGGAATAACGGGGTCTGAGAAAGACTGATTTTGGATTATGAAGACCTGAGAAGTATTGATTGACAGAATGGAGGAACCTGTAGAGGGGCAGGATTGAAAGTTTAATTGAGAAGGGAAAGGATAGAGAGATGGATAAATGATAAAGGTGAGTCACTTGGCTTTTATTCTGAGATTCTTCTTTTATCACTGTATCAAGATGTTACACCTCAATCTTAAATGTAGTTTTCCCTCTAGAATCACAGTGAGTCAATCTGTTACATTTCTTTATGTTACACAGTATCAAAACTTTACACAGTATCCTTCCCAGGCCCTGATAGTGTTAGTGGGCTTAAGCATTAATTCATATTAAAACATTTGGGGTTTGCAGAAGTTGTCAGGGTATTATGCAAGAGTTGTTAGAGTATTATTCTTGGGATGTAATTAGTCACTTATAAAATTTTCCTGAATGGGAAGCCCCCTTGTTAATAGACATAAGGAAAATCCTCTGTTGCAGTGACTCTTGATTTTACTTGATTCTGTAAGCCTCTAACATTATAGATATTATTTGGATATATCACAAAATAACAACATAAATCTTATTCCTTATCTCTGTAAAGGATTTTATTTGTCTAAAGAATTATTTATAGTTTGAAATGGAAGTTTCATTTTGTCCTAAAATAAAGGCATACTGTGATGTTTGAGAGAGCCACTGAATCTAATTTTCTCTTTACTGTTCCACTGATCTGATTGATTAGATTCAATTATTGAAGAGTGGGCTGGAGTGTTTTTCTCCTAGGGCAGTGTTATTTTACTTTATAAAATAGGGTTTGTGTCTTAAGAATAAATATGTGTTTGTCCTTCAGTCTCCTTTTCCAGTCTGGAGAAATGGCTTGAAAATGTTTGCTTTGCTACCTAAAAATGCAAAGAATTTTTATGCTATTGTTTAGAAAGTAATACACATTAAAAGATAATACACATGACTATGTGCTCATTTACAAAAAATAAGACAACACAGCAGTGCAGTAGTGAAGTTCACTCCCCATGAACCTTACCTCCCCACCCCATCTCTTCTCCCTTCAGCCTAGGGCTTATTGCTGTTTACAGGTAGATGTTTATCCTTCCACACCATTTTCGTGCATATATGTTATATTTTATACAAATATAAGCAAGCTGGGGAGGTTGTTGGATTTTGCTTTTTATATAAATGAGATCTTGACATTGTTTTACAACATGCTTTCTTATTGTTGTTGTTTTTGTTCACTGAACATATCTTGGTGCCTTGTCAGTTTCAGTGTGAGTAGGTCCGCTTCATTCTTCTTAAACTGTGTTGTGTTCCACAATATAGATTTAATATGTATTTACCACTTCTTTGGTTTAGTTCATTTTCCTTTTTTTTTAAAGATCATTATAAACTGTTATCATTGAACATCTGAATTGAAGCATCTTTGTATACAAATTTGGGTATTTTGATGGGATAGCACGAAACAACATTGATAAACTTTCAGAAGCATAGCCAAGTCCTAACGTTGGTGAACAGCTTAAGAATAGTACCACCTTCTTCCCCTTTCTCTGTGGGTCTTAGGGCAGTGTTGCCACATTGTTTCCTCTGATGGGTTTTCATCAGTCTTAACAACTGTCCAGCAAAATTACCGTTTTTGTGTGTTTTTGAAATGGGCTCTTGGGGAAGCGACTGCCTCCCATTATCTCCTTAGCTAACATTTCTGTTTGTCTTTTTGGCATTGTCCTAGTTACTCTAGAACACTTTCTGCTCTCTACTGATGTATCCTTCTCTGCCATTTCTGGACCTCCCCACTTAGCTGCTTTCCTATTGAACACAAACAGTGCCCTTGTATGCCCTTTTACAGCCTGAAAGTCACTCAAGGAGGCCTCAGGTTGTGCCTTTGTATAATCAGCTAAATTGTGTTAGCATTAAACATATTCCTCTATTTGCTTTCCTTCCACTTTTAAGGAATTTTTATATAATGTAACGTGCTCACCATTAGCTGTGCTAAGCATTTTTTAGTTTATTAAATCCAAAATGCTTTGTAAATCCAAGCAAATACAATGTAACTTCTTTTAGTTACTATTTGGGGGATTACAAGGAGATGGATACATTAAAATATGTCTAAGTTATTGGCGTATTTGATTTCTTTATCCCTTGACACAATTCACTTTCTTCCTTCTAATTCCCAAAACTTTGAGGCAGGATCAGATGCATGCAGTTTCTTCATATTAAGTGTACTCTCAAGTCACATTTCTTAAGATATTATTATGGCCATTTGAGAATTTGGTTAGAATGCTGGTTCTCAACCTGGCTGCCTTTTAAAAATATTTATGGTTAAGGGTGGGGTTCAGTGGTCATTTATAAAAACTCCCCAGGTGATTTTAGGGTACAGTCTAGGTTGAGATCACTGAGTTACAAGCAATGCTGAAAGAGTTTTTATAATTAAAAAATTTTTTATATATAAAAAATGAGCCTTAGATTAGGTAGTTCCACTGGTGACATCCTGGGGAAGGTGAAGCCTGTGGCTAGTTTAATCTGCAGATTAGGACAAGATAATGCATTTAACTTTCATGTGATGCTGTGTCCCTCTGTACTGTAGCCTTGTATTAGTTTCCTAGGGCTGCTGTAACAAATTACCATAAACTACGTTGCTTAAAAGGACAGAAATTTATTCTCTTACAGTTCTAGAGGCTAGAAATTAGAAATCAGAATGTTGGTAGGGGCATGCTCTCTGAAGGCCCTAAGGGAGGATCCTTCCTTGCCTCTTCCTAGCTTCTGGTGGTTGCCAGCAATCATTGACATTCCTTGGCTCGTAGATGATCACTCTGATCTTTGCCTCTTTCATAATGTGGCACTATCTTCTCTGTGTCTGTATCCAAATTTCCCTCCTTTTATAAAGACACCAGCCATTGTATTAGAGCCCATCCTACTTGATTACATCTGCAAAGATCCTATTTCCAAATAAGGTCACATTCACAGGCACCAGGGATTAGGACTTCAGCGTATCTTTTGGGGGGACACAATTCAACCTACAACAGGCCTCATGCCCAGTAACCACCTACGCATCCAGTAAGGGAGTCACTGATCATAAGAGGAAACGAGTAAGTCATAATATGAAATTATTAAAGTTTATACTCACCACAAGGGGAGAAGCCTTCAGAATCTATGTTCTACTGATAAAGGATTAGTTAAAATATGAAAGCCTGGGAAACTCTTTCCCCTTGATTTTTTTATTTTTTATCTTATTTTTTGGCCATACTGCACGGCATGCAGGATCTTAGTTCCCCACCAGGGATCGAACCCATGCCCCCTGCAAGTGGCAACATGGAGTCTTAACCAGTGGACCGCCAGGGAAGTCCCCCCTTGATTTGTTTTTTTGTGGTTTTTAAATTTTATTTATTTATTTATATTTGGCAGTGTTGCATCTTCATTACTGTGCATGGGCTTTCTCTAGTTGTGGCGAGCAGGGACTACTCTTCATTGTGGTGCGCAGGCTTCTCATTGCGGTGGCTTCTCTTGTTGGGGAGCACGGGCTCTAGGAGCAAGAGCTTCAGTAGTTGTGGCACAAGGGCTCAGTAGTTGTGGCGCATGGGCTTAGTTGCTCCATGGCATGTGGGATCTTCCCGGAGCAGGGCTCGAACCCATGTCCCCTGCATTGACAGGCAGATTCTTAACCACTGTGCCACCAGGGAAGTCTCCCCCGCCCCACCCCCCACCTTGATTTTTAATTTTACAGTTTTCTCTAAAACCTTAACCTCTCTGGACAATACTATAGGTTATCTGTCAAGAGTTCTAAACAGTTTCTATCCTGCAGCTTCCCTGCGATTTTTTTGTCACTGTTTTCGATAAAGTGTTCCAGCCTTGTGCTTGTTCATCAGAATCACCTGTGACTGCAGAGATTCTGAACGAACAGTGTAGAGCTGGGGAATCTGTACTTTGAACAGTATTCCAGGTGGTCCTTATACCTGGGTAGGTTTGGGAAACACAAGTATACGGAATGATAAGGCAGTTATCCATCACTGTACCATCTCAGTGGTTTGATCTTTGAAGGTGATCATTGGTTCTTATCTGACAACCATCAGAATCACCTGGGAACCATTTAAAACTACAAATGCTTGGGTTCAGCCTCAGAGATTCTAATTCAGTAGGGGAAACTTTTTTTTTTTTTTTTTTTTTTCAATAAAGCTTCCTAGGTGATTCTAATAACCAGCCAGGTTTGAAGACCAGACCACTGATATAGTACAAAGGTAAAGTATTTGGAGTCAGTAGATCTGGATTTAAATCTTGGTCCTTTCACTTTTAAATCTTAGGAACTTGGGCAAAAGGATTAAAGTTCTACTTTGGTGTTTTTGAAATGAGACCACTTACAGGGTGGATGTTCCTAGTAATTCATTGTTCCTGTAATTCCTTGTCAGCCTACAATCAGATGAAGAAAACTGGTGAATAATTCTCAGAGTAAAACTGGAAAGTCTGATATTCTACCATACTTTTTTTTATGGATTAAGTAATAATATTTGGGATAATATCAAATTAATATTGTAACTGGATGTGAGCTTTTAATTTCTTGTTTCATTATTAAGCATACTGCTTCCTGAATGAACTACCTTTCTTTTTTCTTTAAGATCTGATTATCATGGACCTGCGACAGTTTCTTACATGCCTGTCCCTGTGCACAGCCTTTGCCTTGAGCAAGCCCACGGAAAAGAAGGACCGTGTACACCATGAGCCTCAGCTCAGTGACAAAGTTCACAATGATGCTCAGAGTTTTGATTATGACCATGATGCCTTCTTGGGTGCTGAAGAAGCAAAAACCTTTGATCAGCTGACACCAGAAGAGAGCAAGGAAAGACTTGGGTAAGGTGCCAGCTCTCAGGGAGCTAGTTAGAATAATGACATTTCTTTATAAATCAACTCATTCTTTTTTTCTCTTTTGGCTCAGTCACTCAGTAAAGCTGTATTGAACTACATCTTCTGAAAACTAACCATAGAATTGCTACCACTAAAATTTAATTAAGCGCTTTCCTGCATTTCTCCATTGAATAATAGTTTTTACCTCGTTCTACAAAGCAAAGTCATTTATTCATAGAATTGCCACATACTATAGGACTCAGCTTAAACTGCATCGTCTTGACCCCAAAGGAACATTACATGGGGGTTTTCTCAAACCTGTTGCTTTTAATTTTTAAAAACTATCTGTGACCTATTTATTACTGACCATACCAAGTCTTTGAGTGGATAATAAACTGCAAATTAGACTCCTGGACTGACTAATTTCTGTAGAGTTTATGGTTTCCAAGGATGTCCTTCACCCTCTTTGGTTTCACTGTCAGATATTTGCTTAACCAAAAACAAAACCAAACCAACCTTGCCTTTTTTTTTTTTTAATGTGGACCATTTTTAAAGTCTTTATTGAATTTGTTACAATAGTGCTTCTATTTTATGTTTTGGTATTTTGGCCGTGAGGCACGTGGGATCTTAGCTCCCTGACCAGGGATCGAACCCACACCCCCTGCATTGGAAGGCGATGTCTTAACCGCTGGACCGCCAGGGAAGTCCCTCAACCTTGCCTTTTAGAAGGTTGTAATAAGCAGTGGTCTTAATGTCAGAGCATGTGTTGCTATTTCAGTAACAGCTGGGCCATAGTCAGGTTCTGTGGCTCTCTCAGCAGGCATCTTTTTTTTTTTTTTTTTTTTTTTGCTGTACGCGGGCCTCTCACTGTTGTGGCCTCCCCCATTGCAGAGCACAGGCTCCGGACGTACAGGCCCAGCGGCCATGGCTCACGGGCCCAGCCTCTCCGCGGCATGTGGGATCCTCCCAGACCGGGGCACGAACCCGTATCCCCTGCATCGGCAGGCGGACTCTCAACCACTGCGCCACCAGGGAAGCCCCATCTTTTTTTTTTAAAGAGTTGATTTGGTAGAATTCCAGTTGATTATTTCTGAGGATCTGAGAATGTCTTTTTTAGCTCTTTCAAAGCCTTGCTTTTTAAGGAAATGCAGGTTAATTCAGTGAATATTTTCTCCTCAACGAAAGGCTACCATTGGTGTAACTTTCTGAACTATATTCAAGAGATTTGTCTGAAAAGTTATACCACATAGGAATTTCCAAAAATATTTTGCCCATGGATAGTGCTGTGATTAGAAGACGTTATAAGATTTGCTTTGGGTGGTACTTCAAAATAAATTTATTCTTTCAATGGATTTTCTGCTAACTGAAGGATATATTTTATTCTTAAACACTCACAGAAACAATCAAAAGATTTTGCTGTGTAGAATGAGAAACTCCTAAAACATTTGAAAGTAGATAGAGAAAATAGAAATTTATCAAAGAGTTAGTCTTCTGTTAGGTTGTTTTTCTAACTTTGAGGGACCATGCTCACTTTTAATTTTAATCTTATAACTGTGCTAACATTCCAGGCTGAAAATAGGGATGCATGAGGGCGTTCTCAGTCTTCGTGTCTTGCATAACGTGCATGTCCAGCCTACATTTTGGTCTGCACATGTCTCTGTGCAGAATTACTGTTAAATAATGAAGGGCCCTTAGGTTTGGTGTCAATCCGGATGTTCTGGCTCTGTGTAGGTACTGGAATAGCTCTGCTAACAGTCTTCAGTAGAGAGAAAATGTTTCTTTTTGTCATCAGTAAATATCAAAAGTTCAACACATGAGCAGCTCCATATTTGATTAGAATAAGATGGTTAAAATCATGTTTTTCATGGAATGTATGAATGAACCAAGTACTATTTTCTTCTCCCAAATTGGAGATAATGGCAAATATTTCCAGTTTATAAGGTGATGTACTGTTACAAGCAAGAATTCCAGGTGAACTTTTTTTTTCTTTTAACTTACTGTGGCATTTCTAAACATTATTTGGTACGTGACTATACGTCAGAGGTTGGGAACAACAGATTCCCCCTTTTCCATCTATCTAGGAGGCCAGTAATTATTAGGAGATAAGATCATTGTCTATACGTCTAGTTGCAAAAATTCACTACTGTTTTAAAATCCTTAGTTATAATACCTAAAAGACTTCAGGAAGCACTTAAAAACAATTTTAATATCCAGTTTTTTGTTCCTTTTTCTTATGAAGAATGTTGACAGATAGAAGATTTTTTCTTGTGTATGTATTCTCAACCCCACCCCCAAGAAGTCTACATATACTTAATTTTCATTTATGTGTCCTTCAAATGATTATTTATTTTGAGGTGGTGGTCCTTAATAAAGTTTTCACCCTTGATATAGTTGCTGTATAAATGAACTAGAGCAGTTCATCATCCTTTTTTGGGTTACAGGCCCAGTCCCTTTGGCAGTCTAGTGAAAGCTAAGGGAAAGTGCATACATATGAATATATATAAAATTTTGCATGCTGAAAATTTCTGGAATATTTTGAACCCTCCTGGAGCCCATTTATTGACCCAGTTCTTAAAAAGTCAAAGGATTTGTTTGATGCCTTTTGAAATGTAGACGCATATGTTACCTCTTAGAAATAATGTAAGATCCACTAGGTACATTGTGTCTGTCCTGGAGTGAGTGCTTATTTAGTGGCCTCATGGATCTGTAGGGTTCTCCAGTGTCATAGAAATATAACACCATTAGCTTCATAAATTTACACAGGCTTTCAAAGATTAGAGTTTAGAGCTTCATGCCTAAAATAGGACATGCCCACTTCCAATGTACTTTCACAACTGCCTGCAGGCTGGATAGCTAGCAAGATAAGGATGGCTTTTTTATTTTTAAATGGTTTTGTGGTTATTTTTGTTGTTTTTAAAATATGTGACAGACCATATGTGGCCCACAAAGTGAAAATTTCTTCTTATCTGTCCTTTTTCAGAGAAAGTTTGCTAACCTCTGATTTAGACCATTTGGGATATTTCTGTTGGGATGAATAGAATGGCATTTAGCCAACTTCATTAGGAAAAGCCCATCTTAAACAGTCATATGCCTTTTTTATCTGAGTGTTCCTTCTCTTTAGGCTGTTTTTAATAGTTTAAAATTTTCTTTCGGGAATAAGTACCTTGCCCTTTTTTTCTTAATGGTACAGTGGCAATCTTGGTAGCCAGTACCTTTCGGACACAAACTGGATCCCATTATAGATAATGCAGAAGTTTGGGGGCGGTTAAAACTTAATTTATTAATATTGTTAAAATTCTACAGGTTCAGGTTGCAAAAAATTTTTGTCCCGTGTCCATGTAGATAGAGGAGGATATTTGAGGTGACTTCCTACTGCTTTACCTTTTAACATTTTAGAGCAAAAGCTGTAAGATTCTCTGAAGGAAAATGCTTGTTAATTATAAGATTTAAGTAATAGACAATCATGGCTAACAGCATGTCAATATCAAGACGAATTTGTGTTGCTTGTATTCTGTGATTCTAATCACTTTCCAGTGTTGTATTCATGAGTTGAATACAAACTGGAGAAAAACATTATTTGCTGCCAAACGACAGTCTTTTTCAATCCTACAAATAATAGAGCATAGGAGTATGCCAAGATTTCAATTCCATTAGAAGTTGTTGGGGTTTTTTCTGTTTTGTTTTTTTGGCCGCACTGTGCGGCATGCCAGATCTTAGTTCCCCACCAGGGATCGAACCTTTGCCCACTGCAGTGGAAGCACAGTGTCTTAACCACTGGACCGCCAGGGAAGTCCCCCACTGGAAGTTTTGATTTAAAGTTCTTGTGACTTTACATAGGCTGTCTTAGCTTCTATAAGTAAGTGACTGCATCTTTAAACAGAAGTTTTCATATCATGCACATATTTTGAAATCCTTAAATAAATCATTTTTAAAAATGTCTGTCATTAACATAACAGATCTAGAAGAAAGAAACTCATGGAGGGCAAAGTATATTGATTCTTCAGCTTTGTAGTTTTGCTTTATCATCTGCACCCTAACCCTCTCAGCTTATTAACATTCTCATAATGAGGGATATACATTCTTACCACATTACTTCTTCAGAGCTCTTTGGTTTTGTGGTTATATGTAAAAATCCATTTCAACATAGTGTATAATAAACTGCTAGTCATTTTTAAAAATAAGCATGCTTCTGTCTCTGTGTACCTGTTTGGGGGTTTTAAAAAAAGTAATCTTGACTTTAGGTATAAGTGATCCTGGAACTATATTTGATATCTTTGTATTTTTAACAGAAGTGTTTTGGTTTTTTTTTTTGTAAACACAGCTGAATTTTTTTTAAGTCTGGTTTAAATTTTTGAATTTTTAGAAAACCAAGTCAGTGGTTGTGATTGTTTACCCAGAAATTGAGATTCTCGTAAAAGCAATAAAGAAAAAGTATAAAGATTTGCGTGTTGTTTGATACTAAGAGTGGAGAACCCAGATAGGAATGGATATTCACTCCTGAATTCTGACCATCGGCTGAAACCTACCTCTAAAGGGATAGTCCGGATTCACTTTTGGATCCAAGTACACCAGCCATGGACTGTGCTTGCCTTGTCTGGATGGCTCATTTCAGACCAGCAACAGGCACTTAAGAGAAAAATTTTCAATGGCCTGTCTGGCAGTTTTGTTTTGGAAACAATTTTTATTTCCATGCTTTAGCCCTGGGCAACACCTGTGGCCACAGCACGCACCTGGCTAAGTCCAGAGCCTAGTGTCCTTTTAACCTCTTGCTGGATTTCTCTGCATTTTCTACAGAAAGATTGTAAGTAAAATAGATGGCGACAAGGACGGGTTTGTCACTGTGGATGAGCTCAAAGACTGGATTAAATTTGCACAAAAGCGCTGGATTTACGAGGATGTAGAGCGACAGTGGAAGGGGCATGACCTCAATGAGGACGGCCTCGTTTCCTGGGAAGAGTATAAAAATGCCACCTACGGCTACGTTTTAGGTAGGTCCCTACTATCTGGGGGAAAAAGCTTTGTGGAGCCGGCACCTTGAAACGTAACTGTTTTGTCTTGTAGAATGATTGTAGATAAAATAGACGCGGATAAAGATGGGTTTGTGACGGAGGGGGAGCTGAAATCCTGGATTAAGCACGCCCAGAAGAAATACATATATGACAATGTTGAAAACCAATGGCAGGAGTTTGATTTGAATCAAGACGGCTTAATCTCCTGGGATGAGTACAGAAACGTGACTTATGGCACTTACCTGGGTAAGGGGCAAGATGTCAGCCTGGCAGAGACCATGGTCTTGAGTCAAAGAAACAAATGGGTCACACAGTGAAGGAAAGGAAGAAATTATGCTTATCTGAGATAGTTTGATGCTGAGCTGATTCTCCTTCCCTGTATTAATTTTGAATTTGTATATTATGTATTTTTTTAATTTGTTTTATTTTGGTTTTCTAAGGTCTGACATCTTTTACATCATTAGCATTTCAGATATATTTCCCCATTTGTTCTTGCTGTCATCCCTCAGAGAGACCATTTTTGTAGTAGATCTTGTTTAAAAGGCTGCATTGTTCCAACAATGCAAAGCAAGAGGCTTTGAGATGTCTCAAAGCCTGACATGGTCACATTAAAGTGTTGGACCTGAAATTCAAACCAAATTAGATTTCTTTGTAACTGGTGAGAATAGAAGGAAAATTACTGTTTTCCCTTAATAAAATAAAGATCAAATATAATAGCTTTCCTTGATGAAATTTAACTATTTCAGTATGTCTGCTTAGTGTAGTTTAGAAATGAATTATTTCCCATTTGTGTTCTCTGGCACATGAGTTTATCAGCCTGCTTTGCAAATGCTTCAAGGCAAATAAATGTGACTTTGATTGCTTTCTGTTGATTTGGTAGCTTGTATGCTTGGGCCACCTGTTAGTAATTTTCTTTTACTTATTACACTTGCCTGCTGTTGAATGCTAGGTGGCGATCTTACCGAGTTGATGACTTAGGGTGTTTTTGTTAGTGAGATTCCTCTATTGCACATGGTTACAGTTTGAGGCAAGAATGTATAAATGTTACTTCTTGCATTTTTATTCTGGAAATTAAGTAAATTTCTGGGTTAAAGCAGGCATTCTCCATCACCGACTAACAAGCAGTAAGTGTATGATGGTCTGTTTCCCCCACTGGATAGCCAGCTGTCCCTGTTAATTACAGGACTGCATGCATTTCTGTTGAACAGATTTTTATTTCTGTATCAGGCTTGTTCTCATTCCTAAGACTAGAGTGGCAGTCTCTCTCTACGCTTGACACTTACCCAAGAACCAAACATATCCTTCACCCAATTAAAAACACGTGTATTAAAAAGTCAGTGCAGATAGAGAGGCATCCATGCTTCTTGCTCTCTGGCTGAGACCCAACACCCTCCTGATTTATTTGGAATTAATTATAAATGTAAAGCAGTGGGTAGGCTATTGGTGATCTCAATAGAATGGTGTGTTAATAAATCTCAGCTCAGACCTAGTCACTCACTTGCTGTCCAGAATGAATCTTAAACTCTTTGTATGATTATGTGCATAAAAATCTGTTGAGAGCTTTGTTGCCTCACAGGGCAAATGATTCAATGTAATGGGTATTTCTACTGACTGAGACTGCATAAGCTGAAGCTCTGGCTGGAGAAACAATGTCTTTATAAGGCATCTTTCCCTGGAGTCCTGTGGCTGGACAGTGCTCGGGGTAATGAGGTGCCTTACAAAAGTGCTGAGGAGTTTTTGTGAAAGCGTGTTCTTGGTTCAGCTGAGTTCAGGTATAAATCATTTTAGCTTTTAGTCTGCTTTCCACAAAAGGAACATTAACCCTGTCTCTGCCACAAATGAAATATGAGATACTACGATCCACCCTGCCTATACCAAAACTAGATCAAGAGCCTACCCAGGCCAGATAGCCCAGTAAACTGGTGCTTAAGACAGATAATGGCACTCTGAACAGTGATGATACGCACATGAGTTTAGTCATTAAAAATAAAGTTTTAAAGCTTCCTTTTTCATCCTTATATATGTGCATGTTATCGGGCTACTTGATTCCAGTCACCATGTTTTAACTAAGGAGGAGAGAAGGGCTCTTAGCTAAGAATCTACTCTTAATGTATAAGTTGTCTTCTGTTATCTTTCTTATTTATGTTACGTAGTTTGTACTGAAGCTTTATTTGTTGAGAAGAAATGACTTAGTATCTGAGAAAGATCGTACTTTCCTTAAATTCTTTGTCTCTAACCTGTTACGGCTTTGAGTATACACGTATAGGGTCCGCAAAGCCTCATGATTCAGTCACCTATCTCACTGAATTTTGACACTCAACAAAGAATGAAACTTCAAGTTGCTCACCTCTCAAAATAGAGCAGTAGTTTATTGTTGTTGTTTTTAACTGTGCTTAAAGTATGGAAAGATTGAACTACAGTATCGAAAGTCAGCAGTGTAATGTTATTAAGGGACCCTGTGGGTCATTTTTATAAAACTAGTGCTGTATCTTTTAAAAAATTTGACCAATATGTTGTAGGAACAATCATTTCTTACCTTTAATATGGTGTCTTTTCCTTTCAGAATATCTTCACATGTTACCTTATTAGGTCCATACAGCAACTCAGATTGAAAAGGTTTTTTTTTTTCCTTTTCTGCCAATAACTCCACATTTTTTCAACTTAAAGAAACAAAATTTCATTTTTCTAGAATCTTATGGAGAGACTAAATAACTACTGCTTGTGCAGTTCAACATCCTAACAGATGGATAAATCCAAATTTAATTTGGTTGTAATCTAATATTTATCTTTTGTAACAGCTTTATTGAAGTATAACTGACATACGATACACTGCACGTATTTAAAATGCACAATTGATGAGTTTAGACAGATGTATGTATCAGTGAGCTCAGCACTACAATCGAAATAAATGAACATTTCCATCACCCCCAACAGTTTCCTTGTGTCCCTTTATAATCCTCAAGGCAACCACTGATCTGTTTTCTGTAACTCGAGTTTATTTGCATTTTCTAGAATTTTACAAAAATTGGGGAGGGGGGGTAGTGAACAGTATTTGTATCTCATGGTATATTTCTGAGTTGGTTTAAGAAACTAAAGTGTGACCATTCAAAGTGGTGTTGTTCTGGTACTTGAATCCAGATGGCCTATAATGGGATAGAAGGCCTTTGATGTCTGGCTTCTTTTGGGAGTGGCTGGGGGGTGCTGCGTTGCGCGGCTTGTGGGATTTTAGTTCTGCCGACCAGGGATTGAACCCAGGCCCCCGGCAGTGAGAGCTCGGAGTCCTAACCACTGGACTTCCGGGAAATTCCTGATATCTGGCTTTTTAATGAGAACCTAATGTTTAATCAACATAGCAATGGCTAACATTTATTAAAAGCCAACTCTGTGCCAGGCACTGTTCTAGCACTTAACTTCTATTTATTTGCTTATTTAGCCTCATAACAATCCTATGAGGCCAGCACTGTTATTATCTCCATTTTACAGATGAGTAAATTGAAGTACAGTCAAGTTGCTTGCCCAAGGTCACATGGCTAAGAAGTGGTAGAGTTAGGATTCAAACTCAGTATGACTTTAGAACCACCACTGCCCCTTGGATATATCTAGAAAACTCAAGCTCTTTGGTTGCCCCAAGAGCAGTGACAGTGAAGCATTACATAACGGATTACACAGTCCAGGAGCCAGGGTTCCATGTTGAATGGCAAGCATTTACATTTAACTCAGACCTGATTTTGAGGTCTTTGATTACCAAAACTGAATGTCTTTATACTGCTGCGATTTTACCTGAGTAATCAAGAGTTAATTCTTCAGTGCTTGGTTTATCTTTCTTGGAAATTGATTCCCCATACATTTTCATGTTTTCTGGAAGTCTTTTAAGATTTGACCTAAATTTTTCTTTTCTAGATGATCCAGACCCTGATGATGGATTTAACTATAAACAGATGATGGTTAGAGATGAGCGGAGGTTTAAAATGGCAGACAAGGATGGAGACCTCATTGCCACAAAGGAGGAATTCACAGCTTTCCTGCACCCTGAGGAGTATGACTACATGAAGGATATAGTAGTACAGGTGGGTGGGGTGAGAGCAAGGATTCTCAGTGGAAACTTTCTCTTTTTGTTGCTTAACGCTTTCCTCTTTAGCCTTTCCTCTGTATTTAGAAGAATGACTTGCTATACAAGTGCTGGCCAGATTGAGTCCAAGCTCTGTCGCTCTGTTTTTCTGTGATCTCGATGGTGCTTTAGGCTTTCTGTTTAGTATGACAATATGTACCATCAGATTATGTATTTTGCCTTTCATTGGTGGCTTCATACTGTAAGCATGAGGGGAAATCCTATTTTTTAAAATATCAGGCACTGAGTAATGACAATGATACTAAAGAATTTTCACAGAAGGCAGTTACTGATAAAACATAGACTATAGCTGTAGATGTACTCACTGGTCACATCTCCTGTTAGAGTTAAGCATGACTAGGGCTACCAGATCATCATGGGCTTCATGGGGTAGTTCACTATTAAGTGTTCCTTCAAGAAGACTGTTGGTTATTTTAAGCTGAAGCATAAAAAATTGATAATATTTTACCATTCTTTCAGCTAGAAAAACCACAATTTCCTATGGATTAACCATACCCACACACATCTACATAAACGTGTGTGTGTGTGTGTGTATTTTAATGAATGACAAATAATTGCCTAAACTAACTCATCCAGATACTAAGTCTAATTACTCTCTTCTGTTTAGGAAACAATGGAAGATATAGATAAGAATGCTGATGGTTTCATTGATCTGGAGGAGTATATTGGTAAGTCTATTTCTAGTGTTTTTCTTAGAAGAAGCTGAGAAGCTTTGGAAGATACGTTCACCAATAGAAACAATTTACCCCATGGGTCAACTCTTAGCACATCATTAAGTCAGACCAACGTGAGGAATAGGGGGTCATGATAAAGTGTCTGTAGCAGCACTGGCAAATCAAAATGTAAATGTGAGCCACATATATAATTTTAACTTTTCTAGTAGCCACATCAAAAACAATAAAAAGAAACATGAAATTTATTTCAATAGTGTATTTTATTTAGCCTAAGATTCCAAAATACTATAATTTCAACATGTTATCAATATAAATCATTGAGGTTTTTTTTTTTTCTACAAATCTTCAAAAGTTTATTTTACACTATAGCACATTTCAGTTTGGACCAGTCACATTGGCCAGTGGCTACTGTAGTGGACAGCACTGAAATAGTGCATCCCAGATGCCCTGTGGAATTGACAGTAAGGAGTTGCAGGGAGCCTAGACTGGCATTAGGAAACGGAAATAGAACAAAAGAGACAGTTGGGTGACTAAGAGCTGTTGATTCCTCTTAGTCTTTCCTTTTCGCTGTATTCTATTCATGTTTTCTGTCTAGGTTCTCTAATTTGTTTCCTTTCGTCTTTTTTTAAAAATCACTCCTTTCGGGCTTCCCTGGTGGCGCAGTGGTTGAGAGTCCGCCTGCCGATGCAGGGGACACGGGTTCGTGCCCCGGTCTGGGAAGATCCCACATGCCACCGAGCGGCTAGGCCCGTGAGCCATGGCCGCTGAGTCTCCACGTCCGGAGCCTGTGCTCCGCAACGGGAGAGGCCACAGCAGTGAGAGGCCCGCGTACAGCAAAAAAAAAAAAATCACTCCTTTCTGCCATTTTTCCTTTTAGTTGTCTGGTTTTGTTTTCTTTTCCTTTTTGTTTTCTTTTTTTTTTTTCCTTTTTTGACCACACCTCGGCTTGTGGGATCTTAGTTCCCTGACCAAGGATTGAACCGTTGCCCTCAGCAATGAAAGCTCGGAGTCCTAACCACTGGCCTGCCAGGGAATTCCCAGTTGTCTGTTTTATTTTAGATGCTACTATACCTTCAAGTTGTCTGTTTATTTTAGATGCTATACCTTTCTCTCAAGTAAAGCTTTTTTTTTTTTTTGGCCATACTGTGCAGCATGTGGGATCTTAGTTCTCCAACCAGGGATCGAACCCGTGCCCCCTGCAGTGGAAGTGCAGAGTCTTAACCATTGGACTTCCAGGGAAGTCCCTAAAGCTATTTTTATTATCCTCAAAATAATTTCAAGATTTTCCCATTGCTTTAAAAAAAGGAGCTGCCTCTTACCAAGTAGTTGAGCAAATTGTTTCACAATTAGTGTGATGGAAATTAGCATAAGTAAAGGAGAAGAGATGGAAGATACTACAAATGTCTTTGTTACAAATGTCATTCCATTTTAAAAGATATTAGATAATTTTATATTTCCAATTATTATTTTTACTCATAGTAACTTAATTCTAGTGCACCACTGGTTTTGTGTTTCTTAAGACAATTTGTTTTTATGCTTCTAATCTTTACCTGGAATGTTTATTTTAAGTGTGAAAGGGAGACTTAAGCCCTTACCTCTATCCCTGTATGTCACTTCAGCCCATTGAACAAGTCACTCCTTTACTCAAATTTTGTCTAATTATACCTGCTATTTATTTTCTAGAGTTATTCCAGTTGAATTACTCCTTGAATACTCTTTTCTTCTAAGACTCCATGATGTACTTTGAGAGGGGTGAGCAGTGGGAAGATGGAATTTTTTTCCAAAATGACTTTTTTAGTGGAATTCATCAGCACAGTGGAAATAAACGTCTGGTGCATTTACTGAGCCCATTTCAAACTCGACTATTTCTTTTTTTTAATATTTTATCTTTTAATTCTTGGTTTTTGCCATTTTATCACCATTGCTAAAACGGAGGAGCTCATTTTGAACCTCTTGAGAGGAATTAAGTTTTATAACGGTTAAGTACCATCATTTATCAAGCATTGGGGCCAAATAAAGAGATACTTCTATCTCCCTCCCATCATATAGATCAATTGTTTCTTGAAACTACTAAAACTATCAACTGTGTGTGTATGACTTTGTTTTGCAAATCATCAACTAATGCAAACACTTTTACATCTTGGGTGCTGGGCTTTGTAAAGCTAAAAAGTCTCCCAAACAGTATCTTCCAGTTTCTAGGGGTATGCTAGTTTCTGCCCTGTTGAGGAGAAAGATCAAAAAGAAACAAATGGTCTTTGCCTCTTACATTTAGCATTAATAAGTCCCCAGAGTTATACTGTTGAACCATTTAAATTTATTATACAGCATTGCAAGCATACACAAAATTAAATAGAATAGTATAATGAATCCCCTGTACTTACGCCCAGTCCCAGCAGCCATCAACCCGTGGCCAATCCTTTTAAATCCATATCCACGTCTTACCTCCTTTATTATTTTGAAGTAAATCCCAATCAACATCTCATTTCATCTGTAAACATTTGGTTATATCTCTCTTAAGATACATATGGGGCCTCCCTGGTGGCGCAGTGGTTGAGAGTCCGCCTGCCGATGCAGGGGATACGGGTTCGTGCCCCGGTCTGGGAGGATCCCATATGCCGCGGAGCGGCTGGGCCCGTGAGCCATGGCTGCTGAGCCTGCGCATCCGGAGCCTGTGCTCCGCAACGGGAGAGGCCACAACAGTGAGAGGCCCGCGTACCACAAAAAAAAAAAAAAAAAAAAAAAAAAGATACATATGTATCTCTAAAAATTTTTAAATAAAATCTCAAAAAATTAGTAATTCCTTAATATCATTATATAGGTTGAATTTTTTTTATTTGTATTTGTTTGTTTGTTTGTTTTTGGCCATGTTGGGTCTTCATTTCTGTGCGAGGGCTTTCTCTAGTTGCAGCGAGCGGGGGCCACTCTTCATTGAGGTGCGCGGGCCTCACTGTCGCGGCCTCTCTTGTTGTGGAGCAGAGGCTCCAGACGCGCAGGCTCAGTAGTTGTGGCTCACGGGCCTAGTTGCTCCGCGGCATGTGGGATCCTCCCAGACCAGGGCTCGAACCCGTGTCCCCTGCATTAGCAGGTAGATTCTCAACCGCTGTGCCACCAGGGAAGCCCAGGTTGAATTTTTTAATAGAAAATTAAATAGTATTAATTCTTATCCTTACTCTTCTAGCTTTAAGATGCACGTACATTATGTTGTATATTCTAGCTTCTGTTAAAAGCATGTCTTTCAGGAAGTTCCCTGGCGGTCCAGTGGTTAGGACTCGGCACTTTCACTGTGGGGGCCGGGTTTGACCCCTGGTTGGGGAACTAAGATCCCGAATGCCGTGTGGTGTGGCCAAATTAAAAGAAAGAAAGAAAGAAAGAAAGAAAAATATGTCTTTTAAACACATGTTTTCCTAACATGTGTTTCCTAATACGCACATATTCCCTAATTCAGAATTTCCCAATCTGTATACGGTGAAAGGTCTCCCTGACCCTCAGGACAGCTAGAGCAGGGTGCTGGCCAGTAGATCATACAAATACTGTGTTTTCTTTTTTTTTTTTTTTTTTCTTTTTTTTGCGGTACGTGGGCCTCTCACTGTTGTGGCCTCTCCTGTTGCGGAGCACAGGCTCCGGACGCACAGGCTCAGCGGCCATGGCTTATGGGCCCAGCTGCTCCGCGGCATGTGGGGTCTTCCCGGAACAGGGCACGAACCCGTGTCCCCTGCATCGGCAGGCAGACTCTCAACCACTGCGCCACCAGGGAAGCCCCAAATACTGTGTTTTCTGAATGTGCTGTAACATGAAAAAAGAATTGGCAAGACCTGCTCTGAGACTCCCAATTTGTGTTTAAGACAGAAAGGAGTAGTTCTACTCTTAACCCTCAAGTTCAGGAAGATGACAGTGCCAACTGTAAAATGCTGGAAATAGTAGAATTTAATAACAAGTTTGATGTCCTTTATTCAAGGGAAAACAATCCATGGATTGGGGGAGTCAAGTACCTCACAAGCAGTAGAGCATTCTTCCTAGGGGGTTTTGGGCAAGAGCAGGCTTTATAAAACATTAAAGGGGCAACTTGGATGCAGGACATGATTGGCTAGGAAGTCAGGGATTTCCTTATAAAGATAGCAGGTCGTCTTTTCTAAGGGTAAGGTAAGTTGACTGAAGCTGAGCTGGAGGGTTGTGATTGATATATGTTAGGTTTTCTTGGCAGTGTGGGCTGACTTAGGTTTAGATTTGTGGCATGGGCCGGGCCACTGGGGCAGCCTCCATTTTATGGGTCCCAACATACAAATTACTTTTATCACAAGTAAATAACTCTTTAGAAGTTACTTAGACTTATATTAGGTGTGTTCCCATACCTTACATGAAATGCATGTACACTTACTTTGATATAGTGTAATTTAGGAGTCTTCAGACTTTCACTCAGGTAATTCCTAAAAAAATATTGACAGTAGCTAAGCCCGTGCGCCACAACTACTGAGCCTGCACTCTAGAGCCTGAGAGCCACAACTACTGAGCCCGTTTGCTGCAGCTACAGAAGCCCGTGCACCTAGAGCCTGTGCTTCACAACAAGAGAAGCCTGTGCACCGCAACAAAGAGTAGCCCCTGCTCGCCGCATCTAGAGAAACTCCACGCGCAGCAACAAAGACCCAACGCGGCCAAAAAAAAAAAAAATTTTTTTTAAATACTTAAAAAAAAAATTAAAGTATACTCTGTAATTGGTTGGTGGACAGTTTGACTTACAGACCTCTCAAGTTTTCTTGAGGATTTAAAACCACATCTTTCTAAAACTAGTGGTCGGGTTAATTAGTAGTGAAATGGAATGTAGGGAACAACTATCTTATGAAAGTTGGTCTTTACCTTTCTTTTTATTTATTTTTTTAAAAAGAATTTATTTATTTTTGTCTGTGTTGGGTCTTCATTGCTGCACGGGCTTTCTCTGGTTGCAACGAACAGGGGCTACTCTTCGTTGTGGTGCACAGGCTTCTCATTGTGGTGGCTTCTCTCATTGCGGAGCACGGGCTCTAGGCACGTGGGCTTCAGTAGTTGTGGCATGCAGGCTCAGTAGTTGTGGCACACATGGGCTTAGTTGCTCCGCAGCATGTGGGATCTTCCTGGACCAGGGATTGATTGTCCCCTGTATTGGCAGGCGGATTCTTAACTACTGCTCCACCAGGGAAGTCCTGGTCTTCACCTTTCTTGACGCTAGTCATCTCCCTTTGTTTCTGCATTTTTTTTAAAGGATTCTCTTTGCTCTCATATTCAAGACCAACAGCTGGAAATATTTTTGTTGCAAGATCAATAATCACACATCAGGAAAACGCCTTGCTTCTTAAGGTCTATCTGACCTAAAATACCCTTATAACTGCTATTAGGTTCCAAACTGATGAATGAGGAAAAAGGGTCAGGTCAGATTTGTATGGGGCAGTCTTTGAGAAAAGACAAACTCATCTTTTGTATGGATGTGTATTCACACAGGTGACATGTACAGCCATGATGGAAATGCTGATGAGCCAGAATGGGTAAAGACTGAGAGAGAACAATTTGTTGAGTTTCGAGATAAGAACCGTGATGGGAAGATGGATAAGGAAGAGACCAAAGACTGGATCCTTCCCTCAGACTATGATCATGCAGAGGCAGAAGCCAGGCACCTAGTCTACGAATCCGACCAAAACAAGGTAAGTCTGTCCAGGTCCAAACAATCTATCAGTGATCAAAGTCTGTTTCTAGGGTATTGCCTAAAAAATTCCTGTTGAGGTACATAGAGCATTTAAGGTCTTAATTAGTTTGAGTCTGCTATGGATCTAAAGTTGGCGATTGAAAACTTACAGGGCAGCGCTAGCTCTCTGATCTCATTTTAGAAATCCTTTTGCCCAATGTTCCCAGCATTGGAGAAATTTAGGCCTCAGAAAGAGCCTCTGGATATAGCCTGTGCCCAGCATGCATCATCTGCTATCTTTGGAACCCCAAGAAATCTTCTTTGCTTTTTTGTTGTTATTTCCTTTGTTCTTTTATCTTTTACAGGCTCATTTTGCCTACTCAAAGCTGGTTGTTTCCTTCTTAAATCAAGTATGCTTTTTAAAATTAAGTCATTTGTAGGAGCTTATAAATCAGCTTTTCTCTGAAACCTGTTAAAATTACCCTTGATCAGTTATCTGAGAAGGCATTCAGTTCATTAAAAGAGTGGTGTTACTACTGACCCCTGTCACCTTTTTCAGAGATTTGAATGCTCTCCTTAGAGCAAACTGAAAATCAGTCTAAAGTTGGGGGATTCTAGAATTCTAAATGTTCTTTTATTTAGACTGATCTTCGGTTTTAATGCAGTTTCTTTTTTTTTAAATTATTTTATTTATTTTTGGCTGCGTTGAGTCTTTGTTGCTGCACGCGGGCTTTCTCTAGTTGTGGTGAGCGGGGGCTACTCTTCGTTGCGGTACACAGGCTTCTCATTGCAGTGGCTTCTCTCGTTGCGGAGCACAGGCTCTAGGCACGGGCTTCAGTAGTTGTGGCTCGCGCAGGCTCTAAAGTAAAGGCTCAGTAGTTGTGGTGCACGGGCTTAGTTGCTCCGTGGCATGTGGGATCTTCCCGGACCAGGGCTCGAGTCCGTGTCCCCTGCATTGGCAGGTGGATTCTTAACCACTGTGCCACCAGGGAGGCCCCTAATGCAGTTTCTTATTGAGCCTCTTTGAGGGTCAGTCTGTTTTGAGTTCTTGCTCAGTCACTTCAGTAGCCAGGTGCTGTGCCCTGAGACATGTGAGAAAAGGAAACTCATGTAGTCATCCCTTGGGAATCTGGCCTAGATAATTCTTGAGATGAGTATCTGAGCCTTCATTTGGGGTTCTGTCTGGAATCTGATTGGTGACTAGGTCATTTTGGAGTTGAAGACTGTGCTTGATATTAGCATATTTCATTGTTCCTGTTAGACAAAGACTTGATTCACTTTGAAGTATTTTTCCTGGCTCTTCTTGACTATCTCTTACCCATATCTAGGAGATGTCCCACATTTTGCTCGGAAGGGAGCATTTTCTTCTCAAAAAACAAACCCATATCCCTAGCACTGAGCTATTGAGCTATATTATTTCCATCCTTCCACTTTTAACTTCCTTGATAAGAAAAATGTATCAACTGCAGTTTTCTTCCCTCTTTGCGTATGTGCGTGTGTGCGTGTGTGTGTGTGTTGGGGGTGGGCAGTGAGGATTGAGTTCACATTTAACTTAGTGGGAATTAGAATCGTAAATCTTGACTAACCCCTGTTGTACGTTAACAGTGTTCTAAATTTGAAATGAGAAATATATTTTGCATCAATTCACTGTTCTCTCTACTTTCAGGATGGCAAGCTTACCAAGGAGGAGATTGTTGACAAGTATGATTTATTTGTGGGCAGCCAGGCCACAGATTTTGGTGAGGCCTTAGTACGACATGACGAGTTCTGAGCTGCAGACAGAGGAACCTACATTTCTTCAAAAGTAATTTATTTTTACAGCTTCTGGTTTCACATGAAATTGTTTGCGCTACTGAGACTGTTATTACAAACTTTTTAAGACATGAAAAGCTGTCTTAAAAATCCCGTCCCCATTCCTCCTCCTCTCTGAGGGACTGGAGGGAAACAGTGCTTCTGAGGAAAAACTCTAATTAGTACACTTGTGTTTGTAGATTTACACTTTGTATTATGTATAACATGTGTGTTTATTTTTGTATTTGTTCTCTGGTTGGGAGTATGATATGAAGGATCAAGATCCTCAACTCACACTTTGTAGGCAAACGTTAGCCCTTCACTCTGTCTCAACCCTTATCATATAATTTTTATAATTCTGACTTAATTAATTTTAAGCCTGAGATCAATAAGAAATGTTCAAGAGAGAGAAAAGGGAAGAAATAGTCCCCACAATTTATATTTAGAGAGATAACACTTAAACTTGCCTATTGAAAAGTATACTGCGTAAGGAGTAGGGGCCGAATATTTCATTCATCTGCTCCAGGTCCAGGTCCTGGCATTGTCTGGTCAAGGACCGATCCCTGTGCTGTAAGAAAGCTTGGCTCAACTTGATTTCATTCATTCGTTTTTTTCCTTCCCTGTAAGACTAGCTGTTTGCTAATTTTGTCAAGCACAGCTGTGGTGGGAAGAGTTGGGGCCACTGTCTTGAAAATCAATCAAGTACTGAGTGTGTTCTCTTTACAGAGCTATACATAGAAACAGCTGGAAAACTAAAGGAAAAATACAAGTGTTTTTAGGGCACATGCTTTTTTCTGGGTATGCATCTATTGAAGTGCTCAAGACTGTCTTGCCTATTGAATCACTGTAAGTGCCCCCATGCAGCTCCTGTTTCCCCAGGTGTTCCAAGGCATTAATCTGCACTGCAGTTAAAATGTACTCCTTTCCAATCATGTCATTGAAAGTGCCTTTAATGAGAGAAATGATCACTGAATGAGGATTCTCTTAAGAAACTCGAAGATAAAATAAAGAGAAGATTATTTGGACCACCTTAAATGAAAGCTTAGAAGCTCCTAGTGTGGTGGGATTTTTTTCTTTCCTTTCTCTTTTGGATGGTGGTTAAATAGCAGTATTAGTTAGGGGCTTGGTTGCAGTGTTCTTATCTTGTGGGCTGGTTTCCAAAAACCACATGCTGCTGAATTTACCAGGGATCCTCATACCTCAGAATGCTAACCACTTACTACCAGGCCTATTTCTGTGTCAGCTGGAGAGCCTGAGCTAAGACTCAAAGACGAGAGGGCTCTTTGGTTTGAGGACCATCGCTCACCCTTTCTGCCTTTGACCCATCACCCTCTATGTCCCCATCTCCCCACTGCCAAAAAAAAGTTTATCATGAATCAACATGGCCAACCCTTATCAAAGAGAGGGACATTGTAGAAGGAGCTGAAGAAACCACCTCTGTTCCCAACTCACTTTACCTATATTTTACGTAACAGGAAACTGTCTTTTTTTGGTCCCTTTCATACAGATGGACCTCTTTTGAGAAGAATTATTATATTCCAAGTTTTTAGTCCTCAGGTTACTAAGACAAATGTATATATATATCTGTTATTATTTCATATATCTTTCTGGATAATACATTCAGGTGGTGCTGGGTGATTATTATAATCTGAACCTAGGTGTGTCCTTTGGTCTTCCACAATCACGTTGAGGTGGGCTACTTGGCCTGGTAAAAAGCCGGATATCGTGTAACTCCACCCCAGCCTTTGCATTGAGCTCTTGAGAGTGGATACATTCTTTTAGCCCCAATATAAGGGAGTGGAAATTCTCTGCCTTCCAGATTCCCCATTTTTATTGTTAAGAAGATCAGGGATAATTAATAATGCCCACCAACCCTGGCTTGGAGAGGGCACATCATGAATTGTGTGGCAGGAGATCCTCATAGGTCACTAGGTACAGAGAACCCAGACCTTATGTTAAAGTCACGCACCTAGAAAGCAAACCTTCATCTGCTAAGACAGCAACTTCTGGATGCTGGGTGCTCATCAGTAAGCATTGTACTCTAATCTCTAATGATCCCCCTGGATTTTTTTTTTTCTTTTGGTTTAAATCAAGCCTGAGGCTGGTGAACAGTAGCTGCACACCCACATTGTGTGTTCTGTGAATGCTAGCTCTCTTGAATTTGGATATTGGTTATTTTTTATAGAGTGTAAACCCAGTTTTATATTCTATAATGCAAACAGGTACCTATCTGTTTCTAAATAAAACTGTTTACATTCACTGTGGGTTATGTATGTCCTTTTTTCCTTAAGAAATGGAACTCTTGCTTAGAATTATGGGTGTTATAAAATGGCATAGAAAAAGAGCTCTCCTAAAAGGTTTATCATACCCCCCACCCCAACCCAGAGAAGTTACTGCCTTCTCCCAAATTGGTTACTCTTTTCTTCCTATTCCTGAAGTCTTCTAGCATCCTTCTACAGCTGTAACCCTTCTCTGCTTCCCTTAGGCCATATAACTGGAGAGGAGCCCAGCTGCTCATTACATAATTGCCTGATACCAAACACAAGCCATTTCTGAATGTACACACATTTATCTTGATTTTTATTTCAAGAAGTCTCTTCTTCAGGGGGTGGGGAGAGGGAGTATAAGGTAAAACAGTTTTTTGAACATTTTGTTTAGTTTATAAATGGTATTGAGATGTGCAAATTCATTTTGAGAACATGAAGGGAATTAAACTATTAACTTTAGTAAATACACAGCTTAAGACAGATATATAGGTTTAGCCAGATAGGAGGTGTGGGGGGAAAGGAAGCACCTGGAATATTCATGCTGGTACAGGGGTTTGTGGGCATGGCTGTCGCAGCCAAAGCGGTAGAAATTACTGGCAGTGACAGCATAAGAAAGTTCTTTCAAACTCATTTGGGACCTACTGAAGGTTTTTTTTTAAGGTTTGTTTTGTTTTGTTTTGTTTTAATTTATTTAATTTATTTATTTTTGGCTGCATTAGGTCTTCGTTGCTCTGCTTGGGCTTTCTCTAGTTGCGGTGAGCGGGGGCTACTCTTCGTTGTGGTGTGTGGGCTTCTCACTGCGGTGGCTTCTCTTGTTGTGGAGCACGGGCTCTAGGCTCGCGGGCTCAGTAGTTGTGGCCTGCGGGCTCTAGAGCACAGGCTCTCAGTAGTTGTGGCGCACGAACTTAGTTGCTCTGTGGCATGTGGGATCTTCCCGGACCAGGACTCGAACCCGTGTCCCCTGCATTGGCAGGCGGATTCTTAAACCACTGCGCCACCAGGGAAACCCTAAAGGTTTTTTTTTTTAATGTCTCTCCCATTTCTAAAGTGTTTTCATAAGTTTGTTTTAATTCAAAATATATCATCTTTGAACAGATCCCCAGTAGGGAAAAAATGTTACTAAAAAGGAAAATAATTGTTGTGTATACACTGAAAAATCATCAGCCAGACTGCTTTACAGTTGCCTTTTATGTAGAAATCTGTTCTCCAAGTGCTATAAATTCTGCCACTTAAGAGGAGAAACTGATGATTGTTGAAATGGCCTTTGGGGTGGTCTGAAGTAGACCCAGCTGGAACAGTAGCTTTGTGTAGGTAGGAAGGAAATAGTAGGAAAATGGAAAATTGACCTCAAATTGCTGTCACTCCCCTTCCCATTTTCTGTGTTGTAGTAGTTTGGTTTTTGACAGGGAAGGTAGAAAGTAGAAGTTTCCTTAAATGTAAAATCCTTGTTGCTGCAAACAGGCCAGTATGGCTCCTTAGTTGGGGCCAACTTGGCTAGAAGAGATGGTAGAAACTTCCATTTTCTGGGAGCTAGACATGTCAGACTCATCTGTCATGGACCTTCCACACACCATCTCCATGATGCCAGCTCGGAACTGGAGGAAAGAGCAGAATTGGAGATAGTCCCCTTGGTAGACCAGTACAGAGGAGATAACATCAGGAAGCATAGGGGGGAAAAAGATCTCATTCTTTGTATCCTCAAAACCTTGCACAATGCCTTAGACACAGGATCTCCTCAGGTGGTTTTGATTATATCTTCCCAATACTGAGAGCTAGCTATATTCCAGGCTAAGACTACTCACTACTCTTGGGTCTACAGTGATAATCCCTACACATTCTGGCTAACTCTGAGAATGTGTAGAATTTCACTGTTGGGAAACCTCACAAACCACCCTGCCCCATAAGAGCACTGTCAAAAGTGACCCCAGAATAGCCCCGCCCACCCACCCCACCATTACTTGAAAGTGCTCCCAAATGGGGAAGGACTGCCAATTCTGTTTCTGTCCAGGAGGTTTCACATTAGTTTTGAATCCATCTCTGGAATTGAGGAAACAAAATAACAATTCTCAAAGCAGAGTGTTAGCTCTACAAGACAGGAACCCTCCTTGATTTGTCTGAGTTTGGGTTATTAGCTTAGATTCAGGATTTGGGATAGGAAGCCACCTGGTACCTTCAGATGATAAGCTGTTTTAGAAACTTATGCATGTGTTGTGATTTCTGTGTTTCACATAAATGGTCGTGCAGACTAGAAGTTGGAAAGGATTAAGAACTCGTGAAATGGAAATTTAGGGGCACTGTTGATCTATCAGTTTTTCAGTGAAACGGAAAGCCTTTTCACTTCTCATCCTGCCCTTTGGAGCAACTCGAATTTTATGGCTCAAGTTGTCTTCCCTGGGTTCTGTGATCTTGTCTGGATGACCACGCCTTCATCCCTGTGCTTGCTTACCAAGTGCTTTCTAGCCTGCTAAGGGTTTCCATGCCTTCCCTGTTCACCCCTAGAAACCCTTTGAGTGGAGTCCCAGGTGCTTGGAGTTAAAAGTCGTTGTTAAGAAGAACCAGGTCTTAGGAATATAAATAGAGAGCTTTACCTGCTTATTCATGAAGCAGTAGATGATGGGATTGTAGACGCAAGCACTCTTGGAGAAGAAGGCAGGAATGGTGACAAACCATAAGTCCACCCCGTGGTTACGGTTGTTGACTATATACATGGGCAGGGCAGCACAGGGCGTGTAACAGAGACAGAAGGACCCCACCATCATCACCACCAGGTGACTCACCTCCCGCTCAGCCTTCTGGGTTGTACCTGACTCCTGCTGCTGAGCTGCAACCTGGAAAGAACACAGAAAACATCACACCCTCTTATCCCTGGCCCTGAACTCCCAGATCTCTGGACTCTTCAACTAGGGGGCCATCTACTCTAATTGTCTCTCTGCTGTCCCAGCTTTTGGCCTAGTCCCTCTGTTTCCCCCTCCTTGAGGAAGGCAAGATGGAGGCAGCTCTCTGGTCTGTGACAATGGAAAAGATCACATGCATCTCTTGATATACCTGAGCAGGGATGACTCCGCCTTATTCTTCATTCCATTTCATCATCTCCCTGTCCCCACTTCCTTCACTGCTTTTTGATACCCCTCTACCTGACTATGGACATTTCCAAATGTTTTATGTTCTAGAGCACTTACCCGCTCTTCCTTCTCACCTAGAGCCTTGTGATCCCTTCCTCCCTGACCCTCACGAAAGGCACAGCTCTGAAGACCCCCAGCAGCTGAGAGTAGGAGAAGCAGATGAGGGAGAGAGGCACAATGTAGCAGAAAATGAAGAGAAACCAGGTATAGTACTCGCTGTAATATTTGGTGCTCACAGTGTACCAGTCGGGACCACAGGGACACTGAAGACCCTCGGGGACGAACCTGCAAGGGACCAAGCACTTGCTCACTGTGAGGCTCAATTAGTAGAGAGGGAGATGAGATTCTTGGGTTGTGTTCTCCACTTAGAACCCCGAGTGACTTCAGGCAGTGGGTATTTCCTGTCCTCACCAGCGAGCCTTTAGCAATTGCAACTGCAGGGTAAACTTTAGCACTTGTCTCCCACAGCCCTTTCCCTTATTTATTCCACCAGCTCTTTAAAAATTAGAGGTCAAAGACTATACCCAACTCTCTTCCCGCCCTCGCAGCCTGAGCTTCTAGCTAAGTCAGCACAACGGCCCCACACTCTCACCGGCTCCAGCCAAAGAAGGGTGGGATGGAGGCACCAATACCGATGGTCCAGGTGGCCAGGACCACCATCAGTGCGTGCTTGGAGCTGAAGCGGAAGTTGCCGAAGGGCTTACAGATGCTGATGTGGTGCTCAAAGACCAAGAAGGCCAGTGACCAGCCTGTCACCAGACCTGTGATGAAATGTGGGGGTAAGAGGGTAAACAGCCCCACTCATCCTGGCAGGCAGAGTGGAATACAGATGGGGTGGAGAAAGCACAGGGAGGGAAGGTTGGAGTGGTGAGTGAAGTAGAGTTTGGGACTCGGTCAAACTTCTAGTCTGGGTGGCTTTATATATCAGTATTCAAAAGAGCACCAAACTTCTATCCCCCAGACTCCTCTTTGGGGCCCACTCTCACCCAACAGCCTGGCCCCTGGTCCCAATCATGGAGCGGTGTCCTTTGCCTCCCCTCAGCCCCCTTCTCCTGCAATACCTGCTGTATATAGCCCAGGAAGGCCCCCAGAGCACAAACATGGTGGCCGAAGACAAAGTATCCATGACAGCTGGTGATGAAGACGACAAAGACAGAAAAGATGCAGTAGATGGAGCCCCCCCAGGGATACATTGACCAGAATGTAGTTGAGTGGCTGCTGCAACTTTCTGTAGCGCAGTGTGGCCACCAGCACTGTGGCATTGAGTGGCGTCCCTACAAAGAAGACAAAGCCCGTGAAGGCTGCCTGGAGGTGGAAGGCCCAGACAGGGGCGAGGTGGTGCTGAGGCCCATCCCACGGCCCCACCAAGGAGATGAACAGAAAAAACTCCTCCTCCTCTGACATCTTGCTCATGGGATGTCCGCCACCCCCTCTGATTCCTCTTACAGATCATCCTCCCGCCACCACTTCTCCCCGACCCTGCCAAAGAACCTCTCCTCCAAAGCCACTTTGGAGCTCGCTGAAAGATCAGTACTGATCCTAAGCCTCCTAAGGACAAAGCTTGGGATTAAGGACCCTAAGCCTCCACCTAAACCTTTTGTGGCCCCAAAGCCGATTGTATGTTCTTCAGAGGATAAAAGAGTGGGCTCAAAGAATCCGGACATGCAATGGTCAGGTGCTGGAATGAATAGGAGTGGGCTCATTAGGGCCTGGGAGATGCTGACCCATATTTAATGAAGACCCTCCATCACTTTTTTTTTCCCTTTGAGTGGACCTATGGAAGGCACCCTTCTTTGACTTCAGGCACTACTATATCCCTGTAGGTGTTTACACCCCATCTGCCCCTTTGTGGAAGGTGCCCCCTAAGTGTCCCTCTCCAGGGATCTTGGGCTCACAGCCAGCCTGGGAAACAGCCTCAGGCTGCAGGAAGGGGCAGGGAATGGAGAGTTCCCTGGAGCATCTTAGTAACAGCCTTCATGGAACAGTTCAGGGGCAACTCGACAATGCCTAGAGGTCTAAGGCATCCCAGGCTGCCAGTTTCTTCATGGTGAGTCTACCCAGAGAGGGTACCTTTCCTACTCAGACCTCCCCCAGCCAGGTCGAGGTTAGTTTGCTCACTGTCCCTCTCACGCCATGTTCACACCTGCTCCTGCCCTTAGCTCAGCAGTGCCCAAGCTGCCAGTCATCCTGTCTGCTCATCCAAGACCTGCCCAGTGAATTACATAATTCACTGTCCAGAAAGTCAACGGAAACCAACTGTTCTTCAGATTATGACAGACAAGAATGGGGTTTCACAAAGGAGACATCGGTGTGACGTAATAAACAATGTCCTCAACAGCATTCCTGAGTAGCACAACAACCAGCTTCACAGGATTGGGTCTCCTGCTGACTTACCCTCAATATGGGCTCCACACAAAGCACGATTCAGAACTGGACATAAACCAGAACCATTCGGCTGGGGGCCAAATACCAGCTCTGCCAGGCTACTCTAATCCAGAGGACATTTCAACTCTCTAGAGGCTTGAAAGGCATTATTCCCTAGCCTCTCTAATCATGGCTTCTCCCTGCTTAGTTTTTTCTCAAGTGGATTTCTGTTTCAAGTGGATTGTATATGCCTGGGGCTCAAAATTCAAAAAGTACAAAAGAATATACAGTGAAAAATACATTTCTTTCCCACCCAGGCTCCCAGTTCCCCTCTCCAGAAGCAACCAGTGTTCACTTTTTGCTGTGTTTTTGATGCGTAGGATGAAATGATGTGTTGAGCTTGAAATGTGTTGTGACAGTGTTGTCTGTTAAATACTGACCGGTCAGACTCTCCAGACAAGTGGTGAGATAAGGGAAAGTTCTACATGCTCTTGTGAAAATGAGGAATCGTCCAAGGATTTGCCTGAATGAATGCCATCCTCACGCCTGGGAGGAGAGAGCAGAACCCCCGCACCCCACCCCAAGGTAGAGCCATGAAGCTTCCTAGAGAATTTCATCTGCTGGCTTTGAAATACAGAGACAAATGAACCACTGAGGGCCTAAACTCCTACAGCCTAGATCAAGGCCACAGTAATTTTAGCCTGGAAAACAATGCATGGTAGATGGCAATGGATTTCCACCAGGGTGGCACTCCTCTCCCCCACCCTGTTACCCTGGAGACATTTGGAGGTGTGTGGGGTGGGAGGGGGGTGTTTTATGGCTGTTGGCAAAGAAGGGAATTACTGGTATTGAGTGGGCAGGACACTGCTCTAGGCAGGCCACACTGAGAATGATCCTGCCTCAAATTCCAATAGTACCCCCAGAGAGAAGCACTGGCTGGGACCCAATCCCGGTCTCAGCCCTGAAACATTCTCAGCAAAGTCCCCCTGGCGCCCTTGCTTGGAGCCACCTCACTCCTTGGCACACCCAGTGAGAGAAACAATTAGGAAATGTGTACTGAGGTAATGGAATGACGCGTTGAGTGGCTTTTATTTATAAGCCAGTTTAAAGCTGGGAAACAGCTACCCAAAAACTCCCTTTGGTTTGAGAATAGATGAGGTGTTGCTTTTCTCTCTGGCCATGATTGGTTAGTGGAGCCAGTCATCTGGTCCAGACACTCCTGGATGGGGATAATAAAACTTCATCCCCTGGGTACAAAGGAATGTCAGCCAATATGTTCTCTAAAACGAGGGCCATTCTTCCCCATATCCAACAGACGCGTTGGTTTATTAGGAAGCCTGCTTTTGCATGGATGGTGGGAGGGTTTCTTTAGGTTTATGGCTTTTACCCCGAGCCAAGTAATGAAGATCCACCTGAATATCTGTTGCCCCTGTGGTTTTTTGGTGCACACTCCTGGCTTTCTTTCTTTCCCTCATTCACGCATTCATTTATTCCACAGACATTTGCTAAGAGATGCCTACAACAGCAGTTGTGCTGTGAGGGTGACATGAGATTAATCTGGTAGAGTGCTTATCTAAGGCCGGGTACACAGAAATGCTTGGGAGTTGTTTGTTTTGTCAGCAGGATTGCCAAGTGCCAGACACAAGGCTGGATCCAAAGATCAATAAGACAGATCTCTGTCCCCCCAGAAGCTCCCAGCCTCCTAGAGGGGACCCCCCCACCCGGAGGCAAACAAGGGTCCTGGGGGTGTGATGGATGTGGTACAGTAGCAGCACAAAAGAGAGAGCCAGACAGAGCCTACTGGGTCTCCTACGAGGCCCCCGTTTCTGATGTGTGACCTCTCCCCTCACTCTCATCTGGGGAATCCCAGCCTGAAGAACCCCCACCCAGGCCACCCTTAGCTGATTGGCAGGCTCTTCCCTGAAGCTTCCCTGGGTGGGATGAACAGGGCAGGCTGGGGTGAGGGAGGAATTGTGGGTATTTACAGGATGTATTCCCATCTCTGGTTTTCTAGAAAGTCTGGATAGCAGTGTGTATCGCATTTAAAACACGCTTTGGATTCAGATAAATGTGCTTCGTATAAGTCGAATTTGGGCACGTTTCTTTTTCTTATAGTGGGGTGACAGCTATCTCACAAGGCTGTTACGAGGTTAAGTAAGATCTGTAAAGCACAGATCACACTTCTCAGCCCACAGTAAGCATTAAGTGGCAGCTTTCCTCTCATGTATTTTCTCCTTGCCCTCATGTTGCCATCATAATAACCCCTTTCCTTTGTACAGCACTTTACAGTTTGCAGAGTGCTTTCACATACGTTTACTCACCTGATCCTCAAATTACCCTGTAAGGCAGACAGGGCAGGTGTGACTTCATCCACAGATGAAGAAACTGAGTAATTTAGCAAATATCACCCAGTCAAGGGTGATCTGGGACAGACTTCTTAGTCCTCACCTAGGAGGCAGATGAGTTTGGAGGATTTTTTCTGGTGGTCTGATCATGAGGTAAGAAAGAAGAGTGGTTCTTCATGGGTGCAGGAGATGCCAGGCAGACCCCCTCAGCCCTGGGGTTCCCGGAAGGGGGGCTGGCTGGAGACTGGCTCCCTCCCTGCCCTTCCCCAGCAGCACCCCACGAAACTCCACTTGGCAGCCCTGAGGGAGAACTGGATGGTCACTGGGAAGATGGGACCTTGCCTAATCACTGTGTGGCTCCACAGTGGGCCAGGGAGCAGTGGAGAGAGCCGAGGGGCAAGGCCTGCTGCAGTGCAGCCGACCTGGGCTGGGAGCCAGCCTGGACGGAGAAGAGAGGCCCTTCTAGGAACCACAAACTGCGGCTACTGCTGATGTGGCAAAGAAGACACAGCTGGCAAAGAGTAACCCTCAGTGGCTCTTTGGTCTAGGGCTATGGTTCTCACTTAGGGTGCAAGAGGTCCCGGGTTCAAATCCCAGACGAGTCCTACTTTTCCTGGATTTTTCTTTTTTTCTGTTCCCCTTTCCCCGCCACACAAGTATACATTGCCTGCCCTTTCTCAAGCTGAAACAGAGATGACCCAGTGGTGAGTGAATAAAGGACCCTGAAGACAAGCTGCCAGTCAGTCTCCCCATTAGCCATGGCCTGTATATACCCCATTATTTCCACTGAGGCCAAGCCGAGCAGAAGGGGATTGACATAGCTCCAGGAGCTGAACCTGAGATGGTAGAGCCAAAGGGTTGCCTCGTGTTAGGCAGAAAGCCTCTCAGAGAGCCTCAGATAAAGAGCGGGTGGTCAGAACAATCAGGGCCTGAGCTGGAGGTCAAGACAAGGCAAACTCCCCATGTAAAACCCAAGCTATGAGATGCATTGGCTTCAAAGTCCAAAAGCTAGGAATAAAGTTACAATTCTTAGTCTCAGCTTTCCTCTTGGTAAAATGGGAACAATAATATTCATTTCTTAAAGTTGAGAGGATTAAATCAGAAACTGTATGTGAAAACACTTTGCAAACTATAATACACCTTACAGACATAGAGATTGTTAGGAATACTACTAAAGATAAAGAGAATCTGGAAAGGAAATTCTGACAACGTGACAGACTGAACTAATGTAGTTTCTCTTCACCCAGTGTCCCCTAAAACACACACAGAAATACTACATAAAACAGAATTTAAAAACTAACGTATGAACAATTGCAAAATTGGTTTAAAAAGGGAAATTCCCAGATATCAGAATTAAAGAAAGAATATAAGACTAAACAAAGAAGGAGGAGGAGGAGGAGAAGGAGGAGGGACTATCACAGAAGCCCATGGTTCATTTCAGACACAGATCACAGACATATACCAGGGACATAGAGATGTGTTCTAATGCTTTCAGTTATAGGCTATGGGCCCTCAGCCCACCAGAGACAAAGAGCTGGTACTGAACCCCCTGCATAAAGCTCAGAACATCAAAGATCTACCTTATCCATGGAAAGAAGACTAAAATGGCACACACCAGTTCAACGAAGCAGAGAAAAGGGTTAGAAATCCAAGTCAACCCTGAGAAATTGAAGTCTGAGCCTGAGAAAATGCTTGTGTTGCATCTGGATTTATGTTTGAACTTTTTGGCCAACACAATAATATTCCAAGAGATAATGATGGATAATTTTCCAAAATAAAAGAAAGACACAGTCCTCAGATTGAGAACTGAGCTTATAAACACATTGTGGTGAAACTGGAGAATACTGAAGAGAAAAAGAAAAATCTTAAAAGCAACAAAAAATAAAAAAAATTTAAAAACTTGTTTGCCTAGAGAGACAATTATATTGGCAGCTGACTTCTTATTAGCAGCAAAAGATTACAGAAAAAAATAGAATATCTTCAAAAGTATATCTAAAAGAATTGTCAACCTAAAATTTTATGCCCACTAAATTTCCATTTAAGTGTTGTGAAATAAAGACCTTTTAAGGCAAAGACTGAGAATGTTTACCACTCAAAGACTGTCACTGAAATGCTACCAAAGGATATACTTCGTAAGAAGGAAACTGAAATAAGAAGGAAGGAATGAAATGCAAGAAGGAATGGTGAGCAAAGAAATTTATAAATATGTTAGTGAATCTAAAAAAGCATTGAGGGACTTCCCTGGATGTCCAGTGGTTAAGACATTGCCTTCCAATACAGGGGGTGCGGGTTCGGTCCCTGGTCAGGGAGCTTAAGATCCCACATGCCTCGTGGCCAAAAAACCAAAACAGAAGCAATATTGTAATAAATTCAATAAAGACTTTAAAAATGGTCCACATAAAAAAAAATCTTTAAAAAATTTTTTAATTAAAAAAATAAAATAAAAAAGCATTGACAGCCACTGTTAGTGGAGTAAAAATCAGTTCAGCTGCTTTATAGAGCAATTTGGCAATACCTAGTAAAGTTTAAGGTGCACATATTCTATGACCCAGAAATTCTACTTCTAGGTATCTACCTTAGAGATGTGCTTACATATATGCCAAGGAGGCATGCACAGCACTGTCCATCACAGCATTGTTTACAATAGGGTATATTGGAAATATTCCATATGCTCATTAGCAGAAGAATGGATAAATCAATTGTGGTATATTCAAACAATGGAACAAAATTCAGCAGTTAAAATTCATGAACTAGAGCTATACGAAACAGCATGAATAAATGTAAAAAGAAAAAAAAGTTAAGGAAAAAAGAAAGGTTGCAGAAGAATGTGTATAATATACTGTACTTTTTGCATCTTTAAAAGATTCACTTTTTTTTTTCTTTTTAATGAAAGAATCTAGGCATTTAGAAATCAGGGTAAAGGGGGATAAATGGCTGCATCAGTCCTCAGAGAGGATGATCTGCTGGGATGGGATTAGGAGGGAAGCTGAATCCTGGGTCCATGGATTACAAGGATTAATTGAGATTATCCCCCTAAAGTGATCACTTGGCTGGCATCCCCACTACTCCTAGCCCTTCAGAGATGCATCCCTGGACTACAGTCCACCTCCCCCCCATACCTGCTAAGCCCTTTCCTCCAGCCTCCTATCTTCATTCTCACCCTCAACCCAGTACTGGTCTGGGTTTTACTCATATTTGGGTCCTGAGAATAGACTGGTTCAGATCTCCTCTGAATGCTCCTCAAATCAAGGGTGAATCGTGACCTGCACCCCTGGAGCCAGGGAGAGTTTAGTCCTAATACTCTGGATGAGAGCTCCCTGAGGAGAGCTTGGACCTCTAGATGTTACAGTTGACAACTTTCTCTCCTGTCCTTCCCTCCATTAGCCAGGAGGTCAGCAGTCAAGGTTTGCTATCTGACCCTGCTGGTTCAGTCAGGACCAGAAGGAGCTGTGCTGGGGCAGAACAAACAGCCACTCTGCTTCCAGCATTAGACTCTGTCATTCCCAGGAGCCCTATGCCCTCCACCCTCCTAACGCCAACCCCTTTCCATCATCCCTGACAGTTGCCCTGCTCCCCAAGTCTGGACAGGCCTGAAATCGGCAGCGGACCCTCTGGAAAGGGTCTGGGTGGGCCTGCTCAACAGTCTTTCCCCACAACTCCATCACCTTAACCACAGGGTCTGGAGTGGAGCCCTGTCCTCTGGGGAGCAAACGAAACATGTTGATCTGTGCTCACCATCTCTCAGAGCACATACGAGGCTGGGGGTATGAGAGGGAAGAAGAAAGGTGAGGAGAGAGAGACAGAGAGAGACAGAGAGAGGCTTAGAGGCAACATTATGGTTAAGAGGCAACATTGAACTCCTTAAGTGTGAGATCATATGTTAAAATAAGCAGAGCATTGACTGTGTTGTTGGGAGATTTACCTTTACTCATTTATTCTACGTGTAAAGGACTTTGGCAGATGCTGGAGATACAAAAAATGACTAAGATAACCTCCCAGTCTTCAAGAAGCTAGGCAGACAGAAAATTAAAAACCTGACCTTGACAACCCAGAGTGACTGGCGCTGCCCTAGAGGGAAGAAGGACAGGGCAGAGCACAGCAGGGGCATATAATGGGGTTGGAGTGGGGCGTCAGGCACAGCTGCTTAGAGATGACTCCCCACTGAGTGCTGAAGGATAAGTAGGGGATGTCCAGGCAAAGAAGGGCTCCCTTCTGAGGAATATAGAGGGCTTGTGAACCTGGGAGCCTGGGGGGAGGGGGTGACACTGACAACATATGCCCAATGACCTTGTGAGTGGATGCACAAGAGAAGGGATTGGTGTGTGCCCCTGGCTTAGGAATCTCCCAATGCTTTTCTGCATGTGCTGGGGCGCCCCGGTTCCCAAGTGTACCCCCCCCCTTTTTTTCCTGGCTGAGACCTGCAGAGATGTGAGAGCAATTGCTTCGTCAAGATCTGGCATACAGTAGACGTTCCTTGAATGAATGATGAAGTAAGTGAAATAAGCCCTCTGAGCTTTCACATCTCCCTTCCATGAGAGTGAAAATCAGCAGTGCCCACGCTGAGCAGGCTACAGGGGCAGGTTGAGTGAGGGTCATGGCTCGCAGCCCCGCGGGCATGGGGCCAGGTGGGAAGGCAGGCGGCGGAGAAAAGCGCTCTTCGGACACTAAGGACTGCGTAGGGCCACGGAGCGGCCCCTCTTAAGAGGGTCCCTGCTTCTGGCTTGGGGAGGCGCGGGGACAGCAGAGGGATCAGGGCCCCGAGGTTCGAGTATCCTGGCCTTGGTTTCCCTCCTCCTGCCCTCACGCAGCTCTGAGGCTGGGGCCGGCGGCCGGGGGTCCGCGCTTACTGCCGAGCTGGGCGGCAGCTCCGACCTGCTCCGTAGGAAGCTAGGGGAATGTAAGCATCCGTGCTTTTGGAGAAAACAGGCCGGGAGGATTTGTCCATCCTTGTGGTTTTCCTCCCCCATCACCGAGCAGAACGGGGCCCTGACAAATGGCGCAGAGCGGTCTCCCCGCTCAGCCAACTGCCAGCAGGACCCACTGCTAGACCAAGACATCTGGTCGCTCCCTCAGCGCGGGCCTCGGGGCGTGTCGGGGGACACGCTCGCTCGGCCTCCCGGGACCCTCCCGCCAGCACAGGGTCCCGGTGCTCCGGTGGTGGGCCAGCTTCCGGGCGGCGGCGGGGGAGGTGTCAGGTGGCCCGGCCAGGCCCCGCCCCCTCGGCCGGCCCGCCCTCCCTTCCCCTGAGCATCCGGCTCCGGTCCCCGGCCTCGCGGCGGCGGCGGCGGCGGCGTCTGCTCCGGGCGGCGGCGGCGGCGGCGGCGGCGCGAGCGGCCATGGAGGCGGGCGCCGGGGCCGGCGCGGGCGCCGCGGGCTGGAGCTGCCCGGGCCCAGGTCAGAGCGCCCCTCCCTCACCACTCCATCGCCGCTCCTTCCTCTTCTCCATCTCTCCTCCCTCCAGACCCCCACGTCCTCTCCCCTCTCCGCTGCTCCCCACCTTTACGTCCTAAGTCTTCCTCCCTCCATCCCGCCTCCCACCCAGGCCCGGTCTCCATCTTTCCGGGCTGGGTCTTCCCCACACCGGCCTCATCCTCCCTGGCAGTGCCTCCCCTGAGCCCTGTCAGTCTCGTCTCTCCAGACCAACGGTGCTTCCAGCCCTGGGGGCTCCAGACCCTGCACCCGCTCGGACCCCCAACTATTCTGAGCGCGGGGCGGGGGTGGGGTGGACGAAGTCCAGGGAGAGAATGTAGGGCAGGGGAGCGGCTCCGGTGCAGAGCCCCTTCCCACACGACCCCTGCCCGCCATCAACCCCTTCCCCTTCCACCTCACCCTTTCAGCCTCTTCTGTACTGGGTCGCGCCCTCTGCCATCCCTGCCCATCTCCCCCCTGCCCCCTCTGGGCTAAAGAGACACACACCCTTTCTGCCTGTGCAGGGGACAGGAGCCTGGAACGGGGATGCGGGCGAGGTTGGGCAGTGCAGGGCGCTGTCCCCATAGGCCCAGCTTGAGGGGCGGCCTGGGGAGGAGAATCGCAGCTCTTGGCAGAGTGAGCCAAGTACTTCCACCGGGATGAAAAACCCGGGGCTCCAAAGGGCTAGAAGGCGTGTCCCTTCTGCGCCCCAGCCTCCCCTACCATCCCACAGGCCCTCCTCTCTCCCTTCTCACAGGACCCACAGTGACCACTTCAGGCTCCTACGAGGTGTCAGAGGGTTGTGAGAGGAAGAAAGGCCAACGCTGGGGGCCCCTGGAACGGCGGGGGATGCAAGCTATGGAGGGTGAGTTTTCCCAAAAAGCTTTCTTTCCATCCCCCTCAGCCAATTTCCCTTCACTTCTCCTTCCTCCCTCTGACCCCCAAAACTCTGAGCCAGGACACAGCCCTTCCCCGCAGTTCAGCTGAGCCCCCTCCACCCCTCCTCAGGGCTCAGGCCTTGAGGGAAGTTCAGGGTACATCCCTTTGGAGTCCTAATCACCAGCTAACCAGGTTGTGTGTCCCGGGGGAGCTGCCGGACAGAGAAAGAGGCCTTGTTGGACAGAGCTTTGAAGCAGCCTGTCAGTAGGGGGTTTGTTCTCACTGCCTCCAGACCCACATCCCAAGCTGTCTCTTATTTTGAAAAGCAGGGAAGTGAGCATGTGAATTGTCTTTCTGGTGCCACCACCACTAACTTCAAATGGAAGCCTTGCGGCTTTGGTTCTCTAGGCTATCTTACCGCCTGAAAGAGGGAGCCTGGGAGCGGGGCCGGTGAGAAGGCCAACCTCCCAACACGCATGTATCTCCACCAACACCAGGAGCCTGGAAGGATGCTGGTCCTGTTTCCAGGACTTCCTGTGAAGGGTCCCTATGCACACTCAATATGGACAATCCTGCTCCCCCGAGGGGGACAGATGATGCAAGGGGTCCCAGGTGAACCTTAGGCTGTGGTTATTGGACAAAGATCAGAGATTCCAAATTTTAAAACAAAGCAAACTATTACCATCCAGGTAAGATTTTCTATTTAGAGGAACTGCATTGCAGCAACGGAGGGCGTGCTCGCCAGCCAGAGGCTGAGGACTAGCACACCCCAGTTTCTTAATGCGTTGAAATGTCAGGGTATCTTTTACACCCAAGTACAACCTATGACTTCCCCCTTAAAACTGCCTTGTGGTCAGCAGGGAGATCTCCTGACACTCAGCAGGGAAAAGAAAAGTGGACCTGGTAGAAAATTCCAAAAAGACTATTAAATAGAGTATATTTGAAAGGGGCCTAGTGTTTGTCCAATAAAACATATAGAGTCATTTCATTCAGATGTTCTCTTTCTCTACCTACTGACAGGCAACCCTTTCTTATTATGGAAAGGCTAATTTATCACAAGCCACCCGGATCATTTGTAAACTTTGTACAAACCCCCAAACTATAATTCTTGCCCTGTTTGGCTTAAAGATACACCCAGTGTCTGAATCTTTCTTGACTACTTGTCCTGCTACCCAGAGACGAGGATGGAAGAATCAGGTATCCTTGTGCCAGCTTCACATGGCTGAGCCAGCACCTGGCTGCCCAGTCTGCCCGAGGCAGTACTTGGAGGCCACCAGGGGCAACATTGGTCCAGAAAAGGCCCGGGAGGGGGATGGGCTACCTCCAAACTTGACTCTCACACCTGAGGGCTCCTCATGCATGCACGTCCTGCCCAGGGGCTCCTTGGGGGACACCAGGTGGCACTATTATACCATCTCTGCCCTGGGACAGTGAGTTGGAGGGCCCTCTAAGGACTGTGGAAAGGAAGTCGGCTCTTACTCGCTGGTGGCGGGGGGTGGGTCTCTCCTAGGGGAAGTGTTACTCCCAGCTCTCTACGAGGAGGAAGAGGAGGAGGAGGAAGAAGAGGAAGAAGAGGTGGAAGAAGAGGATGATCAAGTGCAGAAAGGTGGCAACGTGGGCTCCCTGTCGGTTGGCAAGCACCGGGGCCTGAGCCTCACGGAGACGGAGCTGGAGGAGCTGAGGGCTCAGGTGCTGCAGCTGGTGGCAGAGCTGGAGGAGACCCGGGAACTGGCAGGGCAGCATGAGGACGACTCGCTGGAGCTGCAGGGTGAGTGCCTGTGATGGGGCCGGAGGGCCTGGGCCCAAAGGCACTGGATCCCAGGCCTGATGCCAGCTTCCCCGTCACTGCAGGACTCCTGGAGGATGAGCGGCTGGCCAGCGCCCAGCAGGCAGAGGTGTTCACCAAGCAGATTCAGCAGCTCCAAGGTAAATCCTAGCGCTCGGACTGGAGGCAGGTGGTCATCCAAGTACTTTTTTCTTGAGGGTGTGGCTGAGGCATAGCAGACATAGCAGACCATCGGAACCGAATTCGGTACTTTCTCCTCATTTTCTTCTACTATTCTTGCCCTGTTCTCCTTGCCTCTCCATCCTCCTCTTTACCTAATTTCCTTTCTTTTTGCACCTCTAACTGGCTCTTCTGTTCCCCCTCCTTCCCTTTCTTGCCCTCCCATTTCACCCCCGTTCCGAGGCTCTCTCCTTTTTCTCTCCTCAGTCTCTCCCCCTCACACCTGCATCCCTTTTTCTTTGTTCTCCTGGTCAGTGCCACAGGTAGGTAGTCAAGGTTGAATTCCAAACCAGATTGCTTTTGTCTGTCCCTCCAAGGGCATCATGGGAAGAGCAGTGAGCCAATGAGAAGTGCCTGGAGGGGACTCTCTGCATCTTTTAAGGGAGGCAGATGAGAACGCTTCTTTTGCTCCCTAGGACCGAGCTGGTGGCCCCAAAAGCCTTTTCTTCTAACACCCACGTGCCTTTGTCTAGGAAGCAGCAAGGCAGTCGTCCCACATGCGCCGCCAAATAAAGAGGCAGGTTTTGTTATATCTGTGGGCTTTTGGAAGGTTCCTGGGAGCTGTCCTAGAAAACTGCAGGGACTCTCCGGGGAGAACTGAGATCAAGCCAAAAGAGAAGTATAAATGGAAAAAAAAGGAAGGCCGGCAAGCAGGCCTGGAGAGGAGCAAGCCAAGGTGGGAGAGGAGGAGGGAAAGAGAAGGGAAGGAAGATGTAAGCAAAGGTAGATGCAGGAAAAGTAGACAGTAAACAGGCTGAGGTGGGAGGGGAGGGGAAGGAGAGAAACTGCAGGAGCTATGTTGCTCAGGGAAAAGAGTGTGAGCATTGGTCTCAGGTCACCTAGATTCTTGAGCCCAGCTCTGCCACATAACAAGCTTTGTGATCTTGGGCAAGTCACTTTTATCTCTCTGAGACTCAGTTCCTTAACTGTGAAATAGGGCTAATTTAAATGTTTTGTCAACCATTTATTGAGTGCCTGTATACTTGGAGGAACAGCTATGAACGAGATAGACCAGATCCCTCCCCTAATGAAGAGTACATTCTAATGGGGAGAGGCAGAAAATAGACAAACACCACCAGTTCAGGTGGCAATAAGTGCTATGAAGAAAATATAACAATATGATTTGGAGAGACGGGGTAAGATGGAAGTTTATTTTTGATACGGTAGTTATAAAAGTCCTCTGAGAAGAGGACATTTGAGTTAAGACCTGAATAATGAGGAAGATCTGAGGGACGTGCACACCAGGCAGATGAACCAGCAACTGCAAAAGGTCAGAGGCAAGAATGAGTTTCATGTGTTTGAGGGACAGAACAAAGGCCATTGTGGCTGGAGCAAAGTGCACGTGGAGGACTTGGGTAAGAGAGAGTTCTGAGAAGCAGGCAGAGTTCAGATTACAGAGAGCCTTATAGGTCAGCTGAGAGGTTTGACTTTTATTCTAAGTATAGTGGAAAAACATGGGAGGGTATTAGCCAGGGCTGGAGGGATATGATCCACTTTACATTTTTATTTATTTATTTTAAAAATAAATTTATTTATTTATTTATTTATTTTGGCCGCTTTGGGTCTTCATTGCTGCGTGCGGGCTCGTGGCGAGCAGGGGCTACTCTTCATTGCGGTGTGTGGGCTTCTCATTGTGGTGGCTTCTCTTGTTGCAGAGCACGGGCTCTAGGTGCATGGGCTTCAGTAGTTGTGGCACACGGGCTTCAGTAGTTGTGGCTCGCAGGCTCTAGAGCACAGGCTCAGTAGTTGTGGCGCACGGGCTTAGTTGCTCCCCAGCATGTGGGATCTTCCTGGACTAGGGCTCGGACCCGTGTCCCCTGCATTGGCAGGCAGATTCTTAACCACTGTGCCACCAGGGCAGTCCCCACTTTACACTTTTAAAAGAGCACTTCAGCTACTGTGTGGAAATTGGATGAAGAGAAAGGAGTCAAAACAGTGAATCTGGTCAGCAAATAACTGCAATAGTCCAGTCAAGAGATGATGGTTGGTTGGATTAGAGGGATTAGAGCAGTAGAAATGGAGATGATTGAGAATATAATTTGAAGTTGGAGTTCTCAGGACTTGCTGAATTGGATTGGGGGATAAGAGAGACATGAAAGATGACTTTGCCTTGAGAAACTGAATAGATGGTGGTGTCATTTATTGGAATGAGGACAACTTGACAAGGAACAAATTTTGGGGCTAGGGGAACCATTTAAGACACGTTTTCTACATGTTGAGTTTGGAATGGCTATTGACATCTAAGTAAATATATTAAGGAAGCAGCTGGATATATGAATCTAGAACCAGGGAAGAAATCAGGACTGGAGATATAAATCTGGGAGTCATTAGCGTATAGATGACATTTGAATCCAAGCGAGATCACCATGAAATCACATGGAGAGATATAGAAAGAGGAGAGAAAAGGGTCTAGTCCCAGGGATACTCTAGAATTTAAAAGTCCAATAGAGGAGGAGAAATGAACAAGAGACTGAGGTAAGAGGAACTACTGAGGCATCTGATGCCCTGGAAGCCAAGAGCAGAAAGTGCTTCAAGGAGACAGTGATCAGCGGTGTCAGAAGTTGCTAAGTCAAGTAAGATGGCCATTGGATTTGGCAAGATGGAGGGCTCTGAGACATTTCAGTGAAGATAGAAGCCTGATTGTATCGGGATCGAAGAGGAAAGGGGAGGTGAAATGGAGAAGGTGAGTACCCATAGTTCCCGTAGTCATGTCTTGAAGAGAAGCAGAGAAATAAGGGAAATGAAGTCAAGGGAGGGCTTTTGGTGCTTGGGTTTTGGGGGGATGGGTCACAGTAGATCATGTTGGTCTGATGGAGGAAAGGATCCAGTAGAGCACTGGATCTCATCTGAGCGCGGGGGTGGGGTGGGGGTGGGGCTGGGGCTGCGGGTCTGGTGAAGGCGCCCAAACCCCACCTCGCTGGAGGAAACCAAGTCCTTGCGCACGCGCGTTGCCCGTTTCCGCCAAGAGGGGGCGCGCGCGGCCTCAGAGGTAGCTGGTGTTGAGAGGCCGTTCTGGCCGCCACAGCCCCTTGGGGGCTGGGACCGGTTGGCGGCGGGAGGCCCCCCGAGAGACAGCTTGCGGGGTAGGGGGTGGATTCTGGCGAGATGGAGACCATAACCAGTGAGTGAGAACTGACTTCACTGTGTCCCCCTCCCCGGGTCTTCGGCCTCGCCCCGACGGCCCCAGCTTCACTGCCAACCGGCGCCAGCTCTTCGGAACCCTGGTCAGGCCCTTCCACCTCCCAGCCGGGCCCGCCCCGCCCATCTTCCCGATAAGCCCCTCCCTGGGGCCTGCCTGCAAGCCCCACCCCTGCGCCCCTCTGTGTTTCTAGTTAAGAGCTTTCTGAGGCTGAGCGCGACCTTTCTCCGTTCCCCAGTGCATCTGAGAATGTCATTTTTTAGGGTTAGACCCCAGAGGAGAACCTAAGGGAGTTTTGAGCCCGAGCATTGAGGACAAAGTGGGGAAGTAGACGTTGGTCAGCCCTCCAACAGAAAACCCACCCAGGCCTTTATCCTAATGGCCGGTTGACTTGTGTGTCCGTTCAGTAGTGGAAAGAGCAAGGACTTTGTTTCCTTCAAACAGGAAGGAAGTCAGAGAATCTAAGTGGAGATGTTTGGACTTGGCACAGGGGTGATCAGTTAATACTTGTCGAATAGACTGAAGAGAGGGGACAGCTAGGATGGTTGGATGGTTGTAGAGAAGGAGAGACTGGCAAAGATGTGGCTGGAGCCGCCCGTGTGAGGTTGGCAGAAGACCTACCCCCGTGCCACTCCCACCCCGCACCCTTGCCTCTGAGACACCTGGTCCGCTCAGCGTTTATGTCTGCAGTGTGTCCAAGTTTTTCTTCTCAAACCTCCATGTTCTGTTCTAGTTTTTAAAAAAATACCCAAACATGTAATTCTTTTTTTTTTAACATCTTCATTGGAGTATAATTGCTTTACAGTGGTGTGTTACTTTCTGCTGTATAACAAAGTGAATCAGCTATACATATACATATATCCCCATATCTCCTCCCTCTTGAGTCTCCCTCCCACCCCGAACATGTAATTCTGTACCCGTGGTCCTCAGTAAAAGTGTGTGGACTAAATGTATCCCTGCCTCATTTATGCATGAATACAACAAATATTTATTGAGTGCATTATGCTAGGTTCTCTGGCAGATCCTGAACCTGTAATGGTGAGAAAAACAGACATGTTTCCTGTCTTCATGAAGCTTACAAGTGGAGACCAACGTTTTATGTACACACACACACTAAAAAGTACAAGGGGCTATGAGAGCATTTAATGGAGGGCTTTGCTTAATTTTTTGAGGAGGTTGGGGGAGAGGCTAGGGAAAGTTGAAATCTGTAGAATGAACAGGAGCTGGGGGCAAGGGATGGGGACAGTGTGCCTTGCAAAGAGTTTGTGGGAAGGTCCTGACCCTCCCAATCCAATCCTCACTAATTCCTGAATCCTGACTCCCAAATTTTGAATTCTCTGTTGGTGGCAGTGCCTTTTACTCTCGCTCCACTTTTAGGTTCTCCTGATCCTGGATGGGTACCTCTGTCCAGAAACCTTGAGATGCTCCACGGATACTGAGAGCTCTGACACATTTCTTTTGTAAATTAAAACCTATTATAAAATATAGGCTTGTTGTGAAATGTCAGACAGCACTGATATATATGATGTGGAAAGTAAAAGCCCCTCTCACATGCTGTCTCATTCCTCGGAAGCAGCTATGCTGTATGGTTTAGGACATATATCTTTCCAGAACTTTTTCTATGTCTTTGTATATTTGTGTTATATATTATACATATGAATATTTTTTGCAAAAATAAGATAATACCATGTATTTTACAGCTCATTTTTCTTCCTAGTTAGTATATTATGGAAACTTTCTCATGTCTTCTCTATAGATCTGCCACTTTCCTTTAAATGGCTGCCAATATTCTGTTTTACCTTCTTCAATTTAAGCTATCCGTTATTGATTGGCATCTAGGTTATTTCTCATGTTTGGTTCTCATGAGATGAACCTATATTTGAATTTCAGCTGTGAGCTCTAAATACACATTGTTTTGGGACCAGTACTTACACAGGCAGTTCATGGGAGATCTGAGGCTCTGTGATTTCTAAGCTCCCAGACTGAATAGATGAGAATAGTCTGTGTAAATTTTTTTAGTAAGGGGCTTTTTGGAAAGACTCAGGGCATCAGTAAAATGCTGTAAATTAGGTTTGGTCTTTAACTGTCAGGCGATTTCATAGAAGCACTTAATACTTTTTGTTTGGAGTAACCTAATTTGTTTTTGATGCCAAACCTCAAGATCTACTTTTCTACTGCACCTTGCTATGTAGATTCGCTCTGTTCTCTTCTTAGGTATTCCCTTTATTCCATATCAGGTGAAGCTATACTTCTCTGATGGGGTAGAGAGCGGGTTGTCAGGAGTTTCCAGCTAAGAAATAAGTCTGCCTTTAACTTTGTGCTTCTAGAATATGGTAGATCAGTTCACTTGTCCTCTTGATCAACTCAAGATCGTCTTTGGGCTTTGCAGGTGAGCTGCGGTCTCTACGGGAGGAGATTTCCCTGTTAGAGCATGAAAAAGAGTGTGAACTTAAGGAAGTAGAGCAGGAGTTGCATTTGGCCCAGGCTGAGATCCAGAATCTGCGGCAAGCAGCGGAGGACTCTGCGACTGAACATGAGAGTGACATAGCCTCCCTGCAGGAGGATCTCTGCCGGATGCAGAATGAACTCGAGGACATGGAGCGCGTCCGAGGAGAGTATGAGATGGAGATCACCTCCCTCCGTGCAGAAATAGAAATGAAGAACTCTGACCCATCCAATAGTTTAAGTCTCTCAGATTTCTCTGAGATGCAAGGTATGAGAAAGCCAGCCCTCCTCCTGGTCTGTCAGTCAAATCAAGCAGAGGGAAGTAATATTCAAGAAGATGGTGGAAGGTGGGCTTAGATCATGAATTGGGAGCCTCTAGAAAAAGCTTCCATGTTGGATTCAAGACTGTAAGAGAGAAAAACTTGATGTCATATAACCAGTCCATAATGGTGTAAGAAATAGCACCATGGAGCTGTACCCTGAGAATTCTTCCTCAGAGAGCCATTGGGCATTTGTTGATTTGCCTGTGCTAAAGCCCTTCCTGGGAAAGTTTCCATTTCTGGGGTGGGCGTATAGGGGCCTGTCACCTTGGAAAGCTTCCCACTGCTCTGGCATCATGGTGCTTTGCTTGGGTCACTTTCTGTGTGGGTTGGGGTGAGGGGTTCCCAGTCCTGCTCCCAAGTCCCAGAATGCCCACAATGCTAATTTTTAGCCTTCTTTAGTCCTCCCCAAGTAGAAGCTTTAGGGGGCAGCAAACCAGAGCACAAGACAGCTGGAGAGGAACAGAGGTTATTTCCAGTAATACGTGAGTCCTCAAAAGCTTGGAGCTCTGCTCAGTCTCCTAGCTAGCTGCTAGGCTTCATGACATCAGAGTATTTGCCTTTATTCTGCGGCTAGATTTATGATCTGGGTATAATGCGAGGCCCTGTACTAGGCCAGGTCAAGCAGAGGCAATCAACGAGGAATCAAAGAACTGCAAGTTTTCCCAGCTGTAGCAGGCCTCTCAGAAGCACTTTTGGACTGGTGTACTAGGAGAGGGAGACCAGCACAGTGGGAACGCTTGGGCTGGAGTTAAACAGACCCAAGTTCAGAATCTCAGCTCTGCTAATTAGCAGGATAAATAGCCCGGTTATTATCTCCTGGACCTCAGTTTACATAGCTATAAAAATTGATTAATAAAACTTTATAGCTGGATGGGATTCTGGAACAGGAAAAGAACCTTAGAGAAAATGTAGAAAAATCTGAATGAAGTATAGAGTTTAGTTAACAGTAAAGTACCAGTGTTCATTCCTTAGTCATGACAAATGTACCCATGGGAAGATGTTAACAATCGGGGAAACTAGGTGAGAACATTCCTGGGGAATTATGCACTATCTTTGCAACTTCTCTGTAAATCTAAAACTCTTCTAAAACTAAAAGTTTATTTAAAAAGAAAGAAAAAAAGAAAACCTTATAGGACTATTTTGGGGATTAAATGAAATGCCTAGTGTATTGAAGGCGCTCACACACAACTGAATCAGAGGCTGGACTCATCAAGTCTAATGCTTAGCACGTGGTTGGTTTTCATTAAAGATTAGTTTCCTTCCTTCCTTCTATGATAATCTGGAGTATGCCGAGGACTTTTGATTGGACTAAAGAGGGAACATTAGAAGTGAATTTCAGGGTGTTGAATCTCAAAGCAGGTAAGATAGGCCTTGTGTTCTAATTCGAGCAAGTTAGTATTCTCTAAATATCAACAAAATTAGTATTCTGAGAGAAATAATTCTTAATCATGAAGAAACAAAACAGATATGGGTGTTTATATTATCACAGCACTAAAAAGTATTGGTATCTGGAACTTAGGGACATGTGCTGGGACATTTCAACCAGATCTCTGCTGATGCCTGTGGATGATTTGTAGGTTTGGTTGGGGTGGGCTTTTTTGTCAGAGATAAAAGATCATTAGAAAGAATTCTTGGCCATGTGCAGGCCGATGGATTTGGTGTGGTCATAAAGGAAGTAAAAGGATGCCTGGGTTGTCTCTGAAAGCCTGGCACTGGCAGTATGACATCTGGCAGTTAACACTCTCAGCTTTTTGTACTAAAAGTGTAAGAGGAAATTAACTGTAAACAGTTGAGTGGAAACTTTCAACACAGTAAACCAAAAACTTACTTAAACCCTCGCAAGCTCCCAAAAATCTCAAGGCTGTCTTGGTTGGTTTTCTACCCCCTGCCACCCCTACCCAACCCCTTGGTTGGGGTTTTGAAGATGGGCACACAGGGCAATCTTCTGGGAAGCTGAAAAGAAGGGCAGCTCACTGAAAGAGGACAAAGACTCACTGCAGTGTGGAACTTTCCGGGCCCTGTCTTCTAAGCCTCTGCATGTGGTATCTCATCTGTCTTTAGAAAAAGAAACTCTTCAGCTTTCTGCAGCCAGATTTCTAGGCAGGAAAATTGGGGGCTGGTCATCAGTGCTTCCTCCCTGGGATCTCACCTCTCTGCCTGTCCTCTGCAGAAGAGTTGCAGCAACTGCGGGACCGCTACCACTCCCTGAACGAGGAGTACCAGGCCCTTCAGGAGAGCAACAGCAGCCTCACAGGACAGCTTGCGGATCTGGAGAGTGAGAGGTACAGCCTGGAGGCTGGCGGGGCTCTTTAGGACTGGGCTTTCCCCTGAGTAGAACTGATGAAGGCAGATGCCAGACTAATGAGCCTCCCTCCGGTCCTGGTGAGCCGGTCCTTTCCATGGTATTCAAAGGATATGGATACTGCCAAGAAGTAGGTCTTGGGGTCCAACCCAGATGTTTCAGGACTAGAACTGAGTGAGTTCTAAAATTTAGTTTTCTTCCATTCTAGGCATTAGGTCTGGTTTGCTCTGCCCTAGAGCAGATAAGAAGCAATTCCTTTGTTGTCCTCCCAGGCTTGATTCAGTCTAATGGTATATTACCTCCAGATTGGAGCTAGCGTGTCTCCAGGCCCAGCCTCGAGCCCGACTGGATTAGTATACTCTTAGGGTCTCCCAGAGCCAGACATGCCTTTGCAGATTGAGGTGCTGGGGACTTTTTCTATAATCTCCTAGGTGTGTTTGAGAGGTGAATCACTATAGAAGGCTCCTTTTGCCTAAAATGAAGGCATCAGGACCAAGCACACTTGGCAGGTGGTGCTGGGCAGAGCTCTCTCCCAAACGTGACTCTGGGGTTCTGGATTACAGGACACAAAGAGCAACAGAAAGGTGGCTGGAGTCCGAAGCACTACGGAGTACAAAGTCATCAGAGACTCAGACTTCAGAAGAGGATTTCTTGGAGCCTGATCCTGAAATGCACTTGTTGCGACAGCAGCTGCTGGGAGCTGAGGAGCAGATGCATGACATGCAGGACAAGGTAGGGAAAGGCAGGCCCCTTTACGGCCTCGCTCCCACCTTCTCCTGGCCTGTGGCAGCAGCATCTCCTTAGACACGAGGCTGACAAAGGAAGCAGGTGCTGTGGCAAGAGATAGGACTCCAGGGTCTCCCTTGCTTGCCTTTTCCTGAATATTCCGGTAAAAGGAATGACATACTCTGCCCAAGCCTGTTCCCAGAGAGCCTATGGTACCTGTCGTAAATCCGCCTTCCTGTTGCGCTTCCCACACAGTGTGAGAAATTGAGTTGTGAGCTGCAAGAGCTACAGCATCATCGCCGGACCAGTGAGGAGGAGCAGAGGCGGCTGCAGAGGGAGCTCAAGTGTGCACAGAATGAGGTGCTTCGGTTTCAGACTTCCCACAGTGTCACCCAGGTAAACACTGACAGGGGAAGGGCATCGGGGAGGGCAGAAGGGCCTACGTGGAGTCACCATTGCAGGGGAGGATGAACGCAGAGGAAGGCTGTGCTCTGCCGACTCTTGCCCTGCAACCAGAGAGCAATTGGAGAAGTCACACAGCATCGCATTCTAGAAATGGTAGTCGCTATCGAGTGTCTGCCGCAGAAAAGAAACTAAACCATATGCCTGTGGGAGTGCCTCAAGATGTCTGCGTCTGGAAAAGAACCACTCCGGTCTGGAGAGGGGTCAGCTGATTCATGAGAGTAACCGTTCTTCCCACATCCTCCCCACCGCAGAGCAAGGAGCTGAGGACCAGCCTCTGTGCCCTGCAGCAAAAGTATGATGCTAGCCAGGATGAGCAGAATGAGCTCTTGAAGGTGCAGCTACAACTTCAGGCTGAGCTCCGGCAGCTCAAAGTTATGAAACCCACAGTCGTAGAAAGCCAGAGTGAGAAGGTAACCACGACCCCGAGGTGAGGGGCTGCTTAGGTGCCAGAGTTTTGGGGGGAGGGGGATAAGAGTTGAGTGTTGAAATAGCTCCAGCTGCCCCCTGTGCGGCACCACAGGTACAGAACTCCAGCTGCCCTCGAGTCCTCTGTTAGGTGAGAGGACACCCGTAAGTGCAGGGCAGGGGGAAGTGGATTCTCAGACTGTGTCTGAGAGTGACTCAAGCAGAAGCGTGAGTGGGTTGAGGATCCCAGAGGTACTGCCCAAGGCCCCTCCACCGCAGGAGTTACAGTGCCAGCTACAGAAGCTGCAGCTGCAGTACCAGAACATCACGTGTGAGAAGGACAAGCTGCTGGCTGTGCAGCGGCAGCTGCAGGACAGCCTGTGCTGCCACAAGGCAGAGGTGCAGCACCTCAAGGGCATTGTGGCCTCCTTCCAAGAGAGCAGAGAGAAGGTAAAAGAAGCTTCAGATGAGGGAGAATGTAGCACGGCAGAGCCTCCCATGAGAGGACAAGCCCACAGGAGGAGTGGGGTGGTGGAGTTCTGTGGAGGAGCTGTCGATGAGGGAGATAAAGTGCTTCATGGAAACGTGATCTCAAAGGGTCACGATGCGCTCAGCCTCCTTCGATTTTAAATCAGAAAGGGCTGTAAAAAGGAAGCCGTTTCCCTTCCCCACCTTCCAAAAGAGGAAGTCCCAGTTCTCTGTATAGAGCCTGTTAGGGATTGGTCCATCTCAGGTAGTCCCCGCTGGGATGAAATTGGAACTGGAAAGGACAGGACCCTTTAGTCCCTGCCTGAGAGGAGAGAGTGCAGCCACGGGGGCTTCTGGGATGACGGCGGGGTCTGCCTCCCCTGCCCCAGAATGCGGAGATGCACGCCCAGCTGCAGGAGATGAAGTGGCTGTACCAGACCAGCAAGGATGCGCTGGAGCAGCAAAAGCACGTGTATGATCAGCTCAAGCAGGACTTCTGGCTCTGCCAGCAGGAGCTGCAGCAGCTCAAGACCACCCAGTCCACCCCAGAGGACAAGGGAATGTGTGCCGATAAGGTAATTGTAATTAAGAGAGGTGAGATCTCCTGAGCCTTGGAGAGAGGAGGTATAGAGGCAAAAGATGAAGTCATCCAACCAAGAGGCTTGGTGGACTTCCTGTCCAATCACAGATGAATGTGGAAAGGCAGAAAACAGAGGCAGAGCCCCATGCTGTTAACTTTAAAACTTTGCCTTGACCTTGACTTTGAGCCCAAGCCACAGCTTAGTAGAATCAATACCTCTGGATCCAGTCTGAACACCTGAAGATTTCACACATGATTTCATGTGTGTAGACATTTATACCTTATTGTTAGAACTGTAGTGATATCTTGTCATTTGTGGAAAAGAACATATACATAGGCCCATATACACAACTATGATTGTTAGAACTAGAAAGAGAAGGTCCAGTTTTCTGAGGCAGATTGTAGGTGCTCTTGTCAAAAGGCATGGTCTGTGCCCAGAGTGCTAATTGGGTACTAGAAGGACCTAGGCTTTTTCAGGATTTATTCTGTGACTTCAGAGTAGTTAAATTCTAAACTTGAATTTTACCCTCTTTAAATTGAACAGAATACTACTGTTATCTCACTTTCTTTTAGTAAAAAATCCTGGTAGTGATAAATAAGGCCTGCCTTCTTCACTTAGCCTTTTTTCCATAGTGTGTAAAATGCAAGTCATTATTAGTTAGCCTTGTTGAGTACTTTCAGCTCCTGACCACTGACAGGAAATGGAAAAATGTTGAAGCATGATGCAAAAAAGGTACAAGATTCCAAAAGATGGTGGAGCTAGTCGCCTTCTGCCAGAATACTCAGTAGCTCCTGCCACAGCCAACAGTAGGCTATGTCCCCAGGGAAAGGCCTTCAGAAGACACAGAACTGGGGACGTTATATGGGCTGCCCCAATAGTCCACCTGCCTTTCTACACCCAGGCTCACTTTCCCTCCCCACCCCCCGCCACTCCCGCTCCATTTAGAGGTCCAGGGGGTCCATAACTTGCTCATCACTTTCTCTCCTAGTGGAAGAAACTATGGGAAGGGAGAAGCATGCTGGCCTACAGAGCCAGCCTCTTCTCTCCTCCTAAAAGGACACTGAGATTAGTTTGATATTAGAAGATTTGGGTTTTTGGAATCATGGGATGATTTAGTCCTCTCAACCCAAATTCAGCAATAGCTCATACTTCTCTAAAGATTCTTAAAGCTGATTATGAAAACAAAAATGGGAAAAATTAGGGTGAAAGTAAGTCCTTATTGGAGCATAGGAGCATAATTAGTTGTAGAAACAACTGGAGAGTAACAGGAACTAGAATTCCCTGCAGGGTGAGAAAATGGTATCTACCAGAGGAAATGGAGGTGGGGAAATGAGAAGGGAGGGGCGCTGATAACCTCCCGCGAAAACCGCCCTCAGAAAGAACTAGTAGGCAAAATTTAGAGCACAGCCAAACTTCGGTCCTGAGAAGCCTGCTGGGGTGCCCATTCAGCATCTAGGCCTGTATGGGCGCAATGTGGCTTGGGGTGATGAGTCTAAGGTGACTACAGGGTGGGAGACCCTGGTGAATCACAAGCGGTAAGAGCACACGGGGTGCTCTGCTGACCGCACGGGGCAGAGAAACGCCAGGGAGCCTGCCTCCCAGAGTAAGCACCCCTGCGCGCCCTGCCCCGTCCACAGTGTGACGCACTGCTCTTCAGACTGACAGAATTGCAGGAGAGGTACAAGGCCAGCCAGAAGGAGATGGCGCAGCTGCAGATGGAGCAGCGCGAGCTCCTGGAGAGGCAGAGGAGGATACAGGAGGCGCAGGGCCAGCTGCACGAAGAGCTGCACAGGCTCACGTTCCCGCTCCCCAGATCTGGTCTCTTCCACAAGGTAATCACAGCCAGGGGCGGCTGCTAGCTGTGAGGAGCTGCCCAGATGTGACTGTACTTGGGAGAAGTAGAAGGGTGGGGATGGAACTTTTTCTCTTCTTAACCAACCACTCCTTCCTTTCTCACCAACCTCCTCAAACAGAACTGTTCAGTATAGCTGATTAGGGCTCTAAATCTTAAAATACATCCTATACTCTGGAATCTGTCCAGCATTTTATATTTAGATACTCAGTCCGTCTGGAGAAAATGTACTTGAAAGCACTTTGCAAACTGCAAGATGCCTCCAAACATATGAGGTCATTACTACTCAACTAGCAGGTCTCCAAAGAGAGACTCCCCTCCTGTCCCAGATGGGCTGTGCAGAGCCGGCCCCGCTAAGGGAAGGGTCCCGAGCAGGAAGGAGGCGGAGGTCTTGCTGTGTAACCACCACAGTTCTAGCCCCCTTCCACTCTGCCTCACAGAGTCAGGAGCTCCTTACAAAGTTACAAGACCTGTGTGAACTACAGATGCTCTACCAAGGCGTGCAGGAGGAGCAGAAAAAACTGATACAGAATCAAGAAAGTGTATTAAAGGAACAATTAGAACTGCACGGAGCGCTGCAACGTTTCAAGGAGTCTGATTTCCAGGAAGTGTTGGAGAATCCGAAGGATCCCAAATGGCCTAAGTCCTCAAAATGTGGTTATAACAAGGTAACTATAGCAAGAGGCAGGGAGATAGTTCTGAGGGCAACAGCATGGTAGGGAAATGGGGCTCCACAGAGGGGTCAGAGTTCTGAATCCCTGTTTTGCCAGGCGCAAGGATGAAGCTAAAGCTCCTCCCTCTCAGCCATTCAGGGGCTCATTAAGATGTGACTTTAGGTACAGCCTTAGCTGCTCCCTCAGATGGATGCCCAGTTGAAGCACTGTGAACACTTAGAAACCAGATGACCTGGAAGTTTGTGATCTCCTGATAATTTGACTCAATCTCTTCAACATCTCATTTTCCAGATGTATTTGGAAGTAGATCAACTTAGTGTTTGTTTGGATTCCTTAGGACTGACTCTAAACATGCCATCCTTTCCTCATGAACTCGTTGTTAATCGAGAAGTAAGCTTTCCAATGACCAAAATCTGTAACCTTTTGGCGTTCTACATGAGGCACATCTGAGGCCGTTTATTTCCAAGGAAAGAATTCCCAGCATGTGGGGTTCTTGGTACTGACCTCACTGTCTTCATTGGAACTTTGTGGCAATAACAGCCAGGTCAGAGGCGTTGGGCTAGAGAATCCATGGGTCTCAAGCACCAGCAAGTGGTCATGCCTCTGGGGTCACACTGAAGGAGATTTCTAGACATGTCTGTTCAGGGTTGGGAGATGCATTTGGTCTGAGGCCTCAGTGGGGACAAGGAAGAGCAGGTAGACAGTTTCAATTTATTGAAATTGAAATTTATTCAATTTCAATCTATTTGTTCAGATATTAGCCTAGACAGTCAGATATATGTAGGGAATAGCTGAAGTCCAAACTGAGATTTGGTCAGATTCCAGGGGTGTCAGATTTCAGCCTGGATAGCAGACACCAGGAACCAGGTATAAAATATTCCCTTAACCAATCAGATCTCATCCTGGGCATCAGCTCCCAAGAAGCCAGGCCCCGAGGGCTTGGGAAACATGCCCAGGGGCCAGATTCAGAATTGAGGCAGGAGGAGTCCCTCACTACGACAGGGACTTGTAGTGAGACCTTGATTCCAAGTCTGCATCTTCTGAGGAAGAAGTTCTTCATATGCTCACATTCAAGGCCAGGGCTGATTTTAGAATTGGGGGTGGCGGAGGGGACTGAGCCCCAGAGGTCAGGATAATGGATACGCCTGACTAAGAGGGGAGGGGAGGGAGCCCGAGTGACCTTGAGATCCACTCAGTGCTGCTCCAGGGAGAGAGGAAGTTACCAGAGCATATGGAAACCAGCAGAAATGGGAGGCCAGAAATCGTCGACTATCTGTCCCAGGGAGATTTTCTCCAGTGAGCAAGAAATTGACACATGCCAGTTACCTGTAGGCAAAGTCAGAGATCTAGGCTGTGGTGAGACGGGAGGGTAGGTGTGCAGTGCTCTGACCTGTGCTCTCAGACATCCGCACCAGGAGGGGTGCAGCTAGAAGGACCGCAGTGTCTAGAGTAACAATGCTGTTTCCCCGCCCACTCCTGGCAGTCCAAGATGATCATCGCCCAGATGCAGGCTCTGCAGGAGCTGTACGAGGCCAGTGAGACTGAGCAGGAGCTGCTGCAGCAGGAGCAGGAGCGGCTTCTAGAGGAGCGGAAGAGGCTGCAGGCCGACTTGCAGCTCTGCCTGGAAGAAATGCACGTGCTCCAAGTCCAGTCCCCTTCTGTGAAAATGAGCCTTGAGTCCTACAAGAAGAGTTATGGGAGTACGGCCACCAGCAACGAGAACTGTCGCAGAGGTTGTAACATTGATGACAACGAGAGCTATCACGGGAGTTACAACAGCAGCCAGGCCAGCGAAGAGAGCCTCCTCAAGAGCTATGACGGTAGCACCAGTACCAGGGAGTCCTATGGGAGGAGTTACCGCAGCAGCAGCAGCAGCAGCATTGCCTATAAGAGGAGTGACGGCACCAGCATTAGCTCTGACACCTGTCACAAGAGTTATGTCAGCAGCAGCACGGACGACGAACTTGCGGAGCCTGAAGATATGGAGGTAAAAGTCACCAGATGTCAGGTCAGATAGGGGAAGAAGGTGCTTGTCTTATTAAGAGAGAAGTCACGGGGAAGGGCACAAGAGGTGAAGTGGGCAGTGGGCTCAGAGCTGAGCAGGGAAACTTACAGGAAATAAATGAGGTACTCTGCCCGCCTCATACGGAGATGCTCCATCTGGATGGAAGTCTAAGATTCAGGACTTTGCATCAACACAGTCATGGTGCTCTTTATGGGAAGAAATACAGGATTCCCCCTGGGCAGCTTCAGATCCTTGTGGCCACTGTTTTGTACCCAAGAAAGGGCCTAGCGAAAAGAGTGGGCGGAGGGCAGGGGCTTCTCAGGGTGCCGTCATCACTCCCCTGCCCTCCACAGCGCTTTGAGGACACGGTTGCCAAGGTGTTGATCAAGCTGCAGGGAGTGCAGGCCATGTACCAGCTCAGCCAGGAGGAGCACGACCTGCTGCAGCAGCAGATGAGAAACCTGCTAGACCAGCAGAAAGGGCTGAAGGCAGAGCTGGATGCCTGCGAGAAGGAATTCAAGGAGTGCGTGGAATGCCTCGAGAAGACCGTTGCCTCCCAAAATGAGGAGCACGAGGTAACTGCTTTCAGGGAGGCAGGGTTTCAGGTAGGAGTCCCTAGAGCCAGAGGAGGTCGGAGCCCTTTCGGAGAGGCTGAGGAGAGAGACAGGAGCTCATTGCCAGCTCTGTACAGTTGCCCTCCTCCTGGTCAGAGGGACATAGCAGGGGCTGAACCCCAAGAGGCTGGGCAGTCTGTTGTGCCACTGATGGACATTTCTCAGGCGCCCACTGTACTGGGATTTACTGATCATCAAGACTCCTTGAATGGTTTTTTTTTTTCCCCTTTGCCGCTTCTGTTCTCTTTTGTCCTAGAGCACTTCTGTAGAGTTGTATTTTTTTTACCTCCAATTTTCTTTAGTTCGTGTGTGTTCCACCTTTTCTCTTCAACTAGATTGTAAGCACCTCAAGGCCAGGGCTGTGTCTTCTTTTGGATCTCTGGTAATGCCAAGCAGAGTGTTCCGCATCCACTAGGAATGGGACAGAGGGCATTGTCTCTGACGAAGAGAAGTCCTCTGTCCAGTGGGGGTCGCTGTACGCATGGGAGAGGCTCAGAGAGCAAGAAACATGTGGGCCTAGGTTGCTTAGTATTGGTACCTACCCAAGGAGGCCATGATGTGCTGCCAGAGGCCAGGAAAGACAAAACCAGGGAGTAGGGAGCAGGGTTGGCACTTGCCTCTGTTTCCAGAGTGAGGTGCAGGAGCCCAGGTCCAGTCTCAAGAGTGTACAACACAGTTCCTATAGTAATGATTGTACCTATTAGAGAAATAGCTTGGGCAAAGTAGGAGTTCCCGTCAAAAATAACTACGTAAGGGCCTCCCTGGTGGCGCAGTGGTTGAGAGTCCGCCTGCCGATGCAGGGGATACGGGTTCGTGCCCCGGTCTGGGAGGATCCCATATGCCGCGGAGCGGCTGGGCCCGTGAGCCATGGCTGCTGAGCCTGCGCATCCGGAGCCTGTGCTCCGCAACGGGAGAGGCCACAACAGTGAGAGGCCCGCGTACCACAAAAAAAAAAAAAAAAAAAAAAAAAAAAAAAAAATAACTACGTAATAAAGCCCCACGGTTCAGAAGGGGTTAGCCCTTTTGTCATTCCCCTGACAGTTCACAGTAAAAACATAATTTTAGTCATCCTTTTTTGATCATGTTAGATGTAAATCATCAAGTACTTCAAGTTAGGGAGAACCTCTAAAACTGCTTTAGAGGCTCCTTTTCAACAGTTTAATGTTTTCTGTATTACCTACATCCCCCTGGGCTTTAGCAGGGAGATTTCTGAAGCAGGGGCCAGGCTGAGCATGTAGGTCCAGCTGTGGATAACTGGGCCTCCACTACCAACAGATCAAAGAACTGCAGGCCAAGCTGCGGGAGCTGCAGCTACAGTACCAGGCTAGCGTGGATGAGCAGGGGCGGCTCCTGGCCGTGCAGGAGCAGTTGGAGGGGCAGCTGCAGTGCTGCCAGGAAGAGTTTCACCAGCTCAAAGAGAAGAGGTCCTCTGTTACCAAAGAAACCAAGGGAACGAATGGCAATAAGAACACGCACAAGAATGCCAGTGGGGTTAAAAGTAAAAAGGTGGCCAAGCCAAGCCTGGAGAGTTCTGAGGTCAGCTTTGAGACCAGAAGGGTGAGTAGTAACCTTGGTAGCCAGATAAGCAGAAAGTTAAAGGGGATCCTAGGAAGGAAAATCACCTTCACCACCATTCCGACCAGATGAGGTATTTGTACAGGAGCTTCTGGGATCTCTAATGTGTCTAGAGTAGCTCTATCTTAATAGCAAGTTGGTACTCCCTTTTCCTGTGAGGTCAAGGGGAGAGTGGAATACAGACCACTCAGACCTGGAGCCCCTAGGCTGGATGACTGTCTCAGTTAGACCAGTGCAATTTTCTGGGGCCCCTGTTCTTCTTCTTGGGTCACATGCCCAAGGGAAGGACCAAATGGATGGAAAGAGAGGGATTTACTCAAAGCAGCTGTGTACATATAGGTGGAAGAGGACTGGATAAAATGGGGGGTCACCAGGCAGGGGTAGGAAGCAGCAGTTGAGGTGCAGAATCTTTAGCTCTGGGAACGGTTGGAAGTGGCTACTGGCCAGATAGATGTGGTACGGGTCCAGAGAGTCCGGGTGTGGCTACCCTCCACACTGTGCGTGGGACATCAGTTCAGTCCCAGGACACAGTGCTGTCTGTGCACTGTGGGAAGCAGCGTGTTCTTGAGGTAGTTAAGCATCGTCATGAGGGTGGGCATCTTCCCAGGTAACAGCATCCCCCATCCTGCACTGCCTCCGCCCCACAGAGTCTGGAGGTGGTGCTGTACTACAAGGCCAGCCACATGGCCTTGGACGATCAAACGAAAGAGGAAATAGAAGAGGAAACGAAGGAGGCAATTGAGGACAAAATGAAGGAGGCAATTGACGAAACAAAGGAGTCCTGGGATGAACTAGTTTCTGAGCCATCAGGTCCTAGAGAGGTTAACTTCAAAGAAAACCAGGAGGAGAGATACGAAGAGTTCCACAGCCAGGAGGGTAAGGAAGAAGAAGACGACCAAGAGGAGGAGGAGGATGAAGCTTCAGAGGGAAGCAACCCCCTCAAGCCCTCTGAGAGCAAAAAGGTAACCACAGCCCAAAGGCAGGATCACGTGGGAAATGGGCTCTTGGGCGCACGTGCCCAGCATTCAGGTGTGACCCAGCCCTTGGATGGACTTCTACAGGAGTAGAGGCCAACAAGCTCTGAGGCATCGCACTGGGGAAAGTGGAGGTGGAGGTGGGATTGGAGAGAGCAGTCTCTGCGGGAAAGGCTGTGGAACTGTCTCACAGAGAGCACCTTCTCTGGGAACTGGGGCGTGCTGGTCGGAGTCCTGCCTCCTTTCATTTATGTGGTAATACCCCTCGTTACTCACTTCAGGAGGGTTCTTCACCCTCCCCTAGCACCGCACCACGCATTTCTGTCAGCCTGGGCAAGTCACCCAGTCCTGCTTTCCCGAGGTGCCCTATTAGGGCTGACCTCTGTTGCCGTGAGGGGTGTGGAGAGGCTGCTGTCGCCTCCCGGGCTCTGTGTAATATTACAGGGCATGAGAGTGGGGACCAGGGCCGATCGGAAGTGATAGAGTGTTTGCGTCTCTACAGCAGGGCCGTTGGCCAGTCTTGGGAGACCAGCCACAGCCCTGACCCCTTAGTTACCGGATCTGGAGAGGTCGGGTGGGAGTATCCTGGGTAATGTACCAACTGTACAAAAATATTTCTGTATTTTAACAACTGGTACATCTATACAGGAACATACTAGCTGAATCTCTGCCCTGGTTGAAGGTAACTGGGGGCTCTGATTTCCGAAGGGTTTGAGTAGTACCTGAATAAGTCCTCAGTTTGCAGTACAGGTTCTTTCTGTCCTTTTAAACACAGGGGAAGAAAATAAGTCTCTTGTGGTGGGATGTCCCAGTCAGCTCGAAGGTTATCTGGAATTTTCAGCAGTTCAGTCAGTTCAGTCTGCAGCACTGGCTAAGGACCCAGTTAGAGTTCTCTGTCAACCTCATGGCAGAGGACCATTGTTTAGGACGTGAAAAGTAGGAGTAACCATAGCCCCTTCCCCAGTGTTCTATTTCTTTGAATTCTTCATACCCTGCCATGTGCTGGTTCAGAGCCTCATAGATTTCCTTGCCTCATGTGCCAGCTTTCTAAACACGAAACTGGATTTTTCTACATCACAATCAAGTACATTCCTTGTGTCTGCATATGGAGGTGTCCCTTTGCCTCAGTGGGTCCTGCATCTTTTACAGGCAGCTCTGCTGGCGTATGTGTTACCGCCCGCAAATTCATTTTCTCTCTGGAAGATGGTTGCAGTCAAGAACTAGCCCTTCTCCATTGTTAGCTTGTTTTACTGCGCTTTGTCTCACAACGACAGCATCAGACTCCTAGGGGATGTCCCAGAACACTGAGACTTGGTGGAAAACAGCCAGAACATGGGGCTAACAAAGGGACAGGTGGCCTGGCTGGAGGCTACCCTTCCTAGAGTGACCCAGGCAAAGTAGACATCCTGCTCATCTGGAAAGCCCAGCTTTACTCTCTGGAGCTTCACTTTTCCACAGTTACGGATCTACAAGAAAGGTCTAGGTGCAGATAACCCTTGCTTGACAAGATATAAGAGGGATATGACAAGCCAAAAATGTGGCCCCGAATTGGACCCACGCCGCTGCTTAACCCATGCAGTTTTGCATCTCCTGTAGGCGACCCACGGGGAGAACCAGGCCCAAGTAGCGGAGAAGAAATACCGCTGCTCTCGCTTACCTGTTGTTTAACCTCTTGATCTCTTTCTCTTTTCCCTTTGTTTTATCATCTTCATTATCTGTTGGATTCATGTGTTTACGTCTTTTTATACCATCTCTCATCTCTGGTCTCTCCTCGTGCCTCTTTCTCATTTGATATGTTGCAGCCATCCCCTGCCCCCGATCCCCCCATCTTCTCCTTGCCTCTCGTAGGCCTGGTGGTCATATCGGCTTTGCTCTGGTGCTGGTGGGCTGAGACGTCGTCCTAACGCAGGTACTGGTATTGCGTCCCCTCCTTCTGAGGGATAGAGGGAGGGTGCAGGTTGCCCTGGCCTCTCCTCTTTCCCTTTTCTCTGAGCCACTTGCTTCTTGCTTTTGCCATTTTACAACAGGTGATAGTCAGGTCTGAGTTTTAGCCCTGGCTTTTCCTTGGGCTACTGCAAAGCCCATAACATCTCGGAGAACGTCTCCCTAACTTGTATGGAACTGGAATGCTCGCCATTGACATAGTTTGACTTTCTGTACTCTGGCTGGGAAAAATTTGAGTGATCCCAGCACTGTGGCTACTTTCAAAGCTCCCTCGACTACTTCTGATGAGCTGATGTCTGACTGCAAGGCTGGCCTGGCTGCTCTTTGTCTTTGTTTAGCCCCAGAGCCAAGCTCTCACTACGGTCACTACCCAGGATGGCAAGATAAGGAATCACTGCCTCCCCACTTGGGTGAGAAAGGAGGTCTGGAGAGTTGTGCTCCCCAAAGGTCATTTGTATGAGGACAACCTCGATTCGTCCTTCAGCCTTGGCATCAAACTCTTATCATATTATATACTTTCTACTGAGAAGTTCTCTCGTTTGGGGATTCTAGTCTCCAAAAAATCAGAACAAGAATGCCACATCCCTTTTGGGGGTCAGATTCTATTGTAATTGGCTTCCCAAGCTAGGCTCTCTGGAGAGAATGTGGTATTGGTGAGAAGTTTCCACTAACCAGAAATGCAGTGTTTTCAGGGAACCAAACTGATATATTCTGGGCACCAGTCCATGTAATCTGATCTGTCAACAGGGCACCAAATTCAGGAGGCAGAACGTAGTCTTATGGCCCAAGGTAGAGCCCTTCCAGACCCATAAACTATTCTCTCTTGGCCTGTTTTGGCTCCTTTCCCACGCTCCCCCTGCCACTCCCACTCCCCCACCCTCTCTTCTAACATCCCTGTAAATGGAGTGTAGTTGGCTCACTGCATAGGTTCAGAGTGACCGCTGGAGCCTTTGTGGGTAGCATTTATCACTATTTCCTTTTCTGTCCTGCCTTTTTTCCTCCTCACTTTTTTCTTTTTTTTTCTCTTCAACCCTTCTCCTTTCTTCTTTTAGACATTCCAGTTACTCACCACGGTCAGTCTTTAACTCCTTTGGTGAGAGGGGTCTCTCCCTGTACCTGTTGCTCCCTGTACACTCCCAGATTTCTGGGTCTGTATGGGATGAGACCCAAAGCATTCAGCCATAGCCTTTCACCAACTCAAACCCAGCCAGGCCTGACCAGAGTGAGAGGAAGGAACTCCTGGGTAAGCATCCTCTTGGAGGAGCCTGTTATACCCAGAGCCTGGCTACGGCCCAGCATGCAGCTCCCATCCAGAAACTCAGGCAGCAGAGTAGAGTAGAAAGTGTGGCTGACAAAGCGGGCAGACAACTTGGGTGAGTCTGTCTCTGTTTCTTAGAGCTTAGTCCCAGTGGGCAAAATGCATAAACTGAACATCAGTTTCTTCAAATGTAAGGAAAGGATGATAAATCCTCTGGCTTCCTCATGTAAGGAACAGATGAGTTCATTTATATGAAGGTACTTTATAAATGATAAAACACCACATAAATAATAAAAAGAGCATACTCTTACGTAATGCATACTATATGCCAGGCACTGTTGAAATCATCTGATAAGTATTAACTCATTTAATTCTCACAATAACCCATTGAGGTAGCTATCATTTTATGTGTGATAAAACTAAGGCATAGAGGGGTTATGTAATACAGCCAGTAAATTGTGAATCAGATTCTAAGGACTTAATATTAGCATCAGATAAAATTCCAATCCTGTTTCCCCTTCTCGTCTCTCTTCATTGGTTGCTCCCAAGTAAGTAGGAAGACACCATACAGCAGCCTCTTCGTGCAGCCTCAGATCACGTTAGCTCTCTGATAACTAATATCACATTGCTAACTTATTTCATGTATGGTTTATAAAAGCCCTTTGCACACTGCATATGCTAAGCGTTCTCTCCCCATTCTCTGCCTGCAGTTGATTTTTTTGGATCCAAGGCAGAATGTTCCATTCAACTCTATTAGATCTAGTCCACTGTCCACTGTTCTCACCTATGAAGCTTTGTGTTTATTTTTAATCTTGACCCTGTGGTTTCAAAGTACTCACTTTTGCAGCCAACTTCACCTCATCCTCAGGGGTGACCAGCCACCTTCTTATCTTCACCCAAGTTACAGGTGAGGGTGAGCCTCTAGGGTGTTCCTCTCCAGGTCCTCATCCAGCTTATCAGTCACGTACAAATGGTTGTACAGCAGGCTGTCATCAGCCTGCTCTTTTCTTCTCCTGTTTTCTCCAAGGAGGTGTTTTAATGACCCTGGTGTTTGCCTCCCGGGGCCAGTGACCAACTTCCTTCAGTCTCCTTCAAGGACCTCATTCTCCACAAACGGTCTGGGCTGCCTGAGAACCTCATGTTTGCCATACTCTGGTGCACTTTCTTCGCTTCCCCCCTAGTCTTATCATCCTCTTGAGTTCACTTTTCCTCCGTCAAGCATTTAATGATGCTGCTGCATTTCCCAAGGGCCCAAATTTACCCTCTTTTTCTTGCCGTGGCATCTGATCCTTTGCTGCAACCATTTGGATTCTCTGAAATCTGCTTCTGAGCTTGCTCCTACACGCAGGAGCTGGTTCTTCTCACCCCACGGGGCATGAATACAGGCAGCCAGCTCAGGTCATCCACGTAGTGTTGTTCCAGATACCTGATGGTGCCAGGACTAAGCCCACATTGTCTGCAGCGGTTACCCAGGAGATAAGAGAGACTGGACCATTATGATGTTCCTGAGGTATCTCTCCAGCACCAGTAGGCAGGGGATCTCTAGCTTAGGGAGGAGTTCAGAAGGCTGGGCACTCACCATTTGTCTTTGGTCCCCACAGAACATGTTTGGGATGTGGAAGCCTATGGTGTTCTTGGCTCTTGCAGCTGTGGCTCTGTATGTGTTACCCAACATGCGACCGCAGGAGACAGAGTTCTGCCTCATGGAGTGATGGCAGGCCTGGGCCAGCCGAGGGGGCAGATCCGCAGTGGCCACTACCCTCAGCTTTGGGCAGGACACACTGTGCCAGAGCCCCCACCCCACCCGTGTGTTCCATGTGTCCCCATCTCCTTAGCCTCAGCCACTCAGGCCGGAAAGGCTTGTTGTGGGGAACTGCCGGCTCCCATCTCCTGCCTCGTGTAAGAACCTGGGTTCCTTGTAATTAAATATCAACTGAATCACATGAGACTTTGTGGCTTTTTATTTGTTAACTACCTCACAGCACAACCAGAACAGAGCAGTTCCCCTTTAACCAGGTGCTCAATTAAGGCTCTGGCTCCTACGTACGATTTCTCACCCTACAAATGACCTCAGAAATGAGGCTGAGGAAAAAAAAGAAAAGAAAGAAAGAAATGATGCTGGCTTCTTGTGCTGCCAGCCGAATCGCAGCTGGATTGGTCTGTACCTACTAACCCTAATCTCAAGGAACTTACCTAAGCACAGAGAAATGGAATGATCTGGGTACTTGTGTGATGGGGAGCCAAATGACCTGCCCTTGGGTCTCGTGCCCACGTCTGTCTACTGTGAGAAGGGTGCCCTGAGAAGATCTGCGTGTAGGCCTTCGTGGCTTCGTTCTTATGACTTCTCGAGGGATTTGCTCTCGGAGATGACTTAATGATCACTCAGGGTCCCAGCAGTAAACCGAAGGGAGTTCCCTGGTAGCCAGGTGGTTGGCATTCCGGGCTTTAACTGCCATGGCCCGGGTTCAATCCCTGGTTGGGGAGCTGAGGTCCCACAGGCTGCACAGTGCAGCCAAAAAAAAAGGCTTTAACCTAAGGGTTGTTAATGAACAGATTATGTACAGAAGGCAGGAGAACCAACGAGGAATAGTGAAGTCCCCAGGCACCAGCAACGGGGGGAACTGGCAACCGTCGCAGGCCTGAAGGGGAAAAGGGAGGAAGCAAGAGCTGGAGGCCTGGCACGGGGCCCCAGACACACATGGTGGCCATAGGGGGGTGTGGCCCTTATCAGAGCCCTGAGGAAGTGGGAAGTTTATGTGCTCCCCCCACCCTCTCTTCCCACTCTCCAGTTCCCTGTTGGTGTGTCTCATTGGCTGATCCCACCTGGGAGCCAGAGAGCAGAGATGCCCAGGTGATAGTCTTTCAGGGTCAGCCTCCTGGAGTTCAGAGCCAGCCGGGCAGAGGATTGAGAATGGATCTAAGTGGGAATAAGCAGAATGATGAGGATAATTTATGAGTGTTCCCGTTGACCTTCATTCCTGCGGAAGCTTTTGTGATTGGTCGTTCTCATCGTGAATGTTTCCAAATGAAAGCCCCCAAGTCTATTCATAAGCCATAGTGGGCAGAATGGCCCCCGTGACTGCTGGTTTCCTGGGACCCTCTCTCTGCCTCCTTTCTACCTGATACCAAAGGAGTTTGTTTCATTCACCCCAATATACAAAGCAACACGTACCTATAGAGTGTGTACTGAGGTGGGCACTGCTGAGCACTAAATGAATTCATTTCTTCCACAGTGTTTTCCTAGTGGGAGCAAGGACATTTAGAATGAGGAGGTTTTTAAATTGTGTGCAGCCCAGAGGAGTGACAAGGCTGACTGGGAGTCTTCCTAGCAGACCTGGGGCCAGGGCTGAAATCGTGACCTGCCCTTATCGCAGGGCTGTACCTAGGCAGATTGAGGGCAGTGCCGTGGGTCCCCTCTGCTCCCTCTAAATGACTCCTCTTTGAAGATAGGGCTCATTTAGGGTGGCCTAGCTCCTTGCTGCTCAAGTTGTGGCCCACGGGCCTGCAGCATGAGCATTGTTAGCTTGTTAGGAAGGCAGAATCTCGGGCCCCAGCTCAAGCCCACTGACACAGAATCTACGTTTTAACAAGATCCCCAGTTGCTTAGTACACACGATAAAATTTGAGAAGCACTGCCCCTCACTATATTAGATTGTGTATTCTCAGTTGTAACCTAATTGAAATTCCTTCACAATCCACCTGCTACCACTGTCCCCTTGCTGTTGAGTGTAGTGAGACCCTGCTTTTTACCAACTTTACTCCGGCCACCAGTTGGCTGGAGAACATATGTGGTGGAGAGGACTGGAAGATTACCCACCACTGAGCATCACTGTTTTAACTTCGTATCTGAAGCCAAGGTGGAGGTCATGGTCTGGTAGGCAGTCGGCCCCCAGTCAGGACTTCATCTGGTCCTTCTCAGGCCCAAACCCAGAGCTGGCAATGACAGGGAAGTGGTCCTTTTCTTCAGCCTTTCTGTTTAGAATACAGAGCTCCTCCCTTTAGGTCACTTGCCCGTGTCAGCTCATCTTGGAAGGCCATCCTCTTCACTGATCTGGGCTCTGTGCTTTCTGGTCTTGTAGATACACTGTTCAGAGTTAACAGGTCTGCCTGTGTTGAATGTGAAACAGTCCCTGGAGTTAGCTTTGAGTCCACAGGGGTGTCTCTTAGAAGCCACAGGCAGGCAGGCGCCCAGGTACAGATAGAACCAAGGACTCAAAACACCTCCAGTGGCCTCCATCTCCCCCGTCTCCTGCCCTCTGCATAACTGCTTCCTTTCTGCCCTCTCCCTGCGCCACGGACCCCTCTGCTTTCCCTTCCCAGGCTACGTGGTAGAGCACACCACCTGCCACCCCTGTCAAGGCCCAGCTGCTCTCGGGGGGCATGGTGGGTAGCTCTAAAGATCAGAAGTACTCTGGTTCTGATTCTGGCAGGTGGAGTGTTAGGCTGCAAGGAAGGGAAGAGGGGAGCAGTGGGAGATGCCGGCAGTGGATTCTACAGGGGACAGAGGCAGCTGTGAGGAAGGCCTAGCTCACCAGAACCCATGTGGTCCCCAGGATTCCAGCAGAGGAAGCAAACTGGTTTTTTCTGATCACCTATTAGCTGCCCAGCACCATGCTAATCACTTTACATGTTATCTCCTTTCATCTTCACGCATAAAAAAATCCCTATGAGAGTACTATTAACTCCATTTTGCAGACGAAAAAACTGAGGCCCCAAAGAGTTCCATTACCTGATCAAGGCTACAGAACCAGAGGTGAAGAGGCTGGAATTCAGCCTATGGATCTTTCCACCCTACTACACTGTCCCTGCCACACCTGGGCCAGGGCCACAGTCAGTATCACGGATTGAACAGAGTGCCTGCTGTGAGCCTGGCCAGCCTGGTGCCATCACAGGTGGCTATGGAAATGTCCCCGGTTCCAGAAAAGCAGGATTTTCAAACATGGCCCATTGGACACGCTCACTCAGATTTTGCTCAGCTCAAGTTAAATACGGCCCATGTTGGCTGACCAGCAGTGCCCCTTGATGGGAGAGGCAGGGCCAGGTGAAAGGCCAGGCAACCAGGTCTCCTGAAACAGGTCAGCGGGTGGTGAGTCAGGGGGCTATATACAGCCTTGGCCACCGCCAGCACTGCCGCAAAAACTCAGCTGATGAAACCCACTGTAAGCCCCTCTCTGAGCCCCTGCCAGGCTCTGAGAGGAGCACATCAGCCCTCCTCAGGGAGGGGCCCTCACTTGGCAGGTCCCTGGACCAGCATTGTGCACGGTCTGTTCCAGCTCTCATGGCGAGGCCTGGGGCCTAGGCTCATGGGCTATATTGAGGGCTGAGTCACCAGCCTGTGCCTGGGCAGGCTGACTGTGACTGGCTGGCTGGGGCCTGAGTCAGGCCCTGATTTATCCTGGAGAGTAACGGGCTCTGGCTTCTGGGGCAGGCAGGGTGAGAAGGGTGCCAGGAACCATCCTTGGCACTGGGCACCCTCTGCCGACCATTCACTCACTCCCCTGGGGCCACACACACACACACACACACACACACACACACACACACCCTCTCGGAGGAAGGGAATGAGAAGGGGGAGAAGGGAGTTCTTTGTCCACTTGCTGGCTTCCCTCTGAACTCCCCCACCTTAAGCAAGGCCTTCAAGTTACTGGGGGACCTCAGGTAATGCCCACAAAACAGGAGTGTGAGCCATTAGGGTTTGTGAAGGGCTGTCAGCTCCAGGCAAACCCTCTTTACCCCTTTCTCTTCTCCCCAGAGGCTCAGGGAGAGGAATCCATCCTTTCTTGGATCTATACCTCAGTTGCTTCATCACTGACCCCTGAGCTGGCACCTCAGGTTGGGTATCAGAAGTCTGCCTTTTTATACACACACACACACACACACACACACACTTCCCTTATGAAACCCAGCTACATGTCATGTGTCCCCAGGAGGTGGGCATCTCTGCACAGGAGAGCTCAGCCTCTCAAGTAGACCGACGGCACTGATGCCTGATGGTTGGTTTTGGCCATGGTATAAAGGTGGCATGGGGGAATGAGAGTTCTGGAGATAGGGAAGGGGGTGCCAGCAGGAGGGTGGAATTCCTAAGCACCTCATCACAGGCAGCCGAGAGAACATGAGCCGCAGGGCCCAAGCTATTTATATCTCGCCTGTCACTATCAGGGCCCCCAGAGCTCCCCCCTCCTAAGTCACGCACAGCAGGTCCCTTTTCTGTTTCTGGTCCCTTCTCTACTCCTCCCCCTCCCTCAGTAATGAGAAGGGAAAGAAATCCTTCAAGGACCCCTTTCACCATAAGCACTGCCCCCCACAAAGCTCCTGCACTTCTTCCCAAGCTCTATAACAAGGACTGCCCTCATTCTGACCCCAAAGATGCCCACTCTCCCTGTCCTTTTCACCGGGCCTGGTGGGGGAAGAGGAATGTCAGATGATTCACCAGAAACTTGCCAAATTTCAGTCATCACACAACTTGAGTTGGGGCCCAAACTTATGGGTCCAGAAGCATGGGAAAGCTGAGGAAGTTTGGCCTCAAGGGGGTGCCAGGAGGTGTGGAATACATGTATCCAACAGAATTGCAGAATATATATTCTTTTTATATAAAGTAGGTTCTACAGCTCTTTCACCTCATCCCAGGCCAGCTCCTCTGTTTGAGTGCCTCAGTTTCCCTGCTGTCAGCTGCCCTTGGCTTACCCTGAGCCCAGTCCTGCCCAGGCATCCTTGGGGCTGGCTCCTTGGGGCTCTCCCTGCCCACCAGCCCCCGTCACGTTTCCCCTTGACTACTCTGGGCAGGACTCTCTCTGTCTCTGGCTGGCTAACCTGCCTTTGACTGGAAGGATCTGCCCTGTGACCCAAATGGGCACATCGCCCAGGGGGGTCCCTGGTACTACAGGGCAGAGGCTCTCCCTCCGCTCTCATCACCTTGGCTGAGTCAGACTTTGGTGGGGCGCGGGGAAGCACACTGTGACTCACTGGGCACTCTTTTCCTGAGCTCAGCTTCATTCTGAGAGGATGAGGACAAAAGGGCTGGTGACAGGGACACTGAGTCAGGGGTAGACGCAGTCCTTTCCCTGGGGCCCTGGGTTTGGGCTTCAAGTGAAACTTTTCTACCTGTAAAGTGGGGCACCCTCACCCCAAGCCTTCTCCCTAATTGGCGTGGGCAGTGTCGTTACTTCCTCTCAGTGCGTCTGCGCACAAGCACACACACTTCCCTTCCCTGTCCGCAGGTGGACAATACCCTGGGCTAGGAGCCAGGACTCCCAGGCCCTGTGAACAGCCCTGCCACCAAACAACCCAGAAGATTCTGTCAACACCACATCAGTGTGTTTTGCCCTAACCACTGGCCTCAGTTTCCCCTTGTGTCTCTTTAGTCCTGCGGGGCGGGGGTATATTTCATCTCTGACCGGCGAAGCTTAGTTCTGGGGTGTTGGGAGCCCTCACTCCCATTTTCCAGCTCCGCTAGTCATCTCTCCAGCGTGGCGGCTCCGGGGCCCGGGCCTCCCTGAGGTAGTAGACCCGGGCCAGGGGCGTGGGCCCCCTCCCGCCGGCGGGCCGCGTGGGGGAGGGGAGGGAGGGAGGCGGGGCCGGCGGGCTCGGCTCGGCCCCCACCCGCGGGCCGAGCGGCATTCCTGGGAGGCCGGCGCTCTGACGTGGAGCCGGGGGCCGCAGGCGCGGCGGGGGGAACGCGGCCCGGGGGCTTCTTAAACCCCCCGCCCCAGCCCGGCCCGCACTTCCAGAGCACCGCTCCGCCCCCGGAGGGAGACAGACAGAGACAGAGAGAGAGCGCGGCGGAGGAGCCGAGGAGTCCCGCCGAGTCCCGCCAGCCAGGGGCGCGAAAGAAGTTGAGAGCCGCGCAGCGCAGAGCCGCGAGTCCCGCGATCGCGCCCCGACAGCGCCTCGAGCCCGAGCCCAGCCAAGCCGGAGCCCAGCCGGCAGCGCAGCCCCCGCCCCAGCCCGCGCCAGCATGATGAACAACAGCGGCTACTCCGAGGCCCCCGGCCTCGGCCTGGGCGACGAGGCGGACGACATGCCGTCCACGGAGAAGGACCTGGCGGAGGACGCGCCGTGGAAGAAGATCCAGCAGAACACTTTCACGCGCTGGTGCAACGAGCACCTCAAGTGCGTGGGCAAGCGCCTGACCGACCTGCAGCGCGACCTCAGCGACGGGCTGCGCCTCATCGCGCTGCTCGAGGTGCTCAGCCAGAAACGCATGTACCGCAAGTTCCACCCGCGCCCCAACTTCCGCCAGATGAAGCTGGAGAACGTGTCCGTGGCCCTCGAGTTCCTCGAGCGCGAGCACATCAAGCTCGTGTCCATCGGTCAGTGTGGGCGGGGAGGGGGAAGTGCCCCGAGGGGCTGGCCCACGGGGACAGAGGACTCAGGTGCTGGGTGGGCGCGCGGGGAGCCGAGAGAGGGCAGAGAGAGCCCCGGCGCCGGGAGAGGACCCTGTCCCCGCTCTCCCGCCCGCCGACGCAGGCCCCCTCGGGTCCTGCCTTCGCACCCCTCTCTGGTCGGCCGGCATCCCGAGGGGGCCCCGGGGGAGTCCAGACCCGACAGTTTCTGAGCCCTCCAGCTTCAGCCTCCCTTGCACACTCTCACCAACCCGCCTCTCCCCTTCGTCCCCTTTCCTGCCACCCGCACCCCCAGCCCAGGCTTGAGAGGACTGGGCCAATGCCCATTACTGGTTCCCGGGGGCACCTCCCCCCAAACAAAGCAAATGGCTTCCCAGCCTCCCAGCACCTCCACCGGGGAGGAGCGGCTGAAGGCGGGTCCCAATCGCTGCCCGATCCCAGGGAGCAGGGGGAGAGCTGGTGGCCGGGCGGGCGCGGGGCCCGGGTCCCCCGTGGGCATATGTTCTCGGCGGCTGGGTTCAGGCCCAGGGGCCAGGGCCGGCAGGGCCCAGCCTCGGAAACCTAAAAAGGCTCTGAGCGAGCTCCGAGAGCGTTAACCCCTGCCTGTCCTCTACCAGCTTCAGTCGGCCGGGGAGGGGGCTCCCTCCGTCCCCGCCCGGCCCCCGCCCACCCCCTAAGCCCCGATTGGCTGCAGCTCAAATGGTCTGGGCTGAGGGGAGGGAGGGAAGGCCTGAAAAAGGGAGGAAGTCATTGAGTGTAACCAGATTTGGAAGGTGTGTCAGCGCTGGGTGGGGGTGGGGAGGCACCCCAGGCTTGGGAGCTGGGGAACCCGGGATGGGCTCTGAGAGGGTAGGAGCTGGCCCTCCCCTCACCGCCCTGCCGTCATCCCTGCAGGCCGGGGGCCTGGGGCAGAGCCCTACCCCTGTGGCGAGCTCCTAAGAGCCCTGATGGGATTTGCAGGAAAGGGCCCCTTGGCGGGGTGCACCCCAGGGCCGCAGGAGGGGAGTTTCACAGGGCGTCCGGTGCCCCCCAGGCTGCCCCAGAGACTTCTTCAGATGATGGAAGGTCTGTCCACCTCCACTCTCCCTCGGGGCATCGCTAGGCCTCCGGAATTAGCAGCTGAGCTCAGTCCGGGGCCCTTTGCCCCGGCCAGTCCCCTCTCTAGGCCTTAGCCCCTCCTGCCCCAATACTGCCCCCCACCCCACCCGCTCTGGCCTGGAAATAGCCCTGCCGCTGTGACACAGCAGATGTCTCTGAGCTCTCCAGAAGGACAAGCCTGAGGACAGGACGTGGGGAGGGGCCCTGGTGTGTGTAGTGGGAGTGAGGGCTGCTTGAGAGCGCGTGGGATTGCTGGGGGCCGAGGTCAGAGAGGAGTCAGCCCTGGGCCTGTCAGCCCCCAGCAGCTGGGATTTTACCGACTGGACTGACGGTCCCAGGTGGGGTCTCGAGGGGAGAGCCTGGGGCCTCACCAAGACTTCGTAGGAAATGGCTCAGCCTTCCCTCCCCTCCCCTCTGCAGGGCGCTCGGCCCCTCTCCAGGCCCCGTCCTTCCTGAGAGCACACCTCTCCCCTCCCCCATGGTGGTGCCTGGCTCCGGCCCCTTTGGCTCAACTGTGTTTGGAGAGGCCGGCTCAGAACAGAGGGGGAAGAAGCAAAAGCCGGTTTGGGGGCGGGAGGGAACCCTCCTTTCCCGTTCCTGCAGGGAATTGTTCCCCATTTGGGCCAAGTGGTTCGCTCCCGCCGCCCGATGAGATAAGCTGTCAGCAATTCAGCTGCTGGGGCCTGAGACTGAGGCTGAGGCTGAGGCTGGATGGGAGGGGGCACAGGCGGCCCAACCCGGAGAAGGTGTAACGGATGGTTCCCCGCCAGGCGGGCATCGTGCTTCCTCTAGTTTCCTCTGTCCCGCTAAGTGGTAGGAAAGGGGCTGGGGCAGGGGCCGTCTCTGGGCATCGTTCTCAGGACTGAAACTGAGCATTTGGGCACCTGGGAGGAGGTCAGAACGGCTCCCCGCGTCCTTTTCTAGGAGTGGGGCGGGAGCTGGGGGTTGAGCGGTCCCCCTGAAGGAGGTAGGGGTACTCAGCCAGGCTGGAAGGAGCTGCGTGCCCTCCTTACCCCGCCAGCCCCTCCGAACAAAGAGGCCTATGCGGCAGCTCTTTCCCGCAGCTGTTCCCCAGTTGCTATTCCTTCTCCTGGAGCCAACCACCGAGGGAGGGGCTGGAGGGGGCAGCAGCTGTCCCGGCACCTCCCTCGCTGGGCCCTCTCTTCTCCCCCTCCACTCGAGGCCTGGGGTGGCCTCAGGGACTGGCTCTGGGGCTCCTCCCACCCCTTTGGTGGCATCCCCATTGGGGTGGGAAGGAGGGAACCTGGCCTGAGCAGAGCTCCCCTCCTCTGCCTGGCCTCTGAGGGGGAGGAGGGAGAAGAAGGTCACTGCTCGCAGAGTGGGACTCCGGGTCCACCCCTCTCCTGCCGACCAGGACCACTTGCTGTCTGGCCCAGGGCCAGTTGCTGGGGAGAAACCTCTCCCTGCGGCAGATGGGATTGACGCCCCCGCTCCCCGTACCCCGCGCCCCCCCGCCCCAGCAGCCTCAAGGCCTCCCTCCCAGGGATCTGGCTGCAGTTTGCAAGTAGCACTCGGGGCATGCGAGCACCAGCTTTGGAGGCTGTCAGGGTTGTGAGAGGCTGTGAGGAGGCCCTGGGTGTCAAGACTGTGTGAACGTGTTGCGGGCCTGTGTGTGTTTGAGAGAGACCGCACCAAAGCACCAGGAGGCTGGGAGTGAGTGTGTCATGGAATCTGCAAGCTGCCAAACCATTGTGCTGCAGTGGAGCCAGGGGTAGAGGGGGCGGGCCTGGGGAGCTGCTGGGGAAGGAAGGATGAATCAGTGAAAGGGTGGTGGAGCCAAGGGGACCAGAGCCCGAGGCCAGAGGGACAGAGAGACTGAGATTCCCCTCCTGGGAGCAGGTTGAGGGGGGATACTGGGGTTCCCCAGGCCTTACCCTCCAAAGGCCATCCCCCAAGATCTGGTGGGGGGCAGGAAAAGATACATAAGGGGGCACCTTTAGCCCCACCCTTTCCCATCTCTTGGGCAACACCAGTAAACAAGGCTGTCTTCCACCTCCTCCCAACCTCCTAAAAGCAGTGCTCAGGGAAGCTGATGGATTTCAGGCCTGCATTGTCCTTTACAAGTAAGCTGGTTTCCAATGATCTATACTCCAGGCCACTCCCGGCTCCTGGATATTTCTCTCTGGCTGTTAAAAGGGAACTAGGCCCCCAAAATCTTGGGGTACCAGTTCTGGTTCATAGTATTCCTCAAAGGAGGGGAGGGGTCGAGAGCCTCGGCTGCCCTCATGTGGACTTGGGTCCACATGGGTAACACTCCCCCCGGCTCTTGTGAAATCTTACCGGTCCCTATCATTTGAAAACATGATTTTCAAGCCTTAACAGAATGTGCACTGTACCCACCCCGTCCTCCAAGAACTTTGTTCCAAAAACCTTTTATAGCGTCCAGAGTAGAATTTGGCTGGAACCAGGTTGGTCCCACTCCTCTCCAACTTCAGTTTTTAAAATATTCATTCATTCAACCAGTATTTATTGAGATTCTACTCAGTTCTAGGCTCCGAGTAGACATAAAATACAGTATCTAGAGGGAAAGAAGGCAGACAAAAGTGTATACTGTATGATTCTATTCATAGAAAACTCTAGAAAATGCAAACTAATCTATAGCGACCAAGAGCAGGTCAGTTGTTGCCTGGGAGGGATAGACCAGGAGGGGCAGGAGTGCTGGATCACAAAGGAAAGGAAACTTTGAGGAGGGGCGGATATGTTTATTATCCTGATTTGTGGCGATGGCTTTGTGGGTATATACATGTCAAAACGTATCCAGTTGTACTTTCTAATAAGTAGTTTATTGTACATCAAGCATACCTCATTAAAACTGTTTGAAAAAGAAAGGAAACGAAACAAAACAGTGTCTGCCCCTGAGAGGCTTACAGTCTTGCATAACTGCATGGATGCCTGTAGCCTGCTAGGAGGCTCGCACAAGCGCCGTGAAAGAGGTGAAACTACATGCTGAAGGAACACGTTCGGAGGCAGCCTCATCCTGAAGGGAGAGGAGGGGTCCGTCAAGGGCCGGGCCTCACAGGATGGAGAATTTGGTAGTCAGAGAAGGAGTAGGTTCCAGAAGAAGGAGGCCTGACCCAGCGCTCAAGCAGCAGCCTCAGGAGCTGGGCGGGGGAGGGGAGGGCACTGTGCTAGAAGTGGAGCCCTCCTGAGCCCAGATTGCCTCTCCGCTCTGCAGACAGCAAGGCTATCGTAGATGGGAACCTGAAGCTGATCCTGGGCCTGATCTGGACACTGATCCTGCATTACTCCATCTCCATGCCCATGTGGGAGGATGAGGATGATGAGGATGCCCGAAAGCAGACACCCAAGCAGCGTCTACTCGGCTGGATCCAGAACAAGGTGCCCCAGCTGCCCATCACCAACTTCAACCGTGACTGGCAGGATGGCAAAGCTCTGGGCGCCCTGGTGGACAACTGTGCCCCTGGTAAGTGGGCCGGCAGCACACCATGGATCCTTGAGCCCGGAAGGGGAGCTGGGATGAGCTGGTGATGCCGAGGCTTGTGTTTGTCAGAACACATGTCCCAGGGTTGGGGGATCAGGACCCCCTGCCCCAGCTGAGAATCACTGCTGGAGTTAGACCCTTCCTGATGAGTTGCCAGATCCTGCAGTGGCAGGAAATGGGTTTACAGGCAAGGACACTGGGGTTCAGAAAAGGCCAGTGACTTGTCCAAGATCACACAGCTTATCTGTGGCAGAACTGAACCAGAGCCCAGGGCCTCAACTCCCTGCTTCCTACTTTGCCACATGGGTGTCATTTCTGCTCAGCCAGCAGAAAGCAAGTGTGGTGGGACTCTGGCTTTCCAAAGAAGGCCAGGACTTAGACCCAGAGAAGGCTGCTCTTTGTGAGCCCCTGGGACAGCCTTGAGAAGGAGTTGAAGCCCAGGATGATGTGGGCTGGGGCTGATGTGACACTGCCCAGTGGCAGGTGACCCAGCCCTGCCCTCTCTCGATGTAGGCCCTGGCCTGCTCAGGTGGGGGCAGCTGAGGGCCCATGAGAAGACTGAGGCATCACAGGCGAGAGCCGTACCCCACGTGCGGCTCCCTTTCTGACCCTCATCTCCTGAGAAGATAGGTCTTCTCCACCCCTATCGGTCAGCTCTGCCTCTGGGGAGCCATGTCCCCTTGGGTGAATCCTCCCCCAGCCTGGGGTCAGCTGGGGAGCAGGGGGTGGGAGGCGGGGGCACTGGCCGCCTGGGAAGCATTCCCAGCTGCTGAGCCATTGCCCACGGCTGGTGCGGCTGCCAGCAGTGAGCTCAGCTGTTCTGGCCAGTCATGGATTCCAGCCTTTGAGCTGGCCCCCTCCCCGCCAGTGAGCAGCACCCTCCTCCTCCAGCTCTGGCTTGGACCAAGCACACCCTAACCCCTACACCCCTTCCCAGGAGTGACCTGCGGCCGCCTCAGCATTCCTCCCATTAGAAGGGCTGGGTTCTGGGTGGCTGGAGAGAAGAACTCATCCTCTCCAAACAGGCCCTTCAGTGCCTCCACTTCCCCAAGGGGGAAGTCAGGAAGGAGAGAGAGTCTTATTCTCTGAGGCTGTTGTGGGAAGTGCTTGGAGACCTAGGACTTCAGGGCAGCTGTGAGGAGACCTTTGAGGCGATGGGTCAGAAGCACGTGTGGCACGGGGACTGCCCACCCGGAGGCAGCTGGGATGAGGCAGGAGAGGTCTGCGAGGGATGCCCTCACAGGGGGTTGGTGTTCAGGGTCGGTGCTGGGGCCTGGTAGGCAGGAGGCCGGCTGGCAGGGCTGGTGCCAGGCTGCGTCAGCCGGGGCAGAAAGCCCTCATTGTTGGTGCTAGGGAGGGCTGCCGTGCCTCTAAACAGCGATGGGCATCCCAGCTGATGGGCTATAACATCGGGGGTCAGCAGGAACCTGGCTGGTCAGGGGCCTAGGGCTGCATGGGAGGGAGTGTGAACCCACAGCCTATGAGGGTGTTGGATGAGCAAATGCTCTGCATGCTGGCTGACTGCTTCCCCTAATCATCGCCTCCCTCCGCCATCTCTCCAGGCCTCTGCCCTGACTGGGAAGCCTGGGACCCCAACCAGCCTGTGGAGAACGCCCGGGAGGCCATGCAGCAGGCGGACGACTGGCTCGGGGTGCCCCAGGTACACTGGCGGACGGGGCAGTGGGAGAGTAAAGGGGCCAGGAGGCCAAGGGTGAAGTTGGGTCTATAAGGGTACCTGGTCAAGATGTGGGTGAGACCCGGGGTTCCTGGCTAAGGAGGGCATCCTCTAACTCCCTTCCTCCTCATGGCAGGTGATTGCTCCCGAGGAGATTGTGGACCCCAACGTGGATGAGCATTCTGTCATGACCTACCTGTCCCAGTTCCCCAAGGCCAAACTCAAACCTGGTGCCCCCGTTCGCTCCAAGCAGCTGAACCCCAAGAAGGCCATTGCCTACGGACCTGGTATGTATTGAGCCCTAACAGCCCTCCCCGGGCAGCTGGGCACAGGCTAGGATGGATCTCCCTAAACTCCCTGGCTCTGCCTTCTGCCCCTCAGGCATCGAGCCCCAGGGCAACACCGTGCTGCAGCCCGCGCACTTCACCGTGCAGACAGTGGATGCTGGCGTGGGCGAGGTGCTGGTCTACATTGAGGACCCCGAGGGCCACACCGAGGAGGTATGGAGAGGCCACTGGGGATTGGACAGAGACCACAGGCCAACAACCGGAGTGGCCTGGAGATGGCTGCCAGGGCTACCCTCTATGCTGGAGATGGGGGACGCCTCACCCTGGGGGCTGCAGGAGCTGTGGGCTCAGGAAGGGCTCTCACTGCCCATCTTTTCCCTTCCCAATAGGCAAAGGTGGTTCCCAACAACGACAAGGACCGCACCTACGCTGTCTCCTACGTGCCCAAGGTCGCCGGCTTGCACAAGGTATCTCCCCATAGGCCCCCCCGCCCCCGTCTTCCCCATTCCATTCACATCCTCGGCTCTGGCTGAATGGACCCCTGTCTCGGCTCGCACCCCGCCCCACCCCCGTGCACCGGCCACCGCCTCCCACCCTCCTTGGCTCTGCTATGCTCCTCCATCCCCTCTCAGAGCTGCTGTCCTCTAAAAACTTAACCTTTGGCCTCTGACCCCCAGGTGACCGTGCTCTTTGCTGGCCAGAACATCGAACGCAGCCCCTTTGAGGTGAACGTGGGCATGGCCTTGGGGGATGCCAACAAGGTATCAGCCCGTGGTCCTGGCCTGGAGCCCGTGGGCAACGTGGCCAACAAACCCACCTACTTTGACATCTACACCGCGGGTGAGGACGGCCCCCTTACACCTGACACCCCCGGACTGGGCGTGGGGCGTATGCACAGGGGCCCGGGGCAGAGTCCCAGCCAGACGGCAGTGGTCTCAGGGTGAGGGAGCCCCAAGCAGAATGAGGGCTGATGGCCGTTGTCGCGACAGGGGCCGGCACTGGTGATGTCGCCGTGGTGATCGTGGACCCGCAGGGCCGGCGGGACACAGTGGAGGTGGCCCTGGAGGACAAGGGCGACAGCACGTTCCGCTGCACGTACAGGCCTGTGATGGAGGGACCCCACACGGTGCACGTGGCCTTCGCCGGTGCCCCAATCACCCGCAGCCCTTTCCCTGTCCACGTGGCAGAAGGTAAAGGCCCTCCACCCATCCACATGATCCCCTCCCTGACGCCAGGACACAGAGAGCGTTGCCATCGAATTCCGAGTCTGAGGATTTATGGGAAATGATGCAGTACCTCCAGGGGCGGGTGGGGAGCCATCTGAAGGCTTAAAATGGGCAGAAGAGCGAGCCAAGGGGTGGGGCTCTCGAGAGCTCGTCTGTCCAGCCCCTGCCCCCAAGGAGGCTCAGGAGGCCACAGTGAAGGATACCAGACAGGGGCCACTGTGGAAGGGTTGAGGGGGAAGCGACGGGGCCACGTGGGTGGGGGGCATTTACGTGAGCACCTGTACGCCAGGCCCTCAAGCAGTGACCCCCCACTTGGTTCTCTCTCTGCCATTCAGAGCCCCTGCCGCCGCTCGCCCCCTCCGTGCCCATCGTCCACCAGGCCAAGAGAGTGGCGCCACGTTAGTACACTCCAGTGGAGGCGGAGCCGGGCATGGCCATAGCTGACTGGCCTCACCTGTGCTGTGTGGCATGGCCCAAGCGGTGTGGAATCGCCCCCACCCCCTTCCGTGGCATTCTGTGACAGGCCCCAAGTTCCGTGCCTTTGCCTACGTTCTGTGGCAGATCTAGTTTCTTTGCCACTTGCCTGATGATTTCCGTGATATAAGACCTCCATTCCGTGCCATTGCCTGTGTTCTGTGGCAGGCTCCGGGTTCTGTGCCGTTGCCTGTTCTGTGGCAGTACCCGGATTCTCTGCCATTGTCTGTGTTCCGTGGCAGGCCTGGATTATATGTCATTGCCTGTTTGGTGGCAGCCTGTGGGTTCCATGCCATTTTATGGGTTCCGTGGCAGGCTGAGATCACTGTTCTTTGGCCTGTGTGCAGTAGCAAAGTCTGGGTTCATTGCCACTAGCAGTGTTCTGTGGCAGGCTGGTTTCCATGCGTTGCCTGTGATCTGTGGCAGGCTTCCGGTTATATGCATAGCTCTTGTTCCATGGTGTTGCTGAGTGTTTTGTGGCATGACTTAGTTCCTAAAGCTGCTCTGGTGGCTCTGAGAAGGCTCAGATGGCTCTAGGTGGGTGGCCTTGGGGTAGGTGAAAGGCCCTTCCCTGTCTCTCTTTGCTCCAGTCTCTGCTCAGGCTCTGCCCTGCCTGTGTCCCAAGCGACACTGACTCCGAGGAGCCCGGTGGGGGGCGTTTCTTGTGAGCAGCCTGATGAGGGGGGCTGGGGGCACCGTGACCAGCTCCCTGCCCAGCATGGTCTCGGCAGCCCTAGTTGTGTCGGGGGCACCAGGGAGCACGGGGGAGGGTTGCATGAGGCCATGGCCTGTGCCTGGGGGGCGTCAGGAGGACTGTGCACAGTGAGGTGGGGGATGAGAGGTGAGGGCTGAGGCTCTGTTTAGGGCCTCTCGGCGCCCCCAGCCTCGCCTCTCTTCTCCCTCCCAGCCTGTAACCCCAACGCTTGCCGCGCCTCTGGGCGGGGCCTGCAGCCCAAGGGTGTGCGTGTCAAAGAGGTGGCTGACTTCAAGGTGTTCACCAAGGGTGCTGGCAGCGGGGAGCTCAAGGTCACAGTCAAGGGACCAAGTGAGTGCCAGGGCCCAGGGCCGTGGTGGGAGTCGGGGCACAGGGAGGAAATACAGCGAGTGGTTCTGAGCCCCTGAGGGCAGTGACGGTCAGCACCATGCCCCCCTGGGGGGCTCCAAAGAGACCCTGACCGGAGGCTCCCTGGGACCTTAGGCACATTGTCTGACCTCTGCCTCAGTCTCCCAGTGTGCAAGCTGGGAATGCTGCTCTCGCCGGTGCTCGGCCCTGGGCTGTTACACAGTGCCCTCCAGCAGCACGATCCTCAGGCTGGGCCTGGGTCCCCAGGGTCCTTGAGGGGACTGAGCAGCTGGGACTCGCAGAGCACTGACCCCCCACTTCCCACACCTCCTCAGAAGGCACAGAGGAGCCGGTGAAGGTGCGGGAGGCTGGGGACGGTGTGGTCGAGTGCGAGTACTACCCCGTGGTGCCTGGCAAGTACACCGTGACCATCACATGGGGCGGCTATGCCATTCCCCGCAGGTAAGCACCGTGCGGCCCCCGTGCCTCCAGGTCTGGGCCCTCAGAGGGTGGGAGAGGGAGGCGGGCTGCCTGGGACTCTGAGGGAAGGGAGGGGGATGAGTACCTCTGGCGGGGGCAGCTCCCGGCATGGACACCAGCCCCCTGTGTGCCCAGCCCCTTTGAGGTGCAGGTGAGCCCAGAGGCAGGAGTGCAGAAGGTGCGGGCCTGGGGTCCCGGCTTGGAAACTGGCCAGGTGGGCAAGTCAGCCGACTTTGTGGTGGAGGCCATTGGCACGGAGGTGGGGACGCTGGGTAAGTGGCTGGGGTGGTGACAGGTGGGAATGCGGGGGAGTGGTGTGATGGAAGGACACTGGGGGGGTGACTGGGGTCAGGAGGCGGGAGTGCTAGCGAGTGTTGAGATGAGACTGGGAGATGGGACGTGGGGTGATCGGGGTGGTGACGCCGGGAGAGCGATGCCCCGGGGACCTGCCTGAGTGTCCAAGTTGCTTCTTGTGCCCTCTGACCCTCCCCATCTTTCACCTAGGCTTCTCCATTGAGGGCCCTTCACAGGCCAAGATCGAGTGTGATGACAAGGGAGATGGCTCCTGCGACGTGCGATACTGGCCCACAGAACCAGGGGAGTACGCCGTGCACGTCATCTGCGACGATGAGGACATTCGAGACTCGCCCTTCATTGCCCACATCCAGCCAGCTCCACCCGACTGCTTCCCGGACAAGGTGGGGGTCCCAGCTCCCGTGGGCCTGGGACAAGGTGAACAGGCCCTCCTCCAGTCCCCAACCCAGCCCTCCGCTCTTGCCCCTGTGCAGGTGAAGGCCTTTGGGCCCGGCCTGGAGCCCACTGGCTGCATCGTGGACAAGCCAGCAGAGTTCACCATTGATGCCCGTGCTGCTGGCAAGGGAGACCTGAAGCTCTATGCCCAGGTGGGGTGTTGCCCCATCTCTGTGCCCCTCGCCGCTGTAGCAGGGACCCTGGGAGGGTGGGGCAAGTTAGAGAAAGGGGCCTCCAGGCATCACAGGACTGATTCTCATGGATCCATTAGAACTATGGAAAATTTAAAGTTTTGTGTTTTCTTATTGATGATAATCTTAAAAACATATTTTACCAAATGTATATTTTTGTACTAATAATTTGCAATTGAAAGATGATTTGACGGAGTAAGACATCGGTTTCCCAGCTGAGTTTCTCACAGTGGTGTCCACTGACCCCTAGAGGTTAATGAATATGTTCTTGGGTCCAAGAGGATTTCTTCTTTAAAAGGTTATTTATTCAATTTTAGGAACATTGATTTAGCTGAGCCTTTCCCCTGACAACACATGTCAGAGACCTAGGCTGGGAGACCAGGCCACACAAATAGCCTAGAACCTGGCCTCCCTGTTCCCAGGTGCACCCTGGCCACCAGAGCTTGTGGCACTAGGCTCTCCTGGTCTGAGCTCTGTGGCTGGGCGGGGCCTGTGAGTGGGTTGGCGGTGGGTAAGGAGGATGGCCCACGGCCAGCAGAGGGCGCTGGTGCTCTAGGAGTCCGGGGCACTCCAAGAACCTTGCTTTGGGTGATGCCCACAGGACGCAGACGGCTGCCCCATTGACATCAAGGTCATCCCCAACGGCGATGGTACCTTCCGCTGCTCCTACGTGCCCACCAAGCCCATTAAGCACACCATCATCATCTCCTGGGGAGGCGTCAACGTCCCCAAGAGCCCCTTCCGGGTATGTCCTTCGCTCCCTGCCCCGTGCCCACTGCCAGGGGCCCCAGAGGGAGGGCAGAGCCTCACGCAGGAGATGTTGGCTGTCCCTGGGCCCTGTCATCGCTCCCCACCTCAAGGCCCCTGCGAAGATGCTAAGACCGGTCCTGCTAAGGCTGGGCTCGGAAGTGCTGGGGAAAGGGATAGATCTTGAGGAAGGGGCACTGTGCTGACCATCGACTCTTCCCCACAGGTAAACGTGGGAGAGGGCAGTCACCCCGAGCGGGTGAAGGTGTACGGCCCTGGCGTGGAGAAGACAGGCCTCAAGGCTAATGAGCCCACCTACTTCACGGTGGACTGCAGTGAGGCGGGGCAAGGTTCGCCGAGGACCAGGGAGTGGGGCAGGGCCGGGTGGGGCCGGGCGGGGTCTGGGTGGGAGGCGCTGGTACCCTCCACCTGGTCCCAGCTGTGGGGGGACTGGTCAAGTGCAGGAGGTTGTTGAGCCCCCCACTCATGGCCTCGTGCCTGCCTCCCCTCAGGCGATGTGAGCATTGGCATCAAGTGTGCCCCCGGTGTGGTGGGCCCTGCAGAGGCTGACATCGACTTTGACATCATCAAGAATGACAATGACACCTTCACAGTCAAGTACACACCCCCAGGGGCCGGCCGCTACACCATCATGGTGTTGTTTGCCAACCAGGTACCCTACGCTTGGGTTTTGGTTGTCACGGGTGGCTGCACACCCCACCCTGCCCGGGCCCACATCTCAGTCAGCAGCTTAAGAGGCAGTCGTTTGGGGACAATTCTACAGCCGTTGATTGCGCACTTCCTACGTGTAGGCAGCGTGCCTCAGAGGAAACAAAGGGCACTTTTTCAGAGACTGCTCGTGTCTACCCTGACCAAGCTTTTTCTCCCTCCAGGAGATCCCTGCCAGCCCCTTCCATATCAAGGTGGACCCATCCCATGATGCCAGCAAGGTCAAGGCTGAGGGCCCTGGGCTGAACCGCACAGGTAGGTGTCTGAGTCGGGGCTGGGCTGGGCTGGGGGTGGGGCTAGGTGGCCGCCAGCCCCTCACTACCATCTCGGGGTGACTCCCCAGGTGTGGAAGTTGGGAAGCCCACTCACTTCACGGTGCTGACCAAGGGAGCCGGCAAGGCCAAGCTGGACGTGCACTTTGCCGGGGCTGTCAAGGGAGAAGCTGTGCGAGACTTTGAAATCATCGACAACCACGACTACTCCTACACTGTCAAGTACACGGCCGTGCAGCAGGTGTGTCCGCCCCCTCCATGCTCCACCCGTCCCGGCTATGGGGTCGTGGGTCTCCTTCCTTCAGTCTCACAGGGCCCGTTCTGCATCTAGCCTCCCAGATCTAGCCCTTTCCTGCCTTCCCTCCTCTCTTGCTGTGGATCTCTGAGCCTCTGGTCCACATCGGCCAAAGGCATGTTGCCAGGCTGTGCCTAAGCCACCCAGTTCTGACCTCCTGTTGTACCCAATAGGGCAACATGGCAGTGACAGTGACCTATGGTGGAGACCCTGTCCCCAAGAGCCCCTTTGTGGTGAATGTGGCACCCCCGCTGGACCTCAGCAAAGTCAAAGTTCAAGGCCTCAACAGCAGTAAGTGGGGCAAGAGCTGCCCTGGGAATGAGGAGAGCTCGGGGGGGTGGGCAGTGGGTCGCAGTCTCTGCTCACGGTGTCCCTTGCCGTCTACACAGAGGTGGCTGTAGGACAAGAACAGGCATTTTCTGTGAACACACGAGGGGCTGGCGGTCAGGGCCAGCTGGACGTGCGGATGACCTCACCCTCCCGACGACCCATCCCCTGCAAGCTGGAGCCCGGGGGTGGAGCTGAAGCCCAGGCTGTGCGCTACATGCCCCCTGAGGAGGGGCCCTACAAGGTGGACATCACCTACGATGGTCACCCGGTGCCTGGCAGCCCCTTCACCGTGGAGGGTGTCCTGCCCCCTGACCCCTCCAAGGTGAGGAAATAGGGGCTGGTGGGAGTTGGGGGCTTCTAGCGAAGATGGGTAAGTCACAGGGGCAGAGGCCAGAGGGCCTTATGTCCTGGAGTGAGCATAGCCAAGGACCCAGGGCCGAGGCAGTCCCCCGCCTCAGGACCTGCCTTTGAGACTGCTTAGGTTTTTTTGGTTTTGTTTTTTGTATTTTTATTGAAGTATAGTTGATTTATAATATTGTGTTAATTACTGCTGTACAGCAGAGTGATTCAGTTATACATATATGTACATTCTTTTTTTTTTATATGCTTTTCCATTATGGTTGGTCGTAGGATTTTTCTTTTTTTTTTTTGGCCGCACTGAGCAGCATGTGGGATCTTAGGTCCCCGACCAGGGATCAAACCTGTGCCCGCCGCGGTGGAAGCACAGTGTCCTAACCACTGGACGGACAGGGAAGTCCCTGTCATAGGTTACTGAATATAGTTCTTTGTGCTATACAGTAGGACCTTGTTGTTTATCCGTCCTACATATAAAAGCTTATATCGAGACAGCTCAGCTATTAAAAGCCTGGCCTTGGATCCGACCTGGGCTTCAATCCCAGGTCCACCAGCTGGGACAAATTATTTAATCTCTCTACCTGCTTTTCCTCGCCTGGAATTGTTACAAGGACTCAGCCTGTGGTAGCTGCTACAGATGAAAGCGCTTAGCTGATTTGAGAGCCATGAAGACCTCGTGGGTGAGGTCAGGTGTAGGTGACCCACACGCCTATTCCTTCTTTTAGGTCTGTGCTTACGGCCCTGGTCTCAAGGGCGGGCTGGTAGGCACACCAGCGCCCTTCTCCATCGACACCAAGGGGGCGGGCACAGGGGGCCTGGGGCTGACCGTGGAGGGCCCCTGCGAGGCCAAGATCGAGTGCCAGGACAATGGCGATGGCTCGTGTGCTGTCAGCTACCTGCCCACGGAGCCAGGCGAGTACACCATCAACATCCTGTTTGCCGAAGCCCACATCCCCGGCTCGCCCTTCAAGGCTACCATCCGGCCCGTGTTCGACCCGAGCAAGGTGCGGGCCAGTGGTCCGGGCCTGGAGCGCGGCAAGGCTGGCGAGGCAGCCACCTTCACTGTGGACTGCTCGGAGGCGGGCGAGGCTGAGCTGACCATCGAGATCCTGTCGGACGCCGGCGTCAAGGCCGAGGTGCTGATCCACAACAATGCCGACGGCACCTACCACATCACCTACAGCCCCGCCTTCCCCGGCACCTACACCATTACCATCAAGTATGGCGGGCACCCCGTACCGAAATTCCCCACCCGCGTCCACGTACAGCCCGCTGTCGACACCAGTGGAGTCAAGGTCTCGGGACCCGGTGTGGAGCCCCACGGTGAGTGAGAGAGGAGCCTGGAGCTGGTCACATCGCCAGTCAGGGAGGGAGGGAAGCAGGGCTGAGGGCTTGTGCAGGGGGAAGGGAGGGCTTTGGGGGCAGCGCTGAGTCTTTAGGGCTCAGATACCCCAGAAGAAGGCGCCTAAGCCAAAGGCGGGACGTGGAGCTTCACCTCTGGTCTTGTGGCAAAATTGCATTTTCCTGGGGACATTCTCAACTTTCATCAGCTGTTCTGAGAAAGCTAAGGACCTTGCTCTCCATGACAGAGGGAAAGCTTTGGGGTTGAGGGTGACGAGAGTCAGGGGACAGTTCAGCTCAGCTCGGTGCCTGTGAGTTACCATCTGCTGGGGGCCAGACCCTGGGCTAGGCATGGGGGCTGGGGTGCAAAGGAACATAAGACCCAGACCTGCCCTCAAGGGGCGCACAGCCTGGTGGGGAGACTCAGGTGAACAGAGTCAGTATGTGGTGAGGGGAGGGAAGGCGTGGGCAGTGGGAGGCGGGGCCCGGAGCTCGCACGGCCGAGGGGGGCAGGGCTCAGGCTGGGGAGCAGCAGGTGGGGAGGAGGAGAGGCCTCGGAGTTGGGGAGGGAGGGCGCGCAGGAGTGAGCAGCTGTGTGAAGGCTGCCCCCAACCTGTGCTGAGCTCTCGTCTCCTGGGAGCCAGGTGTCCTGCGTGAGGTGACCACGGAGTTCACTGTGGACGCAAGATCCCTAACAGCCACGGGGGGGAACCACGTGACGGCCCGCGTGCTCAACCCCTCGGGCGCTAAGACGGACACCTACGTGACAGACAACGGGGATGGCACCTACCGAGTGCAGTACACAGCCTATGAAGAGGGTGAGGGGCTGGGCTGAGCGGGGACGGTGGGGATCTGATGCCGGCATTTTCAGGGGGTTGGGGAGGTAAGGGCCTCGCACACTCTGACTTGCACCGTGTGGCTGGCTTCCAGGAGTGCATTTGGTGGAGGTGCTGTATGATGACGTAGCTGTGCCCAAGAGCCCCTTCCGAGTGGGCGTGACTGAGGGCTGTGACCCCACTCGCGTCCGGGCCTTTGGGCCAGGCCTGGAGGGTGGCTTGGTCAACAAGGCTAACCGCTTCACTGTGGAAACGAGGTATTCCTCCCCCTGCCTTTCCTAACCTTGACCCTGATGCTGTGGCCACCCTGATCCCAGCCACCTGGCCTCCCAATCCTTCTGTGTGTGCCTCAGCCCCGGCCTATCCCGTCAAGGGTGCAAACCTCCCCCAGTGTCCCAACCCCTGTAGCTGGTCCCTTCTCAGCTGGGCCCCCAGCCCCCATTCAGCTACTCCATCCCCACTCACTGGTCCTAGCGGAGCTGATATAGGGGTGTCATCTTGTAGGGGAGCTGGCACTGGGGGCCTAGGCCTAGCCATCGAGGGCCCGTCGGAAGCCAAGATGTCCTGCAAGGACAACAAGGATGGTAGCTGCACCGTGGAGTACATCCCTTTCACCCCTGGAGACTACGACGTCAACATCACCTTCGGGGGCCGGCCCATCCCAGGTGTGCACGGGGTGGGTGGGACTCGGGGAGGGCGGCAGGCCTGCTCAGCCAGAGAGAACCTGGAAGGAAGTCGGGTGTGGGGACTCATCCCTAGAGCAGGAAAGCCCCGAGCCCAGCCAGCAGGGAGGACGTGGAGCAGGCAGGTGCTGTGGTCACGGCCAAGAGGCAGGGTGGCGGGCGCAGTTCATTCCCAGAGGTCCAGCACTGGTGTCTTGGCCCTTTGTCTGGAGCGCCAGACCTCCTGGGTTCAGTCACTCACAGTCCAAGCCTCTGTCGCTGGCTCAGCAAGGACAGCCTCTCACACCCTCTCCCTCTCACTGTGCAAAGCAAGGAACCCCCCTGCCCTCCTGCATGGCCGAGTTGCTCAGGGCAGGGGTAGGGGTGGGGAGGGCGGGGTTATGTCTTCAATTATCGCATAACTCGGGCCTGCTGAAATCGGACATTTCTCCTCCTTACCTAATTTCACGCTGGCAACAATGCATTTTCTGTTGCAAATACTCCACTTTTAACATTTTATTAATTTAGGAAGGCCTTCTTCCAGGCTTGTGGTCTAAATAAGTGGATTTGCCCAGCCGCAGTCTGTAGCCAAGTAGCCAAGTTTATTTTCCTTGTTTACATTTTCTTAGCAAGTCCCTAAGCGTTTGCACATTTGGTCTGGTCTCCCTGGGGCATTTCAAAGGCAGGGAAGGCGTCCTCCTCGTTCCTCGGTGTCAGGGAGAGCCTCCCGGGCAGGTGGGTAGGGGCTGACGTCCCTCTCCTTGCAGGGAGTCCATTCCGGGTGCCAGTGAAGGATGTGGTGGACCCTGGGAAGGTGAAGTGCTCAGGCCCAGGGCTGGGAGCCGGTGTCAGGGCCCGGGTACCCCAGACCTTCAAGGTGGACTGCAGCCAAGCTGGCCGGGCCGCCCTGCAGGTGGCCGTGCTGAGCCCCACAGGTATGGAATGTCTGGGGCAGGGTGGAGGGAGGCAGAAAGGATGCCAAGAGGCTTTGCTGACCCTGCTCCCCTTGGCCAGGTGTGGCTGAGCCTGTGGAGGTGCGTGACCATGGAGATGGCACCCATACCGTCCACTACACCCCAGCCACCGATGGGCCCTACACAGTAGCCGTCAAGTACGCCGACCAGGAGGTGCCACGCAGGTGAGGCCCAGCTTTGGGCTCCTGTGCTGTGCTGAGCTCTGGGGAGCTCCCACCAGGGCCGCGCAGGGCCCTGGAAACACCCCTCCTACTTGTCTTCGCCTCGTCCCGTCTCTGCTGCCCCATCCCGCTCTTCCTCAGGGCCCCCTGCCTGTCTTCTCCACCCTGGAGGTGGCACAGCCCCAGGGGCTCTCCTCTGGCTGGGCTGTCCCCCCATGTAGATACAAAATTTACAAAATTAGTGCCTTGGGAAAAGGCACCATGTAGCTACAACAAGGTGGGAGACGGCAGCCTCCTGCATCCTCCTCTTTAAACAATTCACGGCATCTTTCTGGAGCATGGAGAAGAAATGCTCAGGCTTTGTCAGGGGCACACCTGTGTGACCCTCCCCCAGACTCAGGCTGTGACCTGGTCCCTCCTCCCTGCCAGGAGTCATCTCCCCTGCTCAGAATGTGGGGAGGACTCCAGGCCCCAACGAGACGGGATTCCCTTTGCCCCAGAGCTTGAGCCAATTGTCCATCCCTTCTGCCCCTCAAGCCCCTTCAAGATCAAAGTGCTTCCAGCCCACGATGCCAGCAAGGTGCGGGCCAGCGGCCCCGGGCTCAATGCCTCTGGCATCCCTGCCAGCCTGCCTGTGGAGTTCACCATCGATGCCCGGGATGCTGGGGAGGGCTTGCTCACTGTCCAGATCCTGGTGAGTCCATGTGCCGCCCCCCTCAGGTCAGGCTCTGGGCACAGGCCGGCCTTGACCTCTGTTCCTCCCCCAGGACCCTGAGGGTAAGCCCAAGAAGGCCAACATCCGAGACAATGGGGATGGCACGTACACCGTGTCCTACCTCCCGGACATGAGTGGCCGGTACACCATCACCATCAAGTATGGCGGCGATGAGATCCCCTACTCGCCCTTCCGCATCCACGCCCTGCCCACTGGGGACGCCAGCAAGTGCCTGGTCACAGGTGGGCACTCACCCCGCCTCCCCTGCCCCTCCCCCTCCCCACCCCCCATCCTGAGCACTGCGTGGCTTACACTCTTCTCCATTTCCAGTGTCCATTGGAGGCCATGGCCTGGGTAAGTGCCCCTTCTCCTCTCTTTCTGCTGTGGGCTGAGGTGGTGGGGGAGCTGGGAACTGCGGGGGGCTGGGCACAGGCCCGTGGACCCCTGACCAGACACTCCTGTGTGGCAGGTGCCTGCCTGGGTCCCCGCATCCAGATTGGGGAGGAAACGGTGATCACGGTGGATGCCAAGGCAGCAGGCAAGGGGAAGGTGACGTGCACAGTGTCCACGCCGGATGGGGCGGAGCTCGACGTGGATGTGGTTGAGAACCACGACGGCACCTTCGACATCTACTACACGGCGCCCAAGCCGGGCAAGTACGTCATCACCATCCGCTTTGGAGGCGAGCACGTCCCCAACAGTCCCTTCCACGTGCTGGTAAGCTCCGCGGCCACAGTGGGACTAGGGCGGCTGGGGAGGTGGGCCGGGCCCTCTTAGTGATAGCAGGGGATCCCAGAGCCTGTCCCCACGTCTGATGGATCCGGGACCCAGAGTGCCCCAGAGTCGAGTCTTTGCTTTCCCTGCAGCCTCCCAACCCAGGAGGTGAGCACAGGTCTGCTTCTGGCCCCTCTGGTGGCTGGTCAGCTCTCTCTGGTGGAACATGCCGTGTTCCTTCTGACCCTCAGGCCCACTGTCCCTGTACATCTCCCCAGGGTGGCCCTGCAGGATGAAGCCCTCCAGAGGGTAAAACACCCAAGATATCCATCCTGCCCTGTGGGCAGCCTGGGATTTCAGGTCCCTGGGCCATTCTCTGTGTCAGCTCGTGGTCACTCGAGCTGGCGTGTACCGGCTTGTTACATCCTGTGCCCTCCTGCGCCTGGCTTCCCAGGCGTGTGACTCCATGCCCTGCGTGGAGGAGCCCTCTGACTTGCTGCAGCTGCACAGGCCCAGTACCTACCCCGCACACTGGGTACTGCCACCTCCCACCCGGGCCACACCTCGCCCCCCTCCTCCTCTTCCTTCATTTCTTCCTTCTCTTCTTCAGGGGCCAGGACTGGGGCATGGTTTGGGGGTCATCTTGGGGGAGCAGGCGGGAGTCAGGCTGGGCAGACGGATCCCCAAGCTGGGCACGGCACATCTTCTCTTGCAGCTGACGCGCCTCTCCTGCCCTCTGGTTTCACCATTAACCATCTTTTTCTTTGCTCATTTTCTCTGACTTCAGTCATGGCTCAGGCCAAGCTCCCCAGGCCTTCCCCAGCCAATGACTGTTCCCTCTCACCTGCCACAGGCCACAGAGGAGCCAGTGGTGCCCGTGGAGCCGATGGAGTCCATGCTGAGACCCTTCAACCTGGTCATCCCCTTCACTGTGCAGAAAGGGGAGCTCACAGGTACTGCCCCGGGGCCCTGAGGCATGAGGGCTCAAAGGGAGGACACCTGCGTCCAGGCCCAGCGCCTTCTTTAGAGATGAAAGCTGGGGCCCAGAGCAGGGAAGCAAGCTACCCAGGGTCACACAGCAAGTTGAGCAGAGCTGGAACTCAGACTCCAGCTTTCTGTCTCCCAGGTCAGGGTTCATCCTGATGCTCCAGGCTGTCTCCTGGTGCCTGACCTCTGGGGTAGAAGCAGAACCACACAGGAGTGGGAGCCTGGGACAGCAAAGGGGGTTGAGGTAGGAGAAACTGGCGTCCCCCACTTAACCCTCTGCCTGGCAGGGGAGGTACGGATGCCCTCTGGGAAGACCGCCCGGCCCAGCATCACTGACAACAAGGATGGCACCATCACGGTGAGGTACGCACCCACCGAGAAAGGCCTGCACCAGATGGGGATCAAGTATGACGGCAACCACATCCCTGGTGAGTCGGGGGCCAGGCTGGGCTTGGCTGGGCTGAGAGGAGCCCATAGTGACTTCATCCTCATCTGCCTTCTTTCAACACATCTTTATTGAGCACCTGCTGTGTGCAGACACCATGTGAGGCCTGGGAAGTCTGGTGTCCTGGTGGGAGACCCCTGTGGCAGAGGTGCAGGGCTCAGCAGGGAGCCTGTGGGGAGGTGCAGGGGCCAAGGTGGGCTCAGGCAGCTCCTGTCCTCACTATTGACCCAGCCCCCTTTCTCCGACCACCCCCAGGGAGCCCCCTGCAGTTCTACGTGGATGCCATCAACAGCCGCCACGTCAGTGCCTATGGGCCAGGCCTGAGCCATGGCATGGTCAACAAGCCGGCCACCTTCACCATTGTCACCAAGGATGCTGGGGAAGGTGAGGGGAGCCGGGTGAGGGTGGCCAGTGCAGGGGTGAGGGCAGGACCTCTGATCTCAGCCCTCCCTCCACCCACAGGGGGTCTGTCCCTGGCCGTGGAGGGCCCGTCCAAGGCAGAGATCACCTGCAAGGACAACAAGGATGGCACCTGCACCGTGTCCTACCTCCCCACGGCGCCTGGGGACTACAGCATCATCGTGCGCTTTGACGACAAGCACATTCCGGGGAGCCCCTTCACAGCCAAGATCACAGGTGGGTGGATGTGTGGGCACACGGCCTGCCACACACACCCCAGCACACAACGGATGTGCAAGCCCAGCATGTTCAAGTCACCGGGGCATTAGGGTAGGGCCCCCTCGAGGTGGAAGAGGTCAATTTTTGGATAAATGTAAGGAACACTCTATCCTCTAGAGCAGGTGAGAAACATCCAGCCACCCTTTGAAAACACATCTTGTTGAGTCTTTTAGGTCAGGGTACTGATAATCCCTTTTGATAGATGAGGAAGCCAGCAGGCCCAGAGGGGCTAAGCAACTTGATCAGAGCCACACAGAGGGAAAGGGGTCTGGGCTGTCTGGCCCAGTCTAGTTTTTTGGTTCCACACAATCACGTGACTCAGGATTTACATTCGTGTAAATTAGGGATTTAACCCATTCAGGACTGGGGCATCCCCAGGGGAGCTGGGTGCGAACGGAGACTGCGCCATCCCTGGTCTCTCTGTGCCTCTGGGTGGTCCCCAGTCTCTGTTGAGTCCAGCAGGGGCTGCCAGGAAGTCTCCTGATGTCCACGAGGGCAGGGCCTGCCTGGAGTCACACTGCCTGACATGCCAACTCTCCCCCAGGCGATGACTCGATGAGGACGTCACAGCTGAACGTGGGCACCTCCACGGACGTGTCACTGAAGATCACCGAGAGCGACCTGAGCCTGCTGACCGCCAGCATCCGCGCCCCCTCGGGCAACGAGGAGCCCTGCCTGCTGAAGCGCCTGCCCAACCGGCACATCGGTGAGCACGGGGCCCCGGGAGGGGCCCGGCGTTGGTGGGGCCGGGAGGAAGGCGGGGGCAGCCGCGAAGGAACACTGCCAGGCCCAGGGCTCCATTCATGCCTGACCTCCCTCCCAACAGGCATCTCCTTCACCCCCAAGGAGGTTGGGGAGCACGTGGTGAGTGTGCGCAAGAGCGGCAAGCACGTCACCAACAGCCCCTTCAAGATCCTGGTGGGACCGTCTGAGATCGGGGATGCCAGCAAGGTGCGGGTCTGGGGCAAGGGCCTGTCCGAGGGACACACGTTCCAGGTGGCGGAGTTCATCGTGGACACGCGTAATGCAGGTGCTTCTTGCCCCAGAGACCCCTCATTTCAGCTGGTGCTGCCGGTGACGACTAGTCCTTTCCTGCCCAGTGCCCCTTGGCTATACACTCCTCCCTGAACTTCCTGGCCCCGTCGCTGCTGAGATTCACATTCTGGGGCCCCTTTGGGGAGAGTGAATGTCCCCATGTCACTTCTCCTATGTTTCAGAGAAAGCTCAGCTTTACTGAGCTTGTCTCTCCCTTGCTCACTAGAACCCAAGAAGCCTGCCTTAAGGAATTTTCCAGACTACCTATCCCCGACCCTCTGGGTCAGTGCCCAGCTCACCCCTTCTCCTGCTGAGACATCTTTTGTTAGTGGTTATGATACACCTTGGGTGCCTGTTCTGGACGGAGCCTGTAGTTTGGGGAGGGGAGAGCAGAACAGCAGTGGGGACTGAGGGAGACGTGTCCCTTGTTCCCCGCTAGGTTATGGGGGCCTGGGGCTGAGTATTGAAGGCCCTAGCAAGGTGGACATCAACTGTGAGGACATGGAGGACGGCACATGCAAAGTTACCTACTGCCCCACGGAACCCGGCACCTACATCATCAACATCAAGTTTGCCGACAAGCACGTGCCTGGTAAGGCGCTGGGCTGCTGCTGGGACAGGCCAGGAGGCCAGCGATGAGTGATGTGAGATGCCCTGAGACGCCCGACCCTCCCTTTCTCCCCTATAGGAAGCCCCTTCACAGTGAAGGTTACTGGCGAAGGCCGCATGAAGGAAAGCATCACCCGGCGCAGGCAGGCGCCGTCCATTGCGACCATCGGCAGCACCTGTGACCTCAACCTCAAGATCCCAGGTGGGAGGCAGAGGGAGCCGGGGCGGGGCGATGGGGAAGGCCCAGGGCCTGCCCTCTCGGTCTCTGTCCTGCTGGCTCGTTTCTCACCTCCCTCCCCACCTTGGGCTCCACGCGTCCCACAGGGAACTGGTTCCAGATGGTGTCGGCCCAGGAGCGCCTGACGCGCACCTTCACGCGCAGCAGCCACACGTACACCCGCACAGAGCGCACGGAGATCAGCAAGACTCGGGGTGGGGAGACCAAGCGCGAGGTGCGGGTGGAGGAGTCCACCCAGGTTGGCGGAGACCCCTTCCCCGCCACCGTCTTCGGGGACTTCCTGGGCCGGGAACGCCTGGGCTCTTTTGGCAGCATCACCCGGCAGCAGGAGGGTGAGTGGGGCGGGGCTGGGGTCTCCGTCCCTCGGGACAAGAGGGGGAGGCCGTTGGTCTGAGTGGAGGAGGGGGTTTTACTGAGGGAGGGAGGGAGGGAAGGGCCAGGAGCAGCCCCCGTGTCGCCCTGACACTCCCCACCTGCTGCAGGTGAGGCCAGCTCTCAGGACATGACCGCACAGGTGACCAGCCCGTCAGGCAAGACGGAAGCCGCAGAGATCGTGGAGGGGGAGGACAGCGCGTACAGTGTGCGCTTTGTGCCCCAGGAGATGGGGCCCCACACGGTCACTGTCAAGTACCGCGGCCAGCACGTGCCAGGCAGCCCCTTTCAGTTCACCGTGGGGCCACTGGGTGAAGGCGGTGCCCACAAGGTGCGAGCTGGAGGCACAGGGCTGGAGCGAGGGGTGGCCGGCGTGCCAGGTAAGGGGCAGGGGGCCAGGACGGGGGGCGGGGGCAGGGCAGCCACCAGGGTGGACGATGGTGCCGAGGAGCTGCCCCTGTCCCGTTTCCATCTCCAGCCGAGTTCAGCATCTGGACCCGAGAAGCGGGTGCCGGGGGCCTCTCTATTGCCGTGGAGGGTCCCAGCAAGGCGGAGATTGCATTTGAGGACCGCAAAGATGGCTCCTGTGGGGTCTCCTATGTTGTCCAGGAACCAGGTGGGTGTCCACCACGGGGCTGGGCCTGCCTGACCTTCCACACTGGGTTTCTGCTCGCCCAGGCAGGAGATGGGGCTACTGAACCAACTCTTCACCTGGGCTGCCACTCTTTTTCCGCCCTGTCTCCCTCCACCCCACACTCCTGGGAATGCACGTCTGTCTCCAGAGCTGAGCCCCGACCCAGGAGCTTGTTCTGGGATGAGGCCAGGGTGGAGGGGGTTCCACCCTGCTGTCCCCAGTCCTGGGGCCTGTGCTGATTGGCCTTCCCTCCCCAGGTGACTATGAGGTCTCCATCAAGTTCAACGATGAGCACATCCCAGACAGCCCTTTTGTGGTACCCGTGGCCTCCCTCTCAGACGACGCTCGCCGTCTCACTGTCACTAGCCTCCAGGTGTGTGCCTGGGGGTGCGGCCCCTCTGCCACCCTGAGAGATGGGCAGAAGTAGAGGATGGCAGGCCCATGTGGCCAGGGACTTAGTGGTGACCTTGGAAGGTCCAGACAGATGTCCTCTCTCTCCCAGTGTCTGTACAGCAGGGGGCTCCATTCCCCCTTTTAGCTGCCCCTCAGGAGCCCTTGTGCCTCTCCTCCCCCGTCCCCTACCCCTACGCTAGAACTGGGCTCTGTGCCCCAATCTTCACCTCCCCTGGGAGCCTCCCCATCGGCCCACCTCCCCCATCGAGTGCCCCCAGGGCAGTCTAGGCCACACCCCTCCTTCCTCATCCCAGCTACTGAGTGTTTGCAGTCCACACACAGCACCGTCCTAGCACTGGCTTCTCTGCTGACAGGCCCGCTTTATGGTTTCTGGGTCTTACCTCCTCAACCAGGACAGGGTACATCGTGTGTCGTCCCCACCATGCCCAGCCACAGCCAGGTGGCCCCACCTCATAGCAGGTGGATACCAAGGCCACAGACCCAGCCTCCACCTCCCATCACAGCCCTGTTCAGAGCCTCCCTGAGCTGGGCTGGGCGTGCAGTGAGATCAGTGCCGGGCTGCAGAGACGAGCCCTCCAGACCCTCCCGGGAGTCTGAGCCCCCTCTGTGGCCTCTGCAGGAGACGGGGCTCAAGGTGAACCAGCCAGCGTCCTTTGCGGTGCAGCTGAACGGTGCACGGGGCGTGATTGATGCTAGGGTGCACACGCCCTCGGGTGCGGTGGAGGAGTGCTACGTCTCCGAGCTGGACAGTGGTGAGCTGGCCCTGTCCCTGCCAGGCTAGGACCTTCTGGGAAGGGGAGGGAAGGACAAAGGCTCACCCACCAACGTCTGACCCACAGACAAGCACACCATCCGTTTCATCCCCCATGAGAATGGCGTCCACTCCATCGACGTCAAGTTCAACGGTGCCCACATCCCTGGCAGTCCCTTCAAGATCCGAGTTGGGGAGCAGAGCCAGGCTGGGGACCCAGGCTTGGTTTCAGCCTATGGTCCTGGGCTCGAGGGAGGCACTACAGGTGAGTGCCTGGGGCTGGGGAGGACGGGTGGACACTGGTCTGCCCCAGAGGCGGGGCAGCGCTGATGAGCCCGAGTCCCGGCACAGACCTGCTCCGGGGAGCCTGGGCCCATCCCAGTTCTGGGCCCCAAGCCATTCCTGTCTACACCCTTGCTACCTCTGGTCCCCAGGAGTGTCATCGGAGTTCATTGTCAACACCTTGAATGCGGGCTCGGGGGCCTTGTCTGTCACCATCGACGGCCCCTCCAAGGTGCAGCTGGACTGTCGGGAATGTCCTGAGGGCCACGTGGTCACTTACACTCCCATGGCCCCTGGCAACTACCTCATTGCCATCAAGTATGGTGGCCCCCAGCACATTGTGGGCAGCCCCTTCAAGGCCAAAGTCACAGGTGAGTGTCCTGGGTGGGGGAAGGTCCCTCCAGCTCATTCCATACTGGCTGGCTCCAGTAGCCATTCACATCCGGGTCATAGGCCCCAAACACCGGGGTCAGGTTACCAGGAATAAAGTGGGCCTGGCTTTACACGTCACCCCATCCTCCACGTGGACTCAGGTACATCATTGAAAAAACTCAAATCCTTCCTCTTTGTTGTCCATCACTTGACTAATCTTTCCCCGCGGCGGCTCCCCAAGCTTTCACTTAACTTGCTGCCCTCCTCTTCCCACATTTCTGGCTTCCAAGACGACAGAGCTCAGTAAAGATTCAGCCAGCTTTCCTTTTGGAAGCTGCGTGAAGGATTAGTTGGATACATGTTCCTTTTTAAAGCAGGACGCTACCCTGTGACTTGGGGTCCCAGGCAAAGCCCAGAAGTGTGGGGGGGGAGCCATCGAGGCTCCAGACCTCGAGATAAGCCCGCCCTGGAGCCCTGTTTGGAACGGGCTGCCACTCCTAGCATGCTGCGGCTGAGGAAGGGACCGCGGGGCTGCCGGTGCTGGCACACGGCCTACGCCTGGGGAAGAGCAGGCCTCTGATTAGGCTTGTGGCCACCCCACTCCGCCTCTCAGGTCCCCGGCTGTCTGGAGGCCACAGCCTTCACGAAACATCCACGGTCCTGGTGGAGACTGTGACCAAGTCGTCCTCAAGTCGGGGTTCCAGCTATAGCTCCATCCCCAAGTTCTCCTCAGATGCCAGCAAGGTGGTGACACGGGGCCCTGGGCTGTCCCAGGCCTTTGTGGGCCAGAAGAACTCCTTCACCGTGGACTGCAGCAAAGCAGGCAGGCAGCGGGGGGAAAGGGGGCAGACCCCCAGGGTGGGCAGGTGCGTGGGAACGTGGGCCCAAGGGCCTGGGGTGAGCCTGTCCCTCTCTCTCCAGGCACCAACATGATGATGGTGGGTGTGCACGGGCCCAAGACCCCCTGTGAGGAGGTGTATGTGAAGCACATGGGGAACCGGGTGTACAACGTCACCTACACTGTCAAGGAGAAAGGGGACTACATCCTCATCGTCAAGTGGGGCGACGAAAGTGTCCCTGGAAGCCCCTTCAAAGTCAACGTGCCCTGAATCCCAGAAGTGCCTCCCCCAGCCTCGGCCCCCACCTCCTGGCCAAACACACTCACAGACACACACACACACACACACACAAATAGGCCACACCCAGATGCACGCACGCAGAATCAGACACCACAAACACCTGCCCTGGGGGTGGAAGGAGTGGCACTGCCCCCTCCCTGCCGGGCTCCCAGGTTGGAAGGCCTCGTCCGTCTCAGGGCAGTGTCCCTGCCTCAGATGTGACATGAGGGCGAACTGGAGGTTGGGGGGCCAGGGAAGCCCTGAGTTTTCTGGTGGGGCTGAGGCCAGTGGGGGAGCACATGTCTGGGGGTGTCTGCATGTGTGAGAGAGGTCGCCCTCAAACCGCACCGCCAGCGGGGCCTCCTTACCGCTGAGGACTGCGTCCGGCCCCTCTGGTGGCCACAACCCCAGAGCGTTAAGGACTTGGAAGAGAAAGCACAATCGCAGGAAAAAATGGACCCAGCAGCAGCAGCAGGCTTGGTGCGTGTCCTGGCCCCGGGCAATTGAGATCCCAGCCAGGCTTCCTGGGGGACTGATTTCTCTCTCTTTTTTTTTTTAAGATTGCACAGCTCTGCCCCATGGGGGGCCTTTTTTTACACACTGCGAGGCCCAGCTTTCTGGGGGGCTTTTGCACATGTCATGCGGCTCAGCTGGGAGCCGTTTAGGTGGAAAACAAATAAAGTGCGGCCTGTCGCAGAGACCTGGCTGTTCCTTGTGTGTGTGCTCCCTACGGCTGGCCACCAGGCCCCGGGAGGCAGAGGCTGGCTGCCTCTCCCCTGGAGGACTGAGTCAGGTCAAGGGGGAGGGCCTGGGGCAGACAGCAGCCCCCTCTGGGCCATCTGTTTGTTTGGGAAGGTCTGGAATGTTGACAGAATGCTTGAAAGAAGGGGCTGGTGGGGGCATGCCAGGGATGTGCGCTTGGTCCTCAGATTCCTGGAGAGCTGGTGGGTGGGAGAGGGAGGTGGACACTATGTTCTAGAAGACTGCCCTAGGACCACCAGGAGGCCAGTTTCCACTCAGCCTGATGTCAAGCATGTTCTCAAAATTTTTAGGACCTTAAAACAGCACTGGCTCAAGCAGGAATGCTCCCCACCCAGCAGGCAGGCACAAACCCAGGAACCTTTCACTCCAGCCAGGCCCTGGGTCAAAGCTGGGCCTGCTCCCTCCCCACCTCCAGCCCTGACCTGGCTTAGGGCCTCCCTCCTGAACTGGCTCCTCCACTAGCCTTCCTGGCCCACCAGCCAGCTCCCTCCAACTAGCCCTCCACACTGCAGCCAGAGGGCGGGGTCACATCACAGGGACTATGGACCCCTCTGGTCCAGGGCCCTTCTGTGGCTCCCTTCTCTCCAGGCTAGTCTAAGTGTCCTAACAAGGCCTCCAAGGCCTATAGGTTCAGACATCAGCCTTCCTACCCATTCATTCAAAAAGCCCCCCAGGGGCTTCCCTGGTGGCGCAGTGGTTGAGAATCTGCCTGCTAATGCGGGGTACACGAGTTCGAGCCCTGGTCTGGGAGGATCCCACATGCCGCGGAGCAACTAGGCCCGTGAGCCACAACTACTGAGCCTGCGCGTCTGGAGCCTGTGCTCCGCAACAAGAGAGGCCGTGATAGTGAGAGGCCCGCTTCACCGCGGATGAAGAGTGGCCCCCGCTTGCCACAACTAGAGAAAGCCCTCACACAGAAACGAAGACCCAACACAGCAAAAATAAATAATAAACTCCTACCCCCAACATCTAAAAAAAAAAAGGCCCCCCAGCCCCCAGTCGGGCACTGTGCCCATTCCTCACTGCACCCTCCACCTCTAACCCGCTTCACAACCTCTAACCCTCTCCACAACCTCTAGTTTCCCAGTGTCCGCCCAGGAACACCCTTGCCTCTCCACCCTCCTCATCTTCCTGGCCAACACGAAGCTTTCCCGAACCCCTTCCTGCCCTCCCAGACCTGCCCCCCAGCTCTCATACTGCTCTGGGGCACATCTCTGGCTGCACTTACTACCCTCATCTGTGACCTTGTATCTGAGGGTCGGCCTCCCTCACCAGACTGTGCTCCCTGACCCTGGGAGGTCCGACACAGACAAGTGTGACCAATGAGTAAATGAGCAACTGAGTAGCCAGAGCAGGGCAAAGCAGCATTTCACTCAACTGATCCCCCAACTCTAAACTCATCCCAGGCATTTCGGCACATGGTGGTGGGGAGGCCAAAGAAAACCCAACACACGTGGCCTGGCTCCAAACACCCCCTCCCCCCGCCTCTTCACTCAATAGGCTGTCTGCCTCCTGGCTCCTCTTTAAGTTTCTTCTTTCCTTTCCCCTGCAAGACCCTTCTAGGGCCTCACTTTCTTCTGTAGGTCTACCTCCCTCCCTGTGATATTTGTTACTCTCCCCTCAGTCCCGAGGGAGTTGAGGACAGAAATTGTATTTTATCCATCTTGTGTCCTCAGCCTCTCCATGACCACATTTGACAAATGCTGGTTGAATGAAGGCGTGTGTGATAAACGTGGCACCGTCTCAGCTCCCTACTTTACCTGACAGACCCTTTAAAGGCAGGATCCCTTCTCAAGTACCCAACCATTCGTGGCCGTTAAGGGTCAGCTCTGTGCCAGGCACTGAGCCAGGTGCTTCTACACACACCCTTCCTCACTCTCTGCCTTCCCTCCCACCTCGCCCCCAGATGGGAGCGTCTTCCTGCGGGGTTTGCTGGCCTCCTCAGCTTCAGCTGCCCTCCACCTGTGAGTGGATGTGTTTATGGATATCCAGCTCAGCTGCTCTCCCCCAACTGCAGTATGGCCACAGGTGCTGAGCATTTAGTGCCTCTACCTCACTTAATCCTAACGGCCTATGAGATGGGCATAGTATTATCTGAAGAGATCAAGGTCCTGAGAACTTTGGTGATGAGTCCCACATCATACCTCTAAAGAGCAGGGTCGAGATTCAAACCAGGTATGTCCAAATCCCAGGCCCATCACAGAGATAACCACTAGACCAGACCATCTGGATGTCTCAAGTGCTCTAAACTTGCAAATCACAGGCCAGATGCAGGATGCCTTCTTGTTAAAAGGGTGGAGGAGCGAGCGGACCTCTCTCCTTCGACATGTTCATCTCATACATAGAGTTCACTCTCTGAGGAATGTTACTCCTGTCCACCTAGCTGCACAGGCCAGAAACTTGGAAGTCATCTGGTCTAACTCCCCAAACATAACCAATCCCAAACTCAGTTCTGTCCATTTTTGTCTCTAAATATCTCTTGACGCCACCTGACTCTCACATTCCCCATCCCCACTCCCTGGCTTCTTTCTGGCCACCACCATCTCTTACCACAATGGTTTCTCCACCTTAGTCTTACCTCCACACACAGCACGATCTCGATGCTATCGCTAAAACATAAACCTGGCCGTATCATTCTCTTGCTTAAAATCCTTCAGTGGCTTCAGAACAACTTTGTCCTCAGGATAACTTCCAGATTCTTTATCTTTTCTTAAAGGCACTTATTCTCTCTAGTCCCCGCTAAGTCTTTGCACGTGCTGCTCCTCTTCCTGAGAACACCCTCTCGTCCTCATCTCTAGCCCTTCATCCTGCTGGCGACCTTCTCTGCGCGCCGCCTCTCCCATGGGTTAGTTACACCTGATGTGTGCTTCCACGTACTTCTCACGTTTTAGCAATTGACACAGCGCTTTGTCAACGCTCTACCTCACTAGAGAGTATCATTTACTTGCCCATCCTTTTACTAACTGAATAAATAACACTAGTTGTGTCATAGTTACATACATACACGATACAGACTCGGACCTTACTCTCGAGAACAGGTACCGTCTTTTCTTTGGCGTCTCGGCGCCTAACAGCAGTAGCTTCAACACGTTTGTCGAACTTACCGATCGAACGCGCCTCCGAAAGACGGCTGTGCCGCGCGGACTTCTGGGAACCGTAGCTCCCCGGTTCGGACCTCCCTTTATATGGCGCAGCCGTATTCGGATTCAGGCGCTTTTGCTCTTAATGCGCATGTCCCGGGAGGCGGAGTGGTGGAACTGCGCATGTCTAAAGAGCGGGGGCTGGGGGTGCGGCCGAAAAGGAGGTGCACTGCCGAGGCGGGGCTTTGGTGACACCCGGAGGTTGCGGCTGATCGTTGCCGGACTGTGAGGATGGCGGGGAGGGGGAAGCTGATTGCGGTGATCGGAGACGAGGACACGGTGACTGGCTTCCTGCTGGGCGGCATAGGGGAGCTTAACAAGAACCGCCACCCTAATTTCCTGGTGGTGGAGAAAGATACTACCATCAATGAGATCGAAGACACTTTCCGGTACGGTAGCCCGCGAGGCCTGAACGGGACCTTCAGCTGCCTGGTGGGAGCGCGGGGAGAAGGCGGGGGCGGCCCTGGGCTTCCAGACCTTGGCCGAAGTGTCAGACCCCGTCCTCGAGGGTCGAGGAAGTCGGTCCACCTCCCCTTCCGGAGAGGGGGCCTCCGCGTCCCAAGTTCCCTTTTGGGCCTCGGTGGGACCGGGGCTATGTCGGGTCCACAAACTCCCCCCTGTCACATGACCGTGTGTCAGGAAAGAAGGGGAACAGAGCTCGTGACGGGCGGGCGCCGCCCCTTGGCCCAACCGGGCCCGCCAGAGCTGAGCGTCCGGAGGGTCCAGGCCCGGAGGGGGCTAGTCTCAGCTCCCCTGCAGGGGCTCCCCCATTTCACCCGCAGAGCAGGCTCCGGGCATTGCAAGCACTCGACTCTCTTGCGAGTTGACACCTAAAGGAACCACACACTCAGTGAACACACGGGCAGGGGGCTCGGGCTTTCCTGTATTTTCATCTCCCTCAGAGGCTCACAATCGTCTTGTGAGGTAGGGGTTATTCCCACTTACTGGTGAGATTATTAAGTTCAGAGAGGTTAAGGCACACTCTGTGATTCAGACGAGAGCGAGCAGGGATTTGAGCCCAGTCCCACCCTTTCTGCCTTTCTTAAGCCAGGGCTACACTCTGTGTAGCTCTCCTCAGTTGGCTTCGGAATTTCCCGTTGTCCTGAGCACAGCGGACAATATCAGGACTGTCCTACCTTCTGCTGAGACCATGCACTTCAAATCTTCGCTTCCTGTTCTGGGTTAAGAGCAACAGCTTCAAAATGTGGGTGCAGGCATGTCCCTTAATCCAGGAGGTGTCCTGGTGACTAGAGTTGAGGGTGCCAGCCCCCTATTCTTTCCCACACCCCTTCTCTAGGGCCCCTGTGCCAAGTCCCAGGAACAAACCACTCTCGCTTGTTTCCCCCTCAACAGCCCAGCCCTGAGCTACTGGCTGAGACTGGTTCCTGCTGCCTGGGGTGTGATAGGCCCTGACCCGGGAGGCTGATCTCTGCCGCTCTCTAAGCAGTCTGGTAAAGTGACCCAAGTTTTCATGAGAGAAGGACAAATTTTACTTCAAGAATTTTCCAACTTTCTAACCAAAAGGGATCTCAGAAATCATCAAGTCTAACCTGCCCTAGTGTCTGGCACAGAGTAAGCTGCTCAGTTTTTAACGAGTAAATAAATTAATGAATGGGTGGTTGATCACAAGAAAGTAAGAGCCCAGTGTCGGGTTCTCTCTGTGTGATTCCTTCGTTACCAATTTTCCTCTTCCTGTGTTGTGTTCTTGGCTCAGGCCAAACTTCCCCTCTGACCCACCCCCTGCCCTCATCAGCATAGACCTTGAGTAGTCTGTACAGCGCCCCCTCAACCTTAAAAAATTTAATGTTTTCTTTTGAAAGGTTAATGTGTTCATGTGGTTTACAAATTAATATTTAAAAGGTACATGCATTGAGAAGTCACACTCCCACCCCGACCTCTTCTACTTCATTACCTCCTTCCTCCACCCTGTAACCACTTAGTTTTTTCCTTATCTTTCTTTTTCTTTATGCAGATACAAAGGGACAAATGTATATATTCTTATCCTCTCCCTTTTTTACCCGAAGACAGTGTAAGGAATACACCAGCATGTACCCTCATCTTCATTAGCAGTTCAGTTGGGAGCCTTCCAGGCAGGGGAGGTAGAAGCCATGGCCCTTAGCTTTGGACTGAAATTGATTCTAAATAGAATGAAGAGAGTTTAGTGTAGCATCCTTGTCCATTGCACTCTCTGGATCGAGCTCGTTCCCCTCTGCAGCCCAGCCCACCAACTCAGAGTGGGCTGCCTTGGACTCCCTTCTCATCTCTCCCTACAGGCAGTTTCTAAGCCGGGACGACATCGGCATCATCCTCATCAACCAGTACATCGCAGAGATGGTGCGGCACGCGCTCGATGCCCACCAGCGCTCCATTCCGGCCGTGCTGGAGATCCCATCCAAGGAGCACCCCTATGATGCTGCCAAGGACTCCATCCTGCGCAGGGCCAGGGGCATGTTCACGGCCGAAGACCTGCGCTAGGGGACTCCCCTCAGCCATGTGGCCTCTCCCCAGGCTTGCCATCAGCCCTCCTCTAAGATTCGAGCCTCTGAGTTCCAATTCCCTGCCCCTTCCCACTCCACTGAGAGGCTAGGTGAGGTGCTTCCAGTTTGCTGGGGCTCTGCCATTCAAATCAAGGCTGGTTAGGGTATAGGAAGCCTGAGTGTCTTCTCTCCATTTACCTCTTCCCTGTGCTGTTACAGTGTCCTTGTTGATGTTAAATTAAAGTACTTCTTGCTTCTCTCTGATCTGAGGCTGGGTGCTAGAAAGGACACGTGTGGGATGAGGCTGTTGTGGGGAGGCGGTGGGGGAGTGGATTCGACTGGCAGGGCTGGAAAAGGTTTTGCCAAAGATCCAGGCATAGAGGAGTTGGACCAGGAAGATTGTGCCAGATTGGTCCTCTGAATTAAAGGTAGCCAGCTCTGGCAGGGAGGAAGGGAAGGAGGCTTGCGTCCAGTCCCCTGGCACCCCAGCTTGAGTCTGTATTGGCTGGGAGGGGACCGGACCTCAAGGGAAGGAAGCAGAAATCACAGGAAACCTGGAAGCCTGTGATACTAGCCTAGGTCAAGCAAGAGGTTTGGGGATCAAGGTTCTTAGCCAGTGGGCCCCGGCCTGAGGCTGCCTCAGCAAGCAAGGCTTGTGAGGTGTGCTGAGGGCATGGCCCTCTGTGAGGTGAGGCTCAGTTGCCAAGCGACCACTGGCTGCTGGGCAGCCACCTGCTGTCAGAAGGGCTCTGCTTGCTGCGTTCACCCCTCAGCTGCAGTCACCCTGGTCCACCATGTCTCGGCAACTTAACATGGACACAGTGCAGCAGAACTTCTGGAAGGAGGAGTATCTGAGGGAGAAGATATTGCGCTGTGAATGGCACCACAAGTATGGGTCGATGGTGAAGGCCAAGCAGAAGGCTAAGAAGACTGCAGCCCACGTACCCCTCAAGCTGCCCACCCTGCCCCCCAAAGCCCCACTCTCACCCCCGCCCGCCCCCAAAGCAGTTCCTTCCAAGGCCCCCAGCCCTGCCCTGGAGGCTCCTATTCAGTCAGAAATGTACCCAGTCCTGCCTGCCACCCGGGCCCTGCTGTATGAAGGCATCTCCCACGACTTGCAGGGCCGCTACCGCTACCTCAACACCCGAAAACTGGACATGCCAGAGAGGCGCTACCTCTTCCCCATCACCACCAACTTCACGTATGGCTGGCAGCTGGGTGAGCCCTAACCTTCCGGAAATTATTCACCTCACAGAGCACCTGCCACGAGCCAGGCAGCGCTCTCGGCGCTAGACACACAAGGCACGTGGACACTCCTTCTGGGGACGTCCATTCTAGTGGAGGGTCCAGGCCATAAGAGCAAGAGAGGGCCAGGTTCCATGATGAAACTAGGCCTGGTGGGGGAGGGGGACAGGGGGCGTGCGCGGCTTTAGACTGGACTGTCAGGAAAGGCCTCTCTGGGGACCTAAAGGCTGAGTGAGCTAAATGACAAGGAGGAGGAGTTTGGGTTTTACTCTAGATTTGAGGGGAAGCCATGGAGAGTTTTAAGCAGGTAAATGATACTGATACACTTTTTTTAAAAAAATCACCCTGAATATTCTGTAGGTAATGGCCTTTTTAGGGACAAGAGTAGGCTCCGGCAGATGGCTGAGCTATCCTGGCAAGAGATGATGATGGCTTGGGCTAGGGTGATTAGCGGTAGAGCTGAAATAGATTCCAGAGATGTTTTGGAGGAAGAATCAAGAGAACTTACTGAATGGTTTGAAAAAGACAGGGAAGGAGAATGCAATGGCCATGCCCAGGTGTTTGGCTGAAGCAGCTACAGCAGGGGAGACTGGGGCGGGGGCAGGGCTGGGGGTGTGTGAAGACAGGTCAGTGTTGGGTGTTCTGCGCTGGAGGTGTCGGCGAGTCGGCTGTGTATGGGAGTCGCCCTATGGAGGGAGGTCAGAGCTGAAGATGCAGTTTTGGGGGTCATCAGAATATAGGTACTCTTTAAAGCCCCGAGACTGGGTGGGCTTACCCAGGGAGCTCCAGAGGCTGGATCAAACTGGAGAAGGCAGAGGACGCAGCGAGCGGTAGGGAGATGGTATTGGCCAGAAGGCTGTCCATCTGGATTGAGTCATGGTCACCAGCTGGGCAGGAGAGGAGCGAAGGCAATGGTGCAGTTGGAGATGAAGAGTCAAGGTGTGGGGAAAAGAATATGCCAGGGGGTGTTGTGGGTTTGCTGGGTGATGAGACATGTCCCTTTGTTGTCTGTGGTCATGAATTTCAAGTGAGACTACTCAGTCACATGTTTTCTCCAGCTCCTGCACAGAAAAGGTGGATGGTTGGTGACAAACACAGCTGAAATTTTGCCTAAAAAAAATCCCCCTACTTTCCCCAGGGCCCTAAATGGGGAGGAAAGGGAGCAATTTCCAAATGAGAGCAGGAGGTAGAAAGAAGCCTTGTCTGCCCCGGAGAAGTCTAGCTCTGTCTGTAACAAGCACGGCTGGGAGTCCCACCACCCGCCTCCATGGAGGATTCTGAGGCTGGGGGAAATGCTGGCACACAGCTGACTGGCATTTGGCCATCACTGCTGATCCGGGCAGCCAGCCAGCTCCCTGTTTCCCCATAGCCCCCACTCCTCAGAAGCACTTCTTTTTATTTTTTCACACTTACAAAGTGGATACAACACAGGCAGATTCCTAGGGTTATGCAGGCAGGGCTCCCGGGCTCTGCGAGTTCCTTTCCCAGGAATCCATTCTTGGCCTCTGACATCTTTTCCCAGGCCCCCCAGTGAAGCAAGAACTGGTCTCCTGCAAGATGTGCCGCATTGAATCTTTCTTCCGCAAGAATGGGGCCTTCGCACTGCTTGACCCCCAGGACCTGGCCCTCTGACCTTGGGCCAGGCAGTGGGCTTAGGGGAGGGAAGAAGAAATAACACACCTGGTGGGCCGAAAGTGCCATGTGTGTCTGTGTCTGGCTCTCCCAGGCCCTGAGGCTGCGTTCTGGGCCTTTCTGAAACTACCTCTGACCTACAGGTTGCCCTCTTGCTTTTTCCTTAAATCCCCGTCTCTTTAGTCGTCCCTTTGAGGATTCAGCAGTGACCAGAGGGGGCTAGGAAGAGTGAGCGATGCTCTCCAGGCGCAGGCTCCTCAGAGCCAGGGGGCCACAGTAGCTGCTGGAAGTTCTGGGTGTTCCTGTGGGAAGAGTGGCCTTTCATCCCAGATGCCAGGGAAAAGGGACCGCCACCACCCCACAAGCCTCCCCGCCCGCCCCCTCACCTGGCCCCGAGGGCTCGCAGCCGCCCGGTCCTCTCCCGTTGCATCTGCTTCAGCTGCTCCCGCAATGCGCGCCGCTGCCCGGCTGCGTCCTCCTGGGGCGGGGCCGAGAGCTGAGCGCCCGCGCCTCCCAGCCCCGGGGCTCGACGCGGCCAGCAGAGGGCAGCACCCGGGCAGGCCGGCCCTTCCCGCTCCGCAGGTGTCATCACAAGTGCGCGGTGCGAGCAAGTCAAAGGGACCCAGGTCGCGCCCCGCCCCCCCAGGCAGGGTTTTGGCGACCCCACCGCCTTCTCCTAGGGGTCTTGCCTGTGGTGGGAGCTGAGCCGGGCTCGGTGGGGATCTCAAGGGGTGCACGCGGCAGTGGCGGTTCCTGGCGATGCGGAGGCGTTCCAAGACCTGGAGGAGGCTTCTGTCAGCAGCCGATCGGCCGCCCCCCGGTGCCCCGCCCTCCCGGCCCGGCCGCGCACCCGGAGCCGCTGCTGCTCGCGGTCCTGTTGCCGCCGACGCCTGGCCTCACTGTGCAGCTTCAGCAGCCGCTGCAGAGCCGTCTCCTGCTGCGCCGCGCTCACGCCCGCCGACCGCCTGTCCCTGCTCGGGGACTCGGGCCACGCGGTCTTCGAGGCTCTGGGGGCCTCGGCACCTCCCCTCCGCCCCCCGAGGGCGCCCGGGAGCCCCATGGAGCCGCCCAGCTCCTGCTCCGCGGGGCCAGGGCTTCCTCCCGGGCCCCGAAGCGAGTGCGGATCGCTCAGCAGGCCCGGGTGCCCTGGGAGAGCTGCGGAGCGCTCCCGCTGCTCGGAACCACCAGTGCGTAGGGCCGCCAGCAACACCGCTCCTGGGCGTGGGAGCGGGGGCCGGGCCGGAGGCCCCGGGGCCGTAAGGGGAGCCGGCGCCCCTTCCCGGGCGGGCCCCTGCTCTCTCACGGCCGCTGCGCTCTCTCCTCTCGGGCCACCGTTCTTAACCTGCCTCAGCTGGGTGGTCCTTCCCCGCGGGTCCGGGCCCTCCCTTCCCCCAGGCTGCAGCATCTGTTCTCCCAGGGGCCTGCAGAAGCCCCCCGGAATTCCCAGGGAGCCGCCTTCCTCCCGGGGCGGTGTAGGTGCCTCTCCCGGAGCCACCTCCTAAGCTTGTGAGATATGGCCTCTGCCCTCGGAAGACTGAAGCGTCTTCACTTCCGGGCCCTGAGGAGAATCCTCATTCTGCTCCGGGAGGGCCTCCTTTCTCCGGCACTTAAGGCGCCTTCCGCTTTGACTTCGAGGAGCCTCTTTGTTCTCACCCTGGGAGGCCTCCCACCTTTGACCTTCGGAGACCTCTTCCCTCAGAGCCTGAGGGGCCTCCCCACTCTGACCCTCGTTTGTCTTCTCTCTCTTACTTGGAGGAACTTCTTTGTCCTCCCCCTGGAAGGCCTTCCCTCTCTGATCCTGAGGGGCCCCTCTCTCTGACTCTGAGGAATCTCAATGCTTAGCAGTTTCTTTAGTTCTGCTCTCTCCTGGCCCAGGCTCCAGCCCAGCCCCTCCAGGGGATCCTGGGGTTCTGGCAGGCTCTGGGAGAGGAGGCCTGAGGGCCCTGCCTCCCTGAGCCAGCTTCTTCTCCTGTAGGCTTCTGGACGGTGGTTGATGGGGCCTCTGGGGCATGGGCTCTGCTAGCTCCCTGTCTTCCCTCTGGGCCAGCTCCTAGGAAGGAAGAGCACCTTTCCCAGGTTTGTGAGGGAATCCTCATGCCAGGGCCACTTCCCCCAGGGGAGCCTGGAGACCCCAGTGGCTACCCCAGTGAGCCTCACTTCCATTAGGGCCCTTGCCTGATTCCTACATTCGTAAAACCCATGTTATGTAGTGTAAAAGGTGCTTCAGTGATGGCCCCTTCTTCCACCTGGCTGTGGGCTTCTCACCCCTGCAGTCTCCTCCCAGGCAGACCCCCCCACCTCTGCTATCCCCAATCTGAGAGGGGTCTTGCCCAGGACGCTTCGACCCTTTCACCTTGAACTCTGAGCTTCCGGGTTCTCCAAAGCTACTGCTGGTGGTGAGGTTCAGCTCTTGTGAGCAACCTGAGGGAGAGAGACAGATGTTGAGAGCCCTCTGCTCATGTCCCAGGCCCTCACACACATCCCACAGAACTGGAACCAAGAAGCCTAGGGAGTCCCCAGCACGTGAGGGGATGTGGTGGTGGGGTACCCTGAGGGCTGGTGTTGGAACTTCAAGGCCGTCGCAGTTCATCATTCCACCTTTATTTACACAGCCTGCTATGTGCCTGCTTCTCAGGCTTGCCTGCCAGCAGCCGACCCCATCTTCCTCATCCTCCCAGCCAAGGACCACCTCCGGGGAACCTGCACACCCTCTTCCTCAAAACCGCCAGGGGAGGCCCAGGAGCAGGAAGGGACTGGTTTCCAGGCTCCTCAGTCCCTCATAAGGACACCCGCCCTCTGTCCTTGTGTGCCTGTCCAGCCCCACAATATGCACCTGACTTTCCTATTATTAGGATAATCCTCTTTAGCTCTTTCTTGGTTTCCGACAGCAAAACCAAATGAAATTCAAGAAGTGGAATTTTAGGCCAGAGGCTAGCCTAAAAACTGCAAGTCTTCATAATTAACGAAAGGAATCTAAAAAAAGAGATGAAATGTTGCTGCTCCTTTGCAGCTGTGGAGGAAGGAGCATCGTTTTGCATCCATAAAACTACTTAGGAGAACCTGATCTCGTAAGGTCTTAAATTGAGAACTCTCGCAAGAAATACCATCTTTATGCAATATGGACATGTGAATATTCATAACAGTAACCAAATGGGAATGTTCTCTGTGAAAACAAATCTGTCTTTTGAAGAGTTCTGAACAAAGAGGTCTGATAAGACTCCCAAGCCCTCAGAAATTATTGCCATGAACTGTGAAAATAACCTCCAACCCTGTCCCTCTGTAATTCTGATCTGTTGTCTTACTAGATCATTTATTTCACTGGTTATAATGTTGTAATAGATGTCTCCCATCAATGTATTTCAAGAGATAATATACTTGTAAAAATTTTTCTGTCAATCAGAAAATAATCATCGGCACTTTCCTCCTCTCTCCCATGCATGATGTCACAATTAAAAGCTTATGACGGGCTTCCCTGGTGGCGCAGTGGTTGGGAGTCTGCCTGCTAGTGCAGGGGACACGGGTTCGAGCCCTGGTCCGGGAATATCCCACATGCCGCGGAGCGGCTGGGCCCGTGCACCACAACTACTGGGCCTGCACTCTAGAGCCCGCGAGCCACAACTGCTGAGGCCTGTGCGCCTAGAGCCCGTGCCCTGAAACGGGAGAGGCCGCTGCGGTGAGAGGCCCGCGCACTGCAACGAAGAGCGGCCCCCGCTCATCCGTCTCAACTAGAGAGAGCCCGCGTGCAGTGACGAAGACCCAACGCAGCCCAAAATAAATAAATTAATTAAAAAAAAAAAAGCTTATGACTTTGCTAGGCTTATTATTTAACAAATCATTTGACAGCCTGTTTCATTTAAATTAAATTAACAGGCCCAGGGCTCACAGCATCCAACCCACTGAATTCTAATTGCCTGTTTATTGTCACACCCTCTCACTAGGCTGTGATCTCCTCAGGGATGAGGACAACTGACTGGCCAAGTCTCTTTTGTGCCCTGTATCTCCCCAGTGCCTGGCATGAGGGTGGCAGCTAGGCAGCTTGGAGCTGCCATTCCATTCCCTCCTCGCTGGAGGACAGGGAGGACAGACAGTCATTCCCAGCACTTTCTCCTCTGAGCCCCAGCTTAGCTTCAGAATCCTCCTGGACACAGTGCCTGAGACAGCTGGCACCAATCAGGTGGAATTGGCATATAAAAGAAAACCTACTTGCCGTCCCTGGGTGCCCCTGGCAGCCCACAAAAAGGTATGAGGCAAAGAATAGGTGAGGATGGACTGGAATCCTGGGACTTGGGGTGAGGGCTTCCCCGCTCCTCCCAACCTAGGCTGGCCACTCCAGCCCAGCGGCTCCTGTTCTCCTGCTGCAAACCCCTGCTGTCAATGTACCAGATGTGGGCCCTTCTGCAGGCATGCCAGGGCTCTCCCACCTTGGGTCTGCATCAAACCTGGCTTCACTCAGATCCAGGGCTGACGATGGGTCTTTTGCCAGCCCCCTGCAGGAATGCAAAGGCTGCCTCAGGTGCACCTCTTGCATCTGGGCTCCGATCGGCTGGGGGCAGCCTGTTTGCCAGACTCCGCACCCACAGCAGGCTGCGGAGCCTTCCCACCCCAAGACCGAAACTCAGTCCACGGAGGCCTTCCCCACACCTGCACCCACCACTGGATTCCAGGGGCTGGAACTCAGGGTTACCTTGTCCAGAGGCTGTGGGGCAACCATATGGGTACAACTGAGTGAGAACCCCAGGAGGATCTGGGGGCACAAGGAGGGGTCGCTGGGCAGGGCTGTGGAGGGAGACGGGGCAAAGGGTTCAGTGTTTGGTCACTTTGTGTGGCAACACGGAGTGGATGGAATTCCCTGGGAGACTCACCCCTCCAGAAGCTGACAGTCCTGGCTCAGGGAGTCCTCAGCCTGGGGCGATGGGCACAGCCTGGAATTCTGGAAGGATTGGGGGGGCACCCTAGTCTACAGGGCATCATCCCCCAATGTGGCAGGCAGCCTCTAAAACAGCCCCCAGTGATCGCTCCTCCTGGCATCTGTGCCTTTGTGTGACCAACCCCCCTTCCCCTCCAAGTGAAGGAGCTTGGAAATGGATCCCTCCTGCCCAGTGAAGCCTTCAGATGAGGCTGCAGTCTTGGCTAAAAGTGATGGCTGGACACTTCCTTAGTGGTCATGACTAACACCCCCTCCTGCTACAAGCTACTAACCTGCCCAAAGGGCCTCAGGCAGTTGGTGGCTGAGCCGGGACTCGAGGCACATCCTCATTCCCAGTCACCACAGCACCCTCCTTCCTAGAAGGGTGGGACCAGCCACCAGCCCCGGAAGGAGGGGCCTGGGGCTGGGGCTGCTCAGGGTCTCATCTCTGGGGCACCCTGGGCATCAGTGCCTCTGCCCTCTGGGCCCCGCCAGGCCTGCTTTCCTCCCTTGCTGCAGCCATGTCTAAAGGCTTCTAGGTGTCACCACGCTGTTGATTTGACCAAGATAGTTCACTGTGGAATGGTAGCAAGCCAGAATGGTCCTGTGTGCCAGGCACGGTGCTAAATCCTTTACACAGATGAGTTCACAATCCTCCCAGCAGCGCTCTGAAAAAGTGCTATTATCGTCCCCATTTTGTAGCTGAGGAAACAGGCTTACGGTCCACAGGGAGCGTCAGAGCAGAGATTTGAACCCAGATCCATCTGTCTCCAGAGCCCACATTCCTTCTACTTCTCAACCACTACAAGTGCCCCAGTGTTTCACTGACGCCCCCGCCCTCAGCCACACCCCAGCTCACCCCACTCGTCCGCCGCTCCGAGCCCCCATCCGTCCTACCATGGGGCTTGCTGCACTGGCTCCACGCACACTGGGCCTGGTCCCTCAGACCGCAGAACTAGGCCCAGGAAGGCCAGGAGAGGCCCAGCCCCGCCCCGGTCAGCAGCTCCAAATCCCACAGGAGCTGCAGGAAGGTGGGGTGCCAGGACGTGAGCGGGCACGCGCCCTGCCCTCTGCCACCCTCCCTGGCCGACGGCCGCCTACCTGCTCCTGGGCCCGCTGGCTCCACTCCATCTGCGGCAGCACGGTGGGCAGTTCGAGGCCTGAGGGACAGGTCCGGCCGTCTCCCACCTGGGGAGGCAAGGTAGAGTCAGACCCCACGGAGAGCCTGCCCCCTCGTAGACGGTGCCCTGCCACCCTCACCTGCTGCAGGGCAGCCCAGAGCTGGCCCAGGCCTGCAGGGCACCGGAAGAGGTGCTGGTACAGGGCCAAGGCCTGCTTGGGGCTGCAGGGGAGCCCTAGGCCCCCAGGTGTGGCTGCCTGCTCCATGGCGCAGGGGGCCAGGGAGGACGTCCACCCCCTCCCCTCCCCCAGCTGCTCCTGGAGAGAGGAGGAGGATGAGGAGCTGGGGACAGACTGCAAGGAGGAGACAAAGGCTCCTGAGCTCAGTAACGCGGGGGCCCTGACATCTGAGCCGGGGCCTGGGCCTCAGCCAAGTCTCATAGAAACCCGACTCTGATGCAGGGTTCTCGGCCACGTGGGTGGCAGTGTAGGGTGAGGACTGTGGCCCTGATAGAGAACGACGTGTGTGCGTGTGTTTGCAGTCCCAAATGAGCAACTATTTTATACATACGGTTAGCCCTTAAGCAACACGGGGGTTAGGGGCCCAACCCTCCTTGCAGTCAAAAATCCACATATAACTTATAGTCTGCCCTCCATATCCGAGGATTCAACCTACCTAGGGTGGTGTAGTGCTGTAGTATTTACCATTGAAAAACATCTGAGTATAAGTGGGCCCGTGCAGTTCAAACCCGTGTTGTTCAAATGTCAACTGTATATATGAAGCTTGCAACTGCATTATATGGTATGTGATATATGCCCAATACAGGCAGCAGCTTCCAACAACTAACTGTATGCCCGGACACAAAATGCTACGTACATGTAATCCTTCCTTGAAGCAACTCTATGAAGTAGGTGGTATCGTTTTCAGCCCCATTTCACAGAAAAGAAAACCGGGCCCCAGAGAGTAAGTTGTCCTACCTAACACATGGCACTGTCTCCCTCATCTGGGGACAGACAACACGAGAAACAGGCTCTGGGAAAATGTGGTCCCGAGCGTGAGTAGTAATGCGCTTCCTTAGTGCTTGCTCCAGGCTGTCCATGGGTCACTCTGTTTACTCTCCGCAACACACGAGATACAGCAGATGAGGACACAGTTTGTAGACGTAATGACAAGGGGAGGGAACAGGCATATGTGATGGTCTGTAATCTTCGCATCCCCTGCCGTCATGAGCAGCCTGGCCTGCCTGCCGCTTTGTAACCGCTCCATGAAAGGGGCCCCAGCAGAAGCAGGCTGAGCAAGCAGGCGGGGGAGGGGTTGGTTCAGCCCAACACCCTCCCTTCACTCCCTGTTGGAATACTAGGGTCCCCCCAACCCCAATCTTTAGCTAAGGTCCCTAAAAAAACCAAGGTCACATAGCTGATAGGTGGTAGAGAGAACTCAAAATACAGTTCTCTTTGAAAAGAGACTTTTCTTGTCAAAGAAAGAGATTTTTTTTTTCCTCTTTCAAAACCCATGTTCTTTCCCCTATAAGGATGTCTTCGAAAGTCACATGTGTGTCCCCTGCCCACGTCCGTCAGGGGTGGGTGTAGCTGTGAACACACGCGGGATACATGCATGTGTTTATCTGGGTTTTTGAGGGGTGTGTGTGTGTGTGTGTGTGTATTTCATCACGTGTCTGTATGTCATCACAGACACATTGTCTCTCCTGTTCCCCACCCAGGCGTGGGGTCCCTGTGTCACCAGCTCTTAGGGTGGCCCAGGAGGTGCCTGAGCACTCAATATCCCCAAGGAAAGGGGGATGCCATGTGGGCACTGAGCCCCTTCCCAGTGCTCCTCAGTCCCTGCAGGATTCCACATGGATCCACAGAGGGCCCCATAGAGGGCTGCACACGGGGGCCACAGGCCGTGCCTGCTACATGTAAACACAGGGCTGGGACCAGGACACCTGGGTCCTCCTTCTGCCCATCGCAGGGTTTCCCAGGCAGCACCAGGGTGTGGCAGGTAGGGGCAGCCCAGAGATGCAGGCGCAGAGAGTGGGCAAGGTCCACCCCACAGCTGCTACCACCCTGACTCTGGGGACACTGACCTCTGGACCCCATGTTCCAAAGAGCCCACACCACCAGCGCAGCACCCAGAGGCAGCACACATACACACAGAGAAACCTTAGGGCAGTCCCCGAGTTTACTGCTTCTGACTCCACACGGCTGGGGTCTTTGCGGGGCCCAGACCCAGGCTCCCGATGCCTGGGCAGTGTGGGAGCTTCTCTCCGAGGGGAGACTTCTAGCCTGATGAATCCTGGTCGGTGTCATCCTGGCTCAGGGTGGCCCCTGGGGCTTCCGGCTGGGGTTGGGCAGAGTGCTGGGTGGCTGGTCCCCAGTGAGTAGGACTGGGGGGCAGGCCTCGGGTGAGATACAGTGAGCCTCGTGCTCCACCAGGCCTGCGGGGCACCGGCAGGCGGGAACACAGGGCCTTACGCAGTGGGCCGCCAGCTCCCCCAGGGGGACATGCTGGTTGAAGCAGGTGCGGGGACAGGGTGGGCCACACTCATCAAACACGAAGCCATGGTCCAGGAGGCAGCCCACCACTGCAGGTGGAGTGGAAAGCAGAGTCACTGTCCAGTCACCAGGTCCACCCGCTGTGACCCTCCCTGTACCTATGCTGTCCAGACCTGAGCCCTCCGTGTCACCCCTTCCCCAACTCGCACTGGGCATTGCCCCCTCACCGCAGAGCGTGGGGCCCCGCCAGGCAGGAGTCACCCCTGCTTGGCGACAGTGGCTGGCATAGGCTTCCAGGGCGTCACAGAGGCAGGTGTCAGCCAAGGAGCCAGGACCACAAGCACAGAGGTCATACACGCAGGCGGCAAAGAAGGGCTCTGGTGGCACCACAGCATGGCAGCGACTGAACGGGGAGGACTTCAGCACCCCGCACCGGGCGTTGGCCTCACGCCTGGCACGGTACCCTGCTGCCCGGCATGGATCCACCTCACGGCCCTTGGAACAGGGCCTACCAGGTCCTGGCCCCTCTGGGACCTAGGTGGGGAAAGCGGCTCTATGTGGCAGCATCCACTGGCAACCGACCTTTGTGTGCTATGTTCTTCAAAGCACTTTCCACCAAATATTTTGTTTTAGCCTCATAAACCTCCCTATAAGAACAGCAAAGGAAGCATCAGCTACTTTTCCTTTGTTCCCATTTTACAGATGGACAAACCAAGGCCCAGAGCAGGTAAGTTACTTGTCCAAGGTCACACAGTCCGTGAGCGGCAAAGCAGGGCTTGGGGATTCAGATGATGAGACCGCTTTCAACAGGCCATCCTGCCTCCCGCAGCACCATAGCAGGCAAGTAGGCCTCAAACCTCCTTGAAAGCCCCAAAGCCCACCTTGTGTGCAAACTTCCCTTTCCATACCAGAGGGCTGCTCTGAGATTCATGCTCAACTGTGCCTCCCCCCTGCCCCCCAGCTCCTGTGCCACTCACCTGCCAGCTATTCCCAAACGCAGCCTCAGTGGACAGGAGCAGCCCCTCAGGGCCCCGCAGATCATCCTGGGCAAAGCCATTGAAGTTGCCACAGAGCCCACAGATCTGGCCCCGGTAGGAGCCAGGCACTCTCACCTCCACCTGGGACTGCCCATCCCACAGCACCTGTGCAGAGAGGCTGGGACTGGAGAGTGGGGAAAGGCAGGGGCCCCAGGAAGCCCAGTGCCCATCCTGGCGGCGTCAGCATGCCCCCTGCTGTAGGGGAGGAGAATGGACGGGTGGAGGTGTCTCCTGGGAGGGAGGATACAAGTAGGCACCTGCCCTGTCAGCCCGGGGCAAACACAGAAGACATGAAGAGCCACCCACAGCTCCCTCAAAAGGGCACCTTCTCCCCTCAACCTTCATGAACTCGGCGCCCCCATGAAATGCAACCCACTTCCAGAGAGTCACTCTCCCATGGGCATTCAGGCCTTACCGAGGACAAAGCATAATTAGAGTCTGTATCATAAGAGTAGACAAGCCTTATTTTATGAATTTACAAATGTGCTTGTTGCTGGAAGCCAGGGAGTGAACTACTCTTTGACACGGGAATTGGAAGAAATCTCTGAAACCACCCAGGAGACGGCAGTTGACATTGCCCACCCTCCCAACCCTTCCCCCATTTGACTGATGGGAAAGCTGAGGCCCAGAGAGGATCGGCTTAAGGTAATGGCCTAAGAGCCCCAGTGTGTGGGTGGCTGAGCCGAGATCGCAAACCAGGCTCAGAACTCCTTTCATCACACGTGGAGGTTCTAACCCTGATTCCTCTTCTCCCTTCAGAATCCAGCAGAACTCTCTCACCTCTGTGGCCTCATTTGGCCTGGGAAGTAGCTGGTATCCCCACTCCCTCTACAGATACAGACACCTGAACAGGCCCGAGGCTCCCCTGCACCCCACTCGCCCCGGCCGCACCTGGAGCCCCGGCTGGGCGTGTAGTATCACCGTGCGTCCCCGCAGCTCCACATACAGCAGAGGCTCCTGCAAGAAGGGCAAGGCGACGGGGCGCCCGTCCACCTGGAGGAGAAGGGAGGCGGGAGGAGGAGCGACGTCGGGACAGCGGAGAGGAAGTCGCGGGACCGACCTTCCCCGGGTCCTTGGCTCTACTCACCGTGACCGCCCCGCCCTGCAGCAGCCGCACGGCCACGTCTCCCAGCAGCACGGCCACCTCGTGGGTCCAGGACACGCCGCTCCGGCCCCGGTCATCGTTGGTCACGTGCACGCTGCGGCGTGGGAGGCCCAGATGCAGTGGTCAGCAGGGACGGGTGTAAGGGGGCAGGGAGAAGGCAGAGGGAGTTGCGCACCTAAAGTCCCCTCCACGGCAGTCCTTGGCCAGCACGTAGCTGCAGCTGCCCTGGAAGTGCAGCAGGCGGCCGTCGAAGGTGCGGTAATGAGGGTCTCCGAAGGCCATGCAGGAAGCGGGCCGGGTCAGGCAGCGGGGGCAGCAGCTGCCGGGACTCAGGGCGGGGGCCTCGTCCTGGCCTCCGCCCCAGACACCGTCAGACACGCTGCGCTCCCTGCCGTGCCCCACGCAGCGCCTCCCGGGGAAAGGAGGATCGCCGGGAGGCTCCAGGGCTCCTGGGCTTACTGCTGGCGGGGTCAGAGCGCCACCTCGTGGCTTCTTCGGGAACTGCACGACCCGGGCAAGCCCAGCCTCTTCCTTCCCCGGGGCACCCAGGGGGGTGGTGCCAAGTGGCCACCCTTCCCACCGCCTCAGACAGCGGCACTCACGGGCCCGCAGGAGAGCGGCGGGCAGCGCTGGCTCTGGCAGCTCACGGCGCCGGCTACGCAGGAGCAGCTGGTGCAGACGTCCACGGCCCAGCGCTCCCCGGAGGCCACCTGCCGGCCCTGGTGCGCGCACGACTGGGCGGGGGCTGAGGGGACAGTAAGGGCGAGGGTCCGCTGCCCATCCCTCACACTGGGTCTCGCTCCCGCCTCCCCCCTCCCCGACCCCCCCCCATCTTCCTGGCCCGCACCTTGGCATCTCTCACAGCACCTGCCAGCCTCCCGCACCTTCGCCCAGCCGTGGGGGCAGGAGAGGGCCTGGCACTCTTCCAGGCGGCACTCCACGCGGCCCCGCTGAGGACAGATGCCATTGCTCTAGGGACTTCCGGCAGGGTCTGGAGTCCCTGGCCTCACACTCTTGGAGACCTTCTGGATCAGGGACTGGGCCGGGAGCCCCCTCTCTCTCTGCCCCGCCCCACAAGAACAGCCACTTCATGTTCAAGTAGGGGATGAAATGCACCTTCAGCTACTTGCCCTCACACAGGGATGCCCAGAGGGGGCGCCTTTTTCTGATTACCTCGAAGACCCCATATTCTCTGGTCCAGTGACCAGAGGCTCCTCCCTTTATCCATCTCTCAGGTCCCCCACCCTCACCCTCCCACCCCCAGCTCACACGGCAGGTGCAAGTGATACAGGCGTCACTGGGGTCCTGCCAGCTCTCTCCATCTACCACTCTCCGGCCCTCAGCTTCCACCACACATTCTGAGGAGGAAGAAATGGGGATGGGAGAGCACTGTCATTCCGCCTGCATGAGCTCACCCTGAAGGCCAGGGCAAGGTGGTGCCCACCCCATCCAATTAGCACCCTGATGGTGTTGATTTCTTCAACCAGCACCATGGGGCCTACTAGATGGCAGACCCGGCACCACTGCTCAGGATGTCCAGAGTGTCCCAGAAGCTGCAAGAGCCAGAAGCTGGAACTTTCCTCTGGGCTGGCTGCCAGCTCAGCAGTGCGATGCCCTGCTAGTGGGCCTCGGGTCCTTGAGCCAAGCCTCAGGCCAGGCCTTGAGAATCCAGGCTTCATCCCCTGCCTCCCTCTACCTCATGGGTCCCTCCTCCACCCCAACGAACAGCCCTCCCTTTCTACAAAAGAACAAAGCCTGCATTCTGAGTGCACACCCCAGGTTGCCCACTTGGCCCATGGACGCCACCCCTCCTGTCTCCCTCCTGGCTCCGGCTCTGAGGATGCAGAACAAAATTGGGCATGAACCCTGGCACACGGGGCAGCAGCTCCCAGGGGGGGTATGGCGCTCCAACAGGGGACAGCTGGGCTCAGGACAGGCCCGGTGAGTGCAGAGCCAAGTCAGGTCCTGTGGAAGGGCACAGGAACACTACAGGTAGAGAACAGCAGGGAGGGGGCAGGGTCTAGGCAGAATGTGACATTCAGGACAAGTGGGCAAATGTCGGGGGTGAGTAGGAAGCCCAGAGCTGCTGCAGGAGAGGAGTCGCAGCCACAGCCCACAGAGGAGGAGGAAGAGGGGGCTTGAGGAGTCCCCAAGGCAGGAGGGCTCACCTGGCACTGGCAGGTGTAGCAGGGGTCCGGTGGGGCCAGCTTAGACCCCCGCAGGTGCTCCGTGCAGGGACTCAGCGGCTCTGTGAAGACAAGAACGCAGTATGGGAGATGCTGCCGGGATGGGGGTGGGGGACAAAGCCTAACTGACCCCTTATCCCCTTACTGCGTGTCCGGGCTTTTTGGGCCCAGGGCATACTTATGGCCCTAACACCTTGATTCCAGGAATGACAGATCCCTTTTCCTTTTGTTCCAGCAAAGAAAAGTTTGGACTTTTGAAAAAGAACTTTGCTAGGCTGCTAGCATGGAGGGCCTGAAAACGGACGAAGTGTGGCTTCCTCAGCCTGAGGTCACAAAGGACCACTGGGCTGCCTGCCCTGCTCGCCCTCCCACTTATCGTCTGAAAGGAAGCACAATAAGCCAGGCACCCCAGGTTCCAATCCTGGCTCCAGCGCTCAGTGCCTGTGCCATTCTGGGCAAATTAATCAACGTCTCTGAACCTCAATTTCTTCATCTGTTAACAAAAGGAGTAATAACACCTCCTCACTGGGTAACTGTGAGAATTAAATGTGATGCTGTTTATTAAAAGCACCAAGTACAGTGCGTGGCATGTAGTAGGTGCTTAGTAAATATTTTCCTCTTTCCCTGCAGCAGCACATCCGAGCAAGTGTTGACAAGAACACCTCTCCCCACCTCTGTAGCTGGGCGACTCACTGACCCTCTGGTCCTAATATCCCTGCCCTCAAGAAGCCAGCAGCCAGCACAGCTGCAGCCCTGCAGCGCCACCTGCTGGACAAGATGCACCAGGCTTCAGAGTCAAGGGGTCCTGCTAGCTTCCCGTTTCCCCTTAGGGTATTACAGGTCTCACCCTCCAGGGTACAGGTTTCCAGAACAATCCACTGGACTCAAGAAAGGGCTGGGGCTGGGACTGTGGAGGAGAGCTGGCTGGCCCTTCCAGTGTCACTCTGGGGGTGGCAGCCCTGCCCTCTTTATCCCCCAGTCCAGGGACTCACGGGCACAGGTGGGGCAGCACTGCTGGGGCCCAGGGGGCAGGAGCTGGCTGGCGGGACAGCCCACCAGGCTGGGACACTGCCACCGGTGACAGCGAAGGCTGGGAGTTCCCTCAGGCTGCAGCTGAACGAGCGAGCAGGGGGTGGGTCCCAGGCCATGGAAGCCGAGAGCCACCCTCTTTTCTCTGGACGCCAGGCTCCTCCATCTGCCTTGGGCAGGTCAGACGACAGTGTGCAGAGAGACTGAGCATCTCCTCACCCCATGCCCCAGTCCCCAGAGAGGACAGTGCCTGCTGCCTGCAGGCACTGGGGCCTGAACCTTCATGTGGCTCTTGACCCTTCTGCACTCCCATGCCATCCCCCTCCCCAATCCCACGCCTAATCTCCTGATCTATGATGTCATTCGACTGCTCAAAACCCTTTCATTGGCTCAACCTTACCTTTCAAACAGAAGTTCCCCAATATGGCCCCCAACCAAGTCCCAGGCATCTCCCCGCAACCTTCTCCCCACACCACCCTACACTCCAGCCAGGAGGGCCTGCCCACTGCCCGCCCCGCCCCAGACTTGCTGGCCCTGCCGGTTCTTCACCCCAAGCCCCTGCCTCACTCCCTGGCCACAGGGACACACTCCTGACTCAGACCCCACAATGCCTGCCCCCGGCAGGGTCCAGGCTGCCCCTCGGTGTTGCGCTCCCCTACCTCACAGGTGCACACTTCACAGGGGTCTGCGCCAGGCTGGAAGCTCTCCCCGGGCTCATACTTCCGACCCTCATGCTCACAGGCTTGGCAGGGGTCGGGTGGGGGGTTAAGAGCAGAACAGAATCAGGGAGCTTTCAGGCTGGCAGCAATGCCAGGCCCCCCAGCCTCAGAGATTGGGGTGTGCATAAGAATGGGGGCCACTTCTGGAACGACGCATCTCTGCCGCCCAGCCCAGGGCAATGGCAGGGAGATGCTGATGGGGCACTGCCTCCCTGCCCACGTCCCCTGACCTCAGGCTCCCAGTACCAGAGCATCGAGGGCAGCAGTCACGGGGCCCCAGGTGAGGCTGGGCACAGGAGGTGACACACTGGATGCGGGCACAGGTGATGACACCCTCATGACACACGCAGGAGGAACAGGGGCTGTCGGGGGGCTCCCAGCTACTGCCTTCAGGGTGTTCCTCCCCATGAACCAGGCAGCCTGTGTTCGAGGTGGGCAGGGATGAGCTCTGAGTCTGGGTTCTGCATGTCTGCCCCTGACCCAGCCCCTCACCCTGGGTGCTCAGTAGGGTATGTGGGTACCAGGAGGGGTTTCTGCAGGGATATGGTGGGAAAGTGGCCTGGGACAGAACTCCTGCCTGTGATGGAGGGGAAAGACACTGGGTCGGGGTCAGAACACCTGGATTCTAATCCCATTCCTTGTCTGCTTGCTTGCTAGACCCAGTGCCAGGCAGCAGGCACTGTCTGTTATAGCCCAGCGCCAGCAACAGTACCTGGCCTGCAGCAAGTGTGTAATAAATGCATGTGGGATGAATGAGAGGCTCCATCAGTAACCATGTGCCCAAGGTAACTCAATCTCTACAAGTCTCAGTCTCCCCATCTGTTAAATGGGGATTTCATCTCAGGGCAAGGAGACGCTGACAGTTCCTATACCATGCTGGGCAGTGTATGGGGCGAAGGCCCACACAGGCTAAAAAAAGGCCCCTACTCTAGAACCAGATGGCCTAGATGCAAATCTTGACTCTGCCATCTACTGGCCAAGTGACCACAGGTAAGTTATGTTACCTCAGTTTTCTCATCTGTAAAATGGGAAAAGTTAATAATACTACCCACTTGATGAGATCGTTGTGTGCATCAAATGAGGTATGTGTAAAGCGCTTAGCACGTGGTATACGCTCAATAAATGTTAATTATCTGGCACATGGTATATGCTCAATAAATGTTAATTATCATTATTATCATTATGAATGGGGCATGGTTAGGAATGGGCAGCTTCTAGGAGATTCTAATAAGCACCTAGAAGGGGAGACGGTCTGGATAGGCCAGGGGCAGGGATAGGTAGGAAGAGCTGAAGGTGAATGTGGTGAGAGCTCAAGGGCTGAGGTGTGGGAGGGACAGACGGGTGGACAGGGAGGTGGGAAGTCTGGAGGAGAGCTGAGGGGAGGGAGGTGGGGCCGATGGAGGGACACAGGACCCAGGGGCGGAAACAAGGCAGCAGCCCCACTGGCCAGGCATACCTCTACAGCGAGGGCAGCAGCTCCCCGGCTTTGTGACCTGGAGTGGGCAGGGCAGAGGTGGGCACTGCAGCCGCTCACAGCTGACCTGGCCAGCCTGCAGGAGATGCACGGTCAGTGACTTGCTCCCCAGGCCAGCTGACCCCGCCCCTGCCCCCTCTGCCACCTCCCTACCACACCTGACAGCGACATCGCTCACAGCTGCCTGTGGGCCCCTCAAACTCCTCCCCGTCCTGGTGCTCCCGGCCCTGAGAGAGGCAGCCTGTGGGTGACATGTGTCCTGGGTGGGGGCTGTGCTACCAGTCCAGCGTCAGGTCTGGCAGAGCGGGAGAGGGAGGCGCGGGGGGTGGCGGGGCATGTGTGCTCACTGTGGCAAACAGGGCAGAAGCAAGGCCCTGGGGAGGGGTGGGGGCACAGAGCTGGAGCACACGGCTTCTTCTGGCAGCGCATGGAGCCTTCCTGGGGGAGAGAGGTCACGCTGCCACTTCCCATGTCATCACACCCTCAAACCAGGCCACACGTGGCCTCATGGGGGTGTGCCCCTACTGACCTGCCAGGCCCAGACCCCCTCCCTCAGCCCAGGAGGCCTGAGCCCAATCCTGTCCTGATGGATGTCACAGGCAGCGTGTACCCTGGGAGGAGGAGACGACCTCTTTCTGGCCAGAGAGGAGGATCAAGGGATGAAGGGCTCCAAGCCCCCAAAGGGCCGCCTCACCTGGCAGGTGCAGATGGAGCAGGTGGGGTCGAGCGGGTCAGGAAGGGTCTCTCCGGGGGCAGCGGTGACCCCATGATAGAGGCATCCTGGCAGAGGGGGGAATACAAGGCAGAGCCGCAGTCAGTGGATCCCTCTGCTGACACACGCACACACACCAACACAGACACACACACAGACACACACACACACAGCCGGGCCTGGGGTCCTCTACCAAAGCTTAGCTAAGAGTCAGAAAGAGAGGTGAGTGGCTGGGAAGGTGAGGGGCGGGAGGAAAGACTTCAGCCAGACCACGGTGGTGAGACTTGCACGCGTGAAGCACGGCGGGGGGGACTGAGGGTGGGATCACAGAGCACAGGCCCTTGTGGGAGGAAGATGAGAGGGACGGGCACACTGGAAATGAAGGCGAGAGGTGGGCTGGGCTCGGGAGGGTGGCTTCTTTAGAAGCCACGGGGGAAGGAAGTTGCCCAAATGTGGTTGGGTGACTCAAGGGCAGTGGAAGCCACTGAATGGCTTTGAGTCTGGTGATGTGATATTTTAGGAAGGCAGGGAGACAGCTGAAGAGCAGGAATGTCTGGCAGCACAGGGCTGGTTATGTGGTGCCCCTCACAGTTGGTGTGAGGTGATAGTAGGGACGGAGAGGAGGGCACGAGTATGGGGTGAGGAACCCCAGGAAAACCCAGGCTGTGGGCTTGCTGTGTGGCTGTCTCGGGGGAGGGGTGACAGTGACCAGACCAGGGGACTCGCAGCCGAAGGGAGGCCGGGAGTCGAGAGGGGCAGTGGGAGGGCAGGTCTACCCTGGCAGGTCGGGCAGCAGTGCCCAGACGGGGTGAGCGGGTGGCTGCAGCCCAGAGGCTCACAAGGCCGGCGGCTGCAGGTCACGAAGCCTCCGAGACAGGTACACAGATTGCAGGGCTCTCGGGGATCCGGAAACTCCTGGTTGCTCAGGTAGGACTCCCGTAGGTACTCACAGCCTTGGAGAGAGGACAGGGAGGGCGGGCGGAGGGGCAGAAGTCAGGGAGAGGAGACCAGTCATCCAGCTCTGAGCTTGGGTCTGGCCTGAGCCCAAGGCCTCAAAGACCTGGTGGGGAGGGAAGAGGGCTCAGTCTTGGCCGGTGGGTAAAGGGGTCTGGGAGGTGGCAGTTGGATTGGCCAAAGGGCAAACTTTCTCCCCTTCAGCCTGTAAAGAAGCTCCCTGTCCAGGGCCTTCCCTGTGGTCCAGTGGTTAAGAATCGATCTTGCAATGCAGGGGACGCCAGTTGGATCCCTGGTCGGGGAACTAAGATCCCACATGCCGTGGGGCAACTAAGCCCCCGCGCCTGCAACTACTGAGCCGGTGCGCCACGATGCGCCGCAACTAAGACCCAACGCAGCCAATAAATAAATAAATACTACAAACAAACAAAAAAAACTCCCTGTCCAATCTATAGGGAAAACCCACACAGAATTTGGTCCAGGGCTTTTGTCTTATGATAATAAATATTTTTGACCCACTCTAGGGCAGTAAAGATGTCTTTGACCCCGCCGTCCTGTCCCCCCACGCGTACAGTTCCCGTCCCCTCACCATCACAGGTAGGGCAGCAGTCCCCCCTGGCAGGGAAGGGGCACTGTGCTGGGGCACAGGCCCTGGGCTCGCAGCTGACGCTGCCCTCCCAGCAGAGGCAGTCGTGGCACCGGGCAGTGGGCGAAGGGAAGCGCTGGCCGCTGGTGAACTCCTTCCCCTGGTACAGGCAGCCTGGGGGGCAGGCGAGGGGCTGGGGGGCCGTGGGGGCGGCGCACCAGGCGCACTACCTCCCGGACCCTGAGGGCTGGGTGGGCGCCGTTCCGGCACTTTCTTGGTGAGAACCCCGCCCCCAAGGGGCGGGCCAGGAGGAAGGGGGAGAAGGGGAGGCGCCCCGCCTGGAGGTAAAGAGGGACTCCGAGTAAGAGGGGGACCGAGCAGGTGAGGCTCCGGGGTGGAGCTGGAAGGAGTGCGGGCAGGTGCAGCCGGGGCGTTACCGTCACACGAGGGGCAGCAGGGCCCCTGTCGCGGGTGGGCGCAGGGCGCCGGTGGGCAGGGCAGCCGCTGGCAGGACACGGAGCCGTCGAGGCAGAGGCAGCGGCGGCAGGGGTCGTCGGGCTGAGAGAAGTGCTCCTGGTGGCGGACGGGGACCCCGCCCCCGGGCCGAGGGCAGCCAGAGGCGGGTACTGCAGCCAGAGAGCAACCGTCAGCGAGGCGGGGCTGGGGGGTGGGTGGGGGTGGGGTGGGGGGCGTGGGGAGGGAGGCTGAGGGGGTCCCTCCGGAGAAGCGGCGAGGGGTGCGGCTCCTACCCGGGCACTGCGGGCAGCACTCTCCTGGCAACAGGAGCGGCTCTGGACAGGGCAAGGGCGGGCAGCGGCGGGCCGGGCACTGCACGTGGCCGCTCTGCGGATGGACGAGGCCAGACCAAGTCAGTGGTAGAAGGTGGAGGAGACCCCGCCCCTTCTCACCCTCACCTTGGCGGATCTCTCCTGGTCTCCCCAAGTGCCCCACCCCACCCCACCCACTCTTCCTTCCCATCCAGGTGGCAGACTCACCAGACAGCGACACAGGCGGCAGGGGTCGGAGGGGTGGGGGAAGTCTGCTCCGTTGGGGTACTCTTTCCCAGCAAAGGCACAGCCTGGGGGAGGGGGAAGCTATGGGCCTGGGAGAGGCCCCCCTTCCCCCAGGGCATGCTGCCCTCCCAGCCCTAAAGGCCTATAGATGGGGCCAAGCCATCCCGAGGGACCACCCCCCATCCCGTCCACCTCACCATTGCAGTTGTTCTGGCAACAGGGACCAGGCAGCGGGTGGGCACAGGAGGCCCTGGGGCAGGCCCGAGGTTGGCAGTGGGCATGGCCTTCCCGGCACTGGCATTCCTGACAGGGGTCTCGGGGGTGGGAGAAGCTCTCGCCATCCATAAACACTTGCTTCTCCAAGATGCAGTCTGGGCAGTGGGGCGGGTGGGCAGGGGTGGGGACAAAGACTGACAGTGCAAGGAGCAGGCTGACAGTCCCTCTACCCTTGAGTCCAGAGCCACTGCAGAAGTGCCACTTGGAAGCTGTCCCCATGGAGGGAGAGGAGGAGGAGGAGGGGCTGTGTATGCAGACAAGGATATCTCTCTGAGCACACACTTGTGCGTGTGTGTGTGTGTGTGTGTGTGTGTGTTCCTTTACCTGCAGGCAGCTGTGTGTGCCTCTGAGGGTGAAGAGATGAAGGGCTCATGCATGTGCCTGCCTGTGTTTGTGATACGCGCCCTGCACACTCTCCGTGTGGGCGGGGATCAGGGCACACAGCATCCCAGCTCCCAGTCTCTTGCGCAGGAAACCTGAACATTTGTTGCATGAACAGGTAGATATACGAATAGGTGTGCGTGGGGGGGGTATCGGAAGAGGAAGTGTAGGAAAGGAGGGAAGGGTGGTGTCGTAACATGAAAGCACGAACGAATGTCTACTCTTCTCTCCCACCCGTACCCTGTGAGTTCCAGAGGGTCCCAAGCTGTGTCAGACTGAAAACAATTCGGAAGGCCATGGCTTTCTAAGGCATCCGTTGGGCCCACGGGGCCACGGAGTGGCAGGGTCAAGGGTTCACCAAGCCAGACAGGTACAGTAAGCACGTACCTGGGCACCTGGGGCAGCACTGGCCGGGTCCACTCTGGGGCCTGGCACAGGTTGTGGGAGGGCAGTTGACCAAGGAGCATGTCACGGTCCCATCCTGGGAGCAGGTGAGAAGGCAATGGGGGTGGACCCCGGGAGGGGCTCAGCAGGGCAGCAGCCAGCCTGGGGAGGTACCTCGCAGTGGCAGGTGTGGCAAGGGCTGTCTGCATCTGTGAAGTTCTGCCCGTTGGCGTACACTTGGCCGTGGTAGGTGCAGCTCTCACAGCTGGGGCAGCAGGCACCTGGGTAGAGCAGGGTGATCACAGCCCAGCCGATCAGGGTGGGCCGGGCAAGGCAGGGGAAGAAAGCTAGACTGGGGCGGGGCACTCACCGGGGGGCTTGGTGGGGTGCTGGCAGGGGGCTGGGGAGCAGAGCAAAGCCCTGCACGCGGACACCCCAGCGTGACAGGAACAGGTTGTGCAGGGCTGACCATCAGGCTCCCACTGGGCCCCCTCAGCAAACTCCTCTCCACCAAGCACGCAGGCTACAGCAAGGGGTGGGGGGGGGCGTCACCATGGCAACCTGGACACATCCACCCATCCCTGTCCTTCCCAGACCATAGGACCCTTCCCAAGACCCTGGCTTTGCCATCCCCACAGCAGCCTCTGAACACACTCTGGAATGGCTGGTGGACTTAGGAATGCCTCCCCTTACGGTGAAGGAACACTCCTCCATCTCTAGCTGCTGGAAGCAGCACCCTTTCGTCATTGCCCCCCAACACACACACCTGGGCAGAGCTGGGCGCCAGAGTCAGACAGGGTGCAGGGGGCGCCCGGGCACTCCTGCTCCTCACAGGAGATCTCGCCGGCCTAGGAGGGAGGCTGGGTGAGTGGCCCTCAAGGGACAAGACAGATCTGGGGCGTGAGACAGTGGCACCGCCTACCTGGCAGGAGCAGCGGACACAGCGGCCACTCTCTTGGAGTCTGAAGGTCTCCTGGCTCTGATACTGGTGTCCCTGGTACTCACAGCCTGGCTAGGATGACAGAGGGACTGGGGCACAGGGCTGGAGGCTGATGGGGAAGCCTCAGAGCACCTGAGGCATCCACCCTCCACCCTGACAAGGACAGCCACCCCTGTCCTCCAAGAGGCCCTGCCAGCCTCCCCCAGCCCACACGTGCCCAGGGTGCCATGAGGCGAGGTGAGAACTCATCCCTCACCCGTGGTAACAGAGCTTAGCTTTAGAAAGGACTTCCCCTGTACTTTAGCTCAAGGGGGCTTCCTGTTAGTCCACCGGAAGCAACCACCCCACGCCGAGACCCAGAGCCTCTCTCGGGGCAGTGCCCACCCCTCCCTCTGGTGACTCGAGCCCCCCACTCACTGTCACAGACTGGGCAGCACTTCCCAGGGATTCTGCCTGGGTGTCTGCAGGGCGTCGGTGGGCAGGGCAGAGGCTCACAGTGGACACTCCCGTTCTGCCAAAAGGACCTGGTCAGCATGTGAGAGGTAGGCCCAGAAGCCAGGCCCTCCCTGCCGGGCAGACACACTCACGGCACAACGGCAGTGGGAGCAGGGGTCCCCAGAGCCCACAGGCTCCCCGCTACGGTACTCTCGCCCATTTAGGAAACAGCCTGTTGGGAAGAGGGTGCCTTAGACCCTCCTCAGGGCCCCATGCCATTCAGTGTCCTGGCTTTCATGGGAGGCTCGAGCTGGGCCATCCATCAGCTTTCCGAGCCTCTCCAGGATCCACCTGCTAACTCACCATCGCACACAGGGCAGCAGGTGCCCGGGAGGGGCCGGGCAGGGTATGGGCACAGGCTGGCACATTCTCGCTGGTGGCACCGGATGTGGCCCTCCTGGTAGGGGACAGAGTAGGCAGAGGAAAGGGCTGTCAGAGCTCATCCAAGTGGCAGAAACAGCATTCGAATCCCAGCTATCCACTTACTAGATATTGCTATGAGTAAATCGTGTCCCCCTCAAACTCTTATGTTGCAGTCCTAACCCCCTCAGAATGTGACTTATTTGGAAATAGAGTTGTAGCAGATGTAATCACTTAAGTTGGGATGAGGTCAGACTGGAGTGCGGTGGCCCCTGATCCACTGACTGGTGTCCTTATATACAGGGGAAATTTGGACACAGACACACACTCACACAGGGAGAGAAGCATGTTAAGATGAAGACTGAAGCCACGGGATGCCAAGGATCACCAGCCAACTGCCAGAGCTGGAGAGGGGCCTGGAACAGATTCTCCCTGACAGCCCTCAGAGGGAACCGACCCTGCCGACACCTCAGTCTTGGACTTCTGCCTCCAGAACCATGAGATAATCGATTTCTGTTGTTTAAGCCACTCCGTTTGTGGTACTTTGTTACAGCAGCCCAAGAAAGTAATATAGATGTATAACCTAGCATGCCACTTAAGTTCTCTGTGCCTCAGTTTACTCATCTAAAAAAAAAAGAGACAATAATAGACCTGCCCTCATAGCCTTGCTATGGGGATAAGATAAGTGTGTGGTATGGCATCCACCTCTGGAAGCTGACAGTTAACAGATAGTAGCTGCTGCTACTCCCCATGGTCTTTCCCAGACAGACCCCATCCCTGGAGTTCACACCTATACCTGGGCTCACTACCTTAGCCCCATAAGTGTCTGGACTGCCAGTGACTCTCCTCACAGGTGGGGGTGGGGCAGTGGGGTGTCAGTGTGAACAGGGAGGGGAAGCACATGGTTGCCAAGGGGTTGGGTGCCCCATGGCCTTCACAATGGAGTCCTTAGTCTTTGGCAAGCTGTCAGGGAGCTTTGTGACTCTGGCTTCAGCCCCCATGAACCACAGCCCTCCTTGGCATGCACCCTGCCTGGACATTAGGTCTCCGTGTGCCCCCCTTCCTCCCCGAGGCTTTGCCCTGACTCTTCCCTTATGCCTGGTGTCTTAGCCCATTCAGGCCACTATAATAAAAAAATCCCATAGTCTGGGTGGCTTATAAACAACAAAAATTTAGTTCTCACAGTTTTGGAGGCTAGGGAGTCCAAAATCAAGGTGCTAGGAGTTTCAGTGTCTGGTGAGAGTCTCCTTCCTGGTTCATAGATGGCTGTCTAATTGCTTGTGTCTCCACATGGTGGAAGGGACGAGAGAGCTCTCTGGGGTCTTTTTTATACAGGCACTAATCCCATTCATGAGGGTTCCACCCTCGTGACCTAATCACCTCCCAAAGGCCCCACCTCCTAATACCATCACTTTGGGGGTTAGAATTTCAACATATGAATTTGGGGCGGGACACAAATATTCAGTCTATAGCACCATTTCTCCCTGCTCAAATCCTACTCACCCGTTAAGACCTAAGTAAACATCCCCCCCGTGAAGATATTCTAGATCTGTTCTGCCCAATAGAAATATAACACAAACCACATATGTCATTTTAAATTCTCTAGTTGTCAAATTTCAAAAAGTAAAAAGAAACAGATGGACCTAAATTTTAATATTATGTTCCACTCAAACCAAAATATCCAAAAAATTATTTCAACATGTAATCAACATGAAGTGTTAATGAGATATTTTACATTCCTTTCTTTCATACTAAGTCTTTGAAATCCAATGTATATTCTACATTTAGAGCCCATCTCAAACCGGACAGCCACATTTCAAGGGCTCAGTGTCCACATGTAGCGGCTCCTGATCAGACAGCAGAGTTCTAGATGCCTCAGGTCAGCTGTGTTTCTCCCTCCCTGGAGCTTGTGCTGCCTGTCATATCCTGCCCAGCCTCACTCCTCCTGTAACCTGAAGCTCCTCGAGTTTGGTTCACAGACATCCTGCTCACCTACTGTGCTCAGAACTGGACATACTGAGGGCGCGACCCCTTCCCCACCCTCATGGTGTTCAGGGTTAGGTCTCCTCCATCTCTGTCCCCTCACAGTGCCTTTTGGGATGTGTTCAGTGGAATGAAGGAATGAATCTGGTGGGCCTGGGGTCGGGGAGGGGTGGGGGCAGCCCAGGAGCAGCACAGGGACTCACCAGGCACTGGCAGATCCGGCAGGGGTCCCCAGGTGTGGTCCACTCTTGGCCATGCTCCCAGTGAGAACCACCTTCTGTGCAGCCTTGGGCTGGGGGGCAATGGGCAGAGAGGAGGCCTGGTGGGAGCTTCAGCCAGAACCCCCTCCTTCACATGCCCTCTGAGGGCTCTCCTCTGAGCCTAAACCAGACCAGATCCTGCCTCTGCCTGGACCCCTCGCCTCAGCCTCCCAGCACCCCAGGCAGGGTAAGGCCCAAGTTCCTTAGCCTGCCCTTCCAGGCCTTCCAGGGCCAGCATGGCCACACCCACGCGTCTCTGGCCCCTCCCCACGCCTCAGTGTAAGCTTTGGCCATTCCTGCCTGCCTGCACCTTCCCGACTAACACACACCCACCTCACGCTGAGTGTCAGGCCCAAGCTGCCCTCTCTTCCTGGAATGCCCTCCACCGTGTTCCACCCTTCACCCTGCTAACTGCTCTTTAAACTTGAGGTTCGCTCCAGACACGCCACCTCCAGGATGCTTTCCTTTCTGTGCCCAGGCTGGATTAGGTCTCCTTCCTCTGAGTTTCCATAGTATCTGTGTGTAATCTAATCCTGCCTTTGCGAGAGTACAGGCATGGACTTAGTGTCACCCTCTAGTGGTCTGCCTCTTAGTGTCACCCTCTAGTGGTCTGCCTCGAGGGCCCACCCCGTGTCTTCTGTGCACAAAGCAGGTAATAGTCAATGTTTATTGACGTACATATCATTACACACATCTTACAAATGGGGAACTGAAGCACGGAGTAACTCCCTCAGAGGTACATAACCACTGACAAGGGCGGAATCTGAGCCCAGGCCTTCCAGCTCCGGAGCAGGGACGGCCAGGCATGGCTCCCCCCACTGACGGAACCCGCAGGTCAGAGGCCATCAGAGTGGGCTTTGGGTTGAAGAAGTGCAATAACAGCCCTCCCTGGAGCTCTACCAGGGAAGGGGCAGGGCTCTCACCTTGGCAGGTCGGGCAGCAGTGCCCGGGCCTCAGGACTGGTTCAGGGCAGGGGATGGACGGGCACTTCATGGGCACACAGCGAACCAGGCTCCTCTGTAATGCACCCAAAGCTGTACTGCCCCTGGGTCTGGCTCCCAGAGACAGCAGGATGGGCCACAGAGTGGGGATGGAGGGAGAATCTCTCTGGCACCAGGCCTCGGAAAGTATGTGAGGGGCTGAAAGTGTGGCAGGTGTGACCCAGGGTAGGCGGGGATGTCCCAGGAAGATCAGGGTCTGGGCAAAGGTGCGGGGGACTCACCAGACAGGAGCATTGGAGACAAGGGTTGGAGCTGGACAGGAAGTTGGCCCCCTCCTCATAAAGCTGCCCCTCATACTCACAGCCTGGGGAGGGTTGCCAGAGTGACGGACTGGTCAGCAGAGAACAGGGTGGGTGGACATTACCCGAGGGAAGGCATGACCCCAAGCAGGTACGGAACCCTCTGGGGCCGAGGGGATGGTGGGGCAGGGTGGGGGGAGGTCACCTGGCCGGCAGATGGGGCAGCACTCCCCGGGTGGGGTGTAGCTCTCCAGGCAGTTGAGCTCTGAGCATGAGGGCCCCTGGCACTGCACCGTCCCTGCCTGCAGGGTAGACACTGAGCCCTCCTTCCTCCTCTACTGCCCAAGCCGAGTTACTCTGCTGGCCTAGCAGGCCTAGCAGGCTCCAGGCCTCAATGCCGGGGTGGCAGCAGCAGCTCTGCCAGGACCCCAGATTGGGCTTGGCGCTGCCAGGCCTGGGGTTAAGCCGGGTGGTGGGGATGTGGGTGGTGGATGGGACAAGGCTCTGATTCCCTTACCTGACAGGTACAGATGACACAGGGCTCCAGTTGCCACGTTTCCCCACTCCTGTGGCCTCCAGTACAGCCTGAAAAACCGGGGCCAGGCCCCCAGGTAAGAGACCCAGAGAACTGGGGCGAAAGCACGGCCAAGGGCGCCACATCAAAGGGGCACCATTCAGGTGATTCTCAGAGATTTGTATACTTACTTCAACTTTCCAGCAGATGGCAGTATAGTGTCTGCCTCGAATAATCACCAGATTCCCATTATTTTACAACACATGGAAGCATTGAGGAAAGTGTGCCTTTTTAAAACTTTCACCAAAGACATTATATGTGCTAGCAGTGGCCTTGAGGCACCACGTGTCCTACAAGCGATGTGTGTGTGTGTGTGTGTGTCCCTTTGTTGGGAGATCCAACAACTCCCAAGACTTTACTCCTCATCTCTGGCCAAGACTCTCAGGCTACATTTCCAGACGCCACCAGTCCCTAAGCCTCTGTCCCACCTTTCAAACTAGCAGCTGCCATTCTTCCCGGGGTAGGGTTGCCAGAGACAATATAGGATGCCCAGTTAAATGTGAATTTCAGATGAACAACACATAATCGTAGTATAAGTATGTCCCAAATATTGCACGGGACATACTTATATTTAAAAATATGTTATTTATACAAAATTCAAATTTAACAGGGCATCCTTTTTTTTTTTTTTTTTTTTTTTTGGCAGTGTCGCCTGCAGGATCTTAGTTCCCCGACCGGGGATTGAACCTGGCCCCTCAGCAGTGAAAGCATGGAGTCCTAACCACTGGACCACCAGGGAAGTCCCAGGTATCCTATATGTTTAGTTGCTAAACCCGGAAACCTTATCTTCCTGACTATGAACCAGTAACAGCCACTGCCTCCACTCCTTTCCAGCTGTCTTCATGTCACTGGCACTACTAGTTTCCCAAGCTCAGAGTCCACTATTCCGTGGGATCCAACTACGTTCTTTGGAAACACCCCTCCTTCTGCAGCCCACTGCCATCCCTGGCTCTATGCCTAGGTAACTACTGTAATAGCCCCCTAACTGGTCTCTCTGCATCTAGCCCATACCACATGAAAATTCCAAAAATGCCTCTTTGAACATGCCACACTCTGGCTTTTCAGCCTTCAGTGGCTCCCCATTGTCCACAGAAGAAAGTCCAAACTGTAAGGCTTACAGCAGTTTGTTCCCACTGGCTTTCCCAGTCTGATTTCCTGCAACACACCTTTCCCACTCTGTGTGCCTAGAGGGCCTTCAAGTACACCCTTTCCTTCTGGTGAAACCCCACTTTCCCTTGAAGATCCAGTTCGGATGACCTGTTGTATGTAGAGCCCTCCGTGATCACCTAGTCTGGGTGGGCTTCCCCTGCCTTCCTGCCCTCTCCTCTGGCGACTGACCACTTATGACCTTTCTCCACCTCCTCTTAATCTGTTCACTGGCTCTTAAATCTTGTATTATACTAGCTATATACATTTATCTTCTCACTAGATTAGAAGCTGTCTGAGGAAAGGAAAAAGATCAGGTAGAGCAGGGGTCCCCAACCCCCGGGCCACGGACAGGTAACGGTTCCTGGCCTGTTAGGAACGGGGCCGCACAGCAGGAGGTGAGTGGCGGGTGAGTGAGCGAAGCTTCATCTGTATTTACAGCCACTCCCCATCGCTCGCATTACCTCCTGAGCTCCGCCTCCTGTCAGATCCGCGGTGGTATTAGATTCTCATAGGAGCGCGAACCCTACTGTGAACTGCGCATGCGAGGGATCTAGGTTGCGTACTGCTTATGAGAGTCTAACGCCTGATGATCTGAGGTGGAGCTGAGGCAGTGATGCTGGCACTGGGGAGCGGCTGCAAATACAGGTTATCATTAGCTGAGAGGTTTGACTGCACAGAGACCCTAATAAATCAATTGCTTACAGACTCATATCAAAACCCTATCGGTGGGTGGCAAGTGACAATTAAGCTGCATCTTATGGACGAGACTGGACATAAGCAACACACGGGTGTCACTGTCTCCCATCGCCCCCAGAAGGCACCATCTAGTTGCAGGAAAACAAGCTCAGGGCTCCCACTGATTCTGCATTATGGTGAGTTGTATAATTATTTCATTATATATTACAATGTAATAATAATAGAAATAGAATGTACAATAAATGTAATGCGCTTGAATCATCCCGAAACCTCCCCCCACCACCACCCCGGTCCATGGAAAAATTGTCTTCCATGAAACTGGTGTCAAAAAGCTTGGGGACCGCTGATGTAGAGCCTTTGGCTCAGTCCCAGGTCAGAGGCAGCATTTGCTGACTTGGGCTTCGCTTCTGAACACCCCTAGCCACTGCCAGAGCGAGTGGGCAGACGCCCTCTGGACACATGCCAGGTGGCAGGCCAGGCTCTGGGGCCCCAGAACAAGTGCAGGAGGTGGGTCTGGGGCTGGCAGAAGGCTGACCGGGCTCACAGTGCGGGCAGCACGCTCCCGGCTCCGGGCAGGGTCCTCTTGGGCATGGCTTCTGGGTGCAGGTTATGGCTCCTTCCTGTGGAAAGCAGGCATCAGAACCCTGGAGGATAGGGCCTCTAGAACCAAAACCTCTCCCCAGGCTGGGACCCACCAGAGGCGCAAGAGGCTGAGTTGGCTCAGACTACGTGGGCTACCCTTGGCCCAAGGGCAGAAAAGAGACATCTTTCCCCCTCCCCCATCATCTCCTGCCACTCTCGACCCTCGGAAGCCATCTCTTCCAGGTGCCAGCAAATTCCCCAGAGATCCTAGGAAGGGAACCAAGGGCTTCCTCCGTGGAAAGGTGAGGAAAGAAATAGGTGGGTGTGGAGTGAAGTGAGGGAGCAGAGGCAGGTAGATGCCAGGGACAGATGGATGAGTGGGGACACTGAGGGTCCACAGGCGAGGGGGCAGGTATAGGAAGACAAGAACCCCACTGTGTGCGTGGGGATTGAGCTCCAGAAAGCAGAACTCCTTGGAATCAGCTGAAGGCGGCCAGTGGCAAGGCTTGGGGGGATGGGCAGGGAGACCCCACTTCTAAACATTCAGCACACCAGGCTGCAGCGACAGGTAGCTGAGGTGAGGCAGACAGGTGAGGGGAACAGGTATGGGATATCCAGGGTGGGTCACAGGAGCTCACCAGGCAGCGGCAGGTGGTACAGGCATCTGTGGCGAAGGTCTCCCCATTGCCATAGGCCTGACCATTGTGGCTGCAGCCTGAGGAGGAGATGGTGCTGTCGCTCAGGCACTCAGGGCCATTTCCGGGCCCTGAGGTGGTGCCAGTGGGCAGGCGGATGGCACTCACCATGGCAATGGGGCAGCCCAGGCTGGGGGACACAGTGTGCAGCCCCGTCCTGGCAGACACAGGCTGTGCAGGCATCTGGCTCCCAACGAGCCCCCTCGGGCCAGGCCCGACCCAGCCCCCAGCACTGGGGCGAAGCCGGGGCGCATTCACAGGACTCCAGCTGCCTCACCCTCCCCTGCAGGTCTTTGTTCTGGGGAGAGAGGTGGGGGAAAGCAACTCCCACAGATTTGTGGGGTGTGAAAGCCAAGCCAGGATGAGAAGGAAATGTGAGAGTTCCAGAGCAAGGTGGGTCCCCCTCCAGGCAGCATCCAGCTCAAACAGTCCCAGTTCTCATAGCCTGGGGTCTGGATAGGCTCCCAGGGGAACACGGGCCCCCAGTCCTCTCCTTTAGACAAAAGGGGACTCAGTCCCTGTGACCCAACAGTTAAAGACTTTTATCTATCCAAAATCTTTCCTGATAATGCTCCATAATGTTTGCCAAATACATGAAAGAATATGAAAATCTGACAAAACAAATACCCGGAGGTTCTTCGCTGGTATGAAAGAACCGATGTTAAGAACTGTTCAGGGCTTCCCTGGTGGCACAGTGGTTAAGAATCCGCCTGCCAATGCAGGGGACACAGGTCCCAGCCCTGGTCCGGGAAGATCCCACATGCCGTGGAGCAACTAAGCCTGTGCGCCACAACTACTGAGCCTGCACTCTAGAGCCTGTGAGCCACAACTACTGAAGCCCGCGTGCCTAGAGCCCGTGCTCCGCAACAAGAGAAGCCACCGCAATGAGAAGCCCTCGCACTGCAACGAAGAGTAGCCCCTGCTCTCCGCAACTAGAGAAAGCCCGCATGCAGCAACGAAGACCCAATGCAGTCAAAAACAAATAAATAAATAAATTAAATTAATTTATTAAAAAAAGAAAAAGAACCGTTCAGATAAGAATCTTTCTATGTGCATTTAAAATAAAACTCTATTTCAGGGTCCCACGGGCCCCCCTTCTCTCCTTCCCTCCCACTGCATGAGGCCTGCCCTGCCCCACGCACACCCACTGCCTCCAGTGGTACCTGTTCTCTGAGCTCCGTGACCTCAGCCTCCAGTCTTCCCAGTCGCTCCTCCAGGGGGCGCCACCGCTCCTGGGGGGCCCCAGGCGCCTGCAGCTGGTAGTCGTGGATGTCAGCAAGCCCCAGAGGCTCCCTGGGGACGGCCCCACCTGAAAGCACAAGAATCCAGGGAGGGCCTATCAGTGAGGGGCTAGCAAGGCTTCCTGGGTTTGTCTTCCCAATGATGTCTATCCTGTGCCCACCCTTGTCCACCTGCCACCCACCATCCAGGGAAGGAGAGGTGGTCTGTGAAGGGCTGGAGTGAAAGCATGGGAGAAGGAGGAGAGAGAGCCCTGGGTGCACGGAAGTGACCTAGACCAGCTTTCCCAAGTAGTAAGAGCCTCAGGCGGGTATAAGCAAGCCCCAGGGACCCTGCCTCACTGGGAGCCTGGGGGGAGGATCTAGATCAGGGCCTCTCTGTAGCCTGCCCTGACTCTGCAGGGGTCCCCAGCCACGGGGGCCGTGCCAGGGTCATCCAGCCTCACTCAGGCCATGGACTTGGCCAGGGGCAGCCTGGGGAGCTGATGTGTCATGCTGGGAGGGCCCACAAGCCAGCACAGGCTGAAGTGCAGGAGAGGGAAACGGAGGAGTGAAAGGCGGGGCTGCTTTCAGGTACCTGGGGTCTGTGGGCAAACCCCACCCTCCTTCTGCTTGTCTTCACCTTCAGAAAGGGCACCACTTCCGTGCACGGGGAGGGGCAACTCTTCCCTCTGCTGCCACGCCCAAGCCTTGCCACTGTTTTCCAGGCCTGTGGCACAGGGGCCTGGGAACTCCACCCAGGGCAGAGTGGGCTCCAGAAAGCGGGACTTGGCTGCATTTCTTTTTTTTTTTTTTTTTTTGCTGTACGCGGGCCTCTCACTGTTGTGGCCTCTCCCGTTGCGGAGCACAGGCTCCGGACGCTCAGGCTCAGCGGCCATGGCTCACGGGCCCAGCCGCTCCGCGGCATGTGGGATCTTCCCAGGCCGGGGCACGAACCCGTGTCCGCTGCATTGGCAGGCGGACTCTCAACCACTGGGCCACCAGGGAAGCCCTTGGCTGCATTTCTTGAAGGGTTTGGGGAGGGTGCTGGTAGGGCCCCCAACTAGATTTCAAGGCACCATGAGAATGAAGACACGTTGTCCCGGGTTCTACAGAACACTGGGTCCTAGGAGGGGGCACCCCTGAGTTCAGGCCTGGGGTTGGGGACGGCCACTTTCACCTGACTCTGATCCCCCTCCTGCCGTAGGGAAAATAAAGGCGGTCGGTGGGTGGGTGGGTGGGTGGGTGGGGGTCATTGTCTGACTCCAGGTGTCCTTCCCCCAAACATCATCCCTCCTCCCAGCAGAGGTGGGCGGGGCAGCAGAGGGTCTGGAGCAGGAAGTGAGTGAGCACGAGGAAGAGGAGGAGGGAGTGGGAAGGGTCTTCCCACCGAGGCAGCTCATTAGTGAGGCTGGGCCTGGGGGTGGCTAAAAGGGTTTCTCGTGCACACTAGCCCCGTGAAGCAGGGGAACAATATTGCTCACTCCCCCGCCCGCCACTGCCTCCAGCAAAGGGGGTTGAAGATTCTCGTCCAAGACCTAAATTGTCTTCTTTTGTCCAAACCTGCTTTGTCCTGAGTTCCTCGGCTTCGTTAATGCCATCCCCACCTACCCAGAAATCTGGGGCTCAGCTTCTCTCTTTGTACCCCTCCCAAAGTCCATCAGTCTCTGGTCTCAGCCAGTCCTCCCCCACCGCATCCCCCCCAGCTTCTCTCCTCTCCCCTCTGTCGCCACTCAGGAGGCTGAAGGCTCCCTGCCTCCACGCGCTCCTCTTCTGCTTTCACAGCCTTTCTAAATCACACATCTGAAGGTTCCCAGCAGCAAGTCCAAATGTGAGCTTTCCCAGGTGCCACTCATCTTTTCAGCCCACCCTGCTACCCCCCGCCCACACGCCTACCTTGGGCAGGGTGACGTCACTTGGAATGGCTCTCTGTCTTGGTATGGCCCCTGTACCTTGCTTCCTTCCCAGCCCCATGACGGGCGGCCAAGGATGGGGTCCCAGTATCTTAAACCCTCCACCCCAGCTTGACAGCGCACCCCCACCCCCTGACCATGAGTCCTCCTTTCAGGCCACTCCCTCCAGGCCTGCTTAAGCAGGCACAAGAAAGGGGTCGGGGAGAAGCTGAGGGTCCTCTGGGACCCTCAGGGAAGATCGGGCCGGTCCTTTGCCTGGAGAGACCTGCAGAAAGAGCTCCTGACTGTTGCACAAAGCCTGATCGCTCTCCGTGGACCTGTCCTCGGCCTCCCTCCCTTCCCTGCTGCACAGTCCCGGCCCTGACCTCTCTGTTCCCGCCTGTCCTTCTGGATGAAAGCCAGACACAGAGACTCAAAGTCAGCTCCCATGGCAGGCCTTCTTTTTTTTTCCCCTTTCTCAAGACAAATAATTAACTTCAGACTCCCAGATTCCAGGGCAGACTCTCCCCCACTGCTGCCTGCAGGAATTCCTCCCGAGGCCAGGGCAGGAAGCCCCGTCCTGCTTCAGGACCCCATGCCACAGTCTCTGTGCTGCCCCGACCATGCTGGCTCCTCCACGGACGGGGAGGACTCAGGCTGGCCCGGGAGGCACACGCAGCCCGAGGCAGGGCCCAGGGAGGCGGCCCCCGGCCCCAGCCGTTCCCTCAGACTGGGCTGAGCAAGAGGTGAGGTCCTGCCTGGCTGCCCCCAAGCTCTCGGCGCCCCGACCTACCTCTGCTGGTCCCCGGGGCCAGTGCCAGGCCCGTGAGCTGCAGGACGAGGGGCAGCAGAGCGGCCGCGGCCCTGGCCATGCTCGCCCCGCCTTGCTGGCTTGCTGACTAAGGTCGTGGTCGCAGCTCAGCAGGCGCTGGGAGAGGCGGGGTGTGGAAACACCAGGCCGCCTCCCACCCAGCCTTTGTTCAGGGAGGGCTTCTGGTGTCTGTCACCCCGCCCCGTGGCGCCTGCCTTCCTGATGGGCACCTCGACTGACCCCCCCAGGGCCCAGCCCCATCCTGACCCCAGACCTGGCTCAGAGGTGCAGGGCAGCCCCCGGGAGAGCAGGAAGCTGGGAGGGGCTGGGGGCGACTTCTCCTGCATGTGATCGAAAAACCCCACAGACTCATCACTCTTGGGCTCTGGGACAGCTGGTCTCCCAGCCCCTTGGGTTACTTCATCACCCTGGGGTTCCCTTCCTCACCTGTTTACAGGAGAAGCAAACTGAGCTGGGTTCAAATCCCTGCTCGGCCAATTCCACCAGGCCTCTAACTTCTAGTTGCCTCAGTTTCCCTGTTTGTAAACTGGGGATCATAACATCTACTTTATAAACTTACAGTGAGGATTAAGAGAGACTAGGTAGATAAAGAATTTAGGGTAGGGTAGTGGTCAGCACAGACTAAGTGCTCAGTAAATAAATAAAAACAAGAGGTGCTGCTCCAGGTCTCCGAAGTCAAGGGCTCCCGGTCTCCTTTCTCCACCTCTACATTTCTTTCCTGGACTCTACTCACCATCCCTATCCACCCCGGCAGCCCCAGGCTTGGCCCCAAATGCCAAGGCCTTTCTTCTCCAGCCCATTTTCCAGCTCTTGGGCTCAGGCTTGGCCTGTGTGTGTGTGTAAGGGGGGTGAGTCCGGGCAGGGGGCAGGGCTGGGCCTTGGGCTCAGCAGGCCGAGGGGGCCAAAGGGAGGAAGTGGGAGAAGCTGGTCACGTGGGCCACAAGGCTGGGAAACTCCTCAGTGCAGCTGGAAGCAGGGGAGGTGGGGATGGGCCCCAAGCTCACAGGCAAAGGGACATGGAGGGTGGAGCCATGAAGCCCGCCAGAGCAGTCTCCCTCCCCATAAAGGCCAGCAAATCAGAGCCACCCTGCTCCCTGCTCCCACCCCCCAGCCCACGTCAGGGCTAAAGGTCCCTCGAGCCCACTCTCCAAGCACCTTAAGGGAAAGCAGTGTCTCTAATAGGCCCTGAGCAGTTGGCGGCAGGGGACGGGAAGAATGTGAGCCAGTGCTGAGACCTGGCCTCAGCTGGCCTGGAGCTAGGCTCACAGGAGCAGAGGAAAGCCAGGGCCAGCCGGCTGCTGGAAAAGGAGCTAGGAAGTGGCAGCTCTGTTCCCACCAGGGTTAAGGAAAATGGTGCCTGTTAGAAGGCAGGTCTCCTGGGAGGCTGTGTGGAGGAGAGGCTAAGAGCAGACTGGTGAGGGCTACCAGCTCAAATCCGGAGTCTGATGCTTTCTGCTGTGTGGCCTCAGGCAAGTCATTTAACTTACAGTGGCTAATTTTTCTTCTCTGTGACCTGTGGCTCTAACAGCACCCGCTTCACAGAGTGTTTGTGAGGGTTAGTAAATTAACGGCTGGAAGGAGCACTCAGCACGGGGCTGGGCACGTAGGCATTAGCTCTTATTACTTATGGGATCTCTAACTGTCCCCCCAACCATGCGGGCGAGGATGACTTTATTCCCATTTTACAGATGAGGAATCTGAGAAGTCAGGTGAGCTGTTCAGAGTCACGCTGGGAGTAAACCACAGAGCCTGGATTCAATGCCAGGTCCTTGGGGTCCCAGGGCCCACACGCCTTATCATCACCAGGAACCCAAGCCCCCCGACACCCCTGGTCACCCTGGCTCCCAGCTGCTTACTGCTCTGCCCAACGCCTCACCCTTGCCCTCCCACAGTGCCTCGGTCGGAGCACCTGAGTATCGCTGGAGAACATTCCAGCCCTTGGGTGACTGGATTTGCTTCAGATTCATGGCCACAAACCTCAACAGACACACAAGACTGCCAGAAATTCTATTACAATTCCCTGGTAAATCCAATCTCCCTCTCTGGAGAGGAGCATTTCACACCCTCTCCTTCCTTCCTAAACGTTTCAGTGGTTCTGCTCTTACCCCCTGTATGATTTTGGCAGGTTACAAAACTTTCCTAAGCCTCAGTTTCCTCCCCTGTGAAGTGGGGATAATAATAGTACCTCCGTCCTGATTGTTATAAGGATTGTCTTAGCCTGGGTTCCCTGAAAGCAGAGCCTGAGACAAAGGCTTACATGCAAGTTTATTTTGGAATATGATCCCAGGGAGCAGAAATGAGGGGTGGCGAGAGCAAAACAGGGAAGGATGAAAAGCCGATACAAGACTGCCTCATGGAGTAGCTGGTCACTGCTGTGGGCATGTGTGTGTCCAGTTCCACAGGACCATCTGTATGAAAGCAGCTCAGCCAGAAAGCGGAAGCGCTTATCCATTGACATCAGTGCCCCACTGGTCTAGGGTAGCGCCGGAGGGCATTAGCTGCTCCCAGTTAGGTGTGAATGAGTGCTCAAGTGGGCTACCGAGGGTGCAACAGGGAAATTCCAAAGCCAAACAGGAGAGATTTATAGCCAGGGCCTGAGGCAAGACGCCACTGGGATGCACCTGTGCAGAGCCGCTTGCAGCCTGTGGAGAACTGGAATAAGGTGCAGCTGAGAGAATTTGCATAAGCGGTGTCTGACGAATGAGACAATGAGTATAAAAGTCTTTTTACAGTGCCTGGCACATTTTAAACACCCAAAATATATTATTATTTTTATTGACATCATCATCATCTCCTGCTGAGGCGCAACCTGAAAAGGCAATATTCACATTCTTTATCTGCAACAGAAGGTACAGAAGCGTCTGGAAAACTTGCTCTGTGAAATAAAATCCCAGATCGCTGAGGAAAGGGTGTTATTTGGAGAGCAGCTGAGTTTCCACCATGACTGATCACTGTGAGCCTCTTTGGTGCCAGGTATTGAGCCAAATACAGGAATATAGGGATGAATGAATCAGGAATAGCGATGGCCAGAACGCCTGGGCCAGGCCAAGGGAAGGGGAATGTGGATCCTGGCAGAGGGAAGGGCATGAGCACATGACCGCAGGTGCACTCAAATGTCAGGCTTAGAATAAAGGGTTCACATTTCTCTGCTGGGCTAGTGGAGCCAGATGTCACCATCCTCACCAAAATCCAGTACTTTCTTTAGAATAGGAACATTCTGGCTAGAGAAAGAAGGAATATCTCAGGCCCAGGCTTGAGTCCTTATTTGACAGGATGTCTCCATGGATGGAGTGGTGTTTGGGACCCAGCCGGGTGTGTGGGCACAGTAGCGTGCGTGGCTCTGTAGGGCAGCAGAAGGGCTCCAGGGTTTAGAGTCAGTGAGTCCTGAGTTCAAATCCTGCTCCACCACTGACTGTCTGTGCTGGTTGATCTCCCTTTCTACCTCTTCCATTCATTCTCCCTCTCCACCCCCTACAGACGGCATCACTCTGGCTTTCGTGCCCTCTGGCTTCCTGTTGGGTCAGCCAATGAGAGGCGCAGGCAGGGCCTGAAGGGCAGGGGAGGAGAGCGGTTGGGGTATTTCTTCTTGGCCTCCTTCTGCTCAGCACAGCTCCCATGGTACCACTATTCCTTCCCCTTATCCGCTCAGCCCAGGGAGTGGCAATGGCTCCCTACTATTTTTAGTACCCTGGTGATTCTCTCTCTTTTTTTTTTTTTAAACTGGCTGCAGCTGTGGGTTGGCTGCTGCTTTTTTATTTTAATTTATTTATTTTTGGCTGCGTTGGGTCTTCATTGCTGCGCGCGGGATTTTCTCTAGTTGCGGCGAGCGGGGGCTACTCTTCGTTGCGGTGCGTGGGCTTCTCATTGCGGTGGCTTCTCTTGTGGAGCACGGGCTCTAGGCGCGCAGGCTTCAGTAGTTGTGGCACGCAGGCTCAGTAGGTGTGGCTCGCGGGCTCTAGAGTGCAGGCTCAGCCGTTATGGCTCATGGGCTTAGTTGCTCCGCGGCATATGGGATCTTCCCGGACCAGGGCTTGAACCCGTGTCCCCTGCACTGGCAGGTGGATTCTTAACCACTGCGCCACCAGGGAAGCCCCCTGGTGATTCTCTTATACCATGTCTGCAGATCTGTAAATGGTCCCTCCTTTAAGTTCTCTTTAGCTAAACCCTTTTGAGGGGGAATTCTCTTTTCTCCTGGGCCCTTAGCTGATATGCTAACCTTACCACATATTCTACTAAGTTACTCTACCTCCCTAAGCCAAAATCTTTCATCTGGAAAAGGAAGTAATAACCACTACTGTAGGCTGGGAGAGTCTAATGAAGCAACAAACATGTGATGTGTGCTTGACGCATGTGCGGCACCTGGTACACAGAAGGTCCCAACATAGTTACTTTCTGTTCCTTACCTCCTTCAGGTTGTACTGTCAATAGCAGCAGCTTGGTTTTCCCTCTGGCTTTGGTGGCTGGAAGCAAAAGTTTGCTGTAAAGAGGGAGGGAGAGAAGGGATTAGTAAATGATTAAATTTTGTACTTAAATTTTGACCTTTCAAGCCACACCGGTTGGAACAAATGAAATAAGCTACCACAAGGGAATAAAGGCAAAGCCCATCATTACACCTGCTCCAGCCCTTCCTTGCCCATCACTCCCATCTGGTGTAACCAATGGTAACAAGGTCTGTTCTTCCACACCCTTCATGTGGCCCACACAACCGCGTGCAAGCATGTGTGCACCACATGATGTCGTTTGGACCTGGTATTTGGGAACAGGCTGTGCAGCATCCCAACCCCCATCCCCATCTGCCCCTGTGAGTCACCAACTTACCCCTAAGTCACCTCCCTCAGTGGCTCCTGTCTCCACCTCCCTACTCCCCTAGGACCCTCTCTCCCTGCTCACAACATCATGTTCACCCCAGGAGAAGGTTACCCCGGCTGACCTGACCAGCTGAGCAGCTGTGGCAGGGGGACAGGGAGCGGAGATGTGCTGTTTATCACAGATCTGAGATTCTAATTCCACAGCTGTACCCCACAGCCGGCCACCTCTCCCCACAATTCAGAATAACTAGGTCGCCAGCCCCCTTCCAGGAAGGACTTCCTTTGCCCCTTAAAAGGCCTTCAGGGGTCCACCTCACTGTGTTCCAGGGACTGTGCCAAGCTGCAGCATGCCTATTCAAGTACCAGCGTCAGCTCACACACTAGACCAACACCACTCACAGGTTAATATCACAAGCGGAACGCAGTACTTCCTTGTCAGATGGAACCTGCAGGGATCTTAGGAGTGTGTGTGTATTTTTCTGTGTTTGTTTTTGGCAAAGAAAGACCAGGGCAATCAGAGTGCATATCTGAACCTCGCAGCAGAGCCAGGACCTGGAGGGGGGTATTGGCAGGATGTCTCCAGGCGCCACACAGGTACCTCCAAGCCACGAGGCTCTCCAGCCTGGAGGGGAGATTGCCAATCAGCCTTGGGCCCACTGGAGAACCTGGGGCTTCCCCAATCTCTTTTCTGACTGTCTTTTTCTCAAAGACCGCTCCCTGGGGATCCCATTAGGGCTTGGAGAAGCTAAGAGGGTGGGGCAAAGAGGGGAGGAGATATGTGTGGCTTCCTGCCGGCAATTTCCTCTTCTTCCCACCCATTTCGCTTTTTCCCATCCCTCACGGTCCTGCTCTCAAGATCCCACAAAGCTTCTTCCAGTGGTTCTGAGCAGCACAGTCCAATAGAATTGTCTGAGATGATGGAAATGTCTATATCTACATGGTCCAATACAATGGCCCCATGAGGCTACTGAGCCCCTGTAATATGGCTAGTGCACTTGAGGATCTGAATTTTTATTTTTTTTTATTTTTTGGCTGTGCCACGCGGCTTGCAGGATCTTAGTTCCCCGACCAGGGATTGAACCCGTGCCCTTGGCAGTGAAAGCGTGGAGTCCTAACCACTGGACAGCCAGGGAACTCCCCTGAATTTTTACTTTTTATTTAATTCTAATTCACTTTAATAGAAATAGCCCTATGTAGCTAGTAGCTACTGTACAGAACAGCGCATATTCAGACTGTAAGGCAACTTTGTGCAAATTAGTGAAAAGTGTAGCTCCTCAAGACAGAATACTCCCTTCCATTGGCTGGGAAAGTTTTGTAATAGATCTACATTGGCTATGATGTGAATGAGGCCCTCTAGAGACAGAAGAGACAGTCTTGCAGGAGTTTGGGCCAAGACTTGCCATGGGGCCTCTGGTCAAGGACTTGATCTCACACAGCACCATAGCCCCACTCCACAGTTCTGAGACAAGCAAGATCCTGGGGGCTGAGGGGGGGGAAGTGGCAGCTGTTCCTTCCAGGTAATATGAAGAGAGGGAGTCAAATGGCAAGGGAGTAGAGGCCAGTGGGTCAAAACCACAGCTGGGGCCATAATGAGGCACCAGATGGCCTGTCACAGAGTAGTGACCTCAAATTCCTATATGTTTGGCTTTTTTTTTTTTGGTAACAGCTTTATTGAGATATAATTCACATACCATAAATTCACCTGTTTAAAGAGTACAATTTAATAGTTTAGTATATTCATAGAGCTGTGCAATCATCACTGCAATCAATTTTAAAACATTTTATCATCCAAAAATAAACCCTGTACCCTTCAGCATTCACCTCCTATTTCCCACCACCGTCCATACCCCAGCCCTAGGCAACCACTCATCCACATTTTTTCTCTATGGATTTGCCTATTCTGGACATTTCATATAAGTAATCCTTTGTGTCTGGCTTTTCACTTGGCATAATGTTTTCAAGGTTTATCCATGTTTTACCATGTATTCATACTTCATTCCCTGTTATTGCCAAGTAATATTCCACTGTATGTATGTACCATACTTTATCCATTCATCAGTTGATAGAATTTGGGTTGTTAACACTTTTTGGCTATTATGAATAATGCTGCTGTGAAGATTCATGTGCAAGTTTTTGTGAGGACATATGCTATAATTTCTCTTGGGTATATTACTGGGAGTGGAATTGCTGCATCATATGGTAATTCTACCTTTAACCTTTTGAAGAACTGCCAAATTGTTTTCCAAAATGGCTGTACGATTTCACATTCCCACCAGCAACATAGGAGGGTTCCAATTTCTCTACTTCCTTGATAACACTTATTATTATCTGATTTTTTTGATTACAGCCATCCTAGTGGTATTTCATTGTGGTTTGATTTGCATTTCCCTAATGACTCATGATGTCGAAAATCTTTACATGAGGTTATTAGTCATTTATGTGTCTTCTCTGGAGAAATGTCTATTCAAGTCCTTTGCCCATTTAAAAAATTGAGTTATTTATCTTTTTATTATTTTGTTGTAAGAGTTATTTATATATTCTAGATTCAAGTCACTTATCAGGTATATGGCTAGTCAATATTTTTTCCCATACTGTGGGTTATTTTCATTTTTTATGGTGTTTTTTTTTGCAGCACAGAAGTTTTTAGTTTTGATAAAGTCTAATCTATCTGTTTTTTTCAGTTGTTGTTGCTTGTACTTTCGGTAATATATTTAAGGAATCATTGCCTAGTCTATGGCTAGAAAAATATATCCCTGTGTTTTCTTATAAGAGTTTTACAGTGTTAGCTCTTACATATAAGATCTTTGATCCATTTTGAGTTAACTTTTGTATACGGAGTGAGGTATGGATCTGTTGTTAGGTGCACTTATGTTTACAATTGTCACCTTTCTGATGCATTACACTTTTATCATTATAAAATGTCACTCTTTATCTTGAGTTACTTTTTTTGTTTTAAAATCTATTTTGTCTGATGACAGTATAGCCCTCCAGTTTTCTTATGGTTGCTGTTTGCATGATAAAACTTTTTTCTATTCTTTTAGTTTAAATCTTTTTGTATCTGTAAATCTAAAGTATGTCTCTGGGACTTCCCTGGTGGTCCAGTGGTTAAGCATCCATCTTGCAATGCAGGGGATGCCAGTTTGATCCCTGGTCAGGGAACTGAGATCCCACATGCTGCGGGGCAACTAAGCCCACACTGCACAACTAGAGAGAAGCCCACGCACTGCAACTAAGATGTGATGCAGCCACCAAATTAAGATAAATAAATAAATATTTTTTTAAAAATCTGAAGTATGTCTCTTATAGACAGTATTTTGTTGGATCTTGTTTTAATCCATTCACGTTACTAATATAGTTGCATTTGCATTTACCATTTTACTTGCTTTCTAAATATATCATTTCCTTTTTGTTCCTCTATTTCACCTAGACTGCTTTATTTTGCATTAAGTGAATATTTTCTAGTATAACATTTTAATTATTCCTTTAATGAGGGTTTTTTTTTTACTGTATTTTTTTTCTATTTTCTTAGTAGTTACTGTAGGGCTTACCTCTGGACAGTTTACTATACTGTTTTCCTGTCCCATCCGGGTAAGTTGTCCCCAGAAAAGGTCCTGGGCAGAGCGTGTGGGCGGGAAAGTTGCCTGAAGAAGGATGGCCTTGGACGATGGGGCACAGGAGGGAGGACTGAGGCACTGAGATGGCCACAGGGTGGCAGCCCCAGTGATAGAGAGGCTGCAGCTTTTTTTTTTTTTTTTTTTTTTGCGGTACACGGGCCTCTCACCGTTGTGGCCTCTCCCGTTGCGGAGCACAGGCTCCGGACGCGCAGGCTCAGCGGCCATGGCTCACGGGCCCAGCCGCTCCGCGGCATGTGGGATCCTCCCGGACAGGGGCACGAACCCGTGTCCCCTGCATCGGCAGGCGGACTCTCAATCACTGCGCCACCAGGGAAGCCCCGAGGCTGCAGCTTTGATGGAGCTTTGTGGGGCTGCACAGCCCTCAGGGTCACCTCAGATTTTATGAGTCAGGACGGATGTCCAGATCCAGGAAAACGTGTGTTCTAAGGTCTGGGCGTGGCTTATTGGTGGCCCTGTGGTCAGGCTCCCCTGGTAATTGCCCCTGCTGCTCCATCCTGCACCTGGAATACCTCTCCGTGTAGACCCCGGAGCTGGTCCACAATTCCCCTCAGCCCCCAGGGACCAACAAGTTGTCGGAGCAGGTCTCAGTGGGAATGGTGGCTACCCTCCTTTCCCCCATCAGCTACCACCTGCCTTACCTCCCAGGGTACTCTGAGAGCACGCACGGGTCCGAGGCCAGGCTCTGCTCCTCCCACCCAGAGGCCCGCTCTGGGGATCCTGGCTGCTGCTCTGCAGACGTGCACACTGTACGAATCAGGGTGACAGGTCCCTTGGTTTCCACCCTGCTGTGCCTCCCCTCCCCTGCAGCACCAACGCCTGACTGAGCCCTGTGAACCCAGCCTATGTCTGTGAGTGGCCCAGCTGGAGAAGGCGGGGCCTGGGGAGCAGCGTGGGGCAGGACGGGAGGCAGCCCCGGAATAGGTTTCCAGTGTGAGGGGGGAGGAGAAAAGCCTTTCATCCTGCAGGACCTGCAGGCTCCCCAGTATCTGATGGCCCACCTTGCCCCCGTCCTGCCCAGCCCGTGGCCTCTGCTTCTCTTGCTCAGGGTCCTGTGTAGGGCCCCAAAGTGGGTACTCTGGAAATAGTCCTTAAAGGCCTGCAAGGGTGGGGATCTTGGGGAAAATGATCCACCTTTTTCTTAGTGTCAATAGGAACAGACCCATTCCCATTCCTTCTGTCACTCATCCATTTTCAAATTTATCATTCATTCATTTATTCATTTAGGAACTCCCACCCTGGAATAGCTGGGATGCCTGGCTGTCCCTGGGAAGAAGCCTGAGGTAACCATGGGCCCAGGGTATGCTCCCAATTTCCCCATGAGAGTCCTGCCTTCCCAGTGGCTCTGGTTTCTCTCCTCTTGCCCCCTGTCCCCACCACTCTCTGCTTTTTTCTGCCCTACTTCATGCCCCAAAGCGGCTGACCTGGACCTGCATGACACAGGCTCCCTTGGCCTCTGGAATCTGGGTGGATTTGGCTAAGGGGAGGCACTGGCAAGAAATAGGAGGGTGGGAGAGTGGAAGACATAGAGCCCCCAATCTTGCACAGCCGCAGGTCCTGGAGGACAGCCACTCTGTGGGTGGTGACAGTTCCCTGCTGATGCTAGGCCTTGGGTGCCTGGAAGTTTCACAGTGGCTTTCGTAATCCTGTTCACATCTCTGCAAATGTTCTAAACTTGCCTCCGTTTAGCTCCACCTGAGTCCTGACACAACCTTGCCTCACACACCTCTTACCTGGAGCCACCCACACTGAGGGTAGCTCCTTTTTCTGTGTCCCTGGGGCAGTCAGGGAGCCTGATAGAAGTCATCAAACCCCAGAGACAATACTCAGCCTCCTGTGAGTGGGAGGAAGTCAGCAGAGGTATAGCAGGACAACCAGGGGAAGAGCCCAGAAGATCCAGGCTGGAGGGAGGGAGAAACGGAGAGGGTAGGGGCCAGGTGCCACCCCTGTCTCTCTGTGATGAACCTGTTCTTTTGCTTTTCTTTTTAAAATTATTTAAAATTTTTATTTAAAGCTTACTCAGAGGTTTCCCTGGTGGCGCAGTGGTTGAGAGTCCGCCGGCCGATGCAGGGGACACAGATTTGTGCCCCGGTCCAGGAAGATCCCACATGCCGCGGAGCGGCTGGGCCTGTGAGCCATGGCCGCTGAGCCTGCGTGTCAGGAGCCTGTGCTCTGCAACGGCAGAGGCCGCAACGGTGAGAGGCCCTCGTACCGCAAAAAAAAAAACACAACAAAAAAAAACGTAGAGCTCTGTAAGGCATATTTATATTATATCGGTCTTTTGCTTGCATTAAAAGGAAACTACAAGCTAAATAAATTTGTTAAGTTATTCCTAAAACGTCTTGACATTTAGAATTTGGATCTTCTGAATGGCTTTTAAATTATTTATTTATTTATTTATTTAAAACATCTTTATCGGAGTATAATTGCTTTACAATGGTGTGTTAGTTTCTGCTGTATAACAAAGTGAGTCAGCTATACATATACCTATATCCCCATATCTCCTCCCTCTTGTGTCTCCCTCCCACCTTCCCTACCCCACCCCTCTAGGTAGTCACAAAGCACCGAGCTGATCTCCCTGTGCTATGCGGTTGCTTCCCACTAGTTATCTATTTTACATTTGGTAATATATACATGTCCACTTTGTTCCACCTTACCCTTCCCCCTCCCCGTATCCTCAAGTTCATTCTCTACATCTGCGTCTTTATTCCTGTCCTGCCCCTAGGTTCTTCAGAACTTTTTTTTTTTAGATTCCATACATATGTGTTAGCATATGGTATTTGTTTTTCTCTTTCTGACTTACTTCACTCTGTATGACAGTCTCTACGTCCATCCACCTCGCTACAAATAACTCGATTTCGTTTCTTTTTTATGGCTGAGTAATATTCCATTGTATATATGTGCTACATCTTCTTTATCCATTCATCTGTCGATGGACACTTAGGTTGCTTCCATGTCCTGGCTATTGTAAATAGAGCTGCAATGAACATTGTGGTACATGACTCTTTTTGAATTATGGTTTTCTCAGGGTATATGCCCAGTATTGGGATTGCTGGGTCGTATGGTAGTTCTATTTTTAGTTTTTTAAGGAACCTCCATACTGTTCTCCATAGTGGCTGTATCAGTTTACATTCCCACCAACAGTGCAAGAGTGTTCCCTTTTCTCCACACCCTCTCCAGCATTTATTGTTTAAAATTTTTATTTATTTTTAATTCACATACAATGAAATTCACTCTTTTTTTTTTTTTTTTTTTTGCGGTTCGCGGGCCTCTCACTGTTGTGGCCCTTCCCGTTGCGGAGCACAGGCTCCAGACGCGCAGGCTCAGCAGCCATGGCTCATGGGCCCAGCTGCTCCGCGGCATGTGGGATCTTCCCGGACCGGGGCACGAACCCGTGTCCCCTGCATCGGCAGGCGGACTCTCAACCACTGTGCCACCAGGGAAGCCCGAAGTTCACTCTTTTTAGTGTACAGCTGTGAGTTTTGGCAAATGCAGAGAGTTGTGTGACTATCACCACAATCAAATCAAGATGCAGAACACTTGCCATCACTTCATGCTGCCGCTTTGTGGTCGAACCCTCCCCACAGTCTCACATCAATCCATCCATCCAGCTCTGTTCTCTGACCCTATGCTTTCTCCTGGGCCTGTTCCTGAGGGAGAGACAGCTGGGGAGCGGGCAGCCTCTCTCAGGGGCCACGATCATTCCCTGGCTCGTACACGGGCCACATATTCTATACAGACAACATCCCAGGGTCTGAGCATGAGGAATAAGGCCCCTAGCAGCCAGCTCCCTCTCCTCTCCCAGTGGAGAGCATGTCAGGTGGGAAGCTGGAGGCGGGGGGATAGCCCCAGGGAGCTCTGGGCTGGCAGAGTGTGGGATCTGCATGCTTCCCTGGCTCTGCCGGCCCCAGGGACTCAGTGAGGACAGCTGGCCATAGTGAGGCTGCCACCCAGAACCACCAGAACACAGGATGTGCTCTGGGGAGTGGCTACTGCTATGTTTAAATTAACATCACTTCTTCTACTATGTGCCAGGCACTGGGCTAGACCTCACCCACCCCCCGCAAACTGCTGAACAGCAGTTCTTCGCTGCTGACAGTACAGTATTAACCCCTTGTGTAAACAAGGATACTGAGACTCAGAGAGGCTGAATGCCTTACCCAAGGTCACACAGCTGGGACCTGAACCCAGGTCTGTCTGATTCTAAAGTGATCAAATATCACTCGTGGTCAGGTTCAAATCCCAGTGCCTCATTTTACTAATTGCTGTGTGCCTTTGGGTAAATTGCCCAACCTTTCTGAACTTCAGTGTCTTCATCTATAAAATGAAGATAATACATATCCCTACCTTGTGCAGTTGATGGGAGAATCAAATGTGACTCCGGTGTTTGGTGGAGAGTAGGTTACATGATAAATCCTGTCATGGGTTGAATTGTGTCCCCACCCAGGTTCATGTGTTAAAGTACTAACCCCAGTACCTCTGAATGTGACCTTATTTAGAAATAGGGTCTTTGCAGATGTAATTAGTTAAGATGAGGTCATTAGGGTGGGCCCTAATCCAGTATGACTGACGTCCTTATGAAAAAAGGGAATTTGGACACAGTGACATGCACACAAGGAGAGCAACATGTGAAGATGAAGGCAGAGATCAGGGTGATGCTTCTTCAAGCCAAGGAGCACCAGAGATAATGCTAAGAATACAAGGAAGTAAGATGAGTAACTCACTAAGTTTGCAAGGTTAGGAAGTAACTCAACTCGCTTCTTTGTAAATGGGGATATATACGAATGACGCCCATGTCATGGTGGCTGGTTGTGACAGTTAAATGCAATAATGTATGAAAAGTGCTCAGCGGTATCCTGCATGTCTTAGGGGCTCATCAATATTACCTGGTTGTATTTGCTCCTCCAGCCAGCCCAGCATGTGGCCTGCCCTCTCCAGAACACCATGCCCCGTTCCAACAGGGCCTTCACCAGCCTGGTGGTGCTTCTCCTGGCTCTTCTCCATAGCTTGGGATGGGCTGTCCCTCTGCAAGAGGCCCATGGCCTACTCTCTTTCCTGACCCCCGTGGCCCCCGAACTGCAGGAGGACGCAGGATTGAGCACACTTGCTCTCTAGACGGCCGAGTTCCGGGGGGACCCAGGATCCCTGGGCTCACCGCCCTCTTTCCCAGTCCTCTCAGGCACTCCCGTGACCTGCTACTGCAAAGCAAAGCTTTTGAAGTGAGTTGGGGGGTGACAAGGAAGCCCCCATAAGTTCTTTCCTACCTGAGCAGGTGTCCCTTTCTTCTTCCCATTTCACCCCAACCTCCACCCCCGGTGATGGCCCCTGGACAAGCTGTCAGGTCATGTCAGCCTCCCTGCAGCTTTGGAAGTGCTGCTCCAGGAGAAAGGGAGGAGAATAGGCTGAAAGAAATCGGAGAGACTGGTCCTCAGACTAGCATAGATCGGTGGAGACTCCTGCATGCCCACCAGCACCCTATGCCCCAGTCGGCCTGGCACAGGGGGCCTGGGTGGACATCAGAGCTCCAGCTGGCTCCTGACTTGAAAAACTCTGAAACACTGAGATTCCAGGACACTGGCCTGGTCAGAACTCCCTCTAGACTCCCCTCTAGCAAGTCCTGACACCCTCCTTCTCTAGGAGGACCCAAGAGAGCAGAGTGGTCCTGCTCTAGGAGCCCCCCGGGGTCCTTCAGCCCTCAGGGCTCTCTGCTTTCTTGACTTTTTGCCCCCAGCATCAGAGGCCACAGAAGCAGCAGAGCAGCCTGGGGGAGCCCCATCTCGGGCCCCCAGGTCTGACTCTTACAGGGTGGTAGTCCTGGCCCAGGGGTAACTGGCTGGCAAGAACCAAACACCTGTTCCCACAGCTCTGTTGGCTCCTGGCCCCCAAGAGCTTCTTCTCCTGCCTCTACAACATACATGACGTCCTCAGGCCACAACCCCCAGCCAGCCCACCCCTTAGGAGGCCAGAGAGGGGCAGCTGGGACATCCCCCTCCCATGGTGAAGTGTTGAGAGGCCACGTGTGATGACTATCATGCCCCCTGCCCCCTCCCATGGTGAAGTGTTGAGAGGCCACGTGTGATGACTATCATGCCCCCTGCCCCCTCCCATGGTGAAGTGTTGAGAGGCCACGTGTGATGACTATCATGCCCCCTGCCCCCTCCCATGGTGAAGTGTTGAGAGGCCACGTGTGATGACTATCATGCCCCCTGCCCCCTCCCATGGTGAAGTGTTGAGAGGCCACGTGTGATGACTATCATGCCCCCTGCCCCCTCCCATAACCTCACACCTCACTCCAGGCCAGGGAGTGCCTCCTCTGGACTCCCAGAGCCATCCCCAGAGTCCCCTCCCATCCAGGGTGGTTCTGTCATCTTTCCACCATCCTGAGGTCCAGATGTGAGCTGAGAAGAGCCACCCCCCCATGCCCTTGGGCTGACCCTGCCATCCTGGACACAACGGAGTCCCTCCTCCTTTCCCACCTTGGAAGCACAACAGTCCTGCCCCAGGGGGAGATCCCAAGCCCTGGTTCTAAGTTGCAGGGGCTTGAGATGAATCTAGCTGATAAGCCACGGGGCCCCCTGCATCCCACATCAATGACAGGTGGTCCTCGTGCATCTGGATGGGATCCCTCTCCCCGGTGGGGGCACCTATGGACTCTGGGCTTCAACCAAGTCTGTTTGGGACAAGACAGGACACTGAAGTCCACAGCTGGTTCTTGCAGGACTGGGGTGGCCTCTGTCCCCACAAAGCAGGGGCTCAGCCATTCCCATTGCAGGAGCCCTGGAAGACTGCGGTTTCCAGGTGGGACTTCCTCCTCTTCCTTTTCCTCCTTGTCCAAGTGCTGCATGCTCTCAAGTGAGTCCTCCAGACAGGCGGGAAGGATGGAGGCTCTGGCCCCAGTCCCTTCCTTGATAAAGCCCAGTACTGGGGAGGGAAGTGGTTTGAGCAAAACACTGAGCTAAGGAGATTTTAGGAGTGTCCGAATCAGACCAAGGGTAGTTGCGGGGGCAGAGTGGGGAGATGAGGATCTGGGCAAGAGGCATCCTGGTGTCGTGGTGGAAGATACAAGTGGGGGAAGAATCAGCAGAAGGACCAATGACGACTGCACTGAGAGGCAGGGCAGGGGCGAGGCAGCACGGGGTGTGGGAGGATGCTTAAGGCACCGAGCTGAGCTAGGAGCGAATCCCAGGGCATTTATTTACAGTGGATGGTGAGAAACCCAGGCAACAGTGAAACCTCAGGATCTGAGAGTTTAAGTAAAGAAGACGTGCAGAGACTGGAGTTTCTGAGGTGTACCTGAGTGTTTCAGGGACGGCTGGAGCTCTGGGTCCAAGGTCCAGAGCAGAATCCATGGGAAAGGGGGTGGGAGCCAGATTGCAGAGGATTAGGGAGAGGAGAGGGGCTGACCACGAAGGAAAAGGGAAACAGCATTTGTTCTCAACAGGGTTAAGGGAGCACAGAGCCAGGACCTGGGATGGACAAGGGTGTCTGTGTAGCTTCCTGGGACACAGGCCATTTGAAGAGATAGAGTGCAGATTTGGAAGGGGGTGGGGTGTGATATGAGGTCTAGAGGCATCTGCGTGACAGTGCTGGCCAAGCGGGGGACTTCCAGCTCACACCTCAGAATGCTCTGAGGAGGCAGCGTTTAGTAAGAAAGGGGAAGGAAGCCCCAGCTGTGGCGTCCTGGGCATCGGTAGCAGTGAAGCTGCCACTTTCGCGTGTCAGATGTGGTATTATGTGCTTTACAGGCAGGAGCCAGAGTGGCCGTGTAAAACCCTAAGTCAGATCATGTGGCGCCTCTGCTCTGACTGTGCAACAACCCACGAAGCGCCCCGCCCCCCCAATTTTGTTACTGAAGCATTTATTGTCTAGCTCACTCCATAGAATGGGAGCTCCAGGAAGGCAGGGTGTTTAGACAAAGTAGACTTTGGTTTGCCGCTTTCTCCTGGTACATAGGAGGTGCTCACTGAGCATTTGTTAAATTTAGGCCTCACAGTCCATCTGTGACCGTGATGTTATCATTCTCACCTTACAGGCAGGAAATGGGGCTTCCAAGAGAGTCCGAGCTTTGCTCAAAGTCACACAATTCCCGAGTGGTACAGCCAGGGTGTGACTCAGCCCTGTTGGAGTCCAGAGCCCAGTGCCTGGCCAGCAAGTTCCCAGAAACGGGAGGACATCTGAGGACCAGGCCAGCCTGGGTAAGCCCGACAGCCCAGACTGAGGAGATGGGTCTCCTGGATGGGAGGTACTGGGGGCAAAGCCAGCTGTCATCTGCCCAGGCCTGTCTTGAGGGGGGCAGGTCCAGAGTTGGGAGGGGGTCTTGTCCAGCTGCCTGCTGGACCTCCACCTTCTCTCCCCACCACTCACCCTGAGCTTCTTTCGGTTCCCTTTGGTGATGTGGCTCCCCCATCCCCATACACAGATACACACAAATGGTGGCTTCTACAGGAATCAGGCCTCTCACCACACCCTCAGTCTGATGCCCCGGCCAGGGGAAGTCGGGGCAGGGGCTGTCTCACCACTGGGAATAAGAAGCCTGGATACACGTCTCTGCTGAGGCTCCTGGGGCTGTGGAGGTCGAGTCTCCTCGTTCCCCGTGTACCCCGGTCCCACTGCGGGGAACTGGGAGTGATCACACGGGGGTCACCAGTGTAGTCTCACTTCCCCTTTGCTTGTACTTCAAGCTCGAGGGCAGTGCCCCTTCTTCTACACACAGCCCCATGAATGGTTCTTGACAAAGTTCAGAGACCCTAAGGGTGGGAGGCCTCACCTGAAGACACGGGATCCTGGGGAGGCGGAGTGCAGAATCCTAGTCTCACGCTCCCTTAAGCTGTGTGTGGTGCATCTAACAATAAAAGAAGGCTCCTCTTGACTATTGCTCCAGATATATTTTCTAGTCCAACATAGAATACTTTCTATTAAGCACAACTGACCTCCAATGAAAAAGGTTCATATTTTAGGGGCAACCATTTTCAAGTAAATAGCAGTTTCACATTTAAAGAAAGAAATACAAAACAATCTCCCTATCCTCATTTTCTGCATCCACACTTTAAATTTTAAAAATATAAAATAGTGAAAGATTCAGCAGATACAAATAATAAAATACATATAATTATATTCCCTTTTATATTAGGGCTATGCAAGAGTGGGGGAGAGGGAGAGAGATGCAGGAGAGAAGAAAAACAGACAACACATAAAGAGTCATGATACAGATCAGGGGTAAAGACCAACCTAGGTATTCCTGCAGAGATGGGGAGGGGAGGGGAAGGTCAAAGTTCTGATTCATCAACTAATACGGCTGTATTTGTTAAAAAATACAGGCTCTAAACGTTAAAGTGCAAATAGTGTTTTTTAGAACTTACGTATTTTAGTTTCTACCTAAAATTTAATCAACTGACGTAAATTTCCTTCGTTTAAAAATATTTTAATTAAAAATTACTATAGAAAATAGAAGACAAAAAGACAGGAGCGGTCCCTGAGTAACCTAATTCCAGTGGGAGTCAGACATTAAAATCCTAAGTGAAAACCAGCGAGGATGAGCCTCAGAGGCCAGGAACCCGACCTAGGAAGGGAAGTCAAGGTACGCTTCCCAAAGGAGGTGATGCTGAGACAACATTTGAAGACGAGCAGGAGTTGCCAAGCGAAGAATGCTCCTGAAGAGGGAACAGGATGTGTGAAGGTTGAGGCCGGCGAGGAGGTCCACGTGTGGAACCGAAAAGCGTTCAGAACGGCAGACGGGTAGTCAAGATAGCGGTGAGTGAAGAGGTGGGACAAGCGACCAAGGAGCTGACCCTGAGAGGCCCGGAAGGTGATCAGGGAGGGGACCTGGGGCAGGCAGGTGCGAAGGTTGAGAATTAGAAAGGAACAGAGTAGCCTGAGGACCCCTGTCTGCAGGCACGTCGCGGAGGGGGTGTCTGAGTCTGGGTGCCAGCGACCCTCGGTAGAGTTCGCAGGCTGGCGGGCGAGGGCCGGGGGCTGTCTATCAGTCCGCCCCACCGCGCTGGTACGTGGCTCGGTTGATCGCCAATGTCCGCACCGATCTTGAGCTCCCGGAGGGACAGGCTGGGAAGCTCCCGGGCCCAGCCGAGCACCGCGGCAGGGTGGGGTGGGGGGCTAGGGGTGTCGAACGACTATTTCGCGCTTCCCGATTGCTGAAGGAGCTCAGTAGTCAGTCCAGGCTACCTCGCCGCCTGGCGTCTTCCCCAGGCTCTGGGCTGCAGGGGGACCAGCCTGGCCCGAGGCTCAGCCCGGCCCCTCGGTCGCTGGGTCTGCGCGGGGACCCCACGGTGGCTTCGCGGGGCAGGGCGGGGCGCTGCCCGCGCACCCAGGCTCGGCGGCCTCGGCCCAGGGGCGGGGGCGGTGATGCGGAAGTGCCGGGAGGGCGGGCGGACAGACAAGCTCGGCTCCGGGAGGGCGCAGCTCGGCCCCACCGCCTGGCCCGTGCTCCCGGGCGCAGCCAAGCGGGCGCACCGCAGACAGGTAGGTCCCCGCTGCCGCGCGCTCCTCTCCGCGCCCGCGGGGCACCCGCTGGCGGCGGGCGGGGGACCGGAGTGGGGAGGGCGCGCGGGAGGGGTCAGCGCCGGCTTCTCCTAGCGCCGGAGCTCGGTGGGGGGGGGGACGCGGGGGGGCGTCGCGTAAGGCAGGGCGCGCCCCGCCGTTCTGGCGGCCTCCAGGATGCCTCCTACCTCCTGATTAGCGTGGGGTGCCCCTCACCAGCAGCCTTCGTCCCGAAGGCGCCCGGGGAGCCCGGAGGCGCGGTCGGCGGAGTAGGCACTGCTGCCAGGGGCGCCAGCTCTGCTGCTTCTCTCCCTTCGTCTCGCTACCGCCAAGGATGGGCAGCGCCCGGGCGCCTGGCTTGGGCCATGGGAGGGGCAAGCCCCGATTCCCCCTTTCTGTGCACTCCGATCCCTCTTCCCCTGGCACCTCTCATCCTTTCGAGTAAGAGAATGAGGTGTAAAAAGGTTCATCCTCCCTGGATCTTAAGGCCAATGGCAAGAATTCGGGCACAGAGTGTGTAGTAAGATGGTGTCAGGCAGAGGCGCCGGCCGTCCTTCGACTCGTGGCCGAGAAAAGAAGGCGCTGACCCTCCTCTAACAGAGAGAAACCGCGGGCGCGATACTTCTTAGACTAGTTCCCCCGAACTTAGAAACGAAACAATGAAGAGTCTCAAAGTGGAGGGAAAGTGAGACCAGCGTGACCGTGATGCGGGATAGGAGATGGTGAACACCTGCGCCGGGGTTGTCTCCGCGACCCCAGAGCCGCCGGATCCGGCACTCGGGATCAGGGGCGAGGGGGACTTTCCCGGCCACCCTGGGCACATCAGAGCGGGGACGAGGGCGCGGGCGCCACCAGCCGGAGAGGCAGTCCGAGAGGCAGACCCTAAGCCAGCGCCCCGGGCGGGGTAGGGGGGGGGTGGTTCCGTGGGCTGGCCCAGGAGGCGCGGGCAAGCCACCCGGGGAGCACCTGCGGGGGCGGCCCCGAGGGCAGGACCGGGCCTGGGTTCCACGAGCGCCCAGAGCTGGGACGAGTGACCAGGACCAGTAAGGACGAGGGCGGGGCCGATGCAGGAAGCTAGAGGCCCTCGGGAGGGGCAGCCGGGCCAGAGCAGAGCTATCGGGCTAGGGCGCTGGGGCTTCCAGCAAGTCAAGAAAAGCCACGGGAAACCACCCTTTTTTACCTAAAGGCCCTATCTTGGGGTTTTCCCCCTGCGCCTTGGCCTTACCCCACCGTGCCCCCGAAATGAAGCCGAGAGAAGCTTCTTTCGCCGCATCAGCTGCCACAGAGCCTCAACTATTCTCAGGGTGTGGTCAACTCACCATGAGAGGGCGGGGCTTAAGGTCTTGCCGGGGGCAGGGAACCCCTTACCTTCTCCAGGAGCTTGGTGTGGAGTTTGTGGGGAGACGTCTGAATCAGATAAACTCGGGAGGTGCAAGGGCTTGCTGATCTGCCCACTACTGGGGGCTGCAGAGCTTCCTCCCCTAGGGGGTCCCTGGTGCCCACAATGTTCCAGGCTCCTCTGGAGGCTGGCTCCTGGGACTTCAGGAGATGCGGGGCCTCGCCCCCTCAGGAGGAGCTCCTGGGCTGCCCCTTCACCTTTGGGGGCTTCCTCGGGTCCTCAGCAGGCCACACCTCCTTTGATGTTCCCATGGAAGCTGATGCATGCACTTCCGCCTTTCCGCTCTCCAGTGCTCAAATCCACAAGGCTAGGTCTGAGGGCTGCAGACCGGCCCAGCTGTCAAGGATCAGGGCAGACTCCCTGACTAGTCTGGCCTCTGATAGAAAATCAAGTCCTCCTCCCAGCCCCAGGTAGGGGGTGTAGGATGGAATTTCTCAGGGCTGTGCTATAGCTTCTTGGGACACCCTGGGAATCTGGGCGACTGCTTCTATGTGGAGGGAAAGTAGGGATGGAGCACAAAGGCACTGAAATTCGGAACTCCCGGCATTGGGATAGTCTGAATCAGATCTAAGCCTGTCTCCCGGTGGGAGGAAGCCTCCTTGGGGAGCTGATGCCGAGCCTGGTCCTGGTGCACCTGGAGGCAGGCAAACCCCCTGTGGCTGAAGACCCTTCTGTGGCATGCTGGACAGACCTTCTCTTGGCCCTGGTCGGGCTTGTCATGGGAGGCTCTCTCCACAGCCCCTCCCTGTACTGCTTGAAGGGGTTGAACCTTACTGTCAAGAGGTCTGAGTTATAATTTCAAGACCTTTGTGTTGAAAAGCAGTGTTGGCCCAGGCCAGGCAGTGTTCCTCGCCCTGACTTCCTCCTTGCCCTGGGCAGAGGACTCGACCTTTCTGGCCTCCCAGCTGCGGCACCACCACCTTTGGCACAGCTGCGGGCTGACCATGTGTGTGGGTCATCAGGAAAGCTTGCCTTGTCCTCTGTGTCAACAGAGCTTTCCTCTGTCCACCTTCTCTTAGCCAGAATCGCTGGCTACTGGTGACTGCCACCCCTCTATTCTAGGACCCAGGCCTTTGGGAGGGTGGAGATGCTACAAATACATATTGGGTGAGGCTCTCCAGCGCTGTGAACCACACAACGTACAATGACTGCCAGCGGGCTTGGGGGTCGGGGGATGGGCGACAAGGTGAGAGATTGAGAATTTGGTCTGGGGGACCCAAATGTGATTTTCTCCACATCCCTTCCCTCCCCCAGCTCACAGTGAATCAGGTTTCCGAGTTGTCCGGTCTGGCCACTTTCATTTCCCTTGGGGCTGGGTGGAGGCTAGTGCAGAAAAGGGAACCGAGCCACCCATCTTCTGAGGCCTGGGGGCAGGGCTGGACGCTCTCCTACCTTCCTGGTCCCGGCCCAGCGCTGGGCACTGCTCTGAGGAGAGGCCTGCAGATGAGACTCCTCAGCGGCGTGGAAGTGGCACTTAGCTGCCACAACCCAACAAGGTACTGGGGCAGGGAATTTCAGGGGAAATTCCAAAGCAGGCCTGGGAGGATGGTGTGTGTGTGTGTGTGTGTGTGTGTGTGTGTGTGTGTGTGTGTGTGTCCCCCAGTGCAGGCCAGGAAGCCCACCAGGGCTTGTGTACTTTCAGGGGAAATTCCAAAGCAGGCCTGGGAGGATGGTGTGTGTGTGTGTGTGTGTGTGTGTGTGTGTGTGTGTGTGTGTGTCCCCCAGTGCAGGCCAGGAAGCCCACCAGGGCTTGTGTACTCCCAGAAGCCGTTGCTCCCAGCAGCAGTCCGGCCTGTGGTTGGGTGGCTTTAGCTGTTAGAAAGTTCTTCAACCTGGGTCTAGTCTGTCTCAGTGGAGGCTGTCGGGGTGTTGACTTCAACCCTAGTCTCTTTGTCACACGGTGGTACCTCTCATTCCCACCCCACTGAGTGTTCCCTTCACCTACCCAGATATCCCATTTCCTTCAGTCATTCCTTCCCTGAGAGGCCTGCCCCCCTGAGACCCTCACCTGCATCACAGCCCCTGCAGCCTTCCTCTTGGGTCTGGTCTCACCCTTGAGTCTGAGGAGGATCCTGGGGAGAGCAGGGCTGGTTGTGGGGCGGGGGTGGGGGGAATAAACAGCTGGAGGACAGATGCTTCCAACATCTGGTTGGTAGTTCTTAAGTCCTATTTTGGTCCACTGAATGGCCAGGTGTCCGGGAGGGGGGCGAGTGGTGAGGAAGAAGAGCAGGAGACACTCCTGCCCTGGAAGAGGTTGCCCGCCCACCTGGAAGGTGAACAAGATGGGGAAGAGGCAGTGCAAGGATGAGTAAGAGCCCCAAACCACTCATCTCAATGGAGAGGAGTTCAGGACCGCCCATGGCACTCTGGAGAGGGGCATGTGAGTGCCGGGGGGCCCACCCCAGAGGCCAAGTGTGGGCACCCTTGTTCCAGGAAGCACGGCCTCTGGAAAAGACCGTGGCCACCACATCCTCATCGCCACCACTCCCTCTCCATTACTTGTGGAGCATCTTCTGCGAGGGACAGTGGTACCAAGGAAGTGGGAGAGGAGCATGGTGCCGGGGGAGTGTGTGCTCTCTTACACACACGCTTGCACACCCACCTCACTTACATGTGCTCAGAAACTAGAGCCCTGGGCGGGAGGCAGGCTGATTTCTCATCGTGGCTCGGCCCTTTGTTCCTTCCTTGACCAGCGACAGAGTCCCCTCTGAGTCTCAGGACGGGGGTCGGTCCTTTCTGTCTCTGACCCTGGCTCACAGGCTCTACCTTTGTCTTAGCCGGGTTTCCTAGAAGGTGGTTTGGTGAGGGGTTCTCTGGAGGAGAGGGAGGGAGCAGGGATGGGGCAGGAAGAAAGCTAAGCAAGGATGTGGCTCAGCTGGAGACTGGCTTCAGCCCGAACCCATGAGGAGCCTGGAGCACACATTTGCTCCACCTGAAGCCAGGGGACCAGCCTTCTGTCCCCGTGTGTCAGTCACCCACTGGCTGTGGGCTGTCCCCCCAAGAGCGGAGGGGTGGGCCTGGCCCGGGAGTGAGGCAGCCGAGGGTGGCTTTGTGCTGTGCCGGCCTCACAGCAGCGGGGGAATTGATACACTGCCTGGCACGGGGCATCTGGGTGGGCACCCACAGCATCCACTAGAGCTGTACACCCCCTCCTTCCTTCCCCCCAAACACAAAGCCCACATGCAGGGACCCTGTGACAGGAAACCTGGTGGCTGGAGAGGAGAACTGACTTGAGCACCTGGATGGACAGCAGTGACTCCGGCCGCCCATGCCGGAGGAAGGCAAAGCCCTAATGACCCGTGCCTCGGCGCCCACACGTCCCCTGCTGCAGGGAACAGCCAGCTGACATGCTGACGTGCTCCCCCTCTGCTCTCTCCGGCAGACGCCTTTGCCATGAACCCGCCTGCCCCCGCTGCCCTCCCTCCGCCCCGCCGCGTACGGCTGAAGCCCTGGCTGGTGGCCCAGGTGAACAGCTGCCAGTACCCGGGGCTTCAGTGGGTCAATGGGGAAAAGAAATGCTTCTATATCCCCTGGCGGCATGCCACGCGGCACGGCCCCAGCCAGGATGGAGATAACACCATCTTCAAGGTAAGCCCTGGACAGGTGTACCGCCTGGACCTCTGAGGCCCCCCTCCCTAGAAGAGAACTCTCTCTACATCTCAGACTGGCCACTCTCCGAGCTGCCTTGCTGCAGGTGACCACAGGCCTGGGCTAAGGGGCCGCAGGCATCATCACAGTGCACATCTTTCTAACCTGATCCCCAGAGCAAGGTGAGGACTGAGGGACCCCCCCAGGAGACCTTCCTGTAACTCTTTCTCTTCCTCCTTGTTCTTGTGTCATTTTCATCACACGTGAGCACCTGTCCAGGGTGCACGTTTGGTGTACACATACGCTAAAAGAACACCACAGAATTCCCCCTTAATCTTAATACTAGGAGGTAACTACTATGAATATCTTTTGCTTACATTTCCAGTTTACTGCATGTGTGTATATGAAGTGCAAACATGGAATCAAACCATAGATTCTATTTTATAACCTGTATTTTTCACCCAACATCAGGACTAGCTTTCCTCTCCAACAAATGCCACAGCACTTTGAGTGACCACTGAATGTTCCATTGGAGGGGTTAGCACACTTTAGTCACCCAGTCCCAGTTTTTGGACACCTCAGGTGGCTTTCAGGGTCTCTTATGTTGAAGACCACATTGCCATGGACGCCCTCTAAACTCTTACCCATGGCACATCTTAAATGATTTTCTTTGGGGTTAGTTCCCCATTAAACATTTCTGGGCCAAAGGGAATGCTTCATTTTAAAGCTTTGGCTACCTATTTCTTAGTCTTTGCACTTGGTATTTACCTTTTCAAGGTTCCTTTCAAATCCATTTCTTATTTTTGAATAGGTAACATGGTCACACAATTCAACATTTAAGAAGTGCAAAATGGTTAACAGCAAAAAGTCTCCCTTGGGCTTCCCTGGTGGCGCAGTGGTTAAGAATCCACCTGCCAATGCAGGGGACACGGGTTCGAGCCCTGGTCTGGGAGGATCCCACATGCCGCGGAGCAACTAAGCCCATGCGCCACAACTATGGAGCCTGTGCTCTGGAGCCCGCGAGCCACAACTACTGAGCCTGTGCGCCTGGAGCCCAGGCTCTGCAATGACAAGCCACCGCGATGAGAAGCCTGCGCACTGCAATGAAGAGTAGCCCCCGCTCGCCACAACTAGAGAAAGCCTGTGCGCAGCAATGAGGACGCAACGCAGCCAAAAATAAAAAAAAAAAAAAAAAAAAAAAAAAAAGTCTCCCTTATGGGAGACTGTCTCCCAGGCACCCAACCCCCTCCTTTGGGGCAATTAGTGTTATCAGTTTCTTGTTTATCCTTCCTGAGAGATTTTTGTGCATATACAAGCAAATATATACCTATGCTTTCCCCAACTTTTGACAAAAATGGTAGATGTTTACATACTCTTCTGTACCTCATTTCTTGAAGATTACAACATGTTAGTATAGTACATCGAAACTTCCCTGTTTTCTTTTTTTTTTTCTTGCTGCCCAGTATTCCATTCTATGGGTTGGCCATAATTTAACCAGCTCCCATTAATGGACATTTAGATTATTTGGGGTCTTTTTCTTTTGTAAACAGAGCTGCAGTGAATAACCTTGTATGTGCAAACTTTTGTGCGGATGCTTCTGCATCCGTAGGATAAATTCCCAGAAGTCAAATTGCTGGGTTAAAGGGCAGAAACATTTGTAATCTTGATATCAACCACATTGCCCTCCAAAATAATAATACCAGGAGTTCCCTGGTGGTCTAGTGGTTAGGATTTGGCACTTTCACTGCCACGGCCCAGGTTCAATCCCTGGTCAGGGAACTGAGATGCCGCAAGCTGTGCAGCGAGGCCAAAAAATAATAATAAGCATGATAATTATAATAATACCAAAAGCTGAAGTGTACGGAGTCCATCCCAAGTGCAGACACAGTTCAGAGAGTTTATGTGCATTAGCCCTGAGTCTTCACTGCCACACTGCAAGGTAGGCACTGTGTTGGCGAGATCAAAGCAAGGAGAGGCAAAGTAACCCGCCCTGGCACACAGCGGGCGGTGGCAGATTCCAGATTCAGTTCTGCTCCAGATCCCGTGCTCTTATCCACCATGTTACCCCATCCTCCTCAGAGATTGTACCTATTTGCCACCTTAGGACCAGTGAGTTCAATGCCCTTCAAAGCACCTAGATTTCCTTTAGCTTGTTGGAGCCCCAAGGGACTGGCCTCCTATCTCCCACCTTGCAAACGGACACTTGGGCTCCACCAGTGTGTCGCTGAAGGTCTCACCGCAAAGCAGTGACTCCCGCTGGCCAGGAGGGGCTTTTGTGAGGGTTGAGGTTCTCTGTGGTCGCCTGTCTTGTCTTCCTGACCTAGGCCTGGGCCAAGGAGACAGGAAAGTACACCGAGGGGGTGGACGAGGCCGATCCGGCCAAGTGGAAGGCCAACCTGCGCTGTGCCCTTAACAAGAGCCGTGACTTTCGCCTCATCTATGATGGGCCCCGGGACATGCCGCCTCAGCCCTACAAGATCTACGAGGTCTGCTCCAATGGACCCACTCCTGCAGGTATCCTGTCTGGCCCTGTGTGGGACACCTGGGAGGCTATGCAGGAAGGGCCAGGGGCCCCTCCAACAAGCAGTGGTCGGGGGCATGCTGCTAGGTCATAACATCCAGGGCTCCCAGGAGTGGATCATTTGTGAGGCCAGGAATGGCTTGGCATGGACCAGGCCCCCAGGTTTGTCTTCCTCAACCCATCCTGGTTCTTGGCTCTTGACTCTAGTGAATGTAGGTCGGGTGGCCCAGGGAGCAGAGTGCCGTGGGGTCAGGGGCATCCCTAGTGATTGCTGGTGGCTGTGCGGCCCTTCACTCACTCTGTGTTTGGGCAGCTCTGGGGAGGGGGAGGAGCTGCGGCAGGAGCTGCCACATGGAGCCCTGGTGGCCTTCCTCCTCCTCCCCCACTGAACTCCTTCTCTTCTCTCCCTCACTCTGCAGAGTCACAGCCCAGTGAGGATTACACTCTCGGTACAGGAGAGGAGGAGGAGGAGGAAGAGGAAGAGGTGAGCTCGGGGGCCGCTCTTCGCAGCGTCTGCCTGCGCTGATGCGGTGGGCCTTGCTAGGGCGTTGCTGCTGACCTACTCTGCTGTAGGATGGAGCAGGTCCATTCCTCTGGAGCCCTGCTGCTGTTTCTGCAGCTCTTCTCTGAGTTTCTTCTCTCGGGATTCTGGAGACAGGAACAAAGTCACCACCTTGAACCTCCCTGGGACTTTGTTGGTATAAAGCATGCTCACACATGGTCTTGCCCTCAGCAGTTGGGGCTTAGTAGGTATTACCACCTGCAGAAGGTGGAAACTGGGGCGCTGAGAGCCTACTGACGTGCCTGGGATGGCCGAGCTGGGCCTGGAGGCAGGGTCTGGCCTCGCCTAAGCGGAAGACCAGGGAATTGCCTTGTGGGTCTCATTCTTTAGCATCAGATCAATTTAATAACCTGTCCTCCCTTCTCTCTGACCTCCTCCCTCCTCCTTTGCCTGTGTCTTCCTTTCAGCTCCAGAGGATGCTACCAAGCCTGAGCCTCACAGGTGGGGCTGGGAGGCGGTGTGGTTGGGGGTTTAGTATAAGGAGGAGCTGCAGGTACCACGGGTACCTGGGCGGGGGCTGAAGGGAGGCTGGGGGCGGCCCAGGGCTGGGAGTAGGTGGACCTGGGAGGCAGCTCCTCGAAGTGGCATTGAAGCTTTGTCCGCCGCCACCTTCCGTAGAAGCAGTGCAGCCCGCCCCCCCCATGGCACCCTATTCTTTATCCAAAGAGGATGTCAAGTGGCCACCCACTCTCCAGCCGCCTGTGGTGCTGGGTCCCCCTGCTCCAGACCCCAGCCTCCTGGGCCCTGCCCCTGGCAACCCTGCTGACTTTGGGGAGCTGCTTTCTGAGGTCCTGCCGAGCCCACAGCCTGGGACCCTGGCTGCCAGCCTGCCCCCCACAGGCGAACAACTCCTGCCCGACCTGCTCATCAGCCCTCACATGCTGCCTCGTAAGGACCCCGGGGGGGCTGGGCCGGGAAAAGCAGCGCTGGGAAGGTGGAGGATGACGAGGAGAACAAAAACGCCCACGCCAGTCCCTGCTTGGGTGGAGGAAGGAAGTGGGAGAGCTGATGATGGCCTGGCCATGGGGCAGAGAGGGAAGAGAAAGTCAGTGGGCTGCAGAATGGGGAGGCGTGGGGCTCACGGGCGGGGCGGGGCTGCCCCTCTGCCCTGCAGTGACGGACCTGGAGATCAAGTTCCAGTACCGGGGGAGGCCACCCCGGGCCCTCACCATCAGCAACCCCCATGGCTGCCGGCTCTTCTACAGCCAGCTGGAGGCCACCCAGGAGCAGGTGGAGCTCTTTGGCCCTGTGAGCCTAGAACAAGTGCGCTTCCCCAGCCCCGAAGACATCCCCAGCGACAAGCAGCGCTTTTATACCAACCAGCTGATGGATGTCCTGGACCGCGGGCTCATCCTCCAGCTACAAGGCCAGGATCTGTATGCCATCCGCCTGTGCCAGTGCAAGGTGTTTTGGAGCGGGCCCTGCGCCTCAGCCCATGGCTCACACCCCAACCCCATCCAGAGGGAGGTCAAGACCAAGCTCTTCAGCCTGGAGCATTTTCTCAATGGTGAGGGCCCCATGTCGTGTTCCTCTTGGTCTCCTTTCATCCAGGGGCATGGTGCCAGCTTCTGACTAAGGGTCTCAATCTCAATGCAGAGCTCATCCTGTTCCAGAAGGGCCAGACCAACACCCCACCACCGTTTGAGATCTTCTTCTGCTTTGGGGAGGAGTGGCCTGATCGCAAACCCCGAGAGAAGAAGCTCATCACTGTACAGGTATACTCCCACCTCCCACCCAACTCTGCTTTGGTTTGAATATTGGGAAATCCTGGGGCTAGGCCCTTGCCCCAGGGTGGAGGCGCAGGGCCCTCTGGGTGGTGTGAACTCAGTGGTCAGAGTTAATCAAGGATCAGTGCTGCCCACACATAAGCAGCCTTTTTATGAAGTAGAAGTTGGTGCCCCATCTTCCTGGTGGATGCAGCCCACCACCTGACCCCTGGAGGACGCCCTCATGCACAACTGGATTGGACAGCCCTGCCAAGGTTCTCCCTGTCCTTTCTCCTCTTTGCCCCCCAGGTGGTGCCTGTAGCAGCTCGGCTTCTGCTGGAGATGTTCTCAGGGGAGCTTTCTTGGTCGGCTGATAGCATCCGGCTACAGATCTCAAACCCAGACCTCAAAGACCGCATGGTAGAACAGTTCAAGGAGCTCCATCACATCTGGCAGTCCCAGCAGCAGCTGCAGCCTGTGGCCCAAGCCCCTCCTGTGGCAGGCCTCAGTGCTGGCCAGGGGCCCTGGCCCATGCACCCAGTCGGCATGCAGTAATGCGGCTGCAGACAGTGACTGGCCCAGGCTTCCAGGGTGGCTGTGCAGACTGATGTGGAGGTGCGATGGCCTCAGTGGGCACCTGGTGGGCGGCAGGGTCCTACCTCTGGGTCCTCTGGAAGTGGATCTGGGTCACGAAGAAGAGGGAAAAGAGGCCCAAGTTCCAGGTTCTCCTCAGAAGCTGACGGAAACTGGAAGCCAGTTTTGCTTTGAGGACTCTGTCTTCCTGGATATGCCTCTCCTGGGCTGGCTGTGGGGGAACTGGGGGAACTGAGCCATCGGCACCAGTGAGGAGGGAAGGAACTCCCCCCGACTCCAGGGGGCCTAGTTGTACAGAGGGAGTTGCCCCAGAGTGACCCATACTTGTGGTTGCCCCCATTTCTTCTGGCAAAAAGAGCCAAGTGCTGTGGGTCAGGTCACCCTGGCAGGTCCTCTGCAGGGCATGGACTGGATATTGGGGTTCCCTAGCTTGAGCCCCACTTCCTCATCTTTCTTCCTTCAGAGATAGAGATGAGCACTTAGGTATTACACCAGATACTTAAGGCTGGCAGCTACCTCCCTTCAGAGTCCAAGAACCTGGGGTAGAAAGTGGAATTTTACATATTTTTGGATTAATAAATATTAAAAAACAGGCTCAGCTATTATTTTCAGTACCGGTTGCTCCCATGCTATTCTACTAGACCGTATGTCTCATACCAGCTGGCCCTCTTTCTCCCAGCACCTGCCCTCCTGCTCTGGGGCCGCTGACACAGGGAGGGCTTGCCTTCCAGGCTGATGAGTCAGTGGGGCCTTCATAAGCACTCAGCTGGCTGGCTTTGCTTTCCAGGAGGAAGCCAGCTGAAGCAAGGGCGTGGACTTTTAAATGTGTGCAGAGTCTAAAATCCTGGGCTGGATTTCAACTAGGGACCATTACAATCTGTTTCCCTCATATATATTCATATGCTATTAAATATATTAGGACAATGCATACAAATTGGTAGCTCACTGTTTGAATCTGGCTCATAGATATAATTTTCTGACCTGAACAATTTTGCTCTTATCTTCTTATTTGTAGCTCCAACAGTAATCAACTCATAGTCTTTTCTCATCTAAACTCCCGACCACACCCCCACCCTGAGATTATTTTGAAGCAAATCCTAGACATATTTCAGGTATAAACAGTATATATCTCTAAAAGACAAGCACATCCTAAAAAACTACAATATCGCACCTAATTAATTTTTATTAAATATCTAGCATTTAAAAATTTAAGACAACTAGAGAAATTTTATTCCCTTGCCATTTAATTGTGGAAGAACTTGCATTTTTTGTTCTGCATTTTGTTTTTGCCTAGATGCTCCTGACTGCATCTGTTAACATATTTTGTCTCCTGTGTCTCCTGTAAATTGGTACTTTGATTCTAGAGGCTTAATTGGATACAGGTTTTTGTTTCGACTACCTTTGACTAGTGGGTATTGGAATTGTTTCCGATCTTTAATTATTATACATAACGCTGTAGTGGATAGGCTTGTGCATATTTATGTATTTTCATATTTTTGCCTGTATATCTTTAGGATGGCTCCACAGAAATGGGATTTCCGGGCCAAAGGATAAATATGTGTCTAACTTTGCTAGATATTGGCAAAATTCCGATAAATCTCTGAGCGTGGCTGTTTCCCCACTGTCTCAACAGACTACAGTGTCAACTTTTTGGATTTTTGCCAACCTGATAGGTAAGAAATAGTATCTCTACCATTTCTCATTATGAACAAGGCTTAGCATCTTTATATCGTTAAGTGCCCTGTGCAGATTTTAGTGATTTTTTTTTAAAATAAACAAATTTAGAATAGTCTCAGATTTACAGGAAAGTTGCTAATGGAGTGCCTATATAACCCACAGCCAGTTTCCCCAGTTGTTAACATCTTACATTATACCTTACATTACTATGGAACATTTGTCACAACTAATGAAACAAAATGAATACATCATTATTAACTAAATTCCATTCTTTATTCAGATTTCATTAGTTTTTATCGCATACTCTTTTTCTGCTCTAGCATCCCATCCAAATGATCACATTACATTTAGTCATTATGTCTCCCTAGCCGCCACTGGTCTGACAGTTTCTCAGACTTCCCTTGTTTTTCATGACTTAGATGGCTTTGAGGGTACATTTTAGAATGTCCCTCATTTGGGATTTATCTGATGTGTTTCTCACGGTTTTTGTAAGGAAGACACTGAGGTTAAGTGTCATTCTCACCAGACATACCGAGTTGATGAATTACAAAGCTTGGCAGGAACATCTGACTGACTTCTGCAACACTGCAGGAAGCTCAGTGGCTGCTGAAAATCTTCCTTGGGCTTCTACTTATATTTTGATTTCTTAAAAATAAAACAACAATGAAAGCAGAAACAAAAAAACAGCATACCTGGCCATCATTTCTTGTAGATCTGTGTGTTGTAGCCAGTGGTGGATGAACACTATCCCTCCCCACCCAAAATAACAGATACTGTAGGTTCCAGAGGTTAAAGGCAGGACAACGTGTTGCTATTCACTGCTCCCTAGCTACGCTAAAGTTCCGGTTGGTAGTGGCCTCTGCTAGTGTTTAAGTTGGAATCCACAGAGTACTGATGCTCATGGCCCTGGGGATGAATACACCCCTCTAGCACCCTGTAGTTTACCTTACATCCTTCCTGCAGGCCCCTCATCCCCACCAAGTTCATCCTTGTACCCAACAAAATATTCCCTTTTAATTCAAGACTCCTTCCCCTTATTCAGCTTTTCACTGACCTAAAGAACTTTTCAGTCTTTGTTGAGTAGGAGAGAAATATTGACAGCTTTTCCCCATTTTTGTCAGAGGAATGTTCTCACAGGCAACTTTCTCATTTGCTAGTAATACATCTCACAAAAATCAGGCATAACTTGTTGCATAATCTTGAATGTTTAACTTTTCTGGATTTTGGCTTTCATCCCTGTAAAACGATTTAGTACCCGGGCTACACAAGATGGACACATACTTTGCATTCATGAGGTCTTGATGCCATTCAAAAGTTCCTGTCTTATTTATCCTACATTCTCAGTTATTGATCTATTATATAGAACAGGTACATAAAAATTACAGGTTACTTTAGTTTAGTACAATCTTGCTGGGAATAGCCCCAACGGGTGATTTGTGTTTCACATAATCATGACTAAAATTTCTTCGCTAAGTCAATCATGGAAATAAGGGAACAGATCCATGGGAACTTTCTGACTTAGGTAAGTTCAGGTGCAAGACTCTCATTCTACTTCCACTAGACAATGTCAAGCAGGAACACAATATCTATATTAGGGTACCTGACCCCAAACAGTTCCCTTTTAAATTGAAATTTAGGTGGGTATCCTTGCTATGCCCAAAAGTAACAAGACTATTTGTAAGAATTAGTCTGAATCAATCTGTTAACACTGAAGAGTAAGCAGTGAGAACCATTAATAAGAGTTCTGGATTTCAAAGCTATAGCTGTGGAGAGGATGTTCTTGACATACACTAGGATATGTATTCCAAAGGCTACTTTTTAGTGGCTGGGGAGAGTTATATTAACCCTTCCACATGTTTTCCAGTCCTAGACACAGCTTTTGATGATAAAAGCCAAACTCCTTAAACAGAGAAAAGTCAACTGGTCGTTGCAAGGACCTAGGGTTGGACTAGGCTTCAAAGTTTTACTGTCTAACCAGAAAATGAGCAGGATGGTGAGGGCAACGTGCTGATCCCCAGAATTTGATAATCTTACTCCAAACACCATTCCATATTCAAGTTTTTTTCTCCCCTTCCAATATTGCCTTTTTAGACAATAAAACTCCGAGTACCATTGATGTTATGCAGGGAGGTTTGCTTCATGGATTCCAAATACTAGATGCAACTCTGTGGTCAAGGTTATTAGCTCAAAGCCCAATTACTATAATATACTGTGTGATCTCATTTATATAAAACTCAAGAAAATGCAAACTAATTCACAGTGATGGAAAGCAGATCAGTGGCTACTTGGGCATGGGAAAGGATGGGTAGAGGCACGAAGAAACTTTTGGGAGTAAAGGGTATGTTCACTATCTTTTCTCTTGTTGCGGAGCATGGGCTCTAGGCACGTGGGCTTCAGTACTTGTGGCACACGGGCTCAGTAGTTGTGGCTCGCGGGCTCTATAGTGCAGGCTCAGTAGTTGTGGCACACGGGCTTACTTGCTCCGCGGCATGTGGGATCTTCCCGGACCAGGGCTCGAACCCGTGTCCCCTGTATTGGCAGGCGGATTCTTAACCACTGTACCACCAGGGAAGTCTATTACCCAACACAGCCAAAAATAAATAAATAAAATAAATTAATTTTAAAAATAATAATTTTTTACATATATACATACACAGGTGTATCCTATGTCAAAGCTTATCAACTGTATACCTTAAACGTGTAAACCTTAAACATGTACAGCTTATTGCATGTCAATGATACTTCATTACGGGGTTGTTTTTTTTTAAGATCAAATAAATACTCAGTAGGTTAGGAAACAATCTACTTGGGTGGCCACTGTAAAAAGAATATGCTACATTTTGTTTAATATGCCAAGTGACCCATCCTCCTTCCCACTGAGGCCATATGAAAGGACAGAATGTAGCAGGAGGAGTTTTAGGGTAAACCAGAAGAATAAAAGATGCAGAAAGAGCCACTCCCCTGAAATATGAAGGGTCTGGGGCAGTAATGGCAGGGGCCTGAATTTCAAACTCTGTACCCAGATGTCTATTAGAGAACAACTAAGACTATTCACTTAGGGGGTTTAGCCGTACCATTTCAGATCTATGAGGCAGTGAAATGAAGTAAAAACAAACACTGATTAAATTTTTAAAATTTATTGGTTTTTTTTTTGGTTGCTGTTGATTTGTTCTTGTGATGGCTACAACACCAGACAGAACACTGCCCTAATATCTAATGCCTGTGCAGGGCTGCAACTCCTTTAAAATATTAGGACTTGCTTTGGGCCTCCCTCTTCTGCCTCACTCCCCATGAAGTCAAATAATTTCTGCATTTTTTAGTAAAATACAGTTAGCCCTGTAAACACTTTTTTCCATTTTCCCACCCTGTTTTCCTCTCTCATGTCTATGGGTGAAAAATTAATTAAAAAAGAGAAAAAAAATCTTAAAAAAACTACAACTTAGAATATATATTTATATCCCACTCACCCTAATTTTGGCTCTTCTCTCCAAAGATGACGACAACCCAATGTAGGTGGGAAGTGGACTTAAGAGACTGAATAGGGTCAGGATGGGGATATACATGAATTTTGGCCCTGGCAGGTCCCAGTATCATTGATATGACCATGATATAAAACAGAACAGGCTCCTTGCTTATTTCTCCTTGTCTGAAGAACTCTAAAGGTGAGAAGAAAACAGTTGGGACATTAGGAAAAATTTCTAACTTTCGTTAAAAGAGGAGGGGGAAAGGGAAAGAAGAGAGGGTGGGAGAGAAGGAAAGGACAAAACAGCAGAAAACCTTAAGAGATGATCTTGACCCTTTGCTTCCAATTACAGTTATTTAATTCATTTGAATTCCCATCTTCCCTAAGTAAACATTTTTGTTTCACAGAAAGTTTTGTACTTTTGTTTTTCTGTGTGTACACATGCATCTTAGCATGTGTGTGTGTGTGTGTAGGTATGTGTACGTATGTGTGCGTGTCATTTGCTACCAGGAGAATGTTTCAGTTCTGATTTCAGTTTAGTTTTCCTTTTTTTTTTCTTTTTTATTTCTTTAAAATTATTTTTCCTTTTAGAAACAAGTTCACCAGGAAACCAGCTCACCTCCCACCACGCTGCACAGGCCGCAGCCATCTTTTTTAAACCGCGCTGATTTTCCCTCACACCCCCAAACAGGAACTCCTCAGGATGGCCTTGGAAGGCTGGAGTCTCTCCCTGTCTGGCGGGAGGCCCTGGTGGCGGTGAAGGCCCCTCTGCCACAATGGAGGTTTCTGATTGTGGGACACAGTCTGGTTTTTGTTTTCTTCCTGTCTTCTAATTAAAAAAGACATTCCTGACAAAAGAGAGAAGACAGTCAATAACTGTGGTCCAGGAGACAGCAAATACTTCAGAAAGTCAACCTCAAGACAGAAGTTTCTATACTTGCTCAGGCACCTCATTCTGGCCTCTGCTGTAAGAACTCAGTTAAAAAATAAATAAATTAATTAAAAAAAAAGAAGTTGGATTTTTTCACTTGTGATTTTAAAGGAGCTACTGTTTTAATGAAATACCTTCTGTGATGCTTTTCCAATTCTGAGTGTCCTCAGTGATAATATGTGGGGGTAAAGAGTACGCCAGCAGGTCCAGGCTGCCCACTCCAAAGCCAACCAGAAAACCTCCATTTACGTCTTTTTAAGTATTGGGGTTTCATGCAAGATTTTATTTTGAAAGAAGGCTTTGCCTACTAAGAAAAGGTTTAAGAGCCACTGATTTAGACTCTATGTAAAGGGTACTATGTAAAAGTATTAAGTAGAGTGGTTAAAGGTGAGGCCTCTGGCAGCAGAAAAGTGAATTGTGGCTCTATCAATTACTGACTGTGACATCAAACAACTTACTTAACATCTTCGAACCTCAATTTCCTCATTTGTAAAATGGAAATAATAATAGTAACTAATCCAGAGGACTGTGTGAGGACTATCTTATAGATAATACATAATGTGCTTTGTACATAATACAAAGCACTCAGAACAGTATCTGACACACAGTAAGGGCTCCATAAACATCAGCTATGAACATCCACAGCTATGCACGAACAACCCTATGTGTATCAACGTTAGCTATTACAGACACTGCAAAACCTGAGGATCCCAAATGATATCACGACTCATCAAAGAACCAAAGTTTAGAAATAATTTCTGGTATGGTGAGGCATTGCTCAACAGCATCTTCACCCGCAAATGCATTTAATCACAAAACCACCAGTGAGAGGGCTGCACATTCATCGAGAATTGCCTCCAGGGAGAATAAATTCTGCTTAAGACATCAAAGGGTGGGCTTACAGGAGAGATGCCTTTCTTCTTTCAGTCAAGAAACTGGCACCCAGACCCCACCACCCAGTCCTTTCCTTCCTCAGCTAAGCTTCTTGCTTTACTTCAGAATCAGAAGCAAATGGAGAAAACTGATGATCAGGGGCTAGACATAGAGGCTAGCTCTTTTCTTTTACCTCCTGCCTTGGTCAAAAACCTAGCATTTCAGTGTTAAAATTGTAAAAAATGATAAGAACAAGCATCTTTATTTATCAAATCTGAAAGATCAGTTTTAGGAAGGCAGTACCATGTATCATGGTCTACTTTAGGTCAGCACTGTTTTCACCAAAGTTGCTAGGTTGAAAAATATTCATTTGTTACCACACATACTTACCATGCTAGAAGTATCTGTAAAGAGAAGAGGGGAGGAATTTTCTTTTTGAGATATTCTGCAACAATAACTTTCTTATGGGGGTAAAACTGGCATCCAAAAGAAGCTGACAATTATTTGGCTGCCTTGACCCAAGAAAATCAGGCCTGTGCATTTCTCAGCTGTGCAGCAGCGTTAAACTGTAAGTCCTTCCCTGACTCTAGCTACAGTACTAGTCCCATGATGGGCATTAAAAACCTATGCCCATCCCCAAGTACTCCCGACAGCCAGACGAAAAGCTGGGAACTATATACCACTCACCTGGGTGACAGGCACAGTGCAGGAGTATGAGCTATCGAAACAACCTGGTGAAGTCTCGCAAGGCCCAGCAAACTTGTTTACATTCCTCAGCACTAGAAAAGAAAAGGTAGGTTGGTCCCTGACTGATGAGAAAGATATGATATGTTGAAAAGCAACCACAACCTTGAGGTATACCGAGACTGTCCCAGCTCTGCTCTCTCCATCATCTCTTGACCCCGCTTTCAATCTTTCTGTAACTCAAGAGTAAATATTAACTATTGTACATGAGAACAATTATAAGCTGTGTGGTTGTTAAAGAGTAGGCTTTGGAGAAAAACTGCTTAGGTCTGAATCTTGGTTTCACTGTGTCCTTGAGCAAGTTACCAATCTGCCTCAGTTTCCTCATCTATTATCTACCCCATGATGTTTTGAAGATTAAATCAATTCCTATATGTAAAGTGCTTAGGATAATAGAACAGTGAATAAAATAGTATTTGACAGATGTAGGCTGCTACAACAAGAAAACTTGGCTATTCCCTGGCGGTCCAGTGGTTAAGACTCTGTGCTTTGGACTTCCCTGGTGGCGCAGTGGTTAAGAATCCGCCTGCCAATGCAGGGAATATGGGTTCAAGCCCTGGTCTGGGAAGATTCCACATGCTGCGGAGCAACTAAGCCCATGCGCCACAACTACTGAGCCTGTGCGCCACAACAAGAGAAGCCACCACAATGAGAAGCCCGCGCACTGCAACAAAGAGTAGCTTCTGCTCACCACAACTAGAGAAAGCCCGCGCACAGCAACAAAGACTCAATGCAGCCATAAATAAATAAATAAAATTAAAAAGAAAAAAAGACTCTGTGCTTTCACTGTAAGGGGCACGGGTTCGATCCCCGGCCGGGGAACTAAAATCCCGTGGCTAAAAAAACAAAAAACAACAAAACCTGGTTAAAGTCCTTGACATAAATAAAAGAAAGCCAGAACCCTCAAAGTAAAAAAGCAAGCATATTCACCTAAGGTTGATCATTTAAACTCTATGAGCTGAGCTAACTTAGGGATCCTGGTTTCCTCATTCTTTCCCAAGAGCAGATTTTGTTTATAAAGCCCAATCCAGAAAGTGAGTCTCAATCAGTGATTTTCTAGTTGAACAGGCTGCTCAAGGTTTCCTCCTGTGGGAGGAGGAGGGAGAGGAGAGAGGAAAGGGTTAAGGCATGAAGAAAGGGAGGAGGAGGAAGCAGGTCTTGGTCCTCAGGCAAGCAATGAGATGCCTAGGTGGCATGAATAGCCCAATATTCATTTGACCCTGTTTTTTCAAAAGGCTTCCTTTATCTAAGATTGTCACCAAGAAACCAGGTGATGCCAGCTTCATTCTTTTTTGTCAGTCTTCATAATAGTTTTTCGTAACTGAACATGAGGCTAAGCTAAAAACAGTGGAAAAGAAAGCACATCCTAATATGCTCATCCTTCTGTGGCCCTCTCTTTGGCTCAGAAAAACTCAGGGAGCACAGCCTATAGCCTAGCATTCAATGTCAGAAGAAAGCTCTCTCTCCTTGTAATGGTTAAAAGTCAGGGAGGGAACCACTAACAGTGATTCAACATACAAGAAGGTAATGAGAGCTATCTCCTTAAGAGCCTACATCTGGATTTCCCCAGCTATTATAAGGTCTGAAACATCACTAAGAACCTTGATTTAGACTCTAGGACTTGATTCAACAGAGGCTTTCTTCTAGTCTCCCTCCATCAAAAATGTAAGGCAAGTAAAGAAGGTCTTCTAGTTTTATTGGAATTCTGCCATTTGCTCTGTGAATTTAACATGCCTCAATAAAAGCATTACATTTCTCTATTTCCGAATCAATACTGACTATAAGGAGGCAGCCTTGGTGAGTGAGCCCGATCACTCCTGCTTCCCAATGTCACGAAGGAGGAAGATACGTAACCTCAGAGAAGTCACTGTGTGGTGTATTATTATAAGGGACTAAGACGACAGGAAAGAGATAAACTTAGGATAATGCTGGAGACTCAGGATTCTTTTGCTATCTTAATGCCTTACATGTTGTTCAATACTACCCTTCTTCAACCAGAGATCGTGGTTAAATCTGAAGAGAAATGATAACTCCATTCTTAGCCTCTTTCGTAACATGAGAAAAAGTACTGAAACCAAAATTCAAGTACAGGAGAACTGTGGTGAGACATGGTGAAATGAGCAATGGGCCACAACCTCTCGAATCAACTCAGCTTCTGCTCCCAATCCTGTCAGCAACTGCTCTGGTGTCAAGCGCTTTAGCCAAATGTTTAACTTAAGTGTCCCTGGTGATTAAGCCCAAAGAAATAGATTTTTAAACAAACAAACAAACAAACCTCCTTAAAAACCAGAACTATTTTCTGTTTCTGCCTCAGTCCTCCCGGCACTTAATATTTCTGGGTTGTTTTTATATTCATTTACACTTATTTATTTATATTCATTCATTCATTCACAACTGCCACTATTTTTGTAGGTTCTATTTTCTGGCTTCTAGTCCCACCATCCCAATCCTTCCTATACTTTAAAAAAAAAAATTTTTTTTTTCAGTATGCGTGCCTCTCACTGTTGTGGCCTCTCCTGTTGCGGAGCACAGGCTCCGGACGCGTAGGCTCAGCGGCCATGGCTCACGGGCCCAGCCGCTCCGTGGCATGTGGGATCCTCCTGGACCGGGGCACAAACCCGTGTCTCCTGCATCGGCAGGCGGACTCTCAACCACTGCGCCACCAGGGAAGCCCTTTTTTTTAAATTTTAAATAATCCAAGTATAGTTGATTTACAATGCTATGTTAGTAATTTATCCCTCCCTGATCCCTTTCCCCTTTGGTAATCATAAGTTTGTTCTCTATGTCTGTGAGTCTGTTTCTGTTTTGTAATTAAGTTCATTTGTGTCATTAGATTCCACACATAAGTGATATCATATGGTATTTGTCTTCCTCTTTCTGACTTACTTAGTATGATAATCTCTAGGTCCATCCATGTTGCTGCAAATGGCATTGTTTCATTCTTTTTTTTTTTTTTTTTTTTTTTTTTTGCAGTATGCGGGCCTCTCACTGTTGTGGCCTCTCCCATTGAGGAGCACAGGCTCCGGACGCGCAGGCTGAGCGGCCACGGCTCACGGGCCTAGCCGCTCCGCGGCATGTGGGATCTTCCCAAACCGGGGCACGAACCCGCATCCCCTGCATCGGCAGGCGGACTCTCAACCACTGCGCCACCAGGGAAGCCCTGTTTCATTCTTTTTTATGGCTGAGTAGTACCCTATTGTGTATATATCACATCTTTATCCATTCATCTTTATATGGACATTTAGGTGGCTTCCGTGTCTTGGCTATTGTAAATAGCGCTCCTATGAACTACTGCACTATTGCATGTATTGGGGTGCATGTATCTTTTCAAATTATAGTCTTCTCCAGATATATGCCCAGGAGCCTTCCACTATACTTTTGAGTAATTTTTTTTTTTTTTTTTTTTTTTTTTTTGCAGTACGCGGGCCTCTCACTGCTGTGGCCTCTCCCGTTGCGGAGCACAGGCTCTGGACGTGCAGGCTCAGCGGCCATGGCTCAAGGGCCCAGCCGCTCCACGGCATGTGGGATCTTCCCAGACCGGGGCACGAACCCGTGTCCCCTGCATCGGCAGGCGGACTCTCAACCACTGCACCACCAGGGAAGCCCACTTTTGAGTAATTTTATGGTCACTATTCCTCAAGGCCCGTAATCCTAGTGGTGCGCTGAGAAATGCAGCCCTTTTCATCTGATGTGCATAATGGAGAGTAATCAAGCTCTAACTAATGACTTCAGCAAGAAGACACTCCCATACTGGCCCATTCTAGTGTCAATGCTCCCTCTGCATGTCTTTTGACCTTGAGATCCTCATGCAAGCGATAGTCACAGAATAAATACCAAGACAGAAAAATGGGAAATGATGGCAAAATTTCTTCTAGACATAATTAGTGGTATTTGGAAAGAAAGAATGATATTTCAGAATGAAAAATTCCAGCTTTCTTCAAGTTAGCCAACTAAAAATGCCAGGGAATTAATTAATTACCAGTACCATTTGAGAAACAGGCTTGGACTTGCTGAAATGACACTGAACCAGTTTACCCTCCCTGCTAGGATGGCAAACAAAGTAGCATGTTGAGGCAGGAGTAACAGGACCTTAAAACCGAAAGGGAGACTGAGTCATGCATGGAACAGAAGGTTCAAGGGCAATACACAAACCAGAGAAAGAGAATTACTAAGAGGAGCTGAGCAATCTCAAATCCTTTCTCTAGCACCTCAACATTACCTCTTACTTCTGTTCATTTCCCACCATTATGTCACAGCCTACTACAGGAGGAGCTGCAAAACTTGTTTAGCAGTAAGAGATCAAGTAGGCCAGCATGGTAAATACCTTATTGTCCCATATCACAGGACAAAGATCACAGATATTTTTGTTCAAAGCAATACATTATTTGGGTTCATTTTCCTAGCCTCAAGATTTTCCTTACACTATGGAATGTTCATGACTTTTATTTCAGACTTACACTTTGTTTCTACACTTTGTTTCTACCTGTCATATATTAGCCTGGATGAGGAAATATGAGCTTGGTGGAAACTTATTCCAGAATGTGTGGGAGGTTGCCTTAGAGCTGAAGGAGACATGCTCCAGCTAGTTTTGCAAATATGTAATGACATTCTGGCAGGTTCTTCTCCAAGGAAAAAGTTAACATTCACTGATCACCTACTATGTACCAGATCGTCTTTAAATTTCCACTTGGTATTTCACAATAACCCTATGAGACAGGTATTACTAACCCTATTTTACAGATAAATAAGCTGCAAAGTAACAGTAAGTGGCAAGATTCAAACCAACAGCCTTGACTCTAAGCCCAGTCCTCCTTTGAGGGTTCTCCTCAGGCTCTCATTCGCTCTAATCTAGAGTCAATATGATCCTGCCCTTTTAATGAACAACACTAGATAAAACAGAGCAAAACGGAAGCAGGGAGAAGCAACTGTTATAATTCTTTCCCCTGAGACAGTTTGTAGGTAGAATATTACTTCTACTGGGAAGATTCATAGTAAAAGATAAAATAGTTTTTTAAGGTCATCCCAATAAATATATGCCTACCTAGTAGAGGGGAAATCCCCTCTTTTGGCAAAATGTGTCATGAAGGCAGTCACATGCTATTTTAAAGTCATGCATGTCACTTGATCTATGGCCCAAAGTCAGTTACTTCCGGGACATGAAGTTAGGCCACTTAGTAAACTACAAAAAAACAGCACTCAAAGATTTGGGATTTTACCATTAACAGAATTATTGGAAAGTCTTGGGAATAAGAAAGTAAACCATTTTGGAGAGTGACAAGAAATCAATTCTCAGAAAAAAAGATTAGCATTTAATCTTCTCTCCCTTTTAAAAACTAGGTCTGGTTTTAATTGTAAAAGCATACCATGCTCATGAAAAGAATGCAAATAGCACAGGTTATGAAATGAAAAGTTCTAGTTATATATCTTTCCAGAAATTTACTATTCATAATAAAGTAGCTAACATATATATATATATCACATATAATAGAATAGCTTTTAAAAGTACAAGTTAGTTCATTTATGACAGCATCAAAAAGAATAAAACACTTAAGCTATAAAATGTTGCTGAAAGAAATTAAAGATACCAATAAATGGAAAAACATCTCATGTTCATGTACTGGAAAGCCTAATATTATTAAAGGTGTCAATACTATACAAAGTGATCAGATTCAATGTAATCCCAGTCAAAAATCCCAACGACATTTTTTTGTGGAAATAGAAAAACCTATCCTAAAATTCATATGAACACAGTTCTCCCAGTTGTGCTGGTATTCACTGTGGTCATGCAGTCACCTTGGCAACGTGTACATTGCTTTTTTGGGTTTTATTGTATAGTCAGTACTATAAATTTTCTGTTTTGAGTTTTGTAACTTTGTAGCATTTTAGATAATGTCGTGTTTGTACTTTGTTGTATAGAGTAAAAGGATTGTGTTGAATAAACCTAGGATTAGAGTGAAAAAAAAATTCATATGAGGGCTTCCCTGGTGGCGCAGTGGTTGAGAGTCCGCCTGCCGATGCAGGGGACACGGGTTCGTGCCCCGGTCTGGGAAGATCCCACATGCCACGGAGCGGCTGGGCCCGTGAGCCATGGCTGCTAAGCCTGCGCATCCGGAGCCTGCGCTCCGCAACGGGAGAGGCCACAACAGTGAGAGGCCTGCGTACCGCAAAAAAAAAAAAAAAAAAAAAAAAAAAAAATTCATATGAAATCTCGAGGGATTCCAAATAACCAAAATACTCTTGAAAAAGAACAAAGCTAGGGGCTTCCCTGGTGGTGCAGTGGTTGAGAATCTGCCTGCCAATGCAGGGGACACCGGTTCGAGCCCTGGTCTGGGAAGATCCCACATGCCGTGGAGCAACTAGGCCCGTGAGACACAACTACTGAGCCTGCGCATCTGGAGCTTGTGCTCCGCAACAAGAGAGGCCGTGACAGTGAGAGGCCCGCAAACCGCGATGAAGAGTGGCCCCCGCTCGCCGCAACTAGAGAAAGCCCTCACACAGAAATGAAGACCCAACACAGCCAAAAACTAACTAAATCATTAAAAAAAAAAAAAAAAAAAGAACAAAGCTGAAGGTCTCAATTTACCAATTTCAAAACTTATTACAAAGCCATAATAAAACAGTATGGGACTGATATAAAGACAGATACATAGACCACTGGGATGAATAGAGAGCCCAGAAATAAATCCCTTACATATATGGTCAAATGATTTTTCAATAAGGGTACCAAGACCATTCAATGAAAAAAGGACAGCGAAGGGAAAACTGCAAAAGGATGAAGTCAGACCCTTAACATACATCACATACAAAAATTATCTCAAAATGGATCAAAGACATAAATGTAAGACCAAAAGTATAAAACTTTCAGAAGAAAACATAGGGGAAAAGCTTCATGATATTATATTTTGCAATGATTTCTTGAATGTAACACCAAAAGCACAGGCAACAAAAATAAAATAGATATGGAGAAATTAGAACCTTGTGCACCGTTGGTGGGAATGCAAAATGGTATAGCTGCTATGGAAAACAGTATGGCGGTTCGGCAAAAAAAATTAAACATAGAACTGCCATGTAATCCAGCAATTCCACTTCTGGGTATATATCCAAAAGAACTGAAAGCAGGGTCTTGAAGTGACGTTTGTACACTCATGTTCATGGCAGCATTATTCACAATAGCCAAGAGGCAGAATCAATCAAATGTCCATCAAAGGATGAATGGATAAATAAGATAGGATGTATACATACAATGGAGTGTTATTCAGCCTTTGAAAGGAAGGAAATTCTGATACCTGCTACAACATGAGTGAACCTGAAGGACATTATGCTAAATCAGTCACAAAAGGACAAAAACTGTATGATTTCACTTATATGAGGTATCTAGAATAGTCGAACTTAGAAAGTAGAATGATGGTTGCTAGAGGCTGGAGGGAGGGAGATATGTATGGGGAGTTGTTGTTTAATAAGTATACTTTCAGTTTTGCAAGATGAAAAAGTTCTGGCAATTAATCCCACAACAGTGTGAATGTACTTAACACTACTGAGTGGTTCACTTAAAAATGGTTTAAAAAAAAAGGTTAAGACAGTAAATTTTGCATGTATTTTATCAAAATTAAAAAAATTTTAAGTGCAAGTTGGGTTATACAAAATTGTTATTTTTTTCCCTTTATAATATATTATATATTTTTCTGTATCATCAAATGCATTTTTCTCCTTCTTCTTTTTCACCATTACCAAGCTCACTGCAACAGCTCATTCTTGGACCTATAAATCATTCCACAGTTGTATGAATATAAGCCATTGCCTAAAATTTAGTCAAAATTCTAAAGACTCTACATAGAAAAAGGAATATTAGAGGAAGGTAACACACAGTTACAAAATCCAATTTAAGTTGTTGTCATTAATACTATCAAGGACCATAAAAGTCTCGTAACTTCTGATTCAGTGATTGCATTTTAAGGAAAATAATCAAAAGAAGAAAAGGCTAGATATTCAATATTATCCATAATACTGAAAAAATGAACATTAATAGAGGCACTGTAAGGAAATCAATCAACACCTTATAGCTATAAAACTGTAATTAGGAAGACTATGTAGGTATATTTAAAATGTTTATTATGTTTATAGTAAAAAACCCACACATGTACAACTTAACATTTTAACTAAGCTGTAAGCAAGTGGCTCATGGGCCTAATGCATCCCAGAGAGATGGTTTGGTTGGCCTGAATTAAATTCGAATTTGAATATCTTTAGGCACAGTAAAAATTTCCTAATTCACTGCAGTCCACATCACTCTATAATATTTTACAACCAATGCTTCACCTATTCAGACACCTGCATTCTTGACCCCTGAATACGGATAAGAACTGGGAAGGACTTTAAAAAGATACAGACAGATTTCCTGAAGGGTAGTGGGCTGTTCAACGCACTGTTCTTTTGGAAGAACATCAGGATATGTATAATACAATAAAACTGAGGCACACATGTACAGCATGGTGATACTTTCCCCCAGATTGGTTTCCAATGCCAATTTGTGCAATTCAAGGCTAAACAGACACAAAACTTTGAATTTACAAAGACACACAAAAAAATACTCCTGGGTGTATCTATAACTAAGGTGGTATAAGAAACAAAGATATTTTTTCTACATACCCCTGCTGCTGATCATCACTCACCTAGTGACTTGTTTGTGGAAATCTGTAAGTTGTTTGTGTGTCACTGTGACAGCTCCCACGGTTGTCTCCTTTGGCAAACCTTTCAAGGAATTCTCTAACCATCGACAAAAAGTCTGTACAAAGAAGAGGAAGAGAGTTTTAAAAGAAGGCAGGGCTTACTCAACTGAGATCCTACAGGTGATAACCAAAACCCACAGGTTTTTTCCTTAGTAGCATTAGCTCCCCAAACTTGGAAGCAAGTAAAGGACTTAACAGAAGTACTATTTCTGGCCTTCCAACCCACTGGGGGTTGGAACAGCCTACAAAGGCATGCCTAGACTCCCTTCAAGGGGGCAGCAGGCATCATTTCAGACAGAGCCTTTCAACCTTGGAAGTGAAGTCGCTTCTGGATAAAGCTATTGTTCTGTTTCTGTCAGTAAACTTATGTAATATTTAAAAAATTAAACAGCTGCCAGAAAACTCTTGAGCTTAGAGATCAAAGGCAATCCAAAGCAAAAGTTCAGGTACCAGAAAGAGCAGGGACAAAAAGTATAGTAAGTAAACACTTAAAAAAGTGTATACACGTAATATGAATCCAGAATCTTAAGGATTTTAAGGTCACCTCTCTCAGTAGGAGTCATATCCAGTCAGTTCCTTTGTGATACCTGCCTGTTCTGTGGGTTAGAAAATTCTTTTTTTTTTTTGCTCACTCTTACTGCTCTTTTTTTATTTTTCTTTTTTTTAGCCACACGGCATGCAGGATCTTAGTGCCCTGACCAAGGATGGAACCCATGCCCCTTGCAATGGAAGTGTGGATGGAGTCTTAACCACTGGACCATCAGGGAAGTCCCTCTTGTTGCTCTTTAAAACAATTTACTTACATCTGAGCATAGTCTCTTTATATCTTTCATGTGTACAAAAACTGTTTGAAGAGGAAGGGGAGTGGGAGCAAGCTTAAAAATCAAAATTCTAGAGACTTCCTCTGGGTTCTTATTTTCATTTGAATTGCTATTCTTTGAAAAAGCTCTAATTTTTCTTCATGCCTTTCTTAAGTAGGATGTATGCCTTGGTCACAGTTTTCAGTTGTAAAATAACTATTTTATATCTAAATTTTTTACATTATGTGTTTTCCCATTGTTAATTTATGAACACAATAGACTAGAGCAAAAGTAAATATTCCACTATAAATGCTTAAAAAGTACTGCATAATTCTCCAAGTGCTGCCCCTTCTGAGTAGAAGACAACATTCTACTCAGACAAAAACAAGCAGAGGCAAACAGCATGAATGAACCCTTAACTGACAAAGCTTTGGCATCCAAAATGACCCATGAGTTAACTATAAGTATCCCCCAAAACAAAAACAGTAAGAAACTAAACTATATACTGTCAACTAATATTTGACAAAGGAGATGAGAATACCCAATGTAGAAATGACAGCCTTTTCAATAAATAGTGCTGGGAAAATTGCATACTCACATGTAGAAGAAAGAAACTGGACTCATGCCTTTCACCACTCACAAAAAGTAACTCAAAATGGATTAAAGACTAAATGTAAGACCTGAAACCATGAAACTCCCAGAAGAATACAAAGGCCTAAAGCATTCTCACATGGGTCTTGATAATGATTTTTTGGCCATGACACCTAAAGCACAACCAGCAAAATAAAAATAAACAAGTGAAACTACATCAATCTAAAAGCTTCTGCACAGCAAAAGAAACTATCAACAAAGTAAAAAGACAACATAAAGAATGGGAAAAAATATTTGCAAACCATATACCTGATAAGAGGTTAGTATCTAAAATACATAAAGAACCCATACCAGTCTAGCAAAAAGCCAAATAACTCAATTAAAAAATGGGCAAAGGACCTCAATAAACGTTTCTCTAAAGAAGAAATACGAAAGGCCAACAGGTACCTGAAAAAAACGCAAATTAAAACTATAAAGAGATATCATCTTAACACCTGTTAGAATGGTCATGATCAAAAAGATAAGAGATAACAAGTGCTGGCATGGGTATGGAGAAAAGGGAACCCTTGTACACTGTTGGTGGGATTGTAAATTGATACAGCCACTATGGAAAACAGTTTGGAGGATCCTCAAAAAATTAAATATATATACCACATGATCCAGCAATTCTACTTCTGGGATATATCCAAGGGAAACAAAAACACTAACTCGAAAAGATATCCACACCCCATGTTCACAGGAGCATTATTTACAGTAGCCAAGACATGGAAACAACCTAAGTGTCCATGGATGGATGAATGGATAAAGAAGTTGCAGTATGTGGTACACACAATGGATATTATTATTCAACCATAAAAAATGAGGAAATCCTGGGCTTCCCTGGTGGCGCAGTGGTTAAGAATCCGCCTGCCAATGCAGGGGACACGGGTTCGAGCCCTGATCCAGGAAGATGCCACAGAGCAACTAAGCCCATGCACCACAACTACTGAGCCTGTGCTTTAGAGCCTGCAAGCCACAACTACTGAGCCCACGTGCCACAACTACTGAAGCCCGTGAGCCTAGAGACTGTGCTCCGCAACAAGAGAAGCCACTGCAATGAGAAGCCCGCGCACCACAACAAAGAGTAGCCCCCACTCACCGCAGCTAGAGAAAGCCCGCATGCAGCAATGAAGAGCCAACGCAGCCAAAATAAATAAATACATAATAAATTTATTAAAAAAAAAAAACGAGGAAATCCTACCATTTCTGACAAAATGGATGACCTTAAAGGATTATGATAAGCAAAATAAGTTAGACAGAGAAAGACAAATACTGTATGATCTCACTGATACGTGGAATCTAGAAAAACAAAACAAAACTCAGAAAAAGAAATCAGACTTGTGGTTACCAGAGGCAAAAAGTGGGGGGAGAGAAACTAGAGGCAGTGGTCAAAAGGTCAAACTTCCAGTTATAAGATAAATAAGAACTAGTTAAGTAAGTAAATCCTATGAGTTTTCAACAACAGAACATTTTTTTCCTTTTCTTTTTTTGTTTTTTTTTGCAGTATGCGGGCCTCTCACTGTTGTGGCCTCTCCCATTGCGGAGCACGGGCTCTGGACGCGCAGGCTCATGAGCCTAGCCGCTCCACGGCATGTGGGATCTTCCCGGACCGGGGCACGAACCCACGTCCTCTGCATCGGCAGGTGGACTCTCAACCACTGCGCCACCAGGGAAGCCCCTCCTTCTTTTTTTTTATTGTGTCCATAGGAGAAGATGAATGTTAGCTGAACCTACTGTGGTAACCATTTCACAATATACGTAAATCAAACCATTATGCTGTATGCCTTAAACTTACACACTGATGTAGATCAATTATTTCTCAAGATATTCAAGTCAAGAGACAAAGCTGGTACATCATCTTCTACTGAAGAATCTGTGTTGAACTTTGAAAATGTATGATTGAGAATGTGCTCAAGAATGTTAATTTTCTTCAGACTTATATCCTTAGTTACGATTTCAATCAGTTTACAGCATATAGACAACCTAAATTTATGTAAAAGTTCCTTTACAAAAACTCAGTTTCAAGTTGGTGTTTATAGAAAACCATTTAAAAAATTTTTTAAATTTTACATTGGAGTATAGTTGATTAACAATGTTGTGTTAGTTTCAGGTGTACAGCAAAGTGATTCAGTTATACATATACATGTATCTATTCTTTTTCAAATTCTTTTCCAATTTAGGTTATTACAGAATATTGAGTAGAGTTCCCTGTGCTATACAGTAGGTCCTTGTTGGTTATCTATTTTAACAATCACTTTAAAATTATTTAGCAATTCAGTGGGTACACAGTAAACTTAAGAGCACAGGGCTACTTGGTTTCTGTTCCTGCCCCAAACTGCTGCTCTCATTTTCTTCTTTAGCCCTTACCTGTATGCTTACAAATCCAAAATTTTTTGTAAGGTTAAATGTACATAATAAGTTTTGTGTTACCTGGAAACCAAGTATATTTATTTAAAAGTAAGAGTATGGAAATTTTATTTCTCTTATCAATAATGTTTGGAACAAACGTGTTGGTCCCCAGGGGTTCACAGAATACTTTTTAGAAAAACAAAAAATACTACTGTATTAGATTGAGATGGAACAGGTGTTGTGAAGAGCCAGCAAGGGAACTACGGGTGCTATTCATTCCTGAAGCACTTGAGCTAATGGAAGAACTGCAGAGCTATTTGATGAAACCAAAGTCACAGAGGAGTCTCACAGAGTTTGATGAGTAAGAATTAAGGTTCATGGAGGGGACTTCCCTGGTGGTGCTGTGGTTAAGACTCCACGCTCTCAATGCAGGGGGCCCGGGTTCTATCCCTGGTCAGGGAACTAGATCCCACATGCATACCACAACCAAGAGTTTGCATGCCACAACTAAGGAGCCCGTCTGCCACAACTAAGACCCAGAGCAACCAAATAAATAATTAAAAAAAAAAAAAAAGTTAAGGTTCATGGGGCTGTTTCTGAAGTAGAAACCTAGAGAAAATGTTAGAAATCCATTATACCTCTACCATCTACCCTACATGGGATTGTTTTTCATTTGAGTGAGCTAACGATCAAGTAATGCATATGCCTAAGACAATTTACACTAATCATTGAATTGTGGAGATGAACACACAAATCCAAGACTAGGCAGAACTTTTGCCTCAGTAACATTAGGGTCTAAGAGTGAAAGTGTACTTTTTTTTGTGAAACTGCTGAAATTGAGTCTAAGAACTGTAATCAGTGATATAAAATAGGAGATAACATTAAGATGTACAGGGACTTAAAAGTTATAAGATACTTATGTACCTGGATTTCTGTGGTTCAATCAAGTCAGCTCACATTAGGTCCAACTGTGTACTTTTCTGAACTGCTTTTATATTAATATTACAAATTTTAAACCTCATTAAAAAAATAATTTACAGGCTATACACTATATGCTACCATTATGCTCAAAACTTTCATGTAGTACACACAACCTGATTTATAATCATGTGGCCCAGTACTAAAATTAGTTGGACATTACTGGATAGCCTAAAAAAAACTTGCATGCTCAGGTGATAAAGAACCTGGTTCAAGAACTGAAGCAGGATATAAATAAATCCAAAGGGGAAACAAATCTAGCTATAGATTGTAGGCTAGTTTTATATGCATATGCCTCCAAATGCTCTGGCTAGATTTATTACCAAGGAACCATATAGTGCTATTTAAGGAACCTGAAATGAATGAACACTTCTTGAATAACCTGTAATATGGGCATCTCTCCCAAGTGAACAAATTTCCCACTGGCCAGCCACATAGCTGAATTCAATGCTTAGTATTCACTTTTGGTAATAAATAAACCCTATGACAGTGACACAAACATGTTTTCAAGAACCCTTCTATAGACCCCTTCATTTAACAATTAAACTTAGCAATATACCTAAATCAGGTTCCACGAACATACAACAGGACTGGTTTCAAAGTTATAGTCAGCCTCTCAAGGAACTGTTTAGGACTTGTTAGGGTTAGGGACTAACCCTAACCCTAACCCTTTAAAAAGATTATGAAAACAATCTTACTGGTCTGTCAACCTGCATGATCTCCCAGAGCACTTCGGCCACATCTGGTAGGGTGTATGGGGGGAGACAGAAGCAGCACGTGTGAAGCAGCTGGCTTACAAGTTGCTGTCCAAGCTGGTTCATCACCTGTCCAATCAGTTCTTTCCGTAATTCAAAGTCTTCTTCATGCTGTAAGAAAACAGGAACAGCAAAATTCTAATTTCAACTTTCCAAAGAGCAAGTACTCTTTCCCCTTTAGTCTGGTAATCTCTCTTTCCCGGGGAAGAAAGTATATATGACAGCTGGATTCACAAGATCCACTAAATGTTCTGCCACCAGGAAGAAAATATTAAGAGTTTAGTTTCAAGGAAATGGGCATGGGCTTCAGCTGAGATTAACCTTAACCCTTAGGTTTTCTAAAGTTTTTTTTTTTAAAATAAATTTATTTATTTTATTTTTGGCTGCATTGGATCTTCATTGCTGCATGCGGGCTTTCTCTAGTTGCACAGCGAGCGGGGGCTTCTCTTTGTTGTGGTGTGCGGGCTTCTCATTGCGGTGGCTTCTCTTGTTGTGGAGCACGGGCTCTAGGCGCACAAGCCTCAGTAGTTGTGGCACTCGGGCTCTAGAGTGAAGCCTCAGTAGTTGTGGCGCACGGGCTTACTTGCTCCGCGGCATGTGGGATCTTCCCGGACCACGGCTCAAACCCGTGTCCCCTGCATTGGCAGGCGGATTCTTAACCACTGCGCCACCAGGAAAGCCCAACCCTTAGGTTTTTCATGAATAGAACACAGAAGAGAAACAATGGTTAGAGATTAAGGGTAGCAATTTTTTTAACCTTTTTTTTCTGTTAAAAAATAATTTAAAGTATCTGTATTTCCTTTTTCAAAAAGCAACTGAAAAAAAGAAGACTTCTACCAGATATCTAATCTTTATCAAAAAAAATCTTAACTTATTTTCTTCCTTCTTAGTCTTTGAATATACATATTTCTAATATGTTGAAAAAAAAAACTTTTAAAGTGCCTTTCACTTCTAGTTATTTTCTTCTTTTCCCTCTCTCTTTTTACTGTCAAAATTCTTCAGTAATTAGCCTAGTCACATACTTAATTCTTCACTGCTCTCCCTTACCTTCAATTCTACTCCACATCTAGTCAAACCTACCTTTGAAAATTTTGTGAACCACTTTACTACTCCAGCCAAAAAGGTCTCTGAAGTGTCTACTAGTATACTTAGTACTATCCTAACTTTCTCTGATTATGGTTTATACCCCAGTTAGATTTTCCTCCCCTCTCCAATCCATCCAAATGGCTCCACTGAGGTCCTTCCTCTTCCAGAAAGTTATCCCAACCTACTTCTTTCCAAAGGGTTTTCCCTCCTCTGATCTCATAGCAATCATGACTTTTATCACTTATCTGACAATCAAATACTGCCTTGTTGCTGTTGTTTAATTCTTTATAACCGTATCTGTTTCTCTCTTCAATTAGACACCAAATGGCTTGGGAGTAGAGATAATTTCAGACTAGTTGATACAGCTTACAACACTTAGTACAGGTTGTCTTAAATCTACTAGTTGATATTTTGGTTACTGAATGATTCACTATGGAATATGCCTACCAACACAGATCAAATAAGGAGATGTTGGTTTTCCCCTAAGGAATGAGAAAGAGATATGAGAAAACAATGAGCTACAAAGTAGAAAGACTACATTGTTTATACTTACATCATTGGCTACCCCTGTGTGGATGAGGTCTCGTAGGAACCTCATGACACTACAGTTGGCATCCCGGTGGTCCAGGGTAGTAGAGGCAATGGCCCATTGTAAGATAGGGATGACAACCTGGCTCCTCAGCAAGGTAACAGGGCTACGCTGAATAAACCTGGTGTGGAAAGACAAGCTAGGTATAAATGACAGGATTAGGCTATAAATGCAGCCAGTGTAAAAGGCAAAACTATGGAGACAGGAAAACGATCAGTGATTGTTAGGGATTGAGGGAGTGGAGGGTAAGGGGATGAATAGGTGAAGCACACAGGATTTTTAGGGTCGTAAAACTATTCTGTATGATACTATAATGGTGGATATATGTCATTATGTCATTACACATTTGTCCAAACCCATAGAAAGAACACCACCAAGACAGAACCCTAATGTAAACTATGGACTTTAACAATGACGTGTCAATGGAGGTTCATCAATTCTAACAAATGGACCACTCTGGTGGGGGATGTTGATAGTAAGGGAGGCTGTGGGGAAGGAGCGGGGAAGCTAGGGGTATATGGGAACTCTATACTTCCCTCTCAGTTTTCTCAGATCCTCTAATGTTTACAGAGAATCTCCAAGAAAAAGATAAAACATTGTTTCAAATTTATTTTACCAGGCAACAATTTGTGCAAAGAGCATCTCTAGGGATTGATTTTTCAAGGAACACACTGGGAAAACAGGTTGACAACCCACCCAACAATTCTCTCATACCAACACACATACACACACACAAAAAAGCGTTCTCTAACTTGTCCAAAAATTAACAAAAAAACCAGTGTTCATTACTAACTGATCTGGTTCAAATTCCTGAGCTAAGGACTTAGAATGAATACAAATGTCAGTGTTACTAGTAAAAGGAATTTAAGCAACAAGTGGGGTGGCTGACTAGGGGTAGAGGTGGGAAGTACATACCAGATAACTTCTAAGGCACCTTAAAAGCCTAAGGATTTTTTATTCTGAGATATGATTATATCTAAAGGATGCTAAGCTTCTCAAGGAAAAAGTTTAAGTAAAGAATGATATCATAGTACCATAAAATGTTAAAACTACATGGGATTCTACAGACTGTCTAGTCAAATATTCTTGCAAAGCTCATTTTTATTGTCTTGGGCATGTTCCCTCCTTCATGCAAGGAAATCAGTTATATTCCCCTGTTCTCATCCAACTCTTCTTCATTTATGGGAATATTCTGGTTCACGATTTAACTTTGGGTTATGAACCATTAATCTACCTACTCCTCTTACCTCATTTTACAGAGAAGGAAACAGTTAACTGTTAGGTGACAAGATCAAGCAGTGATGAGGATGAGCAATAAAAAAAAAGGGTTGCTCTTCAGAAGGACTGACCTGGTGGCTAGCCTGAATAGGTCGTCCACAGTGTCAGGGTGATTCTGGAGCCCATTCTGCTGTTCTAAGAGCTGAAAGGTGGGCATGCACAGTGCCTAGAAAAGAAGTGATTTTAAAACAAATGCTTGTAAATTAATGCCATGGGATTCAGACTTGCTAAATATCATAACATATACAAAGAGAACGAAGAGGGGAAGCACAGATAAGTAAGAAAAGAAAAAGACTTTGATGAGAGGTCAACAAAGGGAAGATATAAATCTTTCTCAGTTGACAGAAACAGTCTTCATATATGACGTCCACATTTCAGAAAGGGTTGAGGGTACAGATTTCTGTTGATGAAACTGGGTAGATGTCACCTCAAATTTTTAGAAGTTTCTGAAAGTGAAGACTGTGCTCATGTACTAGATATGGTCTGGTCCACTAAGGGAGTAGTTGATGTTTTAATAATAATAACTACGAAATGTCAATTTTAAAGGGAAAGACATCTTGGGAAAAGGAGCATTATGATTTAACTCCCTAATATATTTCCCCACCCTGTGAATAGGAGAGGGTAAAAGCAGTATATCAGGAGACTTTTCCAATGCCTGCTATTTACCCTAAGACCATCCCTCCTAAGTAAACTAGTTCATTGGCTGTTCCAGGCAAGAAATCAAAAACAGAATCATGCTTGAGCTTAGAGATCCTTTATTTTAAATCCATTTGCCCACCTTCCCACCCTCCAAAAAAATCCTATCTCTGGATAGCATAAATCAGACAGTAATAACTGTAATGACCAGTACATTTGTGTGGTCAATCTCTCTCTCATTCTCCCGAGCAGGCCTGTCCAGAGAACAACTAGTAAGTTCTACCTCCCTATTATTAGGACATCATCATGCCAGGGAAGGAAATATGAAGAAGCAACAGAATTAAAGACATGGTGAAGAACACACTGCTAGGCCTTTAGACCCTCCAAGAAAACATACCTGGAGCATGTCTAGTAGTCCTTGCCGACAGCCCTCTTCCATGCCATACTCATCCACAAGGATACTACCAAGGTACAGGAAACAGGAATGCTGATGTACATGGTAAACATTCACCATCTGCCAAGGGAAAACCCAATTAGTTCAATTCTTTACCCCTCAAAAAGTATCAGCTTAGGACTTCCCTGGTGACACAGTGGTTAAGAATCTGCCTGCCAGTGCAGGGGACACGGGTTCGAGCCCTGGTCTGGGACGATCCCACATGCCGCGGAGTAACTAAGCCCTTGCGCCACAACTACTGAGCCTGTGCTCTAGAGCCCGTGAGCCACAACTACTGAAGCCCGCGTGCCTAGAGCCTGTGCTCCACAACAAGAGAAGCCACCGCAATGAGAAGCCTGCGCACTGCAACGAAGAGTGGCCCCCGCTCGCCACAAGTAGAGAAAGCCCGCACGCAGCAATGAAGGCCCAACGTAGCCAAAAATAAATATTAATTAATTAATTATTTTTTTTAAAAAAGTATCAGCTTAGGTAGCTGTCTGGAGGAAGAAATTCTGAGATAGACTGGTCTCTTCTCTTTAAGACAACGTAGTAAAGCTTGTTGGCAACATTTTCTAAAACATAGGGCTCAATTCCTCAATTATTTTCAAGTACTCTATTTAGAGTTCTTTCAAGCCTTTAATCTTTTTTTATCTTTCCAAAACAATGTTGTAGGAGAGTTGTATAATACTTACTTCAAGCTGGAACCATTAAGGAGTTATTATCCAAGGCTTGTGTAATATTTACAAAACCCTAACAATATACCTTAATTTTCCAACCTACAAGTTGCTCTTATTTGCATCAAAGGTTAATTCTTTTTTTAAAAAACCACCACAGCAGGAACAAAATATCCAATGCCCCTCATATTGGAGGAGACTCTGAAAGCATTGTTTAAATTGGCTTCTAAATCCCTCTATCTAATCATCTGAGTAAAAACAGCGTTTCCAATCAAGATATCTGAATCTCTACAGAATAAAAATTTTAATACAATATAAATATTTAAATTAAATTATTTGTTTAGGATTTTTACCCTACTATCCTCCAAAAATTAAGAGGCCACCGTACATTCATCTATTTAAAATGCCATCACATGGGAATTCCCTGGCAGTCCAGTGGTTAGGACTTTCACTGCCATGGGTCCAGGGGTCGATCCCCGGTCGGGAAACTATGATCCCACAAGCTGCGTGGTAGAGCGAAAGGGGGAAAAAAGCCCATGCAACATGTATGTATTCATCTTATTATATAAATTCAATTCTTTGAGCTTGGTGGGAGCGGAAGGGTAGAGTAACTGGCGCTTATCAGCATATACCATGAAAAGAACACGAGATGGGAGCTATGAATCTGTTCAGTGTTGTATACTCAAAACTATATGCTGTACTAAATGAACAATATAAATTATGGGTTGGCAAACTTTTTCTTTTTTATTTTATTTTATTTTATTTTTTTATTTAACAAATTTAATCAGTTATACATATACATATGTTCCCATATCCCCTCCCTTTTGCGTCTCCCTCCCACCCTCCCTATCCCACCCCTCCAGGCGGTCACAAAGCACCGAGCTGATCTCCCTGTGCTATGCGGCTGCTTCCCACTAGCTATCTACCTTAGGCAAACTTTTTCTTAAAGGGCCAGATGGTAAAAGTTTTAGGCTCTGCCGGCCTTACAATCTTTTGACTACTTAACTTTGCCACTGTAGCACAAAAATGGCCAATAAGCAATAATTAGATGAATAAGCATGACTATCTCTCAGTAAAGCTTTATTTACAAAAACACGTGGCAGGCCCACTGGTTGTAGTTTACTGACCTCGAATTTATGGGATTTTTGTCACATAAGATGCTACCCTATGCTACTGGAATAAAAGAATAACATAAAAGTCATGAAGGTATCCTCCAATAGCAAAGGGGAGTTAAATCACATTGTATTGGACCCAGAACGTATTGCACTGAAGGGGACACTTGACCAGAGGTGGACACAGCCTAAATGCAAACATATACTGTTGTACTCAGGGTACAGTAAATGCAGAAAATCACTAAAAATTAAAATTCTGTTAAAATATTTACCTGTACAAACTTTAACTCTTTAACTTTAACTCTAATCAAATCTACAATTTAAGGAGGCATGGTCATGTAAGTGCCAACTGACACTGCAACAGCATGACCCTGGCTCAGGAGAGCTTCCTTAAGAGTGAGGCAGAACTTGAGGGTGCACTCACTGTCAGAGTCAGCCTGATAGATGCCCTGCCCAGGTGGAGAAGGGTCACTTCAGGTTGGCTGGGTGGGGTCTAGCCTGAAGCCCTGTGGTAGTTTTCCTAACAGCACAAGTGCAAAATTTGAGAAGGTACTTGCTCAGAGTCCTGCAAATGCAGGACTGGCACTTTGCCTCACCTCCATCAATTTTGTGCCCATGGCACCTCACTTGCCTATATCTAGTTCCGGCCCTGCTGTAAGGTTAACAGCAACATAAATTACTCAGTGAATTAAGTCACTAGTCATAGGTGTCTCATATAGAATATTCTAGACATGAATATGATCTCAGAGAGCCATGTACAGTGAGGCACACCATCATAATTACATACTAATCTTGGTGATGGAAAGAGTCAAATTTATTTCTCGACAAGTAAGAGATTTATGTAAATAACTAACTATGGTGAAGAAAGAAGAAAGTCTCTTTGGGTCAGAAATAGCAAAGTTTGACTTGCCACATTTTTAAAAAGGAAATTAATATAAAATGCTTAACATGGGTATATAAGAGCTGAGCATTAAAGTCATTCCCATTTCTGAATTCCACACTGAAATGTGCTGCTATTTAGACTATCACTATACAGAACAGATTACAGGCTACTTGCCTTATAAATAACATACCTACCACAGGCACTACTTATCTCTTTCAAATATATTTTAGTTTGTATTTAAGAAATACAAAAATGTTTCATTTCATCAGCAGAGTTTTTGTTCTAAAAGGCTCCTATTTCAAAATTCTGTATACTCTACATTTTCCCTCTTGTAGAGAACTCACCTGTGTGACTAGTGGCTGCAGCAGGGCTGCAGATCCTTTGCCTACACAGCGAACAGCAAAACGGAGGCATCTGCAACAACGTTCTACAATCCGATTATCAGCCCGGTGCTTATTTAGAGTCTCAGATAAAACTGGCCATATCTGAGTCAAAAGTGAAAAGAGCACAGAAAGAAAATGAACAACTAAGTGCTGAAAATAATGCTCCCAAGTTGGTAACAACTTATTTGGCTTTTAAATAATTTGGAAAAATCTTTCTTTATAGGAACACACATGGCCTGATTCTGGTCAGTGGGTGTGTATATATGTGCTGAGGTTCAATACACTACCCATCACTGAAACAACTACTTCTTAACAGAAGCACAATGACTCTTTACAACACAGAGGAGCATGTCTAACTTTATGAAAAGACAAAGATACATATTTTCCTAAATTCTGGACTTCCTGATTTAGGATGGGAAGAAGCGGAATGAATTATAGAGGAAGAGATATTTACAGACAGTTCCAAGAAGTTGGAAGACCTTGAACGAAAGGACTAGAGCTAAGGAAATGGTAAGACTTGATACCACTGAACACTTAAGGATATTTGGTGTTTCCCTCCTGAAGTCTGAAAAGCACTTCTCAGAACATGCCCTCTGATCCTCACATTACCCTCATTTTTTAAAAAAAGTACATTATCAAAGAGGAAATTAACTATGATGGTTAACTGGCTTTGTAAAAAAAATTTTGCCGGTAATGATCATGCCTCCCAGCAACAATAAGATTCACACAGTTAATCTCTCCCTACTTTGGCCTTTCAGTGCATTTCCCCACAGCCTGTTTTCTTACCAAATCTAAAATCAAAAATATTTATTTGGATGGTTCTGTTCCTCTTTTCATTGATATTTAAAGCATATCAACAAATTGAATCTTCCTGTGAACCTAGAAGACAGTACCTTCTCACTTTAGTTACCCAGAGCCTTATAAGGAAAAAGGAAGATCCACAGGCATACAATAGCACTTACTTCCTGTATGACTTTTTGGCACGGATGAGTCTGTCCATTCTCCACAATGGGATTGGTGTGTCTGGGGAAAGACAATGGCCCAAATTAGCGAAAGAAGAGCAATTTCATCAAGGACCCAGAGCCCTAATCCCTGTTAGTTTACTTAGTATTAGTATCATTCTCACCAATTAAAGAAAACCAGAGTATTTTTAAGACTCAATACCTTTTCCTCCCACTCTGTTCAAACAAAAGCACAGTTTAAATCATCCCATCAATTTTTTTCTCACCTTTAAGCCTCTTCTACTGTAACAGGTAAATTCAATCCAACTCTGGCTACATGGGCTGTGGGTGTGGGGTGCTACAACTATCCTTTCCATCTTTTTTCCCTTTATAAACCTGAATATGTAGTTTCTTCCAAACTAATAAATATATTCAGATTGTCTGAATCCACTATGAGAAACCAAGTACTGCTTCATTCCCAGCATTAAAAGGCAAAAGCATTAGGTACCCTGGTCTACCAAAGACGTTTCTCATGGTTCTAGTCTAAATCCAATGATACACAACATGGGCCCACCCACAGTACATCCAATCCAACTATTTGTCTAGTTCTAGAATCCACTAATTTGAAGGAAAGTAGGAAAAAACAAAAAAAAAAACCACAAAAAAACCCCACTATGATTAGCTACCTACCTCTTTACAGGAACAAAATTCTTTAATTTTAAAAAGCTCAATAGCAACTCAATAAAAATCTAATTTTTAAAAAATCAGGGCATGTCCACCTTTTGCAGATTTTCTTTCATTTATTGTGAAATAGGAGTTATTGTTAATAGGTTCTCAGAATGGTATGCAACAGGGCTCCCCTAATTATATAAGGAAAGCATTATACCAACTCAGAAAAAGATACTTGTAGACAAGAACTAACAAGCTAAAACAACACCTCAGTTTTAATTTCTTCCACATAGGTTTTTATGCAACTATTAATTGATATTCCAGTTATACCTACAGGACTCGCAAATTATATTACACAACTAATTATATTATGTAACTAAGAAAGGATCACTCTTTGAACACTGTCACTCTAATGCTGTTTTAATCATTACGCTCCTCTTGACTTCAAAGAAAGTTTAATTTCACCTGGTTACTGAAGATGCTTTATTATTTGTTTGCACCCATACACTATATAGCAATGACTCTGAAAGTGTAGTCCTTGGAAGAAAAAGCAACAGCATCTGGGAACTTACTAGAAATGTAAATTCTTGGGTCCTATCCAAGATCCAACCCATCAGACACTCTGGGAATGGGACCCAGCAATCTGTTGCCTTGGTAATTTAAGTACTACAGGCAACTTTGTTGCATGTTAAAGTTTGAGAATCACTGATCTAGAGACGTAGAGAATTAATTACATTTTAAAGGGTCTTTTGACAAAGGTCTACCAAAAATAAATTCTTAGAATTTGCCTTTGCAATTGTAATAGGACTAAATTAGTCTCCTGACAGAGGGAGTTTATAGGAGGCACTCGGGAGTTGGAGGAAAAAACACTTCCTTACTTCAATACATAATGGTTTCATTTGAGCTTTTAACCCAGGGCAGGAACCTGGCATCTCTCTTCTTACCTAAATATCACTGCAAGGCGATCTAAGAACACAGTGGGATCTGAGGATATGCCGTTGCTGGGCTCCTGAGACAACAGCTGAAGAGACAGATATTAACACCCAGTCATTACACATACAAACCCACAGCAAACACTGCAATATATACCCTTGTACATCAACCTCTGTCTCAATCTCTGATTATTTCCTTGTGACAGATTCCTGAAAGTTACTCAAAATGGTAAAAACTTTTAAATTCATATTAGCAAATTATTATCCTCCATCTCACTGCATCCTGGCCAGGAATGCGTATTAACTTTTACTATATGATCATTGTGGAGTAGAAAACAGTATCGTTAATTTTTTCCCATTTACTTTTACAATGTTTAGGATATTACAGACATTATACATTATAATATAGATTATATGTATTATACTATATAATATATATTTATATTATACTTTTATAATATAAAGCTTCAAAATTATTATAGCTTTATAATATATTTTACGAGGTAAGGCAAGTTGCCACCTCTTACTCTTCTTTCCTAAAATTTCTTAGATACTTCTACCAGCACATTATTAGAGATAAACTTTAGAGTCACTTTGTCAAGTTCTCCTAAAAATCCCACTGGTATGTTCATTGCTATTGTACCATAAAAGTAATTTGAGAAGAGCTGACGTTTTTACAACACTCTTCAAGGAAACATGGTAGGTTATGGTTCTGGTTGTTAACTTGAATGGTGTTTTTCCCACTGTCATCTTGTAAATGGTATTTCTGATACAGTGAAAATCTACTGATTTTGGAATACTTATTTCATATATATAGCTACTTTGATAAACTTATTAATTTTAATAACTTCTCAGTTCATTCTCTTGGCTTTTCTGGTTAGATAAAAGACCACCTGCAAATAAAAAATTTTGTCTTTTCCTTTCTAACATGTAAACATTATATTTGTTTCACCCCTTACTTAATTGGACTCACCTTTTTCAATGCCATAACCTGAACAGAACATAGTTCACTAAGACATTCAGTAATCTTATCCAAAGGTAATCTGGCTAGGACAAGTGCTGTCCCTGAAAGACAAAAGATGATACAAATGAAGAAAATAAAAGCTGAACTGAGGTAATTCATTGGTCTACATCATATGGCTAACAGAAAAGGATGACTGGTTCCATTCTTTCAAAAAGATCAGCACTGTTTTTAAATTATAGTAGTTTGTTATTTATGGTTGGGTTTTTCTTTACTTGGCTTAGAAGACCATACTGACTTTCACATTTACATTTACAACTGAAGTTAATATTAAACTATTTCTCCTCAGCAGCCTATTGGTTTAAAGATGTTTAAATACATAGCCCCACTTCCAATTCTTCAAAGATTTAAATGAGTGCTTTGAACAGAAAAGTAATAGTTAAGTTTGCCTTTCTTTCATTTTTAAATAGTTGCAAAAATCTCCCCTCTCCCTTTTCCCCCCAAATAAACAGTAATAAATCCATAAACCTTCACATTTGAATAAAAAACTGATTTTTCTTGACAGTCTATAAACCATGGATGAATTAGATTTTTTATTTAAAACTAGGGGGAAAAAATCTAACAAATACAATTTTCTCCTTTTAATTCATCCTTATAGAAAAGAATGTTACTAAAAAGTTTTCTATATCTAGAAGATACCACTGATATAACTGGGATGCCACATTCTAAGTTAGACGTCACATTAGCATCAAGGTTAAATTTCACTAGAAAATGACAAGATGGCAGCGATACCCACTGGCAGTAGTTAAGAAAAATCTGACCTGATTTAATGCCAGAAAATGTGGCAAAAGAAGATTGAAAAGAAAAGAAAATCTGTCTTGAAAATGCATAGTTACATTGGCTGGTAGGGAACCTGATTGTAGAAGTGAGAAAGAACAGTTAGTTGACATTTAACAGTCATCCAATCTGGACAAGGCTGTCTGCCACTCACAGAGACTTAAAAGATGCTGCACAGGCCGTATTACCCAATCTTTTATTTGATATACCCCAATAAAAGATTGCTCAATCTTTTATTTGATATACTAGCTTTAAGAATTTCACTACCTCACAGGACACCCCGATTTGTTTTCAGAAAGTATGGTTACAAAGCATTTTCTCTCTAGGAGCCAGTAAACTGTCAACAATCAATTCCTCATAAAATAAACCTGTTCCCTCTTTTCTAAGATAATCTTTCAAATATTTAAAAATAGCCACTGTGTTAAAGTCTCCTCTAAGTCTTTCCCCCTAGCATAATATCTCTAGTTCTTCCATAACTCTGAGTTTCATCACCACCCTGGCTGTTTGCCTCTTGATCAGGGAAGACTGATCAGTACTGGTTAAAGACCATTAAGCGACCAGAACCCTTGGCTTCTAGTTATAGGACTGAGCCAGGCACACTACCTTTAAATTTCCACTTATTTCTTTGGTATAGCAATGCTTATTTGGTCTCCGTTTTTATTCTTTCCCCCAACTCAAAAAGGAACTATGTTTAGTTCCAATGTGTTGTCTCCACTCAAAATCCAGGTTCGTGCTATAAATACTGTAAGCACTTTGTATTAGTTATATAGCCTTAAAATATTCTAAGAATGCATGTACACATAATCAACACCCTCCCCTCTGAGTGACCTTCCCCATAACTGAGTAAACTGCAACTGAAAAGTGGGATACAACTGATATAACACCTAGAAGTGGCTTAGAGACTGTTCCTTCTTAATATCTTAAGTAAGTACCTTTTAGCAAGCCCACAGCAGCTTCTGGAGACAACATGAAGGAATCAAGGGAACGGGCAATCTCTAGGAGTCCATGAAAGTGCTGAGCCATGTGGTCTCGGCAGACAGAGCAAATGTTATGAATGGCTTTGGCTGCAGCAGAAGCCAGAGGTTTTTCACACAGTCCTTTCATCAAATAGCCCAACACAGGGTCTAAGGAGAAAATCCATACGTAAAGATTACATTATTTGAAACTCAAGGAAAATTTCTATTTGTTAGAACAAAGGTTTTACATTCCCTTTTTAAGCAAAAGACCCATTTTTAAAAAATGAAATGTGGGGCTTCCCTGGTGGCGCAGTGGTTGAGAGTCCACCTGCCGATGCAGGGGACACAGGTTCGTGCCCTGGTCCGGGAAGATCCCACATGCCGCGGAGCGGCTAGGCCCGTGAGCCATGGCCCCTGAGCCTGTGCTTCCAGAGCCTGTGCTCCGCAACGGGAGAGGCCACAACAGTGACAGGACCCGTGTACCGCAAAAAAAAAAAAAAAAAAAAAAGAAATGTGTTTAAACTCCAATGTTTTTACATATAAAAATGGAGCTAATCTCACTGACAAATGGTGTCAGAGAGAGTCCTATCTATTTATCTTCCATTTCTTTCCTTGTGGAAATCAACTGTTGCTTGTTGCTAGGGCTTCACAGAGCACGGTTTGAAAACCACTGATTCAGTCTGAAACCACTGGTGGATATAACCAACAAGTATTAATAGGGTAATGTAAGAAAGACGATAAAGCTCAGAGAGTACCATTATACTCAGAGATTAGTCACTTTGTTTAAAAAAAAAAAAAGCAGTCTACATTAATCAGGACAATGAGCTATCTAAAGCTGACACTTTTATACTTGCTTCTTTATAATTATAAAAGGCCCCCAACCACACAGATGGATCTTCAGCACTTCTAAAAGAATTAATTCATTATGTTTTACTTTCTGCCAAATGTAAGCGTTCTAAGAAAAGTGATTACAAAGGCGAATTCCTATAAAGCAAATCCTAGTTATCCTTTACCTTGCTTCATAAAAATCAGAATGTTTTTCTATGAAGAAACCCTAAGAAAAATCATACATGGTTAAAGAGCACTTTATGTGTACTACAGAGTAACCGCATACCAAACCTTATAAAAGAAGTAATCTCTGAAAGCCCATTTAAAAGTTATCTCCATTTCTAGTCTAATGACAAAAACAATGCACCAACCCAGCATGAACCTGCTCCCCTCCACACACACACAAAAAGGCCTGTTTAGCATGGGAATCAGAACTAGAATCTAAAACCTAGCCCACGCAACTCTAATACTATAGGCTTCAATGATTCTCAAATTAAATATCTGTGTTTTTGACTATTCTAGAGTAAGTATGAACACTCAGCAATTTGTCTTCTAATTGAGGCACAAATTTGAATGAGATACTACAGGTGGTACTGAATGTAAGTCTTAACAAACAGATAAACCCACTTAGTTTCTTTGTGGAAAAAGTGTTCAGAAAAGAAAGCCAAATTTTGAGACAGATAATGGAAGTGAAGAGATTTAAGAATTAGAAAATAGGTATTTTGGAAAAATTTTTAAATGGTATGTTGAACTTGAAAGTGACTCAGCTATGATGTAATAAGCTTATCTATCTTGTATGTTCTGTATACAGAAACAAGAAAATAGGAACACACATCTCTTTTTAAGTAAGAGTTTCAGTCAATAAAAAAAGATCATGTGTAAAATAAAATCAAGTCGAAAGGTGGTAATAAAGATAAGTATAGCACAAACTTAATGATATTCACGAATTTGAGAATTCTTAAAATTCTCAGAATATATCAGTCTTGAACATCAGGTGGGCTTAATATATATTAACCTAGAAAAATTATTTAGTCTCTCTGTATTTCAGTTTCCTCATCTGCAAAATGAGGGGATAAGAATAAATTATTTCTAAATTTACTTTCATTCTAAAGTTATTTTATATGATCTTTAGTTGTTTTTTCAAGTCAGTAACGGCAGCCAGAGGTTATATAACTCAACACTCTTCATTCTAGTTTGTACTTATTTAGTTTCAATAATAATTCTTAGTTTTTAAATGGAGCATGTATTTAACACTGAAATAACACACACCCCCCTTTGCTTTAGCCTATTAGCAGCTTCTAGTTTAGAACTACAGGACAGTCTGATTAGCTCAAGCCTATGCCAAAGCCTAACAAAGACAGAAATAGTTACGCTGAAGCAGAGTCCTAGTAGCAAACTGTTTCCCTATCTAGAGATCTAATCTTTCAAAGGTCCTTTCTCCAAAGTCTGATCAGATTATAAAATGTTCTATCAACTAAGCAATAACTCATATATTTAGTCTCAGTGTCTACAAACATTCTACCTATCAATAAAAGAGAAAGTAGGAAAACAAAAGCAAAAGTAAGAGAGAGAAAGAAAGAAATCAGAAAAATCAGAAGCAGCAGCTGCAGAGGAGAGTGTTCACACATACCAAGGAACTGAGGATTTCGATCAACCACTTCGCTCATCTCTCCAACCAATTCAATGCTGGTGTATCGCACAGCTGTATGTACGGTCTCTGGGAGACGGACAACTCCTTCTAGGACCTCCACAAGTGTTGGATTGTTCTCCCTGAGTTTAGAAGGCAAGTACTCAGAGTTACCAATTTCAGAGGTTAGGTTCTGGCTAAAAAACAGGCTGCAATGACACAAATCATTGCTAAAGGGTTTCTTTCTAAATAAATAACCATTTGGATAAAAGTGCTTAACATCTGGTATGAAAGTTCTTTAACCCTCAAAAAGGGGGAAAAGGCAGAAATGGAAGATATCATTGTTTCAGCTGAGAAGCATACTACTGCTCCTTAATCTTCTGAATGTCAGTGAAGTGTCTAAAGACACATCCTGCTGTCAAATAAGGCTCTTCAAATTGGAGAGGCAGGCAATTACTGTGGATCAAAGTCTTCTTTTAATGAATCCATTTTATTTATTCCTATATCTGCAGCACCTAGAACAGTGCCTGGCACACAGTGGGCACTCAATAAATATTGCTGAATGGCTAAATGAATGAATAAATAATTCTAGACCACTTGCTATTAGTTGTTATTCTCCAAAAGATTTCTTATAGCTGGATAATGGATACTTTAAGAACAGGTAAGCATGGATGGGCCAGCTCACTAATTAAAGAAACAAGAACACAAGCTGTAGGAATAAAGGTGCCCTGACTTAGAACATGAGGGAAAATTAAAGTTATCCAAATACTTTCCACAGCTCCATGAATTAACTTTTTCCCTTTCCTTCTCTTTTTTTCACTCCCCAAGAATACTGGCTGAAGTTCTTTAAGCAGAGTGGAGGATGCCCCCAAAGTGGTAGAACGTAATCCAGAAATGAAAGATGTTTAAAATGCAAATAAATCCTGGATTAGTGCAAGAGCACTCCTTGCTGATACACTAAGTCTATTAAGTCCTTCATACACAAAAAAAATTGTAATCATGCAGTTGGCTTGAAATGTGGATAAACAAAAAACAAAATAAAATCTTCTCTCGTTTATGCCTTATGCTTCCTACGGGCACTAAGCTAATTATTGAGACTCTCTTCCCATCCTTTCTCATACCAACACAAATCAGTTAGATTATTAGTGTAATAATCTTCAGACTGTTACTGAGGTTCCAAAAGATACCAAATGGGTTTAAGAGCAAATAGTATATGTGATTCAGGACCAGAACTTCTTAATAGAGAAAAACAAACCTACTCTATCTCCTTAAATATTTACTGGATTAGAAACAACATAAGATTTCACTGACTAGACCCTGTAAGACAGCTAAGAAAGAAGCACTGTACATTTTATGAATACATGCCTTAACCATCTCTCCAACCAAGGCCATGGACAGAGAGCTCAACTGCAGACATCTGATTACAATACAGGAAAACTTGACAGATACTAGCATCGATTTATAAACTCACAGAACAAAGTAAATTCTGTTTTTAAGGATTCATGTTGAAGTAATAAATAGAATTTCTATGCTAAGCAATTAGAAATCAAACTCTAATAATTTAAAATTTTCCAATGACAAAAACAAAAATAATAATTGCCCTTTAGAGTTTGCTATTCTTTTAGGTGAAATGGTACCTATGCCTGGCCTCTCTGAAACTTACAAATGACTCTCCAAGACAGGAAAAAAGGAGAACAATATAATTAAATATTTGTAAGGATAACTCACCCAAGGTCACAAAAGCAGGTGAGAGCCAAATTAGTGCCTATTCAAATGCTTTTAAGCAAGTGCCAACAATTTAACAGTCTAACAAATTTTTGCTTATACCAACTTTCACAAGGGAACCTAGGTTGGGAAGATAAATCAGCATTCTTTTCCTAGCATCAAGAACAAAATAATTTTAACTCTAGGAAATGTGGTTAAAACATGGATATCAACAATGCATGCTACTCTGGACTAGACTCTAGAAGTCAGAAGACTAGACAGCATTATAGAAGTAAGAAGTTCTAAGAGTTTCCAAACATATCCCATATGAGAAAAATGTAATTTTCCTTCCTCTGATATTAAGAGTTCCCAGCAAAAGACTTATTAGACACTCACGGATCAACACTCTTTGCTATAGCAGCCATGATAAAGAGAACCGCTTCTGTCACCTCCCAGGGTGGGTTGCCTTCTTTCAGAGTAGAATATAACTAGAGAAGAAGAGGTGGATTATGGATCCATTAAAAGGAAAACAGAATAGAATTCCAGAACAAACAAAACAAAAAACTCTGTTAGTTAAAATAAATCTAGCCCCTTGTTTCTAAATTTATCTCTCAGAGCCAGGGAAAAATAGTATCTTCATTTTTCAAATCTTCACTAACTCTAAGTAATACTAGTTTAATATTTGAAACAAACCCATTTAGGTCCCCAAGAGTATATCAAGATTATCGTCTACCCCCACAAAATGAGTATTATGGAGAAAACAAAACATATTACACGAGTGTCTTTTCCTGGTCCTGATAACAACTCATAAATACATAAACACACTTAAAAATGAGATATAATGTAAAACCTCAGCATATGCATTGGCTTTACATTTCTATTATTTTAACTACTTGTCTGCATCAACACTAGTAGCATAGATTAAATTCCTAAAAAGTAGCTGTTCTGAAGCACCCATCACAATACCATGTCCAAGCAAGGGGAGATGGGGAGAGACCAAGCAGAATACTCAGAGATGTCCAGAAACTTCCCAGGGTATATCCATCAGTGGAATGTGACTGGGTGTTAGTCTAAATAAGATTTCTGTAGTCAAATAACACGCTGCTAGTTAAGATAAAATTAAACAATTCTCTTGTACAACTTCACAGAGCCTTTAAATATACTATTTAAGTCATTTTCCAGTTTTAATTGACAGAACTGTTTTTTCTGGCAAAGAACATCTCATGAGACTGGTGTCCCACAGTCCACATCTTGGACAAGACTAATAATTTATATAAATTTGTAAATTGAGGCCTGGAGAAGAACAAGTAACTTGTTCAAAGCTGCAGAGCCAGTGAAAGAAGAGTTGAAATCTGAGCACAGGTCATCTGCCTGTGATCTGGGGATCTCACTAAATCTGCTTTCTAAGAATCCCCAACCCTTTCTAGTTAGGTCAAGAGACAAACTTTGTTTAATATAAAGAAATATAGTTACAATTTTATTAACGCTTTCTAGATCAGATGATGCCCCCAAATACACAAAATGCCTGGATTACCCATCCCTCCAAATTAGGTTAGTTCAGTATTGCTGACAAGGCATTAAAACTAGTATTTCAGGATTCAGAGCATGATCCAGCAATATGAAAACCACCTGACATTATGCTAATGTTAAGTGATGTGGAATGGTGGTGACTGCAACCTTATGATGTAAAATGTTACTCACTGATTGTCAGTAAAACCACAGGACTATGATTCTTCTACTCTAGTATAGTCACCTCTGGGATGAAACTGCAAAGGAATCTAACCATAAATGTGAACAAAGGAAATGCCAAATAACTAAGAGTTGCCAGGAGTTGATACATAATTATTAAAGCAGAAAAACTTGTCTATTTTACTGGCTAGGTCCAAATTCCCTATAAGTATCTTGGGGGCTTTAAGGTTTATCCATGATCTTCCATTTCAACTGAACAAGTGGAACAACTCTCACTAGCAAGATTATAGTGTAAACCATAACTGAACTGTTCACTGCAATTGGCTTGTAAGATACTAAACAAACATAGCTACTATATGCCAGGCAGTGTGCTAGGCACCTGCATATCTACTGTCCCATTTAGCTATCAAGATTGAAGAAAAAGATGGAACACTTAGAGAAGACATAGAAGTTAACACAATTAAAGTGATTGGTAAAACTGCTAAGAATCTCCAAATGGGCTTACCTGAGCAAAACACTCCATAGACCCAATCAAGAAAATCAAGTCCTTCACCAGGTCTGACACCCTCATCCGAAACTCCCCAAAGTCATCAGTCTCCTCAGGAACCCCCTCCTAAAATTTCAAATCAGATAACATTTGTTTTAAACTAAGGCTTTCATTTACTTTATAAAATCAAGAATAAAAAAGCCATTAAGCAGTCCAGTCCCAATGAACAAAAAGATGAATCGCCTAAATCACAAAGACATTTTACTTTAGAGGGTATCCCAAACTTTTAGGTGTGTCAAGTCAATACAACCTATCCTCTGCCTTGACTATTAGAAATGCTTCTCTTTTTTTGTGTGTCCCAGCTACATCTTGCCTGCTGTTGGAAAAATCTGGAGTGGTGGGGGTGGGAAGTGACCTAGAAGAGGTGGTAACTTAAGAGTTTATTAGCCTATCTAGATAAGGCCTAGCTTTTTATTACTGAATAAGCCTCTGAAGCTTTACAGTGCAAGATCTACCAAAATCAACCATTATCACAAGAACTAGACACAGAATAGAATATTAGACTTTAAAAAGAATTTTATATAGGTGGACAGATACATAATAAGACAGGTATAGTAAAATATTAATGGTAGAATTTAGGTAGTAGGTATACAGATATTCACTATAAAATCATTTTCCCTTTGCTGTATATTTGAAATATTTCATTAAAAAATACAGAGATCATTTACATTTCATGCTTAAGTTTTTCTTATTCCAACACCCTCCTGTGAGTAAATTAAGGCTTACCAATTGTGAGATGGTTATGGGCATGTATAAGAATCTTGGACCATGAGTATCTGGGAAAAGCCCTTAGTATTATTGACAATTGCTGATCTAGTTCAACCTCCTTGCTTTAAGATGAAAAAATTAAAGTCAACGAATGAGGAGGAAACAATGGCTGTCTCAGATGAGATAATGAATTATAAAGCACTATACACCTACAAGTGTAAGGAATTACCTGCCAGGGAAATGGTGTCACAGAACTAGCAAAGGGAAGAAACGGATCAAGCAAGCACAGCCATTTAAACCAGAGCAGCCCGGCTTTTATTTACTTATCAGGCTTCCAAGCAATATGTAGCTGAAGATAAGATTCCTCAGTTTTTAAAAAAAAGTAGTGAAAACCACTAAACTAAATCATCACTAAGGTTCTGTGGAAATACAAAATACCGTAACTCAAATAACAACATTAACATTAAAATGAATAGACAGTTTTCATGTGAGATTTAATAGTGAGCAATAGGAAAAAAGCCCACTCCAAGTTATAGGTTGAAGGACAGGGATATTAAACCAACCAACCAAAAGAATGAAATAAATGTTACAAAATTTGAAGTGACCAAGCAAAGAATGAGATTGAAGAGTTTTCCAATGGACTGTTTTATAATATTTCTAGTATATTTTATTCTAAGCAAATAGATGATATTTTATTTTAACTTATAAAATTAGTATAAGTAATATAAAGAAAAATGTGCACATATGTGTCAGGGGGTAGTCATAAGTTATTTTCCACATCCTCATACAAATATTTCACCTTTGTGTTAGTTTTAATCCGACCACATATTTTATGCTATTAAAAATACATATTATAAAATCTGACATTATTTTTTCATTTAGCATACCAACTATTGCTATCTCAAGTTATTATTTTTAACTGCTGCATTATGATCCATCAGAATGCTACATAATAATATACATAACTCTTTAATATTCTTTTTTTGGGGGGGGTAGACCATGCCACACAGCTTGCGGGATCTTAGTTTCCCAATCAGGGACTGAACCTGGGCCGCCAGCAGTGAAAACACCAAGTCATAACCACTGCACCGCCAGGGAATTTCCTCTTCTAATACTCTTGTACGTGGGTTTACCATTTTTTACTTTTATAGATAATGCTTTTTACATAAAATAGCAATTTTTTTCTTCTGCAGAATTATTTAAGGTGAATTCCCAGAAGAATAACTGGCTCAGCAGGATTGAGTTCTTTTTACATAGACCTAGCACTCTTCATTATACTGGTACTGACTTCTTCAGTGTAAGCTAGAGTGACAGAAAACCCACAGATTCCATTAGCTTTATTCTCTATCTTTTCAGTTCCTTTTCAAGTTAGCATTGAAAAGAAGAGGAAATCAAGACTTGATTAAGTAGAGAAGAAAACTTACATGGTCTGGTTCCAGCTGGCAGTGGCGAGCCAAGGCATGAAGCAGCCTTTGAATGTAAGCTTTGAAGATGCCATGAATAACTTCATCATTAGTTTTGTATAAATGCTCCCCTAGTCGGTACCAAAAGTTAAAGGAAATTTCTACTACCTATCAAATTAAAAGAAAGAGAAAAGATGGTTTATTTGAATAAGAAAAGAAGGCAGTTTTATTATTACTAGGGCCAATAGGAAAGAAACACTTTAAAACAATATGAGTGGAACCAGTTAAGAGGCCACCTTTTTTCTAGCAGATTTATTATTATCCTCCCAAATTATATCTTTCCATGTTAGGCCCAAAACTCCATTTAGGATGACTGGCTTTACATTCTCTGTCTAGCCCTGGGATAACTTCTCCAACAGTATACTGGATTCTGAATTTAGAGAAACAGATACAGAAATGGAAGTCTCTTTAAAAGTATTTTTTCCTAAATTCTGAAATTATTTCATTTTATTTTTGAGATTAAAACACTTCTCACCAGATAAACCATCTACAAATACCTGTACAAGCCACAGCTCATCTTACATATGGCACTGTTCAGAGGAATGATAATTATTAGGTAGTACAATACTTCTGCCCAAAAATGTTTTAAGTTTCAACAAAATCTAGATATCCTCATGAGATTATGTCAAACAAATACACATTATCTTTTATATGATCAAAGAAAAAGGACTGAGACTCACAGGACTACTGAGCCCCTCCCTAAGAGGGGCCCTACCATCCTTTCCCGTCAATGATCCAAAATGGAGCAATTTCAATAGAGCTAACCCAGCTTGGGAGTTCTTTCTCACTTCTTATACTATTAAGAGGAGATAAAGCTTCTTGAATAAGGAGTTTTTTTTTTTTTTTTTAATCTAGCAAACTTAAAAGAGGCAGCATGTCTTAGAAATTTTGGGATGAAGAAGACTCTTTAAGTCCTTTCAATGCCATTCTCATTTTCATCCATAGTTTGGAAAAAACTTTTGTATGTTAAAACTTGTCTCCACAAGTTAAGATTTGGTATCTTTTCTTTAGCTATAAAGCTCTAAAGAATAACTGACGCTAGAGAGGGTGCCTCAGAGGAAAAGTAATAGGCTTTTTTGCTAACAGGTTCCTATACCAGTCAGCCCAGCTAACCAAGTAGGAAAATAGAAAAGAATCAAAGCCGAAGCCCAAATATATATATTTTAAAAAATTCAAAACAGAGGAAACTCCCCATCACATTAATTAAAAATAAAACTATGATTTCCCACAAATAGAAAGCTGGACAGGAGAAAATGGAATGCAGATAATATGTGACATACAACTTGGAAAATAATGGCATTAGCATAGAATAAACACTACCTCATATTGAGGGTGTCCTGCACAGATAAGAAGCAGTTCTAGAGTTCGTAGGTCCCCAAGGCCTTGGCCTGGAGTACAAACAATTTTTTCAAGAAAAGTTTCACACAGTTCAGTGAAAATACGGCAGTAATTCAGAACTCTGTAAATGAAAGAGGAATGAGAACATCAAGTCAGAAATCTGGATATTATGTGTACATACTCACAGACACAGTTAATCAAATAAATAAAAGCAATCCTCAGCCTAAGGGACATGTAGTGATTATTTGCTATGTTGTATCACAATTTCCATAACAAACATCTTTCCTTAAATCACATACTTCTATACATACAAGCAAATGACTCATAAGTCAGTTAAAATTCTCAATTATTAAAACATCTGAATAAAATTCCCATCAAATCACACTTGATACTTCAAAGGGCATCCCTAACTCTTAGAGCCTTACCCTTTTAAGTGCAAAAACTTACTACTCTCCATGATCACAACCTCTCCCTCTGCATTTGATTTGCCACTCTTGGTTCAGATGAGAATAGCAGAGCATCTTGAGGATGCAATGTATATATTTACACAGAGTCACGAAGAATCACAAAGGACAGATTAATAATAAAAGGTGACTTAAGAGAACACCCGACTGTATATGAATCCAGGTCTACTGCCTTTAATAATTACTCACTTGTCTAAATCTTCACGTGCCACAGCCATATGATAGGCAGTCTCCAATGTCAGGACTCCTTGAAAAAGTTGCATGGCTAATGGCAAGTTGGTTTCCACATTCTCAATGGCGTACAGAGCTGAGCATACGCAGTCTGAAGCAGCTTCATGTAGGTTGGATGAGGTCTTATCCTGTTGCTAGGAAGTAGCAGGAGTAGGGAAGTAAGAAGTTTGATCATTAAGCTGTAATCCAAGTAACAGGAAAGCAATTATAGCCTGTTTCTGAACATGTACTTTAAATACATAACAGCCTAATAGTCATGGCCTTCAATGAGACAACATCCATCAATCTTCCTATTTCTGACTATTATTTCCTTATATGCCAAGCAAATCAGCCTTTTTGTACCTCAGTCATGGTCATATGACTTCTAAAATTCATATTTTCTTCCATACCAGTCCCTCCAAATGGAATTCCATGTGTTCCCTGCCCTATTTTAGTCTATGGAAATTTTCTCCATCTTTTTTTCTGATATTCAAGTACTATCTAAAATGAAAGGGTCCAACAAGTATCAACACATCATTGTGCTATTTCAGAATACTAAGGTTAAACAGAGATTTTTAAAGCTTCTGGGGAGGAAAGGAGAAGGTAACTTAGAAAGGAGCAAAAATCAGTTTATCCACCTTCTCATTAGCAATGATGCCTGCCAGTATATAAGAAAGCAAGGTCTTAGAAATTTTGAAGAAAAAGAATAGTGAACATAGAACTCTATACCTAGCTAAATCATTGATTAAGAATGAAACAAAAACATTTCTCAGGAATGCATGCAAAAACTCAATATTTATTTCCCACATATCCTTCTGAGGAAGGTATTTGAGGTAGGTCAAAAAAAATGGTTAAACCAATCCAGAAGCAGAGTAAAGAGAAGTCCCAGGATGACAGCTGGGGAGCAGATCAAAAGAGCAACTGATACAAATTAGAGAATATTAGAAGGTTCAAGGAGGGAGGCCTCCAGGGTTTCTATTCAGGACAGTACAGTTGAGAGGTTGGATAAATCTAGCGAAGGCATATTGGTCTTCTGTGAATAATTAAAAAAACAAGGACATTTAGAATCTCTGCGAGGAGGAGCGGTGGGGGGGAGCGGGCGGTGGGAGCTGTAAAAGCAGGGTTGGGAAAGCACAAAGACACAAATTATTCATTAGGTTATTCTTAGATTGAGTGGCAGTGAATTCAAAAATATCCACTGTATTAACTATGTTTCAAAAGTTAAATGTTCAAATTTATTCTTTTGTATATATCAAGTATTATTTTAAAAATATTTTTTAAAAAAGAACTATAGGGGAAAAGTTATATAATAAGGTCGTGGTCCAAGCATAAAGCAAACTAAAATATTTAGTTTTATATAATAAGGTCGTGGTCCAAGCATAAAGCAAACTAAAATATTTAGTTTTATGTGGCATGACTTCGAACCACTGAAAAAAATGTAAGAACGAGAATACATTTGACCCTGACTCTAGAAACACTCTTTTAAGTAACAGAGGACCTAATACTGGATCAGTAGAGAAGACAATATAACCCTAGCACACTACTTAGCTTGCTCCTTACCCCAATCTCAGTTCCCAAGAGTCACCGATGTTTTAAGTTTGAAGAGTATTCTACACTGTCCTCCATTCATATGTAAACTTATTTACACACTTTTTAAACAAAAGTGGGACCTGAATTTTTTAATACTGACTACTCTTCACACAACTTGGTGAGATGAGAATCAAAATTACCATTATTGAGGTATGGCAACAATAGACATGGAGACAAAGACAATGATTAGCAAAACAATTATTAGCATCCTAAGTTTCCTGAATTTTAGCTTCTGATCCAAGAATGACAGCAGAAATACACGAACAACAGTACAATACCAAAAATGTCTCCTTGAAGAATGTGTTTTCCTTTTCTTTCTTTAATTCACAGTGATGTCAACCTAGTATCATGCTAAATCTTCTAAATTATAGTGCACCAGCACACAACCAGTATGGAAACACAGAGTTTCCATACTAATATGTATTCATGGAAGGAAAACCATCAGGGAGAAAGAGACAAAGTCACACCCACCTCCAAAGACCTGTTTAACATTTGTGCTTGAGGTATTGCTGTTTCTTGTTCTAAAAACTAGTCTTATTCTAAGCACTCACTTACTCTTTGTCTACCAAGAGAGAGGAATGTATTACTAGGCATTGTTACTTTTAAAGTTTAAGGAACAAATGCACAAGTGTATAGAAATACATTACTTCTGATCTCAAAAACCCAAAATTCATCCTATACATACCCTGATGTTTAAGTAAACTACCTCAGTTACAAAGATAATATTCTGATTTGTAATTGTCTCAAACGCCCAATGGCCATTATTAGAAACACACAACTTAATACTTTTAAAATAAGAAAAAGAGACCAATGGTTTTTTTGTTACTTGAATTTTAATATGTAAATCATTGATCTACACATATCTACATATAAGACTGCTTTCCTCTTAAACCTAACTACATTTTATTCTGAGCACTAAAACTAATATCTTAATTTGGTACTTGGCAACAAGGAAGGGACAGTGTTGCTTTCTTACCATACACTTTCCACTCACTCCGTAAAACTCTGAAAACACTCTTATATCCCAGAAGGGCAGTTACCCTAAACGACTATGTGCCAGAAACAAACAAAAACCATTTCATAAACAAAGCCATTACTTACCAAAACCTCAAAAAGGAGTGCTAGTAACTTATTGTTAGCCATGAAGTTACTGTCCAAAACTCCTAAGTTAAACCAACTTCCCAAACAGCGAAAGACCTTCATAAGCATTTTCTCATCTGTTCCTGCTTTTTCTACACAAGTCATCTGAAAAGAAGAAAAAAAAAAGCTACAACAAATAATGTCAATCTTTATATTTAAAATATTATTACAATCACCTTACAGGTGTAATGATGAGAAGGATAACAATAACAGCTAACAGTTAAAAGTGCTTTTTAATTGCCAGACACTGTCTCATCACTCTTTTTTTTAAATAAATTAATTTTATTTATTTATTTTTGGCTGTGTTGGGTCTTCGTTGCTGTGCGCAGGCTTTCTCTAGTTGCGGCGAGCGGGATCTACTCTTCATTGCGGTTCACAGGCTTCTCATTGCGGTGGCTTCTCTTGTTGCAGAACACAGTCTCTAGGCGCACGGGCTTCACTAGTTGTGGCACACGGGCTCAGCAGTTGTGGCTCACGGCTCTAGAGTGCAGGCTCAGCAGTTGTGGCACATGGGCTTAGTTGCTCCGTGGCACATGGGATCTTCCCAGACCAGGGCTCAAATCCGTGTCCCCTGCACTGGCAGGCGGATCCTTAACCACTACGCCACCAGGGAAGCCCTTTCTCATCACTCTTAATTCACTTAATCCCCACTAAAACTGTATAGGTATGTACTATTATTATCTCCACTTTCTCAACTGGGAAGCTGAGGTACAGAGAGGTTATAGACTGGTTCAAAGACAGATATGTTTCAGAAACAATTATCAGTATATTTCTTAGATCCAACTTCTGCATTAATGTAATCTTATCAATAGAATTGTCTTCAAAGTAATACTCATCATCTCAGCCATGAAAAAGAATGAAATTTGTCATGTGAAACAACCACAGATGGACCTGGAGAGGGTATTATGCTTAGTGAAATAGGAAAGAAAAATATTGTATGTTATCACTTATATGTGGAATCTAAAAAATGAAACAAACAAATGAATATAACAAAACAAACGGACTCATAGATACAGAGAAGAAAGTAGTGGTTACCAGTGGGGAGAGGGGAAGAGGAGAAGGGGGGAGATAGGGGGAGGGGATTAAGAGGTACAAACTACTATGTATAAAACAAATAAGCAATAAGCATATATCGTACAGTACAGGGAATATAGCCAATAGTTTACAATAACTTTAAATGGAGTATAATCTATAAAAATTCTGAATCACTATGTTGTACACTTGAAACTAATATTGTAAATCAATTATATCTCAATAAAAATTAATAAAATAAATAACACATCTATACACTTGATTTTATAGAGTAGAAATAAGCTAGTTGTACTACTGTATATTGCTTCATGAAAAGCTGGTATTTCAGCTTCAGCACTGGAATACTCTAGCAAATATACCATCCACAGAAAGTGATATTACTATAAATATGATAGTTTATAAAAGATATAATGAAAAGTCAGATTAAAACTCACCATTGTTTCTCTTTGTAAACTGTTTTTGTGATGTATACTTTTTCCCAAGTAAGGTGTAATGCAACTTTTTCTGGATAAAGAATGTTTAAAAATAGAGACTTCCCTGGTGGCGCAGTGGTTGAGAATCTGCCTGCCAATGCAGGCGACACGGGTTTGATCCCTGGTCCGGGAAGATCCCACATGCTGCGGAGCAACTAAGCCCATGCGCCACAACTACTGAGCCTGCACTCTAGAGCCTGCAAGTCACAACTACTGAGCCCGTGTGCCACAACTACTGAAGCCCGTGTGCCTAGAGCCCGTGCTCTGCAACAAGAGAAGCCACCGCAATGAGAAACCCGTGCACCTCAACGAAGAGTAGCCCCCACTCGCCCAACACAGCCAAGAAAAAAAAAAAAAAAAGAATCTTTAAAAATAACTTTTGCAAGCAATGGATTAGAATTATCATAACTGCCATGGCATTTAGAATGCATGGGGGGGCGGGTGGTAGTGGTATGTAATCCCATAATGATCTAAATGCTAACAATTATACTTCCAAGTAGCCATGTTCCCCCTATGTTTGCAGTATCAGGCAATAATAATTACATACTTATTAATTAGTTTGAATTACACTGAACTGAACTGAAATGAATGAAGAAAAAAGAAAAGATTCAAGTAAGTGCATGGCAACCACATACCCACATCCGCACCAACAAACACACACACCTAAATCTTTGAAGCTCTCGCTATAAACTCATGACACAATTGCTTGGCCTTTATGCTTCCTGAATGACATTTCAAGTTTAATAAGGCATGATGTTTACAAATGGAAGGACTTGATTATACATTCTAACTACTGACTCAAACTTAAGACAGAATTTTGGAAAAACCCTACATCTAAAACTAGCTACTCTGAAGAGAAGAAATTCTATTAATTAAATCAAACACTCACCACAAAGCTTCAGAACTAAGAGATGCCTTCAGTTTCTCTTTGAGAACTGTATTATTAAAGACTCTTGTCTCTTATTAAAGTTAAGACCTCAAAAGCTAAAAGATAAATACCAGAAGAGCTCACCAGTAAAAACATAGCAGAGGTAAATAATAATAGATCTTGAATTAATGAAATGGAGAATAAATGGAGAAAAATATTAGAGGCCAGGCTCAGTTTAAGAGCAAGAAGAATAATATTTAAAAAAATTATAAAGTTCAACACAATGTTTAGGAATAAGTCCATTCAAATAGACCACAAAAGTATAATACTGACAAGAAAATAAGATAGAATAAAACCATTAAAGAGAACGTAGGGTAACTGAATGAAAAGGTTCTAAGAAGCTTTTGGTATCTATTACAGCCAAATACCTATTTTTCTTGGTAACTGGACTAATTTCATGCTCTAGGTTCTATAACATGACAAGCTACATGACAGAATTATAGACCTTATTAAGTACCACAAGGATATATTTTTCAGATTTCATGATGATAAATCAAGCTAACACCTGTTGCCAATTGTGATAAAGTGCTAAGTCAAGTCCAAGTGGCTAACCGCACTTGCCCATCGTGGCAGTAATGATGACTGTAACGACTACAGTGGCCACTGAATTTTTTTTTAGTTCATTTGAGTGCTTACAAAAACTGACAAGCTCGGGTCGGTTAACCCAACTCAAGTCACAGTCTGAGAGCTAGACAGCTTCCACAGCAGCTCCAAATAAAGCTCTTATTTTTTGTAGCTGCAGAGCTAATACTGCTGGAACTCATATACAAAATTTAATTGTGTGGCTTGCTGAATTACAAACAACAGTCGAATTTATAAGTCTCACCAAGTTTCTCATGTGAAAGTTCTGAAATTGACTGGTAAAGAATGGACTTCTGATGCATGGAATGGAGACATCTGGTTGGACCCTAATGAAACGGATAATCCTGAAACCCCAAGTCACTCTGAGTCTACCTTACCAATAAAAGTGGCCTGCCTTCCAGTGTCTGAGACTAGCCTTCCTCAGCTTGAAAGCCCTGTAATGACCCCATCTGAGACAGATGCTTTGAAAGAGGATGCCCAATCTCTTCAATACCTACCACAACCATCCCCTGTACCACTCATAACTAGGGTCAAATTTCAGAAGGTTCTAGGGGAACAGGTACATGCAGGAGGAAATAACTTATACACCAAGAGAACTGTAAAACTTTGCTTATATGTGTCTGAAGAAAGCTGGGAAACATGCAGGAGTGTATTCTAAAGGTTTTAGACCAAGGAAGGCTGGAATATAACACTACATTGAGCCAAGCTCATTGATACGAGTGTACTTCCTTGAGATTCTGGATTTAGTGAGTATATGGAGCCTCTGGGAAGTACCAATAGGAATATCGTAGTGCAAATACCTAGGATTTTAGAACAAATCTATGCTCTCTTCTGCAGGTAACTATTTTCCTTTTGAGAAGCAGCTTCTGATTTGCTACTGGGCCTTGGCAGGCCTATCCATAGGACAGCAATCTCATCAACACCTGAGATTCCCATCATGAACTAAGTATTGTCTGAACTACCTAGCCATAATGTTGGGCAGGCATAGCAGCAATCTGTCATCAAATGGAAATGATATAAGGAGACTGAGTACGGGAAGGTTTGGAAGCTACAAAAACGTTGCATGAATAGGTGGCTCAGATTCCTTTGACACCACCTCTTCTTGCATTGATTCATCCCCTTCAATCCATGCCTGTGGCCTCCTGGGGTGTCCCTTACAAACCAGATAACTGAAGAAGAAAAAATTCAAGCCTGGATTACAGATGGCTCTGCATAATATGCTGGTACCACCTGAAGGTAGACAGCTGCAGCATTACAGGCCCACTCAGGGGCTTTAGTAAAGGCCAGTGCTGAAGGAAAACCCTCCTAGTGACCATATCTTCAAGCAATACACATGGCTGTCCACCATGTCTGGAGTGAGAGATGACAAGAAATATGGATCTCCACTTATTCATGGACATATGTCTATCATTTGGATGGATGATCAGGGATTGGTAGAAACAGGATTGGAAGACTGGTGACAAGGAAGTCTGAGGAAGACATATATGAATGATATATTTTTTGAATTTATTTTTTTATACAGCAGGTTTTTATTAGTTATTCATTTTATACATATATTATTGTATACATGTCAATCCCAATCTCCCAGTTCATCCCACCACCCCACCCCCACCTGCCACTTTCCCCGCTTGGTGTCCATACATTTGTTCTCTACATCCGTGTCTCTATTTCTGCCCTGCAAACAGGTTCATCTGTACCATTCTTCTAGGTTCCACATATATGCGTTATGAATGATACTTAAATGGGCACAGCCTGTGACGATATATCTGTCCTATGTGAATACCCATCAAAGGGCATCCACTATAAAGGAATCTCCCAATGACAGATGGACAAAATGACAAACTCTATGATGTCAGCCTCCTTCCCTAGCCACCCAGTGCTTGTTCGATGGGCTCATAAACAAAGGAGCCATAGTAGCAGGGATAGAGGCTAAACATGGAGTTAACATGGATTTCCACCTACCAAGGGTTAACTGGTAAACACTACTGATGAGTGTCAAACCCATCAACAGCAGAGACCAACACTGAGTCCCCAGTGGCACCATTCCCCATGGGGACCACGTTCACTGATTATACTGGACTTCCATCATGGAGGAAGCAGAGATTTGTCCAGAGGATTAGACCCATATTCTGGATATAGAGTTGTCTTCTCTGCTTGTAATGTTTCTGTCAGCACTATCATTCATGGACTCACAGAATACCACATGCAACCATCATGGTATCATAGCTAATCAAGAAACTCATATCAGAGTAAAGGAAGTACAGCAACTTTGAGCTCTACTGGTTTGGAGATCTTGGTCCCAAAGAAGGAATACTTCTATCAAGAAACACAAAAATAGGGCTTCCCTGGTGGCGCAGTGGTTGAGAGTCCGCCTGCCGATGCAGGGGACACGGGTTAGTGCCCCGGTCTGGGAAGATCCCACATGCCGCGGAGCGGCTGGGCCCATGAGCCATGGCCGCTGAGCCTGCGCGTCCGGAGCCTGTGCTCCGCAGAGGGAGAGGCCACAACAGTGAGAGGCCCGTATACTGCAAAAAAAAAAAAAAAAAAGAAACACAAAAATAATTCCAGTGAACTGGAACATAAGACTACCACCTGGACTATTTGGGCTTCTTATGCCACTGAACCAACAGGAACTTTACAGGCTGGAGTGACAGATCCCAATTACCAAGGAAAAACTGTGTTGCTTCTATATAATCAAAGCAAGGAGCTCTAGGTCTATAACCCAGAGGATTTTCTAGGGAGCCTCTTAGTACTTCCATGCCCAAAAAGTTAATGGAAAACTACAGAAGCAACAATCCACAAAGGCAGGATGACTGAGGGCTCAGACTCTTGGGGAATGAAGGCTTGGGTCACTTCACAGAGTAAAGAACCCCAAGCAGCTGAGCTTCTGGCTAGTGCAGGTGTCTTAGTCCATTCAGGATGCTATTAACAGAATAACACAGAATAGGTGGCCTATAAACAATAGAAATCTTTCTCACAGTTCTGGAGACTGGAAGACCAAGATCAAGGTACGAGTGTCTGGTGAGGACCTGCTTCTTGGTTCACAAACAACTGTCTTTTTACTGTGTCTTCACATGGCATAAAGGAGAAGGGAGTTCTCTGGGGCCTCTTTTATATGGGCACTAATCCCATTCATGAGAGCTCCACTGTCATGACCTCATCACCTCCCAAAGGCCACATCTCCAATACCATCACCTTGGGGATTTGTTTTCAACATATGAATTTCCTGGGGCGCGGGGCGGGGTTTGGACACACAAATATTCAGCCTATAGCAGCAGAGAAAAGATGAAATGAGTTGTGGAAGAAGAAAGCCATCGATACCAATTATAGCCTTGTTAATCAATATATACGTGAGGGCATATTTCCTATTTGCTTGTTACACCACTGTACTGGAGTTTAAATGTATGTAAAAGAGTACATATGGAGGGCTTCCCTGGCGGCGCAATGGTTAAGAACCCGCCTCCCAGTGCAGGGGGACACGGGTTTGAGCTCTGGTCCAAGAAGATCCCACATGCCACGGAGCAACTAAGCCTGTGCACCACAACTACTGAGCCCGCGTGCCACAACTACTGAAGTCTGTGCTCCTAGAGCCCGTGCTCTGCAACGAGAAGCCACTGCAATGAGAAGCCCACACACCACAACGAAGAGTAGCCCCCACTCGCTGCAACTAAAGAAAGCTCGCATGCAGCAACGAAGACCCAATGCAGCCCAAAACAAACAAATAAATTAATTAATTAATTTAAAAAAAAAAAAAAAGAATGTGCAGCTTCTTCAGCCCCAGACTCCTAGCTCCTCTGGTGCCAGCTCTTGCAGTGCACTAACCAGCAGTTTCTCCAGCAGTGCCCTCCCTCACCCCCAACAGTTTTATAGTAAAGTGCTTCTGGCTCCCAAGAAACGTGCAACTTCTTCTCCAGCACCAGATTCAGTGCACTTAAATTCTCCAGTGCCTACAGTGCACAGTAGCCAGCAGCTTCCCCTGGCACTCCCACGCCCAGGTGATTTTGTGGCAGAATGCCACTGGTGAGACACCTTCCCTAACAACTTTCTTGGGCTTCCTGGAAAGCAGATTTCCAGCAAGCTTGAGAGGACAGATTTTCAGCGGCATGCAGCACCACAATGACTTCTTTACCATAGCTATACCATCACCAACAGGGTCTGAATCTCAGTCCTGGGAGGGGGGTGAACTCTTCCTCCCTTGGAAACTCTATCTCAGCCTTGGCGTTAATGACTGCTCCTTGTATCTGTTTTATTTCTATATTCTTTAGAGCTCTCTTTACCTCTTACTAGACAAGCCCTCATTACTACAGATGCCTGTTATAGTTAAACATTCTTTATATTACAAAGCCCCAACAGGGCTTCCCTGGTGGTGCAGTGGTTGAGAGTCTGCCTGCCGATGCAGGGGACACGGGTTCGTGCCCCGGTCTGGGAAGATCCCACATGCCGCAGAGTGGCTGGGCCCGTGAGCCATGGGCGCTGAGCCTGCACGTCCGGAGCCTGTGCTCCACAACGGGAGAGGCCACAACAGTGAGAGGCCCGCGTACTGCAAAAAAAAAAAAAAAAAAAAGCCCCAACAAATTACTAAGTGGTTTCTCTCTCCCGACTAGACCCAAACTGATACTAAAAGGAACTAAGGATTCTAGATCTGGGGCATGAAAGTAACTAGATGAATACTAGTCATCTTTTTCTGTTAGGAAGTAAAGAAGTGCTCCAGTAGCCAAAGTTACAACATTTAAAGCATCAGAAGAATAACTTAAGCGGACACCCTGAATCAATGAAAATCCATGGGTCCATAGTACAGCATAAAGAGAAAGCCAGGGAAAAAAGTAACATTTAAGGCACCTTTAAAACAAAACCCTTATATTGAAAACAGGAAATTTAAAAGTTAAGATTCATCCTGCCTTTCTAGTGGGTACTCAGAAGAATGCTAATATATATGTAGAAGGAAAGACAGAATTAGCAAAACATTATTTTGCAAACCACAATGAAATTATTAAAGCAAGGATTATAAACTAGAATTTAACATTTGTACAAACTGCATTATATTACAAGGGGGGAAACAAACTTTATAAATGGAAGAATCAGACTATCATCATCCTAATCCAGTCAATCCTAGCATCACTAACAGAAGGTCAACCAAAAAGTATAACTTGTGATGAACTGCAGCATGAAGTATCTAACATGTTTTCTGGCCAAAAATGTTTAACCTTTTAAAATTAATCCATCAAGGCTTTCAGTCTTTCTTACCAGGGTTCTGGGAAAGAATTAAGTCCTGCAGAAAATGATCTGAGTGTCTATTTTCTTAATCATCCTATGGATGGTATACAAGAGAAAATTCATTACAAACAATTGGTGCCTTAGGGCATTTGAGGCTTAATTCTCTTGAGGAATTCCTACTGAGTAGGGTTGCTTTAAATATAACTTCCAATTAGAGGAATTACAGAGAATAGAAAAACAAACTAAATGAAACAAAGACAAGGCAACAGAAAATCCAGGAGGTAAGAAGATGCTTTATAAAACTAGTCCAATTTCTTCAACAAATCAGTGTCATTTTGAAAAAGAAGGAGAAGAGGGACTGTGATTAAGTCATAATAATTTGATACAAGGTATGGTTCTAGACTGGATACTGATTTGGAAAAATGCTGTAAACGCTATTTTAGGACCAACTCAAGAAATGTGAATATGGTTTAGGTATTTATTAGATGATATAAAAACTTACTGAAATAGAAAGATGAAGCTGGATGACTGGACAAGCAGGCTGCAGAAGGGTAGGTAGAGCATATTTTCATTTGGATTTTCAAAATCTGTATATATGTTCACAGAGGATATGTGCTAAAGGATTAATAAATAGTGTGATCCCAGGTGGTTTGAATGTAATTTGCTTATCTACATTTTCTAATTTTCTATTACACTATTTCTTTAAAATAAATGGTTAATTGAAAAATACATTTAACTTAAAAAAGTTTCCAATGAATTTCTAACACCAAACTGAACACAATTTTAAACAAAATTTTGTTTTTTCAAATAAAAAGTTCTATGATGCTGAAGTACTGAAACACATTCCTGAAAAATAATCTATTATAAACCACATTGTTGAGAAAATTGAGCTGGACAATAAAGACCTAAAAATGAGATGTGAGCTAGATTATCAATTTAATACCATCTAGTAGTTCAGAAATCCGCAAAATTTTTCTATAAAGGACCAGACAGTAAATATTTTAGGCTTTGCGGACCATATGGCCTCTGTGAAAACTACTCAATTCTGCCGTTTTAGCCCAAAATTACGGACACAGACAACGTGTAACTGAATGGGCATGACTGTGTTCTAATAAAACTTTATTTACAAAAATAGGTGACCAGCCCATGGACCATAAATTTACCCACCCTGGTCTAGGGCATTAAAATTTCCACCTAATCAAAAATTAACTCTTTTTAAAAGGATGGTGTAGTATTAGCTAATCTATAATTGTGATATGGCTCAAAGGTCAAGTAAAGTCCTGTACCACCACCCTATCAAAAAATCTCAATTCATCCCTTAGAGAGGATCCTTTCCTTAAGTAAAGTAAATTTATACACACTTCCCTTAGCACAGTCCTTGATCAACAGCCTACAGTCGGTGGCATGAAGAAGCAGAAGAGCAAGGGACATGTAATCAGAAGACCTGAGTTCAAACTCTGAATTAGCAGTAGTGTCACTCTAAAGCCTGTTTCTCATTCATAAAATGGAGAGAACACTACCCTCAAAGCATTACTTAGAAGTTCAAAAAGTACAGCTTCTGAAAGTACTTTTTAACTGTAAAGTATTATATAAATGCCACCGTATTATCATTGTCAAATTTTGCTAAGAAAGCTATTTCACAATAGTGCAACTGAATTACTAAATAACCACCAAGGCTTTTTGCCCCTAGGCAGCAACTCAGTATTTCAAACATACTCACCAATAGAGATACCACTGTACTAGAATAGAAGGCCAAATCTTCTATAATTTCTGTGCGTCGGTTAGCTCCAATTCGTAAGGAACGACTATGTACTTCTTCAGGTAACACTGTAAGGATCTCCAGCAGAAAAGGCAGAGAAGTTACATCATTGCTATATCTAGGAAAGAAAAGGGGAGAGATATAGGTTATTCAGAATGTGCACCACACTCACAATCACAGCCCCACACAATCACATAAGATAACAACAGCCATCAGAACAACCACAACAACAAAAGTAGAATTCTCACTACTGTTGAAGGGGAGAAAACTAGATATACTTTTTTGGAAAGATATCTAGAAATCAAAATTTCAACTTGCATAATAATCTTTGACCCAGCAATTCCACTTCCAGAAATTTATCTGTCAGAAAAATCTCACATACACATACAGATGTATATGCACAAGTATTTTTTTTATAATAGCAAAAAATACTGGAAAAATATAAAGGTCCTCCATAATTAGACAGGATAAAAAAGGTTACAGATATCATACAATGGAACATATACAACCATTATAACAAGTACCTATGTCATAACGTGAGATGTCCACAACATATTAAGCAAAAAGAAGGATATGAAACATATTTTTACATACAACTGAAAAAAATACATACGTGTATGCATATTAATATATATGCACTTATTTATTTTAAAATGCTTAAAGGGAAGTCTAGAGGGCTATATAGTCAATCACCAATAGTGGTTTACTTATAAAATACAGGAAAAGGAAGAGGGGAAGGTATTTACTTTTTACTTTGAAAGCTTCCATACTGCTAGAATTTTTTCAAAGAGCATATATTAATATTATTAATAAAAAGTTTCTTAAAACAAAAAATAAATTATCCACGTAAAGGTTTTAATGACACACTATAGTTGGTGGTAAAAAGGACATCCACTCTGCTCAAAAATAATTTCCTAACCAAATGCCAAAATGCAAGCAAATATCAAGATTATCTTGCCAAGACCATGAGGAAATACTTTACTCAAAGCAGCAAGCTCCATATATCTAAAAATAATACTGTCCCTTTTATAGACATGAAATAAACCCCAATTAGTAAGAATGTATACTCATAACAACTTTCAATTTAATATAATCTTAAACATTCTGACCATGTTTTTATAAAAATCACTGATATGACAGTGGGAGTGATCCACAAGGCAATGAAATACATTGTTGTAGTTAATTCAAGAAGCGTGTGTGTGTGCATGTAAACTATCAAGTTCTTTTAAGTCGTTGTAGTTAATTCAAGAAGCACGTGTGTGTGTGTGTGTGTGTGTGTGTGTGTGTGTGTGTAAACTACGAAATTATTTTAAGTCCCACATGACATATTTCTGTAGTATTTAAATTTTAAATGATTTTCTTTTAATCTAACAAAAGTTAATAAATAATTCTACATTAAGAGTCTGGGGGGAATAGTCCAAATGTCTAGCTATTGCTAACAGATTTCTCTGTGTAGGTTAATGGTAAACGCTAGCATATAGTCAATACAAGTTACTTACTTTTCTACCAATGTTTGTACACATCCCTTCCAGGAAGGCATCTGTAGAGCAAGGTCTGCTATTGCTAAAGCCAGCTGAATAAAAAGAGATTAAATAAATGAACAGACAGATGAACAGAAATAGAGTTAACATCAATATTAACTGGAAAGCAAAGAAACTAAATTTCTTCCAAACAATATGACAACTAAAACTGTGACACCACCCTCCTTCTCACCCCCACAGCTACATATCATGTAAATTCTTCTGGGTTAACTACAAATTGCTGGGATTTAAAAGTTAACCTTTAAAAATGAAAAACCAAACCAAAAAAATAACAAAAAGTCAGAAAGAACAGACTATATATTTTCCTCAGAACATATCAATACTTACTTTTATTTGGCAATACCATAGAACTTCATGGACATATAAATTATTCTGCCAAAAAGCCAAAGCTACTGACAAAGTCAGCCCTTTGACTCACTCCTCAAGTAATGGATTGCCATTTCCCTTCTCTTCATGTCTTATCTTGAAGGCTTATGCAAAAGCCTACTTCCCCTTCAAGGACACTTCTATGCCAGGCAGAGAACACATGTGAGTATGTACTCACTGAAGCTTCCAGTTTTCCTTTCTAATGTATTTCCCTACCTAAGGTGGAGAGGCCAGATGCTCTAGTTCACCACTTCATTCATGAGACTTTTACTAGCCAATCAGTCTAGAAAGGATTTTTTTAAAAGACAGGTATGTAGACTTCTGACCCAGGACAGTACTTTACCATCTACAATTTTAACAGTGGGGTGGTGTGTGTGTGTGTGTGTGTGTGTGTGTGTGTGTGTGTGTGTCACCTCCCCCACTTTTTGGTATTCAAGTTAGTTTGGTATCAAATGAATTCTAAGATGAATACAAAGATTTAAATATTCACTTTCTATTCACTTATAAGAATATAGCAATGAGTCTGTAAAAAAGTTAACATCACTTCACATGGGCTAGCAAGCAATGTCAATCAAAATTAACTTGATAAACCTAAATGGTCTTACAAATTTTCCTAATGAGAAGCATAGGATTTACCTGAGTTACAATGACAGGTGACAAGTCTTTCAAGTTCTGGATATGGGTTAGTAATGAGTCCCGTAAAGAGGCATGAGAGTCTGTGGGGAGCTCATAAAATGAGGTCTGAATCTTCATTTTCATGGTCTGTGCAGCAAAATAGCATGATTCCACATCTTGCCGGATCTGTAACAATTGGTCTGAAATCTCCCATGCATGAACCTGAAAGTAGATCAGACAAAAAAAAAGTCTTAAAAACTACTTTTCTAAACAACGTTTATGCCATACAACCTCAATACATATACAAACTTATTTAGACCAAAGTATAATGAAAGAAAAATCTGACAAGCTAAATTGCCCACTAATTCAGCCAAAACTTCAAACTACGGTATAAATTTATAGGCCGTGCTCAACAAAAGTATTACCTAAAATCTTCTGATTGTAGGAAGGCATGAGAGTTATCAACTGAATAAACAGATCTAATCCTGCTGACTATAATTATTAATTGTGTAGGGGGGAGAGTATAAAGAAAAATGTCCCAAAAGTTTCTACTAAAACTAAAATGTCACTGTATAGTTTCCAACCCTAATCTATAGGTTGGATGTTTCTTCTCTTTTCCACTTAAAATAAGTAAGCTTTTGTTCACTCTAAGAATTGAGTCTGGAAGCTATTTTAATATATCTATAAATAGGAGAATATATTTCATATTGGTCTCAATAGGCCTACATTTCAATCTTTAGTTCCTGACTAAAACAGTACAAAAACTATTTCACATACTTCAATTATTTTCTAATGTTTTTATATTTGGCACAGACAGTGCTGTATATGCTACTAAAATCATTTCCACAGGAGCATCTATGGAAATAATAAATAGAGCAAAAGCACAGAATTTGGTCTCTAACAGCTAGTCACAGTTATAAAACAAAGCCCTATTTTGAAAGATAACTTTCGGAACAAACTCATGCAGTACAAAGTAGGCAACTAATGAACAAGCGATAAATTCTAATCCAATTCTATACCAAACTGCCTCTTCATGGGAGTGGGAGCAGGCTAAAATGGGCTGTTAATAATGGACTGAAAATCTTTTTCAATCCCAATTCAGGAACAGAGCCAACTGTAATGAAAGATCACAGAGATTTACCTACTCAATTTCTTATGAAGATAGAGCACTTCACAAGTAATACACAAGGATTCTTCAAGATCTTTCCAAAGATAAATGGCAAGTCAAGGAAATGGCCTGTATGAGTTCCCAAAGTAAACTGAAAAGAGACTCTAAAACTCACAATGATATGTCTATTGACATAAAACTTAGCTTTAATCAAGTAATAAGCTGGTGAAAAAACAAGCATGAAACATTAACTTCCTTCCAGATAAAATGTATTTATTAATTTTTTGTACTTTTTACCCCTAGCATACTGTCACAAAAAATCTTCCAAGCCACAGTTTTTAGCCATTCATTATCTAACCAGTAACCCAAGCACATCTACGATTTAATATGCCATCAAAATATACCTCCCTCAAATTGATTTTTTTTTAAAAATATATATTTATTTTTAGCTGTGTTGGGTCTTCGTTTCTGTGCGAGGGCTTTCTCTAGTTGCGGCAAGCGGGGGCCATTCTTCACTGCGGTGTGCGGGCCTCTCACTATCGCGGCCTCTCTTGTTGCGGAGCACAGGCTCCAGACGCGCAGGCTCAGTAGTTGTGGCTCACGGGCCCAGTTGCTCCGCGGCATGCGGGATCTTCCCAGACCAGGGCTCGAACCCGTGTCCCCTGCATTGGCAGGCAGATTCTCAACCACTGCACCACCAGGGAGGCCCCTTAAATTGATATTTTAAAATATAATAGCAAATAAGCAGCCTTGGAATCACCATAAATGTCCTCATAAAAACAGAGCAATTAAAGAGCAAAACCAAAGCACTACGCACATTTAAAACAAAACTAGGTATTATCTAGTTATCTCCAGGAACCCCAAAATATAAGTGGATGGGGACAAGCCAGTGACATCTGTAAGACCTGTTTCAACTTCAGTAAAAGGCAGAAGCAGAGGGAAACAATAGGGTATCTAATGGATCTAAGAGCAGAGAATACCAAAAGAGTCAACAGGTATTCACTAGAAAGCACAGGGAACCAATCTGAAGACTGCAGATGAAAACAGAAAAGGTTTTGCCCAATCCAAAAGCAAATGAGTTAAAGAGGCCTATGTAAGGCCTAAGGAGATGGAACAATCTAGCCTCTATACACTCTTAAAACTGAAAAGACAGGGCAGGGCCTCAAACTGAGGAGAAACTGCTGTGAAAAGTCAATAATATACAGGACAAGTACAACAGAGACAAAGGAAAAAAAGGAGAAGGTAATAACAAAGCTCGGAAATCTTAGAAACCAAACCACCATATTTGTAAATACTACCTGAAAACAAGAGAAAAGGAAGCTCGATGAAGTTGGAAATACTATCCTTAACTATGCCTCCTTCCAAAAGTTCAAAAAACTAAGTTCACAAGAAATAAGCCATTGAGCTCAAATGCCATATATATATAGCAACTGGGGGCGGGGGCAGATAATGAGAATAGCATGCTTACAAAGAAAGTAGGCCAGAAAAACATTTTAAAAACTAGCCTAGGAGCTTCCCTGGTGGCACAGTGGTTAAGAATCTGCCTGCCAATGCAGGCGACATGGGTTCGAGCCCTGGTCCAGAAAGATCCCACATGCTGTGGAGCAACTAAGCCTGTGCGCCACAGCTACTGAGTCTGCGTTCTAGAGCCCACGAGCCACAACTACTGAAGCTTGCGCACCTAGAGCCCATGCTCCACAACAAGAGAAGCCACCGCAATGAGAAGCCTGTGCACCGCAACCATGAGTAGCCCCCGCTCACGGCAACTAGAGAAAGCCCGTGCGCAGCAATGAAGACCCAACGCAGCCAAAAATAATAAATAAATAAAAATTATCAATAAATAAAAAGTAGCCTAAAGTCCAAAGGACATAGGAGCCAACTGAAAAAGCTCCCAACGGCCTAAACTAGAAAACCTGGGAGTAACAAATTATGACAGTATTGGATTATAGTTTAAAAACAAAACAATATCCATGAGTCCATACTGATGTGAATAACAACTGAATAAATAACTGGGGAGAGGTTATTTGCAGGATATAAGACATCTTTTTTAACAGAAGAATGCTAGTTAATAAATGTGGAAGGAATGAGGGAAATAGAAAATCACCACCATTAGAACACACCAGAAGTAACTGCTACAAGCAAGATTCATGGATAAATGATAAAATACAACAAACTATCTCCCCAAAATATTCATTGGTTACTGTGGTGGTTTTAATATATGTCCACATATTCTTTAACACTTACCATTAAGAACTGTGACTACTCTAGTAGAGAGACAACATGGAGACTTTGCTGCAGAGACAATGTAAAGAGACCTAACACTACACGGAAAGCAAGTGGAGCCCAGTTAAGTCAAGCCTTCCAGCCCTTCCTACCAGAGTGTCAGGCATGTAAGTGAAGCCATCTTAGAACCTCCAGACCACCCATCCACCAAATGGATGCCTCTTGGAGCAGAATCATTCACAGAGCCTTGTTCAAAAATTTCCTCAAATTCATCACCACAAGGACAAGAGGATCCAGACCACCCATCCACCAAATGGATGCCTCTTGGAGCAGAATCATTCACAGAGCCTTGTTCAAAAATTTCCTCAAATTCATCACCACAAGGACAAGAGGATCAAATCTGCATCTCATTAAGCCTCTGGATCTAGCAGGCAATTTGCAGGAAATAAAGAGGAAAGCAGAACTGCATCCTAACTATGTAATCAACAAAATCAAGACTATAGGAAACTCAACAGGTCAAAAGGCCCAGATTCCTCAACACAACAGGGAGAGAAAGAACCTGCAGATTAAAAGACACTCAAAGACCTACCTTAATTCACTAAGTTATACATTTGTTTTGTGTGGTTTTTCTGTATCTGTGTTTAAAAAACAAAATAGAACAAAACAAACAAAACTCAATACTGCCTATTAAATTAAACTAGTATGAAGTCTTTCTCCCTAGTGAAATCTAACTGTCAACCCACCAAGTCAGAACCCTTGTGAAAAAGTTCATTGATTGTACAGTGTCATGTTGTGCTTTAATTTGAATGGCAGAAACTAGCAAAAAATACCAATTATATCATTCTTATTATCTGTATTTCTGACAAACATTTCTATCTCCTTAAAAGTAAAGATCTCAAAAATGAAGGGCAGAACCAAAAGTCAAAACAAAACAAAAAAAATATTTCCTTCTGCGGAACTGTTAACTTGGGCGTAGGGACGCAAAGAAGATTTCTTTTTCAAGCACCTTTGATGATGTTTGAATAGTTTTTAACATGTCCTTTGGAACGGTCTTTAAAAATAAATATAGATTTGTAGTCCTAATATGGAAGTATCTCCAAGATATACATTTAAAAGACAAAGATGCAGATGATATCATAAAATCCTTTTTGTAAAAATTTAAATTACACTTTTTTTTTTTGGGAAAGCATAGTGAAGCTTTTTAACATACAGGAATTAATTTTATACCTGAAGCCTTAGCGTTCATAGCATTCATCAAGTGTTTCAACTTTGTTTTTACCACACTAACTGGCTGTACACCAATTTTCCAGCCAAAAAAAAAGTAGAAAAAATTGATTAAATATCAAAAAGAACTTGCTTGAAGACATCAGAACTACCAAGACATCGAGAACATGAGGTCAGAGATTCCAGAGAGTTCAGCCTAATATGTGGCTCCACCTTTCTCCACAAGACATTTGCCTGTTTGAAAGTAGAAGACAAGAGGCTAAAAAGCTGAAGAGATTTGGGCAGCCACATAAGACTGGGGAGCTGAAAAGTAGAATTCAGAGCCCGCCAAGGAAGAGGGGGCCTGGAAAATAGTCCAGATTTTCAGCAAGAAACAGGAAATGTACCTCAAAAAGGCTGAAACTTCTCCAGGATAGACCAGATGTTAGGCCACAAAATAAGTCTTAAGAAATGCAGAAGGATTGAAATCACAGAAAGTATGTTTTCCAATCAAAAATGAAATGCAACTAGAAATTAACAGAAGGAAAACTGGAAAATTCACAAATATGTAAAAATTAAATATCAATTCTTAAACAACTAATGGGTCAGAGAAGGGAAATTAGAAAATATTTTAAGACAAATGAAAATGGAAATACAACATACCAAAACTTGTAAGATGCAGTGAAACAGTGCTAAGAGGGAAATTTATAGCTATACATATACACTTAAATTAAAAAAAGAAAAATTATCTCAAATCAACCACCTAACTTTATACCTTAAGGAACTAGAAAAAAAGAAAAAACTAAGCCCGAAGCTCGCATAGGGAAGCAAATAATAAAGATTAGAGCAAAGGTAAATAAAATAGAACACAGAAAAACCATGATTTGATTCTTCAAAAAGATCAACAAAATTGACAAACCTTTATCTAGATTTTAACCAAGCAAAAAGAAATGAAACAAAGGTGGGGACGTTACTACTAAGTTTACAGAAATAAAAAAGATTACAGGAAATACTATGAACTGTACACCAACAAAATGGATAATCCAGATGAAATGGACAAATTCCTAGAAACATACAATGTACCAAGACTGAATCGAGAAGAAACAGAAAATCTGAATAGACTATATTACTAAACTTAGTGAACACACTGAATCAGTAATCAAAAACTTCCCAACAAAGAAACGCCCAGGATCAGATGGCTTTACTGGTGAATTCTACCAAACATTTAAAGAAGAATTAACACCAATCCTTCTTAAATTCATCCCAAAAATTGAAAAGGAGGAGTAAACATTTCCGAATTCATTCTATGAGGCCAGGATTACCCTGATACCAAAGGCAGACAAAGATACTACTACAAGGGAAAAAAAAAAACCCTACAGGGGCTTCCCTGGTGGCACAGTGGTTGAGAGTCCACCTGCTGATGCAGGGGACACGGGTTCGTGCCCCAGTCCGGGAAGATCCCACATGCCGCGGAGCGGCTAGGCCTGTGAGCCATGGCCACTGAGCCTGCGCGTCTGGAGCCTGTGCTCCGCAACCGGAGAGGCCACAACAGTGAGAGGCCCGCGTACCGCAAAAAAAAAAAAAAAACCCTACAGACCAATATCCCTTATGAATACTAATGGAAAAAAAACTTCAAAAAAATAGTAGCAAACTGAATTCAACAGTATATTAAAGAATTATACACCATGACCAAGTGGGATTTATTCCTGAAATGCAAGGGTGGCTCAACATACAAAAATCAAACAATGTAATGCACCATATTAACAGAATAAAGGGGGGAAAACCACATAAATATCTCAATTGATGCAGAAAAGCATCTGACAAAAGCTATCACCCTTTCATGATAAAGACACTCAACAAACTAGGTAAAGAAGAAAACTGTCTCAACGTAGTAGACCACATAAGAAAACTCCACAATGAACATCATATTCAATATTCAAAGACTGAAAACTTTTCAAAACTCTATAAGAGCAGGAACAAGACAAAGATGCCCACTTTTGCCACTTCTATTCCGCATAGTACTAGAAGTTCTAGCCAGAGCAATTAGGTAAGAAAAGCAAATAAAAGGCATCCCAATTGGACAGGAAAAGGTAAAATGATGACTGTTCACATATGACATGATCTTATATGTAGATAACCCTCAAGATTCCCCAAAACCTGTTAGAACTAATAAACGAATTCATCAAAGTTGCAAAATACAAAGTCAACACCCCCAAATCAGTTGTTTTTATATACTGACAATGAACGATCTGAAAACGAAATTAAGAAAACAACTGCATATACAACAGCTTCCAAAAAGAACAAATACTCAGGAATAAAGCAAGCTGTACACTGAAAACTATAAAATACTTGTGAAAGAAATTAAAGAAGACACCAATAAATGAAAAGACACCCTGGGTTCAAGGATTAGAAGACGTACTACAGTTGTTAAGACTATCCAAAGTGCTCTACAGATTCAATGCAATCCCTATCAAAATCCTAAGGACTTTTTCTTTGCAGAAAGAGAAAAATCCATCGAAAAATTCATATGGAATTTCAAGGGGTCCCAAACAGCTAAGATAATCTTGAAAAAGAACAAAATTGGAGGCCTCATATTTCCTGATTTCAAAATTTATTATGAAACCACAGCAATCAAAAGAGTATGGTACTGGCATAAAGAAAGATATATAGACCAATGGGAAAAAACAGAGCACCAATAAAGAAACCCTCGAAAATAAAAACAAAGCATCTTCAACAAGGATGAGAAAACTACAAGATGGGGAAGGGAGAGCCTCTTCAACGAATACTGTTGGGAAAAGGGATATCCATAGACAAAAGAAAGAAGTGGACTCTCATTTTACACCATATACAAAAATTAGCTCACAATGGATTAAAGACCTAAATGTAACACCTGAAACTATAACTCCAAGAAGAAAGCATGGGGGACAAGAAATTTCATGACACAGGATTTGATGATGACTTCATGGATATGACACCAAAACCACAAGAAACAAAAGCAAAAATAAAACAAATAGGACTACACCAAACTCTAAAAACTTCTGTGCAACACAAAATCCAGAGTGAGAAAGCAATCTATGGAATGGGAGAAATATTTGCAAACCGTACATCTGACAAGGAGTTAATATCCAAAATATACAAAGAATTTCTATAACTCAACAATGTAAAAACCAATAACCCAATTTTAAATTGGGCAAAGGGCTTGAAAAAAAACATTTCTCTAAAGACAGTATAAACATGGCCAACAAGCATAAAAAGATGCTAACATGACTAGTCATCAGGGAAATGTAAATCAAAAGCATAATCAGATATCACTTCATACCTGTTAAGACGGCCACTATCAAAAGAAACCAGAGGGCTTCCCTGGTGGCGCAGTGGTTGAGAGTCCGCCTGCCGAGGCAGGGGACGCGGGTTAGTGCCCCGGTCTAGGAGGATCCCACATGCCGCAGAGTGGCTGGGCCCATGAGCCATGGCCGCTGAGCCTGCGCGTCCGGAGCCTGTGCTCCACAACGGGAGAGGCCACAGCAGTTAGAGGCCCACGTACCGCAAAAAAAAAAAAAAAGAAACCAGAAAATAAGTGTCGGTGAGGATGTGGAGATATTCGAACTCTTATGCACTGTTGATGGTAATATAAAATAGTGCAGACACTATGGAAAACAGTATGGAGGTTCATCAAAAAATTAAAAATGTAACTACCATGTGATCCAGCAACTCCACTTCTGGATATATACCCAAAAGAATTGAAAATAACATCTCAAAAAGATATTTGCACACCCACGTTCATTGCAGCATTATTCACAAAAGCCAAGAGGTGGAAGCAAACTAAATGTCTATCAATGGATGAATGGATAAAGAAAATGTGATATATACATGGAATGGAGTATCCATTCAGTCTTCATGGATTATCACTTAGTCTTAAAAATCCTGTCATGTGCTGCAAAGGCATAGGTGAACCTTGAGGGTATGGTGCCAAGTAAAATACCTCAGTCATAAAACGGCAAATGCTGCATGATTCCATTTACATGAGCTATCTGAAGTAGTCAAACTCAGGGGCTAGGAGGAGGAGGAGGTGGAGAGTTGTTCAGTGGATGCAGAGTTTCAGTCATGTAGGATGCAGGGGGTTCAGGGGGATCCGCTACACAACATGCATGTGGTTAACAATATTGCACTGTATGCTTGCAAAATATTGCACTGTATACTTGCAAACTGTTGGGAGGTTGAATTTCATATTTTGTGGTTTTGCCACCAAAAAAAAAAAAAAAGTTTAGTACTGGCATAAAGACAGACACAAGACCACTGGAACAGAATAGAGAGCCCAGAAATGAATCCGTGCATATATGGTCAAATGATTTTCAACAAGAACAGGACATCATATACAAAAATTAACTCAAAATGGATCAAAACTTACATGTAAGACCTAAAACTGTAAAACCCATGGGGGGAAAGCTATATGTGCATTAAATTTGGCAATGATTTCTTGGATCAAAAGCACAAGCAACAGGGAATTCCCTGGCGGTCCAGTAGTTAGGACTCTGTGCTTCCAATGCATAGGGCACGGGGTTCGATCACTAGTCAGGGAACTAAGATCCTGCATGCCATGGAGCAAGGCCAAAAAAAAACCCAAAAACACACAAGCAACAAAAGTAAAAACACATAAATTGGACTACATCAACATTTTAAACTTCTATTCATCATTAAAAGATATAATCAGTATGAGAAGGCAACCCACAGAATGTGAGAAAATATTTGCAAATGACATATCTGATAAGGGGTTAATATTTAGAATATATAAAGAACTCCTACAACACAACAACAACAACGAAACCAAACAACCCAATTTAAAAATAGGCAGAGGGACTTCCCTGGTGGTGCAGTGGTTAAGAATCCACCTGCTGACACCGGGGCCATGGGTCCGAGCCCTGTTCTGGGAAGATCCCAAATGCCACGGAACAACTAAGCCTGTGCACCACAACTACTCAACCTGCGCTCTAGAGCCCGCAAGCCACGACTACTGAGCCCGCGCGTCACAACTACTGAAGCCCTCGCACCTAGAACCCGTGCTCCACAACAAGAGATGCCACCGCAATGAGAAGCCCGCGCACCACAATGAAGAGTAGCCCCCACTCACTGCAGCTAGAGAAAGCCTGTGTGTAGCAATGAAGACCCAATGCAGCATAAAATAAAATAAATAAAATAAGATAATTAAAAAACAATAGGCAGGGACTTCCCTGGCAGTCCAGCAGTTGAGACTCCGCACTTCCACTGCAGGGGACATGGGTTCGATTCCTGGTCAGGGAACTAAGATCCCACAGGCTGCAACGAGGCCAAAACAAACAAAACAAAAAATAAAACAAACAAAAAAAAACCAAGTGTTGATGAGGATGTAGAGAAATTGTAACAATGCACATTGCTAGTGGGAATGTAAAATAGTGCAGCCAATATGGAAAATAGTATGGCAGTTCCTCAAAAAAATTAAAAATAAAATTACCACATAATGCAGCAATTCCACTTTTGGGTATATAGCCAAAACAATCAAAAGCAGGGACTCAAACAGATATTTATACACCAATGTTCATAGCAGCATATTTCACAATAACCAAAAGTTGAAAACAACTCAAATGTTCATTGACAGAAGAATGGATAAACAAAATGTGGCATATACATACAGTGGACTATTATTCAGCCTTAAAAAGGAAGGAAGTACCATTACATGCCATAACATGGATGAATTTTCAGGACATTATGCTTAGTAAAAGAAGCTTGACACAAAAGGACAAATACTGTATGATTCCACTTACATGAGGTACCTGCAGTAGTCAAATTCATAGAGACAAAGGTAGAATTTTGGTTGCCAAGGGTTGATGGGAGGGAGAATGGGCAGCGTTATCATTTAATGGGTACAAAGTTTTACTTGTAGAAGATAAAAATATTCTGGAGATTGCTTGTGTGGGTGGTCATAAAACAACATGAATATACTTACTCTCACTGAGTTGTACACTTTAAAATAGTTACAATGGTAAATTTGATGTCATGTATATTTTACAAAAAAGAAACACACAGTTTAGAATCTGCTCAATCCCTTCACAAACTAAAGGGATCTGGTCCTATCATAAAGACCTGCCAGAAGCAAAAGAAATTACCTCAGGGGAAAAACATCATTTATTATCTCTTCAACTTTTCATAAACAATATATCCAGTATTTATCAAACGAAAGCAAAAAAGGGAGGGTTGGGGGTGGAAACAGACAATAGAAAATAACCTATCTAGATAACGTAATTATCAGATGAGGACTAAAATAACTGTGATGTCTCAACCAAAATGATAAAACTTAACATCACCAATAATGGGACAAACAGATTTTAAGTGATTCTTGATGTGATTCACTGAAAACAACAATTTTTCGTTCATGTAGTATTCTTCCAAAAACTGTTTAACTTGAATTCAATCATGAGGAAACAACCAGACAAAGCAAAATAGCGAGTGGGTCATATTAAAAACAAAGACAAAATGGGCCTGGATTTGTTTTTTAATGTCACTATCCTAAAAGGAAAAAAAAAAAAAAAACCCCAGGAAACTAAACTGACAAAACACCTAAAAGCAATGCATTATCCTTGTTTCGATCCTGGATTAGGGAAAGTAAAATTTTTAGAAAGCCAGAAATCTGGGGCTTCCCTGGTGGCGCAGTGGTTGAGAGTCCGCCTGCCAATGCAGGGGACACGGGTTTGTGCCCTGGTCCGGGAAGATCCCACATGCCGCGGAGTGGCTAGGCCCGTAAGCCATGGCTGCTGGGCCTGCACGTCCGGAGACTGTGCTCCACAACGGGAGAGGACACAACAGTGAGAGGCCCGCGTACCAAAAAAAAAAAAAAAAAAAGGCTAGAAATCTGTAACTGCAACAACTAGGAAATTTGAATATGGACTGTGTATTAGATAATATTATTGTATATCAATGTTAAATTTCTTTAATGTGACAATGGTTTTAGTTTAGTAGAATGTCTTTGTTCTTAGGAGCTATACATCAAAATGTTTAGGGGTACAGCATTATAAAATCTGCAATTTACTTCCAAAAGGTTCCAAAAGGAAGAGAAAGAAAGAAACAAGAGAGAAAGCAAATGGGAACAGGCAATTTGAGAAGGGCTTATCATGAATTAGTGTTCACTGCACAACTCTTTCAAGTTATGAATTTTTCAAAACAAACAATTGGGAAAAATTAAATAGCTGCTTAACGTATTCAAGAAATTAGAAGACAAATTGGAATTTGCATTAAGAAATGGAATCTAAAAAAAAAGAAGAATCAAAGGGAAATTCTAGAACTGAAAAATACAGTAACTGAAATTAAGACCCAAATGGAAGGGTTGAATAGCAATCAGACAACTGAAGAAAAGACTACTATGCTAGAGAATAGGTCAACAGAAAATAAGACCTGAAGCACAAACTCAAAACAGAATAAAGGTAAAGAATAGGAAGAATGGGCTTCCCTGGTGGCGCAGTGGTTAAGAGTTTGCCTGCTGATGCAGGGGACACGGGTTCGTGCCCCGTTCCGGGAAGATCCCACATGCCACGGAGCGGCTGGACCCGTGAGCCATGGTCGCTGAGCCTGCGCGTCCGGAGCCTGTGCTCCGCAACGGGAGAGGCCACAACAGTGAGAGGCCCGTGTACAGCAAAAAAAAAAAAAAAAAAAAAAAAAGGAATAGGAAGAATGCAAGTGACATATGGGACATAGTGGAAAAAGTCTAACAAACATGACCGAAATCTCAGAAGGAAAAGAAAAAAATGGGACACTATTTAAACATAATGGCTGAGGAATTTCCAAACTGATAAGACACCAAGCCACAGTTTAAGAAACTCTGTAAACCTTAAGGATAGAAAAACCAGACCTAAGCACATCAAATAACACTGCTAAAAAACTGCTAAAGACAAAACGGAAAATCTTAAAGGCAAGAGGAAAATCATGTATTACCTTTAAAGGAACAATTAGACTGATAGCTGGCTTGCCAAAATAAAAAATGGGAACCAAATATCTTCAAAGTACTGGAAGAAAATAATTGTCAATTGGTTACTTATACCCAGCAAAAAATCCTTCCAAAATGCAACAAAATTAAGACACTTCGGGACCAAAAGAAAAAAAATAAAAGGAGACAGTTCATTACCAATAGAACAAAGAAGAAAATACTAAAGGGTGTTCTTCAAGCAGAATGAAAATAATTCTGGATAGAAACATGGAAATCAGGAAGGAATGAAGAGTAATGGAAAGGCTAAGTATGTAAGTAAATCTCTGTGAACACTGACTATATAAAGCAACAATATCTTGTAGGGTTTAAAATAAATGAATCGATATACCTGAGAGGAATTTCACATTCTCCTAAGATGCAGAAAGTGGAAAAGAACATTGTTTTGGAGTTAATAAATAAAAGCAAATAAACTACAAAGTCACTTTTCTTAAATGCAGCAGAAAGCTGAGGTCCCAGGACAACCAAGTAGACTGAAATTTAAAGAGACCTCACCAAGTGTTGGCTCATCTGTGGCAGAACAAAGAAAAGAGATATGGGGCACCAGACAACCAGGTAATAAAAATTCAATTAAAATTATTAACAAATTGATTAAAAAATTGTATATGTGTGGGCTAGTATGTACATATAAAACCCATGGGACTCTTGGACACAAGGGGAATTCACAACCACCTACAGGCTCTTATCCACACACCTCCACCAAATACTCAGGAGAAAGAATGGGGATAGGGCAGGAGACCAGAGAAAACCTCTTTGGTGGTACAGTCTTGGAGGACAGGAGTAGCCACAAGAGCAGAAAGGACACAAAAAGCCCTGACTAGGCCCTTCTCCCCTACTGAACAAAAGCCTTAACTGGTATGGGAAGGGCAGCAAATGATGTTACCCTCAAGGCTTATAGGTTAAGTAAGGCCCATTGCTGTTGCAGTACGGGTAAAAGAAAAACACCTCTACCCCTACAGGACAGGGCATAAAACCGTCTTGAGCCCATGATACTATAACAATAACACCACAGAGGTCTCCTACCACTGAAGGAAGGGCAAAACAAATTTATCCTGCACAAGATCTGCCAGATGCAGGCAGAGCATCAATGCCACAGGGGAGGACAGAATCACTGAGAAAGCCCCACCAGTGAGAACACTGGACACTGGAACTGCTAAAGACTACAGTAGACAAGGGCAACAGAGAATGTTACTGTCGCCCACTCCCCCAAACAAACAAACAAAAGCTAAACACATCATATTCAAACTCCTGAAAGCCAGAAATAAAGAGAAAATATTGGAGGAGTAATCCTTTTTCCTTACTACCAAGGTACCCTTGACTGTAACAGCTCAATTGTAGAACTTTATATTGTAATTATTTGGGCCTTTGTTCATCTTTTTTAATAGACTGCAAGCTCTTCAAAAGTAAAGAACAGGGGCTTCGCTGGTGGCGCAGTGGTTGAGAGTCCGCCTGCCGATGCAGGGGACACGGGTTCGTGCCCCGGTCTGGGAGGATCCCACATGCCGCGAAGCGGATGGGCCCGTGAGCCATGGCTGCTGAGCCTGCGCATCCGGAGCCTGTGCTCCGCAACCGGAGAGGCCACAACAGTGAGAGGCCCGCGTACAGCAAAAAAAAAAAAAAAGTAAAGAACAACCTTAATTATTTCTGCCTCTCTCAAAATCTCCTGGCCATAGAGCCATTTAAACAAATATATATTAAATTATTAAATATGAAGCAAAATGACAAGATACTATCATCTCATAAATCTATAACACCTCTTTGTTTTCCCAAACACGAAGCCCATTCTTTTACTAGGTAGCTGAGATACTTACTGGATTGGGAGTAAGCTATAATAACAGAATCCACAATGTTTAGAGACAGAAAGGGCAAGAAGAAACAAGCAAACCAGTTTACAGATAAAGAAAACAAAGGCCCTGAAAGGACCTTTTTCATTCAGAGTCCTCATTTGTAGAACTTTGCGTGCCTTACCCAGCTGGAGCCTTGGTTCTGTTTTGTTTTAAACATACATTTTGCTTTAGCAATGAGAAGAATCTCAATATTTTCCTAGCCCAAATCGGAAGATTTAAGAATCTCAGAAAAATTTCAGTGAAGGGAAACTTAAAGTCTCCCCAAAATGGGAATCTTTTCTGGAATGACCCTACTTTAAAATATTACCAGTATTTCTGAAATAGAAAAAAAAAAAAAAAGGAGAATAGCAGTTAACCCCAGGCAACTAAACCAAATATAAACTTTGCATCTTCTAACGCTCATTATGTTATCATAGTTTTCTGTTTTTTAACTAAACTAAAATATAGATGGCAGCTATATGTATTTCCTAGGACAATTCTATGAGGAATTGGTCTTAGGAAAATTCCCATACTGCTCCTCGTGTAAATGTGTCAAGTAGAACCGAAGTGAAAAAAGAACTGTCTTCTCATTTCAAGCATCCTTATTTATCTTGATGCTGCCTCACCCACTGGTCAAATGTGCCTCTCTTTTCAAATATTTGTCTTTTGGAACAAGAACGAAATACAAAACTGACCTCTAAAGAAACCTGGGAAACTTGAATATCACAGTCTAAGTAAACTGTCAGTGAAAAATTACCCAGGATGATACTGCCAGTACTATATATTAAGGGGTCATAATCTGTCCCTTTATTTTGAATTCCAGGAGGGTTTAAGAATTGTTGGCATCCAAAAAACAAGTAATCCTGTTTTGATCACTGAATCATTAAGAAAATGCAACCAAATCCTGATACCTCAGATACTACAGTACATTGCTCACTGTTCTTCCCCTCCGCTAAGCTGCAGAAAGAAGAAAGGAAAAGGGATTCTTTACAAGGAGAGAGTAAAGCACTTACACTTCATAGGACTTTCTAGCCACAGATGCCAGGTGCTACCCACTGAAATCCAGGCTTGGACTAAGCTCCACATTTCTGAAAGGACCATCTCAACCGAAGCCTGGGGCTCAGAGTCAGCAGGAGGAAGCTGCAGCTCCCACTAACAGCACATTTCAAAGAGGCTGCAACAAGAGAACATTTTCCATTTAAGCAACTAATTCCAATCTTCCATTTCACAAAGCAGTAGCAGAACAGGCCTTTATTATCAGTCTTTTCAAAAGATATTTCCATGACTATGTGATGAATATGAAGCAGGCTATGGCCCAGCAATCCTTTCACTAACATGCTCTAAGTCTTTCATTATACTTCACAGCAGATCCTAAAAGTACTTGCCCTTTTTTCTGTAACGGTCACGACTGCTCCAAGACTCACTTCTACACTAACAGTTCTAAAACTGCCTAATCAACGGAAATCACTGAGCAGACCCTTAACATTGCAAGTACACACCCAAATGGGGGGGGGTGGCTAAGGATTCATCAGCTGCCAAGAATCAGAAGCAGGTTAGAGCTGCTAGTTAATCCTATACAAAAACTCCTCAAATTAAGCAGCATTACTTAAAAATACTTCACTGAAAACAGAAGAGCTCTGGCAAATAGAAAATTATGTTCTGGAAATACAAATATTTCAATGAAATTTGATAAGTAAGAATAAATGTGTGCGACTGCTGTACTTTTTAAAAACATTTCAATTAGTGAATAATACATCTATTAAATAAAGATTTATAGTATACTGGAAGGCGGAGCACACCAGGCAAGAGCACAGTAAAAAGAACCCCTAAAAAACAGTCAATCAGACACTGCAACATTATAGACACATGCCTTGTACCCATATGGTATAGAGCTAGAAAATCAGAATTTCCCAAATCAAGAAAAAGTCATTTTCATGAGACGGGTAAAGAACAAACTAGTCTTATTAACCTGAAAAAGAGAAAGGAATTTTTTGTCAGTCAACTATCTTACGTTTTTGTATCTAATCCTTTATGAAAATTTTACAAATTTAAGATAAATTGCTAGGTCTGTCACAAGTTACTTTCTGATGGTGTTCTTAAACAGCGAGGAGAGAAAATGATATGAATGGATATTAGGAAATATATAAGCTCTAGATCTCAAAAGAAAACCATCACTACCTAAAATTGTTATCTTTCAAAATAATTTGTTTTGCAAGATGGTCTGAAATACAGAAACTATGGTGAAGTGAAACTTAGCTAATACCTTCACCACAGCAGTGATGAGTAAACAACTCCCAACTCCAAAAGCAGAGTGTAAGTGAAAAATAATCATAAAGCCCCAAGCAAGCTCCCAAAACCAGACTACCCATGTATGCATAAACAAGTTTTCTACAAGCAAAAAAGCTCATTTATAGAGATAAGTTCAGCCAATTTACATTTTCACAGCCATCCCCATAATAACTGAATAATTAAAAGGGAGATATTATTTCCCTTACGGGAGGAAAGAGATTCCTGGCTAAAAATAATTCTTTAAAACATCATAAGCTGCTGAGTGTGTGGGGGAGAGAGCAGCGGGCGGGCGCCCGAGGGAGGGAGCTAGCGAGCGAACAAGCAAGCGACGCGGGCCGCCCCTGCCCCGCCGGCGCGCCTGCCGCCCCTGCCGCCACTGCCGCCGCCCTAGCGGCCTCCTCCCCTCCCCTCCCTCCCGTCGCCCTGCCGCGGGGAGGGGGCTCGCGTCGCCGTCTCCAGCCGCTCCCGATGAAGCAGCTGCCAACGCAGGGAAGCACGTCTCATTCTAGACCTGACAGAACTAGTTCATCCTAATCTGTCACAATCCCATTATTATGACTCTGATGGTCGTTACCATAGGCACTCCCCTTATAGAGAGAGGGCACGCTATTCTCGGCCATATACAGATAACAGGGCAAGAGAAAGTTCTGATTCACTAGATGAGTATAAGAAGACATATTCAAGGCGCACATCATCTCGTTCTTACTTAGAGACTCTCTAGATGGGGAAGAGAGGAAAGTGTTCTTCAAAATTAGAAAGAGAATCCAAAAGGACTTCAGAAAATGGAGCCATGAAAAGATGTTCTCCTCCCACTAATCAACTGGGATTCCGACGGGGGCCATCATATTCCAAGCATGGTAACACTGCTTCCCGTTATAAATCTGCCCCTTCAAAATCTACACCTAAGTCTGATCAAGTTAAAAATTCTTTCTGTTGTACAGAATTGAATGAGAAAATCAAACAGTCTCATTCTTTCAGTTTACAGACTCCTTGTTCAAAAGGTAGTGAATTAAGAATGATTAGTAAAGTTCCTGAAAGAGAGAAGATTGGGTCTCCATCTCCAACAAATCGATTAAATGATTCACCTACTTTTAAAAAGCTAGATGAATCACATGTTTTTAAGTCTGAATTTATAGGACATGATAGCCATGATAGTATTAAGGAATTAGACTCTTTATGTAAAGTGAAGAATGATCAATTAAGAAGTTATTGTCCCACAGAATTTAATATACACGGATCTCCTGGGGCAGGATCTGATTTGGCAACATTTTGCACTTCTAAACGTGACAGTTTTTTTTTTTTACATCTTTATTGGAGTATAATTGCTTAACAATGGTGTGTTAGTTTCTGCTTTATAACAAAATGAATCAGTTATACATATACATATGTTCCCATATCCCCTCCCTCTTGTGTCTCCCTCCCACCCTCCCTATCCCACCCTTCTAGGTGGTCACAAAGCACTGAGCTGATCTCCCTGTGCTATGCGGCTGCTTCCCACTAGCTATCTACCTTACATTTGGTAGTGTATATATGTCCATGCCTCTCTTTCGCTTTGTCACAGCTTACCCTTCCCCCGCCCCATATCCTCAAGTCCATTCTCTAGTAGGTCAGTGTCTTTATTACTGTCTTACCCCTAGGTTCTTCATGACTTTTTTTTTCTTCTTAAACTCCATATATTTGTGTTAGCATACGGTATTTCTCTTTCTCTTTCTGACTTACTTCACTCTGGATGCTGTCATCCAGACTCTAGGTCTATCCACCTCATTACAAATAGCTCAATTTCATTTCTTTTTATGGCTGAGTAATATTCCATTGTATATATGTGCCACATCTTCTTTATCCATTCATCCGATGATGGACATTTAGGTTGTTTCCATCTCCGGGCTATTGTAAATAGGGCTGCTATGAACATTTTGGTACATGAGTCTTTCTGAACTATGGTTTTCTCAGGGTATATGCCCAGTAGTGGGATTGCTGGGTCATATGGTAGTTCTATTTTTAGTTTGTTAAGGAACCTCCATACTGTTCTCCATAGTGGCTGTACCAATTAACATTCCCACCAGCAGTGCAAGAGTGTTCCCTTTTTCCACACCCTCTCCAGCATTTATTGTTTCTAGACTTTTTGATGATGGCCATTCTGACTGGTGTGAGATGATATCTCATTGTAGTCTTGATTTGCATTTCTCTAATGATTAAAGATGTTGAGCATTCTTTCATGTGTTTGTTGGAAGTCTGTGTATCTTCTGTGGAGAAATGTCTATTTAGGTCTTCTGTCCATTTTTGGATTGGGTTATTTTTTTGTTATTGAGCTGCATGAGCTGCTTATAAATTTTGGAGATTAATCCTTTGTCAGTTGCTTCACTTGCAAATATTTTCTCCCATTCTGAGGGTTGTCTTTTCGTCTTGTTTATGGTTTCCTTTGCTGTGCAAAAGCTTTTAAGTTTCATTAGGTCCCATGTGTTTATTTTTGTTTTTATTTCCATTTCTCTGGGAGGTGGGTCAAAAAGGATCTTGCTGTGATTTATGTCATAGAGTGTTCTCCCTATGTTTTCCTCTAAGAGTTTGATAGTTTCTGGCCTTACATTTAGGTCTTTAATCCATTTTGAGCTTATTTTTGTGTATGGTGTTAGGGAGTGATCTAATCTCATACTTTTACATGTCCCTGACCAGTTTTCCCAGCAGCACTTATTGAAGAGGCTGTCCTTTCTCCACTGTACATTCCTGCCTCCTTTATCAAAGATAAGGTGACCATATGTGCGTGGGTTTATCTCTGGGCTTTCTATCCTGTTCCATTGATCTATCTTTCTGTTTCTGTGCCACTACCATACTGTCTTGATTACTGTAGCTTTGTAGTATAGTCTGAAGTCAGGGCGACTGATTCCTCAAGCTCCATTTTTCGTGCTCAAGATTGCTTTGGCTATTCGGGGTCTTTTGTGTTTCCATACAAATTGTGAAATTTTTTCTTCCTGTTCTGTGAAAAATGCCAGTGGTAGTTTGATAGGGATTGCATTGAATCTGTAGATTGCTTTGGGTAGTAGAGTCATTTTCACAATATTGATTCTTCCAATCCAAGAACATGGTATATCTCTCCATCTATTTGTATCATCTTTAATTTCTTTCATCAGTGTCTTATAATTTTCTGCATACAGGTCTTTTGTCTCCTTAGGTAGGTTTATTCCTAGATATTTTATTCTTTTTGTTGCAATGGTAAGTGGCAGTGTTTTCTTGATCTCAATTTCAGATTTTTCATCATTAGTATATAGGAATGCCAGAGATTTCTGTGCATGAATTTTCTATCCTGCTACTTTACCACATTCATTGATTAGCTCTAGTAGTTTTCTGGTAGCATCTTTAGGATTCTCTATGTATAGTATCACGTCATCTGCAAACAGTGACAGCTTTACTTCTTCTTTTCTGATTTGGATTCCTTTTATTTCCTTTTCTTCTCTGATTGCTGTGCCTAAAACTTCCAAAACTATGTTGAATAAGAGTGGTGAGAGTGGGCAACCTTGTCTTGTTCCTGATCTTAGTGGAAATGCTTTCAGTTTTTCACCATTGAGGACGATGTTGGCTGTGGGTCTGTCATATATGGCCTTTATTTTCTTGAGGAAAGTTCCCTCTGTGCCTACTTTCTGCAGGGTTTTTATCATAAATGGGTGTTGAATTTTGTCGAAAGCTTTCTCTGCATCTATTGAGATGATCATATGGTTTTTCTCCTTCAATTTGTTAATATGAGGTTAATATCATGTTGATTGATTTCGTATATTGAAGAATCCTTGCATTCCTGGAATAAACCCCACTTGATCATGGTGTATGATCCTTTTAATGTGCTGTTGGATTCTCTTTGCTAGTATTTTGTTGAGGATTTTTGCATCGATGTTCATCAGTGATATTGGCCTGTAGTTTTCTTTCTTTGTGACATCCTTGTCTGGTTTTGGTATCAAGGTGATGGTGGCCTCGTAGAATGAGTTTGGGAGTGTTCCTCCCTCTGCTATATTTTGGAAGAGTTTGAGAAGGATAGGTGTTAGCTCTTCTCTGAATGTTTGATAGAATTCGCCTGTGAAGCCATCTGGTCCTGGGTTTTCGTTGTTGGAAGATTTTTTTATCACAGTTTCAATTTCAGTGCTTGTGATTGGTCTCTTCATATTTTCTATTTCTTCCTGATTCAGTCTTGGCAGCTTGTGCATTTCTAAGAATTTGTCCATTTCTTCCAGGTTGTCCATTTTATTGGCATAGAGTTGCTTGTAGTAATCTCTCATGATCTTTTGTATTTCTGCAGTGTCAGTTGTTACTTCTCCTTTTTCATTTCTAATTCTATTGATTTGAGTCTTCTCCCTTTTTTTCTTGATGAGTCTGGCTAATGGTTTATCAATTTTGTTTATCTTCTCAAAGAACCAGCTTTTAGTTTTATTGATCTTTGCTATCGTTTCCTTCATTTCTTTTTCATTTATTTCTGATCTGATTTTTATGATTTCTTTCCTTCTGCTAACTTTGGGGTGTTTTTGTTCTTCTTTCTCTAATTGCTTTAGGTGCAAGGTTAGGTTGTTTATTCGAGATGTTTCCTGTTTCTTAAGGTGGGATTGTATTGCTATAAAGTTCCCTCTTAGAACTGCTTTTACTGCATCCCATAGGTTTTGGGTCGTCGTGTCTCCATTGTCATTTGTTTCTAGGTATTTTTTGATTTCCTCTTTGATTTCTTCAGTGATCACTTCGTTATTAAGTAGTGTATTGTTTAGCCTCCATGTGTTTGTATTTTTTACAGATCTCTTCCTGTAATTGATATCTAGTCTCATAGCGTTGTGGTCGGAAAAGATACTTGATACAATTTCAATTTTCTTAAATTTACCAAGGCTTGATTTGTGACCCAAGATATGATCTATCCTGGAGAATGTCCCATGAGCACTTGAGAAAAATGTGTATTCTGTTGTTTTTGGATGGAATGTCCTATAAATATCAATTAAGTCCATCTTGTTTAATGTATCATTTAAAGCTTGTGTTTCCTTATTTATTTTCATTTTGGATGATCTGTCCACTGGTGAAAGTGAGGTGTTAAAGTCCCCTACTATGAATGTGTTACTGCCAATTTCCCCTTTTATGGCTGTTAGTATTTGCCTTATGTATTGAGGTGCTCCTATGTTGGGTGCATACATATTTGCAATTGTTGTATCTTCTTCTTGGATCGATCCCTTGATCATTATGTAGTGTCCTCCTTTGTCTCTTCTAGTAGTCTTTATTTTAAAGTTTATTTTGTCTGATATGAGAATTGCTACTCCAGCTTTCTTTTGGTTTCCATTTGCATGGAATATCTTTTTCCATCCCCTTACTTTCAGTCTGTATGTGTCTCTAGGTCTGAAGTGGGTCTCTTGTAGACAGCATATATATGGGTCTTGTTTTTGTATCCATTCAGCCAATCTGTGTCTTTTGGTGGGAGCATTTAGTCCATTTCCATTTAAGGTAATTATCGATATGTATCTTCCTATTCCCATTTTCTTAATTGTTTTGGGTTCGTTATTGTAGGTCTTTTCCTTCTGTTGTGTTTCTTGCCTAGAGAAGTTCCTTTAGCATTTGTTGTAAAGCTGGTTTCGTGGTGCTGAACTCTCTCAGCTTTTGCTTGTCTGTAAACGTTTTAATTTCTCCATCAAATCTGAATGAGATCCTTGCTGGGTAGAGTAATCTTGGTTGCAGGTTTTTCTCCTTCATCACTTTAAATATGTCCTGCCACTCCCTTCTGGCTTGCAGAGTTTCTGATGAAAGGTCAGCTGTTAACCTGATGGGGATTCCCTTGTGTGTTATTTGTTGTTTTTCCCTTGCTGCTTTTAATATGTTTTCTTTGTATTTAATTTTTGACAGTTGGATTAATACGTGTCTTGGCGTATTTCTCCTTGGATTTATCCTGTATGGGACTCTCTGTGCCTCCTGGACTTGACTCACTATTTCCTTTCCCATATTAGGGACGTTTTCAACTATAATCTCTTCAAATATTTTCTCAGTCCTTTCTTTTTCTCTTCTTCTTCTGGAACCCCTATAATTCGAATGTTGGTGCATTTAATGTTGTCCCAGAGGTCTCTCAGACTGTCCTCAGTTCTTTTCATTCTTTTTTCTTTCTTCTGCTCTGCAGTAGTTATTTCCACTATCTTATCTTCCACGTCACTTATCCGTTCTTCTGCCTCAGTTATTCGGCTATTGATCCCATCTAGAGTATTTTTAATTTCATTTATTGTGTTTCTAATCGTTGCTTGATTCACCTTTAGTTCTTCTAGGTCCTTGTTAACTGTTTCTTGCATTTTGTCTATCCTATTTCCAAGATTTTGGATCATCTTTACTATCATTATTCTGAATTCTTTTTCAGCCTGTCCTCAAACTGAGAAGTTCTTCTTTCATAAAGCAACAGAGAAGAATTCAGAAATTTCTTTTACACAGCTCAACCAGAAACAGACAGATAATCACCTGTCTGAAATTGCTCATCCTCAGAGTGATGGGGTTGATAGTACAAGTCATACAGACATAAAATCTGACCCTCTAGGTCATCCAAATTCTGAGGAAGCAGTGAAAGCCAAAATAACTTCTAGGCAGCAAGGAGAGCTACCAGTTTATTCTTCTGATGATTGTGAAGATGTTTCAAGTAAGTCTCGGCAACAGACCAGTTTCCCTCTCAGGCCAGAGAGGAGACTGGGAAAAACAGAGTCAAATTTTTCTTCTTGTGAGATCTCCCGAGTGGATGGTTTCCCTTCATCAGAAGAGCTCAGAAATCTAGGGTGGGACTTCTCTCAACAAGAAAAGCCTACTACCACATATCAGCAACCTGACAGCAGCTATGGAGCCTGTGGTGGACACAAGTATCAGCAAAGTGCCGAACAGTATAGTGGGACACCTAATTACTGGCAAGGCAATGGCTACTGGGATCCAAGATCAGCAGGCAGACCGCCTGAAACTGGGGTTGTGTATGATCGAATTCAAGGGCAGGTACCAGATTGCTTAACACATGACCGTGAAGAGGAGGAGAATTGGGATCAACGTGGAGGATCTCACATTTCAAGTCAGTCCGATAAATTTTTTCTGTCCCTTCAGAAGGACAAGGCGTCAGTGCAAGCACCTGAAATAAGCAGCAATTCCATTAAGGACTCTTTAGCTGTGAATGAGAAGAAAGATCTTTCGAAAAACTTAGAAAAAAATGATATGAAAGATAGAGGGCCTCTTAAAAACAGGAGACAGGAATTGGAGAGTGATTCTGAAAGTGATGGTGAGCTTCAGGACACAAAGAAAGTTAGAGTGGAGGTAGAGCAGGGAGAGACAGCAGTGCCTCTAGGCTCAGCATTGGTTGGGCCTTCGTGTGTCATGGAGGACTTCAGGGACCCACAGCGGTGGAAGGAACGTGCCAAACAAGGGAAGATGCCTTGTTACTTTGATCCGATTGAAGAAAATGTTTATTTAACAGAAAGAAAGAAGAATAAATCCCATCGGGATTTTAAGCGAATGCAATGTGAGTGTACACCTCTTTCTAAAGATGAAAGAGCTCAAGGTGAAATAGCATGTGGGGAAGATTGTCTTAATCGTCTCCTCATGATTGAATGTTCTTCTCGGTGTCCAAATGGGGATTATTGTTCCAATAGACGGTTTCAAAGAAAACAGCATGCAGATGTGGAAGTCATACTCACAGAAAAGAAAGGCTGGGGCTTGAGAGCTGCTAAAGACCTTCCTTTGAACACCTTTGTCCGGGAATATTGTGGAGAGGTACTTGATCATAAAGAGTTTAAAGCCCGGGTAAAGGAGTATGCACGAAACAAAAACACCCACTACTATTTCATGGCCCTGAAGAATGATGAGATAATAGATGCCACTCAGAAAGGAAACTGCTCCCGGTTCATGAATCACAGCTGTGAACCAAACTGTGAGGCTCAAAAATGGATTGTGAACGGACAACTGAGAGTTGGGTTTTTTACCACCAAACTGGTTCCTTCAGGCTCAGAGCTAACATTTGGCTATCAGAAAGAAGTGCAGAAATGTTTCTGTGGGTCGGCTAATTGCCGGGGTTACCTGGGAGGAGAGAACAGAGTCAGCATCAGAGCAGCAGGAGGGAACATGAAGAAAGAACGATCTCGGAAGAAGGATTCGGTGGATGGAGAGCTAGAAGCTCTGATGAAGAATGGTGAGGGTCTCTCTGATAAAAGCCAGGTGCTCAGCTTATCCTGGCTAATGGTTACAATTGAAACTTTGGAACAGAAACTTACCTGTCTCAAGCTCATACAGAACACACATTCACAGTCTTGCCTGAAGTCCTTTCTGGAACATCATGGGCTGTCTTTGCTGTGGATCTGGATGGCAGAACTAGGTGATGGCCGGGAAAGTAACCAGAAGCTTCAGGAAGAGATTATAAAGACTTTGGAACATTTACCCATTCCTACTAAAAATATGTTGGCGGAAAGCAAAGTACTTCCTATTATTCAACGTTGGTCTCAAACCAAGACTGCTGTCCCTCAGCTGAGTGAAGGAGATGGGTATTCTAGCGAGAATACATCACGTGCTCACATACCACTCAACACACCTGATCCTTCCACCAAGCTGAGCATAGAAGCTGACACAGACACTCCCAAGAAGCTAATGTTTCGCAGACTTAAAATTATAAGTGAAAATACCATGGACAGTGCGATCTCTGAGGCTACCAGCAAGCTAGAAGGCAAGGATGGCAAAGAGAACCCTGAGCAGTTAGAAAACGTCCCTGTAGAAGAAGAGGAAGAGTTACAGTCACAACAGCTACTCATACAACAGCTGCCTGAATCTAAAGTTGATAGTGAAATTGCTGTGGAGGCCATTAAGCTACCCACATCTGAACCAGAGGCTGACACTGAAATAGAGCCTAAAGAGAGCAATGGCACAAAACTAGATGAACCTATTGCTGAGCAAACACCATCCCAAGATGAAGAGGAGGGTGTATCTGATATGGAGAGTGAGAGGAGCCAGGAACAGCCAGATAAAACAGTAGATATAAGTGATTTGGCCACCAAGCTCCTGGACAGTTGGAAAGACCTAAAGGAGGTATATCGAATTCCAAAGAAAAGTCAAACTGAAAAGGAGAGCACAATAACTGAACGAGGAAGGGATGCTGTTGGCTTCAGAGATCAAACAGTTGCCCCAAAGACTCCTAACAGGTCAAGAGAGACAGACCCAGACAAACAAACTCAAAATAAAGAGAAAAGGCAACGAAGGGGCTCCCTCTCACCACCTTCTTCTCCCTATGAGCGGGCAACAAAAAGGCCAGGTGACAGATATGATACACCAACTTCCAAAAAGAAAGTACGAATTAAAGATCGCAATAAACTTTCTACAGAGGAGCGTCGAAAGTTGTTTGAGCAGGAGGTAGCTCAGCGGGAGGCTCAACAACAACAGCAGCAGATGCAGAACCTGGGAATGACGTCTCCACTGCCCTATGACTCTCTTGGCTACAATGCCCCTCATCACCCCTTTGCTGGCTACCCACCAGGTTATCCCATGCAGGCCTATGTGGATCCCAGCAATCCTAATGCTGGAAAGGTGCTCCTCCCCACACCCAGCATGGATCCTGTGTGTTCTCCTGCTCCTTATGATCATTCTCAGCCCTTGGTGGGACATTCTACAGAATCCCTTGCTGTCCCTCCACCTGTGCCAGTGGTGCCACATGTGGCAGCCCCTGTGGAAGCTTCCAGTTCACAGTATGTGGCCCAAAGTGATGGTGTGGTACACCAAGACTCCAGAGTCACCGTCTTGCCAGTGCCAGCCCCAGGCCCAGTCCAGGGACAGAATTATGGGGTTTGGGATTCCGTGAGTGTACAGCAGCAGTACTCTCCTGCACAGTCTCAAGTAACCATAGATTATCAAGGACAGGCTTGTCCAACTGTCTATGGTGTGACATCACCCTATTCACAGACAGCTCCACCAATTGTACAGAGTTATGCCCAGCCAAGTCTTCAGTACATCCAGAGACAACAGCTTTTCACAAGTCACCCACAAGGAGTGGTGGTACAGCCAGCCACAGCCATGACTACAGTAGTTGTACCAGGGCAGCCTCAGCCCTTACAGCCACCTGCAATGGTTGTGACAAATAATCTCCTGGATTTACCATCCCCACCTCCTCCCAAACCAAAAACCATTGTCTTACCTCCCAACTGGAAGACAGCCCGAGACCCAGAAGGGAAGATTTACTACTACCATGTGATCACAAGGCAGATTCAGTGGGATCCTCCTACTTGGGAAAGCCCAGGAGATGATGCTAGCCTTGAGCATGAAGCTGAGATGGGCCTGGGAACCCCAACATATGATGAAAATCCCATGAAGACCTCAAAAAAGCCTAACACAGCAGAAGCACACACCTCCAGTGAGCTGGCTAAGAAAAGCAAAGAACTATTCAGAAAAGAGATGTCCCAGTTCGTCGTCCAGTGCCTGAACCCTTACTGGAAACCTGACTGCAAAGTGGGAAGAATTACCACAACTGAAGATTTCAAACACCTAGCTCGCAAGCTGACTCACGGCGTTATGAATAAGGAGCTGAAGTACTGTAAGAGCCCCGAGGACCTGGAGTGCAATGAGAATGTGAAACGCAAAACCAAGGAGTACATTAAGAAGTACATGCAGAAGTTTGGGGCTGTTTACAGACCCAAACAGGTCACTGAATTAGAGTGACCTTCAGGGCCAGGGTGGGAGGGCGGGCAAGCTGGTAGGAGAGACTCTGGGGAGAAGAAATCCCGTGGGCCGTCTCTCCCCACCCCACTGTCAGGGCTCTGCTACTGATGACACATCACCCTGGGGAATTCAAACCTGCAGATTTCAACTGAAAGCCACAAAAATGAGCTCCATCTACAACGAGCAGTCCCTGGTTGTGAGCTGTTGGGAGAGGCCATCTCATGCAAAGGTTTAGGCCCTTGAGACCTTCCCTTCTGTGACCCTGGCCAGGCCTGACCCCATTCTCAAGCCTGGGTCTCCTCCTTGGCGGTGCTGTCAGCGCACAGACTCATGCACATCCCCACCCACGACCCCTTACCCTGACGATCTGTATTATATTTTAATGTATATGTGGATATATTGAAAATAATTTGTAAAAAAAACAAAAAACATCATAAGCTATTCAAATTCCAGGAGAAATACTCAAACACTCTTATCTTCAAGACAATGTTGGAAGATGGTAGTGCCCATATGCATTACTCTATCTTGATCTCAATGAAAGGAATCAGTAAGACCAAATGATTACAGCACTGCACGCTGGGGTCTCCTGAGTTTCTGATGAAATCCCAGTATTTCTGGGACAAGCATTTTCAAACAATCCTGTGTCATAATGGCCTCTATCAAATAAACTTTAGCTCAAATCTGTAGCTGTTGCTCACACATAATATGATACTGAGAAATTTGGCCAAAACTTTTCCTCAACAATTGTAAAGAATCCCTATCCAAATTAAAAACCCTCAGCCACCTATGCATGTGAATATTAACCTCAAGAACGGCCCTGAAAAAAGATAAATCTGGATCCATAAGGTCAGCTTGGGTTTGGAGTGACTGAAGCATGCATTCCTTGATAATCAATTCACTGTGGGCCTTACTAATTATATTAGGCAGCCCTGCTTTAGAAGTAGAAAATGCCAAGCTTGAAACCATTTCATTTGAAGCAAATGGGTAGCCCATGTGAAGGCTTCCTGAAAGCCAAAATATAGGAAATGGATTTCCTTTAATCACCGGTCTCGATTCCTGCCTATCTGAGCAAGTTTTATAACAATTCGTATAAACCTGAAGAATAAGAGTACTATCAGACATACTAAGCATACACTAACACAATGCTGAAGATTCAAGCTTCTTAATCGTATAGAAATATGAGATGTCTGGCTTAATGTTTAATAAAAAATGCATTATAGTGTTAGAAAACTCTGAGTGCTTATGTAAAAACATGTACCTTTTTAAGACTAGTTCTAAGTGTATTCTTCTGCTTTAGGGCCATCTGTATAAATGGCATTAACTATGGCTGAGACAGAAAATACAAGTAAACAGTTAAGACGGAGAAAAACTGAAGAGTGCAGTGGGCTTGAAAAAAAAAAGTAAAAAATATAATGTAAACTCTGTTAACAGAAAATTTCTTACCAAAAGAAAAAAAAATACAAATTTCATAATATTTTCATTTTGGGAAGTCTAACCAGAAAGAAGAAAATTAAATCGGTACTTTCAAGGGGTCCTGCATGCCAAACACTACAAAATTATCCCCGTTAGCAGTACTGTGAACTTCCAGTAAAGAGAAATAAAGCTTCTCTCTGGAACTTCACCTACATAACAGTACAACACTCTCTGGTAATATTTCAGTACCAGGGTACAAGCTAGGGAAACACAGGAGAGGTAATCTGAGCAAGCGCAACTTTCTAAGAATAAAATGTTTTTAAGTTCAGCAGAGCTTATGGGACTTCTCTGGCGGTCCACCGGTTAAGACTCCGCGCTTCCACTGTAGGAGGCACAGATTTGATCCAGGTCGGGGACTAAGATCCCGCATGCCACATAGCTCGGCCAAAACAAAACAAAACAAAACAACAAAAACAAGAGCTTAAAATTCTGTAAAATCTAGAAAATAGTATGTCAGTTCCTCAAAAAAAACATAGAATTACCATATGATCCAGCAAGTCCCCTTCTGGTGATCTACTCAAAAGAACTGAAAGCAGGGACTCCAACAGATATTTGTACACCTGGGCTCATAACAGTATTCACAATAGCCAAAACGTGGAAGCTACCCAAGTGTGTATCAACAGATGAATAGGTAAACAAAATGTGGTACACACAATATTATTCAGCCTTAAAAAGGGATGACATTCTGACACATTCTACAACATGGATGAACCCTGAGGACATTATGTTAGGTGAAAAAAGCCAGTCACAAAAGGACAAATACTGTATGATTCTACTTATATGAGGTACCTAGAGTAGTCAAGTTCATGGAGACAAAAAGTAGAATGGTGGTTGCCAGGGGCTGTAGGGAGAGAGAAATGGGGAGTTAGTTAACTGTGTTTAATGGGTACAGATTTTCATTTTTACGAGACGAAAAAAGTTCTGGAGATGCATGGTGATGATGGTTGCACAACAATGGGAAAGTACTTAAAGCCACTGAACTACACACTTAAAAATGGTTCAAGTGGTAAATTGTATGCTATGTGTATTTCACCATAATTTTTAAAAAGGAATGAAATTCTGACATAGTCTACAACATGATGAACCTTGAAGATATTATGCTAAGTGAAATAAGCCAGACACAAAAAGGACAAATATTGTATCATTCTACTCATAAGGTAATTGGAGTAGTCAAATTCCTAGAGGAAAAAAAAAGTAGAATGGTGGTTACCAGGGGCTGAAGAGAGGAGGGGATGGAGAATTATTCTTTAATAGGTACAGAGTTTTAGTTTGGGAAGACAAAAAAGTTCTAGAGATGGGTGGTGGTGATGATTGCACAACATGAATGTACTTAATGCCACTGAACTGCACACCTAAAAATGGTTAAAATGGCAACTTAGAAAATGTAGCAGTATCCAGATCATTTTATATCCTGTTTCAAACCATTGACTCTGGTCCAAGGCCTGGGAACATGAGAAATAAACTAATCCAAATACAAATGAATGCCACCAGATAACAGACTATCATGCCAACAGAAATACCGTCACAAATTCTCATTCATAAGCTCCAATACAACAAGGACATGAAATGACTATATTTGCACTGTCCAAGACTTGGAATGTGGCAGTGCAACTAAGGAATGGATCTTAACTTCATTTTAATTAACTTCAATTTAAACAGCCACAATAGCCATGTGGGTAATGGCAATCATATTAGACAATATAGCCAGAGTGGTATACTATTCAGCTGAAAGGCCTTTGGTTTTTATCATTTACTTACACACTCCCATTTTCCAGCAATGCAAAGTATACAGTATTCCTATGTTCACTGAACTCACTGGCCCCAAAGAAGTTGTACACGAACATTTTCTAGTTTCTAGAAGGCTTGCCTTTCAAAAACATGTTTATGGGGTTTTTTGTTGTTGTTGTTTTTTGCGGTACACGGGCCTCACACTGCTGTGGCCTCTCCCGTTGCGGAGCACAGGCTCCGGACGCACAGGCTCAGCGGCCACGGCTCACGGGCCCAGCCGCTCCGCGGCATGTGGGATCTTCCTGGACCGGGGCACGAACCCGTGTCCCCTGCATCGGCAGGCGGACTCTCAACCACTGCGCCACCAGGGAGGCCCACATGTTTATGTTTTAAGAGTCACTTGACTGGAGGATGAGAGCAGAAACATTAAAAGATGTCTAGATTTTCAGGTAAATCAAATCAATGATTGCATTACTAGAGCAAAAACAAAGACTCTAGGTTTTAGAACTAGGCTAAAGAATCAAGAAACTCCAAAGAGAAAAATTACTAGGAAAGAAGTCTGAAGCTGATACTCCATGACCCACGACCTTCCCGAGATATTTAGAATAAGAAAATTCTCAAGGATATGTCATAAACCAAACACTGCAATGCCATCGATTCCAGCTGATTTATACTTTTTTTTTCTTTTCATCTTTCCTTTTCAGTGTACAGACTGAACTACGAAACTTTTGAGATAACCTCTAACCCACAGATGGTCTCAGTGAAAGCAGTCCCCTTCTTATAATTTAAATTACAAACTTAGAACAAATGAGTAGCACAATTAATTAGCCCTATAAAGAGGTGGTCTTCCCTTCCATTGGTTTCTGCATTGTCTACTAATTTTGGTTACTAGAGGTGGACAAAGAAAACTACTAAGTATTCAGAGTAGTCCACTGTTAAATAGGCTTCCTTTAAGATCTGTCTCAAAATAATTTTTTCTTTTAAAACACTTGGAAGACATCAGTGATATCTGCCTATCCCATAAAACAAAACCATGGCTGTAGGCTGTTTCCAAGAATTTTGGTGGAAAAAAAGTTTAATGAATGTAGATTCTTCAGAAAATGGCTGTTTTATACAAATACCAGAGAAAGAGAAAAGATGCTAACTCATAGCATGGGCTGAACCATGTCCAAATTATCCCGTTATACCAAATCTATTGTCACCAGGATCATTATAACTATACTAAATGACTCTAAGATTAATAAGTATGGGGAAGAGGGAAATAAGGATAATAGTTTTTCAAAACGTATATTATTCAAAGTGGTTTTGAAACAAACCAGGCAAATTCTGTTCCTTACCAATTTCATTTTTTTGTTAATTTTCTTAGGGACTGTACAGTTTTGGATGCTACTTTATTTTTTATTTATTTATTTTTTTTTGCGGTACGTGGGCCTCTCACTGTTTTGGCCTCTCCCGTTGTGGAGCACAGGCTCTGGATGCGCAGGCTCAGCGGCCATGGCTCAGGAGCCCAGCCGCTCTGCGGCATGTGGGATCTTCCCGGACTGGGGCACGAACCCGTGTCCCCTGCATCGGCAGGCGGACTCTCAACCACTGCGTCACCAGGGAAACCCCCTGGATGCTACTTTATATGGCATAATTTTAGTTACTACATTTTCTGTTTTCAACTAAAGTAGATTTTTTTTCCCCCAGCCACGGTGTGCGGCTTGTGGGATCTTAATTTCCCAACCAGGAACTGAACCCGGGGCCCTCTGCAGTGAAAGCACAGAGTCCTAACCACTGGACCACCAGGGAATTCTTTACCAATTTCAAATTGAAAATTAAAACACTATGCTACTACACTGCATGTCTGGTGACTACTCTAAAACAGATTTTTGGTTTAAAATGTCACTTAGTGACCACTTCAAGAAAGGCTTATTGTGTCAAAAAGTTCCTCTCCTTTTCTGTACTCAAGTTGTTCAAAGCATAAAAGGAGGGTAATAAAAACTTATCTCATAAAGACTGCTTTTTAAAAAAGATTGGAAAGACTGAAAATAGAGCATCATAGGAGGCTGAATAATATTGTTTATTTTCAATCATCCATGGATATGTTAGAGAGAAGCAGCAAAAATAACTGAAATTCATAGAAAAAGACAAATCTGAGTCATCCAACTGCCCCTTTGGAGGTGCTACAAGCAGCTATGCATTCAGGAACATTTTTAAGAAACTGTGCGTCTACAGACTGCCAACAAACACACGAAAGAATGCTCAACATCACTAATCATTAGAGAAATGCAAATCAAAACTACAATGAGGTATCACCTCACACCAGTCAGAATGGCCATCATCAAAAAATCTACAAACAATAAATGCTGGAGACGGTGTGGAGAAAAGGGAACCCTCTTGCACTGTTGGTGGGAATGTGAACTGATACAGCCACTATGGAGAACAGTATGGAGGTTCCTTAAAAAACTAAAAATAGAACTACCATAAGACCCAGCAATCCCAATACTGGGCATATACCCTGAGAAAACCATAGTTCAAAAAGAGTCATGTACCACAATGTTCATTGCAGCTCTATTTACAATAGCCAGGACGTGGAAGCAAACTCAGTGTCCGTCGACATATGAATGGATAAAGAAGATGTGGCACATATATACAATGGAATATTACTCAGCCATAAAAAGAAATGAAATTGAGTTCTTTGTAGTGAGGTGGATGGACCCAGAGTCAGTCATACAGAGCAAATTAAGTCAGAAAGAGAAAAACAAATACCGTATGCTAACACATATATATGGAATCTGAAAAAAAAAAATGTTCTGAAGAACCTAGGGTCAGGACAGGAATAAAGATGCAGACGTAGAGAATGGACTTGAGGACACGGGGAGGGGGAAGGGTAAGCTGGGATGAAGTGAAAGAGTGGCATGGATTCATATATACTACCAAATGTAAAATAGATAGCTAGTGGGAAGCAGCCGCATAGCACAGGGAGATCAGCTCGGTGCTTTGTGTCCACCTAGAGGGGTGGGATAGGGAGGGTGGGAGGGAGACGCAAGAGGGAGGAGATATGGGGATATATCTATATGGATAGCTGATTCACTTTGTTATAAAGTAGAAACTAACACACCCTTGTAAAGCAATTATACTCCAATAAGATGTTCAAAAAAAAAAGAAATTCTCAGACATCTTCATCATTTCTTAATAATCATGGTTTATTCCTTCAACTGTGGGTATCAGATTATATAAACATTTGAAAGGATCCTACCGTCTATTGGGGGAGACAAAACAAATTTTCAAAAAGGTTAAAAAAATGATAAATGCAATTAAAGTGCTTTCAGTGTTGGGGCAGGGGCAGAAATGACTTTCAGCGGAAGAGAATCTGTTAAGACTTTAAGGAGAAAGAATTTAAGCTAGGCTTTGAAAAGATGGGCTAGTTTCTTCATTTGAAGACAGGATTGGGAAAAAGTAATAGTAAAAGTCCAAAGGTAAGAAAAAAATTAAAAAATCATAAAACCAGACAAAGGCTGCATCCCCTCCCCACAAAAAACCATTTGCTTATTCTGGGAGATACTACAGCTGTGTGAATGCTGATGGGAAGGATCCAGTAAAGAGGGAGTTTTAGGATACCAGTGAGACACAGGATAACCAAAAGATCAAGGTTCCTGAGAATTCAGATAATAAGATGCAGAGCACTGAAATCGGACAGGAGAAGCAGCTGGATACACACGCTCAAGTTCTACCACATCAGAGGTGAAGGGTTGGTGGTATATTGAAGAAAGGGAGGAGAGCGACAGTCCCTGGAAAAAGACAAGACCTAACAAGGAAAAAGGGCCAGTCAATGGAATACGGTTTTGATGAAATTCAAGAACTAAGACTTCTGTTTAACACAATTTAACTGATTGAAACATCTGTTTGCCCTCAAGTTCCCTCCAAAATCAGAGTAAAAAGATTTTTTTCCCCCAAGGATGAGGGAACCCACAAGGACAGAAAATGGAAACACGAATGATATGAACAAAACTGTGAAAAGGAGAAAGCTGCTGGGTGAGTGTTAACTCTCGGAGAAGGTCTGAGAAAGCTGAAATTTGTCTGGCAGCAGGGAGGGGAAAGGGATAAGAATGGGGGAAGCCAAGAGGCAAACTAATTCATTTGCAAAATCCCAGTAAGGCTCAAGAATTAGAAGTACTGAGATACACCTGAAGACAGATGCACAGATAGAACAAAAAACAAAGGAATGGCTTCAAAATCTGTGTAAGCAGTTTAGTTTCCTAGATTTTCTCCCTGACTCTGAGGGGCCAGGCTACTATACTATCCTCCCACCATCACAGAAAACTCAAGGTTTACTTTGCAGAGACTGAAGCAGAGGGACTCTGGACTCTTGGACAACAGACTCACCTAAGGACAGGAGTATCATACTGAAAACAGATTATATAAACTAAAGTCTACATACTTAGCGTTTAGATTCCTCCTCCAGTTCATTCTCCTACCTGCCACTGGCAGCCTAGTTCATAACCTCCAGGCAGAAGACTACAGAACTCTCAGGGTAAAAGTGGTCCAAGAAAAAAGACCAACAATGAGAGAGAAGAGATGAAGGTTCCCCTCTCAATTATCTGTCAAATGAGCGAGTAATTCAAGAAAAGATCGTGGGAGCCAGGATTCAGCACATCCAATACAAGAAAGAAAAAGGAATTCCCTAGGACAGTGAGATCCCAGGATAATAATTATGCAAGAGACCTGGAGAACAACCAAGCCAGATTGGAGCAGGGAGACAGAGGGCTCTCAGGAGAGGTTTCCTTCCACCAAAAAAGGAAACAGATTACCAGTGTGAACGTACTAAGAGGACATTTACACCTACTAACAGAGAGTTTGCGATGAATTACTGTAGATATAGAGAAAAGAAGGCAAACGTGAAAAAAAGAAAAAGGTAATGATTACCACCAAAAAAAAGTTGAACAAAAAAGAAATTATCAGGGTATACACACTTCATGATTCACAATGTGTAATGATTTAACCAGAAATGTGGTATACCTATGTTAACCAAAAATGTGGCATACCTATGTTAACCAAAAATGTGGCATACCATAGGTATACCTATGAGTGATGGGGTGTGAGGAAGCGGAGGAAGCCTAAATCCTCATTTTTCATAGGAGAAACTATGAAACTGCTCTTTTTTCTTCCTAAATCTTGTCAAACTATTCCCATTTTATAACTTTAGAAAGTTTTTAAAGTTTGGCTTAAATCTTTATAAAATTTTAACAATAATAACTTTTATTACTAAATTAACAATAAATTAATGTTTTTCCTTTTGATAAAATTAAAATTATGTAAGATTTCAAAAAAGTAAAAACTATTACATGACGTTACTTGAGATTCCTGAGCCAGCAAACTAGAAGAATTTCACTTGGTTGTGTCATCAGAGCTCAGTGCGTGAGTTAGTGATTTAGGGGGGGTTGGTGACTTTTTAGCAATGACAAGATCCAAGATGTGACTGTGTGACCAGGTGGCTTAGAAAAAAGTAAAGGAATTAAGAAGCCAAAGTGTTAGCTGAATTGTCCATCCAGATGCTGAAGTTGCCTAAAAATGATGATGTGTGACTGTGCTATTTTCCAGGTCCACTTTTCCACTCTGCTCTACCATGTTTTCTGCCCCAGTATGCTGACCTCTATGGAACAGATCAACAGGTTCCTGAGTCCCCTAGCTTAGGGTTAGGTTTGCCCATTGGGAAATCCCAGGTGGAAGTTAGGAGAATAAGGTGTAGGTATTTATTCTTCCAGCTTCCTCCCTGCAGAATCACCTCATGCTGGCTATGTCCCTTCAACTGAAAACTACAATTCCTCTCAAGGCAGCCAACTCCATACTTCTCCTGAGAGTCCAAGAAGTAACCACTCTCTCTCTTACCTCTTCTGGCTTAGGGCTGTTAACAGTTTGGCTACAGGGTACTACACTATCTTTTGTGGTACCCCATTATATCCACATCTTTATAAACAGTACCTTTATAAAACAAACACTCCTCAAATTAGTCTATTTCAAGTGTGCCATCTGTTCCTGTTGGGACCTGACTGTAAATAGTGATGATGATGATGGTGATGATGTAAGGCTGTAACAGAGACTAGTGGAAACTAACTGACTAATATTTAAATAACAATTATTAACATATTTTGAGTTCTAGGTTCCAAGAACTTTGTTAAGCTCTTTGTAGGTATTAACTCGTTTAAACATCACAAATATCCTGTGCCAAGCAAAGATTTTTTTTGTCTGGTTCATTTCCATATACCAACACCTAGCAGTTGCTGGTACATGGTAAGCACTAAAATACTGATTTAAAATACATACAGCAATAAGCAGGTTTAGTAGGGAAGGCTGACTTTTGGTATGGTGTAGCATTTCTCCTATTTTTACTTTGAAAACTTTAAGATCAGGGACGTGTGGCTCCCCAGATCACAAAAACTAACTAAACACTAAGATAGACCACATATGAATGATTTTCTTGTGTAGCCTACAGTGAGTCTTATTCCCTTCGCTTCCCATGAGGTCACCCAGGACTTGGGTTACCGAGGTTTTTTTTTAAGTGTAATATTCAAAGTTGCAATTTTTTAAATGCTTATTATGCACTCACAGCCTAGGAGCTGATTCAAAAGGGCAGAGCATCTTTAAGTACTAGTTATGAGTTTAAAAAAAGAAATGGAAGGGGAGGGAGCAAATTTTAAAACATACTTAGGCGTATAAAATGCAGAAATAAGAAAGGGAGAGTCAGCAATATCACCAAGTACACATAATCACACTGAATTAAAACACTGCAAGGGTAAGGAGGAAAATTAGAGGAGGAAGCATAATACACGAGATTCAAAGAACACAGAAACACAATAAGTATAACAGGCTGCAATTAACCCCCTCATTGGATGCTGACACAATTATCTGTAATAATCAAGGCAGCTACGATACCCGTATCTTATAAAGAAGCTAAAAATCAGGGGAAACAGAAGGTTAGAAAACCAATATGCAGCAAAATGAGAACTGCAAAGATTTTCTGAAACGAGGTTTGATTTTTTTTCTTTACGTTATGTTGCACTCCAAAACACGGGGAAAACTCACGTGTATAAGGATCTAGAAACCTGAGAAGTTTCGAGAATAATGTACTCAAACTAGAGTGAAAAGCAGCAAGAAACAGTGAGATGTAAGGCTATGAGTGGGAAGGAAGTGCCGGAGTAACACCTGGACACCGAAGAGAGACGGATAAAACATCCTTAAGTGGAAGACAGAGAAAGACTGGGATTGGATTTGGTTGAAGAAAGACAAAACGGAAAAGCAAGGCCTAAGAAACAAATAGTAGCAAGGGTGAAACTTAGAGGACCAGATCGAATCCACGAGCGAGAAGTACAGGACCTACAAGCCAGATTCTACGGGGTGGGGAAAGGGCCACTTCGCGACCGGCCAGCTGCAACTAGTTTCCGAAAAGCCGCGTAGATGTAGCTTCGCAGCCCCACCCCGCGGCAGCAGCTCCTCCCCAAGGAGGACCTCAGGAGGCCAACGGCCGGGCGCCGGCTCCAGCCGAGGTCCCACCCAGCCCTTGCCCCGCGGCGCAGAATGGCCTCTCTCGGCCCCTCACCGAACGCTGCAGCTCCCCAAGCCAAAACGAAGCGCGCTCCTTTCCGCTGGGATCTGGGTCGTGGTACAGCGCCTGCACTGCCTGGTACACGAGCTGCAATGTCGGCTTTGCCCCTTCCATGGTGGTAGCGGTGGTGGCGGCAGCGATGGCTCTGGTGTTTTCTCCCGAGGCTTCTCCGGCTGCTCCGCCTTCGCGCTTCTTCACTTTGTCGGCCACGGCCGCTCCCTGACTGGCGCCATCTCCTCTTTGGCCGTTACCAGGGCAGAGGGGTTCCCCGTTGAAGTTACCCCCTCGGAAACAGAGGTTAGATCGTATTCAAGTTCCTGGTTGTTTTTCCGATCTTACCACTAGACTCTAGACTTCTGAGTCTATACGCCGGTGCTCGCCTCTTGACCCGCTGACTTGCCCTCAGAAAGCTGTCCCAGCCCGACACAGACCATGCAGCATACCTCAGCAGCCTTTACCCGGACCGGAAGCGGCAGCACCAAAACCTTTGGCACACTTCCGCCTGGTGCGGCGTAAACTGCCTCCTTCCCCGCATGCCTCCTCTTGTCTCGCCGCCCCCTCCCGGAAGTGAGAAGGAAAGAAGTGGTTCTCTACTTCCTTGCGTCGGACTGAAGCTCTAGGACCCTCGTGGCTCCCACACCCGTGCAGCTCTCCTCTCCTTGGCAATGGATCCGAGGTCTTTCCTCCTCCTTCCGACTTCTCCATTCCTCTACAGAGAGTCCTTTTGGACCCCCGTGGACAAGGCGCATCAATTCAACCATCTGTGGAGTGTCCACTGTACTGCAAATTCAAAGATGATTTAAGACAAGATTTGTATGCAGACCCTAATGGAGGAGACAGACACGTAATCAAATAACTATTGTACAAACCTGAAAAATGTGCCACTGAAATAAATACAAAATGCATAGAATTCCCTTTCCACTAAATTCTGACACCCAAAAAGGTATTTCATTCTATTGCCCAGGACGCTCTGACTCCAGAGTATTTGCACAAACACACTGAGTTGTGTTTTTGTGTATGCCTTTCTTCCCGAATCAAACATCGATGGTATAACAATTCACAGTTCACAAAAGAAAATATAAATCTTGGAATCTGTACTATAGAGAAAATTTCCAAACGTTGCTGCTTCTCCTTTGCACTAATAAGTAATGACTACTGGGACTTCCCTAGTGGCACAGTGGTTAAGAATCTGCCTGCCAATGCAGGGGACACGAGTTCCATCCCTGGTCCGGGAAGATCCCATGTGCTGCCGAGCAACTAAGCCCACGTGCCACAACTACTGAGCCTGCAAGCCACAACTACTGAAGCCCACACGCCTAGAGCCTGTGCTCTGCAACAAGAGAAGCCACCACGATGAGAAGCTCGTGCAATGCAACGAAGAGTAGCTCCCGCTCACCACAACTACAGAAAGCCCACGTGCAGCAACAAAGACCCAATGCAGCCAAAAATTAATTAATTAATTGACTGCCACCGTTTGATGAATGCTTACAATGTGTAAAGCACTGTAGTTATGAGGTCTTATTTAATCCTTTTAACAATTATATAAAGTAAATCCCCATTTTAACAAATAAGAAATAGGTAATTAATCTGCCCAAGGTTACACATTTCTTAAATGAAAATCAGGATTTGAATCCAAATGTTTTGCTCCAAAGGCTGTTAAGTTGTACAGTCCCTATCATCCTGTATACTGGTTTGTTTCTGAATTGTTATTGTCAAAAGATTTTAACTACCAATATCGCAATGAAAACAGTGTTACTGTACACAGTTGATATAATTTCTGACAAAAGGAAAGAAACTTGATATTTTGGTTGCCTAATTCACCCATTCATTAAAAATTTAGTAAGACCACCTTGGTCTCTGCCCTCATGGAGTTTACAGACCAAATGCAAAGAAAGACAACTCAGTACAGTTGAAAAGGTCTATGAATATCCACAAGCAAAAGAATGATATTGGACCTACCTTGCACCATATACCAAAAATAAAAAAGAACCTAAATGTAAGAGCTAAAACTATGAAACTCTTAAAAGAAAACTCTTAAAAGAGTGTATCTTCATGACCTTGGATTAGACAATGGTTTCTTAGATATGGCACCAAAAGCACAATTAACAAAAGGGAAAATAGATAGTCCGATTTATCTATTTTAGTTCATCAGTTTAGTTAATCAAAACTAAAAACTTTTGTGTGTCAAAGAACACTATTAAGAAAGTGAAATGACAACCCACAAAATGAGAGAAAATGTTTGCAAATCAAATATCTGATAAGGGATCAGTATCCAGAACATATAAAGAACTCATAATTCAACAATGAAAAGACAAGATAGGGGTTGGTCACTTGAAAGACTACGCGTGTGATTAGAGAGTTGCAACTTTGGACCAGATTAAGTGCAATCACTTAACACTGATATAATCATCTGTGCCTAGTAATGAAACCCTGATCAAAACTCTGGACATTGAAGCTCAGTAGAGCTTTCTGGTTAATGAACAGGTTAATATGCCACATGGGTGATATACCCTGACTCCACCAAGAGAGGGCATGGGAGTTCTGTCTTCTTCCCAGACCTCCTGCTATGTATAGCCTTTTAAATAAATCTTTATTTATATGTGTAGCACTTAACTGAGTTCTGTGAGTTGTTCTAGCAGATTATCAAACCTGTGGGGGTAGTGGGAACCCCTGAATTTGTAGCCAGTTGGTCAGTAGTGCAGGTGGCCCGGGGACCCCTGAAGTAAGGCTGACGTTTGAAGTGAAGGCAGTCTTGAGGGGGACTGAGCCCTTAAGCCTGTGGAGTCTGATACTAACTCCAGGTAGTGTCAGAATTGACTTGGCCTTCACCCCACTGGTGTAGAAACAGAACAGGTAAGATGTTCACGAAGTCTGTAATTTAGTTTAACAGACATAAGCCCTGCCCTCCCAAAAATAGATGAAACAAATATGTTAACAATTATTAAATGTAGGAGACAGGTAATTGTGGTCACAATACCATTCTCTCTACTTCTCTGTTTGAAATTTTCCAAATTAAAAAAAAGTCAAAACTGGAAAAAAATTATGTCAATTTTTATTTATGACATGAAAAGATGTCAGAAAATATTATTGGAAAAAGAAACAGGTTATGACTCAGCATGTGAAAATGCTCATTGACATGAAATTATATCTATGTTTCTATATAGGTAGAGAGGTGTCTAGAAGGATTTTCAACAAAATGTTAACAAAGGTTATCGCCAGGGATGGGATTTTGAGTGGTTTCTACTTTCTTTTTTGTCTGTGTTTCTTCATAACATTAATCACCCCTTGACATATTCCATATTTGTATTATTTTTTGGCTACTCTCTCCATTAACATGTAGTCTCTAGGTCACTGTCATATCCCCAGTGCTTTGAATGGTGCCTGACATATGGCAGGGACACAATAAATATTTGTTAAATGCATTAATAAAGCTTCTAGGATTTGAATTTTTCTTTCTAATGCTTATTTTCACTTTTAAAACAACACAGGTGTTTTTATTCCAAACAGTGACACTATAAACTTGAAGTCATAGTTGTCAGGAGCCAGTGTTGACTGAATCTTAGTGGCTGTTTGCCAAAAGGCTGTACAGCACAGACCTCTCCTGGCCCAACTTCAATCCATAGGGCACATATTCTATACCATATTCCTCCAGCTGCACAACCTGAGACGGCCATAAACCCAGCACTGGACAAACCTCTTTCCTTAATTTAAACCCACATTCAGGGCTCACGTGCTGAGGATATCACCTGCCTTTGTCTGGTTCTTCAGCTCAGAACTGCCCTCAGTCGTGGCCAGCTTTTCCCCCAGTTTCACTTGCAAAGCAAATTCAAACTGGTGAGAGGGGCTGGGAGAGAAGGATGGTGAATAGAGATCATGAATTTCTATGGAATACGGAGAGCACAAATGAACTGTCCACAGTCAAAAGGAGCCTTTAAAGTTTAAAGACGGATGTCCTGAGGGACAGTTCTGATAAACAGGGATGGGAAAACAGAATAGGTTTGAATTTTTCTGAACATTAACAAAGTGAAATTCATTTCAGAAAAATAAAAAAAATACTGTACAGAGAACCCAAGGGCAATGGTAGAGCAAAAACATACACAGTTCAGTCAAGGTCCAAGCTGCCCCGATTCCTTCTCCTTGATTCCTCACAAAGTCTTCCTTCACTCGTTGAACTCTTCTCTTTGGAAGCCAGACACAGAGGAGGGGAAAAGTAGCTTTCTCCCAACAAGCTTAATTTCTATAAGTCATATTATATCCATAGGTTTTTGACTTTTAGTGCAGTTTTACTTCAGGGTATTAACCAATACATTGGAGCTGGTATGATATGGGTCAAACTGTAACCCACCCAGGCTGACAGATTACACTTCCCTCACAAATGCAGAAGACTCCATTTGGCTGTAGGGAGAAAAAAAATAACTCTCTCTTGTACGGCATGGTGGAAAGTGGGCTATCCTAAAAATTAGACCCCCTGGTGCCAGTCCCAGCACCACCACTTTATGGCCATATGACTCTAGCCAAGTAACTACCTTCATAAGCTGGAAAAAGGGGCATGATACCTGCCCATCCAACACACAAGGAGGACCAAGTAAGATCACGTGAAAGTGCTTTGGAACTGGCTCCTTGTAAACAACTGTGAAGTAATTACCGTTGTACAAAAATATGGAGTCAAACTGTCACTTCTGGTCTTATTGAGATCCTTAGAAATCTCAGGTTTTTACCCCCAAACCAACAGGCTTTTCAAATACGCGAGGAACGGTAGCTTAATGAGCTACCCAGGCTGTAAACAAGCCAAAGGCTTGGCTACTCCACCAGCCAAGCACCAGTAAACACTGTCACACCTGTCACAGTGCCTGCATCTCCCTGATTCCTGGGGTCAAAGTGTTTACCAGCTGGCTCTTGCTTCTGGAAGAATTTAGATATTTACATCCACCTTCCCTCCCACTCTACTCTTAGTAGGCACTGAGCACGCACCTGCTCTGGCTCCATGCTACTGGATCCAGACTCCAGGACCTCCTTCCATGAACAAACCCAACACCCTCCTCATTGTCCTCCAGCCTTCTAGATCTCTCTACAGCCTCAGACAGCTCAACTTCCCTGTTCCCCCTGTGCCCCAACACTTCATTTCCCAAGACTTCAACTTCCACAGCTCAGCCCTCCCTGATGTCACTTTGATTCTCAATGGTGCCTATCAACCCAGCTGCATATTAAAATCACCTGGGCGGAGGGAGGGGGAACTTCCTTGGTGGTCCAGTGGGTAAGACTCAGTGCTTCCAATGCAGTGGGCCCGGGTTTGATCCCTGGTCGGGGAACTAGATCCCCTAAGAAGTCTGCATGCCGCAAAAAATACCCCACATGCTGAAACGAATATCCTGCACAGCCACCCCAAAAAAAGAAAAAAGAAAAAAAATCACCTGGGGTGGTGATGCCTGGGTACCTCTCTAGACCAGTTAAATCAGAAATCCTGGGGCTAGGTCTGGGGCTCCAATCTTGGTACCTTAAAGCTCCAGGTGATTCTAATGTGCAGCTAGGTTGCTGGTCATGCCTTCATTTTGTCACGGAAGGGTTTCTCAACAGGAGAGCTACTGGCATTTGGGGCAGGACGATTCTTCCTTGTGCAAGTCTGACTCAAGCATTGTGGAGTGTCGGTAGCATACCCCCGTCATGGCGACAACCAAAAATGCACCAACATCTCTAAATGCCCTCACTTGAGAATCTTACAAGCTCCTTCTCTTCCTTCTGTGCCCACCCCCAAGTGAAAGCCCCTCCCTTCCCGCCCCACCCTTCAATTCTCAGGTGAGCAGTTGTTCTAGTTTGCTCAGGACCCAGGGTTTTCCCAGGACATGAGGCTTTCAGTGCTAAAACTAGGAAAGTCCCAGGCAAACGACAATGGTTAGTCATCCTAGATTTTCTTCTCTTGCCTCTCATGAGGGATACCCATTGTTTTTTCTGCTTCCCTCACCTCTTTTCTGGGAACTGGCCCTTCCCGATCCCAACCTTCCTCCATTCAAAGGTTACACTGGGAACAGCCTTGAACAGGTTGCTTACACAAACTGGGCCCCCTGAGTTCCTCCCCCAGAATTTGCAATTGGAAGTAGATGCTAGTCACAATTTGGCTAGTGCTCCAAAAGAGATTTAAATTCGGGAATGGTTGGCGGCCATTTCCTATCATGAAGACTGCTGTGAGGTGTGGGATAGGATGGGCAGTGCAGAAAATCCGTCTGTAACAACAGAAGATACATGTGCCCTGAAAGAAACACATACCGAGGTGAGGTAGAAGCTTCCTGGCTTCTACACAGTGCTCAAGTGATTCTCAAACTTGAGCCTGCATCAACATCCCTCATGTAGAGACGTCCTTAAAACGCTGTTTTCTGGGTCCCGCCCCCAGAGCATGTAATTCGGTAGGTCTGCATGTGGCCCAAGGATCTGCTTTTCTAAGGCACTCCCGGGTGGTGTTGATGCTGTAAATTACGGATTATGTGAGGACCCCTGCTCTGGGCCAGAGTTGCGGGGCCTCTGAGGGCCCAGCAGGTTCAGCCCCAACCTAGGGTTACAAGAGCCTGTGTCTTTCTAATAAATCCCCCCTTTTTTTTCTTAAAGTTTTATGCAGATATAATTCATATAGGGTATAATTCACCCACTTAAAGTGTCCAATTCAATGATTTTTAGGAGATTCACAAATATGTACAGCTATCACCAATTTTAGAACAATTTTCATCACCTCAAAAGAAACCCCATCTCCTTTAGCTATCACTCCTCTCCCCATGCCCTTCTCTCCCCACCCTTGCCCTAAGCAACCACTAATCTATGTTCTCTACATAACCATTTTGCTGTTGTGCACATCTCATATGAATGGAATTATATATTATATAGCATTTTTTGATTGGCTTCTTTCACTTGCCATGATGTTTTCAAGATTTATCTACACTATAGTATGGATCAATACTTCATTCCTATTCAGACGCTTTGGTCATTTTAAATTGGGTTATCTTTTTTATTATTGAGCTATAACGGTTTTTTATATGTACTGGATACAAGTCTCTTATCCAATATGATTTGTAAATATTTTCTCCCATTCTGTAGGTTGTCTTTTCACTTTCTCGATGGTGGGAGCTGAATGTTTGTGCTCCCATTGAAATTCATATGTTGAAACTGTAATGCCCAATTTGATGGTATTAGGATACGGGGCTATTGGGAGGTGCTTAGGTCATGAGAGTGGAGCCCTCATGAAGGGAATTATGCTCTTATAAAAGAGACCCCACAGAGCTCCGTAGCCCCTTGTGCCATGTGAGGACACAATGAGGAGTCTGCAACCCAGAGGAGTGTCCTCTCCCAGCCATGCTGGCACGCTGATCTCAGATTGCCAGCCTCAAGAACAGTGAGAAACAAATTTCTGTTGTTTATAGCTGCTCAGTCTGTGGTATTTTGTTATAGCAGCTCGAATGGACTAGGACAGTGTCCTTTGAAGCACAAAATTTGTAAATGTCGATAAAGTCCAATTTATCTATTTGTTGTTTTTGCTCCTCATGCTTTTGGTGTCATTTCTAGGAATCCTTTGCCAAATCCAAGGTCATGAAGATTTACCCCATGTTCTCTTCAAAGAGTTTTATAGTTTTATATCGTATATCCTGTATGATCAGGCCACCCAAGATGGCTGTTCTCTTGCTCTCTGTACATCCCCTGCTCGACCAGTCCCTGCCTCACCTACACCCTGCTTACATGACTGACCCTCCCTCTTAATCATAGAGCCTAATCAGTAAATGCCTATGTACTTGCTCCTGGCCCCAGCTAGTGATTGTTCTAATCTTTAGATCAGAAATATCGCCACTATGTTAGTTTATCAAAGCAGCGGTGAGGGGCGCGCCCCTCGGCTGGTTGCCCTGGCAACTGATGAGCCAACCTGACATCAATTCCCCCTATAACTAGTAATCTCTGTCTTCCCCTGGTAGTGAAGATCACTGCCATGTCCCGCCTGCCATCTGCTGGGCATGGTGGGGTGTCACTCCAGGACCTTGCTTCAGACATGTTAGCTCCCTGCTCCATTAAACCCCTGTTGTCTCTTGTCACTGACTCCTGGCTCTTTCTTCTTCAGTCTTGAAGCTGCAAGACAGGGCTTGCAGCACTGCGGGGTGCAGCCCAACACATCCATTGTGAGTTAATTTTTGTATGTGTGTGCGAACTTCATTCCTTTGCATGTGAATATATAGTTTTTCCAGCACCATTTGTTGAAAAGACGATTCTTTCTCCATTAAGTGGTCTTGGCACTCTTGTTGAAAATCCGTTGCCCATAGATGTATGGGTTTATTTCTGGACTGTCAATTCTATTCCTTGGATCTATATGTCTGTCCTTGTGCCAGTACCACACTGTCTTGATCACCATTGCCTTATTTTATCTTATTCCTTTTTATTTTGTTATTTATTTATCTTTTGGCCGTGCTGTATGGCTTGTGGGATCTTAGCTCCCTGACCAGGCATTGCACTTGCGCCCTAAGCAGTGAAAGTACAGAGTCCTAGCCACTGGACAACCAGGGAATTCCCACCATTGCCTTATTTTAAATTTTGAAATTAGGAAGTGTGACTTCTCCTACTTTCTTCTTTTTTAAGATAATTGTGGCTATTCTGGGTACCTTAAAATTCAATATAAATTTTAGAATCAGCTTGTCAATTTCTACAAAGAACTCAGCTGGGACACTATAGAGATTACATTGATTCAGTAGATCAGTTTGAGGAGTATTGCCATCTTAACAATGTTGTCTTCCCATCCATGAACATGAGATGTTCTTCCAATTAGTTAGATTTTTAATTTCTTTCAACACTGTTGAAATTTAGAAATTTTTAAAAGTTTTAAAAGAAGGCCTTATAATTTGGTCAAAGGAAGCCAATTAGTATCGAGATTCAGCTAGAACTAAGTACACTGCCTTGGTTTAATTTACGGAACTATTTATATGGTCACCTTTTCATTATCCTGTAGGGACCTCTCTGCTCAGAGAATCATCCTAGTCCCCAGGCCAACAATAAACAGGGACTGAGACAAAGGAATAGACTGTATGACTCTCAGTGTGTTTCTGTCATGCCATGGGAGCCTTTCTGGGTCATCACCTATTGTCTTCCAGGATTTAGAATGCATTCTAGAATATCACTCAGCATAGGTGAAGGATTAAGCTTTATTAGGTAAAGGGAAGCCTTACAAGGCTGGGTCAACAAACAGAAAGCAGGGGTCCCCCAAGGAGAGGTGTGCTAGGGTCAGTGTGCTCTGCTGGATCCACAGAATAAGTCTGTGTTCTGCTCTCTGTTCTACCTGTTCTCATAGTGCTGATGAATCAAGGAGTGAGTTACCAAATTTCTGACCAAAAAAGACGACTGGAAAAAACAGATTTTGGAGTACACCACTCCCTTCCCCAGGTTCACATAACAAATGTTCAAAGGCTTAGAGCTCATTTCAATTCCATGCGATAATCTTGCCCCGTGCTACCTTTGTGTATCCCCTTAATAACAGGTTCACCATGCCCTCAATGTCTATAGGTACCATGGAGGGAAATACACAACAAAGAAAAATCACCAATCAGAATTTCTAACAAGAGAAGGGCCAGCAGCAATAGACCCTACCACAAAGAGAAAACCATGATGAAGCTACTTCCCAAACATCCTGAAAATTCTTTCGACCCAGAAATAGCTGCCCACCAAATTTTTGGCAAATCTCCATCCTTATTCCAAGAATAAATAATAGCAAAGCCTTACCTATGCTTACCACGTGCCAGGGGCTGATCTAAGCATCTTACATACATTAATTCATTTAATCATCACACCAACCCTATGAGGTGAGCACTCAATTTATGCCCATTTTATATGGGGGAAACTAAGGCATAAAAAATTAATGAACTTGCTTAAGGTCAGGATAGAAAAACCAGGATTGGAACCCAAGCAGTCTGTCTCAGAGTCTGTGCTTTTAACCACCACGTTAAACAGAACTGAGACACTGGGCTAAATTCTGAGAGGGCCTTAAGTATACATTGTCCTGGGACCTGGGAAGCCTTAGGGAGAGAAGCACCAATAAATGTGACAGGAAATAGGGTGTGTCCAGGAATAGAGCCAGGTGGGATGGGAGATGTTGCAGAACATTGGTGAGGGTAGAAGAGCAAAATAAATCGGGGGGAGTACAGTTGGGAGGGAGCTTTTCAGGGTGAAAAAATAGTAACATGACAAACATGAAGCAACAGAGGATTGTAAAGTCCCTTGGACTCTTTTAAAATAGCTTTATTGAGGTTAATTGACATTCAATAAACTGCACATTTAAAGTGTGTAATTTGATAAGTTTTATGTATACACCCATGAAACCATCACCACAGTCAAGATAATGAAAATAGACATTACCCCCAAAAGTTTCTTTGTGCCCTTTTGTAGACCCTCCCTCCCTGCACCTCCCCCCAAACTCTCCCTCTGCTTGTCCATGATCTGTTTTCTGTAACTATAGATTATTTCACATTTTCTAGAATTTTACATAGTTTACAGTATTTACACTTTTTTGTCTGGTTTCTTTCACTTGGTGTAATATTTGTTTTTTCCCGTGCTGCACAACTTGTGGGACTTTAGGCCCTCGACCGTGAAAGCACAAGAGTCCTAACAACAGGACCGCCAGGGAATTCCCTTGGTGTAATTATTTGGAGATCCATCTGTGTTGTTGGGTGTATTAATAATTTATTCCTCTGATAAGGGACTTATATCTACACTATGTAAAGAACCCTTACAACTCAACAATAAAAGACAAACAATCCAATTTTGCAAATGAGCAAAGGATCTGAATAGACATTTCTCCAAAGAAGATACACAAATGTACATGGAAAGATGCTTACCATCATTAGTCATCAGGGAAATGCAAATCAAAACGACAATGAGGGGCTTCCCTGGTGGCGCAGTGGTTGAAAGTCCGCCTGCCAATGCACGGGACACGGGTTCGTGCCCCGGTCCGGGAAGATCCCACATGCCGCGGAGAGGCCTGGCCCGTGAGCCATGCCACTGGGCCTGCACGTCCAGAGCCTGTGCTCCGCAACGGGAGAGGCCACAACACTGAGAGGCCCGCGTACCGCAAAAAAAAAAAAAAAAAAAAAAAACGACAATGAGATACCACTCCACACCCACTAGGATGGCTATAGTTAAAAAGTCTGATAATAGCAAGTATTGGTGAGTATGTAGAAAAATCATAACGCGCATACACTGCTGGTAGGAATGTAAAATGGTACAACCACATTGGAGAACAGTCTGGCCGTTCCTCAAAAAGTTAAACAGAGAGTTACCATTTGACCCAACAATTCCAATCCTACATTTATTCCCAAAAGAAATGAAAACATACATGTGTGTACAACTTGTACACCAATGTTTATAGCAGCATTATTCATAACAGTCAATATGTGGAGACAACCCAAATGCCCATCATGTGATGAATGGATAAATCGAATGTGATATATTCATGCAATGGAATATTGTTTAGCCATAAAAAGAAATGAGCTAGTTCCCTGGTGGTGCAGTGGTTAAGAATCCGCCTGCCAATGCAGGGGACACGGGTTTGAGCCCTGTTCCAGGAAGATCCCACATACCGCGGAGCAACTAAGCCCATGAGCCACAAGTACTGAAGCCCGCGCACCTAGAGCCCACGCTCCTCAACAAGAGAAACCACCGCAATAAGAAGCCCGCGCACCACAACGAAGAGTAGTCCCCGCTCGCCACAACTAGAGAAAGCCCAGGTGCAGCAATGAAGACCCAACGCAGACAAATAAATAAATAAATAAAAATTTAAAAAAAAGAAATGAGGTACTGATACACGCTACAGCATGGCTGAAGTTTGACAACATTATGCTAAGTGAAAGAAGCCAGCCACACACACACAGACAAACACATATTGCATGATTCCTTTTTTTTTTTTTTTTTTTTTGTGAAACGCGGGCCTCTCCCTGTTGTGGCCTCTCCTGTTGCGGAGCACAGGCTCAGGACGTGCAGGCCCAGCGGCTATGGCTCATGGGCCCAGCCGCTCCATGGCATGTGGGATCTTCCCGGACCGGGGCATGAACCCGTGTCCCCTGCATCGGCAGGCGGACTCTCAACCACTGCGCCACCAGGGAAGCCCCATGATTCCATTTTTTAATGAAATGTTCTGAATTGGCAAATGTATAGAGACAGAAAGTAGATTAGTGGTTGCCTAGGGCTGGGGGCAAAAGTTGGGGTGAAAATTGAAGGTGTGCATATTTTCTTTCTTTTTTTGTTAGTCTTTTTTTTTTTTTAATTTACTTATTTACTTATTTTGGCCGCACCGGGTCTTGGTTGCGTCGTACTTCGTTGTGGCATGCAATCTTAGTTGCGGCATGCATGCAGGATCTAGTTCCCCGATGAGGGATCGAACCTGGGCCCGCTGCATTGGGAGAGAGGAGTCATAGCCACTGGACCACCAGGGAGGTGCCCAGGTTTTCTTTGTGGGGTGTTGAAATGTTCTCAAATTGATTGTGGTGATGGTTTGCACAACTCTGTGAGTGTACCAAAAACCTCTGCCTTGTATACTTTAAATGGGTGAATTTTATGGTATGTAAATTATATCTCTCTAAAGCTGTTACAAAAAATATTTTGTTACTTTTACTGATGAGTAGCATTACATTATATAAATATACTGCAGTTTTCTAATCAGTTTACCTGTTGATAGACATTTGGGTTGTTTACAATATTTGGCTATTAAAAATAAGGCTGCTGGGAGCTCAATATTAAGAAAACAAACAACCCAATCAAAAAATGGGCAGAAGACCTAAATAGACATTTCTGCAAAGAAGACATACAGATGGCCAAGAGGCACATGGAAAGCTGCTCAACATCACTAATTATTAGAGAAATGCAAACCAAAACTACAATGAGGTATCACCTCACACCGGTTAGAATGGGCATCATCAGAAAATCTAGAAACAACAAATGCTGAAGAGGGTGTGGAGAAAAGGGAAGCCTCTTGCACTGTTGGTGGGAATGTAAATTGATACAGCCACTATGGAGAACAGTATGCAGGTTCCTTAAAAAACTAAAAATAGAATAACCATATGACCCAGCAATCCCACTACTGGGCATATACCCAGAGAAAACCATAATTCAAAAAGACACATGCACCCCAATGTTCATTGCAGCACTATTTACAATAGCCAGGTCGTGGAAGCAGCCTAAATGCCCATCGACAGATGAATGGATAAAGAAGATGTGGTACATATATACAATGGAGTATTACTCAGCCATAAAAAGGAATGAAACTGGGTCATTTGCAGAGACGTGGATGGACCTAGAGACTGTCATAAAGAGTGAAGTAAGTCAGAAAGAGAAAAACAAATATCGTATATTAACATATATATGTGGAATCTAGAAAAATGGAACAGATGAACCGGTTTGCAAGGCAGAAATAGAGACACAGATGTAGAGAACAAACGTATGGACACCAAAGGGAGAAAGCCACAGGGGGTGGGGGGATGAACTGGGAGATTGGGATTGACATGTATACACTAATATGTATAAAATAGATAACTAATAAGAACCTGCTGTATAAAAAAAAAAGAAATGTGGCTAGGATAACAGTGGAAGTTATATTTTAATTTTATTTAAACATTAATTTTAAAATATGACACATTTAAATGTTTGGAAAATATTTAAGTATGTTTGGAAAAAATCAAGTAAATGAGTCAAATAATTTGATTATAAACTTTATGAAATCTAAATACAGATAAAGTCTTTCCAATCAATATTTAACATGTGTGCAGTAAGTGTAAAATGCACAACAGATTTTACAAACTTATTATGAAAAAGGTAAAATATCTCCTTATTAATATATTAATTAATTTTAAAATGAGTATATTTTTATATATTACATTTCAAAATATATTATTATAAGTAATTTCACCTGTTCCTTTTTACTGGTTAAAGGGAAAATTGGAAAATTTCAAATTACATATGTGACATTTTATTTTCATCAGAGAGCTAATTTAAGCTATTATTTAGATATTAAAGAGCAGATTTGACAAATCCCCCTATTCTATAGGTACATGAATATAATTCTTAATGTTATTGACTTATGATGCTTTACATTAAAACAGAATAGAGTTTCTGGAAAAAATAAAATAAAGCTGCTGGGCACTTCTCTGGTGGTCCAGTGGTAAAAGAATCCACCTTCCAATGCAGGGGATGCAGATTCAATCCCTGGTCAGGGAACCAAGATCCCACATGCCTTGGGGTAATTAAGCCCAGGCACCACAACTACTGAGCCCGCTCGCCCTGAAGACTGCATGCCACAACTAGAGAGAAGCCCAAGTGCCGCAACGGAGACCCGATGCAGCCAAAAAAAAATAAAGAAAATAAATAAATTAAATAAATAAATATTTAAGAAAAGAAAGCCGCTATAAGGAACTTCCCTGACGGTCCAGTGGTTAAGACTACAAGTTTCCACTGCAGCAGGAACTAAGATCCCACATGCCACAATCCCTGGTGGGGGAACTAAGATGCTGCATGTCACGTGACATGGACCAAAAAATAATAATAATAAAAATAAAGCTGCTATGAACATCGAAACATAAGTTTTTGTGTGGACACATGCTCTCTTTTCTTTTAGTTTAATATGCAGGAGTGAAATGGCTAGATCATGTGGTAGGTGTATTTAACTTTTTAAGAAACTACCAAACTGCTTTCTATAGTGCTTGTACCATTTCACACTCTCACCAACAATTTACGAGAGTTCCAGTTCCTCGACATCCTTGTCAACTCTTGGTATGATCAGTCTTTTTAATCAGGCATTCTATACAATAATGGGTATGTAGCAATATCTCTTTGTGATTTTTTTTTTTTTTTTTTTTTTTTGCGGTACGCAGGCCTCTCACTGTTGTGGCCTCTCCCGTTGTGGTGCACAGGCTCCAGAAGCGCAGGCTCAACGGCCATGGCTCATGGGACCAGCCGCTCTGCGGCATGTGGGATCCTCCCGGACCGGGGCACGAACCCATGTCCCCTGCATCGGCAGGCAGACTCTCAACCACTGTGCCACCAGGGAAGCCCTCTCTTTGTGATTTTAATTTGCATTTCCTTAATGACTAACGATGTTGAGCATCTTTTCATGTGCTTATTTGCCATCCATATATCTTCTTGGAAATGTTTGTTCAAATTTTTGCTCACTTTAAAAAAATTGAGTTGTGTGTTCTTGAGTTTTCAAAACTCTTTATATATTTGAGACATGAGTCCTTTAACAGATATGTGTTTTGCAAATATTTTTTCCCAGTCTGTGGCTTGTTTTTTCATTCTTCTCACAGTGTCTTTTCAAGAACAGAAGTTTTAAATTTTGATGAAATCCAATTTATCGAAATTTTCTTTTATTGATTGTGCTTTTAGTGTCATATCTATGAAATATTTGTCTAATCAAAGATCACAAAGATTTTCTCATAAGTTTTCTACTAGTAGCTTTATAGTTTTAGACTTTGCCTTTAGGTCTATGATCTATTATGACAATTTTGTATATGGTATGAGGTATAGGTTGAAGTTCATTGTCCAGCCTCATTCATTGAAACAACCGTCCCTTCTCCATTGAATTGTCTTGTCTTTGGATATTTTTCAAAAATAAACTCTCTCTCTCTCTCTCTCTATATATATATATATATATATATGACAGTGTATATATATATATGTGTGTGTGTGTGTATGTAAACTCTCTATACATTGTTTGATAAGAAGTCTTAAAATTCAGTAATGTTACAATGTCTTCCAACTTTGTTATTCTCTTTCAAAGTTGTTTTGGCTATTCTAGGTCTTTTGCATTTTCATGTGAATTTTAAACAGCTTGTCAACTTCTACAATTTTTTTTCTGTAGAGCAGAGACAGAAATATGGCATATTAATGAAAAACCCAGGGCTCTGTGGTCAGTCGGCCTAGGTTCAAGACCCAGATTTACCTCTTCTTAGCTGCTTGACTTTAGGCAAGTTTCCTAACTTCTCTGTAACTCCACTTCTCATTCATAAAGCTGAAATAATGTAGTGATAAAAATAGAAGTCAGGGTTTTTTCCCCCCTCCCCTGAGAACAAGAAAAATAAAGGGAACAGTGAACAGGCTAGAGAAGAAACATAACCTGGCCTGAAAGAGTTAATCACTCCTAGTTTTATTTTAACTGTCACTAATCTGTTGTGTCTGTAACTAGGTTTGTACTTCACACAGCTAACCTCACTCCCTGACACTATGTAAATTACTTTCTGCACTATCACCCCTGACTCTGTGTGAGTTACATCCTGTGCCTATCACTCCTTAACCTATTGCATCCCAGCACCATACATTCCCTACGCCCCCTTGTAACACATCATCCCCTGTAGCTTTTGCATTTCAGAAAGTAGGTCACCAGCCGATAAACCAGACAAACGGACCCAATTACCAGGCTGCCGGACCCCAATTACGGGGCCGCCTGAAGCCAGCTACGACTGTTTTGAATTAATGCAAGGGAAAAAAAGAATGCAAGACCTTCACTACTTTGATCCTTATCATATACCCCGGACTGCGAGCCCCACATATAAAATCTTGTCCGTTTCCCCAAGAAGTGGGGCACAGTTCTTCAGGCACTAGCCTGCTGTGTCTTCCCTTCTGCCTGGCAGAAAAATAAAGCCATCTCTCTCTTCCTCCAAAATCTCTGTCTCCGTATTTCTGTTCGGCATCGGTGCACAGGGAAGCCAATATTTCGGCAACTATAATAATATTAACAATCTCATGGGGTTGTGATGGGACTTAAGTGAAACACGGCATATACCGCTGAAAGACTGAAAATACAGACAGACAATGGCCAGACCTTATATGATAACTGAACCCTGACCCACAGCAACCAGTCTAGGAAACCAAACCACAACCTCTGCAGGGATTGGCCCAGATCAGTCAGGACTTGACCAAGTCAATGACTGCCAACTTCTCTAATTTTTGCCCTGGCTTCCAACTCAGGACCAAGCAGAGAAAGCCTAATTTGCTCCCCAAACCGATCACATAGGACAACACATATCTAGTCAGCCCACCTCCAGCTTTCCCAGGCCAACAACCTCCTATCAGGGCTTCACTGATTTTTTTTTTTTCCTTTTTTTTTTTTTGCTGTACGCGGGCCTCTCACTGTTGTGGCCTCTCCCGTTGCGGAGCACAGGCTCCGGAGGCACAGGCTCAGCGGCCATGGCTCACGGGCCCAGCCGCTCCGCAGCATGTGGGATTCTCCCGGACTGGGGCACGAACCCGTGTCCCCTGCATCGGCAGGCGGGCTCTCAACCACTGCGCCACCAGGGATGAAGGCTTCCTTTTTTTACTATAAAGCTTTTCCACTCCCCTGCCTGCCTTTGAATCTGCCAAATACACACGATGGTGGCTGACGCCCTAGCTACAGCAAAGCTGTGAGTAAATAGCTTCTGTTTCTTCTCATTTGGGTGATCTTTATTTCCACAGTGCTTAACACTGTGTTTGTGGAGTTTAATGAGTGCCCAATAAATTTCATACAGAGCAGCAGAATTGTTTTGTCAAATGAAATTTTACACAGAATCCCAACATATAAAACAGATCAAAGTGGCATTAAATAGTTTTATTTAAGCCAGTTAGTACTAGCAGTGGGACTTTTTTTTTTTTTTTTTTTTAATTTTTGGCCGCATTGGGTCTTTGTTGCTGCGCGCGGGTTTTCTCTAGTTACAGTGAGCGGGGGCTACTCTTCGTTGCGGTGCGCGGGCTTCTCGGTGGTGGCTTCTCTTGTTGCGGAGCGCGGGCTCCAGGCGCACAGTCTTCAGTAGTTGTGGCGCCCAGGCTTCAGAGCGCAGGGTCAGTAGTTGTGATGCATGGGCTTAGCTGCACGGCATGTGGGATCTTCCCAGACCAGGGATCAAACCCCTGTCCCCTACATTGGCAGGAGAATTCTGTTGAGTGCTTGCACTGCGCCACCAAGGAAGTCCCTAACACTGGGACTTTTGTGGTGATCTCAGTAATATTATATGGGAATAAAGGATACAATTGCTAACATGATTTTTTTTTCTACATCTTTATTGGAGTACAATTGCTCTACAATGGTGCATTAGCTTCTGCTGTATAACAAGGTGAATCAGCCACACGTATACACATATCCCCATATCCCCTCCCTCTTGCGTCTCCCTCCCGCCCTCCCCATCCCACCCCTCTAGGTGGTCACAAAGCAACGAGCTGATCTCCCTGTGCTATGCGGCTGCTTCCCACCAGCCATCCATTCTACATTTGGCAGTGTATATATGTGCATGCCACTCTCTCACCTTGTCCCAGCTTACCCTTCCCCCTCCCCGGGTCCTCAAGTCCACTCTCCACGTGTGTGTCTTTATTCTTGTCCTGCCCCTAAGTTCTTCAGAACCACTTTTTTTTTTGACATGATATTTTTTAAAATCCTGATTCACACTATAAGAAGTCGCCAATGATAACAGGTTTTTGTTTTTGTTTTTTTCTTTTAAGCAGGTTACCTTACAATCAAATATTTGTTGAACCCCCATGGAACCTCTTCAAAACTCTAGAGCTCTCAGAAAAATGGAGCAAAGGCTACTAGTGTGAGGTCAGGGTTCAGGGTCTTAATTTAAGTTGTAGGGATGATGCAAACCAGCTGGGTAGCCTTGGACAAGTCCCTTGACCTTTGTCTGAGTTTTGTTTCTTCCTCTGCAAATTGAGGAGAGGGAACTAAATAAGAACTTCTCAAAATTTAGTGTCCACCACCACCTGCGTGTAGTGGAGGGGTACTGGTGCATGTATCTGTTTTAAAAATGCAGGTTTCTGGCCCAACCAGTGGTTCTAACTCAGTAAATCTCGCGTAGGGTCATATCTACTTTTTAACAAGCACCTAGCTGATTTTGATGCTGGCGATCCTTGTGCATAATTTGAGAATCACATGAGTAAATGATCATTTAGGCTCCTTTCGGCTCTGGTGTACGTAATTTAGGTGGAGTTGGAGAGAAGTCACAGGACTGGAGCGTTGGGGAGGGTAAAATCGCTCAACAGGGAAAAGGTTGATGGGCAGTCTTTTGTATCAATATTCTGCTTTTGAAAGCCCCCACGAATCTAGTCCAGAGAGACTTGCGTTCTGCGAGGAGTTCTTGCAAAGGCTATTCTATTCTCCACTAGCCGGCATCAAAAAGCACTCCTGAACTTCCCAGTCCCATGCCCTGCGTTTGAATACACCAGAGATGACATACGACGTGCAAAATGCTTCCTTGCCCTCCAACTCCACAATTTCCCCACGACTCGCTTGGGGTAGGACGGGACAAAGGAGGATTTGCCCAGTTTGTGGTCTTGTCCTCAAAACCGGATTAAACCCAGGCCACTCCCTCAGCGCTCACGGTAAAATCCTCTTAATTCTGCAGTTGAGACCCCAGCTCAGTGTAGCAATACCGCCCTCTCGCGGCGGAGAATGGGACTCCACCTGGCGAGGTGAACAAACGCCAGGGTCGGATACAGCCCCCAAAGACTCAAAGTTCACCTGGATCCGAGGGAGGGGGAAGAGAAGGAGGAAAATAAAAATACCACCAGAGCGCTTCGCTGTCTCTTTCTAATTTACCAGTCCTTTCTGCCTCCCAAAGCCAGTCCTCCCACTTACCCTTGCCCTCTATTAATAACTTTTTTCCTAATGCTTCGCAGTGTACAAGGTGTTTTCGTGTGTTACATTCTCACTTCTTTTCACATCACCCGCCCCGCCTTCCACAATGAGAAGGAACAACTGAAAACTAACAACCTATGTAAATGCCTTTCTTGTATTTTGCATAAGGGTGGACCTGACATCCCCTTATTCTTGGATTGCAGGACCTTGAAGCTGACTTTGACCCCTGTAGGAGCCTATTAAATTTGTTCTGCTGTGTGGTCACAAATGGAAACTTCAATATGCCAGGGCTTGGTCACAAGGAGAAAAAGCAAAGCATATGGCCAAAGCAGCACAAGCCTAGGTTCACACTATTTTTTTCTTTCATCAACTCTTTAAAATTAATGAAATTAAAATAAACATACAGGAGACCTTCAAAATGGCAGAGGAGTAAGACGTGGAGATCACCTTCCTCCCCACAAATACATCAGAAATACATCTACATGTGGGACAGCTCCTACAGAACACCTACTGAACGCTGGCAGAAGACCTCAGACTTCCCAAAACGCAAGAAACTCCCCAAGTACATGGCCGTGTGACTGACAGGGTCTTGGTGCTCCGGCTGGGTGTCAGGCTTGTGCCTCTGAGGTGGGAGAGCCGAGTTCAGGACATTGGTCCACCAGAGACCTCCCGGCTCCACGTAATGTCAATTGGCGAGAGCTCTCCCAGAGATCTCCATCTCAACGCTAAGACCCAGCTCCACTCGATGACAAGCATGCTACAGTGCCAAGAAACTAACAAGACTGGAACACAACCCCACCCATTAGCAGAGAGGCTGCCTAAAATCATAATAAGGTCACAGACACCCCAAAACACACCACCAGACGCGGTCCTGCCCACCAGAAAGACAAGATCCAGCCTCATCCACAAGAACACAGCACCAGTCCCCTCCACCAGGAGGCCTACACAACCCACTGAACCAACCTTACCCACTGAGGGCAGACACCGAAAACAACAGGAACTACAAACCTGCAGCCTGTGAAAAGGAGACCCCACAGACAGTAACTTAAGCAAAATGTGAAGACACACAGCAGATGAAGGAGCAAGGCAAAAACACACCAGACCTAACAAATGAAGAGGAAATAGGCAGTCTACCTGAAAAAGAATTCAGAGTAATGATAGTAAAGATATCCAAAATCTTGGAAATAGATTGGAGAAAATACAAGAAACGTTTAACAAAGACCTAGAAGAACTAAAGACCAAACAAACAGTGATGAACAACACAATAAAAGAAATTAAAAATTCTCTAGATGGAATCAAGAGCAGAATAACTGAGGCAGAAGAACGGATAAGTGACCTGGAAGATAAAATAGTGGAAATAACTACCGCAGAGCAGAAGAAAGAAAAAAGAATTGAGGACAGTCTCAGAGACCTCTGGGACAACATTAAATGCACCAACATTCAAGTTATAGGGGTCCCAGAAGAGAAAGAGAAAAAGAAAGGGACTGAGAAAATATTTGAAGAGATTATATTTGAAAACTTCCCTAATATGGGAAAGGAAATAGTCAATCAAGTCCAGGAAGTGCAGAGAGTCCCATACAGGATAAATCCAAGGAGAAACATGCCAAGACGCATATTGGTCAAACTATCAAAAATTAAATACAAAGAAAAAATATTAAAAACAGCAAGGGAAAAAACAACAAATAACACACAAGGGAATCCCCATAAGGTTAACAGCTGATCTTTCAGCAGAAACTCTGCAAGCCAGAAGGGAGTGGCAGGACATATTTAAAGTGATGCAAGGGAGAAACCTACAACCAAGATTACTCTACCCAGCAAAGATGTCATTCAGATTCGACGGAGAAATTAAAACCTTTACAGACAAGCAAAAGCTAAGAGAATTCAGCACCACCAAACCAGCTTTACAACAAATGCTAAAGGAACTTCTCTAGGCAGGAAACACAACAGAAGGAAAAGACCTACAATAACAAACCCAAAACAATTAGGAAAATGGTAATAGGAACATACATATCGATAATTACCTTAAATGTAAATGGATTAAATGCTCCAACCAAAAGACATAGACTGGCTTAATGGATACAAAAACAAGACCCGTATATATGCTGTCTATAAGAGACCCACTTCAGACCTAGGGACACATACAGACTGAAAGTGAGGGGATGGAAAAAGATATACCATGCAAATGGAAATCAAAAGAAAGCTGGAGTAGCAATACTCATATCAGATAAAATATACTTTAAAATAAAGACTGTTACAAGAGACAAGGAAGGACACTACATAATGATCAAGGGATCAATCCAAGAAGAAGATATAACAATTATAAATATATATGCACCCAACATAGGAGCACCTCAATACGTAAGGCAACTGCTAACAGCTATAAAAGAGGAAATCGACAGTAACACAGTAATAGTGGGGGACTTTAGCACCTCACTTACACCAAAGGACAGATCATCCAGAATGAAAATAAATAAGGAAACAGAAGCTTTAATGACATAATAGGCCAGATAGATTTAATTGATATTTATAAGACATTCCATCCAAAAACAGCAGATTACACGTTCTTCTCAAGTGCTCATGGAACATTCTCCAGGATAGATCACATCTTGGGTCACAAATCAAGCCTCAGTAAATTTCAGAAAATTGAAATCATAGCAAGCATCTTTTCTGACCACAATGCTATGAGATTAGAAATGAATTACAGGGAAATAAATGTAAAAAACACAAACACATGGAGGCTAAACAATATGCTACTAAATAACCAAGAGATCAGTGAAGAAATCAAAGAGGAAATCAAAAGATACCTAGAGACAAATGACAATGAAAACACGATGGGGTTTCCCTGGTGGCGCAGTGGTTGAGAGTCCGCCTGCCAATGCAGGGGACACAGGTTCGTGCCCCGGTCTGGGAAGATCCCACATGCCGCGGAGCAGCTGGGCCCGTGAGCCATGGCTGCGGACCCTGCGCGTCCGGAGCCTGTGCTCTGCAATGGGAGAGGCCACAACAGTGAGAGGCCCATGTACCGCAAAAAACAAACAAAAAAACCACGATGATCCAAAACCTATGGGATGCAGCGAAAGAAGTTCTAACAGGTAAGTTTATAGCTATACACGCCTACCTCAAGAAACAAGAAAAATCTCAAATAAACAATCTAAACTTACACCTAAAGGAACTAGAGAAAGAAGAACAAACAAAACTGAAAGTTAGCAGAAGGAAAGAAATCATAAGATCAGAGCAGAAATAAATGAAAAAGAAACAAAGAAAACAATAGCAAAGATCAATAAAACTAAAAGCTGGTTCTTTGAGAAGATAAACAAAATTGATAAACCATTAGCCAGACTCATCAAGAAAAAGAGGGAGAGGACTCAAATCAATAAAATTAGAAATGAAAAAGGAGAAGTTACAACAGACACCACAGAAATACAAAGCATCCTAAGAGACTACTACAAGCAACTCTATGCCAATAAAATGGACAACCTGGAAGAAATGGACAAATTCTTAGAAAGGTATAACCCTCCAAGACTGAACCAGGAAGAAATAGAAAATATGAACAGACCAATCACAAGTAATGAAATTGACACTGTGATTAAAAATCTTCCAACAAACAAAAGTTGAGGACCAGATGGCTTCACAGGTAAATTCTATCAAACATTTAGAGAAGAGCTAACACCAATCCTTCTCAAACTCTTCCAAAAAATTGCGGACGAAGGAACACTCCCAAAGTCATTCTATGAGACCACCGTCACCCTGATACCAAAACCAGACAAAGATACTACAAAAAAAGAAAATTACAGACCAATATCACTGATGAATATAGATGCAAAAATCCTCAACAAAATACTAGCAAACAGAATCCAACGACACATTAAAGGATCGTACACCATGATCAAGTGGGATTTATCCCAGGGATGCAAGGATTCTTCAATATATGCTAACCAATCAATGTGATACACCATATTAACAGATTGAAGAATAAAAACAATATGATCATCTCAATAGATGCAGAAAAAGCTTTTGACAAAATTCAACACCAATTTATGATAAAAGCTCTCCAGAAAGTGGGCATAGAGGGAACCTACCTCAACATAATAAAGGCCATATACGACAAACCCACAGCAAACATCATTCTCAATGGTGAAAAACTGAAAGCATTTCCTCTAAGATCAGGAACAAGACAAGGATGTCCACTCTCACCACTATTATTCAACATAGTCTTGGAAGTCCTAGCCACGGCAATCAGAGAAGAAAAAGAAATAAAAGGAATACAAATTGGAAAAGAACAAGTAACACTGTCACTGTTTGCAGATGACATGATACTATACATAGAGAATCCTAAAAATGCCAGCAGAAAACCACTAGAGCTAATCAATGGATTTGGTAAAGTTGCAGGATACAAAATTAATGCACAGAAATCTCTTGCATTCCTGTACATTATTGATGAAAAATCTGAAAGAGAAATTAAGGAAACACTCCCATTTACCATTGCAACTAAAAGAATAAAATACCTAGGAATACACCTACCTAAGGACACAAAAGACCTGTATGCAGAAAACTATAAGACACTGATGAAAGAAACTAAAGATGATACAAACAGATGGAGAGATATGCCATGTTCTTGGATTGGAAGAATCAACATAGTGAAAATGACTCTACTACCCAAAGCAATCTACAGATTCAATGCAATCCCTATCAAACTACCAATGGCATTTTTCACAGAACTAGAACAAAAAATCTCACAATTTGTATGGAAACAGAAAAGACCCCAAAGAGCCAAAGCAGTCTTGAGAAAGAAAAATGGAGCTGGAGGAATCATGCTCCCTGACTTCACACTACACTACAAAGCTACAGTAACCAAGACAGTATGGTACTGGCACAAAAACAGAAATATAGATCAATGGAATGGTATAGAAAGTGCAGAGATAAACCCACGCACATGTGGTCACCTTATTTTTTTTAAAATATTTATTTATTTATTTCATTTGTTTATTTTTATCTGTATTGGGTCTTCGTTTCTGAGAGAGGGCTTTCTCTAGTTGCGGCAAGCGGGGGCCACTCTTCATCGCGGTGCATGGGCCTCTCACTATCGCGGCCTCTCTTGTTGCGGGGCACAGGCTCCAGGCGTGCAGGTTCAGTAATTGTGGCTCACGGGCCTAGTTGCTCCGCAGCATATGGGATCTTCCCAGACCAGGGCTCGAACCCGTGTCCCCTTGCATCGGCAGGCAGATTCTCAACCACTGCGCCACCAGGGAAGTCCCTGGTAACTTTATTTTGGATAAAGGAGGCAAGAATATACAATGGAGAAAAGACAGCCTGTGCAATAAGTGGTGCTGGGAAAACTGGACAGCTACATGTAAAAGAATGGAATTAGAGCACTTCCAAACACCATACACAAAAATAAACTCAAAATGGATTAAAGACCTAAATGTAAGGCCAGACACTATAAAACTCTTAGAGGAAAACATAGGCAGAACTCTCTATGACCTAAATCACAGCAAGATCCTTTTTGACCCACCTCCTAGAGAAATGGAAATAAAAACAAAAATAAACAAATGGGACTTAATGAAACTTAAAAGCTTTGGCACAGCAAAGGAAACCATAAACAAGATGAAAAGACAACCCTCAGAATGGGAGAAAATATTTGCAAATGAAGCAACTGACAAAGGATTAATCTCAAAAATTTACAAGCTGCTGATGCAGCTCAATATCAAAAAAACAAACAAAGCAATTCAAAAATGGGCAGAGGGCTTCCCTGGTGGCACAGTGGTTGAGAGTCCGCCTGCCAAATGCAGGAGACACAGGTTCGAGCCCTGGTCCGGGAAGATCCCCCATGCCACGGAGCAACTAAGCCTGTGCACTACAACTACTAGGCCTGCGCTCTAGAGCCCGTGAGCCACAACTACTGAGCCCATGTGCCACAACTACTGAAGCCCGCACGCCTACAGCCCCTGCTCCACAACAAGAGAAGCCACCGCAATGAGAAGCCTGGGCACCGCAACAAAGAGTAGCTCCGCTCACCGCAACTAGAGAAAGCCCGCACGCACCAACGACGACCCAGCGCATTTAAAAATAAATAAATTAATTAAATAAATACAAAAAAAGAAAAGGGCAGAAGACCCAAATAGACATTTCTCCAAAGAAGATATACAGACTGCCAACAAACACATGAAAGAATGCTCAACATCATTAATCATTAGAGAAATGCAAATCAAAACTACAATGAGATATAGTCTCACACCAGTCAGAATCGCCATCATCAAAAAATCCAGAAACAATAAATGCTGGAGAGGGTGTGGAGAAAAGAGAACCCTCTTGAACTGTTGTTGGGAATGTAAACTGATATAGCCACTACGGAGAACAGTATGGAGGCTTCTTAGAAAACTAAAAATAGAACTACCATATGACCCAGCAATCCCACTACAGGGCATATACCCTGAGAAAACCATAATTCAAAAAGAGTCATGTACCACAGTGTTCATTGCAGCTCTATTTGCAATAGCCAGGACATGGAAGCAGCCTGAGTGTCCGTCGACAGATGAATGGATAAAGAAGATGTGGCACATATATACAATGGAATATTACTCAGCCATAAAAAGAAATGAAATTGAGTTATTTGTAGTGAGGTGGATGGACCTAGAGTCTGTCATACAGAGTCAAGTAAGTCAGAAAGAGAAAAACAAATACCGTATGCTAACATATATATATGGAATCTAAAAAAAAAATGTTCTGAAGAACCTAGGGGCAGGACAGGAAAAAAGACGCAGACGTAGAGAAGGGACCTGAGGACACAGGGAGGGGGAAGGGTAAGCTGGGACAAAGTGAGAGAGTGGCACGGACATATATACACTACCAAATGTAAAACAGATAGCTAGTGGGAAGCAGCTGCATAGCACAGGGAGATCAGCTCAGTGCTTTGTGACCACTTAGGGGGGTGGGATAGGGAGGGTGGGAGGTAGACGTAAGAGGGAGGGGATATGGGGTTATATGTATATGTATAGCTGATTCACTCTGTTATAAAGCAGAAACTAATACACCATTGTAAAGCAATTATACTCCAATATAGATGTTTGAGAAAAGGAAAAAAAATAAACATAGAAAAATGCACAAATCATAAATGTACAGTTCAAACAATATTCACAAGGTGAGCACACCGTTGTAACCAGCACCCAGATCAAGAAACAGAACATTATTAGCATTTATTTCCCTAATGCTCCCGTCCAATCACATCTCACCCCCCAGTTAACCACTATTCTGACTTTATTTTTTGGCCGGGCAGCATGCTGGATCTTAGTTCCGCAACCAGGGATCAAACCCGTGCCCCCTGTAATGGAAGCGCGGAGTCTAAACCATTGGACCACCGGGGAAGTTCCATGCCGTTCTGACTTTTAACATCATAGGTTAATTTTCTCTGCTTTTGGATCTCATATAAAAGGAATCAAACAGTATGTACTCGTGTATATGACTTTTGCTGAAAGTTGTGAAATTAATCTATGTTGTTGCATATGGTTCACTCTCATTGCTTTTATATATATAAACATAGATATGTATAAGTGAACCACTTTGCTGTTCACCAGAAACGAACACAACATTGTAAATCAACTATACTTCAATTTTTGAAAAAAGAATGCTTCTATGAACATTCTTCTACATAACTTCTACATAGCTTTTGGGAAATATAAGTACACATTTCTGGGTACTTCTTCTGGCTTTATAACTAAAAGTCGAATTGCCAGTTTGTAGGGTTGTTTTCACTGAGACTGCAAACAGATTTCCAAAGTGTTGTAGGTACTAATTTACATTCCCATCAGCAATGTATGAGAGCTTCTGTTGCTTCATGTTCTTGGCAACGTTGGTATATTGTTTTGCATTTTAGTCATCCTGGTGGGTGGGTAATGGTATTGCCTTGTAGTTTTAATTTACATTTCCCTGATGACTAATGACGTTGAGCACCTTTTCATGAGCTTATCAGCCATATGGTTTGGACAACTTCTTTGTCAAGTGCCTATTCAACGCTTTTAGGCAAACAATTTAAGCCTAAATTTACTTACCCTGAGCGATAAGAGCATTGTTCAGTATTCAATTTAATTTCCAAAAAACATGTTCTATTCACGGGCTACACTGAGAGATGATCCTTATACCTGTGTGCTACTTACATGATGTCATTTGGTTAATACAAGCCCTCTGAAAAGTAGAAGGCTGAGGTTATGCTTGTTTTACAGAAGAGGAAGCAGTCTCTGGGAGATTGTGACATGCTCAAAATAAGTGGCAGGACCAAGATCCTCGATAAAGGTTTTGCTGTTTCCTGGCCTAGTGCTCACTCCACTCTAGTGGTTTAATCTCCCCACCTATTATAACAAATATTTTGTATCACCGCCCCCCTTTACTACAATGAAATTAAACCTACACATAATTTCAAAAGATAATCAGTCTGTTGCCCCCATGGTATAAAGGAGAAATAAAAGAATAATGGTTTATAGTAAAGAATTACTATAATTACAAATAAAATAAGAATCTAATAATAGTAAAATTGCAAATGAAACAAATGCTCAAGTACAACTATACTAGAACATGTAATGAAATAATAGATGCTTAGAGCAGACTCACTATAAATTCAAAGAGCCACAAATAAAGACAAACACAACTGGTTGTACTGACAACTCTAATCCCATACATTGCTGTCCCTGACATGATTTTCCAGATCGGTGAACAACTTCAGACAAAATTCTGAACAAAACAAAATACCATCATCCCTTAACTTACATAGTTGTATTCCTGAGAAATTCACTGTATTTTTTTTTTTTTTTTGCGGTACGCGGGGCCTCTCACTGTTGTGGCCTCTCCCGTTGCGGAACACAGGCTCCAGATGCGCAGGCTCAGTGGCCATGGCTCACGGGCCCTGCCGCTCCGCGGCATGTGGGATCTTCCTGGACCAGGGCACGAACCCGTGTCCCCTGCATCAGCAGGCGGACTCTCAACCACTGTGCCACCAGGGAAGCCCTATTTGCTGTATTTTTAAACCATGTAAAAAATATTTTGTGTTTATATGCAAAAGAGAATTAGGCTTTAGACTCAGACACCTTTGGACAGCTTTTCAGCTGCGTGAGTACTGATACATTCAAAAGTTGGACAGGATGCAGGACACTTCTTCATCTTGCGGGATTGTCACGTTCATTGCAGGATAACTTAGCAGGCCTGGCCGTGCCCTCTAAATGGCAGTAGTGTCCCCCAACCATTGTGACAACCCGAAACTTCTTGGAGCAGTACTGCTCGTACTGAGGGCATTATACTCCATGCTCTGTACGGCACAGCCCCGGCCTGAAATACGGAGTGTGACCAAAAAGCTGGGCTTTGGACTGGGAAAGATCCGAGTTCAGTGGTCAGCCATTCATTCTCTGTAAGACCCTGAGCAAAGCCACTTAACATCTCTGAGCCTCGAGTCTCCAGCTATGGGGCTGGTCTCTGCCCCCCACAGCAGGAGCAGCAGTTGCTATGTCTCCCTTGAGCACAGCTGTGGAAGGCTGTGTGGAGAAGCCTTCCATCCCTCACACCCCATCACTCAGCCCTCCAGTCCACCCACCACCCCGCGTTGCAAGGTTGACCAGTTACTTCTGCATGTCGTTCTTTTTTTTTTTTGGCCATGCCGTGTGGCCTGCAGGACATTAGCGCAGAGTCCTAACCACTGGACCACCAAGGAATTCCTATGCATATACTGCTTTTGATCTTCCCGGTCCCTGTTGATAAATGCATTCAGCAGTAGATGCTATGGAAGATATTAGCATGTCTCTCAAAAAGAAATATCAAAATACATATCTATTGCCTAAGTAGAAAATACTCCTTAAGGCTTTAGCTAGGAAAAAATACACTGTTTGACACTTTCCCAAGTCTAATGAGTTACCTCATCCTGGTCAAAATCTTGGTAAATGTAACCCCTTCCCATGGAGATCCCAACCGCAGCCCTTGCTAACACATCCCTTTTTGAAATTGGTGATAATTGGCCTACTTGAAAAATAGACATCAGATTAGTGAGGGATATCACAGTGGATTCAAAAGTATTACTAGAGGGCTTCCCTGGTGACGCAGTGGTTGAGAGTCCACCTGCCAATTCAGGGGACGCGGGTTTGTGCCCCGGTCCGGGAATATCCCACATGCCACGGAGCGGCTGGGCCCGTGAGCCATGGCCGCTGAGCCTGCGCGTCCGGAGCCTGTGCTCCACAATGGGAGAGGCCACAACAGTGAGAGGCCTGCGTACCGCAAAAAAAAAAAAAAAAAAAAAAGTATTACTAGAGCTTAAATTCAAAGGCACAAGGTACAGCATATGAACATAATATGAATGTATATGAATTACACTGAAGTATAGATTTTTTAAAAATTTAATAACATGGACTTATGCAAATATAAAATTAACACGTCAAAGACTTTATTCAACTTATTGATGAATGAAAAAAACCAATAGGATGTTAAAATTCAAATGAGAATTTAACACAGTAGACAGCATATTTTTACAGCTCTATGAACAGAAATCATTTGTATAACTATGGACAGGAAGCATTTGTATTTCTCTCAATTTTCTACAATTTAACTTCTACCTCTACAGGTTGTAGAACCAATGAAACAAACAAACAAACAAACAAAAATACAAAACCAACCCTGGTGTTAATTTTCTGCTGCTGCTGTAACTAATTACCAAAAACTTGGTAGCTTAAAACAACACAAATTATCTTACAGTTTAGTTGGAGTATCTTACAGTTGCAGGGCAGAAGTCCAAAATGGGTTTCACGTGGCTAAAATCAAGGTGTCAGCAAAGCTATGTTCTTTCTGGAGGCTCTAGGCGGGAATCCGTTTCTTTGCTTTCTCCACCTTCTAGAGGCCACCCCAACTCTTTGGCTTCTGGTCCTCTTCCTTCATCTTCAAGGCAGTAATGGTTGGTTGAGTCTTTTTCACTCTGCAGCACCCCAGGTTCTCTGATTACACTGTCACATCTTCTTCTTTGGCTCTGACTCTCCTGTCTCCCTCTTTCACTTTTAAGGACCCTGGGGATTATACTAGGCCCACCTGGATAATACAGGATAGTCTCCCCATCCCGAGATCCATCAACGGTGCTAACTCCTTGGAGAATCAGATGATCCCTGAAGAGTCCACAAGAGACCACACCCTGTGGTCCACTGGAAGGATGCAGTTCACTGAAAGGACACAGTCCACTGAAAGGATGCCCAATAATCTCTTGTGCCCTTTTCCCAGTCTTGGAAAATTTTTCCTGATGATGCCAAGGCCCATAACAAGGGTGACTATGCAAAACACAAAATCAGGCAACCCTGGAATCATGTCTCTGAGCAAGGAGGCAGCTGCCCCTTTAATCAGGCCGTGGTCACTGTTCTTGCCCAGCTGATTTAGCTTGTTTCCCTTGGCCTCTGCTAGCGTTTGAGTTTTCTAATCCTGGTTACCCATTGATCAAATTTCCTTTCCTCAGCCCTGGAACAGAGCAGAAACATTTAGTTCATAAACTGGGAAAAAGTTAGAAGGGGACAAAGAGAGAAAAGAGGCATATAGGTAGGGCACAAACAAAACCAAACCTTAACCGCTTTATGGTTTTGTGTCGACCTGCATTGTCCCAGGACTGGGACAGGGAGTGGGCGCAATAGAGAGTGGGGTAGAGATGTCTCTCCACAGTGCCCTCCTCCTCCCACCCATTTGGCTCTCATGGAATAAGGGCGAGCCAAGAACTCCCCTGTAGTAAGTCCAAGATGTCGTCATGCTATTAACTAAATGGTCACAGTGAACAGGAAGTAGCTGGACACTCTTGATCAATCCAACAATTTTCAAACTACTCTTTTGTTTTTTGTTTTTTTTTAGCGGTACACGGGCCTCTCTCTGTTGTGGCCCCTCCCGTTGTGGAGCACAGGCTCCGGATGCGCAGGCTCAGTGGCCATGGCTCACGGGCCCAGCCGCTCCGCGGCATGTGGGATCTTCCAGGACCGGGGCACAAACCCGTGTCCCCTGCATCGGCAGGCAGACTCTCAACCACTGTGTCGCCAGGGAAGCCCCAGACTACTCTTGATCAAACTCCTGCTTAACAATGAATTTTCACATTGCTCAGTTAGTTATTCATCTTCTCTCTCTAAAGAAAATCCTCTTAAATAAATGGCAATCAACCAAGACAGAATGAGAAGCTGCCTGATGGAGGCCAGAAGGTCACTTCATTTAAAGCCAAAGTAACTCATTCCTTCCCTGAGCAAAATCTGATTGAGACTTTGCTGAGTGCAAGGTCCCGGGTCAGGCTTTGCTGCGAGTACAGATAAGTCCTGCCTTCAAGGAGCTTCCAGTCCAGGGGGTGGAGAGGTAAGGGTGAAGTCGCATGTCCAAAAGCATAAAAAGGGAAGAAAAGCATTCCAGAGAGAGGGGACAGCAGCAGGGAAAGCACGAAGATGTGGTCACAGCGGACGCGTTCTTGGCTGGGAACTTCAGATAGAAAGAAGTTCAACCCATTCGCTCAAGCTCAGGAGGAACGGAACAATGCCATGAGAGATGAGACTGAAGAAAGGGAGGAGGATCAGATTATTGCTTGTGTACCCTCAGTCTTGGGTTGAGTCCTTCATTCACTAGATATTTATTTAGCACTTTCTATGCTCCCAACACCAAGTCAAGCACTTCTAATGGCTCTACCTTCAATAAGCCACAGTCTACGGAGGGGAAAGAGCTATGCAAATAAATACTCTCAGTAGAGCGAGATACATGCAAAAAAGAGGTGTGTTTTAAGTGCTGAGCAAGAGACCCCCGAACTCTGCCCACAGGATTGGGAAGAGGAAGGAAGGCCACTCAGAAGATTTTGCAAAGGCTATATAATTAGTAATATACTTCCTGGGTAACAAGCAGAAGATGAAGACTCATGGAATGACTGCTCCAAGGCTCCGTGCTCATAGTCATTCTAAAGCCACAGAACTCATCTCGTCCAGTCGGATTGGGTCCTTGATGGCTCCGTTCCCATTGCGTCAAGACATTCGAAGCCAGATTTAAATCCTGCACAAATTCACTTCTCTCCTGCTCCATTCACCTGCCTCCTGCAACATTCCTTGGACTGGTTTCTCTCTGCCCTGTAGCTCGGCAATTTAGCCCAGAATTTGGTTTCCTCCAGTTTTTGACCTTGGACTCACTGTCTGCCTGCAGCTCTTTAAATTGCTGATTCTATGAAAGGCCTTAGGGTCACATCAACTGCCTCTATCAGTTACTCAGTAACTAACTTCCAAACTCTGAGATTCGCAGTCAGGCGAGAAGGAAAAGCTTACAGGCACTCTGCATTCGCTCCGCTTGGCTAACTCGGCATTATAAAGAAAGTTTCTCCTTCCAGAGGTGAATTCCACCTTTCACAGCCAGTGGAGCCCACAGTTCTGAGCCCATAAGCGCCATTGCCAGCCTTGCCCAGTGCTGGCCGTGTCCAGGGTGTTTTCCCCATACTTTCCCAACTACACCAAAGACGCTGCAGTTTCGTGGCATTCTGCTGTAGCTGCCTAATTTTTTTGACCCTCCAGGCCCCACGTTTTTTGGGCAAGGATCATCAGAATTATTTCTGTTTTCCTGCCTTACTGGGAAACTCTGAAATGGCAGAGTGCAGCCAGAAAGACCCTGTACGGAATCCACTTTGCTGGATTCCTCATGGGACGATTTGGAGTAAAAAATACCCTAGCAGGCATTGGCCGACGACCACTGCAGCTAAGAAAGGGGTTAGTGAGCCTGTCTTTCATGGAATCTGCTTCCTAGCTCTGGATTTGACCTGTGTGCAAATTTCCAGGAAGGACTGAACATAATGATGCTATAAGCCAGCTTGGATGCTGAAGTAGGTGGCCTTACAGAAATGGTGGCCCTGAAGGTAAGGCCCAGAAAGGTAAGCTGGCTAACTGCCTACAGCTGCTCACCAGTCTGGCCAAGCCCAGAATCTGGCTTGGGCCTGTCCACAGCACAGAGTTCCAGGGGGATGATTATAACTGTGTGCACATAACCGTAGAGACAGATGTCATTGATACTGCAATTGGGACTTGCTGCGTGCCTCTCCGCAAGTAACCTGCCAGTTCCAAACCTGTTTATACCCTCCTGCTTTTCTTCATGCCTCATTATTTATCTACAGGAAATTATCCATGGTTCAAGCTACACAAGTTTCTAGGTATTGAGTCACCTTATCCAACAGAGCCAGTCCACTGGGTCCAGATGCCAACACACCCAGACTTCTGATTTTGGTGAATGTCAATTCCATATGTGCTCTACTAGGGATGAGAGGTGCAAAAGGGGTTCGTCACACATGAGAACTCCTGACAGCTAACTGTGGAACTTGGGAAGGCACTGACATTTTTATCATCCACTTGTCATGATGATATCAGCACTTACCTGTTTTAAGATCCTAGGGTCATGCCCTGAGACCTCAGGTGGCGGCCACTCTGAGCTACCTGCTGCTTGTCAGCGCTGCCTGCAGGCTTTGTAGTCGAGTGCGCGACCGCCCTCCCAGTCCCACCTCACTTCCTGATCCCTGCTCTCATCTGACCCATCCCAGACCGCTGGCCAAACACATAAGGAGTAAATAACGCCTCATGGTACAGTGACTGTCTGTGTCATCACCCTTATGCCCACTGCTGCTTATATTTATATATACTGTCCAGCACAAAGGAAAGCACTGTGTAGGCTCTATATAAACACTATGTATTTTCATTACCGTTATGCTATGTGATGATCCCTAAATAGACAGTCTTTCAATTCTGGGACCATCTTTCTTCTCTCAGCCGCACATTCCTAATGTCTTGCCATGACTTCGAACTCAGCATGATTAACATATTCCTTCCAAATCAGGTGTTTCCTTCCAACTCCTCTATTTCTGTTAACCTTCTCTTAGTCTTTGGGACTAAAAACCTGAGTTCCCCCTCCAAATCCTCCCTAACAATCACATCTCATATTTTACCTGTTACCTGATATTTCAGATTCCTTTCGAATGCTTCCCTAACCCAGCAGTTGTCAACCCTGCTCATGCATTAGAATCATTAGAGGAACAGTCTTAAAATAACAGGTGTGGGTCCTGCCTGGGGTCACCTCCCTCATACGGTTGTGCAGATCATTCGGTGTAGAAGGGTGGGTGGTTGGCTGAGCCATTTCATGTTCTGCTTGCTAAGCCATTGACCCTGGCATGGAGCTGCATTTGATGAGAGGAAGAGGAGCCTTTGAACTCACTCAAAGGCACAGTATAGACCAAGAAAGCTCTGGCCATCCTCTGAAATTCTGATTCAGCAGACCTAGAGATTTATATTTTAAATAGCTCCAGTGAAATATGGAGACTTCATTCCTAAATAACTGCATCCCCTTCTCTCTTTTTTGTTTTATTATTGTTACATCTATGTATGTTATAAACCCAATAATACATTGTTATAATTATTACTTTTAAAGGGACTTAGAGAAGAAGAGCAAGTATATATTACAGAGTTTGTTCTACTAACCTTCTGTTCTACTATGTCTACTACATAGATATAGTAGAATATCAGAACAAACTGATATTCCTGTTTCTCTTTATTTCTTCCTATGGATTTGAGTTTCCATCTGGTGTCATTTCCTCACTCCAGTACAGCTTTGCTCCCACCAGCTTCCTTCACTCTGTTATTGTCAAACATGTTACATTTTTACATGTTTTAGCCCCAACAATACAATTCTATACATATTATTTTTCTCCAATACTTTTTTTTTTTTCTTTTTTTGCAGCACATGGACCTCTCACTGTTGTGGCCTCTCCTATTGCGGAGCACAGGCTCCAGACGCACAGGCTCAGCAGCCATGGCTCATGGGCCCAGCCGCTCTGCGGCATGTAGGATCTTCCTGGACCGGGGCATGAACCCGTGTCCCCTGCATCGGCAGGCAGACTCTCAACCACTGCGCTACCAGGGAAGCTCCTAAAAGTGGACATTTTTGATAATAGATTGTAGCAACTATGGATGCTGATTTCCCATCCCAGAGGGTTGTAGCTACTGTTTGCTTCATCATTTGTTTATTTGTTTAATGGCTTGGCTGAACTAATTTTGCCAAGCCTATTTCCCCTGTGGTGTGCAGTCTCTGATTTCTGTGCTCAGACAGTTTCCCCTTGTTTTTATCTTTTACCCTGGCTAGCTGGGGTTGCCCAGGGTTGGCCTCAGGTACTTATCGGTCACAGGTTGTACTTAAGGCCCCTTAAGGCCAGTTATATTTTTACCCTTTATCATTGGATATGTGTTTGGCTTGGAGGCTGCTGTCACATTCAGGTAGTTTACTTTTTTGCTCCATGTTTGTCCAGCACCTAGTAGCTTAGATGTTCCCTCTCTGATCACTCCTGATAGGGTGCAGCCTCAGACATGCCCACAGTCATCCCAACTGCCAGGGATGAGTGTGATTTTACCTTTAAGACTAATTTCCTAGGAGCTGCCCCTGGTCAGAGTAGCTTATTGTTCAGTCAGTGTTTGGTCAGAGGTTGTGTTTAAGCCCATTGTTCGATAAGGGGCCCTGTGTTAACAGCCAGTGTGTGGCTTGGGGAAGTTTTCAAGTCTGCCCCATCCCATGCTGTGATTGCCCCTGAGTGGGAGCAGCCAGGCACGTGTGCTCAGGCTGCTTGATCCCTAGTGTGGAAAGGGCTTCCAGGAAGGCTCTTATGGGCTTCCTCTTTCCCTGGGTCTCTATTAACTTTCTAGCCACTCTGCCATTTTGCTGGTATCATGGAGCAACCAGCTCCTCTTAATTGCTCTACATCAAGATCTCTGTTGTTTTCCACAGCACCATTAGGCAGAGTTTTCTCCAGGCTCTGTTCCAATACAGTCTCAAGCGGAGTTCTGAAGCTCTTTGTCCTCATGAGTTGCTTTTCCTCCTTGGCAGAACCTGTGTGCCACTGCATCAGAGCTGGGGGTGGGGCCCCATTTTTCCTGGAGCAACATCCTGCTCTGTGAGGGGGTGGGGTGGGGGATGGAACCTATTCATCTTCTCTGCCTGTTCCTCCTGGTTTAGAACCCCACTCTATAAACTGGCTTGGGGGAAGGATGGAGTGATGGGGCCCCAGTATTCCAGCCTGCCATGCCTGTAATAGAGTTTCCACAACAGAGAACTAGGGGCATGGAAGTTCTGACAGTCTGCTTCTCCCAGGGTGAAACTGTAGCCACAGACTGGGAGCTGGAATGAATCTTCTTGTTAAGAGCAGAGCTCCCTGGGAGAGCTTCTGTAACAAGGGGCTGGGAGAGGCAGGGTAAGGGAATAATGGGTCGTGGCTCAAAGGCCATAGACTCTCATCATTCTTCCTAAAATGTGGGTTTCTTGTATATTTCTGTTTGCTCTATGCTCTTGGAACCATTTCAAGTGATTTTTAAATGATAGCGGGTGTTTTGTCTTACAGTTTTTACCAGTTAAGTTGTGTTTTGCTGGGGAGAGGATCCACCTAACTCCTTGCCCTGCCATTCTGAAAGTTCCACCCTCTATGTGTTATATTTAGAACAGTGCCCACCAGGGTAAGTGCTCGACAAATGATAACTGTTATATTTTGTTTCTCGCCATTTATCTTCAAGATTCAGTGTTTTCCATTCTCAGTGAAGCCTTCCTTAGGGTGCAAAGCCTGTGACAGCAAGCCAGCCTCTGAATCCAGTAGCATTTATTATGTTCGGCTTTGCCCAGTTACTTACCTTCTGTGTATGGGTGCTGCCTCCTTGGCTGGGGCATGAGATGCTCTTCTGCTTTTTTATATTCCCAACACATCTGAGGCTCAGTAAATATTGTTAAATGATATGAAACACAGAGTACTATAAATAATAGAGGAACAGTTTGTACCTGACAACTACATAAATAATCCGATTGACACATCCACTCAATAGGCTATTTTTTAAAATAACACTTTTATCATAATTCTCATACCATACAATTCACCCATTTAAAGTGTCCAAGTCAATGGTTTTTAGTATATTCACAGTTTCACAACCATCAGTGCAGTTTTAGAACAGTTTCATCTCCCCCATTAGCAGTCATTCCCCATTTCCCTTCAATCTCCCATCCCTAGGCAAATCTACTGTCTCCATTGATTTGCCTATTCTAGACATTTCATAGAAATGGAATCACACAATATGTGATCCTTTGTGTCTTGCTTCTTTCACTTGAATACTTGAATAAAGTATTCAAGATTCATCCAATTTGTAGTGTTTCAGTACTTCATTTCTTTTTATTGCTGAATAATATTTCACTGTATGGATATATCATATTTTGTTTATCCATTCATCAGCTGATGGACGTTTGAGCTGTTTCTATCTTTTAGCTATTATGAATAGTGCTGCTAAACATTCATGTGCAAATGTTTGTGTGGACATGTTCTCATTTCTCTTGGGTATATACTGAGGAGTGGAATTGCCGGGTCATATGGTAACCCCATGTTCAACCTTTTGGGGAACTGCCACACTATTTTCCAAAGCAACTTGTACCATTTTACATTCCCACCAGCAGTATATGAGGGTTCCAATTTCTCGACATCCTCACTAACACTTGTTATTATTTGTTTTTGTGATACAGCCAACCTAGTGAGTGTGAAGTAGTATCTTGTTGTGGTTTTGATTTGCATTTCTCTGTTGAGCATCCTTTCGTGTGCTTATTGGCCATTTGTATGCCTCCTTTGCAGAAATGCCTATTCAAATCTTTTGCCCATTTTTAACTTGGGTTTTTCTGTCTTTTTATTATTCAATTGTGAGATTTTAAAATATATTCTAAGGTACTAGTCCCTCATCAGGTCTGGAATTTGCAAAAAATTTCTCTCCCATTCTGTGGATTATCTTTTCACTTTCTTGATGATGTCCTTTGAAGCACAAAAGTTTTAAATTTTGATAATGTACAATTTATCTATTTTTTCTTTTTGTTGCTTGTTGCTATTGTTTATCCTTAAAAATTATGGACATGAACTTAATTAATATTTTTTTGGATATGTCTACTCAGGCAAGGGAAACAAAAGCAAAAATAAATAAACAGAATGCATCAAACTAAAAAGTTTTGCCCTGTGAAGGAAACTATTGACAAAACGAAAAGGCCACCTACTGAATGGGAGAAGATATTTGCAAACAATATACCCAGTAAGGGGTTAATATCCAAAATATACAAAGAACTCATACAACTCCACATCAAAAACATACACCACCTGATTAAAAAATCGGCAGAGGATGTGAATGGACATTTTTCCAAAGAAGACTTACAGATGGCCAACAGGCATGTGAAAAGACACTCAGAATCACTAATTAGGGAATGATTAGTGCAAATCAAAACCACGAGACATCACCTTACACCTGTCAGAACTGCTATTATCAAAAGGACAACAAATAACAAGGCAAGGATGTGGAGAAAAAGAAACACTTGTGTACTGTTGGTGGGAATGTAAATTGGTGCAACCACTACAGAAAACAGTATGGAGATTCCTCAAAAAATAAAAAATAGAGCTACCATATGATCCACCAATTGCACTTCTGAGTACAAAAAAAGATATATGCACCCGTGTTCATTGCAGCATTATTTACAATAGCCAAGATATGAAAGCAACCTAAGTGCCCATCCATACATGAATGGATAAAGAAGATGTGTATATGTGAGTGTGTATATACACATATATATACATACATACATACATATACACATTGGAATATTACTCAGCCATTAAAAATAATGAAATTTTGCCATTTGCGACAACACGGATGGACCTAGAGGGTATTAATAAGTGAAATAAGTCAGAGAAAGATGAATGAACAAACATAATAAATGAGAAACAGGGTTATAGAAACAGAGAACAAAACGTAGTTGCCAGAGGGGAGGGAGGTGGGGGGAGAAAATAAATAGGTGAGGAAGATTAAGAGATACAAATATCAGGTGCAAAATAAATGAGTTATGGGCATGAAATATACAGTGTGGAGAATATAGTCAATAACTATGTAATATCTTTGGATGGTGACATTGTAACTAGACTTATCATGGTCATCTTTTTGAAATGTATAGAAATATGGAACCACTATGTTGTGTAACAGTAACTAACATTGTGTCGTAGGTTAATTATACTTCAAAGACAAACAAACAAGCAAATAAACAAATTCATAGAAAAGAGATCAGATCTGTAGTTACCAGAGGTGGGGAGTGGAAGGGGAGGGGGGAATTGGATGAAGGCAGTCAAAAGGTACAAACTCTCAGTTATAAAATAAATAAGTACTAGGGATGTAATGTATGATATGATAATATAATTAACACTGCTGTTAATGTTAATTATGTTATATATGAAAATTGTTAAGAGTGTAAATCCTAAGAGTTCTCATCACAAGGAAAAAAATATATTTTTTCTTATCTTTTTAATTTTATATTTATATGAGATGATGGATGCTCACTAAACCTATTGTGATAATCATTTCATCATGAATGCAAGTCAAATTATTCTGTTGTACACCTTAAACTTATACAGTGCTGTATGTCAATTATATCTCAATAAAACTGGAAGAAAAGTTATGGTCATGAAGACTGTACAGAGAAAGAAAAATGCTTATGATGAATTGCTAATTTGTTGACACATGACATCTACCCAATTCAAATAAATTTTAGCAGACAGGAAATTTATTGGTCATGAACTTTGAGAAAGGTCAAACAATTAAATCATAGGAAGGCCAGGGTTATGGATCAACCTCAGAAAGAGCTACATCCAGAATTCCTAATAGCACCCGGGCTCTCTCTACAGTTCAGCCAATTCACATTTTAACAGCCATCCCCATAATAACTGAATAGATAATTAAAAGGGAGACATTATTTCCCTTATGGGAGGAAAGAGATTCCTGGCTAAAAATAATTCTTTAAAACATCATAAGCTGCTGAGTGTGTGGGGGAGAGAGCGGCGGGCGGGCGCCAGAGGGAGGGAGGGAGGGAGCGAGCGAGCGAGCGAGCGAGCGAGCGAGCGAACAAGCAAGCTACACGGGCCGCCCCTGCCGCCCCCGCTGCTGCTGCCGCTGCCGCCGCCGCCGCCGCCGCCCTAGCGGCCTGCTCCCCTCCCCTCCCTCCGGTCGCCCTGCCGCGGGGAGGGGCTCGCGTCGCCGTCTCCAGCCGCTCCCGATGAAGCAGCTGCCGACGCAGGGAAGCACGTCTCGTTCTACACCTGACAGAGATTCTAGAACTAGTTCATCCTAATCTGTCACAATCCCATTATTATGACTCTGATGGTCGTTACCATAGGCACTCCCCTTATAGAGAGAGGGCACGCTATTCTCGGCCATATACAGATAACAGGGCAAGAGAAAGTTCTGATTCACTAGATGAGTATGAGAAGACATATTCAAGGCGCACATCATCTCATTCTTACTTAGAGACTAAGTAAGAGAGTCCTCTTACTTAGAGATGGAGAAGAGAAGAAAGTATTCTTCAAAATTAGAAAGAGAATCCAAAAGGACTTCAGAAAATGGAGCAATGAAAAGATGTTCTCCTCCCACTAATCAACTGGGATTCCGACGGGGGCCATCATATTCCAAGCATGGTAACACTGCTTCCCGTTATAAATCTGCCCCTTCAAAATCTGCACCTAAGTCTGATCAATTTAAAAATTCTTTCTGTTGTACAGAATTGAATGAGGAAATCAAACAGTCTCATTCTTTCAGTTTACAGACTCCTTGTTCAAAAGGTAGTGAATTAAGAATGATTAGTAAAGTTCCTGAAAGAGAGAAGATTGGGTCTCCATCTCCAACAAATCGATTAAATGATTCACCTACTTTTAAAAAGCTAGATGAATCACATGTTTTTAAGTCTGAATTTATAGGACATGATAGCCATGATAGTATTAAGGAATTAGACTCTTTATGTAAAGTGAAGAATGATCAATTAAGAAGTTATTGTCCCACAGAATTTAATATAAACGGATCTCCTGGGGCAGGATCTGATTTGGCAACATTTTGCACTTCTAAACGTGACAGTTTTTTTTTTTTTTTTACATCTTTATTGGAGTATAATTGCTTAACAGTGGTGTGTTAGTTTCTGCTTTGTAACAAAATGAATCAGTTATACACACACATATGTTCCCATATCCCCTCCCTCTTGCGTCTCCCTCCCACCCTCCCTATCCCACCCTTCTAGGTGGTCACAAAGCACTGAGCTGATCTCCCTGTGCTATGCGGCTGCTTCCCACTAGCTATCTACCTTACATTTGGTAGTGTATATATGTCCATGCCTCTCTTTCGCTTTGTCACAGCTTATCCTTCCCCCTCCCCATATCCTCAAGTCCATTCTCTAGTAGGTCTGTGTCTTTATTACTGTCTTACCCCTAGGTTCTTCATGACATTTTTTTCCTCTTAAATTCCATATATTTGTGTTAGCATACGGTATTTCTCTTTCTCTTTCTGACTTACTTCACTCTGGATGACAGACCCTAGGTCTATCCACCTCATTACAAATAGCTCAATTTCATTTCTTTTTATGGCTGAGTAATATTCCATTGCATGTATGTGCCACATCTTCTTTATCCATTCATCCGATGATGGACATTTAGGTTGCTTCCATCTCCGGGCTATTGTAAATAGGGCTGCTATGAACATTTTGGTACATGACTCTTTTTGAATTATGGTTTTCTCAGGGTATATGCCCAGTAGTGGGATTGCTGGGTCATATGGTAGTTCTATTTTTAGTTTTTTAAGGAACCTCCATACTGTTCTCCATAGTGCCTGTACCAATTCACATTCCCACCAGCAGTGCAAGAGTGTTCCCTTTTTCCCACACCCTCTCCAGCATTTATTGTTTCTAGATTTTTTGATGATGGCCATTCTGACTGGTGAGATGATATCTCATTGTAGTCTTGATTTGCATTTCTCTAATGATTAAAGATGTTGAGCATTCTTTCATGTGTTTGTTGGAAGTCTGTATATCTTCTGTGGAGAAATGTCTATTTAGGTCTTCTGCCCATTTTTGGATTGGGTTGTTTTTTTGTTATTGAGCTGCATGAGCTGCTTATAAATTTTGGAGATTAATCCTTTGTCAGTTGCTTCATTTGCAAATATTTTCTCCCATTCTGTGGGTTGTCTTTTCGTCTTGTTTATGGTTTCCTTTGCTGTGCAAAAGCTTTTAAGTTTCATTAGGTCCCATGTGTTTATTTTTGTCTTTATTTCCATTTCTCTAGGAGGTGGGTCCAAAAGGATCTTGCTGTGGTTTATGTCATAGAGTGTTCTGCCTATGTTTTCCTCTAAGAGTTTGATAGTTTCTGGCCTTACATTTAGGTCTTTAATCCATTTTGAGCTTATTTTTGTGTATGGTGTTAGGGAGTGATCTAAGCTCATACTTTTACATGTCCCTGACTGCCGTAGTCCAGCTCCAGCGAGTCCAGGGATAACCGAGGGATGGATAGCGTCGGCGAACGAAATAATTCTATTACACTTCTTAAAGTATCAGCATTGCATGTTTCTCTTTCTGAAGTCTTTATTCTTCATTCTTCTTCTATTGTTTACAATCACAGGTTTATATATTGTAGTTGATTACATTACCAGGTACGTGGCCAAACAATCTTAGCACAATCAAACCTCAAAATGTTCTATAAAGATTTTAAAAAAAAAAATCCCCTAGTTTCTAGATGTCCTATTAAAATATTTCCCCAAGTTTCCATTAATCACAGGTTGTTTCTTAGTAACCAAGCCAAGCAGTTATATGATTATTTCAATTGTAAAAGCTGGAGCTACTTGCTCCTATTTCTCTTCTTGCATGGGCAACCTTTTACAATGGTTCCATGAAAATATTTACAATGTACCTGCATGCTCTTTCTCGTTGTTTCCTTCAACTGAGACAGTGTTTTCTCCCTATCCTGGCAACCAATTCTGCTCTAGTCATTTGCTTTTCTATAATTCATCTTCCTTTATAATAGAACCATAAATTTCCTATGTCATCAGGAACTCCGGCCCATGGCCATAACTCCATACTAGAGGGTGTTTTTCATAAAAACATCCCCTTAGTTCCAGGCTCTTAATTCTTTACCCATTTCCCCGGGGCTTTAGTGGGTACTTCCCATTCTGTGGTAGTTTCAGGAGGGGGAGTCCTAGAGGAATTTTTCTTTCACGTGGAGCAACATCCCACCAAAATTGCCCCTGTATGTAAATTTATTATCATAAAACATAACAACGGAGCTGTAGTCCACCTTCCTGGCACGGCGCTGCCTTGCAGTTTCGCCTTCCGTTGCTCATGACTTTGTCATGGTGCAATGGCTCCAAGATGGCTTCTGACATCTCCCACTTTTTTATTTTTTAAAAGTGCAGTATGGGGCTTCCCTGGTGGCGCAGTGGTTGAGAGACCGCCTGCCGATGCAGGGAACACGGGTTCGTGCCCCGGTCTGGGATGATCCCACATGCTGCGGAGTAGCTGGGCCCGTGAGCCATGGCCACTGAGCCTGCGCATCCGGAGCCTGTGCTTCGCAACGGGAGAGGCCACAACAGTGAGAGGCCCACGTACCGCACCAAAAAAAAAAAAAAAAAAAAAAAGTGCAGTATGTAGCTCCACGGAAAGTTGTTTGATGCTTTTAATAATTATTCTGATGATGACAGGAAGTAAAAATATCAGAATTAGTACAACTACTGCAATGATTCCTCCATTAATGAGCATTGAGAATAAGGTTTTATGTGACACAAATCACTTAATACTTTCAAAAAAATTCTGAGCAAACTGTGCCGGAGATAAATCTAAGTTTGTATTTCCTATGTCATGAATCTCTTGATGTAATTTAGTAAGGTCTAAACTAACATCTGTTTGGTTCCAAACTCCCATAATATGAGTCTGAATTTGTTTCCAAGGATATAATGATTCATTCACTTTTAAGGGAGTAACACAAATCCATCTATATTTTTTATGACACCTCAAAGCTAATCTTACTTTGAGCGCTGTTAATTCCTGCCCTATTGTAAAATTGCTTCTTCTAAGGCATCCATCCACCTTTGCTTCTAACTTTCTGTCTATAAGTTCCTGAGTAGCCAGAGCTAAAGATACATTTTTTGAAAGATCATTTACATGTTAAGCTGTATGTACTTGTTAAGCTAAGGAACTTATTGAAAGAGAAAATGATGCTATTACAGCTATAAATGTAGATATTCCTAGAATTAAAGCTGCAACAAATCTCTTTGAACATAATAAAACTTCAGTTTCATGCAAAACTTGTAAGCCATAATCATCATACCAGGCAGAGGATAATTTTACAGGCAACATAATGTATGGTGGTCGTTTAAGAATCATTAAAACTTGTACATTCATAGAGGGATTTATACAACTTGTCAAAATACAATCATAGCAATGTGTCCAAAAAGTAGAATCAGAAGTATTATGATAAATATTTAGATCCACATATTTTGGGGCTACCAGGGATACATAAGGTGCTGACACACAAGCCTGCATAGAATAAATGCCCATATTTTTAGGTCTATGAAGAATAACTGGTGATGGTGCAGCAACAGCTTTCCAAAGCTGGGTCTGTGCATAATACATATTATCTTAAGCCATAGTTAGGATAGGAGGCACCCATCCTCCAGTGTGCCATCTATTAACACGCATAGAAGCAGGAATGAATGAATTATTCCAATCATAATGTGCATGATGTTGTAAATAAGATCTATAATCCTTAGATGGATCAGGATTACTCCAGTCATGCACATTTTTTGTGGTATCCTGTATGGGAATATCTATTCTTGAAGAATATATACAATAATTCCATGTAGGAAATCCTGTATTGGCATCTACAGCATCCCAGTTACTATCCAATTGGTCTTCCAGAGATTGTAATATAGATGATTGTATTCCTGTACGAATACCATAAGGAGGATTACAAGGAGGAAATTTTAAAGGATGAGAGGAAGGTTGATTATAAGTTGGATCTTCTCCGGGTGCTAGATAAATCAAAGACCAAAGAAGTCTCTTATTAGATTGACTCGAAGGAGAAGCAGTAAGCTGTCCTTTAAGAAAAACCGGTATACATCCATTCTTACGAGAGGCTACAGAATTATTAATTGATGGAAATATAAAACATACAGGATGGAACCCTGATTTTCCATGAAAAGTAAAATTATTATTTGTTTTAAATTTATTATATGGATAGGAGCTTATGGCTCCTCCCATTAACCTGGGCATAGTAGTAGATACTGGTATATCCTCATTATCACAGGCTACAGTTTATAAAATTGGTGGATCAGGGAGATAAGTCCAATAAGAATTACCCAAAGCATTTCCCCTAGTTACCTGGCAGGCCAATATAGCAAGCATAGCAACAAAAAGATTTCCAGGTGTTAAGGTAGCTCCCTGGTCTTTTACCACTTTCTCGGCGTCGTCAGCAAGTCATTTAATCTGACCCCAAGTTGGTGGATTCGAAGTTCTCGTAGAGACGGCTTGTCTCTTGCGAGGTCTCGGGCGCGGACGCGGCAGACAAAGAATTGGTCTCTCTCCGATGGTGAGGTTTTGTATCTGCTGCAGCAGCAGTTCTTTAGCTGATGGTGATTCATCAGCTGACGTCTCCGGCTGTGGTGGCTTGTGCCTGATTGGAAAGTGGTAAGGCGGGGGCGGAGGGCCCGACATGTCTGATGAGACGGTCAGGCACCCACAACGGCGAGTCGGCGCCCTGTGGAAATACACAAGCATACCCTCTGCCACTGGTTAGTAAAATATCAGGTCCTTTCCATTGACCAGTGAGCAGATCCTTCCATTTCACCCTAGGTTTAGGTTTATTAATATCGGGATTCCAATGCCTCATCATGGCAGTATTACCTTGTGAATCAGTATTCAAATTATTTAATACAAATAGTGCGTGTTGAAGAATGTGATGTGGAGAACTGTACTTGAATTCCCCTTGCTGTAATTTTGTAATTTGAACTTTTAAAGTATGATGGGCTCTTTCCACTATTGCTTGACCCTGAGGATTACAGGGGATTCCCGTAGAATGGGAAATATTAAATTTTTCACAAAAGTCTTTAAAAGCCTTTGAAACACAGGCAGGAGCATTATCCGTTTTTAGAGCTTTTGGAATGCCTAGAAAGGCAAAACAGAAAAATAAGTGTTACATAACATCCTTAAAAGCTTCTCTGGTTCTTGCTGAGGCAAGAATTACATGAGAATAAGTATCCACTGAAACACGTACATAAGACAGCTTTCCAAAAGTTGGCACATGAGTTACATCCATTTGCCATAACACATTAGGTAATAATCCTCTAGGGTTGACCCCCATGGGCAAACTGGATGAATAAGTTGGACAATGTGGACAATTTTTAACTATAGATCTGGCTATCTCCCGAGGCAGTTGAAATTGATATCGCAGAGCTGCGGAATTTTGATGATGCAAATTATGCGAAGCTAGTGCCTCCTCAATACAAGGGAAAGCTACAATTCGTGTCAAAAGGTCAGCTTCGCGATTACCTTCACATATGCTTCCAGGCAAGTTAGAATGTGACCTTACATGACCGACATAATAAGGTAAAGAACGTGCCCAAACTTGTTTTTGTAAACAATTTAAAAGATCAAAAATTGTAGTTTTATGCTCTGGCAAGACTGCGGTTTCTATATGAGGAAATAGCTTAACCACATACTGTGAGTCTGAATATAAATTGAAAGTCTGGTTCTGCAGCTCAGCGAAAGCATGTATTATTGCAATTAATTCTGCTTTTTGAGCAGAAGTTTCCTGAGTTTGAATTACCTTTGGAACATTATTAATAAGTAAAGCAGCTTTTCCATTAGATGATCCATCTGTAAAAACTAAAGCTGCATCTTCTATTGGCTGATCAACATAGCATTTAGGAAATATAACTGGATGTGTAGCAAAAAATTGTAATAGCGGATGTTTTGGCAAATGAAACAGAATTTGTCCAGTATAAGAACTAAGAGCTATTTGCCAGTCTTCATCATTCTGTAATAAAATTTGTAGTTGATATTTATTATAAGGGATAATTATATTAGTTACATCTTTTCCAAACAATTCCTTACTTCTTTTTCTTCCTTTAGCTATTAAAGTTGCTGTTAACATAGGATAGGAACTATTTTCTTTGAAGTAGCTGGTAAATGGATCCATTCCAAAGGACCTTCCTGCCAAAGTATACCCGTAGGTGTGACTGGAATGGGCAAGATTAGCAAACACCATTCTTTTGTGTAATCTATTCTTTGTAAGAAGCAGTTGTTTAAAGCAGATTCAATAGACTGTAAAGCCTTTTCTGCTTCAGGAGTCATATTTCTAGATGAGGTTGGATCTGAACTTCCTTGTAATATGTTAAATAAAGGCTTCAATTCTGCTGTAGTTATTTTTAAATAAGGTCTAATCCAATTAATATCTCCCAATAGTTTTTGATAGTCATTTAATGTTCGTAAATTATCTTTCCGAAGTTGTAATGGTTGATGTGTCACAGTTTGTGTATGTATTATTCTCCCTAAATAAGTCATAGGTGGTTCAGTTTGAATCTTTTCTGGAGCTATTTGGAGTCCATTTTTTTGTAATGCCTCTGTTAAATGCTGTAAGACTTCTTGTAAATATCCTCTACCTGAATGCGCCAACAATATATCATCCATATAGTGTATCATATATACTTCCGGATTATTAATTCTTATTTCTGTTATAGCCTTATCCACAAATTTTTGACATAAGGTTGGACTATTTTTCATTCCCTGAGGTAATACCTTCCATTGATATCTTTGATAAGGTTGTTTAAAGTTAGTAGAGGGTACACTAAAAGCAAATCTTTTTCTATCTTGAGGGTCCAAAGGAATAGTAAAAAAGCAATCTTGTAAATCTATAATAATTATATTATAATTTATTGGAACAGCAACAGGAGAGGGCAATCCAGGCTGTAAAGCTCCCATATCTTCCATAGTATTATTAATTGCCCTTAGATCTTGTAAGAGTCTCCATTTTCCTGATCTTTTCTTTATTACAAAAATTGGTGTATTCCATGGACTGTTAGAACTTTCAATATGTCCTGCTTCTAATTGCTGTTGTACCAATTGTCTTGCTGCTGACAATTTTTCCATAGTTAATGGCCATTGTTCTACCCATACAGGAAGATCTGATTTCCAAGAAATGGGGTCAGCAGCTCGAGCAATGGCCATATTTATAAATTTGGATAACCCAAACCTTGCCTAAATTTATGTTGTTCAGTTAGTATGGGCAACATATCACCTTGTTGTTCCTTACCTAATCCCTTATTGGGATCATATCTCATATTTAACATTTGAGAAGTAACCTTTTCATCTGGGCTATATAATAGCATTCTCATTTGTGCCAATATATCTCTTCCCCAAAGGGTAAATGGCAAAGAAGGTATTATATAAGGATAAAATGTACCTGATTGACCTTCCTCATTGGTCCAATGCAATATTTGCGAACTTTTTGCTACAGATGGAGCTTTCCCCAAACCTGTAAGCTCATTATGAGTACTTTTAGTTGGCCAGGCTGGAGGCCAATCCTTACCAGCCACACAGGACACATCTGCTCCAGTATCCAATAATCCTATAATCTCTTTTCCATTAACCCTTAGTGCTTTTGTAGGTCTAGACTGGGTAATTTCCTGTACCCAAAAAGCCATATCACTAGATCCAAAACCTCCTTCATTTCTAGGTTTATCAATTACAGATTGTCCCGTCTGATAGTATGGGAACAAAAGCAATTGAGCTATTCTTTGACCTTTAAATATTTGTCGCGTTTTTGTAGGGGGAGCCACCATAATTTGTAGTTCTCCTGTATAGTCAGAATCTGTAACACCTGGCAAAACTGTTAATCCTGCAAGAGATGATGAACTTCTTCCCAATATGAGACCCAATACACCTTCTGGCAATGGCCCTTTGATTCCAGTAGGAATTTTTATTGGAGGAGCATCAGGAGTTAGTATTGTTGAGGTGGTGGAACACAAGTCCAATCCTGCACTGCCTGGGGTTGCTCTGAAGAGTTCTGAGATGGAACGAAAGGAAGGAAGGGGTTCAGATGTTGGGATGTATTTATTTGTGTTGCCCCTATCATTTTTGGGGCCTGAGGCAGGCCCCCCTGGAAGTTTCCCGAATTCCCTGTGTCAGAATTAGGTGGTCAAAGTTGTCCATTCTTATGAAATTTAGATCTACATTCTTTTGCCCAATGATAACCCTTCTGACACCGTGGACATAAAGTCTTTGGAAGATTGACTTTTGAATTTATAGGTGAAGGAACCGATAGTGGAGGCATGTTAGGTGCTTCTTGTTGGTTATCTGCATTCTTATAAGGACATGCTCTACTAAAATGACCTGGCTTACCACAGGCATAACAATAATTTCCGGGAGTACCCCCAGCCATAATGACAGGAGCTCCTTTTTTCTTTATTATATTTTGTACATATTGTGGATACATTTCCCCTTTTAATGCAGCTGCTATAGCAATGCCCTGTATAAAGGCAGGTCCTACGTCTGCACATTGTTTAATAAAATCAGTTATATTTCCAGTTTTCCTAATAGGTCTCAATAATGCTTGACAGGTACTGTTTGCATTTTCAAATGCCAATTGCTTAACAAGCATATCAGCTGCCTCTTGATTGGTAATTACTCTCTGTACTGCCTGTGTTAATCCTGACACAAAGTCTTCATATGCTTCATCAGCCCTTTGCTTAATTTCCCCCAAGGTAGTTGCTTTCCCAGCCACCAAAGGAAGAGATTTCCAGGCATTAACAGCACAACTAGTGACCTGCATCAAGACTTCCTTATCTAGGTACATTTGACTTTGTGCAGTATCATAATCTCCCTCACCTATTAACATATCCAACAAGATATCAGCTTTCCTTTGTCTTTCATTAATTGCAGTTTGTTTTTTAGCTAAGTCTTCATATTCTGTTTTCCACAACAGATATTGCCCACCTGAGAGACAGACTCGAGCCACTTGGACACAATCATATGGTGTCATCCATCTGTTAGCAAAGTGAGTGTATAGGGAGCTAGTGGTCCATAATCAGCACGTGCAGCCTTTAATTCTTTGAGAATCTTATAAGGCAGAAGTTCCCATATCACCCCATCATCAAAGGCTCCTTCAAAACCTACAGGGAAACAAGCAGCAAATTATGGATCATCAGAGACCTGCATTCTTCTGGAATGCATCTTTGGCTTAATATTAAATGTATTTTTAATCATTTTGTTAGTTGGAGGAGGTGGAGGTGGTCTCAAAGGCATCTCTTGTTTATAATCTGGTAATGCAGGATAACTAATTTTTGGCAAAGGTGTTTTTGTCTCAGAATTAATAACAGGAAAATCCCAAGGATTTGGCTCTCTATGATAAGCAGCAGCAGCCTCCTCCAGGTCTTTTCGGTCCCGAGGGGACAACGCATCATCATCATCATCATCTATTATACATTTTTCAAATGTAGCTGCCAATACTTTCTTGGGAGGTGGTTTTGGAGGTATTAAGGGAGTACTTTCATCTGGAGTTCCCATATAAGGTATTCTCTGTCTGTCTTGTACTGGATCTAAGGTATCTCTAATGAGATACCATAGAGCAAAAGTATCTACAGGAACTTATTCAGGACCATGAAGTGAATAATATGTTTTTAATTGATCCCCTACCTTAGCCCATGTATCCAAATTAACTGTACCTTCCTCTGGGAACCATGGACATTGTTCTTGAATAAAGTTAAAAAAGTTAGCTAATTGACTAGTAGTTACCTTAATACCTCCTCCAGATAACATATGTTTAATAATATCAATAAATAATTTTCTCTCTTTAGATTCCTTATGACCCATAGTTAACTTACCTTTTATATAACTTATTAGATTATCCACCCTTCACTTACCTTGCCTATACTCGGCAAGGGGGTCTGCAGCACCCTAGGTGGAAGCCTAGCTATCCCGAACTCACTCTATTTACACTCACCCTTCAGGTCCCTGTTCGGGCGCCACTTGCCGTAGTCCAGCTCCAGCGAGTCCAGGGATAACCGAGGGATGGATAGCGTCGGCGAACGAAATAATTCTATTACACTTCTTAAAGTATCAGCATTGCATGTTTCTCCTTCTCAAGTCTTTATTCTTCATTCTTCTTCTATTGTTTACAATCACAGGTTTATATATTGTAGTTGATTAAATTACCAGGTACGTGGCCAATCTTCGCACAATCAAACCTCAAAATGTTCTATAAAGATTTTTTACAAAAAATATCCCCTAGTTTCTAGATGTCCTATTAAAATATTTCCCCAAGTTCCCATTAATCACAGGTTGTTTCTTAGTAACCAAGCCAAGCAGTTATATGATTATTTCAATTGTAAAAGCTGGAGCTACTTGCTCCTATTTCTCTTCTTGCATGGGCAACCTTTTACAATGGTTCCATGAAAATATTTACAATGTACCTGCATGCTCTTTCTCGTTGTTTCCTTCAACTGAGACAGTGTTTTCTCCCTATCCTGGCAACCAATTCTGCTCTAGTCATTTGCTTTTCTATAATTCATCTTCCTTTATAATAGAACCATAAATTTCCTATGTCATCAGGAACTCCGGCCCATGGCCATAACTCCATACTAGAGGGTGTTTTTCATAAAAACATCCCCTTAGTTCCAGGCTCTTAATTCTTTACCCATTTCCCCGGGGCTTTAGTGGGTACTTCCCATTCTGTGGTAGTTTCAGGAGGGGGAGTCCTAGAGGAATTTTTCTTTCACGTGGAGCAACATCCCACCAAAATTGCCCCGTATGTAAATTTATTATCATAAAACATAACAACGGAGCTGTAGTCCACCTTCCTGGCACGGCGCTGCCTTGCAGTTTCGCCTTCCGTTGCTCATGACTTTGTCATGGTGCAATGGCTCCAGGATGGCTTTCAATACCTGACCAGTTTTCCCAGCACCACTTATTGAAGAGGCTGTCCTTTCTCCACTGTATATTCCTGCCTCCTTTATCAAAGATAAGGTTACCATATGTGCGTGGGTTTATCTCTGGGCTTTCTATCCTGTTCCATTGATCTATCTTTCTGTTTTTGTGCCACTACCATACTGTCTTGATTACTGTAGCTTTGTAGTATAGTCTGAAGTCAGGGCGACTGATTCCTCAAGCTCCATTTTTCGTTCTCAAGATTGCTTTGGCTATTCGGGGTCTTTTGTGTTTCCATACAAATTGTGAAATTTTTTGTTCCTGTTCTGTGAAAAATGCCAGTGGTAGTTTGATAGGGATTGCATTGAATCTGTAGATTGCTTTGGGTAGTAGAGTCAATTTCACAATGTTGATTCTTCCAATCCAAGAACAGGGTATATCTCTCCATCTATTTGTATCATCTTTAATTTCTTTCATCAGTGTCTTATAATTTTCTGCATACAGGTCTTTTGTCTCCTTAGGTAGGTTTATTCCTAGATATTTTATTCTTTTTGTTGCAATGGTAAGTGGGAGTGTTTTCTTGATTTCACTTTCAGATTTTTCATCATTAGTATATAGGAATGCCAGAGATTTCTGTGCATGAATTTTCTATCCTGCTACTTTACCAAATTCATTGATTAGCTCTAGTAGTTTTCTGGTAGCATCTTTAGGATTATCTATGTATAGTATCACGTCATCTGCAAACAGTGAGAGCTTTACTTCTTCTTTGCCGATTTGGATTCCTTTTATTTCCTTTTCTTCTCTGATTGCTGTGGTTAAAACTTCCAAAACTATGTTGAATAAGAGTGGTGAGAGTGGGCAACCTTGTCTTGTTCCTGATCTTAGTGGAAATGCTTTCAGTTTTTCACCATTGAGGACGATGTTGGCTGTGGGTCTGTCATATATGGCCCTTATTTTCTTGAGGAAAGTTCCCTCTACGCCTACTTTCTGCAGGGTTTTTATCATAAATGGGTGTTGAATTTTGTCGAAAGCTTTCTCTGCATCTATTGAGATGATCATATGGTTTTTCTCCTTCAATTTGTTAATATGAGGTTAATATCACGTTGACTGATTTGCATATATTGAAGAATCCTTGCATTCCTGGAATAAACCCCACTTGATCATGGTGTATGATCCTTTTAATGTGCTGTTGGATTCTGTTTGCTAGTATTTTGTTGAGGATTTTTGCATCGATGTTCATCAGTGATATTGGCCTGTAGTTTTCTTTCTTTGTGTCATCCTTGTCTGGTTTTGGTATCAAGGAGATGGTGGCCTCGTAGAATGAGTTTGGGAGTGTTCCTCCCTCTGCTATATTTTGGAAGAGTTTGAGAAGGATAGGTGTTAGCTCTTCTCTGAATGTTTGATAGAATTTGCCTGTGAAGCCATCTGGTCCTGGGTTTTCATTGTTGGAAGGTTTTTTGATCACAGTTTCAATTTCAGTGCTTGTGATTGGTCTCTTCATATTTTCTATTTCTTCCTGATTCAGTCTTGGCAGTTTGTGCATTTCTAAGAATTTGTCCATTTCTTCCAGGTTGTCCATTTTATTGGCATAGAGTTGCTTGTAGTAATCTCTCATGATCTTTTGTATTTCTGCAGTGTCAGTTGTTACTTCTCCTTTTTCATTTCTAATTCTATTGATTTGAGTCTTCTCCCTTTTTTTCTTGATGAGTCTGGCTAATGGTTTATCAATTTTGTTTATCTTCTCAAAGAACCAGCTTTTAGTTTTATTGATCTTTGCTATCGTTTCCTTCATTTCTTTTTCATTTATTTCTGATCTGATTTTTATGATTTCTTTCCTTCTGCTAACTTTGGGGTGTTTTTGTTCTTCTTTCTCTAATTGCTTTAGGTGCAAGGTTAGGTTGTTTATTCGAGATGTTTCCTGTTTCTTAAGGTGGCATTGTATTGCTATAAACTTCCCTCTTAGAACTGCTTTTGCTGCATCCCATAGGTTTTGGGTCGTCGTGTCTCCATTGTCATTTGTTTCTAGGTATTTTTTGATTTCCTCTTTGATTTCTTCAGTGATCACTTCGTTATTAAGTAGTGTATTGTTTAGCCTCCATGTGTTTGTATTTTATACAGATCTCTTCCTGTAATTGATATCTAGTCTCATAGCATTGTGGTCGGAAAAGATACTTGATACAATTTCAATTTTCTTAAATTTACCAAGGCTTGATTTGTGACCCAAGATACGATCTATCCTGGAGAATGTACCATGAGCACTTGAGAAAAATGTGTATTCTGTTGTTTTTGGATGGAATGTCCTATAAATATCAATTAAGTCCATCTTGTTTAATGTATCATTTAAAGCTTGTGTTTCCTTATTTATTTTCATTTTGGATGATCTGTCCACTGGTGAAAGTGGGGTGTTAAAGTCCCCTACTATGAATGTGTTACTGTCAATTTCCCCTTTTATGGCTGTTAGTATTTGCCTTATGTATTGAGGTGCTCCTATGTTGAGTGCATACATATTTGCAATTGTTATATCTTCTTCTTGGATCGATCCCTTGATCATTATGTAGTGTCCTTCTTTGTCTCTTTTAGTAGTCTTTATTTTAAAGTTTATTTTGTCTGATATGAGAATTGCTACTCCAGCTTTCTTTTGGTTTCCATTTGCATGGAATATCTTTTTCCATCCCCTTACTTTCAATCTGTATGTGTCTCTAGGTCTGAAGTGGGTCTCTTGTAGACAGCATATATATGGGTCTTGTTTTTGTATCCATTCAGCCAATCTGTGTCTTTTGGTGGGAGCATTTAGTCAATTTACATTTAAGGCAATTATCGATATGTATGTTCCTATTCCCATTTTCTTAATTGTTTTGGGTTCGTTATTGTAGGTCTTTTCCTTCTGTTGTGTTTCTTGCCTAGAGAAGTTCCTTTAGCATTTGTTGTAAAGTTGGTTTGGTGGTGCTGAACTCTCTCAGCTTTTGCTTGTCTGTAAACGTTTTAATTTCTCCATCAAATCTGAGTGAGATCCTTGCTGGGTAGAGTAATCTTGGTTGCAGGTTTTTCTCCTTCATCACTTTAAATATGTCCTGCCACTCCCTTCTGGCTTGCAGAGTTTCTGATGAAAGATCAACTGTTAACCTGATGGGGATTCCCTTGTGTGTTATTTGTTGTTTTTCCCTTGCTGCTTTTAATATGTTTTCTTTGTATTTAATTTTTGACAGCTGGATTAATATGTGTCTTGGCGTATTTCTCCTTGGATTTATCCTGTATGGGACTCTCTGTGCCTCCTGGACTTGACTGACTATTTCCTTTGCCATATTAGGGACGTTTTCAACTATAATCTCTTCAAATATTTTCTCAGTCCTTTCTTTTTCTCTTCTTCTTCTGGAAACCCTATAATTCGAATGTTGGTGCATTTAATGTTGTCCCAGAGGGCTCTGAGACTATCCTCAGTTCCTTTCATTCTTTTTTCTTTCTTCTGCTCTGCAGTAGTTATTTCCACTATTTTATCTTCCACGTCACTTATCCGTTCTTCTGCCTCAGTTATACGGCTATTGATCCCATCTAGAGTATTTTTAATTTCATTTATTGTGTTTCTAATCATTGCTTGATTCACCTTTAGTTCTTCTAGGTCCTTGTTAACTGTTTCTTGCATTTTGTCTATTCTATTTCCAAGATTTTGGATATCTTTACTATCATTATTCTGAATTCTTTTTCAGCCTGTCCTCAAACTGAGAAGTTCTTCTTTCATAAAGCAACAGAGAAGAATTCAGAAATTTCTTTTACACAGCTCAACCAAAAACAGACAGATAATCACCTGTCTGAAATTGCTCATCCTCAGAGTGATGGGGTTGATAGTACAAGTCATACAGACAGAAAATCTGACCCTCTAGGTCATCCAAATTCTGAGGAAGCAGTGAAAGCCAAAATAATTTCTAGGCAGCAAGAAGAGCTGCCAGTTTATTCTTCTGATGATTGTGAAGATGTTTCAAGTAAGTCTCGGCAACAGACCAGTTTCCCTCTCAGGCCAGAGAGGAGACTGGGAAAAACAGAGTCAAATTTTTCTTCTTGTGAGATCTCCCGAGTGGATGGTTTCCCTTCATCAGAAGAGCTCAGAAATCTAGGGTGGGACTTCTCTCAACAAGAAAAGCCTACTACCACATATCAGCAACCTGACAGCAGCTATGGAGCCTGTGGTGGACACAAGTATCAGCAAAGTGCCGAACAGTACAGTGGGACACCTAATTACTGGCAAGGCAATGGCTACTGGGATCCAAGATCAGCAGGCAGACCGCCTGAAACTGGGGTTGTGTATGATCGAATTCAAGGGCAGGTACCAGATTGCTTAACACATGACCGTGAAGAGGAGGAGAATTGGGATCAACGTGGAGGATCTCACATTTCAAGTCAGTCCGATAAATTTTTTCTGTCCCTTCAGAAGGACAAGGCGTCAGTGCAAGCACCTGTAATAAGCAGCAATTCCATTAAGGACTCTTTAGCTGTGAATGAGAAGAAAGATCTTTCGAAAAACTTAGAAAAAAATGATATGAAAGATAGAGGGCCTCTTAAAAACAGGAGACAGGAATTGGAGAGTGATTCTGAAAGTGATGGTGAGCTTCAGGACACAAAGAAAGTTAGAGTGGAGGTAGAGCAGGGAGAGACAGCAGTGCCTCTAGGCTCAGCATTGGTTGGGCCTTCGTGTGTCATGGAGGACTTCAGGGACCCACAGCGGTGGAAGGAACGTGCCAAACAAGGGAAGATGCCTTGTTACTTTGATCTGATTGAAGAAAATGTTTATTTAACAGAAAGAAAGAAGAATAAATCCCATCGGGATTTTAAGCGAATGCAATGTGAGTGTACACCTCTTTCTAAAGATGAAAGAGCTCAAGGTGAAATAGCATGTGGGGAAGATTGTCTTAATCGTCTCCTCATGATTGAATGTTCTTCTCGGTGTCCAAATGGGGATTATTGTTCCAATAGACGGTTTCAAAGAAAACAGCATGCAGATGTGGAAGTCATACTCACAGAAAAGAAAGGCTGGGGCTTGAGAGCTGCTAAAGACCTTCCTTCGAACACCTTTGTCCTGGAATATTGTGGAGAGGTACTTGATCATAAAGAGTTTAAAGCCCGGGTAAAGGAGTATGCACGAAACAAAAACACCCACCACTATTTCATGGCCCTGAAGAATGATGAGATAATAGATGCCACTCAGAAAGGAAACTGCTCCCGGTTCATGAATCACAGCTGTGAACCAAACTGTGAGGCTCAAAAATGGATTGTGAACGGACAACTGAGAGTTGGGTTTTTTACCACCAAACTGGTTCCTTCAGGCTCAGAGCTAACATTTGGCTATCAGAAAGAAGTGCAGAAATGTTTCTGTGGGTCGGCTAATTGCCGGGGTTACCTGGGAGGAGAGAACAGAGTCAGCATCAGAGCAGCAGGAGGGAAAATGAAGAAAGAACGATCTCGGAAGAAGGATTCGGTGGATGGAGAGCTAGAAGCTCTGATGAAGAATGGTGAGGGTCTCTTTGATAAAAGCCAGGTGCTCAGCTTATCCTGGCTAATGGTTACAATTGAAACTTTGGAACAGAAACTTACCTGTCTCAAGCTCATACAGAACACACATTCACAGTCTTGCCTGAAGTCCTTTCTGGAACATCATGGGCTGTCTTTGCTGTGGATCTGGATGGCAGAACTAGGTGATGGCCGGGAAAGTAACCAGAAGCTTCAGGAAGAGATTATAAAGACTTTGGAACATTTACCCATTCCTACTAAAAATATGTTGGTGGAAAGCAAAGTACTTCCTATTATTCAACGTTGGTCTCAAACCAAGACTGCTGTCCCTCAGCTGAGTGAAGGAGATGGGTATTCTAGCGAGAATACATCACGTGCTCACATACCACTCAACACACCTGATCCTTCCGCCAAGCTGAGCATAGAAGCTGACACAGACACTCCCAAGAAGCTAATGTTTCACAGACTTAAAATTATAAGTGAAAATAGCATGGACAGTGCGATCTCTGAGGCTACCAGCAAGCTAGAAGGCAACGATGGCAAAGAGGACACTGACCAGTTAGAAAACGTCCCTGTAGAAGAAGAGGAAGAGTTACAGTCACAACAGCTACTCATACAACAGCTGCCTGAATCTAAAGTTGATAGTGAAATTGCTGTGGAGGCCATTAAGCTACCCACATCTGAACCAGAGGCTGACACTGAAATAGAGCCTAAAGAGAGCAATGGCACAAAACTAGACGAACCTATTGCTGAGCAAACACCATCCCAAGATGAAGAGGAGGGTGTATCTGATATGGAGAGTAAGAGGAGCCAGGAACAGCCAGATAAAACAGTAGATATAAGTGATTTGGCCACCAAGCTCCTGGACAGTTGGAAAGACCTAAAGGAGGTATATCGAATTCCAAAGAAAAGTCAAACTGAAAAGGAGAGCACAATAACTGAACGAGGAAGGGATGCTGTTGGCTTCAGAGATCAAACAGTTGCCCCAAAGACTCCTAACAGGTCAAGAGAGACAGACCCAGACAAACAAACTCAAAATAAAGAGAAAAGGCAACGAAGGGGCTCCCTCTCACCACCTTCTTCTCCCTATGAGCGGGCAACAAAAAGGCCAGGTGACAGATATGATACACCAACTTCCAAAAAGAAAGTACGAATTAAAGATCGCAATAAACTTTCTACAGAGGAGCGTCAAAAGTTGTTTGAGCAGGAGGTAGCTCAGCGGGAGGCTCAACAACAACAGCAGCAGATGCAGAACCTGGGAATGACGTCTCCACTGCCCTATGACTCTCTTGGCTACAATGCCCCTCATCACCCCTTTGCTGGCTACCCACCAGGTTATCCCATGCAGGCCTATGTGGATCCCAGCAATCCTAATGCTGGAAAGGTGCTCCTCCCCACACCCAGCATGGATCCTGTGTGTTCTCCTGCTCCTTATGATCATTCTCAGCCCTTGGTGGGACATTCTACAGAATCCCTTGCTGTCCCTCCACCTGTGCCAGTGGTGCCACATGTGGCAGCCCCTGTGGAAGCTTCCAGTTCACAGTATGTGGCCCAAAGTGATGGTGTGGTACACCAAGACTCCAGAGTCACCGTCTTGCCAGTGCCAGCCCCAGGCCCAGTCCAGGGACAGAATTATGGGGTTTGGGATTCCGTGAGTGTACAGCAGCAGTACTCTCCTGCACAGTCTCAAGTAACCATAGATTATCAAGGACAGGCTTGTCCAACTGTCTATGGTGTGACATCACCCTATTCACAGACAGCTCCACCAATTGTACAGAGTTATGCCCAGCCAAGTCTTCAGTACATCCAGGGACAACAGCTTTTCACAAGTCACCCACAAGGAGTGGTGGTACAGCCAGCCACAGCCATGACTACAGTAGCTGTACCAGGGCAGCCTCAGCCCTTACAGCCACCTGCAATGGTTGTGACAAATAATCTCCTGGATTTACCATCCCCACCTCCTCCCAAACCAAAAACCATTGTTTTACCTCCCAACTGGAAGACAGCCCGAGACCCAGAAGGGAAGATTTACTACTACCATGTGATCACAAGGCAGATTCAGTGGGATCCTCCTACTTGGGAAAGCCCAGGAGATGATGCCAGCCTTGAGCATGAAGCTGAGATGGGCCTGGGAACCCCAGCATATGATGAAGATCCCATGAAGACCTCAAAAAAGCCTAACACAGCAGAAGCACACACCTCCAGTGAGCTGGCTAAGAAAAGCAAAGAAGTATTCAGAAAAGAGATGTCCCAGTTCATCGTCCAGTGCCTGAACCCTTACTGGAAACCTGACGGCAAAGTGGGAAGAATGACCACAACTGAAGATTTCAAACACCTAGCTCGCAAGCTGACTCACGGCGTTATGAATAAGGAGCTCAAGTACTGTAAGAGCCCCGAGGACCTGGAGTGCAATGAGAATGTGAAATGCAAAACCAAGGAGTACATTAAGAAGTACATGCAGAAGTTTGGGGCTGTTTACAGACCCAAACAGGTCACTGAATTAGAGTGACCTTCAGGGCCAGGGTGGGAGGGCGGGCAAGCTGGTAGGAGAGACTCTGGGGAGAAGAAATCCCGTGGGCCGTCTCTCCCCACCCCACTGTCAGGGCTCTGCTACTGATGACACATCACCCTGGGGAATTCAAACCTGCAGATTTCCAGATTTCAACTGAAAGCCACAAAAATGAGCTCCATCTACAACAAGCAGTCCCTGGTTGTGAGCTGTTGGGAGAGGCCATCTCATGCAAAGGTTTAGGCCCTTGAGACCTTCCCTTCTGTGACCCTGGCCAGGCCGGACCCCATTCTCAAGCCTGGGTCTCCTCCTTGGCGGTGCTGTCAGCGCACAGACTCATGCACATCCCCACCCACGACCCCTTAGCCTGACGATCTGTATTATATTTTAATGTATATGTGAATATATTGAAAATAATTTGTAAAAAAAACAAAAAACATCATAAGCTATTCAAATTCCAGGAGAAATACTCAAACACTCTTATCTTCAAGACAATGTTGGAAGATGGTAGTGCCCATATGCATTACTCTATCTTGATCTCAATGAAAGGAATCAGTAAGACCAAATGACTACAGCACTGCACGCTGGGGTCTCCTGAGTTTCTGATGAAATCCCAGTATTTCTGGGACAAGCATTTTCAAACAATCCTGTGTCATAATGGCCTCTATCAAATAAACTTTAGCTCAAATCTGTAGCTGTTGCTCACACATAATATGATACTGAGAAATTTGGCCAAAACTTTTCCTCAACAATTGTAAAGAATCCCTATCCAAATTAAAAACCCTCAGCCACCTATGCATGTGAATATTAACCTCAAGAACGGCCCTGAAAAAAGATAAATCTGGATCCATAAGGTCAGCTTGGGTTTGGAGTGACTGAAGCATGCATTCCTTGATAATCAATTCACTGTGGGCCTTACTAATTATATTAGGCAGCCCTGCTTTAGAAGTAGAAAATGCCAAGCTTGAAACCATTTCATTTGAAGCAAATGGGTAGCCCATGTGAAGGCTTCCTGAAAGCCAAAATATAGGAAATGGATTTCCTTTAATCACCGGTCTCGATTCCTGCCTATCTGAGCAAGTTTTATAACAATTTGTATAAACCTGAAGAATGAGAGTACTATCAGACATACTAAGCATACACTAACACAATGCTGAAGATTCAAGCTTCTTAATTGTATAGAAATATGAGATGTCTGGCTTAAGGTTTAATAAAAAATGCATTATAGTGTTAGAAAACTCTGAGTGCTTATGTAAAAACATGTATCTTTTTAAGACTAGTTCTAAGTGTATTCTTCTGCTTTAGGGCCATCTGTATAAATAGTATTAACTATGGCTGAGACAGAAAATACAAGTAAACAGTTAAGACGGAGAAAAACTGAAGAGTGCAGTGGGCTTGAAAAAAAAAAGTAAAAAATATAATGTAAACTCTGTTAACAGAAAATTTCTTACCAAAAGAAAAAAAAATACAAATTTCATAATATTTTCATTTTGGGAAGTCTAACCAGAAAGAAGAAAATTAAATCGGTACTTTCAAAAGGGTCCTGCGTGCCAAACACTACAAAATTATCCCCGTTAGCAGTACTGTGAACTTCCAGTAAAGAGAAATAAAGCTTCTCTCTGGAACTTCACCTACATAACAGTACAACACTCTCTGGTAATATTTCAGTACCAGGGTACAAGCTAGGGAAACACAGGAGAGGTAATCTGAGCAAGCGCAACTTTCTAAGAATTAAATGTTTTTAAGTTCAACAGAGCTTATGGGACTTCTCTGGCGGTCCACTGGTTAAGACTCCGCGCTTCCACTGTAGGAGGCACAGATTCGATCCAGGTCGGGGACTAAGATCCCGCATGCCACATAGCTCGGCCAAAACAAAACAAAACAAAACAACAAAAACAAGAGCTTAAAATTCTGTAAGATCTAGAAAATAGTATGTCAGTTCCTCAAAAAAAACATAGAATTACCATATGATCCAGCAAGTCCCCTTCTGGTGATCTACTCAAAAGAACTGAAAGCAGGGACTCCAACAGATATTTGTACACCTGGGCTCATAACAGTATTCACAATAGCCAAAACGTGGAAGCTACCCAAGTGTGTATCAACAGATGAATAGGTAAACAAAATGTGGTACACACAATATTATTCAGCCTTAAAAAGGGATGACATTCTGACACATTCTACAACATGGATGAACCCTGAGGACATTATGTTCGGTGAAAAAAGCCAGTCACAAAAGGACAAATACTGTATGATTCTACTTATATGAGGTACCTAGAGTAGTCAAGTTCATGGAGACAAAAAGCAGAATGGTGGTTGCCAGGGGCTGTAGGGAGAGAGAAATGGGGAGTTAGTTAACTGTGTTTAATGGGTACAGATTTTCATTTTTACGAGACGAAAAAAGTTCTGGAGATGCATGATGATGATGGTTGCACAACAATGGGAATGTACTTAAAGCCACTGAACTACACACTTAAAAATGGTTCAAGTGGTAAATTGTATGCTATGTGTATTTCACCATAATTTTTAAAAAGGAATGAAATTCTGACATAGTCTACAACATGATGAACCTTGAAGATATTATGCTAAGTGAAATAAGCCAGACACAAAAAGGACAAATATTGTATCATTCTACTCATAAGGTAATTGGAGTAGTCAAATTCCTAGAGGAAAAAAAAAGTAGAATGGTGGTTACCAGGGGCTGAAGAGAGGAGGGGATGGAGAATTATTCTTTAATAGGTACAGAGTTTTAGTTTGGGAAGACAAAAAAGTTCTAGAGATGGGGGGTGGTGATGATTGCACAACATGAATGTACTTAATGCCACTGAACTGCACGCCTAAAAATGGTTAAAATGGCAACTTAGAAAATGTAGCAGTATCCAGATCATTTTATATCCTGTTTCAAACCATTGACTCTGGTCCAAGGCCTGGGAACATGAGAAATAAACTAATCCAAATACAAATGAGTGCCACCAGATAACAGACTATCATGCCAACAGAATTACCGTCACAAATTCTCATTCATAAGCTCCAATACAACAAGGACATGAAATGACTATATTTGCACTGTCCAAGACTTGGAATGTGGCAGTGCAACTAAGGAATGGATCTTAACTTCATTTTAATTAACTTCAATTTAAACAGCCACAATAGCCATGTGGGTAATGGCAATCATATTAGACAATATAGCCAGAGTGGTATACTATTCAGTTGAAAGGCCTTTGGTTTTTATCATTTACTTACACACTCCCATTTTCCAGCAATGCAAAGTATACAGTATTCCTATGTTCACTGAACTCACTGGCCCCAAAGAAGTTGTACACGAACATTTTCTATTTTCTAGAAGGCTTGCCTTTCAAAAACATGTTTATGGGGTTTTTTGTTGTTGTTGTTTTTTGCGGTACACGGGCCTCACACTGCTGTGGCCTCTCCCGTTGCGGAGCACAGGCTCCGGACGCGCAGGCTCAGCAGCCACGGCTCACGGGCCCAGCCGCTCCGCGGCATGTGGGATCTTCCCGGACCGGGGCACTAACCCGTGTCCCCTGCATCGGCAGGCGGACTCTCAACCACTGCGCCACCAGGGAGGCCCACATGTTTATGTCTTAAGAGTCACTTGACTGGAGGATGAGAGCAGAAACATTAAAAGATGTCTAGATTTTCAGGTAAATCAAATCAATGACTGCATTACTAGAGCAAAAACAAAGACTCTAGGTTTTAGAACTAGGCTAAAGAATCAAGAAACTCCAAAGAGAAAAATTACTAGGAAAGAAGTCTGAAGCTGATACTCCATGACCCACGACCTTCCCGAGATATTTAGAATAAGAAAATTCTCAAGGATATGTCATAAACCAAACACTACAATGCCATCGATTCCAGCTGATTTATACTTTTTTTTTTCTTTTCATCTTTCCTTTTCAGTGTACAGACTGAACTACGAAACTTTTGAGATAACCTCTAACCCACAGATGGTCTCTGTGAAAGTAGTCCCCTTCTTATAATTTAAATTACAAACTTAGAACAAATGAGTAGCACAATTAATTAGCCCTATAAAGAGGTGGTCTTCCCTTCCATTGGTTTCTGCATTGTCTACTAATTTTGGTTACTATAGGTGGACAAAGAAAACTACTGAGTATTCAGAGTAGTCCACTGTTAAACAGGCGTCCTTTAAGATCTGTCTCAAAATAATTTTTTCTTTTAAAACACTTGGAAGACATCAGAGATATCTGCCTATCCCATAAAACAAAACCATGGCTGTAGGCTGTTTCCAAGAATTTTGGTGGAAAAAAAGTTTAATGAACGTAGATTCTTCAGAAAATGGCTGTTTTATACAAATACCAGAGAAAGAGAAAAGATGCTAACTCATAGCATGGGCTGAACCATGTCCAAATTATCCCGTTATACCAAATCTATTGTCACCAGGATCATTATAACTATACTAAATGACTCTAAGATTAATAAGTATGGGGAAGAGGGAAGTAAGGATAATAGTTTTTCAAAACGTATATTATTCAAAGTGGTTTTGAAACAAACCAGGCAAATTCTGTTCCTTACCAATTTCATTTTTTTGTTAATTTTCTTAGGGACTGTACAGTTTTGGATGCTACTTTATTTTTTATTTATTTATTTTTTTTTTGCGGTACGTGGGCCTCTCACTGCTTTGGCCTCTCCCGTTGTGCAGCACAGGCTCTGGATGCGCAGGCTCATGGGCCATGGCTCAGGAGCCCAGCCGCTCTGCGGCATGTGGGATCTTCCCGGACTGGGGCACGAACCCGTGTCCCCTGCATCGGCAGGCGGACTCTCAACCACTGCGTCACCAGGGAAACCCCCTGGATGCTACTTTATATGGCATAATTTTAGTTACTACATTTTCTGTTTTCAACTAAAGTAGATTTTTTTTTTTCCCCAGCCACGGTGTGCGGCTTGTGGGATCTTAATTTCCCAACCAGGGACTGAACCCGGGGCCCTCTGCAGTGAAAGCACAGAGTCCTAACCACTGGACCACCAGGGAATTCTTTACCAATTTCAAATTGAAAATTAAAACACTATGCTACTACACTGCATGTCTGGTGACTACTCTAAAACAGATTTTTGGTTTAAAATGTCACTTAGTGACCACTTCAAGAAAGGCTTATTGTGTCAAAAAGTTCCTCTCCTTTTCTGTACTCAAGTTGTTCAAAGCATAAAAGGAGGGTAATAAAAACTTATCTCATAAAGACTGCTTTTTAAAAAAGATTGGAAAGACTGAAAATAGAGCATCATAGGAGGCTGAATAATATTGTTTATTTTCAATCATCCATGGATATGTTAGAGAGAAGCAGCAAAAATAACTGAAATTCATAGAAAAAGACAAATCTGAGTCATCCAACTGCCCCTTTGGAGGTGCTACAAGCAGCTATGCATTCAGGAACATTTTTAAGAAACTGTGCGTCTACAGACTGCCAACAAACACACGAAAGAATGCTCAACATCACTAATCATTAGAGAAATGCAAATCAAAACTACAATGAGGTATCACCTCACACCAGTCAGAATGGCCATCATCAAAAAATCTACAAACAATAAATGCTGGAGACGGTGTGGAGAAAAGGGAACCCTCTTGCACTGTTGGTGGGAATGTAAACTGATACAGCCACTATGGAGAACAGTATGGAGGTTCCTTAAAAAACTAAAAATAGAACTACCATAAGACCCAGCAATCCCAATACTGGGCATATACCCTGAGAAAACCATAATTCAAAAAGACTCATGTACCACAATGTTCATTGCAGCTCTATTTACAATAGCCAGGACGTGGAAGCAACCTAAGTGTCCGTCGACATATGAATGGATAAAGAAGATGTGGCACATATATACAATGGAATATTACTCAGCCATAAAAAGAAATGAAACTGAGTTCTTTGTAGTGAGGTGGATGGACCCAGAGTCAGTCATACAGAGTGAAGTAAGTCAGAAAGAGAAAAACAAATACCGTATGCTAACACATATATATGGAATCTGAAAAAAAAAATGTTCTGAAGAACCTAGGGCCAGGACAGGAATAAAGATGCAGACGTAGAGAATGGACTTGAGGACACGGGGAGGGGGAAGGGTAAGCTGGGATGAAGTGAAAGAGTGGCATGGACTCATATATACTACCAAATGTAAAATAGATAGCTAGTGGGAAGCAGCCGCATAGCACAGGGAGATCAGCTCGGTGCTTTGTGTCCACCTAGAGGGGTGGGATAGGGAGGGTGGGAGGGAGACGCAAGAGGGAGGAGATATGGGGATATATCTATATGGATAGCTGATTCACTTTGTTATAAAGTAGAAACTAACACACCCTTGTAAAGCAATTATACTCCAATAAGATGTTCAAAAAAAAAGAGAAATTCTCAGACATCTTCATCATTTCTTAATAATCATGGTTTATTCCTTCAACTGTGGGTATCAGATTATATAAACATCTGAAAGGATCCTACCGTCTATTGGGGGAGACAAAACAAATTTTCAAAAAGGTTAAAAAAATGATAAATGCAATTAAAGTGCTTTCAGTGTTGGGGCAGGGGCAGAAATGACTTTCAGCGGAAGAGAATCTGTTAAGACTTTAAGGAGAAAGAATTTAAGCTAGGCTTTGAAAAGATGGGCTAGTTTCTTCATTTGAAGACAGGATTGGGAAAAAGTAATAGTAAAAGTCCAAAGGTAAGAAAAAAATTAAAAAATCATAAAACCAGACAAAGGCTGCATCCCCTCCCCACAAAAAACCATTTGCTTATTCTGGGAGATACTACAGCTGTGTGAATGCTGATGGGAAGGATCCAGTAAAGAGGGAGTTTTAGGATACCAGTGAGACACAGGATAACCAAAAGATCAAGGTTCCTGAGAATTCAGATAATAAGATGCAGAGCACTGAAATCGGACAGGAGAAGCAGCTGGATACACACGCTCAAGTTCTACCACATCAGAGGTGAAGGGTAGGAAAGGGAGGAGAGCGACAGCCCCTGGAAAAAGACAAGACCTAACAAAGAAACAGGGCCAGTCAATGGAATACGGTTTTGATGAAATTCAAGAACTAAGACTTCTGTTTAACACAATTTAACTGATTGAAACATCTGTTTGCCCTCAAGTTCCCTCCAAAATCAGAGTAAAAAGATTTTTTTCCCCCAAGGATGAGGGAACCCACAAGGACAGAAAATGGAAACACGAATGATATAAACAAAACTGTGAAAAGGAGAAAGCTGCTGGGTGAGTGTTAACTCTCGGAGAAGGTCTGAGAAAGCTGAAATTTGTCTGGCAGCAGGGAGGGGGAAGGGATAAGAGTGGGGGAAGCCAAGAGGCAAACTAATTCATTTGCAAAATCCCAGTAAGGCTCAAGAATTAGAAGTACTGAGATACACCTGAAGACAGATGCACAGATAGAACAAAAAACAAAGGAATGGCTTCAAAATCTGTGTAAGCGGTTTAGTTTCCTAGATTTTCTCCCTGACTCTGAGGGGCCAGGCTACTATACTATCCTCCTACCATCACAGAAAACTCAAGGTTTACTTTGCAGAGACTGAAGTAAAGGGACTCTGGACTCTTGGACAACAGACTCACCTAAGGACAGGAGTATCATACTGAAAACAGATTATATAAACTAAAGTCTACATACTTAGCGTTTAGATTCCTCCTCCAGTTCATTCTCCTACCTGCCACTGGCAGCCTAGTTCATAACCTCCAGGCAGAAGACTACAGAACTCTCAGGGTAAAAGTGGTCCAAGAAAAAAGACCAACAATGAGAGAGAAGAGATGAAGGTTCCCCTCTCAATTATCTGTCAAATGAGCGAGTAATTCAAGAAAAGATCGTGGGAGCCAGGATTCAGCACATCCAATACAAGAAAGAAAAAGGAATTCCCTAGGACAGTGAGATCCCAGGATAATAATTATGCAAGAGACCTGGAGAACAACCAGGCCAGATTGGAGCAGGGAGACAGAGGGCTCTCAGGAGAGGTTTCCTTCCACCAAAAAAGGAAACAGATTACCAGTGTGAACGTACTAAGAGGATATTTACACCTACTAACAGAGAGTTTGCGATGAATTACTGTAGATATAGAGAAAAGAAGGCAAACGTGAAAAAAAGAAAAAGGTAATGATTACCACCAAAAAAAAGGTTGCACAAAAAAGAAATTATCAGGGTATACACACTTCATGATTCACAATGTGTAATGATTTAACCAGAAATGTGGTATACCTATGTTAACCAAAAATGTGGCATACCATAGGTATACCTATGAGTGATGGGGTGTGAGGAAGCGGAGGAAGCCTAAATCCTCATTTTTCATAGGAGAAACTATGAAACTGCTCTTTTTTCTTCCTAAATCTTGTCAAACTATTCCCATTTTATAACTTTAGAAAGTTTTTAAAGTTTGGCTTAAATCTTTATAAAATTTTAACAATAATAACTTTTATTACTAAATTAACAATAAATTAATGTTTTTCCTTTTGATAAAATTAAAATTATGTAAGATTTCAAAAAAGTAAAAACTATTACATGACGTTACTTGAGATTCCTGAGCCAGCAAACTAGAAGAATTTCACTTGGTTGTGTCATCAGAGCTCAGTGCGTGAGTTAGTGATTTAGGGGGGGTTGGTGACTTTTTAGCAATGACAAGATCCAAGATGTGACTGTGTGACCAGGTGGCTTAGAAAAAAGTAAAGGAATTAAGAAGCCAAAGTGTTAGCTGAATTGTCCATCCAGATGCTGAAGTTGCCTAAAAATGATGATGTGTGACTGTGCTATTTTCCAGGTCCACTTTTCCACTCTGCTCTACCATGTTTTCTGCCCCAGTATGCTGACCTCTATGGAACAGATCAACAGGTTCCTGAGTCCCCTAGCTTAGGGTTAGGTTTGCCCATTGGGAAATCCCAGGTGGAAGTTAGGAGAATAAGGTGTAGGTATTTATTCTTCCAGCTTCCTCCCTGCAGAATCACCTCATGCTGGCTATGTCCCTTCAACTGAAAACTACAATTCCTCTCAAGGCAGCCAACTCCATACTTCTCCTGAGAGTCCAAGAAGTAACCACTCTCTCTCTTACCTCTTCTGGCTTAGGGCTGTTAACAGTTTGGCTACAGGGTACTACACTATCTTTTGTGGTACCCCATTATATCCACATCTTTATAAACAGTACCTTTATAAAACAAACACTCCTCAAATTAGTCTATTTCAAGTGTGCCATCTGTTCCTGTTGGGACCTGACTGTAAATAGTGATGATGATGATGGTGATGATGTAAGGCTGTAACAGAGACTAGTGGAAACTAACTGACTAATATTTAAATAACAATTATTAACATATTTTGAGTTCTAGGTTCCAAGAACTTTGTTAAGCTCTTTGTAGGTATTAACTCGTTTAAACATCACAAATATCCTGTGCCAAGCAAAGATTTTTTTTGTCTGGTTCATTTCCATATACCAACACCTAGCAGTTGCTGGTACCTGGTAAGCACTAAAATACTGATTTAAAATACATACAGCAGGGGGCTTCCCTGGTGGCGCAGTGGATGAGAGTCCGCCTGCCGATGCAGGGGACACGGGTTCGTGCCTCGGTCCGGGAAAATCCCACATGCTGCGGAGTGGCTGGGCCCGTGAGCCATGGCCGCTGAACCTGCGCGTCTGGAGCCTGTGCTCCGCAACGGGAGAGGCCACAACAGTGAGAGGCCCGCGTACCGCAATAAATAAATAAATAAATCAAATCAAATCAAATAAAATACATACAGCAATAAGCAGGTTTAGTAGGGAAGGCTGACTTTCGGTATGGTGTAGCATTTCTCCTTTCTCATTTTTACTTTGCAAACTTTAAGATCAGGGACGTGTGGCTCCCCAGATCACAAAAACTAACTAAACACTAAGATAGACCACATATGAATGATTTTCTTGTGTAGCCAACACTGAGTCTTATTCCCTTCTCTTCCCATGAGGTCACCCAGGACTTGGGTTCACGATTTTTTTTTTTAAGTGTAATATTCAAAGTTGCAATTTTAAAAATACTTATTATGCACTCACAGCCTAGGAGCTGATTCAAAAGGGCAGAGCATCTTTAAGTACTAGTTATGAGTTTAAAAGAAGAAATGGAAGGGGAGGGAGAAAATTTTAAAACATACTTAGGCGTATAAAATGCAGAAATAAGAAAGGGAGAGTCAGCAATATCACCAAGTACACATAATCACACTGAATTAAAGCACTGCAAGGGCAAGTAGGAAAATTAGAGGAGGAAGCATAATACACGAGATTCAAAGAACGCAGAAATACAATAAGTATAATAGGCTGCAATTAACCCCCTCATTGGATGCTGACACAATTATCTGTAATAATCAAGGCAGCTACGATACCCGTATCTTATAAAGAAGCTAAAAATCAGGGGAAACAGAAGGTTAGAAAACCAATATGCAGCAAAATGAGAACTGCAAAGATTTTCTGAAACGAGGTTTGATTTTTTTTCTTTACGTTATGTTGCACTCCAAAACACGGGGAAAACTCACGTGTATAAGGATCTAGAAACCTGAGAAGTTTCGAGAATAATGTACTCAAACTAGAGTGAAAAGCAGCAAGAAACAGTGAGATGTAAGGCTATGAGTGGGAAGGAAGTGCCGGAGTAACACCTGGACACCGAAGAGAGATGGATAAAACATCCTTAAGTGGAAGACAGAGAAAGACTGGGATTGGATTTGGTTGAAGAAAGACAAAACGGAAAAGCAAGGCCTAAGAAACAAACAGTAGCAAGGGTGAAACTTAAGAGGACCAGATCGAAGCCACGAGCGAGAAGTACAGGACCTACAAGCCAGATTCTACGGGGTGGGAAAAGGGCCACTTCGCGACCGGCCAGCTGCAACTAGTTTCCGAAAAGCCGCGTAGATGTAGCTTCGCAGCCCCACCCCGCGGCAGCAGCTCCTCCCCAAGGAGGACCTCAGGAGGCCAACGGCCGGGCGCCGGCTCCAGCCGAGGTCCCACCCAGCCCTTGCCCCGCGGCGCAGAATGGCCTCTCTCGGCCCCTCACCGAACGCTGCAGCTCCCCAAGCCAAAACGAAGCGCGCTCCTTTCCGCTGGGATCTGGGTCGTGGTACAGCGCCTGCACTGCCTGGTACACGAGCTGCAATGTCGCCTTTGCCCCTTCCATGGTGGTAGCGGTGGTGGCGGCAGCGATGGCTCTGGTGTTTTCTCCCGAGGCTTCTCCGGCTGCTCCGCCTTCGCGCTTCCTCACTTTGTCGGCCACGGCCGCTCCCTGACTGGCGCCATCTCCTCTTTGGCCGTTACCAGGGCAGAGGGGTTCTCCGTTGAAGTTACCCCCTCGGAAACAGAGGTTAGATCGTATTCAAGTTCCTGGTTGTTTTTCCGATCTTACCACTAGACTCTAGACTTCTGAGTCTACACGCCGGTGCTCGCCTCTTGACCCGCTGACTTGCCCTCAGAAAGCTGTCCCAGCCCGACACAGACCACGCAGCATACCTCAGCAGCCTTTACCCGGACCGGAAGCGGCAGCACCAAAACCTTTGGCACACTTCCGCCTGGTGCGGCGTCAACTGCCTCCTTCCCCGCATGCCTCCTCTTGTCTCGCCGCCCCCTCCCGGAAGTGAGAAGGAAAGAAGTGGTTCTCTACTTCCTTGCGTCGGACTGAAGCTCTAGGACCCTCGTGGCTCCCACACCTGTGCAGCTCTCCTCTCCTTGGCAATGGATCCGAGGTCTTTCCTCCTCCTTCCGACTTCTCCATTCCTCTACATAGAGTCCTTTTGGACCCCCGTGGACAAGGCGCATCAATTCAACCATCTGTGGAGTGTCCACTGTACTGCAAATTCAAAGATGATTTAAGACAAGATTTGTATGCAGACCCTAATGGAGGAGACAGACACGTAATCAAATAACTATTGTACAAACCTGAAAAATGTGCCACTGAAATAAATACAAAATGCATAGAATTCCCTTTCCACTAAATTCTGACACCCGAAAAGGTATTTCATTCTATTGCCCAGGATGCTCTGACTCCAGAGTATTTACGCAAACACACTGAATTGTGTTTTTGTGTATGCCTTTCTTCCCGAATCAAACATCGATGGTATAACAATTCACAATTCACAAAAGAAAATATAAATCTTGGAATCTGTACTATGGAGAAAATTTCCAAACGTTGCTGCTTCTCTTTGCACTAATAAGTAACTACTACTGGGACTTCCCTAGTGGCACAGTGGTTAAGAATCTGCCTGCCAATGCAGGGGACACGGGTTCCATCCCTGGTCCGGGAAGATCCCATGTGCTGCCGAGCAACTAAGCCCATGTGCCACAACTACTGAGCCTGCAAGCCACAACTACTGAAGCCCACACGCCTAGAGCCTGTGCTCTGCAACAAGAGAAGCCACCACAATGAGAAGCCCGTGCAATGCAACGAAGAGTAGCTCCCGCTCACCGCAACTACAGAAAGCCCATGTGCAGCAACAAAGACCCAATGCAGCCAAAAATTAATTAATTAATTGACTGCCACCGTTTGATGAATGCTTACAATGTGTAAAGCACTGTAGTTATGAGGTCTTATTTAATCCTTTTAACAATTATATAAAGTAAATCCCCATTTTAACAAATAAGAAATAGGTAATTAATCTGCCCAAGGTTACACATTTCTTAAATGAAAATCAGGATTTGAATCCAAATGTTTTGCTCCAAAGGCTGTTAAGTTGTACAGTCCCTATCATCCTGTATATTGGTTTGTTTCTGAATTGTTATTGTCAAAAGATTTTAACTACCAATATCACAATGAAAACACTGTTACTGTACACAGTTGATATAATTTCTGACAAAAGGAAAGAAACTTGATATTTTGGTTGCCTAATTCATCCATTCATTAAAAATTTAGTAAGACCACCTTGGTCTCTGCCCTCATGGAGTTTACAGACCAAATGCAAAGAAAGACAACTCAGTACAGTTGAAAAGGTCTATGAATATCCACAAGCAAAAGAATGATATTGGACCTACCTTGCACCATATACCAAAAATAAAAAAGAACCTAAATGTAAGAGCTAAAACTATGAAACTCTTAAAAGAAAACTCTTAAAAGAGTGTATCTTCATGACCTTGGATTAGACAATGGTTTCTTAGATATGGCACCAAAAGCACAATTAACAAAAGGGAAAATAGATAGTCCGATTTATCTATTTTAGTTCATCAGTTTAGTTAATCAAAACTAAAAACTTTTGTGTGTCAAAGAACACTATTAAGAAAGTGAAATGACAACCCACAAAATGAGAGAAAATGTTTGCAAATCAAATATCTGATAAGGGATCAGTATCCAGAACATATAAAGAACTCATAATTCAACAATGAAAAGACAAGATAGGGGTTGGTCACTTGAAAGACTACGCGTGTGATTAGAGAGTTGCAACTTTGGACCAGATTAAGTGCAATCACTTAACACTGATATAATCATCTGTGCCTAGTAATGAAACCCTGATCAAAACTCTGGACATTGAAGCTCAGTAGAGCTTTCTGGTTAATGAACAGGTTAATATGCCACATGGGTGATATACCCTGACTCCACCAAGAGAGGGCATGGGAGTTCTGTCTTCTTCCCAGACCTCCTGCTATGTATAGCCTTTTAAATAAATCTTTATTTATATGTGTAGCACTTAACTGAGTTCTGTGAGTTGTTCTAGCAGATTATCAAACCTGTGGGGGTAGTGGGAACCCCTGAATTTGTAGCCAGTTGGTCAGTAGTGCAGGTGGCCCGGGGACCCCTGAAGTAAGGCTGACGTTTGAAGTGAAGGCAGTCTTGAGGGGGACTGAGCCCTTAAGCCTGTGGAGTCTGATACTAACTCCAGGTAGTGTCAGAATTGACTTGGCCTTCACCCCACTGGTGTAGAAACAGAACAGGTAAGATGTTCACGAAGTCTGTAATTTAGTTTAACAGACATAAGCCCTGCCCTCCCAAAAATAGATGAAACAAATATGTTAACAATTATTAAATGTAGGAGACAGGTAATTGTGGTCACAATACCATTCTCTCTACTTCTCTGTTTGAAATTTTCCAAATTAAAAAAAAGTCAAAACTGGAAAAAAATTATGTCAATTTTTATTTATGACATGAAAAGATGTCAGAAAATATTATTGGAAAAAGAAACAGGTTATGACTCAGCATGTGAAAATGCTCATTGACATGAAATTATATCTATGTTTCTATATAGGTAGAGAGGTGTCTAGAAGGATTTTCAACAAAATGTTAACAAAGGTTATCGCCAGGGATGGGATTTTGAGTGGTTTCTACTTTCTTTTTTGTCTGTGTTTCTTCATAACATTAATCACCCCTTGACATATTCCATATTTGTATTATTTTTTGGCTACTCTCTCCATTAACATGTAGTCTCTAGGTCACTGTCATATCCCCAGTGCTTTGAATGGTGCCTGACATATGGCAGGGACACAATAAATATTTGTTAAATGCATTAATAAAGCTTCTAGGATTTGAATTTTTCTTTCTAATGCTTATTTTCACTTTTAAAACAACACAGGTGTTTTTATTCCAAACAGTGACACTATAAACTTGAAGTCATAGTTGTCAGGAGCCAGTGTTGACTGAATCTTAGTGGCTGTTTGCCAAAAGGCTGTACAGCACAGACCTCTCCTGGCCCAACTTCAATCCATAGGGCACATATTCTATACCATATTCCTCCAGCTGCACAACCTGAGACGGCCATAAACCCAGCACTGGACAAACCTCTTTCCTTAATTTAAACCCACATTCAGGGCTCACGTGCTGAGGATATCACCTGCCTTTGTCTGGTTCTTCAGCTCAGAACTGCCCTCAGTCGTGGCCAGCTTTTCCCCCAGTTTCACTTGCAAAGCAAATTCAAACTGGTGAGAGGGGCTGGGAGAGAAGGATGGTGAATAGAGATCATGAATTTCTATGGAATACGGAGAGCACAAATGAACTGTCCACAGTCAAAAGGAGCCTTTAAAGTTTAAAGACGGATGTCCTGAGGGACAGTTCTGATAAACAGGGATGGGAAAACAGAATAGGTTTGAATTTTTCTGAACATTAACAAAGTGAAATTCATTTCAGAAAAATAAAAAAAATACTGTACAGAGAACCCAAGGGCAATGGTAGAGCAAAAACATACACAGTTCAGTCAAGGTCCAAGCTGCCCCGATTCCTTCTCCTTGATTCCTCACAAAGTCTTCCTTCACTCGTTGAACTCTTCTCTTTGGAAGCCAGACACAGAGGAGGGGAAAAGTAGCTTTCTCCCAACAAGCTTAATTTCTATAAGTCATATTATATCCATAGGTTTTTGACTTTTAGTGCAGTTTTACTTCAGGGTATTAACCAATACATTGGAGCTGGTATGATATGGGTCAAACTGTAACCCACCCAGGCTGACAGATTACACTTCCCTCACAAATGCAGAAGACTCCATTTGGCTGTAGGGAGAAAAAAAATAACTCTCTCTTGTACGGCATGGTGGAAAGTGGGCTATCCTAAAAATTAGACCCCCTGGTGCCAGTCCCAGCACCACCACTTTATGGCCATATGACTCTAGCCAAGTAACTACCTTCATAAGCTGGAAAAAGGGGCATGATACCTGCCCATCCAACACACAAGGAGGACCAAGTAAGATCACGTGAAAGTGCTTTGGAACTGGCTCCTTGTAAACAACTGTGAAGTAATTACCGTTGTACAAAAATATGGAGTCAAACTGTCACTTCTGGTCTTATTGAGATCCTTAGAAATCTCAAGTTTTTACCCCCAAACCAACAGGCTTTTCAAATACGCGAGGAACGGTAGCTTAATGAGCTACCCAGGCTGTAAACAAGCCAAAGGCTTGGCTACTCCACCAGCCAAGCACCAGTAAACACTGTCACACCTGTCACAGTGCCTGCATCTCCCTGATTCCTGGGGTCAAAGTGTTTACCAGCTGGCTCTTGCCTCTGGAAGAATTTAGATATTTACATCCACCTTCCCTCCCACTCTACTCTTAGTAGGCACTGAGCACGCACCTGCTCTGGCTCCATGCTACTGGATCCAGGCTCCAGGACCTCCTTCCATGAACAAACCCAACACCCTCCTCATTGTCCTCCAGCCTTCTAGATCTCTCTACAGCCTCAGACAGCTCAACTTCCCTGTTCCCCCTGTGCCCCAACACTTCATTTCCCAAGACTTCAACTTCCACAGCTCAGCCCTCCCTGATGTCACTTTGATTCTCAATGGTGCCTATCAACCCAGCTGCATATTAAAATCACCTGGGCGGAGGGAGGGGGAACTTCCTTGGTGGTCCAGTGGGTAAGACTCAGTGCTTCCAATGCAGTGGGCCCGGGTTTGATCCCTGGTCGGGGAACTAGATCCCCTAAGAAGTCTGCATGCCGCAAAAAATACCCCACATGCTGAAACGAATATCCTGCACAGCCACCCCAAAAAAAGAAAAAAGAAAAAAAATCACCTGGGGTGGTGATGCCTGGGTACCTCTCTAGACCAGTTAAATCAGAAATCCTGGGGCTAGGTCTGGGGCTCCAATCTTGGTACCTTAAAGCTCCAGGTGATTCTAATGTGCAGCTAGGTTGCTGGTCATGCCTTCATTTTGTCACGGAAGGGTTTCTCAACAGGAGAGCTACTGGCATTTGGGGCAGGACGATTCTTCCTTGTGCAAGTCTGACTCAAGCATTGTGGAGTGTCGGTAGCATACCCCCGTCATGGCGACAACCAAAAATGCACCAACATCTCTAAATGCCCTCACTTGAGAATCTTACAAGCTCCTTCTCTTCCTTCTGTGCCCACCCCCAAGTGAAAGCCCCTCCCTTCCCTCCCCACCCTTCAATTCTCAGGTGACCAGTTGTTCTAGTTTGCTCAGGACCCAGGGTTTTCCCAGGACATGAGGCTTTCAGTGCTAAAACTAGGAAAGTCCCAGGCAAACGACAATGGTTAGTCATCCTAGATTTTCTTCTCTTGCCTCCCATGAGGGATACCCATTGTTTTTTCTGCTTCCCTCACCTCTTTTCTGGGAACTGGCCCTTCCCGATCCCAACCTTCCTCCATTCAAAGGTTACACTGGGAACAGCCTTGAACAGGTTGCTTACACAAACTGGGCCCCCTGAGTTCCTCCCCCAGAATTTGCAATTGGAAGTGGATGCTAGTCACAATTTGGCTAGTGCTCCAAAAGAGATTTAAATTCGGGAATGGTTGGCGGCCATTTCCTATCATGAAGACTGCTGTGAGGTGTGGGATAGGATGGGCAGTGCAGAAAATCCGTCTGTAACAACAGAAGATACATGTGCCCTGAAAGAAACACATACCGAGGTGAAGTAGAAGCTTCCTGGCTTCTACACAGTGCTCAAGTGATTCTCAAACTTGAGCCTGCATCAGCATCCCTCATGTAGAGGCGTCCTTAAAACGCTGTTTTCTGGGTCCCGCCCCCAGAGCATGTAATTCGGTAGGTCTGCATGTGGCCCAAGGATCTGCTTTTCTAAGGCACTCCCGGGTGGTGTTGATGCTGTAAATTACGGATTATGTGAGGACCCCTGCTCTGGGCCAGAGTTGCGGGGCCTCTGAGGGCCCAGCAGGTTCAGCCCCACCCTAGGGTTACATGAGCCTGTGTCTTTCTAATAAATCCCCCCCTTTTTTTCTTAAACAGCTTTATGGAGATATAATTCATATAGGGTATAATTCACCCACTTAAAGTGTCCAATTCAATGATTTTTAGGAGATTCACAAATATGTACAGCTATCACCAATTTTAGAACAATTTTCATCACCTCAAAAGAAACCCCATCTCCTTTAGCTATCACTCCTCTCCCCATGCCCTTCTCTCCCCACCCTTGCCCTAAGCAACCACTAATCTATGTTCTCTACATAACCATTTTGCTGTTGTGCACATCTCATATGAATGGAATTATATATTATGTAGCCTTTTTTGACTGGCTTCTTTCACTTGGCATGATGTTTTCAAGATTTATCTACGCTATAGTATGGATCAATACTTCATTCCTATTCAGACGCTTTGCTCATTTTAAATTGGGTTATCTTTTTTATTATTGAGTTATAACAGTGTTTTATATGTACTGGATACAAGTCTCTTATCCAATATGATTTGTAAATATTTTCTCCCATTCTGTAGGTTGTCTTTTCATTTTCTCGATCGTGGGAGCTGAATGTTTGTGCTCCCCTTGAAATTCATATGTTGAAACTCATATGTTGAAACTGTAATGCCCAATTTGATGGTATTAGGATATGGGGCCATTGGGAGGTGCTTAGGTCATGAGAGTGGAGCCCTCATGAATGGAATTATGCTCTTATAAAAGAGACCCCACAGAGCTCCGTAGCCCCTTGTGCCATGTGAGGACACAATGAGAAGTCTGCAACCCAGAGGAGGGTCATCTCCCAGCCATGCTGGCACGCTGATCTCAGATTGCCAGCCTCAAGAACAGTGAGAAACAATTTTCTGTTGTTTATAGCTGCTCAGTCTGTGGTATTTTGTTATAGCAGCTCTAATGGACTAAGACAGTGTCCTCTGAAGTACAAAATTTGTAAATGTTGATAAAGTCCAATTTATCTATTTGTTGTTTTTGCTCCTCATGCTTTTGGTGTCATTTCTAGGAATCCTTTGCCAAATCCAAGGTCATGAAGATTTACCCCATGTTCTCTTCAAAGAGTTTTATAGTTTTATATCGTATATCCTGTATGATCAGGCTACCCAAGATGGCTGTTCTCTTGCTCTCTGTACATCCCCTGCTCGACCAGTCCCTGCCTCACCTACACCCTGCTTACATGACTGACCCTCCCTCTTAATCATAGAGCCTAATCAGTAAATGCCTATGTACTTGCTCCTGGCCCCAGCTAGTGATTGTTCTAATCTTTAGATCAGAAATATCGCCACTATGTTAGTTTATCAAAGCAGCGGTGAGGGGCGCGCCCCTCGGCTGGTTGCCCTGGCAACTGATGAGCCAACCTGACATCAATTCCCCCTATAACTAGTAATCTCTGTCTTCCCCTGGTAGTGAAGATCACTGCCATGTCCCACCTGCCATCTGCTGGGCATGGTGGGGTGTCACTCCAGGACCTTGCTTCAGACATGTTAGCTCCCTGCTCCATTAAACCCCTGATGTCTCTTGTCACTGACTCCTGGCTCTTTCTTCTTCAGTCTTGAAGCTGCAAGACAGGGCTTGCAGCACTGCGGGGTGCAGCCCAACACATCCATTGTGAGTTAATTTTTGTATGTGTGTGCGAACTTCATTCTTTTGCATGTGAATATATAGTTTTTCCAGCACCATTTGTTGAAAAGACGATTCTTTCTCCATTAAGTGGTCTTGGCACTCTTGTTGAAAATCCGTTGCCCATAGATGTATGGGTTTATTTCTGGACTGTCAATTCTATTCCTTGGATCTATATGTCTGTCCTTGTGCCAGTACCACACTGTCTTGATCACCATTGCCTTATTTTATCTTATTCCTTTTTATTTTGTTATTTATTTATCTTTTGGCCGTGCTCTATGGCTTGTGGGATCTTAGCTCCCTGACCAGGCATTGCACTTGCGCCCTCAGCAGTGAAAGTACACAGTCCTAGCCACTGGACAACCAGGGAATTCCCACCATTGCCTTATTTTAAATTTTGAAATTGGGAAGTGTGACTTCTCCTACTTTCTTCTTTTTTAAGATAATTGTGGCTATTCTGGGTACCTTAAAATTCAATATAAATTTTAGAATCAGCTTGTCAATTTCTACAAAGAACTCAGCTGGGACACTATAGAGATTACACTGATTCAGTAGATCAGTTTGAGGAGTATTGCCATCTTTTTTTTTTTTTTTTTGCGGTACACGGGCTTCTCACTGTTGTGGCCTCTCCCGTTGTGGAGCACAGGCTCCGGACGTGCAGGCTCAGCGGCCATGGCTCACGGGCCCAGCCGCTCCACGGTATGTGGGATCTTCCCAGACCGGGGCACGAACCTGCGTCCCCTGCATCGGCAGGCGGACTCTCAACCACTGTGCCACCAGGGAAGCCCAGAGTATTGCCATCTTAACAATGTTGTCTTCCAATCCATGAAAATGGGATGTTCTTCCAATTAGTTAGATTTTTAATTTCTTTCAACAGTGTTTGTAGTTTTCAGAGGATAAGTTTTGCACTTCTTTTGTTAAGTTTATTCCTATTTTTATAAATAAAATTGTTTTTTAATTTTATTTTTGGATTGTTCACTGTAAGTATATAGAAATACAATTGATTTTGTATATCGATCTTGTATCCTGCAAACTTGCTAAATTCATGTATTAGTTCTAAAAGTTTTTTAGTGTATTTTTTAGGACTTTCTATATACAAGATCATATCATCTGCAGATAGAGATAGTTTTACTTCTTCCTTCCCAATTGGGATGCTTTTATTTCTTTGTCTGGCATCTATGCCAATGTAACGAATAAATGGCAAGGATCTAAAAGAGCCCATTTCTCACCTGGATGAAAGAAAGGAAAGACTCAGCACTAAATCTATGTATTAATTAGGAAAACCCAAAAGAGTTTAGTTTTGGAGGATGGAGGGAACAAAAAGTGCCCACCGAACTGAGAAGTTATCCTGAGACGGAAAAATGATGCACGTAGCTCCATATAATCAATGAATCAGTTTCTCATATGGTAACTTACTCACAGGGTGGGATTGGCCAGATAACGATCCAGAAGCATTCACAGCTGCACTCGGCACCACCAAGATGCCACTGGGACAATTTCATAATTAACCTAGGGTTAGGGGGTATACAGTTGGAAACAAGAAGTGCATTCCTAAGCCAAGATTTATGAATAGGTAACTAGTCTCTTCGGTGCTGGGAATATAGCAGTGAAGGTTTTCATCACTGTTTGGGGACGAATAGAGCATAAAGGCCACCTAGACCTAACGATCATTAAACTATATCTATTACTACAAAGCCCTTGATGACAGAGAAGAGCTTACTATACAGGTCAGCCCCAGGTAGAGCCAGTGGAAGAATAGGAGGAATTGAATGGGCCCAAGATGGCATCAGTTATATTAACAGCCACACAGTTTAGAGATGGGTACATAAACAGTACGTGATTCCTTCAAACTTTCTGTTACAATTTAATTCAAAGTTCTTCTGGGGACACAGTATTAATGCAAGTACTGAATTTACATTCCTGATCCTGATGAAAGCCTTTTTAAATCCACTTGTCCTGAAATAGTACTTTTCAAACTTTCCACTAAAGATGCCCTAAAGGGAGAGAAGAGGAAAAATATGAGGAGTAATCCTATACAGCTTATGATAACATGAAATAACTTTGAAGTGTTACGTTTTATCTTAAAAATTCATGCAGTTTTTATTTTCTATTCCAAGATAAAGTCAGTTCATTTTAACATTAAAATAATGTTTTTTTTCCAAGATAAGAAAGGAAGCCTTTACCATATGATCCAACAATTCCATTTCTGGGTATATAATTTAAAAACCCCTGAAAGCAGGAAGCCTGAAAACTTATTTGTACACTCACGTTCATAGCAGCACTATTCATAACAACCAAGGGATGGAAGCAATCCAAATGTCCATTAACAGATGATTGGGTAAACAAGATGTGGTGTACACATACAATGGAATATTATTCAGTCTTAAAGAAGAGTGAAAGCGACACATGATACAACATGGATGAATTCTGAGGACATTAAGCTAAGTGAATTAAGCCAGTCACAAAAGATAAATACTGTATGATTCCACTTATATGAGTATCTAGGGTAGTCATATTCATAAAAACAGAAAGTAGAATGGTGGTTGCCAGGAGCTGGGCAGAATGGGGAATTGTTTAATGGACACAGAGATTGGCTGCACAGCAATGTAAATATAGTTAATAGTACTGATCTGTAACTTAAAAATGGTTAAGATGGTAAATTTTATGTCGTGCATTTCTTACCACAATTAAAAAAATAATTTAGAAATTTTTTAAAGTTTTCAAAGAAGGCCTTATAATTTGGTCAGAGGAAGCCAATTAGTATCGAGATTCAGCTAGAACTAAGTACACTGCCTTGGTTTAATTTACGGAACTATTTATATGGTCACCTTTTCATTATCCTGTAGGGACCTCTCTGCTCAGAGAATCATCCTAGTCCCCAGGCCAACAATAAACAGGAACTGAGACAAAGGAATAGCTGTATGACTCTCAGTGTGTTTCTGTCATGCCATGGGAGCCTTTCTGGGTCATCACCTATTGTCTTCCAGGATTTAGAATGCATTCTAGAATATCACTCAGCATAGGTGAAGGATTAAGCTTTATTAGGTAAAGGGAAGCCTTACAAGGCTGGGTCAACAAACAAAGAGAAAACAGGGCTCCCCCAAGGAGAGGTGTGCTAGGGTCAGTGTGCTCTGCTGGATCCACAGAATAAGTCTGTGTTCTGCTCTCTGTTCTACCTGTTCTCATAGTGCTGATGAATCAAGGAGTGAGTTACCAAATTTCTGACCAAAAAAGACGACTGGTAAAAACAGATTTTGGAGTATACCCCTCCCTTCCCCAGGTTCACATAACAAATGTTCAAAGGCTTAGAGCTCATTTCAATTCCATGCGATAATCTTGCCCCGTGCTACCTTTGTGTATCCCCTTAATAACAGGTTCACCATGCCCTCAATGTCTATAGGTACCATGGAGGGAAATACACAACAAAGAAAAATCACCAATCAGAATTTCTAACAAGAGAAGGGCCAGCAGCAATAGACCCTACCACAAAGAGAAAACCATGATGAAGCTACTTCCCAAACATCCTGAAAATTCTTTCGACCCAGAAATAGCTGCCCACCAAATTTTTGGCAAATCTCCATCCTTATTCCAAGAATAAATAATAGCAAAGCCTTACCTATGCTTACCACGTGCCAGGGACTGATCTAAGCATCTTACATACATTAATTCATTTAATCATCACACCAACCCTATGAGGTGAGCACTCAATTTATGCCCATTTTATATAGGGGGAAACTAAGGCATAAAACAATTAATGAACTTGCTTAAGGTCAGGATAGAAAAACCAGGATTGGAACCCAAGCAGTCTGTCTCAGAGTCTGTGCTTTTAACCACCACGTTAAACAGAACTGAGACACTGGGCTAAATTCTGAGAGGGCCTTAAGTATATATTGTCCTGGGACCTGGGAAGCCTTAGGGAGAGAAGCACCAATAAATGTGACAGGAAATAGGGTGTGTCCAGGAATAGAGCCAGGTGGGATGGGAGATGTTGCAGAACATTGGTGAGGGTAGAAGAGCAAAATAAATCGGGGGGAGTACAGTTGGGAGGGAGTTTTTCAGGGTGAAAAAATAGTAACATGACAAACATGAAGCAACAGAGGATTGTAAAGTCCCTTGGACTCTTTTAAAATAGCTTTATTGAGGTTAATTGACATTCAATAAACTGCACATTTAAAGTGTGTAATTTGATAAGTTTTATGTATACACCCATGAAACCATCACCACAGTCAAGATAATGAAAATAGACATTACCCCCAAAAGTTTCTTTGTGCCCTTTTGTAGACCCTCCCTCCCTGCACCTCCCTCCAAACTCTCCCTCTGCTTGTCCATGATCTGTTTGCTGTAACTATAGATTATTTCACATTTTCTAGAATTTTACATAGTCTACACTATTTACACTTTTTTGTCTGGTTTCTTTCACTTGGAGTAATTTTTTTTTTTCCCGTGCTGCACAACTTGTGGGACTTTAGGCCCTCGACAGTGAAAGTACAAGAGTCCTAACAACTGGACTGCCAAGGAATTCCCTTTGTGTAATTATTTGGAGATCCATCTGTGTTGTTGGGTGTATTAATAATTTATTCCTCTGATAAGGGACTTATATCTACACTATGTAAAGAACCCTTACAACTCAACAATAAAAGACAAACAATCCAATTTTGCAAATGAGCAAAGGATCTGAATAGACATTTCTCCAAAGAAGATACACAAATGTACATGGAAAGATGCTTACCATCATTAGTCATCAGGGAAATGCAAATCAAAACGACAATGAGGGGCTTCCCTGGTGGCGCAGTGGTTGAGAGTCCACCTGCCGATGCAGGGGACACGGGTTTGTGCCCCGGTCCGGGAAGATCCCACATGCCGCGGAGCGGCTGGCCCCGTGAGCCATGGCCACTGGGCCTGTGCGTCCGGAGCCTGTGCTCCGCAACGGGAGAGGCCACAACACTGAGAGGCCCGCGTACCGCAAAAAAAAAAAAAAAACAAAAAAACGACAGTGAGATACCACTTCACACCCACTAGGATGGCTATAGTTAAAAAGTCAGATAATAGCAAGTATTGGTGAGTATGTAGAAAAATCATAACTCGCATACACTGCTTATAGGAATGTAAAATGGTACAACCACATTGGAAAACAGTCTGGCCGTTCCTCAAAAAGTTAAACAGAGATTTACCATTTGACCCAACAATTCCAATCCTACATTTATTCCCAAAAGAAATGAAAACATATGTGTGTACAACTTGTACACAAATGTTTATAGCAGCATTATTCATAACAGTCAATATGTGGAGACAACCCAAATGCCCACCATGTGATGAATGAATAAATCGAATGTGATATATTCATGCAATGGAATATTGTTTAGCCATAAAAAGAAATGAGCGACTTCCCTGGTGGTGCAGTGGTTAAGAATCCGCCTGCCAATGCAGGGGACACGGGTTCGAGCCCTGTTCCAGGAAGATCCCACATACCGCGGAGCAACTAAGCCCATGAGCCACAAGTACTGAAGCCCGCGCACCTAGAGCCCACGCTCCTCAATAAGAGAAACCACCGCAATAAGAAGCCCGCGCACCACAACGAAGAGTAGTCCCCGCTCGCCACAACTAGAGAAAGCCCAGGTGCAGAAACGAAGACCCAACACAGCCAAATAAATAAAAATTTAAAAAAAAGAAATGAGGTACTGATACACGCTACAGCATGGCTGAACCTTGACAACATTATGCTAAGTGAAAGAAGCCAGCCACACAGACACAGACAAACACATATTGCATGATTCTTTTTTTTTTTTTTTTGCGAAACGCGGGCCTCTCACTGTTGTGGCCTCTCCCGTTGCGGAGCACAGGCTCCGGAGGCACAGGCTCAGCGGCCATGGCTCACGGGCCCAGCCGCTCCGCAGCATGTGGGATCCTCCAGGACCGGGGCACGAACCCGTGTCCCCTGCATCGGCAGGCGGGCTCTCAACCACTGCGCCACCAGGGATGAAGGCTTCCCTTTTTTACTATAAAGCTTTTCCACTCCCCTGCCTGCCTTTGAATCTGCCAAATACACATGATGGTGGCTGAGTCCCTAGCTACAGCAAAGCTGTGAGTAAATAGCTTCTGTTTCTTCTCATTTGGGTGATCTTTATTTCCACAGTGCTTAACACTGTGTTTGTGGAGTTTAATGAGTGCCCAGTAAATTTCATATAGAGCAGCAGAATTGTTTTGTCAAATGAAATTTTACACAGAATCCCAACATATAAAACAGATCAAAGTGGCATTAAATAGTTTTATTTAAGCCAGTTAGTACTAGCAGTGGGACTTTTTTTTTTTTTTTTTTTTAATTTTTGGCCGCATTGGGTCTTTGTTGCTGCGCGCGGGTTTTCTCTAGTTACAGTGAGCGGGGGCTACTCTTCGTTGCGGTGCGCGGGCTTCTCGGTGGTGGCTTCTCTTGTTGCGGAGCGCGGGCTCCAGGCGCACAGTCTTCAGTAGTTGTGGCGCCCAGGCTTCAGAGCGCAGGGTCAGTAGTTGTGATGCATGGGCTTAGCTGCACGGCATGTGGGATCTTCCCAGACCAGGGATCAAACCCCTGTCCCCTACATTGGCAGGAGAATTCTGTTGAGTGCTTGCACTGCGCCACCAAGGAAGTCCCTAACACTGGGACTTTTGTGGTGATCTCAGTAATATTATATGGGAATAAAGGATACAATTGCTAACATGATTTTTTTTTCTACATCTTTATTGGAGTACAATTGCTCTACAATGGTGCATTAGCTTCTGCTGTATAACAAGGTGAATCAGCCACACGTATACACATATCCCCATATCCCCTCCCTCTTGCGTCTCCCTCCCGCCCTCCCCATCCCACCCCTCTAGGTGGTCACAAAGCAACGAGCTGATCTCCCTGTGCTATGCGGCTGCTTCCCACCAGCCATCCATTCTACATTTGGCAGTGTATATATGTGCATGCCACTCTCTCACCTTGTCCCAGCTTACCCTTCCCCCTCCCCGGGTCCTCAAGTCCACTCTCCACGTGTCTGACTTTATTCTTGTCCTGCCCCTAAGTTCTTCAGAACCACTTTTTTTTTAGACATGATATTTTTTAAAATCCTGATTCACACTATAAGAAGTCGCCAATGATAACAGGTTTTTGTTTTTGTTTTTTTCTTTTAAGCAGGTTACCTTACAATCAAATATTTGTTGAACCCCCATGGAACCTCTTCAAAACTCTAGAGCTCTCAGAAAAATGGAGCAAAGGCTACTAGTGTGAGGTCAGGGTTCAGGGTCTTAATTTAAGTTGTAGGGATGATGCAAACCAGCTGGGTAACCTTGGGCAAGTCCCTTGACCTTTGTCTGAGTTTTGTTTCTTCCTCTGCAAATTGAGGAGAGAGAACTAAATAAGAATTTCTCAAAATTTAGTGTCCACCACCACCTGCGTGTAGTGGAGGGGGCACCGGTGCGTGTGCCTGTTTTAAAAATGCAGGTTTCTGGCCCAACCAGTGGTTCTAACTCAGTAAATCTCGGGTAGGGTCCGATCTAATTTTTTTTTTTTTTTTTTTGGTACGCGGGCCTCTCACTGTTTTGGCCTCTCCCATTGCGTAGCACAGGCTCTGGACACGCAGGCTCAGCAGCCATGGCTCACGGGCCAGCTGCTCCGGGGCCTGTGGGATCTTCCCGGACTGGGGCACGAACCCGTGTCCCCTGCATTGGCAGGCGGACTCTCAACCACTGCGCCAACAGGGAAGCCCCCTATCTAATTTTTAACAAGCACCTAGCTGATTTTGATGGTGGCGATCCTTGTGCATAATTTGAGAATCACATGAGTAAATGATCATTTAGGCTCCTTTCGGCTCTGGTGTACGTAATTTAGGTGGAGTTGGAGAGAAGTCACAGGGCTGGAGCGTTGGGGAGGGTAAAATCGCTCAACAGGGAAAAGGTTGATGGGCAGTCTTTTGTATCAATATTCTGCTTTTGAAAGCCCCCACGAATCTAGTCCAGAGAGACTTGCGTTCTGCGAGGAGTTCTTGCAAAGGCTATTCTATTCTCCACTAGCCGGCATCAAAAAGCACTCCTGAACTTCCCAGTCCCATGCCCTGCGTTTGAATACACCAGAGATGACATACGACGTGCAAAATGCTTCCTTGCCCTCCAACTCCACAATTTCCCCACGACTCGCTTGGGGTAGGACGGGACAAAGGAGGATTTGCCCAGTTTGTGGTCTTGTCCTCAAAACCGGATTAAACCCAGGCCACTCCCTCAGCGCTCACGGTAAAATCCTCTTAATTCTGCAGTTGAGACCCCAGCTCAGTGTAGCAATACCGCCCTCTCGCGGCGGAGAATGGGACTCCACCTGGCGAGGTGAACAAACGCCAGGGTCGGATACAGCCCCCAAAGACTCAAAGTTCACCTGGATCCGAGGGAGGGGGAAGAGAAGGAGGAAAATAAAAATACCACCAGAGCGCTTCGCTGTCTCTTTCTAATTTACCAGTCCTTTCTGCCTCCCAAAGCCAGTCCTCCCACTTACCCTTGCCCTCTATTAATAACCTTTTTCCTAATGCTTCCCAGTGTAAAAGGTGTTTTCGTGTGATACATTCTCACTTCTTTTCACATCACCCGCCCCGCCTTCCACAATGAGAAGGAACAACTGAAAACTAACAACCTATGTAAATGCCTTTCTTGTATTTTGCATAAGGGTGGACCTGACATCCCCTTATTCTTGGATTGCAGGACCTTGAAGCTGACTTTGACCCCTGTAGGAGCCTATTAAATTTGTTCTGCTGTGTGGTCACAAATGGAAACTTCAACATGCCAGGGCTTGGTCACAAGGAGAAAAAGCAAAGCATATGGCCAAAGCAGCACAAGCCTAGGTTCACACTATTTTTTTCTTTCATCAACTCTTTAAAATTAATGAAATTAAAATAAACATACAGGAGACCTTCAAAATGGCAGAGGAGTAAGACGTGGAGATCACCTTCCTCCCCACAAATACATCAGAAATACATCTACATGTGGGACAGCTCCTACAGAACACCTACTGAACGCTGGCAGAAGACCTCAGACTTCCCAAAACGCAAGAAACTCCCCAAGTACATGGCCGTGTGGCTGACAGGGTCTTGGTGCTCCGGCTGGGTGTCAGGCTTGTGCCTCTGAGGTGGGAGAGCCGAGTTCAGGACATTGGTCCACCAGAGACCTCCCGGCTCCACGTAATGTCAATTGGCGAGAGCTCTCCCAGAGATCTCCATCTCAATGCTAAGACCCAGCTCCACTCGATGACAAGCATGCTACAGTGCCAAACAACTAACAAGACTGGAACACAACCCCACCCATTAGCAGAGAGGCTGCCTAAAATCATAAGGTCACAGACACCCCAAAACACACCACCAGACGTGGTCCTGCCCACCAGAAAGACAAGATCCAGCCTCATCCACCAGAACACAGCACTAGTCCCCTCCACCAGGAAGCCTACACAACCCACTGAACCAACCTTACCCACTGAGGGTAGACACCAAAAACAACAGGAACTATGAACCTGCAGCCTGCAAAAAGGAGGCCCCACACACAGTAAGTTAAGCAAAATGAGAAGACAGAGAAACACACAGCAGATGAATGAGCAAGGCAAAAACGCACCAGACCTAACAAATGAAGAGGAAATAGGCAGTCTACCTGAAAAAGAATTCAGAGTAATGATAGTAAAGATATCCAAAATCTTGGAAATAGAATGGAGAAAATACAAGAAACGTTCAACAAGGAACTGGAAGAGCTAAAGAGCAAACAAACAATGATGAACAACACAATAAAAGAAATTAAAAATTCTCTAGATGGAATCAATAGCAGAATAACTGAGGCAGAAGAACGGATAAGTGACCTGGAAGATGAAATAGTGGAAATAACTACCGCAGAGCAGAAGAAAGAAAAAAGAATTGAGGACAGTCTCAGAGACCTCTGGGACAACATTAAATGCACCAACATTCAAATTATAGGGGTCCCAGAAGAGGAAGAGGAAAAGAAAGGGACTGAGAAAATATTTGAAGAGATTATATTTGAAAACTTCCCTAATATGGGAAAGGAAATAGTCAATCAAGTCCAGGAAGTGCAGACTCCCATACAGGATAAATCCAAGGAGAAACACGCCAAGACGCATATTGGTCAAACTATCAAAAATTAAATACAAAGAAAAAATATTAAAAACAGCAAGGGAAAAAACAACAAATAACACACAAGGGAATCCCCATAAGGTTAACAGCTGATCTTTCAGCAGAAACTCTGCAAGCCAGAAGGGAGTGGCAGGACATATTTAAAGTGATGCAAGGGAGAAACCTACAACCAAGATTACTCTACCCAGCAAAGATGTCATTCAGATTCGACGGAGAAATTAAAACCTTTACAGACAAGCAAAAGCTAAGAGAATTCAGCACCACCAAACCAGCTTTACAACAAATGCTAAAGGAACTTCTCTATGCAGGAAACACAACAGAAGGAAAAGACCTACAATAACAAACCCAAAACAATTAGGAAAATGGTAATAGGAACATACATATCGATAATTACCTTAAATGTAAATGGATTAAATGCTCCAACCAAAAGACATAGACTGGCTTAATGGATACAAAAACAAGACCCGTATATATGCTGTCTATAAGAGACTCACTTCAGACCTAGGGACACATACAGACTGAAAGTGAAGGGATGGAAAAAGATATTCCATGCAAATGGAGATCAAAAGAAAGCTGGAGTAGCAATACTCATATCAGATAAAATAGACTTTAAAATAAAGACTGTTACAAGAGACAAGGAAGGACACTGCATAATGATCAAGGGATCAATCCAAGAAGAAGATATAACAATTAAAAATATATATGCACCCAACATAGGAGCACCTCAATACGTAAGGCAACTGCTAACAGCTATAAAAGAGGAAATCGACAGTAACCCAGTACTAGTGGGGGACTTTAGCACCTCACTTACACCAAAGGACAGATCATCCAAAAGGAAAATAAATAAGGAAACAGAAGCTTTAAATGACACAATAGACCAGATAGATTTAATTGATATTTATAGGACATTCCATCCAAAAACAGCAGATTACACTTTCTTCTCAAGTGCATATGGAACATTATCCAGGATAGATCACATCTTGGGTCACAAATCAAGCCTCAGTAAATTTCAGAAAATTGAAATCATAGCAAGCATCTTTTCTGACCACAATGCTATGAGATTAGAAATGAATTACAGGGAAATAAACGTAAAAAACACAAACACACGGAGGCTAAACAATAGGCTACTAAATAACCAAGAGATCACTGAAGAAATCAAAGAGGAAATCAAAAGATACCTAGAGACAAATGACAATGAAAACACGATGATCCAAAACATATGGGATGCAGCGAAAGAAGTCCTAAGAGGGAAGCTTATAGCTATTCAAGCCTACCTCAAGAAACAAGAAAAATCTCAAATAAACAATCTAAACTTACACCTAAAGGAACTAGAGAAAGAAGAACAAACAAAGCTGAAAGTTAGCAGAAGGAAAGAAATCATAAAGATCAGAGCAGAAAGAAATGAAATAGAAACAAAGAAAACAATAGCAAAGATCAATAAAACTAAAAGCTGGTTCTTTGAGAAGATAAACAAAATTGATAAACCATTAGCCAGACTCATCAAGAAAAAGAGGGAGAGGACTCAAATCAATAAAATTAGAAATGAAAAAGGAGAAGTTACAACAGACACCACAGAAATACAAAGCATCCTAAGAGACTACTACAAGCAACTCTATGCCAATAAAATGGACAACCTGGAAGAAATGGACAAATTCTTAGAAAGGTATAACCTTCCAAGACTGAACCAGGAAGAAATAGAAAATATGAACAGACCAATCACAAGTAATGAAATTGACACTGTGATTAAAAATCTTCCAACAAACAAAAGTTGAGGACCAGATGGCTTCACAGGTGAATTCTATCAAACATTTAGAGAAGAGCTAACACCCATCCTTCTCAAACTCTTCCAAAAATTTGCGGACGAAGCAACACTCCCAAAGTCATTCTATGAGACCACCGTCACCCTGATACCAAAACCAGACAAAGATACTACAAAAAAAGAAAATTACAGACCAATATCACTGATGAATATAGATGCAAAAATCCTCAACAAAATACTAGCAAACAGAATCCAACGACACATTAAAGGATCGTACACCATGATCAAGTGGGATTTATCCCAGGGATGCAAGGATTCTTCAATATATGCTAACCAATCAATGTGATACACCATATTAACAGATTGAAGAATAAAAACAATATGATCATCTCAATAGATGCAGAAAAAGCTTTTGACAAAATTCAACACCAATTTATGATAAAAGCTCTCCAGAAAGTGGGCATAGAGGGAACCTACCTCAACATAATAAAGGCCATATACGACAAACCCACAGCAAACATCATTCTCAATGGTGAAAAACTGAAAGCATTTCCTCTAAGATCAGGAACAAGACAAGGATGTCCACTCTCACCAGTATTATTCAACATAGTTTTGGAAGTCCTAGCCACGGCAATCAGAGAAGAAAAAGAAATGAAAGGAATACAAATTGGAAAAGAACAAGTAACACTGTCACTGTTTGCAGATGACATGATACTATACATAGAGAATCCTAAAAATGCCAGCAGAAAACCACTAGAGCTAATCAATGGATTTGATAAAGTTGCAGGATACAAAATTAATGCACAGAAATCTCTTGCATTCCTGTACATTATTGATGAAAAATCTGAAAGAGAAATTAAGGAAACACTCCCATTTACCATTGCAACTAAAAGAATAAAATACCTAGGAATACACCTACCTAAGGACACAAAAGACCTGTATGCAGAAAACTATAAGACACTGATGAAAGAAACTAAAGATGATACAAACAGATGGAGAGATATGCCATGTTCTTGGATTGGAAGAATCAACATAGTGAAAATGACTCTACTACCCAAAGCAATCTACAGATTCAATGCAATCCCTATCAAACTACCAATGGCATTTTTCACAGAACTAGAACAAAAAATCTCACAATTTGTATGGAAACAGAAAAGACCCCGAAGAGCCAAAGCAGTCTTGAGAAAGAAAAATGGAACTAGAGGAATCAGGCTCCCTGACTTCACACTACACTACAAAGCTACAGTAACCAAGACAGTATGGTACTGGCACAAAAACAGAAATATAGATCAATGGAATGGTATAGAAAGCGCAGAGATAAACCCACGCACATGTGGCCAACTTATTTTTTTTATTTAATATTTATTTTATTTATTTATTTATTTATTTTTAGCTGTGTTGGGTCTTCGTTTCTGTGCGAGGGCTTTCTCTAGTTGCGGCAAGCGGGGGCCACTCTTCATCGCGGTGCACGGGCCTCTCACTATCGCGGCCTCTCTTGTTGCGGAGCACAGGCTCCAGACGCGCAGGCTCAGTAGTTGTGGCTCACGGGCCTAGTTGCTCCGCAGCATATGGGATCTTCCCAGACCAGGGCTCGAACCCATGTCCCCTGCATCGGCAGGCAGATTCTCTACCACTGCGCCACCAGGGAAGTTCCTGGTCACCTTATTTTGGATAAAGGAGGCAAGAATATACAATGGAGAAAAGACAGCCTGTGCAATAAGTGGTGATGGGAAAACTGGACAGCTACATGTAAAAGAATGAAATTAGAGCACTTCCTAACACCATACACAAAAATAAACTCAAAGTGAAGTAAAGACCTAAATGTAAGGCCAGAAACTATCAAACTCTTAGAGGAAAACATAGGCAGAACTCTCTATGACCTAAATCACAGCAAGATCCTTTTTGACCCACCTCCTAGAGAAATGGAAATAAAAACAAAAATAAACAAATGGGACTTAATGAAACTTAAAAGCTTTGGCACAGCAAAGGAAACCATAAACAAGATGAAAAGACAACCCTCAGAAAGGGAGAAAATATATGCAAATAAAGCAACTGACAAAGGATTAATCTCAAAAATTTACAAGCTGCTGATGCAGCTCAATATCAAAAAAACAAACAAAGCAATTCAAAAATGGGCAGAGGGCTTCCCTGGTGGCACAGTGGTTGAGAGTCCGCCTGCCAAATGCAGGAGACACAGGTTCGAGCCCTGGTCCGGGAAGATCCCACATGCCATGGAGCAACTAAGCCTGTGCACTACAACTACTAGGCCTGCGCTCTAGAGCCCGTGAGCCACAACTACTGAGCCCATGTGCCACAACTACTGAAGCCCGCACGCCTACAGCCCCTGCTCCACAACAAGAGAAGCCACCGCAATGAGAAGCCTGGGCACCACAACAAAGAGTAGCTCCGCTCACCGCAACTAGAGAAAGCCCGCACGCACCAACGATGACCCAGCGCAGTCAAAAATAAATTAATTAATTAAATAAATACCCAAAAAATGGGCAGAAGACCTAAATAGACATTTCTCCAAAGAAGATATACAGACTGCCAACAAACACATGAAACAATGCTCAACATCATTAATCATTAGAGAAATGCAAATCAAAACTACAATGAGATATCGTCTCACACCAGTCAGAATCGCCATCATCAAAAAATCTACAAACAATAAATGCTGGAGAGGGTGTGGAGAAAAGAGAACCCTCTTGCACTGTTGTTGGGAATGTAAACTGATACAGCCACTACGGAGAACAGTATGGAGGCTTCTTAGAAAACTAAAAATAGAACTACCATATGACCCAGCAATCCCACTACAGGGCATATACCCTGAGAAAACCATAATTCAAAAAGAGTCATGTACCACAATGTTCATTGCAGCTCTATTTACAATAGCCAGGACATGGAAGGAGCCTGAGTGTCCGTCGACAGATGAATGGATAAAGAAGATGTGGCACATATATACAATGGAATATTACTCAGCCATAAAAAGAAATGAAATTGAGTTATTTGTAGTGAGGTGGATGGACCTAGAGTCTGTCATACAGAGTCAAGTAAGTCAGAAAGAGAAAAACAAATACCGTATGCTAACATATATATATGGAATCTAAAAAAAAAAATGTTCTGAGGAACCTAGGGGCAGGACAGGAAAAAAGACACAGACGTAGAGAATGGATTTGAGGACACAGGGAGGGGGAAGGGTAAACTGGGACAAAGTGAGAGAGTGGCATGGACATATATACACTACCAAATGTAAAACAGATAGCTAGTGGGAAGCAGCTGCATAGCACAGGGAGATCAGCTCAGTGCCTTGTGAACACCTAGGGCGGTGGGATAGGGAGGGTGGGAGGTAGACGTAAGAGGGAGGGGATATGGGGTTATATGTATATGTATAGCTGATTCACTCTGTTATAAAGCAGAAACTAACACACCATTGTAAAGCAATTATACTCCAATATGGATTTTGAAAAAAGGAAAAAGAATAAACATAGAAAAATGCACAAATCATAAATGTACAGTTCAAACAATATTCACAAGGTGAGCACACCGTTGTAACCAGCTCCCAGATCAAGAAACAGAACATTATTAACATTTCCCTAATGCTCCCGTCCAATCACATCTCACCCCCCAGTTAACCACTATTCTGACTTTATTTTTTGGCCGGGCAGCATGTTAGATCTTAGTTCCGCAACCAGGGATCAAACCCGTGCCCCCTGTAATGGAAGCGCGGAGTCTAAACCATTGGACCACCGGGGAAGTTCCATGCCGTTCTGACTTTTAACATCATAGGTTAATTTTCTCTGCTTTTGGATCTCATATAAAAGGAATCAAACAGTATGTACTCGTGTATATGACTTTTGCTGAAAGTTGTGAAATTAATCTATGTTGTTGCATATGGTTCACTCTCATTGCTTTTATATATATAAACATAGATATGTATAAGTGAACCACTTTGCTGTTCACCAGAAACGAACACAACATTGTAAATCAACTATACTTCAATTTTTGAAAAAAGAATGCTTCTATGAACATTCTTCTACATAACTTCTACATAGCTTTTGGGAAATATAAGTACACATTTCTGGGTACTTCTTCTGGCTTTATAACTAAAAGTCGAATTGCCAGTTTGTAGGGTTGTTTTCACTGAGACTGCAAACAGATTTCCAAAGTGTTGTAGGTACTAATTTACATTCCCATCAGCAATGTATGAGAGCTTCTGTTGCTTCATGTTCTTGGCAACGTTGGTATATTGTTTTGCATTTTAGTCATCCTGGTGGGTGGGTAATGGTATTGCCTTGTAGTTTTAATTTACATTTCCGTGATGACTAATGACGTTGAGCACCTTTTCATGAGCTTATCAGCCATATGGTTTGGACATCTTCTTTGTCAAGTGCCTATTCAATGCTTTTAGGCAAACAATTTAAGCCTAAATTTACTTACCCTGAGTGATAAGAGCATTGTTCAGTATTCAATTTAATTTCCAAAAAACATGTTCTATTCACGGGCTACACTGAGAGATGATCCTTATACCTGTGTGCTACTTACATGATGTCATTTGGTTAATACAAGCCCTCTGAAAAGTAGAAGGCTGAGGTTATGCTTGTTTTACAGAAGAGGAAGCAGTCTCTGGGAGATTGTGACATGCTCAAAATAAGTGGCAGGACCAAGATCCTCGATAAAGGTTTTGCTGTTTCCTGGCCTAGTGCTCACTCCACTCTAGTGGTTTAATCTCCCCACCTATTATAACAAATATTTTGTATCACCGCCCCCCTTTACTACAATGAAATTAAACCTACACATAATTTCAAAAGATAATCAGTCTGTTGCCCCCATGGTATAAAAGAGAAATAAAAGAATAATGGTTTATAGTAAAGAATTACTATAATTACAAATAAAATAAGAATCTAATAATAGTATAATTGCAAATGAAACAAATGCTCAAGTACCACTATACTAGAACATGTAATGAAATAATAGATGCTTAGAGCAGACTCACTATAAATTCAAAGAGCCACAAATAAAGACAAACACAACTGGTTGTACTGACAACTCTAATCCCATACATTGCTGTCCCTGACATGATTTTCCAGATCGGTGAACAACTTCAGACAAAATTCTGAACAAAACAAAATACCATCATCCCTTAACTTACATAGTTGTTGTATTCCTGAGAAATTCACTGTACTTTTTTTTTTTTTTTTTTTTTTTTGCAGTACGCGGGCCTCTCACTGTTGTGGCCTCTCCCGTTGCGGAGCACAGGCTCCGGACGCGCAGGCTCAGCGGCCATGGCTCACGGGCCCAGCCGCTCCGCGGCATGTGGGATCTTCCCAGACCGGGGCACGAACCTGTGTCCCCTGCATCAGCAGGTGGACTCTCAACCACTGTGCCACCAGGGAAGCCCTATTCGCTGTGTTTTTAAGCCATGTAAAAAATATTTTGTGTTTATATACAAAAGAGAGTTAGGCTTTAGACTTAGATACCTTTGGACCGCTTTTCAGCTGCGTGAGTACTGATACATTCAAAAGTTGGACAGGATGCAGGACACTTCTTCATCTTGCGGGATTGTCACGTTCATTGCAGGATAACTTAGCGGCCCTGGCCTTGCCCTCTAAATGGCAGTAGTGTCCCCCAACCATTGTGACAACCTGAAACTTCTTGGAGCAGTACTGCTCGTACTGAGGGCATTATACTACACGCTCTGTACGGCACAGCCCCGGCCTGAAATACGGAGTGTGACCAAAAAGCTGGGCTTTGGACTGGGAAAGATCCGAGTTCAGTGGTCAGCCATTCATTCTCTGTAAAACCCTGAGCAAAGCCACTTAACATCTCTGAGCCTCGAGTCTCCAGCTATGGGGCTGGTCTCTGCCCCCCACGGCAGGAGCAGCAGTTGCTATGTCTCCCTTGAGCACAGCTGTGGCAGGCTGTGTGGAGAAGGCTTCCATCCCTCACACCCCATCACTCAGCCCTCCAGTCCACCCACCACCCCGCATTGCAAGGTTGACCAGTTACTTCTGCATGTCGTTCTTTTTTTTTTTTGGCCATGCCGTGTGGCCTGCAGGACATTAGCGCAGAGTCCTAACCACTGGACCACCAAGGAATTCCTATGCATATACTGCTTTTGATCTTCCCGGTCCCTGTTGATAAATGCATTCAGCAGTAGATGCTATGGAAGATATTAGCATGTCTCTCAAAAAGAAATATCAAAATACATATCTATTGCCTAAGTAGAAAATACTCCTTAAGGCTTTAGCTAGGAAAAAATACACTGTTTGACACTTTCCCAAGTCTAATGAGTTACCTCATCCTGGTCAAAATCTTGGTAACCCCTTCCCATGGAGATCCCAACCGCAGCCCTTGCTAACACATGCCTTTTTGAAATTGGTGATAATTGGCCTACTTGAAAAATAGACATCAGATTAGTGAGGGATATCACAGTGGATTCAAAAGTATTACTAGAGGGCTTCCCTGGTGACGCAGTGGTTGAGAGTCCGCCTGCCAATTCAGGGGACAGGGGTTTGTGCCTCGGTCCGGGAATATCCCACATGCCACGGAGCGGCTGGGCCCGTGAGCCATGGCCGCTGAGCCTGCGCGTCCGGAGCCTGTGCTCCGCAACGGGAGAGGCCACCACAGTGAGAGGCCTGCGTACCGCAAAAAAAAAAAAAAAAAAAAGTATTACTAGAGCTTAAATTCAAAGGCACAAGGTACAGCATATGAACATAATATGAATGTATATGAATTACACTGGAGTATAGATTTTTAAAAAATTTAATAACATGGACTTATGCAAATATAAAATTAACATGTCAAAGACTTTATTCAACTTATTGATGAATGAAAAAAACCAATAGGATGTTAAAATTCAAATGAGAATTTAACACAGCAGACAGCATATTTTTACAGCTCTATGAACAGAAATCATTTGTATAACTATGGACAGGTAGCATTTGTATTTCTCTCAATTTTCTACAATTTAACTTCTACCTCTACAGGTTGTAGAACCAATGAAACAAACAAACAAACAAACAAAAATACAAAACCAACCCTGGTGTTAATTTTCTGCTGCTGCTGTAACTAATTACCAAAAACTTGGTAGCTTAAAACAACACAAATTATCTTACAGTTTAGTTGGAGTATCTTACAGTTGCAGGGCAGAAGTCCAAAATGGGTTTCACGTGGCTAAAATCAAGGTGTCAGCAAAGCTATGTTCTTTCTGGAGGCTCTAGGTGGGAATCCGTTTCTTTGCTTTCTCCACCTTCTAGAGGCCAACCCAACTCTTTGGCTTCTGGTCCTCTTCCTTCATCTTCAAGGCAGTAATGGTTGGTTGAGTCTTTTTCACTCTGCAGCACCCCAGGTTCTCTGATTACACTGTCACATCTTCTTCTTTGACTCTGACTCTCCTGTCTCCCTCTTTCACTTTTAAGGACCCTGGGGATTATACTAGGCCCACCTGGATAATACAGGATAGTCTCCCCATCCCGAGATCCATCAACGGTGCTAACTCCTTGGAGAATCAGATGATCCCTGAAGAGTCCACAAGAGACCACACCCTGTGGTCCACTGGAAGGATGCAGTTCACTGAAAGGACACAGTCCACTGAAAGGATGCCCAATAATCTCTTAGCACTTTTCCCAGTCTTGGAAAATTTTTCCTGATGATGCCAAGGCCCATAACAAGGGTGACTATGCAAAACACAAAATCAGGCAACCCTGGAATCATGTCTCTGAGCAGGGAAGCAGCTGCCCCTTTAATCAGGCCATGGTCACTGTTCTTGCCCAGCTGATTTAGCTTGTTTCCCTTGGCCTCTGCTAGCGTTTGAGTTTTCCAATCCTGGTTACTGATTGATCAAATTTCCTTTCCTCAGCCCTGGAACAGAGCAGAAACATTTAGTCCATAAACTGGGAAAAAGTTAGAAGGGGACAAAGAGAGAAAAGAGGCATATAGGTAGGGCACAAACAAAGCCAAACCTTAACCGCTTTATGGTTTTGTGTCGACCTGCATTGTCCTAGGGCTGGGACAGGGAGTGGGCGCAATAGAGAGTGGGGTAGAGATGTCTCTCCACACTGCCCTCCTCCTCCCACCCATTTGGCTCTCATGGAATAAGGGCGAGCCAAGAACTCCCCTGTAGTAAGTCCAAGATGTCTTCATGCTATTAACTAAATGGTCACAGTGAACAGGAAGTAGCCGGCCACTCTTGATCAATCCAACAATTTTCAAACTACTCTTTTTTTTTTTTTTTTTTTTGTGGTACACGGGCCTCTCTCTGTTGTGGCCCCTCCCGTTGTGGAGCACAGGCTCCGGACGCGCAGGCTCAGTGGCCATGGCTCACGGGCACAGCCGCTCCATGACATGTGGGATCTTCCCAGACCGGGGCACGAACCCGTGTCCCCTGCATCGGCAGGCAGACTCTCAACCACTGTGCCGCCAGGGAAGCCCCAAACTACTCTTGATCAAACTCCGGCTTAACAATGAATTTTCGCATTGCTCAGTTAGTTATTCATCTTCTCTCTCTAAAGAAAATCCTCTTAAATAAATGGCAATCAACCAAGACAGAATGAGAAGCTGCCTGATGGAGGCCAGAAGGTCACTGCATTTAAAGCCAAAGTAACTCATTCCTTCCCTGAGCAAAATCTGATTGAGACTTTGCTGAGTGCAAGGTCCCGGGTCAGGCTTTGCTGCGAGTACAGATAAGTCCTGCCTTCAAGGAGCTTCCAGTCCAGGGGGTGGAGAGGTAAGGGTGAAGTCGCATGTCCAAAAGCATAAAAAGGGAAGAAAAGGATTCCAGAGAGAGGGGACAGCAGCAGGGAAAGCACGAAGATGTGGTCACAGCGGACGCGTTCTTGGCTGGGAACTTCAGATAGAAAGAAGTTCAACCCATTCGCTCAAGCTCAGGAGGAACGGAACAATGCCATGAGAGATGAGACTGAAGAAAGGGAGGAGGATCAGATTATTGCTTGTGTACCCTCAGTCTTGGGTTGAGTCCTTCATTCACTAGATATTTATTTAGCACTTTCTATGCTCCCAACACCAAGTCAAGCACTTCTAATGGCTCTACCTTCAATAAGCCACAGTCTAGGGAGGGGAAAGAGCTATGCAAATAAATACTCTCAGTAGAGCGAGATACATGCAAAAAAGAGGTGTGCTTTAAGTGCTGAGCAAGAGACCCCCGAACTCTGCCCACAGGATTGGGAAGAGGAAGGAAGGCCACTCAGAAGATTTTGCAAAGGCTATATAATTAGTAATATACTTCCTGGGTAACAAGCAGAAGATGAAGACTCATGGAATGACTGCTCCAAGGCTCCGTGCTCATAGTCATTCTAAAGCCACAGAACTCATCTCGTCCAGTCGGATTGGGTCCTTGATGGCTCCGTTCCTATTGCGTCAAGACAGTCGAAGCCAGATTTAAATCCTGCACAAATTCACTTCTCTCCTGCTCCATTCACCTGCCTCCTGCAACATTCCTTGGACTGGTTTCTCTCTGCCCTGTAGCTCGGCAATTTAGCCCAGAATTTGGTTTCCTCCAGTTTTTGACCTTGGACTCACTGTCCGCCTGCAGCTCTTTAAATTGCTGATTCTATGAAAGGCCTTAGGGTCACATCAACTGCCTCTATCAGTTACTCAGTAACTAACTTCCAAACTCTGAGATTCGCAGTCAGGCGAGAAGGAAAAGCTTACAGGCACTCTGCATTCGCTCCGCTTGGCTAACTCGGCATTATAAAGAAAGTTTCTCCTTCCAGAGGTGAATTCCACCTTTCACAGCCAGTGGAGCCCACAGTTCTGAGCCCGTAAGCGCCATTGCCAGCCTTGCCCAGTGCTGGCCGTGTCCAGGGTGTTTTCCCCTTACCTCCCCAGCTACACCAAAGACCCTGCAGTTTCGTGGCATTCTGCTGTAGCTGCCTAATTTTTTTGACCCTCCAGGCCCCATGTTTTTTGGGTAAGGATCATCAGAAGTATTTCTGTTTTCCTGCCTTACTGGGAAACTCTGAAATGGCAGAGTGCAGCCAGAAAGACCCTGTACGGAATCCACTTTGCTGGATTCCTCATGGGACGATTTGGAATAAAAAATACCCTAGCAGGCATTGGCCGATGACCACTGCAGCTAACAAAGGAGTTAGTGAGCCTGTCTTTCATGGAATCTGCTTCCTAGCTCTGGATTTGACCTGTGTGCAAATTTCCAGGAAGGACTGAACATAATGATGCTATAAGCCAGCTTGGATGCTGAAGTAGGTGGCCTTACAGAAATGGTGGCCCTGAAGGTAAGGCCCAGAAAGGTAAGCTGGCTAACTGCCTACAGCTGCTCACCAGTCTGGCCAAGCCCAGAATCTGGCTTGGGCCTGTCCACAGCACAGAGTTCCAGGGGGATGATTTTAACTATGTGCACATAACCGTAGAGACAGATGTCATTGATACTGCAATTGGGACTTGCTGCGTGCCTCTCCCCAAATAACCTGCCAGTTCCAAACCTGTTTATACCCTCCTGCTTTTCTTCATGCCTCATTATTTATCTACAGGAAATTATCCATGGTTCAAGCTTCACAAGTTTCTAGGTATTGAGTCACCTTATCCAACAGAGCCAGTCCACTCGGTCCAGATACCAACACACCCAGACTTCTGATTTTGGTGAATGTCAATTCCATATGTGCTCTACTAGGGATGAGAGGTGCAAAAGGGGTTCGTCACACATGAGAACTCCTGACAGCTAACCGTGGAACTTGGGAAGCCACTGACATTTTTATCATCCACTTGTCATGATGATATCAGCACTTACCTGTTTTAAGATCCTAGGGTCATGCCCTGAGACCTCAGGTGGCGGCCACTCTGAGCTACCTGCTGCTTGTCAGCGCTGCCTGCAGGCTTTGTAGTCGAGTGCACGACCGCCCTCCCAGTCCCACCTCACTTCCTGATCCCTGCTCTCATCTGACCCATCCCAGACCGCTGGCCAAACACATAAGGAGTAAATAACGCCTCACGGGACAGTGACTGTCTGTGTCATCACCCTTATGCCCACTGCTGCTTATATTTATACATACTGTCCAGCACAAAGGAAAGCACTGTGTAGGCTCTATATAAACACTATGTATTTTCATTACCGTTATGCTATGTGATGATCCCTAAACAGACAGTCTTTTAATTCTGGGACCATCTTTCTTCTCTCAGCCGCACATTCCTAATGTCTTGCCATGACTTCGAACTCAGCATGATTAACATATTCCTTCCAAATCAGGTGTTTCCTTCCAACTCCTCTATTTCTGTTAACATTCTCTCGGTCTTTGGGACTAAAAACCTGAGTCCCCCCTCCAAATCCTCCCTAACAATCACATCTCATATTTTACCTGTTACCTGATATTTCAGATTCCTTTCGAATGCTTCCCTAACCCAGCAGTTGTCAACCCTGCTCATGCATTAGAATTATTAGAGGAACAGTCTTAAAATAACAGATGTGGGTCCTGCCTGGGGTCACCTCCCTCATACGGTTGTGCAGATCATTCGGTGTAGAAGGGTGGGTGGTTGGCTGAGCCAGTTCATGTTCTGCTTGCTAAGCCATTGACCCTGGCATGGAGCTGCATTTGATGAGTGGAAGAGGAGCCTTTGAACTCACTCAAAGGCACAGTATAGACCAAGAAAGCTCTGGCCATCCTCTGAAATTCTGATTCAGCAGACCTAGAGATTTATATTTTAAATAGCTCCAGTGAAATATGGAGACTTTATTCCTAAATAACTGCATCCCCTTCTCTCTCTTTTTTGTTTTATTATTGTTACATCTATGTATGTTATAAACCCAATAATACATTGTTATAATTATTACTTTTAAAGGGACTTAGAGAAGAAGAGCAAGTATATATTACAGAGTTTGTTCTACTAACCTTCTGTTCTACTATGTCTACTATATAGATATAGTAGAATATCAGAACAAACTGATATTCCTGTTTCTCTTTATTTCTTCCTATGGATTTGAGTTTCCATCTGGTGTCATTTCCTCACTCCAATATAGCTTTGCACCCACCAGCTTCCTTCACTCTGTTATTGTCAAACATGTTACATTTTTACATGTTTTGGCCCCAACAATACAATTCTATACATATTATTGTATTCCAATATTTTTTTTTCTTTTTTTGCAGCACATGGACCTCTCACTGTTGTGGCCTCTCCCATTGCGGAGCACAGGCTCCAGACGTGCAGGCTCAGCGGCCATGGCTCACGGGCCCATCCGCTCCGCGGCACGTGGGATCTTCCTGGATCGGGGCACGAACCCGTGTCCCCTGCATTGGCAGGCAGACTCTCAACCACTGCGCTACCAGGGAAGCTCCTAAAAGTGGACATTTTTGATAATAGATTGTAGCAACTATGGATGCTGATTTCCCATCCCAGAGGGTTGTAGCTACTGTTCGCTTCATCATTTGTTTATTTGTTTAATGGCTTGGCTGAACTAATTTTGCCAAGTCTATTTCCCCTGTGGTGTGCAGTCTCTGATGTCCCTGCTCAGACAGTTTCCCCTTGTTTTTATCTTTTACCCTGGCTAGCTGGGGTTGCCCAGGGTTGGCCTCAGGTACTTATCGGTCACAGGTTGTACTTAAGGCCCCTTATGGCCAGTTATATTTTAACCCTTTATCATTGGATATGTGTTTGGCTTGGAGGCTGCTGTCACATTTAGGGGGTTTACTTTTTTGCTCCATGTTTGTCCAGCACCTAGCAGCTTAGATGTTCCCTCTCTGATCACTCCTGATAGGGTGCAGCCTCAGACATGCCCACAGTCATCCCAACTGCCAGGGATGAGTGTGATTTTACCTTTAAGACTAATTTCCTAGGAGCTGCCCCTGGTCAGAGTAGCTTATTGTTCAGTCAGTGTTTGGTCAGAGGTTGTGTTTAAGCCCATTGTGTGATAAGGGGCCCTGTGTTAACAGCCAGTGTGTGGCTTGGGGAAGTTTTCAAGTCTGCCCCATCCCATGCCGTGATTGCCCCTGAGTGGGAGCAGCCAGGCACGTGTGCTCAGGCTGCTTGATCCCTAGTGTGGAAAGGGCTTCCAGGAAGGCTCTTATGGGCTTCCTCTTTCCCTGGGTCTCTATTAACTTTCTAGCCACTCTGCCATTTTGCTTGTATCATGGAGCAACCAGCTCCTCTTAATTGCTCTACATCAAGATCTCTGTTGTTTTCCACAGCACCATTAGGCAGAGTTTTCTCCAGGCTCTGTTCCAATACAGTCTCAAGCGGAGTTCTGAAGCTCTTTGTCCTCATGAGTTGCTTTTCCTCCTTGGCAGAACCTGTGTGCCACTGCATCAGAGCTGGGGGTGGGGCCCCATTTTTCCTGGAGCAACATCCTGCTCTGTGAGGGGGTGGGTTGGGGGATGGAAGCTACTCATCTTCTCTGCCTGTTCCTCCTGGTTTAGAACCCCACTGTATAAACTGGCTTGGGGGAGGGATGGAGTGATGGGGCCCCAGTATTCCAGCCTGCCATGCCTGTAATAGAGTTTCCACAACAGAAAACTAGGGGCATGGAAGTTCTGACAGTCTGCTTCTCCCAGGGTGAAACTGTAGCCACAGACTGGGAGCTGGGATGAATCTTCTTGTTAAGAGCAGAGCTCCCTGGGAGATCTTCTGTAACAAGGGGCTGGGAGAGGCAGGCTAAGGGAATAATGGGTCATGGCTCAAAGGCCATAGACTCTCATCATTCTTCCTAAAATGTGGGTTTCTTGTATAATATATTTCTGTTTGCTCTATGCTCTTGGAACCATTTCAAGTGATTTTTAAATGATAGCGTGTGTTTTGTCTTACAGTTTTTACCAGTTAAGTTGTGTTTTGCTGGGGAGAGGATCCACCTAACTCCTTGCCCTGCCATTCTGAAAGTTCCACCCTCTATGTGTTATATTTAGAACAGTGCCCACCAGGGTAAGTGCTCGACAAATGATAACTATTATATTTTGTTCCTCGCCATTTATCTTCAAGATTCAGTGTTTTCCATTCTCAGTGAAGCCTTCCTTAGGGTGCAAAGCCTGTGACAGCAAGCCTGCCTCTGAATCCAGTAGCATTTATTATGTTCGGCTTTGCCCAGTTACTTACCTTCTGTGTATGGGTGCTGCCTCCTTGGCTGGGGCATGAGATGCTCTTCTGCTTTTTTATATTCCCAACACATCTGAGGCTCAGTAAATATTTGTTAAATGATATGAAACACAGAGTACTATAAATAATAGAAGAACAGTTTGTACCTGACAACTACGTAAATAATCCCATTGACACATCCACTCAATAGGCTATTTTTTAAAATAACACTTTTATCATAATGCTCATACCATACAATTCACCCATTTAAAGTGTCCAAGTCAATGGTTTTTAGTATATTCACAGAGTTTCACAACCATCAGTGCAGTTTTAGAACAGTTTCATCACCCCCATTAGCAGTCATTCCCCATTTCCCTTCAATCTCCCATCCCTAGGCAAATCTACTGTCTCCATTGATTTGCCTATTCTAGACATTTCATACAAATGGAACCACACAATATGTGATCCTTTGTGTCTTGCTTCTTTCACTTGAATACTTGAATAACGTATTCAAGGTTCATCCAATTTGTAGTGTTTCAGTACTTCATTTCTTTTTATTGCTGAATAATATTTCACTGTATGGATATATCATATTTTGTTTATCCATTCATCAGCTGATGGACGTTTGAGTTGTTTCTATCTTTTAGCTATTATGAATAGTGCTGCTAAACATTCATGTGCAAATGTTTGTGTGGACATGTTCTCATTTCTCTTGGGTATGTACTGAGGAGTGGAATTGCCGGGTCATATGGTAACTCCATGTTCAACCTTTTGGGGAACTGCCACACTATTTTCCAAAGCAACTTGTACCATTTTACATTCCCACCAGCAGTATATGAGGGTTCCAATTTCTCGACATCCTCACTAACACTTGTTATTATTTGTTTTTGTGATACAGCCATCCTAGTGAGTGTGAAGTAGTATCTTGTTGTGGTTTTGATTTGCATTTCTCTGTTGAGCATCTTTTCGTGTGCTTATTGGCCATTTGTATGCCTCCTTTGCAGAAATGCCTATTCAAATCTTTTGCCATTTTTAACTTGGGTTTTTCTGTCTTTTTATTATTCAATTGTGAGATTTTAAAATATATTCTAAGGTACAAGTCCCTTATCACGTCTGGGATTTGCAAAAAATTCCTCTCCCACTCTGTGGATTATCTTTTCACTTTCTTGATGATGTCCTTTGAAGCACAAAAGTTTTAAATTTTGATAATGTACAATTTATGTATTTTTTCCTTTTGTTGCTTGTTGCTATTGTTTATCCTTAAAAATTATAGACATGAACTTAATTAATTTTTTTTGGATATGTCTACTCAGGCAAGGGAAACAAAAGCAAAAATAAATAAACAGAATGCATCAAACTAAAAAGTTTGGCACAGTGAAGAAAACTATCGACAAAACGAAAAGGCCACCTACAGAATGGCAGAAGATATTTGCAAACAATATACCTAGTAAAGTGTTAGTATCCAAAATATACAAAGAACTCATACAACTCCACATCAAAAAAATACACCACCTGATTAAAAAATCGGCAGAGGATGTGAATGGACATTTTTCCAAAGAAGACTTACAGATGGCCAACAGGCATGTGAAAAGACACTCAGAATCACTAATTAGGGAATGATTAGTGCAAATCAAAACCACGAGACATCACCTTACACCTGTCAGAACTGCTATTATCAAAAGGACAACAAATAACAAGGCAAGGATGTGGAGAAAAAGAAACACTTGTGTACTGTTGGTGGGAATGTAAATTGGTGCAACCACTACAGAAAACAGTATGGAGATTCCTCAAAAAATCAAAAATAGAGCTACCATATGATCCACCAATTGCACTTCTGAGTGCAAAAAAAGATATATGCACCCGTGTTCATTGCAGCATTATTTACAATAGCCAAGATATGAAAGCAACCTAAGTGCCCATCCATACATGAATGGATAAAGATGTGTATATGTGAGTGTGTATATACACATATATATATATACATACATACATACATATACACATTGGAATATTACTCAGCCATAAAAAATAATGAAATTTTGCCATTTGCGACAACACGGATGGACCTAGAGGGTATTATATTAAGTGAAATAAGTCAGAGAAAGATGAATGAACAAACATAATAAAAGAGAAACAAGGTTATAGATACGGAGAACAAAACGTAGTTGCCAGAGGGGAGGGAGGTGGGGGGAGAAAATAAATAGGTGAGGAAGATTAAGAGATACAAATATCAGGTGCAAAATAAATGAGTTATGGGCATGAAATATACAGTGTGGAGAATATAGTCAATAACTATGTAATATCTTTGGATGGTGACATTGTAACTAGACTTATCATGGTCATCTTTTTGAAATGTATAGAAATATGGAACCACTATGTTGTGTAACAGTAACTAACATTGTGTCGTAGGTCAATTATACTTCAAAGACAAACAAACAAGCAAATAAACAAACTCATAGAAAAGAGATCAGATCTGTAGTTACCAGAGGTGGGGAGTGGAAGGGGAGGGGGGAATTGGATGAAGGCAGTCAAAAGGTACAAACTCTCAGTTATAAAATAAATAAGTACTAGGGATGTAATGTATGATATGGTAATATAATTAACACTGCTGTTAATGTTAATTATAATGTTATATATGAAAATTGTTAAGAGTGTAAATCCTAAGAGTTCTCATCACAAGGAAAAAAATATATTTTTTCTTATCTCTTTAATTTTGTATTTGTATGAGATGATGGATGCTCACTAAACCTATTGTGATAATCATTTCATCATGTATGCAAGTCAAATTATTCTGTTGTACACCTTAAACTTATACAGTGCTGTATGTCAATTATATCTCAATAAAACTGGAAGAAAAGTTATGGTCATGAAGATTGTACAGAGAAAGAAAAATGCTTATGATGAATTGCTAATTTGTTGACACATGACATCTACCCAATGCAAATAAATTTTAGCAGACAGGAAATTTATTGGTCATGAACTTTGAGAAAGGTCAAACAATTAAATCATAGGAAGGCCAGGGTCATCGATCAACCTCAGAAAGAGCTACATCCAGAATTCCTAATAGCACCCGGGCTCTCTCTACAGTTCTTTTTGTCTCTTATTTTAATTATATGTCCAGAAACACCATCCCTTGGAGCTCCCAAATTTTACATGTTATAATTCTGACACCTAGGAGGGGCTGCTCACATGGTTCAGGTGTCCGTACTCCAAATAGGAGCAAATCTACTGCTTACCCCTCACCTCGCACAGCACATGCCAACCCAGCCACGCACCCTATATAAAAAGCTATTTTCTGAAAAGATATATGAGTTGACAGTGCTCACTGGGGATAACGCTGGAGGAGAGAGATTGTTACTTTTTACTTTACATTTTTTATCATGTACCTGAAGTACTTTTTTTTCAAATTTAAAACAAAACAATCCTTTTAATGTTTAGAAGGGAAAATGTGTATAGGAGAAAAGATAAGAAAGAAAATCTCTAAATGCTAGCATGGGATAGATGCATTAAGAGGATGGGGGGTCATGTAGGATTGTTTCCTTTTTTCAGTTTTTTCCCAAGTTTTTGTAAAGTGATTATATAATTTTATACCAATGATAATCTTTTAAAAAAAAAAAACAGAACCACACAGGGAACTGTATTCAATATCCTGTGATAAATCATAATGGAAGAGAATATGAAAAAGAATATATATATGTATAACTGAGTCATGTTGCTGGACAGAAGAAATGAACACAACATTGTAAATCAACTATACGTCAATAAAATAAAAGAAAAACAACAACAACAACCAAAAAACCCAGAACCATAGAAAAGCTGAAGAAACACTTCAGAGTGTTTCTTTGAAGAAACACTTCAAAGCATTTATTTGCTTTTGTAAATAAATAAATAAATAAATAATAACAAATACATAATCACCTCCCAAATTAATCATCTGAGGAAAAAATCTGGATTTCTATATTTTATTTTTGCATGAAGCAAAGCTGACCCAGAGTCACTCTGCTCTTTTGGTGCTGGCAGTCATAGACTGTTGCTGGCAAGCGTGTGAGTCAAAGAACTGAGAGAAGAATCTTTTCCACAGCCCACGTTAGCCCAAGGCTGGTTCTGGGATAATAAGCTGGGAAAGAGTGGTGAGGTTTTGGAAGCCTAGAGATGATGATAAAGCTCCTTTCGTATAAAATAAGTGGGGTTAGGAAGAAAGTCGGTTTGGCTGCTCCAGTTTTATTGCTGGGCAAGGTCTGCCTGGATCCACCCAGGTGCAAGAATCTACTTCAACCACAGACACAGCCGAGGGATGACCTTTCTCAGGTGATGATTGCACTTCACTGGTTGGTAGATTTCCTTCAGCCTCAGCCCTAGCCTTCCCTCTTTCTCCTTTCTTTTCAGTAATATCTCCTTTTACATGGACCCCATAAGTTTCTTCATCACTAATCGTTAATGAGGCTAATCACTAATCTCTACATTGTGACCTAACAAAGATCTGTGGTGCTTCTCCTCTCCAGAGGGCTCACCATGGCTTTTACTGTGTCATCCACTAAATCAACATCAGGAAGAAGAGAGGGCAAGATGAATGAACAGGAGATAACTGAAGTGACCACATTTCTAACCGGCGAGTTTAGGCATGGGCCATGCAGATCCAGGCAGGATGAATCAGGGACTGGAAGAGAACTGGCTCTTTCCCTTCTCCTTGGCTCCAAGACTCACCCCCCAGGCTGTGGAAGTGGGAAAGGACAGTGGATGGGCTGGTATTGGTTTTCCCATGGGACTCTGTGTTATTTTAGAATTCTAAACTTAAGAGACATTTTAACCTTCCTTATATTTGTTTATTTGCATTATTACTTTAGCTTAGCCACCATATTTTATACATCAGTGCAAACTCCTTCATAGTTTGCCTATGTTTGTATATTAACACCAAAACAGGCCAGCAAAACTCAGAGCATCTGATCACTTAAGGATGTCCCCGAGCTGGGTCTGACCCTTCTAACCCTTCCCCTCAAAGAATCAAGCTGACTTCCAAGTTGAGGGAACTGGCCAGCTCATGTTCACAGGGACATTCTCAACCTTGTTATGGGGAGTGGGGTGGGACAGGGGTGAGTGGCAGAGAGTACTGGCCTGGAACCAAAACTCAGAGTTGGCAAACAACTGGGATAGAAAGTTGTCCCTTTGTAATGCAGAACTGGAACCTCTGGCAACTCAGCTGGTCTCCTGGGATTAATACAAATTTGGTTTTACTTAATGGGATCATGGTCTCTTTCTCTGGTCCCGTTTTAAGTTCAGGCCATGATGTCCTGGCATTAGGGAAGCAGGAGAGTCTATAAAGGGCACAGGATTGGTGTGTGGAGGGGCACAGGGCAGAGGAATCTGAGGAGCTCTCAGAGGATGCCAAGACTCCACATCCCAGCATCAGGAAGTACAGCCCATACAGAGCCAGGGGCATCTGAGGCTGGGCCAGGATTTAAGGAGAAAGACGGAAGATCCCAGAAACAACAAAATAACATTATGAAATGCAGGGAGGCTGGCAAAGGCAATGTGGCAGATTTTGTTCTGGGTATTAAAATTGCAGGTCTGATTATGTATGGGATGACACTGCTGGCTCAGGGCAAGTCCTGACTGACCAGGCTGCCCTCCAACAGCTCTGACCTCACAGTACCCAGCCTCCTTTCGGTAATTGGAAGGACTGAAAACGCCCTTCCTCAAGGACAAAAGTATCTCCCATCATAGGTCTGATGCTGGACCCTGAAACAAGTTGTTCCTTTAATGGAATTGTTTCTGACAAATTGGATCCAATGTCCCTGTTAAAATGCAAATACATATTTGGAGCAGTGACAGGGAGTGGGTAAGTAATAAGCCTTGGCAGCTCTCAGCACTTTAGCTTGAAAATTAGTTTGGGAACAAAGAAAATTTTCCTGAGGACGAGATACAGAGTGGGATGGTTAGGGGTTTTGCTGTTGTTCGTAGCGGTGGTAGCTGTTTGTCTCGTTTTGTCTTTTTGCTGGGGGTGGGGGACAGGCTGCAGGCAGGCTTAGAGCCAAAGCCGCGCCGAGTAATGGCGGAGACACTCTGATGTACTGCAGTCCTTGCTCTCAAAGGACGCATAATTCAGGCACGGGGGAGATAAATCACGGACATCCCAGTCTCTCAAAGCCGTCATTGGAAAAGGAAGGATAAGCCAGGGTATATCAGAGAGCAGAGTCATGCCGCAGGGCCCACGGGGGTGAGGGATCCATTCACCTCCCCAATGGGCAGAGTAGTGTTTGCTGGAGCAAAGGGTTGTAAAGAGAAGGTTGAACTCAGCAAGAAAAATTCTTGGGCTGGTCTCTGTTTGCTAAGTAGGGCCTACCACCCTGGCCGGCCAAGCCCTACACAGGCCACGTCTCTAGGAAAATACCAGGGCTCCACTTCCTTTCTGTTCTAAGAATCATACTGACATCTGTGGCTCCACAGGCCACAGGGTTTCCTGATCAATCAGGAGGCCAGCACTTTGTGAGTGGTAGTCAGGTGCTCACCCTTCATTTAACCAACTAACCACCACCAACCAACCACCACCATCAGAGGCTGTTGTGAGGGAGGCCTTGGGGGTCTCTGGGGACTCAGCTCTGTCAGCTCTATGTCATACTGTGCTATGGGTCCTAGCACCTTGGATAGGGGCTTTCTTCTGCACATCCCAGAAGAGCAGCTGGCCTTGTTAAAATGTGCCAACTTGCTTATAAATTAGTCCCTTTAGGCTCTTCTATTCCTCAAGAGCTATGTATGCTCAGAGTCTTCAGGAAATATCAAGGCCAACCTCCCCAGAAAGGCTTAATACCACCATTTTACAAAGGAAGAAACTGAAGCCCAGAGAGATTAAGGGGCTTGGTTAAGTCACACAGCTCCTTAGTGGCAGATTTGGAACTAGAACCCAGGTTTCAACTCCCACTCGGTGTTCTTTCCTCTAGAATCTAGCCTCTGCCCTCTTGTTATTTTTGGCATGAGAGAAAAGGATTATATTTGCGGCTCTAGGAAAGCTTTGATCTTGGATTAAATTCTGATTTTCTCCTCTCAAGGCTCACTGAAAGCCACATACAGAATTTCTCCACTGGATTTGAGTTTTAAAAAAATGACTCTAAAGGAAAAAATAGCAAATCTGGTGTCCTAATGAGATAATGAATGCACAAGTACTTTGCAAGAGGTACAGCACTTCAGGGCTTTTCAAATATACGGCATTATCGTGCTCTTGAAAGAAATGCATAGCCCTTACTGGTGTAGGGGTGGGAGTGGGGGCCTGGTAGAGATTGTGAATCACAGACTGTGGGAAGGAGGGTTTTCTACAGAAAGCTGACTCATTTCTTGGTTGTCCCAAACTTAGAGAGCCAAGCTTCTCGGGGTTATTTCTCACCTCAGTAAGGAACTGGTGGTGGGTTCTTTCTGGCGTCTAGCACTGCAGGAAAGCTGCCCTCAGTACAGGGGTGGGTCATCTGCCTCTGGACTGCCCAGGCCAACTTTGGTTACCACAGTTAACTGTGGTTAGCTGTTGGCATAATCAGCCTTTGGAATCTACCTTTTAAGGAGCCCCGCTGTGCTTCTCTCTGCTGGAGCTGCTGAAAGAAGGTCATCAGGCAATTGGTGGAGTTAAAGAAGTCAATGGCTAAGCTATAAAGACAGGCATCCTAGATCTGGCTACATCATGGCGATTTTTTTTTTAATAGTTATTTATTTATTTATGTATTTGGATGCACCGGGTCTTACTTGTGGCACTCAGGATCTTTAGTTGTGGCATGCGGGGTCTATTCCCTGACCAGGGATTAGACACGGCCCCCCTGCCTTGGGAGCGTGGGGTCTCAACCACTTACCCACCAGGGAAGTCCCCGTCTTGAGGGATGTTGCATATGGGATGGATTCCTAAGAAAAGGTGAACATTTTTAATATCCACAGTACACAACAGGGTGGAATGCTGGGCCACTCAGTTCTTGTCTTTGTCCATTTGGCTGCTGTAACAAAATACCACAGACTGGGTAGCTTACAAACAACAGAAATTTCTTTCTCACAGGGGAAAACAAGATCAAGGCACCTAGCAGATTTGGTGTCTGGTGAGAATCTGCTTCCTGGTTCCTAGATGGCAGTTTTCTCCCTGTGTCCTCAAAGGGCTGAAGCAAGGAGCTTAGCTCTCTGGGTGGTTCCCTAGGTCGGGTGACCTAATCACCTCACAAAGATACCACCTCATAAAACCATCACAATGGTCATTATGTTTCAACATATGAATGGTGGCAGGCCACAGATATTCATTCTATAGCAACTCTTTTTCAGTTGCAAACTGACTGGAAATCCATTTCAATCTGACTTAAGCAAAACAAATTAATTTACTGACTCACCTAATTGAAAAGTCTAAGAATAGGGCTAATTTCAGGCACTATTAGATCTTGGGACTCAAACAATGTTATCTGGACTTAGTTTCACCCCATCTCTCAGCTCTGCCTCCCCTCAGTGTTACCTATAATCCGTGTGGTGGCCCTTGGTGGCAGCAGTTCACCTGGAATGCTAGGGGTTCCACCAAAAGAGAGAGGAAAGCTCTTTCAGTAATGTTCCTCTCCTCCATCAAATTCATTCTGATTGGACTAACTTGAGTCACACCCACCCCTGTGTTCATATGGGCCAGAACAGGGTCATATGCTCCAACTCCAGGGCCCAAGAGTAGATGTCCCCCTTAGACACTTAGTCTGAGAGGGAGGGGAGGGTAATTTCCCAGAGGAAATCTAGAATGCTGTAACAGTAGGGGGAATGGACACTGGGCTTGGAAAAATAATGGACAGAGATTTAGTTCTACTCACATAAGTGTCTGAAACAGTTTCTCCCCCATGTCATTGTGACCAAATTTCAAACTCCAGAGATTCTATCTGAGTGCAGTTATTCTCTGATTTCTGGATGGTTGAATGGAAGGTATACAGAATAAATGTTTTCAAAACTGTATGCCATCAGGGCATCCCCTGGCGGTCCAGTGGTTAGGACTCCACGCTCTCACTGCCAAGGGCCCTGGTTCAGTCCCTGGCTGGGGAACTAAGATCCCACAAGCCACACAGTGGAGCCAAATATATATATATTGCTTGTTTCTTTGTTTGTTTAATGTATGACATCTATGGTATGAAGTGCAGATATCGGGCTGTGTGTCCTTCCCAGGAATATTTGCATTTAATAGGCGATTCAACACCTTAATCTAAAATAAGATGAAATTATGATTGGATTAGAGAGCGGTGGGAATTTCAGGCAAGCTGCTAAGAGTGAGAAGTAGGGGAAGAGAACCTCTCAACTGACACAAAAATGAACAGTGCCCTACCCCTATATGAGAGTAAGGCTGCTCCTGATAGGAAATGTCCCTATTGCCTTGTCTGCAGTCCACAGCCTCAGTCCCCTCAGTCCCAACTCCCGAATCATTAGGCCTTGAGGGTATTGCTCCTTCTCAATACCATCTGTTCTGGTTTTCAAGGTCTCCCTCTTTCTCTGGCTCTTCCTTCCTCCAAAGGCACACACAGTCTCACCTCTTCACCTTTGCACGGAGGCTCCTTCGTGCTGCCTCACTGAGTTCTATGTTGTCTCTCCTTCTCTCTCTGTGATCTAGAAGGATGACACTGTCAGTGGAAATTGAGTACAACTGGAATTTTGCACTGAATTTTAACAGACCTCAGTGCTTTTGACTTTTTGAGTGAACACAAAAGAACCTGAAACTTCTCCATTCATTTGCTGGTTTACAGTCTGTCTGCTTCAAAAAGAGCTCCAAAATCTCCCAGGATCTTTTGCCAATTCACATGTTCATTAGGATCATCTTTTTATCATTCCTACAATACGTTAGAGTTTTTAGATTCCCCTACAACATGTTCCTGTCTTGCAAACCTTACCTCTAGCTAGTTCTATCTCCGTTACCAACGTGCCCCTAATTCTTTGAATCATTCTTTGTTGGCTACTCATTGGCTGTATTATTCTAGCAGTACAGATTCTCTGTTTCTCTGTCTCTCTCTCCTAGGGCTAGAGAGGTAATACAATTTTTGAAGCTGGCTGAATGTATAATTAGGAGTGGTGGAGACTGTGGCTAATTGGAGAGGGTAAGCCCAAGCTAAAGGCATTTAAATTTTTTTAAAAATTTAAGAAACTGTGGGACAAAGAAAACTAACCTGTTTTCCAGAGAGGCTAATGTGCAAACAACTGTTTAGACTTGTCTGGAAGTTGTTCTGTTCTGCAGGACTCTTCCTGAGCAGTGCATTTCCTTCTTACCTGGTGAAGTTAGAACATATTGTTTAAGACTCCTGCAGGAAATGGCAGTAATTGGAAACGGAGGCCGAGGAGGTGGTTGATGCAAATATTAGAATATAATTTCTTTACCATTTTTCATTAGCAATGTATCTGTAATTATGAGTGAGCTATATGAAGACTTCAGCACAACCTGGAAATATTACATATTTAATATCAGCCTCCTTTCCCTTCCTCAGAATCAGGAATCCTATATGGACTCAGTCAGTGCCAAGTCACTACTTCTTCAGAACTTTTTCTGTAAAAGGCAGTAAGGTTCAGTGGTTATGAGCACGGATCTAGAGGTAGTCTAGGTGGGTTTAAACCCAGACTCTACAGCTTCTTGGCTGTGTCTGTGTCTATAACATTGGGCAAGTTAGGCAACTTCTCTTTGCCTCAATTTCTTCATTTGTGAAATAAGGATAATAACACCTACTTCATGTCATCGTTGAAAGGATTAAATGAATTAACAATTACAAAGTTCAAGGTATTTGAAAAATCGAGAAACATAGGATAAATTTGTTTTTAAACATTATATTAGCTTTTCAAATAACATCATCACTATCTTTTCTTCAACTTTTGGACAGCCCCAGTTTAAAGCAACAGGTTCAATTTTAATCTATAAAAAGTACAATAAATACACTAAAGAGTATCTAAAAATTCTAGAAATATAGGGAAAATTATATATACAGTATATATATGTAATAGGCACGGCTGTTAGCGAGTGATCCTTAGCGGTCTCTCTCAGCCATTGGTTGGCATCCCAGCGGCCCCTCCCCTTCCCCTTCCTCTGTATAAAAGGAGCCTGAATTCAGACTGAGGGAAGATGGTATTTTTGAGGCACTAGTCTGCCATCTTCTTGGTCTGCTGGCTTTCCGATTAAAGTCGTTATTCCTTGCCCCAGCAACTCGTCTCCTGATTTACTGGCCTGTCATGTGGCGGGCAGAGCAAGCTTGGGCTCGGTAACATATACATATGAAATAAACTTTTTTTTCACATTAGCAAATGTATCCATTGCTTCAAAGTTAGAGACATTTCACTGAAAAGATGTCTTGGAATTTTAAAAAATTGAACATATTATTTGAAAAGCTAAATAACGTACATTTTAAAAATCAACTTATCCTACGTTTCCTAACTTGTCAGACACGCTGCACGTAGAACAGTGACTGGAATGTAGTAAGTTATAAATGTCATTTTCCTCTGGTTAAGTCCCATTACCTTCACAGGGAGGGTCCCCTCCTCAGGCTGAACCATTCTGGTCCTACATCCCCACTCTAGAAACTCTTAAAGTAGCATGTTTCCAAAGAGCTTGGTCTACCTACACTATTCCTTGCTGTTCCTAGAGGGAGAAGTGATATGTATAGAAAGAATATTATAGACACAGCCAAAGAGAGTAAATGAGCAAGCCATACTAGAAACCACTGATTTGATAAATAACCAGAAAGCTTAATTGTAGCAGATGCTGACCACTTTTTTTTTCAATCATTTACTGTATTTATTTTGTACATAGGAAATTCAGTCTCATGATTCAGAGCCAAAAGATGCAAAAGGATGTGCAGTGAAAATATGCCTTCTACACCTGCCCTCCAGCTTGTTTACTTCCTTGTGTGTGTGTGCAGGGGGAGCGTGGTTTTGACTCACTGCTTGTGTCTTCTTCTGGAGATAGTCTATACACACCTAGATCCACAGTCCCTCATCCCAAATCCTTAGGGACAAATGGGTTTCAGAAGCCAGAACTTCTCAGATTTTAGACTGTAATAAGTGTGTACAACACAGATTCTGTTACCTTCAGGCTCTGTCTAGGATGACCAGTCATCCCAGTTTGCCCTGGACTGTCCTGATTGTAGCACTAAGTCCCATACCCAGGGAATCCCCTCAGCCCCAGGCAAACCTGACCACGTTTTAATTTTTAACCAAGTTTTTATAAATGGCTTCTTTGCCTTTGCTGCTTCTTAGCATAAATTCAAGATTATTTTAAGGTCACTTTACTTTTCCTTTTCCCTTGGTTTTCAGATTCCACCTCTCTTTCAAACCACCAGGCAAAATGCTGTGACAAACATACCAAATTCCACATAAACAATTTTAGCACTCACTAAGAATTAACCTCAAAATAGCTATATAAGTAAAATTAGCAGGATTACCAGGGGACAGTTCAAAAGGCAATTACAGAATTCTTTCCCCTGTTCTTTAAAAATTCTAGGTATTCTCCTGATGTTGTCTAGGTCTCTGGAAAACATTAAATATCAGACTTACTTTTGTGAAAAATGTCTGTTTGTGTTATGTGTATGCATGTGCCCAAAGAAAACTCTGGAAGACAGTGGGCTTACAGATGATTTTTATTTTCTTCTTTTTTATTGTTTGTATTTTTTATAATGAATGTGTCTTAATTGTGTAGCAGTTTGAAGTATTTTTTTTCTTTTGAAAGAGGTACTAGTATGTTGTTTCCAGAATTATCTTGATTCTTTTCAAATTTATTTTCTGTAATCATTAGTAAAGCAGAGCCAAATTCTGTTTCAAATCTGAACAAGTTAGCTGAGTTTGCAGCTAGATTGTGTGCTCCTAAAATTTTGCCTAAGGTTGTATTTTTTTCATATTTGTACCCCAGCAATCAGCACGATGTTTGATGTATAATGAGTGCCCATAGCATGTTTGCTATACTGTGTCTGAGCACTCCTATAAGCATAACTTCATTCTGGATACAAGGATGCAAATTCTTTTCACAGGTCAAATAGTTTAAACCTATTATCACAGATTTTTATCCATGGTGAGTACTCACAAAAAGTACAGTATCCTATTACACATACATCTCCTTGAAAAGGTGAGTCACAATTCTCCTTTAATCAAGGTGACAGAAAATCTAAGACTAATAGTAGTATAAACTGCCAGCAGTGATCTCTACCTGAGCAATTGCTGTCACAAATACGTGGATTTCAAAATAGAATGAATGATGAATGTAGTCTATGAAACCCAATTTATATCCAACCTCTCTTTCAAAAAGAGACAAATGCCATCTGTTTTAATGTAATGTAATGTAATGAAACCAAGCCTGGAAAGTGATAACACTTGAAATGCAAAGTTCAATTATACTTCAATATTTTAATTTATTTTTTCGATATCGTTCCATTAAGATTTTGTGACAGACTCCCCTTGCTTGAGGAACTCATATGGCCTTCTTGCAACGACTGCAGGTCCTCCTAAGACCCATCCCCATTAATTCTCACTGCTTTTAGACCTATAAGATTTAAGTTACAGCATACTGGGCTTCCCCAGTGGCGCAGGGGTTAAGAATCCAACTGCCAGTGCAGGGTCATGGGTTCGATCCCTGGCCCAGGAAGATCTTACATGCCGTGGAGCAACTAAGCCCATGCACACAACTACTGAGCCTGAGCTCTAGAGCCCCTGAGCCACAACTACTGAGCCTGCGTGCCACAACTACTGAAGCCTGCGCGCCTAGAGCCAGTGCTCCGCAACAAGAGAAGCCACAGCAAAAGAAGCCCGTGCACCACAATGAAGAATATCCCCTGCTCGCCGCAACTAGAGAAAAGCCTGTGTGCAGCAACGAAGACTCAACGCAGCCAAAAATATATATATAATGAAATACATTTTTTTAAAAGTTACATTATGTCCCAGAGGATGAGGTAGAGAGAATAACCTGAAGAAGTGAGATACATACTAAAGAATTACATTATTTTACCAATTTATATCAACCAATTCCCAAACTGGAGAAAGTTCACAGACCCAGAGCCTCTTGGATGGATTTACCAATTTATATCAACCCAGGAAATACATGTAGGAATAAATCCCAAGAGTATGGGATCAGGGCGAAAGAAATATAAATTTGAACCAGGCCAAACTTATAGATATGGGCTCCCTAAGTAGAGATTCTGATTTAATATGTTAGCTCAAGATGCTGGAAATGGCTCTTGTAGTTTGTTTGGTTACTTAACGGAAATCTGGACCTAAAGATGGCCTAGGCTGAATTAATTTTTCTTAGCATACTATAGAGCAGGGCTTCTCGACCTTAGCAGTATTAACATTTTGGGCTGAGGAATTCTGTTTCGTGGAGGGCTGCCTTGTACATCGTAGGATGTGTAGGAGCAGAGCCAAGACCAGGGTGAAGTGAGGGAGGCAGCTAGTTCTGTGCCCTGGGAGCATCATTCACCTCATCTTAGTCCTGGCCCTGTTTAGCAGTATTCCTGGTCCCTATCCACTAGATACCAGTAGCTTCCTCCTAGTTGTGACAACCAAAATTGTCTCCAGACATTGCCGAATGTCTCTTGGGGGCAAAATTGCCCCCAGTTGAGAACCACAGCTGTAGAGGAAAGTTTCCAAAGGCTTAGGGAAAATTGGAAGGCTAAAGTAGATTTATCATGTAAGGTGTGCTCACCTACCCTTGACTGTGTCCTCCCGGACAATGAGAAATATATTTGTATGGAGAGGTCCAGCTTCCTTAAAGAACTCTATGGTGGGGACTTCCCTGGTGGTGCAGTGGTTAAGAATCCGCCTGCCAGCGCAGGGGACATGGGTTCGAGCCCTGGTCCGGGAAGATCCCACATGCCGCAGAGCAACTAAGCCCATGTGCCACAACTACTGAGCCTGAGCTCTAGAGCCTGTGAGCCACAACTACAGAGCCCATGTGCCACAACTACTGAAGCCCGTGCGCCTAGAGCCGGTGCTCCACAACAAGAGAAGCCACCGCAATGAGAAGCCCACGCACCTCAACGAAGAGTAGCCCCCGCTCACCGCCACTGGAGAAAGCCCTCGCACAGCAGCGAAGACCCAATGCAGCCAAAAACAAAATAAATTAAAAAAAAAAAAAGAACTCTATGGTGGCTCTTCTCTGCAGGCCAGGTTGTCACTAAACTGGGTTCCCTGAATTCGGTGGGCATGATGGGATCCCCAGGGTGGCAAGGGCCAGTTGGTAGCACCTAATTGTCGAAGATAATGTGGTTGATGTAATGGACAGCAGAACCAAAGTAATAATCAGAACAGCCTGACCCTCAGAGATCCTTGGCGTTGGCCAGTTGATCATAGTGTTCCTAGAACTGAAATTGGTGGGCAGCCTACTAGTCTACTTTATTTGTGCAAGTGGGAAAGCTTTGGATCTGGTGAACAGAATTCTGACATGAATGACCACAATAGAGAATCTTAGCCCTTCAACCAATTCCCAGACTGAAACAAGCTCATAAACCCAGAACCCCTTGCATGAAGGGGAATCCAGGTCCCTTTGAAAAAGGAACCTGTTACACAATCAAAATTTTTTTACTGTAAATTTTCTTCCTAGCCTTCTCTAATAGGAACTGCAGCCATTTTCCTGGATGACTGTATATTGGGAAAGGGGAAATACATGTCTTAGAGAAAACTGGACACTGGCTCTGACTGATACTAATTCCTGAAGACCCAAAGTGTCACTGTGGTCCAATAGTCAGAATATGGGCTTATGGTTTTCAAGCGATCAATAGAGTTTTGCCTCTGGTTTATCTCTTGGTGGGCCCGGTGAGTTCCCACAACTACCCTCTAGTTATTTTCCCAGTTCTCTAATGTAAAGTTGTCAGAGGCACCCTCAGCAACTGGCAGAATCCCCACATTGGTTTCTTAATTCATGGAGTAAGGGCTAATTATGGTAGGAAAGGCCAAGTGGAAGCTTTTAGAACTACTTCTACCTACCAATATAGTAAACAAAAGCAACACCACATCCCTAAGATTAGTGCCACTATCAAAGACTTGAGCAGTGCAATGTCTTATGTATGTATTAGTGTCCTGATATATCCCCATTCAACTTGCTTATTGGGCCTATGAAGACAAGTGAATCTTCGAGAATGGAAGTAGGTTCATGTAAACTTAATCATGTGGTGACTTTAATTGTGGCTGCTGTTCCAGCTGCGGTTTCTTTGCTGAAGCAAATCAACTGATCCCCTGCACCTGCTAGGCAGATACTGACCTGGCCAATGCTTTTTCCTCTATGCCTGTTAGTAAAAGCCATCAGAAGCGGTGTGTTGTCAGGCAACAGGACCAGTATACACCTTCACTGTCCTACCTCAGGGCTGTATCAGTTGTCCAGCACTATGTCATGATCTAGACTGCAGGGATCTTGATCACCTTTTCATTCCACAGAACATCATGCAGGTCCATTACATTAATGATATCATGTTAATTGGACACAATGAGCAGGAAGTAGCAACTACGTAGACACATTGGTAATATACATGTGTGCCAAAGGGTTGGAAATAAATCCAACAAAAATTCTGGAGCCCTCCAAAGTAAAATTTATGGGGGTCTAGTGGTTTGGAGCATTTGAGACAACACTTTCAAGATAATGAACAGGTTGTCTCACCTGGTCCCTCTTATCTCCAAGAATGTAACAATGCCTAGTGTACCTCTTTAGATTTTGGAGGCAACATATACCTCATTTGAGAGTGCTACTCTGGCCCATTTATTGAGTGACCTAAAAAAGCTGTTAGTGTTGAGTGGCACTCAGAACAAGAGAAGGCCCTGCAGTAGGTCCAGGCTGCCATGCAAGCTGCTCTGCTACTTGTCATAAGATCTAGCAACTATGATGGTGTTGGAAGTGTCTGTGGGCAGATAGAAATACTGCATGAAGCCTTTGGCAGATCCCTATAGGCAAAACACAGCATAGACCTTTAGGATTTTGGAGCAAAGCTATGCTATCCTCTGCAGATAACAACTCTCCTTTTAAGAAACAGCTCTGACTTGCTGCTGGGCCTTAGTAAAGATTGAATGTTTGGTCATGATCCATCTGATCTGTCCTGAGCTGTCCATTCAGTGCATCCTATAGTTTTCTGGTGTGTTAATAAGGATTATTTGGTTGAAAGAAAGGGTAACTTAAACTAGCTTAATAAAGGGAATTCCCTGGCAGTCCAGTGGTTAGGACTCAGTGCTTTCACTGCCGCAAACATCCAAATTAATACATACAGACATAGTCTAATAGACATTCAAACACACAATAAACACTTTTGACAGATATTTTTCTAGTTTTCTCCATATTCTTTCTCCCCTTCTTTCCTTCTTTTCTTTTTTCTTTTTTCTTTTTTGGCTGCACTGCATGGTGGCTTGCAGGATCTCAATTCCCTGACCTGGGATTGAATCTGGGCCACAGCAGTGAAAGTGCCGAGTCCTAACCACTGGACCACCAGGGAACTCCCTCCCTTTCTTTCTTAAAAATAGAGCTTTGTTTTCCCCCCACCTTGGGGAAGTAGTACATTATTTAATAATACTGTATTCCCAGACCCTTTGCAGCAAAGGTGGCAATGTCACCCAGTTCTGGCCAATAGATACTAGTAGAAATTGCTGGTAGACCATCTGTGAACATTTTGTGAAGGGGACAGGTGTGTCTGGGTTGCACCTTAACCTAAATATGTAATCAAGGAGGGCCCAACCTCCTGAAAGGGGGATAAACTGTCAAGCTTCAATAAGAATATACAATTTCCTTTATGGTCTTCAGAAAATATTCTGCTTTCTTCATTAAATTTGTTTTAACTAAAATTGCTAACACTGCCAATCATATTCCCATTTCATATATGCAGTTGTACTCAGTCATATTTCAACTGTCTAATAAATTTGAAAGGAACATAATCCAAAATAAATCCGATTTAATATTCCCTTTGTTTAGGCATTCTTGAGTTATTAATTCTTCTTAGGCTCAGAATAATCTTATCCAATTTTGTCCTTCTTATTGTACTAAAAGTTCTTACATGAAAAACATAGGTAGACAATTTTTTAAACTGCAAATCTTGAGTTCATGTATGATCACAGGTCATTTACTATGTAACAAGAGATATCTGACCAATTTTAGACCCTCTAAACCATTCTGGACCCTATCTTTTGGAATCTCGTTTCTTAAAGCACCCCAAAGTACAATCTCCTTAGTAGTCATCATGCCATCCTCAACTCATTCCTGACTCCTCATCTTTGCTTACGCTGTTTCCGCCTTTAATTTAGCCAAGCCCTACCTCCTTTATAAAGCCACTTCAATTCCTCCAACTCATTCAGCTAGCCCTCTTTCAATTCTTATTCTACTTACCATGATTACCAGCAAATTTTCTCAACCTTCCCAAAGGAGATTTTAGCATGTTAGTATCCAACCAAAACTCCTTCAATAAAGCCACGTTTTCAACAATGAATACATTCTGAGCATCCCACAAGGAACGCTCTGCTGTATGCCAGGGAGACACAGCCACTGTCCTACAGGCGTTGTGGACTAATGGCTTATTCACACCTGGGGCTCAGTAGAATTCTCAAGTGGTCTACAGAGTAAATTGTAAACAATTTCGAGGCCCCGCATGATCAGTGTCCAATTTATTTTGCTAATTCTATCCCCCATTATTCCTTTTCTTTTGGTTAAAATAAACTGGGCTACTTGCCCAGTCTGTACTAAAACTGATCTCTGGGTGATCATCTAATAGAAACAATCAGCAGCTTGGTCTTTTTCTCAGTCCTCACCTCTCTAACATCTGAAAATGGGTATCCACCCTTCACTTACCCATTCACTCTTTAACCTCGTGTAAAATGGCTTCTTCCCACAACACCCCCTTCATACTAAAACTGATTTCCAAGTGGTCACCTTGACCTGTTAATGGCCAATCTTCCAGTAACCTGGCCTTGACTCACTTTTTTGAACCCCACCCCTGGTGCTCCTATCACCCCTATACCCCACCATAGCCTAGTCTTAGAGATTTTATCTTCCCTGTGGCTTCACTTCTATCCTTTCCCATCAGTTCTGTCCATTACCCCTAAATCAGATCCTAATATCTGATTATCTAGACTATTAACAGTGATCTTCTAACAAACCTTCCTCTGTGCAGTCTCTTTCTCACTCTAACTGAAAAAAAAAAAGCAGATCTTACATTATTCCCTTTTCCAAACACTTATTTCCAAATCAATTAAACACTAACTCCCCAATCTGATATTCAAGTATTTCCAAGATTTTAACTCAGTTCAGCATGAATGGGCATCAGTCAACGTAAACTTCCACTGCTATACTCAGCATACCCTATGCTCCAGCCAAACCAGTCTGCTTATTTTTCACTAAACACACAGTGTGCTTTTGCATCTCCAGGCTCCGGTTCACCTGAGTTCACCTGGACTACCCTTCCCCTCCATCTCTGCTATTCTAAGTCTTATCCTCCCCTAATTTCACTTACCATGATATCTTTACTAACTCTCCACCAAATGTGTTATAGTTATTTGTGCAGTTATCATATTTCCTGACTGGATTGTAAATTCTGTTCAAACGAAATACTGCTTTGAGTGAGCCCTTCTAGGTGCCAACCTGTGCTAAGTGACTTGCATGCATTATCTCATTTAATCCTCACATCAATGTTGTTAGGCTAGCACCCTTCGCATTTAACATTAAAGAAAATGAGGCTCAAGGAGATTAGGTAGTTTGACCAAGTCATGCAGCTGATGAGGTTGAAATCATTGTTTTAGTCCATTCAGGCTATAACAAAAATGCCATAAACCGAGTAGCTAACAACAGAAATGCATTTCTCAACAGTTCTGAAGGCTGGGAAGTCGAAGATCAAGGCACCCACAGATTTAGTGTCTGGTGAGGACCCACTTCCTGGTTCTTAAGCAGCTGTCTTTTCATTGTGTCTTCACAGGGCAGACAGGATGAGGGAGCTCGCTGGGGTCTCTTTTATAGGGGTACTAATGCCATTCATAAAGGCTCTATTCTTATGACTTAGGCGTCTCCCAAAGGCTCCATCTCCTAATACCATCACCTTGGGGTTTAGGATTTCAACATATGAATTTGGGAAGAGAACCGATTCAAACATTGTCTACAGCATTCATGTTTGTGTTACATAGGCAGCACAGTGTCCATCACCTGCACTGCTCTCGACCTGTGTGGGTAGGATAAGCGTGTTAAAAACTCTGTCTTCATGTAGATCAAGACTTAAATAGGGAGGTGGGGACTGAAACAGTAATAAATTAGGATGGCAGGATTCTTGGTGATGTTTCCAAATTTCCACTATTGGGTTATAGTGTTTTTGAAATAAGCATTTAAAATATATAGTTGCTAAACAGGATTGCAGCTACTCAAATATTCTCAATTGTTATGTGTAGGTTAGTTTTATCTCTCTGATTTTATTGTCATCAACCCCCCCCCCCCACACACACACACACACAGCCAGGGATATGTCTATTCTTTTGCATTCCCACAGTTTCAGCGCATTGCTCAACATACAGAGTACGTACTTGTTGATTTTATGTGTGTTTGCATACGTGCACAGCAACTGGGTAGAGGACGTGGGTGCGTGATGCAGTGTGCATTCCTCCTCATCCTTTTTCCCTTGAGTAGCTGCAGCCTGGATGCTTTCCTTCTCGGGGGGAGGAGGTAGAACCGCTGACCCTTTAACAAGTTGTGCCTCAAAGAACAGGTGTCTCCCCCGCCTCTTGGAAAAGAGGGATGGTTGGACACTTAGTGACATCAGAGACCGACTAATGAGAAATCAGGCTTCGGCAGACGAGCCAATGGGAGGTCGAGGGCGGGCCCGGTTTCCTGGGAGCCCGGCGGGCCGGGCTAGTCCTCCAGCCACAGCGGAGTCTCTACCGTTCACGCTGCCCGCGGCAGCTCCCGCGACTCCTAGCGGCTCCAGTAGCGGCGTCGTTCCCCTGCCCGCGCTTCTCCCCGAGGCACGCGCGGGCACCTCCCGCCGCAGAGCAGTTCCCCCGCCGCTCGGGCTCCGGCCGTGGCACGGCTCATGCCTCCGGGCGCGGAGCGCTCAGGTGGGCCGGCCGTCGCGGGGAGATAGGCCCCCGGGGGCGGCGGCGGCTGGACCATGGCCCGGAGACCCGGGGCGCCGGCCGCCTACGGGGAGGACTTCTCCTTCGTCAGTCCGCTGGTGAAATACCTGCTCTTCTTCTTCAACATGCTCTTCTGGGTGAGGCTTGGGGGTCGTGGGGGCACCTGGGCTGCAGGGCACCCCCTGGAGGGTTGAGTGGGCTGCCCGCGCTGAGCAGAGGTCGTCCCCGGATGCCCGGTTCAAGGCGAACGTGGTGAGCGGCACTGCCGAGTTTTCTGAGAAGACCGTACTTTGGGGTAATTTATCCTAGGCAGAGACACCACAGTGGCTCCTTGTGTGCAGAGCGTGTTAGGGTGGGGGATATGCAGGGGATTCAGTGCAGACTTCTGGGTATTCTCCTCTCGGCATCGGATGAGGGTCTGTGTCAGGCCAAAAAGGTGGTTTTGAGCCTCAGGAGCGGGCTTTCCTGTTGGCCCAAGGCAGACCCACTGATACACTCATGATTAGGGGATTTTTCAGGCCTGGGGGCTGAGAGGCCCTGCTGGCAAAGAAGAAAGAGGAAGGAGGGAAACCCAAACCTTCCCTCTCCCTTACCTCCGAGAGAATGAGTTAAGGGGCTTTCATCTCTTCCTTTTGCAGGCCTCTGCTGCCCTTTCTCCCTCCAAAGGCTGAGAAAGAACAGGAAGAGCCTCCAGGTGTAGATGTCTTTCCCAGAACTGTCCCAAACTTTGCCCCACCTTTCTCAGGACCAGGTTCCGTCCCCGGGAGTTTGACAGTCTTCAACTTCTTTAAATAGACCCTATGTTGGGCTGGAAGGCCAGGGGTCCTTTCAGAATCTTCTGTTTGGGGCTGGAAAAGTAGAAAAAATATTGGACCGGGGCTGCCTAGATTCTCATCCCCACTCTGCCATTAATTGTTGACTTGACTAACCTGGGCAATATGTTCACTTCTGTAGACCTTAGTCTCCTCCTCCATAAAAATCCAGCATGATCAAGGATGCCAGAAATACTCTGCTGGAGCTGAGAATGCAGCTGGACCAGATCATGAAATGCTAGCTCAATCCTGTTTCAGGTCTAGAGAGTCCCTGAGCCTCTCTGGGTTTGAGAACATTGGGAGATCCACCCCTTTTCCCCAATTTCTCTTCCAGCACCAACTACACCAGAGCTGCTGCTCTAAGAGCCCGTTATGCTTGCCCACCTCTGCCTGAGACCTAAAGTTCAGACTTGCCGGAGGGAGGAGTCTAAAATACGTTTCCTAGGAGAGGGAGCAGACTAGGCAGCTAAGCCAGTTGCTGGAAAGGTTTCACAGGGGCCGTGGTGTGAACAGACACAAAGTACATAAGGGCTAGCCCGTTGGGAAAAATGAGAGAAATCCCAGAGGGTGGTGATGACAGCTCATTCTCAGCAATTGTACTGGGAGAAATGAAGTTTGAACTCCTAACAAATTCTCAGTTTTAGAACTGGAAAAAAAAATTGGAAGACATCTTGTCCAGTACTTGCATCTTATATATGAGAAAGCCAAAGCATAGAGATGTTGTTTTATCCTAGGTCCAACAGCTTGTTAGTGGGCTTGATCTGGTGATTTTTTTCTACTGAACCACAGTGCCTCTAGGGGAAGTCCTTGGTCCAGATGGCTGCTACTGTGGCTGGGGTGTTAGCAGTATTAGTAGTTAACTAGTCAACACAAGTTCCATGGTGTACGTTCTGTTTCAGCTGGAGGTCAGGCAAGAATGGAAGAAAATCTCACCACCACTCTGCCAGGCTGGGGGATGTCCTAAGGGGAACCCCCCACCTAAAAGCAAGTTCCTGAGAGCCCTCTTACATGCTCACTGAGTGTCCCAGGCCAATGCACGCCATCCTCAGAGCCAGCACTAGCATCCCAGGGACCTCAGGTCCTCACTCTAGCTTCCTCTATCAACCAAGGCTTTGCATGCATCTTCTTTGGAGCCTTTGGCACTTCACCCTTATCTGTGCTCCCCAGCTACAACATCTGGGTGCATCTGTTACACTTGTGTTCTCAGTAATTTTTCTGGACTTCCCCACTCTACCCCACCGGCCTTTTGCCAGATAAATGACTTTGGGAGGTCACAGCAAGGGAGAGAGTTTGGCTCCATAGACCCGTTTAACTTGGTACAAATGCTTCATTCAAGGTCAGAGGACCTGGCTAACCAAGCTGGCACCATCCCAAATTAGAGGAGAGCCCCTTCTTGGCCCTACTTTAGACTCATAAGAAGTCATTGGCACTAGAAATGGCACACTGAAGGACAAGAGGCCCAGTTTCTTTCTGGCACCCACTTACTGTGTGACCCCAAGCCAATATATCTGTCTCTCTGTCCTTAAGCTTTCTCCTCTAAAGGAGACATTTTTTTCTGCCTCTGTGAACTGTTTAAAGATGAATGCATCACTTTGGGGACTGTTTTCTTTCTTCAAGAGCTGAAGCTAGATCTAAGGATGCATCTTTTTTGTGTCCCAGTATCCTTGGGACATTGACCTTACCAGGGGGCAGTACTCTTTCGGCATTACTGAGTGCCACTTCTCCCCCAGGTCCAGAGCGGCGGAGTTCATTCCACACAAGGCCAGCTGGAGATGAAGAGCTGCTTGCCCAGACCAGGGGTCATTTGTCTTCCCATCCCCCCTTTAGGGACTGGTTAGTGTGGTTTATTTTTTGCAGGCTTCCACCATCCCAGTCAGATTCCTCTCTTCTACTCAGGAGGCACCTGAGTGCCATGGCTGGGACTGTCAGCCCACTCCTTTTCCAGACAGAGTGCGCATTCTGGCCAGGTGCTGGGGAGCTGTGTATGGATGGTGTTTGTGTCTGGTCCTGGATCACCTTGGGATGGTAGCCAGCATTGTCTGGGCTCATACTCAGTGGTGGCAGTGGCCATCCCTGCTACTTCTCTTGGAGCCCTGATCCTTGGGGCATTTGGTGTCTGACTCAGAAAGCTCCTGGCTCCTTTGGGACCAGGACCTATTCCACCTGTTCATGTTTCAAATCTCACTTCCCCTTTTGCCCAGGAGTTCTGATTTTCTCCCCAGAATTGTGCTGCTGGGTTCCTGATTGTTAGGATCCCACGGCTTGGAGAGTTGCCTCAAGATCACAAAAGTTGTATTTTAGTCTTTGAGTTAAGAAGTCGCTGACTTTCTTTACCTCCCTATATTGGACAGCTCTGTGCAGAGGGAAGAAAGTGGGCTAGTACATGCTTTATCATCTTGGGCATATGTTGGCAGGAACATTATCAGTGCTGCCTACAGCAACCATCTCCTTCCTTGCTGGTCCTTTTCCCACCCAGGGCAGCAGTTGGGGTGGCTTTTGAGTCAGGCAAAGCCCAGAAGCTCAGATCTCCTGCCCCTGTGTCTCAGCTGAGGCTTCCTTAGTGGCGATGCCTCAGGGCTCCCATGGCACCTCGTACATATTTTGATTGTCAGATCTTTCTTTACCTGTGCTGCAATTATGTGTTTCTATTTTTCTCCCCCTCTAGACTTCAGGCTCCCAAGGGTAGAGACTGCTTTATTCACTTCCGGATTCTCAGTGCTCAGCTGTGTTTGGCAGAGAGTGGGTACTTATTGAATGTTTACTGAGTGGGGAATGAGAGAGCAGAGCCTACAGGGTGGAGGCATCATGCCCTTCCTCCCTCTCTCATGGACACTAGGCTTTCAGGATGCAGCACAACGTTAAGTCCTCCAGCATTCTTGGTTGGAGTATTGTCCTGTGTTCTTTTCTGCAGTGGGCCTGGCACCCCTCCCTCAAGCCAGGTCAGAAAACATGGCAGCCATCCCCTCCAGCATCTCCCTTAAGGCCTAATTACCACACACAGCACACGTGGACCCCCTTCCAGATCTTCCCTAGGCGGATCCAGGCCTCTGGTGAGGTATCTTCTTCAACAAATTCACTTTCCTGCCTAGGACCGCTGTACTGGAGTCCCCAAAGCACTCAGGATGCCCCAAACCACCTGCAGCACTATCTGTTGTAACCTGGCTCAGAAGCCATGAGGATATGATGAGGCATCAAGCCTGGCAAAAGCCCCTCCTGAGTGACGGGGTCCCTTATGCCCCCATCCCCCCACCACAAACACACACACACACACACACGCACACACACACACAAAACTACTTAAATATGCTAGGAGGCAGAGCCTATTTCCTCCTCCATTTTCCCCCTCCTTTCCCTATAGACTAACCAGGCTGCAATAAATGAATTATAACATTATTTTTTTAATATATATATAAAATTATTTATTTATTTATTTTTAGCTGCATTGGGTCTTTGTTGCTACACACGGGCTTTCTCTAGTTGCAGCGAGTGGGGGCTACTCTTCGTTGCAGTGCGTAGGCTTCTCTTGTTGTGAGCACGGGCTCTAGGCGTGCGGACTTCAGTAGTTGTGGCACACAGGCTTAGTTGGTCCGCGGCATGTGGGATCTTCCCAGACCAGGGCTCGAACCCATGTACCCTGCATTGGCACCCGGATTCTTAACCACTGCGCCACCAGGGAAGTGCCTATCACATTATTTTTATAAAAACAACAACAACAACAACAATACCAAGAATGAAGACAAGAAGCACACTCTTTGCTGTCAAGTCACATGCCTGCCTTCTTAACTCCCCAGATAGCTCTGTTTGCCTTGTACCAAGTAGAAAACCGTAAACTTCAAGCAGCCTTTAAAAAGAATAAAAGAAAAGCATCTCTTAGAGTCTCCATAGCAGGCTGTGTGTCAGGCTGGTAACTCCAGGCCGTGAGTTTGCGTGTTTATACTACTTTGAGCACTTGTGAACTTTCCTTCCTCGTTTATACCCTTGGAAAACCAAAACCAGCCATGGCCTAAGGAAGGAGCTAAAGGCTTGGCCCAGACATTGGAGAGGAAAGAGCCCTACGGACTCCTCTACTCCAGCAGGACAATTCCATCCTATCCAGAGGGAGAAAGCCAAGAGCCAGTTTCACACAGATAGTTGCCACTTCAGAAACCCAGGAACAACGGTGGTGCCAGGATGACCACTGTAGGACCGGTGTTTGCAGATCCTGGGCAGTGAGAGAGGAGGCCCTACTTTAGGGCTAGCAGGATGTGATTTCTTTGACTTCATCCAGAAGTGAGGATAGAAAGGACTGAGAAGCTGGAGGTACAGACCCCTCCCTCCCAGTGTCCCTCTGGGAAGGGACAGTGTTTTGATTCCCATGCAGGGAATCACTCGACTCTCAGCTGTCCCGCACCGCCACCTTCAAAAGAAGAGGAAAAAGATTTATTCCAAAGAAGAGGTGAGGACTCTGAGACAGATCCACCCAGTTCATGCAGACTGGACTTTAGAATGTGGAAGGCAGACAGGCCGGGCTTTCTCTCGGTGGCTGGCGGGCCCTGGGTGGTGATGCCCTGTCTGCCCCTTTCAGGAGCCGTTCCAGGGACTTCCCTCTGGGTCCTGCAGGGCCCTCCTGATGTTGTTTTACTTCCCCCTGCCTGAGCCCCGCCCAGTCTGGTGATTACCCACTGCTCACCCAAGATAACTGCAGGCAGCTCCTTCCCACCTCACATGATGCCTGGAAGTGAATACACATGTCCTGGTAGGAGACAGAGAGGGAGGCAGCCATGTGACCGAGGTCATAGCGCCCTGGAGCCATGTGGACCTACATTCCAGTCCCTCTTTAGCCACTCTCACTCACTGAGTGCATTCGCCCAACATCAGTTCTGTAGAGTGGAGATCCTAACACCCTCTTGGGGTTGTGGTCATAGTATACATACAGTGGTTAGTCCAGTGCCTGGCCCTTAGCACTCAACAAAAGGTAGCTGTTACATTGTTGTTAGAATTGGCTCCTAGAGCCAATTCACCTTTTGGGGATGGACTTGGAGAGCTAGGATGAGTGCTCCTCCTGACGAGTGGCAACTAGGTGGGGATTGAGTCTAGGTAAGGGCCAACCCTGAGCCTGACTTCCTTCAGCCTTGAACACCCTTGCTCACATTCCTACTGTTAGCCAGAGGGAGATGACAATTAATGGCATCTTTATATTTTATAGTTTACAAAGAAGTTTCATATATATCATAGGAACAGAGACTCCACTATTGTCTTTAAGGACCTTCCCTAGGTCCACTCAGAGCTTTTCACACCACATTGGTCTTAAGGTACAGTCCAGTGGAAATGGATTCCAAGAGCTAATTTGCCTGTAATTATCGGCATTTCAGCATTAGAGCCAGGAGAAGAACTCTTGTTCAGGACCTCAACTTGGGGCCCTATAACCACTTATCTCTTAGTATTGATGGCTGTGAAGTAGTGTCCTAGGGGCTAGAATAAGGGTTTTCCTCACATCAAATCATAACTGTCTTTTCCTGATTTACAGAAAAAAAAGTCAAGATAACGGAAAGACTTTTCTCCATTTTCTGTTTTCTCCCATCTTCTCTCCAAGATAACAGCTGCTTATCTTCCACCAAGTGCAAGCAGAAGGCAAAGGGAAGAGGACAAGTAGCAACAAACATTATGGAAAACTAGGAAACTATTTAGAGTATTGCAGTATTATTTTATGAGATGCAGAGACATACGTCTAACAGCTGAATCATCTGTTAGTAAAATTGTTCCTAATTTCTATGATAGAAATTAGTATGCCATGCTTCCTCACATGACACATTGAGAAGGACACATTATCTGTGTAATATTCCTGTCAAAAATATGTTGTCTGAATCTAATTGGGGAGAAACAATCTGACATCCAAATTGAGGGACATTAAGCCAAACAACTGGCCTGGACTTACCAAAAAAAAATTCAATGTCAAAAGAAAAAATATCAGAACATGTGTTGGCAAGGGTATGGAGAAATTGGAACCCCGTACATTGCTGGTGGGAATGTGGAATGGTTCGGTTGCTGTGGAAAAAGTTTGTCAACTCCTTAAAAAATTAAACGTAGAATTACCATATGACCTGGCAGTTCCACTCCTGGGTCTATACCCAAGAGAACTGAAAACAGGTATTCAAACAAAAACTTGTACATGAATATTCATAGCAACACTATTCACAATAGCCAAAAGGTGGAAACAACCCAAATGTCCATCAGTGGATGAATGGATAAACAAATTGGGTTCTATCCATACCATGGGATATTATTAGGCCATAAAAGGTATTGAAGTACTCTTACATGCTACAACATGGATGAATCTTGAAAACATTATGCTAAGTGAAAGAAGGCAGACACAAAGAGCCACATATTATGTATTCCATTTATAGAAAATGTGCAGAATAGGCAAAACCATAGAGACAGAAAGTGGTTGCCAGGGGTTGGAGGAGTGGAGGGAATGGGAGTGACCATTTAATGGGTACAGCGTTTATATTTGGGGTGATGAAAATGTCCTGGAACCTGATAGTGGTGGTGGTTGCATAGCAATATGCATTTACTTAAGGCCACTGAACTGTACACTTTAAAATGGGTAATTTTGTGGTATATGTATTTTACCACGATTTTTTAGAAGTCAGTGTCTTGAAAAACCAAAAACGAAGAAAAGAAAAAAAGCTGTGAAACTGTTCCAGGCTAAAGGAGACTTGATCACTAAATGCATGATCCTTGACTGGACCCTGAACCAGAAAAAAGGGGGAAAAAAAAAACAGTTATAAAGGACATTATTGGGATAATTGGGGAAAGTTAAATATGACTGTAAATTAGATAGCAGTAGTAGCATATTAAAGCTTCAAAAAGAATCTGATATGTCAAGATCGTATAGAGTACACCAACAGAGCACTGTTAGTGCCTTGTCATCTGAACAGTTTTAAGATCCACTGCCATAGGTTTTGGTGTAAGCAGAAATCACCCTGATTAAAGGTTGTAAAATTGCATGCAAGTGAATCCCAGTTTAAGAAAATATGATATTAAAAAGTGTGGATTTACAAGACTAACAAATTGAGGGTGACTATTTTTTAAATAGATTTCATTTTTTAGAACAGTGTTAGTTTTGCAGAAACTTTTGAGAAGATGGTACAGCAACTTCCCATATATCCCACATCGTGTCTCTTATTATTAACATCTTACATGAGTATGATATAATTGTTACAATTAATGGCATTATCATTAAGGTCCATACTTTATTCAGATTTCCTTAGTTTTTACTTAATGCCCTTTTAGTGTTCCAGGATCCCATCCAGGATATTGAATTTCATTTAGTTGTCATGTCTCCTTAGGTTTTTGTTGGCTGTGGCAGTTTCTCAGAATTTCCTTGTTTTTGATGACTTTGATAGTTTTCGGGAGTACTGGTCAGACATTTTGTAAAATGTCCCTCTATTGGAACTCGCCTGATGTTTTCTCATGGTTATACTGGGGTTATGGGTTTGGGGAAGGAAGAGCACAGAAGGGAAGTGCCATTTTCATCACATAATCTCATATATCAATGACCTCTGTTGATGTTGCCCTTGATCACCTGGCTGAGGTAGTCAGGCTTCTCCACTGTAAAGTTAATCTTTTCCCCCCTTTTCTCTTTGGAAGGAAGTTACTATGTGCCACCCACACTTGGAAATGGGGAGTTAGGCTCCACCTTCTTGACAGTGCAGTACCTCCATAAAATATTTGGGATTCTTCTGCGTGGGGGTTTTGTCTTTTCTCCCCCATTTATTTATTTATTAAGTCATTTATATCAGTATGGACTCATGGGTATTTATTTTATATTTGGGGTAGCAATTCCATACTCTTTTATTTTGATGTCTCTTTGGCATAGCCACACGAATGTGGGGTTTTGTTTTTGTTTTTTGTTTTTGAGCATTTCCTTACCTTCTGGCACCACAAGATGCTCCAGACTTATCTATTTCCCATCCTAGTCCTAGGATCAGCCATTTCTCCAAGGAGCCCAGGGGATGGCTATTTTCTTTATAAGGTGATTACTCACCTTACATAAGGATAAAGGTACTGCTGCATGCAAATTATTTTATATAATTTGATTGACAACTCTTCAAGAACATGCCTTTGGCTGGACTCAGCTATTTTGAAAACTGTCTAGCTTTTGAAAGTTTCCAGCAAGGCTTCATTCTAGCCAGAATATGAAAAGCTATTCTAGGAAGTGAAGTGTCTTTATCTCCATTCTCATCATGAAAGGAGATCACTGGTGATATTGTAGGGTGTCCTAAGATTTTGTAGCAAAGACTAATATATTGTAGACAGTACCCGACTGAGACTGGAAATGGGGTTTAGTCCAGATATTGCCACTGCACCCATGTGCACTTGGTCAAATATCACTTCCCTCTTTTGGCCTCATCTGTAAAAAATGGTGAGTGGCTGAGTTCGTTTCTAAGCTTCTATTCAGCTCTAAAATGTTATGCTACTAACAGCAGCAGCACTAACTTTGGAATGGCAGCAGCTTTGAGGAATTCAGGGTGGGAGATGTGGGCAGGAATAGAAGTGTGAAAGGGCAGGCTTGACTGCAGGATAAAGAGGCAGATCGATGACAGAAATGCAGAATTTTAGAGTTAGCTAGTGAGTTCCAGGTAAGCAGTATCATTAATGATCATATTAAATATTAATGATAATATTAATGTCTTAATCTTGTTTTTCACATAGCCAGCACCTACTGCTCTAGATCCCTGGCTGAGTGTGCTTTAGGCTTGTGGTTCTCGAACTTGACTGCATGTTGGAATCACCTGGTATGCATTCAGAAACACTGTTGCCTGGGTTCTAATGCCAGAAATTCTGATATACTGGGTTTGGGGTGCAGCCTAGGCATCAGGAGTTTTTAAGTTCTCCTCCGTGCCCCCCATTCTAATGGCAGCCAAGGTTAAGAAGCACTGCATTAGGCTCTAGATGCTCTTTCCCCCTCCCATGTAACAGATACATTTCCTTAAGGGCAGGGACCACATCTTGCTCATCTTTGCAGTCCTCAGAGTGTCTCCTACATAACAGCTGATGAATTGGATTTGGATAGTATATTAGTTTCCTATTACTGCTGTAACAAATTGCCACAAACTTAATGGTTTAATATAAAACAAATTAGTTTTCTCATAGTTCTGGAGGTCAGAAGTCCAAAACAGGTCTCACTGGGCAAAAATCAAGATGTCAGCAGGAATAGTTCCTTCTGGAGGCTCTAGGTAAGAATCTATTTGCTTGCCTTCTCCAGCTTTTTTAGAGGCTGTTCACGTTCTTCAGCTTATGGCACATACTCCAACCTCTGCTTCTGTTGTCACACATATCTCCTCCTCTGACTCTGACCCTCTTGCCTCCCCCTTATAAGGCCCCTTGTGATTATATTGGGCCAACTGGGATAATCTCTTGCAAGGTCCTTAACTTAATCACATTGGCAAAGCCCCTCTGGCCATGTAAGGTTACATATTCACAGGTTCTGGGAATTAGGAATGGACATCTTTGGGAGGACACTGTTCTACCTACCGCAGATAGAGACAGAACAACTGCTATAATTACAAGCCCACCCATGGAATGAAGTTACCCTGTGACACACGGCATCTGTTTACTTTTCCTTTCTTGTTTTAGCTGTGTTAGGATTTAATCAGAGACCGTCTTTGTGGAAAGTTATACACCTTAGTGAAAACTTAACATGTGACAAAACAGTGAGGAGCATGGGAGCAACAGAAATAAAGAGCAGATACATATTTTTTAATGATTCAGTAAAGTGATATTCAGAACCGTAATTGGCTGTGGTGAGTTTTAAAGGGCAGACAGAGATGCCCGATCACTCTGGCAAAGGGTTTGTGCTTCCAGGCCTGTGGGGTAACCGGGGTCTCCATTGTGTGGTTTCCTTGCCTCCCACCAACTCCCCCTTGCTCCCTGAGCCTGGCTGTGCTGTGGGACAAGAAGCCAGCTGGCACCTGCAGCCCCTCACACAGCTCTTTCTGCAAGCAGATCCGTCTCTCCTGGACGAAGAGTGTGAGGGCCAGCACATCACACATCTGGCCCCGAGTCAGAGGCGGCGTCAAATGATTGGGGACCAAGGAGAAGGGGCTGTATGTACAAGCCGAGAAGAGTCCTGAAAGGCGCGGTTTTAGACAAGGGTTTCCCATTTCCTGCTGAATGCACCAGCTGGTAGAGTTTCCCAAGGAAAATGTCTCTCTACTGAGGGGCTAGTCTGACCCTATTACCTGCTATAGGTGCTCAATTCCCTTCTCCCACCAAAGCCCCAAGATGGTTTCTTCCCAGCTGGTCTCTGTCTCGCAGGACAGTGGAGTGCAGCCAGCCCTCTCCTTCACCACTGAGTTGGTCAAGTCCCTGATGCTGAGAACTCCCTCCAGCCAGAGCTTGGCCCCCGCTGTTGCCGTGGTGATAGCCAGCTGCTTCTTAGCACCAGCCTGGGAACTGGGCACAAAAGAAGGGTGACCGAAGGATGTGCACACTGGGCCACCCTGCACTCCTGGAGGCATAGAGCGGGACACAGAGAAGGCCCCTTTAGGGAGCGCTGGTGGTCTCGGATGGGTTTGTTCTCTGACGGAGAAGCCAGGAAGTTTGAAAGGTCTAAACTTCTCTGTTCCACACTGGAATCAGGGTTTAAAAAGTTTCCTTTGCAAGGTAGTTCTGCTATTTTACACCCACGCATTCATGTGCAAGCATTCTTTCACACTGGTTTGGACTTTCATTCTTGCATTTGACACCATATTGACCTCCAAGAGGGTTAGAGACCTGGGAGCATCTACTCAGGCCTGCTTCAGCTTTAAGACCTCCCCTTTGATGTAGCTGGATTCAAATTCAGAACTTCATAGTTTCTATGTGACCCTGGGCAAGTTAATCCTTAGTAATGATAGATAATATTTATTATCAGGCATCGTGTTAAATGCTTTCCATGCATTCTTTTATTTCATTTTCACAGTAATCTTATTAAATGTAGTTGTTTTAAATTACCATCTTCAGATACAGAAACTGAGGCTCAGAGAGTTGTCCAGCACAGTCCCAGGTTCAACTCACTCCGAAGCTCATGTTTTTAACTGCTATTCTGTTTTAACCTTGCATTGCCTTAATTTCCTCATCTGTAAAATGGGGATAATAGCTGCCTCACAAGATAACTGTGTTGTGAGGATTAAATGAGATAATCTTGGTATAAGCTGTTCATGGAGGTAAAGCACTGACAGATTCTCTCAATAGTATCACCAGGAAGGAAAAAGATGCTCATTTCTGGGTCCAGGAAGAGTCGTCCTCCTTCTACTCTGCTTTAAGGTTACTCACAGCTGTCAGGGCTCCCTGATTTCCAAAACCTCAGAGTGTGGCTCCTTCCCTGTCTCCACAGGTGATTTCCATGGTGATGGTTGCCGTGGGAGTCTATGCTCGGCTGATGAAGCATGCAGGTGAGCTGTAGGTCCCCATCCATCTCCCCACGACTCTTCTCTGCCTCTTTCAGCCCTGGTCTTTCAGCCCTCCTTCCCACATAAGCTATGGAGCTATAGGGGGCAGCCACCCTCTAGCCAGATCCTAGAGGCTTACTCCATCAGGCCATCCAAGCCAGTTCACCTGGATTTCCCTGAGCTCCCACGAGTCTTCTGAGATCTGCCTGCATTTTAGACTTAGGAAGTGTCTAAGGAAGAAGGTAGGCTTCTGGGTGCAAAGAGTAACCAGGGGCTGTAGCCCTTCCTTCGCTCTGTTCTGGAGTAACTCAACCTCCATTCCTACTCCTCTGCACAAAGTCTCCAGGAGACGGAATCTGCAAAGCCAATGAGCCTAATGCCATTCTAATTCTTTTCTGGAGCGAAAGTGGTCCCTCCTCTCTTAAGCCCGGGAATAAAGGCTCTTACTTTTTGTTAGTTTCTCAAATAAAATGCCACAAGCCCTTCTGGGTCCTTTGTTTTCTCCCCATGGGAGGGCAGTACTGCTTCCTGTAACCTTCCCCCAGCCACACTGGAGAATCCTCCACCAGGGGAGGAGGACAGTTTTGGGGGCACCCACCCCCTCCCTGGTACCCCCCTCAGTCGGCACCAGACTCAGACTGAGAGACAGCCCCTTCCCCCAGAAGCAGCGCTGGCCTGCCTGGCTGTGGACCCTGCCATCCTGCTGATCGTGGTGGGCGTCCTCATGTTCCTGCTCACCTTCTGCGGCTGCATCGGCTCTCTCCGGGAGAACATCTGCCTCCTGCAGACGGTGAGTGGTCAGGGGCACCCCCATAAATGCCCTGGCCTCTCTCCTCCACGTGCCTCTCATTCCTGAAACCTTTCAGTTTCCTTTGTCCCTCAATGCCCCCAAGGTCTGTGCTGTCCACTCCTCACTGTAGAGCTCAGCCCAGGTGACCCAGCACAGGGTGACCACCCCGAGGACAGTGTCCCAGAGGCAGCTGCCTTTCCTGTGTGTGGGGCACCTAGGAGAAAGTGCCCCGTGGCCCCCCAGTGCTCGCCGTGGCCCTACTGCCCAGCCTGGTAACAGACTGCCTCCTTTTTCCGCCTGCTCCCCACAGTTCTCCCTCTGTCTCACCATCGTGTTCCTGCTACAGCTGGCAGCCGGGGTCCTGGGCTTCGTCTTCTCAGACAAGGTAACACTGGGAGTCACGGGGCCTCCTCAGATGTGAACCAGAGGGAGGAAGGGAAGGTTCCTGCCCGTGCTTAGCCTGACTAATTAACCACGGTGGTCCTTCCCCTGAGAAGCATCTGTCTCTGAAAGATTATCCTTAGGGATGAATGAATGGCCTTTAAAGTTGCCATATTTAAAGAGGATTTCAAGATTGTAAGGTGTTTTCCTTTGACAGTCTGAGAGGCCAACAGGGAAGTAAATTCTATGAACCGAAAGTTAAAATAGTCTGTAAACTTTAACGGCAAATGATTGAGTAAAATTCACTTATCAAGTGGACCACAGACAACGTGAAGAGCCTTTTATTTCTTTTAAAAATTATTTATTGGGATAAACAAAAGTAAGAAAAGGGGGAAGTCAACAACACTTTGAACAGCTCTTACCATATCTGGGAGTGGTCTGCCATTCAGTGACAGCCCTTTTAATTAAGAACCAGAATATCTTTCCCAAAGGGCAAATGATTACCAGGGGCAGAGTATAGGACTATGGATAGGAAACTTTGAGAAGAGTAATGAAGCAGGAAGGAAGAGACCGTGGTAGAACCATGAATTTGAGAGCCACTGAGTTAACTCAGATTGTCCTAGTCCTTCGGGCTCAGTAAAATCCTAATATGATACAGATCTGTTTTGAGTCTAAAGAGATGCAATTCTCTTATGTCCACTAGAGGTCAGTGCCTTAGCTCAGTAAGTCCTTTTCTACTAAACCCCCCACCCCCGGACACACACATACACACACACACACACACACACACACACACACACACACACACACACACACACACACACACACACAGTAGTTTCACTGCTTTGCATCAGTCAACAAGTATTTTGTGTAATAGTATTCAGAGATAGATTAATATTGGATTATCTTGAAATGTGGCTCTGAGAAGAGGCAATAGCAGGACCAGCATTTTTCTTGCCCACAGGTACCTGAGGGCCCAGGGATGCACAGGCTTTGGAATTGGCCATCTTCCATCACTAGGACTTGGTTCTGATTTCCAGGCTGACTTAAATAAAGAAGGATGACCACTGTCTATTGCTATTTCTTCAGGGAGGAGCAGGTTAGGGCTTAGTCCTGTGTTCTGATTCCCTCCTCGTGTTTCTGGCAGGCGCGGGGGAAAGTGAGTGAGATCATCAATAACGCCATTGTGCACTACCGAGATGACTTGGACCTGCAGAACCTCATTGATTTTGGCCAGAAGAAGGTATGGGCTAAGAGGGGGGGTCGTCTAGTGGTCCGGGAAGCTGTGGACAAAAGTTAACGCCATCCCAAGAGACACCTCACCCTCATCACCTGCCGGGTAATGGATTCTGGGAAGGGGTCTGGCAAAAAAACCACACGTAGCTTTAAAAGTACTTTTAAGGGCTTCCCTGGTGGCGTGGTGGTTGGGAGTCCGCCTGCCGATGCGGGGATACGGGTTCGTGCTCCGGTCCGGGAGGATACCACATGCCGCGGAGCGGCTGGGCCCGTGAGCCATGGCCGCTAGGCCTGCGCATCCGGAGCCTGTGCTCCACAATGGGAGAAGCCACGGCAGTGAGAGGCCCGCGTACCGCAAAAAACAAACAAAAGTACTTTTAAGGGCAAAGAACAGTATATATAGTAATCTACCAATTGTGTAAAAAAAGAGAGGAAAGAATATTCATGTTTGCAAAAGGAATCTGGAAGGATATGAAGGAAACCATTATAAGTGGTTACTTATAGTGGGAGGGGGAACTGGGCAGATTTTTTAATATTACCAATTCAAAGTCAGATTTTTTAAATTGTGGTAAAATATACATAATATCAAATTTACCATTTTTAAGTGTACAGATCTGTAGCACTAAGTACATTCACATTGTTGTACAACCCTCATCACCGTCCATCTCCAAAACTTTCTCCCCACACTGAAACTCTGTACCCCATTAAACACTAACTCTCCATTTTCCCCCTCCCCCTAGCTCCTGGCAACCACCATTCTATGTTCTATCTCTATGAATTTCTGTCTCTATGAATACCGTATTTGTCCTTTTGTGACTGGCTTGTTTCACTTAGCATGTCTTCAGGATTCATCCATGTTGTGGGATGTGCCAAAACTCCTTCCTTTATAAGGCTGAATAATATTCCATCATATGTATATACCACACTTTGTTGATTCATTTATCTTTTGATGCACACTTGGGTCACTTCTACCTTTTGCCTATTGTGAATAATGCTGCTATGAGTCAGAACTTAAATTTGAAACAAAAGTGCTTTTGAGACCAGTGCTGAGTTCCCCTTCGCTTGGTGCAACACTCTTGACTTGGATCCTGTTTACTTTCATGGTGTAATTATGGGCCCACAATATTGAAGAGTCTCCTCCTGTGCTTTCTCTATATTAAGGCAAATGTTTGTAGCACTGATCCTTTATTTCAGCCAGTATTTTTGGAACATATACTTTTGCCAAGCTCTATGCTATACAGGACTGCAAAATCAGAAACTGCCCTCAAGGAGCGCATAGTTGAGTGTGTAAAACAAAATATATATACAACAAGTTATAACAAGACATATAAAATGATAGAAATTAAGAAGAGAAAACTTCTTCAGGGGAAGATCACTGAGAAGCTTGAGCTCCAGGTTCCAGGTTGTGTTTCAACACAACGTGAACTTACAAGTGCAAGCTTGCCATAGACTTTTGGTTGCTCTGAGAGTTCCCCTTGTCACCTCAGTGTGGGGATGGGGGTGGTAATTTTAACCCCTGTGGTGAGCTTTGTTGCAGTTCGGCTGCTGTGGAGGGATTTCCTACAAGGACTGGTCCCTGAACATGTACTTCAACTGTTCGGAAGACAACCCCAGCCGTGAGCGCTGCTCTGTGCCTTACTCCTGTTGCTTGCCTACCCCCAACCAGGTGAGCACACATCCCACCTCATTTCCTCCTGCAGTGATCTGAGTTACTTTCCGATTAGGGCAGCTGCTATTGGGAATCTCCATCCCCTGGTTTAGCCAGTCAATTTTGTAGGACAGCTGTCAGATGTTTTTCTTCACTCCAATCTGATGGCTCTGTTATCTTGTACTCCTGCAGCCCACTTTGGGGTTCAGAAGGCACAGGTCTCTAAGGCAAGGAGAACTGGACTCAGACGTCTCAGAGGAAGGGAAGTCTGCATTTAGCAACTTCCAACGTAGCATCCTCCACATATATTCTCTAACAATTTAGGAGTTTAGGAAGGGTGGGGAAGCCCATCAGCTAGGGCCCCTAAGAAAAAGTTATTGGAATGGGAGTCCCACTTGGCTTTTCAACTCTCTCCCCAGGCAGTGATCAACACCATGTGCGGCCAAGGTATGCAGGCCCTTGACTACTTGGAAGCTAGTAAAGTCATCTACACCAATGGCTGTATTGACAGATTGGTCAACTGGATACACAGCAACCTCTTCGTACTTGGTGGTGTGGCACTGGGCCTGGCCATCCCCCAGGTAACTTACCCTGTAAAACTGTGGTCCCACAATTCTGTAAAGACTCCTTTGTTTGGGGGAGGGCACCTGGGGCTCAGCTAGGGTGTCAGGCACTAAGGTTGCTGAAGGGTAGGAGATGTGATGGTGCCGACTGCACTGGGAAGATGGAGTCAGAGAAAACAAAGGCATCACTCATTGCTGAGGACCCAATTCCTTCTCACCTTTCCCAGCTGGTGGGAATCCTGCTGTCCATGATCCTCATGAGTCAGATCAAAGATCAGATCAAACTACAGCTCTACAACCAGCAGCACCGGGCTGACCCATGGTACTGAGAATCCATCCTGCACCTCCTCGTTAGGGCAACAGGCGAGCCTCATCAACCAACGGCAGTGGTTACAGCTCTCAGCACCAAATGGAGATTTGGGTTCCAGCCCCACAAGCGACGGCCCAGTGGCAAGAAGCAAACTCCAGATGTCAGAAGGCAGGGTACACAGGTGGCTCAAGTCTCCTCTCCCCATCCTAGCTCTCAGCATTGTTATTCTGTATTCTTTCTACCCTCCACCATTTGGGTTTCTGTTCTTGTTTTGTCTGAGCAGAGATGCTTGAGCAGCAGCAGTCGCACAGAGTTGTGGGGGCAACAGGCTTTCCACCGAAGCCCTGCAACTGACAGACCTGCTGGGGCTGCCGCTGAGCTTGCAGCACGTACTCGCATTCTGGCTGTTGCCAGTGCGCCCTGCCTGGAGTCCGGTTGGCATGATGTTGGCTCCAGAAGGGAAGGGAGTGGAGCAGGCAATGAGCGTGGGGGTCGGCTGGGGACAGTCGTATGTGCTGGGGAGGAATGGAAGACCATGTGTTTACTGACTGCCTGTGCTGCCATCCTCCCAGGTAGTCAGAGTGAGCTACATCCTGCCCAGCCCTCATTTCCATGGAAACGTGGCAGCAACTGCAAGGGGTACAACAAGCAGCCAAATTCACCCCGTCTCCCCTCCTTTAAAAAACGTCTGGAACCATGGTCTCTATCTTCTGCAGCCAGCAGAGGTGGGACTGAGCCATACGTCCCCTTGAACTGCACCCCTGTATGGCCCTCCCTCTCCAGTAAGTGGGTTTCTTTCTTTTAACCTTGGCAGTGTGCAGAGAAAGAGAGGTAACACCCCCCGCCCCCCATTCCTCTGCACCAGAGCTCAGTATTTCTACAGTGTAAGCAGGGATCTTGCTGGGGCTGGGGGAGCCAGAAATGGCAATAAAAGTTTGTTGACCTGGGCTAACCTGGACTCCATGAATTTTCCATTCTGGCAACTGGGAAGGGAGGGGTAGAAGGGCCCGGCCGGCGCTACCGTACTTCCCCGGCCCCACCACTCACCCCAGCTCCCTCTAGCAGATGCACCATTCCCCTCCCACAACCCCGCCCCCTCCAGTCTAAATTAGATAAAGAGATTCCCCATTCGCATTTGGGAACGGCATAATTTTATCCCCAAACCTGACGTTAATTTTTTTTTCCGAACTAAAATAATTTGCTACCCAAAACTTTCCGGATGGGTTAGGGAAGGATACGTCTGTAAATCACTGTGTAGCCCTCTCGCCGGGAAGGGAGGGGGGAGGAGTGAGGAGGAGGAAGGCCATCTCTTCACTCCCAGTCGAGACCCTCTAGCCCTCTCCTCCACCTTTATCTGAAAGAGCTGGGTACCGCGGCCCATCTTGCTTTAGTGAAGACCCAGAAAAAAACTTCCAGGCGTGCGCAGAGCTTCCTCGCGCGGAGAAGAGCGGGCGAGCGCGGAGAGCAGGGAGGCCCGGCTGGCGCGTCGGGGGGCGTGGCCGGGGCGGGGCCCCGTGGCGCCTTGGGTGGTCCCCACCCCCGCGGCGGCTGGGCCGAGCCTCCCCCACCCCGCCCGCGAGGAGGGGAAGGGCTGCGTGACCCCAGTCCCCGGTGAGTGTCCACCAAGTCTCCTAAACTAGCCTAGCTCTGCAGTCGGGAAGCTCAGACTAGGGCCTTGGCCTGGCCGGGGAAAGATGGGAGAAGCCCTACCGCGCTGGGCAGAGCCTAGAGTTCTCTCCCCGCCCCCAGTTTCCCCTAAACCAGCCTTCTGCTCCTGGGAGGGCGCCTTTCCAGCAGCCACCTGGGGCCCCAGCCAATGTTTAGCTCCAGCTAGTAACAGAACGGAAAGAAAAAATAAAATCTTTTTTTTTTTTTTTTAAGTAAAGGGCCTTTTATTCTGGGAGAGAAGAGTAAAAAAGCGCGCTTTCTTAGTGCCAGAGAGTGGCATTTTATGCTCCTTCATTTGGTGATGCGGACCAGCAACTCGGTGTTAGGGAGACGGGGTGATGCACCTTCCCGGTTCACCGATTTTGAGGAGCTTACCTGGTAGGGGGCTGTTTAAGGCCTTTTGGAGGAAAAGACCAGGAACGCTAGTCTGCAGAACCAGGATTCAAATCCAGATTTTTTGAACTCCCAACTACACTTAAGTCTCTACTGTCTCTCACTATCTAGCCTTCTGGGCTTGTATTGATACAAAAGGAGTCGGGAATTTCCCACCAAGTCCCAGGCCTTAAAAGGCCCTGAGCTTTAATTGTTCAGGAGCTTATAGTGCAGTTCAATGTTTTTACCTAGATTCGTTTCTCAGTGTCTTTTTAGCTTTCTTTCTCTTTGGCCTGATGCTGGGAGAGAAAATGCCCAGTTTTTTAAAGGTTTCTCATCATTATTTCACGTTTCAATTTAATTTGCTCCCTGAATTTCTATCAGTTTAAAAACCCTAGTCTCAAGCATGTGGGGTTAACACCAGTATCTTAGAACAGCTATCAAATCTAGGCCTCGAAGGTGGGTGAATGGAAGTAGATTCTTGGGGCAGTGGAAATCAGGCTGGATGAGCAGAAGTGGACAGAAAGGGCCTGAAAGAGGGTGAAAATTTGTCTGGCATGACATGGCAAGAAAGGTACCCCTACAGACTGTGGGCCTCAAACCCTACAATTTAAACAAGGACTTGAGTCCAGGAGTGCAAATTTTGCAGAATGTTCAATGAAATTCTAATTTCCTCTGTATTTGTTTTCTATTGCTGATGTAACAAATTACCATAAACTGGGTGGCTTAATTCAACACAGATTTGTTATTTTACAATTTTGGAGGTCAGAAATCTGAAATGGGTCTCACTGAGCTAAAACCAAGGTGTGAGCAGGGCTAAGTTCCTTCTGGGGGCTCTAGAGAATCCACTTTCCAGCTTCTAGAGGCCACTTGGGTTCCTTGGTGCCTGGCCCCTTTTTCCATCTTTAAAGCACATCACTCCAACCTCTGCTTCTGTGGTCACATCTCCTTTTTCTCTGACTTTGACTCTCCTATGTCCCTCCTATAGGACTCTTGTGATTAATTTGGGCCCACCTAGGTTATCCAGATTATCTGCCATTTTAAGATTCTTTTTTTTTAATTTTTAACTTTTTATTTTATATTGGAGTATTGTTGATTAACAATATTATGTTAGTTTCAGGTGTACAACAAAATTATTCAGTTATACATATGCATGTATCTGTTCTTTTTCAAATTCTTTTTAATTTAACCATATCTATAAAGTCCCTTTTACAATGTAAGGTATATACACAGAATTTCTGGGATTAGGACATAGACATTTTGGGGTGGCTCTTATTCAGCCTGTCACATCCCCTTCCCACTACATGCATGACTTAAAGGTGGGGGAGATGTAGAAATGGACTGTTGTTGGATATTGGCAAGAGTTTGATGTAGGTGTTGTCTGGCCTTCATTCTAGTAATTACCTAACATTTATTGTGTGCTTTCTGTGTGCCAGGTACATATTTATTACAAAGTTTGGTATGTGGGTCCTTTACTGTTTTCTAACTTGTTCTCATCCCAAAGACCAGATATGTTAACAGGGCCAGGGACCAATTCCAAGAAAGGGGAACAGCGCAGCTTCTTCCACCAGAAGAGTTCTTCTGGTCCATTACTCTAAAAAGGTCAAGAACATTTTGTAAACCCACTCCCCGCCCCCCAAAAAAGTTAAGAGTAACTAGATATTCCAAATTGCCATAGATAAAACACTCAGAGATGGGTAACCACACTGTAGAACTGAGGTTGGAAGTTAAGCTCTAGAGTCCTCACTACCATGCCAGGGACCTGGTCAAGCAATCAGATGAATGGAATAGCATAGAGATTCCAGAAAAGTTTTTAATCATCAGTACTCACTGACTAGTAAACAAGAAGCAACACAATGATGAGAGGAATCACTAATAAAAGTTGTTAGGACAAATGGATTACATTACGGAAGAGAAGTAACTCAGATTCATATCTCATATCATACATTGCAGTTCATTCCAGAAGGTAAAAGGATATTATAAAGCAAAATGAACAACAAAAATGAAAATCAGAATATTTTCTGTGTCCTAGCTGTCGAGAACTAGAGTGGGCAGCTTTTCAGTGCATCTGCCCAGCTCACAGGGATTCTTCCTTCTTTGGAAACTGGCCCCCTACTGCCAAGCCATAAGGGTGAGTCTTGAGAAGCCATATGTGTGCTATAAGACCTGGTTTCCTGGACAGAACTGACTGGATCAGGCTTGGGCACTGTATTAGTATCCTAGGGCTGCTATAACAAAGTATAGTTGACCCTTGAACAACGCAGGGGTTAGGGGCACCAACACCCCATGTAGTCGAAAATCCTGAGAACTTTACAGTTGGCCTTCTGTATTCACAGTTCCGCGTCTGTGGATCCAACCAACCCTGATCATGCAGTACTGTAGTACATAGTTATTGAAAAAAATCCATGTATAAGTGGACCAGTGCAGTTCAAACCCATGTTGTTCAAGAGTCAACTGTACCACAAACTGGGTAGCTTAAAACAGAACTTATTGTCTCACAGTTCTGGAAGCCAGAAGTTTGAAATCAAAGTGTTGGCAGGGCTGTGCTCCCTCTGGCCTCTAGGACAGGATTCTTCCTTGCCTCTTTCAACTGCTGGTAGCCCCAGGCATTCCTTGGCTTGTGGCAGCATAACTGCAACTTTTGCCTCCATCTTCACGTGGTGATCTTCCCGCTGTGTCCGTGTCCCAATTTCTTCTTCTTATAAAGACACCAGTCATATAGGAATAAGGGCCCACCCTACTGCTGTATGACCTCATCTTAACTAATTACATCTGCAACCACCCTATTTCCAAATAAGGCCACATTCTGAAGTACTGGAGGGTTAAGGAGTCAACATATCTTTTTTGGGGGAACACAATTCAACCCATAACAGGCATCTAACCTACACTGTGCCAAACGGAGTTCCCTCTGTGGGCCTTCGGAATTGAAAATGAGATTCTAGTCACAGCCTGGCCTGACTGGTCTGGTGGAGAAAGAAGAAAAAAGGAATCTGAGGCTCAGCTTCTTATACCTTATGGACTAAGTAGCAGAGAAAGTCTATTTACAGAAAGAGCAGAATGAAATACATTGGGGGTGGGGCAGAGAGGCAGAGAAAAGGGAGCCGAGGAAGGATACTCCTGGAAGCAGCTTTCACTGTGGTCCTACAACGTTTCTGCAGCTCCACGGCTGTCCTCCCTTGGATTCCCTGAGACACTGTGTGCTTACAGAAAAGCCTGCTTTGTTTGCTTAAGGAAGCTCAACTTGGTTTCTGTTGCTTACAAGCAAAGCTAATAGCAAAGCTATAATCACAGTAAGATGCTATATTAGTTTTCTATTGCCGCTATAACACCTCACCACAAACTTAGTGCGTAAAACAGCACACACTCATTATCATGCAGTTCTGTAGGTCAGAGTCTGATATGGGTCTCATCGGGCTAAAATCAAGATGCTGGCAGGGCTGCATTTCTTCAGGAGTTTCCAAGGGAGGATCTCTTTCCTTGCCTTTTCCAGCTTCTTGAAGTTCCCTTCTCCCATCTTCAAAGCCAGAAACAGCAGATTAAGTCCTTCTCACCACGCTCTCTCTCTTGTTTTCTGCAGCTGGGGAAGGTTCTCGGCTTTTAAGAACCCATGTGAATAGATTGGGTCCACCTCCATGATCCAGGCTAATCTCCCCACCTCAAATCCTTAACCTTAATCACATCCATCTGCAAAGTCCCTTTTACCATGTGAGGCATCGTATTCACAGGTTCTGAGGATTAGGATGTGGACTTTTTTTTTTTTTGGTCTGCATTGGGTCTTCGTTGCTGTGTGTGGGCTTTCTCTAGTTGCGGCTAGCGGGGGCTACTCTTCGTTGCGATGCGAGGGCTTCTCATTGCAGTGGCTTCTCTTGTTGCAGAGCATGGGCTCTAGGCTTGTGGGCTTCAGTAGCTGTGGCACGTGGGCTTCAGTAGTTGTGGCTCACGGGCTCCAGAGTGCAGGCTCAGTAGTTGTGGCACACCGGCTTGGTTGCTCGGCGGCATGTGGGATCTTCCCAAACCAGGGCTCGAACCCGTGTCCCCTGCATTGGCAGGTGGATTCTTAACCACTGCACCACCAGGGAAGACCCAGGATGTGGACATCTTTAGGACCCATTATTTTGCCTACCACAGATGCACAATAAAATACATTATGACCAGTTGTAACAAGATAGATGGCTGAGAGCTTAATGATCTTTCTTAGTATGGTTTCTTTTTCCTATAAAATTTCTTCATTTTATGTATTTGAACAACTCTGTCTGAAGCCTTGACCTCCTGAAGCTTTTTATGAGGAACACAGGGTCAATTCTGTCCAGATTCAAGGACCTTTATTTAGCTGCCTTCTCATAGCTGAAGCTTTAACTATCCCAGAAAGACACTAAATGAAGATATATTCCCAGAAGTCCGGATTGGAGCAGGGAAGGAATGAACAGAATGGGATCAAATGCTTATTTCCCACTAGAGAATTGCATGTATTAAAATATTATTACTGAAAAAGGCAATTGAAATTCCTCTAAATAGAGAGTCTGGGTGGATACCTTGATAAAGGTGTTTTCTGGCAGGAGGCTGTAAGGGCCAATTTGTGTTTAGACACAATAAACAAAATGTATACCTATAGGAAGGCAGGTAAACGCATGCATTCATTCAACAAAGATAATGTGCCAGGTGCCATTTTAGCAGCAGGCACACAATGGAGAACACAACAAGTTCCTGCCTTCTTAAGTCTACTGGAGAAGACAAATTTATACAAAATATGTTATATCTTATACATTACATATACTATGATGTCAGGTAGCGATATAGGCTAGGAAGAAAAAGCAGGCTCTGAGGGTAGAGACTGATGGAAGAGGTGCTCTTTTGGATGAGGCAGTTAAAAATGCTTTCAGTTTTTTTGGCCGAGCCATGTGGCTTGCAGGATCTTAGTTCCCCAACCAAGGATTGAACCCGGGCCCTTGGCAGAGAAAGTGCAGAGTCCTGGGACTTCCCTGGTGGCTCAGTGGTTAAGAATCTGCCTGCTGACCCAGCAATCCCACTACTGGGCATATACCCAGAGAAAACCATAATTCAAATAGACACATGCACACCAATGTTCATTGCAGCACTATTTACAATAGCCAGGTCATGGAAGCAACCTAAATGCCCATTGACAGATGAATGGATGAAGAAGATTTGGTACATATGTACAATGAAATATTACTCAGCCATAAAAAGGAACGAAATTGGGTCATTTGTAGAGACGTGGATGGACCTAGAGACTGTCATACAGAGTGAAGTAAGTCAGAAAGAGAAAAACAAATATCGTATATTAACGCATATATGTGGAATCTAGAAAAATGCTACAGATGAACCAGTTTGCAAGGCAGAAATAGAGACAGATGTAGAGAACAAACATATGGACACCAAGGGGGGAAAGTGGGGGGCAGGGTGGTGGAATGAATTGGGAGATTGGGATTGACATATATACACTAATATGTATAAAATAGATAACTACTAAGAACCTGCTGTGTAATAAAGAAAGAAAGAATCCTCCTGCCAATGCAGGGGACACGGGTTCCATCCCTGGTCTGGGGAAGATCCCACATTCCGCGGAGCAACTAAGCCTGTGCACCACAACTACTGAGCCTGCACGCTGCAACTACTGAAGCCCACATACTCTAGGGCCTGTGCTCCGCAACAAGAGAAGCCAGCACAATGAGAAGCCTGCTCACCACAATGAAGTGTAGCCCCTGCTCGTTGCAACTAGACAAAGCCCGTGCGCAGCAACGAATACCCAACACAGCCAAAAACGAAAAATAAAAATAAAAAATAAAAAAAGAATAAAGCTACTGAAAAAAGAATAAAGCTACTTAAAAAAAAAAAAGCTCAGAGCCCTACCACTGGACTGTCATGGAATTGCAAAAAATGCCTTCAATTTTAAAAAATGATTTTATTCTGAAATAATTATAGACTTACAAGAGGTTGCAAGGAAATGTACAGGGAAGCCACATGCATTTTCCCTAACCTCATCCAATGTTGACATCTCATGCAATTATAGTATGATATCAAAACCAAGGAATTGACATTAGTGCAATCCATAGAGCTTATTCAGATTTCACCAGTTATACATACAGGAGTATGTGTGCATAGTTCTATGTAATTTTATCATATGTGTAGCCTTGAGTAATCATCACTACAATCAAGGTACTGAACTGCATATATGAATTATATCTCAATAAAGCTGTTACCAAAAAATACTCAATTGTGCCATCATCACAAGACATGTGGTTGGTGTTACCTCTTCATAACAACACCCATCCCTCCCCACCATCACTAACCCCCAGCAGCCAGTAATTCATTTTCCATCTCTATAATTATGTTATTTCATGAATGTTACATAAGTGAAATCATGCAGTAGATATCCTTTGAGATTGGCTTTTTTCACTCAGCATAATTCCCTTGAGATCTGTCCAAGTTGTTATGTGTATCAGTAGTTCATTCCTCTTTATTGCTGACTAGTGTTCCATGGTAATGGATGTACCACAGTTTGTTTAACCATTCACCCATTAAAAGACATTTGGTTAGTTTTCCAGGTATGAGCTATTACAGATAAAACTGCTATGAACATTGATGTACAAGTTCCTGCGTGGAAACAAGTCTCCATTTCTTTTGGCTAAACGCCCAGATGTGTGATTGTTTGGGTTGTATGGTAAGTGTATGTATGGTTTTTTCAGAAACTGACAAACCGTTTTCCAGAGGGGCTGTATCATTTTATGTTCCCCAGCAATGTATGAGTGATCCAGTTTCTCCCCAGCCTTGCCAACACTTGGTGTTAATCATGTTTTTCATTTTAGCCATTTTAATAAGTGTGTCGTGATTATCTCATTGTGGTTTAATTTGCATTTCTCTAATGACTAATGATGTTGAATATCTTTCCATGTACTATTTGCCACCTCTATATTCTCTTCAGTGAGAATGTATTTTGCCCATTTTCTAATGAGATTGGTTTTTTTTTTTTTTTTTTTTTTTTGCAGTACGCGGGCCTCTCACTGTTGTGGCCTCTCCCGTTGTGGAGCACAGGCTCCGGATGCGCAGGCTCAGCGGCCATGGCTCACGGGCCCAGCCGCTCCGCGGCATATGGGATCCTCCTGGACCGGGGCACGAACCCATATCCCCTGCATCGGCAGGCGGACTCTCAACCACTGCGCCACCAGGGAGGCCCCGATTGTTTGTTTTTTTAATGCTGAGTCTTGAGAGTTCTTTATATATTCCAGATTCTAGATCTTTATCAGATATGTGATTTGCAAATATTTTCTCCCAGTCTATAATTTTTCTTTTCATTCTCTTAACAGTGTCTTCTGCAGAGCTAAACTTTTAAAAATTCTGATAAGGTCTAATTTATCTATTTTTTTTCTTATGGGTCATTCTTTTGGTATCAAATCTAAGAACTCTTTGCCTAGTCATTAAGTCCTGAAAATTTTCTCCTATGTTCTTTCCTAGAAGTTTTATAGCTTTACATTTACATGATTCATTTTGAATTAATTTTTGTATAAGCTGTAAAGTTTAGGTTGAGTTTCATATTTTTGCTTATGGATGTCTAATTTCTCCAGCACCATTTATTGAAAAGGTTATCCTTCTTCCATTGAATTTCTTTTGCTACTTTAAAAAAAATTAACTGGGCATATTTGGGGGCATATTTATGAATTCTCTATTCTTTTCCATTGATCAGTGTATCTGTCTTTCTGTCAGTACCACACTGTCTTGATTACTATAGCTTTATAGTAAGCTTTAATATCAAATTATTCCTCCCACTTTATTCTTCTTTTCCAAAAGCTATTTTGGCTATACTAGGGCCTTTCACTTTCCATATAACTTTTAGAATAAGCTTGTCTATGTCTACAGAGAAACTTGCTGAGATTTAGATAGGATTGAGGTTTAGGGGAATCAATTTAGGAAAAATTGGCATCTTTACTACGTTGAATCTTCTAATCTATGAACACAGTGTGTCTCTCCAAGGATTTAGGTTGTCTTTTCATTCCTTTAATCAGCATTGCGTAATTTTCACCATACAGGTCTTGTACATATTTTTGGTAGTTTTATACTTATGTATTTCATCTCCTTTGGAGCAATTATAAAGAATGCCTTCTTTTTTTAAAAAAAAATTTATTTATTTTTGGCTGTGTTGGGTCTTCGTTTCTGTGTGAGGGCTTTCTCTAGTTACGGGAGCCACTCTTCATCGCGGTGCGTGGGCCTCTCACTCGCGGGCTCTCGTTGCGGAGCACAGGCTCCAGACGCGCAGGCTCACGGGCCTAGTTGCTCCGCGGCATGTGGGATCTTCCCAGACCAGAGCTCGAACCCGTGTCCCCTGCATTGTCAGGCAGACTGTGCCACGAGGGAAGCCCCAGGAATGCCTTGTTGAGGAGGGTTAGTTGAACAGAGACTCGAATAAAGTGAGAACATGAGAGCAAACAAGAGTGCAAGGGTCCTAAGGCAGGCGTTTGCTTGGTGTGTGTAAGGACCAGCAAAAAGAACAGCATGTTTGAGATGGAGTGAACTAGAAAAAGAGTAGCAGCAAGTGAGATCCAGGAGGTTGCCAGGGGTCGACAGGGCCTCGGTGAAGTCATGATGAGATCTTGGAATTTACCCTGAGTGTGATGAGATGCCATTAGAGAGTTCTGAGCACAGGAATGATAAGATCTGACTTAACGTTTTAGAAGGATCACCCTGGCACCTGACTGGAGAATCGGCTGTAGAAGGGTACGGGGAAAGAGAGGGCTCTGTTAGGAAATTCTTGGAGTGGCCCAGGAGATAGATGATGGAAGCTCCAACCTGGCTGGCAGCTGTGGAGGTGATGAAGAGTAGTTGGAGTCTAGACATATTTTGAAGGTGTAGCTGACAGGATATGCTGATGGATTGGGTGTGGGATGTTAGAAAAAAAGAAGAGTCAAGGATGAGTCAAAGGTTCTTGGCCTGGGTGCAGCTGGGTAAATGGTGGTGCCATTTATTGAGAAGAGGAAAATTACATTCGTTTTTGGTTTGTTTTTCTTTCTTTTTTTTTAAATTGAAGTATAGTTGATTTACAATGTTGTGTTAATTTCTGCTGTACAGCAAAGTGATTCAGTTATACATATATACATTCTTTTTTAATATTCTTTTCCCTTATGGTTTATCATAGGATATTGAATAGTTCTCTGTGCTATACAGTAGGACCTTGTTTATCCATTCTATATACAAAAGCTTACATCTGCTAACCCCAACTTCCCACTCCATCCCACCCCTCCCCCTTGCAACTACCAGTCTGTTCTCTATGTCTGTGATTCTGAAAAACTATATTCTTTAGTGTAAAAGCAGAACTGTTACCACCCAGAGAAGACCTAAAACCTGAAATCACAGTGTACAGTCACAGACTGAAATGGGGCAAGATTACCCTTTCCCAAACCAGCCCCATTTCTACACTGTTGGCTACCAGTTGGACTTACAGGAATCACTGAAATGGCACATAGTTTGGATGTTGGAGATGAAAAAAGGAAAGTGAAACCAAAAGTTATTAAGTACTTAAGGACCAAGCTTTCCACTATTACATCATATTAATCTTCATTAGATTTCTAATAGCTAAGTAGTTGCTTACTTTTTCTTTTTAAAAGTTATGGTAAAGTATATATAACCTAATAGTTATAATTTTAACCATTTGTAAGTTTACAATTCAGTGGCATTAAATATACTTACAATGTTGTATAATCATCACCACTATCTCACCCCAAGACTTTTTCATCATCCCCAACAAAAACTGTACCCATTAAACAATAACTCCCCTTTCCTCCCTCCCCTCCAACCCCTAGTAAACAATATTCTATTTTCTGTCTCTATGAATTTGCCTTTTCTAGGTAGCTCATATAAGTGTAATCATTCAATCTTTGTCTGTTTATGTCTGGCTTATTTCTATTTTTTTTTAAATTTTATTTATTTATTTTTGGCTGCGTTGGGTCTTCGTTGCTGTGCATGGGCTTTCTCTAGTTGCAGAGAGTGGGGGCTACTCTTTGTTACAGTTCGCGGGCTTCTCTTGTTGTGGAGCGTGGACCCTAGGCGCACGGGCTTCAATAACTGTGGTACGTGGGCTCAGTAGTTTTGGCTCGCAGGCTCTAGAGCGCAGTCTCAGTAGTTGTGGCGCACGGGCTTAGTTGCTCCGCGGCATGTGGGATCTTCCCAGACCAGGGCTCGAACCTGTGTCACCTGCATTGGCAGGCGGATTCTTAACCACTGCACCACCAGGGAAGCCCTATCATAATGTTTTAATTGCTGCAGCTTTGTAGTGAGTTTTTAAATTGTGAAGTTTAAGTCCTCTAATTTTATTAATCTTTTTTTCAAGATTGTTTTGGCCATTCAGGGCCCCTTGTAATTCTATATGTATTTCAGGATCAATCCATTTTTCCATTTCTGTGAAAAAAGGCTGTTGGAATTTTCATAGGGATTATGTTAAATCTATAGATTGTTTTGGGTAGTATTAACATCTTAACATTGCTAAGTCTTCGTATCCATGAACACAGAATGTCTTTCCATTTATTTAGGTCTTCTTTAATTTCTTTCAGCAACCTTTTGTAGTTTTCAGTGTACAAGTCTTTCACCTCCTAGGTTAGATTTATTCTTAAATACTTAATTCTTTTAGATACTTTGTAAATGGAATTGCCATCTTAATTTCCTTTTCAGAACATTCATTTCTGATGTATTGAAATACAACTGATAATATCTCATTTTTATAAAGAAAGAAATAGGGACTTAGACTAAGTTGTTCAGAGGTCCTTGGCTAGTCAGGTCTCTAACTCCAAATTGATTGTACTCCTTCTCTGAGGATGTAGCTTATCTAGCTCCTTTCTCATTTTGTCCTTTCCCTCTGACTGATGCTCTTCACTGTAAAATAAGAAACACGGGAAAAGAGAAAGAACTGGAGCACTGCAATAATTATGCTCCAAATTCTGGCCAGTGTGACAACTGAACCATAAGGAAGCAACTAAGGTCTCAAGGATACCCAGGGATAGCCCACAGATACTTTCATGTTCATTCTTTTCAAGTGGAGGGCCCAGAGGCAAATAACAAAGAGTCAACATTGAATGTGTGACCTCAAAATGCCAAAATATTTGGTGAGAATGACTCAGAAATTAAGAAGCTACTTGTAGCAAATAAACTACTGTAATACATTGTCACACAGGATAGCTTCTCTTGAACCTGACAAAAGGACTGTGTTACGACATGTATACAGGGTTAAGACTCTGGAGGAACTGGGTGGGGGTGGCTCAGGCTCAGGAGAGGAGCAGTTCTCACCCTGCTACCATGAGGTTGGAGAACAGGAGTGTGTCAGACCACTCAGAGGAGTCTCTAAAAGACACTGGCGGTCTTGGTATGCCTGAAGCAGGGGATGGATTGGGCTTTCTCCAGGACCTTGAATGCCATTCAGGAGCCACCAAGAAATCCTCTCTTCCCCAGTCTCCAATGAACATTTTCCATCCTCTCCTGAACCTGCTGTCTGACAGGATCCTGAATCTCCACTTCCTGGAGAGTGAGTCTCAGGGAGTTGAGAAATTAGCACATCTTCTCCCTCCTCCTGAAGGGAAGAACATTCTGGATGGAAGACAACACTGTAGGGTCTTCTCAATCTCTAGAATAAAGGTTCTATATTACAGTGATGTGATTCTTCCACAAAAGATTCTTCTGCTTCCCAAGAAATTCCAGACAAGGGATGGTACAGCCTTCATACTTGAAGAATTGCTAACATTTTTAGGCAGAAAGGTAAGGGGCTGCCTGAGCATATGCATAGGTTTCTCCCTAATGCATGGACTACGGAGAAAATCCCACAAGGCTTCAAAGCTGCCACAGTAACAACCAGATAGAAAACAAGTGGAGAAAGTTCCTAAAGCAAAGCAACGGTGTGGTATCAGGCAACCTTCTCTGTGGCTCAAACTTTAGACATAACAGCCATTTCATTTATATCACAGAAAAAAAAATGAGGTAGGTCATAATGTTTTTAATTATTTTTCCAGTAGGAATATTACACCCTGATGACATAGACTATTCCCACTTCTTCCACAAATCACCAGCGACTTCCCTCGAAATGGTCCCTTGTCTCCAGACTCTTGCCCTTCATACCATCCTCACACTGACTGATTAATGTTCTTAAACATATCACTCCTCTGATCAAAATTTTTCACTGTTTCCTATTGCCAGTAGAAGAAACCTTAATTCCTCTGTATGTCATTTGCGGTTTCTTACCAGTCAGTTTCCCTGCTTACCCCCTACTATGTCCTGATTGCCAGGCTGGTCATGCTCTGAGCTATAGTCATAGTTTCCTCCACTTGTAATGCCAGCTGGGCTTCTCTCTACTTTTCTAACTCTTCCTACTCACTTTTCAGGGCTGGATTCAAATCCCACCTCCTCCACTGCTACCCACACTGACCTTTTCCTGCTATAAATTCCTATAGTACACTCACTGTACACCTCATTTTGGCAGCTTATTTATCGAGTGGTTAATATTGCATGCCTGACTGCACTGGATGCTTTGTGGATACGGAGAATAGAATAAGGTCCTTGCCCTAGAGGAGGAGACTTTGCTGCTTTGTCGTAGTATATTACTGTTTCTTGAGGGCAAGCCTCGGCTCCACAGTAAAAATCCAAGTTCTCAAGTTCTACAAGTATGTCATGCCTATCACAGTGCTACATACATCCCAGGATTTCAGAAAAAGACTTGCTAAATTGAATTAAATCCTCCCCCCCCACCCCGCTGTCTCTAGGGCTTATGTAACACTTGAGGATGGTAGCTGAAGTGCAATAGCTAATTTGCTCTAAAATGGCCAAACCTAACAGAACTAGTTCACTTGGGCTAGGCTGAAGGGGGAGGGCCAGCAGTAAGAAAGGAAAAGCCACCCTCGTGTGCTGCCCCATCAGCAACACGGAAAAGTTGCTCAACGCAAGTCCACTCTCCGGCTGGACCCCTGGTTACTAAGAGGCGGAAACCGCTGCAGGGTGACATCAAATTCCATGACTGAAAGCATGACAAGCAAAGGAGTGAGAAAAGGCAAAATCAGCAGAGTAGGGAAGGAGAGCAACATAAACCTCCTTGGCCAGACTGAGCAGCAAAGGGCCATCAAAGAGGGACTGGCCTCCTTTGGACATAACTAAAGACACGCCAGGCCAGCTGTTGACAACCGCAGTTCAGGGCTTCACATGTTTGTAGCAATAAAGGCTTGATGTTGGCACTTTTGGTTTCCAGACACCTGCTCCCCGAGGTAACAGCAGTGGGGGGCAGCTGCCCTGAGTGACTCTTTGAGGTAGACTCTCACACAGGTCCTGAGCTGGAAGGACTTGGACGAGTGGGAACCCCAAACCCCGGTCTTCTCCATGGGGCCCTAGGACAAGTTGAAAGATCTAACGCAAAGCAGAAAAGCCTGGCGGGTTGGGGAGCAAGGCGGGATGTAACAGAGGCTTCGGGCACCCCCTGTCTCTCCCACCGTAAACCGGAGGAGTCCTCTCCCTGCAGGCAGCCGGGCTGAACGATCCTCAGGCCAATCAAGGTGCCTGCTGAGTCTTGTGGCAACTACTGGCCACGATTTGCACCCATCTCTTGACCCGAGACAGTGGCAGGGTCACCAGAGCCCCTGGTTCGGGCCTCTCCGGGCGCCCGGGACGCTGAAGCTCGAGCTCCTCCTCTTCCCTCCCTCGGCCAGTCCCTCCCCCAGCCGTAGAAGAGGGGGGGCCGGGCTTGGCCCGGCGAGGCCCGTGCATTCCAGAGAGCCGAGCGAGCTAGAGCAACAAAGGAGCCGGGTAGTTGGCGGGGAGAGTCCCGGGGCTGCGGCACAGTGCAGCCAAGTGGGCGTCTGGGCCGCAGGCTGGCGCGAGGGTGGAGCCGGGAACCTAGTCCAGCACCCCCGGCCCGCGCCTGGCCTCCATCGCGGGGCCGGGAGGTGGTTTTAATGGTGGGAGAAGGAATGGGGCTAGAGATTGGGGGCCCAGGGGGCTCCCGCAGCTGAAGATAACTAGGATTGCCAGGGGAAGGGGTAGAGAGTTGTGCATCCCGGCCCGAGCCTCCACCGCCCAACATGGGCCCCGGGTTCCAAAGTTTGCGAAGTTGGGCGCCTAGGGCCCGCGGCGCGCAGAGCGTCCGGGGGGGCCTGGCACCGGACTCGCGGGGCGCACTGGTCGCCTGAGCTGCCCCCGAGGCCCCAAGGGTTGCGCGTGTGGCCTGGGGGCTCCGGAGAGCGGGCGGGGGCGCCAGGGCTTCTGCTGAGTTGGCGGGTTTGGCCATGGCCGCTGCCCGCCTCGCACGGGGGCCGGCGCTCCTGCTCCTGGGGCTGTTGCTGCTGCTGCTGCTGGGGGGCCCGGGCCGGGGGGCGGCCTTGAGCGGGAACGCGACCCGGCCTGGGCCGCGGAGCGCGGGCGGGAGCGCGAGAAGGAGCGCGGCCGTGACCGGCCCTCCGCCGCTGCTGAGCCACTGCGGCCGGGCCGCCCCCTGCGAGCCGCTGCGCTACAACGTGTGCCTGGGCTCGGCGCTGCCCTACGGGGCCACCTCCACTCTGCTGGCCGGGGACTCGGAATCCCAGGAGGAAGCGCACGGCAAGCTGGTGCTCTGGTCGGGTAAGCGCGTGGGAGCCGGAGCCGGGGGCTGTGGTGATGGGATGCGGGGATTCTCGGAAAGAATAGGCTCAAGCCTGAGCTTTTGAGAGGGCGGGAGCAGCGCCCGGGAGAGTTGCAAGAACAGAGTCTGAAACTTTAGGGGCAGGCTGTATGCAGGATGGGACCGTCGGTGATGAGGCGGGAGGGCGAGGAAGTTGAGGAAGCGGATCACAAAGGCCTGAGCAGGGTGGGTTAGCAAAGGAAAAGGGGGAATGAGGGGCCCAAGAGCGAGGGGGATGGTGGCTCTGAGCCACAGGAAAGGACCTTTTTTTTTTTTTTTTTTTTAAGAAAAGGAGATGCTCCACGTAGGTGCCACTATGGAAGCGGGGTCCTCGGGAATTCAAGGAGGTGTTTAGACCTTGGAGAAGAAACTGGGAAATCGAATTGGCAGGAAAAAGGGAAGATGGGGGTAGAAGATTTAGGCATTGAGGGAGAGGGTGGGGGGAAAGAACTGAGTGAAATTTGTGAAGGGTAAGAAACCCCTGGTGATGAGTATTTAAAAGGTAACCAGAAAGTTCCAGAAATATTGTTTTGGGAGACAGAAGTCCAGTGATCATGTCTTGCTTTGACAGGAGATTTCAGTTTCCTCATCTGAAAAATGGGGACCCGGTTCCTTATCTGAGGTTGTGAAGGAATGAGACTATTCTAACGATCATTTGTGGGTTCCTTGGAAGTTTGACCCTCAGGCTGGTCTGGGCTGAGGAAGGACACTTAAGTGTGGGATGTCTAGACCCCCCTGGATACTTCCATGGTGGTCTGAGGTCCCAGAACCCTCACCTCATGGTGGGATTATGACCCAGCCTGAAAAACTGCAGACTGAACCCAAGCAGGTCCTTTAGCAGTGTGGAGTGGATTAGCTCCCCACCTGTCACTCTTCTGGGCTGGGGACCTAAAGAGAAGGGGAGGGAACTGGCCTTGCCACCCCTTTCTTGTAGCTAGGGTGACTCCAAAATTGTCCTTGAAGAAACAGGACATAAAATCAAAAGGCAGGAGCAGACCTGGCAGCCCTCAGTCTTTTGATAGGCCTTGGATGCCGCACATGTCAGTTCTGCCCCAGGGACGGGTAAGGATCCTGATAGGGGAGTGTTTGTAGGCTGCCTGTCATTGTCAGGTTGGCCACTAGAGTTCTCAGAGTCTTTGCCGAATGTTGGACAAAGTCATGTCATTCCTGGCTTGGTACAGATGCCAGAGGAAGAACCTGGAGGATGGTACCCATGGTGGAGCCGCATCCTTTGTGGGTATCAGGTTCTAAAGTCAACATGTAGGCAGAAACCATGTGTAATCAACAGTAGCTTTGAAAAATCCATAAATGGCCACAACATAAGGTCTATGTGATTTTGCATACATACTCTTTTATGGTAACATGTTTGTATGAATGTGCAACATATAGTAATGTACAGTATATAAGAAGGTGCATACATAGAAAATATAATTTTAGTTTTTAAAATTACATAAATGCAAAAGAGCAGAAGAGGGAAAGGATTTTTAAAAATACACAAAAGAAAGGTATAAATAAGGTTTCTTTGAGTTTAGGAGCCAGCTGTATGGAAAATCTAAATGTCTCAGCACTAGGACTTCCCTGGTGGTGCAGTGGTTAAGAAATCCGCCTGCCAATGCACGGGACACGGGTTCGAGCCCTGGTCTGGGAAGATCCCACATGCCGCGGAGCAACTAAGCCCATGTGCCACAACTACCCACAACTACTGAGTCTGTGCTCTAGAGCCCGTGAACCACAACTGCTGAGCCCGTGTGCCACAACTACTGAAGCCCGCGCACCTAGAGCCCATACTCCGCCACAAGAGAAGACACCTCAAATGAGAAGCCTGCGCACTGCAGCAAAGAGTAGCCCCTGCTCGCCGCAACTAGAGAAACCCTGCGTGCAGCAACGAAGACCCAACGCAGCCAAAAAATGAATAAATAAATGTTCCTTTAAAAAAAAAAAAAAAGTCTCGGCACTAGAACCTCACCCAGTTCTGAGTTACTCACACTATGAGAGAATATGTGTTCATTCTCTCTCTCTCTTTTTATTTATTTATTTTGCAGGGGCCCATGGTCGAATTCTCCTAAATTAAGTGCATGTGTGATGCTGCCCTTCTGTAGTTTCCATCAAATCAGGCAGAAAGGGTATGAACCTCTCTCCAGCCCATAGTCCTGAGAGCAGCTGCTGAGCAGGCAGAAGTGGTTTTGGCAGGAAAGTTGAGGAGTCAGAACCATCCGCTGGCTGTGTAGGTTCGAACCTCACTAGCTGTGGCTCTGGTGGGGCAGGGTCCTGCAGGGGTGCCGGCACTGAACCCTGGTCCTTAGTTCATTCTGAGCTCTTCTCTGCTGCCATGTTGCCTCAGCTGAGCTGAGCTGCCTCAGCTCAGTCCCATTCCCATATGTGTTCTTTTTCTGTGTCTGGTCTTTCTGCTGGATGTTTTATATGAAGTAGGGCCAGAAGCAGGAGTTGGTGCCAGCTGGGTCAGTGGGTGGGTAGTGAACTGGAGCCGAGTGTGAGAATCACAGACAAGCCTTCTGCTGGGGGTTCTGGCTAGTGATTTGTCCTGTCCTGAGCTGGTGGTCTTGATTTGGCTTTGGACGTGGTCAGTGTCATATGGCTCTTGGAGGTGTTTTTGTGGGTGAAGATGATTTAGGTTGTCTTCATCTGTAAACTTTTGAAAGTAGAGACTTCATTACTTTTTTAAAAGTCTCAGAGTTCTGAGTACACAGCTATCCACTCATTCATTCAGTTAGGTGTCGGGTGCTTGCTATATGTCATTCTGGATCAGGTTCTGGGGCAGATAAAGGCAAAGAATACCAAAAAAAAAAAAAATAGACAAAGAATTCAGACAGGATCCGAAGTCAGATAATTAAACAGGCTTTAGCAACACCTCTGAGAGGTATTGTGACCGGGTGGGGTGCTGAATGAACACAAAGGACTCTGGGGTGCAAGGGAAGACCCCCAGAGGAACTGACATTTAACCCACAACCTGAGAAATAAGTAGGGATTACTGGGGCCAAGGAAGATTTGGGTGGGAAGGATAGGAAGAGGGTATAGCATGCACAAAGGTGTAGAGGTGAGAGGGCTTGGTACTTTTAAGGAAGTATAAAAATTTCAGTAGAGCTGGATCAAAGCATTTGAGGGATAGGATTATATGAGATAAGACCTAGAGAATTAGAAAATAAAGGGATTCATACCCCATATTAAGAAATTTGGTTGTTTTCCAGAAGATAGTATGGAGCCACTGAAGGCTTTTAAGCAAGAGAGAGATGTAATCATGTTTGCATTTTAGACCGATCTCTGAGTACTGTGTGAAGAAGCCACAGGAGGAGGGAAATCCTGGAGCCTGTTTGCTTGTTTAGCGGATGGTTGAAGTAGTCCAGCTGAGAGATGATGGCGGTCAGGACTGGAGTAACAGCTTGGAGGAAGTGGATAGATCCCGGAGTTTCAGAGGTAGAACCAATGGGACTTGCTGATGAGAGAGCAGGAGGACCCAGGTTTTAGGCTTGGATGGAAGGTGGTATCATTCCCTTTCGCTAAGCTGGAGAATGCTAGAGAAGGAGGAGGTTTAGGAAGAAAGTATGGGCCATGTGAATTAGAGGCCTTCATTGGACGTCTATATGGAGATTCCCAGCAGATCTGGAATAAGAGTTGCTGAAGAGAGGTACCCACTATGAGCTTCCTCAGCCTAGATTGCTGAGCCTTTGGAAGCATGCCATCAAGTGAGGAAGTTTGCAGCTGAGGTTGGGCCAATTTCTAGGTTTATATAGAACTCAGGTCTGTCTCTCCTATATCTTTCCACTCTCTCGACTTACGCTTCTTCAGGCACTCAGCATCTTTCCCCAGGATAGCTTGAAATGTCTCCTCTCAGGCATTCCAAGCTGCCCAGACAAACATACTATCCAGGCCATGGTCCACCTTCAGCCAAATCTGGTTGGTTTGGTAAATGGGGCAAGAAAGCAGAGAGACCTGCGGCTGGCGAGAGAAACAGGTCCCTGAGAGCCAGCACGTAGCCTCTTTGACCACTGCTGTGCTGTGTGTGCGCACAGGGGCGTACGGCCCTGTCACCCAGCCGAGGGCAGCCAGTGGGAAAGAGCTGGAGAAGCTGGGAGGAGTTTCTCATTTGCCTCCCAGACACTTAGTTGAGAGACTGAGAGGAGGTCTGTTGTTGGTGATGGTAGGTTGTTTGCAGGGGCAGATCAGGAAGAATTTCCTTAGAGCTGTTCTCAAACCTGGCTGATGATCAGAATCATTCTAGAAATATACCTTTTTAGAAAGTATAAAAATACAGAGAAATACCCACGGGCCCAAGTTTTCATTTTTGCGTCAGATTGTTAAGTTTTAAATTGTGAAATGTAGCATGTATACAGAAGGTGAATAAGACACAGAGGTACTAAATAACAAATAATTATAAAGTGACACCTGAGTCAAGTGATGGTGGGGGGCCCCCCAGGAGCTCCCTCTTTGTTTTTTCCAATCACATCCCCCTCCCTCCTCTTCTAGAAGTAACCATTGCCCTGATGTTTTTGATAATTGTTTCCTCTTTCCTCCATAGTTTTACCATCTAGTTTTGGAATCCCTAAACAGTGTATTTCAGTTTTGCATGTTTTTGAACTTTATACAAATGGAATCATGCTGTGTGTATTCTTTTATGTCATTTCTTTTGCTCTACATTATTTTGTAAAATTCATGCATGTTGTTGCAGCTTATTTTTCATTGCTGAATAGTATTCCATTGTAGAATACATTACAATTTATTTATCTATTTTGTTGTTCTTAAACATTTTTTAAAAATATTTGTTCATTTATTTAGGCTGTGCCAGGTCTTAGTTGTGGCACACAGGATCTCTTAATTGCGGCACGCAGGATCTCTTAATTGTGGCATGCATGTGGGATCTAGTTCCCTGACCAGGGCTCGAACCCAGGCCCCCTGCATTGGGAGTGTGGATTCTTACCCACTGGACCATCCGGGAAGCCCTACCACTTCTAGTTAACAATGTCCTGGAGGTGTCTACTGAGCCCATGCACCTAGAGCCCATGCTCCACAACAAGAGAAGCCACCGCAGTGAGAAGCCTGTGTACCACAATGAAGAGTAGCCCCTGCTTGCTGCAACTAGAGAAACCCCACGCGCAGCAACGAAGACCCAACGCAGCCAAAAATAAAATAATATGACCATTAAAAAAAAAAAAAAAGAAGTGGTAATAGTAGCAGCACTGGGACCTCCTTGGAGGTCCAATGGTTAAGACTTCACCTTCCAGTGCAGGGGATGTGAGTTCAATCCCTGGTTGGAGAGCTAAGATCCCACATGCCTCGTGGCCAAAAAACCAAAAACATAAAACAGAAGCAATATTGTAACAAATTCAATAAAGACTTAAAAAAAATTGTCCACATCAAAAAAAAATTTTTTTAAATAGTAGCATCTTTCATCCTTGACTTTTTCTTCATTCTAAAGAGAAAGCTTTTCTACCCTTCACCATTAAATATGATGGTTGGTGTAGGTCTCTTGTAGTTATAAATATTTTATCAGATTAAGGAAATTTTCTTCTATTCCTAATTTGCCAATTATTATTTTTATCATGGATGGACATTGAATTTTATCAACTACTTTTTCTGTATCTATTGAGATGATCATATGATTTTTTTCTTCATTTATCTGTTAACATGGTAAATTGCATTGATGAAATTTTCTCTTTTTTAAAAATTTATTTATTCATTTATTTATTTTTGGCTGTGTTGGGTCTTCGTTGCTACGCACGGGCTTTCTCTAGTTGTGAGTGGAGGCTACTCTTTACTGGGGTGTGTGGGCTTCTCATTGTGATGGCTTCACTTGTGGAGCACGGGCTCTAGGCGCATGGACTTCAGTAGTTGTGGCACGTGGGTTCAGTAGTTGTGGCTCACAGGCTCTAGAGCGCAGGCTCAGTAGTTGCGATGCACAGGCCTAGTTGCTCCGTGGCATGTGGGATCTTCCTGGAACAGGGCTCGAACCCATGTACCCTGAACTGGCAGGTGGATTCTTAACCACTGTGCCACCAAGGAGGTCCTGATGAAATTTTCTGTTGCTAAACCATTCTTGGAACAACGATTTTCAACTTGACTGATCATCAGAATCACACATAAAAAAATTCGTTTTTAAAGTTTAAATTGTGGCAAATGTTATTTTTAAAGTGTATAAATATAGAAAAATGCAGAGACTAATATAACACCTGTGTCTGTATTTTTTCTTTTTGTTTCATATTTTATTAAAGAAATAAAACAAGGGAAATCCCTGGCGGTCCAGTGGTTAAGACTTGCAGCTCCCCCCCCCCCCCAAAAAAAAGACAGAAAAAGAAAAAGAAAGAAAACAAAACAGATAAAGCTGATGTCCCCTTTCTTCTTGTTTCCAGTTTCATTCCCTTTTCTTCACTGGGGAGCTTCCTGCATCCCAGTAACTTGCATATTTATTTTTTAAGCTTAATTACTTTAATAAAATAGGTAGTATATGAACATAGTACAAAATTCGAAAGTAGCAAAAGTTAAATCCTTCCACTTCTGTTTCCAGCTACCCATTTCCCTTCCCACAGGCAACCACCAACACTGGTTTGTGTGTATTCTTTTATTGATATCTAACATATGTACAGATGTAGATGTGTCCTTATTCTTTTTTCCTCCCATAACCAGTAGCAGCTCTCCAGGCTGTTCTCCACTCAGCTGCACCCATTAAACAAGACATATTGGAGATTGTTCCATTTCATTGCAAATAGTTCAACCCTGGATAGTGTGCTATTATATTGATGTGTGATATTTTATTTAGTGGGTCTACTATTGATGGCTAAATATTAAGGACATTTCTACTCTTGTTATTACAAACAGTACTGCAATGAATAATCTTATATACGATTTTTGTGAACGTGTGAAGTGGAATTGTTAGTATAACATTTTACAGCTAATGTCAAATAGTCTCCACAAATGTTAACTAATTTTTAGTCCTACTAAAAATATACAAAAGTGCCAGTTTCCCCCCGACTCTTGCCAGTACAGCATTTTCAAATGTTTTGATCTTTATCCTTCTAAAGGTTAAAAAGTTATATGTCATCGTAGTTTTATTTCACATTTAATGAGTGAGACTGAACATCTCTTTATGTTTTTAAAGGCCATTTGTATTTTCTGTTGTTTGTCTTTTGCCCATTTTTCTATAGGATTATGAATTTCTTATTGATTTGGAAGAGCTTTATGCATGTAAGGAAAGTAATTCTTTACCTGTGATATGTATTAGAAATATATTTTCTCAGTGTGTTGCTTTTCTTATGATCATGTTTGCTTTTTACCCTACTGAATTTATCTATTTTTCTGAAGTCTTTTCTTTAAATCTTTTATTTCAAAACTTCTGAGTTTTGTGTCATACTTCAAAATGCATTCTCCACTCAAAGATTTAAAACATTTTCCACTTTTTCTTCTAGTACTCTGATTTCTTAAAATAATGTAGTTATTTTTGATTCATCTGGAATTTATTTTTATGTAAGAAATGGGGTAAGGATTCAACTTATTTTTTCCTTAGATGCCTCCTCAATTGTCTTTTAATATTTATTTAATAATCTGTTTTTTCCTCGGGTAATTTATTTTTAAAGTACAAAACAATATTTAAGGCTTCCCTGGTGGCTCAGTGGTTGAGAGTCTGCCTGCCGATGCAGGGGACACGGGTTCATGCCCCGGTCTGGGAAGATCCCACATGCCGCAGAGTGGCTGGGCCCATGATCCATGGCCGCAGAGCCTGCACATCCGGAGCCTGTGCTCCGTAACGGGAGAGGCCACAACAGTGAGAGGCCCGCGTACCACAAAAAAGAAGAAAAAAAAAAAATATTTAAAATGAGATAAAAAGAAAAACAAATTACACGTTTAAAAAACTGATAATTATCACAAATATCACAAATTCCAGAAAAATAACACAATATTGTTTATGTGTGAGTGTGTATGTGGGTTCTGGTTATTTATTGCTATATTACTGACCACTTCAAATCTTGGTGGCTTAAAACAAGAACCATTCCTTTTGCTCATGAATCTGCAGTCTGGACAGCACTCAGCAGGGATGGCTTGTTTTTGTTCCCTGATATCTGTGGCTTTCACTGGGATAACTGGAAAAGCTGGGAACTTGAAAAACCCAGCATTTCTTTCTCTTTCTTTTTTTGGCCCCAGGGCCTCTCTATGTGGTTTCTCCACCAGGCCTCTCCAGCAGGATAGCCTCGGGTTAGTTGGTCTTATTTCATGGCAAATGGGATCCAAGAACAAGTGTTCCAAGAGAGACCCAGGCAAAAGCCAAATGGCTTATTATTATTATCCAGGCTTGAGAGTCTGAGAACATCACTTCCACCACATTTTATTGGTCGAGAAAGTCACTAAGGCCAGCCCATATTCCACAGTATTTTTAAAAAATATTTATTTTTAAATTAATTTATTTTATTTTATTTTTGGCCGTGTTGGGTCTTAGTTGCAGCACGCGGGATCTCTAGTTGAGGCGATCAGGCTTAGTTGCCCCGCGGCATGTGGGATCTTAGTTCCCTGACCAGGGATCAAACCTGTGTCCTCTGCATTGGAAGGCAGATTCTTTTTTTTTTAAAATAAATTTATTTATTTGTTTGTTTATTTATTTTTGGCTGTGCTGGGTCTTCACTGCTGCACGTGGACTTTCTCTAGTTGCAGCGAGCGGGGGCTACTCTTTGTTGTGGTATGCGGGCTTCTCATTGCAGTGGCTTCTCTTGTTGTGGAGCACGGGCTCTAGGCACGTGGGCTTCAGCAGTTGTGGTACGTGGGCTCAGTAGTTGTGGCTCACAGGCTCTAGAGCGCAGGCTGAGTAGTTGTGGCGCACGGGCTTAGTTGCCCCGCGGCATGTGGGATCTTCCAGGACCAGGGGTGGAACCCGTGTCCCCTGTATTGACAGGCGGATTCTTAACCACTGTGCCACCAGGGAAGTCCCAGAAGGCGGATTCTTAACCACTGGACCATCAGGGAAGTCCCCACAGTATTTTTATTAAGCATCTGCCTGTTGCTCCTCTAAAATACATATTACTCTAGGGAGCCCCTCCACATTTAAAATATATTGCTTAATAAACATCCAGTAAAATTCATTTTTCCTTTTTGTCACAGTTCTATGAGTTTAGACAAACGCATAGAGTTCTGGATGCAGCCACTACATTCAAGATAGAGAACAGTCCCATCACCCCCAAATGTTCCCTCGTGTTGCCCCTTAGTAGGCAGAGCCCTCTCCTACCCTAGCCCCTGGCAACCACTGCTGTGTCCTCCACCCACACCCTCTCAGCCAAAATCTTTGAGACTGGGTTCTCCATCTAGAGTGATAAAGGTCCTCCAGGTGATTCTGATTTGAGTCAGGCCTGAGAACCGTTGCCCAAGGACATTGCTTCTTAAGTGACAGGAACTTGCTCTGCACCCTTGGAATAGGTTTTGTCTAGTGAGAGCTGTGAATGGTCAGAGGCCTCAGATTACTAATAGTAACAGCTAATATCTCTTGAGTGCTTAGTACATGACAGGTAAGCACATTTGATGCATTATCTCACTCTACACCACAGTTCCACAAGGTAAGTCTATTCAATATTATCTCCATTTCACAGATGAGGAAACTGAGGCTAGAGATAAAGTAATTTGTCTAAGATCACACAGCCAGGAAATGACAGAGCCACGAATTGGACCCAGGCAGGCTAATTGCAGTGGCCATGCTCCTTATCCCTCTGCTATATTACCTTCCTCCCAAAAAGAGCAGTTACCTGCTCACACCACCCCCAGCCTGGGCAGTCACCCACGCTGGCTCTCACATCCTCAGAAGCTTCTCCTAATACAACTTCTTGTTTGGGAAATAGGCGTTCCTGAAGCAGGGGTGATTCAGGAGGGGCGAAGGGGGTCGAATGCTGAGTGAGCCCAGCCACAGGGAGAGCAGGGTAGAGGCCTGGGCTGGGGTAGGGGTGCTGGGAGACCTCCACCTGTTTCTTTCTGGCTGACAACACCTTTCCTCCCCGTGCACTGGACACAGCCTCCTCTGTTTCTCTCCATCTGATTTCCTGTTTCCTCCTCTGGCTTTGGAGTACCTGGCTCCCCTGACTACCTCTTCTTAAGCTCCAACCTGTTCTCTGTCTCACCTCGGCTTGGTAAGAGGAACAAGGGTCCTGGGGTCTGGGAAAGGGGAAGCAACTCCTGGTTCTGGTGCACGGGCCCTGTGAGGGTGGGTCCCACAACACTCCTTCCCTGTGGGCTGTAGAAGGTTTTAACAATGTCCCTGAAAAAGTAAAAGGTAAATTGACCTGGGGTTCTCAGCCAGAGGTGCTAACGTTCCGTCAACGGGGCATTTGGAAATAAGAACTTTGATTGAATTGTAATATACACAGAGAAAAGTGCACAGTTTGATTTTCACAAAGTAAATCACCCATGAAACCAGAACCAGATCAAGAAATAGAACATCACCAGCGTCCCAGACGTTCCTCTTCAGGCTTCTTCCAATCCCCACCCTGGAGTGGGAGGGGTGAGGAGAATATTTTGGCTGTCACCAGGACTTAGGGGTTCTCTTGGCATTTAGTGGGCAGGGTCTAGGGATGCCAAATGTCCTGCGGTACCTGGGACACTCCTGCAGCACAAAGAACGGTCAAGCCTAAATGCCCTGCTGAGAAACGCCGTGCCTGACCATCCTGAGCAGTCATGGCCTGCAGTGTGGCAAAGAGGGATGCCTTAGGCCCGGGGAACAGTGGTGCAGCTATGTCTGTCTGTGGGTCAGAGTGATGAGGGGTCTTCACTGCAATGTGTCCACACTGTCGCTACCCCCAGGCCTCCGGAACGCCCCCCGCTGCTGGGCAGTGATCCAGCCCCTGCTGTGTGCTGTGTACATGCCAAAGTGTGAGAACAACCGGGTGGAACTGCCCAGCCGCACCCTCTGCCAGGCCACCCGTGGCCCCTGTGCCATCGTGGAGAGGGAGCGGGGCTGGCCCGACTTCCTGCGCTGCACCCCCGACCACTTCCCCGAGGGCTGCCCGGTAAGTGCTCTGTGGGGCAGGGTCTGGGCTGGGCAGGACCAGGCACAGGACAGGGCCCAGCAGGGGCAGAGGAGCTCAGCGCCTTCTCTTCTGGGAGATCCCAAGTCTACAGCCACAGGCTGGAGCCACAGGCCCAAACTGAAGCTCTCCAAGCTGAGCCAGTCTATCAGGATTATCTATTTATGAAAAGATTTTTGAGCACCCACTCTGTTAGGTGATAGGGAGTTACAGGAGTCATGAATGACCAACCCATGCTCAGGAAGTTTATTGTGTATTTAGGGAGTCAAGGCTTGCACGTGTAAAACAGCTAAGAGACACCAAGACGGGGATGTGATCTAGTTCTGGGTGATGAAGGACAGCACGTTAATAATAATAATGATGATGGTAGTAATACTAATTATTATTATTTATTACCTTCCAAATACTATTATAAACATCTTACATTTATTTATTCATTTAACCCTTAGACCACACCATGAAGTAAGTATTGCTATCCTATAGATCAGGAAACTGAGCTAACAGAGAGGTCAAATAATTTGCCCCAAGCTATGCAGTCATGAGTGGCAAGGCTAGGATTCAAATGCTGGAAGGTTGTCTGCAGCGCCTGTGCTCTTGACCTCTCTGCCATGCTACCTTCGCGCCTCTTATTAAACCAGAGGTCCCCCGAGCCTGCTGCTCCCATGTGCACTTTCTCCTCTTCTCTCATTGCCAGAATGAGGTGCAGAACATCAAGTTCAACAGTTCGGGCCAATGTGAGGCTCCCTTGGTTCGGACTGACAACCCCAAGAGCTGGTATGAGGACGTGGAGGGCTGTGGGATCCAGTGCCAGAACCCGCTCTTCACCGAGGCCGAGCACCAGGACATGCACAGCTATATCGCGGCCTTCGGGGCCGTCACGGGCCTCTGCACGCTCTTCACCCTGGTCAGCGGAAGGCAGGCCCGTGGGTGGAGGGTCAGGGCAGCGGCAGGGCCCAGGACCCTCAAGCAGCCTATAAAGTAGGAAGGGAGCCGATTGTCACTGAGAGAGGCTGGGCTCTGGGAGAGAGGGGAGGAGGACTTGGCAGGGGTCCTCGGGGAAGGGTGGCGATAAGAGGGGTCCGGGGGTTCAGATAAGGGCAGCAGGATAACCCTAACCTCACAGAATGGGCCCCACTTCTCTCTTCTAGGCCACATTTGTGGCTGACTGGCGGAATTCCAATCGTTACCCTGCTGTCATTCTCTTCTACGTCAACGCGTGTTTCTTCGTGGGCAGCATTGGCTGGCTGGCCCAGTTCATGGACGGTGCCCGCCGGGAGATCGTCTGCCGTGCTGATGGCACCATGAGGCTTGGGGAGCCCACGTAGGTGTCTTGCGGACCCAGAGGCGAGGGTGAGGGGAAGAGGCTGATGTGCGTTTTCCACAAAAGGGGCAGGTAGGGGAGGGCCTCCCTGGTGGCGCAGTGGTTGGGAGTCCGCCTGCCGACGCAGGGGATACGGGTTCGTGCCCCGGTCCGGGAGGATCCCATATGCCGCGGAGCGGCTGGGCCCGTGAGCCGTGGCCGCTGAGCCTGCGCGTCCGGAGCCTATGCTCCGCAACGGGAGAGGCCACAACAGCGAGAGGCCCGCGTACCGCAAAAAAAAAAAAAAAAAAAAAGGGGCAGGTAGGTCTTGAAACGGAGAGTTCAGCGTGGGATTCAGCTTTGCCTTGTTGCACCCAAGGTCTCCAGCATTAGAGCCTGGACTGTTTGCATCTGTTCAAAGGGGCATCTTCTGTATCCTCTTCACTTCTGACCTGAGCCTGGTCTCCGAGCCCTGACTGCTAGGGAACCTTCAGACCTTAGAAGCCAGGGGACTGGGGACAGGGTGGAGAGACTTCGTAGAGGGAGTACAGAACGACTGCCCCAAATGACGCTCCACATGTCTGTGCAGCTCCAACGAGACCCTGTCCTGTGTCATCATCTTCGTCATCGTGTACTATGCCCTGATGGCCGGTGTCGTCTGGTTTGTGGTCCTCACCTATGCCTGGCACACCTCCTTCAAAGCCCTGGGGACCACCTACCAGCCTCTCTCGGGCAAGACCTCCTACTTCCACCTCCTCACCTGGTCGCTCCCCTTTGTCCTCACCGTGGCAATCCTCGCCGTGGCCCAGGTATAGTGACTGGTAGGGGGTGGGGATCTGAGTGGGGCGCACTTGGGTGAGGGAGGCAGTGACTGACTCTGTCCCCCCACCCCTTCCTGCTCTAGGTGGATGGGGACTCTGTGAGCGGCATCTGTTTTGTGGGCTATAAGAACTACCGATACCGTGCTGGCTTCGTGCTGGCCCCAATCGGCCTGGTGCTCATTGTGGGAGGTTACTTCCTCATCCGAGGTGAGTGAAGACCGGGCCAGGACTGGTCGGGCAGCAAAATGTGCTGAGCATCTGCTCTGTGTAAGTAGGAGCCAGGAGCTGCCAGCTCTGCTGCCTTCGAGGTGGGACCTCAGCTGCCTCATGCAGGACCTTGGTGCAAAGGGGAAGGTGCCCACGGGCAGACTCAGCACCACGGCACTTGGTGCAGGCAGCACCTTTTTGCAGGTCAGAAAAATGCTCCCCTTACTCCAGCTTTGTGCCAGGGCTCATGGCTTGTTGAGTGGAGCTTGGGCTGGATTCCAGCCCCTGGTCAGCCCTGGCCAGATGCCCTTGTGTGGTGAACACCCTGAGTAACCACCCTGTCTGCGTGGGTCAACTGGGAGCCTTCAATCACGTGCGTGCACCCTGAATTTATATACATGCTCAGTCTTTGGAGCTTCATTTCTCCTTTCTGCTCATAGTACGAGTGCGCACGCACACACACACAGAGTTTTCACAACATGCGCAGATTCTCTGTTTCCTCATTTCCCTGTCTCAATCTGCCACCTCCGCAATAAGCCTCCGTATCTTAGCTCATTTTCGTTGAGTGTTCTTTGTAAACTTCAGTTTCCTCCCCCAGCACTATCAGTCTTCTGTTCAGCCCACCTCGTTTCCCTCTCTTTGGCAGTGGCTGAGCCTCTGATTCATATTTTGTATCTGTGTGATCCTGTGTGGCTAGTGTGAGCCACTAGCCACGTGTGTTGAAACTAATCCAGACTGAGATGTGTCATAAGTATAAAATACACACTGCACTTCAAAGACTCAGCACATACAGAAGTAAACTATCTCATTAACAATTTGTTATATGGATTACATGTTGAAATGATAATGTCATAAACAATGATGTATTGTTTATAAAATATATTGAAGTTAGCTTCATTTGTGTCCCTTTATTTTTTGAAGGTGGCTTCTAGGAAATTTGAGATTATGAATGTGGCTCACATTATATTTCTCTTGGACAGCACTGTCCTGGAGTCTCTTCTTAGGCCTTTTCCATCATAATAGCTTTGACCTGCTGCCTTACTTGGGGAGGCCGGACCAGGACTGAGGCATCTTTCGTCTCCACTGACTGTCTGTGCCCTGCCCGAGTCTTTCCAGACCATGGCACATCTGCCACCAGCTGTGCTCCAGTGTCTCCAGTTCCCCAAGCTTTAAATCAGCCCAGAAGTCATCAGACCTGGGACTCTAGGACCATGGGGCCCTTCCCCGCCATGCACCTATTCCTCCCAGGAGAGTGGCCTGGCCTCCACTAATGTCTGCCATCTCCCTTCTGTTCAGGAGTCATGACCCTGTTCTCCATCAAGAGCAACCACCCTGGGCTGCTGAGCGAGAAGGCAGCCAGCAAGATCAACGAGACCATGCTGCGCCTGGGTGAGTGTGCCATCCCAACGCTACACTCTCTGGGGAAGAGTCTTGCAGGCTGAAGTACATTGTGGGGCAAGTTAGCAGCCAGGAAGGCAAGATAAGGCTGTGTGTGTGTGTGTGTGTGTGTGTGTGTGTGTGTGTGTGTGTGTGTGTGTGTGTGTGTTGGTGCTGATGGTGGTGGTGGTAGCAGCTGAAAAGAGAAGGTAGCAAAAAAAAAAAAAAAGAGAGAAGGTAGCTCCTTTCTCAGTTGGAAGAATTCAAGTTCATGTCAAGACTGCTTCCTCATGTCTACTTCCCTCCTGCTGGGACCCTCCCAGAGTGGCCTTAAGCACCTCCAAAATCTTGTCTTATTTTGGAGAAAACAGTTCTTTTAAAAATTTTTTTATTGGAGTATACTTGAATTATAATGTTGTGTTAATTTCTGGTATACAGCAAAGTGATTCAGATATAGATATAGACATATTCTTTTCCATTATTGTTTAACACAGGATTTTTTTTAGGTTTTCATGTAATCTTTTTTTAAAAATTTCTTATTTAATTTATTTTTTTATTTTTGGCTGCATTGGGTCTTCGTTGTGGTGCGTGGGCTTCTTATTGCGGAGCAGGGACTCTAGGCTTCAGTAGTTGTGGCACTTGGGCTCAGTAGTTGTGACTTGCAGGCTCCAGAGCGCAGGCTCAGTACTTGTGGTACATGGGCTTAGTTGCTCTGCAGCGTGTGGGATCTTCCCAGACCAGGGATCGAACCCATGTCCCCTGCATTGGCAGGTGGATTCTCAACCACTGCGCCACCAGGGAAGCCCCTATCATAGGATATTGATTATGGTTCCCTGTGCTATACAGTAGGACCACGTTGTTTATGTATTTTATATATAGTAGTTTCTATCTGCTAATCCCAAACTCCTAATTTATCCCTCTCCCACTTTCCCCTTTGGTAACCATACGTTTGTAGAGAAAACAGCTCTTAAACTGAGCCCAGCACGAATTCACCCCAGACTCAGCTGTCTTTCAGGCCCACTGCTGCCTCCATACCTGGGATTGGTGACGCCCTGTCCCACCCCTGTCCCTCCGCAGGCATTTTTGGCTTCCTGGCCTTTGGCTTTGTGCTCATTACCTTCAGCTGCCACTTCTACGACTTCTTCAACCAGGCTGAGTGGGAGCGCAGCTTCCGGGACTACGTGCTGTGAGTGGGGGGCTGGAGGCTTGGGGGCAGCAGTGGTGGGAGCTGGAGACCCTCCTCTGCTGTCCAGCAGGGGTCTGCCAGGTCCCTGCCTCAGATGACAAGAGAAACTGCCCATCTTGCTCTGGGCGCTTAAGCTGATAGTTGTTCTGTAATTTGCAAACACGGCAGACAGCCCTCTGGGTCCCTGCCCAGCTCCACCCTTCCCTTTCACCCCCAAGGCTCTCTGGCTGGTATGTTTGTAACTGTTAAGCCATCGTGTGTTTTGGCTTCTCCAACTGACTCTTGCATTGGCCACAGAAGTTGCTTGTTATTTCTCATAGACTATTTACAGAGCTTATTGCAAATCCCTGCACAGAAGTAGTTACCTCTCTACCATAGGTTAACAACCCATTAATGTTTTCTGGTTTTGCCTGTGCTTTTTTGTGTTACAATGAGGATGAATCTGAGAAGGTAACACATCTCAGCTGCTTAAAAAGTGCAGTACCTACCGATACCAAGAATAGCAGTTAAAATGCTCATTAAAATCTGACTGCTTCAGACTCTTCCTTAAAGGCTCCAGCTTCCAGCGTGGGAAGCTTTACACCACACCGATGCCTACGTCCCTCCCCTAGAGATTTGATTTAATTGTCTGGGGTGTGGCCCAGACATCAGGAGTCCTTAAAAGCTCCCAGGTGACTCTAATGATCACCCAGGATTGCAACTCAGGGCTGTGGGCTTCCCTCTTTCTAAAGTGTTTGGATTGATTGTCTGGGCACCCACCCAGGAGACTTAGAAAGCTTCAACTGTGTACTACCCCTCACCACAGGTGCCAGGCCAATGTGACCATCGGGCTGCCCACCAAGAAACCCATCCCCGACTGTGAGATCAAGAATCGCCCTAGCCTCCTGGTGGAGAAGATCAACCTATTTGCCATGTTTGGGACTGGCATTGCCATGAGCACCTGGGTCTGGACCAAGGCCACGCTGCTCATCTGGAGGCGCACCTGGTGCAGGTGGGGTCAGCAGCAGCCTGTCCTGACCCTGCTGCCTTGTCCTCTCAGCCTCGGCGTCTGTTAGGCTTTGTCTGGTCTCACGTGTCCCAGCACAGCCCTGAGCAGGTGTGATTTCTAAGGGCCTGCCCTGAGCCGCCGAAAGCGGCCTTTTCTGCGGCTCACCACTGCCCCCTGGTGACGCCTCCTGTCCTTGGGAGGATGGGCCAAGGGCTGAGCCAGCTGCCGGTGTCTTCTAAGAGTGGAGTGATTTGAGAACGGAGCGCAGGAGCCCTGCATTCTAGGCCCCCTTTTTGGCACAGAAGGCCTCTACCCCTCAGGGTCCTTGAGGCCGTCTGGAGGCTCCTTTCCTGGATGGAACGGATCCGCTGATCTTTTGCAAGGTTTGAGGGGAAGCAGCTGCCCCTCCATGCCCCTTCCCCCACCCTTTCTGCCCTCAGGTTGACGGGGCAGAGTGACGATGAGCCTAAACGGATCAAGAAGAGCAAGATGATCGCCAAGGCCTTCTCCAAGCGGCGCGAGCTGCTGCAGAACCCAGGCCAGGAGCTCTCCTTCAGCATGCACACTGTCTCCCACGACGGGCCTGTGGGTGAGCTTCCACCCCATTCCCAGTTTCCTTCTAGGCTGGTGTGGCCTCATGGACTGTTGGGAAGGCTGTGAGGAATGGCTCCCTCCTCTGTCTCACACACTGGTTCTCCTCCAGTCCCCACCCTGCCCCCATCCCAGGCCACTCTCCCCTCTCTGTTCCTGCCCCTGGATCTTGCTTGCTGGTGCTTTGGTTCCAAAGGACTCATCTCCCTCGCCTTCAACCGTCTTCTCCAGCTGTTCTCTCCCTGGGCTACGGGAAGTCAGGTTCCATTTCTGGCCTCTCGTGAGGCCCGTCTCTTCAGACTGGGGATGGGTAGAGATTGTTGTGTTCACTAGGGCGGGCTTTCTGTGCTAAGTCGAGTGGGAGCCATGGGTTGGGGGATGGTGAATGGTGCTAAATAAGGGAGGAGCGGTCATTGTGGGGGCCTGGGCGGTCATGGTACCTTATCCTTTCCTTCCATCCCCACAGCGGGTTTGGCCTTTGACCTCAATGAGCCCTCGGCCGATGTGTCCTCTGCCTGGGCCCAGCATGTCACCAAGATGGTGGCCCGGAGAGGAGCCATACTGCCCCAGGATGTGTCTGTCACCCCTGTGGCAACTCCAGGTATGGGGTTCCAGCTTCTGTAGGAAGGTGGGCGACGTAGAGGCTGGAGGTTCCTGGGACTGGAGTGCCAGGGGCTGCCAGCAGGGGAGGGGAGGGAAAAGCCTTGGAGGATCTAAAGTGTGGGTTCCTGAGCTAAAAGAGTAGGGCCCCGAGGAGAGAAGGCATGATGTGGACAGAGTTAACGTCCCAGGCTCCCGTTCTCTCTCCCACTGTCAGTCCCCCCGGAGGAAAAAGCCAACCTGTGGCTGGTGGAGGCAGAGATCTCCCCAGAGCTGGAGAAGCGCCTGGGCCGGAGGAAGAAGCGGAGGAAGAGGAAGAAGGAGGTGTGCCCGCTGGTGTCGCCCCCTGAGCTCCACCACCCCGCCCCGGGCCCTGCCCCTGCCTCCAGTGCTGTCCCTCGACTGCCCCAGCTGCCCCGGCAGAAGTGCCTGGTGGCCGCAGGTGCCTGGGGAGCTGGGGAATCCTACCGACAGGGAGCCTGGACCCTGGTCTCCAACCCCTTCTGCCCAGAGCCCAGCGCCACAGCCCCCATGGCCTGGGCGCAGGGCCGACGGCCGGGGCTGGGGCCCATTCACTCCCGCACCAACCTGATGGACGCAGAACTTATGGACGCAGACTCGGACTTCTGAGCCTGGAGAGCAGGACCTGGGACAAGAAGGAGGAACAAATACTGTTCGGAGGCTCTTCTTCCTGCCTGAGAGTGCTTCTCCAGGGTCTCCTCTTCCTGAGAACCTGAGGGCCCAGTGCCCTCCCAGGAGAGTTCAGTATGTCTGGCTCACGGCAGCAGGACTGTGGGAAAGAGCCCTGACATCTCCACGGACAGGCCTTACCCGGGGCGGGGCCCTGGAGCTCAGGGTCCTTGTTTCTACCCCACCTGGCTGGCAGCGTCAGTCTCCAGTGGGGGTCATGGGGTATGCAGAGCTCGTGGTGGGCAGTAAAGGTGCAGGCAGGGGTGACAGTACTCAGAGTGGGCTGTGGTGACCAGCAAGGCAGGCTGCCCTTTTGGGTGCCAGGGGGTGCCCTTCCCTGGCACTCTCAGACCAAAAGTGTTGCTTGTGTCGTTAGCCCTTTGTCCATGGGAGGACAGAGCTCCTTTCCCCCTCTTCAGGGTGGTTGCGGGGCTGGGAGTGCTTACTCCCAAAGGGCCTGTAACCTTTCTTTATGAAGTGTCCAGCTGGCTCTACTGCAGGCCACTAAGCCACCCTGGGTTTTCCTGCACCCTTCTTCCCCTTCCCCATTTCAGTTCAACCAGGCCAACCTCTTCCCGTTTCCTGTTTGTTGATTAGGACCCAGCATCGCAGCATTGTCTGTCCTGCCCCCAAACCCCACCCCTTTGCTGCTGGGCTCCATCTCCAGGTGAGAGATTGGTTCAGCTATGGAGCCTGGCGTGGCCTAGAAGCAGTGAGTGACGGGGAGCCTCTGGGCCTCCAAGAGATGCATGTTATCTTTTCCTGTATCTGTCCAGTGGGGGATGGATCCTCTGACTTGAGGGGCTCCCCTGGGAAGCTACTGACACTTCAGCCAGGCAGAAAAGCTTCCTTCAACTTCCACAACTAGTGGGTGAAGAAGTTCCCACCTCCCATAACCCCCATCCGAGGACCCAGTTTCAAGAACCAGACAGCAGGAAGCCTTAGCAGCTGGCTGGGTTCCAGATCAGGGGGTAGGGATAGGGAGACAAAATATAAACAGTAAATAAAAGGTTTTTGTATAAACTCTTGATGTGCTTCTTTCCATAGGCCCCGTCTTGACCTGTTTACCTGGTGCTGATCTAATTTGTCTTCCACTTCCTCTGAAAGCTATTCTGAAAGGCCAAGAGCTTGGTGCTAATGAGTCCACAGCTGACAGATGTCAGGCTGATGTCAGCTTCATGTGCTGGCTGTCCTTCCTGGCCAGTTGGTTCTATATAAGGACAAAAGCTCTGGCCACAGCTGCCTCACTGGGCATTGATCATAAGACGAATGAGCAAGAACATGCAGCTTGTCCCTGGCGTGATGATTGGAAGCAAGTGTCCCCCTGCTGGGGAGTGGCGATGGGCATGGCTCCTCATAGCAATCCTGGGCCCCCCTCTGGGGACCTCTAGCCTCAACAAGGGATGTCTGTGGGACCCGGTGCATTTGGATCCACAGATTCCTCCTTCAGGCAGTCAAAGGAATCTGGCTTCCCTGAGAGAAGGCTGCTAGCCTCACTTCCTCCAAAAAGATGTCAGTAGAAAACTGGAAACTAGGCTCAGGATCCTGTGGAAAGGAGATCTGCGTAGGAAAGGGGATGGTACCCACAGACAACTCAGAGGGTATTGTGGAGTATTAACCATGCTTGTTTGGGGGTGTAGCTCAAGTGATGGGGACACAAGCAATTTGCCCAGAGCCAAATTCCAGGGGAAGAGGAAAGGGAACTAACACTGATCATCTTCTAGGTACTTTACATGTATATAATGGTAATAATAATACTACTAATAACGGCTAATTCTTATTCAATGCTTGCTAGCTCTCTTCTAAGCACTTCATATACCTAAGTGTATGAAGTGCATAAGGTATATACATATACCTAAGTATATACCTTAGCGCAACAGACCTAAGAGGCACTGTTAACACCCCGAAGATACTGAGGCACAGAATGGTTCAATAGTTTGCCCAAGGGACTTCCCTGGTGGCACGGCGGTTAAGAATCCGCCTGCCAATGCAGGGGACACAGGTTCCAGCCCTGATCCGGGAAGATCCCACATGCCGTGGAGCACCTAAGCCCGTGCACCACAACTACTGAGCCTGTGCTCTAGAGCCCGTGAGCCACAACTACTGAGCCCATGTGCCACAGCTACTGAAGCCCGTGCGCCTAGAGCCTCTGCTCCGCAGCAAGAGAAGCCACTGCGATGAGAAGTCTGCGCACCGCAATGCAGAGTAGCCCCTACTCGCCGCAACTAGAGAAAGCCTGCGTGCAGCAACGAAGACCCAACGCAGCCAAAAATAAATAAAATAAAAATAAGTAAATTTTTTAAACCTACAAAAAAAAAAAAAATAGTTTGCCTGAGGCCACAGAGTAAGTGATAATGCTGGGATTCCATCAGAGCCATCTGGCTCCAGAGCGACCTGGCTCTTGGCCACTGCAGTCTACTGCCTCTTGTTTAATTTAGAAGGATCAGAGGAACTAGTTTTCTGGAGCAACAAACTCAGTGAAGCAAAATGACTTGCCCACAACCTCATAGGTAGTAAGTGACAGACTCTGGGTCCAGGGCCTTCCTGACTCTGCAGTCCAGACTCTTTCCACTCTCAGTTCTGACCTTTGGTTTTTCCTCCTGTCCAGGTTTCCCCTGCTGTGTTCCCTCTGGCCACCCTGTATCCCCTTGTGCTTGCTCATCTTGCTCATTCTTGACATCACTGCTCCTCTCAACAGTAGTACAGCTAATTTTTTTCTTTTAAAATTGAAGTATAGTTGATTTACAATGTTGTGTTAGTTTCAGGTGTGCAGAGTGATTCAGTTGTATATATATATTTCTTTTTCAGATTCTTGTCCATTATAGGTTATTACAAGATATTGAATATAGTTACCTGTGCTATACAGTAGGTCCTTATTGTTTATTCTGCATATGGTAGTGTGTATCTGTTAATCCCAAACTCCTAATATATCCCTCCCCCGCCTTTCCCCTTTGGTAATCATAAGTTTGTTTGTCTGTGAGTCTATTTCTGTTTTGTAAATAAGTTCATTTGTATCATTTTTTTAGATTCCACATATAAGTGATATCTTTTGATATTTGTCTTTCTCTGTCTTACTTCACTTAGTATGATAATCTCTAGGTCCATCCATGTAGCTGCAAATGGCATTATTTCATTCTTTTTGATGGCTGAGTAATAGTCCATAGTGTGTGTGTATATATATGTACCACATCCTCTTTATCCATTCATCTGTCGATGGACATTTAGATTGCTTCCATGTCTGGCTACTGTAAATAGTGCTGCTATGAACATTGGGGTGCATGTATCTTTTTGAATTAGAATTTCATCTCTTACAGATATATGCCCAGGAGTGGGATTGCTGGATCATATGGTAATTCTATTTTTTGTTTTTTAAGGAACCTCCATACTGTTCTCCATAGTGGCTGCACCAATTTACATTCGCCCCCAACAGTATAGGAGGGTTCCCTTTTCTCCACACCCTCTCCAGCATTTGTTTATAAACATCCGGGGAGGGGCAGTGCCACGCAGCTTGCATGATCTTAGTTCCCCAACCAGGGATCCAACCCAGGCTCTGGCAGTGAAAGTCCTAACCACTGGACCGCCAAGGAATTCCCTATTTGTGGACTTTTTAATGATGGCCATTCTGACTGGGGTGAGGTGATACTTTATTGTAGTTTTTATTTTCATTTCTCTAATAATTAGCGATGTTGAGCATCTTTTCTTTTGCCTGTAGGCCATCTGTATATCTTCAGTAGTAGAGCTATTTTTAAACCTTTATCAACAGCAGTATGCAAAACAATAAAAATGATCAGTGTTGTCTAATGATCTTTTCTGAAACAAGGGGAAATGTTAACAATTTTCTTTCTTCTTTTTATCTCCATGTACATTCCCTCCATCTCTTCTTTCTTTAGTAGTATTACTTATATAAAGGATGGCGAATGGGGTATTGGGGGAGTTTATTCTGGGCTTTGAAAAGCTGAGAAATGTTACCCTTCAGTTTGACTGTGGAGGCTGATAGATTCTGTGACCACTAGAGGGCACTGTGAGCCCACCTTTTGTGAATGCAGACCGGCAGCTGTTGGAAATCCGTGACTGTGGACACTCCCACAAACCAGTTGTGCATTGCAGTATTTTTATAGGAACGCCAGATCTTGGGACTGAGCAATAGTGGCCACTTTCCTACCAAAACTCCTGAATTAGACCCCTGGAAGAAACTCCTCAGGGTCCAAGAGGAGCTTGGTTTGGGGGACTCCCTGTGGCTGTGCTGCTGCCCTGAGGTCTCCGTGCTTTCAGCCCTCCAGCAGGCTCTGCCCTCAGCTGCTCCATTGGGCCCCCCTTACACTCAAACTCTGTCATCCATCTTCCCAGCTTGTGAGGCCTGCCCCTTTTGGTACCAGATTCTTTTAAGTAGTATGTCCACTGCCCCAACCCTTCCTCTGCTTGTGTAAGTCATTTTGTAATCTAAGAAATTGAAAAGATAGAGAAGCACGAAAAACAACCTAATAATAAACACCCACATTCCCACTACTCAGAAATAACTTTTAAAAAACCATTTTATCATATTTGCTTCCAGCCTACTTTTTAAAAAGAAATATAGTATAACAGATTTAGCTATAAAGTCCCCTTTGACCAACACTCCTGTCCCATTTTTCCTCCCACTTTCCCCGTCCTCCACAGAAAAACAACTGTCTGAATTTAGTGGGTTTCCTTCCAGTCCATTTTTATATTTTCATATGTGCAAATGAAGCTATGCATCCATAAACTAAGTATTACTTTTGTCTGCTTTTATTTTTTTAATTTTTTATTGAAGTATAGTTGATTTACAATATATTAGTTTCAGGTGTACAGCACAGTGATTCAGTATTTTTATAGATTATACCCCATTAAAAGTTATTACAAAATAATGTATATAATTCCCTGTTCTGTACAATACAGTTTTGCCTGCTCTTAAAGTTTTTTTTTAATTAATTAATTTTGTTTTATTTATTTTTGGCTATGTTGTGTCTTCGTTGCTGAGTGTGGGCTTTCTCTAGTTGCAGCGAGCGGGAGCTACTCTTCTTTGCGGTGTGCAGGCTTCTCATTGTGGTGGCTTCTTTTGTTGTGGAGCATGGCTCTAGGCACACGGGCTTCAGTAGTTGTGGCACACGGGCTTAGTTGCTCCGCGGCATGTGGGATCTTCCTGGACCAGGGATTGAACCTGTGTCCCCAGCATTGACAGGCGGATTCTTAACCACTGTGCCACCCGGGAAGTCCCTGCTCTTAAAGTTTTAATTTTCATCTCAATTATGCATGATATAGTTTGAAAAGTCAAATAGTTCTACAGGTCTTGTTGATTAAAGCAGCTATCTCAGTACCCCATAATTTCCTGTTCCTGGGAGCCAACCACTTTATTTTAGATGATCCTTATGATACTTACTTCCATATGTCTGAATAACATGATAATGCCATCTCTTGAATGTTCATTTTAGGTGTTATCATTTGACCTCCCAATATAGAGAATATGGATTTAGCTCTTTTTCACTCTGCCTACAAGGAGGGAAAAAGAGATGGAGGGGGGAGGAGTCAATAGTGACAGTTTTGAAAGCTGGAAAGCAAATGAGTGGCAATTTGGCAGTCTTGAAAAAGCTAAAATAAAGTTTTAGCCAGCACTAGGGAAAACTTATATTGAAGCACCCCTAAAAGGCTCTGAATTGCAGGCAGCAGGTACTTTAGAAGGTAGAAATGAAAGCAGAAGGACTGGTTTCTGATTCCCTACCTAACTCTGAACAGTGAGATGACTACCCTTCCCAACTTTGTCTGGTTGTCAGTTCATTCTCTGGAGAAGGCAAACAGAGGGTCTGTAGTATTTGAAGACATTATCTTCTGGCTTCCAGAAGTTCATTTTAAGAAGTTCAGTATCTTTCTGACTCTTGAACTGTTGTAAAAATGTTCCTTGATCCACTCCAGACATTTGAAGGATTATCTCTTTGTCCCCAGAGTTTTGAAGTTTAATAGTGATGTATATTAATGTAGGTTTATTTTCATCTATTGGGCTGGCACCTAGTGGCCCCTTTCATTATGGAAATTCTCCTTTTTCAGTTTTGGGAAATTTTTTGAGTTATTTATTTGAATTCCCCCCTCCCACACCCCCAATTTTCCTTGTCACTTTTCTGGCACTCCTATTATTTGGGTGTTGGTCTTCTTGGACTGACCCTCTAAGTCATTTTCTTTTCTTTCTTTTTTCTTTTTTTTTTTGTGAACGGTATTTTTTTAAATTTATTTTAGTTTTAGTGCTGCGCACGGGTTTTCTCTAGTTGCAGTGAGTGGGGGCTACTCTTCGTTGTTGTGTGTGGGCTTCTCATTGTGGTGGCTTCTCTCGTTGCGGAGCACGGGCTCTAGGCATGCAGGCTTCAGTAGTTGTGGTGCATGGGCTTCAGTAGTTGTGGCTCACGGGCTGTAGAGCGCAGGCTCAGTAGTTGTGGCGCACGGGCTTAGTTGCTCCGTGGCATGTGGGATCTTCCTGGACCAGGGATCAAACCCGTGTCCCCTGCATTGGCAGGCGGATTCTTAACCATTGTGCCACCAGGGAAGCCCTTTTTTTTTTTTTTTTAATTAGAGAAAAAACATGTATTGAAGATCTGAAAAACAATTCCTAAGAGATCAGCTTTTCCAGAAAACTGTGGCTACCCAATGCATTGTACCTATCATGTTAAGATGTGCACTGGACACAAATGAAAAAACCACGACTAACACAAAATTGTAAATCCACTATACTTCAATTAAAAAAAATAAAAACCATGAAATAAGCCACCATTACTCAACAATCTGAGCAAAGATAAACTGCATCTTTCTTATTTTTAATTTCTTCCTTTTTTTTTTTTTTTTTTGGCAGTGCCGTGTGGCTTGTGGGATCTTAGTTCCCTGACCAGGGATTGAACCCAGGCCCTTGGCAGTGAGAGCGCAGAGCCCTAACCACTGGACAACCAGGGAACTCCCAATTTCTTTCTCTTTTTATTTATTGAGTTTTTAAAAATTTCTGCTAGTATGCTTTCATTTTAAAGGTCTCATGTTTGTTTTCTGAATGTTCACTTCTTGAAACAGCATGTTCTTTCACAAATAAAATATCTTAAGTCTCTGAGGATATTGATGATTTTGGGGGGGGTCTTGATTTCTTCTTGATGCATAGCCTCTGTTTCCTCCCAGTTGTTATTTTCTGCTTGCTTATGTTGATCTCTGTCTTCCATATTAAAGGTTTTCTTGTATAACTTGTGACTTTACCTACTCATACTTAAGAGTGTAGCACTAAGTAGTTCTCTGGAAACTCTGCAAACATGGGTGTGGTCTTCACCGAGGGTGATCTGGCTGGCCTATTTCCTTGGGGAACTCTCAATGTTATATCTTCAAGTTTTCTCTCTTGGACTGGTCAGATTATCTTAGAGAAGTTCTTCCAGTCTCCTACATGGAAGATACATTTCTGCCTTCCAGTGTCTGGAAGCTGAATGAGCCAGGTGAGGGAAGAGGACCTGTAGTCTAAATATTTCATAAACTAAATAGTTCATAAACTTATGCTTAATTATCCTGTTTCCATTACGGTATTTCCATCTTCAACTGTGCCTTGTGTCCCTCAGTAACAAAGATGGCAGAAGCAGCAGGTGTGTAGGATAGAGTTGAGAATGGGTGAGGAATGTGCCCTGATGTTTGGCCTCAATCAGTGGATGGTGCCTGGATAAATAAACGATGAATATCAGTTTCTTTCCAGTGCTCCAACTCCTTATGTTTTGTAACCACATCCCATTGAAGAATTAGTTCATCCCCTCAGTAATCAAGTCTAGTGGTCGTCCAGGTAGGCAGCTGCTGCCTATGAGCTTCAACACAGGCCAGGTGGCTGTACCACAGCTCCCTTGTGCATTAGGGGGAAGAAAGAAATCAGTTATAGAGCTGCTAATCTCTTCTCTGACAGCTGGAGGATGAAGCTCTAAGCTGGTTCTTTATAATAGGAAGGAAATTCTGAAAGACAGAGTGTGAAGAGAAAGCTTAAGAAGCCCTTGTGTCTGGTGGACTTGTGGGCTTTGTGGAAATGGAAGTGCTCAGATGCCTTCCAACTCACAGTGTTAGGCACAAATTTTTGAAGGCCAGGATACAAAAGATTCCATTCAGTGTAGGACAGCTCCACAAATGAACAGATTTCCAAGATAGCAGTAGCACAGGGAAGGAGATCAAGGCAGGTGATTTCTCCCTCTCCTTCTTGCCAGGGGAAAAATAGTTGATCCAAAGACTAGATGTCCAGTGGCCTTCTGGGGTTGTCAGGGCAATCACTTACTCTCTGAGCAACCATAAACTGTAAGATCCCCTTTGCCTCAGTTTCTCTGAGAACAGAGAAGAAATGACCTACCCCATAATCTGTCACCCAGAGTCAATTGTATTTTAATGTATTGCTTTTTTCAAGTATTATTTACATAGTTAAAATCTAATAGAATGTGCAATTCTGTTTCCTGTTTTTTAGCTTATTATTTTATCATAAGCATTTATTTCCCTTCATCATTAAAAAAAGTTCTTGGCCAACTTAATTTTAAAGGTTGTAACCATTCCTCTGTTGTTGGACATTAGTATCAGACAACCTTTCATAATTAAAAATAAAACTGCCATACATGTCTTTGGGTTTACACCTTTTAAAATAAATTTAAAAATTTAAAATAATACAGAAAACTACAAAGTAAAAAAAAAAAAAAACTCACCCCAAATCCCATCACTTAAAGAAATCACTATTCATATTTTAGTTAATATTCCTCTCTGCTGATACACTTACCTGAATTTCATATTATCTCCCTGAAACCGAGCAAGAGTCTGCGGTGCCCTCTCAGGTGCTCTTCCGTGTCCCCTGTTTCTTGTTTGTAGTAAAGAAAAAAAAAAGGCTTTAATCTCCTAGGTCTTCCCCAAATTCCAAAGAGCAGGCTCAAGCATTAATAGGACAATAGAGTCACAGGACATAGTTCTAGTTCCTCCTGAAGGGATATAGATAACAATCTGATAGGTATCTTTGAGTTCTACAGAAACTAAGACCCCTATCCATGTGGAGGATAGTGACTACATGCATGTGACCACAAGCATGGGTACCCTAGACTGGTTGGAACCAGAAGGTTGAGATTCTGGAGACATCATCCTGTTACTTCACCACCGACCAATCAGAATTAAGTCACACATCCTGCAGCCCTAAATTTTGTCTATCAGGGAGGTCAGGCTTTTCGAACACTAGCTGCCTGTTCTGCTTGGCACCCTGCAATAAACTTTTCTCTGCTCCAAACTTTGACATTTTGGTTTACTTGACTTCATTGTGCCACTGGCACACGAACTTGGGTTGGACATCTATTAGAATTAACAGGGCAGGAATTCCCTTGCCCTCCGGTGGTTAGGACTCCGTGCTTTCACTGCCAAGGGTTCACTCCCTGATCGGGGAACTAAGACGCCGCAAGCTGTGTGGAGGGGCAAAAAATAATAATAATAATAAAAAGAGGGAATTAATTAACAGGGCAAAAGAATTGGCCTTGTTTAAGGCAACATGTAATTTTTTTTTTTTTTTTTTTTTTGCGGTACGCGGGCCTCTCACTGTTGTGGCCTCTCCCGTTGCGGAGCGCAGGCTCCCGACGCGCAGGCTCAGTGGCCATGGCTCACAGGCCCAGCCGCTCCGCGGCACGTGGGATCTTCCCGGACCGGGGCACGAACCCGCGTCCCCTGCATCGGCAGGCGGACTCTCAACCACTGCACCACCAGGGAAGCCCAACATGTAATTTTTAAAAAATTTAATTCAATTTATTTAGGCTGCGTTGGGTCTTCGTTGCTGCGCGTGAGCTTTCACTCGTTGGGGCGAGCAAGGGCTCTAGGTGCTCAGGCTTCAGTAGTTGTGGCTCTCCGGCTGTAGAGCGCAGGCTCAGTGGTTGTGGCCCACGGGCTTAGTCGCTCCACAGCATGTGGTATCTTCCCGGACCAGGGGTCGAACCCATGTCCCTTACACTGGCAGGCGGATTCTTAACCACTGTGCCACTAGGGAAGTCCCCAACGTATAATTCTTTAGCCTTGAAATTTTGACCTAGTGATACCTAACTTCTTTTTTTGGACTGATGTTAAATTCCAAGCTCAGAATGTTCTAGAAATCACCACAGCAGGCAAGGTCCTAATGTATTCCTTCTAAAAACAGAGCCATTAAAGTTCGGAAAGCTGTTAGGGTCCCGATTTCATTGATGCAGAAAAATCAAGTCACTTTAAGCCGTAAATCGGCGCTATCCCCACGTGACACCGCTTTTCCTTTAAATGCCTGCTCACGTGATCGTAGACTTGCACACTCGGAGGCAATTTACAATGTTAGGGTAGAAAGTCATTCCTCCCCCACCTTCCCAACCCTAAGGTTTCTAGCGTTCGTTCCCCGGAAGCCGCAACTCCTCTGGAGACTTTCTCTTCCTCATGTCGTGTCACCCGTTGTCACTCCTTTCCGTTAGTCACCGGCACTAGAGCTCCATCTCTACTACAGAATCCCGCTTGCTGGAGGAAGAGGGATTGGGACTACAACTCCCAGGGGGCATCGTGCGCCCAGCCCTTGGCGGCGCGCGGTGGTGGTCGGGGGCTGAGGTCCCACTGTCTTTTCGCCTCGTGCGGCCCAGAGCAAGCGCACTACAGGTTCCGTGGCTCCACGCGCGCGAGCGAGCCAGGTCGGGGCGGGGCGGGGCGGGGCGGGGCGGGGCGGGGCGGTGGGGGAGAGGCCGGGGCTGGCTGGCGGGCGGGCAGAGGAAGGGGGTGGGAGCGGAGGCGATGGAGGGGAGGAGTGGGGGAATGGGGGAGGGATGGGGAAGGGAGGCGGGAGGCGGGGCCGAGCAGGAGCTGGAGTCTGAGTCGGCGGTTGCAGTGGAGGCGGTGATGTCGGTGCAGGTCGTGTCAGCAGCGGCTGCCGCGAAGGTGCCTGAGGTGGAGCTGAAGGACCTGAGCCCCTCCGAGGCGGAGCCGCGGCTGGGACTGAGCACGGCGGCCGTGAGTGCCATGGCCCCCCCAGCGGGCGGCGGGGACCCTGAAGCTCCAGCTCCCGCGGCGGAGCGACCCCCGGCCCCAGGTCCGGGATCGGGGCCCGCTGCGGCTCTCAGCCCCGCCGCTGGGAAAGTGCCTCAGGCGTCGGCCATGAAGCGGAGCGACCCTCATCACCAGCATCAGAGGCACCGCGACGGCGGCGAGGCCCTGGTCAGCCCCGACGGCACCGTCACCGAGGCGCCGCGCACGGTCAAGAAGGTATTGGGGCCGGGCTGCCTCTTTCGGAGAGCGAGGGTGGGAGGGGGAACCGCAGATCCTCTCGGCGCTGCGGCACCACCCTCCGGGCCCTCCCTTCTGATCGTAGGAGCAGAGAGATCCCTTTTCCCCTTAAACCCGCTCTCTCAGAGATGTTCCCACCCGGGCCCCAGTGCTGGGGAGCGAAGACTCCCGGTGGTACGGCTGTACTTAGCTGGGAATAACATGGAGGTAGCGCTCTCCCCTGCTCCTTGGAATAGTATTACCCCTCTCTGTACTCCCAACATACTCCCGTGTGTATTTTCCAGACTATCGGGGAGAAGACCCCGATGGTGTAGAAAAAGCTTACTGCTTATGAGAGTTCATCCAGCAATAAGGGTGGAAAGAGCTTTTCTATTTGGAGATCTTTTCTATAAGGAGTAGTTACCTCGCACTGAGATCCTCAGTTGTCTGGTTTCTGTACAGATGATGATTTTCTGCCTTTCTGTGGCCAAGCGCTTCCATCGAGCAGTATTGATGCCGTGCCCTTCATTCCAGATACTGCAATATCCTTACATCTTCTCTGAATGTAGAAGGGTAATGGAGAGATTCTTTTCACTGTTTTCTCTTCAGAGGTTTGTCCTCTCTGCTCAGTAGTTGGTCACCAGGATTATTAGACTGTGTATGAAGACAATGATTGTTTTATTGGTTCTTTTATTATGATCTGAAAGTGTTAGGAAGAAATGCTTCTACTTTTGGGAAAGGCGATCACTGTGGGGTTTTCCATCTCAGCTGTCAGCTTCTTTCAGATATAGTTTTGAAGAGGCCGTAGCCTCAGAACACCAAGGAGTAGGTGTGCCTAGATGTTTGATATTCCCAGTATTACACAATGGCTATCTGTGGTGTGTCTGTCCTCTCATAAAGCAAATCAGCACGGAAGAAAAAGGGCAAATATTGCAAAAACAGAGATGTGGATCGTATGAAAAGGGATTATCATTTTAATTTCCGAGGTGTAATGTGAACACAGTAATTTATGGGGTTTTTTTACTTTGTGAATGACTTTTTAAAATCTATTTATTTAATTTATTTATTTTTGGCTGTGTTGGTCTTTGTCGCTGTACGCGGGCTTTCTCTAGTTACGGCAACCGGGGGCTACTCTTCATTGCGGTGCGCGGGCTTCTCATTGCGGTGGCTTCTTTTGTTGCAGAGCACGGGCTTCAGTAGTTGTGGCTCGTGGGCTCTAGAGCGTAGGCTCAGTAGTTGTGGTGCACGGGTTTAGTTGCTCCTGGGCATGTGGGATCTTCCCGGACCAGGGCTCGAACCCATGTTCCCTGCCTTGGCAGGCGGATTCTTAACCACTGGCCACCAGGGAAGTCCCCTTGTGAATTAGTTTTAATTGCTTTATCAGAACAGCAAGGAAATGACGTGAAGTCTGCATTGATTTCACTGTGCAGGATTCAGCTGAGTTGGAACCTTGTATCCAGCCTAACTTTGGTTGTAATAGCCTCATTATTAAGGTATGAAGCAGAGAACCCTTCCATTTTAATTACCCAAATATAGGTGATAACATCAGAGGCAAGACTGAAGGAATTTGTTTAATGATGCTTTAGGACAGTGTCTTTCTCATTTGCATTATGAAACTTCTCTGGGAGGAATTATAGGAGGAAAGAGAGGCAGCACAGGCACCAGTGCTGGTACTACCTAGATTTGAGTCTGGAAATCTGAAATGTATTTGTAACTAGTTGAGGTGCTTTATAACTTTGGCCAAATCCAGTGATTAAGGGTCTTTTTGTGTAAAAATCTGTATTTTGATTAGGTCTCTTGAGGGTAAGAGCGTTTAACAAATTGCCTTTATTTATTTTTTTGGCCTTGTCATGATGCTTGCGGGATCTTAGTTCCCTGACCAGGAATTGAACCTGGGGCCACAGCAGTGAAAGCGCGAAGTCCTAACCACTGGACCGCCAGGGAACTCCCCAAGAAATTGCCTTTTTTTTTTTTTTTTAGTATTTATTTTTATTTATTTGGCTGCATTGGGTCTTAGTTGCGGCACGTGGGATCTTCGTTGCAGCATGTGCTGTCTTTTTGTGTGGCCCGTGGGCTCAAATTGCCTTTAGAACATGGGATTTACAGTCAAGCAGACCTGGGTTTGAATCCTAGTACCCCCACTAACTAGCTTTTGGGTAATTTCCAAATTCTCTAAATCTTAGTTTTCTCTTTTATAAAGTGAGGTTACTAATACGATTGAGGATTAGAAATATTTGTAGAGGGCTTAGCATTGAACTTGGCACACATAGTGAGGGCTTAAGAAATTACAGCAATTATTAAGAATTGATTTTATTTTTTTCTTCCTTCTATTGTGGCTTAAGTGCACCACTACGGCTTCCTTTAAATGGTGCATACTATTCAATATATTCTATATAAAGCAGTGAGAAAATCATAGGCCAGCATCAGTCTGTTTTTCCTAATTCTAGATGTGTTTCTTGACCATTTTCCTTGTTGCTGAACCACCTTCTTCCTGTTTTTCCAGCATCAAAATGTAGGTCTCATGATTCTAGATTTACTCAGCAGCCTCAAGGCTATGGAAGACAGGGCTGAGCTTGCCTTACAATGTTAATTGCAACCAAAAAACAACTTCTGTACTGGAAGTTAAGCAGGCAAAGCTCCGGGCGAGAATGCAGCTGTATGACACAACTACAGGCATTGCTGAGCTACTTTTGGGGGGCAGAATCTTGAACTTTCTTGACATAGAATTAGCTAAATTAAAACAAGTGCATGAGACTGACCTTCTTTCTTCAAGTTGAAAGTCACTTCCCCAAGGGACTGCAGTGTGATATTTTGATTTGTTAAGCCTTTCTTGATTTTTAATTTATTTAAATAATCATTCTGAACTTGACTCCCTTCTGCTTTTATTTTAGTGTAGGGAGGGACTGGAGGTACTTAGGATTGAGATAGCTACCTTTGGCTATGTAATTGGTAATCATTGCTTTTATTTTGTAACTGTCACATACAAGCTTGTTTATCTTAAGCATATTTCCATTGATGGTTTCCCTTACTCCATTTGTGTATCTGTCATCAGTTTTCTTAGTACTGTTACTCTGTTCAGTCACACAAGGGAAATAAGCTTTTCATAAGAGCCAGACTTTCCAAGTGCAGCATTTAATAAGAATGAACATATGGTGTGCAGGTTACTCAGTCCCATCTTATCTTTGGCATCTACCTCCATCCTGTAATTTGTGGTACTCTGGGGACCAGATCTTGTCACCGTGGCTATCGTATATTTGTATATAATGTTTTTCTTCATAAGTGAACTCAACAAACCAAAAATTTCTGTAAGAAGTGATTTGTGAAATAGGAAGATAAAGTCCGCAGTGAATGCAGTTGCAATAGTTGAGAGGATTTCTTCCCTGTGTTCTTGAAAATGGGGTAATAGGAATGTCACAGCACAGCAGGGAAAACAAGGCAGGAGAGGATTTATTTCAGAAAAGTTAAAACTTTCTGACAATAAGGCTGTGAGCCTAAGAACCACAACTAGTTTGTGCTTACGTCAGTATCAGTAATGACCATGTTCAAGCAGATTCCTTTATTTTTTTGGCAGATGAATCCACCTTGTGCTGGCTTTGTTGCTGTCAGCAGAGAATGAGTTGAGCCATGCTAGTGCTTTCTTGCCCTGAATTCTTTAAGCTCTTTATTTGGTTAATTATGGGCTACTAAAATGGAACCCTTTGGATATAGTCATGGGAATGAGGGAGGAGTATTACTCCTTTTGCCTGTTAGGAAAGTACAGCCTTGCAAAATGTTCAGTAAGGCACTTGGCAGATTGACCGTAATAACAGTTACCATTAATCGGCCCTTTATATGTTATTGGCATTTTTCTAATCCTGACAGCTACACAATGAGATATAAGTGGCATTATCTCCATTTCACAGATAAGGAAATGAGGTCCAGAGAAGGTAAAGTGCCTTGACCAAGGTTATACATCTAGAAAGGTAGGACTTAAAACCCCTGTTTTAAACCTTGGTCTGTTTCCGAAGCCTGTGTCCTTTTTATTATGCCACACTGATTCTAACTTCTTAGTTGCTGGGTTCTGGCTTTCTCCCAGAAGTCTGTCAGAATACTCAGTGAACTCTAAGTTATGTCTTTCTGGTTTAAGACTTAGGTCATCCCAAATCCAAAGTAAGGAGGGTCTGAGTCAGGGCTTTAGGAAGAGGACAGGAAGAGGACAGGAAAAAATTGTACAAATGTAGAATCTCAGAGAATTGTAAAATTATGAGAGAGGGAGAAGAGGATCTTATATGTATATAAAAAAGCATTTCAGGATCAATGATGCATTTCACATTAGTAATTTAGTGATAATTTGAATAATTTGAATATTCTTATTTTTGAAATTATAAATAAATCGGGAGTACCTGTTCAGTTTTCCTTGTTCTTTAAGACCCACCTTCTCTTATGAATCAATCTCTAGTTAAACATTTTGAAAATTAGAAGGGGAAGCATATTGTTATGTATTCCTGCTGTGTCCCAGGCATTGTATTAGAGCTTTACATATACTATTTTATTTAAGCCTTTTAAGAGCTCTCAGAAATAGGTAGTGTTATCCTTGTTTTATTGAGGAAACCGAGGGTTGGAGAGATTAAGGAATTTGTCTCAAGGTTACATGTGTGATGTGAGCTAACAGAACTCTAACCTGTTTGACTCTCATGCACAAACTCCATTGCTTTTCTTTCTTTTTTTTTGGCCCAGCGGCATGTGGGATCTTAGTTCCCTGACCAGGGATCGAACCTGCACCCCTTACATTGGAAGTGTGGAGTCTTAACCACTGGACCGCCAGGGAAGTCCCTCCATTGCTTTTCTTTCTTTTTTTAAAAAATTTAGGGCTTCCCTGGTGGCGCAGTGGTTGAGAGTCCGCCTGCCGATGCAGGGGACACGGGTTCGTGCCCCGGTCCGGGAAGATCCCACATGCCGCGGAGCGGCTGGGCCCGTGAGCCATGGCTGCTGGGCCTGCGCGTCCGGAGTCTGTGCTCCGCAACGGGAGAGGCCACAACAATGAGAGGCCCACGTACCACCAAAAAAAAAAAAAAAAAAAAAAAATTAAATATTTATTTATTTGGCTGCGCTGGGTCTTAGTTACAGCACGCAGGATCTTCACTGTGGCATGTGGGATCTTTAGTTGCGTCATGCGGGATCTAGTTCCCTGACCAGGGATCAAACCTGGGCTCCCTGAATTGAGAATGCAGAGTCTTACCCACTGGACCACCAGGGAAGTCCCTCCATTGCTTTTCAACTGAAGTATTTCTCTGTTCAAAGCTTAGCCTTTCAAATCTTACTTAATCTGTATATTTTTGTGGATGTTTCTGTTATTTCACTAACAGGTGGTTTTTTATTTATTGAGCTTATTTAATGGTCTTACCATTTATTTATGTGAACATTTATGAATTTTCTGAGAAGGCAGCCCTTATTTTGTATAATTTCTGAATTCTCTTCTTCCTGGGAAAGATTGAACATTAAGAGCTGTTTTAGGAGGTTGCTCAGAGCTGAAGTTGCAGTTGTGTATTTATTGTCCTGAGGAAGACGACTTTGGTCCTTAGTGTCCAGTTAATAGAAGAAAGGGATAGTTCATGAAAAGGGAGAGTGAGTTTCTTTATTATATCATTTCCTTGAAAGTGTTCTCCTCCCCCACAGTAAAAGAAAAAAAGAAGGAAGAGATTTGTTGGGCTCTTCATTCAGACTTCATTCTTTCTTGGTGGTCCTTGTTTAAATAATTCAGAGAGGTACAACTGAGGTGGATGGGGGAAGAGTAAATCTTGGCAGCTGCCCCGATCCACCCGCCTGCCGTCGTGTTCAGGTGGTATGCACAATTAGAGGAGCTGAAATTCCACTCCTCCAATAAGAGGTTTAGTTAGATTGATCAGGTTCCTATGGAATTTGGAGGAGCTTTTTATAGTCTGAACGACCTATGGCCCGAGATTTGGTGAGAGCTGAGCAGAGGAGAAAGCAGTGGAGTGAAATTTCTTCTGTAATGGTTCCAAGTAAAACTACTTTGATTAAATTAAATAACTTAAGCCATATGATGTGTATGATTTTCAGTTCCCTCTTCCCCATCTATATTGTGCAGCAATTCAGTTAGCCATTTTCCCTCTTGGACACTGCGTTAATAGCTGGTGATTTCCTATTCTTTTTTTTTTTAGGGGTCTTTCAATAGAAATGGATTGGTTTGGGGCACCTCCTTCTTTTTATCTCAGAACTTATATTAAGGAAGGGTATAGAGGTTCTAGAGCTGCTAGCTGAGTTTCTCTAAGTCAGGCTTTTCCTTAAAGCCTTTCTGAATACTGCAAAGCTGTCATTGAAAGTTAAACAAGCTGAGACTTAAACTGGCTTCATCTTCCCTACAGATTTATCTCCTGCAGTGCTCCAATGTGAACCCTTCTGATCATTCTAAAAGATTTGATTTGATATTGACTACCTTTTCTTGGAAACTCTTTTCTCGGCTTCAGTTATAACTTCATTTATGGCTACCATTTACTGAATACTTACTCTCTTCTAGGCATCTATCTATCTCATCTCATTTAATCCTCATAGCAACTTTATCAGATGAATATTATTATCTTTATTTTATAGATTAGAAAATATAGGCCCTGGGCTTCCCTGGTGGCTCAGTGGTTGAGAGTCCGCCTGCCGATGCAGGGGACACAGGTTCGTGCCCCAGTCTGGGAAGATCCCACATGCTGCAGAGCGGCTGGGCCCGTGAGCCATGGCCGCTGAGCCTGCGCGTCTGGAGCCTGTGCGCCGCAACGGGAGAGGCCACAACAGTGAGAAGCCCGCGTATCGGAAAAAAAAAAAAAAAAAGAAAAAAGAAAATATAGGCCCAAAGAGAGTAATTAACTTGCCCAAGGCTTTGCCAGTCTTTGATGTCTTTGGGATCAGTGAGATGAAACACTGCCCACAGCAATAGTGAGAGGCTTTGCCACACTGCCAACCCCTTACTTTTCTGATTAAACGCCCATGTGAAATTTGCTTAAGTTATTGCACCTAGGCTGCTGAGACTATTCTGCAGCCTTTTGGATCCCAGGATCTACCCTCTTCCAAGGGGAGGCCTCACATCCCTGTTTACCTCAGTCACTACCTGACGCCTAGTCAACCATTGTCTTCCTAATACTCATTCCCTTAACACTCTCCTCATCCTCTCAGCCAGTCCAATCTTCCCAAACCTTTCCACTGTGTTCTCTACAACTTGCCTCTTCATTATCAGTAAATCTTCTTGTAGCATCAGCCTCTAGCAGCAAGATCAAGTTACAGTGGCAACAGTGGCACCTGGCACCCGGTATCCTGAACTATAATGGTGCAGCCCAAGCTGCAGCATCTCCTGCTTGGCATAAGCAAACATGACATCTTTTCCAAGCCCATTCTGTGGTGGTGTTTTTAACTGTGTAGCCCTGAAAGCTACCTCATGTCCTTTCCGTAAATTCTTTTTCTGTCCAACTCAGCCAGAGTTGACTTCTGCTGTTTATGGAACTCTGAGTGACGCACTGGTTGAACCTAACCGTCTGCCTTTTTAGTTGCCTGCATCTATGGAGCTGAGAGTTGCTAAAGAAAATCAGAAAACCAGATAGATCGATGTCACTATAAATTCATAGTCGTCAACCTCATATGCTTGATCATCGCTGCCTCGTAATGTTATACATTTTCTAGTAAGGTTACTTTCACACTCACTGCAAATGATTATTTCATACTGTATCTTTTTACTTCTAATTTCACATGTGTTCTTTTTAAACTAGTGATATGCCTTATACTTGTTATAAAAACAGAAACCACCAAAAGGGAATTCCTTCATCTTTGTACCTCCCAAATCTACAAACCTACCTCCATCGGGGGTTCATCTTTTTCTCTTTCCCTCATGTTATGATAGGGGAAGATGTGTCCTTCATTTTGTCAAAGGCCAGTCCCTCCACAAGTGTTCTAATCACATTCTCCAGTCTTCTTTTTTTTTTTTTTTTTTGCGGTATGCGGGCCTCTCACTGTTGTGGCCTCTCCTGTGGCGGAGCACAGGCTCCGGACGCGCAGGCTCAGCGGCCATGGCTCACGGGCCCAGCCGCTCCGCGGCATATGGGATCCTCCCGGACCGGGGCATGAACCCGTATCCCCTGCATCGGCAGGCGGACTCTCAACCACTGCGCCACCAGGGAGGCCCTTCTTTTTTTTTTTTAAGATTTAATGTTATTTATTTTTGGCTGCGTTGGGTCTTTGTTGATGCTTGTGGGCTTTCTCTAGTTGTGGTGAGCAGGGGCTACTCTTCATTGTGGTGCGAGGGCTTCTCCTTGCGGTGGCTTCTCTTGTTGTGGAGCATGGGCTCTAGGTGTGCGGGCTAAGTAGTTGTGGTGCGTGGGCTTAGTTGCTCTGCGGCATGTGGGATCTTCCCAGACCAGGGATAGAACCCATGTCCCCTGCATTGGCAGGTGGATTCTTATCCACTGTGCCACCAGGGAAGTCCCTCCAGTCTTCTTAAAGAACTTCTTCCTTTGGTTATTTCCTCTTTCTATTAGAGCCTATGTGAGCTCTATAGAGCCCATTTTGAAAACCCTGTCCTCTAACCTCCATATCTCCTTTCTGCTACTGTCCTATCTTTCTACTCCCTTGTGCTGCTAAGTTTCGTAAAGGAGTTTTCAGTGTATGCTATATATACCTTTTGTCTTCCCACACTCTTTAACCCACTCCTACTCTAATACTCTGACCCACACGATGCCCTCTTGCTGAAGCTGGTAATGTCCATCAGATTCTCGCATGGCTATCTGTTTTTTCATCCCTCATCATATCAGACCTCTTGGCAGCATTTGACACCAATTTCTTACCAAAACACTCTCCTCTCTTGGCTTCCATTACCCTTCTCTTTACTAGTTTTCCTCTTATTTCCCCAGCTGCTCCTTCTCAGTCTTTCTCCTTGATCCTGGGTGCTCTGCTCTTTCCATTGTGTTTTCTCCCTAAATCATCCACAGCATTCCTGTGCCTTTGGGTATCATCTACTTACCAACAACTCCCCAGATTATTTCTTTAGCCAGGACCCCTCTTCTGAATGCCAATCTTGTGTGTGTACAACTCCCTACTTACAGTTGGACTTCAGAACTAATGTCGAAAATGGAATTTTTGTCTCCTGTCTAATCCTCAAAATATATTCTTCTTGTTTTCTTCATATCAGTAAAATGGTATTTACATTATTTTTTCCCTTTTTTTAAAAAAAGTTGTTTTTAATTACACAAGTAATGCTTGAATGTATTCTTGTGAAATAATTCAATCTAATGAAGGAAACTCCTTCCTTGGCCCTCAGCCAGTCTTGTTCCCCTCCCCAGAGACCTCTGCTATCAACTTATCTTTTTTAACTTTACCTTCATATTGTACATAGAGAAACTGGTAGTTTTATAATAACTTGTACATAAAGAAAAGCACATTATATGTATATATATATATATATACATACATTGTTTTGCAGGTTGCTTTTTCCACTTAACAGAATGTCTTGGAGCTTTTTACATATCATTACATATATATGTATCTCATACTTTTTGACTGCTGAGTTGATTTCCAAAGTCTATACCATTGTTGTTTATTAAACTATTCTGTTGATGCACATTTAACTTAGTTTTTATATGCTATAGTAGCTATCTGTATGCATTCTTTTTGTGTACATGTGTAAGTGTTTCTCTAGGATAGATACCTAAAGGTAGAATTTTGGAGTTGAAAGATATCCACATTTTAAACTTAATACATAATATCATGTTGCCTTCAAAAGTGTAGTACCATTTTATACATCAACTAACTATATACAAGATAACCCTTTTACTACACCTTCACCAATACTGGATATTTTTACATCTTTTATAAGAAAAAAAGACATAAAGATGTAAAGATGCCTTTTTTAAGGCATTTACTATTGTTTTTATTAGTATTTTTTCTGCTTATAGTGAGGCTGAGAATATTTTCATGAATAGATTGGAATTTATATTCTTTTTCTTGTAATTATCTGTTCGTATTTATTCATTAACAAATATTTATTGAGGGATTACTATGTGCCAAGTGCTGGGTGTTCAGCAAAATAGATGAAGATCTCTGCCCTCCTATTGACTTGCCTTTTTCATGTTGGCTCGTAGGAATTCTTTATATTTTCTGGATATTAATTCTTTCGTTGTTGTTGTTGGCCACGCCACACAGCATGCTGGATCTTAGTCCCCAACTAGGGATCGAACCCACGCCCCCTACAGTGGAAGCACGGAATCTTAACCACTGGACCCCCAGGGAAGTCCCTGGGTATTAATTCTTTGTTTATATGTTGCAAATATTTTTTCTACTCTATTTCTTGTTGACTTGTAAGTTTGTTTATATTAAAAGTTTTTATGTAGTCAGATTGGCCATTTTTTTCTTTTATGGCTTAAACATTTTGTGTCTCAGAATGGCCTTTCCTACCCCAGGTTTATAAACAAGTTCTTTTATATTTTCTTCAGCTGTTTTCATGGTTGTGTTTATTATCTTTTGGTCTTCAGTCCATCTGGAATTTATTTTTGTTTGTAATATAAGATGATAGGGACTATTTGGAATGTAAGATAGCTCCATTTGGCCCCAAATAAAATTTAATATTATGCTTGCTCAGGTTTGTTCTCTTTTTTTTTTCCTCTTTAACTTGTGCTTCTTAACAGTTTTTTAAAGGAATTTTTGCTACATTCATGTCTGTTGTTTCTGTGAGAGAGAAAAGATTATCTTTCCGGATGCTTGTTTAATAATCTCCCCCAGTACATTCTGAGCTTCTTTTGTGCAAAAACCACCTATGTGTTGTGTGCTGAACACTGCTAAGTGGTAGGGTTATTAAATCAAAATAACATTCTTGCCCTCAATAAGAGGGTAGGGAATGTGGATAGGAAAATAAATAAGTACAATCTAGTTTAGTATGAGCACCACTGGAAGCAGGAATTGTTGCAGTTTGTGGAGGTCAGCATTGAAATGGAGGTATATCACCGTAGGAAAATGAGTTGGTTGTCCACCCAGGAAGCTTCACAGTGTAGCAGAACCTTTGTGAGGTTTCCATGTTCCAGCTTTACAAATCCAGAAATTCATATTTTTAGTACACTTAGAGTTCACTCACCTCTTAGGACTGGTTAATTCAAACCAAACTCACAAGAGACTCATTTAAAACAAAATGATATCTTCTAATTTATGGTCAGAACAGAACTTTCAAGCTAATCTGAAATACATGTCTGTCAGGAGACTTTGGAAAGTCTACATGGGAAGTCTAATCATAAAGACAGTTTCTTAAGTTTGGAATCTTTTAGGTCCTTGCTACTCAAACCAGTCTATGGTCAGAAGCATTGGCATCACCTTTGATCTTGTTAGAAATGCACAGTCTCAGGCAATTGGTTCTGTACTAGTGCATACCCACCAGAACCTTAAATTTTTACTCATTGTTGAATAATGTTGGCTTAGCAGTTGGCTTATTTCATGTTTCTCTTTTATGAAATCTCAGAGTAGAGAGGCAAGAAAATCATTTTAGGGTTTTGTGGAAGGGTAGAAATTTATAATAAAACATTATAAGACTTGTAATGAAATATCTGATAGACACAGAGACAGAAGCATAGACGGGCACAGATATACAAAGACAGACATACACAGAGATTACCCCACGTACACAGAACCCCTCAAGAGCCCTCCACTCAGACACTGCCCCCCCACCCCCCGCCAGACACAGACACACACACACCCACAGAGAGCGTCTCCACAGAGTCCTGGACTTATACCCACAGAGACACCCCACCCAGACTCACATGCACCCTGAGGCCCGGTCCTATACAGAGATACACACACACACACACACACACACACACACACACAACAGGTAATGTGTAAAACTCAGATTTTCATAGGACTTGAGTAGTGTTCTCCATAGCTATTTTGAGGAGAAGGGATGAGTATACTCTCTAAGGTACTTTTATCTGAGCCAGAAAATGAAGCAAAAATAGATGGGCTGCCACCAGGTCTGCAGAACAGTGAATACTATAAAGTTTTATTTGAATTCCTATTTCTGGAACTGCTTGTTCCTGGGCATCATTTTCAGCTTGATGTACTCATCATGCTTGGATGGAAAGTTATTCTCTTTCTCTCAGGAGCTTGTATGCTAGATTGTTGGTTAAGCAGAGTTCCATGCTCAGTGCCCCTGGATGCTATCTGAGTCACATAAATCTGCCCAGAATTGGAAGATCTAGAAACACTGTACCTATGTAGAAGACTCACACTGAGTCCTCTGTGGGTGTGTGGGATTGAAGAATGTAGAGTGGAGAGGGAAAATTATGTTAAAACTAGAAAGAGATGTAATTTGGGGGTGTTTAACCTGTTGGATCATTCATGGTATAGGTTTGCATAAAGATCTGTGATGAAGCTTAAGAGTGACTCGGGAATAATTTAGTTGTAAGTTAAAGGATTTAAAAACTATATGGATGTGGGCTGGGGGTTGCACACTGTGTTGGTTGATAGATCATTGGTATCCACGTACCCAGGGATTTGGCTTGGGTAGCATCTTGGAGAGAAGTATCTTGTTAGGGAAAAAGAGACTTGACTGTATAGCATGTTTGTGCCTAAATACTTAAAAGTTTCTATCACACTGAGGGAGTAAGGCACCAGAGAGACATTAGTAGAATAGTTTTATAAATGTAGGTTCCAAAAGGAGGTAAATATTTTTCTCTTGCTCCCTGGTACATGTATATGTATTCATTTGACCAAAAGCCTGTTAAAAAAATTGTTTTTCCCAAGCATATGGAAGAGTGCAGAGAAAATTGTAGTCACTGCCCAATTTAACATATGTTAGCATTTTGCAAAATTTTCTGTAGATTTTTTTTTTAATTTATTTATTTTATTTTTGGCTGCATTGGGTCTTCGTTACTTCGCGCGGGCTTTCTCTAGTTGCGGTTAGCGGGGGCTACTCTTTGTTGCGGTGCACAGGCTTCTCATTGCGGTGACTTCTCTTGTTGAGGAGCACGGGCTCTAGGTGCACAGGCTTCAGTAGTTGTGGCTTGCAGGTTCTAGAGTGCAGGCTCAGTAGTTGTGGCACACAGGCTTAGTTGCTCCACGGCATGTGGGATCTTCCTGGACCAGGGCTTGAACCCGTGTCCCCTGCATTGGCAGGCGATTCTTAACCACTGTGCCACCAGGGAAGCCCTGTAGATGTTTTTTAAGATATAAAACATTGTAAATAAAATGGAAAACTCTTTGTACCCCTTCTCTGTTTATTTCCTTTCTTTCTTTCCTTCTCTTTCTCCCAACACAGAGGTAACTGCTCTTCAAACTTTACTGTTTATAATTCCCCTTCATGTTTTAATACTTTTGCTACATATTGTTTACCAGTATCAATTATATATCAGTAAACAATAAATAGCATTGTTTTGCATGTTTATAAACTTAATATAAGTGGTTTTATAGAGCAGATATTATTCTGCAACCTACTTTTTTCACTCAACTTGGAGTTTTAACTAGTCTGAAACGTATAGATTTTCTGTTGATTAATTTTAACTACTGTGTAGTACTTCATTGTATGAATATACCACTTTTTACCCATTTCCCTCTAATGTTTCCTTTTCTCTTTTTTCTGGAGTGAACATCCTTAATCGTGTTTCCTTATGCACAGTTCCTTTTGAGCGTTTCTATAGGATATACCCCTATAAGCAAAATTGCTTAAGGTATGTCAGCTTTACCAGATACTCCCAAATTGCTTTCTAAATTGGTTTTATTAATTCCTATTTTCTGAATCCTTACTAATATGTGCAATTGTCAGGCACTGAACTTTTGTTCAATTGAACTACCAAGGTCTGGTAGTTGTGAAATGGTATCTCTGCTGTTTTAATTTGTATTTCCTTGGATAAAGTGAGATTGAGCATCTTTTAATATGTTTGTAGTCCATTTGGATTTCCTTTTTTGGAAATTGTGGTCTGTATTCATATCCTTTCCCATTTTTCTTTTGGGATCTCATTGGCTTTTATTATTGATTTGTAAAAGTTATTTATTTATTTTAAAAATATTTATTTATTTATTTGGCTGCACCGAGTCTTAGTTGCTGCACGCGGGATCTTTGTTGTGGCATGCGAACTCTCTGTTGCGGCACGTGGGATGTAGTTCCCTGACCAGAGATCGAACCCAGGCCCCCTGCATTGGGAGCTCAGAGCCTCAGCCATTGGACCACCAGGGAAGTCCCTGTAAAAGTTCTTTAAATATATTCATTCTAATCCTTTATCAGATATATGTGTTGCAAATATCTTCCAGTCTGTGTCTTGCTTTTTTTTTAACTTATGACTTTCATATAGAAGTTAAATTTTTTAATGTAAAGTCGATCAGTTTTTTTTTCCCTCTGTGTAGTTTGTCCTTTTTGAGTCTTGTTTTAGAAACTTTTCCCTATCTTGAGGTCATATACTCTTCTATATAGTCTTCTAACATGTTTAATTTTGTTTTTTCACAATTTAGTCCTTAATCTGTCTGGAATTTATTTTTGTTTATGGTGTGAGATAGTGATCTATTTTATTTTATTTTTCCATATGGATAACCAATTGTCCCAGCCCTGTTTGTTGACTAAGTCTATCCTTTCCCCATTGATATATGTTGCCACTTTCTGTCATATGCTCTGTATCCATTCTGTTCTGGGTGGTCTCTTTGTTGATCTCTTTACCAGTACCACACTTTTTTTTAATTACTAGAACTTTATAGTAACTCTTGATGTTTGCTTGGATAAGTTCCTCCTAATGTATTCTTTAAAATTTTTAACAGCTTTATTGAGGCAAAATTTACATAGGGTAAAATTCACCCATTGTATATTCAGTTCAATGACTATTAATAAATACATCTGTAGAGTTTTTTTTTTCACTATGGCAAAAGATATGTAAAACATAAAATTTACCACTTTAATCATTTTAAATTTATATAGTTCAGCAGCATTAAGTGTATTCATATTGTTGTGAAGCTATCACCACCGCTCACTTCCAGGACTTTTTTCATCTTCCCAAACTGAAACTTCATTATGCCCATTAAAGAATAACTCCCCGTTCCCCTCTCCTGCCAGTCTGTAGCAACCACCATTCCACTTTGTCTTTATGAATTTGACTATTCTAGGTACCTTATATAAGTGGAATCATATAGTATTTGCCCTTTTGTGTCTGGCTAATTCACTTAGTGTAACGTCTTCAAGGTTCATCCACATTGAAGCTTGTGTCATAATTTTATTCTTTTTTAAGGTTGAATAATATTCCAGTGTATGTATATACCACATTTTGTTTAACCATTCATTCATTGATGAACACTGGGTTGCTTCTACCTTTTGGCTGTTGTGAATAATGCTGTTATAAACATTGGTGTACAAATACCTTTATGAGTCCTTGTATTCAATTCTTTGGGTATATACCTAGAAGTAGAATTGCTGGATCATGTCTTAATTCTATTTCTAATTTTTTGAGGAACTGCCATACTGTTTTCCATAGCAGCTACACCATTTTACACTCCTACCAGCAATGTACAAAGGTTCTAATTTTTTAACATCCTCAATATCATTTATTTATTTACTTACTTATTTAGTTATTATAATAGCTACCCTAATGGGTATGAAATGTCTTAAAAAGTTGCCATCACATTCTAGTTTAAGAGCAGTTTTGTTTCCCCCCAAAATCCCTTTTACTCATTTGCAGTCAATCCTTGCTTCCACTCTCCACCCCAGGTAATCATTCATTTGCTTTCTTTGTCCATAGATTTGCCTCTACTGGAAATTTCATGTAAATGAATCATGCAGTATATGGTCTTGTATCTAGCTTTTTCACTTAGCATAAAGTTTTTGAGGTTCAATTATATATCAGTAGTTTACCTTTTTATTGCTGAATGGCATTCCATTGTATGGCTATGCCACATTTTATTTATCATTTTACTCATTGATGGACATTTGGATTGTTTCCAAGTTTTGGCTGTTTTGAATAATGCTGCTGTGAACAATCGTGGAGAAGTCTGTGTGGACTATTTTAATTTCTCTTAGGCGGCTATCTAAGAGTAGAATTGATGGGTTATGTGTTAAGTTTAACTTTTTAAGAAAATGGTAACTTTTCCGAAGTGTTTGTATGATGTTACGTTCCCACCAACAATGTATGTGTTTTGGTTTCTCTACATCCTTTTTTTTTTTTTTAATTTTTTTGAAGTATAGTTGATTTACAATGTTGGGTTAATTTCTTCTGTACAGCAAAGTGACTCAGTTATACATATATATGTATATTCTTTTTCATATTCTTTTCCATTATGGTTTGTCACAGAATGTTGAATATAGTTCCCTGTGCTATACAGTATGACCTTGTTGTTCTACATCCTTTCTAACACTTGGCATTATCAGTCTTTTTGATTATAGCCATTTTAGTGGTCATGTAGTGCTATCTCGTTATGGTTTGAGTTTGCATTTCTCCATGGCTAGTGACATTGAGCATCTTTTCATGTCCTTCTTAACCATTTGTATATCTACTTTGATGAAATCTATTCAGATCGTTTGCCCATTTTTAAATTGGGAGAATTCTTTCTATATTCTGAATACAAGTCCTTTATCAGGTACAAGATTTGTAAATATTTTCTCCTAGTCTGTGGCTTGTCTTTTCATTTTCCTAGTGATTTGTTTTGAAGAGCTAATGTTTTTAATTTTGATGGAGTCCAATTTAATCCTTTTTTAAGAAATGTGCTTTTGGTGTTATGTCTAAGAAATCAGTAACTCAAGGTCACAAAAATATTTTGTTTTCTTCTAATGGTTTTATAGTTTTAGATTTTATATTTAGGTCTGTGATCCATTCTGGGTTGATTTTATTGTATGGGATGAGATATGGGCCTAATCATTTTTCCTTCATATGGATATACAGTTGTCCCAGATCCATTTGTTGAAAAGACTGTGCTTTTCCTGTTGAATTGTCTTGACACCATTGTTGAAAATTAGTTGTTTGTAGATATGTGGGCCTATTTCTGGACTCTATATTCTGTTCCAATGATTTGCTTATTTATCTTGATGCCAGTACTATACTTTGTTGATTACTGTAGCTTTATAGTAAGTACTGGAATTGGGTAGTATAAATACTCCTATTTTGTTCTTCTTTTTCAAAATTATTTTGGCTTTTGTAGGTCCTTTAAATTTTCATTTAAGTTTTAGGATAAGCTTGTCATTTTCTATGAAAAAGCTTGCCAGGATTTCGATAGGGATTGTGTTGAATCTATAAGTCATTTTTGGGAGAATTCTCATCGTAATGATATTGAGCCTTTCAACCCATAAACGTGAAACATCTCTCCATTTTTTTTAGCTATTCGCTAATTGCTCTTAGGAACGTTTTGTACTTTACAGTGTACAGGCTTAGCACTTCTTTTGTTAAATTTATGTATAAGTATTTTTTTAAGATGCCATTATGAGTGAAATCATTTTATTTTATTTCAGATTGTTTATTACTAGTATATAGAAATACATTGACTTCTTTTTTTACTATGGTAAAATATACACATTTATCATTTTAACCAATTTATTTTTTAATATTTATTTATTTTTGGATGCGCAGCGCTCAGCTCTTGCAATTGTAGTTCCCTGAGCAGGGACTGAACCCGGGGCCACGGCAGTGAAAGTGTCAAGTCCTAACCATTGAACCACCAGGGAATTCCCTCATTTTAACCATTTTAAAGTGTCCAATTCATTGGCATTAAGTACATTCACAATGTTCTATAACTGTCCCCACTATCTATACCCCAAACTTTATCATCCCCAAGAAAAACTCTATACCCTTAAATAACTCCCCTTTCCCTCCTCCCCCTAGCCCCTGTCTCTATGAATTTTCCTTTGGGTACTTCATATAAGTGGAGTAATGCAGTATTTATGCTTTAGTATCTAGCTTATTTCACTTGGTATAATGTTTTTCAGATCCATCCATGTTGTATCATATATCAGAATTTCATTCTTTTTTTTTAACATTGTCATTCTTTTTTTAATTTTTAATTTTATTTATTCTTTATTTTTTTGGCTGCACCACGCGGCTTACAGGATCTTAGTTCCCCGACCAGGGATTGAACCCATGCCCTCGGCAGTGAAAGCGCGGAGTCCTAACCACTGGACTGCCAGGGAATTACCTTCATTCCTTTTTAATGCTGAGCAATATTCCATTGTATCTATATACCACATTTTGTTTATCTTTCCTCTGTTGATGGGCATTAGTGCTGTTTCTCCCTTTTGGCTATTATGATTAATATTGCTATGAACATGTTTATATAAAGATCTATTTGAATCCCTGTTTTCAATTTCGTATATATCCAACTGAAATTTGGATATATACCTGCTAGTGGAATTGATATTTGTATGTCAATCTTGTATCCTGCAGCCTTGCTAAACTTGTTTATTACTCTAGTTGGTTTTTGGAGATTCTTTAAATTTTCTACATACAGGATCATGTAATCTACAAGTGACCTCTTTACTTCTTTTCCAATGTGTATGCCTTTAATTTCTTATTCTTGCCAATTGCACTTCGTAGAGCCTCTAGTAGAAATGGTGAGAGCTGACATCTTTGCCTTGTTCCCAATCTTAAAGGAAAAGTATTTAGTCTTTTACTATTAAGTATGATGTTAGCTGGTGGTTGGTAGGTTCTTGGATGTTGACTGGAAAAAAAATGTATGACCTAAAAGTTGAGAATTACATTTTATTCAAGAGACTTTATGAGGACTTCAAGCCCAGAAGACAGTCTCTCAGATAGCTCTGAGGGACTGCTCTGAAGAAGACGTAAGGGAGGAGCCAGGATACGGAGGGGTTTTTGCAACAAAGACCAGGTAGTCGGAACATCAAAAGATTACCATTAATTAAAGGAAACCAGTTACCTCAAGTTAATGAATTTAGCATTTTTCTATGTATGGGAAGATGCAAGAGTCTGAGCTCACTGAAATCATTCCTTTGATATGCACCTTAGCTATCTAGGGCCAGTATCTTGTTCTTTCCTGTCCTGAGTCCTTTCAGGGTGCACCACTGGGGGTGGCGGTAGTGGCTGAGGGCTTGGTGAGGGGGTATTGTCTCCATCCTGAGTTCCCTCAGGGCTCACTTTTGGGTGTGGGGGGGTGGCTGTTGTGGCTTGATGGCTGCAACATCTTTTGTTTACTGATTTGGCAGGCAACATTTGTCATTCACATGGGCCTGGCAGGAAGTGACCTTCCTTACTTACCTGTGAGCCTGAGAAATCTGTGTGCCAGGTACCAGCCTGGGTTTTCCAAGAGGGCTTTGTAAGCATTGGCGCCATAAAGTCAGCCTTAGTTTCATGAAGCTGTCTAATCGTATCTGATATTATGCATCTTGTGTCCTGTTACAAGGAGAACAGATTCTTATTTAACTTATTAAAATAACTATATTGCCATGAAAATAAGAACACTTAAAAGTGTTCCAAATTCGGAGGAATCAGGTAGGAGAAAATATAAATGTTAGATTTTAGTTTACCAAGGTATAATCTATTAGATTGCTGTAAGTTATAGATAGTTTAAGAGAAAAGAGAAAGGAGTTCCTTATATCTGGAAAGTAGAACATTAAAGAGCCAGCAAAATTTCAAACAAGAAGGCCATAAAAAGTCAAAATCCTTCTTTATCAGTTCGTTCAGTCCCAGGCGATTAATTTGTGTTTTGCTTGATCTTGGATTAGCAGTTTCAAACATTTTCAGAGAAGAATCTGAGTAAAACTCTCTGTGCATAACGAAAAAATTAAAATCATTGAGGTTAAAGATTTGATGAAAGTTCATTTGATAAGGAAATCTGGATATTTCTATGACCTACAATATTTTGGCATAATAATAAGACAATGAAGATATTGACAGATTTCTATGAACTTCATGCAATTTCTGGAAGAGCTATATTATTAACATTTACCCATAAAAAATATAACCTAGGTAAGCTTAAGCATCCCTTTTTATTTGACAGCATTTTCCATGCAACATAATGTATCAAATAAATGAAATTATTTTTAGTTTTTAACATTTCTTTTTACAAGGTAAAAGAACAAATCCTTTGATTTTCCAGGAACCTTCGGGGCTCTAGTTTGAGATTAAAAAGACTTCATTTAGAATTTGATTTTAGGAAGTTTGTCAAAAATCTCAAAAGGTTTGAATATTTGATTATATAGGGTCCAAGGCCAGTATGATACAATACTTAGTTATCCATTTAACCAAAGTGATAATAAAAGATTTTAAAGGCAAATATAGGAAGTAATATAGCTGTAAAAGAAAAGAAAAAATTTTAGCTCATTCAGTACTGTGAAGACTTTTTTTTGAGTAATCAAAGACCTGATAAAGATAACATGAAATACAGGACATTATCTTGATAAGATATAAAATCTTTGTTTCTTAGGCAGATTACTTAAAAGGTAAAGAAAAACCTTACAGTTTCTTAATAAGAGCAGACAGTAATCCACTAAAACTTTGTCATTCTAGTTATGCATTAGTATACTTTTGATATTAAGGCTCATCTTTTATTTTTAACTTGTAAATAAGTCCTTTCAATCTTAGCAGTTTGAGCACACATAAAATTCCTTTTCCACAAGCGTTCTACACATTTTAAAGTGTTCATTTAGTTTTTTAGTTCATTTTTCTTATTCTGGAACAACCAGTCATTCTAGTTTCAGACAAAACTCTCTTTTCCCCTAGCAAAAACACATCCTTCATACCTCATACTTTTCCTTATCAAAAACACGTCTTGGGCTTACCTGGTGGTGCAGTGGTTAAGAATCCACCTGCCAATGCAGAGGACCCGGGTTTGATCCCTGGTTGGGGAAGATCCCACATGCCATGGAGTAACTGAACCTGTATACCACAACTACTGAGCCTATACTCTAGAGCCCGTGAGTCACAACTACTGAAGCCCGTGTGCCCTGGAGCCCGTGCTCCACAGCGGGAGAAGCCACCGCAATGAGAAGCCTGAGCACCGTAGCTAAAGAAGGCCTGCGTGCAGCCCAAAAAAAAAAAAAAATTAAAAACACATCTTACTTTTCTTGCATATTTTGCATAGAGTTTTTTAAACTCATTATTTCTAGTAGTTTCATTTACGTATATTCATTATAATTTTTAACCATTAGTAACCTTTCTTTTACTGAGAAAACTAGGAAGTAGATAATGAATTGACTGTCACATACCAGCATTCTGTAGCAGATTAGCAAATTTTATTAATATACCATATCTCACATTTTTTATAGGTGTATTCTGTTTCCTCATAGTACAGTGTTTCAGTGTGATAAAGGACACGTTTACTAACAGAACCAAATATGTTTTTATCTTTCTGTAAAAATCAAGCCAGAAGTAGATTAACTTGTATTTAGCAATTAATATTTCAGCATTTTACCTTATTTGGAGCTGGTCCTAAATATTCAATGAATATCTGTCATTTAACTTAGTATATATAGCTTTAAGGTTTCAAGTTACCAAAAAGATTTTAGAAACTGTTTTTAAGTAAACATGTTATAAAACATATTTAGTGTTAAAAGGTTCCTTTATAAATTTTTATCCCACTTAGAATTATTTAATTTACTCGTTTTTATTTTATTTTTATAAATTTATTTATTTATTTTTGGCTGCCTTGGGTCTTCATTGCTGCGCGCAGGCTTTCTCTAGTTTGCGATGAGCCGGGGCTACTCATCGTTGTGTTGCGCGGGCTTCTCATTGCAGTGGCTTCTCTTGCTGCGGAGAACAGACTCTAGGCGCATGGGCTTCAGTAGTTGTGGCACTTGGTCTCAGTAGTTGTGGCTCGCGAGTTCTAGAGCTCAGGCTCAGTGGTTGTGGTGCACGGGCTTAGTTGCTCCGTGGCATATGGGATCTTCCCGGACCAGGGCTTGAACCCATGTCCCCTGCATTGGCAGGTGGATTCTTAACCACTGCGCCACCAGGGAAGTCCTATGTACTTGCTTTTAACAATTATCCTTACTTATTTTAATAATTTAAAAATTATGAATTTTTTAAACATAATTCCATGAGATGTGAAAGCTAGCCATCATTGTAAGTTATTTTTTTCTTCTTTTTTTGTGTGTGTGTTTTTTTTTTTTTTTTTTGCGGTACGCGGGCCTCTCACTGTTGTGGCCTCTTCCGTTGCGGAGCACAGGCTCTGGACGCGCAGGCTCAGCGGCCATGGCTCATGGGCCTAGCCGCTCCACGGCATGTGGGATCTTCCCAGACCGGGGCACGAACCCGTGTCCTCTGCATCGACAGGCGGACTCTCAACCACTGCGCCACCAGGGAAACTCTATTTTTTTCTTCTTGAATCAGGCAAATATCAAAAAAAAAAATCACAGAAGCAAGGGGAATTCCCTGGCAGTCCAGCGGTTAGGACTACACGCTCTCACTGCTGAGGACCTGCGTTCAATCCCTGGTCAGGGAACTAAAATCCTGCAAACCTCATGACGTGGCCATAAAATAAAACAAAACAAAACAACAACAAAAAAACAAAAGCAAGGAATCTGAAAAGTAAAACATAGCTTTTTTATTTCTGCCATGCTTGACATACATCAAGAAATTCACTTTGGGACTTCCCTGGTGGTCTAGTGGGTAAGACTCCACGCTCCCAATGCAGGGCACCCAGGTCCGATCCCTAGTCAGGGAACTAGATCCCGCATGCTGCACCTAAGGCCCGGCACAGCCAAAATAAATAAATAAATAAAATTTTAAAAATTCACTTTTATTGTACATTTTGCTTTTAGGTTGGATTTATAGTCTTATAACCCTAAACATCTAGTAGGGATAGGATTAGCTTCTTGACTAGTAAGCTTTTTCCTAGGTAGGAAAAATTGTGTATCTATCTGTATTTTAATACTGACAACTCTGAAAATATACATGTTTTTATTAAACCCCAAATTTTAAATTAGCCTTTTTTTTTTAACCAAAGATTATCTCAGATCACATTAATTTGAAAAGAGCATTTTGATTACTTTCTATATTTTTGAGAGTTTTGGAATCTCTAGGCCAGTTTGAATAGAACTCCTTTGGATTTTATAAATTGGTAATACAATCTGGAGGTAGAAAAATATGTATACATTACACACATGTAAACATATAAAAACTTACAGACAGATGTAAGCAGAGACCTTATAACTTTCATTCTAAAGCTTAGCCATGAGTTAAGTGTATAAATACACAAACACACAATTCACTCATTTATTTAAGAGTTGATTCTTATCTTTACTTTATTATTTTTTCTAATCCAAGTATATTTCTGGAAGATGAAATAAGTTAGGTTACCTGCTTAATGATTGCTAAAGCTTTTTATTTTTTAAATAAATATTTGTGGACAAGACCTTTAGGATTTTCCTTCGTCCTTGATAAATAATCTTATGCAGGCTGTGGACTAAATTTTGGGTAAGGGATTCTGTGAAAACAAGTAAATTTTCTCTATGAAGAATTTCAGGGGTATATTTGCTTCTAGTCAGAATTCTGTGGTAATCATTATTTGTTTCTCTCTCTTTTTTAAAAAGTTCAATGAATTCTTTGCAGTGGGAGTCCAAAATATATTTGCAAGGGGCTTAGCATGGCAAGGCCTATACATTTTCTAGGCCTTTGCCAACTGTTTCCTGGCTATCAGTGTTAACAAAATCTCAAGCCTGGTCTTGAGATTTATGTTAAGACCAGGATCATGTTAAGATTTATGTTAACCTTTCCTCCTAATCTTTTTTTTTTTTTGCGGTACGCGGGCCTCTCACTGTTGTGGCCTCTCCCGCTGCGGAGCACAGGCTCTGGACGCGCAGGCCCAGTGGCCATGGCTCACGGGCCCAGCTGCTCCGCGGCATGTGGGATCCTCCTGGACCGGGCCACGAACCTGTGTCCCCTGCATCGGCAGGCGGACTCTCAACCACTGCGCCACCAGGGAAGCCCCCTCCTAATCTTGTTAAGGGAATTTTTTTATCTCCCTTCAGACCAGCCAAGACATTCTCTTGTGTATTTTCTTTTTTTTTTTCCCTTCTTTTTTTTTTTTAAATCTGATCTTCCCATAGGTACCAAAAGGGCATTTGTTTAGGATGAATGCTCTTTAAAAAATCCTTTTAGATATAAAAATCCAAATTGTTAATAGTATACCTATTTCAATGTGATTTAAAGCCAATAAGCCTTTTTATATCTTAACTATGGATTTAAGAGGCATCCCCAAAGAGGGTGCAAAAGATGCAGACCCCTTCTCCCCAACCCCCCCAAGATCCAGAGTTACTCCCAAAGATAGCCTAAGAAAGTAAAGACCTGTTATATTTGCAGGTGGTATAAAGAACCTCCTTATGACAAAGGACACAAAAGACAGAGATACAGGAAAACAATGACTATTTCTGGGATCAATAACCAATGGATATGCAAAACCCAATTCACAAGAGTCACAGTCTGAAGAATTAATTCTTAGAAATGTTTTCCTCCTGCTAATCTGACAAGGAGGAGTTTACATTCTCTGAACTGCAAGAATTCTTGCCTTTCATTGGCTTTTTCAGTTGTCCCAGGTTTTTAGCTATATCCTCTGTGGTGAGTGGGGGTGTCCTGGCCGTCCCTTCATGATTGCCAAAACTGTAGGGGAGGAAAAGTTTTTATTTTTACTACCTTCCTTGGCTCTTTGGCTGTGGCTGCATAAATTGCACTGATTAAAGACAGATTAACAAGAGAAAAGCATATGAAGTTATTTAATATGTTTTTTGTTTTGTTTTTTTGGCCATGCCCTGTGGCATGTGGGATCTTAGTTCCCTGATCAGGGATCAAACCTGTGCCCAGTGCAAAGGAAGCATGGAGTCTTAACCACTGGACCACCAGGGAAGTCCCTAATATGCTTTACATGAGACGAGAGCCTTCATTAGGAAATGAAAACCCAAAGAAATGGTTGCTGACTTAAAAACCAATACATAACTTGAGAGTTGTGAGTTAAGTTTTATATGGGGTAAAATGAGGACTATAGCCCAGGAGACAGCATCTCAGCTCTGAGAAACTGCTCCAAAGAGGTAGGGGGGAAGGTCAGTATATATGTGATTTTGGTGCAGGGGCAGTACATGCAATCAAGCACACATTTTTTGCAGAAGGTTTCTGCTAGTCTCGTGAAGGTTACTGCTAGTCACGTGAAGGTTACTGCTAGTCACGAGGAGTAGACGTCACCATGAAGGATTTTCGTGTTTTTCTAGGTACGAGGAGATACAAGAATTGGGCTCATAAAATCGGCTCCTGAAAATATCTAACTATCTGAAGACCTGTTCTGCCAGTTTTTCCCAGAGCACAGAGTACCTCATTTATGCTCTCCACCCTGAACTCTTTTCAGGGGGTGTTGAAAGTCAGCAGCTGCACCAGCACATGATTTAAATCCTTGTAGAGGTAGATGGCAAGTGCCAATGGCAAGTGCCGATTTGTAGTTGACATGGTTAAACTTGAATGTTTTAATACTAGTTTTGATGAAGAATGGAAAGTCGTAGCAAAACATGATAAGACAAAAGGGTATGAGCTAAGAGTAGTAAACTAGGGGAAAGTTAGCAAGGCCTTAAATATTCAATATGCCAAGGTGCCATATTTTGAGGTAACATGTTCTGAATCCCATCAATAATGATGATAACTCACATAGCTTGATAATGATGATACCCAAAAATAATTATTTCCAGTTTGAATATACCCATTAATTAACCCAGCTAATCCTAAATTCTTTTTCTGCCACTGCCTTCTGAGTTATCATAGTGGCTTATACATTTTATGGTCTTTAGGATCTTTTGCCTATCTCAGAAATCACTGAGGGCTTCCCTGGTGGCACAGTGGTTAAGAATCTGCCTGCCAGTGCAGGGGCCATGGGTTCGAGCCCTGATCTGGGAAGTTCCCACATGCCGGGGAGCAACTAAGCCCGTGCGCCACAACTACTGAGCCTGCGCTCTAGAGCCCACGAGCCACACTACTGAGCCCACATGCCACAGCTACTAAAGCCCATGCGCCCTGGAGCCTGGAGTCCGGACTCCTCAACAAGAGAAGCCACCTCAGTGAGAAGCCCTCATACCACAACGAAGAGTAACCCCCGCTCGCCACAACTACAGAAAGCCCGCATGCAGCAACAAAGACCCAATGCAGCCCAAAATAAATAAATTTATTTAAAAAAAAAAAAGAAATCATTGATATTTTTTTTTCCTTACCGTGGGGTAGTAGCATCTTTTAATCTCTTCTGTTTGGTTAGCTGATCCACTTTTTGTTCATTAGTATTTGTCTTGCTATTGGTGGATTTTTCACAATTTAATGGTAACATATAATAGGTGTTTAATAAATGTTTGTGATTATAGAGCTGAGCCCCAGTCATGGACTGCTGATTTATAACATTTATTACCAGTTTATTTCCTGACAAACTGAATGAATTTAACCCCTGATGCAGTCACACACATGAAAGCTTCAGTATTAACTTTTCAGCTTTTGTATATAATATTCTTGGTTAGATTCTCTGTCAGATGGCAGTGACAATTAAGCCTTTGGGAAGAGCCCAAGGATTTTCAGGCTCTCTGGCTAGACAGTAACAAAAACAGTGTGTAGTATATATTGACATGATGATACTTGACAATTCTAAAGCAACACTGGTTTTATTCAAGAGCATCATGTTAAACCAGTTAAGACCCCTTTGAATTAAAACCTACTTTGTAGATCTTAGTTTTATCTACTCTTTTTCTCCAAAACTGTTCCTTAACAGAGATCATGGTAGATATGTATTTCCACTTGAAGACTGAGAGACTTAGCAGGAGGGCTGTTGGCTTAAAGGAAGCAAAGGTGATGGATATTTTGGGACTCACAGTTAGACTCCTGAAGCCTCTGTCCCAGTCTTGGGAAGAAAAGGAAGGGCACCCTAGGAAGTTTGGGTCCTTGCCAAATGTAGCAGAGTATCAAAGAATACTCTCTTTAAAGCACTTATAAATATGAATTAGTTCTTATAATAGCACTGTGGTAAGCAACTATAGTTTACTAATGGGAAGGCCGAATAAAATAAAATAAAATTAATGTTTGTTAAATGCCATTAAGCACTCTACTTAGTGCTTGTCCAAGGCTCCAGAGCAGACAGCTATAAATGCAAAAAACAAACACTGCATTTTGCCAGGGCAGAATCTCAGTTTCTATATCTGAAAATATAATTCCAGAGTTATAAGATAATAAAGAAATATTCTTGAGCAGAGATTAGAATGTGTTTCAAAACATGCTTGTTTGGGTCTTTATGTATCATGAATTTTCAAAGGGGTAAAAAGTCAAAATTAGAAAAACAGGAAACAAACTTAGTTTATAGTCGTATCTTTTCTGCTGAAATATTATGATTTAGTCAATTCAAACACAATGTAAAAAAGTGAACTTGAGTTTTTATTCTATAATACTTTAACCAAATGCTTATTTGACTAACATGTGAGTGCTTGGTTAAAGCAATACAGAATAAGAACTTAAGTTCAGCTTTTTACCTTTTGTTTGAAATATTTACCTTGTGTTTGCAACATCTAAATGAAAATGTCTTGTAGATAGCAAGAACTGAGTTCAGAGTGGAAATGGGTGGGAGTCAAGATATAGCTTTGGAAGTTGTTATAAAGGTCCTTATCATAATGGTAGCTATATTTAGAAGGATTGTAGGGAGAACAAAGATGGCTAATGAGAGAACCTTGGGTACAAAGCACTATTAAATGGACAGGAAGAAGAATAAGTATTGGCAAAATTACATTATTATCCTACAGTAACAATTTTACCTTTATATAGCTCTTTATACCTTTTAATCCAGTTAAATCCATAATTTTACTTGATACTGAGAGTTTAAAATAAACTAAGTGACTTCTTAATATAACATGTTAATTTTAGGGAAACTATTACTATTTTTTCTAAACGCTATGATTAAAAACTAGATATTGGGGCTTCCCTGGTGGTGCAGTGGTTGAGAATCTGCCTGCTAATGCAGGGGACATGGGTTCGATCCCTGGTCTGGGAGGATCCCACATGCCGCGGAGCAACTAGGCCCGTGAGCCACAATTACTGAGCCTGCGCGTCTGGAGCCTGTGCTCCGCAACAAGAGAGGCCACGATAGTGAGAGGCCCGCGCACCGCGATGAGGAGTGGCCCCCGCTTGCCACAACTAGAGAAAGCCCTCGCACAGAAACGAAGACCCAACACAGCATAAATAAATAAATAAATAAGGAACAATATTAAAAAAAAAAAAAACTAGATATTTTACATTGGATTATTTTGTACTTGATTGGTACATTGTTAATATTTTTAAAAGAAAGAGCAATTTTATTGAAACTAGAGCCCAGGTGTCTTAATTTTCCATCTGGGTCTCTTTGTTGCACCATACATACTGCTGTAAAACCGTCAGTTTTCATTAAGTTGTGGGTCACTTTTTATTTAACCTACCAAAACAATGTTATCTGCAAACTTTATTTCAAAGAAGATACAATTTTATAAATAAACCTAAAGGCAACATTATAACTACGCTTCTATTTTCTCTGAGGCTAGGTGACAGGCTGAGGAGTGGAAAAGGAAAAGGGCTCAGAAGTTTAACTAAAATGGTGACATTTTGGAATACTTTTTTTTTTGTGGAATGTGAGCAAGTGAATTAATCCGAAGTGTAGTAGGGTTTCTGAATTAATCAGAAAGTAGAGTAGAATTAAATTTTCTGGTAGCCACATTTAAAAAAGTTAAAAGAAACAAGTAAAAGTAATTTTCGGGGCTTCCCTGGTGGCGCAGTGGTTGAGAGTCCGCCTGCCAATGCAGGGGACATGGGTTCGTGCCCCGGTCCGGGAAGATCCCACATGCCGTGAAGCGGCTAGGCCCGTGAGCCATGGCCGCTGAGCCCTTGCGTCCAGAGCCTGTGCTCTGCAACGGGAGAGGCCACAACAGTGAGAGGCCCGCGTATCGCAAAAAAAAAAAAAAAAGTAATTTTCAATAATATATTGTATTTAATCCTATAAATACAAAATGTTACAATTTCAACATGTAATCCATATAAAAATTGAGGTATTTTACTTTTTTTTAGTACTAAGTCTGAAATCTGGTGTGTATTATGTATTGACAGCACATTTGAATTTGGACTAGCCACATTTCAAGTGTTCACTAGCCCCATATGGCTAATGGCTATCCATTGAATAGGGAGGTTCAAAAGTAATTAAAAGTAAGTACACTTCGGGTGGATTTCCTGGCGGTCCAGTGGTTAGGACAGTGCCTTCACTGCCCGAGGGCTTGGGTTCAATCCCTGGTCAGGAAACTAAGATCCTGTAAGCCTCGAGGCCAAAAAAAAAAAAGTAAATACATTTTGAGCTTCATCAACACTGTTATCTGTTATTTGTATGGAGGATATATTCTTTCTTTCTAGCAGTTCTTAGGGATGAGGCAATTCATTTGATAGACCTGGCTTGATGAACAGGAAGGAAGTTGATATGGATAAAAACTAAGGTGAGATCCAGTTAGAAGACAGTTCATCCTAAAGGAGGTGGCAGTGCCAAGACTAACTTTAATACTATCACCCTGTATAGACACACCACGTGGCCGAATGAAAGCTGGCTTCTTGTTACCCTTCAGCTGCTTTCTTTTTCTGAACACTTGAAAGAAATACTATTTGATTGGAAGTCAGTATGTTAAAATCAGAATGTGAGGGCTAGAAGAAACTTTAGAAGATAATGTAGGTTTTTAAAGTGATAAATAAGTTAAAAATTTTAATAGATTATGTATGTAATGGTATAAAATTCAAAAGATATAAAAAGATTATATTGCACAAATAAAGCTCTTGTCCTCTAGCCACTTGATTGCCCTTTTTAGAGGCAACCAGAATGTTTAGTTTTTTATGTGTCCTTCAAGAGTTGATTTCAGGGGCCTCCCTGGTGGCGCAGTGGTTGAGAGTCCGCCTGCCGATGCAGGGGATACGGGTTCGTGCCCCGGTCTGGGAGGATCCCATATGCCGCGGAGCGGCTGGGCCCGTGAGCCATGGCTGCTGAGCCTGTGCATCCGGAGCCTGTGCTCCGCAACGGGAGAGGCCACAACAGTGAGAGGCCCGCGTACCACAAAAAAAAAAAAAAAAAAAAAAAAAAAAAAAAGAGTTGATTTCAATATATTTTGCCTTTACAAACAAAGCTATAATGAATATATTTGTATATAGGTGTTGAACACATATGTGAATGTCTATAGAATAAATTCTTACAAGTGAAATTTCTGATTCAAAAGGTATGTATATGGTTTTTATTTTGTGAGTATTGCCAGATGCAATAGAGGTTATACAAGTTAATACTCCCAACTAGTTATGTGTGAATAAATCTTTTCTTATTGAGCCAATTTTCCAGACTGAACCTTTTAATCTATACATTTTTTAATCTATAAATTTTGTTTTACAGAAAACAAAAATTATAGAAAACAAAATTTATAAATTAAAAAAATTTTTATATTGCTGTTCTAATTGAAGAGGCGTAGGTAACCCGTTTTTGTCTTGACATGATCCTCTTGAGTCCTCAGAGTTCCAGAGAATAGATTGAAAACACTGATTGCAATCCAGCTCCCCTTATTCTATGGATGAAGAATTCCAAATAAATGGAGCTATTCCTCCAAGGCTTCCCAAAAAGGAGTAAGAAGATGGACTATAGAAAGAATCCTCAGAGAAAAATAGGAATGGCTCTGAAATGTATACAAAAGGAATTTCTTAGTGTTCTGTGTAACGGTTAAACCTCAATTAATGACTTTTTGAGAATTAAACCTTGTTAAAATAACATTTGCTGTTTGATTTTGTTTTCATAAGTTTCATGGTTAGTGGAGGCCTTGGGAGCCCAAGGCATCGTTGGAATCAATAGGGAACTTAATGGTCAGGAAGGAGTAAGGGAGGAAATCCTTACCTTCATAGTTTTGATGTGATGACAGCTGATAGCAAAGGAGCAAAGACTAGCTGAAGAGGATGAGGTTTATAGGAGAAAAAGGATCTGGAGTGCCTAGTCCAGTGCCTGGTTAGTGGCTGCTCAGTTACCCTAGTTCCTTGTTGGTGGAATGGTTAGACTGGTCTAACCATTTTGGAAGGTAGTACTTAATCAGATTATGCATTTTGCATTCCCTGTGATCCAGAAGTTCTTTTCCTAGGTATATATCTGAAAGAAATTCTCACACAGGTCCATAAGTGGTTGGTTGTTCATTACATTGTTATTTGTGCCCATGGAAAACAATCTTGTTGTCCATACTCTTTTCCCAATGTTGAGTAAATTGTGATAGATTTATACCACAGGGTACTATCTAGCAGTCTGAAGCAGTGAACTAGATGTGCATGTGACAACATGATGGATCTTTTTTTTTAATAAATTTATTTATTTATTTTTGGCTGCGTTGGGTCTTCGTTGCTACATGTGGGCTTTCTCTAGTTGCGGCAAGCGGGGGCTACTCTTTGTTGTGGTGCATGGGCTTCTCATTGCAGTGGCTTCTCTTGTTGTGGAGCACGGGCTGTAGGTGTGCGGGCTTCAGTAGTTGTGGCGTGCGGGCTTCAGTAGTTGTGGGTTGCGGGCTCTTGAGCGCAGGCTCAGTAGTTGTGGCACAAGGGCCTAGTTGCTCCGTGGCATGTGGGATCTTCCCAGACTAGGGCTCGAACCTGCATCCCCTGCACTGGCAGGTGGATTCTTAACCACTGCGCCACCAGGGAAGCCCAACATGATGGACCTTAAGAACATAGTGCTGATTAAAAACGGAAAGAGGGGCTTCCCTGGTGGCGCAGTGGTTGAGAGTCTGCCTGCTGATGCAGGGGACACGGGTTCGTGCCCCGGTTCTGGAAGATCCCACATGCCGCGGAGCGGCTGGGCCCGTGAGCCATGGCCACTGGGCCTGCGTGTCCGGAGCCTGTGCTCCGCAACGGGAGAGGCCACAACAGTGAGAGGCCCGCATATCACAAAAAAAAAAAATAAAAAAAAAATAAATAAAAAAAATAAAAACGGAAAGAAACAGACTGAGGTATGTAACAATAGCATTTATATAAATTTTAAAAAGGTACGTAAGTAAAACACATTATGCAGTTTGTAAGAAAACATCTAAACATATTAAGTACATTGCAATGATTGCCTAAGTCGAGGGGATGATGAGAATGGGGATAAAAGAATAAACAATAAAAATATGTAAATGTGGAACTTCATTTCTCCTGTGGGTGATCTTTGAAGCATCTGATGGCTGACTAGGAGGATATCTACAGACCACTATCCCTGTGTCTTTCATTGTTGCTATCTGTGGGAGTAATATTTCTCATAACAAATTATCATTGGACCATATTTGTTTTGTTAATTTAACTGTACTTAAAGTGAATATTTCGAGTTCGTGGTTCTGAAATCTTGCTCTTTTTTTTGGTCTTCACCTCTTTCTTCACTTTTTTCTTCCCTTTTTCTGTTACTATATGTTCTGTTTGGTTGTTGCTTTAATACAGAATATACTAGCCTCATTATTTATGTCTGGTTTAGGTACTACTTGTATAGCCAGCACTATATTAGAAGATAATAGTTAGTGATGAGTCATATGAGAGACTTTTCAAATGTCTTTTTAGATAATGGCCTTTATTTGATTAAAGTAAGGGGAAAAATACTGGTAATAAAGTAATCACTTTATTGATCCATTACTCTTTATTAAATTTATGTTATTTGTCTTGCTTTTCCTACAAGAATCTCTGGTTAGGGCAGGTAAAAATATTGACTCCTAGAGAGTTCCCTGAGGTAGCAGTAAGATCTTGGGTAGAATAAGTACAGGAAACAAAGAGCCCTACCCTTTTGTGGGTTATGAACTTTTGAGTAGCCTGAGTTTTGAGTTGGCCTCAATTGGGGTTTTTTGGTTAATGCGTACCATCCAGTGTACCACCCAGGCTGGAGCTCCAGATTAGCAATTGGAGAAAGAAGCTGTGATGGAATTAAGGTAACCTTGGCAACCATTATAATGTAAATGAGTCTCCTTGGGAAGGAAGTAGAAAGCCTGGGCACTTGTAAGGGCACTCCTTTAGAGATTTTACTACTAGAAATGACTAGCAGTTTGCTATTTTTTTTTTTTTTTTTTTTGCGTTATGCAGGCCTCTCACTGCTGTGGCCTCTCCCGTTGTGGAGCACAGGCTCCGGACGCGCAGGCTCAGCGGCCATGGCTCACGGGCCCAGCCGCTCCGCGGCATGTGGGATCTTCCCGGACCCGGGCATGAACCTGTGTCCCCTGCATCGGCAGGCGGACTCGCAACCACTGCGCCACCAGGGAAGCCCCAGTTTGCTATTTTAATAACCTGTTATAACTCCTCCTTGGACACCACCAAGTCTTGTGCCACTCCAGCCTTCTTTTAGTTTTTTGAGAAGTTAACACCATGTTTTAATATGTATATAAAACAAAATGGATCTCTCATGTGCTTATCTTCTTCATATATATGAACACCTCTTTTTCCTCTACTAAAGTTAAAGGTTTTCACACTGTCTTCTGGCACTAACATTGCTGCAGCTCTTCGGTGCACAAAGGAAGCCACTTAGGTTTCTAGAAAAACAGTGTGGTGTGTGCCTAGCATACCCTGTTGGCCAAGATTTGCTTATGGTAGAACTGATGGTGCCATGGCTACTCCTTAAGCAGCATGAAAGATACAAATCTTTGGTTTCAAATCTCAGTTTTTTGTTTTAGCATTTAAGCTTTAAGAAATAAAAATTTCTATATCTTTTATAGTTTTATTGCAGGCTTACTCTGTGGATTTAGAGATTGCATGACTGGAGGGAGTAATAAAAGTGAAACCAAAGTATTACCAAATCGGGGTTGAGTTGCTAAGTTAAGTACTGTACTTGTTTACTACATACCTAATGAGTCCAGTGGTTTTAACAAGGAGGTTGTGGGTAAAAAGCTTAGAGTTCTGATTCAAGTTTAATCCTTGTCATGTGGTTTGGTGCCAAGCAAATAGCTTCTGTCAGCCTCAATTTTCTCTCTGTAAAGGAAGAGTGAAAAAATGACTATAGTAGGGAAATATTTACAAGAGGAACTGAAATATAACTAGTGGTATGGTCAAGAATATCATCTAATAGAAGACAGAAGTTCTAACTTTCACGGTAATGTGCCTCAGATATCCTATGCAGCTTGCTTCAGTTAAGGCTTTTTACTTTGGTTTTTAAGTTTTTTTCCTCCAGCCTTATCCTTTTGTTGAACTGTCATTGAGATCACATCAGATACTCCTGTGTAACAACTGTCTTTGTTGGTTTAGCCATCAACAGGTGAGTTGATTTTTGCACTTCAAATATCTGAGCATTTATTATATGCAAAGTTTGGAACTGTGTGCGTGGGGAATAAGTACAAAATGTATAAAACATAATTCCTGCTATTCAAAATAGCAGTCATTCGAAGAACTTGGAAACAGTTCTTTTTTTAAAAATTAATTAATTACTTAATTTGGCTGCGTTGGGTCTTAGTTGCAGCACGCGGGATCTTCGTTGCAGCATGCGGAATCTTTTGTTGCCACACATGGGCTTCTTTCTAGTCGTGGTGCATGGGCTCAGTAGTTGTGGCGTGTGGGCTCAGTAGTTGCAATGCATGGGCTCAGGAGTTGTGGCACGCAGACTTAGGTGCCCCATGGCATGGGAGATCTTAGTTCCCCAACCAGGGATCGAACCTGCATCCCCTGCATTGGAAGGCCGATTCTTAACCACTCGACCACCAGGGAAGTCCCCCAGAACCAGTTCTGATTTACTTTTCTACCTCAGATCTCATCTCTGTGGAAATCATTCCTGATTCTCTTAGTTCTTTTCTTCATATGATTTAGTTTGCCAGCCCCATTACCCCAATCCTGGTTATCCTCTTCTGAATCTGTTATATGTGGTCAGTTATCACTTGTAAGAGGTCATATTCTAAATTATAATTCTCAGGAAGTTGGCTGACCTGTAGTGATTTTCTTCTCTGTTCAGGTCACTATACTGTTATTTTATTAACTGAATTTGTGTAAGGTTTATAAGCTGACACTTTCACACTGAAGATTCGTCTTGAGCTTACCGTCAAATAAACTCTCAACTAATTATCAACTAATGTTAAAATTGACTTCTTACTAGTAGCATACTTTTGTTTAGATAATGCATTTACATTTATCCTTGATAAATTTTATTTTGCATTTTCACCCCATTGTTTCTATCTATCTGTTCAGATATTTTTGATTTTTGATTATGACTTTCGTGGTATCATCTAATCTTCCCAGGTTTATATCACTAGGAAAATTTATAAGCTACTGTTTAAATCTCCCAGGTGTTTATAAACATTGAATAAAGTAAGGCCAAATACAGAGCCCTGAGACAACATGAGAGCCTTCCATTCAGATTGATATCAAGCCATTGATTAATAATCAACCTATTCTCAATCTGTCACCTGATGAACATAAGTAACTTTGTTTTGATTTCAGCGAGATGTATTTGACCTACTCTGTTATTTCTCTGATCTCTCAGTCTAGTCGTTTTTAAATTAGGTTAGCATGATTTTTTTCTTATCGAACACATTCTGGCTTCTGGTGCTGTCTTTACCCCTTCCCTATTTTGCCATAGGCTGACATATAATATTGCTGGGAATCCTTGTTAAACTCTTCTTTTTTTTTTCTTCCAGTTTTATTTGGATATAATTGACATACAGCACTGTATAAGTTTAAGGTGTACAGCATAATGATTTGGCTTACATACATCATGAAATGATTATCACAATAAGTTTAGTGGACATCCAGCACTCATATGGATACAAAATTAAAGAAATAGAAAAAAAATTTTTTTCCTTGTGATGAGAACTCTTAGGATTTATCTCTTGACAACTTTCTTATATAATGTTTGGCAATGTTAATTATTTTTATCAAGTTGTACATGCCTAGTACTTGTTTATCTTGTAACTGGAAGTTTGTACCTTTTTCCTGCCTTCTTCCAGTTCCCCCTCTCTCCACTCCTTTCCTCTGGTAAGTACAAATCTGATCTCGTCTATGAATTTGTTTGTTTGTATGTATTTGAAGTATAATTGACCCACAACACTATGTTATTTTTTGGTACACAACGTGGTGACTTCATATTTTTATACATTTCAAAATGATCGCCATGCCAAGTTTAGTTACCGTCTGCTCTGTCATCATCATACAAAGATATAACATAATTATGACTATATTCCCCACATTGTACATTTCATACCCGTGACTCATTTATTTTGTTACTGAAAGTTTCTATCTCTTAATCTGCCTCACCTATTTCTCTCCTTTCCCCACCCCTCCTGCCCTCTGGCAACCATCTGTTTTATGTATGTGTGACTGTTCCTGTTTAGTTATGTGTGTTTGTTTTGTTTTTTAGACTTCACATATAAGTGAAATTATACAATATTTGTCTTTCTCTGACTTATTTCACTTAGCGTAATACTTACTAGGTCCATCTATGTTGTCGCAAATGGGAAGATTTCATTCTTTTTTATGGATAAGAAATATTCCATTGTATGTATATACCACATCTTCTTTATCCATTCATCTGTTGGACACTTAGGTTGCTCCCATATCTTGGCTATTGTAAATAATGTTGCAGTGAACATAGGGGTGCATATATGTTTTTGAAATAGTGTTTTGTTTTCCTTGGATAAATACCCAGCAATGGAATTGCTGGATCATATGGTAGTTTTATTTGTAAATGTTTGAGGAGTCTCCATACTGTTTTCCATAGTGGTTGCACCAATTTACATTCCCACCAACAGTGCATGAGGGTTCTGTTTTCTCTATATCCTCACCAACACTTGTTATTTATTGTCTTTGATATTGGCCTTCTGACAGGTGTAAGATGGTATCTCATTGTGGTTTAGATTTGCATTTCCCTGCTGATTAGTGATGTTGAGCATCTTTTCATGTGCCTGTTAGCTATCTGTATGTCTTCTTTGTAAAAATGTCATTCAGGGGGCTTCCCTGGTGGCGCAGTGGTTGAGAGTCCGCCTGCCGATGCAGGGGACACGGGTTCGTGCCCCGGGCCGGGAGGATCTCATATGCCGCGGGGCGGTTGGGCCCGTGAGCCATGGCCGCTGAGCCTGGGCGTCCGGAGCCTGTGCTCCGCAACGGGAGAGGCCACAACAGTGAGAGACCCGTGTACTGCAAAAAAAAAAAAAAAAAAAAAAAAAGCATCATTGTTTCAAATCTTTTGCAGCATTTATGGTATTTATACATTCTGAGTAAGTTATATACATGATTTATTAATTCTACTCAACTGTAACCTTCAGAATGTATGTACTATATTTAATTTATAAAAAAATACAGAGATAAGCATTATAAGGTTGGTGTGGTAGCTCCCCAAAGATTAGGGACCCAGACTCTTAGGGCCCCAACTCATTTTGTTCAGTCATTCTTCGTATGCTGCTTCCATCCTTAGGGACACTTCTATGGTTCAAGATGACTGTTGGAGCACAAGGCATGCTTTCTAAATTATAACCAGAAAGAAGGAGGTAGGGCAAAAGCAAAAAAAAAAAACACCTCTTTTCCAGAAGTCCCACCCAACAACTTCCACTTACCTGTTATCTAATAAACCCAGATGAGTGGTGGAATTTAGGATGACTAGAATGAGAGAGAGGAATTTAGTAGATGGCAGTAACTAGGAAGGGAAGAGATGATACAGTTGAATGGCATGACCTTAAAGGAGCTGCTTTTTATTGATATAAGAGAGTGAAGAAGTAATGTTCTGGCAGAGTATGGCAAGTGCAGAGCTTCTGAGGGGGGTGTCTACCAGGCAATTTTAAGGAATAGCAAAGAGGCCAGTGTGGCTGGAGTAGAGAAAGAGAGGGGGAGTTGTAGAGATGAGACTAGCAGATAAGGAAGAAAGATCATATGGTCTTAATATGTCATATTAAGGATTTTAGGCTTTGGCTTTTGATCTAAGTGAGATAGGAAACCATTGGAAAGTCTTGAGCAGAGGGACATGATCTGACCTAAGTTTTAACAAGATCATTCTGGTTGCAAAGTTGAGAATAGACTAAAGGGGGTCTCGGGTAGTAGCAAGGAGACCAGTTGGGAGGTCATTGCAATAACCAAATGAGAGATGGTGATAGTTTGGACCAGATGATACCTGTGAAGATGGGAGAAGTGGTTAGATTCTGCATATATATCGAAGGTAGAGCAAACAGGAAATGTGAATGCATTTAATGAGTGTTTGAAAGAAAGTGAGGCGTTAAGAATGACTTCAAAGCCACTGGCCAGAACAACTATAAGGATGGGAGCAATAGTGAAAAGTTGTCCAAAATGAGGCTAATTGTATTGGTATGGTGAGCTCCTGTAGGTGTAGTGAGTATCTTCCTGTTTCAGTATATCCCTGTATCCTTTTCTTCCTTCTCAGTGCGCATTTAACTGGCTTTCAGTATGTTCATTCACTGTTTTGCTCAACAAACAAATGTCTGTTGAGCAATTACAAAGTGTTCCAGCCTTTATCAGTTAGGTTTCTTTGGTTGCAAATTGACTTAAGCAAAAAAGGAAAGGGGTGGGTGGGGAGAGGATATTATAAAGATAATAGGGGTAACTCTCAGAATCACAGGAAATGCTAAGGAACCATACCTTGGAAGAGCCCTGAACTAAAGTATCATCTCACAGAGATCTAGATAGCATAATGGACATAATGTTTTTGTTTGTTTGTTTGTTTGTTTTTTCGGTATGCGGGCCTCTCACCGCTGCGGCCTCTCCCACCACGGAGCACAGGCTCCGGACGCGCAGGCTCAGCAGCCATGGCTCACGGGCCCAGCCGCTCCACGGCATGTGGGATCCCCCCGGACCGGGGCACGAACCTGCGTCCCCTGAATCGGCAGGCGGACTCCCAACCACTGTGCCACCAGGGAAGCCCAGACATAATGTTTTTATCAGGGTAACTCTATCTGGACATATCACTCATACAATTGAGTATCTAATTTAAGTATGATACTGAGTTAGATGCTGGGGTAGAAATTGTTGGGGAGAGGCATCCAAAGCTGAATAAGATATAGTACATACATTCAGAGGGTTATAATAGAGTAGAATTAATAAATCACATAATAACTTCTCAAATTAGAATGTAATAAATACTATAAATGCTATAAAACGTGAAACAAAGATGATTTATATTAACAAGAATAGCATAGTTTTAATTTTAGATATAAATAGGTTTTCAAGGAAAGAGAAGCAAAAGAAAATGTTGAAGAGAAACTTTTTTTTTCTTTTTCTTTTATTTGGGGGGTGGGGTGGGGCATGCAGTGTGGCTTGCAGGATCTCAGTTCCCAACCAGGAATTGAACCCGGGCCACAGCAGTGAAAGCGCCAAGTTCTAAGCACTAGGTCACCAGGGAACTCCTGAAGAGAAACTTTTTTGTTCACTAGTATAGCATGAAAATATTATTTATGTTATGAAGACATAGTAAAATATAGTATATCCATAGAATAATATTAATATTCTATGTAATAATATTCAGCCATCAGAAACTATGTTGCACAAGTATACTTAATAAAAAAGGTAAATGACCATTATGTTTTAAGTGAAAACAAAAAATGGGTTATAAAATGACATGAACAGAAAATAATAATTTAATTTAAAATATCAATTTAGTTTAGGGCTACCCTGGTCGCACAGTGGTTAACAATCCACCTGACAATGCAGGGGACACCAGTTAGAGCCCTGGTCTGGGAAGATCCCACGTGCTGCGGAACAACTAAGCCCGGGTGCCACAACTACTGAGCCCACTCTCCTAGAGCCCCATGCTCCACAGCAAGAGAAGCCACCACAGTGAGAAGCCCACGCGCCACAACAAAGAGCAGCCCCCACTCGCCACAACTAGAGAAAGCCCACGCACAGCAACGAAGACCCAACGCAGCCAAAAATAAATAAATGAATTTATAATAAATAAATAACTAAATAACTAAATAAAATATCAATTTAGTTTAAAGGGAGGGAAGGAGAGTGGGAGGGAGACAGAGAGAGAATGTGTGTGTGTGTGCGCATGCACAAGCAAGCAAGCCCTCCGGTTTATTGAGTTCACTTCCGTCTTATTAGATTTGCACGGTAGTATGGATAATACATTGGAGGTGCGGGTGAGGCTAGTATTAAAGGCAAAGAGAACTGTCAGGCTGTTGTGGTTATCTAAGTAAGAGAGGATAAGGACCTGACCTAAGACAGGATATAGAGAAGAGGAACTGTAATAAGAGAAATAGTAAGATGATAGAAGTGATGGAATTTGGTGACATTTGTGTGTTGAGGTGGATGCTCTGTGTTATGAGAGGAAGATAAGTTTTTAGTCTTGTATGATTGGATGAATGGTAGTACCGCTTCCTATTTATTTCACAGTCCTTACAGCATGGGAGAAAAACCACTGAAAGTATCAAATTATCTATTTTAAGAAAAAATTGATGAGGGGAAATGTCTAGAGAGAGTGAAAGTGAAAATAATTTTTTTTTTGAGACTTGGGGTCTTTCTTAAGCTATTGCTTTTATTTTTTAAATTTTTATTTATTTACTTATTTGTCTGCGTTGGGTCTTCATTGCTGTGCGCGGGGGCTACTCTTTGTTGTGGTGCACAGGCTTCTCATTGCGGTGGCTTCTTTTGCAGTGGAGGACGGGCTCTAGGTGCGCAGGCTTCAGTAGCTGTGGCTTGTGGACTCAGTAGTTGTGGCTCGAGGGCTCCAGAGCTCAGGTTTAGTAGTTGTGGCGCATGGGCCCAGTAGCTCCGTGGCATATGGGATCTTCCCAGACCAGGGCTTGAACCCGTGTTCCCTGCACCGGCAGGCAGACTGACTGTCAACCACTGCATCACCAGGGAAAGCCGAGAATAATTTCCTCTGAAGACTTTTTAGACAAACTTGCTATTTCAATCTACTCCCCTTTTACTCTAAGTTCTAATTTAAATTAGTAATTTCCAAGTCTGAATTTTGGCAGTTGTGGGATGATTTTTAAATCCCTATGCTATCTTGAGGATCTTGTTTTTATCAACTAGACCCGAAAGAAGTTCATCTTGACAGAGTATTGTGGTATAACCAGGTGGGAAAAAATCTATGTATTAAAAATCTGTAACTTTGAAGGAGGCATTAGGGAGCTTTTTTTTTTTTTTTTTTTTTTTTTTTTTTTTTTTTTTGCGGTACGCGGGCCTCTCACTGTTGCAGCCTCTCCCGTTGCGGAGCACAGGCTCCAGACGCGCAGGCTCAGTGGCTATGGCTCACGGGCCCAGCTACTCCGCGCCATGTGTGATCTTCCCGGACTGGGGCACGAACCCGTGTCCCGTGCATCAGTAGGCGGACTCTCAACCACTGCGCCACCAGGGAAGCCTATCATTAGGGAGTTTTGATAGGGTTTATTCTTCTTTGGAGACAGCATTAATGCTGGGCTTCAATCTTTCATTTATTTAAATAGACAGACAAATAAAAAAGGGCTTGAATATTGCTTGGAGGACTGAATTTCTCTTTTGGTAGGATGTTCTAGCTTTTCGAAAATAGATAGACCTCTCTTTTTTAATAGCTTTATTGAGGTAAGATTTTATACCATAAAGTTCATTGATTTAAGATATACAATTCAGTGTTTTTTGTATATTTACAGAGTTGTGTGACCATCACCATAATCTACTTTTAGAACATTTTCTGTATCCCCAAAAGAAACCTTGCAGTAGTCATTCCCTCCTCCTCCCACTCCACCCCCCATGCCATCTCCAGGCAACCTCTAATCTATTTTCTGTCTCTATAGATTTGCCAATTCTGGACACTTCATATAAATGGGATCATACAATACAAGTATACTTCTTAACTTTTAAAGGTTTTCCCTTCCTAAATGATTTCTTTTTGTGTTTCCATATTTTTAGAGGTCACTTTAAAGTTTATAAAGTTTATAGCTCTGTCTTGTGAGATAAATTTGCTTGATTCTTAATTCATATTTTTATCCTATCATTTAATACAATGCTTTGTACATAGTATATATCAAATAAATAATTCATAATATTACATAGATTTCTTTATGGATATTAGAAGATATTCTTTGTTGATATTGTCCTAGTGTCTGAATTTCATTTACTGTTTCTTATTTCCGTTTTCTCCCCTGACTACTCACTTCCTAACTGAATAGTGTTTTTACTTACACTACTGATGGAAAGTTTTTTACTGGGGCCCTCTTTATTCCTGCAGACTCATGTAATTATACAGTACTTGGTAGAAGCCAAAGTTTACTGAAAAGAAGATGAAGCCCATTAGGAGACTATTAGGTATATCTTAATACTTCATTTTTCAGTTCCCTTAGACCTTTCCTCAGTGTATGATCACCTTGATTGAAGGATTATGCCTTCCAAATGTAATGTCAGTTGTGTTTAGAACTGCCTTGGAATACCTGCTTGACTGGTGTCCTCTTCGATTAACCACTAGAGCACAAAGAGATTCAGACAGGATAATAAAGTATACACATTCCTTTAGTTAGAATCTTCTTGGTGCAGATAACCTCGGATCTGTGAGCGCTCTGTCCTGTCCTGTGATAAAAGGCAGACATTTTTTTTATTCTGTTTTTGAATTTTGCTTCCTGTGGCCTTTTTGTTTTCCCTGTCATATGCTTTACATTTCATAGAACGTGAAAAGGGCACTGAAGATTCCTAGTCACATGCCAGATAGAATATAATAAACATTATTTTAAATCCAATAGCTGAGCTTGTGGGGAAAAAAAGTAAGGAAAATCCTCAGGGGAAAAAGTGAAGAGGGTATTTAAAACTAAAGTGGTAGGTACGGACTAACCTGGTGGCGCAGTGGTTAAGAATCCTCCTGCCAATGCAGAGGACACGGGTTCGAGCCCTGGTTTGGGAAGATGCCACATGCCACAGAGCAGCTAAGCCCGTGAGCCACAACTACTGAGCCTGTGCTCTAGGGCCATCAAGCCACAACTACTGAGCCCACGTGCCACAACTACTGAAGCCTGTGTGCCTAGAGCCTGTGCTCTGCAACAAGAGAAGCCACCGCAATGAGAAGCCTGCGCACTGCAACAAAGAGGAGCCCCAGCTCACCACAACTAGAGAAAGCCTGCACACAGCAACGAAGACCCAACACAGCCATAAATCAATCAATCAATAAATGAAAAAAAAAAGTGGTAGGTACATAAGCTAAAGCTATGGCTGCCCTAGGTAAATAAGAGGTTTCAGTTTTAAGAGCCATAGAGGAACAGGGGACTTTCCTGCCTCCCCCCATAAAGCTAGTTCCTCAAAACGTTGCCATATCATTGAAAAGTTGATGTAGAAAAACATCTCTCTAGTGACATAGATATCAAGGAAGTTTATCCACACTGCATGAACTCTAGGTAAAAAAGTTTTTTCTGAGAATTTGTTACCATGAACTTCTCCTATTGTAACTTGGGTTTAGAGTGTCCCTCTTTCTCTGCAGTTCAGGGAACCTAAAGCCAAGAAATTAACATATGAAGTAGTTCTGAATTAGTGACAGTCCCTTGGCATCAGGATGAAGCAAATGAAAACCTTCTCTATAGGAATATCTTCAATGTAAGCCACACAGGATCCCCACAGCTAAAGGGGTCCTAAAGACTTTTTTTGAAAAATGGAACTTTAAAAAATATAGTCATTGAAATTTAAAATTCAATGGACAATGTCAATGGTAGAATGGATAAATTGTGGTATATTCATGCAATGGAATACTGTAAAGCAATGGAAATGAATAAATTGCTGGTATGCACAAGATCATGGTTGAATAATGATAATGCTGAATGAAGGAAGCCAGATACAAAAGAGTATATACTATATGATTTCATTTATATAAAGCTAAAACCCCTAACATATGGTATTAGAAGTCATGATAGTAATCTTTGAGGAAGAGGTAAGGGATAGTGATTAGGCAGTGGGCAAAGGGGCGGTTTCTAGGGTGGTGGTAACATTACATTCCTTGACCTTGGTGGTAGTTACATGGTTGTTTCACTTTGTGATAATTTATTAAGCTTATGATTTGTATACTTGTTCAATGTAAAAGAAAGCAGGGATCAAAAATGTGATAAATATAGTAGAAAAGATAGGATAAATAAAAAACACAGTAAAAGATGGTAGAAATAAATCCAAATGCATCAGTAATCATACTAAAGTAAATGAATTACACTTACCAGTTAAGACTGTTATATCATGTTTCCAAGATGGCTGACATGTGTGCCATCCTCCCACATACCGGTGGAGTTTATTCTTCCATTCGTCTTGAATCTGGGCTGGCTTTAGTGACTTGTATGACCAATAGAATGTAGCAGAAGTGACATTCTGGGACTTTCAAGGCTAGGTCATGAGAAGTTTTGCAGCTTCCATCTAGCCTTTTTGAACATTCTTTTCTGGAATATTCTCCCATGGAACACTCAATCTGGGGACCTAGCTGTCATGTGTGAAAAGCCCAAGCCAGATGGAAAGGCCTAGCTGAACTCCCAGCCAACAGCCAGCATCAGCTGCCATCCATGTGAGTGAGTGAAGGAATCATCTTGGACATTCCAGTCCCAGCAGACATCATATGGAGAAAAACCCAGACGCCAGGCATACGGACCCAATCTAGCCATCATCAGCCATTAGAGCCACCCTACCTGAGGCCCCAGATGTGGAGCAGATACAGACCATCCCTACTGTACCTTGTCTGAATTCCTGACCCCCAGAATTATGAGCATAATAAAATAGTTGTAGTTTTATGCCAGTAAGCTTTGGGGTAGTTTGTTTATAGCAATAGATAATTGAAATAGAATTTGGTACCTGGATGTGAGGTGCTGCTGTAACCTAAAATGTGGATTGGCTTTGGGACTTGGCAGTGGGTAGAAGCTGGCGGGACCTTGAGGAGACTGTTAGTGAAGGCTTGAAACACAGAAAAGTATTACAGGAGCCTGGATAAAAGGGAACCTTTGTTATGTGGTGTTGGTGGTACAAGGTTTGCTAACACTGTCACATGTGGTAACATGGAAGATAGAAAATGTATCTAATGAATTCATTTTATCTAAAGAGTTTTCTAGGCAGAATGCTGAAAAGTGTTACCTAGCTACTTCTATCTGCCTATGATAAGGTAAAAATACAGAGATGAATGAGCTAAAAAATGAACTAGTCAGTTTTTAAGCAGAACTTAGAGGGGAAATATTTCTAACCCAGGATCTGTTATGTTAGGAAATAAAACTTTTTCTCATCCCTAGTTGCTCCAGATAGCCAATTACTTCTAAAGAAATGGCTTCAGAGCAAAGATAAAATTCAACATGCTGCCAATGAAACGTGACCTCAAAGTAAAGATCTCAAGAATGCAACTGTAAATCCCTTTGTTAAGACTTTGGAAAGATTTAAGGCAGTGCCTCATAGAACCTTTCAGCTAGATAAAAAGATGTCTAAAGATCTTAAGGGAATACCTCCTAGACCCTCTTAATTAAACAATAGGGCTTCTAAGGATTTTAAGGGTGTTTTCTTACAGTAGCTTACACAGAAATTGAAAGAGAGAAAGTGGGTATGGCTCTGTCTACTGGAGTGAACTTCCTATAAGATTCATAGGAAATCTGCAAGATTTTTAATAAATTGTGTATACTAATTGCAGCAGCTTCAGCATGGAGCAAAAGGAACAGAGACAATTAAAAGTAAAAATAGGCCTTTGGACTTGCCAACCATATACAGGCAGGAAGCAGGCTGAGAAGGCTACTCCCCTGCAAATATTAACCATCTTTTATGTAAAAGGAAGGATAACTCAGGGTGGAGCCAAGAGTTTTGAAGAATCACTCTCAGGGAGTAGGGCTGAGCTGTAACCAAGAAACTGGTGATATTTGTCTGATTAAATTACAGAATTGCTGTGGAAAAAAAACTGCTATGTGTCTCCTGTTCCTTCCCCCTTTTTTTCATATTTTGAATGAGAGTGTCTATTGTGGTTATCCTGAGTCAGTCTCACTATTGTACATTTGTATGTTGAGTGTGTGGGAGCAGATAATTTGTCTCTTTATTCAGATCAAGAGGAATTATACTCCAGTAGCTGTACCTGAGGAACTGCATCTGAGGAACCTCAATCACACCTGGACCTGAATTAGATATCAAGATTCTGGACATCAAGCTGATGCCATAATCAGATGAGACTTTTGGAGGTCTTAGGAGAGGGTGAGTGTATTTTGCATGTGGGAGGGACTTTTTGGGGCCAGAGGGTGGTTTATGGTAGCTTTGTCTCCAAAGTGGCCATTGTCAATTTCTTCCCTTCTTGCCATTCAGAGGTGGAGTCTATTTCTCTCCTCCCCTTGAATCTGGGCTGTCTTTAGTGGCTTGCTTGGCCAATTGAATGGGACTTCTGAGGCTAGGTCATAAGAAGTCCTGCAGCTTCTGCCTATGTATGCCTCTTGGAATACTTGCTCTCAGAACGCAGCCATCATGCTGTGAGAAGCCCAAGCGAAGTGGAGAGGACACATGTAGGCCCTGGTTGATAGCCCCAGTGAGCTACCAGCAAACAGCCAGCATCAGCTGTCAGCTATGTGAGTGTGAAGGAACCATGTTGGACAGTCCATCCCTAGCTACCATCATCTGGAGAGAAGAACTGAGGTCCCAGACAAATAGCTCCTCTTGAGACATCCCAACCATCTTCATCCATTCAAGTCATCCATCCCGTCTGAGGTCCCAGACATTGCGGATCAGAGACACGCTGTCTCAGCTGTGCCCTACTAGAATTTCTGGCCCACAGAATCATGAGAATAATAAATGATCATTGTTTACCACTGTTTGGGGGTAGTTTCTTTTTTATGCAGTAATAGATAATTGGAACACTGTCAGATTGAATAGAAAATAATCTAGCTCTATGCTGTTTATAAAAGACATACCTAATAAAACATAAGGAATCAGAGAGGTTGAAAGGAAAGGTATGGAAAAACATATTCCAAAAGAAAGCTGGTATAGCAGGGTAATAGTAGGCAAAATTAACTTGAAGGTAAAAATTATTATTATAGTTAAGAATCATGACAAAATATATAAATGGAATAATTAACCGGGAAACTATAATAATTCCAAATCAGTATGCATTTGATACTATGGCCTCAAAATATATATAGATAGAATACAGATAGACTACAAAGTATATAGAGAGAATACAGGAAGAAAATATATAGATACAATTATAAGAAAAAGATAAATCTACAAAGCAGGAAATTTTAATATCTTTTTCAATAATTGATGGTCTAACAGACAATAAGTTTGAGAAGAGTTGAACAAACAACTAACAAGTTTGATTTGGTGGGCCTGTACAGAGCCCCACAAGTAATACATGAGAATATACTTTCTTTTTAAGTAGTTTTTTAAAAAATTGAATGCATACTGAATTCATAAAGCAAGTTTCAACAAAACCAGTGAATGGTGTTATGCAGACTATGTTCTCTTATTCATTTCAGTTAAGATTGAAATTAAACCAAACGATGATCAAAGTAATTTTATTTATTTGGAAATTTAAAAGCATGCTCTAAGTAACTCATAGGTCAAAGAAGAAATAATAATAGAAATTAGAAATAAAACTAACTTACCAAAACTGACTCAGGAAGGAATAAAAACCTGAATAAACCTATAATCATTAAACATATTCAATTATAAATAAAAATCTGCCCAATAGAAAAGAGGCACAGATGGAATTTTTTTAAGTTTGATAAGAGTATAATTGACATACAATAAACTGCATATACTTAAAGTGTACAATTTGAAAAACTTTGACGTAGGTAATCAACCATGAAACTGTCATCACAATTAAGATAAAGAATATATCCATCACCCCTAAAGTCTTCTGCCCCTTCCCACCACCTAACCTCATCCCTAGGCAATCACTGATCTGTTTTATTTTACAGTAGACGAGTTTGCATTTTCTAGAAGTTTATATAAATGTAATCATGCAGTATATGCTCTTTTTTGAGGGTGGGGGACATTATGCTTCATTTACTAAGCATCATTATTTTGAGATTCATTCATATTGTTAGTGGTCAAAGGCTCATTCCTTTTCATTGCTTAGTAGTATTCCATTTTATGGCTAGACCACACTTTGTTTTTCACCTATTGACAGACAATTAGGTTATTTCCAGCTTGGGGCTATTATAAATAGTGCTTCTGTGAACATTTCTGTAGAAGTGTTTGTAGACATATGCTTTCATTCCCCTTTGTTAAATATCTAGGAGTGTAATAGTTGGATCATTTAAGTGTATGTTTAAGAAACTGCCAAACTGTTTTGCAAAGTGGTTTTGCCATTTTTCAATCTTACTGGCAGTATAGGAGATTTTGAATTCCTCCACATCCTTGTCAACATTTGGTATCACAAGTCTTTATTTTTAGCCATTCTAATAAGTGTATATAGCATATAGTTGAGATTTGCTTTGCTAATTCATTTGACAATCTGTTTTTCAGTTGACTTTTTTGAACCATTTATATTTAAAGTGATTTTTGATATAGTTAGATTTAAACCTACCATCTTGCTATTTGTTTTCTATTTGTCCCATCTGTTCTAGTTCCAATTTTTTCTTTCTGTCTTATCTTGGATTAATTAATTATTTTTTATCATTCTCTTTTATTCCTTTGTTGGCTACTTTTTGTTTTGTTTTGTTTTAATGGCTGCTTTAAATCTGACTTGTAGTATACATCTTCAACTTATCACAGTTTGCCTTTAAATGATGTTATACCACCTCACCTACAGTATAAAAAGTTTACAATAAACTAAAAAAAAAAGTTTACAATAGTTCTTAGACAACAGAAGAAATACTCCCCTTTCTTTCCGTTCAGCCTTTGTGCTATTTTTGTCATACATTTTCTCCTTTTATTATGAACCCCATGCCATTTCATATCAACAGTAAGCTATCTCAGAAAGAGTTTAAATAATAAGAAAAAACCTTATATAAGTATTCATGTAGTTATTCTTTCTGGTACCCTTCATTCCTTTGTGCAGATTGAGATTTTCATCTGGTATAGTCTTTCTCCTTAAAGAAATATTCTACATATTTCTACGTAGTTTTTTGAATATAGAATACATGTATAATAACTATTTTAATCCCTTGTCTGCTAATTCTAACATTTGTGTCAATTCTGTGTTGGTTTCAGCTGACTGATTTTTCTCCTTTTATGGGTCATATCTTCCTGATTCTTTACATGTCTGGTAAACTTGCTTAGATTCCAGACATTTTTCCAGAGTTTTACCTTGTTGGATACTGAGTCTTTTTCTTTTTCTTTGTTTTGTATCACAGTTAAGTTATTGATACAGTTTGACCCTTCCTGGTCTTGCGTTTAAGATTTGTTAAGTGGAGGGCTTCCCTGGTGGCGCAGTGGTTGGGAGTCTGCCTGCCGATGCAGGGGACGCGGGTTCGTGCCCCGGTCCGGGAGGATCCCACATGCCGTGGAGCGGCTGGGCCCGTGAGCCATGGCCGCTGAGCCTGCGTGTCCGTAGCCTGTGCTCCGCAACGGGAGAGGCCACAACAGTGAGAGGCCCGCGTACCACAAAAAAAAAAAAAAAAGATTTGTTAAGTGGAGCCAGAGCAGTTTTCCATCTAGGGTAATTATTTCTCCAAGACCCTTCTGAGCACTCTACCCAGTGCTCTGTAAATTATGGGGTTTTCCATTCTGGTTCGTAGGAACAGGCATTATTCCTATTCTGTTTGAGTGCCAGTTAGTGTTCCTTCTAACTCCTTTGAATGGTTCCTTACATGCATTGACTGAGCAGTACTCTGCTGAATTCTTTTTTTTTTTTTTTTTTTTTGCGGTACACGGGCCTCTCACTGTTGTGGCCTCTCCCGTTGTGGAGCACAGGCTCCGGACGCGCAGGCTCAGCGGCCATGGCTCACGGGCCCAGCCGCTCCGCGGCATGTGGGATCTTCCCGGACCAGGGCACGAACCCGTGTCTCCTGCATCGGCAGGCGGACTCTCAACCACTGCGCCACCAGGGAAGCCCCTCTGCTGAATTCTTGAGGGTATACTGAACACCTGTCTCCAGAGTGTTCTCTCTGTACAGCCCTCTCTTCTCCAGCACTCTGTCCTGCCAAGTCTCAGCTCCATCTCCTCAACTAAGATAGTCTGCTGGGCTCTATCTGGGTTCCTGCTCCCTGACCTATGCCCTGAAAACAGTCTCAAGGCAGTAAGTTGAGGTATTCATAGAACTCACCTCACTTGTTTCCTGTCTCTTGGGCATCACTGTCCTTCATTCATAGTCTAATGAGCAGTGTCTTCAAAACCGTTGTTTCATATATTTTGTCTGTTCTTTTGTTTGTTTTTTGAGGCAGGTACATAAGTCCTTTACATGTTACCCCATATTGGCTGGAAATAGAAGTCCCCTATTTTCTATACTTTTTAGTGTACTTAAAATGTTCTGTGATAAATACATAAACCAAGCAGGTATATTTGTCAAAGGTAAGGTAGCGATTAGAATTTTCCAGACTTGGGTTAAACTTCACCTTCTTCTCAAACATTTTGGGAGACTAAAGTTTTATATTTCAGGTGTTTTTTAGGTAATTCCTTTTGCTTTCACTGGTTATCTTTCACTGTAGCATTCACTGGTTATCTTTAAAACAAAAAGATTTATTTTCTGTGATTTTATGAATAGAGCAATACTTCTTGTACTACAGGCCCTGAGACCTGAATTCATATCACTATCTTGTTTCATATTAGCTTCCAAATAGCATCAGGTGGTCATTTTTTACTTTAAAACCAGTCTACTAATCTGGTCTAATTTGATCTTGTGACCTCAAGGAAGAAACCTCCCACAAATAGAATAAAGAGACATCCTGAGGCTTTAAAAAACAAAACAGAGATCCAAATATTAAAACCATTTAAATATCTTTAAACCTTTCCACAATGGAGTCATTAAAAAAAAAAAAGAAGAAGCACTGTCCTCTAGCCTAGTTAATGAATTATTTAACTTGAGTACTATTTTATTATAAATAATTTATTTTCAAGATTTCCTGCGGTAGGAAGACTGTGTTCTAGTTGAATAGTTTAAGGAAATTGATAAGGACATGAATTCTGTTGGTGGACGTAATAAAGGAAAGAAAAATAAGGAGTTGGGGTTGATTTTGAGTAGAGAGTGAATCTGAATTTAAGATGAGAGAGCTTACCAGTCTTCTCAGCGAGGAAGTAGGGTCATCTGACAAAAGTGAGGAATAGGAACATTCAACCTCTAGTTGGGATAGAAAAAGCTTGGAATATCTGTATGGAGACTTGTTCTGTAGCAGTGTGATTCTCACCTTTCTGAGGATGAGGATAGGGTTCTAGGTTATCACTTTAACTCTTGCTTTTTTTTTCCCCCTCTATGTTCAATGTACAATTGTTGATTCATTGAAAAGGAGTGGGAATGAAAAAAATTTTTTAAAGAAATTTTTTCATAGCAGGAAAGTATATCATGAAATAGAAATTTCAGGGAGTTCCCTGGTGATCCAATGGTTAGGACTCCATGTTTTCACTGCCGAGGGCCTGGGTTCATTCCCTGGTCGGGGAACTAAGATCCCACAAGCTGTGCGGCATGACCAAAAAAAAAAAGAAAGAAAAAGGAAAAGAAAATTCAAATCATTCGTTTCTGGAGTGTTTTTTTTCTTCTTCTTCTTCAAATTGGAGTAGTGCAGTTTTTATTGTATCAATTTAGAGAATTATAGCTCTAGGAAAGTGGACAAATTTCAGATTTCTTCCACAATATTTTTTTATTTTATTTTATTTATTTATTTTTTTTGCGGTACGCGGGCCTCTCACTGTTGTGGCCTCTCCCGCTGCGGAGCACAGGCTCTGGACGCGCAGGCTCAGCGGCCATGGCTCACGGGCCTAGCCGCTCCGCGGCATGTGGGATCCTCCCAGACCGGGGCACGAACCCGTATCCCCTGCATCGGCAGGCGGACTCTCAACCACTGCGCCACCAGGGAGGCCCCACAATATTTTTATAAAGGTGAAATCCAGTTAAAATGCCTTGAAGTATAAAAGATTAGAAGACATGATTTCGAGGAGTCCAGTGCTGCTCAAGGGTTAGTGAGAGGATGGGACAGCCAACTCTAGGTATTTGCATTTATACGTATGTTTGTAAGTACGTATTTATAGCCAGCATCAGCTCTTTAGGGCTACCATCTTTTCTTTCTCTCCTATCTGTGTCCTCCCTGATACATTTATGTATATAGCCTTCTTCATGCATGTATTGTATGTCTGTATGTATTTACAGCTAACATCAGCTATGTTTAAGGCTGCATTCTTTTCTTTCTTTCCCATCTGTGGTTTCCTTGAGTCATTTCTTCAAGAGCTCACCCAACTTTGTTAAACTGAATTAAACTTCAGGTTTTTGTTAGAAGAATTGAGCAGAGATCAGTGCATAGAGTTCCTAATGGAGAATCCACAAGGCAAGGAAATGAACAGCTCTCTGTGTCCTGAGATGACCAGCTTTCCTACCCTGACCAGGAAGCATTGTTTTGCCAAAGTCTTACCATGGTGTCAGGGAACTGGGATTGAGGACTCTAACTTTGGCAAGTCTTAATGAAAAGGAAAAAAGACTACAAAAGAAAGAGTTTAGGTTCTTGGACTAAGTGCTAATCTCCCTCCAAAGGGAAATGTTCTTCCTGACCTTGTAGAATCCAAGTGATTCTTAGGATTCTTCATATCTTTTTATAACTGTGAGCAGTAATCCTCTCTCTCTTTAAACCAGGACACCTCCCCCCCATAAATCTTAAATTTTAGGTATATCAAACCAACTAGTTTTAGAGCAGTGTCCTTTGTAGGGTGGAAATGAGAGAACTGAGGCTATGCAGCATAAAATGGAATGTAAGGTGATGTAGTGACAGACATAATTAGAGTTCTATGTATTCTAGTGCAGTAGTTCTCAAACTTTTAGGTCTCAGGCACCCTTTATACTTTTTTTTTTAAACATCTTTATTGGAGTATAATTGCTTTACAGTGTTGTATTAGTTTCTGCTGTATAACAAAGTGAATCAGTTATATGTATACATATATCCCCATATCCCCTCCCTCTTGCATCTCCCTCCCACCCTCCCTATCCCACCCCGCTAGGTGGTCACAAAGCACTGAGCTGATCTCCCTGTGCTATGCGGCTGCTTCCCACTAGCTATCTATTTTACATTTGGTAATATATACATGTCCAAGCAACTATCTCACTTTGTTCCAGCTTACCCTTCCCCCTCCCCGTGTCCTCAAGTCCATTCTCTACATCTGCGTCTTTATTCCTGTCCTGGCCCTAGGTTCTTCAGAACCTTTTTTTTTTTTTTTTTTTTAGATTCCATATATATGTGTTAGCATACGGTATTTGTTTTTCTCTTTCTGACTTACTTCATTCTGTATGACAGACTCTAGGTCCATCCCCCTCACTACAAATAACTCAATTTTGTTTCTTATGGCTGAGTAATATTCCATTGTGTATATGTGCCACATCTTCTTTAACCATTCATCTGTCGATGGGCACTTAGGTTGCTTCCATGTCCTGGCTATTGTAAATAGTGCTGCAATGAACATTGTGGTACATGTCTCTTTTTGAATTATGGTTTTCTCAGGGTATATGCACAGTAGTGGTGTTGCTGGGTCATATGGTACTCTTAAAATGTGAGGATCCCAAAGAGCTTTTGTGTAAGAGGGTTATATCCATCACGATCTACTATATTAGGAATTGAAGCTGAGAATTTAAATTTATTTATTTATTTAATATAGCAATAATAAATACATCATGTTACTATTTATTTAAAACTGAGAAATTAAAAAAATATTTATATATTTTATTTGAAAAATAATCAGCCCATTACATGTTAACATAAATAACATTTTCATGAAGAAGACTTCCCTGGAGGTCCAGTGGTTAAGACTCCACACTTCTACTGCAGGGGGTTAATCCCTGGTGCCATGTGGCATGGCTGGAAAAAAAAAAAAAAAAAAAAAAAGAATATATTTTCCAAAACAAGAAAACATTTAGTGGGAAAAAAGCATTGTTTTATATTTTTGCAAATCTCTTTGATATCTGACTTCATTAAAAAACAGCTTGAATTTTATATCTGCTTTTGCATTTGGTCTGGTGTATTTCCACACGTCATGTATCCTCTGGAAAACCCCGCCACTGTACACTTACAAGATGAGAGTAAAAAAGGAAAATATCATCTTAGTATTACCACAAAAATACTCTGGATCTCAGGCACCTCCTGAAAGTGCCTCACTATCTCCATGGGGTTCTGGACCACTCTTCCCAAACTGTTTATGTGTAGGATAAAAGAAGCATAGGAGTTATCACCATTGGATAAAGCAAAATTTTCCGTGTGTTTAACCAGTACTGGCTGTTTAACCTAGTATTTAAGCAGTATAACAGCCAGACTCCAGACTTGAGGTGAGTGGGATAGCCAAAACCTCCAAGCATTGAACTGGGAGTCAGTTCCAGTTCATGTGCTTTTTAAAAGTAGTTGTTGTTCAGTGTTTTTGTGTGATATTGTTAACCAGTGGGAGAAGAAAATTGAGCCGTATCCCTGGGGAAGAACCAAAGAATTTGAGAGATAAAAATGACCTTTAAAAATAATCTAGTCATAACATTTTAGACTTTTCAGAATTGAAAAGTACCTGAGAGGTCATCTAATCCAATCCTTAAGCTTTATAATAATTATAAGTAGTACTTGTGATGTACAGCCTAAGTGCTTTACATACAGTCAGCCTCTCTCTTTCTCGTGTTATTTTGATCTTTACTGTTTCTTTTTAATGTTTTTTATAGTAGACAATGTCAAATATGTATGCCGTCACCCACCTAGTACTACCCCTACGCACTCCAGCCTCCTCCCTAGATTATTGGATGCAAATTCTAGACATTTTATAATATAATCTACAAACATATCCATATACATCTCTAAAAGATAAGGGCTTTGAATAAATAACCATAATTCCATTCTTACACTTAAAAATTTAACGATAATGCTTTAATAGCATCAAAACCCAGTGAGTGTTTGCGTTTCCCCAATTGTGTCATACATACATATATTTTTTCTAGTGTGTTTGAATTGGGATGCATATAAATTTGTACAGTACAGTTGGTTGATTTATCTTTTAAGACCGTCCATCTCTTTCTTTCTCTTTTTTTCTTTCGCAATTTTTTCTTGTAAAAACTGAGTCATTTGCCGTGTAGAGTTTCCTTGAGTCTGAATTTTGCTGATAACATCTCTGTGGTGCCTTTTAGCATGTTCCTTTCCCTTCTGCATTTCCTTTAAATTGGTACTTAAATTTAGAAGTTTGCTCAGACTTCTTCAAGAGTGGTAAGTACTTCTATCAGGAGGTACTGACTCTCTTTTTGTGATGTCAGTAGCTATTAATGATCTTTGCTTAGATCCATTAAATCATTAAGAGCTCCAAAATAGTGATATTCTAATCTGTTATTCTTCATTTATTAGATGGAATACTTCTATAAAGAGAAACTCTCCCTTATCTACTATGTGATTACCCAGTGGTATAGTTCATATAAGAAAGTCAGGATGAATGCTTGATTCTTTCTTTTGATTCATCAATTTTCAGAATAATGAATTGGTTCACTAGCATTCGCCAGTGGTGACTGGTTAGGGTTTTTTGTTTTGCTTTGTTTTTGGTATCATTATGAATGCCTAGATTTAAACATTTTTTAATATGCTTCAATCCATTGCTGTTATCATTGTACGTTATTCCTTACCTAGTAATTTTACATGTTTGTTCTTCTAATGGACTAAGCTTGAAGATGAGGACATGTCTTAGTCATCTTTGTGTCCCTGGTGCCTAGCACATGGCTTTCAATAAATGTTTGTTGGGCTTCCCTGGTGGCGCAGTGGTTGAGAGTCCACCTGCCGATGCAGGGGACACGGGTTCGTGCCCCGGTCCGGGAAGATCCCACATGCCGCGGAGTGGCTGGGCCCGTGAGCCATGGCCGCTGAGCCTGTGCGTCCGGAGCCTGTGCTCCACAACGGGAGAGGCCACAACAGTGAGAGGCCCGCGTACCACACACAAAAAAATAAATTATAAATAAATAAATAAATAAATAAATAAATGTTTGTTAAATGAATGAATGAATGTTCTGAGCAGCATTTTAAACTATCAGTTCATCTTAGAGACATGACAGACAGTGTCAAGTATGGCTTCCCTGCTTGATCTGAGAAAAGATAATACAACTGTGAAAAATATTCTAATGAATGTGAAAGAAAAAGGAGTTTTTAAAAAGTAAGTGTTATTTAATTGCTATTTGTTAGAAGGCATGGAGTTGTTTACCCCATTATTTCCAGTGAGTCTTTTCATTGTATATTTGATCAAAGGAATAAATCAGAATCTTTGTTTTTACTTCTTTGCTATAAGATAAATAACATTTAAAAACATCTTCTCCCACCCGCAACCCGTTCTTTTCTCCCTTAATATAAATGCCAAAGAACATTTACATCATCATCAAGCATACATTCCCCAGAGTTTATCCATTTATTTTACAAAACCCTAAAAAAAAATTTGCAGGACAGTAATGCAAAACTAACTTTAAGTACCCACCATATGGTAGGCACTGTTCTGAGCGCTTTTACGTGGAATATATATAATTTATTAGCACAACCTTATTAAGTAGGTAGGATTATTATCATCCTCCTATTTTATAGATGAAGTAATAGAAGCACAGAGATTAAGTAACTTGCCCAAGGTTACACAACTAGTGAATGTTAGAGCCAGGATTCAAATCATGTACTCTTTCTCCAGAGCCTGTGCTGTTAAATTACCTTTAGTGACCTAACCACAGACTTTTGCAGGATGGGAGGGTGCTCATAAAAGAATTTTATGGTCATGTGGTAAATTATTCATTTAGTGTCACAAAATCTGTCTTTTTTTTTTTTTTTTTTTTTTGTGCGGTACACGGGCCTCTCACTGCTGTGGCCTCTCCCATTGCGGAGCACAGGCTCCGGACGCGCAGGCTCAGCGGCCATGGCTCACGGGCCCAGCCGCTCTACGGCATGTGGGATCTTCCTGGACCGGGGCACGAACCTGTGTCGCCTGCATCGGCAGGCGGACTCTCAACCACTGCGCCACCAGGGAAGCCCATCTGTCATGTTTTAATGATAAATAATTATGGCTAAGCCAGTTTTTTTTTAATAAAACTTTATTCCTAGAAAAGTCAATCTTAATTTTTTTCCCTAGGTCATCATTTCATAGATGGTATTAAAGCAAATAAGTATGAACAAATTCTTATTATCCTCTATTTTATTATAAAACAATTAGATTCATAGAATTTGGAAATCTTAAACATTTTTAGGAGGAACAGTACTTGTAACATTTGTTTGCCATCACTTTCCCTTTGATTAGGGCAAGTGATTTTGTTTTGTGTGGTTACTAACGTGTTCATAGCATGCTACTTGAGCCCTGAAGAGGCAGTTGTCCTAGTTTCTTCATCTCTCCTTGCTTCCATCATTACTATGCATTTATGCATGAGAAAAAGAAAATAACTCACAGGCACTATAATAATCTGTAATTGTCACAACTAAGGCTGTAACATGTATAATTGAGTCCACAGGTTGTGCAAAATTCCTGGCTGACTGGCTGTATGTCACTTATTTCTCTCCCACTCAGTAAAATTGGATGTAATATGAGAATGAAAGTGGCATTAATCGAGAAAACTTTGAACTTAATTTATTTATAAAAGTATTAAGTATTATTACAAATAAGTTATCTGGATCACAGCTTTACAACTTTTTAAAATATTTATTTATTTATTTATTTAATTTTTTGGCTGCATCTGGTCTTAGTTGTGGCACATGGGATCTTTGTTGCGGCATGCGGAATCTTTTGTTGCGGTGTGTGGGCTCTTTGTTGCAGCACATGGGCTTCTCTCTCTAGTTGTGGCATGCAGCCTCAGTAGTTGCGGTGCACAGGCTTTCTAGTTGTGGCGTGTGTGCTCCGTTGCAGCACGTGGGCTTAGATTCCCCAAGGCATGTGGGATCCTAGTTCCCCGACCAGGGATTGAACATGTGTCCCCTGCATTGGAAAGCAGATTCTTAACCACTGGAACACCAGGGAAGTCCCCACAGCTTTACAGCTTGACTTCTAGATTGAGAAACATTACCTCTTTTTTTTTTTTTTCATGGTGTATGATCCTTTTAAAGTATTGTTGAATTTGTTTTGCTAATATTTTGTTGAGGATTTTTGCATCTATGCTCATCAGTGATATTGGCCTGTAATTTTCTTTTTTTGTGATATCTTTGTTTTGTTTTGGTATCAGGGTATGCTGGTCTTGTAGAATGAGTTCAGAAGCATTCCTTCCTCTACAATTTTTGGGAATAATTTGAGAAGGATAGTGTTAACTCTTCTCTAAATGTTTGGTAGAATTTACCTGTGAAGCTGTCTGGTCCTGGACTTTTGTTTTTTGTGAGGTTTTTTTTTATTACTGATTCAGTGTCATTAGTGGTAATTAGTCTGTTCATGTTTTCTGTTTCTTCCTTGATTCAGTCTTGGGAGAGTGTACATTTCTAGAAATTTGTCCATTTCCTCTAGGTTGTCCATTTTATTGGTGTATAATTGTTCGTAGTAATCCCTTTTGTTTTTCTGTGGTGTTGGTTGTAACTTCTTTTTCATTTCTGATTTATTTGGGCTTTCTTTTTTTCCTGGTGAGTCTGACTAAAGTTTTATCAATTTGTTTATCTTTTCAAAGAACCAGCTCTTAGTTTCACTGATCTTTTCTATTGGTTTTTTTTAGTCTCTATTTCATTTATTTCTGCTCTGAGCTTTTTGATTTCTTTCCTTCTACTAACTATGGTTTTTGTTCATTGTTCTTTCTTTCTTTTTTCTTTTTTTGGCTGTGCGACTTGCAGGATCTCAGTTTCTCTGATCAGGGATTGAACCCGGGGCCATGTCAGAGAAAGCCTGGAATCCTAACCACTAGGCCACCAGGGAAATCCCTATTTTTCTTTTTCTAGTTGTTTTAGGTGAAAGGTTAAAGTTGTTTATTTGAGATTTTTCTTGTTTCCTAAGGTAGGCTTCTCTTGCTATATACTTCCCTCTTAGAACTTATTTTTCTGTGTCTTATAGATTTTGAATTGTTTTCATTTGCCTCCAGTTTTGTTTTGTTTTTTTGATTTCTTCTTTGATTTCTCCAGTGACCCACTGGTTATTTTTGTTTGTTTGTTTGTTTTTCACTTTTGGCTGCATCAGGTCTTTGTTGCTGTGCATGGGCTTTCTCTAGTTGCGGCGAGCGGGGGCTACTCTTCATTGCGGTGTGTAGGCTTCTCATTGCGGTGCCGTCTCTTGTTGCAGAGCATGGGCTCTAGACACGTGGGCTTCAGTTGTCATGGCACATGGGCTCAGTAGTTGTGGCTCGCGGGCTCTAGAGCACAGGCCCAGTAGTTGTGGCACACGGGCTTAGTTGCTCCATGGCATGTGGGATCTTCCCAGACCAGGGATCGAACTCACGTCCCCTGCATTGGCAGGCAGATTCTTATCCACTGTGCCACTAGGGAAGTCCCCCATTGGTTGTTTAGTAGCATATTGTTTAGCCTCCAAGTATCTGTGTTTTTTGCAGTTTTTTTTCTTGCAGTTGATTTCTAGTCTCATAGTGTCGTCAGAAAGATCTTGATGTGATTTCAGTCTTCTTAAATTTGCTGAGACTTGCTTTGTGGCTTAGCATGTGATCTGTCCTGTAGAATGTTCCTTGTGTACTTGAGAAAAGATTGTGTATTCAGCTGCTTTTGGATGGAATGTTCTGTGTATTTTTATTGAGTCCATCTGATCTAACATGTTGGAGAAACATTACCTTTGAAGCATATTGCTTAACCACCTTTCTTCAAATTGATACAGCAGAGACATCTAGTAGCATTCTTTTCTTTCTATCTTTGAAACTTTTGTTTGGGAAGCTCAGGTTTTTTTTGTTTTTTGTTGTTTTTTTGGCAGCTCAGTTTTAATGGTTGAGGAAAAGGAAGTTTTAGAAAAGGAAACCAAGAATAACAATGCTAAATTTATTTTAATAAGTAATATGTTACTGATTTCCTATATCTGAGAGAGAAGAAATATTTTTGCAGCACATAAAAGTTATTTGCAAATATATTTATGCCCCTTCAACTAAAATCAGTGTCTGAGTATGGCCTTGAATATGTTCTAGTAGAAACCACGAAGTGATTATGACCACAGAATAAAATTTATCTGAGGGAACCCAACACACATCCAACTTTTTTCAAACAAAAACAATAAAAACAGCAACAACAAATATGGGTTCTTATATGTGAGGGGCTTAACATGTTGAAGTCTTTGAAATATTTATTGGAGTTATTTTTTAACTATTTATTAAAATATAGTGGGCTTCCCTGGTGACGCAGTGGTTGGGACTCCGCCTGCCGATGCAGGGGACACGGGTTCGTGCCCCGTTCTGGGAAGATCCCACATGCTGCGGAGTGGCTGGGCCTGTGAGCCATGGCCGCTGGGCCTGCGCGTCCGGAGCCTGTGCTCCGCAACGGGAGAGGCCACAACAGTGAGAGGCCCGCGTATAGCACAATAAATAAATAAATAAATAAATAAATAAAATAAAATATAGTATATAGTAAATTCAGGGAAAGAGATGGCTTAGTATGAATTTATGTGTTGTATTGAGAATAAGACTCAGATGTGATTTGTTCTAAACTAAGAAATTCATTTGAGAGACTGTTAATTCACTTTTAGGGACTTATTTCATAGTCAATGTGATTATTCATTTATTGGTTGTGAAAAGTGCTTCATCCCATTTGGCTTATTTGGTCATAGTGGAGAAGGATTATTTAGATTAATGTTCATATTATTTCTTTGTGTATGGATCAACCAGTTATTTTGTAGGAAACGTAACATTAATTCAGCTCTTTATTGGGAGGCTGAATGGTGTTTTCTAGCTGCCATCCAAATATATGTTTACTTGGTAGAACAATTACTTTGTGTACCCATGATAAATGTTATTTATTTGGACACATATGCCTTTTTCTATTTTTTCTTAATTGGTTTGACTGCATCTCTAAAAGCTGCTCATTAGACTGACAGCCAAAAAACCCCATGTCTGAGGGAAGTGCCAAGAAAGTGTTAATGTTCCAATCTCCCTAATCCTCATCACTTAATTTTTAGAGGTTGCTGAAATCAGACAAGTTAGACTCTCTCATGGGCTGGTGATCTGTTTAGGACTGTTCCAGGGAAGGGAATTAACATTTGATTTCCTTTTATGTATCAGGTGCTTAACATGTGTTAACTCATTTAATTTCACTTAGAGTTTTGTGAGGTAGATGGTATGCCGATTTTACAGATAAAGAAATTAAGGCTAGTTACCAATTTACCCTAAGTCATATATCTTAAGTGGCAATACTTTGAACCCATCTCAGTCTCCAAAGACCACTTTTTCTACTACACCACACGAATCTGTACTACACTAACATGACTGAACATGCTGTCTTCTGTTAGTAAATGCTTCAATAAGTTGGGGCAGATAATAAGATTAGTAGACATACTAAAGAGATTGCAGAGATATGTAATGTGAGGAATTGCAGGACTATAGGAAAACAACATATTAGATCCAACATTTAGATTCAGCACCTAACACTGGACAAGTGATATACTGCCTTTGTTACATTTTCCCAGTGTTTAAAATGAGGATAATATCTGTTCTACATCCCCAGTGGGGTGTTGAGAGAGAGAGAATGAGAGAGAGAGAGAGAGAGAGAGAGAGTGTGTGTGTGTGTGTATGTGTAAGCTTTGAAAATTATAAAACTTTTACAAATGTAAAGTATTATGTATTATGATTATAGAGAGTTGTGTAGCTTGGTGGATTGGTGTCATTCTTTTAACTAAGGAACAATTAGTTGATCTTGGCAGTAGGCCACTGGAACTCAAAGAAATAGCATCTGTCAATCACAGTAATTTCTTGGAAGGAAGAATTGAAAAATAGCACAGCAGTTATTCTCCTTGACCTCTTTCTCTGAAAGGGAATTTTATTAGGCAAGCTGGTTTCATAATAGCGTAGAGCCTCTCCCTTCTCTCTAGGGAATTGAAGCTGAGCAGCCAGACTTTTTTTGTGAAGCTAGAACAATCTGGTTTTAAAGGATTTAACTAAATTTATTGTGATACAGGTTTTATGAGGGATGTCCACCACAGAGCAACAGCTTTAAAAATGTTACATATAAGTTGGTCTATGTCCCTAGGGTGAGAACAGTAAACTGCAACTAGTTTAAGCTCAGGGAATGGTCCTCAATAGCATATTGAAAACAAGCTTAGATTCTGAAAGCAGAAAAATAGGCAGTAGGGGGACCAATTGTGTGGACTGTAGAATTGAGTCCCCATCTAGGCATTATTTGATATTTCTCCAGACCTTTGTTAGTGAGTTGATTCATGGACTTTTCCATTATATAGAGAAGAAAATTAAAACACAACAATCAACAAATAGTAGGCACACAGTAAGTAAATGTATGAATGTTTAGTAAAAACAATTATAGAATTATGCTTATTTATTGTCTTAAGGTGAAGGCAGTGAATGGCCAGAGAAACGACAGGCATCCCTGGAAGGTTGCTCAATCCTTTATTCTCCCAGCAGTTGCTGGTATTGCTGGGGGTTTATATGAACATACATGAAGTTAAAGACATTGATTTAGGTAATTTGGCCAAAGTCAGGATGAAAATAGATTAGTCAGTTTTTCTAAAGGTTCTCTGCATTTGAACTGTTGTCTTTATTTGCTATATATATTGGATAAATATATAGGTAATTTTAGACCCTGGAATCTTAGTACCTTATGCCAGCCTCTTGGCTCTGTTGCTCCCACCTTTACCTCCAGTTACTTAAAGAAACTGATTGGAGACTTGGAAATGTGGTTAGTACAAGATTCTTATTTTGGGGGAATCTTAAGATTTCTCAAAACATATATTTGGTTGAAAGTAATCAAGGAACTAATAGGAGGAGTAGAGGAGAGGCTACATAAAGGAGCCAGTGAAGAACCACTGGACCCTTAATATACCATCAACCACAGACCTTCCTTCCAGTTAGGTACTTGATCAAAAGATCAGAAACATCCAGGGAAGAAAGGTAAAATTTTCTGGTGCTGTGTTGACTTTTATTAGATTTAAATATTTTGGCTTCCTAGGGGGATCCATGAAATTGATAGAGAGTAAATGCCTGGGGTTTATTAAAATGGAAAGGTTAAGATGCTTATACCTATATTCCACATAACCTGAAAGGTAAAATGAAAATTTCAGAACCTTATGATACTAGGTGGTTTAGAGCTGATACTAGGTACTGAGTGCCTGGGATTACAATGCTTTTGCTTAATGCCTAATAGAACCAGCTTCCTTACTCCTGTCTACTGCTAGAAAAATTGCCTTGTAACTCTGGACCAGTGGCCCAATAATTAGAACCACAATTCTGTTCCTGTGGTTTTACACAGGTGTTTATGCACAATTTGCAGTATATAATATTTTTTTTTCTTGTCTATAAAATAAGAAAAATCTTTGAGAAGGGTATTTTTTGTTAGTGAAGGTAAATAGTATTTAATAAGCTGATTTAGATCTGTTTATCAAATTACTACCTGCTGAATAGCAAGTTATTCCCAATTTATGTAAAGAAGCAGCTTGAGAGTAGTACAAAAGAGGGCCTGAGGTTTGATTTGAGAGGAAAGATGCTAACCTCGCTGAGAGTAAATGATTGGGAAATATTCCTTTTTTATTAGCGAGAGAAAAAGATTTTGGATTCTGGTCTATAAAGTAGGTTCATATTCTATAGGGAATGGAGTGTTCAACAACCAGCCTTTCTATTTCTGATCCCTTAATGAAATCTGATTTAAGAAATATGAGTTAGTCTGGTTTTAGTGCTGAACTAGGAAAAAAATCACTTTGTCCCATCTAGTTAACTAAATATTTCAAGGTTAGGATCTAAAGATAGTTTAAATTTCCACTACAACTTGAAATCAAAATTTGCTTCTCGGGCTTCCCTAGTGGCACAGTGGTTGAGAGTCCTTCTGCCGATGCAGGGGACACGGGTTCGTGCCCTGGTCGGGGAAGATCCCACATGCCGCGGCGCGGCTGGGCCCGTGAGCCATGGCCGCTGAGCCTGCGCGTCCGGAGCCTGTGCTCCACAACGGGAGAGGCCACAACAGTAAATTTGCTTCTCTAGTTTGGTGAGAAACTGTCTCCATCTACTGGCCATAATTCAGCTGACATTTCATGAGGATACGCTTTTTTGTTTTGTTTTGTTTTCCTGAAACATGGAAATATAACAGCTATGGAAGGTGCCTAGGTAGGGTTGCAGTGACAAAATACTATACCCTTATGTGGCTTTCCCTAAAACTCCTAGGGGAGATTCGGAGAGTTCTTACAAAAGGTTGCTTGGGGGATAATTGAAGAAAAGCAGGGTAAGGGCTTATAGGACCTAAACCAAAGAGATGAATTCTTTTAAGTGGCACATATGCAATAGTATGTTTGATACCTGCCATTCTACCGATTTAATTAGGACTAATTTACTTATTAAACTATTTAAGCTTTGTTAACTCTAATCGACTAAGGTCATCATTTTCCAAATTGCTGTTGGTTCAAGCTCTTATGCCCATTTGGAAATAACTCACTGTCATCACCAAAATATACAATAAAATAAGACTTTTGGGGGGGTTATGGGTCAGCAAACTTTGTAAGGTGTCAGACAGTAAGGATTTTAGGCTTCTCAGGCCACACACTCTTGTTGCAACTACTCAGCTGTGCTGTTGTAGCACAAAAGTAGCCATATACAACGTGTAAACAAATGAATGTGGCTATGTTCCAATAAAACTTTATTTCTGAAATCTAAAGTTTAAATTTCATGTAATTTCCATGTGCCATGATATATTATTTGTTTCAAGATTTTAAAAAATTATTTTAAAATGTAGAAACCATTCTTAAAGACCTATACAAAGGTAGTGCAGTGGATTGGAATCTGCCTGCCAATGCAGGGGAGACAGGTTCGATCCCTCGTCCAGGAGGATCCCACATGCCGTGGAGCAGCTGAGCCCGTGCGCCACAACTGCTGAGCCTGCGCTCTAGAACCCGTGAGCCAGAACTACTGAAACCCGCATGCCACAACTGCTGAAGCCCGCGTGCCTGGAGCCCGTGCTCCGCAGCGGGAAAGGCCACCACAGTTAGAAGCCTGTGCACCGCAACAAAGAGTAGCCCCTGCTTGCCACAACTAGAGAAAGCCCATGCGCAGCAACGAAGACCCAACACAACCAAAAATAAATTAATTAATTAATTAAAACTTAAAAATTTAGGGCTTCCCTGGTGGCGCAGTGGTTGAGAGTCTGCCTGCCGATGCAGGGGACATGGGTTCCTGCCCCAGTCCGGGAAGATCCCACATGCTGCAGAGCGGCTGGGCCCGTGAGCCATGGCCGCTGAGCCTGCGCGTCCGGAGCCTGTGCTCCGCAACGGGAGAGGCCACAACAGTGAGAGGCCCCCGTACCGCAAAAAAAAAAAAAAGACTTATACAAAGATAGGCAGTGTGCCAAATTTTTTCTGTGGGCCATAGTTTGCTGACTGCTGCTTTATATTCAGACACATTAAAAAAATCCACTAATAAGTTTTCATATCCCATGGAGGTGATAGTCTAGATGAGAATTTCCCAACTTTTAGGAATATTTTCATGCTCTTATGACTTGTCAAGAGGGTGTTGTACCTGTTCACCATTATCACCAACCATATAGTGTAGAAGTACACAACTTGGTATATATAGAAGATGACTCTTTATCCACACGTTTGGGAACTGATCTGTTCTGGCTTTATTGTATTTCTATAGTTTAGATAATTTAAATCCGAAACACCAGAATGACTTTTCTAAAGGATGTTTTAGCACATAATTGAATATATAGGAGAAGATTTCTTTTTTTTTGGCTGAGTGGCATGCGGGATCTTAGTTCCCCAACTAGGGATGGAACCTGTGCCCGCTGCAGTGGAAGCACAGGGTCTTAACCGCTGGACCACCAGGGAAGTCCCTAGGAGAAGATTCTTCATGTGAGTTTAAAAGCCAGAAACATTCAGATAATGAAATTATTCTAAAGTGATTTCAAAAAAATAAACCATTATTTTAATGAATAATAATTTACTGTGATAAGGGGCATGTGGTATTGGTGCTGAGGCACATGGGCCACATGGTATGGGCAGGCTAGTGTGGATCATTACAGACAATTTCAGTGATGTTCTATGGTCATGCAGTGGTTCTCAGTCTGCTACATTTGGGAATATAAGTATTTTAAAGCACTGAATTATAAATACTGATAATTACAAATGGTTTGTCATTTCAGTTAGTCACCTGTAAATACCTTCAGCCCCCTTGACTCTTATCCTCTATCCGTCCCCAAATTCCTGAATTACTCCTGTGGTTTGCCTTCTCTGTTCCTGTCTGTGCTATGACGTTATAGAATTGCTGCCTCTCTAAATTCGTGTCTCTAAATTCTAATCTCAGTTTTTGCTAAAAGGTAAGAGCTAACAGATTGGGATAGTATAAAAGGGTCAAGTTTCCAGAGGTGTAGTTGAGGTCAAAGAGATATAATGGAAAACACAGAGTGAGAGACTGATAAAAGGACTAGCAGTTGCCATCAGAATTAAGATACCATAGTTATTGATTTTAGGAGTATTTTTTTTCACCTTAATATCTCTGAAGTTGAGATGTCAGTTTAATTGGTAATACTTTTTTCTTATTGGTATGTGAAATAATGGTGAATCTTCCAATTGAGCATCTTAGATTCGATGAAATGTGGTATTTAAATTCTAGATTCCAAAAGTGTAGTAGTTATATGTACTGAAAGGTTTACCAGCCAAAGGGAGCAGACATTTTACTAAATTTGACTCTTTTTGGTGGTAGGTTTATTTGTTGCATTTTTTTTTTTTTTTTGTGGTACGTGGGCCTCTCACTGTTGTGGCCTCTCCCGTTGTGGAGCACAGGCTCCGGATGCGCAGGCTCAGCAGCCATGGCTCACGGGCCCAGCCGCTCCGCGGCATATGGGATCCTCCCAGACCGGGGCACGAACCCGTATCCCCTGCATCGGCAGGCGGACTCTCAACCACTGCGCCACCAGGGAGGCCCTATTTGTTGCATTTTTGAACTTTGTTTTCTCTGAGTCTCAGTTCCTTCATGTGTTAGATTAAGATGCTAGAATCGGGACTTGCCTGGTTGTGCAGTGGTTAAGAATCTGCCTGCCAATGCAGGGGACATAGGTTCGAGTCCCGGTCTGGGAAGACCCCACATGCCGGGGAGCAACTAAGCCCGTGCGCCACGACTACTAAGCCTGCGTGCCGCAACTACTGAAGCCTGCGTGCCTAGAGCCCATGCTCCGCAACAAGAGAAGCCACCACAATGAGAAGCCCTCGCACCGCAACGAAGAGTAGCCCCCGCTTGCCGCAACTAGGCAGCAACGAAGACCCAACGCAGCCAAAAATAAATAAATTAAAAAACAAAAAAGACGCTAGTATCTACCTGACAGGGTTATGGTAACCATTAAATGGGATAAAATACAGGAATCTTATAATATAGCACCTTCCACATAGTTGATGCTCAGTAAACGTTAAGCTGATAACCATCTTGATTTTTTTCCTTCTGGACATTTTCAAATTTAAAGCGCTTACATCTCACCTGGACTATTACAGCTGACACCTGACAGATTTTCTTGCCTCTGTACCCCCTCCTTCCATTCTCTTCTCTGCACTTGTGTTCAGTGATTCTTCTAGAACATTGGTCACGTACCTTCCTTTTTTATATTTCTTTAACCTCTGCTCATTGCTTACATGATTAAGTCCAAACTCCTTAGCTTGAGCTTCAAGGCACTTCAGGGTCTACTACCTTGGTTCTTTTCTAATTCCCTACCTTTATCTCCTGCCATTTTCCCCATGCCTGCCCTTTATGCTCCAGTATAACACCATGCTACTTGTTTTCCAAGCATTCCACACTATTCAACATTCTTTGCCTTTGTTTTGGAATTTCTGTATGACTGGAATGTCCTCTCCTTCCTCCAGGGCTGATAGATTCCTATTCTTTCTTAAAGTTATCACCTTTCCTGATCTTTGTAGTTTCTGTAAAATCTTCCATTATTGTGTTATTACACTGTATTATAAATATATATGTATGTGTCTTTCTTTAAAACAAGATTGCGAACTGTTTGAGGGCAAAAGTGGTATATTCGTCTTTATCCACAACACCTGCATCTAGTAGGTGCTTAGTAAAAGTTTATTGAATTAAATGAACTATGGAGAGTATACAACCTATTTTGTTTTAACTAAAATAGTTACTAGAAGGAGGATATAGGTTTGAGTGAAGATTAAACAAAGAAAGATCTTAAGTAGGAATCCAACAGGGGGGAAAATGTCAGTTATGAACATTATCGATAAGCAATTTCTAGTACTAATAGGCCAAAATATGAACAATATTCATTTGTCTGGGAAATTAGCATTAGGGCACAATTCTGCTCTTGTTTCAGAGGCTGAAGAGGAGATACAAGTGATCTGACAGGGAAAAAATAGAAAGAAACCCCAGAGGGCAAGAGAGACTTGACAGTAATGGCAGATAACAAACTTGGTTTGGGCTTGAAATGTGATCTGGCAGTCAAAGGAAAGCTAGTGCTATTCTAGGCAGTGAACAAAGAAGAATTGTGCCACAGCGTAGGGAGTTGGCAAGAGCCCACTGGGAGTATTACATTTAGCACAGTGTCAGCATAATAGAAACAGAAGGTGGTGAGTTCTGAGAGCAACTGTAGTGCTGAAAGGGATAAATAAATGAATTTATGAAGATCATTTAAAGATTTTATGCATGCAGAGTTGACTGAAATCTGGCAACTACAAGATCCAGGAGAGAGACACTCCCAAATATCTGACAGAGCAAGAGAGGAATTATTTAGCCTAGACTAGGAAACTTAGTAAGAAGGTGAAACTAAGGGCAGGCGAATTTATACCTTTCTAAAAGTAATGTCCTGATGTAGTTTTGGGGTAATGGTGTCACCCTCATCCCTCAGAACTTCTTATAGTATGAAGCGGTAAGGCCAAAATGTAAGATTTAAGAAGCTCTTTCCCTTGAAACACTGCCGTGGAATATTTTGGTCTTATGATTAAAGAGAGTTTTTGTCCTAGAAGGCAGGTTATGGAGGATTGGTTTAGCATTTATTAGACATGCCCTCTACGTCGAGCAGTATACACAATAAGGCCACATGATTCTTGAGGTTCTAAAGTAAAACCACTGATTATTATAGGCTTTATGCATTCTCAGTTTGTTTCAATAATTTAGAAACTTTGGCAAATTTCATAAGACTATCCCTTTGGAACAGAATGATGGTAGAAGTAAGCCAAAGGTAAACTTTAGAAAAAATGCAGATGAAATCCTATCTAAATGAGTGTTGCCTGTTACAAGATGGCATAACATCTATTCCTGGGGTGAGATTTGAGATTTTCCTTAGGGATGGGGACAAAGAAGCCTTGGGCTGATAACATATTTGTTGTTCAGGACATTTTAAATGTGAGAGGGTGGTGCAGTTACCTTCAGTGCTTACCAGATCTCTGAGTTATTTCTCAGTTCGAGACAGGACAAGTATGGTGATTCACTTAGAGACATCTTTGTTTCCTGAGGCAAATGTATTTGAGTGTTCAAGTGAAATAGCTAAAAGAGCCCACAGTATGCTGAGATTAAAAAAACTTGTTTCTCTTCCCTCGTGTCTGGGCTCCGTGGCTTCTAACTGCTTATCAAGAGAAACCATCCATGTTGCAGCTTTAAACATAATGTTGGGTATGAAGAATGTGGAGTCAGGACCAATTTAAACAGGTAGCTGATTCTTTCCTCAATTAAATTATCTTATATTCCCCATGTCAGTGTGGATCTTCCAAGATGCAGATGTCAAGACAGCCTTAGAGGTGCAAGATTTATTGGAGGAAGCACCTGTGAACTATAGAGGGAAGGGAGCCAGGAGAGGCAGGGAGAGCCCTCAGAACGTGATACAGGTCGAACAGCTGTGAAGGAAGGATTGGGTGGGAAGAACTTCAGACCACAGCACAATTGAGGAAATCTCAGCAGATGTGGAGTCCCCAAGCAAAAGTTACCTGCTAGGGTAATTCTGTATGGGGCAGAATGACATTCCAGCTTATTGTACTCTTAGAAACCCACCCAAGAAAAATGGAAGCATATGTACATATAAAGACTTGTATGTAATGCTTTTCTGCACCTATTGAGATGATCGTATAGTTTTTCTTTTTTCGTTTATTAATATGGTAAATTACATCAATTGATTTTCATATTGCAAACCAACCTTCCATTATGGGATAAACTCCACTTTGTTGTGATGTATTATTCTATTCATATATTGTTGGAATCGATTTTCTAAAAATTTGTTAAGAACATTTGTATCTGTGTTAGTGAGAAAAATTAGTCTCTAGGTATCTTCTCTTACTATGTCTTTGTAGAGTTTGTGTAGAAATTGTATCATTTCTTCTTTAAATATTTGGTGGAATTTACCAGTTAAGCCATCTGAGCCTGTTTTTTGTGTTTGAGGGGGAAGGTTTTTAACCACAAATTCATTTTTTCTAATAGATACAGGGCTATTCAGATTTATTCATTTCTTCTTGAGTGAGCTTTGTGTCTTTCAAGAAATTTGTTGACTCCGTTAGAAAAAGTTACTCATAATATTTTCTTGTATTCCTTTTTGTGTCTATAGAATTATAATGATGTCACCTCTCTCATTCTCAATATTGTTAATTTGGATCTTCTCTCTTTTTTTTCCCTCATCAATCTGACTAAAGGTTTATCTGCTTCATTCATCTCAAAGTACTAGCTTTTGGTTTCAAAGATTTTCTCTATTACATAGTTTCTAGTTTGTATTTTATTGATTTCTGTTCTGATCTTTATTATTCCTTTCTTCTGTTTACTTTGGGTTTTATTAGCTCTCCTTTTTCCAGTTTCTTAAGGTGGAAGCTGAGATTTTTCACTTAAGACCTTTCTTTTTTTGTAGTAGAAGTGTTTAGTGTTATATATTTCTAAGTGCTGTTTAGCTGTATCCTACAAATTTTGATACGCTATGTTTTTAGTCAGCTTAAAATATGTTCTAATTTCCTTTTTGTTTTTTTTTTTCTTTTAATTTCCAAATGTTTGGGGGATTTTCCAGATATCTTTCTGTTACTGTTTTCTAGTTCAATTTCATTGTGGTCAGAGAATGTACATTGTTGACTTGAATTCTTTTAAATTTATTTGGACTTGTCTTTTGGCCCAGAATGTTTTATCTTGTTAAATGTTCTATGTGCACTTGAAAAGAATGTATTTTCTGCTCTTCTTGGGTTGAGTGTTTGATAAATGTCAGTTAGGTCAAGTTGGTTGACAGTTTTGTTTAAGTCTTCTATAATCCTTTCTAGTTGGCTGTTCTATCAATTAAGAGAGAGGTATTGAAATCTCTGGCTAGAATTGTGGATTTATCTATTTCTCTTGGCAGTTCCATCAGCGTTTGTCTCATTTATTTTGAAGCTTAGTTATCAGATATAGAACCACTTAGGATTATGTCCTCTTGATGAACTGACCCCTTTCTGATTAAGAAATGATATCCTTTATTCCTGGTAATACTCGTTGCTCTGAAATATACTTTACTTGATATTAACATAGCCATTTCAACTTTTTTTTTTTTTTTAGTTTTTGATTGTTTGTTTGTTTGTTTTGCCAAGCCGTGCACCTTGTGGGATCTTGGTTCCCTGACCAAGGATCGAACCCGTGCCCCCTGCAGTGGAAGTGCGGAGCCCTAACCACTCAACGACCAGGGAATTCCCAGCCATTTCAACCTTTAAAAAAAGAAACCATATTTCAATTTTTAAAATATGCACACTTTTTTTAAAAAGTCACAAAACAGAGTATTTTGAAACAATCATTTGGTTAAATTTACTGAGGGAGGGGTGTTCTAGTTTCTGTATTTAATGAAAACAGGTTAAAATACATAGACTTATAAAAAGAATTTGCAACTCTGGGATTTTTTCCCCCAAGAATAATTGCCTGAAGAAGGGTGGGGGACACAGTGCATGGATGTCTTTATCGCTTAAGTTTGCTGTTTTCAGGAATTATGCACCACTAGCGTGCGAGACTGAGAGGCATCCATTTATATACTAGCTTTAAATGTTGGTAAATCATAAACAAAAGACATAATTTATGTAGGGGAAAATGCATTCAACATTTTTGCCTGAGTAAAGTGTGCAGAAAATCTGCTTAAATGGAGCATGTAATTTTTAATGACTCAGGCCTTTAATCCTCAGAAATGAATTAGGTATGATTAATAAGATGGAAGCTGGTGAATATTGAGTGTCTCATGATCAGACAATCAGATTTGAAATCACCTGAGAATGTGTATAAAGGTAGTCATTTCAGCTTTCTTTTAGTTAGTATTAGCATATATATTTTCCACTCTTTTTCTTTTACTGTGTTTGTATCTTTATGTTTATTTAAGTGTATTTCTTGTAGGCAGCACATAGGTGGGTCTTGCTTTTATCCAATCTGACAATCTCTGCCTTTTAATTAGGGTGTTTAGACCATTGACATTTGATGTGATTCTTTTGTTTTGTTTTTTTATTTTTATTTATTTTTTTGGCTGCATTGGGTCTTCGTTGCTGCACACGGGCTTTCTCTAGTTGCAGCAAGCGGGGGCTACTCTTTGTGTGGTGCACAGGCTTCTTATGGCAGTGGCTTCTCTTGTTGTGGAGCACAGGCTCTAGGCGCATGGACTTCAGTAGTTGTGGCACGTGGGCTCAGTAGTTGTGGCTCGTGGGCTCTAGAGCGCAGGCTCAGTAGTTGTGGCACGCAGGCTCAGTTGCTCCTCGGCATGTGGGGTCTTCCCGGACTAGGGATCAAACCCGTGTCCCCCGCATTAGCAGGCGGATCCTTAACCACTGCGCCACCAGGGAAGTCCCTGATATGATTGTTAATATGGTTGAGTGTAAATCTACCATGTTGCTATATGTTTTCTGTTTTTCCCATCTACCCTTTGCTCCCCTTCTCCTATTTCTTTTTTACTAATTAAATAAATATATTTTAATCATTTAGTTTTATCCCCCAATTGGCTTATTAGCTATAATTCTTTCTTTTCTTTTCTTCAGTGGTTGTTTTAGGCACATCTTTAACTTACCAGAGACTACATTTATGTGATATTATGGTACTTCATATATAGTATTAATCTTATAATAGTATACTTCTATATCTCCCCACCCATCCTTTGTATTATTGCTGTCATCCACTTTATTTTTGCATATAACTCAACAGTACCTTTTAATTTTATTTTATTTATTTGTTTGTTGTAAACTATTTTTATAGAAGCATCTTACATTCATTTTTTTAATTGAAATGTATTTGACATATGACATTATGTAGGTTTAATATATACATGTTGATTTGATACATTTATATATTGCAATATGATTACCATTCTCATATTAGCTCCTCTATCATGTCACATAATTATCTTTTATTTTTTGTGGTAGAAATAATTAAGATCTAGGCTCTTAGCAAGTGTGATGTTTATAATACAATATTATTGTTTATAATCACTGTGCTGTACGTGAGGTCTCCAGGTCTTATTTATCTACTAGTTGCAAGCTTAGACCCTTAAACAGCCTCTATCATATTCCCCCACCTCCCAGCCTCTAGTAACCACCATTTATTTACTCTCTGATTTAATGAGTTTGGCTTTTTTAGATTCCACATATAAGTTATATTGAACAGTATTTGTCTTTCTCTGTCTCACTTATCTCACTTAGCATAATGTCCTTAAGGTCCATTCATGTTGTCACAAATGGCAGGATTTCCTTCTTCATGGCTGAAAAATATTCTATTGTATATACATATATATCACATCTTCATTATCCATTCATCTGTTGATGGGCACTTAAGTTGTTTCCATATCTTGGCTGTTGTGAATAATGCTGCAGTAAATGTGGGACTGCATATATCTCTCTGATATCCTGTTTTCATTTCCTTTGGTATGTACTCAGAAGTGGGATTACTGTATCATATATAGCTCTATTTTTAATATTTTGAGGAACCTCCATCTTGTTTTCCATAGTGGCTAAACCAACTTATATTCCTACCAATAGTGTACAAGACTTTGTTGAAAGAAATTGAGGAAGACACAAACAAATGGAAAGACATCCAATGTTCATGGGTCAGAAAGAATTAATATTGTTAAAATGTCCATACTACTCTAAGCCATCTATAGATTTAACACAATCTCTATCAAAATTCCAATGGCATTTTTCACAGAAAAAAAAAATCCTAAAATTTGTATAGAACCACAAAAGACCCTGAATAGCCAAAGCAGTCATGAGAAAGAAGAACAGAGCCAGAGGCATTACTCTTCCTGATTCCAAACTATAGTACAAAGCTATAGTAATTAAAACTGAATGATACTGCTATAAAAATAGACACATAGGGCTTCCCTGGTGGCGCAGTGGTTGAGAGTCCGCCAGCCAGTGCAGGGGACACGGGTTCATGCCCCGGTCTGGGAGAATCCCACATGCCGCGGAGCGGCTGGGCCAGTGAGCCATGGCCGCTGAGCCTGTGCGTCCGGAGCCTGTGCTCCACAACGGGAGAGGCCACAACAGTGAGAGGCCTGCGTACCGCTAAAAAAAAAAAAAAAAAAAAAAAATAGACACATAGACCAATGAGGCATAATAGAGAGCCCAGAATAAACCCCCTCATGTACAGTCAAAAAATACTCAATAAGAGAGCCAAGAACACCAATGGGGAAAGGATAGTCTCTTCAACAGATGGTACTGGGAAAACTGTATAAAGACATGAAGAAAAAAGAAATTATACTCTTATCTTACACCACTCACAGAAATTAACTCAAAATGGATCAAAGACTTAAACATAAGACCTGATATCATAAAACTCCTAGAAGAAAACATAGGGAAGGAACTCCTCAACATTGATCTTGGCAATGATTTTTTGAATATGACATCAAAGCACAAACAGTGAAAGCAAAACTGGAGTGGGACTGCATCAAACTTAAAAGCTTCTAACAGCAAAAGAAACAATCAACAAGATGAAAAAGTAACTTACAGAATGGGAGAAAATATTTACAAACCATATATTGGATAAGGGGTTAATAGCCAATATATATAAAGAACTCATACAGCTCAGTAACAACAAGGAAAACCAAATAATTCATTTAAAAATGAGCAGAGGAACTAAATAGACATTTTTCCAAGGAAAACATCCAAATGGCCAACAGGTATGAAAAGATGTTCAACATCACTAATATCAGGGAACGGCAAATCAAAACCACAATGAGGGGCCTCCCTGGTGGCGCAGTGGTTGAGAGTCCGCCTGCCGATGCAGGGGATACGGGTTCGTGCCCCGGTCTGGGAGGATCCCATATGCCGCGGAGCGGCTGGGCCCGTGAGCCATGGCTGCTGAGCCTGCGCGTCCGGAGCCTGTGCTCCGCAACGGGAGAGGCCGCAACAGTGAGAGGCCCGCATACCACAAAAAAAAAAAAAAAAAAAAAAAAAAACCCACAATGAGATATCACCTCATATCTGTTAGAATGGCTGTCATCAAGAAAACAGGAGAGAAAAAGTATTGGCAAGGGTGTGCAGACTATAAACGTTTAGAGATCTAAATAATAAGAAAAAAATCTTGCATTTATCCACATAGTTACCATTTTTGGTGTTCTTCATTTTTTTGTGTAGATTTTCTTTGTGCCTGAAGGACTTCCTTTAACATTTCTTGTACTGCTGTATACCTATTTTTCTTCTATTTTGTGACATCCCTAGTTAATAGTTCATCTTGAATGTTTATCCTCATATTTTGCTTAGTTCATTTTTCTCCTTTAACTTATCTTTTTTTTTTTAATACATGGAGATGGTCTTTTGTTGTGCTTCTTATAGTGTCTCTCAAACTGATTTGAATATGGACTTTTTAAAAAATAAGATATCTGCCTGGAATACCCTTTGGAAAACCTAGGCCAGAGGATTGGGTTTCAGTGATGACCAAAGGCTCATTGTCAACCCAGTGAGAATACCTTGCAGGAATTAGTCCTGGATCTACTATTAATGTTTTTCTATTGATTTCTTAGATAATAGCATAGAGATCATGATAATCATGTATGTGGACATGTATTGAAGTATGGCAGGAATGAAGGCAATTTTGATTTGTTGAAAAGAGAATGGGGCTTTGGAATCTATAGATCTGGGTTAAAATCCTAAATTTAGCCTTTGTTAGACTGAGTAGCCTTTGGAGAGCCCTTAATCTGTCATCAGTTTCTTCATTTGTAAAATGGGTGGGATGACCCCCACTTGTATAGTTTTTTTTGTGAAGATCTAATTAAGATGTGTAAGGTATCTTACACGTCTTTACTCACTTTTATTGTTGTTCTGTATCATTTTAGACAAAAAGGAACAGAATTTGTTATAATGTTAGTAAATTGGGGAAAGGGCAAAGCAAACAGGGAAATTCAATGAGGATAGTTCTGAGTAAATACAGATATAGTATGTAGGATCAATGAGTTATAAACATTTTTTCCCTTGGATGTTCAGTCTTTCGGGGATAGGAAAGCAGTTCTTAAATAAGACTCAATATCCAGGTAAAAAACGTTTATACAAAAAAGGATGCTATAAACAATGCTGAAAATTAAGCTATAGACTGGGAGGGGATGTTTGTAATATATATGATAAAAATGAATATCCATGTTATATACAATATTTCTACACATCAATAAGAAATAGACACACCATCCAATAGAAAGATGGGCAAAAGATATAAACTAGAATTACACAGATGAGGAATTACAAATGGCTATTAAAAATATGAAAAGATGCCCATCTTCACTAGTAATTAGAGAAATACAAATTAAACTGAGAGACCATTTCTGTCTCTCAGACCATGATATTGGAAAATTTTTAAAGATTAGTAATATTCAGTCTTGGCAAGGGTATTTAGAAATGGGTACATTCATACACAGATGATAGAAGAAAATTTTCTGCACCCTCTTTGGAAGATACTTTGGTAGTAGCTATTAAAATTAGAAATACTCTGACTCACCAATTCCATTTTTTAGTATTTATCTTAGAGAAGTACCCACATAATCCACAAGGGCACTGGTACAAGAATTTTTTTACTGCAGCATTGTTTGTAATAGTGAAAAGTTGGAAACAACAGAGTAACAGAGGAATGATTAAGTGATACTTAATCATTGTATCATCAATGATACAATCATTGATGATAGTACACTCATTCAATGGAATATTACCCAGTGTTTAAAAAGAATGACGTACTGGGGCTTCCCTGGTGGCGCAGTGGTTAAGAATTCGCCTGCCAATGCAGGGGACATGGGTTCGAGCCCTGGCCCGGGAGAATCCCACGTGCCATGGAGCAACTAAGGCCGTGCGCCACAGCTAGTGAGCCCGTGCGCCTAGAGCCCGTGTTCTGCAACAAGAGAAGCCACCACAGTGAGAAGCCCGCACACCGCAACGGTAGCCCCCGCTCGATGCAACTAGAGAAAGCCCGTGCACAGCAACGAAGACCCAACGCAGCTAAAACTAAAAACAAATAAATAAATTATTTTAAAAAAGAATGATGTATCAGTAGATCTACATATTCAGTCATGGAAAGACATCCAGGATACTCTGGTAACTTAAAAAAAAAGTCAGCAGGGGCTTCCCTGGTGGCGCAGTGGTTGAGAGTCCGCCTGCCGATGCAGGGGACACGGGTTCGTGCCCCGGTCCGGGAAGATCCCACATGCCGCGGAGCGGCTGGGTCCGTGAGCCATGGCCGCTGAGCCTGCGCGTCCGGAGCCTGTGCTCCGCAACCGGAGAGGCAACAGCAGTGAGAGGCCCGCGTGCCGCAAAGGAAAAAAAAAAAAAAAAGTCAGCAAGCTGCTTTTTGTAGTATGATGATATATGACCATATTTATATCAAACAAAAATAAACTGTGAATTTATCTGTTTGTAAATTCATAGGTAAAGGTCTGGAAGGATGAACTTTAATAATCACAGTCACTGCTGGGAAAGAATGAAGGGTGAATTTCACTTTTCATTCTTTATATTTATGTATTATTTGAATTTTTAATAAACATTCATGAGTAACTTCTACAGTTTAAGCATATATAAATAAAAGTGAGATTATAAAAGTACTGAAGGAAGCCATCAGTGATTATTTTCTAACTGACATAAAACCCAGAATTCACAAGAGCAATACATTTGACTACATAAAAATTGACCTCCAAATAGGGAAAGAACTGGAGGAAGGGAAACTTTCATCTCCAATGGTTCTGAAATGATGGAATTTTCTGTCAGAATCCTGTATTTTTAATTCTAAAACATAGATTATAAAAAGATATGTGTGATATTTTAAAAATATTTTAAAATCTCTATGTGTATGGAGGAGTGAGATGACATTTTTATATATGCAGATGGGATTATAAACTGGTACAACTTCTCTGGAGGGCACTTTGGCAATAGAGAACATGTTATTCCCTTTGACTTATAATTTTACTTCTAGGAATTTAAAGAAAAAAATCACAAACATGTAAAAATTTAGATTTAGTGTTTGTTGCATTGTTATTGATATTTATAATATTATAAATTTAGAAACAACTCTATTTTGACAATAGGGGTTTTTTAATAAACTAGGATACATTTATTCCATGGAAGACTAGCTACTTTAATAAAATGTTGTAGAAATACAAAATGTATGCAACGTATGTTATGTTGTTGAGTGCTTACTATGTACTAGATTTATTCTATCTATCTCTTATCTATTATTATTTAATACTTAGAATAAGCCTGTGAGGTAAGCAGTTTGTTTCCATTTTATATATTAGGAAACTCAGGCATTGAGAGAGGTTAAATAACTTATCTAAAATCGCATAATAAGTAGGAGAGCCGGGACCCAGTTATGTTTGTCTGACTTCAAAACCCATGCTCTCACAGTATTTAATGATTTTATAGACATGAAATATTTAATAATATATTACATGAAAAATGGTTATAACATGATCTCATTTTTTGCCTATAAAAATTTACCAGAAGGATACATTCTAAAATGTCAGCAATGATAATAATTGAGTGTTGGGACTATGATTGATTTTTGTCTCTTCTTTTGTTGTTTTCCACAGTGAACATGAGTGACTTTTATAATTGAAGTTTTAAAAAAGATATTCATTTCATAGCATAGGGGTGGGGTGGATTAAAAAAAAATAATCATTCCCTTTTCCTTCCGTTTGTGAAGAGAGATATGTTTCTGAGTTTGGGTGTATCCACTCTTGATGTTGTCTGTAATTTCCTCTTGGCACTAGTTTATACAAGCTGGAAGGTTGAAATGGCAGTGTTATTCTGAGATCCTAAGATGTGAACAGATGAAAGGTCTTTAAATAATAACATTGTAACCATAGCTCAGTTTGTTCTCTAGATCTGGGACCATGGCCACTAGTAACAGGATTCAGAAACCAGAAGCACAGTACCTAGAAATTTACCAGTTAGCAATTCCCTGGGCCCATCTCTTAGCTTTTCACTAGAAAATCCTCCTTCACCTATCTTTTCTCCCAATTCTTTTTTGTTAGTTTGAGGGTCTTTTTACCTGGGTGAAAAGAATTTGAACCAATCAAAAACAAATAGCTGTCTTTTGTGCCTGACTTTGTGTGTGTTTCTGTTGCCATGTAAATCAAATAAAGCTAGCTATGAGTAAACCAGCTGCTGCCTGAGCCTCGCTCCCTAGAGGAAGGGACGGAAAGGGTGGTGAAGGTAATAGGGAAGGACTAGAAGAAAGGGTAGAAATTGAGGGAGGAGAATATTGTGTTTACATTCTTGGTCTTGATTCTTGTCTCTTTGAGATTAGAATATGTTACCTATAGCTATTTGTGTTGGCCCTTTTTTCCCAGCAGCTGAGAGATGTTGCTAATAACTTTTTCTCTGTTTGCATGTTGGAAACTGTCACTATTGGAGTTCATAGACTCTAAACTGTCTTTCAGGACTGGAAAACCTAGGAAAAGGTTTATGGCATGACATAAAGTTAAGGATTTTTGGTTATATAGGGTTACACTTTGGGGATTGGCATAAAAAAGTAGTTCCAGAGTGTCTAATTAAATGTGCACTGGAGGCACTATGCAAAGATACGTGTAGCTAGCTGGTCAATCAATAACTTACAAGCATTTACAATTACAACTGGAAGGACAAGAACAGCTGAAGCCTAAAACATTTGGCACAGAAACTAGGTAAGTACTTAGAATCAGATAGTAAGATATTAATTTAAATTGTAAATATTGAATAGGGGTAATGGAGGTAAACATAGGGTGATACATTATTGGGGGAAGAGAAAGAAAGCACATTACAGTTACTCATTTAATCCAGATATGGAGAAAAAATCATGTTTTATCTGATCTGAGGAGACTTTGGAAACCGATCAGCATCAGACCCTATTGTGCCAACCAGCACTAAAATTAAACATTCTCATCCAGATGGTCCAGTTCATTCTTAAGCTAGAAGAGAGCAAAAGTTAAATAAAAAGTGTCATTATAATGACCTTAAGTCTCTAACTGGGCAGGAAGGTTGATAATGAACTTACATGTATTGATAGCCAAAAATTTTTTTTCATGGCCTAGTCATCATTTCTTATTGTTTCCTTATGCAAATATAAGTAATACATATATTTATCCTTATCCCCCTTTCTTACACCAAGGGTCACATAATATGAACCTTCGTATGTGTACAAAAAAGCTTCCTCTTTTTTTTTTTTAACAGATATATCAAAACTCTGTTAATGGACATTTGAGTGGTTTCATATAGTTTTAAGCTGAAATTTTAGTAACTTTAAGTCCCTTTTATTAACAATCCTACTTTGGGACCAGGCTACAGAAATTAATACATAGAAATCAGTTGAATATAAATGAAAAACTACAAATCCTGCTGTAGTTCTAATCTGGGCTAGGGAAAGATATCTGTATAACTTCATAGTTTTGCTCCCTTTATGCACTCTCACCCTACTTTGTTTTTCTTTCTTTATTACCATCTGTTTTTCTGGTGCCATTTGGTTTATTTTCTGTTTTTAAATTTTCTTTTCTTGGTTCCTTCCTGACCCTATGTGATACACCAGCCTGTCTAACTGCTAGTTAGATCTTTGTTAGGAAGTTGTTAGACTTGCAGGTAACTTTTACATTTTACAGTTGCCAAAAGATAGCAGTTTTCAGTCCAGGTGAGATTGGGATTCTTGCTGTCTTACTTACTGGAAGTTCTGTAAGTCTTATTACTCAGATAATGCCCTCCTGTCATTGTTCCCCTGTTACCCAGGTACACTTAGTAGCAAATTTGCATTCTGTTGGTGATAATCTATACACACTTACCAACTGGCCCAGGAGGCTGGCACCATGCATTGCTGGAGGCTCAGCGGGAGTAGAGACAAGCAGGACTGGGAAATGCGCTTTAAATCCTTGAATTGGAAATAGGTCTGGGCTCTTTGGAGGGAAGCATAAAAAGCTGGTTGATTGATATTATTTTGGCTGCCCTTCTGCCACGAAGAAAGAGTGGAATAAAGAAAGGAAGGAGAAGATACAAAGAGGTTTTGGTTACGGACAAAAAACACTACATTGAGAATCAAGAAGCATGGATTTTGATCTGTGTACTACTACTAGTTTGATCTGTAATTTGTTCTGTGATTTCACTTCTCTGGACATAAGTTTCTACACCTATGAAATGAGTGGTTTGGAATTTTAACAAAAATATCTCTGAAATTCTAAGGCAAGGAAAAAAAAGTAGAAAAAAAAGAAGTGAAGCAGAATATCTTCAAGATTCTATATTGACTTCAAATAATATAAAGTGGAGAGCTTGTCTACAACTATGTAACATCTATTATAGTTAGTATTGTTGCGTAATAAATTACTGCCAGAATTTAGAGGTTTAAATTTTATTTATTTTATTTTTGGCTGCGTTGGGTCTTCATTGCTGCGCGCGGGCTTTCTCTAATTGCGCGGCGAGCGGGGGCTACTCTTTGTTAAGGTGTGCGGGCTTCTCACTGTGGTGGCTTCTCTTGTTGCGGAGCACGGGCTCTAGGCGCACGGGCTTCAGTAGTTGTGGCACGCGGGCTTAGTAGTTATGGCTCACGGGCTCTAGAGCACGGGCTCAGTAGTTGTGGTGCATGGGTTTAGTTGCTCCGCGGCATGTGAGATCTTCCTGTACCAGGGATCGAACCCATGTCTCCTGCATTGGCAGGCAGATTCTTAGCCACCGCGCCACCAGGGAAGTCTGAAAAGTACTTTTAATTTATTATTTCTCTACTTTTGCATGTTTGAGAATGTTGGAGGTTAATGTAGCTATGTATCCTGTGGGACTTAAGAGTTAATTAATTATAACCAACTGTTGGAACTATTCTCAAGAAAGTATTTCTTGCCACCTATTTGGGGGGCTCATAGGTAAGTATGTAGAATTCCATTTCACTGTTTCAAAACGATTGACCTACATTTTAAAAAGGGTTTATTATATATATTTAAAATATATAAATGTATAAACTTCTTGTGCTCCATTCCAGAAAATGTGTTGTGTGTGTGCCTAATACTATACATTATTATGTCTTGCATTGTATACAAGTATATATTAACATATATATCTTGACAGTGTGGGGTTTTTTTTGTTTGTTTGGTTTGGTTTTTTTGCGGTACGCGGGCCTCTCACTGTTGTGGCCTCTCCCGTTGCGGAGCACAGGCTCCGGACGCGCAGGCTCAGCGGCCATGGCTCACGGGCCCAGCCGCTCCGCGGCATGTGGGATCTTCTGGGACCGGGGCACGAACCCGCATCCCCTGCATCGGCAGGTGGACTCTCAACCACTGTGCCACCAGGGAAGCCCTTGACAGTGTATTTAAACTACATGTCTTGAAACCGTTTAGTTTACATCCTTGCTCAATCAATTATGTAAAATCCTTTCTCTTTTTCTCTGACCTCTGGTCCCCATTTCCTTTGTATAGGGAAGTACACTGTGGGAATACAAATTTCAAACATCTGTTTTGTTTTTTCTAACCAATTTTCTATTTCACTGAATGCACATTGGATTAAAATAGCTTAAGATAGCAAAACATTTTCCTTTTTACCAAAAAAATAATTTTGTTATAAAGAGAGTGAGGAGAATAAATGAAAATATTAATCACATTTGTTGGTATTCAGTATTCCTCTGAATGGTGTTTTGTTCGCCCATTTCTGTTTGTTATATCCCTGCAGTTTTTCCCCACTAGAGGGCACTAGGATATTGTTTGTTTTTAGTGGACTGTTCATAGTGAACTTGGAATTAAAACTTCCATATTTTTCTTATTTGTTCTACATTTTGTATGAATAAAATCGTTATCCTGAGGTCAGTCTATATTTGATGTACATGGACGATTATAGTACCTTCTGTGCTAGCAATTTTGACTTTGAAGACTATTTTGTGCTAAGTGCTTAAAGAAGAAAAAGAGAAGGAGGACTTGGAGAGATGGGAAAGAATTGGAATTTTTTGGACTCCAGTTATTACCTTTTCTCACTCCACAGAAGGTACTGACACTAAAGGAAAAAGGATAGGTACATGTAGGTCAGTGCAACAGAATAGCGAGTCCAGAAATAGATACACATGTAGACAATGAATTGAGTTTTGACAGAGAAGCCAGAGGAAATCAGTGGGGAAAGGATCTTTTTTTAATCAAATGGTACTTGAACAATTAGATATCCATTTGGGAGAAAAGTGACCTTTTACCTTTATTTCATTCCATATGTAACACTTAACTCAAAATGGATCATAGACTGTAGAAGAAAACAAAGGAAAAAAACCTTCATGACCTTGGGGCAAGCAAAAATTCCTTATTTCTTTCTATTTCTTTTAAAGTACACAGTTAAGTAAATAAAAAGGGTAGCCACTGAATGGGAGAAAATATTCACAATACATATACCAGACAAAGGACTGGTATCTAGAATACATAAAGAACTCTTAAAACTCAATAATAAGATACACAATTTAGTCTTTTAAATGGACAAATGATTTGAACAGACATGCCTCAATAGATGCTAAACAAATGCCAGTAAGCATGTAAGTTGCTCAACATGATGAGTCATTAGAGAAATGCAAATTAAAACCATAGTGAGATACTATATACACCACTAGAATGGCTAAAATTCAAAAGACTGACAATACCTAGTATTGATGTGGATATGGGTCTGTTGCGATGCTCATACATTACTGGTGAATAACAGTTTTCCAGTTTGTCATGAATTTAATATATACTTACCAAATGACTCAGCAGTTCTACCCCTACCTTTGTCTTTACCGAAGAAAATGAAATCCTATGTTCACACAAAGACTAGTACACTGATGTTGATAGCAGTTTAATTCATAATGGCCCCAAACTGGAAAAACACCAAATATCCATCAACAAGTAAATGGATAAACTAAAGTACATCCATGTAAAGGAATACTACTTAGCAATAAAAGAGAATGAACTACACATGGAACAATGTGGATGAATCTCAAAAATATTATGCTAAGTGAAATAACCTAGACACAAAAGAGTATATATATTTATGATTTCATTTATATAACATTCTATAAAAGGCAAATCTCTCTATAGTGACAGAAAACACATCAGTGTTTGTCTAGGGCCATCGTGGTGGTTGTGGTGAGTCAACTGCACAGGAGAAATAGACAAACAACTGAGTTAACCAAAAAATTGCAAATTATGAAGGAAAGAAGGCATAGGGAGCAAAGGCCCTAATTTGGAAAAGAAGGTTGGTTTTTAGTGGAGTATTTTTAGGCAGAGGCTAAATGATGGGAGATGGGGTTGGAAAGATAAGTAAGGGCCAGATCATGTGGAAAGAGTCAAGTCCTCAAGAACTTGAGATGGAATGGACTGTAGAGCACAGTAAAAGTGGGGAAGAAGGTGAAGCTGGGGCAAATGAGCTAGGCCTGGTGATGGGAATGTAAGTTTATATCAGATATTTTCCTCCTCTTCTTTTTTTTTGCGGTACATGGGCCTCTCACTATTGTGGCCTCTCCCTTTGCGGAGCACAAGCTCCGGACGCGCAGGCTCAGCGGCCATGGCTTACGGTCCCAGCCGCTCCACGGCATGTGGGATCTTCTGGGACCGGGGCACGAACCCGTGTCCCCTGCATCGGCAGGCAGACTCTCAACCACTGCACCACCAGGGAAGCCCCCTCCTCTTCTTTTTATTCTCTTTTATCTATATAAGATAAGGCTGTCACTTGAAAGTGAGGGTAGAAGTTTGAGGGGACAAACATGAACTATTCTTCCTGGAAGGGGACAGAGGGAGTACTTACCACTAAAGAAACTTCGTAAGATGACTGAGGTGCTATTGATGCTCATTTGAGTTTGGGGAAGGTGAATTTAAAGTGAAACCAGTCAGCTTGGTCATGTGGTTTTTCTCTTGCAAAATTTAGCAGGTTGGGGCCAAACATGAAGTAGATAGATTAGTAGGGGTCATCAGGACTGAGGTTTTTGCCTGGCAAAAATAATGAAGGGAGAGAGGGAATGAAGTTATTTATGAGTCATTTTCAAGATGGGCTAGGGAATCTAGGCTAGACAAGGAGGGAAGTGAAACTAAAAAAGGGGTTGATGAATTATGAGAAAATTATGTCATTGGACAAAGGACAGAATTTTATGAATTGGGGCTACTTCTGCAAATGAAATGGCAGGTTAAGAGAAAGTGGTCTTAGGGTGACTTTGGGGTTTCTGAAATGGAGGTCCATTTATTGGGATAGAGAATTTGGGAGGAAGAGGAACAGTTTTGGTTAAATGATGAATCCAGTTTTGGACAGGCTATGTTTGAGGAACCCATGGGGTGTATAAGTGGAGATGTCCAAAAGGCATTTGGATATACAGATCTGAGAGATTTGGGCTTTCAGTAGAGATTTAGGAGTTATTAGCACATAGAGGATAACTGAAACATGGTGATGGAAGAGATTATCAGGGGGAATTTGTGAGGTAAGAGAAGGGGAGGGTGTGTGGTTTCCTTTTTTCAGAACCAGAATGGTTGTGGTGGTGGTTGGTGTTTTGCTTTGTTTTTTCCTTCAGTATTCTGTCTCCTTTTCCAAGTGAGTCCTAGCAAATACAACATGGAATGGTGGTAATAACAGAGTTTAGGTCCTGGCTTTGCCACTTCCTACTGTACGCGTTGATCAGGTTTCTGAGTTATAATTTTCTGGTCTATTAAAAATAACTGCATCAAGAAAATAAGAAGACAAGCCACAGACTGGGAGAAACTATTTGCAAAAGGCCTATCTGATAAAGGACTGTTACTCAAAATACTCAAAGACCTCTTAGACTCAACGATAAGAAAACAAACAACCCAATTAAAAAATGGGCAAAAAACCTTAACAAAACCTCACCAAAGAAGATATACAGATAGCAAATAAGCATATAAAAAGATGTCCTGCATCATTGTCATCAGGGAAATGCAAATTAAAACAATGAGATCCCACTCTATAGCAATTAGAATGGCCAAAACCAAGAACACTGCCCACACCGGATGTCAGTAAGGATATAGAGCAACAGGAACTCTCATTCATTGCTGGTGGAAATACAAAATGGAACAGCCAGTTTGGAAGATAATTTGGCAACTTATTACAAAACTAAATGTACTCTTACCATACAATCCAGCAGTTGTCCTCCTTGGTATTTATCCAAATGAGCTGAAAACTTATGTCCACACACTGATGTTTATAGCAGCTTTACTCATAATTGCCAAAACTTGGAAGCAACCAGGATGTCCTTCAGTAAGTGAATGGATAAATTATGGTACATCTAGACAGTGGACAATTATTCAGCACTAAGAAGAAATGAGTCATCAAGCCATGAAAAGACACAGAAGAACCTTAAATGAATATTACCAAGTGAAAGAAACCAATATGAAAAGGCTACATACTGTATGATTCTAACTATATGACATTCTGTAAAAGGAAAAACTGGAGACAGTAAAAAGATCAGTGGTTGCAGGAGTGGAGGGTTGAGGAGATGAGTAGGCAGAGCATAGAAGATTTTTAGACCAGTGAAACTATTCTGTATGATAGTATAATGGTGGTAGATACATGTCATTATACATCTATCAAATCTATAGAATACACAACCCCAAGAATGAACCCTAATGTAAAGTTTGGACTTCAGGTGATAATGATGTGTCAACATAGGTTCATCCATCATAACAAACGTACCACTCTGGGACTAGATGTTGATAGTGGAGGAGGCTGTGTGTGTTAGAGGGGAGGGGATACATAAGAACTATCTATATATGCAATTTTGCTGTGAACCTAAAATTGCTCTAGAAAATAAAGTCTATTTTTTCAAAAACTAGCTGTAATAAGAAATTGCATGGAGATATGGTAAATAACTCAGGACTACTGGTCTAAACTTGAAATCACTTAGTAAATACTGTAGGATTCATTGGTCTTTATTTTCAGTTATTTGCTGCTGCTTAATGGGAAGGTTTTGCTTCCCTTCCTCAACTTTCACCACTCTGTCAAGTTTTTTTACAATGATAGTGAACAATTACACTCCTTGGAAAGATTTAATTATAGCCTAATGAGTGTATAGATATAAATGTCTGGATTTTTATATTGCTGGGGGAGAAATGATGATGGAAAACATCCAACACCAATAATTAAAAGAAATTTATTTCACTAAATAAGGAATATTTGAATCTTCTTTCAGTTGTTTTTTTTTTTTTTTTAATTTATTTTGGCTGTGTTGGGTCTTTGTTGCTGCGTGTGGGCTTTCTCTAGTTGCGGCGAGCTGGGGCTACTCTTCGTTGCGGTGCATGGGCTTCTTATTGCGGTGGCTTCTGTTGCGGAGCCTGGGCTCTAGGTGTGTGAGCTTCAGTAGTTGCAGCGCGTGAGCTCAGTAGTTGTGGCTCCGCGACACGTGGGATCTTCCTGGACCAGGGCTCAAACCCATGTCCCCTGCATTGGCGGGCAGATTCTTAACCATTGCGCCACCAGGGAAGTCCCTCAGTTGTATTTTTTACCCTGTTTACTTTTACATCCAAGTACCATTTTATACTTCAGAGCTTTTCAAATAAATACTATACATTAATCTACTTTGAGTACCAGGGCCTCCCTCCCCTATGGATTACAACACAACTTCTGAAAAGATGGAAAAGGGGTATTGAGTTATACCCATGTATACAAGTAAGCCTGAAAAACTAAGGTGAAGTAATTGGCTAGTTTCTGGCTGGTAGACACACTCCTCTCCTTCCTTACTGCATCCAGATTTTGGGGTGGGGTGAGTGGCAAAAGTCATTTTTTTCCAAAAAAGAGAATAATAACTTATACTTCCAGACATTTATCCTATAGATATTCTCACATATGTATGAAATACCATATAAAGATGAATATTCATTATAGTATTATCATGGTGATATGCAAATAGGAAAAGGTAGGAAATGATCTAAATGTCCATTGTTAGGGGACTGGTAAATAAATATTGGTACACGTATAGAATAGAATAATGTTCAGGAGTTTTTTGAATGAGGCAGCTCTATAAATACTGATATGGAACAATCTTCAAGGTAATGTTGGCGGGGGAAGGTTTATGTACGACATGCTACATTTTTTTTTTTTTTTTTGGCCGCACTGTGCAGCATGCAGGATCTTAGTTCCTGGACCAGGGATTGAACCCACAACCCCTGCAATGGAAGCAGGGCTTCCTAAATGCTGCACCGCCAAGGAATTCCTGACATGCTACTATTTGTGTAGAAAAAGAAACAAAGATACACACAGGGACTTCCCTGGTGACGCAGTGGTTAAGAATCCACCTGCCAATGCAGGGGACATAGGTTCGAGCCCTGGTCTGGGAAGATCCCACATGCCACAGAGCAGCTACGTCCGTGTGCCAGAACTGCTGAGCCTGCGCTCTAGAGCCCGCGAGCCACACTACTGAGCCTGCGTGCCACATCTACTGAAGCCCACGTGCCTAGAGCCAGTGCTCCGCAACAAGAGAAGCCACCGCAATGAGAAGCCTGCACAGCGCAAGGAAGAGTAGACCCCGCTCGCCGCAGCTAGAGATAAGCCCACGTGCAGCAACGGAGACCCAATGCAGCCAAAATAAATAAATAAATTAATTAATTAAAAATACTCACACAAACATATATGTACCTAGATTTACGTCTTAGCTCTGCCTCTTATAAGTGTAATAATCTTGAGTCAGTTACTTAACCTATTTGCTTATATGCAAAAGATGGCTCTAAGAATGTGCAAGTAGGAGAATTTCCCTCTAGAGTGGATAATCTGGTGCTGAAGGAAAGGGACAGAAAGAGAGACTTACTTTTCACAATATAATCTTTATGTCTCTTGAAGTTTGTGCCATGAACCTTTGTTACCTAGTGAAAAACAAATGAACAAATCAAAAAATAAAATCTAGATTTAAAAAAACCTATCTTTCGGACCGTCCTGAGGATTAAATGAGTCATGTATATAATCTCTTGCAGTGCTGCTTGGCATATAGTAAATGTATATACAATAAATGATAGACTTTGTTCTTCTTTTTTTCCCTCCAGTTCCATAATTACTGTTTGGAGGATTTATTGTCTTCACCTAGGCCTAAGTGAATTCAGATTGTCAATCTGAATAGATCTGTGAACTCTTTGAAATTGTATACCAAATTTTGTGTAAGCAGACACCAAACACTGTAGATTCTAGAGAGAGGGTATGTGACTTTCATCATATTTTCTAAGGAGGGTCTCATGGCCCTAAAAAAATTAAGACACGTGATCTAAGCCATTTTGCTATTTTATGTTTCCTTCCACCAGAAAATACTCTGCTGTCAGTTTTCTCTTTATAACTAGTATCTTTTTTGTTGTTGTTGCTATTAAAAACATGAAGACATAAAGCACCGTGACAGTTTGGAGACTTACAGAGTTATGTATAACTTATTATTTCTTCAAGTCCCAAATCTAATATTATTTCCTCAGTGAAGCCTTCACAGATCTCACAGGTGTTGAGCTGTGTTCCTGCAGCTCTTTGGTTGTTATTGTAATCTCTCTTGCTACTGAACTTTAGGCCTTCCGAGGTAGAGGCCATATATTTTCAATAAATATATATTGAATGCCTGTATGTATCAGATATTATGCTAGGTGAACAATACAGATAAGGTCCCTGCCCTCTTAAAGCTTAAATTCCAGAATGGGGAGGAGAAAAAAAAAGTAATTTCAGATAGTGATAACTGAAGAAAATAAAATAAGGTAGTGATTCAGAGTGATGGGGGCAGGGCCAGATAGGATGATCAGGGAAGGCCTTGAAGAGGTGACATTTGAGCTGAGACCTAAAGGATGAACTTGGATTGTGTATAAAATGTTTTATACAACTCCACGCACTTACAATCTTGATTGTGTTCTTTGTCATTTTCTTCAGGTTACCTTAGAATGGTAATTGCTAATTGAATTTAGTTTGCACACACATTCTGTATTTATTTGTGTTCAGCTATAGTTCTTCTGCTTTCCCTTTCTTTCCTTAAGAGTGAGCTCTTGAGCTGACTTTTTTGAATCTAGGAAGAACTTTATTCTTTGTCTGTCTGTGTTTTAACTTGATACCCAGGATTTTATAAACAGAGTACCACCATCCCTAGACATTACTCCTTGGGTATATGTGCTGTGTATTACTTCATTTCACTCCCTCGGTAATACGTTTGAAGCAAGTCTCATTGTAAGTACTAGGGATATGTTAGTCACCATAATAGATGATCTGGGAGTTCTAAACAGTAGTCAGTTTAGAGATTTCCCAAATATTTTGACAAAAGTAAAAATTTTTACCATAGAGAATCTAGTCCTCCCAAAGTTAGGTTGCACCTGGAAAAATGTCATGCACTCTTTTTGCCCTGTGTTGGGTAGCACAATGATGACCTTCAAATCACTCTTCTTTTGAGAGCTAATATGGTCTTGTTATCCCACAATCAGAATATCCTTGATGGTCATTTTCCTACATTGGGCTGGTAGGCTTCTGTTATCACACAGGTGACGTCCCTTCATCCCATGTTTTTAATACTTTTACACCTGGAGATCTTCACCTTTCTCTAAGCTCTTCTACCTAGCTTCTTAAGCCTGGACTTTTCCTACCATCTATCTAGCTCTTTGGTTTTCTCCCTCTCCTTCAATTCAACAACATGAGTGTGGACCCAGCTTATCCCCAAAGCCTGTGTGGCCCCGAAGCATCCAATTCTAGAGAATCTTCACCAATGCCTGAGATTTATGGGCCTGAAGAAAATTATGTGTCCTTGCAAATGTCATCTGCTGAGACCCACGACATGGAGACTGGACAGTCCTGATTCTTCCACAAGCCCCAGAGTAAAACTACTGACCACGGCTGCAGACAAGAGCAAAGAGAAGAAGGAAGAGAAGGTCCTGGTCAAGAAGCAGAAGACCAGAACCGTGTTCTCTCAGACGCAGCTGTGTGTGCTCAATGACAGATTTCAGAGGCAGAAATACCTCAGCCTCCAGCAAATGCAAGAACTTTCCAACATCCTGAACCTTAGCTACAAACAGGTTAAGACCTGGTTCCAGAACCAGAGAATGAAATGTAAGAGGTGGCAGAAAAACAACTGGCCGAGGAAGAGCAACACTGTGACTCAGGGCCCAGCAACTACAGAATACCCGGGCTTCTATTCCTCCCACCAAGAATGCCTGGCGAACTCTTCCGGAAACCTGCCCATGTGGAGTAACCAGACCTGGAATAACCCAACTTGGAGCAACCAGAGCTGGAACAGTCAGTCCTGGAGCAACCAGAGCTGGAACAGTCAGTCCTGGAGCAACCAGAGCTGAAACAGTCAGTCCTGGAGCAACCAGAGCTGGAACAGTCAGACCTGGAGGAACCAGAGCTGGAACAGTCAGACCTGGAGGAACCAGAGCTGGAACAGTCAGACCTGGTGCCCCCAAGCCTGGAATAACCAGACTTGGAACAATCAATTCAACAACTATGTTGAGGAATTCCTGCAGCCCCAGATCCAGTCCCAGCAAAATTCTCCTGTCAGTGATTTGGAGGCCACCTTGGAAACTGCTGGGGAAAGCTATAACATAATACAGCAAACTGCTAAGTATTTAAATTCCCAACAGCAAATCATGGATTTATTCCCCAATAACTCTCTGAACATACAGCCTGAAGATTTGTAACGATGGCTGTATTATTCAATCTCAATTTGAACCGTGACTGTATTACTTCCCTAGAATTTTTCTTTTACAATTACGTCTCTCTCTGCCTTGATAAGCTGCTTTTCATTGTGCCTTTTGTGTCAGTTTGGGGGTGTATGATTGGTGTCTAATCAAAGAGGTTTCAGAAGCATTGGCTTCTACGGACAACATGATAAAAGATGACTGGCGGCTATAGATAACTAGGTTATAATACTATTTTTTGGATATCTTTAGGATCTAGAACCTAACCTCAAGAATAGAGAGCAAAAGTACAAAGATGTGTGATGAAGGATTATTCATATTTTCTGGGATAGGGAGGCTTTACTTGTTAAGAACCTCAGTTGTTAAGGTGAAGGGTTAAGCTACAATGTGCTTCATTGATTTTCTCTACTCCTTTTTGCTATTTTACTACAACCCCTAATTTTTTCCACCACTCTAGTATTTGTAGAAAGATGTCTTGATTTTTCCACATCATAATACTACCAGTTGGCTGGTTCGTTTATAAGTACCAATAAATTAAAAAATTACCCATTTTGCATTTAAAAAAAAAAAAGAATATCCTTGATAATTTTGATGACTACCTTAAGAAAATGGCCCTCTGTTGCACTGGTTAGTCAGAGAGGTAGGTTTCAGTTTCTTGAATTAAAGGGCCTCATTGAATGGGTGGGTCAGAGTATATTTTCCTATAAAAAGACTAAGTTCCCTGGATTCTACACTGAACTGTGGGACAAGTAGATAAGTAGTTGAGTAGAGTTGTTGACTATCAGAATTTAGAACCAGTTTTCTCCTAAGATTACTTTGTTGCATAAATCCCTTAGCAAGGATCTCTTTATGAATGCCCATGCCTCTATGTTCTTGACAAAAAAAGAGAGAAAAAAAAAAGCAGAACAGCTCAGAATCAGGTATCAATCATTGGATCTCTGGGCTTTCAGATTGCACTGGCTGCCCTGTTTCCTGATAGGTTTGGGATTTCCACCATGAAGGTCATGTAGATTTTTTTCTTTCTCTCCTTGTCAGGTACCTATCTGAATTAGAATTAAAGGAGAGTCTTATTATTTTTAGAAGAACAGCAGGCCCCATTACTGTCTACTAATTATTTCAACAAAATTTATAACTCCTGAGTAGACTCTACCTCTAATCCTAAAGGTTTGTCTTTCTGTTTTATTCAGTTTTTCATTTGTGGTTTTTCTGGAAGAGTTTGATGCCAGAATATTGGCTCTCTGTACACCGATGCTAAAATGAGATACAGAGACAGAGTTTTGGAAGAGAAAGGAAGAGTAGCTTTATTCTTTGCCAGACAAAGAAGAAACAGTGCAGGCTAATGCCCTAAGAACTGGGTCCCTCTCCCTGGGAAATAGGGAGAGGTTTTATAGACAGGGCTCGTGGTCATGGGTAGGTGATAAGGATCAAGGCAGTAATGGGCTTGCATTCTTCTGATGGATTGGTGGTGAGGTAGGTAGGAGTCAGCATCATCAACCTTCAGGGTCCAGCTGGTCTGGGGTCTAGGTGCTTGTGGGCAGCATACCATCATTTATCGTTAATCATCAACTTCTCCCACCTGGAGGGGGTTTCAGTATCTTCAAAACAGCTCAAAAGTATCTTTGTGTGTATCCATTGATGGGGAACCAGGACCTTGCCCCAAGGCTGCACTATTGTTTCTCTTGACAGTTTGTTTCTCCATTGTCTTGCATCCCCCTCCCTTCCCTAATTAACAACTGCTTGAATCTGCCCGTTGGAAGTTGGGGAAGGTCATGGAAGCTAAATGAAGGCTATTTCCTGCGATCAAAGAAATGGGGGACACAGAAAGACTTTGTGCCCAGGAGCCCCACAGAGCCCTGCTCAGTATCAATCTCCCCTTTTCTTTGAAACTCCCCAATCTTGAGGAGAACAGGTGTTGGACAAGGAAGGAATAATCATTTTGGATAGGAATGTTAATCATAAACTCAGCAGAGGAGCTCGGTTTTAAGGGGACTCAGTTTTAATCCCCATTTCAGTTTTATCTTTCCCAAGATCTTTTAGGGAAAGAGCGATAAACATGCTAACTACTTCCTGCTGAGATGGGGCATGGTCCTGCCTAAATTTGGGGGAAGAGATAATAAATTAGAAATATTTGAGTTCCAAGTCCTGGATTGGAGTCTTACATGATTAAGATCTCAATCCCTTGTTCTACCATTTTGGTGCAGCAAAACCAGTTAGAGATAAGAGGAGTGATAACTAGAACTTTAGTAGAAAGAATAGATCTCATTTCCTTAGGAATTCAGGAGCATAAGTCTGAAGCCCAGTCTAGAACCAGCACTTCAGAGAGACTTAATCTTAGCCAGTTGTTTTCAAACCATTCCCTGTATGGGGAAAACCCATCAAGGCAATCCTGAAGACCCAGAAATAGGAAGCTGACCACATATCTAGCAGTTAGAATTATTGAAAGAATCAGCATATGAATCTATAGGTAGAAGGTATGAGAAAGAAGAAAACAGAACTTTCATTACACTTGTTGGAACAAATACTTAAAGTTTCCCAAAGGGTGAGATGTCTGCTTCTCAGGAGTACACTTACTGGCTGTAGGCAGGCTTGGCTGGTCAGTCTCTGGTAATCTTCTTACTCTGGTATGATGTACCCACGGTTATACTCCATCCAGTTTTAGAGAGGCGTGAGTAGTAAGAAGAGCTTCAGAGGATCCCTTCCATTTTTCTTCAAGCTGTTGCTCAGGTCATTGCTCTTTTTCACACTTTCAGCAGCACCTGGTCTCCTGCTTTGAAGGGATGTAAGGTAGCTTCCAGGTGAGGGGGAGACCTGTGGAACACAAACTCACACGTAGCGGTTCAGAATTGTCCAGTCTGTTGAACATACTGTTTAATTTTTACCTCCTGAGTTAGAAATGTTCTTCTTTTTACTCTTAGGAGCTAAGAGTGGTCTCCTGTGTATAATTTCATAAGGGCTCAATCCTAGCCCGCTTCTAGGGGCCACCAGTATACAGAGGAGAGCAACTGGAAAGACCTTGTCCCATTTTAGATGAGTTTTTTTCATAGCTTGGCGAGAGTTTTCTTAATAATGTCCTTAAGAAGGGTTTTTGTCACTTCTGATGCTTTTTCCATTTTGGCTGGAAAGGCCTCTATTCAACCTTGATCCAGGTGTAATCCTCTCAAGTCTTTACCCAAAATCTCTTTGAAGAATATAGGGGAATTTTTAAATCCTCGTGGAGTCTGACATAGCTCAGAAAATTCAAGTTTGCAGCAATACAGGAATGAATGCATCTGAAATCACATCCACCTAGTTTTACCATCATTACTCCATTTTGACTTTCAAATGCATTTCCCTCCTCAATGTTAAAGCAGATGTCACTGTTAATGATTTCACTGCTTTTCTAGATATGGGAAAATGCAAGAATTTGAGCTCATAAAATCTTCTCCTGAAAGAATCTAACTATCTGAAGGCCTGTTCTGTCAGTTTTTCCCAGAGCACAGAGTGCCTCGTTTATCTCCATCCTGAACTCCTTTCAGAGGGTGCTGAAAGTCAGCAGCTGTAACAGCACATGATTTAATCTTTGTAGAGGTAGATGGCAAGTGCCAGTTTCCAGTCTGCAGGGCCCCTTCATGGTCATAAATTCGACCATGGTTTTGGGGCATTTCATGACCACTTTGTCCCACAGTACTAGGAATGCTCATTCCCAGGTCTGGCAAAGATTTTGCTGATAGACCACTCAATGTGCTATTACTGGACTAGGCCTTGTGAGTAGCAAAAAGTCTCTGGACCACCTGTCTTACTAGTCTCTTGTGGTCCAGGAAAATATTCTCTCTTGTTGCTTCTTCGCATATCTAGAGTTACACTATTACAATCATTGCTCTTATATGGAACTATATATCATCATTTTCTCAGAGGCTCAGTCACACATTGGTAATGTAAGAAACAACAATTTTGTAAAACAGGTGAAATACAACTAAAATAGCTAGCAGTATTAGTAAAGTCATAAGTAAGAAGCCAAGAACTTCCATTAGGTGTGGCCCAGTATGTCCAGGTTGTCTGACTTAGTGTGTTCTGTACCAATCCTTATCTTTAAGGGAAGTTATATGTTGGCACTGTCCATAAGGCACCCAGCTTAATTTCCTAATGTTGCTAGACTGATTATCCTTAATATGATTTAATTGTTCTCAACATAGAGGAGCATTTAAATTTAAATTACCATAGTTTGGTGTTAACTACATAAATCCATCCCATAATTGTGCGAGGTTTTATTCCTTGGCTGAAATTTTGCTTGTTGCTCTGAACTTGAGTAATAGAGGAAAATTCATATTTATGGCCAGGGTCAGAGCAGGCATTATTACTTGGCCAGGTGAGGGTATTCCATCTAGTAATATCAATAGTGGCCTGAACATGACTATAACTTTTCTTTTAAAATAAATTTCCTGGGACTTCCCTGGTGGCACAGTGGTTAAGAATCTGCCTGCCAATACAGGGGACACGGGTTCGATCCCTGGTCCGGGAAGATTCCACATGCGGCGGAGCAACTAAGCCTGTGTGCCACAACTATTGAGCCTGCACTCTAGAGCCCATGAGCCACAACTACTGAGCCGGCATGCCACATCATCTACTGAAGCCTGCGTACCTAGAGCCTGTGCTCCGCAACAAGAGAAGCCCCTGCAATGAGAAGCCCGTGCACTACAACAAAGAGTAGCCCCCGCTCACCGCAACTAGAGAAAGCCCGCGCGCAGCAATGAAGACCCAACGCAGCCAAAAATAAAAATTAATTAATTAATTAATTTTTAAAAAGAAACAAAAATAAATAAACAAATTTCCTAAGAGCCAACCAATTAGAGCCTTGGAGTGGAGAAATCCATCCCAGTAACCCAGAAGTACTAGACACAGGTAATTGGCCACAAAATCAACAATTGGATTGATTTTTAAAACTAGCATAGGATCATGCCTATGACAGAAAAACATTTGATTCATATGCAGAGGTCCAAGAAGTCAAGAAAACATTATAAATGATCATACGAGTCAGGTTGAGAATCTTAGGCAAGCTGTCTACTCCTGATGTCGTCTTCTAGCCCTGGTATAAGTGTAGTTTCTCCTCTGTTTGAGCATTGTTTTAAGGTGATTTTGAGGTCAGCTGTCCTCTCTATAGGCCAGTCCAGTGCAGGGACCGAGCAGGGCCCTTTGTGAGTGGAAATTAATCCAAGAGTCAATTCCTTTCAGTTTCACTGTGCGTGAGCTAGTTAAGAGTACCTGATAAGGGTCCTTCCGTCCAGGTTTGAGATAGTCCTTTAAATTATGTCTTTTCCAGTACGCATAATCCCCTGATTGCAGGTCTTGGGGTATCTGATCTTCATCCAAAGGTAGATTACTGAGATAAGCTGCAGTAACAAACTTAGAAAGTGTCCTTTAATAATTCAATTAAAGTTTACATTAATACAACATAACAGCAAGGAACTATCTGGGAGGTGAGTCTTAGTAAATACAGACCTCCATTATCAAAACTGGGATTTAACATTCATTGAAACATCTTTTTCTCTCTAAAATTACCCTCATTTCTACCAAATATAACCAAATTAAGACTAATTTGTTTGCAAAATAAGTCTGGTCTCAAACACTTGGCCTGATTTACATCAGTGGTCCCCGGCCTTTTTGGCACCAGGGACCGGTTTCGTGGAAGACAATTTTTCCATGGACCAGGGAGGCAGGGGGAGGGTTTCAGGATAACTCAGGCGCATTACATTTATTGTGCACTTTATTTCTATTATTATTACATTATAATATATAATGAAATAATTACACAACTCACCATAATGCTAACAGGCGGAGCTTAGGTGGTAAGGCGAGCGATGGGGAGAGGCTGTAAATACAGATGGAGCTTCGCTTGCTTGCCCGCCACTCACCTCCTGCTGTGCAGCCTCGTTCCTAACAGGCCACGGACCAGTACCTGTCTGTGGCCCAGGGGTTGGGGACCCCTGCTTTACATGATCTACTTAGTGCCACTTATTTTTGTGCTTTTTCTTGGTGATTTCACTGTTTAAAATGTCCCCCAAATGTAGTGCTAAAGTGCTGTCTAGTGTTCCTAAGCACAAAAAAGGCTGTGATGTGTTTTATAGAGAAAAATGTGCATTAGATAAGCTTCATGCAGCCATGAGTTATAGTGCTGTTGGCTGTGAGTTCAGTGTTAATGAATCAACAACATATGTTAAGTAAGGTGTCTTTAAACAGAAACATATAAAGCAAGGTTATCTGTTGATCATTTGACAAAAATGTGATCAGAGACTCATAGGAGCCTAACCCTGTATTTCCCATAGGACCAATGCTTCAGTGTTGGCTAATTCAGTGTTTGTGGTGACTTTATTAGAATATAACTACTGTGAATCGTGAGAATCTACTGTATTTTATATATTCTTTACTTCAACGACATTAAAGTGTCTTACAGACATTAGCTCAGTCATCAACACAACTTTCAAAAACTGGCTGCTAGACAGTAATTTATTTGTTATATGGAGGATGGTGGGGGGCAATCCACATAGTAGGTTTTCTTTAATGTTCAGATCCTAGGACAATTTTTGCTTCTTATAAGGAATCTCTTAAATATATTATATCCTGACCCTGGATGTAAAAAGATCTGTTTCCTAATCATAATTATGCTTGATTGATTTTGCTTTGAAACTCATCAGAATATTCCCTATTTGGCTTTCATGGGAAAAAGTGAAAAGATGAAAGAATTTTGGAAAGCAATTAGAACTTTTTGTCAGTAAATTGTCAGGTAGGGAAAAATAATCATAGTGGTTATTATCACAAACATAAAAGCGGTAATGATGTAAGTTGCTGAGTGCATAGAATTTGAATGTACTATGTTGAACATGGCTCCTCATATACATATATATTATAGGAACATCTCTCTCCTTCAACTCTGGATTCAGATCTTTGTCTAGATCTTGCTAGTTCTTCCTTTATGTAATTTCTCAAATTTTTCCTTTCTTTTTCATTCATGTAATAGTAACCTGGAAATACAGACTTTAACCATCTTCAAGTTGACCTTAAAGTTGCTCTCATTTCTTTCAGCCACATTCTCCCTTGAATGTATCTTACTTTAGCATATTTTTATCACATCATTCTGCAGAGATATTACTGCCCTACTTAGAAACTTTCAGTGGCTGCTAGTTGTCTGTTTTTTTCTTTTTTAAATTTTCCAAATGTAGATTTTCAGTGGATTTATTTATTTATTTATTTTGATAAATTTATTTACTTTATTTTTCACTCTGTTGGGTCTTTGTGGCTGTACACGGGCTTTCTCTACTTGTGGCGCTTCTCATTGCGTTGGCTTCTCTTATTGAGGAGCATGGGCTCTAGGTGCACGGGCTGCAGTAGTTGTGGCTCACGGGCTCTAGAGCGCAGGCTCAGTAGTTGTGGCGACGCACCTAGTTGCTCCGCGGCATGTGGGATCTTCACGGACCAGGGCTCAAACCTGTGTCCCCTGCATTGGCAGGTGGACTCAACCACTGCACCACCAGGGAAGCCCTATTTATTTATTTTAAAATATTTATTTATTTTATTTATTTGTCTTTCTTATTTATTTTGTTTTGGCTGCAGCACACAGGATCTTTGTTGAGGCAGGCGGGATCTTTTTCATTACAGCGTGCAGTCTGCTCGGGTTTCTCTGTAGTTGCAGTGTGGCGCATGGGCTTCTCTCTAGTTGTGGCATGTGGGTTTTCTCTCTCTAGTTGTGGCGCACAGGCTCCAGGGTACATGGGCTCTGTAGTTTGTGGCACCTGGGCTCTCTCGTTGAGGCGCACGAGCTCAGTTGCCCTGCAGCGTGTGGGATCTTAGTTCCCTGACCAGGGATCGAACCCACATCCCCTGCATTGAAGGTGGATTCTTTACCACTGGACCACCAGGGAAGTCCCAAGTTGTCTGTTTTTAAATTACTATAAACCAATTGTCTCTTAATGCTTTTCAGTTCTCCTACAGCTGTTCCTCCCCATCTACCTTTTTTTTTTTTTAATTTTGGCCGTGCTGTGCAGCTTGCAGGATCTTAGTTCCCCAAACCCGGGCTATGGCAGTGAAAGCACGGAATCCAAACCACTAGACCACTAGGGAACTACCCCCCCAACACCTCCCTTAATTGATGTTATGTCATGACTCATTGTTGGGGGGCAGGAACCTCTTAGATGTGAATTCCCTCATCTTATTACCATCATCTGTAAATTTGCTACATCTATTCTTCTTTTTTCTTTCTATAACAGAGGAAGAAGTACTTGTGCCCTGGATCCCATTCTCTCTTTTCTTCTGAGACTTTTCTTCTTGATTTACCCCTAAGGTTGTTAAACTTGGCAAAAACAACAACACATTGCACAGTTAAGTTTGAAATTCAGATAACCACAAATAGGTTTTAGTATAAGCATGTCCCACGCAATATTTGGGACACGTTTATGCTGAAAAATTATTTGTTGTTTATCTGAAATTCAAATATAACTGGATGTCTTGAATTTTATCTGGCAACCCTATTTACCCCTCTCTTTACTTTATTTACACTTCTAAACGCACACACATTCATACACACACACAGACGCACACATTTTTATCCTCTCCCTCTGTTGGGTCATTCCTTTCAGAGTTCGGTCAAGCTTTAGTAAACATCTTGTGAACAAAAACACACACAGACACACACACACACAAAACTTCCTTTGACTTGTAATCCCTCTTTAGTTATTAATGTACCTCTGCTCTGCTTCACAGCCCAGTTTTTCAAAAGACTTGTCTATTCAAACCATCTCTCCTTCTTAACCTCCCAGTCATTCTTCAGTTTTCCCTAATCCTGCTTTCACCACCATTACTCCCTCAAGTCATCAAAACCTCCATGTTGCCAAGTCCTACAGACTATTTTCAGCTGTCATCTTGTTAAACTTCTCAGCAGGTATTTGAAATACCTGACCATACTTTCCTTCTTCAAAGAATCTCCTTTCTTGATTTCAGTGACACCATTCTCTTTGGATTTTTCCTCTTACTTTTCTGGTGGCTGCTTCTTAAATTTCAGTTGCTGGCTTTTCTTCTTCTATCCTGTATGGTAGATCATGGATCAGGGCTCAGACTTGAATTCTGTTTGTTTGTTTGCTTTTTTCTCCTCTCTAGGCAATTTTTATCCATTCCCATGGTTTTATATATCTGTCTATAAATGGGATTTAAATTATAGAAACGGAAGAAATCATAACTCCCAATTTTATGTTTCCAGCCTAGGCTTTGCTCTGAGCTCCAGACTCTGTATTCAAACTTAACATGGCGAAAATTAAAGTCTTGATATTCTTCCCACATCTATTTTCCCCCTATTCTTCCACATTTTAACAATGGCATCCCTATTTAACCAGTTGCTTGAGCCAGAAACCTGTTGGTTATTCTTTTTTTTTTTTTTTTTTTTTGCGGTATGTGGGCCTCTCACTGTTGTGGCCTCTCCCGTTGCGGAGCACAGGCTCCGGACACACAGGCCCAGCGGCCATGGCTCACGGGCCCAGCCGCTCCGCGGCATGTGGGATCTTCCCAGACCGGGGCACGAACCCGTTTCCCCTGCATCGGCAGGCGGACTCTCAACCACTGCGCCACCAGGGAAGCCCCTGTTGGTTATTCTTGACATCTTCCTTACCTTTCACATTGTCTGCTACCAAGTCCAGTTGAGTCAACCACCAACCTATATGTCTTAAATCCATTCACTGCTGTCATCATCATCCAGGCTACCATCATCTTTCATATGTTTTAATGACCTTCTAACTATTCTTCTCATTTCCATTCATGTTCATTTAGTTTTTCTCTTTTTACACAGCCATGGTGATCTTTTAAAAACATAAATCCCTAGTAGCCTCCTATCATTCTTAGAATACAAGTAAAACTTTTCTGTGACCTGCAAACCCTATGTCGCCAGTCAGTCCCTGCCTACCTCTCCAGTCACATCTTAACACTGTCTCTCACTGACAGTGTTCTTATACAAAATAAGGATTTGGTAAAAATGGAATCTTATTCCCAAGCACTTTTTAAAATGTTAGTCATTGTAATGTGCAGAATTTAAAAAGTTATGAAAATATTGCTAGCCAAACTGAGCATTCATGGGTAGTTAGTTGAAAATGAGATATTTAAGACCAAACAGCTAATCTCTCCCTCTCCCCCTTAAAATTTCAGAGCCTATGGCTTAAATATAATACAAATGTATTTAATTATAATTCTAGAAGTCAGAAGTCCAAAATGGGTCTCAGTGGACTAAAATCAAAATGTCAACAGGGCTATATTCCATCTAGAGGCTCTAGAGGAGAATCTACTTCCTTGCGTTTTCCAGCTTCTAGAAGCAGCCAGGATTCCTTGGCTTGTGGCCCCTTCCTCCATTCTCGAAGCCAGCATTATAGCATCTTTAAATATCTCTCTGGCTCTCATTCTTCTGCCTCCCTCTTCCAAGTATAAGGAACCTTTTGATTATATTGGGCCCACTTGGATAATTCAGGATAATCTCCCTATCTCAAGGTCAACGAATTAGCAACCTTACTTCCATCTGCAGCCTCACCCATGCTATGTATTCACAGGCTTTGGAGATTAGAATGTGGACATCTTAGGGGGGGCATTATTCTGTCTACCACACATTTCTTTTCTTTATTTCTATTTTTATAAGAGTAATACATCTTCATTCCAGAAAAATTAGAAAATGAGCAGCAATTCAGGAGCCATTTAGGCCCTGTTGATCTCTTAATGGAAATAGAGCCACTTGGTTCATGTTAAGAAGAGAGGGTCTCCAAACACTTAAGGCACTTAAAGCACCCCAAAAATCTATTAAAAGTCACAAACAAAAATATATCACCTTCCAAATAAAATCAGTGGGGAAAAGGCATAATACTGTAAGACTTTGGATAAGTAATATTTCTAGTTCTTTACTTCTTTATCCTTAAAATAAGGAACTTGAATTAGCTGATCTTTAAAATTGTTTAAACTTTATTACCATATAAAGTTGGTATCTCCATTCTATTAAAAAGTAACCAAAAGAGATGAGCAGATAACATCACAAGAAAAGATATCTGTAACTATGTGGGGTGATAGGTGTTAACTAAATTTACAATGGCAATCACTTTGCAATATATACATATATCAAAACATTATGTTGGGACTTCCCTGGTGGCTCAGTGGTTAAGAATCTGCCTGCCAATGCAGGGGACACGGGTTCGAGCCCTTGTCTGGGAACATCCCACATGCCGCGGAGCAGCTAAGCCTGGGCGCCACAACTACTGAGCCTGCGCTCTAGAGCCAGCAAGCCTCAACTACTGAGCCCGTGTGCCACAACTACTGAAGCCTGTGTGCCTGGCGTCCATGCTCTGCAACAAGAGAAGCCACCGCAATGAGAAGCCCAAGCACCGCAAGGAAGGGTAACCCCTGCTCGCCACAACTAGAGAAAGCCCCCACGCAGCAATGAAGACCCAATGTAGCCAAAAATAAATTAAATAAACAAATAAAACTTTTTAAAAGTTTTTTTAAAAACCCCCAAAACAAAATAAAATATTACGTTGTATACCTTATACTAATACAATATTGTATGTCAATTATATCTCAGTAAAACTGGTGTGGAGACTAAAAATTTAATCAGAAAAGATGAGCAGATGTTTTGTTTTGTTTTAAATCCAATTAATGCATAGCTTTACTTCAGGATTAGTCAACTACTATTGCCAAGGTCATGAAAGACTGAGGAATTATCATAGATTGGAGGAGACTAAGGAGACATGACAACTGAATGTAATGTGGGATCCTGGGTTGGGTCCTAGAACTAAAAAAGGACATTTGGAGAAACTTTTGAATTCCAAATAAAGTCTGTAATTTAGTTAATAGGATTGTTACCAACATTAATTTATTAGTTTTGATAATTACCCTCATTTACAAGTTGTTAACATTAGAGGATCTTGGGTGAAGTGTATATGGGAGCTCTCTGCACTATTTTCTTTTTTTTTTTTTTCTTTTTTTTGCAGTACGCGGGCCTCTCACTGTTGTGGCCTCTTCCGTTGCGGAGCGCAGGCTCCGGACGCACAGGCTCAGCGGCCATGGCTCACGGGCCTAGCCGCTCTGTGGCATGTGGGATCTTCCCGGACCGGGGCACGAAACCGTGCCCCCTGCATCGGCAGGAGGACTCTCAACCACTGCGCCACCAGGGAAGCCCTCTCTGCACTATTTTTACAAATTTCTTTCTAAGTCTATAATTATTTCAAAACAAAGATAAAAAAAACAGAGTGGAAGCCACAGAGTGGAAGATGTTTGCAAAAGACTCATAATCAGAATCTGTAAATGACTTAAACAGATTAATGAGGGAAAGACTGACAACCTGAAAGAAAAATAGGCAGAATACTTGAAAGGCCACTTCACATAAGAGGATATCCAAATGGCCAATAAGCATAAAAATATTCTTGGCAGTGCACAAGAGTTCCAACTTCTCCAAGTTGGAACCCTTGTGCATTGCTGATGGAATGTAAAATGGTGTGGCTTCTGTAGAAAATAGTATGGTAGATACTCAAAAAATTAAACAGGGAACTTAACCACTTGCAGTGGTTAAGAATCTGCCTTCCAATGCAGGGGATGTAGGTTCAATCCCTGGTTGGGGAACTAAGATCCCATATACCACAGGGCAACTAAGCCCACGCACCGCAACTACTGAGCTCAAGCGCTCTGGAGCCCATGCGCCACAACTAGAGAGAAGCCCAAGTGCCACAACAAAGAGCAAAGAAAGATCTTGCATGCCGCAACGAAGATCCTGTGTGCCACAATGAAGACCAGACGCAGCCAAATAAATAGATAAATAAATAAATAAATATATAAATATATATATATATATATATATATATATATAAAGCAGAAATTACTATATGATCCATCAATTGCACTTCTGGGTATATACCCAAAAGAATTGAAAGTAGGGCCTCGAACAGATATTTGTACACCTATGTTTGTAGCAGCACTATTCACAATAACCAAAAGGTGGAAACAACCCAAATGTCCATTGATGGAAGAATAATAGATAAACAAAATGTACTGTATGCATACAATGGAATATTATTGAGCCCTAAAAAGGAATGAAATTCTGATACATGCTATAATATGGATAGACCTTAAAAACATACTAAGTGAAATAAACCAGACAAAAGGACAAATATTGTATGATTCCACTTATATGAGGTACCTAGTCAAATTCAAAGAGAAAGAAAGTAAAATAGTGGTTACCAGGGGCTGGGGAGAAAGGGAATGAGGAGTTATTGTTTAATGGGTATAGAGTTTCAGTTTGGGATAATGAAAGAGTCCCAGGGATGGATGGTGGTGATGGTTGCACAACAATGCAATTATTGCCACTGAATTGTACGCTTTAAAATGGCAAATCTTATATTTTTTCACACACACGCACACACACACACAAAATGTTACAGGCCAATATTCCTGATCAACATAGATGCAAAAATCCTCAACAACCTCAACAAAATATTAGCAAGCCAAATTTAACGATACATAAAAAGGATCATATACCATGATCAGGTGGGATTTATTCCAGAGAGGCAAGGATGGTTCAGTATCTGAAAATCAATCAATGTGATTAACAAAATGAAGGCTAAATATCATGCGACCATCTAAGTAGATGCAGAAAAAGCATTTGGCAGGATTCAACATCCATTCGTGGTAAAAAAAACAAAACAAAACCTCAACGAAGTGGCTATAGAGGAAATGTACCTCTACAAAATAAAGGCCATAAAAAAATGTGCTCAGGTTGTGGTCATGATGGTAGTTGTGGTGGTGAGATGCAGATTAAAATCACAATGTGACACCATTACCTGGAATGCCTAAAATGTAAAAAGACCGACAATACTAAGCACTAGCAAGGATATGAAGCAACTGGAACATTGATATCCTGCTGGTAGGAGTATAAAATGGTACCAACACTTTGGAAAATTGCTTGACATTATCTACCTAGCCGAACATATGCATACCCTATAACCCAGCAATTCTACTCTTATGTACCTATATCCTACAGAAATATTTTCATATGGGTACCACATGACATACACAAGAACATACATAGCCACGTTATTATTTAAGGCCCCCAAACTGAAACCAACTTTCAACAGGAGAATGGCTTCAATAAATTATGAATAGTCATGCAATGGGGTACTTTCAGGCAATACAAATAAATGAACTACTGCTAAATCAACGAACTTGGATAACTCTTAGAAACATTGAGCAGGAAAAAAGCAGGCTCTTAAGAATGCATCTTTTATGGTATTTACATCAGGTTTAAATATAGGCAAAATTGATAAATAGTGATAGGAACCAGAGATTACCTTTAAGGAGGAGTGAAGGTAATGACTGAGAGGGGACATGAGGGAAGACTCTAGGGTGCTGGTGAAGTTCTATTTCCTTATCTGGGTAGTGGTTACATAGCTGTGTTGACTTTTGAAATTTTATCGAACTGTAACTTTCTGACTTATGTACTTTTTCTATAGATACATTATGCCTCAATTTAAAGTTCATTATAAAAAATAATGTAGTGAGAAGTCTACATTCCACATTTATTTAATGGCATTATGCTTCATTATTTCATCCTGCATCCTTCCTACCCTTCCCCTACTTCCCACTCTGTGATAAAATTGAGGGCCCTGAATGCAAATGCTTGTCCACTCTTACTCTAGTTGTTTTCATGTTTAAGAAGAAGCTTTCAAGTTTAAGCTTGATCTCTTTTTGAGGTCAGTTTTAGCTAGAGGTGCTATCTATGCAGCAAATTGAACTCTGACCTAAGTGGAGCTCTATTAGCTGTGTCAGGGAGATTGAGGATTCAAGTCCACATTCCACTCCCAGATTCTAGAGGACTTAGCAGGGAGTGGGAAAGGTGGCTTGGTGCCTGCTTTAGTGTACTATAGTCTCTGTATTGCTTAATTGTAACAGTGACTGGGTTAGTCAGTGGCAAGGAGGTGCATTTAGGGATACTAGGCATAATTTTGTTATGATGCAGTTTCTTTTTATGGTTTTGTCAATACTTACTCATACCTGAGTCCCTTTTCTTTCCTTTTACCCTTCAGGTGCCTGTGGTATATTTTATTCATTTGGGGCTTTACTCTGAGCTAGCTGTTCTTTGATTTAGTCATTTTTAAAAAATTCAGTACATATCCATTGGTTGTTTGCTATGTGCTTGGAATCCAGGAATGAGACATAATATCTGCCCTCAAATTTCTTGCAGTTCTGCTATGTAAACAGATAAATGTTCAATTATACTATCTGCACTGATATGTGCTATAATAGAGATCAGTCTTGGTGATTATTCAGTAAATCATAGAATTGATTCTTTTTTTTTTTTTTTTTTTTTTGGCCTCCCCATGCGGCTTGTGGGATCTTAGTTCCCCGACCAGGGATTGAACCCCGGTCCTCAGCAGTGAGAGCACAGAGTCCTAGCCCCTGGACTGCCAGGGAATTCAGGAGATACACGGAGGCTGTCATGAAGGGTCTTGTGTGTCATGCTGAGGAGTTTGGATTTTATTTCAAAGACAATGGGGAGCTATTGAGGCATTATGAACAAGGAAGTGATGTGTAAAATAATTGTGCCGATGATAATCACATATAAATAAGTTAATTTAATGAACTGAAGTAGGGTATTACAGGGATGGAGTTACCTAGGCCCTGTTAAAGTGTAGTCTCAGCAGTATTGCCATCATCTGAGAGCTGATAGAAATGTAGAATCTTGGGACCTATTCCAGACTTACTAAATCAGAATCAGAATTTTAACAAGATCTCCAAATAATTTGTAGACACATTCAAGTTTAAGAAGCACTGATTTAGATGGATAGGATGATGGTCAGGCTTTAGACAGCTGGTGTGAAGACGATAGGACAGATTGCAAGAGATAATGTGGAGAACATATTCTTCCTCCTATTTGGAATACTCTTCTCATTCCCCCTCCCCACCAAATGCACACCAGGTACCCCCTATTCACCCATTACCTTTCAACTTACCTTGGAGCTTCTCTGATGTGACACTCCCAGTACACATGATTGGTACCCTTGCCATATACTCCCATAGCAGCCTGTACTTACCTTATCATTTTTCACACTTTATTTTTAGTAATTATTGAATTGCCTCTCTCTCTCCTGCACCATGAATGCAGGGACTATCTTTCTATGCTGCCTGGCATATGATAGGCACCCAATAAATATTTGTGGTTCAATTGAATGAATTCACCATGTATAAGAAGAAAAAATGAATTTGGGTGTGTTGGGAGATGTACATGTTATATATATTAATAATAATAGTAAATGTTAAATAGCACTGATAAGTTGCAGGCACTGTTCTAAGCGCTTTATGTATGTTAATTTATTTTATCTTCTCAGCAATCCTATAAGGTAGATATTCTTAATGTCTCCATTTTAAAGATGAGAAAACTGAGGCACAAGGAGGATAAGTAATTTGTCTAAGGTTACACAGTTGGTAAGTGATGAATCAAGATTCAAACCCATCTGGTACTACTCTGCTATGTCTAGTTTTGGACAAAATAGTTCCCTGGCACTGTGCTAAGTGCTTTCTATGTATTAAATGTATTTTTTAATCTTTATAACATCAATCTGAGGAGGGTTTTATTATCCTGTTTTACAGATGAGGAAGCAAAGGCTCAAAAAAGTTATATAGGTTACCAAAAGATACACAGCTAGTAAGTAATGGAGCTAGCCTTAAACCCAAGCCTATCCAACTCTTAAAGCCTGTAGTCTTTACCAGTAATGATGATGCCTCCATGTGGAATATAAAATACCTGTGGGATGAAAGTCTTAAGATCACTGAGGAACTGAGAGATAGGATGCCTAACATTTAAGTTGGTGGGCGGGAGGCGGTAGTAGGACTTAACTTCGGTTGCTCAGGTAGCGTGGGCATTTCAAGTTTGAAGGGGCAAAGGAGATTTAAAGTCTCGCAATTTCAGCCAACCTCATAATTGACCAGATGGAACTCTGAACTCTGCTGGTTAGAAACCTTAGCCTCTACAATTAGCTGTAACTTAGGTGACTAAGGAGTAGTTATTGCTTTCTCTTATGGCCTCAGAGAAACCAGACGGATTAGAAATACCAAATGTCAGAACTGGAAGGAACCAGTTCTAACCTTCCACAGTGCCCTCTTACTCACCTCCCCCTTATTTTATAATAAGGAAACTCAAGAAGGGAGTACTTAGGTGACTTGCCAAAGTCTAATAAAACCATTAGGGACAAGCCAGGAATAGAGGACAGGGTCACATTCTTATATTCTTTGCCCTGTGCCTTATGACTCTCTAGGCTCCAGATTTATTGCCTCCTGTTTAAAACTTTTCTGCCATTGTAGTTACTTCTTCATCACATTGTAATTACTCCTTGTTCTTTTTGACTTTGGCCCCTGGAAATATTAACTTCTTGTCCTTTCCCCTCCAGCCCCAAGCATATATTCACTCCGGCAAGTCATCTGGCTTGCCCTCATTAATTTAATGATGATACTAGTATCAAATCACCACTGGTAGGAACACCACTGGCACATAGAACTTAAAGTCCATCTTCTTCTTGGAGTGAAAATGAGTTTCTTTTGAGCTATTCACATACTTGGTCAATTTTTGTAAAGCTTGAAGGCTGCAGGAGCAGGTGCAGTTTGTGTATCCTTTTGAAGTTGCAAACTCCTAAATGTTCAGGGTGATTATTATAGATAATCATACGCAGGGGTCTCACTCCTGCTCCTGCTATAGGTGTATCTTCTAAGGCACATTATGGTAAAATTAAATTAGAATGAAAACAACTTTATAACTAGTACTTACACCTATACCCTGTGCCTTGTGCAGTCCCACTCAGTTAATAGACCTTCAGTTCTCAATTGTAATAGCTACTGTTTTATTTTTGTTTCAGAGTCATTACAGAAAGGTATAATAAGGCTTCAGTTTTCAAATAAAGTCTATTTTAGTTAAAACCTATTCTAAAAAAAGTCACAACTAAAATGACATTTAGTTTAGCTAAAGTGATATATTTTACTTGTGCTTATTCTTTTATTCCCAACCCTGTCTTCTTTAAAAGTTATCTTCTTCCATGTTTTAGCAATACCATGAGGGCAGTCACCTTCCATTTATTTATTTATTTACTGAAGTATAGTTGATTTACAATGTTGTGTTAGTTTCTGGTGTACAGAAAAGTGATTCAGTTATACACATATATACATATTCTTTTTCATATTCTTTTCCATTATGGTTTATTACAGGATATTGAATATAGTTCCCTGTGCTATACAGCAGGACCTTGTTGTTTATCTATTTTATATATAGTAGTTCGTATCTGCTAATCCCAAACCCCTAATTTATCCCTCCCTCTCCCCATTTATTTAATAACAGACTATGCAGAAAACATCAACAAGAGTACCAAGAATCTAGTACTTTGCTGATCACTGACATATTTTAAGGGTGGGGCTCTACTCTAGCAGTGAAATAGTCCTTTGGCCTTGATTTGTTTCTAAAAGCTTCATTATGATGCAGATCATAATAGATTACAATTGATGCAGATCAAGCAATGGAAAGCAGATTGTATATTCTTACAGAGATAATATTATAATTAAGGGTTAAAACCCTACTAAGGACTCACCACAAATAAGTCATAGCTTTGGTCAGTAGTGTATAACTAAGCCCCTAAAGTGATAAAATAGTGTTCCAAATCCTATAAAATGGACATAAATGTATTTAATACATTGGTTATGCAAGTTGCCCCAGAGTACTATAAGGTATATGTACAGCATACAAAATTTGACAATTTCTTAAGCCCTTACCATATGCCGGACACTATAGGCAAATCAAAGCTGGCTAAGCCCCCGAAGAGCCTGAACTAATGAGGGACAGCACATATATCAGTAACTGTAATATGAGGAAAGGTGAAAATAGTGATGTGACCAAGGAACAGTATTAGAGAAAAGGGAGATTCCTTTGATTTTTAGGTTAGATTCCATGGCAGAACAATCATTTGAGCTGAACCTCGAAGAATTTGTTTTTCGTCTTTGGGGTGTTTTGTTTGTTTGTTTGTTTGTTTTTGGCCATGGTGTGTGGCATGTGGGATCTTAGTTCCCCAACCAGGGATTGAACCTGTGCCCCCTGCAGTGGAAGCACAGAGTCCTAACCACTGGACCTTCAGGGAATTCCTCGAAGTATCTGAATATGTGAAGATGATGGAAGTGAAGGCAGAATGAATGCATTTCAATCTGAGAAAATGGCATGAGCAAAGACATCGAGGTGGGAAAGGAGACGGTATAACAATGACACAAGTAAGAGCTACCGTTTATTCAGTACTCAGTGTATGCAAACTTTTACAATCCTTGCATCAATCCTGTGAGATGGCTATTATTATTTTCACTGTACAGATTAGAAAACTGGATGGTTGGAAAGGTTAATTACATGGCGGCCAGGATACGAACCCAGGTCTGTTTAACTCCAAAACCAGAGCTCTTAGATGCTCTGCTGTACAGTCTTCACATTCAGGAAGTAACAGGTAATACAGCTTACCTGGGGATACAGAATATATAGGGATAAGTAGTGGAAGATCCTATTGGAAAGGATTTATAGAGGGTTTTTAGGAGGCAATGAAAATGGACAAGGAGGGAGAGATGAGATGCTTGGTATCAGAGGACTCAAAAATAATTGGCAACTGATTGTTCTAGAAACTAGGGAAAAAGGAGAAATCAAAGATGACTGAGGTTTTTATATTTGGATGACTGAGGGAACAGTGGTACAAAAGTAAGGAGAAGAAACTATTGTTTGAAGAGTGGGGGAAAGGAAAGATGGAGCAATCATTTTGATTTTAGATATGTTGCATTTAAAGCCCAGACGAAATTCCCTGGTGGTCCAGTGGTTAGGACTCACCACTTTCACTGCCGCAGCCAGGGTTCAGTGCCTGGTTGGGGAACTCAGATCCTGCAAACCGCAGCATGGCCAAAAGAAAAAACATGTCAAATGAAATACATCATTGGAAATTTAGGCAACAAATGTTAACTTCTCATTTTATTAAGAAGTTTGCATTAAAAGGAAGACCAGGGCTTCCCTGGTGGCGCAGTGGTTGGGAGTCTGCCTGCCAATGCAGGAGACGCGCTTCGTGCCCTGGTCTGGGAAGATCCCACATGCCGCGGGGCAACTAGGCCCATCAGCCACAATTACTGAGCCTGCATGTCTGGAGCCTGTGCTCCACAACAAGAGAGGCCACGACAGTGAGAGGCCCGCGCACCGCGATGAAGAGTGGCCCCTGCTCGCCGCAACTAGAGAAAGCCCTCGCACAGAAACGAAGACCCAACACAGCCATAAATAAATAAATAAATAAATAAAATTTTTTTTTTAAAAAAGGGAAGACCAGACAGCGGACAATAACTGGAGGTTGCTGAGAGCTGAAGCTTTATCGAAATTGACAATCTGATTACAGAGGGCTTAATCAAAATTGAAACCCTGACCTCAAATCTCTCCTGCATTTCATCGACCTTCTGTACCTTGCTGTCACTCAAATTGCTTCACTCCATAGCTCCTCTATGACCACAGCTGCCTTTACTTCCACCCCTGCTGTTCTCTTTTCTTATTGCATCTGATCTCTACCTGCCCTTCGATCTCTAATCCTTTGACACCTCTGCATTCACCTGGTCCAACAGTCCCCTTCTGTTTTCAATTGCCTTTCTCTCCAGTCCGGACCTCCAGGTCAGTCAGTTGAATTCTGCCCTTTCTGGCATCTTGCAATAACACCTCTTCCCCTAGAAGTTACCTTCCTCTCCTCCATTCCATATCCAAAGGAATATTCTCTTAACCGACGAAAGCCCAAAAAGGCAATGAACCTATAATCACAATCACAATATTATGACTATCAGCTCCAGAGAAATTATCCTCTGCAATGGGAATTAACACTGTAAGGAGGCCCTGGTTTTGAAGGGGACCAGAGCAGGCATATCTTGTTGGGCTTCGTTTATGCCTGAAATCTATGGTACTCTTATTGGATAATATACTCTAGGAATTAATTAAGAAGGTAAATAGATTAGGTCACCTTTTTTCTAGTTTTGTCTTATTTCCAAATTTCTGAAGTGTATAAGGAGAAGGGAGCTGGTATGGGGACATAAGGAGGAAGCATCTTCTGAGGTCCCTTAAGGTGATAGTGTATAAGACTACTGTGTTGGCATCCTGTTTCTTTCTGAAACCAGACCTGTGAGTAGAAAACAGCATTGGATAGGGACTTCGAGGCAGCATTAGTCTTTTTTTAAAAAATTGAAGTATAGGGAATTCTCTTGTGGTCCAGTGGTTAGGACTCTCACTCTCACAGCTGGGGCCCCTGGTCGGGGAACTAAGATCCCACAAGTCATGCAGCACGACAAAAAAAAAAAAATTGAAGTTAGTTGATTTGCAATATTATATTAGTCTCAGGTGTGCAACATAGTGATTCAATATTTTTATAGATTATAATCAGTTTAAAGTTATTTTAAAATATTGGCTATATTCCCTGTGCTGTACAGTATATCCTTGTAGACTCACAGACGTAGAGATCAAACTAGTGGTTACCAGTGGAGAAAGGGAAAGTGGGGTAGGGGATTAAGAGGCACAAACTACTATGTATAAAATAGACAGCACTAGTCTTGATTGGAAACCCTGGCTCCCCCAAACCTACCTACCTATGCTGTGGTAGCTCCTGACTAGCCTCAGGGAAGCAGGTAATTTACAGTGGACGCCTATCTTTTGGTAGCTGAAGACCCTTAGACTTTCATGTACATAGCACAGGGAGCCAGCAGAGGGAGCTGTGGTCCTAGAACTTTCTTCAGAGCTTCTAAGTTCTGATTTTGCAAGAGATCTTCCCTGGCTCCATCCAAATCTCCTGTGCAATAAGAATTTAACTTGAGATATGCCTGAGTTTGGTGCCAGATCCCTGGTGTGAGCAGATGGGGAGCTTCCGCATAACTGTTTAAACTTGAAAGCCATAAGGAACTCTTGATCGCAAGGAAACGCCTGTTTACTGTGCAGATCCAAATCAAGCAACTCTCAAGAAATGGGTGTGCCTTCTTGACCTCAATCCTTATTGATCTTGGTATCAGTACCTCCAGTGACGCGTCCTCAGGGGCGGGAGAAAGTTAACAAGTGCCTTATGGGGGGGGTGGTTGGAAAAAGAGGAAGCCTGACTGTTGCTGCAGAAAGTCCCCACGGGGGAGGTGGGGATACTGTCTGGGTAGCATTAAACAGGGAGTGCCCTGTAGGAACCTTGGGTGCCTGGGTGCCTAGGTGTAGTGCCTGGGTGTAGAACCTTGCATCGGCTCTGATTTTGAATCAGAAGATTTGCAGCTGGCCAGTAGGGGATTTATCAGACAGTTGACTAATGATCTTGATTTTAATAGGAAGCCTCTGTGAAAGGGGATGCAGCTTCTGCTAGATATTGTGAACTTCTGAATCACTAGGTTTGGCTCTGCTTTTGGGCTCTCAGAAAACCCTGGCATTTCCAAACCACTTTCCCTTTTGCTTCAGGACATAGATTACCCAAGCCTGCACTATGGAGAATGGGGACGGTAATGAGGGCACCTCAGCTTTTCACATGCCTGAGTGGATGGTGAGTTCTTTGGTCACTTTGCTTTTCCTTCTGTTTCTTGATAATGAGGCAGCCATTTCTGACAGGTGATAGGGATCGCTGTGAAAAGTCCCTACCAAGACCTGTGGTTGGGAAAACAGTTATTACTCTAATTTCTGATTAATTCCTATGTCCTGGGTCACCCTTGCAGCTTTCCTTTCTTTTTTCTTAAAAAAAAAATATTTTTTTAAATTATGAGTGAGCTGGAAAGGTCTGAGAGCTGCCTGGCCAGAGTCAGCTTATTGCCTGGTTGTCTGGGCTGGGGTGAGCTTCCCCACTGCTGCTGGTGTACTGCATGGATTGTGTTATACTGTGATTGCTTTGCATTCTATTTGCAAACTAATGCTTAGTTTACTTCTCATGAGGGTAAAGAAAAAGAATAGTGAGGGGAAAAAAAACAAAAACAACTTGTAGAAATGGTGCTCTCTCTCAAGCCTGAGAAGACTTAAGACATTTATCCCCTATCTGCCCATTTTTCTCCCACCAGCCAAAACAGTTCCCCAGATATTCTTTATATGTGTGTTTCTAAAAGGCAGGAAATATATAGCTCTCTTTTTGAATTAATTAATTAATTTAAAAAAAATTTTTGGCCATGCCTCATGGCATGTGGGATCTTACTTCCCCAACCAGGGATTGAACCCGTGCCCCCTACAGTGGAAGAGTGGAGTCTTAACCACTGGACCACCAGGGAAGTCCCTATATGGCTCCCTTGGTACTATTTTTCAAAATATCTTTTTTGCCTGATATTTTTAATATAATTATGATAAGGACTTAATTTGTTGATAAGAACTAGCACATAAAACCTAATATTTTAGATCCAATTTTAACTTTTGATTTAAAAACAGCAACCATCCTTATGTTCCTGTCTGCTTTCTTCCAGGTTTAGCCTGATTTCTTATAGTCTATATACTGCTTATTTTTTTATATATATAATATATATATATATACACACACATATATAATATATATATTAAATGTATATATTTTTCCCTGTTGAAAACTGGTTAGACTGTATACAACATATTCCAAGTTCTTTTCAGTGTTTATGGAATTATGGGCTTAGGGAAATAACCATCAGTAATGAGACTGATATATAGTAGACCTAACAAAGGCCCAACTGACTAGCCCATGTTTCAACTCCCATAACAAATATTATTTTTGTTGCGGTTATTCCTCTTGTTGTTCTTAATGTTGTTCCAGAACCTTGTGCTCAGTTTTAAGACATTTGATCAAAAGAAATCCTACCCATCCACAAGCTTATTTCAAATAACGCAGTGTTTTAGAACTAATGGAAAAATTTCAGATAATAATTCTAGTTGGATTTCTAAGTTTGTTTTTGAATCTCCAGCACTCACTAATAACAAGAAGGGGAAGCAGGAATTCTGGTTTTCTTAGGTGAGGGCCCACATGAAGATATTGACCTTTGGTACTCCTATAAAGGAATATTACAGAAGAATTCCGCAGAACGCTGGTGTGTCAATTCAGTCAACGAAAGTGTCATAGTAACTCTTTTTCTCACAAATAATACATCTCGGCGCTGTCTTATCTGCTGAGCACATCCTCTCAAGAGGAGCTCCTACTGGACTTTTACCTACTCACCTTCTTTTTATTTAAGTGAACAAGATAACTGTCCTAAAGGAGTTAGTGTGACTATTGCTCAAGCGATAACCACCTAAGACTTCCCAGCTTTTAAAAAACATTCTTTAAGAAAGCACAGCTCTGCTTTGTTTTCAATATGGCACCTCTTCTACTTAGGAATTTCCTGGCCCTTCTCTCTCAAAAACCAGCAAAATACCTTTGATCAGTAGATTTTTTTAAGAACAATGAGAAAAAGTAGGGAGGGGCTGGCCTCAATAACTCAGTTTTTTCATCTGTTATCTTTCCCTTGCCAAAGATTAACCTCTTGAGGCTTTGTTTCAGATACCACATAGTTGTTAAGTTCTGACCTGGTCTGAAAGTGCTTCATTAGGCTGCCACCAGTATCCACTTAGCCACCGCAGTGAGCCACTGAGCACCCTCTAGTGTGTTGCCTATAGATTTCCAGACTTTACCTGTGAAATGTTAGAGTGCCTTTTAATCCCCAAGAGGAAACCCTGGAGCCAGTTCCCACAGTGGGTCAAAATTTCCATTTAAGATAGCTTTAACAAATAACTCATGTTCCAGTTTACATATTAATGTAATGAATTTTCCACTGAGACTATCCTTGCCCCCAAAGGAAGTATGACAAGGCTCTCAAACCTTCTTTCAGGGGGAAAATTTAGCAGAGAAGGTGCATGATAATACCTCCCTTCTTGTTAATGATCAGTAGCAAAAAGGGACTGGCATACCCCTCAGAGAATAGGACTCAAGACCACAGACAGCAGTTGACAGTACTCACATCTCTGACTCCCAGCAGGGAAATAAGCCAGGACGAAGTTTGAAGAACCCGTCTTGAGAACTGACAAGGTAGAGCTTCAAGTTAACATTCCATCACTCACTGGAAAACTTCTGCTAGAGCCGCTGCTCCCCAGCTATTTTCATGTGAAAGATTTTCTTAGCTTTGTTCAGGCAGTTTTACTGCTAAAAGGTTGGGGAACTCATCCTTTTAAAGACTGTCTTTATTAATATATTTTCACTTCCCCTGAGAAATCTTTAGTCCCTAGTGGTAGGTGAAAATACCTCCTCTTATGTGCATGGAGATCAGCAGTAACCTTTTTTTAAGTTTCTACATCTTAATATTTCCTCCTCCCACTCAAGCTCTTTGTAGTACTGGGTACTTTTCCATAGGAAATCTAATTCACTTTCTTGAGTACCCAGCCAGCTGGTTACCTGATTTTCTTTCGGCTAGAAGTAATCCCTTTTATAGATGAAGAATTTTTTCCAGCAGCTGATTTGGCTTGGAAGGGAGAGATGTCTCTAAGAATGCTTGAACCATATCTAGTTGGAAGTGAGACAAAAACATTTAAGGTATCTGGTAAATGGCCGTAGAGGTAGCTTCACTATAACTCTGGGTCAGGATTGACACTTAAAGCAAAGACCCGTTTGAGAAACTGATGAAAACTATGGACTCTCTCCCTAGGAAAATATACACATACACAACATTTTGCATTCTGTTTTAGAGCATCTAGACATCCATGGACTCTAGGTGAAGAACTTTTGACCTAAAAAAATAGAAATGTTAATATTTTGTATTTGTGTATCATTATGTTGCCTTTAAAACCTTCTCACATACATTACTGTATTTTCTCAGCACACATTTGAGATAGACAAAGTAGGTATTATTGTTCCTATTTTACAAATGAGGATTACAGATGTTAAGTACTAGAAATGTTAAGAAATGGAGATACAAAAAAGAACATCTGGGCTTCCCTGGTGGCGCAGTGGTTGGGAGTCCACCTGCCGATGCAGGGGATACGGGTTCGTGCCCCGGTCCGGGAGGATCCCACATGCCGCGGAGCGGCTGGGCCCATGAGCCATGGCCGCTGGGCCTGCGCGTCCGGAGCCTGCGCTCCGCAACGGGAGAGACCACAACAGTGAGAGGCCCGCGTACCGCAAAAAAAAAAAAAGAACCTCTGATCACCATCCTTTGTAGTACTACTTTCTGTACTTGAAAAGGAATTAATTTGTTTTTTCTTGGCATGCTCTTCTGTAGGGTAAATAGATCTTCTGTCCTCCCCATGAGTCCTATTTTTCTTAATGTGTTAACCGTCTATTCTTAGCCTTAAATTGTAGAAATCAGAATTAGACCCAGTTCTCTTTATATCCTGTGTTGTGTATAAAGAAAGGATCACCTCATTCCATTCTCTGACCTTTGAAATAACCTTTTCTTTTCTGCCTATGAATATGCCTCCATGGTCATAGCCATAGATAGGATAAAATGGTTGGTTAAGGAGAGAGTTAAGAGAGTTAGGGCGAATTGATTCATGCTTGGAGAGTGTTAGAGCAGTGGTTCTCAAACTGTGGTCCCCAGACCAGCAGCAGCAGCAGCACCTGGAAACTTGATAGAAATGCAAAATTTTGGTCCCCACCCAGATTTACTAAATCAGAAACCCTGGGGTGGGGCCTTGCAATGCATTTTTATAAGCTCACTGGGTGATTTTGATGAACCTAAAATTTGAGAACTACTTTGATAGATAAACTTGTTAAGTGGTAAGGCTTTTCCTGTCAGTCATAGTATCCTAAATTGCCTTCTGGTTGTATTTGATATAGAGCTGCAGCTCAGGCCTAGTGACTTAAGCCATTAGACCAAGGAGTTCCTTTTCACCTGAGTGAAGAAAATGAGGAACCAGCTGAGAGTGTTCTAGGGTGAATATCCTTGGTTAGGAAGAGCAGAAGTTTAGAGACTCATAAAGCAAGCAAAAAGATATTGGTCTGTCTCATTTCATGAAATTGTGAATAAGAGATCAAGATTGTCATGGATGATGGTGAACATCAATATTTGAGTTCAATTAATTTCCGCTTCAATTTTTGGTGGTGGCATTGGGCAAAGTTGCCAATTAAAGTGCTGTTAGATTTCAAATTCGTATATGATTTAGCCATTTCAGACTTGTGGTTTGATCAGAGCCCCAAAATTATCTGCGATGATGTCCTTTCTGAAACCCAATCCAATAAGAAAGTAAATTTAAGGAGCAATTTTAAATTAAATAAATTTAAGATAAATTAAGAGGAATGACATGTATACACTGATGTGTATAAAATTGATGACTAATAAAAAAAAGAGGAATCAGGTGGGGCTGGTACACCCAGGGGAGTTTTTGGTCTTCTGATCAATATCATAAGGTTTGGTGTAGTGGAAAGAGCTTGGACTCCGGCGTAAACACAGGCTCACATTCTAGTCCCACTTACTTGCTGTGAGACCTTAGGCAAATCATTTGTTCTCTCAATACAGTCATTTGTACTTTCCTAATTTGTCAAATGGGGATAATTATGCCAAATTTTTAAGATTCTTATACTGATTAACAGAAGTAACATATACACAGGCCTGTGCGTAGTAGGCTCTTAATAAATATTAGTTCTCCTCCCCTTATTCTGTTCTTCCAGGGACTTTTTCTCTCAAAATGAAGATTATCCTAAAAAAAAGAATCTACCATTTTATGTTCTTTCTTGTGCTCAACAAGTACTCATTTTTTTTAAAAAAATCATATCTGGGATTTTATAGTTAGAGAATTTTAAATGGTATAACTACAAAGAACATGAACAAATCCAAATAATTTCCAAAGCTATTATCTTAACACCATCTATACGGATGACATTGGGGGGAAATACAGAAATGATTCACAACTGAGGGCTGGTTCAGAGGGCTTGTTTTCTAATGGGGAGATCAATATGTAACAATCTATTATGAAGACCAGAGGAAATAAGGTAGAGAGAATGAATTAAAATAGATGTGGAAGGATCTTTGACCTCTGCTGGGATCTAACTAACCTAATTTGATTGCCTGATTCCTGGTCCATGCAGCGGTGATTTTCTGTGGCATTGTCAATATGACACTTTCAAGGGTCACATTCCAATAATGAACCTCTTCTCCATTTGCTGACACATCTGTCGGCATGCAAATGTTAACATCACTAACCCCCTTTCATCTTCTATTCAAATTCAAAAACAACTTACTTGTTCTCTCTAGGGTCAAACTCGCATATCTTGGAGATGAGCAATGATAGTAAATTATTGAAAATAACAAGCGGATAAACAAATAAATTGAAATGGTCTCTGGGGAAATGTGCGACGCATAATTGTCTATTAGATATATAGCCAGTAGTTTGTTCTCCTACCCTTCTCATCTGTTCCATCAGCCTTCCCAGGAGAATATGTCTCTCCAGCTCCTTTCTCCACACTGGTCACTCTTATGCATTCGCCCATAGCATCTTTCCATGATTAATAGAGTCACCTCTGTGCAAGATTTTGTTTTTTATCTTCTGTGGAATATTTGTATGAATTGTAAAGTTATCAGATTTATCATGGCATAAAAGTCTTTACAAACTAGCTCCTGTTTTTTCTTCAGCTACATGCCCTGCTACTTCTAACTTCCTGTATACATGTACTTGGTTCTTTGTCATACTGGGCTCCTGGCAGTTCCGTGTTCCTTTTGCTCTGTGAATATTGCTCTATGTACCTCGAAGGGCCACCCTACTTCACTCATCTTGAAAATTCATTCTCCTGAGTCAAGTATCAGATTAAACTCCTCTTCTAGGAAAGCTTGCCTAACATACCCTGCTGACTTTATGTCACCGTGTTGATGCTGCCACTGAATCTTGAACACATTTCTGTTATAAGTACAGGCTTGTATATCTTTCTGTACCTGTGACTGACTATTCCATGAACTATTTGAGGGCAGGAACTATATGTTTTTTTCTACATTTTTAACTCCTGACACTCTAGGAACCCAATAAGTTTCTGATGCATAAATCAAAGAATCAGGGCTTCCCTGGTGGCGCAGTGGTTGAGAGTCCGCCTGCCGATGCAGGGGACACGGGTTTGTGCCCTGGTCCGGGAAGATCCCACATGCCGTGGAGCGGCTGGGCCCGTGAGCCATGGCCGCTGAGCCTGCGCTCTGCAACGGGAGAGGCCACAACAGTGAGAGGCCCGCGTACCGCAAAAAAAAAAAAAAAAGAAAGAATCAATCAGAGTCTATGCCTCCATTAAGGGAGAAAAGCTGTACACATAAAAACAAATCTTTCATTTATTTATTCATATATATATTTAGTACCTTTCTCCCTGTGCCAAATGTTGTACTTGGCAGGAAGAATAAAAGGATGAGTAAACGTGATGCTTGACCTGGAGGAGCTCACTTTCTCATGGAGTAGCAGACATGTGATCCCTCATTTCAGTGATGCTAAGACATTACTGATCATCACATGTGCCCTTATGTTATGAACAAGCACTCATTTCATTCTAAAGGAAGAATTCAAATCACATTCCCACCCCAATCTCTGTAACATATAGTTGAATGTAGCTTTCCTATTCACTGGGTCCCTTTCAGAAACCAACAAATAAATAATGTGATTCTTTGCCCTTTCATTTGACTCTACTTGATATGCAACAAGGTCATTATGATTCTGGGGGCCCTGAGGAAATAGAAAACTCCCTATGCCAGTCACACCTTCCACAAAACACAGTTTTTGAAAAAAGCAAGCAGATCACTCGACACCTAATCAGCAACAATCTTGAGATGGGACTAGAAACCGAATGTCAAAACCTGCATAAAAAGATGAACAATTAAGATTAAAACAGTGGTCTGGAAAGTTGATTTTCTTAGTGACAGAGCTGAAACCTGTGCTCCCAGTTTGACTAACCCAAGGACACAGAGTGTAGGTTAGGGGCTGCCTGAGCACTTGGCTCCTTTTTTTTTTCTTACCATCTTTATAAATTCCCTCATTGTTTTAGTGGCTCTGTAGTTAATTTTTTTCTAATGAGACTAGGTTAACTAAAGTCATCTGACACGGAAAAGGAGGAGGTATGGTTAAAAAGGAAGCTAATTAGCAAGTTAATTATAGCAGGTAAAAAAGTGTACTGGTTATATAAATAAGCTATTGTTATGCACATGCAAGTTGGGCCTTGTCAAGGGACTTGTTAAGGTTTCGAGGTCAGAGGATCCGTGTAATTAGGTGTTTAGGGAAAAAAAAATAATAATAAAAGCAAAACAGCCACCAGAATTAGGAATGGCTGATGAGCCACTAACAGAAATGCCTTATTAAATTGGGCTCTACTGCTGGAGGGGTCGTTGGAGTGCTTCAGGGTTTCCAGGGAAGGCACCACCACCAAAACAACAAAAAGAAAAGCTAGCTGGAACCAGAGCCAACAGAATTGCTGATGAGGAAAGTTTAAAGGCCTAGCCACAAGGGCCCCTGGACTGGAGAGGTGGCAGTAGGGCTGGTGATGTCACTATGCTGAGCAACAAGAAGAAATACATTGTCAATGGCAACTCTGGGATTAAAGCCCAGGTGAGGCTAAGTTCTTATTTACCAGTCTTGCTGCCGCTATAGCCACTGTTGTAAAAGGCCAGCTGCTTTTGCCCTCCTTTCCTGCTTTCGTCCCTTCTTCTGGCGTAACGTGAGCTGCTCCTCTCCTAATTCTCTTTCCCTTCCTCGCCTTGATGCCTGTTGGAATTAGGCAATTTTCTCTCAAATGGATAAGGAGGGTTCCCTTAAAGGACTCTCTGATTTCAGATAAGGTAGGAAAGTTAGAGGTAGAATCTACCAGAGTATCCCAACCGGGGTGGGAAGATTACTGTTTTACAAGTAGGAGTGAAAAATGTAATGGCACGTAACTATTAAGGGGAGGTGGGCACCAGGGATGGGTTGTCAGTAAAAGATAAACATTTATTTCTTGGGGCAATTGTATAACTTACTCTATATAAGTGATTAGTCTCTTTTTAATATTCTTGTGTCTTAAAGAAACTTGAGTTCAGTGTCTGACAAGTAAACAAGATTTAGAACCCTATGTCTCTGAGTGCAGAAAGCCTACATAGCCTAGTCTTTAGTGCCAAAAGATAGCCTAAACTCGGGAATTCCCTGACGGACAGTGGTTAGGGCTCTGCGCTTCCACTGCAGGGGGTATGGGTTTGATCCCTGGTCCAGGAACTGAGATCCCACAAACTGCACATGCAGCCAGAAAAAAAAAAAAAGATATCCTAAACTTGACTTGGGTAGGAGGAAGTACTGTAAATGGAGGGGACTTTATAGAGAAGAGAGCTCAGTTTAAGGTAACTGGTTTGAAATGATGGCGCAGCTAGATGGCTACATGGTTTGGTATTGTTGGGGTAAATGGGTGTGTGCCCACCCACCCCATCCTACAAATCTAGAGAGGTAGAGTGACTGGCCCCCTCTAGTAGTGTGTGAGTGTGAGGGGGTGGTACATAATCTAAGGCAGGGTTTGTCTGTTACTCTTTTTTAAAAGTAGGCACTACTGACATTAGTGACTCATTGTGGCCTTTGGAAAGTCAATGACTACTGCTTTTCCTATATGGGCCTCTAAAAAAGAATAAAGACATATTATTGTCTTGAACAAGGTTGGTGAAATGGAAGCCAGGGCTTTGAGCTTGACTGCTGCTCCCCTCCCCATCTTCTCACCCACCTTCTTCCACTTCCCCACTTTTTTTTTTTTGCCCTTAAAAATTCTTTTAACTGTAGACTTGGCTTATGGTTACCATATTTACTTAATATTCAATCAAGTACAGACTCTGAAGATAGAGTAAGATTCATCCTTTTGGCACATGGCTGCCTATTATGTGTCAGGTGTTTTCACCTGAGGATATAAAGGTGAATAAGATACATGGCTCCTGCCTTTATGAAGCCTAGTCTGTACAGGATACAGGTAGATAGTTGTATTCACTGTGATAAGAGAAGTACATGAAAGTTCATGTACATCCCATGGAAGTGCCTAAAAGGGCACTTTATCTTTTTGGAATAAATTGCGACTTCAGTAAAATAATTAATTTTGCCATTTTTCATTTTGGGAAATGCTTCTAATCCAAAGAATTTTCTTATTGCTGAAAACAATTTGCAAACTTTAAAGTACTACACAGGCTATATTTGTTGTTATAGCTATGAAAATGCTATAAATTCCCCTAAAAGGCATGCTAAGCTAATTTGATTTGGCATTGGTCCCCTTGTCTGAATACTCAAATGACTCAGTAGTTACCTCTAACTGCAGGAAATGTGGCCAACAGTTGCTGCTTTCATTCTGGTATGCCGTATCTGTGTTCTGCCCATCGAGGAACCATCTTTTTATCATGAAAGGCAGAATCAGTTGTCAGATCTTTGATTTTTCCTGCCTCCGTGCCAACTGGATCCACATCTAAGAAATTATGCAAACATTCAATTAGGGAAAAAGAAATATATTTGTTGAATAATGATATGAGCTTTGATGTGAAGTGTTATAAAGTATCAGCTGAACTTTGAACAGTAGGAAAAAGATAAAATTGCAAAAAAGTCATGATCAGATATTGTCCAAAATGCAACCTCCAAGAGTATTGAGGATTATACATATTCAGTCCAGTTATCCACTCCTACGTCTGTTATAGTTAACAAATTATCAACTTTGTGGCTTTTAGTATTTTGTGATACCAAACATTAAAAATTATAAATTAGGGAATTCCCTGGTGGTCCAGTGGTTAGGACTCTGTGCTTTCACTCCTGTGGCCCGGGTTCATTCTCTGGTTGGGCAACTAAGATCCTGCAAGCTGCAGGGCGTGGCCAAAATTTTTGTAAAAATGTTTTTAAATAATAGATTAATTTTTACTATACTTATTAGTACTGAAAAGCTAATTAATGCATTTTAGAAAGCCTTTAAAAAGCTAGAGTGACTACCTACAAGAGTTATAAGAACAGTGAATTTGTAGGGGTGGGAGTTGGGGAGCCAGGTATTAATTGAATCACCTGCTATGTTTCACGGTTTGCATACATTGTTTCATATAATCCTCTCTAAAACTTTTGAAGTAAGTTCTTTCATCTTTGTTTTATTTATGAGAAGAGGAGGGTCACAAAAACATCTTGATAAACAGCATATAGCTAATAAGTGGCATAACCAGGGTTTAAATGCAGTTCCAGAAAGCTCTGTATGAATAGAAAGCTTTTTTTTTTTTTTTTCTATTATACCATACTATTTCCTGAGAATCTTAAAACCTGAAGGCAGGTCACTTTACCTTTCTGTATCTTGCAGTTTCTCATCTTAGATATATGAAGATTGGAATAGATAGTCTCAAAGATTCTTTCCAGCTTTAATTTTCAGTTAAACTATAGAAAGGATTTCTGAATATGACTCGACTTTCTAAAAATTTATTTTAACCAGTACATCCCCTTCTCCCTTTGATTGCAAGAGGTATATAGTCAGAGAGTGGTTCCAGGATTTAAATTTCATAGAAACAGAGTAGGTAAAGAATGAAAAATCATTCTCTCCAAAGAGTCTTAACATTCCAAATGTGGGTTAGTGCAATCAGATCAGCTATGAGGGAAGGTAAGATCCTATAATGCAAGCCTTGAATTGCTGTCTCAAAATGGAGGTTATTTTCCTTCGTGTAACTAGAGTTCTTTTTCTCAGCAGATCCAATTTGCTGACCAGAAGCAAGAATTCAACAAACGTCCCACCAAAATTGGACGTCGCTCTCTGTCTCGCTCCATTTCTCAGTCATCTACTGACAGCTATAGCTCAGGTGAGGACTGAACGGCTTTGGACCCACTTCTGGAGGCTACTTAAGTATGATCAACGGACCCTCCTGTCTATCCCAGGCTAATTAAGCATGATTAAACCTATGTTTTGGTATAAACATTTTGATTCTCAGTGGAAATTTGGACCAAAATTCTGGATGGAATCTTTGGATTCCTGTTGGGGATTCAGAGTGGAGCTTAATAGAGGCTTCCTCTTCCAATAAAGGCAGAAGAGGGTGATTAAGGAAACTGAGCTCTGACTTATTCAGAGGGTGAGAGTATGTTGCTCACTGATGACCTTCACTGAGCGGCGTGTATGAAAACTTGTGTTTTTTCCATTCTTTGAAAATAAAAGAGGGGTTCCCCATACATCCATCAGGGAAACCTTAATTGCCCCGAGAAACAGTGAAATCATTGTAGCTAGTTCAAGTGAGCCCTTTGCCTTCTCTTCTAAGCTGTGACATTGTATTGTCTGTTACTCCTTCCTTCCTGGCAGTGGCATTAATTCCAGTATATGGGCCCTGGGCTTGAGTTATCATTTAATGCCAGATGAATATTAACATGTGAGACTTTTGTCAGCATTGACCATTTGTTTTTTGTTTGTTTTGTTTTTTTTAACATCTTTATTGGAGTATAATTGCTTTACAATGTTGTGTTAGTTTCTGCTGTATAACAAAGTGAATCAGCTATATGCATACGTATATCTCCATATCCCCTCCCTCTTGCGTCTCCCTCCCACCCTCCCTATCCCACCCCTCTAGGTGCCCACAAAGCACCGAGCTGATCTCCCTGTGCTATGCAGCTGCTTCCCACTAGCTATTGACCATTTGTTCAACAGTGCCCAGTACATGTCTGATCTAATGTGGAGCTATTTTATTTTGCACTTATGTAGGAATGTGGTAGGAAGCTGAGTGTTTATCCTGGTTACCTCTTCACATTATAAATAGAACATTCATTCGAAAATTTTCATCTTGACCTGAAATTTTGTTTTTCACACAAATAGGAAAGTAGTATTTGTTATGTAAAGTTGAAGAAAGCTTGTTTGAGACACTGTAACTTTTAGATTGGGTAGATTGTTATTTACACTTTTTACATTTCTTGTTTTACATTTCCCCCACAATCACATAATGTAAATCCCTAGGGATTTTTGTCTAAAGATACCGAATTTTGGGGCTTCCCTGGTGGCGCAGTGGTTGAGAGTCCGCCTGCTGATGCAGGGGACATGGGTTCGTGCCCCAGTCTGGGAAGATCCCACATGCCGCGGAGCGGCTAGGCCCGTGAGCCATGGCCGCTGAGCCTGCGCGTCCGGAGCCTGTGCTCCGCAACAGGAGAGGCCACAACAGTGAGAGGCCCGCGTACCGCAAAAAAACAAAACAAAACAAAACAAAAACAGACTGTGAATGGAGATGCCTACTGCCTATAGTCTTGGACTGGGAGTTAGGAGAGACCTAGTTTCTAGGCTTTGATCAGTGTGTGATTTGTTGTGGGATCCTGGAAAACTCTGACAGCCTGAAATGCTCATAACAGAGGCAATGGGAAAGTTATATGAGGTAACACAGAAAAAGCTCCATACTCATCAAATGAAAAGCCAGGAATAACAGAATTACAGCTTTCTAAATATGAGAAGATATGCAAATGCATGTCAGTAAGAACTTGGAACCCATTTTCAGCATATGTTATATTTTAATTGACTATAGAAATTAACATTGTTAGAGCCCCAAAGACTGATCCTTGGACTTTTTCCCTTCTGTGTTTATCTCTTCCCAAGGGAACTCATTCAGTCTCATAGTTTTAAATACCATATTGGTGTTTAATTCTCAAATTTTATCTCTAGCCCAAATCTTTCCTCTGCACCCTAGCCCCAGATATTCAACTACCTGCTCAGTCCTTTCACTTGGATGTTTTATAGGCATCTCAGCTCTCCCATGTCTTAAAAACTGAATTGCTGAGTTCCAACCTTGCCCCTCTTCAGTCTATTCTCAATGCTGCAGCCAGATTCATTTTTTAAAATAAGTCAGATCGTATCACTTCTTAGCTCCAAACCCTCCAGTGGCTTCCCAGTCTCACTCTGAGTAGGAGCTAAAGTTCTCACAATGGCCTACAAGACCCTATACCATCCACCCTCACATTATATTTCTAATCACATCTCTAATTTCCCAAACTTTCCTCCTCCCCTGGCTATTTTGTTCACTCCAGCCATGCTATCCTACTAACTGTTATTTTGAAACATGCCATGCATTCTTCTGCCTTAAGGCCTTTGCACTTGCTATTTCCCCTGCCTGGAATGCTCTAGGATACCCTCACTGGGTATCTTGCCTCCTTAGGTTCTTAACCAAAGATCACCTTCTCACTGAGACCTATCCTCTTTTAAAATTGTACAGACACCCCACACCTATCAAATTTTCCTCCTTTATTTTTCTCCATAGCACTTATTATTATATAACATATAATTTATTGTTGTCTTTCTTCCCTTACTTGAATATGAGAGCAGAGATTTTTATCTCTTTGGTATTGCTCTATTCTCACCACTTAGAACTGTGTTTGACACATAAGAGGTGCTCAATAAATACATATTGGGGAAAGGTGTCCAGAGGCATTCTTATTATACGACTTTACACCCCTGTAAAGGAGTATACACCTCTGATACACCCTCTGTATGTGAAGAGTTAGAAGGTTTAAGACATCTTTCAAAAAAAGATACCTTCCTGTCCAAAGTGCTTGTTTTGCTGAAGATACTTAGAGTCTTACTTAGGCTGTGGCGTTCTCTCCCTTCCTAATGATCCTAATACTAAGTTTTGCCATGCTTTTATTTAGGAACCTCTTCTGGCCTTTTCAACCAGGTTCCTCCTGGGAATCACAGAACACAGAAAAGGATGGTTCTTCAAAGGATGGATCATAACTAGTACCCTGCTAGATGCAGAGGAGAGATGTTAATTCATATATTCAGTGGATGCTCCAAGACATTAGGGCTTAATTCTAGTGGAACCCAGACTGAAAGGGGCTACATCAATCCTTGAAATTATTTTATAAAAAACAAACTTCTAAAAACTCTTTCTCTAAGCACAAAACCCTTAAAAACAAATGAATAGAAGAGACTTTTCTTCAAAGTCAGATCATTCTCAGTGATATATTTCTGAAAAAGCTGTCTTTGCAGTGAGTTAATTGGTTAAGGATAAGGAAAGAGGACTAAAGTTCCTTAGTTCATAATTAGTTCTTCTAAAGCTTGAAGTGTTTTCAGAGTTTTCCAAATAACAAAGTTTTGTTTGTCTATATTTTGGTTGCTAACATAGCTTTTCGCATATTTCTAGAGTGTTATCAATGAAATCTGCTGCACATTGACACACAGGCCATTACTGTTATTCCATTACCAAATGAATAGATTGGGTCCAAGAGGAATTGCCTGACTTAAAATAGTCTAATAGGACTAATTCAGCCAGAAGTCTGACTGCTTCTTCTCCTAGCAATAACCCACAATATCACAGCTTCTAGGAGGTAAGGCTTAATCAGGCTTGAGCCATAGAACATATGTATGATAGTTCCATGGGGTAGATTGTGGATTAGTGATTCACCAAATTATGTTTTGATTCTGAGATACCATGAAACAAGAGAACATCCCATGATAGAGTTATTTTGTACTTTGTATTACTTTTCTACCTAGAAATTGAACCCTTTTTTTGTGATTATCTCATTTATTCATAAGATTTTTCTGGTGGGAGTTAGGGGAAAGGGAGAGCATGGGGAGAGAGAGGATCTATTATACTCCCTATTTTATGGTTGGATAAATTGAAAATTGGTCACTTAACCAATTAGAGGTGAAGCTAGAGCTAAGGTCTCAGACCTGTACTTCAGTAGGTGATTGTCTTGATTATTGGTTGTTCATTTTTAACTAAATTATGACTCTGGGCTTCAGAATGTGCTGACAATTACAAACACTTTAGAAACTGTTCAAGCATGTGTACATATATATATATATATATATATATATATATGAAGAATTTTTAATTCTATCTCAACTATTTTCATGAATATGCTACTTTAAATATAGTGAAAGAAATGAGTTATGGATTAAAAAAAATGTTATGTTAGTTCAGGAATAATCTTTCCACTGTGTTTGCAACAATAACATTCTCTTGGTCTAAGTGTGTCAGCCATTTTGCATTCACATATTAGTACAGTCTAGACAACTGATACTTTCTGATCTCACTTGATAACAGGTCTGTATAAAGGGCTCTTTGAAAACAAATCCATTTTGGCTCAAAGAAAAAGATTGGTTGAACTAACTATAACCAGTTGACTACTGTTAAGAAAAGAAAATACTGTTCCTTCCCTTTAGAAATGGCAAGTAGTATAAATAATTTTTTTTCTTTGAGTTGGAAGAAAACCAAAATTTTGAGTACTTCTCTTAAGGAGAATTTTAGGGGGTTTTGTTGTTTGGTTGGCTTTTTTCCCCTGACTCGTCCTTAAAAGCTGAAGAGGCATAGGGAGAGGAGAGCTATTCTGGGTAGAGTTAGGACTCCAGTCTCAACCTTTTTCATCACTGCCAGTCAACCACCTGCTGCTTGGGTAGATTAATAGATGACGGAGGTAGAGAAAAAAAGAAACTGCTAAATAATATTGTATGTATGTCATTCCTCTCCCATTCAAAATCCTAAAGCTAAGTAAGAACCCTTAAAGATGTTATATTTGGTATTGAATTAAAAATATGTACAAAAAAGAGTAATAATACCAGGTATCATTTACTGAGTGCTTAATTACTTTATGCCAGCATTGCACTAAGCACTTTACGTACATTATTTTATTTAATCTTCTCAACAACTTGATTCTGACAAATCATGTCTGCATATTATATAGTCTTCTTCATAGCACATATTACAACCATGTAGAAAGAAAAACTCTAAATAATTAATTCTGTAATTAGTTATTTCATGTCTGACTCACCTACTAGACTGAAAATCCCATGAAGGCAAAGACAATTGATATCCATCCTGTATCCCCAGCACTTAGACTGTGCCTGGTACATAGTAGATGCACAATAAAATTCATTGAATGAACAACTGAATGTGTGAATGACTGAATACATGAATGAATTAACAACCCTATGAAAAAGGTTCTGGTATCACCTCTACTTTATACCCAGAAGCAGAGACTGAGACTTCAACCAAAATCTCTCTGACTCCAGAACACTTAACCACTGTATTTAAATGGCCATTAGGGAGCATAAAAATCATCATGGCTCTGGAAAAGGATTTGAAATTTCAGGATACTCTGAATGTGAAGACTTTCTTCAAAAGCAACTTTTCTATAAATTTGGATCAGGATTAGGATGGCTGTTGTCTTTCTTCTCTCAGGTGATAGAAGCATGGTTCCCCTAAGCCTCCGACTCATAAGCCATTTCTGAGCATTGATTGGTGAAACAGGTGACTGCCCAGGAAACTGTTTCTGGGCTCTGTTGCCAAAGGTACTTTGAGCTCTCACTCACCCTAGGAGGGAGAACCATAGACTTTTTGTACAGATTATCTCCTTTCAAGAACAAAAGTCCCTTTGGGGATTTATTAATTCCCCCACCTCCCCTGGTGCTCATGTTCTTTCTTGTTGCCTCGTGTTAGGACTTTGCTCTAGGGCAGTTTTCCAGCTCCAAGAGAGACACTCGGGCCCCTGCTGCCCAAACATTTTGTAGCACCATGCTTGATTAACTGGGCAAGGTCAGACTTGCCTTTTACAGCCCTCCCAGAGATAGACCCTTTGCTAAGAAATCCCAGAAATGCTTTAATTCTCTGGATATAAGTAGATCAGGAGACCCTAGGAGCTCTGAGCTTTTGCAGCTTTCTCCCCTTAAAAATGATGGAAGTACTTCTTATCTCATTGAGAAATATATAATGCTTTATAGACAGTGCTTTATGTCCCCAACCTTCCTCCCCCCAAAACCTTGAGGACTGCTTAGGAAGAAACTATCCTCAGGAACTTAAACATAAATTAAAGAAGGAGATTACTTCAAATCATCCAGCAAATGATTAGCAACTACAGAATTATATGAAGACTAAAAAGACCTCAGTCAAACATGGGAATGGCAGCAGCAGTAGCTGCCTGTTAGTCACAATCAAAAGTTGTAGACCTTCCACCCTCTAGTGTATGTTGGTTGCTAAATGGATTAGTCATCAGAGCATTTAATTATACTGAAAGAGGATTTATCTGCTTCTTTGGGAATCTAAAATGCCTAATGCAGGACCCACTGAGGCCGGCAAGAAGGGAGAGCACACTGAATACTTCATTGTCAATGTCTAATTGGGTCTGCAGGCATAGTTCAGCCTCATCAGAGCCAGTCTTAAAAAAGAAAGCTCTGTTTTGTCAGACAAACACTTTTTGTGTGGTTCTTAATTACTTTTCCCATGGGTTCCTTGTTTTCTAGGTCTTATCTGTTCAGTTACTGTACTGAAACACAAATTACATCAGGTGTTTAAGCAGCAAGCAGAGAAGGGTAGCTAGGATCCCAGAAACCCATAGGTTAATCACCATGAGCATGCATTAAGAACTTGAACCTATTGCTACCGTGGTATAACCTCTCTCTTTTTTCATTTTCAAGGACTTCTGCATGTTCTGAAGATAAAGTTATCCTTAGATTCCAAGTTAATGCTACCCAGGGGGAATGTCTTTGGCAACATCTCTCAGCTTCCTCTTTCTGGCCTGTGGATAGCACTTTCCATGGGTGATGATTGAGACAGCTCCTTGGTGCCACTTAGGTGCTTACCAAATGTGTAAATTTACAAGGTGCTGGATTACTAGAAAAGCCTCAGTTCACTCCATGGTTTGGAGTTTTAGAGGAAGCCATTTTTTCCCCTAAAGGTATTTTATTCTGTCATTCCAGCTGCTTCATATACAGATAGCTCTGATGATGAGACATCTCCCAGGGACAAGCAGCAAAAGAACTCTAAGGGAAACAGTGACTTCTGTGTCAAGAACATCAAACAGGCGGAGTTTGGACGAAGAGAAATTGAAATTGCTGAACAAGGTAAAGAAAATAAACACCGTTTCCTCTCAAGCTGCCTGTGTCTTTTTGTCCATGTTAATTCCTTTTTACATCCTGGGGTCTAGTAGTTTGTGAAATTTCAGTGTGATTTTGAAGAATACTTATAACAAAAGAAATATGGGCTCAGGAAACACTGTGGGGAGGGAGTAAACTCTAGAGGGTCTAGAAGGAAGAAGGAAGAGGGGGGAGAGACTAGATAAGGGGGACTGGGATATAGGGAATTAAACATTGGACCATTTACCTCTGGAAGTCCCTTATAACAGAAAAATCAAGTTTAATGTTTTGATCCCTTGAGAAACTTAATCTAACAGAGAACCTGATTGGGGAAGGACCTTATCTTAAGAGAGTACATTTTCCTATTATTCTTTACCTCTCATCCCTCCTCTCTAAAATTGCTGCATGTGTATTGGGCCTTTTCAGAAATGCCGGCACTGATGGCTTTGAGGAAGAGAGCTCAAGGAGAGAAACCTTTGGCCGGAGCCAAAATTGTGGGTTGCACACACATCACTGCTCAGACTGCTGTGAGTCCTTTTCCTTTCTCCACATAACAATAGTTAATAACAGCCACCAGCTATTGAGGGCTGGCACCATGCCAAGCATTAATTCGGAGCTTAACAAGTGCTCATTAACCCTCATAATGGCCATGTAAAAGCACATATTCCTGTTTCCATTTTATAAATGAAGAAGCTGAAGCTCAGGGAGTTTACCTAATTTGTCCAAGGTTATACAGCTAGTAAACCACAGAATCGAGATTTAAACTTCAATGTATCTGATTCCCAAGCGTATTCTTTCTCCAGTCTTCTCCACTGCTTCCCCTTATCTTCCCTTCCAGTGTCATTTCTACACAGCACCTCTGTGTTAGGCCGCTTTCAGCTGCAAATAAGAGAAAACCTGATTCAACCTGGATTGTACATAAGGGAATTCATGACATTACATAGCTAGAAGTCCAGAGGTAAGGTGGACTTCAGATGAAGGCTCTCAGGGCTCAGTTTCATCTCTCTGTGATTTTGTGGAGCTGCCTCCTCTCTGTGCTTACTTCATCCTCAGGCTGATAGCAAGGTGGTTACAGCTCTTTAAGCCATCCCAGACTGACACGAAGAGGAAGAAGGACCATTTCTTCCTCTCTCCCAAGAGCAAGGAAACCTTTCCCAGAAGTCCTCCAGGGTACTCTGTCATGTCACTGAGCAGAACTGGATCACATGCTCATGCCCCACCAGTCCTGGCAAAGGAACTGGGGTTACCATGATTGGTTTAGATCCGTAATTTTCACCCTTGTCAGATTCACTGACCCCTTTTGATTAAAAAATATGTTTTGCAATGGCCCAGTATTTTCTTGAAATGAAATTCAGATATAGCATAGCTAGGTACATATAATTTTTTAAAAATAAATGTAAAATCTTACTGAAATATGAAGGAAGAATAAAAGGAAAGCAATTTATAATAAAATAATGTGTATTTCAATATGTAAGTGCTTGGGTACAAGTAGAGTTGAATAGTCAGATATTTGTACTTACTTATAGCATTATTTGAATGTGAGTGCTACAAATGTATATACATAGGGCTTCCCTGGTGGCGCAGTGGTTGAGAATCTGCCTGCCAATGCAGGAGACATGGGTTCGAGCCCTGGTCTGGGAAGATCCCACATGCCGCGGAGCAACTAGGCCCGTGAGACACAATTACTGGGCCTGCATGTCTGGAGCCTGTGCTCCTCAACAAGAGAGGCCGCGATAGTGAGAGGCCCGCACACCGCAATGAAAAGTGGCCCCCGCTCGCTGCAACTAGAGAAAGCCCTTGCACAGAAACGAAGACCCAACACACCCAAAAATAAATAAATAAAATTAAAAAAAAATGTATATACATAGAAATGTGTTACTGGTTCCACAGCATCAGAGAAATATTGCCAAATTATATAATTTTCTGAAATTATAAACAACTTTTTGTAAATTTCTGAATAACAACAATATCAAAAATAGGAGTTTTCTCTTGGTTTATACACTTGTTGCATTCTTGGAAAAACTATTATTGTTTTGTATTAAAACTACAACAATACCTTTGTTGATATGTAAAGTGGAATAAAGTTCTAAACTCAGGTAATTATAAATAGATTTTTCACTCATGTGAACTTTTCATTGGAACACTTGAAAATTGTACCAGATATGGCATGGTTTTTTTGTTCTAGGAGACTGTCCTACACCTTCGAAATGTCAAGATCCCTGGCCCTACCCACTAAATGCTAGTAACGCTCCCCTACCAATTACCGTGACAACCAAAAATGCCCCCACGGTTTTCCAAAGTTCCTCTGCTGAGAACCACTGACTTAGAGTCATCATCATCAAAGATGTGATACATATTAAGTTGCCAACCATAATGAGACCACTACAGGAAATCAGTGTATTAAGAAATTGTCTGGACTCTTTTATGGGATTTATAAGATCCAGGTCATTTGTATGACTAGATCTCTTCCAAAAGATTGTCTTGTAAGCACAACACTATGTGGCCACATTCCTTATTCAGAATAGCAGAGATTCCTCAAGACACAGCTACTGTTAGCATCTTCCCTGTGAGACTTTCCTGGGTTATGTGTTCTCTGAGGAAAAGGATACCTTGGTACCCCAAAATTAGTATAATAAATTGAAAAGCTATCACTTTTTGGAGCTATAGACTAATGAATCAAGGCAGAAACACTCTTGGAACCTTTTTTGGGCTTCCCCAGTCAGGGACATGAGACTTCAGTGTGGTGGCTTAAAATAGTTAGTGCTTCTGTACTGTCTCATGTTGCTAATTACATCTAGTTTCTTTTTTACCCCCTGGCTCATAAACATTACCACTCTTCAAGGTTACTTTATTTTTTTTCCTGAATGGAGTAATCAAAATTAGTTTACCAATTTTAATATTATTTTATTGTTCCCTCCCCACATTTTTCTGTTTCCTTTAAAAGAATAATTACAAAGGAATTTTGCTTTGTTTTTTTAATCTCTATCTTATTTTTCTGATTACAAAAGTAATTCATGTTCATTTTACAATATTCAAGCATTACCACAATCTATAATGTAGAAAGACAAAGTCTGCTATAATCCCATGCTCCAGAAATAGCTATCATAGTTAACAGTTTCCTGTCCATGTTTCTAATAGACTTAGATCTAAATATTTATATTTTTTAGGTGTGTTTCCATAGTTCCTTCCAACCAGATTCCTTAGCTACTCTCTCTAAACAGTAATGATTTAAAGTCGAGTTAAACCAGCTTCTGAGCTCTGTCCTTCTCCCACTTCTACCTGCCTTCACTTCTGCTTGAGCCCTAATAGCCAGCAGTCTTGACTCACAGTTCTTTAAATAGTTCTTATATATTCTTGGTCCCAGTCACTTTTCTACTTAATTTATATTGCTTTGTAGGTAAGTCTCAGTATCATTCTCTTGTTTGGCATGTTGAGGAATCCTAGTTATAGAAATTCAGAAATTCTTTAAGGTGAAAATTAAAACAGGATAGAAAAAAATTGGATTGGATATTGAAAGGTAAAGAAATTAAGATATAAGAGTAGTTCTGCTGTGGCCTTAGACGAATTATGTGAGAGAGTTAGCCTAGTGGAGTTGTTTGCACGTATTTTTTTTTTAATTAGAGCATATTTTTAATTAGAATTTTTATTTTGTATATAAATATTAGAAAATACAAATTTTTTTAAATGAAAATTATCAGTACCCAAAGCTAAGCACTGTCAGGAAATTTTAAAACAAACTTTTTCACCAAAGATTTATCCTTGTTAAAAGAGCTCTTAATCGAAGCAGTAGGGTGGTACATTACCTTCTTTTTTTTTTTTTAATATTTATTCATTTATTTATTTGGCTGCATTGGGTCTTAGTTGCGGTATGCGGGATCTTCGTTGCAGTGTGTGGGATCTTTAGTTGCAGCATGTGGGATCTTTTTAGTTGCAGCATGTGGGATCTTTTTAGTGGTGGCATGTGGGATCTAGTTCCCTGACCGGAGATTGAACCTGGGCCCCCTCCATTGGGCATGCAGTCTTAACCATTGGACAACCAGGGAAGTCCCTATACTACCTTCTTATAAAGAAGCCTATCTCCATCTTACAAACTGAAGTGAAAGCAAGTCAGGATCAAATCAGTGGATTGAATTTATTTTAATAATTAAAAAAAAATTGAAATGCACACAGATTTATAGAAAAGTTGCAAATACAGTACAGATAACTTTTTTTTCTGAACCATTGAAGAGTAAGTTGCCAACCTTATGATGCTCCCACAAATACCTTAGTGTATATTTTCTACAAACAAGAACATTCTCCTGTCCAACCAGTACAACCATTCAAAATTAGGAAATTAACATTGATTCATTATTACCATCTAATCCTCAGGTCCCATTTGAGCTTCACTAATTGTCCCAGTAATACTTTTTTATAACCAAAGGATCCAATCCATAGTTATGTGTCTCATTTAATTGTCATCTCTTTAGTCTCCTGCAGTGGTGGATAGTTCATCAGTCTTTCCTTGACTTTCATGACCTTGACACTTTGAAGATTATAGACAAATTATGCTGTAGTATGTCCTTAGTACGTAGAAAATGATGCTGTGCTTTTTTCATTTAATCCCATTAGATGGCACTTGTTTTCGATTTGTCCCATAACTGATGTTCATTTTGATCCCTTGATGGAGGTGGTTGGTGTCTGCCAGACTTTTCTAGTGTAAAAGTTATTTTTCCCCTTTTGTAATTAATAAGTATTTTGTGAGGTAGTAATACGAAACTGTGTAAATATCCCACTCTTCATCAAACTTTCCAATTATTCATTCATTTATGTATTTTTATTTGTGTGGAGTCATTGTTTCCTAATTTATTTAATGGGTTATAATCCATTACTATCATTATTTATTATGATAAAAATTGTTCCAATTTTGGCCAGGAGGAACCCCTTAAGTCTTGCTTCTGTGCCTTGTCTCTTGACATATCCCTTTCATTCTTTGAGCACTTCCTTGCTTCTGGTACAAGATGATTTAAGCTCATTTTGTACCTTCCCTGTCCTATCCCTGGAATCAGCCATTTCTCCAAGGAGCCCTGGTTCCTTTTCCTTTTAGTGGATCTGTACACTAGTGTGCTCTTTGCTATTGGGATATCATTGTTCCTGGATCCTCTTTCATTAATTTTCAAAAATAATTACCCATTAACTCTTCATATATATCTTTTGCCCTGTTCTCTCCTTCTGTAAATTAGGCCATTGATAGTATCCCATAGATCTTAGATGCTCTCTTCTGATTTTTTCCCCCACTCTTTATTCTTTCTGTATTTCAGTTTGGTGATTTCTATTGATCTATCTTCAAGTTCACTGACTCTATCCCTAGATATGCCCAGTCTGGTGATAAGCCTAATGAAAGAATTCTTAAATCTGATCCTTAAAAAAAAAAAAAAAAAATTCTGACATTTCTATTTGACTTTTTATAGTTTCCATCTCTCTGCTGAAATTCCCTACCTGTTCATGAATGTTGTCCATCTTTTTCACTACACCCCTTAGCATAAATATATTAATCATAGTTAATTGAAAGTTCCTGTCTGATCAAACATCTATCTCATCTCAGAGTCTGGTTCTCTTGAATACTTTCCTGACAATGGGTTGGGGTTTTTTTTCCACTTTTTTTGGCGTGCCTTGCAATTTTACATTGAATGGTAGTATATTATTTTCCATTATTGTCATGAATTGGGCTGGATTTCAATTCTGTTGTTCCATACCAAAGGCTACAAATTCCCCCAGGCTGGAGGGCTCTCGTACTCCTCAGTGTTTGTACTTCACCTTTGGGCTTTCAGCCGCTTCTGCACATGCTTGCCACAGGGGGGCTCTGTCTTCAAGTGCATGTCCCCGCTGCAGCACGCGACTGCTACTCCTTGTTTCCTGGAGCTAGGCTCAAGGTGAGGGCAAGTGGGGTTCTTAGATTTTCTGGTCCAGCCTCGATGTTAGGCAGGCCTCTGTGAAGGTAGGACTTTTTCGGTGTTCCTGCCACTGCTCTCTGTAGCAGCCAAATTTTGCCTTATATTGATGGTAGGTCTTGAGCAGAGATATTTTCCTGTCCCTCCTGGAGAGGTAGCAGATTTTTACTTTGTATCAATGTAGGGTCCTGGGCCCAAGAGGATTTTCTGCTACTCCCCGAGGAGCAGAGAGTTTTTGCTTCCACCCCTCCCCAGAAGCAATGGCTCTTTGCCTGGTCCCTGGTGGCAGGCATAATTCCTGCTCCTCTTGCTACAGTTTAAGGCTTTTGCTTCCTATGAGAGAAGACTGTGGAGAAGTGCCGAGGTTTCATGCTTATCTTTGAGCACAGCCAATCAGCTCCCTGCCCCCAATCTTTCTTGTGAGCCCTGGTTGGAAGCCCCTGGAAAAGAGCTTGCATGTGAGTATGAACTCTCCTTGTGCCTGGGGCTACCAGAAGTTCCAAACTGACATACTTTCCCACACTCAGCCTTTACTAATTCATTAAAATTTTAGCTAATTTTTTCTTACCGTGATGTATGGCAGCCACCTCTTCCTTCTGTGCTCTGACAAGGGTGAAACAGTGTTCCCTCTCTCCTTAAAGGGATTTGTTGCTCTTTGGAGTTCCTTGGTTGCATATGACCTCAGCTCTTTGATGTACTCAAGAAAAGTTATGGTTTTATAGATTATCCAGCTTTTTCTTGTTAAGGTGGAAGCTTCTCTTGCAGCTTTCTACATCCTAAGGAGAAGCAGAGCTATAAATTTGTGGTTTTTAAAAAGATGTTTGGCACTGAAAGCCTTGGTTTAATTAAATCTTACAGGGAGGCCCAATATGTTAAATGAGTAAAAGTATACAGCTCAGCTGGAGCCTTCCCCATGCCTACCCCCAACCCTTGCCCTCTTCTCAAAGTATTGAAGCTCTGTAAAGCACAGTTTGAAAATCAAGGGCATTAGTTATTCCTAATGTACTTTCTCATTGTCAGATATATAAACTTAATCTCCTTGACCAATTGTTTGGCCCATGCTTGCTCATCTCCTGCTTTCTCTTTAATATAGGTGCTTATGGAAACTCTGGGTGCTCTGGGGGCTCAGTGCCGATGGGCTGCCTGCAATATCTATTCCACTCTCAATGAAGTGGCTGCTGCTCTAGCAGAAAATGGTAAGATCTTTTGTGTGTTCTCTTTGTCTTTGACTAAATTTTATGGAAAGTTCCATTGTTTCAATAAATACCTGTAAGGAAAGGTGACATTTAAAGTTGTCTTGAAAGAAATATTTTTTTTTTTTTAGTTGAAGTATAGTTGATGTACAATGTTGTGTTTGTTTCAGGTATACAATAAAGTGATTCACTGTATATGTGTATCTATATCTATATCTATCTATCTATCTATCTATATCTATATATCTATCTATCTTTTTTTCAATTCTTTTCCACTATAGATTATCATAAGATATTGAATGTAGTTCCCTATGTTATACAGTAAATCCTTGTTGTTTACCTATTTTATATATGGTAGTGTGTATCTGTTAATCTCCCCCTTCCCCTTTGGTAACCATAAGTTTGTTTTCTGTGTCTGTGAGTCTTTCTGTTTCATAAATAAGTTCATTTATACTATTTTTTTAGATTCCGCATATAAGTGATATCATGTAATATTTGTCTTTCTCTGACTTACTTCACTTAATATGATAATCTCTAGGTCCATCCATGTTGCTGCAAATGGCATTATTTCATTCTTTTTTGTGGCTGAGTAATATTCCATTGTATGTATACACCACATCTTCTTTATCCATTCATCTGTTGATGGATACTTAGGTTGCTTACATGTCTTGGTGGGTCCCTATTCTTGATGAGTTTGCCCTCTTTCTGGGCTTCTCTTGTTAAATATGATCGAGGTAACTGTGTTGCTTTATAGTCACAAATATCTTCTTATGTCTAATATTCCATTATTAGTTAATGCTTTGCCTTGTCAGAGCACCAGTGAACATTATTCACTGTCTAAGGTCATGGATTAGAAAAGAAAGTGCTTCAGGCATAATTTTGTGGTGTGACTGGTTTTCAGCAGTTAATGTTTGGTGCTCCGCTTCAGCGGTAAACGGGACTTGACCTGGCAGATTAATATTTGATAACAACAGCCACTGACACTTGAAGGACAAAAGAAATAGAGAAGTTTGGACTTTGCCAGTTTCTTGCTTTCACTCTCTGATAGCCCAACACAGATCAGGATACCAAACACTTGCTTCAGAGCTATTGAGAAATTCTGGGAAAGCTCTATAGTGCATGCATACCTCTCTTTTTGCAAGCACTTTGAGCATTTTATTTGTTCTCTCATTTACAGTCATTCATTTGTAAAATTTTTATTAATGTATAAAATATGTATAGAAAGTACACATAGGGCCTCCCTGGTGGCGCAGTGGTTGAGAGTCCGCCTGCCGATGCAGGGGATACGGGTTCGTGCCCCGGTCTGGGAGGATCCCATATGCCACGGAGCGGCTGGGCCCGTGAGCCATGGCCGCTGAGCCTGCGCGTCCGGAGCCTGTGCTCCGCAACGGGAGAGACCACAACAGTGAGAGGCCCGCGTACCGCAAAAAAAAAAAAAAAAAAAAAAAAAAAAAAAAAAAAAAAAAAAAAAAAAAAGTACACATATATAAATATATAGTCCAATTAATTGTACATATACATTCATTTCTCTTTTTTTTTTTCAACAAATGCTTATTGACCTACTTTAAGGACAAATGAGAGTGTCTTTGCCCTCAGAATTTTATATTGTGGTTAAGGAGAAAAGACACATATATAAATAATGATAATACAAGGGCATATATGATAATGCCACAACAGATCATAAACCCACATTTAGTATACCAACAAGGGGCTTATAAAAGTTCAGATTCCATGTGAGGTCACTTTCAGCTGAGTTATAAGGCTTCCTTAGGAACATGATACTTAACTGGGCAATGAAGTGTAACAACATTTGAACAGAGGGAGAAGAGTGTAAGAGTTTTCCTGATGCAGAAGATGGGATGACTAAAGTATAGAAACAAGAAAGATCAAAATGTAGTTGGGAAATGATGAGAATTCCAGTTGGACTGGATGAAGAAGTACATATTTCTGGTTTCTTCATTTTTGCCTTTAGTCATACTTTTAGCATCCGTCATACTCTTGGCCCTTTTGTTTGTCCTCTTTGGTCTAACAAGAGTTAAATGACCACCAAAGACAAAGGCGAGTACAAAAGGACTGGAGACAATACTAATCAGTGAAGAAAGTCAACCCAAGAAGTATAGCAGAACGAGAGAGCTTGGAATTGGGGAAAACCAGCATCTTCTTGCCAAAATTTAGGGTCAGCCCTTTTTTCAGGCTTTAATGGTTTCTCTTTGTTCTTTTTTCTTAGGATTTCCTGTGTTTGCCTGGAAAGGAGAGTCAGAAGATGACTTCTGGTGGTGCATTGATAGATGTGTGAATGTGGAGGGCTGGCAGCCAAACATGGTGGGTTAGGTCTCTGCCAACACAATTCTGTTGGGGCCTGGAGGTATAGAGAGGGAGAGTGTGGTCTGGGAGAGGGTTTCCCAGCAGGAAGGAAGGCAAATGCTTCCTTTTCCGTCTGATGTACCTGGGCTTCCGGCGGAACTAGATGCTTATGCTTAGGGCATCCCAAGAATATTCAACCTCTTTATAGCCTCAAAGTGCTTTTCATTGTCAGTGCTGATCTCAGAAGCACTCATATTCATCAGCAACATTAAAATACTGCTCAGGGTTCACACATGACTGGTTAAAAAGTAAGATTAATGAGTTACCATCCCCTACCACTGCTTACCACTCCCCCACCCCCCACACACCCCGCCCAACAACATCAATGATTAAAGCACACACATGCACACACAGCTCCTATGGTACTTAGCTTTCTTTCTAGAATCAAGTGCTAAATTTATAGTAAACCTGAAGGGATTCCAAGTTCAAATTTCTTCTCTTTATTCATTTCTCTCCTGAAGAAAGATGAATAGGCAAAGTTTTGGGGTTTTAATTTTTGCTTAGTTTTTATTTTTGTTTCATTTTTTAAAAGATCAAGTGCTTGAAGGCTGAGAGCATATTAGATTCACAAGGGGAAGCAAAAAGCTTCACAAAGTACGTTGCACTCCTGCTTTGCAAACCTTTCTGCATATGGGTGAGAGGAGAAATTAGGGAATCAACTGAAACAAGAATCCTTGAAGCTCTAGTCCAACTATTGCTTACTGCTAAAGACTGCAGAGCAGGCTTCATCTGGGACACAGCAGAGAGAAGCAGCCTGTCTTTCTGGATTCTGATCCAGGCCACATTGCACCAAGTGTTGGTTTGAGGAAGCTGGGTTAAAACCTTTGTATCCTGAAAGGGAGGGAGGAGTCGGCTATAAGATGAGTCAGCTCATTCCAGTGGAATTTAACGGTGACAGAAGGGAGTGTGACTGACAGGTGCTAAAGAAGATATGCCAGGGTTCTACTGGAAATAAAACATTAATTTTATAGTCATGAACATAGGGAGGACAGGGGATTGTACATGGCGAGCTTTTATAGACTGTAGAGCCAGCACACACTGCTGGAAAGGTTGACGAAGAGAGTAAGACAAGGATAAGAACCACTGTGACCCCAGAAAACAGGATCCATATCTTTTGGATCCTGTCAAGATCTAGTGCTTTTACTTGCTTGCCAACTTCAGGAAGATTCCCAGGTGACAATAATTTTCTGCAGTAGGACGACAGGGTGAGAATTATGGGCTACATTCATTAAATAAATATTAGGGATAGCAACTACCTGCCTGTATTCGATACCTGTGTTAAAAGGGAAAGGTGGACGAGAATACTGAGACTAAGACACAATCTTTTTTGTCTCTGATCTTTTGTGTGGCTAGGGATCAGAGGCTGCAAGGAAAAACCCCATGAGGGATTTCATACATGTAAAAAGGGAGAGAGAAACTCAGAGGAGCCTTTCCGTTTCTTAGGGAATCTGTTCTGAAGGTTTCTACTGGGAGAAAAGGGAGCACTATCTTATGGTATGGAGCAGGTGTAAGAGTTTTAATAAGAGTCCTGCCTTGGATCCCTGCTCTAAAATAAGGTTTAGTGGAATCAGAGAAAATAGATCAACAACAAGAGCAGAAGTGGGAATTCCCTGGCGGTTCAGTGGTTAGGACTCAGTGCTCTCACTGCCAAGGGCCCGGGTTCAATCCCTGGTCAGGGAACTAAGATCCCACAAGCCGAGTGGTATGGCCAAAAAAAAACCAAACAAACAAAAAAAACAAGAGCAGAAGCAAAAAAGATCAGGTGGTAGACATGAGGTTGGATATTCCAGGGGTCCGGGATGGCATCTTTGGCACTTGTAGTAGAGTTGATAATTGATGGGACTGCAAAATGGGTGCTTGCCAGTGGAGGGCACCTTAGTCCTGTGGGTCTTTCCAGGAGGGTGGGTGTAACAACTTGGAAAGTCCTGCCAAGCGTTTCTAACAGTTAGGTGAAGGGCTGAAATGCCACAGCCTACTGCCTAATAGTATTCTAAGCTGGTCTCTCTTTAGCTTATTTATAATTCAGAAACTTTCCTCTGCTGATGAAAGCTCCAGTGGGCACAGCATTGTGTTTATCTTTAATCCCAACCTGAAATAGTGATGAGCTGTTCAGAGGCATGCTTGCACACCTACATGCTGCACGGTTCCCTAGTTATTTTTAATTTGGTTTATAGAGAGTGAGGTTGTGCTAGGCAAAACCCTACAGTGCTGCCTGATCATTTTGGATAGGAGAGTGCCTGTACTTTGGGAGAAGTAGAGGATTAACGAATACACATTTGTAAGCCATTGTTCTGGGAGGGAGACTAATTATCTGGCTTTATTTAAACTAAGCTTTAACTGATGATATTTAAAGTCCTGACTTCAGCCAATATAAATATGCTAATATCAAGTTTAGGCTTTCTGACTACCAACAGTACAGCCAAGAGCTAATGGTCTAGGTAATCGCTTAAGCTATTAGTCCATAAGAAAATCCTCATTGCGCTGCTGTATATTTTGATCCTAGTGGGTATGTCATTTGGGAAGGTCACTTGGCTGTGAGAATTACAGTTGGCCTTTCATTTCACTGTTTTTTTGTTTGTTTGTTTGTTTGTTTGTTTTTGACTGCATTGGATCTTCATTGCTGTGCACGGGCTTTCTCTAGTTGCAGCGAGTGGAGGCTACTCTTCATTGCGGTGCACGGGCTTCTCATTGCGGTGGCTTCTCTTGTTGCAGAGCACGGGCTCTAGGCATGCGGGCTTCAGTAGTTGTGGCATGTGGGCTCAGTAGTTGTGGCTCGCAGGCTCTGGAGCACAGGCTCAGTAGTTGTGGCGCACGGGCTTAGCTCTTCCCTGGCATGTGGGATCTTCCCGGACCAGGCCTCGGACCCATGTCCCCTGCACTGGCAGGCGGATTCTTAACCAGTGCGCCACCAGGGAAGTCCACTTGTTTTTTTTTCTTCAGTGTAATGACTCTTGGTCATTATACTGACTCTTAAGTTACTTTGCATAACCATTTTGGAAATTTGAAATATGACATTATTGATGCTTATTATTGCAGATCTTGGATGATGGAGGGGATCTTACTCACTGGATTTATAAGAAGTATCCCAACATGTTTAAGAAAATCAAGGGCATAGTGGAAGAGAGTGTTACTGGAGTCCACAGGTAAGATTTGACATGGGTATGCCTGGTTTTATGCAGCCTGGACATATATTCTTTTTTTTTTTTTTACAAATTTTTAATTAATTAATTAATTAATTAATTAATTTATTTATTTATTTATGGCTGCGTTAGACCTTTGTTGCTGTATGCAGGCTTTCTCTAGTTGCAGCGAGTGGGGGCTACTCTTTCATTGTAGTGCACGGGCTTCTCATTGTGGTGGCTTCTCTTGTTGTGGAACACGGGCTCTAGGCGCTCGGGCTTCAGTAGTTGTGGCACGCAGGCTCAGTAGTTGTGGCGCACAGGCTTAATTGCTCTGCAGCATGTGGGATCTTCCCGGACCAGGGCTCGAACCTGTGTCCCCTGCATTGGCAGGCAGATTCTTAATCCCTGCGCCACCAGGGAAGCCCCTGGATATATATTCTTATAATCACATACTTATAGGATACATTATGTTAAAAATTGAAACCTGATCTGAAATGACGAGATCTGAGTCTGCACACTTTTTTTTTTTTTTTTTTTTTTGCTGTACACGGGCCTCTCACTGTTGTGGCCTCTCCCGTTGCGGAGCACAGGCTCCGGACGCGCAGGCTCAGCAGCCATGGCTTACAGGCCCAGCTGCTCCGCGGCATGTGGGATCTTCCCGGACCAGGGCTCGAACCCGTGTCCCCTGCATCGGCAGGTGGACTCTCAACCACTGCGCCACCAGGGAAGCCCTGCACACTTGTTTTTTAAATTAACAACACAAATAGGAAACTTAAAATAGTGAGGGGGGAGTAGCTAGGGGAATAAGTGTGGTCCTCATGTTTTCTAGTCATTGTAATACAATGACTGCTTGTCCTCTTTGGACGAATTCATTTATTCAACAGCTATTTATTGAACTTCTACAGTGTACCAGGAACTACTCTAAGAACCATGCTAGGGATCTAGCAGTGGGGAAAACAGACAAAAGCCTGGGCCCTCATAGAGCTTATGTTCTTCCACAGAGAACAAGGATTTAGGGTTCTGTTTCTCAAATGAGCATTAATTCCCTGAGTAAAATCGTAACCATTTCTGTTTCCTGTTATTTACCCAGAAAGAACTGAAAGTATGAAAGTTTTAGGGAAGTAAATTCTGAATAAGCCACCATCACTGCTTCAATATACTGTGATCTTTTTGAATGTATAAAACTATGGATTGTCCCATATTTTCAAACTTTTAGAAAGGGATGAATTTTGAATAAAACACCTGGTTCTAATTTTTAGTTGACTCAGTTTAAATAAAACCCCTATATACAGGTATACATATTTATAGGTATATGTATTAAAGTTATAAAATTGAGACTATTGGAAAGTTAAACTATTTGAAAGTTAAAATTGTTGCATTCGAGTAGTGGGATTAAAATAGTACTTAAAATTTCTCTTTTTATAATTAAAAAGGGAAATAAAACTAATAAGCAATTAAAAATTTTACATTTTAATGCTTAAAATTTAGTGGTGGGTCAAAGATTTTCCCCATATGCCTTTTGATTAATATCTTTATTTCTAAGCTGTATACAGATTCTGGAAAGGTATTCTTTATTTCTCTGTATACACCTTATAGGGTGAAACTAGTTGTGTCTCAGGCTCTCATGCCTACTCAATTAACTTATTTGTGAAATCTGATATGAAACTGATGGTCGATTGCAATATCTCATTGTTTTATGTTCTTCTTGATTTCCTTCATCCTCAGGCTGTACCAGCTATCCAAAGCTGGGAAGCTATGTGTTCCAGCCATGAATGTCAATGACTCAGTCACCAAACAGAAATTTGACAACCTCTACTGTTGCCGTGAATCAATTCTTGATGGGTAATGTTTTGTTATCTTTGGGATGAACTTGAGTTGTTGAATTGAGGTTCTAAATTTTTTGGTTTTGGTTATTTCTAGAAATGAATTGTGTAGTACCTCTGGATCTATTGCTACATCATACTCAATATTTTGTAACCCGGATCTACCACTGCTGTCACTGTTACATCACACTCAATATTTTATGACCCAGAGATATCATTGCTATCACTGTTTCAAGCAAATCTATTTTACTTAAAAAGTCAGACCAGCCCCTATCTATTGGTGGCAGTTTGTACTTTGTCACCCTATCAGGCCTGGGAGTCAGTAACTAAAGTCATTATAAATAAGTAAATATCTTTGATGGTTTAGAAAAAGGTTCCTGGTATTTCTCTTCCAGGTTATGTTGTCAGTTCTTAAGCTCCAACTATCATACAATTCTCTGGCCATCTGGAAAGTTGTGGTGAGCACAGGGTTACTTCCCAGTGGCATTTGTAGTTTTTCAAATCTGTAAGGACTGCAAGTCTGACAAAATCTACTTAGATATAATATACCAAAAACTGTGTTCTTCCAGTGCCCAGTTCCTGTTTCTACACTTGTGTCCTGAAATTCCTTCATTCTTGCTGGGAAGACTCAGTAATTCCCTATGTGAAATTTGCCGAGCCAAATGGTTTCCATCATGTATTAGTTCATGGAAAAGTGAAGAAAGGGCCTGTGGGCCACATTACTAGTCTGAACCCCAGGCAATTTGCAACACCACAGGCACTGGAGCAAGAAGGACTTTGGTTTAACAATTGGCTCTATCATTTATTAACTCTAAGACTTCAGACTAGTTATTTAACCTCTCTGTGCCTATTTCCTCATGTGTAAAATGGTGACAGTAAGACCTATCTCATAGAGTTATTGTGAGAATTAAATGAGATAAGGTATGAATCCTGGGGATCAATGTTAGTTCCCTTGCCCTTCTTTCTAGAACCCTATATAGTAAGTTTAGGATTGAGTTAGATCTTATAAGAAGACTTTTACTTTGAAATCTTTTTTTTTGTGGGGTGGAGGGGGGTGTTCAATGCAAATTCAAACGATTTTTAATTATTACTCCTATAGATTCAGTAGTATTATCAGATAGATTGGACATTTGAGTGAATCCTCACTCTATCAGTCTGTTTACGGATTGTCCCTAGTTCTGTCCACATATAACTGTTATTGTGATGCACAGCTTTGCACCTGATAATAATGATTTGGATATATACTCATAAAAATATTTACTCATCCACAACTGTTTCTTATAGATTTTTCAGCTCCCAAATCTATGAGCCTAAAATCTGCGTATATTTAGTAAAAGATGCATGCAGGTACCTCTACTAGCTCATAAACATGGACAGAGTCCCTCCTAAGCAGTGTTTACCCTGTGGATAAGAAAGATACTTTAACATCAGAAATGTATGAAAGTGAAAGTAAGATGGAAGCAGTGGAGCTGGAGTTAAAGTTAATAAAGAAATAGGAAAACATCACCCATCTACTGGAAACCTGCTGAGTAGTAGTAAGAGCGTGTTGGCATCTTCAGATGGTGAAAAACTTTCCAACTGGGTCATGGGCAGTTGCTCCTCTCAGAGAAGTTGAGATGTGACTGGACTTATTCAGGGTGGTATGGCCGTAGACTCAGAGGAGTAGGAGAAGTTAAAGAAGAGGCAAAGTATGCTCCAGGGAAGGCTGCAAAATAGAGAGTCCATATGAGGAAGGGATTAGGGATTGAGCTTCTGTAGCTCTGAGCCGGTTGCACACTGCACCATAAGCTATGAGGGAATGGCCCCTTCAGTCCTAGAGGACACTTCTGTAATTGGTCTGCAATGCCAAAAAACAAGGCAGGTGCAGCCTTATGGAGACTGAGGAAGGAAGACTTGGTAGGAAGAAAAAGGATATCCCAGATAGGATTTTTAGATCATAAAACAGATCGTATTTCAGGAACTCTTCTAGAGAGTTCTGGGGCTAGAAGAATTAGAGAGAAGTCAGAGACTTGGCATGACTCTTTTACACCGCCAGACAGCTTACCCTCACATCCCCAAAAGTCCTTTCTTGATAGAGGTCTTTTCTATCCTTTATCCTTGAACCTTGAGGCAGATCTGGGTCCCTCAGATCACAAGGAAATCACTGCCTAACTGGAATCCATCCTGGTCTGTCAGCCTATCATTTGCAGAGTAGCTGTGTTGATGAAGTTTCCCTTCCACCACACAGTCATTTGTAGTCACAAAGAGAGAGTCATCTTCCTTTGGGAAGAGAGTCAGAAAGGCTTGTGGGTAGTCAAAGCAAAGGAGGCTCAGATATATGATTATTGATTTCCTTGCTGTGCTGAGCTAGTCAAGGACCATTCTAAGCCATGGCTTTTGAGTATGGTGGTAGCCCAGCCAGGCTTACCCTCTTCACTCAACAGAAACTGCCTCTGCACTTAATTGATATTTATTGAGTTTCATTGGAGTTCATGGAGTTATACCAGTTCCTAGTGAGTGGAATTGTCAAATCATTAAAAAGATAGGATTTCTACTTTGCCTTTGGGGCATTTATAGACTTTTCAACAGGAGAGGTTAACAGATGAGTAGAAAGACCTACAAATATTTGTCGGAACCGTCTATCTCAGAATGGCAGGTTTTAGTTGAAGTTTCTTCTGCCTAGCCAGGGCTTCCTAGAGAAGGGAGACCAAATGACCCTACAGAGAAACCAGAAACTGCTCCTACAACTTCTTCCAAGAGACCCTGAAAACAGTAAGGGCCTTTATTCTAGCTTCATAGAGAATCAGAGACAAAGAGGTAGAACATGTCTGAGAAGGACTCAGCCCAGAAAACTCACTACCTCATGTAGTCAGTGTTGGTGTGTTTCGAGGCTCTTCTCCACCTCGTTGCCCATTACCCTCCCTGGTGAATTAATGTGGGACCTATTGGCGATTTTGATACTACTAAATGTAGGACTCATTTATCTGCGTTATATTTTATGTGTCTAATTCAATAAGCTACAACGTTCACATTAAACCAGAGCTTTGTCACCTCCTAAATAAAAATTACATTTATGTTTAAAAGTTACTTTGTGGTCTATAGCTTCTTCCCTTCTGTACCACTCCCAAAACAAGGGGAACAAAAAGAAAAAAGGCCTCACATAGAGATGGAATTGATTGGATAGCATGGATAAGAAAATACATATTTTGGGCTTCCCTGGTGGCGCAGTGGTTGAGAGTCTGCCTGCCGATGCAGGGGACACGGGTTCGTGCCCCGGTCCGGGAAGATCCCACATGCCATGGAGCGGCTGGGCCCGTGAGCCATGGCCGCTGAGCCTGTGCGTCCGGAGCCTGTGCTCTGCAATGGGAGAGGCCACAACAGTGAGAGGCCCGCGTACCGAAAAAAAACAAACAAACATATTTTATTGAACTTTTCTTTCTAGTCATTAAATAGTTTCTCTAGGATAGAAACCAGACTTGCTTTCAACATTAAAAAAAAAAAAAACCCAAAACCAAAAAATAAACCCCCAAACATGAACACAAAGGGGCTCAATCTAATCTCAAGCGAGAAACAAGAGATTTTTCTGATTTAATTTTTTTTCCCCCATAGACTTAAAAGAACAACAGACATGATGTTTGGTGGGAAGCAGGTGGTGGTCTGTGGCTATGGAGAGGTAAGGTTTAACCTTTCAGTTATTAAGTGTTTAAAATGTATTTTGCTGAAATATACTAGAATTTTTCACTTGTATGGACATAAAAGTACATTCATTTACCACTTTAAGTAGGAAAAAAGTAACTTCAGAGGCCCTCTGGTTAAAGTACAATCTTTCTTTTTCCCTTTGCATTTTTGCTATTTTTTCTTTAAGTTGATTTTCTGACTGTTCCAGTGCACTGTTTGTGATGTTCTTTTAGCTTGTGTTTTGATTATAAATCATGAGTGTGGGTGTTCTTATGCACATGCATGCGCTAAGCAGGGTTTAGGAGTTTGTTTATGAACTGCATTCATTTTATTTTTTTTCTTATTTTTCCCTAAGCGTGAATCTATTCAGTGAAATTCCTTTTGGTGGTGGAAAGGAGGGTACACTTTACCAGAAGCTTTGAGAAACTGTTTTCTTTGTGACTTTCCTTATTACGTGTACTTTCTCCTCTCTTCAGGTGGGGAAGGGGTGCTGTGCTGCCTTAAAAGCTATGGGCTCAATTGTGTATGTAACTGAGATTGACCCCATCTGTGCTCTTCAAGCCTGGTAAGCATGCAAAAGGAGATTTGCTTTTTCCTCTCACCACTGTCTAACATATTATCTTCTAACTGCCTCCAAAGAATGGCCTAGTTAATGCCACATTTCCTCTTAGAGGGGCCTAGATCCTGAGAAGCTGCCCAGATCCTGAGAGGTTGCTATTAATTGTAAACACCTGTCTTTCAAATATCTAGGAGCTCGGCTCTGAGAGAGCAGAGGCTGTCAGAAGCCACAATTTGAACTCCTGTGGAAATAGTAACAGGGGACGCCTTGAACCAGAGAGCAAGTAGCCCCTTATCAGCTCCACATGCCATCCTTCTCCCTTTGAAAACAATGATCAAAAAAGAAATAGGCTGGCATCAGATCCTTTCTGAAGTGATGCAATGAAAGAGCACTTCTGTCACATTCCTCCCCAAAATGCATAACCTACTGTAATCAGGAGGAAATATCAGACAAATCTAAATGAAGGATAAACTCTACTAACTCTTACTGAAGGGTATACAGGAGTTGTTTGTACTATTCCTATAATTCTTAAGTTTGAAATGATTCCAAAATCAAAAGTTTAAAAAGAAATAATTCCTTTCCCATCTAAAAATGTGGGTAATCTTATCTACTTCAATTGTGAAAGTTCAGAAAATAATGATATAATTATTACATATGATTATACATTATATAATACGTAAAGTATAGAGGTGCTGTCACATAATAAATGCTCACTAAGTGGTAGCTATTATTAAAATTGTCTCTTGCCACCCTCAGCAGGATAAAATACCACTGTCCCTGAAAACTACTGCAAAGTCCCCATGTCTGTAGCCTGAATAACCCACCCAATCTTTACCATTAACCCTCCAGAGGAAGTCACCCAGCATAGATGAGGCATGGCATAAAGATGTTTCCATAACCATTTTCCCCTGTCCTACCACTCCCCACACACCATAGCTATCAACATACAGTTTTCTCCAACAGAGTTGTTGGCTTTGTCTGAGTCAGGGCTCCAGCACACGAAGGGAACTATCACCATTCTAGCGCTTTTTCAGGGTTCATTAGAGAAACCTGAATGTGCTTTAATATTGACTGAGGTACTGATTCAAACTATCTTATAGATGTGAACTGATCACTTATTCTGTGTTAGGTACTGTGCTCTGTGCTGAGGATGAAAGATGAGTAGATGAACGAGACAAGGTCCCTGCTTTTAGAAGCACACAGACAAATAACCTCTGTGCAGTGTAGTAAGTGCTGTGACAGAGATAAACAGCACATGCTTCTGTAGGAGCACAAAGGAGGAATATCTAACTAAAGAGCAGGGTGGTGAGGGTAGAAAGAGGTGTCAATGGAGCTGAGTCTTAAAACTTATTTAAGTGACTTCTTAGTTTGGAAGTAAGTTCCAGGTACAGGCGACATATGCAAGGTCACCTAGGAAGGAGAGAGCACAGCATGTTTATATTTAAGAAGGTGGAAGTGTTTTAATGGAGCTGGCCGATAGGATAAATTTGGGGGAGTGGTAATACCTGCGTAGAAATCATATGTCAGTATAATCATATATCAACATAACTATTTGGGTCTTATCCTGATACCAGACAATGTCACCAAAGTATTTTAAGCAAGGAAATGACATGAGCCAGATGGCATTTCAGGAAACCACTCTGCAAAATGAATTAGAGAGACATAAACCTAGAGGCGATGAGATGGGGCCAGGGGCTACTACAGCAAGAAATGATAAGACCTGAACATCAGGCCTGCACGTATAGAAAAGAGGGGATAGATTAAGAATTAAGATTTTAAGGAATTAAGGAAAAAGACTCAACCAGATTTGGTGACAATTTTAATTAGGGAGAGGCAGTAGGCTAGGACATTCTAGTTTATTTGACTCGTAGAGCTGGGTGAACAGTAATGCTGTTGATTAAGATAGAAAATATAGAAGAAAAGAAACAGGATTGGTGGTGTGGGTAAGATAATGAGTCTATTTTCAAGCACAATAAGTTTGAGGTCCTTGTGGGACATGAGGAGGAGCTATCCAGTAGATAATTTGATCTATGGCTCTGAAGCTTTGGATGTTAATGTGCAAATCAGCGATCTGTGAGGCATCATTTGTAGCCAAGGGAAAGGAATGGATAAGTGCTGAAAGAATAGAGAAAAGAGTACCCTACAGAGTACCAACATTTAAAGGTTGACTGAGATCAAGAAGGAGCAATCAGAAAAGTAAGAAAACCAAGAGAAAACGGTATCATGGACTCCAAGAGTATAGAGCCTTAAGAATGCAAATAATGTTTAATGTAGCAGAGGATATCAAGTAATATTAGAGTCTAAGAAAAAAATTGTTTTTGGCATTCAGGAGATCATTGATGATCTTGGGGAGAGCAATTTCAATGGGGTAGTAGGTTCAGGTAAAATAGCACTTTCTAGAAACTTGATTGGGGTTTCATGGTTAACCCTGCCTCCCTACTGTCAGGAATAATTAGGTCCCAGTGATAGAAAGAACCTTTTATTTCTGTCCTATATGAACTAAGGAAAGAGTTTGAATTTTTCACTAAGAATAGTCCAGCTGTATCAAAAAGTGATGTAGGTACCAAAGCAACTTGGGTAATAGCTTTTGAGGTTGTGTGGCAGAAGACTCCCCAGGTGCTTTTTTAGGTTAATTGATCGTGCTTTATTTCTACAGTATGGATGGATTTCGACTGGTGAAATTAAATGAGGTCATCCGACAAGTGGATATTGTTATTACCTGTACAGGTATGATTATGACATATAAAATGGGGTGGCACTTGGGAACACTTTCATGGAACAAGTGAAAAATGACTGGAAATGTTCTGAACAAAACCAAACTCTAAAAGCCAGAGATAGTAGTCCACAAAACCAATCTTTCACATTCTTCCTACCTCTTTAGAACTCTGACCAAAAGTATACCATTAGCTAATGTCATCCCTAGAGGAAAGTTTCTCTCTAGTCTTTTTAACTGTTCCATATCTCCATCCATCCTCAGCTACCTAGGAGATGGCTACCAGTGAGTTTTATTTGGGAAGCTAGATCTTAAATTTGTACATTTTTAAAAATTTTGCTTCCAAAAGTGATGTGTATTTCTCTCTAGTCCCTGTAATTAAAGCAAGGCTAGAGCAAAATTCTTCGTAGTTAGAGAAAGTGGAAAAGGTAGTTGTGTTAATTCCCAAAGATGTAGATTTTGAGTTTTAGAGAGGAATATGCAGATATGGCTACTTTCCTTGGACTGAGATATTTTATCTTTATGTTAGAACCATAAGCCATTGGAATATTGGGTTTATTTTATAATTCTATTTTAAAGGAGGAAAATCAGAATATTTAAGAATAAAACTATTATTTGTAGTCTCAGGGAGAGCAGGGGGCAAAGAAGAACCATAAGAAACTGTTCTTGGGGCTTCCCTGGTGGCGCAGTGGTTAAGAATCTGCCTACCAATGCAGGGGACGTGGGTTCGATCCCTGGTCTGGGAAGGTCCCACATGCCATGGAGCAACTAACCCCTTGCGCCACAACTACTGAACCTGTGCTCTAGGTCCCACGAGCCACAACTGTTGAGCCCGTGTGCCATAGCTACTGAAGCCTGTGTGCCCTAGAGCCTGTGCTCTGCAACAAAAGAAGCCACCGCAATGAGAAGCCCACACGCCACAACCAAGAGTAGCCCCTGCTCACCGCAACTAGAGAAAGCCTGCCCACAGCAATGAAGACCCAACGCAGCCAAAAATAAATAAATAAAGTTATTTTTTTTAAAAAAAGGAAAAGGAAACTGTTCTTGTTTCACATCAATCCTTCAATCTCTTTTTTTGTAAGTAGCTTTATTGAGATATAATTCACTTACCATATCCATTTTAAGTGTATAATTCAATGTTTTCTAGCAAATTCACAAGGTCATACAACCAAGACAATCTGATTTTTTTACTGAGATGTAATTTACATACAGTAAAAGTCACTCTTTTAAAGTATACAGTTCATACAGTTCTGCAGCCTGTGGAAGGAAAACCACATTCACAGAAAGACAGACAAAATGAAAAGGCAGAGGACTTTCTACCAGATGAAGAAACAAGATAAAACCCCAGAAAAACAACTGAATGAAGTTGAGATAGGCAACCTTCCAGAAAAAGAATTCAGAATAATGATAGTGAAGATGATCCAGGACCTCAGAAAAAGAATGGAGGCAAAGATCAAGAAGATGCAAGAAATGTTTAACAAAGACCTAGAAGAATTAAAGAACAAACAAACAGAGATGAACAATACAATAACTGAAATGAAAACTACACTAGAAGGAATCAATAGCAGAATAACTGAGACAGAAGAACAGATAAATGACCTGGAAGACAGAATGGTGGAATTCACTGCCGCAGAAGAGAATAAAGAAAAAAGAATGAAAAGAAATGAAGACAGCCTAAGAGACCTCTGGGACAACATTAAATGCAACAACATTCGCATTATAGGGGTCCCAGAAGGAGAAGAGACAGAGAAAGGACCCAAGAAAATATTTGAAGAGATTGTAGTCGAAAACTTCCCTAACATGGGAAAGAAAATAGCCACCCAAGTCCAGGAAGCACAGAGAGTCCCAGGCAGGATAAACCCAAGGAGAAACACACCGAGACACATAGTACTCAAATTGACAAAATTAAAGACAAAGAAAAATTATTGAAAGCAACAAGGGAAAAATGACAAATAACATACAAGGGAACTCCCATAAGGTTAACAGCTGATTTCTCAGCAGAAACTCTACAGGCCAGAAGGGAGTGGCATGATATATTTAAAGTGATGAAAGGGAAGAACCTACAACCAAGATTAGTCTACCTGGCAAGGATCTCATTCAGATTCAACAGAGAAATCAAAAGCTTTACAGACAAGGAAAAGCTAACAGAATTCAGCACCACCAAACCAGCTCTACAACAAATACTGAAGGAACTTCTCTAAGTGGGAAACACAAGATAAGAAAAGGATCTACAAAAACAAATCCATAACAATTTAGAAAACAGTAATAGGAACATACATATCAATAATTACCTTAAATGTGAATGGATTAAATGCTTCAACCAAAAGACACAGGCTTGCTGAATGGATACAAAAACAAGACCCATATACATGCTGTCGACAAGAGACCCACTTCAGACCTAGGGACACATACAGACTGAAAGTGAGGGATTGGAAAAAGATATTCCATGCAAATGGAAATCAGAAGAAAGCTGGGGGCTTCCCTGATGGTGCAGTGGTTGAGAGTCTGCCTGCCGATGCAGGGGACATGGGTTTGTGCCCCAGTGCGGAAGGATCCCACATGCCACAGAGCAGCTGGGCCCATGAGCCATGGCTGCTGAGCCTGCGCATCGGGAGCGTGTGCTCCGCAACGGGAGAGGTCACAGCGGTGAGAGGCCCAAGTACCGCAAAAAAAAAAAAAGAAAAAAAAGAAAGCTGGAGTAGCAATGCACTTATCAGATAAAATAGACTTTAAAATAAAGACTGTTACAAGAGACAAGGAAGGACACTACATAATGATCAAGGGATCAATCCAAGAAGAAGATATAACAATTATAAATATATAAGCACCCAACATAGGAGCACCTCAATACATAAGGCAACTGCTAACAGCTATAAAAGAGGAAATCGACAGTAACACAATAATAGTGGGGGACTTTAACACCTCACTTACACCAATGGACAGATCATCCAAACAGAAAATTAATAAGGAAACACAAGCTTTAAATGACACAATAGACCATCTAGATTTAATTGATATTTATAGGACATTCCATCCAAAAACAGCAGATTACACTTTCTTCTCAAGTGTGCATGGAACTTTCTCCAGAATAGATCACATCCTGGGTCAATCAAGCTTCAGTAAACTTAAGAAAATTGAAATCATATCAAGCATCTTTTCTGACCACAACACTATGAGATTAGAAATCAGTTACAGGGGGCCTCCCTGGTGGCGCAGTGGTTGAGAGTCCGCCTGCCGATGCAGGGGATGCGGGTTCGTGCCCCGATCCGGGAGGATCCCATATGCCGCGGAGCGGCTGGGCCCGTGAGCCATGGCCGCTGAGCCTGCGCGTCCGGAGCCTGTGCTCCGCAACGGGAGAGGCCACAGCAGTGAGAGGCCCGCGTACCGCAAAAAAAAAAAAAAAAAAAAAAAAGAAATCAGTTACAGGGAAAAAAATGTAAAAAAGACAAACACATGGAGGCTAAACAGTATGTTACTAAATCACCAAGAGATCACTTAAGAAATCAAAAAATACCTAGAGACAAATGACAACAAAAACACGACAATCCAAAACCTATGGGATGCAGCAAAAGCAGTTCTAAGAGGGAAATTTATAGCAATACAAGCCTACCTCAAGAAACAAGAAAAATCTCAAATAAACAATATAACCTTACACCTAAAGGAACTAGGGAAAGAATAAGAAACAAAACCTATAGTTAGTAGAAGAAATCATAAAGATCAGAGCAGAAATAAATGAAATAGAATCAAAGAAAACAATAGCAAAGGTCAATAAAACTAAAAGCTGGTTCTTTGAGAAGATAAAATTGATAAACCATTAGCCAGACTCATCAAGAAAAAGAGGGAGAGGACTCAAATCAATAAAATTAGAAATGAAAAAGGAGAAGTTACAACAGACACCACAGAAATACAAAGCATCCTAAGAGACTACTACAAGCAACTCTATGCCAATAAAATGGACAACCTGGAAGAAATGGACAAATTCTTAGAAAGGTATAACCTTCCAAGACTGAACCAGGAAGAAATAGAAAATATGAACAGACTAATCACAAGCACTGAAATTGAAACTGTGATTAAAAATCTTCCAACAAACAAAAGTCCAGTACCAGATGGCTTCACTGGTGAATTCTATCAAACATTTAGAGAAGAGCTAACACCCATCCTTCTCAAACTCTTCCAAAAAATTGCGGAGGAAGGAACACTCCCAAACTCATTCTATGAGGCCACCATCACCCTGATACCCAAAACAGACAAAGATACCACAAAAAAAGAAAATTACAGACCAATATCACTGATGAATATAGATGCAAAAATCCTCAACAAACTACTAGCAAACAGAATCCAACAACACATTAAAAAGATCATACACCATGATCAAGTGGTATTTATCCCAGGGATGCAAGGATTCTTCAATATATGTAAATCAATCAATGTGATACACCATATTAACAAATTGAAGAATAAAAACCATATGATCATCTCAATAGATGCAGGAAAAGCTTTTGACAAAATTCAACACCCATTTATGATAAAAATGCTCCAGAAGGTGGGCATAGAGGGAACCTACCTCAACATAATAAAGGCCATATACGACAAACCCACAGCAAACATCATTCTCAATGGTGAAAAACTGAAAGCATTTTCTCTAAGATCAGGAACAAGACAAGGATGTCCACTCTCACCACTATTATTCAACATAGTTTTGGAAGTCCTAGCCATGGCAATCAAGAGAAGAAAAAGAAATAAAAGGAATACAAATTGGAAAAGAAGAAGTAAAACTGTCACTGTTTGCAGATGACATGATACTATACATAGAGAATCCTAAAGATGCCACCAGAAATCTACTAGAGCTAATCAATGAATTTGGTAAAGTTGCAGGATACAAAATTAATGCACAGAAATCTCTTGCATTCCTATACACTAACAATGAAAGATCAGAAAGAGAAATTAAGGAAACAATCCCATTCACCATTGCAACAAAAAGAATAAAATACCTAGGAATAAACCTACCTAAGGAGGTAAAAGACCTGTACTCAGAAAACTGTAAGACACTCATGAAAGAAATCAAAGGTGACACAAGCAGGCGGAGAGATATACCATGTTCTTGGATTGGTAGAATCAATATTGTGTAAATGACTATACTACCCAAAGCAATCTACAAATTCAATGCAATCCCTATCAAATTACCAGTGGCATTTTTTACAGAACTAGAACAAAAAATCTTAAAATTTGTATGGAGACACAAAAGACCCCAAATAGCCAAAGCAGTCTTGAGGGAAAAAAACTGAGCTGGAGGAATCAGACTCCCTGACTTCAGACTATACTACAAAGCTACAGTAATCAAGACAATATGGTACTGGCACAAAAACAGAAATATAGATCAACCGAACAGGATAGAAAGCCCATAGATAAACCCATGCACCTATGGTCAACTAATCTGTGACAAAGGAGGCAAGGATATACAATGGAGAAAAGACAGTCTCTTCAATAAATGGTGCTGGGAAAACTAGACAGCTACATGTAAAAGATGAAATTAGAACACTCCCAACACCATACACAAAAATAAACTCAAAATGGATCAGAGACCTAAATGTAAGACTGGACACTATAAAACTCTTAGAGGAAAACATAGGAAGAACACTCTTTGACATAAGTCACAGCAAGATCTTTTTTATCCACCTCCTAGAGTAATGGAAATACAGTCAAAAATAAACAAATGGGACCTAATGAAACTTAAAAGCTTTTGCAAAGCAAAGGAAACTACAAACAAGATGAAAAGACAACCCTCAGAATGGGAGAAGGTATTTGCAAACAAATCAACAGACAAAGGATTAATCTTCAAAATATATAAACAGCTCATGCAGCTCAATATTAAAAAAACAAACAACCCAATCAAAAAATGGGCAGAAGACCTAAATAGACATTTCTCCAAAGAAGACAGGTAGCCAAGAAGCACATGAAAAGCTGCTCAACATCACTAATTATTAGAGAAATGCAAATCAAAACTACAGTGAGGTGTCACCTCACACCAGTTAGAATGGGCATCATCAGAAAATCTACAAACAACAAATGCTGGAGAGCGTGTGGAGAAAAGGGAACCCTCTTGCACTGTTGATGGGAATGTAAATTGATATAGCCACTATGGAGAACAGTATGGAGGTTCCTTAAAAAACTAAAAATAGAATTACCATATGACCCAAGAATCCCACTCCTGGGCATGCACCCAGAGAAAACTAAATTCAAAAAGGCACATGCACTCCAATGTTCATTGCAGCACTATTTACAATAGCCAGGTCATGGAAGCAACCTAAATGCCCATTGACAGACGAATGGATAAAGAAGTTGTGGTACATATACACAATGGAATATTACTCAGCCATAGAAAAGAACGAAATTGAGTCATTTGTTGAGACATGGATGGATCTAGAGACTGTCATACAGAGTGAAGTAAGTCAGAAAGAGAAAAACAAATATCGTATATTAATGCATGTATGTGGAACCTAGAAAAATGGTACAAATGAACCGGTTTGCAGGGCAGAAATTGAGACACAGATGTAGAGAACAAACGTAAGGACACCAAGGGGGGAAAAGCACGGTGGGGTGGGGATGATGGTGTGCTGAATTGGGCGATTGGGATTGACATGTATACACTGATATGTATAAAATTGATGACTAATAAGAACCTGCAGTACAAACAAACAAACAAACAAAAAAAGACACATGCACTCCAATGTTCATTGCAGCAGTATTTGCAATGGTCAGGTCATGGAAGCAACCTAAATGCCCATCGACAGACGAATGGATAAAGATGTGGTACATATATACAATGGAATATTACTCAGCCATAAAAAGGAACGAAATTGGGTCTTTTGTAGAGACGTGGATGGATCTAGGGACTCTCATATAGAGTGAAGTAAGTCAGAAAGAGAAAAACAAATATCGTATACTAACACATATATGTGGAACCTAGAAAAATGGTACAGATGAACCGGTTTGCAAGGCAGAAACAGAGACACAGATGTAGAGAACAAACGTATGGACACCAAGGGAGGAAAGTGGTGGGGGGCGGGGGGATGGTGGTGGTGTAATGAATTGGGAGATTGGGATTGACATATATACACTAATATATATAGATAACTAATAAGAACCTGCTGTATAAAAAAATAAATAAAATAAAATTCAAAAAAATTAAAAAGTGTACAGTTCAGGGACTTCCCTGGTGGTCCAGTGGTTAACATTTCACCTTCCAATGCAGGGGGGATGGGTTCGATCCCTGGTCAGGGAAGCTAAGATTCCACATGCCTTGGGGCCAAAAAACAAAAACATAAAACAGAAGCAACATTGTAACAAATTCAATAAACACTTTAAAAATGGTCCACATAAAAAAAATCTTTAAAAAATAAAGCGTACAGTTCAGTGATTTTTACTAAAGTTGTACAACATCCCATTATCGAATTCCAGAACATTTTCATCATCCCAAAAATAAACCTACCATTAGCAGTCACTCTTTATTCTACCCTTCACTTCTCCGCAGCCCTAGGCTACCATTAAATTCTCTGTCTCTATAGATTTGCCTATTCCAGATATTTCATATAAACAGAATCATACAATATATGGTCTTTTGTGACTGGCTTTTTTTTACCTAGCATAATATTTTCAGGGTTCATGTATGTTGTAGTGTGTATCAGTATTTCATTCCTTTTGATTGCTGAATAATATTCCATTTTAAGGTTATATCACATTTCAGTGATATCCATTCATCAGTTGATAGACACTTGGGTTGTTTTTACTTTTTGGCTATTATGAATAATGCTGCTATGAACATTGTGCACAAGTTTTTCTGTGAACATGTCTTCAGTTCTCTTGGGTACATACCTACAAGTGGAATTGCTGGATCATATGGTAACTACTTTTAACATTTTGAGAAAATGCCAAACTTTTCCAAAGTAACTACATTATTTTACAATCCTGCCAACAATGCGTGAGAGTTGCAGTTTCTCCACATCCTTGTCAGCACTTGTTATTGTCTGATTTTTGGATTATAGCTATCCTAGTATGTGTGAAATAGTGTGTCACTGTGGTTTTGATTTGCCTTTCCCTAATAATGTTGAGCATCTTTTCATGTGCGTGTTGGCACATCTTTTGTACATTCTCTTTTAAGAATGTGTATTCAGATCCTTTACTCATTTTTAAAATGAACTGTCTTTTTATTATTGATTTGTAAGAGTTCTTTATAAATTTTATTATTGAGTTGTAAGAGTTTTTATCAGATTTATGATTTGCAAATATTTTGTCCCATTGTGTAGGTTGTCTGTTCACTTTCTTAGTGGTATCATTTGCAGCACAAAAGTTTTTAATTTCAGTGTAGTCCAGTTTATTTTGTCTTTGGTTGCTTGTGCTTTAGGTGTTATTTAAGAAACCATTGCCTAACCCAGGTCACAAAGATTTATTCCTATGCTTTGCTAAGAGTTTTATAGTTTTAGCTCTCGTATTTAGGTCTCTGATCCATTTTAAGTTAAGTTTACATATGGTGTGAGGAAGAGGTCCAACTTCATTCCTTTTCATGTGGCTATCTCTTCTGTTTTTAAGGTAACAAGAATGTGGTAACCAGAGAGCACTTAGACCGTATGAAGAATAGCTGCATCGTTTGTAACATGGGACATTCCAACACGGAGATTGACGTGGTAAGTTCAAGTGACTCGTCATTGGGTTTTTTTTTTTTTTTTTTCCTCTCTCCTTCCCAAGAAACATAAACTAGAAGAAGAAAGAGCAGGGTCACCAGCCATCCTAAACATGACTGTACTGGTAGAGCTGTTCACAGTCTGTTCACTCACTAGCCTTATGGCTTGTGCGTATGGATTCTACAAAGCTTCTTTATCTCAACTTAATCATTTCAAATGAATGGTTTTTTTCCACCTAAGCTTGATACCTAGTTGTACTGTAAGACATTTTATCTTTATGATTAGCATTAAGAGCTGGGTAAACTCAAGACTACAAAAAGGATACAATAAATGTGAGTCAGTATGCTAGTCAGTATTTCGGAGAGATTTGATTTTGCTGTAAAGGTGAGATTAGTAGGTTGGTCCAAGGAAACAAGTCAAGGGAGGGAAATCTATGGGCTGGGATGAGAACACTGCTTAAGACTGACTGTGTCTGTCAGATATGGTGGTTTCCCTTTTCTCTCCCTCTTTTATGGGGCTAGGTCTCCCCTTAACATATTTTCCAAACTGTAGTATTCGATCTATAGATGTCACAATCAATTCAGTAGCATGTGTTCCTCAAACCTGGAAAACCTATAGCTTTGGTTCTCTAGTTTTATTATAGTCACCTAAAATTTTCTGATCCAACAGAACACGTGATCCTTTTAAGGTGCCCAAGTAATAGTTAATAGAAGTGTTATTTATTTCTTTTCAGACTTAAAGTATCTCTCAGTGTGACTTTCACTCTGGTTTTAAGTTTTTATGGCATTTTTCTGACACAACTGTATTTCTGTCTGGGTAAATGGCTCAAGCAAAGCATGCTTTCATCTCCACTGAGGGCTGCTCTGATTGAGCTTCAGCATTGCCAGGTAAGGATCAGTTGATATACTGAGAGCCTGTTGGATATCTATTTTAAATGGTTTCTCTTTTTAACTCTGTGCTCTATTCTTCTGTTATTAAAAATAGCTGGAAAAACAACCTACCAAAGCCTGTTTCTACCCTTGAGGTTTTTGAGTGGCATGGCTCCATTACTCTGTCTTACCATGATATTTTGCTTATAATGAGTAATTTATTTAGTTTGTGTTTTTGAGGGATTTTTTGTTGTTGTTGTTGTTTTGGGGGTTTTTTGTTGGTTTTTTTTGTTTGGTTTGGTTTTTTGGTTAAGTTTCACTTTTGTGCCATACTGCCCGTTTACTAAATGGTCAAAGGTATCAATATTTCTAAAACTATCTAGCCTATGATTGTCCTTTTCTGGATTGATCTGCTTGTAGAGCCCCCAGATGGAAAAAGCTTAAAGGGAAGTGGTCATGCTCTGAGCCCTGAAGTGAAATCTTCTGAGTAAGCAAACAGGGAAGGAATTTCCGTTCTAAACCCTCAAGAAGCTCTAAAATAAAGATAATTTCAAATGCAGTCATGTAATTTTTATATTTTTACTTTATCTCATTTCATCCTCTTGACCACCCCATGAGGCAGTATTCTTATTCCTGATTTTCAGTTGGGAAAATAAAAGCTTAAGTACATTGTTCAGTCATAGCCGTTGATTCAAAAATGAAATTGAAGCACAAAATTCAGGTTTTTTGACTTCTAGTTCAGTTTTTTTGTTTTTGTTTTTCTGTATGTTTTTGTTTGTTTGTTTAGTTTTTTAGTTTGGTTTTTTGTTTTGTGGTTTTTTTTTTGGCCATGCTTCACAGTTTGCAGGATCTTAGTTCCCTGACCTGACCAGGGAGTGAACCTGGGCTCAGGCTCAGGCAGTGAAAGCACCGAGTCCTAACACTGGACTACCAGGGAATTCCCTGTTTTTCTGTATGTTATACTATGATCTCCTCATGCTTTTTAGATTACCTTCAAATTGTGGTGGTAATCTCTTCTCCAAAGGCAGCCCAGATATAAGTAATCTCTCAGGATAAAGGCCAGGAGACTGTTTACCTTCAATCATAAATATTTATTGTGTGATTGCTATATGCCAGGTCCTGCTCTACATGCTTGGGATCAGTGCACAAAACAGGCAAAGATTCCTGCCCTCATGGAACTTATATTTTAGTGAGAAAAAGGACAATAAACATAATAAGTAAAATTTATAGTATGTTAGAAGGTGAAAGCACCATAGAAAAAAGAAAAAGCAGAGCATGGTAAGGGGAAATCAAGAGTGCTGGGTTGTAATTTTAGATAGAGGGATCAAGGTATAAGCCTCATTAAGAAGGTGATGGTTGGGCTTCCCTGGTGGCGCAGTGGTTGAGAGTCTGCCTGCCGATGCAGGGGACACGGGTTTGTGCCCCGGTCCAGGAAGATCCCACATGCCGCGGAGCGGCTAGGCCCGTGAGCCATGGCCGCTGAGCCTGCGCGTCCAGAGCCTGTGCTCCGCAACAGGAGAGGCCACAACAGTGAGAGGCCTGCATACCGCAAAAAAAAAAAAAAAAAAAAAGAGGGTGATGGTTGATAAGTGTCCATCATCCGATGAATGGATAAAGAAGATGTGGCACATATATACAATGGAATATTACTCAGCCATAAAAAGAAACAAAATTGAGCTATTTGTAGTGAGGTGGATGGACCTAGCATCTGTCATACAGAGTGAAGTAAGTCAGAAAGAGAAAGACAAATACCGTATGCTAACACATATATATGGAATTTAAGAAAAAAAAAATGTCATGAAGAACCTAGGGGTAAGACAGGAATAAAGACACAGACCTACTACAGAATGGACTTGAGGATATGGGGAGGGGGAAGGGTAAGCTATGACAAAGCGAGAGTGGTGTGGACATATATACACTACCAAATGTAAAATAGGTAGCTAGTGGGAAGCAGCCACATAGCACAGGACAGGGAGATCAGCTCGGTGCTTTGTGACCACCTAGAGGGGTGGGATAGGGAGGGTGGGAGGGAGGGAGACGCAAGAGGGAAGAGATATGGGAACATGTATATATGTATAACTGATTCACTTTGTTATAAAGCAGAAACTAACACACCATTGTAAAGCAATTATACTCCAATAAAGATGTTAAAAAAAAAAAAGGTGATGGTTGAGCATATCTGAAGGAATTAGCCATGTTGACTTTTAGGTGAAGGACATTTCAAGATGAGGGAACAGCCAGAGCAAATGCCCCAATGCGCGAGTTGCCTCATCTGTTTGAGAATCAACAATGAGGCCAGTATGACTGGAGCAGAAGAGCATGGGGTGGGCTTCCCTGGTGGCACAGTGGTTGAGAGTCCGCCTGCCGATGCAGGGGGCACGGGTTCGTGCCCCAATCCGGGAAGATCCCACATGCCGCGGAGCGGCTGGGCCCGTGAGCCATGGCTGCTGAGCCTGTGTGTCCGGAGCCTGTGCTCCGCAACGGGAGAGGCCACAACAGTGAGAGGCCCGCGTACCGCAAAAAAAAAAAAAAAAAAAAGAGCATGGGGCAGGGAAGAGTCGAAAATGAGGTCAGAGAGGTAATGAGCCACATCTTATAAGACCTCAGAGGCCATTGTAAGAACTCCTGATTGTGTACTGAGAGGAATATGGAGCCACTGTAGGATTTATGCCTTCTGTTTTTAAAGGATGATTTTTTATTTTAAAAGTATCACCCTGGCTGCTGCATTGAGACTAGACCTACTTTTGCAGGTATTGCTAGGTAGCCCCAGTATCTGCCACTGACACTAGCCAAGAGCCATCTTTCAACTCTCTTTGTGCTCTTCTTAGCAGAAAGTATATGACTAAACTAAGTGGTCCAGAAAGGGAGATGTTCAGAATGACTTTGGAAAAGTTTAATTATGCAACTTTCAATGGTAGTGTCACAGGGCATGCAAAGTGAAATTTAAGGAAGTAGCAAACTCAACTAAACATTGATTCCAGAATGTTCATTCACTACTTAGCAAATTTGTGTTGAGTACTCGCTCTGCTCTGTGCTAAGTACTAATTGGCTGAAGAAATAACAGTGAACAATATGCCTGCTTTCCTGGAGCTTATATTCTACTGTGGGAAACAATTACTAAATAGACAGTTATGGACTTCCCTGGTGAGACAGTGGTTAAGAATCTGCCTGCCAATGCAGGGGACATGGGTTCAACCCCTGGTCCGGGAGGATCCCACATGCCACGGAGCAACTAAGCCCGTGTGCCACAACTACTGAGCCTGCACTCTAGAGCCCGTGAGCCACAACTGCTGAAGCCCGTGCACCTAGAGCCCGTGCCCTGCAACAAGAGAAGACACCACAATGAGAAGCCCGCACACCACAATGAAGAGTAGCCCCTGCTCGCTGCAACTAGAGAAAGCCCACGTGCAGCAACGAAGACCCAACACAGCCAAAAATAAATAGACAGTTTCTTTCAGTTAGTGCCTAATACTGAAGTAAAACAGAAAGATGAGGACATTGAGGTTGCTATTTAATTAGGGTGATCAAAGAAGGTGTCTTTGAGGAGATAACATTTGAACAAAAACTTGAATGACCATTCTATTCAGAGAGAATGGTGAGTAAAGACCGTGAGGTAGAAACATGCTTGATGTGTTTGAGGAACAGAAAAGGTGCCATTGTGGCAGGAACAGAATGGGCAAGGGGATGAGGATAAGAGGCAGCAAGGAGGTAGCGGGTTATGCAGAGCTTTGTAGGCCATGGTATGGACTTTAGAGTTTATTCTGCATACAAGTGAAGCCATTGGAAGGATTTGAGTGGGTGACTGTTGAAATCTGACGTATGTTTTAAAAAATAACCTTGGCTGGGCTTCCCTGGTGGCGCAGTGGTTGAGAGTCCACCTGCCAATGCAGGACACACGGGTTCGAGCCCTGGTCTGGGAGGATCCCGCATGCCACGGAGCAGCTGGCCCCGTGAGCCTCAATTACTGAGCCTGCGCGTCTGGAGCCTGTGCTCCGCAACAAGAGAGGCCGCGATAGTGAGAGGCCCGCGCACCGCGATGAGGAGTGGCCCCCACTTACCACAACTAGAGAAAGCCCTCGCACAGAAACGAAGACCCAACACAGCCATAAAAAAAAAAAAAAAAAAAAAAAGAGCTGGTGACACGTATGTGCGCCGAGACAGCGCGAATTGGAGGAAAAAAATAAAATAAAATAAATAACCTTGGCTGTTGTATGAAGAAAACACTTCTGGAGCTTGAGTGGTGATAGGGACGATAGCAAACTCTTTCAGTATTTCCAGCAATAGAAGGAGGTAGCTTGGATTAGATGGATAAACAATGGAGGTGATAAGAAGTGATATATTGTGAAGGTAGGACCAGTGAGCTTTGCTACATGGATTGGATGCAGAGTGTGATAAAAAGAGAGGAATCACTGTAAGCTAACTCAACAAAACTGGGAAGGAAAATGACTTGGTAAATTTTTATCCAGAGTTTTTAGTGATCAAAAATGTAAGGATCTTTTTTTGTGGAGGAATTTACAGTTTACCTAACCTTGAGATGTTGACTGCTACATTTTTAGGAAGCAATTGCTCATGGAAAGAGTAGGTCATTTAGAAAGCTGTATTTTTTTTCTGAAAAATAATACCATGAATACTTAGGGGACCTGTGATAGGGATGTGCTCTTAGCTGCCTTTTGTCCAAGTCTTTCTGTCACATACTTCCTTTCTCTTGAAAAGAAACCTGCTTACCTGTATATATCACATAGACAGCCTGTGTGATTGTAAGCTTCACAGTTCAGGTAGTTAAACCATTATGTGCACATGCTTTAAAAGTTTTTGCCAGCCTGGGCTACACTGGTGGCACAGTGGTTAAGAATCCACCTGCCGGGCTTCCCTGGTGGCGCAGTGGTTGGGAGTCTGCCTGCCGATGCAGGGGACGCGGGTTCGTGCCCCGGTCCCAGAGGATCCCACATGCCGCGGAGCGGCTGGGCCCGTGAGCTGTGGCCGCTGGGCCTGCGTGTCCGGAGCCTGTGCTCCGCGGTGGGAGAGGCCACAACAGTGAGAGGCCCGCATACCGCAAAAAAAGAAAAAAAAAAAAAAGAATCCACCTGCCAATGCAGGGGACATGGGTTCGAGCCCGGGTCTGGGAAGATCCCACATGCTGCGAGCGGCTAAGCCCGTGCGCCACAACTACTGAGCCTGCACGCCTAGAGCCCGTGCTCCGCAATAAGAGAAGCCACTGCAGTGAGAAGCCCACGCACTGCAACGAAGAGTAGACCCCGCTCGCCACAACTAGAGGAAGCCTGCGTGCAGCAACAAAGACCCAACGCAGCCAAAAATAATAAATAAATAAAGTAAATAAATTTTTTTAAAAAAAGGTTTTGCCAGCCAAAGAATTACAGCCTGAGACTTGCTACTGACTCCATGCTTCGCAGGACTAGAACCACAGCTGTTCTTGGCTTTACAGTGGGACGTACACCTAGTTTGGGAAGGGAGTGGGCATAGGGGATCTTTTTCCTGGTAGATTGCTTAGTGATTGTAAATCCACAGAAAGGACGTTGGATGTCTTTAAGAGAAATTCTTGTAAAACTGTGCTAGCCATAGGAAACACTTTTCTCAAGGAGTGTAAATGCCAAATAGACTTTAATAGTTTATTGGAACTGCATGGGCAGTGCTGGGGATAACTTAACCAAGTTGCTCTTCAAACCCCATTTTAAACCCTCAGGTCTTTTGCTTGCATCATAGCCATCCCAGTGCTCTAGTAAATTGCCTCTACTAAGCACTGATCATTTTTATGATGTTCCTAAGAAGTTCCCTTTCCTTGATTCCACCACATCTTTTTTCCCAGGGAATACTTCCTAAGACAAGAGACTCTTGTTATCATTGTGTCAGCTCTTTACTTCCAGTCATCAAGATTGATTGTCCAATGGAAGATTAGGAGTATGAAACATTAAGAACTTGAAATACTTTAAAGTCCCATTACCTCAATTAAAAAATCGCTAGTGTTACCGAAGAGTATCTCTTGGCTCTACATGGTTATTGTCCTCCATGGTGATATTTCTAAAGGCTGAGGGATTTACTCTGTATATCCTTAACGTCCCAAAATGGCCTATTTGCTTAAATTCTTTTTAACTCTATTTATAGTGTTTATTTATAAAATTTCTTTTTAAAATCCTAATTTTAAAGTAGTACTTCCTCAATTTAAAATTCAAGCAATATAAATATGTATAAAGTAAAAAGCAGAAAATTTACAAAATTGAGGTTACAGCATATTATTTCTGCAACTTGATTTTTTCACTTAATAATGTATGGTTTTCATGTTAACAAATACAGATCTACTAATTTCTTTTTTTTTTTGAGAATTACATTATATTCCATTGTATGGAATTATCCTGATTTACTTAGCCATTCCCATGTTGATTTACATTTTTTGCTATTACAAATAATGTTGGATTAAACATTCGTGGGCACTTATATTTCTGAACTTGAACAAGTATTTCTATAGGATAGAGCCCTAAAAGTGAATTTGATTGGTCAAAGATTAGGTACATATAAAATTTTGTTAGCTACTGCCAAATTGCCCTCTAGAAAGGTTGAACTAATTTATGAAACTTGACACCTGAAGAGATTTTATATTTCCCATCTACCTAATAAAGAAATGGTCCAGACCATTAATAAAGTCCTGAATATACTGAATATAATTATAATTATATGTCTTTCTTTCCCACTAGATTAGTACAGAAAAGAAGATACAGTCCCTGTCAATAAACAGCTCACAGTCTAGTAGAGGAGTCCACAGTCTTATCTATAATAGTGTTCTTTGCTATAATGCCTAGAATACAGGATGTACTCCAGTAAATGATTGTCGTATAACTGAAGTGTTTCCCTTTATTTGTCTGATGACTACTATTTGGCAGAACTTCTCAATTTTACCAACTTGAGCCAATGGGTAGTCTTAGAGTACAGACTCCCTTTCTATTTTAGGCATTGCCTCTTGGAAGAAGGAAGTTGTCGCCTTAAGTCTAAACCCTGTGACTGTTATTTGTTTACTGCTGTTAATAAACTTAACATTTCTTCTCTTCTCGGAATATACAATATACAGAAATGGAAGGAGGGTGAGCCATTGGGAGCTTTACTCTACCATTAAGCATTGCTCTAAAGGCTACCTCACATTTGCACTTAGGTCACAAAGCTTCTGTAACTTTAGGGTGAACCACCATCATTGAGAAGGTGGAACCTGGGATGTCGGGACATGAGAGCAGAACCTTGGGCCCTGGCATGCTATGTGTAGGACATTCATTCTTCTCTAACTAATCTCACTCAGCTCTGACCCTCCTTTTTTCTGTGTCTCTTCAGCACTTATATATTCAGTTTGCACTGTATTAATTTGCACTTGTTTGCATGTTGCCTCATAAGTATTAAAGACTTTTGTCCCCACACATATGTATTGTTTTGTGTCCCAAACTAAAATATGAGCTTTTTGAAGGCAGAAACCATGTCTTTGGTTTCTTTTGTATTTCCCATAGCACCTTTTACTGTGCTCAGCAGAGAGTGGGCGCACAGTATATGTTGTGGAATGACATCCTGACTGATCTCTCCCTGGCTGGGCCTAAGATTAAATTCCCTGAAATGGAACAGTCCTAACCAACCCAGGACAGGTATTCTCCATCTGGCATGTTGGTTGCTTCTTTCAACTTGCTATTTGAAATGGCTCTCTTCGACATCTTTCCATCCAGAAAGTGGGACTTGGCATGGCTGATGATGTGCTTGCTGTATGTGTTCCAGGCGAGTCTTCGGACACCAGAACTGACCTGGGAGCGAGTGAGATCCCAAGTTGACCATGTAATATGGCCTGATGGCAAGAGGATAGTGTTGCTGGCAGAGGTAAGACCTGAGGCTGGAGAAGTTCACCCCTGACAGGAGAGACTGCAGTACCCATGTCTCCTCCCCCTCATGTTCTCCCATACTTTCAACTCCTCTTAAGAATAAGCTTAACTACTTTACCAGTGGATTTTACATCTAATTTTGAAAGGTCTTTTCATTCAGCAATTAAGAAACTATTTTGGTTCCCCACTTTTCACCAATTATCCTGTCTCTCTATGTCACTCTACAGGTTGAGTCAGACAATGACTTATTACTGTGGAAGGAATTAATGGATAGAACCATTACCACTTTGAGTGATGCTTATAAAGAGATAATGTCATTTGTGGGATGGTTTAATCAGGAAGCACAAAGTAGATATTTCTGACTGTAACTAAGATAATCTTAGGCAAACTCTGAGAAGGTCATGTCTTTGCTAATAGATTCCCTGTTTCTGGGTGTCCATTCCCCTAAACTGAGCCAGACGTGTAGTAGATACCCAGCTATGTATTGGTTGTGTGATTGATATTTCCCTTTCCTGGCTTCTTCTAGCTCAGCCTTACTGTTGACTTTCAGGCCACTTAGACTCCCATGTCAATGTTTGGCCACTTTTCCTTTCTTGACAGCTTCTCTTTCCTATCCTAGATTTCTGACAGCTGTAACAATGCCCCCTGTTTTTACCTTAACACTTTCTCTTCTTCAGGGAAAGATACCAAGATTACAAGGGGGACAATAATACTTTCCTTGAATTTTTATTTTCAGTCTTTTTTTTTAATTAAAGAAACTGAATATGAAAATATAAAACATATACTGTCTTCACCTAGGGGCCTTTAAATTTATTTTTGAGTCTTCTTCCTGTTCTCTTCACCTTTTCTCACCTTATCTCACCTTCTCAAATACTTTAGGGCATCTATAAAGTATGTACAGGAGTGTGTACAGGGAGGGGATCGGCAGGTTGTTAAATATAGACTAATTGCTTTAAAGTCAGCCCACTGTCTGGTGACTTATTTCTAGGTCCCATCTAGTAATTTTGGTGACAAAAGCTAGCACCATAGTTGTTTTTGGCTACAATGGTTGAGCAAAAAACGTGGTCAAGCTTCCTAGGAAATAAAGTAGGAAAGAATGGCATTGGGGGGAAGGTTCTAGTCATTCTAACTCTCTGAATCACCCACTGGAAATACATGACTGCCCTTGAATTCAGGAGAACCAGGTTGAGGAAAAAGCACAGAAACCATCACAGCTTCCTAAGTCAAAAAATATCTCCCATCACAACCTGGAGAGATTGCCCTTGGATTTGACCAGATCATTATTTAGGACAGTTTTTTGAAGGAATATCGATGCCTCAGAAGGAAGATATTCTGTTGTAGAAAGTAGAAAATTCAAGGGAAATATACCCTTCCTTGGCATAAGCCTCAGTATCATGTGACTATCTCTATTCCTTTTTACATAAACGCAGAGATCTTTTATCTTATTATCTTCATCAGATTTTCCAGAATTTCTTAACATTTCACTCAGATGTCACTCAGTTCATTTCCACTGATTGAACACCTCCTTTTTGTCCAGCATGTTAGTTGGGAGGTGTTTGGAAAATGGCTGTCGTGTTCTTCCCTCACTCCTCAAAGCCAGAGACTTCATCTAACCAACCCATTTGTGTGTTAACCTTTGCTTTCTAGGGCCGTCTGCTGAACCTAAGCTGCTCCACAGTGCCTACATTTGTGCTCTCCATCACCGCAACTACTCAGGTAAGGCCTCCAGAGTGGGGAAGCAGTGGGCTGGAGAGAGTCATTAGCCCATCAGGGTTTCACTTGATATGGGGTAGATTGCTGTGAATGGCACGTCAGCATCCATTTCTCTGCTTTTCTAGGCTCTTGCCTTGATAGAACTCTACAATGCTCCTGAGGGTCGCTATAAGCAGGATGTCTACCTGTTGCCCAAGAAAATGGGTAAGCATGAGCTCTTCTATCCCAGTCCTTACCAAGTAGTTCAGAGTCAGAGGCTAAGGGAAGTTTGGGGGCATTATATTTCTTAGGGATAGAAAAAAGATATCTTCATCTTGTAAAGTAGGAGCTAGGATTCTTAGATTTCATCCACAGTTGATTTATCACGTTTTCCAAATAGGTTGTCCTAATGAAGTAAGGACATTTTGCTGTGATTTAGTTTACCTGCCTGTGAATTTTAAGGATTTTCCCAAAGTATCTATTACACAAGAAAAAAATCTCAAAGGAAAAAAACCTCTTCCCCCCACAAGAAAGAGGAATCATCTCCTACCTTGTGACATCTGACTTACTCCAGTTCTAGGCTGCTAAGTAGCTCCTACCAAACTTTTCTCAGACCAAGAAGACTTTCATACTACACCTTCTAACTCTGACCTTGTTGCTTCAGGCCAAAGGAAAGACTCTGAATAGCTTCTGGTAAGAGTTTAGTTATGTGGCCATTTCGTATAGGAGAAACATTAAACTGTCTTAAATTTTTAAAGAACCTGCTTCAAACACCTGAACTGATACCGTATGTTTATAAACTCCCAAGCCAAAGATCAGGGAATAAATCAGCTTCTGGTTTTGTTTTGCTTCAGCATTAGATGCACAGCAACTGTGAGAAGTTGACATATTATCCCTTTAATAGACACTTTGGAAGAATATGAAAAAATAGAACAGTCCATAACTGAATGTATAATGAAGTTAGGGAGACCAAACAAATACATAGGAAATGACTCAAAATTCTGAATCAGCAATTTGTATTCAGGTAAGAGAATGTAAATAGAAACTCTTAAGAACTAAGGGTGTAGTGTCCTTCTCAGTCACTCCTTTCGGAGCTCCCCAAGTGTTAGTTTTTCTGAGTGACCTATAGTATAAAGTTTAAGGCAGAACTAAAGTTGGAGCTTCCTGTTTTTTAGTCCACCCACTGTCCCATCCTTTCTTTTAGACTCTAAGGCCTATTGCTTCTTTCATTTCTCACTTTTCTGGGGAGAAGGAAAGGTTCAAGGCTGAAACAGCTTGTAAGGAAGAAATGTTTTGACTTTGGAAAGCACTGGGCTTAAGCTCAAGCAACCATTCCTTAGAATTGAGGTCCAGTGGGCAAAAGTTAAGCATTTTTCATTCAGCTCCAAGAATTAGAAGGTGTCTTCCAACTTTTTAAGGCTGGAGAGAACAGCCAGACAAGAGGCAAGAATGCTTATACCAGGTCTTTTGTGATCTGTTCCAGATGAGTATGTGGCCAGCCTACACCTGCCCACCTTTGATGCCCACCTGACCGAGTTGACAGATGAACAGGCCAAGTATCTGGGGCTCAACAAGAATGGGCCCTTCAAGCCCAATTACTACAGGTGCCTTGGACTCCCCATAAAATATGCAAGCCTGACTAGTGATGAGCTTCCTGCACTGGAATTGGTCTTTTCATCCATCACCATATTTACATGACCTCAGGAAAATAAACCCACTCCCCCTCACTACCACCCCCAAAGGATTCTTTGAGGCCTTCTCCAGACATTGAATAGTGTTCCCTTTCCTGAATTTGCCATTTCATCTTCTTGACATGACGTTTACCCCTGTATGGAGGAAAACTGGCCTTCTTCATTGATGTGAAAAAGCACCACATTTATCTACCCTCACCATACACTGCAGAAAAGTCCCTGCCTCCCTGTTATACCTTTAGGCAGGCTCTTCATGTCCCAGCATCCCCACAAGCTGATAACATCACAGTCTCATCTTTCTTTTTTCCTGCAGGTATTAAGTTCCTGTAACTCAAGCCAGAAGAAGTTTTAAGGAATAAAACTCCAAGTCTTTTCTCCACTCCTATACAGGAAAGAACCCAGCAAGCTGCTTCTCCAATCAGCTGCCTGCCGTGCTCACCCTATATGTTAGGTTATTTATTTATTAACCTAAATAATAAATGTCGCCTTGGCCCAGAGTGTGGTTGCTGTCCTGAGGGCTGTGAGAGCTGCAGAGGACAGGCTGAGGAAGGAAAGAAATGGGGTTCCCAGTGGATCTTTTGAGTCATTCCCCATTGACTCGGAATCCTCAGCCCTGGTCATTGTTCTCTTGTCCAGGCTCAGGAGTTAGTCCATGGATTCCAGACTCCTCCTTCTCTGAGGTTTTCTGGAATAAATTTTTAGCAGCTGCCTTTCTCATCTTTGGCCCTTCTCCAGGTGAGGCCTTTTGGAAGCCACTGAATTAACATGGCCTGGGTTCCCAGCCTTGACCATCACTATCACTGCCTTCTTTATAAAATGAAAGGAAGGAAGGAGTGTTGTGGCTTTGGCAAGCTACACCAAGAACTCAGCTGTGCCTGTGCTGCCTGGGAGTCTCCTTCCTTACCCAGGACTCCTTTCTTCTCCTTGAATATTTATGTCCATTTTAACAATTTCAGATTCCAAGAGGAATGTGCCTCTATTATTTCCTCAACAGCTCTGATGTTTATCAGACATTTGTTTTGCCCTCTTTCTAACCCAACTAGCCTCTGCTCAGGAAGTGAGGGCCAGCCCCACTGGGGCCCATAATTTTACTTCCTTGTCATTTAACTGGATAGTTTCCCAGGAAGCTCCCTACAGATTGACACTGTCTCAGAAAAGGAGGCTTGTTGTGAAACACTACTTCCTGAAACTTCCTCCTGTGGCCTAAAACTCCTTCTGAAACTGAGCAGGGAAAGGCTTACTTTCCAAGGGATTTGGGAGAGCAGGGCTTCAGAAATGCGACAGATCTTTCAGACCCACAGCTCAACACCCTAAAGAAGCAGAATATATTTATTTGTCTCCTGGGAAGGGCTTTGCAGCTTAACTGGCTAAGCTATACAGAGATGACACCGTAAACTGAATCCAGATGATCAAAGCTAGTTTGACTAGTTTGAACCTCGTCAGACATTCATCCCTTTGGCCATTGCCATTGAATATGAAACTGAGATCTAATGTCTCTGCAATTTGGTCTGTGGTCTTTCTTCTCTGCTGGGATATCTTTTTATGTTCTGGCCATCTTGGGATTCTGTATTCCAGAGGTAGTTTCTTGAGTAACTCCAACATTACAAAAAAATTGTAATGTGAGCAGCCTGAAACTTTGTGTCCCACCTAAGAGTTGGATTCCTTTTAGAGACTGACCTGTTGGTCTTAAGGGGTCCATTGGGACCAGATTGGTTCTAAGAGTTAAAGTCTGGAGTGGTCCTAGGAATCTTGAATGAAATGAGTCCTTTTTCCCCCTGCCAACCCTATTTAACACTCTCAGTTTTGTTTTTCCATTTTTCCCCTATCCTGGTCTGCCTCAAAGTCTCAAGACCAAGGTGACCCCAGGAAACACCAGACCACCCACGATCACCATAACCTTCCCACCCTAATTCTGCTCTCCGATTTCTACCTTCTCCAACTTCTCCTGGTCTTCACATATACCCACAGAGCTAGTCTGGAAGTGACCTTCCCTTTGGAGGTAGGGAGGTAGATCTTAGGTAAATGGTTGTTTGCCTCACTAAATAGTACACAGTCTCAGCCCATAGAATCTAGTTCCTCAGAGGCCGTATGTCTTAGCAAGTACTGGAAAAATGCCACATGCGTGGCTATATTCTTTCATGGAGAAGATCATAAATGCTGAAAATCCCACTAGGCCATTCAGTTCTTCCTTTTGCCCACCCTGTTCTGGCTTTTGTATTAATTAATTGGATCCCCTTAACAGAAGATTCAGAAGATGAAATTTGTGTCTCATCTTATATCCAGAGAAGATTCCATTAGGCAGATATCTAGACTCTAGCTTATTATGTTCTTAAGCCAAAGTCATAACCTGCTGTTTCTCAGCAAAGCCTGGCTGCCTGTGGAGCTTACTATGTGCTGATCCTGACAGAACATACTCTGCCTTGAAAATGTGAAGAGACCCATTCCAAATGAAAAAGAGCCACACCGGGCTTCTAGGTTAGGTGGCCCATGTTGCTACCCATGGTGAGGTATTTGCCTCTGAGTTTCAGGTGACCACTCTTCATTTCTTTCTGGGGACTCTGTGTCATAACCATTAAGGAAAAGGAGGTCCAGGCCTCCTGAGTTTGAGTTCTACCTTGGTGTGGGAATTTGGTCGTTATTCTTACTCCCTGTGTAATCAGAACAAATGCATCTTCTTCCCTCGAGCTCTCACCTTAGATGCATCCTAGGTATCTGGAAGCATGGGAAAGAAGACTAATTAGCTCTTTATATGTGGCCCTGGCCTGTGGGGATCTTACCATTTTCTCTGCAGTGAATTTGTGCTAGTTTTCAAGGTTTTTTGCCTTCTTAATTGAAATACTGTTTTCTTTTTCTCATTAAAAAAAAAAGTATCTGGTCTACCTTTCCTCCGCCCTCCTACCTCCTCATCCTCCCCTCCCATATGAGCACGGCTCCCCATGGCCACATACTCCTGCAAAGCTTTTTTGCTGCTTGGCTTTTCTCTGAACAGATCTGAAATTGCTGCTCCTGTGGTTTTCTCAAAATTAACTTTGTCATGGTTTTAAAAAAGAAATCAAAATGCATTGTTGCATTAAGCTTTTTTAATAAAGGAAAATTACAGGAAAAAAATAGGCAACACCAGCAAATTATATGTGGACAAGTTCTAAACTATATATACATACATATATATGTAAAATCATCTAGTTCTCATTGTCATCTTACTGAAAGGAAATAAAACCTCTAAAGATTGCCATATCTGAGAGGCTCTTGGAAATCTTTATGTCTAAGTGATTGTATTAGATCAGCAATAATGAATATGTAATCTCAAAAGATAAATAAAATATTCTTAAAATGGATTCTTGTACTGAGAGTATTCCTTGCTTCAGTGAACTAGGAATTTAGAGATGAGAGAGGCTTCTGGGCAACAGGCTAGAGAGCCTGCTGTAGCGCAAGGATGTGAAAAGCTGAAGCACTTACCAATAGGCATGTTTAAGTGTCCTTAGCCTTGAGTCCCTTGTTCCATGGTGAGTCATTCCACTCATAAATGTCACCCTTCCCCCACTGCCCACCCCGTTATGTGTATAAAGAACCTGCTTTCGTAAAGCAACCACTCTGGGGGAGTTGAGAAGTATAGGCTTAAGGCAGAGAAACTAAAGCTTGGTTCTTGCAATCCCTCTGTGTGCTGCCATAAGCTGGAGAGCACAGAAAGGCAGCATCCTGTGGTTTGGGACCAAAAGACCCTGACTACAGGACCTGACTATGACATCCAACCAAAGAGAAGAAAGAAATGAATCTAGCAGTAGAAACTACCAGTAGAGTAGCCATTTTTGAGAAATAGCTACTAAAGATAGCCACTTTCTTTAGTTGACAACCTAAACAAGTTCTATATCCTGTATGCAAGGTGTTTTCTTCCCTATCAGAATCTCATGCCACTTTGACTTCTGTTTGTCTAAACTAAGGGCCACAGGGCTGGAATAGCCTGGGCAATTGGTAATGGTTCAAAGGTGGCCCATTCTCAAAGGAGAATGCAGCAGCTAGCATGGAGCCTGTAAGCCAGCTGACAGGATTTGCTCCACTACAGCAAGGTTTGACTCCTCTTTTGTGAAGGATGGAAACTTGAGGGCCTCGGTCTTATTTTCATATTCACAGGGTGATCCCAGGCTGCCCACTGCTGTGCAGTTTCTCAATCACGTGATATTGTAGAAAGAGCTTGGAGTCAGGCTGACTTGACCAGCTCTACCATTTACAAGTTGTGTGACTGGGCCAAATTATATAACTATTCAGAGCCTCAGTTTTCTTGCCTGTGAAATGGATAATGCTTATCTCTAGAGTAAAGATTTAATGACCTGATTTAATTTTTAAAATACTGCTTACAGACCCAGCAAACACTAGGTACTACATAAATATCGATTCCTTGTCTCAGCCTAAGACCCTACAGCCTGAATTGCCTCATTACACCCACATGTGCTCTTTTATAGGGCAAAGAGGATATTCTATCCTTTTTCTATTGTACTATTTTATCCTGGCTGCCCGATACCCTCAAAAACTAGGTATTTTAAGACTTCCTGCAATCTTATTTTTAAGCTTTTTCAATGCCAGGTGTTATCTATATAATCACATATCCAACCTCTGGATTAAAGTGGAGTGCTTATATGGGGAAAGGGGTATGTTTAGTCCTTGTATCTATACCTATTTATACCTCTAGCCCTCTGCCAGCAGCCTCAGAATATCTGAGTTTGGAGACAAGGGAAAGTGGTAGTGTAGGTTTAAAAATAATTCCACACTGGAGCCATCTCTGCAAGATGTGGACCAGTCCCTAATTAGCTCCAAGGTATATTTATGGGTACCTCTGTGGTCAGTGGTGTTGATGGCTGTCACTTCTTTGTTGACAAATAAGCTAAAAGAAATTGAGTGTGTGCCAATTACATGGCCCAGAGTTTCAAAGTTTTCAGTTAATCTGTGGTTTCTTGTTACTTCTTCCAGTAGTTGTTTCCAGATATCTTCCTCCTTATGATAAGCTCTGAAAGTCTGGGCCTCTAATGATCAGATAGATGTCTGATCTTTACTGGCTCCCATTCTACTGCAGTGTGGAAAAGATACTGGATTGAGGTCTCTCCCCATGTTGATTCTTTGCAATCTCCATAGCGCCGCTTTTTTAAACCCCATCTCCCAAAGTGAAGCCAGATGGAGCTCTAGGCTCAGCAAATGGCTTTACATAAAGGCCAGAGGGGACTTGAGAGCTGTTGTCCTCAATTCTACTCCCAACTGAAGATTACACTGCTCCCTTGGCCCTAGGGGTAGGTTGGAAAAAGAACAAAACCTCAAAAGTAGCCACTCCTGTATGTCACCATTGTTGGGGATCCTGATGATTGACTAGGCTCACAAAAGAATATGAAGTTCTGGGCTTGTCAATCCTAGAGCTCTGACTGCTTAGGAGGAGATGTACTGGTAAGAGGGAAGGTAGAAAATTAGTTATTTTATTAAGAAGCCCCAGTGGGCTGTGCTGTGGCAGGTTTACCACACTGAAGCAGTGATGAGCTAGGTGTGGGTTGTGAATTTTAAAGCAGAGCATGAATCCTTAAGAGTTTAACAAAATTATACCCTGAAAAAAATTCCAAAATCAAATAGTTTAGGCCTTGAGCCAGGGACTTTCTTAGAAACTCATATCAATTCACTTCTGTTTAAACGAGTGGGTCTCAACCACAGAAGATTTTGCCCCCCGCAACCCCACCCAGGGATATTTTGCAATATCTGGAAACATTTTTGGTTGTCACAGCTAGGGGGAGGGTACTGCTGGCATCTCGTGAAGAGAGGCCAGGGATTCTGCTAAACAGTCTACAGTGCACAAAACAGCTCCCCACGACAAGACATTTTTCAGTCGATAGTACAGAAGAAACCCTGTGTTAAATGCACAGAAATGAGCAATACCCAGATGAACAAAAGCTACTCTCGGAGAGCTTATATTCAGGTTGAGGTGGGTGGGTGGTGGGAATGGGAGAGGAAAGGGAAAATTGTGGGTGGGTACAGTAAGGAGATGTTGGAGACCAGGGAGAGAAAGGAACTCAGAAATCTCCAAGGAGTGCTCACTCTCAACTCTGCCTTGATCTGTCACCTACTAATTAGCAGAGGAAAGTGTGAGGGAGAGATATGATACAAGAAGGGGGGATAATTCCTTTGGGCCCCTTACTTTGAGGATATAGTAGAAAATATAAGGATTGTGGATCCAGGCAGACTTGGCTGACACCAGCACAGCCTGAGTGGGTTGATGAGGGTCAAAAGAAACGCTTTCTGGAGGAGGAGGTGATAACTAAATAGAATCTTTAAGGAAGAATAGAAGTTAGCCAAGAGAAGAGCAGAGTTTCCTCCAGTGAGAGACACTGAAACAAGATATTAGAATATGATACCTTGGGAACTGCAAGCAAGGAGTAACTAGTCTCTGAGAGTCCCGGTTTCCTTGTCAGTAATATTGGATTAGTGAAAACAACCTGTAGGAGAGATATATCTGGAAAGAGTCTAGTGCAATGCCTGGAACAAAGTGGCAGTTCAACAATCCCCCCCAACTTGTTTAGGGCTTCTATTACTATCCCAGACTGCACACATATTTACTGTAAGACGCTTTTTACGTAAATTCCAAAGTGGGCAAACCACACAGCCTCATTTGCCCCAGGTAACACTGAGCCCTTAGGAAGGATCTTAGAATGAAGGAAAGGACTGGGGAACAGGTGGCGATGGGGATTTGTTCTCCAATCAACTTTTACTCCCTAGCTCACACCATGAGGAAGATGCCCCCCTTCAGCAGAGAAAGGCAGATGGCCAGGAACAGCCCGGAAAGGCACCAGCAATTTCAGTGAAGTAAAAACGGCCCCCTCAACCCCCAGTCTCCCAGTCAAGCCCTCACTCCGAGTGGAATGAGTTCGCCTCTGAAATCTCAGCTTCCAGAGAGGGAGAGTCGCTCGTTTCCTGCGGTGTCCCTGGCCACCCGGCGGTGCCATCCCTCCCCTTCGACTGAAGCGGGATTTGGAAAGTACTCAGGAGCCAGGACTTGGGGGCAGAGGTCTGTGATACTGGGGAAACGAAGACTGCAGTGGAGCAGGAGGCGGAGACTAGAGCTCCCCAAAAAGGTCGCTATTTGGGAGGGGGTGAGGGCTAAGGGACACCTAGTGAGAAGCAGAGCTGACCACCTAGAGCTCAAGGCCCAGGACGTGGGAGGTGGAGCTAAGAGCCGTCCCAGGAGTGTCAGGCTACCAGCGACGCCGCGGGAGTGGGGAAAAAAAATCCCTTGAATGAGCCCCCTCCAAGTCCCGCTCAGAGAGGTCTAACAGCCAATCGCGCTACAGGGTGGGGCTTCGGAGAAAGGTCTCAACCAATAGCTGTGGAGGGGGCGGGGCCTGGCTCCCGGCGCGCGGCGGCTGTGGGGTAACCCCTGGCCGAGAGCGCAGAGCGGCAGAGGGGAGCTGCTAAGGAGAGCCGCATGGAGGACCCTGCGGCACCCGGGTCCGGGAACCCGCCTGTCAATGGCTACGGCAACAGCAACGGCAACGGCAACGGCGGCGGCAAAGGGAAGCCGGCGGCGCCTAAAAGCCGGGAAACGTTCAGAAGCCAGCGGCGGGAGTCGGAGGTGAGGAGCCCGGAGAGCTTTCAGTTGGGGCCGGGAGACGCCCGGGGCGAGAAGCGTTGGCTGAGGTGTTTCGGTCGCATCCCCCTCCGCCGCCGGGAGACCCCTGCGCGCCCCGTGCCGCCTCTCGGAGCGGGCGCCTGCGGGGCCCGCCTCAGCCTGAACTCCGGGCTCTGCAGCCCCTGACCCTCCGTCTCCTGCCGCGGGTCTGGGGCTTTCTAGCCCCCTGGCCTCCCTCTGGGGGCGCGAAGATAGAGCGTGATATCCACCGTCCCGGATACTTTCACATATTTATCTCACTTAATCGCTGTAGCCCCCCGGAGTGGTAATTCGTAAGGCCAATTTACGGAGGAGGAACAGGCGCGGAGAGGTGAAGTGAGTGGCCTGAGGGGTGGGAGGCCGGAGCCCGGCCGCAGTGAAAAGGGGCCGGCGTGGGGGCAGCCGCCCTCCCACCCCGAGGCGCCCCGAGCCGAGCAGAGCAGCCGCGTGACTTGGGCCCTTCCCCTTCCCCCCGTGTGCTGGCGAGCCCTTGAGGGAGCACTTTCCACGGACATCAGGCTCCCTCCCCGTAAGGGTTAATGATACAGGAGTCAGGCGGGGCAGTACCGGAGCGAGTGGATGGACACCCCCACGATACAGACCCACAGAGAGGAGTATGAATGTTCCCTCTTCTTAAACCCTAGCTAGGAGGATGAAAGGAGTGAATTAACATTCACTCCAACCCCCTCATCCAGCCAGCTTCCATCAACTAGCCAAGAGCAGAACCGGATCTGAGCGGGGAATCAGACCACAAAATGTCAGGTGTGGAAGGGTCTGTAGAGGTCACCGGGTTTTAGCCCTTGCTTTGACGGAAGTGGGAGACAGAAGTAGCTTGCCGAAGGTCAAACATCTGGCACAGTGGCCAGGGGTACCAGGCTTTGCGTTCAGTCAGAGCAGGTTTTGAGGTTTTGAGGTTTTGAATCCCAGCCCTACCATTTATTCTTGGTGTGACTTTTGGCAGATTGCCAGCCTCTGAGCTCCAGTTTCTTCCTCTGTAAAATGAGGTTAATACTACCTGCTTCAGAAGGTTGCGATAAAGTCAAAATGAGATAATTGAATGTGAAATGCTTAATTCAGTGCAGGCACGGTGCATGTAGTTGGTTAGCGCACAGTAGCTCTTAGTACTATATTATCATCATCATCAAGGGACAGAACTGGTAGTAGAAGCCAGATCTTAGGCATCCCAGTACACGGTTTACCATTTGAATTGTATTTCAGTTTCAAAGGGATTTCATGTATGCTTTCCATTTTGATACAGGCAAGCAGGAATCCATCCCATTTTATAAAAGAGAGAAGTGGAGGAGGTGAAAAGACTGGCCCAAAATCACACCACCTTTCAGAGGCAAGAGCTCAGCCCTCCTGCCATACTGGATCAGGGTTTTATGCACCATATCAGCTCCCTCCCTGCCTCAGTACGAATCTGGCCTTTTAGGGCACCCTGTTTCTCCTTCCCCCATAGAGACATCGTTCTTGTTCAGATGGTTTTTGGGGGGTGGGGCAGGGGGATGAGTCTTTTATTAATTCAGCAGTTGTTGAGTCCTTTCTATATGCCCAGCACTGTTTTAGGTGCTAGGGATACAGCAGTCTCTCCACAGTCGGGGTGGAGAGACAGTGTGGGAGTGAATAAAATAATTTCGGAATGATATGTTCTGTGGGTGAATTAAAACTCCTCTTGAACCGGGAGGCCCTTTCCCTACCTATCATGTCTTCCTTCAGGAAAAGGCTCTGATAGTTCTAGTCTTGCCAGTGAGTTCAGTATCCAGAGACTCAGAGCTTTCCACCTGCACCACAGTTTACCCAGTTTACCGCCTGATTGTCTGCAGCTGCACTTTTCATGTGGAAATGAAAAACTGCAGTGATCCTCACCATCTGAGCTCATTGCCTGCCCAAAGGTTGGCTGGAAACGTTAGCTTTCCTTCACCTTCCACTGCAGCAGAAGAGCTGCTCTTACCAGTACATCCGCTATCACAACACCCAGGTGCCAGACTCTCTGCTTGACTCTCAGATAGATGACTATCTGCTTTTCCTTCCCTCCCTCCTTTTGCATTCCTGTGGAAAACAGTCCTGGGGAGGATGATTTTCTTTCCTCTCTAGGGCTTCAGGAATTACTGGAAGAGAATTACTGTTGGCACAAGTCAACAGAGCCTCGTACATCACTGTGTTTATAGGGGCACCGTTGACCTACCCTCTCCCAATGGCTTAGTGTATGGATATCCTAACCTTAAAAGGAAGCTAGAGAATGATTGTTTGCTTAATAAAAAGATTCTTAACCTAACCAAAAGATTCACCTCAGACCTCTTACAGCCAGATTTCTTGCTTCAGGTGGTTCCCAAAGTCCTTGACAAAGTTTAACTGGTTTGTAGCAAAATGAGGAAAATTCAAGGCATTGAAGTGAGTTTTTCATAAAATGTAGTTCAATACGTTAAATTTAAAGGATGTATGTAATTTAAAACAATGTTTTTCAAACTGTAGGGAGTAACCTGTGAGTTGAGACCAACATTTTTTTAAGGAAATAGACTAATTGGAAGTACTGGTTTATCACATACAGTAGTGGTAAATATTCTTTTGTTAAACTTCTGTTCCAGTTTTGTGTGTGTTGGGACATGATGTAAAGTTTACTTATACTTTGACTTGCAGTCAAAAAAAGCTTCGCTGCTTTTAATGGCTCTTATTCTGATATTTTGTCTTTTGCATTTTGGGGGTATTAAATGATTTTTTTAAGTTATATATATATATTTAAGAGATTTTTTAAGTTTCTACTTAGCAAATAAAACATCAACAACCTTATGTCATTCTCCACCATCCACCTTTTTTTTTTCTTACTGGTCCCTGTAATCCAGAAGTTTGGAAATCTTTGCTATAGTGGATTTAAACATGAATCACCTTTTTGGCAGTGTAAATTCATAAAGTGGTTTTGGAAAACAACTTGTCATGTACAAAGAGCCATACAAATAGTCATAAGGTTTGATGCATTCATTCCCATTATAAAAATCTGTCAGAGAAGATCCTAAATATGAAAAAATTTATAAGTGTGGTACAGCTTCATGTATATAGTAAAGAAAAATTAAAAACAAATGTTCAACAATAGAGAATTGGTTAAGTAAGCCAATAGATATCTGTCCACTTAGCTGTTTATTTATTTATTTATTTTTAATAAATTTTTTTTTTTTTTTTGGTTGTGCTGTGCAGTTTGTAGGATCTCAGTTCCCCCACCAGGGACTGAACCCAGGCCGTGGCAGTGAAAGCCCAGAATCCTAACCACTAGGCCATCAGGGAACTCTTCACTTAGCTGTTTAAAGTGACAGTTATAATAATATGAGACAGGGACTTCCCTGGTGGTCCAGTGGCTAAGACTCCATACTCCCAATGCAGGGGTCTCTGGTCAGGGAACTAGATCCCACATGCATGCCGCAACTAAAGATTCTGCGTGCCGCAACTAATGATCCAGCAAACTGCAACAAAGATCCTGCATGTGGCAACGAAGATCCTGCGTGCCACAGCTAAGACCCAGCGCAGACTAAATAAATAAATATTAATTTTAAAAAAAGTAAACCTTTATCTTTAAAAAAATAATAATAGTATGAGAAAAATGCCTTTATAATATAATATTAAAATCATAAGTAGAGTAAGTAAAGTTCTTAGAGTAACCGTCCACATAGTGCTACCAGGTGCTGGATTGTGTGCTAAGTGCTTTTCCTCTATTATCTCATTTAGTCCTTACAATGACCCTATGAATTATCCTCGTTTTACAGATGAGAAAACTGAGTACGTCATTTTCCAACAATTCCCTGATACCAATTCAGTTCTGACACTACCCGTAGTTAGCACAGACCCCATAAGTTAAGGGCTCAGTCCTACAAGACTGCCCCCATTTCAGATGTCAGCCACAGTGGAATCCCCAGACTACCTGCACTTCTGCCTGGCCAACTACAGATTCAGGGGTTACCATGACTGTCCCCCTCAGGTTCGATAGATTGCTAGAACAACTCGCAGAACTAAGAAGAGTGCTATATTTATGACTACAATTTTATTATAAAGAATACAACTCAGGAACAAAATGAAGAGAGGCATAGGACAAGGTATGGAGGTGGAGTGGTGGAGAATTTCCATGCCCTCTCTGCGGCATTACCCTCCTAGCACATTGGTGTGCCCAAATCACATTGTTTCAGAGTTTTTTTGTTTGTTTGTTTTTGCGGTACACGGGCCTCTCACTGTTGTGGCCTCTCCCGCTGCGGAGCACAAGCTCTAGACGCGCAGGCTCAGCGGCCATGGCTCACGGGCCCAGCCGCTCCGCAGCATGTGGGATCCTCCCAGACTGGGGCATGAACCCGTATCCCCTACATCAGCAGGCGGACTCTCAACCACTGCACCACCAGGGAAGCCCCAGAGTTTTTATATGGAGTTTCATTACCTAGGCATGGTTGGTCAAACCATTGGCCACTTGATTGAACTCAGTCTCCAGCCTCCTCCCCTCCCTGGAGCCCGTTTTTTGAAACTCTCACTCTAAGTCACCTCATTAGCATAAACTCAAGTATGGTTGACAGGAGCTCCTTATGAATAACAGGCACTCCTACTACTCAGGAAATTCTGAAGGTTTTAAGAGCTCTGTGCCAGGAAGGTGGGTGATGGGGCCAAGACCAAATACATTTTTTATACCACACTGAGGCACAAAGAGGTTAAGTAACTTGTTCAAGATCGCATAGTATGTGACAAGACCTGGGATTCAAATTTTTTAAAATTCATATTTATTAATATATTGGTAGGAGAAATCTATCCCAAAATGCTTAAAGAGGTTCGGGCGTAGGATTATATTAAAAATACTTTAAAAAGGGTATTATAAATTTATACATACAACATCATAGGAAATCTTGCCTTTAATACAATTTGAAGTAGAAATGCTACCTTATTTGACAGTCCTAAAATTGTGGAATATTGGAACTGAAGGACGTCTTTTTATAGATGAGGAACTATGATCCACAGAATGAAATCATACAAAATCATACAGTGGGTTAATGACAGAGCTGAAGTCAGAATCCAGTTTACTTTTTTTTTTTTTTTTGCGGTACGTGGGCCTCTCACTGTCGTGGCCTCTCCCGCTGCGGAGCACAGGCTCCGGACGCGCAGGCTCAGTGGCCATGGCTCACGGGCCCAGCCGCTCCGCGGCATGTGGGATCTTCCCGGACCGGGGCACGAACCCGCGTCCCCTGCATCGGCAGGCGGGCTCTCAACCACTGCGCCACCAGGGAAGCCCCAGTTTACTTCTTTTGTTTTCATCCGTCTTGTTTTTCTAGAGATCAGCTAGATGTTCTTCAGGTCTGTGTTTATGTAGATCAGATATGGGCACAGATTGTAGCTTTCATATCTGTTCATGATCCTGGTCCTTTGCCCAGAGTTTCTGATTCTATATAGGAATCTTCAGCCCAGCCCCACACTGAGCCTCTAATTTTGGCTTGGAGGAGGGTACTTCTTGGATGAAAGGCCCAGATGGAACTCTCCTAGTTGCCTTCTTCCTCTAACTTTGGCCTCCAAGAGAGGTAGAAAATGAAATGAGGGTATGATCTCCTTTTGTCAGCCTTTTTCCCAAGTTACCACAAAGATTTCTCCATTACAGGGCTCTGTGGACTGCCCTACCCTGGAATTTGAGTATGGAGACACAGATGGGCACGCAGCAGAGTTGTCAGGTATGAGATAGATGGGTCTGTAAAGAGTGGAAGGTTGGCCAGGAGGAGAGGGAAGATGCCTGTGCTCTCCCCTGGCAGCTTGTCTGTTCTCAGCAAGTGGCTATAGAACACAGACTGTTCTCCACATTCCCACTTCTCTACACCTTCCAGTGGTCAGTATCTCTTTGTTTGCTTTCACATTTCTTTCTGTGAATGCTTCCTTGGCTATGTATGGTGTTCTCCATTCTTTCATTCTATCCCTGTTTTCTGCTCACCCTTCTTTATTCTCTTTTGGTGCACTCTCAAATCTGTTTTCTCTCCAGCTTCTCCCCATTTCTCCTTTCTTTCTCTTCCCATAGTCACCCATATCTTTTGGGTGCCCCTTTCTGCCACCCACTCCATTGCTTTCCCATTCCATCTCTCTCTCCTTTTCTTTTCTACCTCCATCTCACCCCCTTCCCCTAATACTTGCCCCTTATTAAAGTCTCAGCAATGCCTGAAGAAAAACTGTGTAGACAACTGGCCAGCTGAGCAAAGCTGAACATGTCATCTATATCCATCACAGTGGAGCTCTGCTTGGATGTTTCTGAGCTGGGGTTGAGTGATCCCATTCTTCTTTTTAGCTTGGCTGAACATGATCTCCTTGCATTAAGGGCCTCCATGTTACACGTGCTACAAATGCCAATTATTAATAAATGAGCTTTGGGTGGAAATTATGTGAAAGTTAAATATTCTGTCACATGAAAGTGACACTTTAAGACAGGCTTTTTCAGAGAAAATAGACAAACACTTTTAAAGAAGTTCTTGTGTTCTTGTGAATAAGCATAGGGAATAAATTTTGTGATGAGTGACAGAAATAGAGAGCTAAGTTTAATAACTAACAAAAGATTAGAATCCAGACTATGAATACACACATACACACACACATAGAGAGAGAAAGAAATGAACATCCCAATAGAGACTATAGATAAATGGTCAAAGAATATGAATAGGAATTTACAGAACAGAAAACCATGTGTTCAGTAAATATATGAAAAGATATTCAATTATGTTAGGAAATGGGGGAAAACAAATTAAAATGGTGAGATATTATTCAACAATCATCAGATGCAAAATTTAAAAGCCTGGGGTTGGTGAGGGTAAAGAGAAATGAGTACTTTTTATACATGGCTTGGCATGAGGGAACAAAGTATAAAATTGGAAAGCAGTTTGGTTATATCTAGCAAAGTCGAATTCACACATATTATGACCCAACGATTCTAGATGTACACTTTAAAGAAATTCTTGGGCCCAAGAAAACACTTACAAAGATGTTTATTGTCGCCACTGTGAAAAATTGAAAACAACTTAGTAGGGGAATGGATAAACTGCAGTATATCAATATATTAGGCTACTGTATAGTCATTAAAATAATTGATCTATATCAATATGCTTCAGTGTCAATAAATATTAAAAACATATTAAAGGGGAGAAGAAACAGTGACAAAATAATTTATACATGCATCAAAAACCTGCTTAAACACACAAGTCTAAAAGATGTTTCTAAGAAGTCTAGTTGCACACTTGATTGAGAACCGTGTCAGTTAAGTGAATGGATGTGTTCATCACACTGCTTTTCATGTAAACTATTGAAAGACATAATAAAAAATGCTTCTAAGAAAAAATAATTTATACAATATGATACTGCTTGGATAAAAACTTGAAAAACAGAACAATATCATGTGTTGTTTACAGGCACATAGATATGTACTAAAAGTATAAAAATAGGCATGTGAAGCATACATACCAATTTCATCATAGTGATTATCTCTAGAGAGGAAAATAAGACTGGGAAGGAAGAAGGGACTTTAGCTGTCTGAAGCAAATATGACAAGTGTTAACATTTGTTTAATCTGAGTAGAAGATAAAGACGGTGTCTTTTATGTACTCTGTATGTACCTGTAGTATATGAAAGTTCATGATCTAAACTTTAAAAATAAGACAAAAGCAAAGTTCAGTACCTAAGAGCCTTGCTCCCTGTTTTAACTGGGTTTGTGCTCTACTCTTAAAATATATATATATCTACACTACTCACTAATGACTGAAGAATTTAACAGACAGAGCTGGGGTTTGTTTCTGGTCACTCCAGGATTCTGGAACTCAGGACTCAAAAGCCCTGGCTCCCAGACAAGGTATTCTTTTTTTTTTTTTTTTTTTTTTTTTTTTTTGCGGTACGCGGGCCTCTCACTGTTGTGGCCTCTCCCGTTGCGGAGCACAGGCTCCGGACGTGCAGGCTCAGCGGCCATGGCCCACAGGCCCAGCCGCTCTGCGGCACGTGGGATCTTCCCGGCCCGGGGCACGAACCCGTGTCCCCTGCATCGGCAGGCGGACTCCCAACCACTGCGCCACCAGGGAAGCCCCCAGACAAGGTATTCTTGACCATTAGACAGCTGGCTGGAATATAAGTGAATTTCTCTTGCTTTGTGAATTATCTGTGACCTAGTTAAATTTCCAGCAAGGGTCTTAGTTAGGGAACAGAGTTTTGAGGAAGCACCTATTGGCTTAATGACTTCACTTCTTCATCCACTGTAAGATGAGTGTACTTGTGTAATGTTCTGGAGTGTGTGTGTGTGTGTGTGTGTGTGTGTGTAGGAAAGGGCATTTTTATTTCTCATAAGCTGTCTGCATTTTGTATTGAGAGGCTGCTGTCAGCAAAGTTAGATTTTCCTGGGCACAGGCCGCCCTTTGGCAATCAAAGCTGCTTCTGCATGGTTTGATTCTGCCTCTGCCCGGGTGGCCGTGGGCAGGAACATAAACTTCTGTACCCTTTGAGGAAACTCAGCAGGGAGAGAATGAACTGGCTCCTTGTATAGCACAAGGATCTTGCCTCTAAATTTCAGGAGTTGTGTTGCCCCCTTTTCCCCTAGAGACAGGATTAGTCCCAGTCTGGGTTGACAAGCAGAAGGGGTTGCAGCCCTAAGAACCAGGAGTGATGACATTCAGCCCTCTCTGTTCCAGCCCTCCTCCTGGCCCTCACCAAATGTTGGAGCCTGCCTTCTCTGCTGTAGCAGCCAGCTGGCAGGAGGAGGACAGGTTTGATGGTTTAATCACCCAGGGACACAAGTGGCTATTTTTAACTGCTCCGAAAAGGAGGAAGCTGACTCTGGATTGAATTGGACACAGGAATGTGTTGGAAGCTTTAGCTCTTTCATGCCACCTTCTCCACCCCAGGCCCCTTCTATAAGGATCCGCTGAATGTTTGTGACTCTGTCCTATCTTTCCTGCCACAGAATTGTATAGCTACACTGAACACCCGGAATTCACCACTAACAGGAGGTGCTTTGAAGAAGATTTCAAGACCCAAGGTGATCCCAGATCCTTATTCCTAGAGATATGCTTTTTCTCTCCATGATATTCAAGGCTGATCTAGAAAAAGCCTAAAATAAACTATGATCCTTCTTCATCCTCTCCATAGCCATATAACTTCTCTATTCCTTTTTGCATATGGGACACAGAGTTTCCTATATCTCGAGTGGAGAGGTCACGGAGTGGAAGCAAGAGAAGCCTGAACTGGTTCCCTTTCCCTGATGTCAAGGGCCCAGAGAACAGAGGAATGGGGAGGTGGGGCTGGACTGGTTCCCTGCTGCCTGGTAACCCTGTGCCCAGCCTAGTCTTCGACCTTAGTGTTCAATCCCTATTTCCAATTCTGCCTCACTCCTCATAGCATCTGGTAATAATTTCATGTGCCCACCCTATGATCCACTCAGACCTCCATTTCCTTACTTGGTCAGTGGCAATTCAGTGTTCAACTCAGAAAATGTGTGGTGAGTACCCATTTTGTGCCAGAGATGCAGGAGGCAGGGGTGAAGGTGAATTTACAGTATCTTTAAAGAAATTGTAGTCAGATAGCAGAGGGGAGATGTGTATGTCACAAAACTAGCTGAGGCCAAGAGGAAAATGGGAAGTGTCATTAGAGAAGTAAAAAGTATCATGGGGGACAGAGCTTCTGGCTGGAGCATTAGTGGAAAAGAGGTGATTTTGTATTGAACCTGTAAGGATGAATGGGAATTGGATACATAGGGAGATAGAGGGAACTCCTTGAGGAAAGGCAGAGAGATGGAATCATATAGGCTGGGGAGGGGAAGCGGAAATGGAGGGGATGTGGAGGAAGATGAGGCTCTAGAGTGGGCCAGAACATTTGGGTTTTTTACTTTTCCCAGCCCTTATTCTTTCTCAGCTAAACAAGGAAAGCTTTCAAAGAGAAGAATTTATTGGGGGGCTGAGATCAGAGGTACATATGCTATCAGGAGCCTTTCCAGGAAGGAGAGGCAACAGCTGACACTAGATCTGTATGGCCTTCTGTTCCCAGTGCAGGGTAAGGAGTGGCTGGAGTTGGAGGAAGATGCCCAGAAGGCCTATGTGATGGGACTCCTGGACCGGCTGGAGGTGGTCAGTAGGGAACGGCGACTGAAGGTGGCCCGAGCTGTTCTCTACCTGGCCCAAGGTGAGTGGCCAGCTTTGCCAACTTGAGAGGGGTGGACACTAGAGAGAGAGACGGTGTTAGCAGGACTAGGATGAGGCAAGCCACGCTGGGAAAGCAAGGTTCCTGCCTCTCGAGGACAGATCTTGTCATGTGCTAGAAGTAACCTTGTGCTTATGCGAAAGATGAGGAGATGATGGTAGGTACTGTTCTGGATCCCTTGGAATCGGCCTTTCTCTTCCCAGACATGCCAGGATTTCTTATAGGGTTCTTTTTTTCCTTAGCCTGGGCTATAATCCTATGTGGAGACTAGCAAGAGGGTCATTGTGGCCAGAGCTGACAGTGTACCACCAGCTGAGCATGGAGGTTTCTTTTACCAGCTGTGGCCTGGCTCTGACACTGAGAGGAGGCAGGGAGGGTGCCACCAATTTACACATGGACCCGCTGCATTGTTTCTCATTGGCATTTAGAAGGTCCAAGCCAACATAGCAGGAGGAGTGGATGCTGTGAGTAATTTGGAGAATCAGAACTCAATGAGATTAACTAAGGAAAGCTTCCCAGAAGAGACCTATTAGCCAGGTGTTGGAAAGAAAATTGAGCCTAGCTGGAGTGGTAAAAGAAAGCCCTGAGGTCAGAAATAAGAGGACTGTTGACAGAACCAACTAGTTGGGAGCTAAAAAAACTGTAAAAGAAAAATCATAAATGGAGAGGAAAGAGAGTGGACATCTGGTGAAGGGACGACTGCAGTAAACAAGGCAGTGCTCAAGCCTATCTCTTGGGTCTGGCACTCTGGCCAAGTTCCAGCTGCCAGTACCTTCATCTTTTTGCCTGAGGGCTTTCTGTGCAGCCAGGAAGTGCTAGGGAATTAATGTTCTCCCCTAGTCCAGCAGCATGCCTCAGTGACTGCCAGGGGTTAGTGGATGAGCAGCTTGACCACCTCACCCCTCTTGGGTGGGATGATTCTGAGTTGTTTGTTTTATGTTTTCCAGAGCTTCTCCCCACTTGGGATTGAGCTCTTGGCTGCCTTCTCTTCCCTATCTCACTTCCCCACTTCTCTACCGATGGTTCCTGGGGTCAACTCCCAAATAAACTACTTGCACTTGAATCCTTATCTCTGGATCTGCTTCTCAGGGAACTCAAACTTAAGACAGACCAGTGATGAGCACATTGCACCTAACCCTGGAGACTGCTTCTCCTCTCCCCTGCCTCATTCCAGGAAGTTCTGGGGGGCACTTGTCCTTTGTTAACCTAATTTTTGGGCAGAGTGTTGGGAGATAGTCTTCAGATCATGGGGCAGGGTGGAAAGAACTGGGATAACCCCCTCCCCCTCAACCCCTGTGGCACTGTCTGGTCCTTTAGGCACTTTTGGGGAATGTGATTCAGAAGTCGATGTACTCCACTGGTCCAGGTACAACTGCTTCCTGCTCTATCAGATGGGGACCTTCTCAGCCTTCCTGGAGCTACTCCACGTGGAAATCGAGTGAGAAGCCTTAGGGGAGGGCTGGCGACCCCCTTCCTTGAAGGGTGCCTCATCTCCTGTGCTGGTTCCCTCACTGTAGAGCCCTCTGTGGAAGCTGGGTCTACTCACACCTCCTCCAAAGCTCACTGACAGTCCCCCTCCATCCAGCCATGGTCTCTGATAGTCTGTCCTGCTCCCTAAGCTTGGGCTCATCAGCAGGCTCTGCCCCACTTACAGCTTCAATCCTGGGCTTCAGGGGCCGATCCTGTATTGCTTTTGTATCCAAATACCTTCTTAGCTCAGCCTAACTGTGGACTCCATGAAGGAAGCTGTTCTACCTGAGAACATGACCCAAGACGGACGGGACCAATTCCTGTTGCTGTGCCCAGTTCTTTCCCTCATGGTTACAGCTCTAGAGGTGGCCTTATCTGCTGCTACCACTATAGTGACCCCTCATATTGTCTCATGCCTATCACCCAGGAGTTTTAGTGGAGCGAATTCTGTTTATTATTCACCAAGTGTTGCTTAGCATCTGTTTTGTGTCCAGCACAGTACTAGACACAGCGGAGATTTTAAGAGGAGCAAATATCATAGACCCTGCCCTTGCCTATCTTCACCACAGATAAAGGTTTGTCTAGGTGGCAGGAGAATTCTATGGGCTCCTCTACCTTAGACCAATTTCTTTAACTACATAGCCAGGGAATGGCAGGTACTCATGTTTGTGCATATGATAAGTGTGCAACACGGAGTAAAGAGGCCTTACGGGTTCCTGTTTTCTCCCTCATCCCTGTGGCAGCAACAGCCAGGCCTGTAGCAGTGCTCTTCGGAAACCAGCCATCTCCATTGCTGATAGCACAGAGCTCCGGTGAGTGGGCCTGCCCATGGGATTGGAACAGGGGATCGTTAGCAATGGGTTACCTTTGCCCAAATTTCAGACGCACCCAGGCCACTAGAAGTTGCTAATTCCACTGGGTTGGGCCACCACAGAGACCATCCCTGAGGTCTCAGACTATAGGTTGGAAACTGCCTTGGGAACCTCTTGTGACCCTTCTATAACCTCAGGGTGCTGCTGAGTGTCATGTACCTAATGGTGGAAAATATCCGCCTGGAGCAAGAGACAGACTCCTACGGGTGGAGGACAGCCCGGGAGACCTTCCGCACTGAACTGAGTAAGAAGTGGCACTCGAGGTGCCTGTGGCAGAGGGGAGGCATAGCATCTGCCTAGGAGAGACAGACAGTTCTTCTTTTTTCTTCTTCTTCTTCGTCTTCTTTTTTTTTTTTTTTTTTAGAACTAACATTCCTTCTTTTAGGACAGAGATACTTTGTGGTGGGCTTGAGGGTCTGGTTTGATTGCCCCTGTGTCTATGAGCTAGGCCCAGTCATATGTCTTCTCTATATCTTGGTTTTGGTTTCCTTGGTTATAAATGGGAATAGTCATCCCTCTCCCATTCGATCACAAATCCCACATGAACAAAATGAGTTGACTTACCTTGAAAATATGAGTTGGTATTGTCATCAGTCAGGGATAAGATATGAAGGCCTTTGGGATTTTAAAATATATACTATATTTGTTGATGTGGGAAAGTGAGTTGTGATCTACAAAATGCATTGAGTTCCTCAGCCAGGAAGCATCTTTATTACCGTTGATTATCTTTATTACCGTTACTTCTAGTTTGATATCCACCCCCAAGCTTAGGGAGCTATGCCATTTTAACTCCATGACCTCCCTTATCCTGCCCTCAGGGGGTTCACTCTGGGGGCTCTCTAAACCTCCTTCTAAGGACCAAGTACTCAGATTCTTTGTGGGGAGGTGAGTGCCTTCCTCAGCTTCCAGAAACAGGGTTACAGGGACTGCGTCTCAGCTGCTTCATCCTCACTTTCTCACTTGCCTCTCTCCACAACCCCCAGGCTTCTCCATGCATAATGAGGAGCCTTTTGCCCTTCTGCTTTTCTCTATGGTCACCAAGTTCTGCAGCGGTCTGGCTCCCCACTTCCCCATAAAGAAGGTCCTGCTTCTGCTCTGGAAAGTAGTCATGGTGAGTGACTGATTCACCCCTCTCCCATCTCATCAGATCAGCAGTGCCCTCTGCCACCTCGGTTTCTTCTAGTCTGGTTCCAGGAGGCTGGAGCTAGGCAGAAGAATAGGGCAGCTGTTAGCCAGTGGAGGGGCAATAAGGCTGTCCTAGAGAAATCAGATGTTCTGTTTCAGAGTAGGTTACCTATTTCTGTTGGACTGATGGGAGATGCCACTTTTTGAGTTGGGGTGTCATTGCACCTTCCCCTGATAGAGCTAATGTTTCATGGAAAGAACACTGGCTGAGAGTTGGGAGATCTGGCCTCTGCTGATACTGAGAAACCTCGGGCAGTTCTCTGTGTCTCAGTTTCTCTAGCTGTAAAATGTGGGGTTTAGTGCCTGCTCTCCATCCGGATAAATAGAGGATTTGCTTTTAAAAAATGAAGTCCTCATAAGTGTATGGTTGCAGTTTTGTTACTAATTATTCAACCCTATCCTTCCTCTGACTGGCTGAACAACATACCCTCCAGGGCAGGCCTTGAGTGATTCTGGGGGGTTGTAGTATCTAGATCTGCTCCTTAAAAGGGGGTACATTTTCTTGTTTTTTTCAGTGGAGGCCCCCAGTAGTCCTTTTCCTTATTTCTGGTGATGTTTCCAGCCCTGGGTCAGTAAATAATGCTTTATCCTGACCCCTGAGCTCTGAGGGTTAATAACCACCTCTGAGACTGGGGATGGTGACTATATTTTTTGCCTCCTGCTGTTTTATTACTTCCTAATTAAGGAGGGGGTCTGAGGGGACTGGAGGTTGTGGCTCTTCCTCTACATCCATCCTTCCCTGACCTTGCTCCCTCTGACTTCCCTCCCTTCCTCTCTTCTCTGCCCCTTTCCCGTTTAACCCTTAGTTTACCCTCGGTGGATTTGAGCAGCTGCAGGCTCTCAAAGTACAGAAGCGGGAAGAATTGGGCCTGCCTCCACTGGCTGAGGACAGTATCCAGGTGGTGAAGAGCATGCGTGCTGCCTCCCCGCCCTCTTACACTCTCGACCTGGGGGAGTCTCAGCTGGCACCACCACCCTCCAAACTGCGAGGCCGCCGTGGTTCTCGAAGGGTATGGACTAAAGCAGACAGTAGTGTTGTGACACTAGCTGGCCAAAAATCAAGATTCTAAGCAGCTCTGGATATGGTAGGAAAGAGCAGTAAATGAACCAGCTCTCCTGCCCCTGACTGGCCCTGAGACCAACCTGAAATCTTGGAGTCTATACTTCGGCCTCTATTCCCGAGCCCTGACAGGGCCCTGGGCTGTCAGGATGTAACATTGTGATATCACATCATAGATCCCTGTCTTGCTAAGGATCATTGGCCTAGACCTCAGTGCCTGGAGTTCCCTAGCACCCTGAACAACAGTTGGGGTATAATCCTGGGCATAGGCACCTGGTTGAGGCACTTTATCATTGTCTTCACAGTAAGATTTACTCTGAGCCAGCCATGCTCTTATCTGGCCTTGGAACCAGAGGCTTACACTTACAAGATGACTGGTTAGGGTTCTATAGTCTGCATCCCTAGAAAGGTCACAATGACAAGTTGTGCTGAGAGCTGACCATGCTCCCATGAACTTACCTGCCTGATCTACTTGAGTTCACCAACTACAGGTGACAGGCTCGGACAATCACACTCAGTAATCTAGTCTACATTATCTGCAATGTGATTTTTTTTAACCTTTATTCTTTTGTTTTATAAAGTAATGCTTACTCATTATAGAAAATTTAGAACAAATATAAAAATGTGAAGAAGGGAGAAAAAAAAGTCACCCACAATCTTAACAACCAGAGGCAATCACTGTTAACTTTTTGGCCTATTTCTGTCCAACCTTTTTTTCTTTCTGTGACAAGATTTAAAATTCCAGACTTGCTTCCCTCTGCCTAGCAGCAAGCTTCTGTCCTCCTCTTCCTCAGTCAGCCAGCTGGTGTATGCTCACAGAAGGCAAACTAATTGAATGTTCACCTAAGTAGAGCATAATTAGGAAGGAAAGTGCTGGCAAAAAAAAAAGGCATCAGTGCTTTCTGGAAGCTAAGTAACTGTGACTTTGGGATTATCAGTGCTCTGTTTCCCAGCCTTTGGCGTGGCTGTGGGAGAGCTGCTTGCTTGCAATTGGGCCTGGTGGGGACAGTAGGGTTGAGATGGGAAGGGAAAGGTCTCACTAGAGATGGGTTCTTACTTCCATGTTCCCTGCAGTCTAGCAGCCTGTGGGTTGGGGTGGTCTCAGACAAGGATGCCCAGGGTGAGATCTCTGCACACCTTCCCTCTCTCCTTCCACCCACTCCCCTCCAACCCCCCAGCAACTCCTTACTAAGCAGGACAGCTTGGACATCTACAACGAAAGAGATCTCTTTAAGACTGAGGAACCAGCCACAGAGGAGGAAGAGGAGTCTGCTGGCAATGGAGAGCGTACCTTGGATGGAGAGTTAGACTTGCTAGAGCAGGACCCTCTAGTACCACCTCCACCCTCACAGGCACCCCTCTCTGCTGAGCGGGTGGCCTTTCCCAAGGGCCTACCGTGGACCCCAAAGGTCAGGTAGGTTTGATAACACCAAGCACCCTGAGCTTCGGGGTTTCAGTCACTGGAGGCCCAGGGTGGAGTGGTCTATGTATTCAAGGCTCAATAAGCTGGGCTGGGAGTCAGAACCCCTGGGTTTGAAGTTCCTTGCTGTCTTCCCCTACTGTTCCAGTTCTCCAACTGGAAGAGTAGGAGCCCAGTAAGGGTCCTTCTCTCAAGGTTTGCTTTTCTTCCCTTCTCTGGGATTTGTCTCTCCACCATCCTCTCAGACAGAAGGACATTGAACACTTCTTGGAGATGAGCAGGAACAAGTTCATCGGATTCACTCTGGGGCAGTAAGTGACTGGATGGTCAGAACTGGCTGTAGAGTGGTTTTTAGGGGGCCAGGGGAGCGGGTGGCCTAGAGTGAGAGATGTTGCCTGGTCGTGATTACACAACCCAGAGCCATGGGCAGCTCCCAGTGACTGCTTTGGGTTCTTGCCATGGAGTTTTTTCCTTCCAGTTTCCTAGAACTTTTATGTTCTCATCCAGGTGTAGGACCTTGAGCAACAAGTCATTTCTCTCTTGCACATCAATTTCCTCGTCAGAGTGTTATTTTATGGTCCCTGCAAGCCCTTCCGTAATGGGCCAGAATTCTGTGGAGAAGCGACATGGTTGGAACAGATCTTTCCCCATTCCCCCACCCTCTTGAATCCTCACTGGTTGCTACAAAACCTGAGAAACCATTGTTACTACCATTTCACTGTCAAAAGTGTTGGGCAACATGCCCTTTTAAGTAGGAGCCTGCTCCCAGACAAAGTGAGTCCCCAAAAGACTATACAGAAATCCTAATTTTCAGGGACACTTCTCTGTACCATTATTCTTTTTGTGTCCTGAAGCAACGATGGGGGACCTGGTAGCTTGCAGAGAAAGATCCAGGATACCAGGTGGTGAAAGTGGCATGGTCCACATGACTCCAGGGGGTATTGGTAATTCTCTCTACTTTTGATCCTTATGATCTGGTGTGTCTTGCATTTCACAGGGACACAGATACCTTGGTTGGATTACCCAGGCCCATCCATGAGAGTGTGAAGACCCTCAAGCAGGTGACCAGGGTGGGCTCTCAGTCTTCAGGGATAGGGAGCCATCAAGGCAAGTTGGATGACTAGGGTCCTGGGTCCTGGGTGGTGCTCTTCCACCAGACATGTTCTGAACCTGTTATTCTGTACTTCCTCCGCAGGCATTTTGGCCAAAGAGGTAAAAAATCAGGTCTCTCTGTACCTACTCAGTGTCCTACATTTAGATAGATGAACAAGTTCTCCTTTCTTCCTCTCATTCCTTTTCCCTCCTCCCACCCTTCTCTCTCTTCCCGCTTATTGCTTCCTTTCCTTTCCTTCTCCTTAGAGGCTCACTAACTTCCACAGGCCCAGGATTGAGTAGCAGTCTGCTCTGTATCCAAAGTGTGTGTGTGCACGAATAAGAGTAGTCATTCCTTGCACAGACCTTGATCCCCACCCCACCCCATCGTCATCACTCTGTACACACACGGACACACATACAGGCACATGCAGCAAAACTCTCAGGGCAGTGGTTCAGGGGCAAGGACCTATTCTTGGCTTCCCCTTGCACGTTTTTTTTGTGTGTGTGTTTTTTTAAAGGCTGCGCCATGCAGCATGCAGGATCTTAGTTCCCCAACCAGGGATTGAACCCGTGCGCCCTGTGTTGGGAGCACGGAGACTTAACCACTGGACCGCTAGGGAAGTCCCTCCCCTTGCACTTTGGTTGAAGGTAAACGCTAAGGTATTTGCTGCCCTTCAAACATGGAAATATGGAATAAACACTGTATTGAAGCACTTTGCTGCTGTTCATGATGCAAAGGTATTAAGGCTCCTGCCTTCAAAGGGTGCGTGGTGTATTTGGGCTGACAGACCCATAAACAGGACATTTCCTTGTCACTGGGGAAATGATCGCTGGTACACATGTGATCGAGGCCCTCAGCCCCTTGTTAATGTCTTATGTTTCCCAGCACAAGTACATCTCCATCGCAGACGTTCAGATCAAGAATGAGGAGGAGCTAGAGAAGTGCCCCATGTCTTTGGTGAGTCACGGGGATCCTGCACAGGAGGAAATCTGTCTGCAGTGCTGTCGCAGAACTCGCGTGCATGCTCTCCGACTCTTACTGTACGCTAGGCAAAGCAAGGTCTCTACTTTCACGATACATTAAAGTTGGAGAAAAACGATAAGTAATTAAGGAAAAAAGAAGACTTTCAGAGAATGGTAGATATGGTTAAGAAAATTTAAATAGGGTGACATATCATGTAGTAGACTATTTTAGATTGGGCAATCAGGGTATGTAGACCTCTGAGATGGTGATAATTACCTAAGATCTGAGGTATAAGAAGGAGCTGGCCGTAAGAACATCAGGGGAAAGAGCATTCGAAGCAGAGCGAACAGACTTATTAAGAAGGTGAGAGCAAGCTCAGAATGTTAGAGGTAGTGGATGAAGGCTAGTGTGGCTGGAGCACAGTGGGGAGGGGGAAGCTTGTCTGAGATGGGGTCAGAGAGGTGGCCTGGGGCCACTTTACACAGGACATTTAAGCGAACATAGGGAGCTTGAAGTTGATTCAAGTGACAAAGGGAAGCCTTTGGAGATTTTAAACCGGGGAGTGACATCTATCTTTTTATAATAAAAACCATTGGCTACTTTGTAAAGGCTGGATGAGGAAAGAGTGGAAGCAGGGAGGTTGGGAAGCTCTTAAAATAGTCAAGGTGAGAGATGATGGTGTTTTAGATGGCGGTAGGAAGTGTGGAGATAGGGAGAAGTGGATGAATTTGGTTTATATTTTGGAGGTACAGCTGACAGGAGTTGCAGTTCAATTGGCTGTGGATAGAGAGACATAAAGGGCAATAAAGAATAAGTACCGGGGCTTCCCTGGTGGCGCAGTGGTTGAGAGTCCGCCTGCCGATGCAGGAGACACGGGTTCGTGCCCCGGTCCGGGAAGATCCCACATGCCACGGAGCAACTAAGCCCGTGAGCCATGGCCGCTGAGCCTGCACGTCCGGAGCCTGTACTCCGCAACGGGACAGGCCACAACAGTGAGAGGCCAGCGTACCGCAAAAAAAAAAAAAAAAGAAAAAAAAAGAATAAGTACCATTTGTCAAGATGAGGAGTTCTGTTTTTTGTTTTTTTAATTAATTTATTTATTTTTATTTCTGGCTGTGTTGGGTCTTTGTTGCTGCGCGCAGGCTTTCTCTAGCTGCGGCGAGTGGGGGCTACTCTTCGTTGCGGTGTGTCGGCCTCTCATTGCGGCAGCTTCTCTTGTTGCAGAGCGTGGGCTCAGTAGTTGTGGCACAGGGGCTTAGCTGCTCCACGGCATGTGGGATCTTCCCAGACCAGGGCTCGAACCCGTGTCCCGTGCATTGGCAGGCAGATTCTTAACCACTGCGCCACCAGGGAAGCCCTGTTTTGGGGGGGTTTTTAATGTGTTTTTTTCCCCCTGTTTTTCTTGTTCTTTCATTTCTTTTCTTTTTTGTGGGTGGGGGCACCGTGCTGTGCGGCTTGCAGTATCTTAGTTCCCCAACCAGGGACTGAACCCCGGTCCCACAGCAGTGATAACATGGAGTCCTAACCACTGGACTGCCAGTGAATTCCTAGGAGTTCTGTCTTATCAAGGGTTCTATTTTGGTTGTACTAAGATTTGGATGTCCATTAGACACCCATGCAGAGCAGCCAAGCAATTAGGTATATGGGTCTAGAGTTCTAGAGAGAGGACTGACTTAGGGAAATAAATTTGGGAACTGTTGACTCATGGACAGTGTTAAAAGCCATCGAACTGGCTGAGATAACCTGAGGAGGGAGTAAAGATAGAGAGAGAATGGAACCCAGGACAAAGCCCTGGGGCACACCAATATGTCAAGGATGGGATGATTCAGGAAAGGAGCCAAGAAAAAGAAAAACCTTCAGTGAGGTGGGAGGAAATCCAGGAGATTGTGATGCCATAAAAGCTAAGCAAAGAAAGTCTTTCAAGGCTTCCCTGGTGGCGCAGTGGTTGAGAATCCGCCTGCCAATGCAGGGGACACGGGTTAGATCCCTGGTCCGGGAAGATCCCACGTGCTGCGGAGCAACTAAGCCCACGCGCCACAACTACTGAGCCTGCGCTCTAGAGCCCGTGAGCCACAACTACTGAAGCCCACGTGCTTAGAGCCCACGTTCTGCAACAAGAGGAGCCACCGCAATGAGAAGCCTGTGCACTGCAACGAAGAGTAGCCCCCGCTCACCGCAACTAGAGAAAGCCCGCATGCAGCAACGAAGACCCAACACAGCCAAAAATAAATAAATAAAATAAATAAATTTATTTTAAAAAAAAGTCTTTCAAGAAGAAGGGGGCGATCAGCTATGTTAAATGTTGCTAATAAATAGTGCTTGATAAGACCTGAGGTGCCCATTGACTTTGGCAACATAGAGATAACTGGTGACCTTGATAAGAGCAACCTCAAGTGAAGTGGTGGGGCTGGAACCTAGTTGGAGTGTATTGAAAAGGGAATGTAAAGAAAGGAGGTAGACTTAGTCAACATAGACAAACCACATAGAAGTTCTGTTGTGAAAAGGAAGGTAGAAATGGGATGGTAGCCGAAGGAGGATGTGGGTCAAGGGAACGTTTTATAGCTAGGAGATACTGGAGTGTGTTTATGTCCTAAAAGGTTGATCCAGGAGAAAGGAGATAATTATAGAACTGATGCATTCGATAAAGCAAAAGGGTGTGAGCACCAGCGGAGGGTAGCCTTTGATAGGAGCACGGGTGGTTCATCCTTCATGTCAAGAAGGAAGGTAGAGACTCTCTGATAGATTTGGTGTTGAGAAAATAAGGCTGTGCCTGTCTGATTGCTTCTGTTTTGTCCATGAAGTGAGAGGTAGGGTCAACAACTGCTGAGGGGCTGTGGGATGAGGGGATTGGTTTGAAGAGAGGGGAGAACGTATGAAATAGGCCTTTTAGAGAACAGCAATGCAAACATGCAGGATTGCCAGGGTTATTATCCATTTAAGCAGCAGCCGAGTTGTGTGGGATAGAAGGGGGCTGGTTACTCCTCCTTGCCTCAGGGTCTCATGGCAGTGACCCTTGTCCTGTAATAGAGCGACCTGTGGGGGAGGAAGGACTGCACTGGCCAAAGATGACAGTGGCCTGAGTAGCCTCTTGATAAAGGGCTACTCTGATAAAGGGCTTAAGTGGGGTCATCACAAGGACAGAGCTGTGCATGAGGGGCCTGGTCAGAAAGGAGGAAGGGATGTTGTAGAGGGTAGTGGAGAAGGGAAGAAAATAGTTTCCACCTAAAATTTTCCCTGCTTATACTCCTTCCTGCCTCTCCAGCCCTTTATTAACCCTCTCTATTGAGTCACCTACCTCTCCTTTCTGACTTTGGAGCAGCCCAGAGCTCTCAGATGGCCTCAGATTGACACCATAGGAAGTGCCTCTGTGTGGGGTGTCAGTTCCAGTGTCCCAGGCGTACCTGGGCCTGAGCTAAGCCCAAGTATGTCCAGCAAAGCAGTAGTCTGAGCTAACTCCTTGGTGGGAGTTCTTTTTTTTTTTTTTGGCTGCGTTTTTCGTTGCTGCCTGCGGGCTTTCTCTAGTTGTGGTGAGCGGGGGCTACTGTTCGTTGCAGTGAGCAGGGGCTACTCTTCGTTGCGGTGCACAGGCTTCTGATTGCGGTGGCTTCTCTTGTTGCAGAGCACGGGCTCTAGGCGTACAGGCTCAGTAGTTGTGGCGCACAGGCTGTAGAGCACAGGCTCAGTAGTTGTGTTGCACGGGCATAGCTGCTCCGTGGCATGTGAGATCTTCCCAGTCCAGGGCTCGAACCCGTGTCCCCTGCATTGGCAGGCGGATTCTTAACCACTGCGTTGGTGGGAGTTCTGACTCCTGACCTAGCAAGAGTGACATAGAAACAATTCTGGATTGATTCCAGATGATAGGACAACCAAAATCATAGATTCTCAGGGCTGGAAGAGCCCTCAGAGGTCATCCAGACCAGCCTACTGATCCTAGGAAGAGGAAATTAGGTCTCAGAGAGGGAAAGTAACTTACCCAAGGTCCTACAATGAATCATTAACACAACTAGGTTAGGAATCCTGATCTGACTCCCAGATCTTTTCCTGCCACCCTCCACAACCAAGGAAACATAGGTTTTGGTCAACTGGAAAATGGCCTGGGCAAACTGTATGTTTCTTGCCATAGGGAGAAGAGGTAGTACCAGAGACGCCGTGTGAAATCCTCTACCAGGGCATGCTGTATAGCCTCCCCCAGTACATGGTAAGGAGATGACTGGGCCAGAGTTGCCCTTCTCAGCTGCGAGGAATAGATAGCTGAGAGCCCTCTTAAGTTGAGCCATCTGTCATTTGTGCTTGCTTCCTGAGCCTTCACCCCTCAGGCAAGGCATTCTCTGAGCTTTCCTCAGGGCTCCTCCCAGAGGAAGAAGGACTTGGCTACATTCCCAAGTCCTTCTTTGCGACGGGTGGAGAATGAGGTGGGATCCCTGCAGGATGCATAGGGGGCCCTCCTCCTAAGTAAGTGCCTTAGTCCCCCTGAGGTCTGCCGTGGACTCTGGTGTCCTAGTTGGCCTCAGGCTATGATGGTGAGGACGCTGATGGTCTGAGGTAGAGGAAGGAAAACGGTCGGGGAGGGAGATCTTGCTTATACCTCCCACCTAATTTCTAGGCATTGCCCCTCTCACTCTGCTCCTTCAATCCTCTTTGGAAAGAGCAGTCTTGAAGCAGAACAGCCCATAAGCTCCCTTCTAGCTCCTTAGCCTCACAGGCAGGCCTGTCAGGACAGGGCACCTGTTTGCCCTTCTGGAGGCTGGGCAGATTTGGTTATTGAGGGAAGAACTTAGAGAAAGGCTTTAAAACATTTCTTTTAGGGCTGTTGAATTGTGGAAGAATAACCTTGTTGAATGGGGGGGATTTCCTCATTTTCTACTTCCCAGATTGCTCTACTTAAGATTCTACTGGCTGCAGCCCCTACCTCCAAGGCTAAGACAGACTCTATCAATATCCTGGCAGATGTCCTGCCTGAGGAGATGCCGTGAGTGCTTCAACTGGGGCAGCTGCTAAATATTAGCTACCTTGTCTGCAGGGTCTCTTTAGTCCCCACCTCACCTTGTTAACACTTACAGGGATTGTCTCCAAAGGGATGATCTCTCTGCCACCAGTAGCCCCTTTCCACTGCAGTGCTCTCTGCTGTGCTCTTTTCAGCTCAGAATTGAGAGTCTGGAGGGTAACATCAGTGCCAGTTACTGGCTGCACATGTATGTGGGTGGACATTGCCAAAGGATGAGCTTGCCAAAGGAGAGAGAAACAAAGAGATCAGAGGAGCTTTTCTCCTGACTCATAAGTGGGAACTCTGGAGGTTTCCCTAGCACAGTTCAGGTTTCTGAAGTTCTGGCTCTCTTGTGTTTATTGTATCTGACCCAAATACCTGGGTCCTTGCAGGCCTCGCTCTAAGGTCACCCTCTGCACTGACTCTTCCTTTCCCCGTTGTAGCATCACTGTTCTCCAGAGCATGAAGTTGGGCATTGATGTGAACAGGCACAAGGAGATCGTTGTAAAGAGTATCTCTGCCCTGCTCCTGCTACTCCTCAAACACTTCAAGCTGAATCATATCTACCAGGTGAGCAGCTTAGAGCACTTCTCCACATGTCTCAGGTGTCCTCCAGGTCCTGTCTCCCAAAGGAGGGACGAAAGGGCCTTTGAGGTCCAGCTAAGCATCTTTCAGCCTTTTCTTTGTCTCACGGAATCCAGATACCTGTTGCACAAGCTTGGGGTGGGAAGTGGGGAATTGTCCTAGAAAGTTGCAAATGTCTGTGTCCTTTGAACATTATCCAGCGGTTGTGCATAGGAATCCCTAGCTTCTTGGGAATATGCCCAGCCAGCTTTGAAGCAATGGACGACAGGAGTCAAGCATGCCACAAAAAGGGGAAGTGAGGGAGTGCTGAGCATACTTTTCTATATGTGAAGCACTTTTTAAAAAAAATTTATTTACTTTTTTAATTTTTGTCTGTGTTGGGCATTCGTTGCTGCTCGCAGGCTTTCTCTAGTTGTGGTGAGTGGGGGCTACTCTTCGTTGCTGTGCGTGGGCTTCTCCTGTTGTGGAGCACGGGCTCTAGGCGTGTAGGCTTCAGTAGTTGTGGCTCGCAGGCTCAATAGTTGTGGCGCAAGGGCTTAGTTGCCCTGCGGCATGTGGGATCTTCATGGACCAGAACTTAAACCTGTGTCCCCTGCAATGGCAGGCAGATTTTTAACCACTGCGCCACCAGGGAAGTCCCGTGAAGCACTTCTCTAACATTTGAGATGTAATTCTATATAAGACACACTTCTGGCTGTTAAGGGCTTTGAAGTTTTGTAAAGGATACAGATGTATAAATTAGCCAATTTTGGCATGATAAGTGCTGTTATACAGGTAAACATTGGCTGCTATGGAAACACCTAATCCAACCAGAGGTGGAGAAGATGTGACTTCTAACCTGAGTCCTAAAAAAACAGATGTTAGCCAGGGTACGTGAGTTGTCAGGGAAAGGTAGCAGGAAGCATTTCAAGCAGAAAAGCTAATTTTTGAAAGTCCAGAAGGGAGAGAGCAGAGTACCTTGGAAACTAATTAAATGTTGCTGGAGTTCTGCCTGGAGTGGAGGGAGTGGGGAGGTCTGGTGATACACGAAGCTGGAGGGGATGGCAGGGAGCAGATCATAATACATATGCTAGCACACAGTTCTGAGTACTTACAATGTGGCCAGCACTCTGTTAAGTTCATGTAAGATCTCATTTAATTCTCTCAACCCTACGAGTTGGGTCTTATTTTATTCCACTGAGGCTAAAAAAGGTTAAGAACCTGCTTCCCTATGAAAGCACTGCTTGCCATGCTAAAAAGTTTGGACTTTGTGCTCTGGATGTTGCCAGGATATAGGAGAACATGGGGGCAGTGAATGGATGTTCTCTGTGGTGAGACATGGAGAGGAGAGGGAGCCTTCTCATTCCTGCACAGGGCCTCTGCCTCATTTTCCTCCTAAGGAGTTAGAACCAAGCTTGCTGGTAGAAGAGCAGGACCTCAGAGTGCAGGGAACCCCCTGCAGGGTATGTGTCCATGGAAGGTTTGACTGTACAGCCAGGATATTTCTCCACTTTCGTACATTCAGAGACATCTTTGGGTGTGTTAGGTGCCCTGAGTACTCACACTTCTTCTGCCAATGTTTGCCGAGCAGCAGCAGCGCTGGAAGGAGTAGGAATGGATGAGAAATAGTGCTCCTAGTAGAAAGAGAACTGTGTATGTGTGCTTCTGTCTGCTTCTTTTGGTGGGCAATATGTGGATCAACAGCCAGACAGGTGGGTGGCTTGATGCATCTTGCCCTGGTCCGTGCATCCTGACAAGGCTACAGACATGTCTCAAACTGAAAAATGTTTTCCATCACTTGATAGTAGGTATGCATTGGCTTCTCCATCTGAGGCTTTGGAAAATACTCTGGGTCAGCTGCCAGGGAGAAAGTATTAAGGCAGAAGAGAGAAATGGGCAACACAACCTGACTCCCCACTGCTAACCACACACCTGAGCAAAGGGCAGCTTAGCTTGCTGCCGTGGCTATTTCTCGGTGATCAGGAAGAGCTAAGGGATTTAAAACACTACAATTTTCTGCTTTTTCAACCCAGTTTCTACAATTCCCAGCAGTCTAGGTTCTGGATCTGGAGACAAACTGTGTCTGATGTTCCTTAGTGTATCATGGGCAAAATCCAGGTGACACAACTCCATGACACTGCCCCAATAGGTCTTCCTGGATGCAAACCCCATCCAGATTCAAGAGAGCAAAATGTAACCCTATGTTCTGGTGTTCAGCCCATCAAAAAGATCTTGGACTTATTCTCAGTGCAGTATCTGTTGACTGAAGGACTCTTGTTGATTCATTCATTAAAATACTGATATTCTAAGTATGGGGGCTAATATAGTGAACCAGACTCACGCTGGAGCCCACATTCCAGTGGTTCATTTGCTTACTGTGTGCCGTATCCATCCTGACTGAGTGATGCCAGCAGTTGCTGGGCTGCACCTGTTCCTACTATATCAATCACAGTTGAAACCCTATGAGCCAGAGCTTTGGTATGGAAGACAACTCCCTCAGGGAGCCTTCCTTTCCTGTAGAGCTTAGGAACAAATCTCACAGCAATTCTTTCTGTTTATCTGGAGTGGGATTCTCTTTCTGGCTTGTTTATGTTTTGTGCTTTTGGTCAGGTGCTTGCAACATACACACACTGCAGATTGTCCCCTTCTCTGTAGGATGGGCTGGCTGAAGATGGTTCTTCCCACTTCCCAGACAGGAAGACTGATAACAGAAGTGGACAGTGGATATTCTTAGGAACGGATATTAGAATTGTACTTGCCTCTCTTTTTTTCATACAGACCTTCTATTCTCCCCCAAATAAGCATCCTTTCTGCTTTGATCTTTTAATTCAGTTTGAATATGTATCACAACATTTGGTATTTGCCAACTGCATTCCATTGATCCTGAAGTTCTTCAATCAAAATATCTTGTCCTACATCACTGCCAAAAACAGGTAAGAACTCTGGACAGGTTTATTTCAAAGGGATATTTGGGATGGTTGAGAAGTTACATCGTCTCAGAGCCGACTTTCTGTTCTCCTGGTGTTCCTGGTCCTTTCTATCTTAGAGCTGTCACTGTCAAATTTAATTTCCTTCAAGTGCTACTGGTGGGGTGTATGGTTTGGCCTCTTCACAAAGATATTTGTATTTTAATAGTTTTGAAAACTGAAAATGCCATGACTCAAGGAAATGAAACTGCAACGATGAAATTTCAGCCCTGTGGCAGAAAGATCCAGAAAATATTTTTTGTGAAGTTTCCTACTTGTCTGGTCAACCCTAATTTTAATATAAATCATAAGTTGGATCAATCACACTACTTTGTAAAGTGTTATACAAAATTTGTAACTAAAGATAAATAATAGAACCTTACTTAGATAGATCAATTTGTAGTTTAAAAAAATACAGGATTTTCACAGCCATTATTTCATTTAATCTCCTCAAAGTGCTAAGACATATCACAATAAGTTTTATTCCCATTTCACCAATTAGGAAACAAATTCAGAGAGGTTAATTGACTTACTTAAGGATAACATGCTAGTGAGACCCCTTAAGTAAGCAGCAGAGGCAGGGTTAAAGCATAAATTGCTTTCTGATCACAGTTGCTATGGATTGCTCCAGCCAAGTGGGGACTTGGGGGGTTAACAGAGTAAATCCTTGTTCCTCAGTTTGCTACTTACACAAAAACTAGAAGCATGATAATCAGTAGAGTTGACCAGAAGTGCTTTACCAGAGGCAAAGTTCGTAAAGTAGAAGAAGGCTGACCTGACACTTGAGGTGACTGGAGAGGGGCTAGGAGATACTGCCCCACCAGTCTGTCAGCATGGCCAGAAACTCCACCCTGGAGAGGCAGCCTACTTATATGTAGTTTAAAACACACAAACAGAACCTGAAGTCACGGGACCTGGATTCCTGACCTGGATCTGCCACTTGCTAGCTGTGTCATCTCAAGTGTAAGACACTTTGTTTCTCTGAGACACAGTATTTTCATCTTTAAAATGAGAATAATACCTACTCTGACTATATCATAGAGCTTTTATAAGCATTAGTTAAGATAAACATAGATGAGAGTGCTTTACTTTTCCTGTTTGGAGGAAGCCTTGGAGAATGGGTTTTTCCTAACTGCAGAGACACTTGGGCACCACCCCCCTTAAAAATGGCACTTACAGGAATACCCTGGCCAGTGGTTAGGACTCTGCATTTTCACTCCGAGGGCCCGGGTTTGATCACTGGTCGGGGAACTAAGATCCCACAAGCCGCGTGGCACGGCCAGAAAAAAAAAGACACTTAAGACATACTAGTTGGGTTACCGGGGAAAATGAAAGTGTAGGTCGGGCTGGGTAAGTGTCACAGCTTCATGAAGGTACCTGTGTGTATCAGTCAACCCTCTTAGTGATAAGGAACCAAAAAGAGCTGGACCTGGCTCACACAGAATGGGAATTTTTTAGGAGAAAATGGGCAGTATATCATCTCGAGGAACCTAGGACAGAGATGCAGCTCTGGGCCTCAGAGTTGGTCTGTAGCATAAGGAGCCCAGGAAGCTCTCCACCTCCATCTATGGCCACCAAGCCTCTGTACCTCCACTCCAGTTTTTCCTCTCTCATTGACAGATAGTTTTGTCTGCTTCCTAGGCCACTTAGTGAAATATGCCCACATGAACTAAACATATTCCTGTGCCACTTCAGAGATTGAATTGGCTCTCAATCCCTGTTCCACATTCCCAGGGTTAGAGGCCCACCCTTGGATCAATCAACTGTGACTGGGGAGTGGGGTTCAGGAACTAAATGCCCCCTGTACCATGGGCCTAGAAGCAGGGGGCAGACAATCCAATAGGTGTCCATCAGGTTCAATTTGGAGTTGGAAGAGCGGTAGTGCCAGACTACACCGTTTGCTAAGCTTGGCCTGGATACAGTGGTCCTCTCATGCGTTACCTGTAAACTTTACTGTTGCATGATCTTGAGAACTTGAGCACCTACAGCCCGTTATTGCAGTTGCCTCATGGCTCTTACAATCTAGATATCCTAGAAACTTGCAACTTTGTTTTATGCCCCCTTAGGCTAGAATTCAGTACAATGAGATTGGAACAAATCCATCTTTGATTTCCCACCCTCATTTCCTGGTTGCCAGTACCCACTTTGCCATGGGGCTTTGTCAGTGGGAGGTGGGTAGATAAGTAGATGAGCCAGCCAAGAATGTTTATCCTAATGGAGTAGTGCAGAGCCCTGGGAGAATCCAGTAGGTAGGTCCACTGCCCTCCCCTCTCCTACCTTGGTTCCCTTAGGTTACCTTTGTGGGTTTCTTGGACAAAGGTCAACATTTCATTTCTAGTCAAATAAATTGTTGCGTTTTGCTTGGATAGAAGTTTTGACTTTGAAATGTAGAGACAGGTTGAAGGAACCCCATATTCCTCTTTAGAGCCTATGCTTTGCCAACATCCTTTACCCATTTCCAACTGCTCTAGTTCGGATGGATTGGAGTTTAAAACCTTATGGAATGTTGGAACCAGAAGAGGCATTAGAGATTAGCTAGTCTAAATTCTGCATTGTACCAGTGAAGAAGGGAGAAGAAGAAAGAAAGAGAGCCATCATTTCGAGTGACCATGTCCCTGTCATCATGTGGTGCCTTATTTCCCCTGCTGACTCATGCCTGCTTCCCTGGGCTCACCGCAGAGCCTCTAGCTCCCTTGCAGTTCCCCACTGTCTGTTTTGGGGGCAGATGCTATTACCATTCTTGAGCTACTAGATTGGCCCTGCTGCAGGAAGCTGCCTCTGTCTCAAGCTTCCTCTAGGAGTGGCTTCTGTGATCATTCCCCAGAGCTCCTGAGTTTCAGGAACATCTGGTAAGAGACACAGGAGAGGTCTTCATTTCATTCTCACGTCCACAGATTGTTATTATTGGGATGAGTTTGGGCAGCATCTCTGGGAGCACAATTTTATGTACATGCATAAACACAAGCATACACTTAAATGCAGAAACACAAATGCACACAAGCTTATGTATTCCTTTAAAGAAGGGAGGAGAAAGGTGGCTATACAGAGGCTCTCCTTCTGCTTTCTCTTGCCTCTGCCAGATAGGGGCCAGCCTGAAAGAATTCTGTTGGTTCCTCTCATGGCTATGAGGAGAGGAGACTGGATCTGGAGTTGCCTGGCACCAGAACCCTCAGTTTCAGCTGAAATCACTAAGCAGTTTTGCAAATAGATGCAGCCTGCTGAAGAGAAATACCTCCTGCCCTTTCAGATATAGCCATTTGCTGCCATTGCCATTTACCTAAAGCTTGTCCTTATCTCTGCATCTTGCAGTATCTCGGTCCTGGATTACCCATGCTGTATCATCCAGGATTTGCCAGAGCTTACTACGGAGAGTCTGGTAAGCAAGTGGGGATTTGATACCCTTTGAAATTACCAGGTGGCAGAGGTTGGCATTTGCTCTTCCTTTTCTTCTCTAGCCCCCTAATGCCCTGGTTTGGGAGTCTCAGATCAGTAGAGGCATATTGGCAAGAGCACAGAGGTAGTAGGGGTTTAGAGCTGCTGACCCAGTTGAGAAAGATTTGGAAAAGCTAAGCATAGCATTTTGTAGAGAAAAGGGTCAGTGAAAAACACTAAGGAGGAGAGGAAATTTAGAAAGATAATGGGACTGAAATTGAGTGTGAACATCTGTGATAAATGGCAGGAGAATCTCTTCTGGTCTAGCCTAAATCAATTATCTGTCTTCTTTCTGCTGTGCTACAGAAAATACCCAGGGGTGTGTACTTCAGAAAATACCTTATCTAGGTCTCTCTGAGGCAAAATTCAATATGGCCACAGAAGGATGACCCAGAAAGTTCCTCATGCTGGAAACAGTTCTAGGCAAATCATAGAAGTCCCTCAGTTACTCTGAATCCCATGAAACTGACTGATGAACAGTATGTTGAAATCAAGTGTCTATCTCATCTCTACAGTTCTTTAGATATACCTCAGCCCATACCTTCACCCTGTTGCACTGTAATTGTTTATCTGTATCTTTTTCTCCATTTGACTGAAAGCTCCCTAAAGGAAGAGATAGTATCATCTTCATTTTATAGCCTCAGAGTCTAGCACCATGTTCAGTACACGGAAGGACCTTAATAAATGATCAGATGATGGCACCCGTATGTGCCCCAACCCCTTGTCCCCCAACTTTAATACCTGCAAGATGTCACATCAGAGAAGTTTATTGTGCAAAAGTAGAATGGTACCTTCTGTGGCACAAGTTTTACAGAACCATAGGATTCTTGGCTGGAGGGGACCTGAGAGCCATTTGGCCAAACCCCCTATTTCAAAGATGAGAAACCTGAGGGCCCAGTGGATGAAGTGACTCGTCAGGTCCACTCCTCATGACAGACCCTGAATTAGAGAAGGACCCATGTCCTGAGACACTAAGTCTAGCACCTTTTTAAGCACCAGGGCAGAGATTCCCTTTCTTACTTAGATGTGGTCTCAGCAGCCAAGGAAGCTGGGAGCTTCTTACCTCTGCAGAGAGAGGTGATAAGTTGTCTAACCCTGTTTATGATGTTACTCAATCTTTAAAACAACTGTATGAGGTTGGTATTAGTGTTTTATAGATGGAGAAGTTAAATAGCTGCCAAAACTTTATAGTTGAAAGTAGCAGAGCCAGGGTGGAGACATGCAGCCCTGTCATTCAGAGTTGGAATGAGGAATGCACTTTCTCACAGAAACAGTGGTACAGGGATAGCATTAAAGCTCTACTGTTAGTAGGGTACTTCAAAACATAAAGTCAACTTTTATGACCTGAATCAATTTCTTGATACAATGTGTTCTCTTTTCTCAATCCCATAAGTAGGAAGTGATGGGAACTAAACTTTCTTATCTCTTCTGATTGACCTTTTGGGATATGAACAGAATATTATTGAAATACTTGTTATGCCTCTGAGAAGACTTTATTGTTATCTAAGAGTAGGTAAAAGAATGTATCTATTCTTGGGCTTCCCTGGTGGCGCAGTGGTTGAGAGTCTGCCTGCCAATGCAGGGGACACGGGTTCGAGCCCTGGTCTGGGAAGATCCCACGTGCCACGGAGCAACTAGGCCCGTGAGCCACAACTACTGAGCCTGCGCGTCTGGAGCCTGTGCTCCGCAACAAGAGAGGCCGTGACAGTGAGAGGCCTGCGCACCATGATAAAGAGTGGACCCCGCTCACCGCAACTAGAGAAAGCCCACGCACAGAAAAGAAGACCCAGCACAGCCAAAAATAAATAAATAAATGAAATATTAAAAAAAAAAAAAAGCATGTATCTATTCTTAATGAAAAACAGATTCATGCTAGGGATTCCTGTCCTTTCTGTGAAGCAACAGTGGCGCCTGGTGGTTTCATTTGGTAACCACAGATTTTTTTATTTTTTACTTGCCACATAGATCCTCAGTATAGTGGTTTGTTTATCTAAACTGATGGCTTCTGCACTCAGAAAGGAGTAGTGTTTATATGAGTAAGATTTATGTCTTTTTCAGACTCAGTGAATTAAGTGTAAGCACAGAAAATGTACTGGCATTTTAAGTGTATAGGATTTTCTTTAACATTTCAAATTTTTTTTTCTGACTTTAAAATTGATATATACTATTGCAGAAAATTGGGGAAATACAGAAACATATGGGAAAGAAAATAAACCACTGTTAATATTTTGCTACAGTTAACCATATATATTTATATATTCACTCATATATACACACACACATATTATTTAAGAAAATAAGGACTTTACATATGTTCCAATTCACATAGTAAAATTTAAATGTTCACAATATGATTTTATTAAACATTCTTAGAACATAATTTTTAATAGTGACATATAATATTACACTACTTAATTTTTTAAATGATTGTTTTCTACTATTGTTGGGCATTTATTTCAGTGTTCTTTGTATAAATCCAAAATGAACATCCTTACACATGAATCTTTGACCTCATTTCTGATTATTTCCTTAAGACAGATTCCTAGAAGTGGAATTACTTGGCTAAGGTAGTCTTGATTCATATTTTCTCAGTTTTCTGTATTTGAACTGAGTTCAACTTCATTTGGAATTCCAACTGCACATATAATGGACATGAAATAAAGGCAAAGTTAATGGCACAGTAATTTCTACGGTCTTCTCATCTTGTCAAAATATCTAGCTCTACAATAGGCCATCTTTACTCATGTACTGAAGTGTTTCCTCACCTACCTGGTGCAGGAAGGCTTACAATTTCTAGATCTCCAAAAGTCTGTATTCAAATTCAATCCACTAAACTAGGAAAAAATTAAAATTAAATTCCAAACATAAGAGAAGGATGGTGAATGTATGATTGTGTGGAAGTTAGGTATGGTCTTCAGAAGGAGCTTGCTAGAGAAGGCAGTGGGTATGGCCTCAAGTACTGTAGGATGCTCAACATCTGGGTGGTTTAGAGCAATGGTATGAAAAATATGGTGTGCAACATGATGCTTTAGGGGTGGGATATATTAGATCTTTTATATGTATTAATATCCTTTTTTACTTTATATGTACTTTATAACATATATCATGTTATTACAACAATGCATTTATAATTTCTAACTAACCATACACTGTATTTTGGAGTCATTGAGTATCAGACCGAGAAGTTTCTTAGTCAGTATCTTGCCCAGTCTTACCCTCTACTGATATGGAAGCAGGTGGAGTGGTGAAGTGTTGTCCAAAGCAGAGAGTAAGAATTTGCATGACCTAGCCGTTTGCAAAGAAATATTTGTCATTTCCTTTCAGATCTAGGCAAGTGAAATTATTAAGTTAATTCTTAAAAGGTAGTTCACTGCAAAATTCTTCAAATTTGGGTATGATTTATATTCAGAAATACCTATAAAAATATGTTCATATCACTTAAATTTATATACCTGATCCTTTCATCTATCTTTATTAGTTTTTATAACTTCCTAATCCAGATATTTACAGATATTCCAGAAGATTTTTGTTATTGTTTTGATTTTTATTTTCTTTATGTTCAGGTATTAAGGTCTCTAGCATTCCTTTTAGGCATTATTTAACCAGTGATTTGTGACCTCCTTAAATAAAAGTCTTTGTTTTGACATTCACCATCACTATTTAAAACCAATATCACCATTAGCATTATTGTTTCTCTATCCTAGACAAAGTGTGAACATATCATAAGGTATATATCCATTTTCCATGAGGTATTTATACAGAGGAAGGACCATGGATAAATGGTTTTTTTGCATTTTATCAATTTTCCTGGTTGTCACCCTTTCTGTAATGCGGTGATTTTTTAAACTCACATGCCCAGGTCCCTCCCAGGGCACAAGTAGTTTGCTAAAGCTCCCCAAATGACTTTGAAATTTTCTTTTCTCCTTCCTCCATACCTCCTCACATCACTTTTGAGAATCATAACTTTTATGATACCTAGATCTGGGTCCTTAACCTAGCAGTAACTTAATCAGAAGATGAACAGTAAATAAAGACAAAGTGTTAGAATTCAGTAAATACTGGAAATCTAGGTTCAAGCCCTGGTAGGGGCACTTACCATGTGACCTTGGCCAGACCACCTTCCTCTTTCTGGGCCTCAGGTTTTGCTTCTATGGATAACAGAATTGGACTAGAACAGCTAAGTCTCTTCCAGTGCTCAGATTCTAACCAATCTGATTTCCTCAGTACAAAAGGAAGAAACACTCTGTTCTTCCTTTCCACAGTCATCTGAGTTAATTATCCACTTAATTGTCTTAAGCCTGTTTTTTTTAATGTATTTTCTTTTTCTTTAACATTTTAACTTTATTTATTTATTTGGCTGTGTCGGGTATTAGCTGTGGCACGCGGGATCTTTCGTTGTGGGGCGTGGGTTTTTTGTTGCGGTGCATGGGCTTCTCTCTAGCTGTGGTGTGTGGGTTTTCTCTTCTCTAGTTGTGGCGCGCAGGCTCCAGAGCACATGGGCTCTGTAGTTTGCGGCACGCAGGCTCTCTAATTGAGGCGCCAGAGCTCAGTAGTTGTGGTGCGCGGGCTTAGTTGCCCTGCAGCATCTGGGGTCTTAGTTCCCCGACCAGAGATCGAACCCGTGTCCCCTGCATTGGAAGGCGGATTCTTTACCACTGGACCACCAGGGAAGTCCAGAGCGTGGGTTTTTTTTTTTTGGCTTGGCTCACTCAGCTGAGCTATGGATGGATCTTTGAGAGCAGAATCTTGTAGGGTCTTAGAAATGCTCTGAAAGGGTAGGATGTGGTTGCTAAACTGAATCTTCAGACCAAATGTGTATGCAAACAAATATTTATTTGTGAGAGTGGAACATGGTCAGTTCTTTTTTAATTTTAGCTGGTTGAAAGTGAGTAAAGGTCTTGCTTTGGATACTGCTAAGTACCAGGAACAAGAGAATATAGCCAAGTGCTGCTGTTCACAAAATATATCCCCTTGCAGATGTTTGCATCTTACTTAATATGCTGAGTCCTGAAAAACAAAAAAAACAAAAAAAGAGGAAGGAAGAAGGTAACCTGCTTTATTTAGTTAGTTAGTTTTATAAATTTATTTATTTGTTTTTGGTTGCTTTGGGTCTTCGTTGCTGCACACGAGCTTTCTTTAGTTGCTGTGAGCAGGTGCTACTCTTCATTGTGATGTGCGGGCTTCTCATTGTGGTGGCTTCTCTTATTGTGGAGCATGGGCTCTAGGTACAAGGGCTTCAATAGTTTTGGCACGCGGGCTCTAGAGCACAGGCTCAGTAGCTGTGGCGCACGGGCTTAGTTGCTCCGCGGCATGTGAGATCTTCCCGGACCAGGGCTCGAACCCATATCCCCTGCACTGGCAGGCAGATTCTTAACCACTGCGCCACCGGGGAAGCCCAAACCTGCTTTAAATGAACATAAAAAGAAAAAACTCTCAAGACAGGCAGTTCTGAAAGGACACCCATGGACCTAAAGGCTTTCTGGGAAAAAGATTATTTGTTGGGTTGGAAGAAGGGAGAAGGCTTGAGCAGGGCTCCAGCAAAGAAGACAACAAGCCTGGACTCAGCTCTCCAGGGAGAGCCACTGACCAGCATGTGTGCTTTCAGTGCCCACTCCAGGCAGCATCTGGTGATGCAAGAAGTGGGGCTAGTTATAGACATCAGGGAAGCATTATCAGAGGGAAGGGCCCTGGGCAGGTGAGACTACCTTCAGGAGGGGGCTGGGGCAACTCTTGGGACTCTTGAGACTCAGCTCTGAGAAAAAGGCAGCCACAATCAGCATTCTCTCCCTCAAAACTTTAACTTTTAAGCCAACTGGAGAAAGTAAGCCACAGAATTATTGAATGATCAGAGATAAAAGTATTTTAAAGGTTATCTTAGTTCAGCCTCTTACAGGAAACAGGGAAATTACTTGCCTAAGGTGATACAGCCAGGGCTGACGCCATAACCTGGGTGTCCTGGTGCCTACTCCAGTGCTGCTTCTCCAAGACCATGCCACTACTCCCATATCCCACAAGGGATGCAAGTCTTTTTATGTGGCTACCGTATTAGAAGTCAGGATGAAGAAAGCTCACAGCTGAAATATACTTACTTCTCTCTTATGTTTTTGTTTCCCCTGCTTCTTTTTAAAACATAAACATTTAGAAGTCTGTCTCTTCTGTTAGCCGCACAAAAGGTAACATCTATAAAACCTGATCTGTTTTGCACTAGAGTGGAGGCTCCCATGGAAGTTTCTCTTAGAACAAAACAGATAGCGGGCTTCCCTGGTGGCGCAGTGGTTGGGGGTCCGCCTGCCGATGCAGGGGATGCGGGTTCGTGCCCCGGTCCGGGAGGATCCCGCATGCCGCGGAGCGGCTGGGCCCGTGGGCCTTGGCCGCTGGACCTGCGCTTCCAGAGCCTGTGCTCCGCAACGGGAGAGGCCGCGACAGTGAGAGGCCCGCGTACCACAAAAAAAAAAAAAAAAGAAGAAGAAAAAAAAAACAGCTTTTCTGGGACTAGTTCTAAGCACAGTATTGAACATTTACTAGAGGAAGAATAACATTATTATTATTATTTTTGGCCGTGCCGCACAGCTTGTGAAATCTTAGTTCCCTGACCAGGGATCGAACCTGGGCCCCTGCAGTGAAAGTGCCGAATCCTAAGTGCTGGACCACCAGGGAATTCGCAGGAGAACATTATTTCTAAACAATATTTCTGAAAAGTTTCCCTGCACCTTTTTGATCCTCAGTCTTATTTCTTTCTTAGGAGAGCCTAATATTCTCAAAAGTCTTGGCTGTTCATTCCACAGTTGATGTATGTCTGCCTTGCTTGCTGCAAATTAATTTGGGAGAGGAGGGGGTAATCTTCCACTCACCAGAAAGCAGTTCACTTCTACACATCTCCCGCTCCTACATTCTCTTACATTGTAGACGTGAGAAATTTCCAAGATGTTAGTTTGACCACCAAGTGTGTTAATTGATTTATATAGCTTCTGACACCAGTATATAGGCGCAAGCCCCAAAATCCAGACTCTTATTTTTGTCCCTGAAAGATGTTTCTATGAGTAGTTACCTGTTTCTGATCCGACATCCATCTGTTATCTCTGGTTGGGTGCTCACAAGTTATCAAGAAGAATTCAAGAGAAACACCTGGTTCCAATTAGCTATCTGCCGTTTTTCCTTCCATGCTAGAGAATTAAGCAGTTTACTGCAATATGGTTTGATAAGGAGGGTGGAGGTTGATTTTTTAAAGAATTAATTGTAATGAATAGCAGATCCATACAATATATAGGCTTGGCCAAAAAGTTCGTTCGGGTTTTTCTGTAACAGCTTACAAAACCCGAACGAACTTTTTGGCCAATCCAATAGTTTGAAATCTACCAGAATAACTCTTACCAATTATAAACATAGCTTACTTAAGTGCAGAGTATATGGGGGCAAAATTCTATCATCTCTTTTCTGATGTTAAAGCAGAAAACTACACAAGAAAGCTTGCTTAAATGAAGTTTCTATGTTCATTTACCATCTTTCTAGCCAGTACTTGCTCTAGGTACAGAGTCTTCCAGGATTGGCAGCTGTGTGTTTTCAGATGAAGAATATTGCATGCCTTGACGCCTCACTATGTGAAGAGCGGGATGGAAAGGAGGTAGCATTTCATATGGAAGGCCTCACCTAAATTGACCAACAGTGACTTCCATACTTCTGTGGGAAGGAATGCCTTATAGGTGTTGAGATAATGATGAGTATGCCTTATTACAGGAAGCTGGAGACAACAACCAGTTCTGCTGGAGGAACCTCTTTTCCTGCATCAACCTTCTGAGGCTGCTCAATAAACTGACCAAATGGAAGCATTCCAGAACCATGGTGAGTGGAGCTTCAGATCATGGTGTCCACCTTTTTTTTATCTTTAGTAAATATGGACTTCTCGCTTTGCGAGCTTTATAGATGGACACTGAATGCTCCATAAGACTTAGCATCTCCTAATTCTGGGTACTTATTCTATGCTAATTATTTACTGGTCCATTTCTTTTCAGGGAGCTGAATATGGACCCTCCCTCAGGGCAGCTCTGGTAGGGAAGTTAGCATTGTATTTTGGATTATAGTCACGCATCTCAGATGATACAAGTCTAAGATTATTCACTGCAGCAGTATTTGTAATCATGAAAGATTGGAAAAAACATAAATGCTCATTAATACCAACTGGTTAAATTATTTATGTACATCTTTATAATAGAATATTAATACAATCATTAAAAAGAATGCGACGGTTCTGTACTGCTGTGAAATAATTTTCAAGATATATTAAATAAAAATCAAGGACCTGCTGTATAAAAAATATTTTAAAATAAAAATAAATAAATAAAATTTAAAAAAAATCAAGGTATGGAACAAGGTGAAAGGGTATGTAGTTGCTATCATTTTTGTTAATAAAAGTAACATACACATACATAGAATTATCTCCAGAAGATACACAGGAAACTGGTAACAGTGGAAAGGGGATGTGTGGCTAACAAAATTTTTTTGCACTTTGAATATTAGAAATTTTGAATTGTGAAATATAAATGGAGTGCTTCCTCTGTTCTTAAAGACTAAGTCTAAGTGGAGCTTGGACCATAGATTTTCCAAAGCTCCCCAGGGTAGTCTGAGGTTAGCCAGGTTTGGCTTAATTTTTCTGTGAGTTGGAAATTCCAAGAAACTTTAGATCCTTATCTTTCTTCATTCCTATCCCTGTTTAAATGGGCAGATGCTGGTAGTGTTTAAATCTGCTCCAATCTTAAAGCGGGCCCTCAAGGTCAAACAGGCCATGCTGCAACTTTATGTGCTGAAGCTGCTAAAAATACAGACCAAGTACCTGGGGCGCCAGTGGAGGAAAAGCAACATGAAAACCATGTCAGCCATTTATCAGAAAGTACGCCACCGCATGAATGATGACTGGGCTTATGGGAATGGTGAGTATTCTCAGAGCTTTTGACCTCTGGGAGTTGCCCAGGATTGAAACAAAACTAAACAAGCATCTCTACTCTTTTGGTATGAATTGTTACATATTTTAGATGAGAAAATATATGATTATAGTCAGGTGCTGTTATACAAACGTTAAGGCACTGCCTCAAATTCTAGCACGTACCCTGTTCCATGTAAACTATGAAAATCCATTTTATAAAACAAGTCAATTGAGGGATAATTACCCCTTTTCAAAACATTCCTTTAAGTGACAGGTTTCTCTGAGAGATTTTTTTTTTAACATCTTTATTGGAGTATTATTACTTTACAATGGTGTGTTCATTTCTGCTGTATAACAAAGTGAATCAGCTATATGTATACATCCCCATATCCCCTCCCTCTTGCGTCTCCCTCCCACCCTCCCTATCCCACCCCTCTAGGTGGACACAAAGCACAGAACTGATCTCCCTGTGCTATGCGGTTGCTTACCACTAACTGTTTTACATTTGGTAGTGTATATATGTCCATGCCACTCTCTCACTTCGTCCCAGCTTACCCTTCCCCCTACCCATGTCCTCAGGTCCATTCTCTACGTCTGTGTATTTATTCCTGTCCTGCCCCTAGGTTCTTCAGAACCATTTTTTTTCTTTTTTTAGATTCCATATGTATGTGTTAGCATACGGTATTTGTTTTTCTCTTTCTGACTTATTTCACTCTGTATGACAGTCTCTCTGAGAGATTTTTAAAAATAAAATAACCTTTTATTATTACAAAGCAGTTAGAAAATACAAGGAAGCAAACATTTTACAATATTACCATATTTATGCCATATTTGAACCGTCCAAAGATTGCCACCAAAACCTTATTGTATGTTCATACAGATTTTTTCCTCTACATATACACATACATTTTATTTATTTATTTATTTATTTATTATTATTATTTTTGGTTGCATTGGGTCTTCATGCTGTGCATGGGCTTTCTCTAGTTGTGGTGAGGGGGGGCTACTCTTCGTTGTGGTGTGTGGGCTTCTCATTGTGCTGGCTTCTCGTTGTGGAGCATGGGCTATAGGCGTGTGGGCTTCAGTAGTTGTGGCACGTGGGCTTCAGTAGTTGTGGCACGTGGGCTCAGTAGTTGTGGCTCACAGGCTCTAGAGCACAGGCTCAATATTTGTGGCACACGGGCTTAGTTGCTCTGCGGCATGTTGGATCTTCCCAGACCAGAGCTCGAACCTGTGTCCCCTGCATTGGCAGGCAGATTCTTAACCACTGCGCCACCAGGGAAGCCCTACATTTTATTTAAATGAAAGCAAATTGTGTATGCTATTTTATAATCTTCTCATTTTTTTATTAATTTTAATTGGAGTATAGTTGCTTTACAGTATTGTGTATAATCTTCCCTTTTTAGTTAACATTATTTCTACCTTTCTATATCAGTACATTTTCATTTTATCTAAAAATCAAGTCCATGTTCAGAATTTCCCAGTTGCCCCAAAATATTCTTTAAAGCTATTCTTTTCCAAGTCATAATCCAACCCAGGACCGCAAATTTCATCTGATTGTTATATCCTTTTATTTGTTTTGAATCTAGCAGGGTTCTTTTTCCCCCCCATAACACTGACATAATTGAAGAACTAGGCCAGTTGTTCTGCAGAATATCCACCTTCTGGATTTGTCTGCTTGCTTCTTTTTTTTTGGCTGCGTTGGGTCTTTGTTGCTGTGTACGGGCTTGCTCTAGTTGTGGTTAGCGGGGGCTCCTCTTCGTTGCGGTGTGTGGGCTTCTCATTGCGGTGGCTTCTCTTGTTGCGGAGCATGGGCTCTAGGCGCGTGGGCTCAGTAGTTGTGGCATGCGGGCTCAGTAGTTGTGGCGCACGAGCTTAGTTGCTCTGCATGTGGGATCTTCCCGGGCCAGGGCTCGAACCCGGGTCCCCTGAACTGGCAGGCAGATTCTTAACCACTGCACCACCAGGGAAGCCCCACCTCATAATCTTAACATAAGCTGCATATAGATTTTTTGTGTGCTGGAGAAGGTTCCATTGAATCAGGAAAGTCTTCAGTAACTGGTTCATCTGGTTCTCCTTGTTGTGCCCCTTCCTGCCTCTTACCATTCCTTGAAAACTGTGATTTCATTCAAGTGGGAAACTCCTATTCCTAAGGAAAGTTCAATAAAGGGAACTGAGTTGCTGTTTTGGAAAATATAATACATATAACTAGTAAGAAAGTGAAGTAATGGAAAGGAAATACAATAAAAAGAAGTCTACCTCCCTCGGGGCCCTCATTTCCTTCTCAGTGGTAATCACTGTTAACCAGTTTCTAGACTCTTCCAAAGATAGTTTCTGCATATATAAGCATATGTATGTGGGCATGTGTATATTTTTTAAACCTGACTGGCAGCGTGTTATATACTTACTTTGTACATTGCTTTTTACAAAAAAGGAATTTCTGAGCAGCTGCATTGTTGGTATCCCATAGACCATGCTCTGTGCTAAGAGGAGCGGTGTCCTGAGGTGTATACATCTTTTTCTTTCTAATCTTCCCAACACAGACATCGATGCCAGGCCATGGGACTTCCAAGCAGAAGAATGCACCTTGAGGGCCAACATTGAGGCTTTTAACAGCCGCCGGTATGACAGACCCCAGGACTCTGAGTTTTCACCTGTGGATAACTGCTTGCAGAGTGTGCTGGGGCAGAGGTTGGATCTGCCTGAGGATTTCCACTACTCATATGAGCTCTGGCTGGAGAGAGAGGTTTTTTCACAGCCCATCTGTTGGGAGGAGCTGCTCCAGAATCACTGACTGAGCTCTTGTCAACAAGCATCTGATAGATGGGGGTTGGCTCCAATAAACGGTGCTCTGCCTACCCTGCCCACTCAGCCTTTGTTTCCAGCTCTAGGAGTGCTTGTCCAGGGTAGCGGTGACCCAGCCTTAGGACATCCAGTGTAGTTCAGGACTATTATGGGGGCAGTTAGGCCTGGAGATAATATAAGGCTGGGAGCCTGAGTGATAAAAAATTGATCTAATTGCCCTGGGGTCATTTGGGTGCCCAGTTGCCCTTGAAATCTGCTGGATCAGTCCTGGACAGGCTCTTCTGTGGGACTGCTCCCTACTTTAGTCTTGCCTAGAACTAGGCTAGCCTTTGCTGGCCCCAAAAGTGAGAATAAGTTTACTATGGCATTTGACTCATGGCATTCATCATAGGTAATGGGAAGTGCAGGTCATAAAATAGGGAGAACATTTCCTTCTTGCTCACCCTGGATTACCAGAGGTTTGGCAAACCCAACTTTGAAATTAAGTCTGTATTTTAAGTTTAAAATTCTGACACTCACCTCTTTCTAAAATCATTAGCTCTGAGATGATTTTTAGAGCAACTGCATCTTCTTTGTGAAGGATGATGATTTCCTATTACCTAAATACTGCATGTTATAGAAGGGTATATTGTGTAGTGTTTTTTCTTTATTAAGAGATCTATGTTCAGTGTGAAAACTATTTCCTTGTGTACTCTGTATAGGGCATGGACTGCTCTGCCACAACCAGTACAAAATAGTCAGGCCTCCTCTAAGGATGTTACATGTTTTTCTGAAACTATTTCAGTCTTAAAATGACTATAGTACATTGCAGAAAATTTTTCTTTTCATCCAATTCATTTTTAAATGACAAGTTATCTACAGGAGGTTTTATTTATTGAGATGGCATGTCCATTTGTGCTCGTGATCGATTTATTTTTTAATTGAATAGAACAGCGAGAGCATCACAGGTTACCATTTTTCTTTGTCTCCTATGTTGATTAATGATTTTTTTCCCTTTTTACCGCTAGCAGTTTCAAAGTGTCATGTGGGTATTTAGCAATACTGTTTCTACCTAGAAGTATTACACATTTCTTTGAAAATATAAGGGTTGATGTACCAACCTCTTTAAACTTCTCCCTTTTACAGCAGAATCACAGTCTTCCCAACCGAAACATGGTTTTTAGAAAAGTTTCTGATTCAATCAGGATCATCTTATTTCTCTTCCGTCCTCAAAATTATGGCATCTATACTTTCAAGCTTTTTTACTTTAAATGCCCCCACCCTGCAACATGGACACTACTGAATCTTTTTTATGATAGCACCAGGCCACTTTAATTGGGCCAGGAGGTCTAGTCAAAATCAGCTTATTTACTCCCTCCTTTGTCAACCACAGTCTCTTTTGAAGTCATGATAGATTGCTTATGATTTCCAAAGGAACTATACCAAAATTCTGATTATAGCTTGAATTTCACCTCTTTGTGCTTTACGGGTAGCAGGATTTCTATTTTTATGGTGAGGTCATGAAGAATGTAAGTATGTAATGGATGAAACTTAAAATAGTCTGTAAATTTTGTCTGAGTAGGACAGCAGTCCTCACTGCAATTAAAGTAATTTACTGAGTATATCATTATTGAACACTATTGAACCCTATTAACCTATGATTTTAAGGTGATTTAAGTGAAAAGACAACTTTCAAGGAAAGAACAATTATCAGTCTATTTATTTTGAACAAATAGTATATAGTATTTAATTTTATCAAGAACAGATAAGTTATCCTCTTAAAAATATGCACGTGAATTCTTTCCAAGGCATAGATGTATGCTAAGCTTTAACATTTCATATTTTTTAATAAATCTTCTCTAAGGGAAAATTAATTCTCAGTGCAGATGGAAAAACTGAGGCACCAAGGATAAATGATTAGTTTCAAATTACATCATTTTTCTACTGACTTTCTGGGACTAGCATTCAGGTACTGATAGCCAGCCCCATATGTTACAGTAACTGATTTGAATCTCCCAATTTGAGAATACATGTGTGTGGTTAGGAATAAATCAGAGTAGCCAACCTCCAATGGTGATTACTGTTACAACACAGAAGAACATTATTTGAGTGATTTATAAAGTAGAAGATTTTTATTTGTGAATATTTCAGTAAAGTTTGTGTTGATTGTTGATAACACTGTTTCTCTACTGAAGCACTTTAATAAAAAGAATTGTACTGGAGTTAGAAATTTGGTCTTTAACTTCTTCAACACAAGAGAATCTTAAAGACATTAGATCTAGAAAGGAAGGGTATAATTAAAGAGACGAATATATAAAATCTTGTATTAGTATTCCCTGGGGCTAGACTGATATAAACAGCTGCAAAATCTCAGTGACTTATGACAAACGTTTTTCTCTTGTTCTTGGTTCTGGCAAGCAGCTGCAGCTCTACTCAACTCAATTGACTTGCTAGATTAGCTCTGCTCTGTATGTTATCTCATTCTGGCACTAGGCTGATGGACTAGCCCTTACCTGGGACATACTCTTCTCATAGTGAAGGGCAGGAGCAAAAGACCAAACCATACCACGAAAACACATTTAAAGCTCCTGCTTGGGGACTTCCCTGGTGGTCCAGTGGTTAAGAATCCATCTTGTAATGCAGGGGACTTGGGTTCGATCCCTGGTTGGGGAACTAAGATCCCACAATCTGCAGGGCAACTAAGCCGGCGTGCTGCAGCTACAGAGCCCACACACTCTGGAGCCCGTGCACTGCAACTAAGACCTGACGCAGCCAATAAATAAATATTTTTTTAAAAAAAGAAGAAATTCCAACTGAACAAACACTACTCACAGAAGAATAAATAAATAAATAAAGCTCCTGCTTGGATGTGGCACAAGTTAAATTGCTCATAGTCCACTGGCAAAAAGCAGTTCACATAGGTGAGCCTAACATTGGTCCAGAGAAGCATACTACCTATAGGGAGGCAAGTTGCAACCAGACATATGGGTAGACAGTGAGTCAGAGCAGCTTCCCAGGGAGCTCTTGAGATTGGTGGTGGGACTATCTGAGAGATTCCTTTTTTTTTTTTTTTTTTTTGGTCACACTGCACAGCTTGCAGGATCTCAGTTCCCCCATCAGGGACTGAACCAGGCTAGGGCAGTGAAAGCCTGGAACCCTAACCATTATGCCACCAGGGAACTCCCTAGAGATTCTTCTTGAGAATATCAACAGGTTTCCAGTGAATATTTGAAAACACTCATTTCAGTGCTTTATGCTGATACTTGCAGTGTGGCTTTCTTGACCTTCCTTGCTCATAGATCCCCAGCTCTTCCACCTAACAATTATTAATCATTGTTTATTAAAGACAAGTGCTTTGATGGTTTCTGTTTGTCCCCCAAGTAGTGGTAAGTTAGAATTCATTCCTCTAGTCCTTCTTGAGATGACCCATATTTACAATAAAACTAGCTGAGATTAAGAATGCACCTGTGGGGAAATTCCCTGGCGGTCCAGTGGTTAGGACTCGGTGCTTTCAATGCCGGGCCCTGGGTTCAATCCCTGGTTGGGGAACTAAGACACCACAAGCTGTGCAGCACCGCCCCCCCCAAAAAAAGTTCACCTGCGCTTTTGGAACAAAAATGACACTTGTTCATACAACAATCAAACTCACAACTTTGGTCTCATTGGATGCTATAATTGATGAGCTCTGTAACCACCTAAGTATCCTTAACTTTTTTTTCTAATTAATTTTTTTTTTTTTTGGCTGCATAGGGTCTTCGTTGCTGCATGCCGGCTTTCTCTAGTTGCGGTGAGCGGGGGCTACTCTTCGTTGCGGTGCAAGGGCTTCTCACTGCTGTGGCCTCTCCCGTTGCGGAGCACGGGCTCTAGGACCATGGGCTTCAGTAGTTGTGGTGCGTGGGCTCAGTAGTTGTGGCTTGTGGGCTCCAGAGTGCAGGCTCAGCGGCTGTGGCACGTGAGCTCAGTTGCTCCACAGCATGTGGGATCTTCCCGGACCAGGGCTCGATCCCGTGTCCCCTGCATTGGCAAGAGGCTTCCCAACCACTGCGCCACCAGGGAAGCAATCTAACTATCTTTATCTTTTGCCATATTCACAGGTTTCAGGGTTGAGGACATGGACATATCTTTTGGAGGGCCACCATTCAACCCACTAAAACTCATCAGACACTAACAAATAGCAATATTGATTCATTTACTCTTATCAGTATTAGAGGTTTAAGGCAAGACCCAGGGAAGTTATTTTTATCTAGAAAATACTTGCAGCTATTGATGTAGTCAAAGGAGATTCAAGTAAAGAAAGAGTTTTAGGCTTGGGTAGAGGATATGACATGAGGGAACATGTGTAAAACTGAAGAATACATTTATGTATTGGCAGTTTTGTTAAGAAGATACATGCAAAAAATTCAGATGATTTTCAAAGTACACAAAGAAAAATGTAATCTCCCAACCCAGATCTCTTATCTCATTCCCCAGAAGTAATCACTGCCAATATTTTTTTCTATTTTTTATTCTTTCAGAAAATCCCCATGATAATACCCATCTCCTCCTCATCGACATTTTTATTTTACAATGAGGAGCACAATGTACTGTTCTGTTCTTGCTCTTATCGTTTATCCTGGAGATCTATTTTTCTATATCAATATTCTCTTATATGACTATAAATTTAATATATCAAAAAATTAAATCAGATAATTCTTCCCTAACACTGCTTTCAGACATTTTCTAGCTAGGAAGAAATGTTATATGAAAGGGTATAGATGGGAAGAATAGGGTGTGTGTGTGTGCATCTGCATGTGTGTATGTTGTGGTGGCGGATGAGGTGAAGGGAGATTCACTCAGTTCTCATAGCAATAGGCCAAAGCAATCTGAAATGTAATTTCCTACAAGCAGTTTTTCTGGTCATTCAGACACCCCCAGATCCTGTAAATGGAATAAGATTGGGCCTGAGTGGGCTATGGGGAGATGTTCAGCCTATTTGCTCCTTCAGTAATTAGCCAGATTTAAATTTCAAAAAGGAAGAATTTTAAATTTTTACTTTTATAGAAAAGAAAATAAAGTCTTTCAAAGGAACTGCAAGAGTACAAAAGTCATCCCACCTCTGCTCAAACACCTTTGGTGACTGTGACTTTCTTACTAAATAAGATAGCGCCATCTGTCCCCTTGCCTCCAAATGGAAACATTACTTTGAACATTCTGTAACTTTTTGTTCAAATGCTTAATGGAGCTGTCAGGACAAAGATTCTCCATGTGGATGCCTGTGAAAATATGTCTTTGCTGGAAGATGTGAGATGTTTTACCCAGAAAGGCCTTGCAGCATAAGAGCTCAGACTGACAGTGCTGGACCCAACTTGGTGAGTTATTATACCCAGGCTCTGCCTCCATTAGCTGTGTGATAACTGACTAGTTATTTCATCTCTCTATGTCTCAGATTCCCCATCCATAAATGGGGATAATAACACTACCTACTTTCTAGAGTTGTAAGGATTAAATGTGTCAATATAATAGTGCTTAGAATAATGCTTGTTAAACATGAGTGTTCAAAAATTGCTGGTTATTTCCACCTCATTCCCCTCCCTATTAAAGAATCCCCCAGCAAGAATAATAAATAGCATTTAAATTCTCTAGCTCAGGGATCAGCAAACTATAGCCCATGGGCCAAAACTGGCCCACCAACATTTTTATACAGCCTGTGAGCTAAGAATGTTTTTTTATTACATTCTTAAATGGTTGAGGGGAAAAATCCGTAGACAAAAAATACTTTATGACACATGAAAATTCTATGAAATTCAAATTTTAGTTTCCATAATAGTTTTATTGCAACACAGCCACACTCATTTGTTTATATGTTGTCTATAAATGCTTTCATTCTACATCAGCAGAGTTGAGTAGTTGGAAAAAAGAGGACATGAGAACTGAAAAGTCTAAAATATTTACTGAGTTTGCCAACCCCTGCTCTAGATAGTTTCCTGAGTCTGCCCTGCCTGGTCTTACTGTACCCCAAGGTTCTCACTGCTGGGACCCTAGTAACTGACCAGAGATTATCTGCAAAGAACATTTTATTTTTTCTGTAACCTCCTGTTCAAAATTAGGACTATACTGGGTGAAGTGAACAGTGCTATACTGTTGAACTTAATGAGATAAAAAGAAAAAGAGAAGGAAGGGAAGGAGGAAGGGAGGGAGGAAGAGAGACCACCAGAGTAGAGAGGAAGAAATAGGATTATTTATTTATTTATTTATTTATTTATTTTTGGCTGTGCTGGGTCCTCACCTCTGTGCGAGGGCCCTCTCCAGCTGCTGCGAGCAGGGGCCACTCCTCACTGGGTGCGCCAGCCTCTCACTATCGCAGCCCCTCCCGCTGCGGAGCACAGGCTCCAGACGTGCAGGCTCAGCAGTTGTGGCCCACAGGCCCAGCCGCTCCGCAGCACGTGGGATCCTCCCAGACCAGGGCTCGAACCCACGTCCCCCGCATTGGCAGGCAGACTCCCAACCACTGCACCACCAGGGAAGCCCCAGAAATAGGAATTTTTAAATGTAACTTCTAAGAAAGATAGTGATAGAATATTCTAAGTTTGAATATTCTAAGAATGTGCACTTTAATTCTGGTAATTTTTTTTTAAAGAACAGCACAGTTAATGTTACTATTTATAAAGAAGACATAGGATGTGTACTCATAAACAAAATTAACTAGTACTTTTCCAATGTGAGTTTGAATAGTTATCTAAATTTAACATCATCTTCCAATTTATACAGGAAGATTTGTTCGGTTCTTGTAGAATAAACGGATCTTAAGTGCTAAACATTAAGAGATTCTTAAGTGGACTGGTGTTTAAGAAAAATGCTTATGTTGTCAATGACATTTTCCTTTGATTCTAACAGTAACCTGCGTTCTTTGTTATAAGGAAGTCTGCCTTTCAGCCCCACCCCCCAGCAGCCCTCCTCACCTCCCTTCAGGTCAATGCTAGGGCTTTCTCCAGTGCAAAGGCTGACGACCCATTTGGTCAATGGAAGATGGTGCTGCCATTGAAGCTGTACCAATTGTCACTAGACCGTTCATTTTATGTTTCACCTGTCCACTGACAAATCGTGCTTTCTTGTGCTTTCTATCTTTTTTTTCAGACCTCCAATCTGGAACTCAGGAAAAGCAGGACTAGAACAGCTTTGGGAGTGAGCCCAATAGGGGTTAACCTGAGAGAGTTGTGATGACCCAAAGAAGTGTACACAGGCAGTGTGAGCCACCCCTACCCAGGGAGTAAGGCGCCAGCAGAGGAGAAAGCACAGGCAGAAGGCAGGAGAATTTGCCATGTCAAGGGCCTATGTACTCAAAAAAACTACCAGACAAATTAAAAGCCATTGGAACTTGGGTTTGCTTTGTTGATGATTAGAGAAAGCAAATGCATGAGAACCTGGTACACAAATACTCCCCTTTGGAAGTGAGGTCATCAATCAAAAGAAGGAAAACAAAAAAACACCTTACCCTTGGTTGCAGAGCCTTTCAGGACCCCACCCCTGCTTCTGGGTCCAGTCTTATCCTCCTGCCTTGGGCCTGCAATGTCCTGTCCCCTGACCTTGGCATAGCTGACTCCTCCTTATCACCCAAATCTCAGTTAAACCTCAGAGAGACCTTCCCCATTCACCAGTCTAAAAGAGTAGTCAGCTATCATCGTATCAGTTTAATACACCCAATGTAATACATCCTGTTGCACCCATCATTTTTAATGTCTGCCACGTCCCCCATTTGACACCACCCCCCCAAAAAAAAGAACTTTTCTGCGTTCAGGGCTGAATTCCCAGGGCCCAAAACTGAGTGTCAGGCACACGACAGATGCCTAATAACTTGAATAAAAAGAAATGAGTCATTAAAATGAATGAGGGTCCAGCTTCTAAACTGTATATTCAACTGCGGGGAGGAGGATGTCAGGATGACTTCAAGGTTGGAAGCATAACTGAATCCACTGTATCCTTGTGTAATCCCACGACGGGTATGAGAACCTTTTTCAGGCGCTTTTAAAAAACATTTTGTAATGTTTGTATTATTACAGGCTCTTTTACAAACATTTCCCCATGTTATTTTCATTTCAATCCTCAAAGGCTTTATCTCATTTTGCAAAAAAGGTCATGGAGTCTTCGATAACTTCTCCAACGTCAGCCAGTGAGTGACCTAGCTCTCACGCACAGCCGAGTCCGCCCACTCCAAGGTCAGTACGGTACACGCGGAGCATCGCCCGCCCGGCCGGCTTTGGTCAGGAGCTCGCCTGCGCCCTCCTCGGTCGCCCAAAGCCAGCCTCCCCCGCGCGGAACCCGGGTTCCGGGCGTCTGCAACCTTAGCCGCAGTCGCGCGAGGTGAAATGGCCCAGCCAGGGCAGCGAGGCCAGCAGGGGACGGAGGCTGCTCTCATGAAGGCGGTTGCGGGCGGGCTGGGCGGACTGGGCGGGCCGGGCTCCGTCCAAAGGCTGGGCGCCAGGCCCCGGTGTCCTGGCAACAGGTAAACACTGAGCGGCCCCGCCCCCCGCGGCGCCCGGTGTGTTGCTCACCACCCGCCGGCAACCGCGAGCCCAGCGCCTCAGCCCGCGAGGCGCGGTCGTCCGAGACGCGCAGCCCGCAACCTGGTTGCGGTGGGTGCCCCAGCGTGTAGTGGCGGCGGCCCAGTGGCTGACTGACCCCTCACCCCGCCGGGCTCCCCTGAGCGCCTCGGCCTCCTCGCGCCGCGCCGCGGGAGCGGGCTCCTGGGAAGCGTGGCGAAGTCCCAGGCTTGCGGCGGTTCGTGGGCGAGAGCGGAGGTGGCAGTCCCGTGAGCCGCAGGAATGGGCGCGGGGGCGCCGCCCCCAAGCGACGCGGAGAACTGGGGTCTCTTTCAGGATTAGGAACCCATGCCACACTCACCTGCTCAACTGAGAAAGCATTACCATGGTAATACACGTCTTATTTAAGTGTAAGAGGTTCCCAGGCTCTTGTTAAATTAGTTTAATACTGTTTGCCTCGTAGAGGCACGCTTTACTAAGATTTGCCCGCGCCACGAGATTGGTGCCTTTATCTCCTCGCGTTGGTGGTGGTGTCCAGTCCAGTGATCTGAACGCTTTGGGTCAAGATGAGGTGGGAGAGGGGTTTGCTAGGTGGTCTGCGCCCGCCCAAGGGGACGGCAACCGCAGAGTCAGGCTGAGCCCTTTGTGTGTTTGTGTGAGTTGGTTGGTTGCAGTCCCTTGGTTCTGTTGAGCAATTTTCACACCCAGAAAATGCCCAGGGCGCCAGTATGTGCCAACGGCGACTGGCCAGGCATCTAGCTTCTGCTGCCCCCGCTAGGGTCCCAGGTGGGATTCCTCTCGGTGGATTATGGAATTAGAAAATGAGCCTTGGTGGGACTCGGAGTGCCTGCTGTAGAGAGTGATTCTTCCTTCCAACCTCAGTTTGAGGAAAGGCTTTGGAAGGAGACCTTTTGTGCAGGGAGTTCTTGGGTTTATGCCCAGGAAATCTTGCAACATCCTTACTTCCATCTGAACCCCAAGTCGTTGGCTGACAGAGCTACATCTTAAACCAAACCTCACTGATGCCAAACCTTCATTTCCAACTTCCTGCTGGATCTCTCCATCAGAGAGCCTTTTCAAACTGTGTGCAAAATCCAGCTCTTTTAACCACTACCATCTCTGCACTTCCCAATGGCACGTTCATTCTCCTGGCCGCAAACTCGAAAGCATTCCTGTTCCTGAGTCCTCATCCAGCCTCTTGTGACCTGCCTGCCACTGTTGGTCAGGCCCTCCTTACTACCACCTGCCTGGTTCTGGCAGTAGCCCCCTATCACTGTTCAGGGGCTGTCCATCTCCTCTGTCCTTCCCTGCCAGTTTGATCAACCCATAATGGCTGTGACCAGGTCCTCAGGGACTTTCCACTGTCTGCTGAACTAGGCACTGCTCTGCTTGAGCTTGGCACTGGTAAGCTCTGGAGCCCTTGGTAAGGGGGCCTCAACCTCTTGAGCTTTATCTACCATATTATCTTCTCTGCTTTAAAAAACAAAACCAAAACCACATCCCACATAGACCTGCATTCTTCTGGAAGTCTTCTGCACCTTCCCCACCCCGAATGATCAATCTACTTAAAGACGGACCCACCTCTGAAGTACCTCCTGCTCCCCTGTTGCCTCCTAAGCACCCGTAGCCTTCTGCACCTCACTTACTGTGCTTTGCCTGTTTCTTGGAAAGTCTTACTCCTCACCCCCATTAGACTGTAGTATAGAAATGTGTTTGGTAAACCTGTGTTTCTTCCAGTGTGTTGCGTGTAAAAGCACTAAATAAATATCTCTTGATTTAAATTGAGAGCTATTCCCTGGTTACTTCACGTGGTTGACACTGCCATTTTCTTTCAGAGGCCAGGAAACTGAAGCAGAATGGTTTAATAAGTAAAGCCATTTAAGCTGATGGCTTCTCACTGCTCCTCGGATAAAGGTCAAACCTTGCAAAGGCCAAAGCTTGCAAGGCCTACAGGCCAGAGCTGTACGCTGCCTACTTTTCCAGCCTCAACTCCTCTCACTGCCCCCATGGTTGTTGCTTACAGGCCAGTCACACTGACCTTTTTTTTTTTTTTTTTTTTTTTGGTCCCTTTGACTTGAAAGGTTGTTTGCTCTGCCTGGGAATTCCCTACCCCTCAGCCCACAGGCCATTCTTCAGGAATCCTTCTTCCTTCATGTCCCAGATGAGGTCACTCCCTGCCCATCCCATGTCATCATAATGCCATGTACCCTGGGCTTCCTTCACAGCATAGTTGGTAACTAAATGTGTTTGTGATTTTCCCCCTCACTGGACTGTAAGTTTCTTGAGGGCGGGAGCCCAGATCTGCTTTGCTCTCCATCTAACATGAGGCCTCATGCACAGGAAGTATTTGTTAAAAATTTGTTAAATGAATGAAGGAGGCATCTTAAAATCCAGAGAAGGAGAAATCTACATTTGCTTTCCCTGAGTTGCATTTTATTCACTCAGGATATTTTATTCATCCCTACAATATGCCAGACATTTTTCTAGGTCCTGAAAGTTCAGTGAACTCATAGACAAAACCTCTGGTTAGGGAAACATACAATAAATACGCAAACAAAAAAATATATTATTAAATAGTGAATGCTTAGGGTAAGGAGATGGAAAATGACACTGCTGGGAGGGTTTTGTTTTGTTTTACATTTATTTATTTTATTTATTTAGTTTTGGCTGCATTGGGTCTTCATTGCTGCGCGTGGGCTTTCTCTAGTTGCGGCGAGCGGGGGCTACTCTTCGTTGCGGTACGCGGGCTTCTCATTGCGGTGGCTTCTCTTGTTGTGGAGCACAGGCTGTAGACGCACAGGCTTCAGTAGTTGTGGCGCATGGGCTTGGTTGCTCTGTGGCATGTGGGATCTTCCCAGACCAGGGCTTGAACCCGTGTCCCTGCATTGGCAGGCAGATTCTTAACCACTGCGCCACCAGGGAAGCCCTGGGAGGATTTTAAAGAGGCCATCTGTACCTCCTCCCCCTTTGCCTGGGACAGTGCCAGTTAATGTTTGTTGAAGTGTCTTGTTTTGGGCAATAAATTATATGGTCACCCTAATTATAGATAGAATAGAGGCATGATGTCTGGGAGGTTTTTCTGAAGAGGTGGTTTTTGAGCAGAGGCTAACACAAAGGTAAGAAACAAATTATGCTCTCTGTGAAAATCTGCAGGAAGAGGAGGGATTAGGGAAGAGCTTGGCAAGTTTGGGAATTAGAAAGAAGGAATGGTCTTCATTAAGGAGTTCAGAGAGTTTTAAGTCAGGAGCTCTGTGTTCTGCACCCAGGAATAGTCAAGAGCCATGGAGCTGTATTCAACCAACCAACCAGCTCAGAAACTGAAAACTTTCACTCCCTTACAATAATTTCCTAACAGACTTATTGAGGTATAATTGATGTACAATAGATTGTGCATATTTAAAATGTACAGTTTCAGCTTGGCATAGGCATACACTCATTAAGCCATCACCACATTCAAGACTTATGATTTGCAGATATTTTCTCCCAGTCTGTGGCTTTGTCTATCATTCTTCTAACTATATCTTTTGAAGACCACAAGTTTTAATTTTGATGTTGAATTTATCAATTTGTTCTTTCACAGACATCAATTTGGATATCATACCCAGGAAATCTTTGCCTAACCCAAGGTCACAAAGGTTTTTTTCTATATTTTCTTCTCTAAGTTTTGTAGTTTTGGGTTTTATATTTAGGTCTATGAGCCATTTGAGTTAATTTTTGCATATGGTGCAAATATGGATCGAAGTTCATTTTTTTGCAAACGGATATTCATTGTTCCAGCACCATTTATTGAAAAGATTATCCTTGTTCTGCTGAATTGCTTTGGTGCTTCTGTTGAAAATCAATTGAATCAATTGTTTGTGTATGTGTTGATCTATTTCTGGACTCTTTATTCTATTAATCTTAATACCAATACCATACTGTCTGCATCCTGAAGCTTTATAATAATTCTAGAAATAAGGTATTATTAGTCCTTCAAATTTGTTCTTCTTTTTCAGAGTTCTTTGCATTTCCATATGAATTTTAGAATCATCTACAAAAAGAAGAGAACTTTGAATAAAAATGTCAGACTTTGGTGTGAATCTTAGTTCTCAAACCGTTTTAGAGATTAAAACACACACATTATTGGGGGCAGTTATTCCACGTAAGTCAAGCATGTTTGACATGCAAAAAAGTATAAAATCAGAAAGGAAGCCAAGACTCAAAATCTTTAAGAGCTTATGGCAGTGCACATCCCACACCCCAAGATGATGCTTTATCAGGAGATGCAGTTATCATATGGGACTCCATATTGTTTCTCTTCATTTGGATTTCCTCACAGAAGCTGGGCCACTGTGTTGCAAGATATATCTCATCTTCATTTCTAGGTTTTGAATCTAGGAATGTCCTCCATTTCATTTCACACAGTGTATTTTAGTGTTTTTAACACATTGACTATGTTTCTCTTTTTTTAACTTGGGACATTTTTAAAGTGAGATGCTATGAACAGGACATCTATTTTACACAAACATTTAGCCCTTGCAGTCATTCTTTTTTTTTTTTTTTTTTTTTTTTTAATACGCAGCCCTCTCACTGTTGTGGCCTCTCCCGTTGCGGAGCACAGGCTCCGGACGCTCAGGCTCAGCGGCCATGGCTCACAGGCCCAGCCGCTCCGCGGCATGTGGGATCTTCTTGGACCGGGGCACGAACCCGTGTCCCCTGCATCAGCAGGCGGACTCTCAACCACTGCGCCACCAGGGAAGCCCCCTTGCAGTCATTCTTGATAACTTACACACTCCTCCTTTCCCTTGCCTAGAAGAGACACTTTTTCAATAATGCATTCCCATCATTTATTTTCTGTATGGTTGGGTCATAGGACACAGAGAATTCCATTCAGCTTTGTGCAGCTCTAGCAAAACTTTGGAGATAGTTTATTCTCAGGTTAGGATGGTAGCCATTCCTTTGCCGGGAGGGCATTAACCTGGCAGTGTGCTTGTAGCCAGAGCACAGCCCCTGAGCCTGGTGGATGCTGGTTTGCACTGGGACCTTGCAGAGCCTCTGCATTTCCATTTTTAAGGCGGAAATGATACCTCCTTCCCTTGAAACACAGCTCTGAGGATTAGCAGTGATAAAGGTGATGGCAACATCCTTCACTGAGTGCTTTCTTCGTGTCAGACACTGGCTAAGTGCCTTATGTTCGTGCCTCACTTAATCCTCGTGACTGTTTAATGAGGTAGAGACTATCACATAACAAATGCCAAAATATGTATTTGATCCTAATTATCTGTTTTAATTTAATTTTTATTCGGAAAATTTCCAAACATGCACAAAAATAGAATACTAAAATGAATCCCTATATAGCCGTATCTCAGATTCAGAAATTATAAGCATTTTGCCACATTTGCTTCATCGATACTTTATTTGGGGGGGAGGGGGAGGAGGAAGGTGCAGTATTTTAAAGCAAATCTCAGGCCTTCTTTCATTTCATTCCTACAGATTTTAGTGTGCATCTCTGAAATGTGGGAGCATTTTCTTCCATGACCCAATGCCATTGTCAGACCTAATAGAATTAACAATTACTCGATATTGTCAAATGTCCTCAGTTGCCAAAAAAAAGGTCTTTTCATGGCTTGTTTGTTCTAATCAAAATGCAGAGTCCGGGCTTCCCTGGTGGCGCAGTGGTTGAGAGTCCGCCTGCCGATGCAGGGGACACGGGTTCGTGCCCCAGTCCGGGAAGATCCCACATGCCGCGGAAAGGCTGGGCCCGTGAGCCATGGCCGCCGAGCCTGCGCGTCCGGAAGCCTGTGCTCCGCAACAGGAGAGGCCACAGCGGTGAGAGGCCCGCGTACCGCAAAAAAAAAAAAAAAAAAAAAAATGCAGAGTCCACACATTAGTTGCATTAGGTTGGGTCTTTTTTTTTTTTTTTTAGTTTTCTTGGCGGGGGGTGGTTAGTTTTTGTTTTGTTTTGTTTTGTTTTTGAAAGAAAGGAAACAGGAGAACGCTTCTTCTTTGCTAAAAGAGTGTCTCCTCTGGGGAGGTGTGTGAGAGATGGGGAGCCGTGAACCATGAGAATTACCCTTGGCACCAGCCTTCCCTTCCCCGTACACTCATTCCCCTCGGAGCCCTCTGTCCTTTCGCCTTCTCTCCTCGCCCTGGGTCACCTCATTATAGTTCACCCTCTCGTTGAATGACACAGCCCACAATGTCTAGGTGTTGAGTCGTACCTCAGTTTCTCCGCCTTGCTCTCCCAGTCTCTGGGCGCTTGAATCAGGTTGGGTCTCTTTTAAACTGGGGATCTTAATAGGCATTTGTTGAATCAGACTGCATATGACTTCTTTTCCCACTCCATGCAAGTTTTTTTTGTTGTCACAGTTTTTTCCTTTTAGGAATTTTTTTTCTTAAGTTCGGTAGGAAACGTAGAAATTTATATAATGTCAATGTTATAAAAACTAATCTTTGCCCCGTATATATACCTGTCTTTGAAAGCCAGGTAAAGGGAAAAGAAAAGGCCGAGGCAAGTCCCATGGGAAAAAGCAGAAGAAACCGGAAGTGGACATCTTCAGCCGCGCCGCGATGCTGAACCTCTACTACATCGTCCACAACGTCGCCGGCTGCCTGCACCTGCGCGGCTTCCGCTGGCCAGGCGCTACCAAGTCAAAGAAGGGGAAAAACAAGACTTAAGCCAGACCATTTCCCAGCTTCTCTCTACTACAGAGGACAGAACTTGGGGAAGAGAAATCAGGATAATACCACTGTTGCAAGCAAAATAGACTTTACTGAAGACAATTTGAGATGCAAGCTAAGTGTGCTTTTCAGTGGTAGTTAATGCTAAGTGCATTTTACTTCCTCAGCTAAACCTGGGTATGGTGAGCCACTTTGGTTTTTCAGAAGTTAAGAGGGGGAGAAAAAGTCCGAGTAATTCCCACACGGTGGTGGAATTGATAGGACTTTAAAAAATTATTATAAGTCTGGGTCAGAATTAAACCTCGCTCTCCAAAGGCAGTTCTAGCTTGCATGAGTTGTTTTCTTTTACCAAAGGGGGTCTGTTATTTAGAAAAGACATAGCAAAAAGCACAGAATTTGCTTATGTGTCCCTCTTTTGGGCATAGTTTCCCTTCCTCATCTTTTTCTGGAAAAATAATAAATACTTTGTATCTATAATTTTCTTCTCAGAGGTCTGACTCTTGTCTGATTCGAATTAGCCACAGACAGCGGTAGAGACCAGGGTTGTCAGTCCTGCTCTGAACCTGCTAGTGTGCAGGAACAGCGGCTCAAATGAGCTGACAGCGTCAGTGGTTGGAGCACAGGGAGAAGAGGGCCAGTCAGCCCTCATCCCTCCTTTCTCTTTCACCCGACTCTTCTTCGTCTTTTTCTACACACTTACATCTTCCCACCTTCTGCAGCCTTTCTTTTAAACTTGGCTAACTCTGAGTTTTGGAGTTGGTGCTAGAAATGTGCCTTGGACATTCTTTTTTTATATATATCTAAATTTATTTATTTTATTTTATTTATTTTTGGCTGCGTTGGGTCTTCGTTGCTACGCGCGGGCTTTCTCTAGTTGCGGCAAGTGGGGGCTACTCTTCGTTGCGGTGCACGGGCTTCTCATTGCGGTGGCTTCTCTTGTTGTGGAGCACGGGCTCCAGGCACACAGGCTTCAGTAGTTGTGGCACGCGGCCTCAGTAGTTGTGGCACGCGGGCTTAGTTGCTCCGTGGCCTGTGGGATCTTCCTGGACCAGGGCTCGAACCTGTGTCCCCTGCATTGGCAGGCAGGTTCTTAACCACTGCACCACCAGGGAAGCCTGCCTTGGGCATTCTGCTGATATTCTGGGATCTCCCCAGCCTGTGTGGAGACACTTAAAAGAGAAAACTGCAGTTGGTTCTGCTCAGCCCCAAATGTGAAACTTGGAAGGAAAGGCATTTTTAAGTGTAAGCACCACCTCTAAATCACATAGCCTCCCATCCCTGCCTCCTGCTCTGTCTTCCTGGCACGTCTTGCCACCTCCCCTGGCGCTGACACCTGCACTGTTGTCTCCATTCACAATTCTGAGCTTGAAGCTGATTCCTCTAGGCAGCACCAGTCCAGAGACTATCTAGTTTGTTTGAATTACTTATAACGATGTCACAGGCTGCCTTGTGAGGATCTCAAATGTTCTTGAAGCTTACTAAGGAAGTCTGTAACCCAGGACTCAGGATTTTATAAATATCAGAGAAAAAAAGGCAATCCCGTGAATCTTTGTACCAGAGAAGTGAGGTGCTCGGAACCCACATGAGTTGCTGGGGATGACACTTGTCTAGCTGTACCGTCTGTGCGGAGTCAATGTGAGCCCTTGGCTGGTTGCCAGAGGAGCCCTGGCTCAGCTCAGGTGAAACTCGGTCCTCCTCTTAACCTGAAGGGACCTTTTCCGTTCTGTCTACAGGCCTGGGAAACAGGGCCACCTTCCCACTCTGCTGAGATTGCTGGGCTGGATCCGAGCGGTTTCTGTTTGTGGACACACCACCTTTAGTCCAGTCCTTCTCAAACCTGGGTGTGCACCGTGGTCACACGAGGACTCCTGAAAGCGCAGATTGCTGGGCCCTACCCAGTAGGAAGAGCGGTGTTCAAGAATTTGTGTTTCTGGTAAACTCCCAGGTTGCGCTGCTGCTGGACCAGACTCTTGGAGATACTGCTCTAGTTCATGCTGCCACACCAGATGCTGAAAGACTTGACGAATCTCTGAACGTGTAGGATGTCTAAGGCCCTCCTCTGCCTCACCTGTCTGGGTTCAGGAGCTCATGTCTGAGCAGTTATATTTATGGGAACGTTGGGGAAGTGGCATCTGCATTGCTGCCTTCTGATCTTGTCCACATTAGGATAACATCGCTGAGGGGAGGACAGACATGCCAGTCAGCAGACTTTTACAGGCTTAGGAGATCATCTGGAGGTGGCAATGCCTTCTTCTTTTGCGATGGTTAAATGATGAGCAGAAAGGACTGTAAGCATTGGAATAGAAGAAGTACTGACCTGATTGGATGGGGCGCTGTGCACTCAGGGTCTCCACCCAGGTTTTAGAGTGGCTAAAGACTATTTAGTACTGTCCTCATTGCAACGCTGGGGTTCTGAGAAGCTGTTAGGAATTTTGAATTAAATAACTATGGTGGTGGTATAGTGAGTGTATATGACATGAACTATCACACGCAAGCCATATAAAAGTTGTGGCACATTTTACTTCAAGAGAAATTCAATTTTTTTGGTGAAATATTCCATTTAAAACTTTCTTCAACAAAATTATCTCGTTTTAACAATTTATTGAGTATCTCCTATGCTTGGCATTAGGAGGATAAGACAGGGTTCCTACCCTTCAGGTGCTCCCAGCCTGGTGAAGGGGGCTGACGCCCAGGTTCCATTGTGACAGCAGCTACATTTCTATTTCAACTTCGATAAAGCATCATACAGTTGATGAAGGTGATTAAGAGGAGGGTGGGACCGCCCTTCTAGGACACCTGGAGCGCCTCTGATGATAAAATAGGTCCTTGAACACTGCTATTTTTATTTCGCCAAACTCAAATCGGCCAGGATCCTGATCCTTCCTGTGGATGAGGACTCAAAGGGGAGTGTGGGAAAGGATCCATGATGGGAAAGTCCACACACAGGCCACACGTGGTCTGTGGAGGAAGCATCCTTGCTGTGAGGAAGGCTCTGCTCAAGTGTGGGGGGAGGAGGCAGCACCCCATGAGCAGTGACTACAGGGACAAGCACAATGTCCCCAGAGCAGGAAGGAGGATTTGGCAGTGCCTGTGGAGAGAGGACCAAGAGCCACGCAGCTTGTGGGAATCTTAGCTCCCCGGCCAGGGATTGAACCTGGGCCCTCTGTGCAGTCAAAGCCCAGAATCCTAACCTCTGAACCGCCAGGGAATTCCCAAGAGAGGGCATTTTTTAGAATGGCAGTGCCCCTTGCAAAATTGATGACAATTAAAGAGAAGGACAATAACAAGTGTAGGTGAGGATGTGGAGAAAATGTGACCCTTGTCCGTTTCTGATGGAAATTTAAAATGGTGCAGCTGCTGTAGAAAACACTTAGGCAGTTCCTTAAAATGTTATAGGTAGAGTTACTATAAACCATATACCCAGCAATTCCACTCCTACGTATGTGCCCAAGAGAATTGAAAATATACATTCACACAAAAACTTGTACATAAACATTCATAACAGCATTAGTCATCATAGCCCCAAAGTGAAAACAACCCAAATGTCCATTAACAATGGCTAGACAAAATGCGGTCTGTCCATACAGTGGAATGTTACTTGGCCATTAAAAGGAATGACAGACTTCCCTGGTGGCACAGTGGTTAAGACTCCACGCTCCCAATGCAGGGCGCCCAGGTTTGATCCCTGGTCAGGGAACTAGATCCCACACACATGCCACAGCTAAGAGTTCGCATGGTACAACTAAGAACCCCGCGTGCTGCAACTAAGGAGCCAGTGAGCTGCAACCAAGGAGCCAGGGAGCTGCAACTAAGACCCAGTGCAACCAAATAAATAAATAAATATTTTTAAAAATAAAAAATAAAAGGAATGACATTCTGATACCTGCTTCAACGTGAATGAACCTTGAAATCCTTGTGTTAAGTGAGATATGCCAGACACAAAAGGCCACATCTTGTGTAATTCTTTCCATGTGAACTGTCCCAAATAGGCAAATCCATAGAGTCAGAAAGTAGATAAATGATTGTCAGGGGGAGAGGGAAATAGGAAGTGACTGCTAATGGGTAGGGGTTCCTCTTTGGCTTATGAAAGTGTTCTGGAATTGACAGTGGTGACGGTTGCACAACATTGTGAATATGCTAAAAATTACTGAATTGTACATTTTAAAATAGTGAATTCTATGGTATGTGAATTATATCTCATTTTTAACAAGTTGATGACAGCTAGCTAGCAAAGGTCCAAAAAGCCTGGGAGATAAGGAGGTGAGGGTGGGTACCAGTTGCCAGGACAGGTGCCCAGAACAGTGGCCTTTTCTCCATCCTCTTTTTATTCTTCGTTTCATCCTTCAACAACGTGTTTTCAGCAGCCCCATCTGGCAGGCACTAGACTCGGGGCTAGAAGGGAGACCACAGCTCTAGTCCCAGGCACTTATCCAGCCTCATCCTTCACCTCCTCTTCCCCTTCATGGGGAATCAGAGGCTCTCAGGGCTGAATAGTTCCCTTCAACCTTCTGTCCACCCTCACATAGTCCTCGGGGAAGACTGCATGTTTGGACTTACTTCCACTAGGCTTCTGAATCCCTTCCCTTCCATTTTTGGGTGTAGAGTTTACTTAATTATCCCTTTAATAACGTACACAGGGAACACTCTGCAAGAACAAACATCACAAAGAAGGTAATTAGATTCACCCCAATTAACCCATTTGGAGATAAGCTCTACCAACACTTTGGCATATTTGGTATATTCTTGGGCTTTTTCTTACGTTGTGATGTGAATATATCTCCATATGTGGGAGAGTGTGTATTTTTGTTTTAGGACAAGTCTTCCTCCTGTACTTTCATGCTCTCCCTCTCTGCCAGTTCCTTTCCCTCAGCCTAGAAAAGGAAGGGCTCCCCCACCTTAAAAAGCAGAGATGGGGGCTCACCATAGTCTGGAAACGGGGTTTGAAAGGAGATGCCTGTAACCGTAAGAATGGCACAGTCATCAAATCATTTAATGAATGTTTATGGAGGACCTGCTATGTGCCAGGCACTGGAGTGACAGCAGTCAGACCAACAGACGTGTGATGGGGCTCAGCCTTGAGGTGGACGGGGGTGAATAGTCACTGGTTAGTGCTATGACAATGTGGACCAGCACTGTTTGACAGAATTTTCTGCAATGATGGGAATGTTCTATATTCGTTCTGTCCAGCACTATGGCCACCCACACCTGTGGCTCTTGAGCATGGGAAATATGGCCAGTGCAGACTAAAGAGCTGGATATTTTATTTGATTTACTTGTAATTCATTTCAATTTAAATAGCCTCATGTAATCAGTGGCCATTGGGTTGTACAGCACAGAATTACATATGGAGGGATTTGACCTAGTGGAGGAGGGAGAGAGGGCAAGTAGATGTAACCAAGGAAGTGATGCTAGAGTTGAGACTGGAAGAGGTGGTGTCAGGGAGAGCTGGTGAAGCCCTATTGATCTTGTATTCTGGCTGTTGTTTTTTCTTAAAGAGGGTGCCACAAAACCTGGATCTGTCCTAGGAAGGCGTTAACTAGGACTAAATTAGGCAGGGGGCAGAGCCTCTGCAAAGGCAGCGGGGGAGCATGACAGGTCACAGGAACTGAACAAGGGCACAGAGACCAGGGAGACGTGAGATGAGAACCTGCGGGTCCAGCGGGACCCTCGGGGGCCAGGATTCAGGCAGAGTCAGGGAGCTCAGCAGCTGGCGGTGATCCTCACTCCTGTGCCGCTGTAGTGATTCTACCAGCTGCTGACCTCTGTCCCCCCGTCCCCCACCCCCTCAGTGCTGCACACGTCTTTTCTCAGCTTCTTAGGTCCTGCTTACTCTAGGTTTCTGTTTTTCTACAACCTCAGCTTGTGAGCCCTGTGACTCCAGCTCTACCCCGTGGTCTCTTTCTATGCTTCCTCCAAGCGTTAGCCTCCTAAGTGCCTCGTTTTTGGGGTCTTTACAGGTGAGAGAATCAGAGATCCACCTCGTCTTACCATAGACCAGGCTCTGTGGTAATAGCCAGTGGATGAGCTGTCAGGGGTTGGCGTCTCCCACTGGTCTGACCTCTGTGCCTGAGGATGGTGCAGGTCTGCTGGTCAGGTGCTATAAGCAGGACATGTAGGGTGACTCTTCATGGCGGGACTGGCAGTGTGGTGGACAGGAGTGCCTTCTTTCTTTCCCTCCAGCTGTAATCCATCCCTTTATAGACAAGATCCTGGAAAGAATCTGCTTACACTTTTTTCTTCACTTCCTTGCCTTTCTGTCACATATTCTTCCTCTCTCACTTTTTTTTTTTACATCAACTTTGTATTTTTTTTAAATTGCAAGCTTACCAAAAGGTTGAAAGAAAGTGTAATGACACCCAGGCCCTTTACCTAGACCAGGGTTCTCAACCATGGCACTATTCACATTTTGGGCTGCTGGATAAATCGTTATTGTGGGAGCCTGTCCTGGGCATTGTGGGATATTTAGCAGCATCCCTGGTCTCTACCTACCAGATGCTGGTAGCACCCCCGCAACTGAGACAGACACAAACATCTCCAGACATGGTCAAATCTGGGAGGCAAAGTCATCCCCAGTTGAGAACGATTGACCTAGATTTGGGAACTAAAGTTTTGTCGTGTATGTGTGTGTATACACATATAATAAGTGTATATATTATATATATAATACAAATACATACATACATGTAAACATATGTATATCTACATATATATTTCTTATATACAGATAATCAGAGTAAGTAAATGTGAAAAACTGTTAAGTTGTGGATCTCTACATAAAGCAGCATATACATATAATGTATATGTAGTATATATGCATCTATGTGTATTTTACATGCCTAGCAAATGTGGCAAAATGTTAAAGTATGTAAAAGTGTATATATACATACACATGTACATACACTTTTCTTTCCTGAACTATTTTAAAGTAAGTTGCATACATCATTATCCTTCATTACTAAATAGTTTAGCTCCTGAGAACAAGGACATTCTCATTTATAACAATAGGATTTTCATGGTCAAGAAATTGACATCAATACAGTCCGTTTTCGTTTTTTCCTAATTATCCCAGTTAGCTGGATGAGGTTTTGATCGGTGATCTAATCAAGGATCACATATTGTGTTTAGCTATCGTGTCTCTGTAGTCTCTGTTAATCTAAAACAGTTTCCTCCCTTTTGCGGTGTGGGGGGGTGTCTTTTATGACATTGACTTTTTTGTTGTTTTTTTTTTGGCTGCTCCGATCCACTTGCAGGATCTCAGTTCCTCAACCAGGGACTGAACCCAGGCCATGACAGTGAAAGCCCGGAATCCTAACCACTAGGCCATGGAACTCCTCGATGTTCCCTTTTTTTTGGCTGCGTTGGGTCTTCGTTGCTGCACGTGGGCTTTCTCTAGTTGCGGCGAGCGGGGGCTACTCATGGTTGCAGTGCGTGGGCTTCTCATTGCAGTGGCTTCTCTTGATGTGGAGCACGGGCTTTAGGCACGTGGGCTTCAGTAGTTGTGGCTTGTGGGCTCTAGAGCGTAGGCTCAGTAGTTGTGGCGCATGGGCTTAGTTGCTCCGTGGCATGTGGGATCTTCCCGGAACTGGGCTCGAACCGGTGTCCCCTGCCTTGGCAGGTGGACTCTCAACCACTGCACCACCAGGGAATTCCATTGACCCAGTTGTTTTGTGGAATGTCCTCTTTTCAACCCATTACATCCAGACTTCTGCCTCCACAACTCCAGCTAAATTGCTTGATAAATGTCATTGTTCCATTAATTCTAAAATTCCAAGGATTGCAAACCATGCTATCATTTTCTGTACAACTAAGAACAAGGCAGGGGCGGGGCAGGGCGGGGTGGGGTGGGGTGGGAGACTCACCGCCAGTTGTATGACACATTGTGTTCAAATGTGGGGGTGGGGGTGGGGAAGTGCCTTTGAATGGATGGAATTTGGTAATTGCCAAAGCCTGTTTGCGTCCATTCCCTTCTTCTCAAGACTCTTCTGTCTGGGCTTCTTTGACACTGTCGCTCCTGGCTCTCCTTCTAGCTCTGCCTGTACTTCTATATCTGTTTTACTTCTCCTCTTCCTGTGGTCTCTGTTTGTATGTTGGTTCTCCCCTTGCCTCCCCACGTTGGCTGTGCTCTCTACCTCTTTCGCCCCCTTCCCACCCACTACGTCCCACCCTCCGTGATTGCACCAGGGTTGGTCTCCTGGCTGTAAAACATGAGCTAGGTGAATCAGACCTTCGCCCTGGGGACGTGAGGTGGCGTGGAAAACTCAGGGAGATGCCCTGCAGGCACTCGGGATTTGGGGACCAGGGCTCAGAAGAGAGCGGCTAGCCAGAGGTGTAGGTTTAGACGTTTGCAACTTCAGTGCAAGCGCGTGGTTGGGACCGAGAGCTTGTCAGGATAGTGCGGAGGTAAGAAAGGAGCAGCGAGTTGGGAACCTTGCGGACCGCCTCCTTTGATTTAGCAGCAGAAGGAAGAAGAGGAACGGTTACAGATGGAGTCGGAGAACGAGAAGAGAGAGGAAACCTGGAAGAAAGGGAGTCTGTGGGGCTGCACGCTGCAGAGATGTCAGAGAGGATGGGGAATGGGAACACGGACCATGATCTGTTGGACAAGGGACCCTCTTGGTCTCAGGAGATATACCAAATAGGAGATGAGAGTAAATGTAGAAGGGAGGGACGGGGGCTTCCGTGGCGCACAAACCAAAGCCTGCTGGTGTCAGAATCCCGGTCTGCGCCCCGCCCGACAGGCTGTAGCCCTCGTCTCCTCATCGCCCCCTGGTGGTGGGAGGATGCAGCATGTGTCCCTGAGCCGCGACAGCCCGAGACGCCGCCTGCTTGCAGCAGGGTCACTGCAGTGGCCCGAGGCTCCTGGAGTCTGGGCCCACTTGCAGGTAGAGCCACAGCTGCTGGGTTTGGGGGCTGCATCCGTGTTTTGTCTTGCGGGTCAGGGCCAAGTAGGGATTGATTTTCTCCCCATCTGACATTTCTTACCACACACAAATCCGGTGTTAGCCACTGCTCTTTAAAAATACAATTAAGGGCTTCCCTGGTGGCGCAGTGGTTGAGAGTCCGCCTGCCGATGCAGGGGACGTGGGTTCGTGCCCCGGTCCGAGAAGATCCCACTTGCCGCGGAGCGGCTGGGCCCGTGAGCCATGGCCGTGAGCCTGCGCGTCCGGAGCCTGTGCTCCGCAACGGGAGAGGCCACAGCGGTGAGAGGCCCGCGTGCTGCAAAATAATAATAATAATAATAAATAAAAATAAAAATACAGTTAAGCTCACATTATTCTTCTGCTTCGAACAGTCCCGTGGCTACCCCGTCGCTCGTGGGATAAGACCAAACTTCCCACCGTGGCCCAAAGACCCTGCGTGGCCAGGCCCCTGTCTCCCTGCCTCCCAGCAATTCTCTGGCCTGTTCTCAGCATCCCTGCTGCTCAAGCTCCCTTCTGCCTCAGGGATTTTGCTCCCGCTTTCCTTCTGCCTGGAACACTGTTCTCGCTTTCACCCAGGTAACTCCTGTCAATCTTTAGATCCCAGCCTTATATCCTCCAAGAAAAGTCTCCCTGACCCACCCAGGGCCAAATTAGATCATTTGCTGTACACACTCTTCAGGGCCCTGTACTTCGCCACACTTTTACAATTGAATGGTGAATTGTACAATTCATTATTTAATGGTTATCTTCCCTGCTAGGAAATGGCTCTCTGATAAGCGGGGCTTGGTGGCTTATTGATGGCTTTCTTCGTCCCAGCTATACTGACAGCACCTTGGCACGTACATATTTGTTGAAGGATTTTTCTAACAAGCTAATTATGCTATGGTAACAAACTCCAGGTCTCAGTGGCTTAAAACAGCAAAGGTTTATTTCTTATTAAGGCTGCAGTTCATGGAGGGCTGTTCCAAAAGTTTCTTTCTCCTTCAGGCTCCGTGTCTGTTGAGGGTAAGCTGGGGACCTGTTCTCATCATCTTCACTCAGGGACCCAGGCTTACGCAGCCACCACCACGTGGAGTGTTGCAGGCTGCCGGGCAGCAGCAAGGAAAGAATGATGTGAAAATTGCACACAGGCCCTTAAAGTTCCCACCTTGAAGTGACCCAGGTTGCCTCTCTCATTTTATTGGTCAAAGCAAATCACATGGCCACACGTACTTTTAAGGGAGTGGGGAATAGCAATGCCCAACACGCCCCAGAGGAAAACCAGAAATATTTGCTAGACAGCACTAGTAACTATTGTATTAGTGCGTTACTTTTGTAAGACATAAAAAGGACTCAGAAAACAATTAAAAATGAAATAAGGCTGAGAAGCAAAGAGGTACTGTGAATCTGGTTAAAGAAGAAATGCATCCTCAAGATGCTGCATCTGTGTGCTCAGGTTTTATTTATTGAGGCACCCGTAGAGGTGTCCAAAGCCATAAGGATATCCGAGTAAGCAGTTTTCAGTCTCAAAACTCTTATCTTTGATACCATTTCCTTCTGCACCTCCAGCTCCTAGAGAAACCATTCAAATAAGATGACTCTTCGTCAGTAGTTTATTTTGATTGTTTAAATTTATCAAAGCAAAATCCATAATCCAGCAATTACATTTGTATCGAGACTGTGTGCTTCCTGATTTCCTGTGTAAAAAGGAAAGTGTGTGATTTTTTCAATTGCAAAAAATCCTCCCAGCTCAACCTTCCCATTTGTTCAAAGGCAGAACAACCACAATGAAAGAAGCCCAGGAAGTGGGAGCTGCTGCTCTGTGCTGTCTTCTTCCCTGGCCTTCCAAGTTCATGGAGCCTTAGTGATGACCCATCCCAGGAATCCCCTCTTCCACCTGCCGCCACTGCCCAGGGTGTGGGCACTGCTGCCACAGTGGGCTCCGGCCCTCAGAGCATTGTTCAGCCAAAGTTGGTCTCCTGGTGGGTTTCTCCCAGCCCCCTTCTCCCTCCATGGCTACAGAAAGACCTGTCCACTCTCCCATGTCACAGCCTTTCACATGCCTGGAGACAGCTCCTTGTGGAGAGGAACACCTGTTCTTCTCCAGGCCAAACACCCAGTCCCTTCAATCACTTTTACTTTTTTTTTTGGCCGAGCTGTGCGGCTTGGGGGATCATAGTTCCCCGACCAGGGACTGAACCCAAGCCCTCAGCAGTGAAAGCGAGGAGTCCTAACCACCGGACCGCCAGGGAATTCCCATCAACCACTTTTACTTGACATGACCCCTCTTGGTCACCCTCTCCTGGATGCCACCAGTTCTCCACTGACCCTGTCGTTAAGATGGGGCACCCACATTTCACAGTCCAATGAGGCTGTGGCCTTCCGGAACCTGGACGTTAGACCATGCTTCCAGGCCAAGTGGACATGAGGCTTTTGGAATAGATTCATTTTTCATTTAAATAGCTCAAGGCATGGTGTAGTCACTGTGGAAAAATTTGGCAGTTCCTCAAAAAGTTAAACATAGAATTACCATATGATCCAGCAATTTCATTTCTAGGTATACACCCTAAAGAACTGAAAGCAGGGAGCCAGACAGATACTTGTACACCCGTGTCCATAGCAGCATTATTCACAATAACCAGAAGATGGAAACAACCCAAAGGTCCATCAACAGATGACTGGATCAACAAAATGTGGTCTATACATACAACGGATTATTAGCCTGGAAAAGGAATGAAATTCTGACACATGCTGCAACGTGGATGAATGTTGAAGACATTCTGCTAAGTGAAAGAAGCCAGGCACAAAAGGACAAATATTGTATAATTCACTTACATGAGTTATCTAGAATGGGTAAATTTATAGAGATAGAATGTAGAATAGGGGTTACCAGGGGCTAAGGGGAGGGCAGAATGGGAAGCTGTTGTTTAAGGGGTGTGGAGTTTCTGTTTGAGTTGATGAAGAAGTTCTAATGGATAGTGGTGGTGGTTGTTCAACATTGTGAATTAATTAATTAATTAATTAATCTATTTATCCACGCCAGCTTGCGGGATCTTATTTCCCTGACCAGGGATCGAACTGGTGTCCCCTGAAGCTTGGAGTCCTAACCACTGGACCACCAGGGAAGTCCCATGAATGTATTTAATGCCACTAAAATGTAGCTTTAGAAATGGTTAAAATGATAACTGTTACATATTTTTACCACAATAAAAAACCCCACAAAAATCAAGGATTTTCCCTTTCTGTTGTAGATCTGTGGTAGAGGTGGGAGGGGAGGGCGTATGCAGGGCAGACGCCCCACAAAAGACTTTCTCTTTCCAGCTGGGCATGGTGGGAGCAGGTATGACCCCCCTCCAGGACCGCCCCTCACCCAGCTCACTCACTCTGCGAGCAGCCTTACTTCTCATCTTTTCCTTGTGATATGGAGAGAACGGTGCTCTTTGCGTCCTCCTGCACAGCTCGCTCTCCAGGCCCTGAACCACATTACCTGCCACGGGACCACCCTGCCCTTTACCCTGCATCTACCTCCACCACCTCCCTCAGAAAACTCTCCCCTCTTGCCTTCCCTGGTTTGGAGTCTGCACTTCCTGCCTGCTCATCTGTACCTGGATCTGTTGCTCTGTGAACAGCCTTCCCCAGATATTTCAACCTTGTGTTTTCTCTCCCTGCTTAGGATGTAAAGTGCATTAATGATAAGTGAGGCAGAGACGCTGTGAATGAGAGGTCAGGCTCGAGGCAGTCTCAGCACAAGGAGAGTGCAGACTGAGGGCCGCTGCCCCCATGGGGGTCCCTCAGACCTCGTCTTCTTGGGCCTCCTGGTCCCTGGCTTCTGGGGCAACAGTCACCATTGTACTTGCCACAGATAGGTCAGCAGGAGAGCTATAAACAGCACCGTCTATCCATCTGGGTCCACCCTTTGGCTGTGGGAGTTGAGCTGCCCAGAGCCATTTGGTCTCTTCTCAGTCTCCCTGTGCCCTCCACTTTGAATTCTTAGCAGTCTGTAGGCTTCTGTTCTTCTGAGCTCCATCCACACTGCCAGAGTCAACCTCCAAGAACCCACCAAGGCGACGACGGCAGCCTGTTGCTACGTTGCTACAGTACAGCCAGGCCGTGTATGTGTGTGTGTATGTGTGTGTGTGTGTGTGTACACTACCACCACATGGGCACAGAAGGAAACCACTGTCCAATCATGGAAGGAAGCTATGGAAGGTGAAGGTGTAGCTACTTGTTGACCTTGAGAGACAATGAAAAGAGGGGAAGGAGTTACTATGGGAGCAGTGGTGGGAAGAAGATAGTCTTTGGCCGGCTTTGCTTTGTTTGATGGATCAGCTTAAGTTCTCCTCCGGTTTCAGCCTCTGGTCAAAATGAATGGCTTATTTTTTCTTTTTCTTCTTCTTTTTTTTCTTTTTGGCTGTACCTTACGGCATGCAGGATCTTAGTTCCCCAACCAAGGATCGAACCCGTGTCCCCTGCATTAGGAGCGTGGAGTCTTAACCACTGGACCACCAGGGAAGTCCCTATAGATTTGTTTTGAATAATTTTCTTAGAATAAATTCCCATGAGTGGGAGTATTGGGTCAAAAATTGAAACCCTCTTATGGAGACTTGGTTTTTTAGGGGCCACCTTGTTTCCCAGAAGACCAGGAATTGGTTCACAAGGCAATGATTCTCACACTTGTCGTGGAGCCTAGTTTGCTTCTGCCCAGGCAGGAGTGGCAGAGTGGTAACACAGAAAGACAGAACGCAGGGAACGACCAATTACAACAGGGTCTCTGTGCTGCTGAGTTTGCACAGATGTACAGCTGGCCTTGGATTAAGGATGTCTTTGTAGAACGTAGATTTACTTGGCTTGGTGATCGAGTGCATGGGTTGTGGAGCAAGATGCTTGTCATCAAATCCCAGCTTCACTGGGTAGTTAGTGTGTGTGACGTGGGTCAAGTTATCTAATATCTGTGGCTCTGTTTTCTCATTCGTTAAATGAAAGATTAAAAACAGAATTTACATCATAGGGTATTATGAGGATTAAATGAGATAATACATGTCACGTGTTTCACCATGTGCCTAGCATGTGGTAAGCACAGGATACAAGTTAGTTATATCGATAGGACTAATTAAAGAATGTGTCATTGACACAGCCTGCTATTCAGACTGTGGGGTTGGTTTCTTCCTCCCTTCAAGTTTGTACCCACACACAAATCCTCCGAAATGACTTAAAATTCTCAGCTGAAACTTAATTCTGTACATCAGAATAGAAAGCTTAAAGTCAAATCAATTAACAGATAGGACTGTGCAGAGAGTTCTGAAGAGTCATGTGTTATGTCCTTGAACTCAAAGGGCTTACATTTTCCAAACATTCAGCTATGAAAGAAAGGATAAATGCACAGACCTTGGGTCTGAAATAGCAGGGAACACTTGATCAGTTGACATGGCTCAGGGAATGATTACAATTGTGGGGTGGGAGTGACAAATTTGTCTTCAAGGCTGAGGGTAGGAATATACATTTAAAACCAATCTACTCACTTAAGAGTGATAATTAATAGAGCAGCTGAATCTTAAAAAAAAAACATACACACCTTTTCTTCAAAATACAATTCAGAGAACAAATAAAGTGAACCTCTAGTGGTTTCTAGGATCCACTGACTGAGGATGGCATCCTTCCATCGGTAAACTACCTGAGCTCTGCTGAGGCTGTCCCTGCGGACGAGGGTTTTGTTTTTTATAAGACACAAAGATAAGCACCACAAGATTCGCTGTGTTGGAAACCACTCCTGTTCTCATGGTAACTGATGGTCCATCAGTGCCGAAATATATAAAAGGCACCAGGGCAGCGTGAAGATGTTACTACGACAACTGGAATTTAGAGTATACATTTTTAAAGGAGTGTGGGAGGGTATAATTTCACTTCACTTTCTTCAAGTGAAGTGGGGTAGGATGAGTCAGGCATTTCAGAAAGCAGGGGTGCCCTGGGGCCCCAAGTCTGAGCTTGCTCCATCACAGCTGGGATACGGGGGCCGAGAGCACGTCGGCTCCAGAATTCTTTGAAATCACCTCAGTGAAACTCTCTCTCATCAGAAATTATATGAAGATATTTTTGTGTTGGGAGTAGGCAGGATTAAGGAGTATTAGAGGAGATGAACTCTAGATTTTCACCCTTCGTGGAATTTGTTGAGAAAAGATGACCAGGGAAAATCAGCTTACTTTTTAAAATGTCCTTTCTTAAAGAAATAAATAAGTAAATGGTCCATTCTCCACAGTTTGGAATATACAGGTGCTACCAGGAACTTGAAAAGGATGTGATATTTCCATTTTCCTCTGAGGATGTGGATTTATTTCTCATCCTGGGCCTAACAGAGCTGCAAATGGGTCTTTGTCCTGTGTTCACTGAACACCTGTGACTTCAGTACTGAGGCTCCAGTGGGTCTGTGGACCCAGCCGAGGGGTGCTGGCCCCCTGCGAGTGGCACCAGGGAGAGCTTCTCATGCTCTGTGTCCCGGGGCCTCAGAGCCCAATTCCGGCCTAAGCGATGAGGCTCACCCAGCCTGGCCAAGTCCCCGCCCGCCTGGGGTGAGCTGGCATTGCCGGGGCATCTCCCCCCCGGCTCCCTGAAACCTCTCCCTGACACAGTCACTTCTGGTCTGGCTATCTCTTTACCATGTACTGAGTGTCGCCCAGGCACCGGCCGCAAGAAGGTCTGGGAGGAGCCAGGAAATCTGCGTTTTGTTGCCGGAGGGCTCTCTGAGGCAGGAGTGGTGGAACACACAGAGCCAGAAGCCAAAGTAGAGAAACTTCTGTAAGACGATTCTCTTGGGCACAGAGGGGTGAAGTAATTTCCCCACGGTCACACAGCAGTACCTGAGGACCAGGTGAAATTCAAGTCAGGTCTGTCTGATGCCAGAGCTCTAGTCCACCCCCTACTGTATCCGGTAGAAAAGGGGGAAAGCACAAGTTTCCCCCACTGCAGGCTGAATGGGGTTGTTGATGGAACCTGGACACATCCAACTTTCACATCCCCATTTTGGCTCTCATGCCCTACCCAACTGGGTGGGGAACTCGGAGAGGTTACAGCCCCCGCAAAGACTCACAGATGCTCTGGCATGTTCTTTCATTCTGCTTTTTATGTGCTGTATTTTATGATGTTTTGACACCTTGGGGGTGGGAACTGCCCCTCCCAAGGTTAACTATCTTCTAGAAATGGCGAACAGCTTGCCTGTGAGCACATCTTTGATAACCCCGCCATGCTTCTCCCTTTATCATACTCCTATAGCCAGAGCCCACCCAAATTATCCCAGCCATCCCTCTGTGCCTTACTACTCAGGCAGGTCTGCACCAGCAGGATTGGCATCACTTGGCAGCTTGTTAGAAATAAAGATTCTCGGGTCCTACCTCACACCTACTGAATTCAAATCTACATTTGAATAAGATCCCCAGGTTATAGGTATGTAAAGTAAAAGCTGAGAAGTACTGGGCACTCCGCAGGGGAAACGGTAAGAGGGAGGGTAAGCCATTGGCACATAATACGTCTTGTTCAATATTCCCGTCTTGGAATTCTCTTTATGGGGACAAACCTAGACCAAGAAGGTGTTAGTTCAGGATCTAAGCAGGACCACAGAAACCACTTTAAAATACTTTCAGGAGGGAGAAGTTAACGGCAGGGAATTGACTAGATGTGTGATAGAAGCATTGCGAAGCCAAACAAGGGATGTGAGTTCAAACAAGCCAGAGGTAACAACAGAAGTCACCTCTGCCCCTACGCTGAGGGGGAACAGAGAGGAAGTGGGGTAACTGGAGCCCAAGATTACCCAGCTGGTGTCATGGAAGAAACTCATCTGCTGCTGAGACATCACCTGAGGCAGAGGGAGGAGGAGAAACACGTTGACTCCTCCCTGCTTCCTGTCTTCCCATCTCCCGATAGCAACAGCGTCTCCCATCCGCTAAAAGCCAGAATTCAGCTGACACAGGAGGCCTGGAAACACAGGCTTCAGGGAGCAGCCCTTCTGATTTATGGAGCACAGCAGAAGAGCAAGAAAGACATCCAATGATAAACAGGCCTAGAATGGGCACATAAGCCAAGAGCTCTTTACCAAAATGAGAATGATTACTTGTAAAAAGAGATGTACTCTTGGGACTTTCCTGGTGGCCCAGGGGTTAAGAATCCGCCTGCCAATGCAGGGGATACGGGTTCGAGCCCTAGTCTGGGAAGACCCCACATGCCACGGAGCAACTAAGCCCATGTGCCACAACGACTGAGCCTGTGCTCTAGAGCCCACGAGCCACAACTACTGAGCCTGCGTGCCACAACTACTGAAGCCCACGCGCCTAGAGCCCGTGCTCTGCAACAAGAGAAGCCACTGCAATGAGAAGCCCGTGCACCACAATGAAGCCCCAACACAGCCAAAAATAAATAATAAAATAATAAAAAAAAAAAAAAGAGAGAGAGATGTACTCTTCCCCGGAATGTTAGAGCTTGCCGTGATGACTGCTGGGCTCCAGGAGGTATCCCAGTCTCAGAGCCGTACTTCAGAAATGTTGGACCCACTGGGTCTCATGGGTCATATAACGGAGCTGCTTTCCCCTGCAGCCATCACCACTGTGACCCCCACCTCTGCACAGTGTCACAGCAGCATCCCAGCCAGTCTCTGGGAACAGCACAAGCCCCTTCAGCTGGTGTGGTGCCTGCCTTCCCACCACTCAGCTGTTGAATGCAGAAACTATTAAAGGCACAGTGATCCCCCCATTCCTGGCAAAAGCCATCACTGACCTCCGGGATCGGAAACCTTCCCTTGGGGACCCAGTGCTCTCATCTTCACAGCTTCATTCTGGCCCCATTTCCAAGTCTCACTCTTTTTGCTGGGAGACTCTACCTTCTTTTAGTATCTCTTCCTCCTTTCCCCTCTTGCAATTTAATCAGAAAAGCAAGATGGAGAAAAACCATCTTTTCTCCTCATCTGTCCCCTTGCAGTTAGGAAGTTTTCCTTAGGTGGCTGGGAATCTTAGATCGTCATGCCACCCAGCATGGGTAGCAGCTGTTTGTGTTTTACAACCTGCCGTGCACCTTTGGCAGATCTGCTTAATTTTTTTTCTACAAAAATAATAAGGCACATTTAGAAAGTATAGAAAAGTAAAGCAAAAAAAAAAAAAAAAAAAGAAGAAGAAAAAAAAAAAAACCCACCTCTAATCCTGCCACCCAGAGGCAGTCCCTATTAACATTTTGATATATTTCCTTCCTGGATTTTAAATGCATTTTTCTGTAGCCGAGATCATACAGTATAAATAATTTCATGCTCTAATTTTTTTTACTTGTTACAATATTTTCCCATATCATTAAAAATTGGTTGAGAACATGAAAATTTTTTCTGTATTATTTTTTAATTACAAAAGTAATACACACTCACTGTAAATAATTAAAACAATTTAGAAATATAAAAAGGAAAAAGTAAAATGTTCTCTCCACTCCTACTTTTCCTGTCATGCCTCAGAGGTAAACCACTTTTAACAGTTTAGTTTTTATCCTTGCAGACCTTTCTTTATACTCATACAAAACAGCTCTTTAAAAATGGTCCTACAACTAGCTTTTTTATGTCTTGAAGACATATTCCTTATTCCATAGGAATCCACTTCATTTTAAGAAAGCTGCCACATAGTTCATCTATAGATGTGCCAAAACTTATTTTGCCATTCTCCTGTTAATGGATATTTACAATGTTTCCAACCACTTGTGCAACTGTCTTTATGTATGTGCAGTTTCTCTTGGATGAAAGTGGAACTGTATGACAAATGGTACGTGCGCCTTAACATTGGGATAGATGCTGCAAAATTGCCATCTTTTTAGAAGGTTCTAACCATTATAGTCCCACCTGTAATGTGCATGGCTATGAAACCTTACCATGGTTGTGTGATAGTGGGTTGTCTGGTAACCTAGTGGTTGACAGTTGGTGGTAGGACCTAGCAGTCTTGGGTTCAGATCCCACCCCTGCTACTAACTAGCTGTGTGGTCTTTGGTGAGCGGCTTAATGTCTCTATGCCCCAGTTTTCTCATCTAGAAAATGAAAATGGTGATGACTATAGTCCTCTTCTGTTAGGTTATTTTGAGCACTTAAACAAAATGAAATAATGCATATAAAACACTTAGGTTAGTACCTAATACAGAGTAAAGTGTACAGTAAGTGGTTACTCATTATTACTGTGATTTACTTAATCACTCCCCTATTGTTGGATATTTAAATGGTCGAAATTCTTTTAACAGGCTTTCTTCAAAGGGCTTTATTAGTTTTCCCCTTTAAATTGGACAGTTTTTTAAAATTTAAATGTTTATTTAATATTTAAATAACTTAGTAAATAACACCCTTGACCCCTGTCATCTCAGTACAACACTTCTTATAGCTAAGTACTTCGCCTCCACACATATGCATAGTTTTTATGGTAATATGTACCACCTACGCTTGTATATCAATTGCTTTAGGGACAAGTACATAGGTATTTTGGGGCAAAGATGGAGAAATTATGACAGTTATATCACAGAACAGCCCCCAAAGCCACACAGAATTTGAGAAAGAAATATTCATCTGAACAGATGCCATATTGCTTCTCTGCATTTACGGGAAGTGATCCTAAAGTCTGGAATCTAACACTGATTTCGATCACCTTCAGAGCTCCCTGATGATTTTTTCTTTTTTTTTAAATTTATTTATTTATTTATTTATTTATTTTTGGCTGTGTTTGGGTCTTTGTTGCTGCGCGCGGGCTTCTCATTGCAGTGGCTTCTCTTGTTGCAGAGCATGGGCTCTAGGCGCATGGGCTTCACTAGTTGCAGCATGCAGGCTCACTAGTTGTGGCACACGGGCTTAGTTGCTCTGCGGCGTGTGGGATCTTCCCAGACCAGAGCTTGAACTCGTGTCCCCTGCATTGGCAGGCGGATTCTTAACCACTGTGCTACCAGGGAAGTCCTCCTGATGATTTTCTAAATGGACTGTCCTGGGCTTCACCTCAGAGGAGCTGAGAAAATGCCAGCATCTCCACTTAACACAAGTGGGGGCACACAGGGGATGTCCTGCACTGCAGAGGCCCTTTATGGAGAGTGCAGGATTCCACCCAAGGGGGCGAGGCTGGAAACAGAAAGTCAGCCCTGGCATTCAGCTGGCCCATAATGAGGACTAAACGGTTTGCCAAAGCCATACATGCAAAAATTAAACAAGTTTACAATCACCCAGGTAGCCTGGCCTCTGACTTCTGGACATGCCTTGCCTCAAGCATGTGGATTATAGGAAACCCGCCCACAGATGCTCGGCAGCTGAGCCAGGGCTTCTGGAGTTTACAGAAGGAAAGAGAGGAAGCCTCGTGTCCTGGAAACATGCAATATGGAACCGGTCCAGAGGCTCTACTTAAACATAAAGCTCAAAAAAGCAAAGGGCCTCCCCTCTCCTTGTCACTGTGTTCAGACTGAGGCCTTCTGACCTGCTGCTCTGTGGCTGGTCCAGGCCTCAATAAGATGCCCATGAATTCTGCAGCCAACAGAGCAAGTTGCTGGGGGCTTCTTGCCAGGTGTTCTTTCCTTAGTGGAACAACAAAGATTTCCCGTGAATAATTGTCCCTGTGTATATTATACAATATACCATATGTACAGCTCTGTGTAAGAATCCAGCATGGCTCTGGGCATGGTGAGATGCTCAAAAATGCCTTTTCCAAACCTGAAAGATGCTCAAAAATACCTTCTCTTAAATTATTTCATGTCATCACACTCACAAGAAGCATTCACATTTTTATGGCATGCTCAAGTAAACTGGAAGGGATTTGAGGACATCTGTATGGGGCTTGATAGAAAAAGTAATTATGTTTTCTTTATATTAAAGAATTATAAAAATAAAATATAAAGTAATTAGAGAACATATTAAATACTGCATTTGTATAAAATTTTCCAAATGAAATATTTTCAAATTTTAATGAGAAACTTGAGCTTGTTCCATGAACATAACTTTTAAAACATTTATATAACATAGCTTAACTTAATATAGCCACAATATTATGATTTCAACATGTCATCAATATAAAAATTATTAATGAGACATTTTACATTCTTGTTTTCTTACTAGGTCTTGGAAATCTGTTGTATATTTTCACTTACAGCACATCTCCATTTGAACCAGCCACAGTTCAAGTGCTCGATGACCCCATGTAGCTGTCTGATTGGGTGGCACTGCTCTGCAGTGACGATGGTAAATATAGCACGAACGTAACTCTTTCAAACGTTTTTTATATGCTCGCAATGGCGATAAATAATTGCTAATGAAGATTTTTGAATAATGATTTATTCGAGTTCTTAGTAATCACCATCAGTGAGAAATTTTGCCCAACCAGGAGACAAAAAATTGAAAAGTGTTTTTACCACCCTTCAAAGTTTTACAGCAGTTAAAATTATCTTTAAAGACTTTAACAGCTCTTATGGAAATTTCTTGTGATAAGGCAAAGGATTTCAAACCCATCAAACTTTTCCATACTAACTATTTCAAGATAATGCTGCCGGTCTGGTTAACAGCACATTCACGTGTCCTTAGCACAAGCCTCACGCAGCTGTCTCAGATACACAGCTGGAAGGGCACATCGGTGCAGAAGGACAGATTCCAGCGTGGGTGAAGACATATTTGCGACCCAGCCTGGGGCTGCCCTTCAGCCCGGCCGCCTCCCTGCACCCGCGCTCTCTATTGCCTTAGTTGGATGCCAGGGTCCCAGGGCACCTGCAACATAAACGCCCCTGCAGCTCCTCCGGCCCCTTCTCCACCTTGTGCATGGCTGATTTGCAGCAGCTACTGATGTAGCCAGCCACTCGGTGGAGCATTTTAGGCAGGGGACTTCCTGTGATAGATGGCACTCATTTTTCTCACTCCCATTCCTACCACTGGCTCCCCACACCCACACTGCTAGGGCCACTCTCTGAGGAACTCAGAGGCTACTGCTCACAGCTAGAAGGACTGCCCAGAGGGCTTGCCCACTCCAGAGCCCCCGGGGTCCCCACAGACTCAGGCTGTCAGGGACACTGAGCACCCCAGCGACTGCCACATGCTGGCAGGGGGTTCTGGTGTAGCAGACACTGCAAGCATCCACCACCTGCTTCTTTCTTGCTGACAACAACCTGCCTCCGTGATCTTGGGCAAGTTGTCAGACGTATGTGGACTTTAGTTCTCTCTGTTTTGAAAAAGCTTTGATAACCTTCTACACAGCTGGTCATCACTGTATCTTATATATCTAGACTGGGCAAGGTACCTAATAAAAGCTCTGTATTTTTTATTTAAATAAATAAATAAGAAAAAATCTTTGAGAAAATAATCACCTGCCATAAAAGTACAGTTCTATGGCTTTTAGTATATTCACAAAGTTGTGCAGACCTCTGTTTCTTGTCTGTAAAACAGGATAATTGTATGTAACTTCATAAGATTGCTGTGAGAAAGAAATGAGACGGTGAATATAAAGCGCTTAGTACATTGCCTGGCACGCGGTAAACTCTCCCTAAGTGGTCATTGTTCTTTGGACGATGATGATGACTAGGATGACGGATGAAGAGAGAGTGGCCGGAGTTCCTCCACCGAGGGACACTGAGCAATGGCCACAGCCTGGGAGTTTGTTGCATGGCCACAAATCTGTGGAATTTGGGCAACCCCAGCTCGTCCTGTTCCTCCCACACTGGACACCAAGCCAACAGCCTTCTTAATAGGTGCTCACAGCCACCTCTGTGTGGAACAGGATGTGACAGCTGCTCAACAGCTGCTCAGGCTGCAGCACAATTTAAGGCAGGAAGTGGGGAGAAATGCCATTTCTGAGAGAAAACTGATGGAGAGAGAAATTCAAGTCAGCAGCAAGAAAAATCACTTCCTTGGCTTAAATTTGATCAACAGCTACCTGGTTTCATTTGGCTAGGACTTGTTTTTTTTTTCCAGAAGAGTTTTATGCTCAAGATTATTATAATAAAAATGTTTACTGTTAATTTTTTAGTATAATTGCCTCTCCAGAGGCAGTCTGTATTAAAAGTTTGGACTAGATATTTTTATTTTTTTATTATTTTTTTAAAATATTTATTTATTTATTTATTTATTTTTATTTGGTTGCACCAGGTCTTAGTTGCAGCAGATGGGCTTCTTAGTTGTGGCTCACCAGCTCCTTAGTTGTGGCACAAGAACTCTTAGTTGCAGCATGCATGTGGGATCTAGTTCCCTGACCAAGGATCGAACCCAGGCTCCCTGCATTGTAAGCGCAGAATCCCATCCACTGTGCCACCAGGGAAGTCCCTGGACTAGATATTTTTAGACTACATATATATTTTTAATGTATGTTTATTAAATATAAAAATGGAATAATAAGATAATACAATTTTGCAGCTTGTCTTTTCACCTAAGAATATATCCTGAATATCACTCCACATCAGTAAATAGACTGAGTTTTTAACAACTTCATAGTATTCTTTGGTGTGAATGTACCATTATTGATTTATAAAATCCCCAATACACAGGCATTTAGATTGTTCCATACTTTCTAAAAATTATTATTACCGCAATGTCTGCCATCCACATGGCCCCTTTAGGAGTCAGGTGCTCCTGCCCTCGGCTGCTGGGAGTTTGCCTGCTCTGTCACCATCTGGACCAGTCTTCCGAGGGGCCTGTCGGGCACACAGTGACTGACCGCCAGTATGCATGAGGAGACAGGAGCACAAAGGCCTGGCCCCCTTGCCTCAATGGCCTAACTCCAAAGGGCCATCCTAGTTCCAGAACTTTCTGCAGGATTGGGTGAAGACTTACTGCAATGGCGTTGGCGCTTAACTTCCCCCTCTGTTCAGTCCTGATTCTCCCACTCCTTATAGGAGCACGTCCCAATCAACTTGCTGCACACAAATCTCTGTCTTACCCAGTCTATTTTCTGATGATCCCAAGTGTAACAAGGGTTTTTTTGTTTTTTGCTTTTAACAAATTTTCTTTCTGAACAGTTGTTATTAGAACTCCTCTTCGGAAAGGAGGTGTCTTTTTTTTTTTTTTTTTTTTGCGGTACGCGGGCCTCTCACTGCTGTGGCCTCTCCCGCTGCGGAGCACAGGCTCTGGACGCGCAGGCTCAGCGGCCATGGCTCACGGGCCCAGCCGCTCCGCGGCATGTGAGATCTTCCTGGACTGGGGCACGAACCCGCATCCCCTGCATCGGCAGGCAGACTCTCAACCACTGCACCACCAGGGAAGTCCAGGAGGTGTCTTTTGAGGAAAAGAACCTTGCTGAGTCTCCTGGGGATTTGATGTGACCTGTGGGAATGGAGTTAGCAGGGCGAGGAAGGGAAGAGGTTTGCAAGAGGCCAGGGGGTAATTACTGGCTTTGCTCCTGAACAGGGAGCAGGCTAGTGAAAGGAGAGATGAGTGAGAGGGGCAAGCGGAAGACACGCAGAGGAGCCAGAGAGAGGCCAGAAGCCAGCACAGGTGAGAAAGGCAAAGGACTTTGGAGAAAGGGATGACAGTTGTGTGGTTCCGACGTGAACCTCTCTGGTCTGCCCTCTGAAATCATCAGGAGACTCTGCTACACCAACAGAAGCTCTGGGGAAGTGGTCTGTTTTGTGGAAGTCAAGGAAGGAGCCAAGTTTCAGCCCTGAGACACCCTGGGCCATCGATCGTACATAGGAGGACACAGGTGCCCACGGCAAAGAGGAGGCGTGTGAGTAGAGTCCTGGGTTCCCAGAAGGCTTGGGACTCAACTGAAATGCGGGGCCCAGAGACACCCGGGCCACAGTCTTCTGCTCCAAGCAGGTGTGACTTCAGTGAAGAGCTGTCAGTGCAGGTCCGCAGGCCTCAGGGGAACCAGGAAAGGAAAAGTATTGGGCTGGCCAAAAAATTTGTTCGGGTTTTCCCGTAAGCTGTTTTTGTCCAACTCGATACTGTTTTCTGCCATCTTTCTTCCTTTGGAACCCAGGACAGGAAGGCCCAGATGCTCGAAGTGGCACAGAGTATGATGACAGCTGATGGGGGACAGTTACCTATGAAAGCAGAGAAGAAAATGCCCTGTTCTGGGATTCCCTTAACAATTGTGTTTAGAGAGAACAGTTTCCGCTCATTTCACTTGTGACCCCCTTACTGAATTCACATACTGTAGTCATGACTGGCATTTCCCCACGGCCTCAGGTTTTATGTGATTGTAATCCTGGTGAGTAGCAGTTTTGTGCAATCTTTTTTACCTTCTAGTCTTCAGAGGCAGGATAATGTCATAAGTAAGAGCTTGGGTCCTGAAGTTTGATGGGGTTGGGTTTCAAATCTACTCCAGCTAACCTTCTAAGGCTTCTGAGCCTCAGTCTCCATACCTGTAAAATGGGTTCCTATAAGGACCTCCCTTAAAGCGTTGTTTAAAGATTAAAAGAGGTAATATATGTAAAGCACGCGTGGAGATGGCAAGCACTTAGTAAATAATGGTTATTATTATTATTATCCTTTTTGTCTGCTTAAATTCCATGGCTTTGATATTCCCTATTATCGGACATTTAGGCGGTTTCTAGTTTTTGCTTATTATAAATTGTACTGTCCCACTTTCTCAGGTGGAAATTGGCATATAGGATAATTCAATGCTTTGTAAACTGTGTACTCTTTAGCTAAATTATAATAACCCCATAGTGTGGCTATGAGAATTAAACGAATTAATACAGGTAAAGTGCTTAGAACAGTGCCTGCCACATGGCATGCTTTATAAAAGTGTTTGATGGTATTATTATTGTAAGTATTCTTCACACCTTCACCTGTCCTCCAAAGCCTTCCCTCCTCCAACCCCCACTCTGCCACCTGGATTTTAATGATATGCTGATGCTCTCTTTGCCCTCTGTCAAGTACTTGTCATTTCCTCCAACTCCTGCAGGGAAAGAATTGGATTTGCATCATCTAAAAATTCAGCTAATTCGGAACCTGAAATCAAGTGAAGGGAGCTTCCCGCAGAGTAGCTGAGAAGTCTCAGACCTGCATTATCCCCCGCTGCAGACAGTGCCGGCCCTCGTGGACTTGGCCTTCGTGGGTGAGAAACAGACTGATGGACCCCCCTCCCAGAGCTGCTGAGCGTGAGGGAATGTTAATTACTGAGCCTCACGTGGGCACTTGCTCACCTCTCTAGGGAGGAGTGCCAAGCTGGCAGCCGGCAAAATTGTGAGACTCTAGAGAAAGACCACTATCCCCACCTGGAGCTGATTCCTTCCATTTCATTTGGCATTTACCTTATCACCCGAGACCTCGCAGAGGGCAAAAAGCCACTGGCTTTGAAGCCAGACACACCTAGCTCAGACAGCTACTGCTTGGGTTGTTTGAACAAGTTGCTTAATTTCTTTCTTTTTTTTTTTTTTTTAATAATTTTTATTGAAGTATAGTTGCTTTACAAGTGCTTTATTTCTTGAGTCTCTGTTTCCTCGTCTGAAAACTGGGGGCAATACTTTCCACACAAGGTTTTGTTTCAAATTGTGGTAAAATACACATAACAAAATTTACCATCTTAACCATTTTTTTTAGTTCTTATTTTTATTTAAAAATTTTTTAAAAAAATTTTATACAATTTTGAAAGGTTACTTGCCATGTACAGTTATTACAAAATATTGGCTATATCCCCCATGTTGTACAACACATCCATCTTAACCTTTGTTTGTTTGTTTGTTTGTTTTTTGTGGTACGCGGGCCTCTCACTGTTGTGGCCTCTCCCGTTGCGGAGCACAGGCTCTGGACGTGCAGACTCAGAGGCCATGGCTCACGGGCCCAGCCGCTCCGCGGCATGCGGGATCTTCCCGGACCGGGCACAAAGCCGTGTCTCCTGCATCGGCAGGCGGACTCTCAACCACTGCGCCACCAGGGAAGCCCTTAACCGTTTTTAAGTGTGGCGTTCAGTGGTATTAAACACACCAGGTTGTTTTTGAGGATTAAAAGAAATAACGTACGTAAAGCCTCTAGCACTTAAAACTAGAGCATGGTGAATACTCAGCGAGTGTAGGTTCTCCTCCCTCCAAGCTTCTCCCACTAAACGTGCCCCACAGCATGGCGAAGCTGCGTAGGAATGCCTTGGTCGGTTGGGTTTTAAGTTCAGACCCTGTCCCATGCCTTATCTTAGCGCCCAGCCTGCCCATCTGTGCTGCTGCTTATTGCCTAGTTGAGTTGGTTCTGTGGAAACCATGTCTAGTGAGGAAGAGTGGAAGTAGCTGGGCCGTCCCAAGGTGTCTCCTGACATATCTGCTTCACATACCTGAGGCCCTTCATGGGGAGGAGGGAGGGGCCTTCTCTGGGTCTTTCCAAACAGCTGAACTAGGCCACTGGGTGACAATTACAGGGATCCAGTTTTCAGCTTAATAGAAGGAGATTACCCCTGTCATTGCCTGTGACACTAGGACATGAGAGGTCACTCATTGGTTTTTTGGTGGTTTTTGTTTCCTCTTTTGCTTTTTGTTTTTGTCAGAGCAATGTGGCATATCGTTTTAAAAATTACATTATACTAAAAGCCTTAAAATAATAAACAGTGGTCTCCTTCCCCCTTCCCTTGCCATCCAGCCTGGCTTCTCTCTGGAGGCAACTACTGTCAACTCTTTTAGCTGTTTCTTCTGGTATTTATCTCTATATTTCCAAATAATATGTTAATTCTTATATTGCTTGATTTACCAATTTTAGATGTTATCTATTGACTTTCTGTTATGGTAGATGAGAATTCGACATTTTTTCACAACCTCCATCCTCTTATCCTGAGTTTTAGTTACATCAATATTCAGTGCATACTTTATCACGCTAATGAATCATTCAAGTCTTTGCCACATCCTGCAAAGCACTATAGGATCTGGCCCCGGCTTCCTCTTCTTCCTGCTGTTTCCCTCTCCATCACTTCTCCCCAGCACCAGTGGCCTCCCTGGTTCCTCAAACCTGTGACCACACTGAGTGCATTCCTATCTCAGGGCCTTTGCACTTGCTCTTCCCTCTATCAAAATACACTCCTCCCTGATGTTTGTCTGACCTGCTTCTTTATTTCAGTCATGAATCTACTCAAATATCACCTGACTAGAGAAGTCTCTCCAGCCTGTCTTAGCTAAAATAACACCCTCCCCCTCCATCTGTTTTCCCAGCTTTACTTTTCTTCACAAACTTATCACACATACACCCTGATATTATTTTATGTACTTATTGACTTAAATACTGATTATATATTTGTTGAGGGAAGGGACGCTGTTTACCGCTGTGTCCCCCAGGCCTAGGAACATGCCTGGCATGTAGAGGGCTATCATCAGTAAGCACCTGGAGTGAATGAGTGCTGAGCCTGCTGATTTACTGTGCTTTAATTTCATTGTTTGTACAATGTACAATCTTCCCTCTCCACACACACCTTCTAAGTTAATATTTACCTTGGTTTTTCATTTAATTTGTTTTCTATGAAGCGCACCCTCCAACAGACTTTCAATTGAATTTTTCATACAAACATATTAGATAATCTGCTGTGTTTAGAATTTCCCTCTGTCTGAGTCCATTCAGGCGGCTGTAAAAGAATACAATAGACTGAGTGGTTTATAAGCAGCAGAAATTTATTTGTTACAGTTCTGGAGGCGGAGAAGTTTGAGATCAGGATGCCAGCAGATTTGGTGTCTAGTGAGAGCTTAATTCCTCATTCATAGACAGCCATAATTTTGTGGTGTCCTCACATGGCAGAAGGGGTAAGGGGACTCTCTGGAGTCTCTTTGATAAGGGCACTGATCCTATTCATGAGGGCCCCATCTATTATTATTATTATTATTATTATGGCCTTATTACCTCCCAAAGGCCCTGCTTCTTAATTCCATCACTTTGGGGGTTAGTTTTTGACATATGAATTTGAGGGGGACACACATACATTCAGTCTATAGCACCCTCTGTGTGTAGAAGCAGTGCAGAAATAGAGATAAAATATCAACATTATTAGATAAAGGAGATTGGAGAACGGGACTTAGATCTGTAGCCACACACTTCTTGCTGGGTCCCTCCCGCATATTAGAGTCACCACGTAGAACTGCCCTCTGGAGGGACAGATCATTTTCTGGAGCTGACCACATGGAGGCCAGGGTCGTCTCATCCAGAAGATAACCTCTCTAAAAGGTCCTTCTCCAGCATTGACAATCGATGAGTGTCACCTCCTTCCCTGGGGAAGAGGGAGGGAGTAGTTCATGGGTGGAGATTTCTTAGGGACTTTGGAATGCTAGAACACCAGACACTGGGTGGCTTAAACAACAATTTATTTCTCACGTCCTGGAGGGTGGAAATCTGAGATCAAGTGTCAACCAAAAATTGCAAGAAAAAATAAAATGGAAGAACTTATAGATTAAAAGAAATTAAAGACTTAAAAAGAAATGTAACCCATCATAATATATATTCTTTGTTCAAATCAAGATTTAAACAAAAATGAGAAAAAAATTTTTTTGATTTATTTATTTTATTTTTGGCTGTGTTGGGTCTTTGTTGCTGCGTGTGGGCTTTCTCTAGTTGCGGCAAGCAGGGGCTACTCTTCCTTGCAGTGCACGGGCTTCTCATTGCAGTGGCTTCTCTTGCTGCGGAGCACGGGCTCATGGAGCATGGGCTGTAGGTGCATGGGGTTCAGTAGTTGTGGCACATGGGCTTAGTTGCTCTGCGGCATGTGGGATCTTCCCAGACCAGGGCCCGAACCTGTGTCGCCTGCATTGGCAGGTGGATTCTTAACCACTGTGCCACCAGGGAAGCCCGAGAAAAAATTTTAAAGAGACATCAGGGGAAAATGAACACTGATGGGATATTTAATGATATTAAGAAATTACTGTTACTTTTTTTAGGGTAGGGTAATGCTAGTGTGGTTCTGTCCCTATATTTTATAGATGCATCTGGAAATATTTATAGAGAAATGATATGAAGTGTGGGATTTGCTTTGAAATAGTCCTGCATAGAAAAGATGTGGATGAAATAAGATCCACTATGAACTGAATTGAAGCTGGGTAATGGGAGGATCATTTTTATGTAATAAAAACAATTTTAAGGCTTATGATGCTATTAAAGTGATAAATTTTTTTATTTTTAATTATTTATTTATTATTTATTTTATTTTATTTATTTTTTTTTTTTTGCGGTACGCGGGCCTCTCACTGTTGTGGCCTCTCCCGTTGCGGAGCACAGGCTCCGGACACGCAGGCTCAGCGGCCATGGCTCACGGGCCCAGCTGCTCCGCAGCATGTGGGATCTTCCCGGACCGGGGCATGAACCCGTGTCTCCTGCATCGGCAGGTGGACTCTCAACCACTGCGCCACCAGGGAAGCCCCAATTTTTTTTAATTGATAAATAGTTGTCAAAATTATTTTGGGGCTACAGGGAAGTAAAGAATCATCAATATGAAAAGAAAGGAAAAATGGAGCACAACAAAGAGCTTAAGATTTGGGGTAGGTAACGTATTCCACTTATGGATAAAGTTTTTATTTTTTTACAGTAAGTGGCCATAAAAAATGTTTTTTAAAAATGATAACATGTAATGTGATTACATATATTTTATTGTTTTACTACTCTGCATTATTCCAGATAAACAAGTAACCATGATATGTTAGCAAAGTTCTTCAGAAAGAGGCACCTTCATCCGTTGCTGGGAGAGTATGAGCTGGAACAATCTCTAAGAGAATTTGTCAGCATCTGGTCAAGGAAACTCTTTGACTTAACAATTCCACTTCTAGGAAAGTATCCTGCAATTTTACTCCCTCCCAGGTAAAATGACATTCAGACAAGATTATTCGTTGTAGCATTATTTATAATAGCAAAAGACTAAAACAAACTAAAATGTCCATCACCAGGGTAATTAAATTATGATGCATGTATATAATAGAACACTATGTAGCTATAGAGAAGAATGAAGACCCTCTTTTTGTATTATTATGGAAAAATCTTTATGATATGTTGTTAAGTTTTTTAAAAAAGCAAGGTGCAGAAGAGTGTATAGAGCACACTATCATTGTAAAAAAAAGTGAAAAATATATTTTCATGGTAGTTTATATATGCATTAAAAATATCTGGAAGAAAAATGAGAAACTACTATCAGTAGTTACTTCTTGGGGTGGATGGAAACTAGATAGAAACTTGATCAAGGTGGAAAGAGACTTTTCATTGTATACCTTTATATACGTTTTAATGTTTGAACCACAAGTAATATATCCAAAAACTTAAATCAAATTTAAAAATTAAATGCATGATACTTCCCTGCAAAGATACAAACCAAAGTTGAATTCCACATTTCATATACAAGTACATTTAAACTATGAAATGTATGCTCCTACTGTTGTTGGAATCTAAAAATTATTTGTTTATCAAATGGTTTTTAGGTAAACAAGTCTCTAATAAAGCATGTAATCTTTGTTGAAATAATTTTGAAAGATCATACTCAAAGCTCAGTGCCTTAAACTGTTGGTACAAAGTGCTCCAGTGGGGAATCATTTTGACCTTTGCTCTGTTTGACCTCATCACCCCTTCATCTATAATGGTTTATAGAACTGAAAAAAAAATTAAGTGGTTGACAATTTATGTTGCAGTTTTGAATGTTTGTTTTTAAAAAATAGATAACTTTGAAATTAAAGCAAATAAAATAATAGTAATGATTTTACTATTTACATATATTTATAATGAATGCCCCAACCCGTCCCTTTTTCCCTCCTAAAGTTTTTTTTTTATGAATTAAAAAAATCTGTGAAGTCTAAAGGCACAGAATAGAGAACCCAAATCTGGAAACAGACTCACACATAAACAATCACTTGTGTGATGAGGCGGCAATGCAGAACACAGCAGAAAAGGGCAGTCAATAAACAATGCTGGGTCCAGTGGATATCCTTATGTTTAAAAAAAAGCAGCAGCTTGACCTTTACTTCATACCATTACACAAACATATATTCCATGTAGGTGGTAGAGCTAAATGTGAAAATTAAAATAATATAGTTTCGAGAAGATAATATAGGAAACTCTCTTCAATACCTTAGGGTAGGCAAAGATCTTTTAAACAGGAGACACAAAGCACTAACCATTAAGAAAAAGATTGATTTTGCTTACCAAAATTGACCATGAAGGAGTGAAATGACAATCACAGAGAAGGAGAAGATATTTGCACTCCAAATAACCCACAAAAACTCATATGGTCTCAGAGGTGTTCTCAAATGAACTTCTCTTCCTGTCTCCTTTATTTTTGTTAATGGAGCTACTGTCACCAGCCCCATACTTCAGCATCATCTTTGGGCTTTAGGGTTGTTTCTGTTTAACAATTTTAAGCAATTTTTTCATTAGGTAATACAACCAAATGGTTCAAGATTCAAAAGGTTTGATGGTGAACTGAAAAGATGCTCTCCCACTGAACCCAGCCACCCATTTCCCCTCTCAGTGGCCACTAATGCCATAAGTTTTGTGTGTATTCCTTTAGGGATATATACATATATTTTGTATATGTAAGCAAATATGTTTATTTAGATATTTTTCTCCTTTAAAAATAAAACTGGTAGAATATCATATATATAGTTCTACCCCTTTCATTTTTCATATACATGTCTTGGACACCGTTTCACCAAATGCTTTTTCGTCCTTTGTTAGCTGCATAGTGTTCAACAGCATTTCTGATTTCTCTCTTCCCTTGTCTCCAACATCCAATCAACTGCCAAGTTATATTAATTGTACATTATTTTTCCTACAGTCTGTGCATTCCCCGTGCCAATTCATTTAGACTTTCACCTTTCTGCCTGGATTAACACAATAGCCTCCACTGTTTGCCCCAACCTTAGCCCTTCCTTCAGTTCATGCTATTCTGTTCACTTAATATTCTTAAGTACCACTCTATGTCATTTCCCAGCTTCACAGTCATCACTATTTTCTCAGTGCCTGCAGAATCTGACTCTATGATGCTTCCGTTTTGCTTATTATCCTCTCTTCCTTCATGCTCTGAACACTTAAGTCATACTTAAGAGTCTGATTATCCTAGAGCAGACTTCGTGAGTTCTCATGAGAGTATTTTCTATTATGTTACTTTATCTTGAGGTACATGACCTTGACACTAAGTCCAAATCCTCCCTGCTTCTAGGTTTAGCTAACTAACTTTTCTATGAAGTTCTCCTGACCCTCACTATAAGCCAGAGCCAGGAGTGGGGTGAGCCTAGCAAGGCACCTCAGGTGCAGAATTTAAGGAGGCACTCACTCTTGAGGTTCTACAAGTGCCACACCCCTCTAAACCCCCAAAGAGCTTGCTTCGTACATCTCTAGTGGGCTTTCTCTTCCTACCTGTATCATAGTTATTGATAGCAGAGTTTATCTTCTCCACAGTGCTCAAATTTCCTTGAGTATAGAACCAAGCCTGATCCATGTTGGATCCCTGGTGCCTTGCCCAGAGTCTCATAAACAGCAGATGTATATTCATTAGAACTCTAGGTTGGGAGTGTCTGTCCATTAGAAACTCTACTCAAAGTGCTTTAAGCAAAAAAAGGCAATTTGTTAGGAGAATACTCAGGAACCTATGGAACCCCAGGATGGGGATCCGGTGGGTCCCAGGAAGAGAACCAGAGACTAGAGCACTGTGGGGACCCTGAGAAATTCTATGTAATGTTGGCATCTCTGTGTGTGTCTGCCTCATTCTTCTCTCACTACTGTCTGTTTCCCAGTTCATTTGGCGGAAAATGGCTTCTGTCTCCAGCTCCCAAAGTTAAGTAAGTTGTTGGTCAAGGAGAGAGAGAAAGAGAGAAAGAGAGAGAGAGAGAGATCACAATTTCAATTTCAATATCTCCATGAAAGGATCTGATAGTCCAGCTTTAGTCAGGTACCTGCTTCTGGACTAATCATCTGTGGCCAGAAGGCACAATAGGAATACCGCAGCCTTGAGGGCCTCAGTGGTGTTCATGGACTTTTTATCTGTTAACTCCATCGTTAATGTGACCCAGCTCCAGCACGCTTCCAGTCTCTGTCTCTTAGCCAAACATTCTAAATTTCTAAACTTGGCACAGCGTGGGTCAGATGATTTTATGTCTGCACCCCTCACCAATAGGGATGGGGGGAGGTGTTCCTGAAGTACAGGTGTGACTTCTGGGGGCCATTCTGTAAATGGGAGCAGTTTCCAGAGAAGGTGGAGTCTGTTGAGCTAGTCCCTCCCAAAGTGACACTCAAAGTTGACGGTTACAAGATATTTGTTGAGAGCTTCCCTGGTGGCGCAGTAGTTGAGAGTCCGCCTGCCGATGCAGGGGACGCGGGTTCGTGCCCCGGTCCGGGAGGATCCCACTTGCCACGGAGCGGCTGGGCCCGTGAGCCATGGCCGCTGAGCCTGTGCGTCCGGAGCCTGTGCTCTGCAACGGACGAGGCCACAACAGTGAGAGGCCCGCGTACAAAAAAAAAAAAAAAAAGATATTTGTTGAATAAATTAATGAAATGAGTGAATAATCCCGTTAAAAAGAGCAACTGTCCAAAGCTACTAGGTAAGTCTTAGAGAGTTATTGGATAACTCACTCACTCGTCACTCTCAAAATCTAATCAGTCTCCAAGCCCTGATTAAGCGCTCTTCCCAGGGTCTCTCAAATCCTTCCCTCCCCTCTGTTCCACGGCACCTCCAGCGTGACACCTCCACGCACGGGCGTTTGCACTCAACGCCTGATTGCTCTGCCTCAGCCTCCCCGCCTCCACTCCATGGAGAGTGATCTTCTCACAACACACAGCTTCTCTGTTGCCACCCGTCACTCAATCTGTCTGAAACCAAACACATCCTCTTTCCACCGAAATAGGTTTTCCCTTTAGATGACTGTCAATGACACCACCCTCTTTTCATCATTTAATTCTTCAAACCTTGGAATTACCTCTGACCTTTGCCCTCCTAGTCCTTCAGTATCTCATCAGTTATCAAGCAGTGTTGAATTTTCCTTGATTTCCCTCATTGGTCTTTTTCTTTTCATTTATTTTAGCCATCTCCAGCTTAATTCTGGCCTGTTCAGCTTATCTTTCAGGGACTGATATTAGGATAGTAAGGAGAAGATATTTGGTTGGGGATCTGGGCCTTGGGCAGCCGTCTTCCCTTCCTGTGAGGCCCTGGGGGGACTTACATGTACAGGGAACAATGACACAACCAGGCAAAAGAGAACTTTATTATTAGCTGGGTATTTGGCCTCAAACCACAATGCAGAAGTCAGGAAAGATAGGCTGGACTCTGGTCATCTCTGTCTGCCTGTTCTCCCCCATCAATACCCAAATATGAGTCTTAGACTCTTACTGCCTAGTGGGACAAAAAAACCACTCTCAACAGAGAAAGGGAAGTGAAAGACAAATCCGCAGTCTCTTTGCCCAAAGGCTGGGTCTGTCCCAAGCCTTCAGAGATGGGCAGTAGCCCCAGAGCCTGGTAAGCTCGTGGAAGAGGAAAAGAGAGGATGCTGGCTGGGGTGCCTCCAGCAGGGCAAGGGCAGCCCTTGTTACCACTCAGGATATGTTGAAGATGGGAGAAAGACTGTAGCCACTCGTGCTGAACCTTTTACCCTTTAAAGGCTCTGTCCCTAGAAAATGTAACTTGTCCATATTCTCCAATTTTAGCAAGCTTTTCTTCCTTCATGGGGGTGGGGTGGAGTGGGGTGAAATTTCTTGCTTATCACCCTGACTTCACACTAAAGAGGGTGAAGAAGGGGAGGGTCTTGAGTGCCCTCTAGGGACCAGTGGCTCAACTCATATTCGGATTCTAGTGAATCTACACTATCCTGATCTTGTTAGTGCCTTGCTCAAAATTGTCATAAGGTATCTGTTGCCTACTGAGTTAAGAACCAGTTCCTAAGGAGGCCATTAGGACCCTCTACAGTCTCAACCGACCTTTTTTTTTTTTTTTGTCATTAGAATGATCTTAGGATTATGGCATGCAGAGCAAGAATAGGAAAAGAATGCAAATATAATCATCCAGTAAAGAGGTCAGTTGGATCTAATCAAGAAGGGAGGGAACCTGGGTGGTTACCAGATTTTTTCCAGACCTCATAACCTAATCAATAGGTCCAGAAAGAACTAGGTAAAGCATCATGGGAATCTAATCTGTACAGGAGGGTCTGGGAGAACCCTGTTGACATAGCATCACACAGAAGGGACTTGGCGTGTTCACAGTGGTGGCAGAAGAATATGACACAACTTGGCCAAAAAGCAACCTCAGGCTGCTGAGACAAGACTCCCCATTCTCCTGCAAAGTAAGCCCAGGAGGCCTGACGCAGTACCCTCAATGTGCTCGGGATGGTAAATGTCATTTAATCCTAAGACAGTTTAGAATTAAATACGAGAAAGATGAAATACACCAAATCCATAGTATTCATTTTTGTGTTAACTTTAGTACTATTCTGTGTAATTTGGCATTTTCAATGTTTGTAAGATTTAGGTAATGTATTAATTAGAGAATCTGACAAATTAGCCTGTGATTCCAATGTAAGATATATAACTGAATAATTGATTTTGGACTCGTGTTAGAGATTTTTACTAGTATGCAAATAATATTGAAAGAGAATCTGACGTCCTTTATAAGTTTAATAGATTTATAAGAGTATTCAATTAATAGCTATTTGCTAGATATCTGACTAAGAGCAAGTAACTTGAACTTTTTGCCTTGGTTTTCTCACCTGTAAAATAAGTATGATAACAGTACTTGTTTCATAAGGTTGTTGTGCGGGAATTAATGAATTCATACAAGAGCTTGCAGTACTGTTTGACTTTTAATGAATGCTCGATAAGTTATTGTTATTGTTATTAAGTATATGAGGAGGTTTTGTTTGTTAGATCAGGCATTTAATTACCATATTTAAAAGGCAAAGTGAATATATGATGTATATAAATGCTTGTTAAAATGTTTAGGGAAATTTATTGACAATGTTGTAAGTGAAGTAGTTATTTAAGGGACCTTAGTGTATTCCAACTGAGTTGAAGGAGCATTAATCAGCCTCTTCGCAAGAAAGACAAGGTCCATGTTTCCCATTGTAACCCCAGCACCAAGGCATTTGGTACCTAATAGGTGCTCAATAAATATGTGTTGAATTGAACTGAGAAGTCATGTAAAAAAAAAGATTCTAAGATGTTATAACCCATAGACACTGTGAATTGAGACAGGGACCACAGGAGGAGGAGCTTTGAGGGAAGATATAGGGGGAAGGCTTTAACCTACTGAAATTACGGCGTCTGTATGACATGAGCTCCTGATCACAGTTTGAAGTCTCATGTGTAGGGCAGACCCACGGGAAACAGTTTGGAACAGGAGATATATATCATGGGGGATCATCAGCAGAGCTTGGGTTCAGTGAGAGGACGGCCCTTTGAAAATGATTGTTAAAACTCCTTAGATATATAAATAGATGAGATTAATGAATTAAGCTTAAAGGTGTAAAGAAAGATTGGTTTTAAAAGTTGTTACCTTAATATAGCAAATATTAATTAAAAAAAGAACAAGTAACAATAAATAGCCTTTTCTGTCCCCTCTCCCACAAATCACCCTTAGGTATAAAAGAACTCATCTTGACATTTCTAACCTTGTTACACACTGCTCCCTTACACAAATCCCTTGTCTTGGCATCCCTTGAATGCTCTTCCCAACTTTTTTGGGGAGTCCCTAGGGATAGAAACATGTGTTCAGGAACACTCATTCATCATCATCATCGTCACCATCACAGCAGCCACCACCTATCATACCTGTATTTTGTACCAAGCAATTTACATGATTAATGGTAATGGGGAGAGCTAATCATACCCAGCACTTACTATGTGCTTCCTGGGTGCCAGGTACTGTCCTGAGTCCTTTGTGAGCATTATCTCCTTATTTCCATGTCATGGGTGAAGAAAAGGAAGCTTAAAATGTTAAACCACTTGCCAAAGTCTCACAGGTAGGAAGTGGTACGGCCGGGCTTTAAACCAAGAATTTGACCCCAGCACCCATGTTATGATGCAACATGCCTCCCCAGTAGTGGCCTGTGGCCTCTGAAAGCATGTGCTCTGGCCACTTGGGCTAGCACTCTCTGGAAATGCAGACCCTGCTTGGGCCAGTCCTTGACGTTCCCAAAGAGGCAAAGCTCCCTTGAAGTTGCTCCACGGTGTCAGGTTCCCATCCATCCTTATTGGGCAGGGGCTGTGCACATTCCTAAGCAGAGATGGGGAAGCTGCTGCTGTTTTTGGAACTCCACGCAGTTTATCAGTGGGTCCTGAAGAGTCCCCAGTTGCCCCAACTCATCTCTCTTTGTTTCTATCTCCCCCTAGGAGTTCTCACATAACTTCAATTCTGATTACCTGAGTGCTTACTACCTGTATCACCACTCACTTGGTATTTAGCACACAGTATAATTTTTTATAGGTAACCAGTCAATCAAATGACCATTCCAACTTTGTTAGAATCTAGTTCTTCTTTAATCTCTTACGGTAGATTTGTCTGCATTTTTTCTGAGACTGATTCTAGAATCTCAGGTCATTTTGAGTCTTTTGAATAGAGCAACTGGGGTTCCCAGGCTCACTTGTCTAGGGAAGTACAGTGGTCCTCTGTATCCACAGGTCCCTCATCTTCGGACTCAACCAACAGTAGATCAAAAATATGTGGAGAAAAAATACAAAAAATTCCAAAAAGCAAAACTTGAATTTGCCATGCACTGGCAACTATTTACATTGTATTTACAACTATTTGCATGGCATTTATATTGTATTAGGTATTATAAGTAATCTAGAGATGATTTAAAGTATACAGGAGAAGGGGAAGATGTGGGTGAGTTCTATGCAAATACTACGTGGGCCATCTTATATAAGGGACTTGAGTATCTTGGGATTTTGGTATCTGTGGTGGTCCTAGAACTATACCCCCTCAGATGCTGAGGGCCATAAGCCGAAGTCGTTTGTATTTCTTTTTATTTCTTTATTTATTTTTGTAATTTGTATTTCTGAGGAGGGTAGACACATATGAGTATTGAAGATCTACTGGGACTTCCCTGGCAGTCCAGTGGTTAGGACTCCATGTTCCCAATGCAGGGGGCACGGGTTCGATCCCTGGTTGGGGAACTAAGATCCTGCATGCCGCACAGCATGGCCTAAAAAAATTTAAAAATGATAATAATAAAAAAAATTTTTTTTAAAGATCTACTATGAGACTGGCATTGCACAAGATGCTGGTATATGGTCATGAAACAAAATCCCTGCCCTCCTGCAGCTTCTGGATTGTGGAGGATACATGGTTGGAGAAGTACTGTGTAGAAAGAATAATGCAGTGCTTTCAAACTTTTTTGCAACTGAAATCCAAGAAGAAATGCATTTTATAGCATGATCTAGCACAAATACACACCTATGCACATACATTTATATATCTGAAATGAGTTTCATAGAACAAGAGTCTTACTAAGTTTGATGTTCTCTGATATTTTCTATTTCTTTCATGAAATTTTGGTCATGGCTCACTAAGTTAATTTTGTGCTTCATCAGTGGGTATCCACCTGCAATCTGAAAAAATATGGTAATGGTTAAGAGCACAACTCTGAGGTCAGGCTGATGGCTTTCAGACCTGGTTCCACCTTTTACTGTCTGGGTTTGAGCAAGCAATCTCTATATACCGTTGTTTCTCCATCAGCAAAATGAGATAATAATAATAGTAGTACCTACCTCCTGGACTCCACTTGAGAATTAAATAAGAAAGGAGATAATGTGTGTAAAGGACTTAAAATAGGGCCTGACACAATGTGAGGGCTCAATAAACATAGGTGGTAAATACTGGGTGTGATGATGGAAGGGAGAAATGAGGGAACGTTTCCTGGAGGAGACCTTGAGTAGTAGGAATTATTCAGGGGCAGGTTTAAGCAGATGAATAGAAGGAGAAGACAGAGAAGTTTTGTGCTGAGAGAGCAGCCCTTACAAAAGTTGTGAGGTGGGAGAACTTCCTGTCTTGTATGACCTGAGAGCTTCCCAGTTTGGTTGCAGCCTGAGGGAGAAGTCTTTGACAGATGAGGTTAGAGATGCAGCAGGGGCTGAGATCACGAAAGGCCCTGCAGGCACCTCAAAGAATTGTAGACTTTAACTTATGTGTAATGGGACCTTATTAAGCCTGTTAAGCAGAAAAGTGACATGATTTACTTTTTTGAAAGACCATTCAAGCCGGAGGGTGGAGAATGGATTGGGGACGGCAATTCCTGTGGCAGGGAGACCATGAAGGGTCTATTGCAGTATCTTGATGAGAGATGAGAGTCACCTGGACCAAGGTAAAAATGACGGAACAACTGTTTTAAAAGCTCTAACTGATAATGGCACTTCAGGGAGAAAGGAGTAATGGATCATTCCTAGGTTTCTGGCTTGAACACCTGGGTGGTAGGCGGTGACACTCTCTTAGACACGCTGGACAAAAGAGACATTCTGTGTTTAGTTATGTTGAATTTTGAGGTAAATGGAATCTTCTTGAAAATTAAAGTATCCTGGTTTTGTCAAATTGTTTTTTGACACTCTTTGGGATGTTTAGTAATTCCCTAAAGCAACGGTTCTTAAACTACGGTATGTATGACAATCCCCAGGAGAATGTGTGTATTTGGGGGTGGGGTGGGGCGGGGGGGGTGTTAGAAATGCGGGTTCCTGGGCTAAGAAGCCAAGATCCTGGAGAGACCATTTGGACCCCAGGATTTAAATAATCAGTCTGAATGACTGTGATGCAGGTACTCTTCAGATCACAATTTAAAAAACAAAGAACAACAAAAACTACCTCTTCTGTGTCTCTAACAGTAGTTTTTCTAGTCTCCACCCCTCCCTACTTCTCAGGCACTTGCTTGGGGGGTCCCTATTGCTTCTGACTCCCTCCACTCATCGCTCATGAGAGTAAGGACTTCCTTTTCCAAACAGGTACATCTCCAGCGCGTCCAGAAAAATACTTGGCACCGAATGGGCCCTCTGGAGATGTCTGCCAAATGAATGAATGAGCGAAAACATTTATATATTGCTTTGTACAAAAACTTTAGCTTTTAAATACTTGGGCAGGGTTTGCAATAGGGAAGCAAAGGTCATTTCAAAGAAAGGGTGAGTGAGCGACTGGCAAGGCAGCGCGGAGGAAAAAGTGGGGAAGCCCCTCTCCCATTATCGAGGCACGCTCAGGAGGTCCTATTTCCCGGGGTTGGGGGGCGAGAAATGTGACTATTTACAGATTAGCAACCATCTTGGGTCGCCTGCGTTACTTCCCCGGGGCGTGCACATTTCCCTAATACAGTTGCTTTCGTGATTCCGGCTCCATCCAAACCTCTACAGGGAAATGTGAACGCGGGCCGACCTCGGGGGACGGCCAGGGTCCGAGCCCAAACACCCTCCGGGATGCCCCGCCGCGGCAGTGCCGACCTCCCCATCATGGCGGCGGCCGGGCGGGGAAGCCGAGCCCGTGCGTAGCGTGCGTGCCTCCTCTCCCTCCCCTCCCCCTCCTCGGCGGCGGCGGCGGCGGCGGCGGCTTAGGCGGCAGCGCTCGCCATTGCCGCTGGTGGCAGGAGGCTGCGAGGAGCCGGCGCGGTCGCAGTCTCCACGGCGCAGGCCCACGGTAGCGCAGCCGCTCTGAGGTGAGTGCCCTACCGCGCAATCTCCAGCTATTTCAGCCCCGGCGCAGCCGCAACACGCCGCCCGCCCGCCGGCCGGCCGGCCCGCCCCGCAGCCGGCACCCTGCCGCCCCCGGCTCCAGGCCTGGGCCCCCGCCGGATTCGGCCCGCCTCGGGCGGGGGGCCCCGGCCCGGCCCAGTCAAACCGCCACCCCGAGGATGCGCAGGCCTCACTAGGCCCCAGGCGTCCTGGCGGGCTCGGGAGGGAGGCTCTGCCCTCCCGAGAGCCCCAGGGTTCCGGCCTCCCCCGCTGCCTGAGGCTCTCGGGGCCGCGGCCTCCTCTCCGCCGTGGAACCCGGGGCCCGGGCCCGGCCTTCCCGCGGCTTCGGGAGCAGGAGGCCCGGGAGAGCGCGCCGGCCTGGGAGCGGGAGGTGGGCGGGCTGCGCGGGACGGGAGCCGCGGCTCCCAGCTCGCCTCCTTGGCCCTTCCCGGGTCTGGTCCGCGGGCGGCGCGGCGCGGCGGGCTGGGCCGGGGCGCGGGAGCTGCTGTCTCCTGCGGGAGAGGAGGCTGGCTCTTCGGGCAACCTCCGAAGCTTCCCTCCCGCCGGGGTGGCGTGGGCTTGTTACCCAGGTAGACTGGGGGACGCTGGAATATGGCGCGTTGCCCACCTTCTTGCAAGTTAGGAGGCGGCAGCGGCGGCAGTTCGAGGAGGAGGGCGCAAAGTCCTTTTGTACGCAGAAATAAGGAGCGACATTGTGTTTTCTTCCCTAGCAGAGATGCTGCCCGTGGAGGGGGCTCGGTTCTTCCTGTGCTTGGGGTATTGGTCCCCTGGGTGAGGGACAGGGGGAGTGGCACGACCCCGGGAAGGAACCGAACCTTTGCCACTGGAATGACAGGGGCTCTGGATGGCCTTGTGCATGAGTATTAGCCCACATCCCCAGCCTTTCGGGGAACTCAAGGGTTTGCCCTTTGCGTTATCCACTTAACTGGGCGATGATGTCCACCACCTCTTTCACCTGTTGTGTCGTTGCTGTACGTCCTAAAGTTTCGACAGTCTGTTTGACTGTGCCCATCAGAACTTGAAGTTGTTTAAAAATCTTAATATTTTTAGGGCTTCAAATGATATCCAGCCAGTTGGAGGAGCTGTTGCCTGGTATCCATCCCTTCTTAAACATTAGATTAGCGTATATTAATTGCTTACTTTACAGCTGGTGTCACTTGTGCTTAATTCTTTCTGTGGTCAGAGCAAAATTCACATTTTCTTAAGTGTGTGGAGACAATGTATTGGAAACTCTTAAGGTGAAAGGTAGTGTGAGTGAGACTGTCAGCTCTGCGGGAGAATGGGTATGCACATCTCACACCTTTTGTCGAGGGCATCATCTGTCACAGCTCACAGTGATCCTTTCCCCATTTCACCTTCGCCCAGCCTTTAAAAAAATTCCTTTTCCTTTGGTCTTGAACAGTAAGTTATTGAGTTGTTCCTCACTCAAGGGAGGGGCGACTTTGGAGATGCTGGGGTTTTTTCCTTCCCTTAATTCAGTAGTGGCCTGACTCCCTAAAATTGTGTTTGAAAGTTCTTGATGTGTTATTTCATAGGTAGTGAAAATATGACTAGCTTCATCTGTGCATCCGAGTGTAATTTCCTTATTTTATGAGTGCAAAAGCAAACATACAATTATCAAATGTAAATGTAATGTAGTATACTTATTCTTTTTAGTATACTTATTCTTAACTTGGGTCCAGAATTGTGTGCAGAATTTTTTGTGGGACTTTTTTTTTTTTGACAGGAGTTAGATGTGGCTTTCAACAAGGCCCATCAGAATAAGAATTACTGTTTACTATCTTTTGGTTCATCTTTATTTGAAGTCCTTTGATTTCATCTGCCTGCCTTCCTCCCTCCCCCCATCTCAAACGCAGTATACATGAGGAAAATTACTTTTTGCTTGGGAGTCTTGGTATATTCTCATTTAGGGGGGGAAAAAAGGTTTCTTATCCCCAAGACAGGAGTTTTCTTACCAGGTTTTAAGGAAATTCAGCAGATTTAGGGAAGTAACTATAGGAGCAGGAGATAATGAGGACCCTTGTCCAGATATAGAGGGAATTAAAGGAGAAAGGATTTCAGGTTTCCCTCCCAATTCATGTATACTCCAATGGAACCCAAAATTGTACGGTTTTTTGGTTTTATTAAGTCACAATTATGTATCCATCCCTAATTTTTTAGGGAGCTAAAGACCAACTTCCCATGATTTAAATATCTGAGTTTGCATTGCCTATACATCATAGGTTCAAGCAGACTTACTTCAAGAAGTATTTTATGTGAAATGATAGAAAATGGGTGACTTCTAAGGGAAATTTAAGCTCCTTGTAGTCTGGGGTTAATTTTTTTTTTTTTTTTTTTTTTTGCGGTACGCGGGCCTCTCACTGTTGTGACCTCTCCCGTTGCGGAGCACAGGCTCCGGACGCGCAGGCTCAGTGGCCATGGCTCACGGGCCCAGCCGCTCCGCGGCATGTGGGATCTTCCCGGACCGGGGCACGAACCCGTGTCCCCTGCATCGGCAGGCGGACTCTCAACCACTGCACTACCAGGGAAGCCCCTGGGGTTAAATTTTTTATACCTCTTTCTGTATATGTAATAAGGCATTCAGTAACTGTTTGTTGGGGAATAATAATAATGAACAGTATTGTTGAAATTAAAAATTTTTTCACGAGTATTTGAAAAGGTGTGCTGATTTTTTGGTTTCTGGAAGTTCTGTAAACTGTCAGCCTTTAGAAGCACACCCTCCAGTCTCTGGAGAACAGGAAGTTATTGCATAGGTTCAGCTTCTGTCAGATATCTTTAGGCAAGCCCAGTCCTTCATGCTGCAGTGGGCTTGTTCATCTACTCAGTGCCACTCTGAAAAGTTGGAGGGTAAAGGGGAGCTCTGTGGGTTGTTGAGTCTCAGAAGTGTCTGCTCTAACCTCAAAAGTTTTGGCGTACTCTCTCTGGGGCTGTAATTAATCCAGGAAATTCGATACTTGAATTTCGACATTTATGTATATCTATGTGTGATGCTTAATAATACATATATAAATAGTATTTGGAAAATCAGTCTTACAGGTAAATATCAATCTTTGGTTTTGTAAAAAAACATTTCAGAAAATGTTTTATACTGAAGGAAATTTTCTCTCTGTTCTTTCATGTTTTCCTTGAGAGCTAAAGCTAGTGTTTTCAGCCTGAGCTTACCCAAATATAATTTTCCATGAATGCTTAGTAAAACAGCAATGAAAAAGAAACCCACTTGTTAAGTTTATTTTAGAAACATTTTATTTAGACCAAGTCCAATCAGTATCTTTTTAGGCTCTGGATACATGTTAAATTTTGAGCATTATGTATCATATTGAGCATTATGTATCATATAGTTCCTTCCTTATTAACTAGGGAGTGGATTATCCACTTTCTTGGCTTTTCAGCTAGTGCTTTTATCCATCAGTGTTTTACTAAGGAGAACAGGCTGGAAGAGAAAAAGTAAAGGAGGTGAAACAAATCAATTTCAGGTGTTTCCAGAAGATTATAACCACATTGAGCTATTGGAAACTTTTAATCCTGGAGCAACAAGAATGCTTTGTCTGAAGTTATTTTGATGTAATGAGGACAAAACTTAGAAAATGAACAGAATTTTTGATTGCTCAAGGAAAATAAGTGGATTATATATACCTTGGAATATATATTTTTTTCTGCAGTGCATTTCATAATTACGCTAAAATGTTTTCAACCCCACTCAGTGCAGTTTAGTAACTGAAGCTTCAAAAAGATTTCATCACGTGGTCTTTAGTCCTAAAATGTGAACATTTATATGAACTGAAGAAAAATCAGAAATACAACTTCATAGAGATATTCTAGTATATTTTTACAAGGACCCCCTCCCCCAAAACAAAAACAACCAAAGCAAAACTAGGGGGTGGTTAAGGCAGGCCTACCACGTTTGTGATCCTTGAGGTCAATCTGTATTGTATCATCAGCAGCAGTCACTTAGAAAGTAAACCGACCATAAGGAATCTTCTCCAGAATTCCAGACTTGGTAGCCTTTGTTATCAAACTGCTCCCGAGCCATCAGGTAATTTCTGAGGAAGCCATGTCTAGTAAGGGAGGTGTGTGTGTGTGTGTGTGTTGGGGGAGAGTTGGCGGGGAGGAGAGGGGGAAAGGGTAGATGATACTGGTAAAAGAATCTGATTTTACAGATTGGGATGATCGCTGGAATTTTGAAGATGTATTTTTAAAAGAAGCTAAAAGAGCTACTTTCGTTTGGGTCATCAGTTTGGTGATATACAGTGTCTACCATTTGTAGTGTATTGTTTGGTATATAGGCACAGTATTTAGATTAGTTCATGTATGCTGATTTCTGTGGTTACAAATGTGAAAAGTTTGGCTGACAGTTTAAGTGGACATTTTCTTGAGAACTCTTAAATGGTGCCTGTTGGATAAACTATGACAAGCCTTTCTCAGAATCATGAAGAATGAACTTTGTATGCATAAATGTTTAGACCATTTTAAAAAAAGAGCTTATATTTTACTGTTGGTAGTTGTAAAGTCTTTACTTTTTAGAACTTGAAGAGTCTGTTTTGTTGCTGCCACTGAGTGCTAATGTGGTTAGGCTGGCAGCTAAACCTACAAAGAACAAGAGGAAGTGAGGAAATGTTCCCATGAAACATTGCTTAAAACTAAGCAGTGGGGGCTTCCCTGGTGGCGCAGTGGTTGAGAGTCCGCTTGCCGATGCAGGGGACGCGGGTTCGTGCCCCGGTCCCGGAGGATCCCACATGCCGCGGAGTGGAGAAAACTGAGCAGTGGACTAGCAATGGGGAGTTAGAGACTAGGGGACTTAATTAGTTTTATGTTCAAAAGAGGATGAGGCGTACCCTCCACTGAGAAGTAACCTTAAGTGTGTCCTCACTCTGGAATTTTGCCATTTATTCACCAGACATTGATTAAAGACATACTATATTCCAGTCATGTTCTAGGTGCAAGAGTAACAAATAAACCGTGGGCTTTGTCTATAGCAGAGAAAGATAAGGGTGCAACTAGCTATAATACAGTTTGTTGAGAACTAAAATAAAGAAAGAGTGGTGTGGGATTATAGAAGTAGGGAGGGAATTCTGGGGGAAGGGGTGAGTGATACAGGGAGAGTAAGTGAGGTTAGGGAAGACTTTTCATGTAGTGGATGCTTAAGTAGGACTTTGAAGGATGAGTAGCTGTTTTACTGATGAAAAAGAAGAGGCTAGATGAAGGGAATGATAGTCTGATTTTAGAAAGCAAGCAGATTTTGCTGTACTTGGGGAGTAGTGGAAAATGAAGCTGATGAGGTTGTGGCCTGATTGGGAAGAGCATGGGCGAGTTAAAGATTATAGTTGGTTAATGGATGATGATGATGATGCCTTTAATAAGGTAGGGAATGTATAGGGAGAACAGAATTTGAGGAGGAAGGTAATAGGGTATGATGCTAGGTGTGGGAATCAAGATATGTCAAATAGGTTAGGTACCTGAAGACTTGGACTGGAGCTCAGGGGAAGAGGGGATCTATTAGGAGATTTGTATTCATTGGCATAATGTCATATAGAAACTGCAAAAGAGTGTAATATCAAGAGTGAGGAAACAACTAAGGCAGCCTTGGGTAGCATCTATATCTGAAGGTCAAGTGGAAGAAGAGAGGCCGGTGAAGGAAGTTGAAAAACAATGGCTGAAGAGAGAAGATAAATGGTATAGGGTTGAAGAAGCTGAGGATAGGGATTAATGGAATTTTAACAGAGGATTTAGCAATGTGAAATACTACGGAGCTCACTGGGATAAAAACTGGATTTGGCAATTAAGAAATAAAGTAGGGCTTCCCTGGTGGCGCAGTGGTTGAGAGTCCGCCTGCCGATGCAGGGGACACGGGTTCGTGCCCCGGTCTGGGAGGATCCCACATGCCGCGGAGCGGCTTGGCCCATGAGCCATGGCCATTGAGCCTGCGTGTCCGGAGCCTGTGCTCCGCAACGGGAGAGGCCACAACAGTGAGAGGCCCACATACCGCAAAAAAAAAAAAAAAAAAAAAAAAAAAAAGAAATTAAATTTTCTGAATGTGTTTATGTCTGTGTATGTATGTATTGTTTTGCCGTGAATCATGATAATTAAACACAATAGATTTCTGGAGTCTTATTGAATATAGGGGTAGGGCCTTAAAACACAATTTAATAGATGACCTGTGCTTAGAAATAGGTCCTGTTACTCTCCTTCTCTCATGAGAATTACAACATAAAAACTTTGGGAGATGACTTAAATTTTAACAATTAGAGTTTATGTATTTGAGTATATATAGTATCGTATATTTGAGTTTATAATCTTTAAAGTTTATAATCTCTTTTGAAGTTTTATGATATTTATAGGTTAAGTGCAGGGTTTTTTAACCTGGGTTTTATAGTTCTGGGGTTCATGGATATATTTTGGCTGTGTGATCCTGAATCTTGAAATTGTTTGAAAAATACTGTGTGGGCCTATATAATTTTTCTGGGGAGAGGGTCCTTAACTTTTATGAGATTCTCAAGGGGTTCTTGAGAGACAGAAAAGTCAAGGGCCTTTTGGGTAATGTTAATGATTAAGTCAAATGTTGGTTGTGTTAGTTGGCTGAAATCAGTTATCCTGACTGGGCTAGATCAAGCAAGGGAAAGAAACTTTGAGTAGGTGTCTGGGGTGAGGAACTTTGGGAAGATGTAAGGTACCTTTCGGAGATAGGAGTAGGAGCACCAGAAGGAAGGTGGGAGGAATGCCAAACCAAAGCTTAACCAGCTTCAGAATTTTGTCAAGTCATCTGAATTCCTTGCTTTTTTATATTCCAGAATTCACACTGTATATGACTATTCATGCACTCTATACAATAGGCTTTGTGCGGGGATCAAATTACTATTGTTTTAAAGAGAAAGTGAGTTTTGAAAGAAAACTAAATGGTTCATTAGACTGCACTCAAATTCATTTTTTAAATATTTAATTTTTATATTGGAGTATAGTTGAATCATGCTGTGTTAGTTTCAGGTGTACAGCAAAGTCAAATTCATTTGTAAGGTGGTAGTTGTTTATATGCACTTGGGAAAACTTCTAAAAGGCACATGTACCAATCCAGAGATCTGGGACAACACATTTATTCTCTCCTTGCTTAGTTTTTCTGACCATGAAATGAAAATACCATTGGCCTGTCTTATAGGGTGTGTGTGAAATATGACAATTATGAAATGTTTTGAGGTCTAAAATGATATAATGGTAACAGATTGCTAGTGTTCACATTTCTTAAGCCATTGATAAAACCTGGATTTTAAAAATTATTTATTTATTTATTTATTTATTTTTGGCTGTGTTGTGTCTTCGTTGCTTCTCATGGGCTTTCTCTAGTTGCGGCGAGCGGGGGCTATTCTTCGTTGCGGTGTGCAGGCTTCTCATTGCCATGGCTTCTCTTGTTGTGGATCATGGGCTCTAGGAGTGCAGGCTTCAGTAGTTGCGGTTCGTGGGCTCTAGAGTGCAGGCTCAGTAGTTGTGGCGCACGGGCTTAGTTGCTCCGTGGCATGGGGGGGGGTCTTCCTGGACCAGCGATTGAACCCATGTCCCCTGCATTAGCAGGCGGATTCTTAACCACTGCACCACCAGGGAAGTCCCAAAATCTGGAAATTTAAGCAAATTATTTAGTAATGTTTCATACTAGAACTTATTTGATTCCTAAAATATTTCATATGAAGTTTTAGATAACTGGTCATGTTTACTTTCTTCTAATCTTTGGATCTTTGAAATTGCATTAGGAGACAGTTTTGTCAGCTAGGCCCCGGATTCTGGGCAGTGATCTCCAAATTTTATTGTCACCCTTACAAGTAAATTTTGAGCACACATTCTGAATCACATTTATTTATAAATGGTATTCCTATTATTGTACTAATACATTTATGTACATTATAAAATATGTAGAAGGTAGAAATTTGAAAAGGATCAGATAAAAATGAATATTTTCAAATGTCTTGCTAATTGAGTTAATGATGGTTCAGTAATTTATGAGTTTGATTTGCTTGTTTTTATAAATATATTTGCTCATAATTTATTTTTTTCTGTAATTAATGCCAGTTGACAACTGTATAGGTTACCCTGTAAAAGTATTGGTAAACACAAGAATTACAAAAAAAAATTAAATTTAATTTAATTAAAAAAAAAGAATTACATGAATAAACATATTGGGTAATCTTAAGAAAATTTGTGTTATGCAGCTTGCAATTGGGCTTGTGTTTGTGGATTATGTTTACATTCACTAAATCTGTCCCTAAATAGAACTGGAGTATTTTCTTTGTTCACCTTCTTTTAGTCCTTTGTCTTTCGTTAAACAATTGTGAAATAAAATTTTCAGTAATAGATCTTTTATATAAAAATAATCACAAATTAAAGAATCCACCAGGGTTTGCTACATAAAAACACCATCATAGAACTAGTCTGTTGACCCCAAACTGGCTTTAGGAACTAAGTCTAAAGAAATAATTCCAGTATCACCAATTATGTGATTGAGTGTTAAAATTTTTGTCTTTTTTCCTTAATTTTTATCTTTATATTTTTTAAGTTTTTCTACATTGAAGATGTATTATTTTTGTAGTGAAAATTTTTAGAAAGGAAACAAACAAAAAACTCCCGAAATCAATGGTTATTTTTGGTTGATAAGCATATATGTGATTTTCATTTTCTTTCCTATAGCTTTCATTATTTTTCAGATTTTTTTAATGAAAATGCATTAACTTTCATAATTAGAAAAAATAAACATAAGTATGAATAATATAATTATGGCCATAGGGAGTCAACTATCAGATTTTGGGCAGGCAAGTCACTTATCCTCACTGGGCCTTTTTCCCCATTTGAAAAATGAAGAGGACAGAAATGGTAAAGTTTCTTCTAAATAAAAATTCCTTCTAAAATTAGTTCTGAGTCTCGTATTATGACATGGTAAACAATAAATATATTTTCTTAATGTAAAAAGGTACGTATATGTGTTTATTATAGAAAAGCAAAGAGAAGAAAATTTAAAATAATCGTAAATCAATCATACATATTTAACAATATTTTAATTATATGGTTTTAGATATTTTCCTAAGTGTACATGTATGTACTTGCATGCACACACACACACTGTGCACGGATATACTGTATATGATAATATGAAATAATACTCTGTATACTGTCTTGAACCAAAAATGTCTAAGGGTGTTTGATTTGTCTATTTTTGCCCTGAAACATTCTTAATGGGGCAGTTATAAATCCATTTTAATGAAATATAAAAGATATTAAAGTTTCTATCCAAGTACAAATTAGTCCAGGAAATGCTTACTGTCTGTTTCATGCTCTGTGTGGTTTTGCTGAGGTAAGGGTAACTTGGAGTAAGGGCGGAAGGGCTTGCCTATGAAAGCTTACTTAGTGAAGAATGAGAGCTAAATCCTGGGTTAACCTCAGTTTCATTCACATATTAACTTGCTTTTCCTCCACTCTGCCCTCCCACTTCATGAGCCAAGATTCCTATTTGTAGGATAGTTTCTAAAGCGAACAAGTTTGTCTCAGTATTATTAGTCTTTTATTTTACTCTGGGACCTTCTGTGTTGTTATATTCCCACTGAGAGCAAATTGATATTAGTAGCAGCAATCATAATACAGGAGTGTTAAAAATGCTTGTTTGTTTTTTTAAATCATTATTTGTGGGGAGTTCAAAAGATTTTGTGTACGTAAAATATAAATATATTTATAAATATAAAATGCTATGTAGTCTAGTTCATCCTCTGCCTCAATGAAGTATGTGATATATATAATTCTAGGTTTATGTAAAAAATACTGGCTCTTGGGCTTCCCTGGTGGCACAGTGGTTGAGAGTCCGCCTGCCGATGCAGGGGACACGGGTTCGTGCCCCGGTTCGGGAAGATCCCACATGCCGCGGAGAGGCTGGGCCCATGAGCCATGGCCGCTGAGCCTGCGTGTCCGGAGCCTGTGCTCCGCAACGGGAGAGGCCACAACAGTGAGAGGCCCACATACCGCAAAAAAAAAAAAAAAAGAAGACTGGCGCTTTCTCAAAGATTTTGTGCAGTAGATTCTCTTTAGAAAAATTAGTAATATAATCCAGTTTTCTTGCCTACTCATTTAGTTCTGTCTTTAATCTTTCTGGTAGCTAGTTTGTTTGTTTATACAAAATGGAAACAAATCTAGGGTGAATATTTCCTTAGTTATCACAATATCTAAAGTAGTCTAGTCATTTTTCATCTAAGTATAATACAAAGCCTGCGGAGGTATGTGTTGGAAGAAAAAAAGTCTGATTTGTTTATTCTCTTCCCTTCTACTTTGAAAATTAGAATCTTTTCCAGGAGAAAAACTTTATCATTTATACTTGACAATTAAGATGCTTAAGTCAGTGTCTTTCAGACATAGGGGGAGGTGGACAATCTGGGAATAAAAAGTACAAACTTTTTGCCTCAAACTTTTTTTTCAGTTTTGTGTTTGAAAGATGTGAGAGCAGTCACTAATCCTAACTTGAGAATCCACCAAGATGGATTGTTTTCATTCTGAAGAAATCCATTTTGTAGCTAAATGAGTGGTATATATCTAATGTCCTTTAACTAGGTAATCTTTGGTTAGTATTAATTTAGGGTCTTTGGTAAGGTAGTGATTCTTGTGTTTTAGGCTAGCACAATTTTGAAATTATCTTTATTTAAAGAATAATTATTTTATAACAATAATTGTTTTCCCTTAAAGATAAAAGAATATGCAGCTGTTCCATGTAAATATGTATACTCAGATTTGGCCTGCCAACAGAGTTTAAGAACTCTATATCCAATGGCCTAATTGACACCTCTCAGATGCCTCAGATGCACTTCATCCCAAAATGAGATTCCCTTTTCAAACTTGGCCCTGTTCCATTCTTTCTTACCTCAGTGAAGGGTATCACCGTTTCATCTGTTTTCTCAGAACAGAAACCTTGGTCTTTCCATATTGTCAAATCCTGTTTAAGTTTCTAAATAAGCTCAAATTATCCTCTTCATTTCCAGCATTATCACTTTTGTCTGAGTTGCTATTGTTTCTTTTCTGGACTGTTGAAATAACCTATCACTGGTCCACCTGCATCCACTCTGGCTGAGCACTAAGCCATTCTCCTCATTGCAGGCAGAATTAATTGATCTTTTCTAAATACACAAGTTTGATCATGTCCCACATTTAGGATGAAGACAAAGCTCTTTAATGTGGCTGTACTTACCTTTTGGACTCATTTTGTATCAAACATGCTGCCCTAACCATTAGACCTTTCCTATTGTTCCTTCTGCCTGGAAAGCTTTTTCCTCGCTTTTATCTGGTAAAATCCTGTAAATTTTATTCAACTCTCTACTCAAGCATCATTTCCTCAGGGAAGTTTTATCACATTTCCCTTATTTTAATACTTTTTCTTCATCATTTATGTCTATACATGTCGTTTTACATTTGTTGGTATATTACTTGATATATGTCTGTCCCTCCCACCAGATTGTAAGCTTTATGAAAGTAGACATCATGTTTGTGTCCATCACCAAGCACAGTGCCTGACATATAACTAATAGTATTTATTTGAATACATGATAGTAGAAACCTTGCAAAATTCACTTGTAATATTTTATCTTATTACTAGGTTTTTGTGGTAGCATCTAATATTTTATAATTTTTAGGAACTTGGGAACGGGAAGAGATTCTAAGTCATCTAAGCCAGCTCAACTCCCCAAAGTTGCATGGTCATCAGTCTTCTTGAACACATCCAGTGATAGGAAATCACTTTGGTGGGTACTAACTACTGAAACTCGGTTTGGTCTTTAATACTTTTTTAGATGGTTAGAAAGTTTAATTTCAACTGAAGTTTCTCCCTGTAATTTTTACCTACTGGTCTCACTTTCGCTCTTTAGGACTTCCAAAAATAAGTATAGTTTTTGTGTGTGTTTTTTTAAATAAAGTCCTTTCAGTCATCTCTATTTTAGTTTAAATATCCCGAGATTCTTAAACCTTCTTGGAAAGGTAATGAGATATGCCAGAAGGATAGAGTTTGGGGGCTATGTTAGTTTCCTAGGGCTACTACAACAAGTTACCATAAACTTGGTACCTTAAAACAACAGAAATTTATTCTCATAATTCTGAAGGCCAAACGTCAGTAATCAGGTGTTTGTAGGACCACAGTCGCTCTGGAGGCACTAAGAAAGAATCTGTTGCTTGCCTCTTACAGCTTTTGGTGGCTGCTGGCATTCTTTGACTTGTAGCTACATCACTGCAGTCTCTGCCTTCATGGGCACACTGTCTCCTACTCTTCTGTCAGTAATCTCTGTTGGCCTCACTCTCATAAGAACACTTGTCATTGGATTTAGTACCAACCTGGATAATCCCAGATGATCTCCTCATCTCAAAATCCTTAATTTAGTTACATCTGAAGGAACCTTTTTTCCGAATAAGATAACATTCATAGTTTCCAGGAGTTAGGATGTGGACATATCTTTTTGGGAGCCACCATTCAACCCACTAAAGGGGCTCTTGGGTTTAAATCTTGATAATGCTACCTCCTAGCATTTTGCAACCTTGAGCATGTTACTTAATCTCTCTGAGCCTGAATCTCCTTAATTTTAAGACAAAGATAATAATACTTGTATCACTGATATGAGGAGATTTAAGGAAAATTCAGGTGAAGTACTTGACACATGGTAACTAACTCTGAATGTTGCCTTCCATATTATCAAACTACCCTGACCCTACTGCACTTTGTCAGGGCCCCTAGATACCAAGCGTGGCCTAGAACTCAGCACAAGTGCAGCTGGTCTGATAAGTACAAACTACAGTGGGTCCATTTTTTTCTGTTTTTTGGGGCAGTGTATAGCCACTATGATTAATGTAGTCCAAGTTTGAATTATGTTTATTTGTAGCCACATCATAAGATTGTCTCATTAAATTTAGAATTGATTAAAACCCCATTTCTTTTTCATTACTGTAGCTATTAAACTTCTATTGTGTAGTTAGGTGTTAGAACCAAGTGTACATTTTCACGTTACATTGTATGTTATAAGTGTTACATTATCAAATCATAGTGCCTAGTGCATAATGGGAGCAAAATTTATGCTGAATTTAATGTTGCTGCATGATTTAAAGGAATTTTTTTTTTTTTTTTGGCTGCACTGCGTGGCTGTGGGATCTTAGTTCCCTGACCAGGGATCGAACCCAGGCCCCTAGCAGTGGAAGCACAGAGTTCTAACCACTGGACCGCTAGGGAATTCCCTAAAGGAATCTTTAAACTTACCTACTTTGGTGTTGTTCAGAGAACACTTCTTAAAACAAACGCTGGGGTGAATATAAAAAGGAAGAGAGGGCTTCCCTGGTGGTGCAGTGGTTGAGAGTCCGCCTGCCGATGCAGGGGACACGGGTTCGTGCCCTGGTCTGGGAGGATCCCATGTGCCGCGGAGCAGCTGGGCCTGCATGTCTGGAGCCTGTGCTCCGCAACGGGAGAGGCCACAGCAGTGAGAGGCCCGCGTAACAAAAAAAAAAAAAAAAAGGAAGAGAGTTACCATTGAAGTAGCAACTATATCAATTATATTGGGCAGATGGATGGCATCACTAGATACTCTTTCAGGTAATCAATGGCTGATCACTTCCAGGTTGATGGATGGGTTGCTCTTGATACTTCCATCAGGTATATGAGATATGTGTCCATTGCTTATTTAACAAATATGCATTTAATGATTTCCATATCTACTAGTATTTGGAATTTGCATTTGAGATAAAAGACTGGAGAAATTGATGATGTAGAAATGGTGTTTTTTTTGTTTTTTTTGCGGTACGCGGGGCTCTCACTTTGTGGCCTCTCCCGTTGTGGAGCACAGGCTCCGGACGCGCAGGCTCAGCGGCCATGGCTCACGGGCCCAGCCGCTGCGCGGCATGTGGGATCTTCCTGGACCAGGGCACGACCCTGTGTCCCCTGCATCGGCAGGCGGACTCTCAACCACTGCGCCACCAGGGAAACCCAAGGGAAGAGTATTTTAAGAACCTTTTCAGATTACTGTAGATGATATTCTTTGATATTACGTGAAAACTCAGCAGTGTTAATTTCTTAAAGGTGAATTGCAATGTGGAATTTGAAACCATATCTGTGCTTTGTTATGTTAAAATCTATTAGTTTATCATGCATGATTTTGTAACATCATACATTGGTCATTTGGAAAATATTAGTTTACTGAGTTATGCAGATCTTCTAAATGTTGACACAAAAATCACATTCATTAACACTACCACTGATCTCATCAGAAAAGGCTTTTTTTTTTTTAGAAAAGACTTTTAAGTAATGGAAGGCTATCAAGCTCACTGTGGCAGATGCAAGTTTTCCAAAATTCGAATTATCACTTGAAATACCCAATTTTATCATTGACAACAAATGCTCTCAGTTATTTTCCTTGAAGTGATAGGCTCACTTTGTTAATTTTTGAGAAAATGACTATCAGTTACCCAGGTCTGAATAGCCATATAGTTTGTCAACTACTCTTTCAAGTAAAAATGGTATTCCTTGGGGGAAAATGTGGGTAATTCAGTGTGCGACTCAAAGCATGGTTTATGGGCTTTTTGATACAGCCATCACACTTCGAATGCAGAAGTGCTGTATGTATACTTTCCATTTGATTACACAGAATAGTAAAAAGACATGAATTCAAGGGTGAAGATTTAATAAAATTAATAATTTTTACTCTTTCATCAGCACATTCTTAAATTATGAAATTGACTCTTTCCTTTTACTGTGAGTACATTGAAGGTGAATAATATAATGATGACTAGTACAGTTTGGTGCCATTGCCTTTAATTAATTGTGCTAAGATGCCAGTAGTTTTACCCTACCATTGCTTTTGCATTCTAAGTGCAAATATAAGTACAGTGAAAAAAGGCAAAGAATGTCTTAGTTATTATGAAAATAGTTTTGACCTCACTGATCCCTTGAAGAAATCACAGGGATTCCCAGGGTTATAAGGTTCACTTTGAGAACTGCTGCTGTAAGCTATTTGAGGGTTAAACGAATCACCCCACATATCCCCCTTCAGTTTCTGATCCAGGATTTTTCACAGAAGAGGTGCTCAAAATATATTTGTTTTATGATTAAACAGGACAAAACTTGGTGAGTAAAATTATGTAGCAGCCTACATCCATCCAAGCAATCTTGATCAGGCAGCTTTCCCACAGACATTGGTGAGAAAAAGTTGAGCTAATGGAATATGGATGATAATATACTTGGTAAATGCAAATGATGAAATAACTACAAATAAGGTGATGTGGAAATTAGAACGAACTGATTTCAGGAATGCACAGGAAAAGGATACACATGTACAAGTTCCTACACAGCCAACAATTTCAGCCTTGTTAGGTTTCTGTTAATGAGTCCTCTACTTTTTGGGCCCTTTAATTTGTAGCCGTCTAAGAGAGGAGCCTCAAGTAAGATGGATCTTATCTGAAAAGCAAACATCTCATTTAAATTTCAGTAGGTCATGGGTTGTGCTTAATCTAGTAAAGTCTTTTCAAAAAGAGTTACTGACAGTGAATGTTAAAAACAAATCACTTTTTTTGAAGAATAGTGACTAAAAGTCCTGGGTCTATATAAACTGCAGACCCAGGTAGTCATTTTCCTCTTTAAGGAAACCTGTCCTGTTAGTACCCTACTATGTATTTTGGGGGCAAGAAATTGGGTGATAAGATGGTGTGATATACCCTCTTTTAGTGTGTAAGCCTCAGTTCATCTAGCTACATTTTGATAATCTCAAATTTTGTTAAATAGTACTCCTCTTGTTTTCAAGTGATTTGTTTGTTACAGTCTATTTCTAGTTTAGGGCTAGGATGTAGGAATGGGCAGTAAATTGGGGGTGGAAATGGGAAGGAACAGTATTAGTTCTAAACCATCCCACGCCTTCCTCTACCCCCACCCCCAATCCCAACTTTTAAAAAACTTTTTACTCCTATTTCAAGTAAAGATTGTAAGAGATAAGTTAAGGCATTTCTAACAATCAAAACCACACACTTTTTTTGTTTCATGTTAAAAGTTACTGAGTCTACTTTAAGAAGTTCCTTCAAACATCTTGTGAATTTACCTTTTGTCCTTGAAGGTCATTGCTTCAATTTACAATGGATACTCCCAAAAAGTTGGGTAGGGTAGGCATTACCTAAACTTTGGTCATCATCATACCTATGTAACAGCGTGAGAGGATTCAGCTAGTACAAGGGTGTGTTACTATGTGAGAGCCACTTACTTGTGCTTCTTGTCATAGGTACCTTGTCCTGGTTAGAAACCATTTAAAATCAAACTGGAAAATACCAGTCACCTTTTAAGGATGTCATAAAAATAAGGTTATTTTTATGACATCCTTAAAAGACTAAATACTGTTTTAAAACTGACCAAAGTAAAAACTCTGCTTTCAAACAGAGTTGTAAGTGGAAGTGTAAAATAAGGTCAAATTAAAAATAATTTATCTATTACATTTCCTGAACAGATTTAATTTTGAGCTCTGTGTGCAAGGCACAGATTGGAATGGTTGCTGTAGATATTTTATGGATTATAGGTTTCAGATTGTTATTTGCTTGTAAATATACACATGAAAACCCACTTTCAGGACTCCTACTTTAAATTTTTCAAAGAATTTTATCCTTTGTGGAAGATACATTTGTATCTATTATTCCTCTAGTATCATATCCTAGTTAAGTAGTTTGAGGAGATTAGGGTTAAGTACTACTATTTTGGTATGACTTCTGTAGCTGCCACCTTTAAAAATTTGTTAAATACTTCAGGCATAAATAAGGATATAGAACAATATAATGAACACCGTGTATCTTCTACCCAACCTAAAAAAAAATCACAGATAATAATGCCTCCTGGGCATTCCTTCCTCATCCTTTCCCTTCCCAGCTGTGACCATTGTTCTGAATTTGATGTTTACCTTTCCCCTGCACCAAAAAACAAAAACAAAAACAGAAAAACTATACCTTTATGTGTTGTATCCATAGGAAAGATATCATATTGTTTTGTATGTTTTTAAACTTATATGAGATTAATCTTTATTGATGCATGTAGTTACAGTTTACTCATTTTACATGCTATATAATATTTGATTTAATGGAGTATGAAAGTAATATATGATCTTTGTAGAGAAGTTTGAAAATAAAATAAAGTATGAAGATGAAAAAATTTGTAGCTCTGCCATCCAGAGATACCACAGTTAATTTTTTTCCTTAGATTCCCCCCCCTCCCACTTAAGTTTATGTGTTTTCTGGGTACCTTTTAATATGAATGGGACACAGTTTTATGGATTACATAAAATTGCAAAATAGCCACATAAGGGCTGTAATTGTATTTTAGTTGAAAAAGAAAAGAAAATGAGCTTTCCATATTAGGTATTCCACATATACCTAGTAAATTTACTATCTATATCAAATATTGATGGCATATTTCTTAGTATGGAAACACTGTGTAAATGACATCTGGGAAGAGTTAGGTAGTATTGTTTAACATGTTTTTAAACTTATCTGAGAGATTTTTCTAGTAAACAGAATTATCAGATGAGTGATGCTTATCTATTTAAGCATTAAGTACTTTTTTGGTTTTAACTTTTTGATTAAAAATGAAAAAGATGAAATATTTAGGTATGCATCTAATATATGTACAAGATCTATATGAGGAAAACTGCAAAGCTCAGATGAAAGAAATCAAAGAAGAACTAAAATAGATATTCCATATTCATGGATAGGAAGACTCAATTGTGTTAAGATATCAGTTCTTCCCAACTTAATCTGCACATTCAGTGCAGTCCCAATTAAGATCCCAGCAAGTTATCTTATGGTTATCAACAAACTGATTCTAAAGTTTATATGGAGAGGCAAAAGACCCAGAATAGCTAATACAGTATTAAAGAAAAACAAAGTTGGAGGACTGACACTACTTGACTTCAAGACTCACTATAAAGCTACAGTAATCAAGGCAGTGTGGTATTGGTAAAAGAATAGACAAACAGATCAATGAAACAGAATAGAGAGCCCAGAAATAGATCCCCATAAATATCTTTGACAAAGGAGCAAAGGCAATACAATGGAGCAAAGATAGTCTCTTCGAGCTTCCCTGGTGGCGCAGTGGTTGAGAATCCGCCTGCCGATGCAGGGGATGCGGGTTCGTGCCCCGGTCCAGGAAGGTCCCACATGCCGCGGAGCGGCTGGGCCCGTGAGCCATGGCCGCTGTGCCTGCGCGTCCGGAGGCTGTGCTCTGCAACGGGAGAGGCCACAACAGCGAGAGGCCCGCGTATCGCAAAAAAAAAAAAAGAAAAAGATAGTCTCTTCAACAAATGGTGCTGGAACACCTGGATATCTACCGGCCAAAAAATGAATGTAGACACAGGCTTCATACCCTTTATAAAAATTAACTCAAAATGGATCACAGACCTAAGTGTAAGACGTAAAACTATAAAACAACTAGAAGATAACATAGGAGAAAACTTAGATGACCGTGAGTATGGTGATGACTTTTTAGATACAATACCAAAGGCATGATCCATGAAAGAAAGAATTCATAACTGGTACCTCCATACAATGGGGTATTATTTAGCACTAAAAAGAAGTGAGCTATCAAGCCATGAAAAGACATGGAGGAATCTTAAATGCATATTACTAAATGAAAGAAGCCAACCAGAAAAGGCTACATAGTGTATCATTCCAGCTTTATGAAGTTCTGGGAAAGGCAAAACTGGAGATAGTGAAAGGATCAGTGGTTGCCAGGGTTTGGGAGAAGGGAGAGAGGGAGCATGGGGTTTGGGGGGCAGTAAAACCATTCTGTATGATACTCAAATGGAGGGTACGTCATAATACACCTGTCAAAACCCATAGACTGTATAACATAAAGAGTGGACTCTAATGTAAACTATGGCCTTTAGTTAATATTGGTTCATCAACTGTAACAAGTTTACCACTCTAAAGCAGGATGTTAATAGGAGAGGGAGAATTGGTGAACGGGTTATATGGGAACTCACTGTACTTTCTGCTTCAGCTTTCTATAAACCTAAAACTGCTCTAAAAATAAAATATATTAATGGGAAAAATACATATGTCAAACACCAATGTTCCATGGTAGAGGTGGGGTACAGGGATTTTCAGGTGTAGTCAGGAACTCCTCCAAACTAAATCATCATAGCCTATAGTTAGATAATGCTGAATAGCTTTATAGTTATATAATGTTATGGTATATATATATATATATATATATATATATATATTTTATAATTTACATATAAGTGTAAAAATTAATTTATATATAATATACATAATGTATAGTTAATAGTTACATACTCTTGAATACATTTGAATGTGTAGGATGCATGGTGGTGGGGAAAGACTGAAGAAATCGGGGGTGGGTCAACTTCATCTAATGAAGAGACAGTGTTGCTGGTGGAGCTTTCCTAACACTGTCCCTGGTGAGAGAAATACCTATGAATTTTCCTTCTTCACTTTAAATAATAATTTGATGGAGCTAATGTTTGCCAGCAGTAGCCTATGATGGCACTTGTCTCAAATTTTGTGTCATGCTGTTCCTGTTCCCTTCCTCCCAGTGGAATGGTATGCTAATAAAGGTCTAACTAAAAGTGCACAGGAGTCCAGAGGCACTTAGGTCAAAAGAAATTCCAGTACTGTTCAGTAACCAGTGCTTTCCACCATGACATTTATTTGCCAAGAAAAGATAAAATATAATCAGTACCAAGTATTTTGGTGCAAACGGCATACAAATAGTCATTGTAGGCTTCTTTTTCATTTTTTTAAGACTTCATTTTTCAAGAGCAGTTTTAGATTTACAACAAATTGAGAGGGAGGTACAGAGATTTCCTATATACCCCCTTCCCCTCACACATCATAGTCTCACCCATTATCAACATCACTGACCAGAATGGTGCATTTTTTACAAAGGATAAACCTACATTAACGCATCATAATCACCCAAAGCCTGTAGTTTACTTTAGGGTTTACTCTTGGTGTTGTATATTTCTGTGGATTTGGACAAATGTATTAATATAATGACATATCCATCATTATATCATGAAGAGTATTGGCACTGCCCTCAAAGTCCTCTGTGCTCTGCCTATGCATTTCCCCCATCTCCACCCCCAATCCTGGCAATCACTGCTTTTTCTTGTCTCCATAGTTTTGCCCTTTCCAGAATGTCATATAGTTGGAATCAGAGTATTAGCCTTTTCATTTTCATATTGGCTTCTTTCACTTAGTAATATGCATTTAAGGTTCCTCCCTGTCTTTTCGTGGCTTGATAGCTCATTTCCTTTTAGTGCTGAATAATATTCCATTGTATGGATATACCACATTTTGTTTATCCATTCATCTATTGAAGGACATCTTGATTGCTTCCAAGTTTGGGCTGTTATGAATAAAGCTGGTATAAATATTTGTGTGCAGGTTTTTGCATGTACCTAAGTTTTCAGCTCATTTGGCTAAATACCAAGGAGTGTGTCGGATCATATAGTAAGAGTATGTTTAGTTTTGTAAGAAACTGCCAAACTGGCTTCCAAAGTGACTGACATATGTATTTTTACATTGCTTATGCTTTTTCAAAAGCACATTTGTCAGGTATGTAAAGGAATGAATGCCTGTCCTATGATAGGATGATGCCCTTACAAGCAATTGAGGTCTTAGGACTGGTTGTCCCTTCATAAATAATACCAGCTGTTTGTACTTTGTTTGTTCTTGTCTGCTTTTTCTTTTATTTATTTGTTTTATTTGTTCTCCCTTATTGTTCTTACTCTCTTTATTCTTCCTTACTGCTTCTCCTTGCTTTGGCCTGGGGAATGAGAGAGCTATGCTTGTTAGAATAGTGTACTGATTTATTTTTATTTATTTATTTATTTTAGCATCTTTATTGGAGTATAATTGCTTTACATTGTTGTGTTAGTTGCTGCTCTATAACAAAGTGAATCTGCTATACGTATAGATATATGCCCATATCCCCTCCCTCTTGCGCCGCCCTCCCTCCCTATCCCACCCCTCTAGGTGGTCACAAAGCACAGAGCCGATCTCCCTGTGCTATGTGGCTGCTTCCCACTAGCTATCTATTTTACATTTGGTAGTTAGTGTACTGATTTAAAAGGCAAATAAGACAAAACTAAAACCCTTTCCCAGGGTCCCTTGGCTATGTTATGGATGGTTATGATTGCAGCATTTAGTAAAGTTGTTGCATGATTAGCTTCACTGTACAGATCTTCCAGGATGGGATTAGAGGAGCAGTACATTAATAAAACCTTCTTTGCTTTATAATTTAAAAATAAGGAAACTGATTTAAAATGGTTTAAGTCTATGTGAGCAGAAGAGTTTTGTTTTTTTCCCTACATTTCTCTAGGAAGACCTTTCAGTTTCTGCTGTTACAGTTCTCAAAGAGGACAAAACCTTCAGTTAAAGCTTGTTTTATAGTTTTCTATGTAATTGTTTTTGTGTGTACATTTGTGCATACCCCAAACTGCAGCAGAATTATGTGTCAATAGATTATATTCTCTCAGTAGATGAAGGTCAAGAACTGTATCAAATCTTCTTTGGGGTATGTATCCAGTTCACCTGACAGTCTTCCTGATACACATTTGTGGATCCTGTGGTTCAAAATCTCCTGGTGCAGAATCTTAGAGTTGTTTTGTTTTTTGCTCCCTTACTTTCTGCATGCTGGCTTGTTAGTATATGTGTAAAGCCCACCTCTCCCATGCTCCCAAGTGGTTGTCTTTGCTTTGCATGAAGATACCTGTTGATGGGAGAGCTCACTGCTTCCTGGCAACCTGCTCTGTTTTCACAGCCCTGTTAGAAGAATGATCTATATTGGCCACAATTCTGCCCTGTCTACCCTAACTTCTTGGCTGTTTGTTCTTATTGGGGCCACATGATATTTATAATTCCTCATAATAATTCTTTAATATTTAATAAGAGGTCATTTTCCTAAAGCCCTTTCTTCTCTAGGTTTAGATATATATATATTCTTCCAACTATTCCTTATAATATTGGCTTTTTCACAGTCCCAGTGAAATATAATCTATGTCTTTAAAAAGTACAATGACAACAGGAAATGTCTAGTTCTGAAGTTTGGTCTTGAGGTAATATAAATGCTCCCAAAATGACAATTTAAAAACATAATCCCCAAAAGAATATAATTCCTGGGCTTCCCTGGTGGCGCAGTGGTTGAGAGTCCGCCTGCCGATGCAGGGGACACGGGTTCATGCCCCGGTCCGGGAAGTTCCCGTATGCCGCAGAGCGGCTGGGCCCGGGAGCCATGGCTGCTGACCCTGCGTGTCCGGAGCCTGTGCTCCGCAACGGGAGAGGCCACAACAGTGAGAGGCCCGCGTACCACCAAAAAAATATATATATAATTCCTGACTTAGAGACAGTGGTGAATATTGAGTAGTAAGGGAAGGGAGGGTAAAGTGCAGGTAGAGTATCCTTTCACACCCATATTAAAATTACTGTTCATTTTCTTCTAATCAACAGATAAGAATAAAAAATAAAACATTTTACTCAAAAAAAAAAATGTGTGGTGCCAAGCACTAAATACAGGTGTGATCAGGTTGATGCTTTCATTATCTATATTTTACATATGATGCTTGTCATGGTGCTTATTTCCATACTAAATTTAGTGTGAACCAGCACCCCTTGGGTTTTTGTTTGTTTTGTTTTTTTTTTCTTGTGATGACACAGTCTTCACCATCCTATGTTCTTCTGCAATGGGTTTTTTTAAGCCAGAGTTCAGAATATTATGTTTATGTTTATTAAAATTTATCCTATGATATTTTGCTCATTATTTTAGGCTGCTTGAGTTTTTTGGAATTTGATTTTACCCTCCAAGGGCAGACTTCATTATCCCTTGCATCTCTAGTTATCCACCTGTTTGATTAACATATCTTTTCTGTCTCTTTTCAGTTTCCAAAACAATGTCCCTCCATTGTTGCCTTTTTTTCCACTTGTTTTTCTCAGTGGCAGATGCCAGCTTGTGTTACTTTGATGGATATGTATAGCTAAACAGGAACCTCAGATAATAGAAAAATATGTACAGTTACAGAGCCACTAGGGAGCTGTAGTGTGCTTGAATCATGTTGAAGAGCAAGAAGCTTTATATCTGTTTTTCTTCTTTTTTTTTTTGACATTTATTAATTTTGATTATTCATTCTTTTGGTATTTTGGAGCCAGTTCTTTTGTGTTTTCAGCTTTCTCTAAACTTTTCTGTATGTATTTGAAAAGTTTGCAGGCCCCAAGGACTGTGTCTATAATGCCTAGTATATAAAATAACCCTGGAGCCTGCCTGCAAGGCAGAGATCTTAATAGGAGGCTAATTCTTGGGTCTCAGTTTCCCAGCTGCACGATGGAAGACTTGCATTAATCAGGGAGTTTCCACTTGTGCTCTGTGGAGTCCTGAGTCTCAGAGGGTATTGCAGGAGGTGAGGGGGATGAACGCCTATAGCTATCAGCATTCCCCAGCTCCTTCAATAAGAAGTGTTCCACTTTTATCTTATATTTTGAGGTTCTACATAGGATTCTTTTTAAAGAAAGAGTACCCAGAAGACAGTGGGCAGCTTTGATGGTCTTTATATGAGTCTCTCTGATTCCATGAGCTTAGAGGTCACCCTCAGATTTTTCATTCGGTGAAAGGGTAGAGGGGTTTATCATGCCCTTTGTCTTTTCTTTCCCAGATCTGGGATTAACCACCCCTCCAGTCCCCTCATTACAAAAGTAACTACATGCTTATTGTTTTAAAGGGAGGAAAAAAATCTGTAAAACAAGAAGTCTTCATAATTCCATTATGCACAGAAGAAAAGCATTCTTAACAGTTTCAGTATACCTTTCTAGATTCTTTTGTTCTTCCATAGCCATATCTGTAATTTATTTATTTGTTCGTTTGTTTGTTTGTTTTAATGAGACCACACTTATTCTAGCAGATTTTGTAACCTGGCGTGTTTTGTTTTGTTGTTTGTTTTCCCAGTTTACAGCTGTATATTGTGGACATTTTCTGTGTCAGTACACATCAGTCTACTTCATCCCTTAATACTTATGTAATATTTCTCTGACTAATGATTTGTAACTATACTAAGTCAGTGTGAATGTTCCTTGTTGCACAACACATGGAATCTATTCTAAAGTATGAACCTACTTTTATTTACATATTACTACTGGCATATGCATTTTTTTCAATAGTTTACTCTTTATTCACTCTTTTGGGGGGTTATGATATTTGTTGATTTTTCCAGTTGCTTCTCTTTCCTCTGGTTTGATTACACATCAAGACCTCAGAAGTATTATCCCAGTCAGGCTACAGATGCAGATAACCCTTCTCAATAGCTCTAATTAAATGTCCCCTTTTAATAGTTACAAGACTATTCTTAACAACAGAATCTTGGCAGACAGAATTATACTTTTATCCCAGTATATTACTACTGATGAGAAAGGCAGTTGACTTGTTTTGACCCAAGTGAGCTTAGTTCTAAGTGCCAGGAAGGTGGATGACAGGCAGCTTTTGGTGGTTTGACAGCCAGCTAGTTGCAGGATGTCTATTGTGGTCAGGACTAAGCGGCTGCTGATAAATATTTGTGGTAAATTACATTTGATGGTCCCTTTTCCCCTTCTGATTTTTAGAATTTTATCAACAATCACGTTGAGAAATTGGTAGTGAGAAAAATGTTGTTTATTCTTATAGGATGATTATTATTTTTTCTTTGTGTAGCGCTCTGTAATTTTTCAAATAACTTATTCTAAATGGATGCAACATTTCTGTAGTCATAGGAAAATTTTGGTGATTTTTTTTTTGAACAGGAAATACAGTGTAAATGTTATTTAAGCAGCTTATATTTCATTAGAAACTTAGGATAGCATTTCTTCCTCCCCCCCTTTTTTTTTTTTATTAGTTTCTGCTTTATAACAAAGTGAATCAGTCATACATATATATCTGTTCCCACATCCCTTCCCTCATGCATCTCCCTCCTTCCCACCCTCCCCATCCCACCCCTCCAGGCGGTCACAAAGCACCGAGCTGATCTCTCTGTGTTCTGCGGCTGCTTCCCACTATCTATCTACCTTACGTTTGGTAGTGTATATATGTCCATGCCTCTCTTTCACTTTGTCACAGCTTACCCTTCCCCCTCCCCATATCCTCAAGTCCATTCTCAAGTAGGTCTGTGTCTTTATTCCCGTTTTACCCCTAGGTTCTTCATGACATTTTTTTTTTTTAATTCCATATATATGTGTTAGCATACGGTATTTGTCTTTCTCTTTCTGACTTACTTCACTCTGTATGACAGACTCTAGGTCTATCCACCTCATTACAAATAGCTCAGTTTCGTTTCTTTTTATGGCTGAGTAATATTCCATTGTATATATGTGCCACATCTTCTTTATCCATTCATCCGATGATGGACACTTAGGTTGTTTCCAGCTCCGGGCTATTGTGAATAGAGCTGCAATGAACATTTTGGTACATGTCTCTTTTTGAATTATGGTTTTCTCAGGGTATATGCCTAGTAGTGGGATTGCTGGGTCATATGGTAGTTCTATTTTTAGTTTTTTAAGGAACCTCCATACTGTTCTCCATAGTGGCTGTACCAATTCACATTCCCACCAGCAGTGCAAGAGTGTTCCCTTTTCTCCACACCCTCTCCAGCATTTATTGTTTCTAGATTTCTTGATGATGGCCATTCTGACTGGTGTGAGATGATATCTCATTGTAGTTTTGATTTGCATTTCTCTAATGATTAATGATGTTGAGCATTCTTTCATGTGTTTGTTGGCAGTCTGTATATCTTCTTTGCAGAAATGCCTATTTAAGTCTTCTGCCCATTTTTGGATTGGGTTGTTTGTTTTTTTGCTATTGAGCTGCATGAGCTGTTTATAAATTTTGGAGATTAATCCTTTGTCAGCTGCTTCATTTGCAAATATTTTCTCCCATTCTGAGGGTTGTCTTTTGGTCTTGTTTATGGTTTCCTTTGCTGTGCAAAAGCTTTGAAGTTTCATTAGGTCCCATTTGTTTATCTTTGTTTTTAGTTCCATTTCTCTAGGAGGTGGGTCCAAAAGGATCTTGCTGTGATTTATGTCATAGAGTGTTCTACCTATGTTTTCCTCTAAGAGTTTGATAGTTTCTGGCCTTACATTTAGGTCTTTAATCCATTTTGAGCTTATTTTTGTGTATGGTGTTAGGGAATGATCTAGTCTCAAACTTCTACATGTCCCTGTCCAGTTTTCCCAGCACCACTTATTGAAGAGGCTGTCCTTTCTCCACTGTACATTCCTGCCTCCTTTATCAAAGATAAGTTGGCCATATGTGCGTGGGTTTATCTCTGGGCTTTCTATCCTGATCCACTGATCTTTCTGTTTTTATGCCAGTACCATACTGTCTTAATTACTGTAGCTTTGTAGTATAGTCTGAAGTCAGGGAGCCTGATTCCTCCAGCTCCGTTTTTCGTTCTCAAGATTGCTTTGGCTATTCAGGGTCTTTTGTTTTTCCAAACAAATTTTGAAATTTTTTGTTTTAGTTCTCTGAAAAATGCCAGTGGTAGTTTGATAGGGATTGCATTGAATCTGTAGATTGCTTTGGGTAGTAGAGTCATTTTCACAATATTGATTCTTCCAATCCAAGAACGTGGTATATCTCTCCATCTATTTGTATCATCTTTAATTTCTTTCATCAGTGTCTTATAATTTTCTGCATACAGGTCTTTTGTCTCCTTAGGTAGGTTTATTCCTAGATATTTTATTCTTTTTGTTGCAATGGTAAATGGGAGTGTTTTCTTGATTTCATTTTCAGATTTTTCATCATTAGTGTACAGGAATGCCAGAGATTTCTGTACATTAATTTTGTATCCTGCTACTTTACCAAATTCATTGATTAGCTCTAGTAGTTTTTCGGTAGCATCTTTAGGATTCTCTATGTATAGTATCATGTCATCTGCAAACAGTGACAGCTTTACTTCTTCTTTTCCAATTTGGATTCCTTTTATTTCCTTTTCTTCTCTGATTGCTGTGGCTAAAACTTCCAAAACTATGTTGAATAAGAGTGGTGAGAGTGGGCAGCCTTGTCTTGTTCCTGATCTTAGTGGAAATGGTTTCAGTTTTTCACCATTGAGGACTCTTCCTCCCCCTTTTAAGTTTAGGGAAATCTTGTACAGGTTAAACAAATTCAAAAATGGAAATGTTATTCCCAGTTTTAAGGAATTTTAATTTTATATTCAACCACTTTGTAAATTTTATTCTTGAAACACATGTGCTTTTTACTTTTCTCTAACTTCCTTTCCTTGTCAGGATTCTAAGATAATTTTTCCTTCTTACTACTATGCCTGAAACTTTGATTTTTTGCTATTCTAATTTTAATTTTGGAAGTAATTCAAGATATACTTTGTTTTAATTTACTCACAAAGTAAATATGGGGATTTTAATTTTTGAATAGGTACTATTCAAATTTAGATGTCTGATACTTTCTGAAGTGTTTATGGTAGGGACCATTATTATGCTATTTAGAAAGGTTTATTTATTGTTATTGTTCACATTACAAAATCTCTGAGTACTCTTTGTCTTAAAATGTATTTCATATATTATTGTCCAGCTTAGGAAGTTCTAATTTCTCACTCATTCAATAAACAAATTTGAGTGATTATTGTGAGCCTTGAACAGTTCTAGGTGGTGGGATAAAGCATTGAATAAAACAGAAAAATCTTTGCCCCCATGAGCTTACTTACTGTCTAAAAAGGTAAATAAATATTACATCAGGGGGTAATGAGTGCCATGGGGGAAGTGATGTCTGCTTGAGATTGTCTCCATATCTTTCAGAAGATTAATCCTCAGAAATACCAAGGCTGCAAATGGAAACCTGGGCTGGATATATAATGGACTTCGGATTGACTATTGGTCATTGAGTGGTGTGTAATTTGAACAGATTCCTGTATTTACTGTCTGTTCCCTTTCATACTACTTTCATCTTCACAATTGTGTTGATTCTTAGTGTGGTTCTATTTATTGTTGCTTAAAAATGATACCTTCCACAGTGTTTTACAGTTAAAAAACATTTTCATGTTTCATTTTTTTAAGTGGCTATAACATAATAGTTTTGGTTGAACCATGTGAAATTGCTGATATTTGACTGTTTTGGACCTACAAAAAGCAATTTCACATTGATCATTCTAACACTGTGCTGTACCTACCTTTAAAAACAAAATATGAACATGTTTTATAAACTGTAAATCACTATTATGCACGCTGACAAGACTTAAATTTTGTTTCTGTCACTCATTTCCTGTTTGCTTTAGAGCAGTTACTTAACCTCATTGTGCCTCACTCCGTCATGACAGTGAAGATGTAATAATACCTCTTAGAGTTGTGAGGATTACATTATACATTATAATGTGATTATATATGTAAAGGTACTTCGAAAAGCACCTAGCACATAGTAAAGGCTCAATAAGTGTTACCTATTATTACTATTACTAACCCATGAGGCAGGCATCATCCTTGTTAGTTTTGCAGATGATCAATCAGAAGCTCATAGAGATTTTATGATTTTCCAAGATTATGCAACTAGAAATCAAAACCACGCATTTCTCACTCCAAGTTCTGGCCTCTTTCTGCTTGCACTACAGCTATCAGGGAAAGAAAGAAAAGGAAAAAAAGAAGAAAGAAAGAGTATTCATATAGTAATTAATAGAGCACATCCTTGAATCTCTCCAACGTAGTTACTTTAACTTAGTTATCTTGTTTTCATAGACTGTTTTGACATCCATAAAGAAAAATGTTTGACAGAAATCTGAGATATGATGGATAATTGTGACCTAGTGTTATATTGTTACCTTAGAAAGGGTAATAGTGGCACTTTTATAGCTGATTTGTCCAGAAATGAATGAACCTAAATAATAAATGTTTACCTCAATATTTCTAAGAATATAAGTGCAATTCTTAATTATATTCTTCCAAAAAGGAGCAAAAATAAATGTTAAAAAGCATTTAAAAGCATCTAAAAGCAGTTTTTAAAATAGCGAACTAAAGCCTCCAATTCACAATATCCTACTCACATTTCCACGTGGAGATATATATATATATATAATAGGTATCTCAGTTGTTCCTCTGACATTCATTCCCATCCCAGTAAATGCCTATTAAGTTCTTCCAGTTGCTCAAACCAAAAACCTTGGAGTCATTTTTAGACTTCTCTCTTTCACTCTACCATGCATCCCAATTGTCAGGAAATCCTGGCAGCTGTACCCTTAAAACATGCAGAATCTAACTATTTCTCATCACCTCTGATGCTGCTACCCTGGTCCAAGCCATGTTCTTCTTTTTAAAATTTATTTATTTATTTACTTTTGGCTGCGTTGGGTCTTCGTTGCTGCACATGGGCTTTCTCTAGTTGCAGCGAGAGGGGGCTGCTCTTCATTGCGGTGCATGGGCTTCTCATTGCGATGGCTTCTCTTGTTGTGGAGCACAGGCTGTAGGAGTGCGGGCTTTAGTAGTTGTGGCTCATGGGCTTAGTTGCTCCGTGGCATGTGGGATCTTCCCGGACCAGGGATCGAACCCGCGTCCCCTGCATTGGCAGGTGGATTCTTAACCACTGCGCCACCAGGGAAGTCCCGAAGCCATGTTCGTCTTAAAGTAGCCTTATAATTGGTCTTCCTGTTCCCACCCTTTCCTCCCTTCAGTCTACTCTCATATAGCAGCCCAGGTGGCCCTTTAAAAATGTAAATAAGAAAATCAGTTTACATCTTAACCCCTGCTCAAAACCTTCCAAAGGTTTCCCATCTCATTCAGAGTAAAATCCAAAGGTCTTAAGTAGCCCTCAAGGTCCCACAGGCCTGATCCTGGCTAAACTGTCTGACCTCATCTGCTTCTTCTCCCCTAGCTTAGGGTGCTTCAGGCACATGGGCCATTTTGCTGTTCCTTGATCACACCAAGCATGTTCCTGTCTCAGCATCTTTGCATTTGCTGTTCTTGCTGCCTTGGATACTCTTCCCCCCAAGTATCTCATACTGTCTCCCTCACTTCCTACAGATGTGAACTGAGAGATCTTGTCAGAAAGGCATTTCTTGGCCAGCACCCTCTCTTGTCCACGCCTCTCCTCTCCCTAAAATATTATGTATATATTTGATTAGTTTATCTCCCTCTGGTAGGATGTAAAATCCAAGAAGGGGAGGACTTTTTTTTTATTCATTGCTGTCTCCTGTGTCTACATCAATTCTTGACACACAGTAGGTGATTTTTATGTATGTATTGAATGAATGAATGAATTGAATTTCTTGGCAAGTCGTTATCTCAATTCTTCTTCCACCGGATTTGATATTGTTGACTGTCTTTTCATTTGCCTACCATGACACTTACTATCTCCTGATTCTCATTTTTCCTTTCAACTTCTCATTTGTGTTCACACGTTGTTGTTTTTTTCCTTCCTCTATATGCTTCTTTGAATATCCCTAAGTTTTCTTGCTTCTTTTATCATCCCATTTTACATATTATTCCTGGTCAATTTTATTCATGCTCTGTGCTTTCATTACCATCTCCTTGTTGATGAGTCCCAAACTTACACCTGGATCACAGGCTCCTGCATCACAGCTCCAGATCTGGGTATCTCATTGGACAGTTCATGTAAATATTGTTATGCATTGTCGTCCTCTGCAAATCTGCTCTTTTACTATTCCTTGTCTTGTTTAATGAGCCACTCTTTAACCCAGGCCAGAACATTGGCATCATCCTGGACTTACCTTTCCTTCACTGTTCACAGCCAGTTGTTCACTAAATCCTTTCCATTTTCACCCCCTAAGTATTTCACACGTGCTCTCCATCCCCACTGTCTTAGTTCAGGCCCCCATTAGTGCTCCCTCATGGACCACTGAATTAGTTACCTGACTGGTTTGGGTAACTAGTCAGTCTAGCCTCAGTCCTTCCCAGGCGATTCTTCACACAGCTGGGAGGAGTGTTTGCTCCTTATCACCGTTAGCAATGCTTCATCCTATAACCTAGAACCCTAAGGGTGGCCAGGAGTTATAGCAGTGGGCTTTTGTGACCTGTGGTTATTTGTAGACTGAGTAGATAACACTGTCTCTCAAAAGTATTGCTTACATTTGAGTTTTCAAATAAATTAAGTAATTTATAGTGTACTATTTTCATTATCTGGTTTTCTGAATAAATACAATTATCATGTAGTAGAGGTTCCCCTCCCTCCCTTCCCGCCTTCCCTCCTTCCCTCCCTCCCTCCCTTCCCTTTGTTCGTTTCTTCCTTCCGTTGTTATAAACGGATCTTCATAATATTAAGTACCACTGAGCTATAAGATGAAGTACAGATTACTTTGCACAGCACATAGGCCCCCACCATCTGGTTTCCCCCTAGCTGAACCTCTGGTGTACTCCATGTTTGGTCATGTTCCATATGCCACACTGTTTCCTCTGCTCCGAATACTTCCACCCCACCCTCCTTCCCAGCTCCCAGCGGCACCTCTCAAATAGCTGCTCCCGTAAAATCTTTCCTGATCAGAATAAAATCCAAACTCCTTTCCAAGGCCTACAAAGGCCTTACGTGATTTTTTCCAATCTTGTCTCCCTCCACCGTTTCCCTTTTTACCAGGCTCTTCCTGTGACTGCCTTCTTCTCACCCATTCAGGTCGCAAATCAGATGTGCCTCATCAGAGACCACCCCTCTCCCCAGGCATTTTCTTATCATATTGCCTTAGTTTATCCTCTGCATAGCACGTCAATTCCAGAAATTCTTGTTTATTCCTTTATGTCTTTATTGTCATGGCTCCCTCCTCCAGAATGTAAGTTCTTTGAGGTGGGACTCTGCCTTCTTGCTTACCACTGTGTCTCTTGTCTAGAACCTGGTCCTCAGTAATTAAAAAAAAATTTTTTTTTGGAATATAGTTGATTTGCAATGTTGTGTTAGTTTTAGGTGTCCAGCAAAGTGAAGCAGTTATACATATACATGTATCCACTTTTTTTTAGATTCTTTTCCCATATAGGCCATTACAGAGTACTGAGTAGAGTTCCCTGTGCTATACAGTAGGTCCTTATTAGTTATCTATTTTATATATAGTAGTGTGTATATGTCGATCCCAATCTCCCAATTTATCCCTCCCCGACCCTTACCCCCTGGTAACCATAAGTTTGTTTTCTACATCTGTAACTCTATTTCTGTTTTGTAGGTAAGTTCATTTGTACGCTTTTTTTAGATTCCACATATAAGCAATATCATATGATATTTGTCTTTGTCTGACTTACTTCACTCAGTATGACAATCTCTAGGTCCATCCATGTTGCTGCAAATGGCATTATTTCGTTCTTTTTTTTATGGCTAATATTCCATTGTATATGTGTACCACATCTTCTTTATCCATTCCTCTGTTGATGAACATTTAGGTTGCTTCCATGTGTATTGTAAATAGTGCTGCAGTGAACATCGGGGTGCATGTATCTTTTCGAATTATGGTTTCCTCCTGATATATGCTCAGGAGTGGGATTGCTGGATTATATGGTAGCTCTATTTTTAGTTTTTTAAGGAACCTCCATACTGTTCTCCAATTTACATTCCCACCAACCACTGTAGGAGGGTTTCCTTTTCTCCACACCCTCTCCAGCATTTATCATTTGTGGATTTTTTTTTTATGGCCATTATGATTGGTGTAAGGTGATACTTTACTGTAGTTTTGATTTGCACTTCTCTAACAGTTAGTGATATTGAGCATCTTTTCCTGTGCTTTTTAGCCATCTGTATGCCTTCTTAAATATTTGTTGATTGATTGGATTATCATCCCTCTCCTTTGAGCCCCATTCTCCCTATAATTTTCTTCCTTAGCATTTATACATTACATTGTAGAGTCTTTGTTGCTATTATCTTGTTGATAAGAGCATGTTCTTCTTCCTCTAGCCAGTCAGTTGCCACTCTGAAATGATAATAACAATTAGCATTTATTGGGGGTGTCAGGGCACTCTGCTGAGTCCTTTACTTAATTACTTCATTTCATTTAATCCTCACACTAACACTTTGAGGAAGGTATTAATACATCATCACCAGTTTATAAATAGGGTGACTGAGGCACATAGAGAGGTTGAGTATCACCATACTAGCAAATGACAGAACTGACTCTCCAGCCCAAGCTTTTAACACAGTACTGCTTACTGGTGGCCCCAGATCTTCCTGATTTTTCAAGAGAAGTCAGAAGTCTGGAACTTTTACTCTTATTTCCCTGTCTTAAAATGTTGGCAATTCATTCACATTGCAAAACCAAACAAAAAACACTGCAGACCAGACAAAACAAGTATGAAGGGCTGCTTTGGTTTATATGGTTTTTCTCTGACTAGACCTGGAGCTGCTTATGGTCCAACCCTTAAGATCCTGGTACTCAAATGCTGGATGGATGCAGCAATCATTTCCTCTTCTGCATCACTTTCTTGCTCCACAATAAAATACAGTAAAATAATGCCTTATGTTTCTTTAGCATGTTGCAGTTACAAGGTGCTTTCATATACATTGTTTGACTTTTTTAAAAGCCTCAATTGATGTTGCCACCATCAAACTGTATGTATGTGTCCCTTAGCCCTCAGTTTCACAGTGGATCAGAAGTAAAATGCAGGAAGTAAACCAGGAAGTGATGAGTGTTAGGCTCACTGCTCAGCCTGCTTTTCAATACTAATCTGTATTGCTGTTGCCCTGCTGATCCCATTATGCACAGCTCCATGTGTGTGAAAGCATGCTTTCAAACATTCAGTGTTATTTATTTTAAATTAGTGAGACATACACTGCCCATAAATTGTGCACAATTTATGGAAAAAAGTCAATACTGGGGTTTTGGTTTTTATTTATTTATTTTTAAAATTTATTTATTTATTTATTTTTGGCTGTGTTTGGTCTTCGTTGCTGTGCACGGGCTTTCTCTAGTTGTGGCGAGCAGGGGCTACTCTTTGTTGCGGTGAGTGGGCATCTCATTGCAGTGGCTTCTCTTGTTGCGGAGCACGGGCTCTAGGCACCTGGGCTTCAGTAGTTGTGGCATGTGGGCTTCAGTAGCTGTGGCTCTCAGGCTCTAGAGCACAGGCTCAGTAGTTGTGGCGCACGGGCTTAGTTGCTCCACAGCATGTGGGATCTTCCCGGACCAGGGCCCAAACCCGTGTCCCCTGCATCGGCAGGCGGCTTCTCAACCGATACGCCACCAGGGAAGCCGGGGTTTTGGCTTTTAGATCTTGACTCTTCTGCATATACTTATTTTTTATTGTTTCTAAATTTATGGAAATAATAATCTACACAAATAGTAATTTATATAAATGGACTTTCATACCATTTAAAATTCAATTTAAAATAATTTTTATAAAATGGTATAATGATTACAAGCATTAAAATGTGAACACAGGGCTTCCCTGGTGGTGCAGTGGTTGAGAGTCCGCCTGCCGATGCAGGGGACACGGGTTCATGCCCCGGTCCGGGAAGATCCCACATGCCGCAGGGCGGCTGGGCCCGTGAGCTATGGCCGCTGAGCCTGCACATCCGGAGCCTGTGCTCCGCAATGGGAGAGGCCACAACAGTGAGGCCCGTGTACCGCAAAAAAAAAAAAAAATGTGAACACAGTTCTCCATTTTTCAAAAAAAAGTCAGTCCCTTGTCCTTTTTTTGTTTTTTTTTTAAAAAAGTTCTGTTCCCTTTCCATCTATTGGAAGTGGGAGTGGGTAATTAGCTAAATAAACCCATGTAATATGGGTGAAGAAAAACATGAAATAATTTGACTGCCCTGGTGCTCACAGAAGACAGTAGCTTCAGAAGACATTGTTTTTTGGCAACTTCATGAGTTGCATTTATTCCTGTGTCTGGGAAACATGCTGTCAGGCCTCTCAGTCTGTAGGAACCATTCCTCAAAGCAGCTGTATCCTCTAAGGCAGTGATGGTGAGGGTTGAAGAGTAAAGGGAACAGAAGGCATGTTAGAGGGACTTGGATGGGTGACTGCAGGTGCAGTTTGAAAAATCACTGCAGTTCAGTATGCATGTTATTTTATAATACAAATTCACTGGCCCCTCAGTAAAACCCTTGGGTTGAAGATATACACATGATAGCATGGGATAGAAGTTAACGTGCCCAAGCCATTAATGGCTAGAGACTGTGCTCTGGGACAAAGGGTGGGTCTCTGATGGAGCTGTTGGAGCACTTGATTAGAAGGCAGGGAATGTGGGTTCGAGTTTTGGTTTTGCCGCCAACTAGCTGTGACTTTGGGTAACTCACTTAGTCTTTCTGGGTCTGAAATTAATCTGTAAAATGAGAAAATCAGACTAGGTAGTCTCCAAGGTCTTAGGCATTTTAAGTTTGCCTCTGGTTAAAGGAAAACTCTGTGAGCAGCTGCGTCTGACTGGTTATCAAGGTAAGAAGATATATATAGTTAGGGGATCCAAAGTGAATAATGACAGGTTTTTCAGCCAATTTTATCAGGGTATTCTTTGTGCTTCCTAACATTAAATAGCAGAGGAGAGTTGATGAAAAAAGCATGTCTCCTGCCTTTTCTCTTTCCTTTCCATTCCTAGCCCTACGGTCCAGAGACAACCTTTAAAAACCATTTCACTATTTCTGTTTTTAGCTTCTCTTGGAATTACTTCCATAAGGCTTAATAATATGTGTAAACTTCTGTTTCTTGATTGATCAACTTTACACAGTATCTGTGGACTCTTTTGATACAAAAAATAAGAATTTAAGTTACTTTTTCTACTCCCTCCTTTCTCCATCTCCCATTATTTGATATTTATACTCTTTTTGAAAGTTTTAAAATAATTATCTTTTAATTTTAAATGATAAACTTTAATTTTTTGATCCACCAACTTTCAACTTTCTCAACTTGCCATTTTGTAGAATGGCATTATAAGTGCTCCTGCACTACCCTCTTTTTATATTCCATCTTCTGGGAGCCGTACTCTACTTTTACATCATTAAGGTTAATATTTTTATTTAGTCTTGCATCCCCCAAGTATTATGTGCTTACCTTTATGTTTAGATTACTGTTTTTACCACATTACCTTTCTGTGCCTGCTATAATAGCATGTCCAGAATCATAACTATACGATTACTCTCAAAGTTTTTTTTTTAATTTATTTTATTAACTTATTAATTTATTTTTGGCTGCGTTGGGTCTTCGTTGCTGCGCAGGGCTTTCTCTAGTTGCGAGCGGGGGCTGCTCTTTGTTGCGGTGCACGGGCTTCTTATTGTGGTGGCTTCTCTTGTTGTGGAGCATGGGCTCTAGGCACACGGGCTTCAGAGCGCAGGCTCAGTAGTTGTGGCGCACGGGCTTGGTGACTCCTTGGCATGTGGGATCTTCCCGCACCAGGGCTCAAACCCGTGTCCCCTGCATTGGCAGGCGGATTCTTAACCACTGTGCCACCAGGGAAGCCCTACTGAAAGTTTTATGTCTCTTAAAAACTAAGGAAATAATTGAGTATGTACTTAAAGACTTAACTTTTAGTAAACCATTCATTTACTCATTTATTCAACAGATATTTATTGAATATCAAACTTGTCATCACAGTGGTATTTATAATAGTGAAGTATTGGAAACAACCTAAATGATTTAACTTTAGGGAATTAGTAAAATACCTACTGTACATTTTTATAGGGAATGCTCTGTAAACATTAAAAAATGATGTAAAATGTTAATAACTTGAAAAATTCTGTTCTATATTAAATTTTTAAATATTTCTACAACAGTGTATACACAACAGCCTCACTGTTGTTTAAAAAAAAAAAGCATCTAAGAAACTCAGGGGGAAAATGCTAGAAGCATGTATACCAAATTGTTAATTTGGTAATGTAGCTATCTCAGGTGGTGGTGATTTCTGTTTCTTTTTTGTTTTTTTCTGACTTGTATTTTCTCATTTACCCAAAAAGAACATGTGTCACTTTTATGATAATACATTTTTTAAACTAAAGATAAAAAATTAGAATTGCCAGTCATAGTTTTTCTTGGAATACTAATGTTAAAATAATCTAGGAGCACCTGATAAGAATTCAGTAAATATTTGTGGAATGAATGAGAGAATGATTGAATTGCAGAGATTCCTAGATCCATAGTATTGACACTTAAACATTCATAATATTATCCAGAAACAAGTCCTAGTTCAGTTATCTCAAAAGAAAAATCATGTATTGAAGAATCTAAGAAACAGCTTTAACTGAATGTTGGTTGTGTAAAGGCAAATCCAGCAGGATTGAGGCCCACCACAGAAGCAGCCAGGCAACAATGCTATATTTCACAGTAAGCAGGATCTGAATAAAAGTGTCCTTTGTGCTTGTGAGATTGAGGGGGTGAGTCTTGGGGCGATTTATGTTATTTCTCCTTAATGGAAATTGAGGGAGCCTCTAATCCTGCTGTCACATGACAGCTACTTATTTGATTTTTTGGTAATTTGGGGAGCAGCTGTGGAGAAATGATTTTTCTGCAAAGAGAGCTAGCTGTATTCTTACCCATTTGCAAATGCCTAGGCATTACTAAACTTCCTATCCACCATGTTTCTGATCCAGGGATAGCTTCAGCAACTCACCTGCTTTTTGTTTATATTTGTAGCTGTTAATAAGCACCTGAATATTTGAGAATGCATTTTCTAATCCTTTTTATTATTGTCATCAACATTCATTAGGTACCTTCTCACTCAGGGCACTGTGACAGACACAGGGTTGTAAGCTGTAATGTGGAGACGACTTTCCTCTTTGGCAGGTGGGTCAGCATCAGTGTTCTTAGAATCACTTTATTTTTAGCAGGTTAAATTACAGTGTAAAGAAAGATTCTGGTGTGAAGGCAGCTGAGAGCTGTTCCTTTGGTCCCCAGACTCCTCCCGAGTCTGGGTGTTCATTCATGTCCTCTTGCTGTGCCATGTGCTTTCACAAGCTGTTGCCTCAGTATGCAGTCTCCTTTCATTGTGGCACCCGACGAACTCCTGGCTAAAGACTCTGTCCTCCCTTTCATGGTACCTACTCGATATCCTTATAGTCCTCTCTTCCCAGTGCTCCTTTAGCCCTTGGTGATATTATCACTAGAATATGATTTTTTTATTTTTTAAGGAAAAGCCTTTTTTATTTTATTTTTCAAAATTTATTGGCCATGCCACATGGCATGTGGGATCTTAGTTCCCCGACCAGGGACTGGACCCTCGCCCCCAGCATTAGAAATGCAGAGTCTTAACCAGTGGACTGCCAGTGAAGTTCTGGAAAAGGCTTTTTTAAAGGCAAAAGCCTTCTAAGTTAACTTTATCAATTTGTACTTATTTTTTTTTAAGCTCTTTTAACCCTGGGTCTTTAAGAAATACAGTCAGGGAATTGGGTAGGCAGGGTTTCTATAATGAGTAAAAGAAAGCTTTACTTTTGATTGTGAACACCTGCAGGGTGAGGGAGAGACACGGACAGTCTTTTTTTCTATCTTTGCAGTGTTGAATTTTCACCAAGGGATGGATTTGCTTGAAATATTGTATGAACCTACTCTATTAGAAATTTCTTTAACAACAATTAGAAGCAAGTACTTTCAAAACTTAAAACTAGAATGTAGAAGAACTGCACTGTTCATTGTGATAGTCACAGCCACATGTGGCTATTTATATTAAAATTATTTAAAACTAAGTAAAAATTTAAAATGTAATTCCTTAGTCGCAGTTGTCAGGTTTCATGTCAGTAGCCACATGGGTTGGTGGCTGCTATTTTGCACAGTGCAAATTTAGAACATTTCCATCATCACAGAAATTTCTATTGTACAGTGCTGATCTGGAGCCTATAGAAGAGTTGATGTATTTTGAAGTATTTGGTGAAGTAGATTCACCTAACTATTTTCTGTGGAAGGATGTTTATTCAAGTTGAAGAATTTTAAGCAGCTTGAAATTCCCTGTGCTTTCTTTACCTTTTTCCTTGGTTGTAGCACCCTCTAGTGTTTCAGCTTTGGTATAGCTATACTATCATGAAATAACCTATTTGTGATTTGAGTCCAAGAACGCTGAAGTATTTTGGAAAATTTTGTGTGTATATGCATTTTTCTAGGGAGGAGTTCTGTAGCTTTCACACATCCTCAAAAGGGTCTGTACTTCAGAAAGTAACTATGTTCTGATACAGGTCCTTGTATGGTCAAAACTCCTAGTTTGTGATTTATAAGCATTTTTTCTCCCAATGTATAAATTTTTTTCTCCCAATTTATAAACATTTTTTCTCCCATGTAACTTTCCCTTTGACATTTCTATGCTTTATCTGTCTTTATGTGGAATAGTACTACTACTAGTAATAGGTAACACTTATCTAGCACTTATTGTATACCATGTCCTGTTTTAAGCCCTTTTATATGGTGAAACTAAAGCACAGGAGTCAAGTGGGACTTGTCTAAGGTGGTAGTGAGTGGCAGAGCAAGGATTCGAGTCCAGTACTCTGGCTCCAGAGTTTGCACTCTTAACCACCCTGCTATGGAAGTGAGGATAAGCCTTTAAGCAGGAATGAGGTGGGTTGGAGAGGACACTTTGCATACTCTTGGCATGCTCTGTACTAGATTCTTTGGACCTAGTTGTATAATAAGAAAACAAAACTCTAAATCTCTGCAAGCCACACTGGAAATTATAGTTAGTACCTACTATTGATTTTCAGTAAATATGCATAGATCTCTCCATATAGTCTGCCAAGAACTTAGAGTGGTAGATGAAGGTCAAAGCTGCCATTGCTACCACATTTTCTTTGGTTTGTCCAAATACCAGACCCAGTATATTCATTGAATAATATGACAAATCTTTTTGTGATTGTTTGTCACTATTATTTCCATAAAAAAGCACTTATTTTATTACTGTGATGTTGATTTTGTGGTTTGCTGGAATGTTAGACTTATTAAGTATCTTATTTAAAGAGCAGGTAAGACAGACTCATAAACAGATAAAAGTTTGTGTTTGTAATCTCCTACTTCTTTTTCTGTCTGTACCCCCTTCTCACTTCTGTGTCCCATTTCTCTCTTCCTGAGGCATTTTATACTCTCTAACTTAGCCTCCTTTTAATGATTAATCAAACTCAAGATTTTGTATTCAACTTCCATTGGCATATGGAAACAAACCCTAGTGGTAGCCTTATAAAAATGTCCTTAGAATCACTTTATTGATAGTATAAAAATGTCAGTACATTTTATTGTATTGACTTATATAAATCAATGTAAAGTTTTGCTGCTTACCAGCACTCTATGAGTAATTTCAAGAAAGGTACATATTTTCTTCCCTTTGTATCAGTCAGGGCCTAGTAAACCATGTGAGGTACTTCAGAGAATTTAATTGGTTACACAGGTGTTGGAAGACTAAAAGAGCAAAAGTAATCCAGATTTTAATAACCACCCCTTGGGCTGGGGGAATGGAATTGAAGAACCTAGGAGTTCAGAGGGGCCCCCACACAGCTGGTAATCTCACCTCCACGTGGATGCCAGGCAGCTGGTACTCAACCAGCAGGGGAGAAGAGGCACAGCTGGGGTCGGCACATGAGGCTGTCCTCTCTTGTTGGAGCAACTTTAATAAGAATGAAAACAGCAAGAAAATCCCTTCTCCCCGCCTCTTCCCATCTTAACCTGTTGCCTCCCCTTGGTAAAACCTAATGTGAAGCTGGCAGACAAGTCTGGTAAAAAAGGTTGGCTGACCCAACCCAGAGTTGGCTCTAGACCAGTTCAGAACAAGTATAGGATAGAGGGCTTGGAAGCTGAGAGATGAGATGAATGGCCAGCACAACCTTATAGGAGAATTGTGGAAACTGTAATTGCCTGGGTCTAGCTTTACTAATTATAATGTGCAGCCAGTTACCCACAAGCATTTATTAAGGAACAAATTATGATGGCTGCTGTTCATAGAGACTTTATGTACCCAGACCCTGCCTTCAGTGAACTTATAATATTGTTTTCACAAAACCATCCACTCACACTCAAGTCGTTACGAAGTTGTGTGGTAAAGCTTGTTTTTCTCACATATTGTATAAAAGCATTATTATTAACTGGGTTTCTTGGGTAGTTATTAATATTAATGAACATTTATAAATTTTATCAACATTGGAATGAAAAATATTATGTGACTGCAGTCATAAATTAGTTTTAGATGCTCCAAATCAGGAAGTTAGCCTCACTCAAGGCAAGACTATTTCTAAACTTGAACTGTGCTGTTCTCTTGGTACTTACCATGAGAAAGGGACTTGATTTTTCTAGTGACAGCTTGCTCTAGCATGTCATTTAATTTTAAGTTTCAAAATGATCAGTTTGGAGGCTTTATTACAGTTACTTGTTTTGAAAGTTCATTTTGTTAAAATTCAAAGTAATACATTCATATGATAAAAGTTAAAATAGAAGGATTTATAATAAAAAATCAATGGCCTTTTGCCACACTCTTCCCCTATACCTAGTCCCACTTTTTAGAGACAGTTACTTTAACTGTTTCTGTTTATAGTTTAACTATTTTTTTATAGTATTAGCAAGCAGTATTACCTCCATAACTTTAAGAAATATGTCTATACTACTTTTTCTTGATTTATCAAACTTGGGCATTTTAAACTTCCTTCTGCATAAGTATTCCCTCACAGTACTCCCTTCCTCTCCCCTCTCCTTTTAAGTTGCATTGTAATACTAATTCTTATATCGCTCTTGATCTGACTCCCTCAATGTGTAATGATAGGATATTAGTGCTCCTAGCCATTGCTCCACCTCTCTACCCTCTCCTACCTCCTTATCTCTCTCAGCCTTATCTTTGCCTTTACATTGTTATGGTTCATAACTTTTACATTCTGCTTTGTATCATTTTTAATTTTCTGTATTTTTATCTATATTGGAGTCAAAATGGAAAACAAACTGCATCATGACTATGGCTTCTTTTTTTTCTTTTTTGGTAGATCCCGTGATGTGAGGATTTTTTTTTTCCCTTCTCTGCAAGTCCTATATCACCCTTGGGCTATTTAAAAGAGAATATTCCTAGGAAGGTCAAATGGATTCCTCTTATCTTAAGCTCCATTTATTACTCAGAATTAAAGCACATTTTACCTTGCTTCTATTTTCCCTTTGACTTTCTTGTGCAGTTTTTTTTGTTTTTTATTTTTGGCTGCATTGGGTCTTCATTGCTGCACGCAGGCTTTCTCTAGTTGCGGCGAGCGGGGGCTACTCTTAGTTGCTGTGTGTGGGCTTCTCACTGTGGTGGCTTCTCTTGTTGCGGAGCATGGGCTCTAGGCACCCAGGCTTCAGTAGTTGTGGCTTATGGGCTCCAGAGTGCAGGTTCAGCAGTTGTGGCTCACGGGCTCAGTTGCTCCACGGCATGTGGGATCTTCCCAGACCAGGGCTCGAACCTGTGTCCCCTGCATTGGCAGGCGGATTCCTAACCACTGCACCACCAGGGAAGCCCCTGTGCAGTTGTTTTAAAGTTTTTCCTGCTCTGGTGAAATTTTGACCTGTTACCCTTTGTCTGCCCAAGAATCAAATATTGTCTTTGGCTTTTTTTGGGAAAGGCTGTTGCGTTGAGTAAAATTTCTATCCTAGTTATGAAATTTAGATTCTGGACCTGTCTAGGAATTAAGTTCAGCCTCTTGGTTTTCCTGTCCCTCGTTTTGGCTGTAGACACAGTCTTGCTCTGAGACTTTCCCCTAGGCGGTTCTTGCAGCTTTTCTTTTGATATGGTAATGCTATTGATGAGACTAAGGCTTTCTCTTACTTTTAGTTATACCTTGATTGGATATCCTGAACTGCTCTTCCAACTTTGATTTTTAAAATACTCTACACTTAATCTCATTATGTGTGGATTAGACTAAATTTAGCACCCTTAGACATTTTATCCAAATTCCAGTAGCTCCTTAGATATTGTTGACTATAGCGACCAGCGCCTGACCAGAAAATCTGTTTTTCTGAGTTCTCTTCCATTATCTTTAGTCCCACGCCTGCTGGTCGATAATGGCAAAAGTAGGAACTCCTCTGTACAAAACTGCCCCTCCTCCAATCCCTTATAGATCATATATTAAAGAAGAACCTTTAGATGAAGTATTTGTTGCATCCCAGGTGATGATGATCCAGGCTAAGAAACAGGTTTTAGTAAAATTGCTACCATGTTATGTTATTGTTTGGGGGAATGATTTTTTTTAAGTGGAATGTTGACTAATCTGCTGAATATCACTGGTTCCAGGTAATAGACACATATGCCTTTTTATTTGGATGTGATGTTTAGAATCACAGTTTATTGCTTGTTGCCCGGGCGTTCATCTTGCTTTTCATATCTGTTCAGAGGAATCATTGTCGGGTACATTCTCCATTTTGTGCACTCTCATGAAATTATGTTAGGGGCATTGGTTCCCTATAATTTCCTTATTTTAATGTTTTGGAGAGCAGTATTTGAGCCGTTGGAATTAATAGAATAAAGAAAGGCTTTTTAGATGCCTGACTCAAAATCTTTTGCACGCAATTAAGAAAACCATATCCTCAGAGATGGATGTCTAATTTAAAGATGAGGAAATTGAGGCTCAGTCCTTCAAAAGTGGCTGTACCATTTTGCATTCCCACCAGCAATGAATGAGAATTCTGTTCCTCCACATCCTCATCAGCATTTGCTGGTGTTGGTGTTTTGGATTTTAGTTATTCTTGATAGGTGCAAAGTGTTATCTCATTGTTTTAATTTGCAATTCTCTAATGACATATGATGCTGAACATCTTTTCACATACTTTTCATAGGTGTATCTTCTTTGGTGAGCTGTCTTGTTCAGGTCTTTTGCCATTTTTTAATTGGATTGTTCGTTTTCAATATTGTTTGGTTTTAAGAGTTGTATTTTGGAACATAGTCTTTTATCAGATGTGTCTTTTACAAATATTTTCTCCCAGCCTGTGACTTGTCTTCTCATTCTTTTTATAGTGTCTTTTGTAGAGCAGAAGTTTTTAATTTTAATGAAGTCCAGCTTTTCAGTTCTTTCTTTCATGGATCATGCCTTTGGTGTCATATCTAAAATGTCATCACCATACCCAAGTCATCTAGGTTTTATCCTATGTCATCTTCTTGGAGCTTTATAGTTTTGCGTTTCACACTTAGGTCTATGATCCATTTTGAGTTACTTTTTGTGGAAGGTGTTAAGTCTGTGTTTAGATTCATTTTTTTGGCAGGTGGATGTCCAGTATTCCAGCACCATTTGTTGAAGACACTATCTTTGCTCCATTGTATTGCCTTTGCTCCTTTGTCAAAGATCAGTTGACTGTATTTATGGGGATCTATTTCTGGGCTTGCTATTCTGTTTCATTGATCTGTTTGTCTGTTCTTTTACCAGTACCACACTGCCTTGATTACTGTAGCTTTATAGTGAGTCTTGAAGTCAAGTAGTGTCAGTCTCCCAGCTTTATTCTTCTCCTTCAGTATTGTATTAGGGACTTCCCTGGTGGCACAGTGCTTAAGAATCCGCCTGCCAATGCAGGGCACACGGGTTCGATCCCTGGTCTGGGAAGATCCCACATGCTGCTTGCACCGCAGCTACTGACTCTGTGCTCTGGAGCCCGTGAGCCACAACTACTGAAGCCCATGTACCTAGAGCCCGTGCTTTGCAACGAGAAGCCACTGCAATGAGAAACCCACACACCACAACAAAGAGTAGCCCCCGCTCACTGCAACTAGAGAAAGCCTGCATGCAGCAATGAAGACCCAACACAGCCATAAAGAAAGAAAGAAAGGAAGATAGAAAGATAGATTGTATTAGCTATTTGGGGTCTTTTGCTTCTCCATATAAACTTTAGAACTAATTTGTCAATCTCCATAAAATAACTTTCTGGGATTTTGATTGGGATTGCATTGAATCCATAGATCGTTAGGAAGAACTGACATCTTGACATTATTGAGTCTTCCTATCCATGACCTGGAATATCTGTCTATTTTAGTTCTTTGATTTCTTTCATCAACATTTTATAGTTTTCCTCATGATTTTGTACGTTATGTGAGATTTATACCTACATGTTTCATATTTTTGGTTGATAATGTAAATGGTAATCGTGTTTTTTAAATTTCAAATTCTATTGTTCATTGATGGTATATAGGAAAGCAGTTGGCTTTTGTATGTAAACTTTGTATCCTACAACATTGCTATAATTACTTACTCGTTCCAGGTTTTTTTTTACTTGTTATTGATTCTTTTGGATTCCCTACATAAACAGTCATGTCATTTGTGAACAAAGACAGTTTTATTTCTTTTTCCTGTCTTACTACATTGGCTAGGACTCCCAGTACAGTGTCAAAAAGGAGTGATGAGAGGGGACATCCTTATCTTGTTTCTCATCTTAGCGGGAAGGTTTCTAGTTTCTCACCATTAAGTATGATGCTAGCTGTAGATTTTTTGTAGATTTTTTTCTTATCAGTTCGAGGAAGATCCCCTCTATTCCTAGTTTGCATTTCTTCCTTTTTAAGGCTGAGTAACATTCCATTGTATGTATGTCCACGTTTTGCTTACCAATTCATCTGCTAGTGAAGAGCTGGATTGCTTCCACCTTTTAGCTATTGTGAAAATGCTGCTATGAACATTGGTGTACAAATAGCCCTTTGAGACCCTACTTTCAGTTCTCCCAGCATAGCATCCAGAAGTGTAATTGCTGAATCATATGGTAATTCTTCTTAAAGTTTTTTGAGGACCAGTATGCATAGTTTGATATAAAAGGATGTTCACTTCACTGCTGTTTACAATACCAAAAATTTGGAAGCTGGCTTCCTATATATCAGTAGGTGATTGGTTGCATAATTATTGAACATCGATACAGTGAAGTGTTCTTTGGCTATTTAGAAAGGTCTGGTAGATTTGTATGTTTTGACATGTCAAAATGTCCCGATATATTGTCAAAAGAATAATATATGTATTGTGAACCTCTTTATTTTAAATCATATGTATGTATTTATGCTTCAAAAAAAATTTTAAGGTTAAGATACTTCTCTGTAGGTTAGGGAGGAAGAAGAGGGGACAGATCATAAGTACTGTAGGAGAGCAAACCTTTATCTTACTATTGCATCATTTCAGGGTTTATAAGAAACACAGTTTTATAAGCAGAAAAACCAATTTGAATAATCATGTTAAGTATTTTACTTACTGTTTTTTTTTTTTTTTTTTTTTTTTTTTTGCGGTACGCGGGCCTCTCACTGTTCTGGCCTCTCCTGTTGCGGAGCACAGGCTCTGGACGCGCAGGCTCAGCGGCCATGGCTCACAGGCCCAGCTGCTCTGCGGCATGGGGGTCTTCCCGGACAGGGGCACGAACCTGTGTCCCCTGCATCGGCAGGCGTACTCCTAACCACTGTGCCACCAGGGAGGCCCTTACTTACTGTTTTTATGTCCACAATGTCAAATGCTAGGATCTTTTAAATATCTTTTTTATCATTATATATAATATCAAGGATATTTATTGTTTTGTGACTTGAGGTATAAAATTAGCACAATGAATTTCCATCAAAATAGTTTCACACAAGGAAAATATTCTACTATTTTTATGTCATATTGGAATGATGCTCCCCATTTCCTATGACTTGGTGTGGTGAGGTATGTAGTAAAATCAAAGGCTTGTCAGAGTTCCTCTGCTCTTGAGGAAAATGTCTCTTATTTTAAGCATTGGAATATACAATATTCAATATACACTGAATCCTGTTCTTTGCCTTTTTTCTGACAGTAGATCTTCATGGAGGAACACGGAGTGACCCAAACTGAACACATGGCTACCATAGAAGCCCATGCAGTGGCCCAACAAGTTCAGCAGGTCCATGTGGCTACCTACACTGAACACAGTATGTTGAGTGCTGATGAAGACTCACCTTCTTCTCCTGAGGACACCTCGTATGATGATTCAGACATACTCAACTCCACAGCGGCTGATGAGGTAACAGCCCATCTGGCTGCTGCAGGTAATGTTTGTATTGGGAGCTCTTCATTTTTGGCTTAACTCTGATACTGTGCTTATCTGAAAGAACCTAGAATACAGGCACTCACATTTATTGTCATATCATATCTTCATGATTTCTTTTTAAGCCTTAAATTTATAACCTGTACCTGTATTACACTGAGACTTAAGTTCCAGACTCATGTACTATTAGTGATAAAAACTTGGTTTTGTTTTTTCCTCCATTCCAGCACTCCTCACTTTTTAAAAAAAATTCATTCGTTTATTAATTAATTTTTTTTTTATGGCTGCATTGGGTCTTCATTGCTGCACGCGAGCTTTCTCTGGTTGCCATGAGCGGAGCTACTTTTCGTTGTGGTGCATGAGTTTCTTATTGCAGTGGCTTCTCTTTGTTGCAGAGCACGGGCTCTAGGTGCGTGGGCTTCAGTAGTTGTGGCATGCGGGTTCAGTAGTTGTGGCTCGCAGGCTAGAGTGCAGGCTCAGTAGTTGTGGCGCACGGGCTTAGTTGCTCTGCAGCATGTGGGATCTTCCCAGACCAGGGCTCAAACCTGTGTCTCTTGCATTGGCAGGCAGATTCTTAACCACTGTGCCACCAGGGAAGTCCCCACTCTTCACTTTTAACTCAAGCATTGAGTCCATTTACATTAAATGTAATCACTGATACATTTGGGTTTAAATTTATCATGTTTACTGTGTGCTTTCTCTTTGTCTCACTTGTTCTGTTTACTTTTCCTTCAATTTTCTTTTGGAGTAATTGATAAGTTGGGTTTTTTTTCATTTTTTTTTTGGTTAGTTTGGAAGTTATACATACTTTTGCTATTAGTGGTACACCTAGAAATACACACCCTTCACTTATTTCAGAGTCTTATGTAAGTGGTACTTTTGTCCTCTTTAGGGATAATGCAAGTTTCTTAGAACACTTGAATTTCATTCCCCTGCTTCTGACCTATATGTTGTTGTTGTCCTGTGTGTTAATTCTTTGTATATTTTAAACCCTATACGACATTATTTTTGTTTTATACATAGTCAATGTTAATTTTCCCCCTTATATCCCACTTGCCTTCTGAGAATTTTTCTTCTTCCTAAAGATACCATTTTATTTCCTTCAGCATGGTTCTGCTAGTAGTAAAGTCTCTTAGTTTTTGCTTACCTGAGAATGTCTTTATTTAACCTTCAGTCTTGAAGGATGGTCTCCCTAGGTGTGGAATTCTAGGTTGGCAGTTATTTTCTCTCCTCATATTGAAAATGCTATTCCACTGTCTTCTGGTTTCCATCCTTGCTTTTGAGCATTCAGCTCTTTCATTCTAACAGCTATTCCTTGGAAGGTTATCTCCCACACAGACCCCTCCTCCACTGCTTTTAAGATTTTCTCTGTCTTTAGTTTTTGTGATATATCTGGCTCTGGATTTCTTCTCATTTATTCTGTTTACAGTTCCTTTAACATCTTGAATCTTTGGATTGATGTCTTTCATCAATTCTGGAAAATCTTAGCCATACATTTTGCTTCAGTTTTGCATCCCCTCCATTCCGTCTCTTTTCCTTCTTTGACTGCAATTAAATATGTTAGTCTTCATATTGAAGCCTTTATGTCTCTTTCCTTCTGTATTACTACCCTTTTGTCTCTTCATGCTTCATTCTATGTAGTTTCTGCAGACGGTCTTCCAGTTTATTAATTTTTTTCTTCAGCTGTGTCTAAGGTGATTTTAAGTCTGTCCATTGAGTTATTAGTTTTGGTAATGGTTTTGTTTTCTAGTTTTAGAATTTCTAGTGTTTTTTTTCCTCACTCCCAAATTTGCAGTATTACAGTTTTCAGTTATTATAGAAAAAAATTTTTTTTTTGTTAATATCCATGAGTAAAGTAAGCATTATGATTTTACAGGCAATTTGGTCATTTTACTTTCTGAAGTGCATATGGGCCTGTTCCTGTGGTATGTTACTAGTGCTGTTTCTTGTTCATGTTGGTTTTTCTCTTCACATATTGGTTATATTTGGATGAATGCTGGATGTGTGTGTGTTTGGAAAACCATTTTTAGAAATAATTTGGGAACTAGAATAATATGATCCTCCTCTAGAGAGGATTTTTGTTTGCTTCTACCAAATGCCTGAGGGCACTAGCAATCCTGGATCATCTTAATCCAATTTAAGGTTTTGATGTTTTCTGGGCCTCTAAATGACTTAAAGCTGAGTGATATTTTGTATCATTCTCTTTGCTATTTACATTGTATATTTAGCACTGTGTGGAAGACTACATGTAGACCATGCCTGGATGGGTCTAATATTGTATAAGAAACACTGATGTTAGAAGATATTTAGGAAAAGCTGGACAGGAAATCAATGATCAGAAATGGCCAAAATACTACAATTTTTTTTAGTTTATGCTATGCTGTATTTAAGGTGAAGAAGACAGTTGCAATGAAAATAAACTTACTCCTGTCAGGTGTTATCTACTGTGTATTTCTGGAATGGTGAATTTAAAAATAAGGCTTAGTGACAAAACACACATAAAATGTTTGTGAAATCTTTTTTTGAAATTTTTATACTTCCCAGAAGAGGGCATCCTAACATAATAAATCCAGTTCAACTTCTTTCCTAGGAAGGAAGATGCTTTTGAGGCACAGTTTTGTGACATTACTGTACTGCACTGTCATAGTTTTAAGATTAGCAAAGAACTTTAACCCTTTCATCTGGCGATGTGGAAACTGAAGCCCAACTGGTAGAAATGATTTACCATTGAATCATTCAACAGTTATTGAGGAATTATCAATATTATGTACCTTATATTATTATATGTAGATTCTGTGAACAAAGACTGGCAAGAGCTTGCTCCTAAAGTAGCTTACAGACCAGTGGTGGAGAGAAGGGTACAAATAATAAAGTAAAACAATTTCATAAAGCACTGATGGCTCTGAAGAATATAATGAAGTGTAAGGTAAATGGAGCAGGAAGGGTAGCTGGTTACTGCTTTTTCTAATCCTATTTCCTTCTCTCCCTCTACTGAAGTAACCACTATTCTGAATTTGGTCTTTATCATTCTCTTGCATGTCTTTCATATTTTTTTGTATGTGTATGTATCAGTAAACAATATTTAGCATTGTTTTTGCATGTGTTAAATTGTATATAAATGGTATCACTCTGATATTTTTTGTCTAACAGTGTTTATTTCATTCAGTATTATTTTTCTGAGATTCATTTATGTTGATAATGTGGCTAGATGTTTTCATTTTGACTTATTTAGTATTCCATTCATTATCTAAGTATGTTGTATATTGGGAGAACACTTAGGTTGTTTATAATTTTTTGCTATTTACAATTGCTGCAAATGAAAATTATTTTATATGTTTTCTTGTACACATTGAGAGATCTCTTGGCTTTGGTTTTCAAAGTTCTTTTGACAGTGTCCCACAGTAATACATTGTGATCTAGAATAAACAGATGCACATATAACTAAAATAACAATTTCTCGGGCTTCCCTGGTGGCGCAGTGGTTGAGAGTCCGCCTGCCGATGCAGGGGACACGGGTTCGTGCCCCGGTCCGGGAAGATCCCACATGCCGCTGAGCGGCTGGGCCCGTGAGCCATGGCCGCTGAGCCTGCGCGTCCGGAGCCTGTGCTCCGCAGTGGGAGAGGCCACAACAGTGAGAGGCCCGCGTACTACAAAAAAAATAATAATAATAAATAAAAATAAAAATAAAATAACAATTTCTCATGAAGTAATACTTACTCCTCCTGCAAGTGACACACTCTCATGTGTTCTAATCTCTTTACTTTATTCCATTTTATTAAAAAAACAGAAACAAAAACTACTCATGAGCCACCAACAGGTGGAAATCCGCAGTTTGAAAAGCACTGCTTAAAAAAAACAAAACAATACAAAAACACTGCTTGAGGGTATAACCAGGAGGGGAATATTTCCTTTGTCCATTTTTCAAATGTGTTGTCTTTTTTTTTTTTTTTTTAGGAGTTATTGATATTTTTTAATACTAGTGTTTTCTTGGTAATATGTATTGCAATTATCTCCTAGTTTGTTGCCCACTCCCTCCCCAATTTTTTGTTACTTCTTTTTGTCCATAAAGGTTTTGATTTATATTATTGTGAAATTATTAGTGTTTTACCTTATAGTTTATGCTTTTGGAGTCTTGTTTAAGCAGTTCTTCTTAACCCTGAGTTTATAAATACTTTCCAGTAGTTTATTGTAGAAGTTATAAAGATTATTTTTGTTGTTTTATTGATGTTTTTGTTTTACATTTAGGCCTTTAATCCACCTGGAATTTATTTTCATGTATAGTATGATGTATGAACCTACTTTCATTATTTTTCCATGCAGACGGTCAGTTGCTCTGGCACCATACTTTTAATCGTCCATCCTTTTCCCACCTCTGTCTTCTGACACAGAAGGGTGTTTGTGAACTCTCGAGTCAGTTGTGTTGGTTTATTTGTCTATCTTTCAGTCAGTTCCACTCTGTCTTAAAGACTGTAGCCTTATAGTAACTACTGATACTTGGTAGGATGAGTGCCTCTGCCTCCTTTTTAAAATCTTCAGAAATTGTTTTGGCTATTCTTAGGCCTTTGCACTTCCATTTAAAATTTAGAATAAGTTTATCAAGTTCCACACAAAAAAATGGGGATTTTTATTTAAACTGCATTAATTAATTAATTTAGTTAAGCAGCTTTAGTCATAATACCTAAAACTAGAAATAGCCAAAGTGACCATCAGTAGAATAATGGATAAACTGTGGTTTATTCATACTCCGGAGTATTACTCAGCAATAAAAAAAGGAACAATCTACTGATACATATAACAACATGGACGAATCTTAAAAACATTATTCTAAGTGAAAGAAATCTTACACAAAAGAGTAGATACTGTATGATTCCATTAATTTGAAGCTCTAGAATAGGCAAAACTAACGTAGGGTGAAAAACAATAATTGTGTTCTTATGGTGCGAGGTACAGTGAGAACTGATTGGGAAGGGACATGAGAGAAATTTTGTAGTGATGATACTATTGTATATCTTAGGGGATTGGATTTCATAGTTCTATGCATTTTTCAAAATTTATTGAATGATTTGTACATTTTGTAATATGTAAATTTTACCTCAAAAGAAAAAACTTGTGAATAAATACTGAACTCTAGCTAATGATATTCCTACTGAATTATTTAGGGGGATCATACTGCAGTTTACTTTGAAATGCATTAAAAAAAACCCAATATGGGTTGATGAACGTGTAGAAAGATGGATAGTTACATATACTAAAATGTTAATGGTAGAATCTAGGTGGTAGATACATGAATGTTTACTGTAAAGGTCTTTCAACTTTGCTATATATGTTAAGTTTTTTAATATATTTTAAAGTTTTAATAATAAAATGTTGGACTCCCACAACTCAATAGCATAACAAATAACCTGATTTTAAAATGGACAAAGGACTTGAATAGACATCTCCCTAAAGACATACAAATGGCCAACAAGTAAGTGTATGAAAAGGTGCTCAACATCACTAATCATCAGGGACATATAAATCAAAACCACAGTTGAGATACCACCTCACCCCTGTTAGGATGGCTATTATCAGAAAACCAAAAAATAAGTATTGGCGAGGATGTGGAGAAATTGGAACCCTTGTATGCTATTGGTAGGAATGTAAAATGGTTCAGCCCCTGTGGAAAACAGTATGAAAGTTCCTTAAAAAATTAAAAATAACAGCTGCCATATGATGCAGCAATTCTACCTATGGATGTTTATTCAAAGGAATTGAAATCAGGATCTCGTAGAGATATTTGCATTCCTGTATTCATTGCAGCATTATTCACAGTAGTCAAGATGTGGAAACAACCTAAATGTCCATTGACAGATGAATGCATAAAGGAAATGTGGTATGTATATATGGAATATTATTCAGCCTTAAAGAAAGAGGAAATCCTACTGTATATGACAACATGGATGAACCTTGAGGGCATTATGCTAAGTAAGATACACCAGGTCAGAAGGACAGGTACTGCATAGTTCCACTTATATGAGGTATCATATTCAAACTCTTAGAAGCAGAGAGTAGAATGGTGGCTGCCAGGGGCTGGGGTGTGGAAATGGTGAGTTGCTGTTCAACAGCATAAAGTTTCAGTGCTGCCAGATGAATACGTTTCTAGAGATCTACTATACAACATTGTGCCTATAGTTAACAGTACTGTACTGTACACTTAAATTTTTTTTTTTTTTTTTTGCGGTACGCGGGCCTCTCACTGTTGCAGCCTCTCCCGTTGCGGAGCACAGGCTCCGGACGCACAGGCTCAGCGGCCATGGCTCACGGGCCCAGCCGCTCCGCAGCATGTGGGATCTTCCCAGACCGGGGCACGAACCTGTGTCACCTGCATTGGCAGGTGGACTCTCAACCACTGTGCCACCAGGGAAGCCCTTAAAATTTTGTTAAGGCAGTCGATCTCATGTTAAGTGTTATTACCTCAATTTTTAAAAAATTAAATGTTGGAAAAAATGCATCAATAAGATTTTTTTCCTCTACCAGCTGTTTATGATGGAAAGGAAGGTAAAAGGCATTAATTTATTTTTTAATTACTTTGGGGCTCTTTAGAGGGGTTTATTTAAGTCAGACTGAGTATACTACTAAACAACATGTAGAGAGGCTCATCTAGAGGCCCATATCCTCAAGTCCATTTTCAAGTAGGTCTGTGTCTTTATTCCTGTTTTACCCCTAGGTTCTTCATGACATTTTTTTTGGGAGGCCTATTTTAATTGAGCCACTTATAGAACATATATGCCAGGATAACCTGAGCACTTAAACCTAATTTTCATTTAAGCCTTTTACAGGGTTCACAAATAGGGATGAAGGTGGATTGTCTGCTTTTTTTGTTTTGTTTAAAAAAAGGAATGCCCTTGATATGTTGAGATTGCATGAATCGGAGACTGTAATAATTCCTTAAGGCCTACCCTTTCTTTCAGTTATTAGTTTCAGGGCAAACCAGACCAAATTTTATTAACATTTTTTCCTTAGAGTGGGACAGTTTTCATCTCTTTCCTGCCAGGATGCTTTCATCAACATGACCTTGTGGTCAACAGTTCCATTTAGGGCATAATTCTCAGATATAGAAAAAAAATTTTTTCCAATTAAGATGGTATCCTTCTAGGTATTTCTCTTATATGTGGTGTGGTGGTATTAGAGTTCCAGGTATGAGTGATTTTCTGTGACTTCCTTAACTTGGCAGTTTCTTGGAGTAATGGATAGAGGGACACGGGGATGGAAATGAAATTTGAAATCTGTGACTTTTTTGTTTTGGCAAACTGTTCCTTTCAATGCTGCAATTTCATCTAGCACCTTTGAGAATATTGCCTTAACAGTATGGGTATGCTGACAAAACAAAACAAAAAAACACATTATGTAAAATTCAAGCTGCTGTGTGGTGGGGAAGTATAAGTCATTTACTTTTTAAAAAGATTTGTTGTAAGTTTTAATGGTAAACTAAAAAATGATCCATGTTGAACAGTAGTGAAGTATATTGATATCAGGAGTATCTATATTTATTGATAACATATGAGGAAATAAGTGCTACTTTTCTGTACCTCTGATTGTTTTCTGCCTTGTATAGCTAACAGGCTCTGCCTAATCTCAGCGCATCCCTTCTTATTTCAGGTCCTGTGGGAATGGCTGCTGCTGCTGCTGTGGCAACAGGAAAGAAACGGAAACGGCCTCATGTGTTTGAGTCTAATCCGTCTATCCGGAAGAGACAGCAAACACGTTTGCTTAGGTGAGGGCTTCCTTTCTCATATTGTTGCTGTTCCTCAAATACTTTATGGAGTGGATGACAGAGTTAGACTATACCTTATTAGGTTCATCAAGGGACACCAAGTTAAATTCTTTGATGACAGAATTAGACTTTATAGTACTCTTACAAAATAAATAAATGAAACTAGAAGTATGATTAACAGATGAATAGTATCACATTAATTCATTCAGAGAAAACTTATATGCCTGCTATGTGCTAGGCATTGTTCTAGGCCTTGGGAATATAACAGTTAACAAAATAAATTCCCTTAACGAGCTTATATTCTAGTGGAGGGAAAAAGAAAATAAACAGGTATGTAATACGTCAGATGATGAAAGTGCTATGGGAGAAAACAAAGCAGAGTAAGGAAAATAGAAAGGTTAGGGGATTAGGGGGGATATAGTAGTTTCTCTTTTTCTGTAGGAATGGTCTTCTTTCATAAGCCAACCTTTGAACAGAGACCTGAAGTAAGTATAAGGGCAACCATGTTGATGTCTAGGGGAAGAACTTTTTGGGCAGAGGGAATAGTAAGAGCAAAGGTTCTGAAGTGGGAAGGAATGTGTTAGACATGTTTGAGGAACAACTAGGGAAAGAATGAGAGGAGGCGTGGTCAGAGTAGTAGTGGAGAGCCACGCCATGGCGTCTTCTGGTCCAGTATAAGGGCTTTGACTCTTACTCTTTTTTTTTTTTTTTTTGCGGTAGGCGGGCCTCTCACTGTTGTGGCCTCTCCCCTTGCGGAGCACAGGCTCCGGAGCACAGGCTCAGCGGCCACGGCTCACGGGCCCAGCCGCTCCGCGGCATGTGGGATCCTCCCAGACCGGGGCACGAACCCGCGTCCCCTGCATCGGCAGGCGGACTCTCAACCACTGCGCCACCAGGGAAGCCCTGACTCTTACTCTGAGTGACGTAGGAAGTCAATGAAGACTTTTGGTCAAAGCAATGATATGATCTGGCTTATGTTTTAAAAGTATCACTCAGGCTACTGTGTTGAGAATAGTCTCTGGGGGTACAAGAATGGAAGCAGGGAGACCAATTAGGAGGTTATTGTAGTAATCCATGCCAGAAATGACAGTGTCTTAAAACCAATGTGGCAGTAGCAAAGGCAGTAAGAGGTGGTCAGGTTCTGGATGTATTTCAAAAGTAACCCCAATAAGATTCCTTGATGGATTGGATGTGCTGTGTGAGAGAAAAAAAGGAGTGAAGGGTGACCTCAGGGTTTCTGGTCTGATTCCTGGAAGGATTGAGATGACACTTACTGGAAGAGGAGCAAGTGTGAGAGTGAGGGTAGGGTAGAATCAGGAATTTGGTTTGGATACATTAAGTTTGTGATACCTCTTAACCATTAAGTGGAGATACAGAATAAGCAGTTGGGTATATGAGTCTGTAATTCAAAGGAGAGACCTTAGCTGAGGATATAAGCACATAGGTAGTATTTGAAACTATGAGGCTGGAAGAGATCACCAGATCACCTAGGGAATGAGTGTGGACCGAAGCACTTTACCCCTTAGGGGTTAGAGAAATGAGAGGAATTATCAAAGGAGTCTAAGAAACGACCAGTGAGTCAGGAGGAAAACCAAGAGAGTGGTATCCTGGAAACCAAGTGCAAAAAGTGTTTCAAGAAGGAGGCCATGTGATCAGCACTGTCAAATGCTGCTGACAGGTTGAGTAAGATGCAAATTGACCATTAGATTTAGCAACATGGAGGTCATGATTGAACTTGACAAGAGTGTTTTCAAAGCAGCAGTAAGGATGAAAGGATTGGAGTGTCTTCAAGACAGAATGGGAAGAGAGGAATTGGAGACAGTGAATATATTTTCTATCTTCATTCCTTCAAGGAATGCCTCCAAATTTCTTGTTCGGTATGTGGTCCTTTGCTCAGTTTTATTTCTTCTAAAGAGTTTGTAGGTTGCAAAGAAAGATTATTACACATATGTGGTGCATGGAGGACTTAATATTTTGACAGGTTGCATAACATGTATTCATATATGATAAGAAATTTAGTCTATAAAATGTTCCAGAAGTTTCTTCTCGTAGTGTTTTAAATACTATATCCAAATATTTAAGATGTTTACTGGAATGTTGAATTCAGAGTGCCAGACCATGTAAATGATATGTGACAAAAGCTGGAAAGTATAGTCTATATTAAGAACATAAGTAAGAAACTGAAGGGAAAATCCAGAAAGTACTTAACAGTAGCTTTCAGCAAAGAAGTTATATACCACTAGATGGGCCAAAAAATTTCCTTTCCTTTAATGATAAATTTCATTTCCTTTAATGATAGTACAGGCAGGAGGAATTAGAATGTATTATTTATAGAAATATTTTTTCTATAATGGGCATAGACACAATAGTACATGCTTTTGGAGAAAGATGGAAACCTTTCTTGTGATATGTTGGCTTTGCTTCATTTGAATTGGCATGACTCACCAGTCCCTTGAAAGGGTAGACCAAGTTCCCAGAAGAATTATAGGATGTAGAACTTTAATCTCCCATGATTTCAGAGGGAAAGGACAGTGTTTCTATTTCATCCAATGTTGATGTATTTGAAAAAGCTCTTTTACTCCATCCTCATTTGTAAAATACTTTGGGACTAAGAATTATTGTTTATATCACAATGAAAATCTGCAAATGGCAACATTTTTGAAGTAGTATTTTTGGATAAAATTATGTCAGTAAGACATAAACAATGATTATATCAGTCAAAGAAATTAGAAGCAGGTCATTTAAGGTCCCTTCATTAAACATGGAGTTGATATAATAAAGTCTATAAGAGGACATCTCAGCATTTATCTTTGCGGCAGTAAGAGAAAACCCCTTTGGTATTGATGAGATCAGGAAGTGTGATATTCGCTGTATTCAGCATTGTGTCATGGCTGTGTCCTGAGGTAAACCTGAGGTAGACCCTTATATCAGTGAGCTAATCGTGGGTCTTCAGGACAAAGGTATGTACATATGTCTACTGAACAGGATATTAAACCTCACACACTCCACAATTCAGGTAAAAGAAACATATCTAATCAGAATAAATTGTCCCGAGTCAAAGTAAATCTTGTGTCTGTATTGCTGTAATGTCTATCTTCTTTAACTGTTTTTGTTTCTTTTCATTCTCTGATTCAGGAAACTTCGAGCCACATTAGATGAATATACTACTCGAGTGGGACAGCAAGCTATTGTCCTTTGTATCTCACCCTCCAAACCCAACCCTGTCTTTAAAGTGTTCGGTGCAGCACCTTTGGAGAATGTGGTAAGAAAACTTGAGTTGTGTTCTCAGATACCCTTTGTTTTCTGTGGGTTGTTGTTCACATTTTTTTGATCCTTAGTCTAGCACAATAGTTATTCTGTCTTCCCTTCATCCAGAGGTTGGAGTTGGGACTGGTTTTCAAACTCCTTTATGCAGATCAAAATAAAAAGGATCATTTCTGTTTCTGCTTTCCATAACAGGGTATTTTACCTCATCAGATGCAATGGAAAAAAATGACGTTGTGTTCTTTAAGAAACCAAAGCAAAATTTTGTAAGAATATTACTGATTTATGTCAGAAACAAATGGTGTTTACTCAAGATGTGAACTTCATGAGGCAAACCTGGGAGCATTTTATTGATCACTGATATCTGAGTTGCATATTTTATTTTTTTTTTAACTTAAAATAATTAATTCTTTGGCTGCGTTGGGTCTTCATTGCTGCACTCGAGCTTTCTCTAGTTGCGGCGGGCGGGAGCTACTCTTCGTTGTGGTGCGCAGGCTTCTCATTGCGGTGGCTTCTCTTGTTGCAGAGCACGGGCTCTAGGTGCGTGGGCTTCAGGAGTTGTGGTACCCGGGCTCAGTAGTTGTGGCTTGCAGGCTCTAGAGCACAGGCTTAGTAGTTGTGGTGCATGGGCTTAGTTGCTCCGCAGCATGTGGGATCTCCCCAGACCAGGGATTGAACCCATGTCCCCTGCATTGGCAGGTGGATTCTTAACCACTGCACCACCAGGGAAGTCTGAGTTGCATATTTTAAATCTCTTGTATTTCTTCAAAGAATTGATTTAACACTGCTTCAATTTTGAAATATAGTTGAATATTTTGATTATATATTTATCCATAGCTAACTTTATAAAAATAGTATTTTACCCTTGCATACTTATACTATGTGAACTACTCTTTTTCTGGCTGAAATAACTTTGAATCATTTGTAGAATGTTGATCTGTCCAGATTTAAATTGCATTTTATTTTTACTAGGATAAGATTTATTAGCTTACAATAACATTTATTAGATCTCCCACATTGAACAGACATTTCCAGAGTTCAGAATTAGTAATCAGTTGAGATTTTATTGTATTTTTTTTCACACACACAGATGTTGTGGTTCTTTCTTAACATTTTTGAGTTTTGTTTTGAGTTTTCCTTTAAATTCCTGAGGCCCTAGAATAGGATGCATATTAGGACCTTTCCTTAGAGGAATATGGTAAATGGCTTCTAGTGCAAAATAGTACCTGACAGGCAGCCCTCATGTAGTTGACAAACATGAAATCTGGGTATGTCTTCTTCAGTATTAAAATTTTTAGATAGTATTACTATTACTAATAATAATGTGATCTATGAAAAAGCCTCATCTGGAAGACTCAGAAAAATACCTCTGAAAATTACTCACTGAAAAATTCAAAAGAAAGTGTTAGATAACTGTTGGAGTCCTCCATAGAATACAAAAAGTTACAGACTCTATGAAACAGGAAAATAATGGTCATATGATAGCCTAAACTGAGAAAAAGCAGGAGATATTTTTCTGTTGACTGACACTTGATAAATATAGGCTAAAGAATAAATGCCAGTAGAATTAGAGACAAAATATGTCTTCCAGACCACTAAAGAGGAAAAAAAGTCTATACACAAAAGATAGAAAATAAGGGGAGGAATTTAAAAAAAAACGAAACACAAAGTATAGAACAAAGTAATATAAGTGAGACCAATTAATTCTGTTATAAACCATAAATGTAAATACTATATTTATATTGTTGTTAAAAATAAAGATTTGCTTTTAGATTGGAACAACAGCAACCCAAATCAGAACCCAATTCTATTCAATTTATGTGACATACTTACAGTGACTCACAAATGTTCAAAGTAGATGCAAACTATACCATCAAGAAAATGAAAATACAATCCACAGAATGGGAGAAAATATTTGCAAATTATATATCTGATACAGGATTTGTATCCAGACTATATAAAGAACTCTTATAACTCAACAGTGAAAAGACAGTTAACCTGGAATTCCCTGGTGATTCAGTGGTTAGGACTCCGTGCTTCCACTGCATGGGGCATGAGTTTAATTCCTGGTCATGGAACTAAGATCCCACAAGCCGCGCAGTGTGGCCAAAACAAAAACAAAAACAAAAAACAATTAACCCAATTTAAAATTGCAAAGAATCTGAATAGATATTTCTCCAAAGAAAATATAGAAATGGCCAGGAAGCACATGAGCACTTGATAAATAATCATTAATCATTAGGGAAATGAAAATCAAAACTACAGTGAAATACTTCACACCTACTAGGATGACTATAATAAAAAAGATGGACAATAATAAGTGTTGGAAAAATTATGGACAATAATAAGTGTTGGGATGTCGAGAAATTGGAAGCCCCATACATTGCTGTTGGGAATGTAAAATGATGCAGCTGCTTTGGAAAACTTCGGCAATTTTTCAAAATGTTAAAAACAAAGTTACATATGACCCAGCAATTCTACTCCTAAGTTTACCCAAGAGAACTGAAAACAAAACTTATACACACAGTGTTCATTGCAGCAAAACTTACATACAAAAACATATACATAGTGTTCATAGCAACATTATTCATAATAGCCACAAAGTGGAAATAACCCAAATGTCCATCAGCTGATGAATGGATTAAAAAAACTTGTATTATCTATGCAGTGTAATTTTTTTTTTTTTAGATGTTGCGGGTAGGAGTTTATTAATTAATTAATTAATTTTTGCTGTGTTGGGTCTTCGTTTCTGTGCGAGGGCTTTCTCTAGTTGTGGCAAGCGGGGGCCACTCTTCATCGCGGTGCGCGGGCCTCTCACTATCGCGGCCTCTCTTGTTGAGGAGCACAGGCTCCAGATGCGCAGGCTCAGTACTTGTGGCTCACGGGCCTAGTTGCTCCGCGGCATGTGGGATCCTCCCAGACTAGGGCTCGAACCTGTGTCCCCTGCATTAGCAGGCAGATTCTCAACCACTGCGCCACCAGGGAAGCCCCCTACACAGTGTAATATTACTCAACAATAAAAAGGAATGAAGTACTGATAAATATTACGGCATGGATGATCCTTGAAAACATTGTGCTAAGTGAAATAATCCATTCACAAAAGGCCACATGTTGTATGATTTCATTTATGTGCAGTGTCCAGAATAGTCAAAGCTATAGAGACAGAAAGTAGGTTAGTGGTTGCCAGGTTGGAGAGGGGGGATGAAGGAATGGAGAGTGACAGCTAGTGGGTATGGAGTTTCTTTTAGGGGGAATAGATTATGATAATGCTTATTACATGACCCTACAAATATTTAAAAGAGTGAATTGTACACTTTAAATGGGTGAATTGTATGGTATGTGTGGTAGGCTGATTAATGAATGGCCACCAAAGATATACAGATCCAAATCCCTGGAACCTTTGAGTGTTACTATATGGCAAAAAGGACTTTGCAGTGTGGTTAAGTTAAAGATTTTTGAGATGGGTACATTACCCTGGATTGTTCAGGTAGGCCGTAAATCTAATCAGAGCCTCTTTATATAAGAGGGAGACAAAGGGAGACTGATGTAGAAGTAGGAGATGTGTTGGCAGAAGCAAGAGGATGGGTGCAGGGAAGGGGTCAGGAACGAAGGAATATGTTCTAGACGGCAGCTAGGCAAGATGAGAAAATGGATTCTCCCTTGGAGCCTCCAGAACAACCAGCCCTGCCAACAGCTTGCGCCTGTGAAACTAAGAGAACGAATTTCTGTTGTTTTAAGCCACCAAGTTTGTGATACTTTGTGGCAACCATAGGAAACTAATATGTATGGTATATGAATTATATTTCAGTAAAGCTGTTAAAATTTTAAAAGCAAAATAACAGGCAAAGGTATGTCAGACAAATCCCTACAAAAATAAATCATGGATCACAGCATTAATATCAGACAAAGCCAGATTCTCAAGACAGATGAGTATTAACTGAGAACCATAGGTCTTCTAGTGTTGATAAGCAGTTTATGTCTCAAGTAACATTAAAGCAAAGAATGTAGATCAAAAAGCTTAGAAATGGGAGAAAAAAATAAAAAGAAGCCACAGTGGTAGTAGGAGGCTTTGCTATCTTTGTCAGATCAAGGAAGAAAAATATAAATAAGAACATAGAGGTCTGAATAATAGAACTAGTAAGGTTAATATAAAGAATAGATATATTAACATTGATATCTTACAAATATATTTTTGAATATACCATATTTGAAAAATTACGTGAATGGGTTATAAGAATTGACCATATGTTATTATTAGGCCCCAAAGAAAATCTTAATAAATTGTAAAATGCAGAAAATTACATAGGCCATGTTTTTGACCAAAGTATAGAAAATTTAGAACTTAATATAAAAAAGATTGACAGGAATTTTCAGCCATATGGAAATTTGAAAAAACAATTTGCAGACTATTTAAAAACAATTTTTAAAAAACTTTAAAAATTATGATCTACACTGATGCTCAAAGGAATGTTTATTGCCTTGATTTTTTTTTTTTTTTATACACAAGAAGGAAGGAAAAGAGACTACATCTAAAGCCAGAAGCTGGAAAGGGAACAAGAAAATAGGTCTAAGAAAGAAATAGAGTAAGTAAACATGAGGAAGAAATTAATGATTTTGTAAACAGAAGTAGAGTTGTTACATTCAAGAAATGGTACTATGAAAAATCCAATGAAATAGAAAAACTTCTAGCATGCTAATTGAGAAAAAGGATGAAGAAAAATATACAGTCTTAGAAGTGAGATAAGAATTATAATTGCAGATAAGAATAGATTGAACATTGTAAGGAAATGATATGCATTAATTTTGTTCTTTTAAATTAAAAATCCTAACTAAGTGGATAATTCAATAAGAAAATAAAATAACAAAAATATATCCATACCTCAGTAGGATAATAAACATGTACAAAACTGAAAAAGTAATTAAACCGTATCCTTCAGAGGGACACTACGCTCCTGATTATTTGGGGTGACTTCTGTTAAACCCTCGAAGTACAGAATACTCTTTAATCTTATATATATATACCAGTACACAGGGTGGTATTAAAGAATCAGAGCTCATGTTTACCATAATCAATTATGCAGTGTATTCCACATAATCTCATATTAACAACAGTAAAAGAAATGATTTGGATTATGTAATAATGTCTAATATTTATTGAATGCTGTGTTCTAGGTATAAGTTATAAGCACTTTGCATGTATTATCTCATTAAATATTATTAAAATTTTGGTATTTGCATTTTGTCCTCCTACCTGAAGCCATCATTAATCTTTTTTTTTTTTTTTTTTTTTTTTTGAATTTTTTTTTGAATTTTTTTTTTTTTTATTAGTTTCTGCTTTATAACAAAGTGAATCAGTCATACATATACATCTATTCCCACATCCCCTCCCTCATGCATCTCCCTCCCTCCCACCCTCCCCATCCCACCCCTCCAGGCGGTCACAAAGCACCGAGCTGATCTCCCTGTGCTCTGCGGCTGCTTCCCACTATCTATCTACCTTACGTTTGGTAGTGTATATATGTCCATGCCTCTCTTTCCCTTTGTCACAGCTTACCCTTCCCCTTCCCCATATCCTCAAGTCCATTCTCAAGTAGGTCTGTGTCTTTATTCCCGTTTTACCCCTAGGTTCTTCATGACATTTTTTTTTTTTAAATTCCATATATATGTGTTAGCATACGGTATTTGTCTTTCTCTTTCTGACTTACTTCACTCTGTATGACAGACTCTAGGTCTATCCACCTCATTACAAATAGCTCAGTTTCGTTTCTTTTTATGGCTGAGTAATATTCCATTGTATATATGTGCCACATCTTCTTTATCCATTCATCCGATGATGGACACTTAGGTTGTTTCCAGCTCCGGGCTATTGTGAATAGAGCTGCAATGAACATTTTGGTACATGTCTCTTTTTGAATTATGGTTTTCTCAGGGTATATGCCTAGTAGTGGGATTGCTGGGTCATATGGTAGTTCTATTTTTAGTTTTTTAAGGAACCTCCATACTGTTCTCCATAGTGGCTGTACCAATTCACATTCCCACCAGCAGTGCAAGAGTGTTCCCTTTTCTCCACACCCTCTCCAGCATTTATTGTTTCTAGATTTCTTGATGATGGCCATTCTGACTGGTGTGAGATGATATCTCATTGTAGTTTTGATTTGCATTTCTCTAATGATTAATGATGTTGAGCATTCTTTCATGTGTTTGTTGGCAGTCTGTATATCTTCTTTGCAGAAATGCCTATTTAAGTCTTCTGCCCATTTTTGGATTGGGTTGTTTGTTTTTTTGCTATTGAGCTGCATGAGCTGTTTATAAATTTTGGAGATTAATCCTTTGTCAGTTGCTTCATTTGCAAATATTTTCTCCCATTCTGAGGGTTGTCTTTTGGTCTTGTTTATGGTTTCCTTTGCTGTGCAAAAGCTTTTAAGTTTCATTAGGTCCCATTTGTTTATCTTTGTTTTTATTTCCATTTCTCTAGGAGGTGGGTCCAAAAGGATCTTGCTGTGATTTATGTCATAGAGTGTTCTACCTATGTTTTCCTCTAAGAGTTTGATAGTTTCTGGCCTTACATTTAGGTCTTTAATCCATTTTGAGCTTATTTTTGTGTATGGTGTTAGGGAATGATCTAATCTCATACTTTTACATGTCCCTGTCCAGTTTTCCCAGCACCACTTATTGAAGAGGCTGTCCTTTCTCCACTGTACATTCCTGCCTCCTTTATCAAAGATAAGTTGGCCATATGTGCGTGGGTTTATCTCTGGGCTTTCTATCCTGATCCACTGATCTATCTTTCTGTTTTTATGCCAGTACCACACTGTCTTAATTACTGTAGCTTTGTAGTATAGTCTGAAGTCAGGCAGCCTGATTCCTCCAGCTCCGTTTTTCGTTCTCAAGATTGCTTTGGCTATTCGGGGTCTTTTGTTTTTCCAAACAAATTTTGAAATTTTTTGTTCTACTTCTGTGAAAAATGCCAGTGGTAGTTTGATAGGGATTGCATTGAATCTGTAGATTGCTTTGGGTAGTAGAGTCATTTTCACAATATTGATTCTTCCAATCCAGGAGCATGGTATATCTCTCCATCTATTTATATCATCTTTAATTTCTTTCATCAGTGTCTTATAATTTTCTGCATACAGGTCTTTTGTCTCCTTAGGTAGGTTTATGCCTAGATATTTTATTCTTTTTGTTGCAATGGTAAATGGGAGTGTTTTCTTGATTTCATTTTCAGATTTTTCATCATTAGTGTACAGGAATGCCAGAGATTTCTGTGCATTAATTTTGTATCCTGCTACTTTACCAAATTCATTGATTAGCTCTAGTAGTTTTTTGGTAGCATCTTTAGGATTCTCTATGTATAGTATCATGTCATCTGCAAACAGTGACAGCTTTACTTCTTCTTTTCCAATTTGGATTCCTTTTATTTCCTTTTCTTCTCTGATTGCTGTGGCTAAAACTTCCAAAACTATGTTGAATAAGAGTGGTGAGAGTGGGCAGCCTTGTCTTGTTCCTGATCTTAGTGGAAATGGTTTCAGTTTTTCACCATTGAGGACAATGTTGGCTGTGGGTTTGTCATATATGGCCTTTATTATGTTGAGGAAAGTTCCCTCTATGCCTACTTTCTGCAGGGTTTTTATCATAAATGGGTGTTGAATTTTGTCAAAAGCTTTCTCTGCATCTATTGAGATGATCATATGGTTTTTCTCCTTCAACTTGTTAATATGGTGTATCACATTGATTGATTTGCGTATATTGAAGAATCCTTGCATTCCTGGAATAAACCCCACTTGATCATGGTGTATGATCCTTTTAATGTGCTGTTGGATTCTGTTTGCTAGTATTTTGTTGAGGATTTTTGCATCTATGTTCATCAGTGATATTGGCCTGTAGTTTTCTTTCTTTGTGCCATCCTTGCCTGGTTTTGGTATCAAGGTGATGGTGGCCTCGTAGAATGAGTTTGGGAGTGTTCCTTCCTCTGAAATTGTTTGGAAGAGTTTGAGAAGGATGGGTGTTAGCTCTTCTCTAAATGTTTGATAGAATTCGCCTGTGAAGCCATCTGGTCCTGGGCTTTTGTTTGATGGAAGATTTTTAATCACAGTTTCAATTTCAGTGCTTGTGATTGGTCTATTCATATTTTCTATTTCTTCCTGAGTCAGTCTTGGTAGGTTGTGCATTTCTAAGAATTTGTCCATTTCTTCCAGGTTGTCCATTTTATTGGAATAGAGTTGCTTATAGTAATCTCTCATGATCTTTTGTATTTCTGCAGTGTCAGTTGTTACTTCTCCTTTTTCATTTCTAATTCTGCTGATTTGAGTCTTCTCCCTTCTTTTCTTGATGAGTCTGGCTAATGGTTTGTCAATTTTGTTTATCTTCTCAAAGAACCAGCTTTTAGTTTGGTTGATCTTTGCTATCGTTTCCTTCATTTCTTTTTCATTTATTTCTGATCTGATCTTTATGATTTCTTTCCTTCTGCTAACTTTGGGGGTTTTTTGTTCTTCTTTCTCTAATTGCTTTAGGTGCAGGGTCAGGTTGTTTACTCGAAATGTTTCCTGTTTCTTAAGGTGGGATTGTATTGCTATAAACTTCCCCCTTAGAACTGCTTTTGCTGCGTCCCATAGGTTTTGGGTCGTCGTGTCTCCATTGTCATTTGTTTCTAAGTATTTCTTAATTTCCTCTTTGATTTCTTCAGTGATCACTTCGTTATTGAGTAGTGTATTGTTTAGCCTCCATGTGTTTGTATTTTTTACAGATCTTTTCCTGTAATTGATGTCTAGTCTCATAGCATTGTGGTCGGAAAAGATACTTGATACAATTTCAATTTTCTTAAATTTACCAAGGCTTGATTTGTGACCCAAGATATGATCTATCCTGGAGAATGTTCCATGAGCACTTGAGAAAAATGTGTATTCTGTTGTTTTTGGGTGGAATGTCCTATAAATATCAATTAAGTCCATCTTGTTTAATGTATCATTTAAAGCTTGTGTTTCCTTATTTATTTTCATTTTGGATGATCTGTCCATTGGTGAAAGTGGGGTGTTAAAGTCCCCTACTATGATTGTGTTACTGTCGATTTCCCCTTTTATGGCTGTTAGTATTTGCCTTATGTATTGAGGTGCTCCTATGTTGGGTGCATAAATATTTACAATTGTTATATCTTCTTCTTGGATCGATCCCTTTATCGTTATGTAGTGTCCTTCTTTGTCTCTTCTAATAGTCTTTATTTTAAAGTCTATTTTGTCTGATATAAGAATTGCTACTCCAGCTTTCTTTTGATTTCCATTTGCATGGAATATCTTTTTCCATCCCCTTACTTTCAATCTGTATGTGTCTCTAGGTCTGAAGTGGGTCTCTTGTAAACAGCATATATATGGGTCTTGTTTTTGTATCCATTCAGCCACTCTGTGTCTTTTGGTGGGAGCATTTAGTCCATTTACATTTAAGGTAATTATTGATATGTATGTTCCTATTCCCATTTCTTTAATGGCTTTGGGTTCGTTATTGTAGGTATAGTCCTTCTGTTGTGTTTCTTGCCTAGAGAAGTTCCTTTAGCATTTGTTGTAAAGCTGGTTTGGTGGTGCTGAACTCTCTCAGCTTTTGCTTGTCTGTAAAGGTTTTAATTTCTCCATCAAATCTGAATGAGATCCTTGCTGGGTAGAGTAATCTTGGTTGCAGGTTTCTCTCCTTCATCACTTTAATTATGTCCTGCCACTCCCTTCTGGCTTGTAGAGTTTCTGCTGAGAGATCAGCTGTTAACCTGATGGGGATTCCCTTGTGTGTTATTTGTTGTTTTTCCCTTGCTGCTTTTAATATGATTTCTTTGTGTTTAATTTTTGACAGTTTGATTAATATGTGTCTTGGCGTATTTCTTCTTGGATTTATTCTGTATGGGACTCTCTGTGCCTCCTGGACTTGATTAACTATTTCCTTTCCCATATTAGGGAAGTTTTCAACTATAATCTCTTCAAATATTTTCTCAGTCCCTTTCTTTTTCTCTTCTTCTTCTGGAACCCCTATAATTCGAATGTTGGTGCGTTTAATGTTGTCCCAGAGGTCTCTGAGACTGTCCTCTGTTCTTTTCATTCTTTTTTCTTTATTTTTCTCTGCATCAGTTATTTCCACTATTTTATCTTCCACCTCACTTATCCGTTCTTCTGCCTCAGTTATTCTGCTATTGATCCCATCTAGAGTATTTTTCATTTCATTTATTGTGTTTTTAATCGATGCTTGATTCATCTTTAGTTCTTCTAGGTCCTTGTTAACTGTTTCTTGCATATTGTCTATTCTATTTCCAAGATTTTGGATCTGGGAAATAGAATCTTGGATCAGCTTTACTATCATTATTCTGAATTCTTTTTCAGGTAGACTGCCTATTACCTCTTCATTTGTTAGGTCTGGTACGTTTTTATCTTGCTCCTTCACCTGCTGTGTGTTTTTCTGCTTTCTCATTTTGCTTATGTTACTGTGTTTGGGGTCTCCTTTTTGCAGGCTGCAGATTCGTAGTTCCCGTTGTTTTTGGTGTCTGTCCCCTGTGGCTAAGGTTGTTTCAGTAGGTTGTGTAGGCTTCCTGGTGGGGGGGACTAATGCCTGTGTTCTGGTGGTTGAAGCTCGATCTTGTCTTTCTGGTGGACAGGTCCACGTCTGGTGGTGTGTTTTGGGGTGCCTGTGGCCTTATTATGTTTTTAGGTATCCTCTCTGCTAATGGGTGGGGTTGTGTTCCTGCCTTGCTAGTTGCTTGGCATAGGGTGACCAGCACTGTAGCTTGCTGGTCGTCGACTGAAGCTGGGTGCTGGTGTTGAGATGGAGATCCCTGGGAGATTTTCGCTGCTTGATATTATGTGGAGCTGGGAGGTCTCTTGTGGACCCGTGTCCTGAAGTTGGCTCTCCCACTTCAGAGGCACAGCACTAACTCCTGGCTGCAGCACCAAGAGCCTTTCATCCACCCGGCTCAGAATAACAGTGAGAAAAAGTAGAAAGAAATAATTAGTAGAAGAAAGAAAGAGAGATTGAAAGAAAGGAAGAAGGGAAGTAAGGAAGGAAGGAAGGAAGAAAGAAAGAAAGGAGGGAGGGAGGAAGGATGGAAAGAAAGGAAAGAAAGGAGGGAGGGAGGGAGGAATGAAAGCAAAAGGAAGAGTGAATGGAAGAAGAGAGGGAGGGAGGGAGGGAGGAAGGAAAGAAAGAAAGAAAGACAGGAGGGAGGGAGGGAGGGAGGAAGGAAAGAAAAAGAAAGTGGAAAGAAGAAGGGTGGGAGGGAGGGAGGGATGGAGGAAAGAAAAAGAAAGAAGGAAAGGAGGAGCGGAGGGAGGAAGGGAAGGGAGGAAAAAAAGAAAGAGCAGGTAAAGTAAAATAGAATAAAGTATGAAATATAGTAGCGTTATTAAAATTAAAAAGTAATTATTGAAAAAAAACACGGACCGAAAGAACCCTGGGACATATGGTGGAAGCAAAGCTATACAGAGAGAATCTTACACAGAAGATTACACTTACACATTCACAAAAAGAGAGCAGGGGGAAAAATCAAAAATCTTGCTCTCCAAGTCCACCTCCTCGATTTGGGATAATTCGTTGTAAAAAGAGGAAAAGGGCGAAAAGTCTGAAATCTTGCTAAGTCCACCTCCTTAATTTGATATAATTCGTTGTAAAAAGAGGGAAAAAAAAGGGGGGAAAGTCTTAAATCTTGTCCTCAAGGTCCACTTCCTCAATTTGGGATGATTCGCTGTCCATTCATGCACTCCACAGACGCAGGGCACATCAAATGGACCGTGGAGCTTTAATCCGCTGCCTCGGAGGCTGCACAGAGAGATTTCCGTCTCTGCTCTCACAGCTCCCGGGTCTCAGCCTTGGACCTGGCCCCGCCTCTGCGCGTAGGTCGCCGGAGGGCGTCCGTTCTTCGCTCAGACAGGACGGGTTTAAAGGAGCCGCTGATTCGGGGGCTCTGGCTCACTCAGGCAGAGGGGAGGGAGGGGAATGCCCTCTCCTCGCGCACCAGGCAACAAAAGGGAAAAAAGTCTCTTGCCTCTCCGGTAGCTCCAGACCCTTTCCCCGGACTCCCTCCGGGCTAGCACTAACCCCTTCAGGCTCTCTTCCTGCCGCCAGCCCCAGACCTCTCCCTGCGCTCCGACTGAAAGCCGATACCCGAGCCTCAGCTCCCAGCCCCGCCCGCCCTGGCGGCCGAGCAGACAAGTCTCTCGGGCTGGTGTGTGCCTGAGGGCACCGATCCTCTGTGCCAAAATCTCTCTGCTTTGCCCTCCACACCCCTGTTGCTGTGCTCTCCTCCGCTACTCCGAAGCTTTCCCCCTCCGCCACCTGCAGTGTCCGCCCTCGAAGGGGCTTGTAGTGTGTAGAAACCTTCCCTCCTTCACGGCTCCCTCCCACTGGTGCAGGTCCCGTCCATATCCTATTGTCTCTGTTTATTCTTTTTTTCTTTTGACCTACCCAGGTATGTGGGGAGTTTCTTGCCTTTTGGGGGGTCTGAGGTCTTCTGTCAGCGTTCAGTAGGTGTTCTGTTGGAGTTGTTCCACGTGTAGATGAATTTCTGATGTATCTGTGGGGCGGAAGGTGATCTCCGCGTCTTACTCTTCCGCCATCTTCCTCCGGCTCCTCCATCATTAATCTTCCTTCTTGCTCTTCTTTCTGGAGGCTGCTGGGAACTCTGGAAAATTAAAATTCAATAGGGCCATTCATCTTTGGAATATGGATTTCAGATTCAAGATTGTCAGTTATTTTACAAATTTGTCAAAGGGGGATTGAAAACTTTACTGGGCCTTTTTTTTTTTTTTAACTTATTTATTTATTTGGCTGCGTTGCGTCTTCGTTGCTCTGCACAGGCTTTCTCTAGTTGCGGCGAGCAGGGGCTACTCTTCGCTGTGGTGTGCAGGCTTCTCATTATAGTGGCTCCTCTTGTTGCAGAGCACGGGCTCTAGGGTGTGCGGGCTTCAGTAGTTGTGGCACCCAGGCTTAGTTGCTCCGCGGCATGTGGGATCTTCCCGGACCAGGGATTGAACCTGTGTCCCCTGCATTGGCAGGCGGATTCTTAACCACTCTGCCACCCGGGAAGTCCCTACTGGGTCTTTTAATAGGTGGTGTTGAGGTTTCTCTTATATTTTCCAGGGTTTTACTTATTTCTCCATACTGTGTTCTGCCCATATTACCTCCTTGCCCACAGTTGGGATGTATGGCAAGCCACTGTAAACAAAAACAAAAACAACAAACTGGAAAAAAAAATTTCAAAATAACAACAACTACAATTTACTGAGTGTTTACAGTGTGCCTGTTTCTGCTAAGCACTTTATGATTTTTACTTAATCATTACAGCAACCCTATGATGTATATATATCTGTTATTATCTGTGCTTTACAGATGTAGAAATTGAAGGTTTAAGAGCTTAAGTATTCTGTCCAGGGTCACACAGTAAGGAGTGAACTAATGATTAACATTCTTAGTATATAAAGAGCTCTCAAAAATCAATAAAAATATGAACAGATTAATGAATAAAAAGATCCAAAGATATGTTTGAATATGGGTTAGATATTAGAAGATGATATTAAGGAAGTATGTTATTTTTGCAGGTTGTGATAATTGTATTGTAGTTGTATATGAGAATGCCCTTATTTTTCCAAGATGCATGTTGAAATATTAAGAAGTGTTGGGACTTCCCTGATGGTCCAGTGGTTAAAGGACTCCGAGCTCCCAATGCACGGGGTCCAGGTTCAATCCCTGGTCAGGGAACTAGATCCCGCATGCCTCAACTAAGATCTGGCGCAGCTAAATAAATAAATTATATATATATATATATATTTTTTTTTTTTTTTTTTTTTTTGCGGTACGCAGGCCTCTCACTGCTGTGGCCTCTCCCGTTGCGGAGCACAGGCTCCGGACTCGCAGGCTCAGCGGCCATGGCTCACGGGCCCAGCCACTCTGCAGCATGTGGGATCCTCCCGGACCGGGGCACGAACCCGTGTCCCCTGCATCGGCAGGCGGACTCTCAACCACTGCGCCACCAGGGAAGCCCTAAAATGTATATTTTTAAAAGGTGTTGCAAAGTCTATTCTTTAAGTGGTTAGCCCAAAAAATGTGTGTGTGTATAGATGGCAGATAAAGTAATTATGCCAAAATGTACAACTATTGAATCTAAGTGGTGGATGTACAGACATTTATTTTACTGTTCTTTCCACCTTTCTGTATATTTAAATTTTTTCATTTAAAAATTATATTTTTTAAAATACCCAAAGACAAAAGAGAAAAGAACATAAACAAAAGGAGAAACTACAAATGTTTAACAACCACAGAAATTTTCAAAGAAATGAGAATTAAAACAAAAAGTCATTTTACATGGCTCATGTTGGCAAACATGAAAAAGATATATAACTTGCAGTGTTGGCATATCAAACAGGCAATGTAAGTTGGTGTAATTTTCTGTAGGGCATTTTGGCAACTGGTATAAAAAGTGCCCCCAGTGTACACTTTTTAATCCAGCTTCCTTTTGAAATTTTCTCCTAAGAAAATAATTGATTAAATGAGCAAAGATATCAGTCACTGTACTATTTATAGTATTTATTTATTTATTTATTTATTTATTTTTTTTTGCGGTATGTGGGCCTCTCACTGTTGTGGCCTCTCCCATTGCGGAGCACAGGCTCCGGACGCGCAGGCTCAGCGGCCATGGCTCACGGGCCCAGCCACTCCGCGGCATGTGGGATCCTCCCGGACCGGGGCACGAACCCGTGTCCCCTGCATCAGCAGGCGGACTCTAAACCACTGTACCACCAGGGAAGCCCTATAGTATTTTTTTAAAAATTGAGAATAACCTAAAAGTTCAAAGATAAGGGGTTGGTCAGATAAATCGATGGCTCATCCATAGATAGGACTGCTACACTGCCTTTAAGCATGATGACATAGATCTTTCTAATATTTTCAGATGCTGATGATGAATTATTAAGTGAAGAAAACAGGTTATAGAACCATACATAATTTGATCCTACTTTAAAAGTAAATCTGCATTTTCTACATGTTTATGAAATTGCTGAGTGCAGAGGATTGTTGTAACTAACATTTGTATAGTATAGCAGATTTATATTCTCAGTAGTCCTGACAGGAACCCTGAGATGTAGGTATTTATTTTACAGATGAGAATACTAGCTCAGAGAGGTTAAGTGATTTGCCCAAGATTCCCCAATTTCTGAAGAGTAGAGCCAGGGCCCAACATCTCCCATAGGTTTTATCTAGGATATTGAATATGGAGTGTCAAATTTAATCTCATTTTCTTAGTCTTTCCCCCAAATATACCTTCCAGTTCTTCCCAGTTCTGTGAAAGGTCAGTATGGTTGTTATAAGCAAGCACCCACTATAGCTACTGCTAGCTTCTTTCTGGGGAGGGAAAGAGGCAGTATAACGGTCATTATTCTGGTGCCACTGAACAGCAAAGGTCACTTTCCCTTTCCCTCCTCCTGGTCAGATCTGCAGAACCAAGAGAAGAGGCCAGAGAACCTTGGGGGTGAGTAAGTGATGAGGCGAAAGATAGTAGGAAGTAAGAGAGAGAAACTTCATCTATATGTGCATATGTTTGTATGTAGTTTTTAAGGAAGAAAGTCATTTCCATATATATTGAAGATGCAAATAACACAAAACAGACATTATCAAAAATACTTTCAAAAGACCGACTGAAAGAGAATAGGAAAGAGAAAAATCTCCTCCTGGATATTTTAATAGCATCTCAAGTTCAGCAAAACTAAAGTCTTCTCCTCCCCAACCAAAGAAATTAATGTCTGTTTCCAATATCTGTCCTCCTCCATCCAGTTACGCAAGGCAGAAACCTAGAGCCATTTTGGCACTTCCCTCTCCTCTTCTCCACCCCACATCCCATCTATTACTTTGTTCTCCATTCATTTCCTAAATATCTCTGAAATTGGCCCACTTTCTCTGTTTCCATTGCCACGACCCTAGCTACCAATCTTGGTGTCCATCCAGTTCCCTTTTCGGTGGCAGGAGCCCTCTGCTTGACTCCCACCTGTCTCTAGCCTCATCTTGCCCCATCCCTCAGCTTCTCTCTCTACTCCAGCCACAGTCTTTGTTCACTTCCTTGCTTCATCCCTCCACAAAGCTGTTGTGTATGCTCTTCCCTCTGATTTGCCGTCTCTTACCTCCTTCTTCACCTTATTAACCTTGACTCATATTTAAGAACTCATCTCAGTTGACACTTCCTCTATGAAGCCTTTCTGACCTCCCTGTGCAGATTAAAGCCCCTTGTTCTATCCAAGACTCTCACAGCGCCTCTGAGCACTTATTATAGATGCTTTATTATTTACTGATTTGTGTGATTATTTGATTAATGTCTGTCCCCAGCTAGATTGTGAGCTCTTAAGATGGCAGGGACTGGATTGACTTTATTCTCCGTTATGCTCCCAGTGCCAAGCACTGTGCCTGCCATGAACAGTTGCTCAGTGATATTTGTTGAATGAATGAAGCATCCTAAACGTTTGGCAGCACTCAGAAATTCAGAATGCAGATTTGGCTTCTAAATTCTGATCCTGCATTGGATCGAAATTGAGATCTTGAGAAGTAAAGACCTATTAAGTTAGATTGTGTCATCTTTTATAGTACTTGTCCCAGTTTGTAATTACACATTTGTTTTTGTGATTATTTTTGCGTTTGTCTTCTCCACTAGATTGGAATATATACAACAATGGGGCACTGTGACTGATAACTTTGCTTACCATTTTGTCCCCAGCTCTTTCCTTAGCACAGTGCCTAGCATACAAATGAATAATAAATATTTTTTGGATGGAGAAGCTACTGGTTCAGAGATTACATATGCCATGTCTATATATGTAACATGGGGGTAGTGAAATAACTTAAAATTAGGCAAACTCTCAGAAAGGGCCTTTGATTATGATGGAGAATGAGAGTTCCTTAACCTAGAGACTCAAGATTTCTCTAAGTTGCTTGGGATCTACTACCTTCAGATCTAATGTCCTCTGCAGTTTAAAACTTTTGTCTTTTTAAGCCTCTGCTCTTTGAAACAAAGCAAGTTAAAAGACCTCCAGAATAATTCCATTGAATGTTTTGGTCTTTTTGAGTATCATTCTTAGTGAATGAAGGTGTGGCTCCCATAGTAAAACATAGAGTTGTCAACATTTAGACAGGCTAGTTCAATCCTGCCCATGGGTTGATGTTAACTGGAGTGGGCATATGTAGCTAAAAACTTCCCTTTTGTGAAAACTCTGTTCAGGCTTTGATTTCTTGAGTGGTTTCCCACATTGATTTTTCCTATATGTGGCTCAGTGTCCTCAGGTGTGAAATAAGGATAATAACTTCACTGGGGAGCAGTAGAAATTGATTAAAGTTTATTATCATTCCCCTATATGTAATGTTTACAGAGAACTGGCATGAAAGGCATTGGCAAATGGTAGATTTTAAAGTTGCTGTGCCCTAAGGACATTGTCTTGGTGGCTTACTGCCTTATCACATACTTTTAAGAGCTTTGTAGAATAGGCCTAGAAAAATTTTATTGAGGGACAGAGAGAATTTCCATCTTTTTTCAGATGAACCATGGGAGTTTCTGAAGGTGGAGCGCTTTCCTCAGAGTCAATAATCCATAGCATTTAGATGGGGATACTCTGGGTATGACTAACCAGTTCTAAGGTACAGAAATTAGTCACAGTCACAGAAGCAAGAGGTAGCTCTGGGGTTATCACCAGCTTCTTTGAAGTCATCCTTCTGCCTTTGTTTAATTCCACCTTTCCAATACTCTCATGATTTCTTGTTCTAAGTCATTCACTTATTTAGATAGGTTTTTAAAAAATGGCTTCAAGTTATATGAAATGTGGAAGCATATTTAAAAAGTAGTAAAGGAAAAGCCCTATTGTTTGTTTATTAACTTATTCAACAAATAACTAACACTGTTAGATACAAAGTACGAGATAAGGATTCCATCCATCTAAGTCCTTTGAGGTTTCAAGCTTCAAAACTAGGGATCCAGGAGGCAAGGGGAAAACTTGAGATCTGGACTGAGGCAGGAGAGGGAAGAGGCTGACATTGGGACTGAAGAGAGAATAGAATGAAGCCAACAGATTTCATGGGCCACAGCCTGTGGCCTGGCTCTGTGCCAGGCATGCTTCAGGATCACAGGTCTGAAGGCAGCTTTGCACTTGAGCATCTCTTTGTTATATACCTCAGATGACAATATATTTTTAATCTCAGAGGGGCTCATAGGTAAAAAATTTTTAAAATCTTTTTTGACACCTTCCTGAAGATTCCTCTTTTATCCAGAAAAGCTTTGAGTATGCAAAAGAATTATGATATCTTGTCTGGGACTGTTTTTGCAACCTCACTAAAGGCCCATTGACCTTATGGTTGTAGCAGCCAATTCCTAAATCCTCAACAAGCGCGTTCTATGCCCAGAACTCTAATGGCTCCTGTAAACACCCTAAATGCTCTCATCTCTGTTAATTATGAGGATGTTTGTTAATGTATTATCTGTACATGTCTGAATATGTGAACTGTTTCATAATATATATTTTAAAAATAAACAAAAGGCCTGGTTCCTGTGCTCAGTGATTTCATAACACTAGTTGTGTACAGTGTAGCCTGGAAATAACAATGTAAGTGACACATGATTATTTGAATCTGTAGGAGTTTAAAGGAGTAAGAGAATTATGGCAAGAACACTTGGGAAGTTTTCTCAGAGAAAGTGGAAGTTGAGTTGGGCCTTGAAAGATGGATAATATTTGGATAAGAAGCAGAATTAAAGACCCAGAGACAGAAAAGAACTTGCTAGATGCAAAAGTTAGTGAGGAGGATGGCCAGCTAAAGAGGGAGGATGGTGAGCAAAGCTGCCCAGTAGGACTCTGGGTTATGCGCTGGGAACTGAGGAGGGTGGTATTCACATAGTTCTCAGAGCTGGGCATGCACGGCTGTACGTGGTGGCCCTGGTGGAGAGTATTGGGAAAGTAGGGGATGATCAGAAATGCAAGACTGAGAAGTTGAAATGCAAGGCTGAGAAGTTTGGACTTCATCCTATAAGAAGTGGGGAACTGTAGGAGTATTTTTGAGAAAAAAGATAAATGATAGTGAAGTGGCTGAACATACAGGCTTTGAAGCTATACAAAAATTAGTTTGATTTTCTGCTATATTCCTATATACTAGCTATATAAATTTCTGCTATATTCCTATATACTAGCTATATAATTTGGGGAAATACTATATATGAATAGTATATATTCCTGTATACTAGCTATATAATTTTCTTATCTGCAAAATGGGTATAATAGCAGTTTCTTTATATAATTATGTGAGAATTAATTGAATAATGTATGCAGTGCATGACACATAGCAAGTGTTCAGTAAATGGTATTTGATTATAATTTATCAGTGTTTCAGAAATTTTAAATGGCAGCAGTATAGAGGATGAATTGGGGGAGGAGAGATTGGTAGGCAGACCAGCTGATTTTGTTTTTAAGTGGTTTTTAACTTTAATTGTGAAACGAGTTAGTTGACAGCGACATATTGGTGTGAAGTGACAAAGGCTTTAGCTGTGGTTTTTGGAATAGAAGGTGGAAGTTGGAAAACAAACAAACCTGTATTTCATCATATCTATGATACCATCAATTATAAGATGCACCATTATTTATGTAGCACAAAAAAAAGAAAAAATGACAAACTGACACAATGCTTATTATCACTTAGAATTTTTATTTTATACTTATTGAAAGAGCTCTTTCAGGCTTACTTAGATACAGATTTTAATCATACTGCTTTTGTAAATACATACAAAGGAAAATGTAAGTGAAATAAATTTCTTATTTCTAAATTTTTTTTTTAGCTCTTCCTAAAACTTTTTCATACTCACAGTCCAATTCTTCTGGATTACTTCTTGATTCAGAGTCATCATTGAATGTGTGGTTTCATGTAATATTGTCCTTTGTGCCATCAAGAGCATGGGTGGTGCTTCATTTCCTTAAAAAGAGCTCCACTGTTGTCTCTGAGACTTTTTCCAAGCTGCGACAAGTTTGATGCCGGTGCTTTTTGGTCTTACCAGAAGGATCACTGGGGAAGTTATCAGACAACAGCCAAGACTCACATTCCTTTCTGAAATGGTGCTAAATGGAAAAAAATGTCAGGAAGAACCTAGGGGTAAAACGGGAATAAAGACACAGACCTACTTGAGAATGGACTAGAGGATATGGGGAGGGGGAAGGGTAAGCTGTGACAAAGCGAAAGAGAGGCATGGACATATATACACTACGAAACGTAAGGTAGATAGATAGTGGGAAGCAGCCGCAGAACACAGGGAGATCAGCTCGGTGCTTTGTGACCGCCTGGAGGGGTGGGATGGGGAGGGTGGGAGGGAGGGAGATGCATGAGGGAAGGGATATGGGAACAGATATATATGTATGACTGATTCACTTTGTTATAAAGCAGAAACTAATAAAAAATTTTAAAAATAAATAAATAAATAAATAAAAGGCCAGGGGTTACAGTCATGCCTCCAGGGATAACAGCCATGTTCACATATGTGCAGTCAGTGACTGCTATGCCCCATAACACCTGGTCTAAAGCAATTTTAACATGTATTCCAATTTCAGAGGAATGATAAATGTGGTGGTGGTGGGGTTCATCTCAGGATTGATAATAGATCAGGTAGAATTGAAGCCCTAGCTTTTTAATTCTGGGAAAGTTAGTTAACTTTACTAAGCAGACTTAGAAATATTGTGCTCCAACCTGAAGTTGTAAATTACTCTGAGGGATGCTCTACCAGCTTCTTTTTTTTTTTAATCAAGATTTTTTTAAGGAATTATATAGCACAGGTAAGTTTAGCAAAATGCCTGGATCTGAATTCCTGGACTTCTGCTGACCCATACAAATGGCTGGAATTGTTTGAAACTAGCTAATAATGTAATAATAGTAATAATCTAATGATTTTTTGTCTTTGAATGCCACGTGTTTCTGCACAATGAAATTTACTCTTATATTATTTTCATTCACTCCTACTATGGGAATACATACTAATATAATGATTTAACCTGATACATTAAAGTTCAAAGACCATAAACTAGTCTTACTCAGTTTTTCTGTGAGTTGGTAGTGTAAAAACTCTACTTAGGATATAGAAACCTAGAAATCAGAAAATATGTATCCTTAAAGATGCCATGACAACACAGCTGTTTAGTTACAATAAATATATCAGCAGTAATTTTTGAAACTTTCTCTTTTATTGGAAACCAGGATAAAACTGAATCTCTAGAGATAATAATGATTCTATATGTTTGCACTATTTTTCTTTCATCACTTTTATTGTTGATCTGTTTGGAAAACTCTGTAAATGTTGTACATCGTAGCCAACAATAATTTTTCCTTTTCCATATGCTTGAGGTTGAGTATGGGAATCTTTCTCTTTTAATCTTCATAGTGAGATATTTATAAGGAAGTGTGTGGTGATTGGAGTTCAGTCCACTTAGCAGAAAACCCAGGACTCAAACATTGTCATAACTTCTGGGTAAACCTCATTTTCTCTTAGCCTTTTTTTCTAAGACAATGGCCTGAGCCCTGAAAGCAAGTTAATTTTCTGTCCCATCTTGTCACATTTCTATAATTCCATGGCTTCTTTGTTATCCCCAGAGGTATCCTCATCCCCCTTGTCTATTCTTGTAAGTGAATGAACCCATTATTGGTGGTGGTAGGATCCAGTGTCTGTCTGCCATTTCTGCTCATGATAGAAGAATGTGTACATGTACAATGTGCTGCTGTCAAGTTCTGTTTTTTGAGAGACCTTTCACTGGCAGTGGAAGGAATGGAGTCAGAGTAACAGTATCTGCTTCAGACCTGGGCTTGTCAGAGTTACAAACGCATCATGGGTTTGAAGTTCACCTCTGTCACCAGGGAGTACCAGAAAGGAGGAGGACTTGACCTGTGGTGCTCTCTCTGGCCCTGGGCCTTACTGATAGTGACACCTATGACACCCAGCTTGTTTTTTTTCTCTGATGCCTTTCAGTGCAGCCTCTTGTACACTTGAATCTCCTATTTGTTTGGTAGTCTAGCTTTGCAGGAAAGTAACGGCATAGGAAAGTTTCAAATAGGTTTCTTAGAGTTTCAGAGACATAAGTCCTCAGTGATCTTGAAAATGATTTTGGTAATTAACTGCCACAGCTAGGTTTTATCAAGTGGCCTGGGAAATGCAGAATAATGAATGCCATTCCTGTTAGATCTGGAACAGGTATATTGGGGCCAGCATTTATGGAGAAAAGGTGATTTTAACTGAGGAGCGGTACTTCTGTAAAACTTTTTTCCTCTGGCTTCTTTCTACAATTGTTACCTGTAATTTCATCATCTTTTCATTTAATTCTGTACAATGTGATATCTTTGGGGCCAGCGGGTATTTTTATCTTCTAGTTGTGGACATGTTTGTTCTTAGGGCTCTGCAATGGCTGAGGGAGGCCAGCCCCACCCACTCTCTGGTTGCTTGGCACCAACCCTCCCTGGTTGTTGGACATCTTGTTTACTTCTGCCCTTAATTCCCTGCAGGTGCGTAAGTACAAGAGCATGATCCTGGAAGACCTGGAGTCTGCCCTGGCAGAGCACGCCCCTGCGCCACAGGAGGTTAACTCAGAGCTGCCGCCTCTCACCATCGATGGAATTCCAGTCTCTGTGGACAAAATGACTCAGGTAAGGGGCAGGGAGCGAGGTGGCACAGGTGTGGGCGGGCCTCAGATCACTTTTTTTAGTTTTGTCCTCAGTGATATACCACCAGAGTGAGACATAGGCTGGAGTCTGATAGTGAAACAGTAGCAACCTTGGAAAAGAAAATGTAGTGCCAGGAGAATGCTCCAGCCGAGGGCATGGATATGGTCTTCTACTTCTGTTGGCAGTTTTTTCCTTTCACTTGGGCCCTTGGATTAGATAAAGAAACTTTCAGCTGGAGTTGGTTTGGACAGGAGACTGTCAGGACTTTGATGAATCACAATCAGGGGGACAAGTGAACTTTCAGTCTCTTTTGGGCTGAGCTGCTCCTCTTTCCATGTAAATTCTGAATACCACCACACTATTGCCAAGGAAGGCTCGCTTCTCCGGGGAATAAGAATGGAAAACTCAGAAGGACACCCTCCTGAGTCATTGCTGTCCTCCTCTCCCTTTGAGAGGGGAAGTCAAAATGTACTTAGCCTGATAAATCAACATACCTCAGGGATTTTGCTGAGACTGTCCCTTATAAGTTTTTTAGCTTTAAAAGTGATAGCTTGATCGAGATCAAATGCCTTTTTTATAACATATCTTTCTACCTTATTTCTTTATTAATACTTCTAGCTTTAAATCCAGTTGTGAGTTTTCTTATCTTGTTCAGACTTCCAGCAGCATTTAACATAGTCGATTACTCCTTCCTTCTAAAAATACTTTCTTCTCTTGGTTTCTGTACCCCACCCTCTCCTGAATATCCTCCTACCCCACCGGGTGCTCCCTCTCAGCTCTTGTACTGGCTCCTCTTCCTCTTCTCACCTGATCAATATTGGCAAGTCCCAGGGCTCTATCTGTAGTTTTTCTCCAAGTAATCTCATCCTGTCCTGTGGGCTTTATATCCCATCCGTATGCTATCTGCACCCCAGCTTATACCACTGTTAGATCTCTAGTACCTAACATGCCTGAAACAGAACCTTGGACTGCCCCCACTCTCCACTCCAAATGTGTTCCTCCCCTAGTATTCCTCATGTCAGCTGATGGCACCACGGTCCATCTGGTTGCTCAAGTCCCAGCACAGGAGTAATCCTTGGTTTTGCCCTCACTTCCCCACAAACCTCATCTAATTCATTAGCAAGTCATGTCATTTCATGTCTGAAATGTATTCTGAATCTGACCATTCTTCTCAATTCCCATCACCACCTTTGCCCAAGCCTTTAGCATCTCATGCATGGACTGTTTACATTGATCAGTTCTATTGATCTCCTTTCTGCTGCAGTCCACGCTCTACAGAGCCACCAGAGATTTTTAAAAAAACTTAAATCAGATAATATCACCCTCTTGTTTAAGCCCTTTAATGGCTTTCCACTATTCCTAGAATCAAATTAGACTCTGCCATGGCCTCTGAGACCCTATATTAACCTGGCCTCTTCCAACCTCATTTCTCATTCTCCCCCTCAGTCACTGTGCTCTGGCCACACTCACCCTCTTTCTTCCTGTCAAACACTCCAAGCTCTTTCTTTTACTTTGGCTATTTCCTCTGCCTGAAACATTGTTTTCCCAAATCATTGCATGATTGACCTTATCTTATTCAAAATCTAACTCAGATATCACCTACTGAAACAAGCCTTTCTTGATTATCCCATCTAATGAAGCTTTCTCCTCACCACTGAGTTATAGCCTAATACATCCCCTATTTTATTGTCTTTGTAACACTTACCACTACCTGAAATTATCTTATTCGTTAACATTTATACTTCTGTGTGGTCTGTCTCTTCAGCTAGAATTGAGAGCAAGGGCTTAGTTCTGTTCTTCACTGCTGTCTAGTACAGCTGCCTGGCACAGATAATATCTGTATTCTAAATGCAGTTGTCCCTCCATATCCGTGGGTTCTGCATCTGTGGATTCAACTAGCCTTGGATTAAAAATACTGGGGGGAAAATATTGCAGAAAGTTCCAAAAAGCAAAACTTGAATTTGCAGTGCTGCACCTATTTACATAGCATGTACATTGTATTAGGTATTTTGGTAATATAGAGATAGTGTAAAGTATATGGGAGGATGTGTGTAGGTTATGTGCAAATACTGTGCCTTTTTGTGTGTGTGTGTGTGGTATGCGGGCCTCTCACTGTTGTGGCCTCTCCCGTTGCGGAGCACAGGCTTCAGACGCACAGGCTTAGCGTCCATGGCTCACGGGCCCAGCCGCTCTGCGGCATGTGGGATCTTCCCGGACCGAGGCACGAACCCGTGTCCCCTGCATCGGCAGGCGGACTCTCAACCATTGCGCCACCAGGGAAGCCCTGTGCCATTTTATATAAGGGACTTGAGCATCCTCGGACTTTGGTATCTGTGGTGGGGTCCTGGAACCAATCCCCCGCAGATACCTAGGGGGGACTGTAGTACTCAGTCGATATCTGTTCAGTAAATGGCCTAAGAGGCAGAGCAGAAATGAATCCAGGGTAGTGGGAAACTGGATCACAGGTCTCCTGAGTGGGTCTTCACTCAGTGCAGACATGGACACTGCAGCTCAGGAGATGGCACTTTATTTTTATCTAAGTCTGAACTAACAACTTGGTTTGAAGTAATGCAGTATTTTATAAATATAATGCTGAATTGTAATCTTTTTGTTGTTGTTGTTGTTGTTGTTGTTGTTTGCGGTATGTGGGCCTCTCACTGTTGTGGCCTCTCCCGTTGCGGAGCACAGGCTCCAGACGCGCAGGCTCAGCGGCCATGGCTCACGGGCCCAGCTGCTCCGCGGCATGTGGGATCTTCCCAGACCGGGGCATGAACCCGTGTCCCCTGCATCGGCAGGCGGACTCTCAACCACTGCGCCACCAGGGAAGCCCTGAATTGTAATCTTTTGATTGTTGCATTCACAGATCTTTCTATGGACACTTGAAGTATCTCTGGATAATGGTTCCGAAGAAAAGCATTATCCAAACTTTTTTCCTGTCGTTTCATACCTGCTGTTATTCTATCCCTAGGACCATTCTGACTGGTTAAAGAAAACATAAAGTGAATCTTATGTGATTAATGTACAGAATCTACTCTGTATCCCAGATATAAAGTACATCTAAAGCTAACTAAGCTTCTGATTAAGAAGCTTAATCAGAAGTAAGGAGTCATCATTAAGGAGAAGGAGTGCACTATGTTTAGGTAAACTCCTCTCCTGCGATGGGCATGTTTTGCTTCTTTGTCACATTTGGTGTGTTAGGTTGAAATAATCTGAGGTTTTTATTATATTAAATCATGGCTACTGATAATTAGGAAAATTTGGGAACGGTCACAGAAGTCAGAGCAAGCAGTTTAATTATCACATTGGAGGTAAAACATTTAAAACTGTTGTTTTCCATTTTTATGAAATATGCACTCAGTAGAGCTTGGTGCAGTGGTACATCCAAGGGAAGCTGGTACTAAGTCATGAGTCGGTCTCAGAGGTACTTTGTTGGAAGCATGCATCTTCTTTATCGTTGTACGTCCCCTCCTGACACGTCTCACCACAGATGACGAGTTAAAAATAACGCATAGGCTTCCCTGGTGGCGCAGTGGTTGAGAGTCCGCCTGCCGATGCAGGGGACACGGGTTCTCACCCCGGTCCGGGAAGATCCCACATGCCGCGGAGTGGCTGGGCCCGTGAGCCATGGCCACTGAGCCTGCGCCTCTGGAGCCTGTGCTCCGCAACGGGAGAGGCCACGACAGTGAGAGCCTTGCGTATTGCAAAATAAATAAATAAATAAATAACGCATAACAAATAAAACAAACATGGTGAGGAGGAGTGAGCAGGGTGATGAAGAGCCCAGCTCCCAGCTGAGCGGGAATTTCTGAGGAGTCGGATCCTGCGGTTCCTCCCCCAACAACCTTTTTTTTTTAATTGTGTTTTATTTTGTTTTCCTCAAATATTTTCTTCCTTCTTAATGTTAGCCAAACACCTTTTTTTTTTTTTTAACTTATTGATCCTAAAGCCTTTCACTATTAATGGTAGTAAAAGCAGGGTTCTATTTCAAACCAAACCTAGATAGGCAAGGTTATGGGAATATAAAGCATCATCGATAGAATATACATTGGTACAGTTTTTCCAGAGGGCAGGTTGGCAAAATTTTAAATGTGCATGTCATGCCTTCCAAGTAAGCAAAGATGTATGCTCATGGCATTGTTTACAATAGGAAAGTCTGAGAACAGTGGGATTGAATAAATTATAATAGTGGTGATTAGAATTTACATGGAAAGAAGAGCAGTTTAGCCCAAAAAAGAGACTAGAAGTGACTGTGCAGTGAAATATTAGACACTAAAAATGATGATTTGCTCTCTATTGCAGTAGAATAATACTGTGGTATATTAAATTAAAAACTAGTTATAAAATAGCATTTCTTATGTACTCTAATTTGAGGGGTTTAGGGCTTTATTTTTGTTTGTTTTCTTGTACTTGGGGCGGGGACAGCTAGATTTCCCCCCCCAGGGAATACAAGATTGAGTTAATTGATCTCATTTGTTTAAAACATGCACACGAAACTTGCCTGTATGTGTGTGAGTGTGTGTGAAACTTTAGATGGATATACACCAATATATTAACAGTGATTATATATGTGTGGTGGCATTATGGGTGATTTTCAGTGTCTTTGTCTAATAAGCATGAATTTCTTTTATAGCCATAGAAACCCCAAATTGAATTTTTTTAAGTGTAAGTTTGATGATGTTTCTGCTTTGTTTTGTCCAATGCTTTTTAATGTTCCAGTGGAGATGTCAGCTCTTTTCTCTCTCTCTCTCTCTCTCTCTCTCTCTCTCTCTCTCTCTTATTTTTCTCTTCTGTAGCTACTGTGTATTGGAAGGCACAACACTAAGTTCTTTACGGGAGTATCTCATTTAACCCTTGCTCTCCAGTGTGTGAGAGAGAGAGAGAGTGTGTGTAATTTCTATTATAGTCAAGGAAGAAGAGCTCAGATATGGTCTGTAGCCATAAAGGACAACGTAAGTTTAAGTGGACACCAATTCTAGAGTTGAAACCATATGGATAATTCATGACTTCCTTGAAGTGATAAAATTCCAGAATTATAAAAGTGCACTGGAATAGAGATGGACTTTGGGTTAACCAGACAGCTCTGTTAATCATCTTATCTGCACTGAATGCTATGGAGATGACTAATGTTTATATTGATGACCCTAATTTACAAATATAATTCCATATACAATCCTAAGATGAGTTCTGAATCATCCAAAGAGAGTAAATTATATTCAATATTGTTCTAAAGTTATGTGTCCCATTATTTTAATTCTTTACAAATTAGGAAGTTAGCTGGAAGATCTAGTCTTTAAATCCCCATTCTACTACATAGTAGCCTTGGTTCTCAGTTTCATCTTACAAAAGTGAGAATAATACCTGCCCTCCTACCTTATGGAGTTGGAGGAAGAAAAACTGAGATGTTACATTGGAAAGTACTTTGAAAACTAAAGAATCACACAAAGGTATTATTACTAATTATTAATACTAGTTATATATGTTGCCTATATTAACTTTTGAATAATCTGAACATAACATTTCTCACCCATTTTTCACTTAGAGAAAGTTAATGAACCTAGACTTTTTTTTTTTTTTTTTGCTCAGCAGTGAAGTGGACAATACAGGTCATAATGTATTAAAAAACGGAGGCATAAAGAGAGGAAGCAACCTATGAAGCAAGCTAGTGACAAACAAATAGAACTTAGGGTGGAGTCCACATTGGCAGTGCTTTCTTCTGCCTCTCTGTCTCCTCCTGCCCCCATTACTCTCTCTCCCTCGTTTTTTCAATGAAACTATACTGCCATCATCGCTCAGACTGAGTATCTCTGGTTATCTACACTGGACAGTTACTGTTGTAAAAGAATTTCTTGACTTGCTCCAGCAACTATCAAAATTGTCTTCTGCAACAGGTTGAAGTTACATATAACATAGTATCTTAAATTCTTTGTGAGGTGAATGTCCTGATTCTTTCAGGAAGCGGCTCTGTAGTTGTGATTTTTGTTGTGTTTTGCTTGTTGGTTTTGGTAAAAGTATAATTCTATACGAGTAAATAAAATGTTTACCTGAAAAGCTTCTGTTTTTACTATTATAAATATATCTTGATTCTGAGAAAGTCTTTTTCAGTCTATGTGGTAAAAAACACATAGCTCTGTAGTATTTTTAATGAAAAAATGAAAACTTGAATTTCTAGTCACCTTTAAGAATAGTGGCTAGTGGCTAGAACTTATCCCATTTCTGTCTGCCTCTTTGTGTAAGAATTGAAGGAGGTTGAGAAAAGGCTTAGGAGAAGAAATCATTAATATGGTATAGATTCTGCAGTCCCATTTACAATGAAATAATGAAGTCATCTTTTTCAGAGATTTTGAAAGCCAGGTCAGCAAAATTTTCTTGGATACTTCAGACCAGAGACCAGAGGATGGGCTAAATTGTGCTTCTCAAACTTCAGTATGCATAGGAATCACCTGAGAGTCTTGTTTGTTTAAATGCAGATTGTGAATCAGTAGGACTGGAGTGGGACCTGAGATTCTGCCTCTAACTTGTAGGTGATGCCAATGCTGCTGACTCACAGACCACACTTTTTGGGTTTTTTTTAACATCTCTATTGGAGTATAATTGCTTTACAATGGTGTGTTAGTTTCTGCTTTGTAACAAAGTGAGTCAGCTGTACATATACACATATCCCCATATCCCCTCCCTCTTGCGTCTCCCTCCCACCCTCCCTATCCCACCCCTCTAGGTGGTTACAGAGCACCGAGCTGATCTCCCTGTGCTATGCGGCTGCTTCCCACTAGCTATCTGTTTTACGTTTGGTAGTGTATATACGTCCATGCCACTCTCTCACTTCGTCCCAGCTTACCCTTCCCCCTCCCTGTGTCCTCAAGTCCATTCTCTACGACAGACTACATTTTGAGTTTAAGGACTTGTATTGTTTCTTGTAGAGTCTTTAAGCAATAATTATGATTTTGCTAGTGGAAAATCAGTTATGTTCTTTACCACATTTGAGTCCTATGGGAGTCTCTTGTTCTTGGGAGGTTGTTAATCTTTTTGGACTTTGTGTTAGAAGAGATCCAGGCAAAGAATATAATTATAGAAAAAATATCTCTAGAAAGACCAGTCCGGTATTACTGGTTAAAATGCACTCCTTTCCCCTCTCCCTTTCCTCTCCTCCCTTGAACTTATTGCCCTCCTGTTACTCTCACTGGGGCAATCTTTGTTGCTTTAATATTCCCTTGGAGTGATGATGCAACAGGGTAGAAGTTCTTCACAAGTTTTCAGGGGAAACCTTCAGAAGCACTCAACACAGCGACTGTTTCTTTGAAAGAAATTATTCACAGGGATTGACATGTTTTACTTAGAAAACGTTCATCAGTTACCAGTTTAGGTTTTTTGAGTATTGTTTTGTTTTGAAAAAGCATAGATCTGGCTTCTTCTACCTAAGGAGTAGAAAATTATGCTAAGTGAAATATACCAAGCACAAGGGACAAAAAGTGAGTTATACTAAAATATGTGAATACGTGTGTTTTCTTTCATCACATAAAACTGCCTTTCCAGCATGTATTTATGTAAATGCATAGAATTTGGCCTGTAAGAAAGGATGTTCATCAAATTGATGCCTCTGGACAAGTGACTAGATTGGGGAAGGGTAGATCAAAAAGAGAGCTTTGACTTTATCTGTGTTATTTAAATTTTTATACAAAAGAGTACAACTAGGATAAGGTAGCAGAAACTGACTAATCTGAGACTCCTTCAAAGAGAAGGTAGGGCTTCCCTGGTGGCACAGTGGTTGAGAGTCTGCCTGCCAGTGCAGGGGACACGGGTTCGTGCCCCGGTCCAGGAAGATCCCACATGCCACGGGGCGGCTGGGCCCGTGAGCCATGGCCACTGAGCCTGCGCGTCTGGAGCCTGTGCTCTGCAACGGGAGAGGCCACAACAGTGAGAGGCCCGCGTACCGCAAAAAAAAAAAAAAAAGAGAAGGTAGAATTTTAAGAGCATTTTGATTAATGGGAGGGAGACAGTGTAATGGGTAGATGGGGTATGGAGATAGAGAAGCAGAAGTGTTGGCTTGAGAGAGGAGTGTCTTCATTGGCTGTCCCTTGAATTCTCTAATTTTATCTTTCCTTCCAAACTTGTTCTTCCCATGTTTCTATGGGAATGTGTTTTATGGGAAAATGTGATTAAGAGAAACCAGTGTTTCTGCTAGCGCTACTAGCGAACATGGGGATATAGGGTTGGTGTTTCTAGTAAGGAAAGCCACTTTCATTATCTCTATGAACAGAGGTCAGTGGTACAAATAATTCCCAAAAGTGAGCAAAAAAATCATTTTGCTTTTATTTTCTAATGCCCTTTAAATATCCATTTGAGTATGATTGGGACTGTCAACCTGGAAGTTCATAGTTTTAAATTACAGTGATGAAGCCACTGTCCGAAAATTCTTCACTTTTCATTCCCTGCTACATTGCTGTTTTCCTGTAGGGTATAGAAAACATCACCTTTCAATGTGGTTTGATTTTAGCTACCTTCTCTTTAAATCTGTTACATATTCTCTGATCTCTTCAATAGATATGGAGTTGGCAAACATTTTGCTTTGAAAGGCCTTTTCTTGGTTACTGAACCTAAATGGACATCTGGAGCCTCAAAATTCCTCATCTCGGGTACATGCAGAGCAAAGAGAGAGGAAATAGGAGGAGAAGGGTACTTGGGAATATATAAGGATAAAGCATTGTTGGACAGCAAAGTAACAAAATTTACAAGTGGAAAATTTCTAGCATAGTAAGAAATATTGTTTCATTTTGGCCAGATTAAAACTTTCAGAGTTTTAGAAAATCTCTTTTTTAAACCATCTGTGGTTGCCACGTAATCTTTACTATTGATTGCCACTGGCATGAATTTAATATCTTTTTTCTTTGCTGAGTGTGCCCTGGAAGGAGTGGTATTTTCTACTCTCTGCTGGTTTGAGGTGGGCTTACTGACCACGCCGGGCACTTGAAGCCCATCTAGAGCCCTTAAATTAGAATGAGAGGCCGGGAAAGCTTGTTGCAGCCCAATTAAAGGATAGCCGGAGAGGATAGGCTTTACCTTTGCTGATCCTGTTGATTGTCTCCCCTGCGGATTAAAGACAAACCTTTCTTAACAAGCGCATTGAGTAGCTTGGGTTTCCAAAACTCTCCAGGACCAGTAATTAATCCAACTGGTAATGAGAGCACAGTGCTGAATTCTGGAAAGGAATCATTTAACTCTTTCTATACTGGACAGCTCATTTCCCCTTATTAATATCCCTTTATTAGCACTAGTTATTTGGGACAGTATGAAAATAGTCTGGTGGAAAATTGCTTCTTTCAGTGAAGTCACATTATCTCTGCACTTAAAAGCAAAGATTGTCCTTCATCTCTAAACTGTACAGGCTTGAAAAGTTAACTTTTGTAGTAGAAAGTGCTTTTTGCCTCTTGTTTGGTGTAGGGGCAAATTTTGTACAGTTGATAGTTAGTACTTTAAAACGCTAAGATCTGACTCTGAATTGGAACTTATTAATTTCACTCTGGGCCCATTTTTTAACTTAATGAGGTTTTTCCCTGTGGAAGTAACCTTTCCTTTGTGCTGCTTCCGTTTCTCCTGCCTCTCATATTAGCTTCTACTGTCTTCTTCCTGGGGCTTTGAAACATTTCCCATCCAGAAGTTCTAGCACATAAAACATCTTTTAAAAACTTTCATTTTTTGTAAATTTAGAGATATTTGGCCTTCTTATTTCATTATCTCCTCACTCTGCTGGGCATGGATATAAAGAACTCTCCTTTTGGAGACTGATAATGGGATTCAAAGAAAAGGGAAGACTTATAAAAGTCTGTGGTATGAGTTTATTTTTTTTATGCATCTGAGAAAGCTATAATTTCTTTATATGAAGAAATGTAAATATTGTGTGTGAGGACTAAGCCTTTTCCTTCTCTATATAACTGAGGCTAGAAAAAGACACTCCCAGGAAGCCAGGGTAAAGGGAAAACTGACTTTGAGATGCACTTTCTCAAAATAACTGAAGAAGTGACCTCATGAGCCAGCTGATAGCCTGGGTTTGCAAATGGATACATTTCTATTAGCCTGCTGCTTGATGCCACAGAGCCAAATATATAACGGAGTATATAATACCGTATCCTGCAGGCAGGAGACTGTCTGGGAGATGGGGGGTACTTAGAAAGAGGTGAAATGGCAGGCTTGGGACAAGAGTTAACGACGTGAGTACAGGCAGCAAGAACTACCTTTAGTAGGTAGACATTACTGATTTGGTTTCATGCTTCCCTATTATGTACTAATTTCTGTCATCTTCTGGTAAAGTAGTATTTAAATGAGAACACTTGATATTTAAATAGGCTCTTTAGTACACGTTTTGCTGTACTCATTATCTCATTAATACTTAAGTATTCCCATTTCTATTTTTTTCTTTATTTTACAGCTACGAGCCCATGTCCTTGCGTGTGACTCATGCTAAAATTGTTCTCTCCTTTTGGTCTTAAGAGGCAGTATGAGCGTATCCTTAGATGAAGGTTGCTGCTTATCTCTGGTGTACTATAGACCACCAGGTTCAAAGGGAAGCAGTAGGTCTGAGGAGGAAGATTATAACTTGATAAACTGCTTCTCTTGCCAAAAATCATTGTCAGCAATTGAGAATATTCACAAAGTAGGCTCCCCTTCTCCCCCAGTATACACGCACAGCGTGGTTACCACGCCAGGAGATAAAGAAAGGTAGTTGTCTCTCTGGTTTAACATCTGTCTGATCTGGATTTGATTTGTAAAATAAATTTGAATGAAATTCATTAAGATCAACACATGCTTCATTATGTATATCTATATGTCAGACTCATAGACATTGGACTATCTTACTAGAAACTTTTTAGAGGAGTTTTACGGTTATTTTCCCTTTTTATTAAGTAAAGCCCATTTATTTTCATATATTTTGTGACCAATCATGTTACCAAACCCTCATTGTTTATAGTAGTTTTTTCATTTTATTCTCTGGGGATTTCCAGATACACTGTCGTACCATTTACAAATAGTGGTGATTTTATCTGTTCCTCACCTCTTATTTCTCTCATCTAATTGTTCTGATTACTACCTCCAGAACAACATGTTGAAGACATGTTGACTTTGACACCAAAGTGTCAAAATGCATGGATGTTCTAGAAAGGAAATAAGCTATAGCATCAATAGTACCTTAGGGGGCGGAAATCAAACATGGGGGAAGATATTCTTGATCTTATAGGAACAAGTGTATGAAATACAGCTTAAGATGTTCTTTACCAACATATGTATAATTCTCCATCACCCATGGAGCTATAGTAACCTATGAGAAACAGTCGGTTCTCACAGTCACATTTTGGGACTCCCCATAACCCTCCAGGAAGAATTTCTGTTTTATAATCTTAGAATTTGTTGGGAGGCATAAACACATCCCAGATGTCTTTCATGACTACTGATGACCACACTCTTGTTTTCCAGGCCCAGCTTCGGGCATTTATTCCAGAGATGCTGAAGTACTCCACAGGTCGGGGAAAACCAGGCTGGGGTAAAGAAAGCTGCAAGCCCATCTGGTGGCCTGAAGATATCCCATGGGCAAACGTTCGGAGCGATGTCCGCACAGAAGAGCAAAAGCAGAGGGTGAGGGTTCCTCTGGCCTGAGTTTCCTATTGCTTTTCCATTCTGAATCAACCACCTCATTTTTGTTATTCTACTTCTTATGCTATAAAGTCTAAAAACATTTCTGTAATAGTCAAACCTATCCCCCAAAAGAGGTTTGATATTCTCTGATTTATAGCCTTTCCCATTCATCACTCCATCACTGTAAAGACTTGGGATGGGTCTGTGAATTTACACTTCTCTCTACATAGTTGCCTTTTGGAGCAGTTTTAATTTTATAAGGTGCTTGGAAAAACTAACGAAACTTGAAGTAAAAGGTATTAATCACTTTGAAGACTTGAAATGTCCTTATTTCTTGTTAGCAAGCATCACTGTTGAAAATATAAATATAGAGAGATGTGAAGTTAGTGAAGTCTGCTGATAATGAAACTTATTTTAAAAAAGAAGAAAGACTAAACCAGGTGTCCTCCCTTACTTGTTCTGCATATTCATTTTTTTCAGTTAGCTTTAAAAATCTACTGAGGATCTTAAATAAAGGGACTTCCCTGGTGGTCCAGTGGTTAAGACTCCACACTCCCAATGCAGGGGGCCCGGGTTCGACCCCTGGTCAGGGAACTAGGCCCTCATGCTGCAACTAAGAGCCCACATGCCACAACTGAAGATCCCACATGCTGCAACGAAGATCCCGTGTGCCGCAGCAGCAGACCTGGCACAGCCAAATAAATAAATAAATATTTTTTTAAATCTTAAATAAAATTCTTGACAAAAGAGTAACCTTCTTCTGTGAGAAGTTTAACAGTTGGCCTCAGGAAAACCCAAAAGTTAAACGAGACTTTGATCAGGAAGGAAACCAGTGTGAAATTGTTGGTACTTGGTGCTGAATTTCTTTAGGTCCAAATCGGTCTGTGGGAAATAATCCTGAGAGAGTTACTCCATGCAAGCTTGGTTTGGTTTGATAAATAAGCAGCTGCTTATTCCACAGTAGAACTGAATAACCAACATTCTTTGTGACTTAATGTGCTTTTCTGGTCTTTTGATGACAGGTTTCATGGACCCAGGCACTACGGACCATAGTTAAAAACTGTTATAAACAGCATGGGCGGGAAGACCTTTTGTATGCCTTTGAAGATCAGCAAACACAAACACAGGCCACAACCACACACAGTATAGCCCATCTTGTACCATCACAGACCGTAGTCCAGACCTTTAGTAACCCTGATGGCACTGTCTCGCTTATCCAGGTGAGTAAACCTTCTGGTTACCAGATTGTGATTTCTGAGGCAGATCAGTGGGCACCTCACCTCAGACTGGAGAAAGTTGTCTTTTTTTTTTTTTTTTTTTTTTTTATTTATTTTTGGCTGCGTTGGGTCTTCATTGCTGTGTGCTGGCTTTCTCTAGTTGCAGCAAGTGGAGGCTACTCTTCGTTGTGGTGCATGAGCTTCTCATCGCGGTGGCTTCTTGTTGCGGAGCATGGGCTCTAGGCGCACGGGCTTCAGTAGTTGTGGCACGTGGGCTCAGTAGTCGTGGCTTGCGGGCTCTAGAGCTCAGGCTCAGTAGTTGTGGCGCATGGGCTTAGTTGCTCTGTGGCATATGGGATCTTCCCAGACCGGGTCTCGAACCCGTGTCCCCTGCATTGGCATGCAGATTCTTAACCACTGCGCCGCCAGGGAAGCCCAAGAAAGTTGTCTTTATATAAATTCTTGTATGAATTTTATACAGCTCCCCAAGATCTTCCTACCTGAACTCGATTTTTTGAATAATATTTTAAATTGTTTGCATTTTGCTAAATACAAAGCTGTAGATAGCATTTCTAGACATTTCCAAATCAAAGCACTATAAAAATGGCTTCTTTTTTTTTTTTTTTTACAATTTCACTCTCTCAGTGGCCAGGAAATATTCCTTCTGAATTACCACTTCTGAGGTGAAACACAATTTGTTGGTAGATAGAGGGAGTGTCTAAAATTCAGATTGAGGTGAGAGTAGAAAGTTGGTTGACTGACACTGGGCACCAATGATGAAACATGATGGCTTCTCATAGTGACTTATATGGTTGAAGTAAAGCTCTGAAACTCATGTTAGTGTCTGAGATGTGATATTAGTAATTCATTTCATATTACAAAGTATATTAATCATTACCTCTGCTGAATTTGGGATTATATGATTCTTAACTTCTGAGTAAAGGAGGGGTTGAAGGATCCATCCACTGACACATCACTTTCCATGTTTTTTCTTTAGGTTGGTACAGGGGCAACAGTAGCCACATTGGCTGATGCTTCAGAATTGCCAACCACAGTCACTGTTGCCCAAGTGAATTATTCTGCTGTGGCTGATGGAGAGGTAAGAAAGGATTCTGTCTGTTTCCACTTAAATACTCAAATGTATAGGTGAGGGAGAGGGAGGGTCCAGAAGATGAAGAGACTGTAAGTAGCCTACACGTCTGTAGCATTGTTTTACTTAAACCGTTTAAGACATCACACCATGTCAGTTTTGCGAAGTAGCTTACTCTGTGTATGTTAATGATAACAATCGAAATTTATGGATCCTTATGATTCAGGCATAACTGTCAGGAACTTACAATTGTATATTTGTAACATAGGATTTAGTACTTTTATGCTGTGAATCCCAAAGAATTTAATCTTTGGACTTTATGAAAAAAATTAGATCATTAAAACTAAAGCTGACTAAAACATTCTTTGAAGGGATATATATATATTTGTAAATCAGTAGACATGACTTATTGCATTTTAAATGAGCCTTTCAAAAGACTTCACAAGAAAATCCTTTCCTGGGAATTCCCTGGAGGCCCAGTGGTTAGGACTCAGCCACAGAGCTTTCACTGCTGTGGCCTGAGTTCAATCCCTGGTCAGGGAACTAAGATCCCACAAGCAGCGTGGCACAGCCAGAAAAAAAAAAAAAGAACAAGAAAATCTTTCCCTATCAAAACTGAGATAATTATGGGATGTTAACTTAAAAGAAGGTAGCTAACCTTTATTGACACTCGGTAAACTAAGCACTCCTCAACCCTAGGAAGTATAGGTTCTGTTATCATCTTTGCTTTATACATGATGAAACTGAAAGGTTAGGTGACTTGCCCAAAGGCACAGTGTAAGTGTTGAAGCTGGGTAACGCAATTAGAAAAATGTTGTCTAAGCTCTGAGCCATCAGTGAAGTTCAGGAAAGGGCTCGTTAAGTCACTGTGGACTTTTCACCTAAAGGTTATACTTCTGAAATTTGAAAAATAGCCAACAAATGTCAAAGAGCAATATCAGAAATAAAGCTAAAAATATTATCTCACCCTTGTTCAAAACCATGGAATATTTCCACTCAGAACACCACAAAGTCACTCTTATTTGTGCATCTCAGGAAAGGGAGAGAACTGATACAGGGTCATGGCTAGCAAGGTGAAGAGAAATACAGCAGGCTCCTGTCGGCCAGCATGTGCTGAGCCCCCCCGCTGTGCTGCAGTTGAGGTGTTAGATGTGTAGAGTTGATTTACACTGGAACCCTGCTCTCAGGGAGAGAGAAGCATCTACATAAATGAACTGTGGTTCCTGCTGTCAGAGAGACTGCAAAGTGGTCTGTAGCTTCAGGAGAGAGTGTTTCCAGTGAGGGAGCCTGGGAGGGTTTGGGGCAGGAGCTACCCTTTGCTTTTCCAGTATAGAAAGGTAGAAGTCAACAGATTTACTTTTAAAGGTATATAAACATCATGAAAGAGAATGGATTAGCTGAGGGGAAAATTCGTCAGTCCCCAAACACTAAAACTAGAGGACAGACACTCCTTGAAGTGTGAAAGAGGTAGCAAAGACAGTGGTGGGTACATTTATGGGATTTGTTACTTTGTGACTCAAAGTTATTTACAGTATCTCCCTAGTGAATGTTTCCTGGGTACTCTTTTAAAGAAAGTAACTTTGAGTTGCTTAAACACTTCTCTAGAGACTAATTCTTTGAAACCCATTTTACAGAATAACTTCACACAACCAATGTATCCAAAAGTTCATGGAAAATATGAAGGATACAAAAATCTTAGTCACATATCTATGGCTTTTCCAGCACACTGACATCGTTTTAAAGTCATCTGTGTGGAAGTGTGTGAATGATATATACAAATAACCTGTTGGTAATACCCAGATTCAGTCAGATTAAAAAAATTCTAACCCTTCCCACACTTACAGTGAAACAAAAATATGAAGAAAAGAAGCATAGGTTATCTCAGAAAGTGGCAAAATGTTTTAGAGTCTATAGTTTGCTTCTATGTGCCTTCTGATTAGATGTGGACATGGTTGTCAGCATCTTAGTTTTGAGCCATGAGGACTGTGATTAGTCAGAATATCTCACTGACTTGGGACAGATAAGACCATATTAAGCCAACAAAGCACTGCATCGGGTTACTCAGTAGAAACATCCTACCGCCTGTATGTAACATTGTTTCTCCAAGGAACAGAAAGTTATTTACAAAAATAAACAATACCTATACTTCTGGAAGTTTTAAGGTTATTTTGTTATCCTAGCCTTGCCAGTGAGAGCTCTTACATTAGATCATACTGCATTTAACATCCAGTTAGTTGCAATTGGTTACATTGATAAGAAGGACCTTCGGTGAGCCTGTCTCTTCTGGTAATAAAATGGTCTCCCAACTCTGAGTACTCTGTGTGCTGAGAATATCGAATAATCTAAGTAGTTATAAAGAAACCAAAAGAATCTCTAACCTAATGCAACTTAAAACTAATTAGGGACACAGAACAAATTACATAAACATTTAGAAATGAATAAGGAAAGAACTTCAAAATAATATGAAATAAACTATATATTGATTTCAAAATACACAATTTCCATTTTGATGGCATATTTACAAATACAAATGGATTTGAGAATTTATTCTGTGGTAAGACCACCAGTTGGTATGGGTGATATTAATTGCATTATGTGTCAGAAAAATTGAAATTTGAAACATGATATCTGATAATAGTAGGACATGTGCTTCTGTTAGAAGAAACAGAAGAAACCAAAGTACAGAGACATTAGAGACATGAATTTTAAACTGAACCATCAACACATGTAACAGTTTTGAAGTAGCACAGCTTATTTTAGGTGGGGTTTTTTTTGAATATCAATTTATGAATATCAATTGAATATCAATTTATTTGAAATATAGGTATGCTGAAGAGCAAGTAGGGAAATCTGAATAAAGGAACATGTTCTTCATGTATCCATTAAGTAAATGCTTTCTGAGCCCTGTGCCAGACACTGTGTATACTATAGGTAGAGGAAAGTAAAGACCATTCTTGCTCTTGAGCACATAGGTAGGTGGTAGAGAAAAACACATCAGAGAAAATGGCAATCAGATAAGGATCTAGTAGAAGCAAGCCCAGGGTACTGTGGGACCCAGAGGAGAGGTCCTGAGCCTTGGACTATAGGGAGTTGTCTTTAAATGGAGTTGTCTTGGCTCTAATCTCACCTGAGCTCAGACTAGAGGGGTGAACAGGAAGCAAAGGATGGGAGTTGTGTTCCTCTCAAAGGGAGCATCACATGCAGTGCATCACAGTGTGAAAGTGTGGAAAAGCCAAGGTGGTTCACGGTAGCCAGAGGGACAAGGATAGCCACAGTTTGAAGGGCCTCACTGTAGTGGGTCTCTCTCAGAAAAGCACAGAAGCTAACTGTACATCCTCTGAATATCTTTCCCTTCTAGAGTTTGTGGCCTTTCTCTGGGACATGGTGACATCCAGGCATAGATAACCACACAGTGGCTCCCAAAAGATGGAAAGGGAGCACAGCAAGAGCTCAAGCAAACACAACTCTAAAGCACTGAGACTCAAGAATAGGAAATTCCAAAGAAGCGTTAACACCTAAGCTGATTTATTTATTACCTGTCATTACTCTGAATAGAAATCTCTTCGTCTGCTTCTTCCCACTTCTCCACCCTTTACCGCCATCCATTAATCTTTAGTGCCACAAATTTAACTTCCTTAAAGTATACTGTGTATGGCAACATTCTGATACCATTTTCACTACAAATGTAGCTGTAACCAAATGTATATGTATTAAGTTGCTGCCGTAGAGTATGAGTACTTGGGAGAGCTGCACTAGGCCATACTCAGCAATGGGATGGGCAGAAATATAGAGGGGGAGATCTGGAAAGAGGAAAATGCTACAGGGCTGGCCAGCTTCAGCTGATGTTCTGAGTGGAATCATCGACCATCTATGGATTGGCAGTGTAACTCGCCATCTAAAGTGGCATTGTTTGCAGTGATGCTCATTGGAATAATGAGATCAAAGAGATAATACCTTAAGAAGCAAGAGTTTCGTGAATTCCTGAGTGGGCAACTTTGCAGCTCTACAGGAAGGAAGTAAGGGTATCTCTGGCTCTTAATGTTGGGCCTTGAAGGCTTGCTGGCACAGCCCACTGTCTATAAGAACTCAGGGCAAATACTAATGTAGCCCGAAGGAATGTCTCATTCTCTGGGGAGCTTTTGACCAACATTTGGAGGAGCACTATGATAATCTAAGTATAGCAATAGAGCCAAAGCAGGAGGCATTTTATTTCATTTTATTTTATTTTATTTTAAATTTTGTTTATTTTATTTTTGGCTGTGTTGTGTCTTCATTGCTGTGCATGGGCTTTCTCTAGTTGCGGTGGGCGGAGCCATTCTTCGTTGTGGTGCGCGGGCTTCTCATTACGGTGGCTTCTCTTGCTGTGGAGCACGGGCTCTAGGCACGTGGGCTTCGGTAGTTGTGACATGTGGGCTCAGATTGTGGCTCGCGGGCTCAAGAACGCAGGCTCAGTAGTTGTGGGGCATAGGCTTAGTTGCTCCGCGGCACGTGGGATCTTCCTGCACCAGGGCTCGAACCTGTGTCCCCTGCATTGGCAGGCGGATTCTTAACCATTGCACCACCAGGGAAGTCCCACGGGAGGCATTTTAAATATCTGTGTCTCCTAGAGCTTGTGACACTTTCTTTGGGACACAGTAACATGAAAGCACAAGTTTACCACTCACTGGGCCCCAGAAAGAGCTCCAGTAAACACAGCTAACATCCTGAGACCTGAGTCTGTAGAAATAGTATACCTGAGCTGCTTGATTTATCACCTACCGTATTTTAGAATAAAAACTGCTCTCACTGCCCCTGTTGCTTTTTGGTTTTGGGTGGAGGGGTGGGGGCAGGGGGTGAAGGGATACTTAACCAGTATTATTGAGCAAAATGGACTGAAGTAGCTAGATTCAGGTGTCCAGGACTGAAAAAAAATCTCTAAATGGCAAAGCATTGTGCTAAAATCAGTGGTTCTCAACCCGGGGCAACCCCTATACCCCTCAGAGAGGACATTTGACAATGTCTGGAGATACGTTTGATTATCATGACTGGGGAGGATGTATTAGCATCTACCGGGTAGAAACCAAGGATGCTGCTAAACATCCTACAGTCCACAGGACAGACCTCACAACAAAGAATTATTTAACCCAAAATGTTAATAGTGCTATTGTTGAGAAACCCTGTTCTAGATCTAGAAAAGCTGAATTCTAATCTACTCTATATAACCAGATAGTATGTTATTTTTTGTTTGTTTTGTTGCTTGTTTCGTTTCTTCATAATTCCTCCCCAGTAAAAGAAAAGCAGGTTTTACTACATTAAAAAAACTGTTTACTGAATTTGGCAGTTTCCATCAAAAATAAAAATACAAAATAATTTTGATATATAATTCCACTTCTAGGAATTTACTCAATAAGTAGACTCCCATAAACTATACAAAGTAGTGTATAAGGATATTCATCACAGTACTGTTTGTAATAGCAAAGCACTGGAAACTACCTAAATGCCCACTAAAAGATGTCTGGTTAAGTAAATCATGGTGTATCCATATAATATAATGCTATGCAGCCATTATTATGAATCATGAATGAGTGAAGCAGTTTGATAAGTTCCAAAATAAAATCATTTCAGAGCTGTATTGTTTATGAAAAAAAGCAAGGTACAAAAAGCATGTAGCATGTACTGCCATTTTTCTTGAGTGTGTGTATGTGTATGTGTAAATATGCTCACATATCAAGAGAATATCCCTGCAAAGATGCATGAGAAATAGAGAAATAGGTAACAACAGTGGCCTTTGGGTAAAGGGTCTGGAGTACTGGCATTATATTCCTTTTGGTACAGTTTGAATTTTTTTAGAATTATACTTATGGTTTATTCAGAAACTTTGATTTTAGAATAGGTACTATATTGATATGACTCATATTTCAAAAATTATGTAAAAGGCTGCAGTGAAAAATCTTTCTGCCTTCTATCCAACCTATTCCCACAACTCCTCCCTCTGCACACACTGAGGGAAATATTTTCAGTGGTTTCTTTTGCGTCCTTCCAGAATTTCTTTACGCAAATATAAGCAAATTCAAATATATATTCTAATACCCCCCTTTTTAACACCAAAGATATGCTAAAAACCCTGTTCTATACGTTGTAATTCATGTTAATTTAAAAGTATGTATGTATTTGGCTGAGCACGTAGCAGTTTTTTAGAAAAATGACTTTTAAAAATCATAATCCTTTTGTGAGTTTGATTTTTTAACTATCATGTCCTTTTCTGCCTCAGGTGGAACAAAATTGGGCCACGTTACAAGGAGGTGAGATGACCATCCAGACGACACAAGCATCAGAGGCTACCCAGGCGGTGGCATCATTGGCAGAGGCTGCAGTGGCAGCTTCTCAGGAGATGCAGCAGGGAGCCACGGTCACCATGGCACTCAACAGGTGGAGGCAGGGGTGGGCGATAAAAGAGGAGGACGAATCTGTCCCTGTATACAGATGTAAAGAGAAACGTTGTACCTCACTTTGTCACAATTGGCATTTGGAACTTAATACTCTTAGCCCATAGGATACTGTAAGTTGTTTTATGATCAGCCCTCACCTACTGCCTTCCCATCCTATCCCATCCCCAGCAACCAGTCCAGCCTGACTTCCAGCTCAAGCCTTCTGGTCAAGGGACATGGGTCCCTTTTGCTTTATCCTATTCTGTGCTCCTTAACAGACCAAAAGCAGCGAGATGTAAGTACTTTGTGTTTTTAAAGGGACCAAAGGATGTAATAAAAAATCAAGAAGCTTCAGGATTGATTTTCCTTTTATCCTACTAAGAAACTGCTTTTTGTTATGGGTATTAAATCCATGTTTTAGCTGGTCAGGAGCTGACTTTACTGACTTTTCAGGAAATTTGTTTCCTTCGCTTATTAGTAACTTTGAAATAAAATAAGTTTTGGATTATTGGGAAAAACTGAATTTTTTTCTTCAGATATGTTTAGGAAGGATACTGCAGAATGGAATACTCTAGTAAGAGGTAATTTCCAAAACTAAATTGTTTTGTTTGTGCTTGGTTCCTTCTATTCGTTGTTGACAGAAAAAAATCATCCCCATATTATTATTCTTGTTGTTCATTGCTTACACAATTTTATTTTCAATGGACCTAGACAATTTTTTTTTTTTTTTTTTTGGCGGTACGTGGGCCTCTCACTGTTGTGGCCTCTCCCGTTGCGGAGCACAGGCTCCGGACGTGCAGGCTCAGCAGCCATGGCTCACGGGCCCAGCCACTCCGCGGCATGTGGGATCCTCCCGGACCGGGGCACGAACCCGCGTCCCCTGCATCGGCAGGCAGACTCTCAACCACTGCGCCACCAGGGAAGCCCAGGACCCAGACATTTTAACTAATGGTTGAGAGTGTGTGCTTTGAAGCCAGGCTACTTGGGTTTGAATCCCAGCTCTGTCACTTACTAGCTGTTTGACCTTGGGTGATTTACTTGAGCTCAATGCCAAGGCTTTCCTCTGTGTAAAATGGGGGTAAAAACAGTGCCTACTTTGTAGGGGTGCTGTGAGAATGGGAAAAGTCAATGCATGTGAGATCCTTAGGTCAGTGCCCAGCATATGGTAAGGTTGCTGTTAACATTATGTGCAGCAGCTGTTAGCCTCAAATAGTCTTTGAACTCTTGCGACATGCCAGCACTCTACTAGGTAAGGCTGTAAATAAGGAATGCTCTAAGATACAGTGTCTGCCCTAAAAGAAATCATACTTTGAATGGGGAGATTGATTTAAGTAAAACACTTAGCAAACATATTACTCAGAGTGTAATTTACTGTCCAAATGTATGGTGTAGACCATGAACATAGCAGGAATTCAGAGTAAGGGGATCACTTCCTCCAAAATACAAAAATCAGCTGAAGTTTAGTTTGGCTGTGGTAGACACTAGGAAGCCTTGATAGGCTTATGTACAGAAGATTTCCATCAGGCTGTGTAGTATATAGTGGCTGAGAAGAGGGTTCTGAGGTCGTATAGATTCAGGTTTGAATCCTACCTCTGCCATTTAGTTGCCATTCGATCTTGAGAAATTTAACCCCTGAGCATTAGTCTCATCATCATTATAATAAGGATAATTTTCATCATGTAGAATCATAAGGATTCAATGAAATGATGTATATAAAACTCTCATCAAAGTGTCTGGCCTGTAATTAGCATTTCAGGAATTATACTTATTATCATTTAACTTATATTTTAAATTTTGTCTACTTATAATTGTTTACAGCGAGAAGAGATTAGAAATAGAAGGCCAGTTAAGAAGAGGCAGTCCAGGTATGACTTGTCAAAGGCGTGGAAACTAGTAGTAAGAGTGGAGATAAAGCGACTGATTTTGAAGGAGGTATGGTCAGGACTTGGTGGTTGGTCAAGTATAAAAAACTGAAACATAACACAAACACTTGTCCTTCCAGAGTTACCAGTGAGTCCCTGAGTGACCTGGGCTCGAAACGTTTTTCTTAGCCCATTGAACCATATCACTTTTCAGTAACATGAAAGTCTTATTTGATTCCTTACACTTTGACTCAATCCTACTTGTACCTTTGAGAGAGGACACACAGATGAACTTCCTGAAAGCTATGACTAGAGTGAAACCCTCCTTCCTTTTGGTCCGGTAACCCCTCACTGTAGCGTGGGGTCTAAAAGGCCACCATCAAAGACCAGAAAAACTTCATTTCATCGAGCCAGCACCTTTGCTATTCCAGTGAAGTGGGAGTGTCCTGGGAACCCTGTACATAGTGGAAAACATGAGGCACATTCTGGCTCCCTTTAGTGTAAGGACCAGGGCTTATTTCTAAAGGCAGGGAGGGTAATGGTTTCCCCTGAGGGCTTGTTAACAAACTCAGATGCAGCTGAGGTGGCTACAGTGTTTACTCCAAAGGAAGGAGAATACGGTTCACTGGCATGTAGGAGGAGTAAAGAGATGTTGAAATCTGTTTGCAATCAGATAGTTCAACACCCCGATGAGTGTTGGGGGCTGGTGTGTTGCAGCCTCTGCTGGGGGTGAAGAAACCAAGCCTGGCAGTGAAGACTAGACTATAGCAGGCTACTAGGGGAACATCATGGGCTTCTAATTCCAGGAGCGGTAACCCACTGTCTAACGTCAGGAGGATTGGACTTAAGACACAAGCCCTTTGTGTTTGCTTCTCTATGGGATGAGACCCATTCCCAGCCTCTCCAAAGAATTCGTTGCTGGAAGTCATCTTAGTGAAAAGTATACTGCGAGTCTGGTCTTTGTTCCTGTGGTAACAAAACGATTTCCTAGAGCTGCTCCCTTCCAGCCTCTCTTTTTCAGGCACAGGTGGAACAAGCACGGTTCTCTAACAATCCCCTGCACCTCTGCTGCACTGTAAACAGCAGATGTGGGTGCAGAGCAAAGAGAGAGAGGCAGGCTACATGGAATGGCAGCTGGAGAACAAGAAGGCAGAGGTGTTCTCTCAACTGTTGAGGGGAAAGGGGATCAGGACAGGTGCAGGACAGACCTTTTTTCAACCATGCTGTTGAAAGAATTTTGTATAGCAAATTAGAATGAGGGCCCTGGGCTCAGACAACCTGTAGCCCACCCTCCATACCCAAAAGGGTTATGGAGAAATTGTCATTTAAAAATGGAAGCTAGTTAATTTTAATTATTTTCAAAATACAGAATAAGTTAACACTTTTAAGAAGGAGATGGAGAGAGAATCAAAGTGAACAAATGAAAAGCAGAGTGTCACAGCTCAAAAAAAAAGACCTGTTCACCCTGAACAACCAGACAGGAAAGGAAGTGAAATCATCATTTGCTTGTTGCAATACAGTGATTAATTTGAAGTTTCAGGTTGTTGGTTAAGTTGTCCTAGACTTACATTCCCTCTTAATACAAGTCCTGCAAAGCCAGTACAGTCCTTGCACATAGAGACAGATACATGATAAATATTGGTAGACTGAATCTACATTTGCCCTGGTAGAAATGTATGCGATGTTGTTGACAGGAAGACAGTTTTTACTGAGTGTCTACTGTGTGTAGTGCTGTGACTCAGGGCTGTGGGGAAACAAATGCTCAAGAAAGTTAGAGTTGCTGTTCTTTTGCTGTGAAGAGACTTTGCTTAAAGAAAATAAGTGAATCATATTTTTAAAGAAAAATTTACTCTTACCATTTATTAAAATGGAAATATTGACTTAAAATTAGAGATCTTACTAAAATAAAACATGGCTTTAATATATGAACTTGTATTTATTTGTCCAGTAACATGGGATGGACAACCTAGATCAGAAATCCTCTCTGGAAATAGAGAACAGGGACTCTACAACTGCCTCTTTTTCCTATAGGTGAAGGTTGGACACTTGCAGATAAAACGTTGACAGAAAAAAAAGGTGGGGCGGGGTTGTTAGAAACTTCTCATTTGTAACTCTGGTTTGGAAATGACTTGTCGAAAAATTGCTAAGTGGTAGCTTAGAGACATTTTGATCCCTACTCACCTTTTAAGTGAAGGTAACCTTTTTCTCGCAGTAGAGTTTGATCACTTCCCATGAAGTCTAGTGGTTAGAATAGATTTGGGAATGGCAGTCTGCTGACCACAGGCGTCACCATTGTCTTTTGCATGATGTAAAAGATCCATCCATTGCTGCTTTGCCCCTGGCCCCTGAACAGGGCATGCAGTAACTAACCTCACCGACCTGTGGACCTGTCATCCCTGTCGGACCCCTCATCCCTGGCATCCCAGATTGCTTTAGTTGTTGCTGCTTCACAGCTTTTCTTCCAGCATAACATATTTTAGAAAGGTACTAAAGAAAATGACTTCAAATATTTAGAGCTTCAGACATTATAAAATGGGTATGACTGGATACCGGGACTCTTCTGGGTCAGGGCTTGGGTGGCTGCTCTTTCCCTCATAGCCTGTGAAATTTCACACTGCAAGCATGTGTCCAAGAGTGGCAGGACATCACCTTTGATGGTCATAGAAATAAGATTATTGTAGATTGTGATAAAAACAGTGGGGAAATGAGCAGTTGCTGAGGTAACCTGTAAACACAGCTCCTATTTCCATATAAACAGTTCTCATATACCAGCTTTCTTCTTCAAAATAGCACACAGCTGAAGCATTTTCCAAAGAATATCCTTTTTGGCTTTCCATGAAGTCTCAGGTCAGAGTGTTAAATATTTTTATTGTTAATCCGTGATAGCCGAACACTGCAGAATTGGCTGGTAATATTATTTGACACAAGTTTCTCAGAAAAATATTAAAAGTTAAGGGTCTAGGCACTAAATAATCATTAGTTTTACTATCTCTAATAAATAATTATAAAGCATCCTAAAATTAAAATCTACCTTGTAAAATGTAAAGAATAGCCTTAGTAGTAATTCCAGATCAAGGGTCCACTTGGGCTCTGAATTCATGTTACAGATACTATGGAATGACTGGCTGTGGGTATCAGATCTGAAGTACGTTTTAGCACAGAGATTGATCTTAGCTTTTAAAGGGGCTGCATGGAAACTCTATGATTCTGTTCAGCTTTTTGCTCAACCTCAATTCCATCCCCAAATTTTTTATAAAGGAAGTAAATAAATTTGAAATATGTGATCATGATCTTGAACTAAGTTGAAGGAAGCCTGGAAATTAAAAGTTACTACAGCTGAACAACTAGAAAAGGGGGTGGGGGGAATCAGCAGTTTTACATTTAACTTATTATTTTGAATAAATGTCAAAGAATATTTATATGGGGAAATACCAAGTTAGGTAAGAAAAGCAGGCTATAAAACTGTACAGTATGATCCTGATTATCTGTTTAAAGTTGTGTTTAAGATTAGAAGGAAAATAGCTCTTATCTCTGCATGATATTTAAAATTTTTCTTTTATACTTAAATGAATTTTTACAAGTTTCTACATGCATTTTATTATCAGAGAAAAATAACTTTTTAAACACACACATAACAATTTAAAAAGCAAGGCAAGTTAGCAAGAAGGGGAGAATTTTCTATTTAATGAGATTTTCTGTCCATTGGATTTCTTTCTTTTTTTTTTTTTTTTTTTTTTGCGGTACGCGGGCCTCTCACTCTCGTGGCCTCTCCCGCTGCGGAGCACAGGCTCTGGACGCGCAGGCTCAGCGGCCATGGCTCACAGGCCCAGCCGCTCCGCAGCTTGTGGGATCCTCCCGGACCAGGGCGCGAACCCATATCCCCTGCATCGGCAGGCGGACTCTCAACCACTGCGCCACCAGGGAAGGCCCACTGGATTTCTTAAACTGCTTCCTAACATCCTTATAGTGACCAAGAAGTCTTCCCCAGAAGAATGATTATGTCAGTTGCTTTACTTGTTTGCTGACTCTCTTAGATGAACACTGTTAAGTTTGGTACACATTGCTTTGCCCACAGTCTTGACACGTTTGCCTTAACCAGTCCACAGCCCCCTGCCCCATCCTCCCCTACAGCTTGTTTTTGCGAGATGACTGCCATAGTTGTGGCAAAGTCTGCAGCTTCAGAACAAAGTTGAATCAACTGGCTTATTCGGTGTCAAACCCAGGACTTTGTCCACCTCTGATAAACTAAATGACGCCACCTCCTCTTCTCCATGCCCACTTTTGACACTTCCTCAGTAACTGCGCAGAGTGGTACCTGGTACTTTCCCAGGAGAGGTGATGAATTTATCTGGTGGGTTCTTTTTTTCTTTTCTTCCACATTTTAACATCTCTGAAGTTTGGATGGTAAACTATAACCTTACGATTACAATTGTCAGGAATTTTTTTTTTTTTGTCTGTGCTGTGGGGCTTGGGGATCTTAGTTCCCTGACCAGGGATCAAACCCAGGCCCTGGCAGTGAAAATGCAGAGTCCTAACCACTGGACTACCAGGGAACGCCCAGGAACTTTTCTTTTTTTGCTGGCACATGAAACAGTAATACATTTTATAGTTTGTATCATCATAGAATCAATAAAAGTGGGTATTTATGCATATAGTAAAAGCATACAATAAGGAAAAGAAAAATGGGATACAAACTGCTAGAATAGTGTTTACTATAAATAGATGGCTAATATCTTTCTGTTCTGCAGAGTATTTGGTTTGCAGAGAAGGGAGGTTTATTATTTCATTATGTTTGTAGAGTCAAGGATTTGGGGCTTATAGTGATAATTTAAACTTTTAAGTGTTAATTTAGTGCTGCCTACATGTACATGAAGCAAAAGGAAGGGCTGAACTTTGCAAGATATTAGTCAACCATTACTTTGTATTTGGAATCATGGATGTAAACCAAATTGCTATTATTTGATATATTTTTATGTATCTTTAAAAAAATTTTTATTTTATATTGGAATATAGTTGATTTACAATGTTGTGTTAGTTTCAGGTGCACAGCAAAGTGATTTAGTTATACATATACACATACCTATTCTTTTTCAGATTCTTTTCCCATATAGGTTATTGCAGAGCATTGAGTAGAGTTATTATTTAATATTAATTGAATAGCAAGTCCAGGTTGCTGACTCCTCACATTATCATCCATCCTTAGCTATAAAAAGGCAGTTTCAGATGGTCTGCCTTGTGTTACCGTAAAGAGAAAAGAGAAAAAGAAAACCTTGTGATTGACAACCAAAATGGCTTTTGCACTGTGAATATGGATCAGAGCTTCCACTATGGCTTACAGGCACTCAATTGATCTTGATAAAGAAGGGACTGGGAATGTGTGCCTTCTGTCCTCAAACACCCATTTCCTAGGTTTAAAGAAAATCTCACATTAGCTGTATAAACGTGAAAGACTTGGGATTTCTCTAGCTATTTATTATTATCATTTAAAAATTGCTCTGATTCTGTCAATAGCCCTGGAATCCCTTATGTGCTGGTAGGCTCACAAACATGGAGTCAGTGGAGAGATCCTAGGAAAGGTTGAAAGTTTGGTTTGTCTTGCTGCAGTGCTATACCTTTATTCAACTCATACATCCCTCCTCCTGTTTCTATACCCACAGCGAAGCTGCTGCCCATGCTGTCGCCACCCTGGCCGAGGCCACCTTGCAAGGGGGGGGACAGATAGTCCTGTCTGGGGAAACTGCAGCAGCTGTCGGAGCACTTACTGGAGTCCAAGATGCTAATGGTAAGAGAGCATAAATATTTTATTGAATTTCTTCCCTGTTTCCACTTAAACCTTCATGACATGACTGACAACAAACCCTTCAGAATGAGGTTGAACTTTGATTTGGGTTTTTTTATATTGGTAGGCAATTGATACCTAGGAAAATTCTAGGAGCCTCTGATTCCTTTCACTAGTAGGAGACTTGGGGTTTCCTGGGAGGGAAAAAAAGCCATAATAATGGCTACCTAACTGAATGACTTATTTGAAAAGTGACTATTTGCTGTGACAATACTTGCTGAGAGGGATTTTTAAATTTTCCGTGGGGTACATTTTGTCCATTTTCTCCCGTGGGGTAGGTCAGTGTCCTTTACTATAGCAGAGACTCTCCTGTGGGCGAGTGCATTGTGGTAGCGAGGAATGTTCTGACTATCTCGAGAAAGGCACCACCATCTCACCACAAGGTCAGTCAGCAGGCTGTGATAAAGGCGCTTTTCTGATTGATGCTCTGGGTTCTGCTTCCTGTTAAATGTGGCCTCACCAAGGACCTCTGGATTGAGCCAATAACTTGCCACCACCCTGCCCTTCTTTCCCGGCTCTTTGACTTCCTGGATATTGGTGATATCCTGAATAAACAAGAGGGATAAAGTTCATAGAAATATGATGACAAAAATTTACAGCTCCAGCCCAGCTCTTTGGATCTACTTCAGCAGGCTCTGGGAGTCAGTAACGAAGTCTTGAGCTGCCCAGGAAGTACCTCAAAAGTCTGAGTCAAAGAGGAAGACCAGTCCTGTTCTGTGAGACTCTGTGTGACTGTTTATTAAGCTTTTAAAATATACATATAATTAGGTTAAGTAGGACAAATTAACTACTCTATGGTTTTTGGAGATTTGTAGTTTAAAGTCCTGGAAAGAGGATAGATAATGACATACTTTTATTTAGGCAGACAGTTCCTTAATGGCATTTAGTGGCTGAAGGAAAAGTCCCTGGCACTTTTTTTAGGGTAGATCCCTAAGAACTAAATAACATGTTAGTTGGAAAAGTCTTTGAAGCAAGACACAATGCTGCATCCTCCTTCAAAAGTGGGGAGAAGAAAGCACTTCTGTCTCCCAGAGAAGAATAACAGGAAATGTAAAGAGCCATGTGGCTTCTGAGAATCATTTTCTTAAACAAAAAAAAACAAAAAATCACATATTAAAACTACATCCTACTTTTTCTGTAGGGCTAGGGGCTTCCATGAACTAACCCAAATTGAGATAAAGTTGATCTTAGCCGAACACTGCAAGGTAAAGGGCATCTTATAGCCATGTATGTTCAGGGTGAAATGGACCATAGTTGGAATTAAGGAAAACCTCGCTCTTTAGCTTGAATCCTACCCCTATTTCCTTATCTTTTTCTATTCCTCATTTCAGTCCTCATCTACCTTGAACAGAAGATATCTGACTGTGTCACATTCTTCTGAAGTGCAATTCCTGTTATTCACTATGGAACTACTAAAAATAATTCCCTGTGTGGGTTTGATGGGAGACTTTGTTATCCCATCTAGTGGTCTTGACCTGTCCGGGTGAGGAGAAGAGACTGCTTTATAGTTCTGGCTCCTTCCTAGCCTCACCTTTTCAGGTAGATGAATTTATAGGTAAGTGTAAGGACTCTCTGGGGCTCCCGCCAAGTAGATCTATTCAGCCATGAGATAAAGGTGAACCACACCATTACTGTTGATTCCTGGAAGCTGCTTCTTTTCAGTAGCTTGGGTTGTGTGAATCTGTTGTGTTGACTTCATGTTGTTGGCTGCATTTGTGATAAGAGAAAATTATGATCTACATCCAAAAAGCCAGTGGTTCCCCAAAGCAGACCATTCCCTAGTTTGTGACCTGCCAACATGTGTGAACTCAGACTTGAGAGTTGGATTTACCACTTTCTTGGTGCTATATCAAATCAGACTGTTGAGTTGTGCCTTATCCTAGTAATGTTAGGTGAAGGCACATATCATGTCATCTATCCCTTGGGAATCCAGAGGACGAATCTAATATTGGATATGATCCAGGTAATTCTGATGCTCTTTCTGCCTTCTAGCATTTTTACCCAGAGTGCTATAGGATTTACTCTGGGACTTGGAGCCAAAATATTCTCATTTAACCAACTAGTTTTATCTGTCTGGAATTTCAAGGGTTCTTTTTGCATTATTCTTTCAGATTGTGTCCTATTGGCATTGTTTGTCACTTTTGTGATGACAAGCTTATGGTATCTGCCAGTAGACCAAATTTATTATCAGGAAGAGCTTATTATCAGGAAGATGATAGCAGAACAGGTGCTATTTAGTAACAGACACTACTGGGGAAAAAAATTCATCCCAGATTCCAGAATATGGCTTAAATAAAAATCCTACTAGCAGATGACTCTTCTAAGAACAATGCGGATATTGGCCTGTTCCAACCTGAAGGAGGAGTTTCAGTATCTTCTGGGATGGAACTAGAGGGGATGGAGGACCATTGTGTGTGAAGCTTGATAGAGTACAGTAACCAATGTGAGATGGCTGGGGCAGTGTAGGTCAGTGGTTTTCAAGTTAAGGATAATGACACCTTCATGGCAGAAGTTTAAATTCCAAATTACCAAGGCAGACCTGACAAGAGATCTTGTATCTGAAGACTTCTTTTTTCTGGACCCTATCTCACCCCAACACTAAAGAGACTACTCAAGCACTAGCATTACTCTATTTCATTTATGTTCTCCCTTTTTTAATAGTGGTAAATGAGTCTTTGGTCTTTCATGATGGTGTTTCATGGTTTGGTTCAATTCAAAGATTTTCACAGGTGTCTTTGTCTTTGAAATGCCTAAGTCTGGGAGAGGCCTCTGGTTGAGTTCCTTCCTTTACCTCTTCTTTTCTTTCTTCTTTTTTTTTTCTTTTTAACACAGTTATCCCTTGCTTTTCCCCCCAACACATCTTAAGAGGTTGAACAATTTAAAATTGCCCATTGGTTTCCTTTTACTCTGCCATCCTCTGTACCCTAGAACTCCCTTTGCTAATGGACTCCAGAACCAATGAAGGCAGGCTCACACAGGTTGAAGAACTCTTGAGTGATATTCACCTCTCACCCATCCTTGCCACCCATTGTTAGCAATTCTCTAGGGAACCAGATCCACAGATCTTTCATCTTCCTTCCTATTTCTACAAAAAATAATGAAAAAAGCTAGATGGGGGGAAGACAAAACAAATAATTGAAGTTCATAGTTAATCAGTAAAGGTAATGGGAATCATCTGCTTCAATTATTGTCCATCAAGCTTCATACCAGAGCTGCTGAGAAAGGATCAACATTTTCTAAAATGGCTGACACTTTTTCTAACAACACCACAAGAAAAAAGGGGAGCATAGCATTTCCTGGGGTTGTTTGTTTTGGTTTTGGTTGTTTTGGTCCTGATTATAAAAATCATCTATGATCCCACTACATAGAATGTTAATATTTTGAGGGTTTGTTTTTGTTTTTGTTGAGTTTTTTAAATATGGCCTTTTCCCCCCATTCATAAGGTTTTTTGTTGTTGTTGCTGGGGTTTTTTTGTTTTTTTTGTGTGTGTGGTACGCGGGCCTCTCACTGTGTGGCCTCTCCCGTTGCGGAGCACAGGCTCTGGACGCGCAGGCTCAGCAGCCATGGCTCACGGGCCCAGCCGCTCCGCAGCATGCGGGATCCTCCCGGACCGGGGCACGAACCCGTGTCCCCTGCATCGGCAGGCGGACTCTCAACCACTGCGCCACCAGGGAAGCCCTCATAAGGTTTTTTAACCTAATTAAGATCATGTTGTACTATTTCATAAATTATTTTGAAATATCTTAACCATTTTCATGTGGTTAAATATTTTTTGATACTTGCTAATATATGTTTAATACTTGCTAATATATCATCATATTATCCATCATAATAACCAATTCCCTATCGTTGATAATTTAGGCTATTAATAATATTTTTACAACAAAAATAATACTCTTCATCTTCGTATAAAAACTTGTCCATACCTTTGATTCTTTGCTCTCTACATAGCTCATACTTACTTATACTTACAACAGAACTGTTTAGAACCTGCTTCATTACCCTTCACCAAAATTGGATATTAGCATAATTTGCTTTGTGTGTGTGTGTGCCTATTTGGTAGGCAGTAAGTTGTATTTCATTTTAATTTACATTTTTTAATATTAGTGATAGATAATTTTACTTTTTCCTTCATGATTTTATCTACACATGTTTTTTTGTATTTGTCTGTTTGTGTTCTTCGCCCGTTTTCTGCTGAAGTCTTTAACATATGAAGAGTTTTTCCAAATCAATAAGAGAAAGAGAAAGATGTAATCCCTTTATTGTATATGTTGCAAGCTTTCCCTGTTTATTTTTATTTCACTTCTGTTACTTTCACTTTTTATTTTATTTTATTTTTATTTATCTATTTATTTGGTTGCATTGGGTCTTCGTTGCTGCACATGGGCTTTCTCTAGTTGCATCAAGCAGGGCTACTCTTCGTTGCAGTGAGCGGGCTTCTCATTGCAGTGGTTCCTCTTGTTGCGGAACTCGGGCTTTAGGTGCTCGGGCTTCAGTAGTTGTGGCTCATGGGCTCTAGAGCGCAGGTTCAGTAGTTGTGGCACACAGGCTTAGTTGCTCCACGGCATGTGGGATCTTCCTGGACCAGGGATCGAACCCGTGTCCCCTGCATTGGCAGGCGGATTCTTAACCACTGCGCCACCAGGGAAGTCCCATTTTCACTTTTATTTCCTTAATTATTTCTCTTTTTACCTTTATGTTTACATAGGCCCCAAGTCAGATCAATATCTATATGCCAGTTATTCTATGGACTCAATATTCATTTTAAATACTGTAAAATATGTGGAATTTATTTTGGTATATGGCATTAGGTAGGAATCTGAATCATTTTTTCCCCTACATAATTAATTATTCCAGCATCATTTATCCTATAAAAAAGGTTGAAATCCATCCTTTTAAAACTGTTTTGAAACAGTTTGTCATCTTTATTATGCAGAATTCTTAAATAGACGGTGTAAGGTCTTGTGTGAGGCTCTTTTGTTTCTATTCATCTGTTTGTTCTGTTCTTTATACTGTAATATTTTATTATTGTGATGTTATTCTTAGCAGCTAGTGAAAGGCCTATTTCCAAATTTGAAAAAAATTCAATCAAAATTCCAAAGAGTTTTTTTGCAGAGTGAACTTCACAATAATTTTTAAGTTCATCTGGGAAAATGAAGCCTCATCCTAGAAAAAAATCCTACCAAGCCTGTTAGCAGAACTGCTAAGAAGTTTTAAAATTGACTAATTTAAGGCTTCTCTTCTCCTTCTGCCCCAGTTTTCCCTGGGGCAAGGGACATGGGGAGTGTTCATTTTGACAAAGATGGACCGGCAGTAGGAGACAAGAACTCTGAATACTGCCCCAGTGAATTGAATAATGGGACAGTAATTGTTGCTGGAGAAAACATTGTCCCTGCTGCAACCATGTTCATTCTCTTAAGACCAAACCAGATATATCTTTCTAGACTAAGAAATTGTGGCCATCCATTCTGTTTATGTAGAATTCTATGGAAGCGCAGTTCTTGCACTTTGAAATTTTAATTTCTCTTTTTTTCCCCAACTTCAATTTCAATTTTGTATTAAAGATGATGGTGGGGGCACTACCCACTTATGGTGTACTCCAAGGTAGGACATGGCATTCTTTTCTGCTGTTAGCCTTGCATTCTGTCTCTCAGTCCCATTGTCCCATTAAATTTATTTATTTAACAAACATTTCTATAATGCTTGCTTATGTAAGCACTCTGCTAAGTGTTTTACATGCATTAACTTATCTAAAACTCAGAATATATCTATAAGGTAAACACTATTATCCCCATTTAACATATGGAGAAACTGGGACACAGAAAGTTTTGGTAACTTGACCAGGTTCACACAGAGAGTAGCAGAGTGAAATTTGAATTCAGGCAGTTTGTTTTCAAACCGCTCTGCTCTGCTGCCTCCCTTTGATGGGAACTGTTTCTGCCTGGACTCCACAAATACAGCGTGATGATTGTCTCCCAGTGTTGAACAAATAAGTTTGGAAATGTCAGGACCTTTCTCCCATCTCTGCTGAAGGCCACTTGCCTTTGTCTGGTCTAGCCACAGTGCCCATCTGCCCCAGCTGTTCCTCATGGCTGTAGGGACCCTCTGGTGGTTCTGATGCCAAGTGCTCCCCTGCTAGCATCCCCACCCACTGCACACGCATGCACGCACACGCACACACAGGCTTTCCTTTGCTAGCCTGGAGAAGCCTATAGGTCTGTGTGTTTCTCTGGTTCCAGAAGTCACAGAAGCAGTCAGCAGCTGGCTGTCAGATTTAAGTATTTTCAGTGAGCTGGTTACTTTGCACTTAGTGAACATAAGAGGGATGGCTGGGTGCTGTTTATTTTTTATTTATTTAATTTTTATTTTTGGCACGCACGCACGGCTTGTGGGATCTTAGCTCCCCAACCAGGGATTGAACCCAGGCCCGGCAGTGAAAGCACCAAGTCCTAACCACTGGACCACCAGGGAATTCCCGGGTGGGTGCTGTTTAGAACGAGGGGACACTGTCTGGGGGGGAAGTAGATGATGGTCAGAAGGGAGTAAATGCAGCTGAAGAGTTGTTTTCTCACCTTCTAGAATCCTCTACCCAAGCCCTCCTGCTGCCCTTCAAGTTATGCCAGGGCTCTTTCAGCCTCCCCACCTGTTTCCAGGGAAACAGAGACTGAGGTGTTAGGGTTGGGGAATGTGGGAAAGGGCTCAGGGGAGTTTACATTTCTGCTTAGAGCAAGTTGACTGGCTAATTTGCTTCCCCTGCTACTCACTGAAGCTTTCCCCTTGGCTCTGCCTCCAGCCCTTGATTTCATTCCCCAGAGTGTTCGTAAAGCACATCTTTCTCTATTGTCCAACACCTGGAGACCATCCACTGCCTGCTCTGTCCTGGTTGAGACCTGGGGCCAGCTACCTTCCTCATGCCCTGAATGAAGAGAAGTGGACTAGGGGGCTGGTCTGTTTAAAAATCGAAGCTGGTTACAAGGGCATTCACATTATACTCACAGAAAGAGCAGCCCTTCTCATTTCTCTTCAGTGCCGTACGTCCCTCTCTGTTCTGGCCTGGCCCTGGCAACGGTCCTGCTGCTGAGGTTCCCCCTTAAGGTTCGTAGATATAAAATTTCCTACAACCCAAAGACCCCACTCAGTCTTGCTGCACTGTGTAACACATGTACATTTTACTACCCATTCCAATTGCCAGATCAAACTAAATCAATTTTCAGATTCTTTCAGAAAAAACACTTTATCTTCTTTTCACATTGACCATGTTATCACTTTCACCTCCCTGTTTTTCTCTGACCTTTTTATAAATTTTAAAAATATATATATGTTTTCCCAGTTGAATTTAATCTCAACCATGCTCATTGGAATGCCTTTTTTTAAAAAAAAATTGGCCTTCTTAGCAAGGGGGATAACAGAGTAGATGGATGAGGACAGAAAACATGGAGTTCAGATAAGGGAGCAGGACTTTTGGGTGGGGTCCTTGCATGAGGAACACACATTCCTATCCTGCAAGGCCTCCCAAATGAGACGGGAGGCTGAAAGGTCTGTCCTGTACTTATTATAAAGAGGTAAGCCCAGCTGGACCTGAAGTGGGGGGGGCAACGTGTGTGTTTTAATTTTCTGTGGAAACCTACTTTATGTATATTATACGAATGTTAGGGCATCCTTAACCTGGGTCTGTGGACCCTGAGAAATTCTGCAGAAAAGTTTTATATTTTTCTGGGGTCCACAGCTTTGATCAGATGTGCAAATAGATCAGAGAGAGCTCCCATTTCCCCACCCCCTCCCCAAATTAAGAACCTCTGCTATAGAGAGTGTGGCTAGGGTCATTTCACTTTGTGAGTATCTGGTGTGGCACTGAGAGTAAAAGGAGGGGCAAAGGAGATGGGAGGACCTGCAGACCTAGATGGATACTCTGAAAGCTGCAGCACTACCAAGCTCTGTGTTCTTGGGCAAGCACATTAACCTCTCTAAGCCTTCGTTGTAAAACTAGGATGATGATAGTTCCATGCTCATAAGGGAGTCTTGAGCATTAAACAAAATGAGTCCTGTGAAGTGCTTAGCATAGTGCTTGGCACATAGAGCCGTCGTAAACATGAAATTATTATTAGCTGTCAGCCTCAGTTTCTTCTCCAGCATTCCCCCAAATATGTTAAGTTGTACAGAGTGCATAGTACTGTTATAGACCCTGCTTTCCTGTCTTTAGGACAGATCTAAATGCTTACCTTATGCAGTTGAAGAATTTATGCTCCAGAGATGAATACTGTAAAAATGGGAATAGATCAGAGCCTTTTCTATAACCTTGAGTGAAGGAAATTGAAGGTGATGTTGTTTAATGGCTCCTGCATTTGTTACATCACTCTCCTTGGGCCAGGGCTGCCATTCTCTTCCAGCAGCATTTCAACTTCCATCATGAAGGGTGACTTTTTTTCACTTTTTCCTTATTATCACCACCATCATCCATTATTACTTACAGCATGTCCTTCTGTTCCAGCTCTTCTTTAAAAATAAGAGAGAAAATGCCAGTCTTCATCGTGATAAACTATAAAATACATCTCTCATTCTCCCTTTTCCTCATTCTCTGGACACATCAGTATAAGGACTTGTTCCTAAAGGAGTCAGTGGAGATGTAAATATTAAATTAATTTAGGAAATGTGTCCGCGTCGCTCCCTCCAAAAGATGCTAATATGCTATTCTAGTGCACACGAAATTACTTTTTGCCTCAGTATTTTAATTAAAGTTTAAATAAGTAAAGGTATTAAGTTTTACTGTAAATGTGCATATTCAGTCACCATTAAAGCATGATAATAGCTTGAAAAGAACTGTTGTGTTCTTTGATACTGTACCTTTAATGCAAAGACGGGGAGTTCAGTGCCTCCTGGACTGGAAGCAGGCAGCTCCTGAGTACCAGTGTTTAGTGTGAGCTGAGAGTCCCAGGCTGCAAGCCCCGCACCCTGACAGTCCCTAGAGAGCAGCACCTATGGCGCTCTGGGTTTGCAGGCCACCCTCCTGTAAAGTAAATGGCCCTCTTTTCCACTGACAGGGAGACCTGAAGGGAAGCTAAGATACTAGGATGGTGTCAGTCAGATCAAGCTGAGGCATTGCCTGTTCTGTAAGAAAAAGCACATGAAGGTTCATCTGTAATACAACTGTTCCCCTTCAGAATCATGTCTTTTTTTTTTAAGTGGAGGGGGAGGGGGACATACTCAGAGACCTGAAAAGATTACTTCTTAGAACAAATAAGATAAGGAGAGCTCTGAGCTGTGGCTCAGAAAGAAGAAGGGTAAGGGCTGAGTACACGAACGGGACCTGCATCTGGGGCTGCCTGAGAAGCCGGTGCCACACTGGGGAGCTGCAGTAGCCAGGGCAGCGCTCGGAACAGCATGCTTCGCAGGCTGTCCTCCCCGGGCTGCTCTGGGAAACACACTTTGTTTGCAGACAGGGTTTTCCCCATTTCAGCCAGCTAACTTTTCTCCTGAGATGAAGTTTTCATTCTGGGAAGCATGTTGGTAGATGTCATACCGGGAAAATAACTGTTTAAGTTTTGCTCTTTATTTGCCTTTTGACTGTATGTGTTAAGCATTATTATTTAGGGCCTTCATCTTTTTCTCTTCTTTCTACATTCTTTCCTTTCCTTTTCTTCCTTTCTTGTTTTTTGGGGTTTTTTTTAACCACTACTACTACTACTACTACTACTACTACTACTACTACTACCACTACCACTGCCTTGCAGTTGACTAAGTAAGCAGTCTGCATTGTTCTACCTTCACCCAGTAAGGTGGGGAGAACAGAGCTTATAGCCCTGTTTTGCAGAGGCAGCTAAAGCTAGGATTTGCCCAGGGTCACTCAGCTACTAAATAGTGAAACTGGAAACCAAACCCAGATCTCCAGGACTCTTTCTGCTGCCTCTGTGGGCTCCCTTTTTCTCCCTTCACTCCATCTTGCCAATCCACCCAACCAAGAAAGTAAAGAAGGTATAAAACAAATGAAAATCATCTTTACTGTTTATCTGATTCAACTATTACTTGGTGTGGCTCACTATTTTGCAGGCTTGTTTTGAGGAATGGTCATAGCTGTATTTTGCTCACTTTAGAAGTCAGTGTCATGATGAATCTTAACAGAAGCCAGTAAGTAAATGGCATCAAAACCCCAGATCTAAAGGTGTGTCCTGGGAATTCTCTGACGGTCCAGTGATTAGGACTTGGCGCTTTCACTGCTGGGGCCTGGGTTCAATCCCTGCTCAGGGAACAAAGAGATCCTGCAAGCCACGCCAAAAAATTTTTAAAATAAAATAAAATAAAAGTGTGTCCCATACTGTAGCCACTAGCTATATGTGGCTACTTGAATTTCAATGCAAGTTAATTAAAATTAAATAAAATTTAAAATTCAGTTATTCAGTCACACTAGCCACAGTTCAAGTGCTTAGTAGCCATATGTGGCCTGAGGTACTGAATTTTTTATTTAATTTTAATTTATTCACATTTAAATTTAAATAGCCACATGTAGCTAGTGGCTACTAATAGACCACACAGATACAGAACATCTCCATCATTGCCGAAAGCTCTATTGGACAGCGCTGATCTAAAGACTATGGCAGGAATACTGTAGTCTTCTGGCAAGTTGTGCCCCTCTGCACAGGGGAGGGCAGCAGAAATACGTCATGAGCCTCCCTTCCCAGTGACCTTCTCAGCACAGAGCCAGCCAGCCTTTGCTAAAAAACTGCCACGTGACTACAGTAATCCGCAGCCAGTGGACAGCTGGGCAGAGGGTTGCAAGAAGAACTGGCCTACTTTTGTGCACTGCAGAGTTCCGAGCAGGAAAACCTGAGCCAGGAGGCAGTGGCAACACCTATACCCACTTCCTCGTTGACTTATTCATGACCTAGGCCACTTGCCCATTTCCATTTGGATGCTCCACAAGTGCAAATTTCTCTTCTCAACTACAGCTGTCTTCAGGTCAGGTGCTCTAATGGATTTATCATGACCCCAAAAAGAATTAAATATCCAGAGTCTGGTGGGTTACAGGCTGAAAGAAGCCATTACCATTGGATGAATTCCAGATTTCACAATGAAACATGACTGCTTTTGAGAAATGGGAACATGGAGTTGTGTTATGGGGCTCTTGATTCTAGAACCCAAAGGGGGTTACAGTTCTCTGCCCTATGTATGTTACTCACCCAGCCCTTTCATAGCATAGAAGGTTGTCCTCCTTTCCTACTCCCTTCATTGTGACCTCCTGAAGTCCGAAAGGCCTTCCAAATAGCTCTCATTGTGGGGAATTCCCTGGCAGCCCAGTGGTTAGGACTCCACACTTACTGCCGAGGGCCCAGGTTCAATCCCTGGTCGGGGAACTAAAATCCCACAAGCCACATGGTGCAGCCAAAAAAAAAAAAAAGTGTCATTGTGATGTTTAGATTCATCTTTCTCCTTGCAGAGTCTGCAAGTCCAGAGGGGATGTATTGTCTCCACTACACCATCATAAACCGGGGTGGCCTCAGGCATTCATCATTTTATACCAGGAATTGCTAAATCTAGGCCCTGCAGAGAAAAAGAGGGCCTTTACAATGGAATGACCACTATACTTTGGTCTCTATTCTTAGTACTCATCTGAGCCATGGCCATGTCTTTCAGATGCTTTTAGATGCTTTCCATGTTGAAAGCTGAATGTCTTCAGAGTTGGCTCCTCGGGGCCCCAGAGGGATTAGCACATATGTGAAGCCAGGTTGGTCTGACTGTGTCAGGTATTCTCAGCTTGGGGAAACTTGACAAGCCAGGGATATTCTGGGCAGAGGACTCAGGTCAGGGCTTCAGAGCAGAGATTCCCAAGAAGGTGCCTGCCATCAGGCAGATAGATACCACTGACCATGGTATCCTCTCCATCCCCTGTGTCCTCAAGGCCAAGTTACATGTTTCGTTATCTCATTCTCCTTCCCTTTAGGTCCCCAGATCTTTCTGAGTCTTTGTATTCGAAAGACAGATTCTGGTCTTAGATGATTCCAGCTCCTTGTAACCAAGACAGAATCTTGGTGCCTGTCATTGCAGGTAATATTCTGTAAAGGGATTTTTTTTTTTTTTTTTTGCATACCAAATCCAGAGCCATAATTGGGCAAGTTTAACTGGACTCATTTCTATTCAATATGTGGATGAAAAAATGGTTTTAATTGAGCATGTAAAAAGGGGATTAATCACTGTTCACACAAGAACCAGAATATCATAACAGGAAAAATTCTTACAGAATAAAGTTTTTAAGGTTCTTGGGTAAAGGGAACTTTCCTCTTTTTACTTATGCTTCCATTAGGATTTTGAAGGAATGTCAGCACACTGTTATTAACTCTAATAGCTTGCACAGCTCAGCCAGTATGGTTTGGGGCCCTCTGGCTCTCAGATTACCTGTATAAATACAGGGATTCACTTCCCAGCTCTACCGTTTGCTTCATAAAGAGCAAATGTGCAGAACCCCGCAGCAGCAGCCTAGCAGAGCAGTAAACTGAACAGGATGAACGTGCTTCCTTTTTGTGTGATGCTCTTTCCCCATCCTCCTGCCAAGAGCAGGCTATCAAATGAAAGGGAGGTTGTGGTCGGAGTCAGTAAAGTGAATGTCTAAGTGGCACCTGCTTCATTCAGCAGATCTGCTTTCCCGGCGCCTCCCACTGCGTATCTGCTCCTGACAAAGCCTCTTTTCTCCTCCTCTTGGTCAGACTGAGAGCAAAGGCCCAGCAAGGAGACATATTGGTTTTACTTTGTCAGCACAATTGCCTGTGACATTATAATTATACCAAATCTTCATTATTAGAAAGGCCTCAATTTAGAGATTTTCAGAGCCTAAATGAGGTTTTCGAAAGTAGAATTGGTAAAAACATCTTTTCCGTTGTAAAGCTAGCAAATGGATCTGAGAATCATTGAAGGGGTCTAAATATGGAAACTGAGACACTGCTCTGAGCGAGACTACAAAGACACTGCTATCAGATTGGCTGACTAAAGAGGCGTCCAACAATTCTCTGACTCTTCCCAGCCCAGCCTCTCCCTACTACTTGTAGCGCTATAATGTATAGCTATACTATAGTACTCTCAAATGCTGATAAATTTTCTCACCCACAGGCCTAGGAGGTAGGGTATGTTAAAATAAGTTGATGGGGTAGGGCAGCAAAGGAAAAAACCTGTGATATAAGTAAGAGGAATGCCAGGGAAATATATTTTAGGTCTAAGTGCAGAGCATCCAATTTCAGATTGAGTTTCCATCTAAACAAAGGCAACACTTATGTTCTACAGTGTGTGTGCAACCGAAGCATGCTTATGGTGTGGAGTTGGCTCACTGGAAGCTCTGGGAAGGTTTTAGAGCTGTGCCCTGGCTCTCTAAACTGAAATTAACTAAAATCAAAATGAAAGACTCAGTTCCTCAGTTACACTAGCCACGTTTCAAGTGCTCTACAGCCACCTTACTGTCAGTGCACAAATACAATGTGCCCATCTTCACAGTGAGTTCTTGTGTACAGGACTGTTTTAGAGATTGGTCTGTACCTCCTGAAATGTCTCGACTGCTTAAGTGAGCCTTGGACTTTGAATTTCAGGCTTGCTGGAAGGGGAAAAGGAAATTTGCCTGAATGTTTTTGGAACAACTTCCAGCCATGTTACTTGACTATAAGTTTTGTCTTTTCACCTTAAAATTATTTTTCCTCCAAGAATCTCATGTCCTTTCCCCACCCCCTGCTCACTCCTCACAAAACAATAATAATAATGATAATAATGAATTGTAACCATGAGAAAGGACTTTAATTTTAGGAATGCCCACTTACAGCTGACTTGCTTCCTGGCCTTCCCTTCCTTAAGCTTTCACATCCCTCCCTACTATCTGACTTGAGAGTTCTTTTCTCATTAAACAGAGCTTCTCGTTGACAAGAGGGCATGTGAACACTCAGGGGCCAAGAGCGTGTATATGGATTGTTCATTTTGTGCACGACATGGGGTGTGAACAGCACTCCTGGGAGTGGAGCCCTGAGCTGGTGGCATCTTCCCATTTTCAGCTCCTCTGGGGAGCAAGGGCAGGACCTCTAAGCTTGTTTCTTCTATTTGTCTGCCTCTAGTAGCTACTACACGGTTGATTTGACTCCTGGGAGAAAACCTTTATGAAATAATAATACCTCTTTTCTCAGGAACTTAAATCATATAAATATAATGTTGCTTATCCTCAAAGCAGCCCTATGAGACAGAAATGGCCTGTCGGTTTTATAAATGTAAACATAGTCAATTCTTAGTTGCCACACACAGATTATCTGGTATGCAGATGACCCATGACACATTTTAAATCCTTGGACAGTTTCCCTAAGCAAGCCAGGGTAAGCCTGGCCCATCTCCTTCACCCCCAGCCAGCTGCTGTGTCCTTAAGTAATACAAATTAGTTTTCATATTAGCTTAAAGAAGACATAATTAGAAAGTAAGTCTGATACTCCAATAAAGATGTTTAAAAAAAAAAAAGAAAGTCTGCTACAAGAAAAGCACATCATAAGTTCCAGTTTAACGGCGTGGTGCGGAGGAAATGACCTCTCCTGCCTTTGGCTCAGCTAAGAGCTGACTCTGAGATCTACTTTTAGACACATGTGCATCATCGGCACTCATTGTGCTGGCATGTTTGCCGAAGGATTTGTAAACCTCCACAGGTGGATGTCAGAGACACCTTTGTGGCCCAGGCACCAGGGTGTGGGTGGAGGCAGTCTTCCTGCAGCTGCCTCTCCACACCACTTTCTGGGGGCCCTTCCTGCTCAGTGCTTTTTAAAAGTTCTGTATTCTTGTCAAGCCTCTGTATGGCATATGGCCCATTGCGAGTGGATGCTGACAGAATGCCACAGGGGGGGTTCATCTTTGCGGAAGGAAGGAAGCGGCTAGAGGGTAGAGCAACTAAGAGGCTATACCCTTTCAGGCGCTGCTTCCTGCCTGGGTGGTGGGATTCCTCTGTTCTACACTCTTCATCACCTGATCACCTAATGGTTTTAGTAACCGTTGATGACTTTGTGTAGATCCATTATTTCACCAAGAGTTTCAAAATAGTGATTTCTCTAGTGTTATTATTCCTTCTGCCTTTATTAGCTGGAATTCTTTTATAAAGAACTTGTTCCCATTAACAATTTGGTTATGCTAAATACAGTCCAGGTAGGAAAGGCAGGATAAATAATCGATTAAAATGAAGTTTATAAGATAGATTTCTTTCTTTGTGACCGTCAAACCCCATAACTGTCTATTTCCACTTTCCAGTATGCTGTCTTCAGGTGTCTTACTGCCTAAAGCAAATTTAATTCTGCCCTTTGCATGCTCTTAGAAAGTTCTAGTGATGTTTGTTTGTTTGCTTGCTTTCTAAATGGGGCTCTACAGATTGGGCTAAGTGAGGGGTTGAAGAATCAGGAGAGCATCTTTGGAAGCCTTTTGCCTCTGTTTTTCCCTGTTGAGATAGAGGAGGCAAGGACTGGATGCTGGGCACATGGGGCTGGGGCTGGAGGTCCTTAGACTCGTCTCTCTCCTTTTGTGCCTATTTGAAATTTCCCATAATAAAAAAATTGAAAATAATAACAGAAATCCATTCTTAACTCTGGATAACTCCTGATTGGCCCTCGTATTCATTTCTACACCTGACTATCGCAAACTCTTAAACAGCTTGGTAGCTTTCTCCTGAGGTTTCTGTCATGTGGACTCTATTTCCTGTTTAAAGATATCAGCTCTTCACATATTGCTCACACCCTGTCCACAACATAGACTTTGGGGACTTTGGGTGTTCTCCCTACCTCCCTTCCCAGTGATCTCTGGAAATTTACTGTATAGCTCCTGCCCTTCTCTGTACATCTCTCATCAGATGTCCTCCCTAGCATATACACGTCCCACGGGCTTTAGCTGAACACTTTTCTCTCCTGCCATTTTCAGTTTAAAGCCCTCTTGGTCAGACAACAGGCCTTGGAGTCAGCTTGTTCAATCTCACACTGGGAGTTCAGTCTCCAGGATATAAACCATGGTGATTCTGAACTCTGAAGCACAAAACCCTGATTTCTTTAATGTTCTTGGGCACTTCAGTAATTTCAAGAGGGAATTGTGAAATTATATCTCCAAAATATGTTTTGAAATACATTCACTAATAAAGTAAAAATGAATTCACTTTTAACGTTTGGCTTATGGGATACAGGCAAGAGGATTTTCTTGGTGGTCTGCAAAATCAAGGCTAAGGACACAGTGACACTGTCCTACCCAGAGAGAGTCATTGCTATGGAAGTTATTCCAGAAAGTGGTTTTTCCAAGAGAGCCTTGAGATTGTCTAGCAAGAGGGGAGAGAACTTTGGATGCTGAGAAGTGCCTATTACACCAGGGTACCTGTGAGGTTGCTATTGGCTTCATGAGAATATTCAGTACTTGCCAGATGTAATACATATTTTAATCCATAAATCCCCCAAATGCCCTCAAAAGCCACGGACTTAAAAAACACGGAAAAGGAAGATTAAATGTCCCAGAAGCAGCTAATATAACAGAAACAGAACCACTGGGAGAGAAATGCTTTTTCTGTTTCCCCCTTGTCTTACTATTATGAGGGTTACCTGGAGCCCCTTTTCATTTGATATCGACATTCTTTTCATGACCTTCCTTTTCTTGCCCTCGTCTGTCCTCTTTCCATCTGGTCCGTGTTTGTTATTCTCAGCCTCTTTATCTGCCTGCCACCTGCCTACTGAACTAGCTTCTTTACCTGATTTCCCTTCATATTCTCCCATTTCTACACCATGCCTATTTTTCTTCATATAATAGTGGCTTTCCTTAGATGTCAGGCACTGATGTAAACTTCTTTCCAGACCTGAAGATAAGATTTTTTAAAGGACTTCCCTCCTGCCTGTCACCCCTAAAAACACTTACAGATACCCTCGATGGCTCTTTAAAAACTGCAGAAGTGACTTAGGTAATACAGTACATGGTTTCATTTCTTATTTATTCCGATCCCTTCCAGTCACAGTCTTCTGGTTCCCCATTTAAGCCAGCATTTTTCTAATATTGATACATACAGTTCGCTTTGATGTCCATAAACCACAGAAGGCATTACATTGTGAATTTTTCCTTTGGGCTTTAAGAATTATTGCACTTCCACCAACTATTGTGTTTATTTGATAATTTATTTGTTTAGCTGTTTTCCTCTCACAACTATCAATATTTTTCTTCCAACTAAAGATATTTCCATGACCAACTTGGAAGGCCTTTGGGCTGAAAGATTCAGTTACAGCAAACAACAATTCCCAAAGGTTTCCCAGATTGTGAGGGCAAATGAAAGGCCCATTCTTCCTCAGGCCGTCTGTCCTGCTCTATCTTGTCATGGAGTGGGGTGGGGGGAGGGCAGTCTGTGGTTCTGGGTGACCCTGACTAGGCCTGCAGCTCTGTGCTCTACTGGGCTCTAGCCTGTGTTATTAGTTTTTGGGTTTAGAAGTTTATCAGCATGATGACATCATACTGTCCCTGATCATATATTTAACATTCTTAATACTGATTAATGGTTTAGCCTAGGTTGTTTATTTACTGATGCACTGAATCAGCAGCTATTTCAGATATGTCATGGTGCAGTTCCAGTGCCTGTTCTGACCATAGCTGCATTCAGAAAGGAAGCTGCCTGCCAGCCCATCTGCCCTGATTTCATGGTTTTTATCTCTAATCTTTACATCTTTGAAGGCCTTTGGCGAATGATGTGCTTCCTGGCAGGAGCACATCGCTGCTGAAAGGAGATCTGTGCTGTCTCTGCTTTCCTTTCTGCTTCCTGAGAGCTTTAGTCTAACATCTGTGACCCTAGCCAGACCTCATCAAACCTCTTAGTCAGAGTCATCTTTGAAAGCAGCTGACATTTATTGTACACCTACTGTGTGCCAGGCACTGTGCCAGACTTTATCTGTGTCAGCACATCTAATTCTCAACAACACTGTGAAATTAGTAATGACCATTTTACATATGAGGAAAATGAGGCTCACAAGCCAGTAAGTGAAGGAGCCAGGATTCACGTGTAGGCTTTTCTGACTGGGAACCCTTTAATGGAAATAAAACCTTCTATTTTACCCTCACATAAAATGCACCTGAACTACCTACCATACAGCATTTGGCTGTGCTACCTTAATAATGTTGTGGAGAAAATCCTACTCATTCTGGAGCAGAGTATAAGGCTCTAAGCCTCTTCAGGCTGCAGAGGCCAAGGCTAATGGGAATGTAATCAAGTTTCTGAAAATCATGAAGAACATGATCAATTGTCATATTCAATTATTAACATCTACTATGTTCAGGTTGCTAAGTATTCAAAGACATAGTCCTGCCAACAATCTAAGTAAGCAGATTTGTATAGGGAAAAATTAATTATTTGGAAACAGGTTAGCACAGATCTGGTGCCAAATGAATGGTGAGACAGTAAAATCCCCTGAAGGAGAGAACCTAGTGGGCTGTTGTGTCTGGGGGAACCCCTGAAAGACAGGGAAATTGTTGAAAGAACAGGACCTAGGTTGGCAGGGATAATTCTAGGCCAGAGGAATCTGCCTGAGTAAATACATGTGATGGTTAGGGTATACTGAGAGGACAGATATGGTTGTGATGAAGGGGTAATGTAGAGTATTTATGGAAGAGGCTGGTGTAATCCCTCATCTATTAGCTATTTGGACTTTATTTTTCCCTTAGTAGAGAGCTGCCAAAAAGGCAGGGAGAGGTGGCGGGGTGGCCATTGCCAAACAATATTTCAAGAAGATTTAGCTAACTGTGCTGTATAGATTTATTCATCAAATCTCAGAATACTAAAAGAAGTTAGTCTTGGGAAAAATGAATTAATTCCCCTAAGTAACTTCCAATTATACGCATACGTTTGTGTGTGTGTGTGTGTGCGCGCGCGCGTGCACGCGTGTGAGAGAGAGATCCATTGCATGGTAGGTAAGTGACGAAACTCATTACCTCACGAGGGGTCAGGAATAGAGTAGATCAGCTCATGAATGATAAATCCAGAGTGTGCAAGGCTGTGACACTAACCTTTAATTTACTCTCGTTGGTGCCCATGGTCTACCACAAAGCCTCCCCTGGTGACACCATCAGAGACCACTGCAGAGCCTCACGACCTGTTTTGCAGAAAACAAGGCCAAGCAAATGTCTGAATTTTCAGAATGTGCCCCCATGTCCATCACCTCGTGTGGAAGTTTTAGAAGATCCCTCTGGCTTCTGTGGGGGGCGGAGAACAGGGTGCAGTGGAGCCAGGGCCGAAGCAGGGTGATCACAGGGGAAGCTAATATATGGTCCAGGCAAGAGAGGATAGGAGTTTGTCCAGGGTGGCGGCAGTGGGCGTGGTTGAATTCTGGGTTTATATTTGAAAGGAGAGTTGACAGGATTTGCTGCTGAATTGCACGAGAAGTCAAAGATGGCTTGACTTCCAAGTTTCTGGCCTGAGCAACTGGAAGGTTGTAATCGCCACTCGTTGAGGTGGGAGATGAGTGGGAGGAGTGTGTTTGACCATTTGGGTTCAAGAATGATACCCAGCCGGTAGAAAAACAGAGCAGGGTCAGGTCTCATTTTCTTGTACAGGAGAATGTGGTCCTGGAACCAGCAGTTCCTCCAGGATTTGGGGCTAACTGCTATTTGACAAGGAAATCCTTGTGCTGGAACCTGAAGTTCCTGAGTCTCTTTTGGCCTCTTTTTCCATTTTGGCCAATTCTGTAAACCTTACCAAGAAGCCTGAGAGGAGAGGCAGCAGTGAGCCCAAAGGGGATAGTCCTCTCCCTTCTGGGTCCCTGCTGGACATAGTGTTCGATGGTAAGGGCTTACTAGTGCATGCAAAGGCTCCCAGATGCTTCACTTAATCACAAACTCGGTCATCTTGAGGGGGGGAAAAAGTCACTCAGTCTCTCTCAGTCCGTGTTTTGTTTTGTTTAAGTAAACTTTTTATCTGTTTACTTTTGAATTTAAAGAAAAGGGGGATTAGATTTTCTAAACTGAAGAACTCTAAGGTTTCTTATAGCTTTGAAAGACGGAGGTACTAGAGATTGGGGTACTAAAATCTTCAGGATTTTGTTAAGTACGTGCCTTTATAAGTCTATGGTTCTGCCAAAGGAACTTGCCTATCATTTGTGAAAGGGAAGAATACCTGCCCTGCCTCCTGCTCCAGAGTCTTAGCAGAAATCTAGTGATACGCAGTGGGTGTGAGAGGGCTTTGAAAAGTGCTGTACAAATGCCAGGAGAGTCTTATTACTAGGATTGTGCTAGTCTTATTACTAGGAAGTTCTCTTGAAGGGGAACTTGAAGTCCTTAAAGTAGAATGGGAGGGGCTTCCTGTTGCCTAATCAATCAAAATGACCCCGAATACAAGCTTAGATTAACATACGCCTTCTAGATTAGGGCTAATCAGGGGCAGGCTGAACAGATGCAGGGACAATCCTGGCCTGATTACTGAACCTCAGCATTTAATCATCTCTCTTCCAAGGGCAGCCGGCCGATTTAGTGCACTCGGGGTTTCCAGGCCTCTAGCCCCCTCCCCCTTTCCCTTGCCACAGACATAAAGGCTGCTAGGTCAGAGACACTGCGTCGATTTAATCTAATCCCATGTCAGAATGGCTGTGTGTGTGAGAGAGAGAGATTCTAAAATCCCCACAATGGGATGGTAATGCACTTATTTAAGGTAGAGGTAGACTGAAACTGCATGTAGAAAATAATGGACTTGGGATTTCAAGGCATTCGAGGTTACGAAATGACCCTGTATATGGAATTTCTCCCTCCGAGAAGCTTTTTAGATATGTAGTCGCTGTCACCAGTTACTCACTCTCGAGACAGCTTTGTATGGGAGTCATTTTACCACCCAGTTGTAGAGGTCAAATTTACTCCTTCCCTGACTGTGAGGTGAAGTACAGAAGATGAAATCTTTAAAAATGGTTTTATTTGGATGAGCTCTGAGTGTAGTTGTTTTTGTACTGCTTTCTCTGGACTGAGAGCTCCCATTCTGAAACAGCCTGATCACCTGAAGACTCACCCACTTCACTCATTTAGTCCCTAGGCGAGGACATCTGTGAAATCTCAGAAGGCAGGTTTCATTCATGAGTGTAGAAAACACTTACTGAGCACCTGCTGGATCGCTAGGGACTCAAGTATGGAGACTCCATCTCTCCCTTAAGGAATTTACAGTCTCCTTGGAGATAAGACATGCAAACAGTGATAAAGAATATGACCATTGCCTCCATGGATGCCAGTGCAAAGTGCTGTGGGCCCTTGGGGAAAGAAGAGCTAAGATAGAGGAGGAGAGATTGGAGCTGACTATTGAAGGAAGAATAGAAGCCCGTTCAAGGAACAAGCCAGGGACAGTCATTCCAGGCAGAAGTCACAGTGTGTGCACACCATGGAGGTGTGTGTGGAGAGAACCTCAATCAAACAGTTCACCTGCCTGGAATGTACAGTGGGTGGGGATTCATGGATCACCAGGCTGAACTGAGCAACAGGGGCTGATGTGAAGGGTTGAAATACCCGAAAAGGGATCTGGACTTTACATCACACAGGCCATTGGAAACCACTGAAGAATTGTAAAAGAGGGCAACAAGATCCGTTTGTGTTCAAAAGATCATTCTGGTTGTAGCAGTGTCAGCCAAGTTGTATTTTTGCATTTGAACCTTTCTCCATTTTATTTTGGGGCAAATCTTCCATGATACTAAAAAGTGTTTTAACAGCAGTGTTGGGCATGGACCCGTACCTTGGTAACCCAAACACATCATAAGCCAGGGTGGGAGAGATTTAAGTCTCACAGTTCTTCAAGGTTCTCTCCACCCCATCACTAACCCAGGACGGTCGCTCATAGGGAGGAAGAAGCTCCCTGCCCATCGTATTCACTGTATTTGTAAAAGTATGTAACTTGTTCCCCAAGCTTGGAGCTTTTGGAACTGAATCAAGCCCAGAAGCAACAGCAGTGAAATGAGACTGATCTTTGCTTCTGGTTTTGGTTGCTGTTTACTAACATGTGGGTTCTTTGGAGGGGTCCTGGTTTTGCCATAGGGCATTTTGGGTTATTTCACTAACTTTTTCTGTTTTGACCAGAAGAGAGGATGAAAGTGAAGATGATCAAGATACACTGGGGTGATGGAAGGGGGTCATTAGGTCTTCAGATACACTCAGGCCCATGCCTGAAGTCTAGACACTGGGGAGTAGAGCCCAGCTGCACGTTGGTTGAGGTCAACAATAGAGTTCCTTGGCCTGCTGCCCTTGAGGCCGTGTTGATGCCAGTGTTTGGCACACCTTGTACCTTATACTGTGGGGAATAGAACATGGACCAGAGCCAAGCCTGGCCTTGAAGGAGCCTTCAGTCTAGTGGGAAGGCCTATCTACATGCATTAACTGGGCCAAGCCAGATTATACCCCACTGTCGAGCGCTTATTGAGAACCCCAAGGAGGCTGCTGTCAGTATTGACTAGGGCTGGGATAGGCTTCCAAGAGGAGGGTTTTAAAGGGGAAGGAGTGAGTGGGCAGTAAGGGAATTCTGGGTAGTGAACAACTTGAGCAAAGGCCCAGAGAAAGGAATGTGACCAATACGTTGGGGAACTGAGAATAGTCCAGGGTGATACCCAGAGCACAGGGAGTAAGGGAAATGAGACTGGACAGATCACAAGAGGTTCTGAATACCATACCCAACATTTGAACTTTATTATAGGCTTTGGGAACCTTCTTAACATCAGGGGATTTGAAAATTTGAGGTTGGGGAATGATGAGTTATAGAAAGCTAACAGGTGACAGGAAGGGGTGAACGGAAAGAGGAATTGACTAGAGACATGTAAGAGCCATTTGCAAAGGTCTAGGTGAAAGAAATTGAACCCGACAGCCTTCTGAAGCCAATGCGTGGCCCCTCAGCCTGCTTCCTCCCAGCGTCGCTTGCGAGTGTGAGCTGGCCTCCTCCTTCCTCTTTTTAGGTCCCAGCATCTCAAGTGTGAGGATGGTGGGCCATGCCTTGCATTTCCATTAACACACACCAGGGTGAGCCTGGATTCCCAAAAATGTCGACAAAGCAGAACCTCAAGCCCCATTTCAGGTTGCATCATCGAATACTTATTTCTAAACTGGCAACACTTAACCCTAGAAAACAATGAGATACAATTTGACATTGTAAAATAACATTTTATTTTATGTTTGATTTTTTTTGCATTAGGAAATATTCTGTTAAAACATCCCTTTTTAAAATAAATTTTTATTTCATCAAAGTGATATATAGTTTTAAATGACAAAAAGGAATAAAAGCCTTTTTAAAAAAAATATTTGTACCCCAAGGGCAGCACTTCATGCTCTTTTTTCTGGTATGTATCTTTATTGCTCTAAACAGTAGTCTTGAGTTGAGACGTTATTTGTTATCAATTTTTGATAACTCAGTTTCTATGTTTATATTGTTAGAAACATAAAATTTTATAAACGTAAAAATTGTTCACTGCCAAGACGAGTGGGTATGGTTAATCCTTGCTTTTTTTTTCTTCTACTTTTTAAGGACTAATCACCGGTTCTACCCAATTCTGGAAGACCCCTCGAGGTACTTTATCCCACGAGCTCATGCCACTTCCCCTCCGTCCTCTCAGACGTGCTGCACAGCCCCCTTCCTGGGCCCTCCTGCTGCCCCCAAGCTCCCTACAGTGGATTCTCTGTCTCCTAGACCCCACGGCCACTTATTTCTTAAGTTTTCTCTCTCGTTTCTGTAGGGCACATCCTTCAGAGCTTCCAAAGAAAGTGTGCGTGGCGGGCCAGTTTTTAGAGCCCGTACAAGTCTGCAGATGTGTTTATTCTGCCCCCACGCTTAACTGACCTTGGTGTCGCTTCATAGTCTGGAGAGAGAATTCTAGGCTGAAAGCATTTTCTCTCAGACATTTGAAAACATTGCTCCATCATCTTCTAGCCTCCAGGCTTGCTTTTGAGAAGTCCAAAAATATTATGATTTCCAGTTCTTTGTATATGACGATTTTTTTTTTTTCCTTTCTCAAATCTTTTGAGAGCTTTGCTTTATCCCTGGTGTTCAGAAATTTTGCAAAGCCGTGTCTTAGCGTCTGGATCTTTTTTCATCTGTCCTGCTGGGCACCTAGTGGGCCTTTTCAATCTGAAACTCATATTTTTCAGTTCTCGAAATTTACTTAACAATGTGTCTGATAATTTCCTACCTTCTGTTTTTTCTAGTCTCTGGAATTCTCTTTTATCAGAGATTGAACCTCTTAAGGTCTCCTACTTTCCATCTTTTAATCTTTCCTACTCTCTAGAAGATTTCCTTGACTTTACCTTCTGATCTTTCTGTGGCATGGATTTCATCTGTTTGATTTTTAAAGAATTTTTTTCTTATTCCTTTTTAATAAAGCTATCCACTTTTATGATACAAACCTTTTCTCTCTCTGAAGATATTAGAGTTTGGGGGCATTCGTTTTTGTTTTTTCTGCTCCCCACATCGTCTCTGTTCCCTCTGTGTTCCCTAAGAGTGAGACACTGAAACACTGATAGTTGGGGTGTGCAGGGCAGAGCTGGGTGGCCTGTAGGCCTTGGGGTGGTAAATATTAGGGCCGCAAGCCAGGTTTTTCATTGTCTCCGCACCCCCCTCCCCTAACCTCCCCACCCACCAGATGTCACCGTAGGTCTTCTCTGCAGCCTCCCCGGGTCAGTTTCTCAATACGGTGGGTGAACTTCAGATGTCTTGTCAACAAAGGTCTGGGTGTTGGGGTTGGTGGGACCCACTGGTCCAGTCAGTTGAATACGAGTTGTCAGCTAATGCCTGTTTTTGGCTTCTTCCTCTCGTTCTGCAGTGGCTGAGCCTCCATGTCCTGAGCTCTCTGGGACACAGGAGTTGCAGCTTCCCCTTCTCTGATAAGTCAGAACCCCTTTACGTTTGCTTTGCATCTTCCAGGAATATGTTGACATCCCTCATTTATATCTTCTTCCCTCCTTCACTATAATTTTTATTTTAGAAGGAAGAGGAATTGTATATGTGCATTTATTCTGTCTTATTTAATTGGAAATCTTTTTTTAATATGTTATATAAAATTGTCAACTTTCCTTTCTTAGGGAGGACTGCCCTTTGCTGAAATTATTTGCTTCCTCCTTTCTTTCTGTTAAACCCTCCTTTCTAAAATAATAGTGATATTAGGAGGTAGTTGGGGGTCTTTTTTTTTTAAGTTGACCCCAGAACGTATTTAAAAATTTTACTGGTCTGTGAAATCTAATATCAGAAAACTAATTACTTAGGCTTTTTTTTTTTTTTCTTTTTTAAATAAGCTGACTCTTAGGAGAGGGATAATGGCCAGAAGACAGGATAGGATTGAGGGAGAAGTTTTTTCAAGCTGAGAGAAACTTGAGCATAGGCAGCCAGAGGGTTGAAGAAGTCAGTGTAGCAGAATATCAAAGAAAATTAATGGTGGCCTTTCCTGGAGAAGAAGGCAGTCAGAGGAGATGGACTTGTTGAGAGGAGAATTCACACCTGATGGGCCTGTGTATGCTTCCTAAAGTTGAAGGTAGACCAGCAGGCAGGGTCATCTCTTGGCAAGTTGGGGAGGCCCTGTTCTGAGGCATGTTTCTACAGTTTCTCCAAATTTTCTTTCCTGATAGTCTGTTTTAAAGAATTAAAATGGGGTGAGAAAAGGGTTGTATTTGTGCCTGGACAGTGGGTGTGCAATTACCTGAGGCTGCAGACAGTGATACTCTGAGGGCTGGAGCTCATTGCCCTGTCCAGCCAGCATCTGGGAAGCTGCACCCAATCCCCACCAACGGTCTCCCCTTGTCTCCCCAGGACTGGTCCAGATCCCTGTGAGCATGTACCAGACTGTGGTAACCAGCCTCGCCCAGGGCAATGGGCCGGTGCAGGTGGCCATGGCCCCTGTGACCACCAGGATATCGGACAGCGCAGTCACCATGGATGGCCAGGCTGTGGAGGTGGTGACGTTGGAACAGTGACATGCAGCCATATCATGGCATCGTTTTCTAGTCTACTTCAAAATTTTTTACACGTTTGCAGAGGTGCAATCAAATGGAATTAAGTCTCTCGACTTTGGAAGAAAAGTTTTGTTAACCTTTTTTTTAAAAAGGAAGAAAGGCAGCGGATTTTGGAATTGCATTTTTTTAAAGCACCACTCTTGATTTTCTGGGATTAGTGGAACAAGATACTGCATTGTCAATTTCACTGTCCCAAAAAAGCCAAATTGTGGCAAGGACTTCTTTCTGCAAAAACGTGTGTATACTTCTGTGTGTGTATGTGTGAGTGTGAATATATGTATATGTGTACATATGGATATACACATTTACATATATATATATATATAGTATATATGTGTGTGTATGTATATGTGTGTGTGTGTATATATATATGTATATATATATATACATATATATATATGTATGTGTGTATGTATGTATGAAACCCACATGGAATTATCTGTATGAGATCAAGGTGAGCTGTGGAAAAAATAATTCACCCAGTTTAGTGGGTGTTGGGTACGTGGCCAGACACAGCCACCGGTTTTTGTTCATACCAGGGTCATGCGTTGAGCTACTGACAAACTCAGGCAGAGGTGACCATGCCCTTCACCAAAGCTGCCTCCCAGTGGCCACCCAGAACTCTCCCTGCTGGACTTGCCTGAGGAGGGATGTTCCAGAATGGGGTGAGGTCCAGAAATTGTGCTTGCAGGGTCCAGGGCTTCGTGGTCTGGCAGCTGGGACGCTCCTCGGGCTGGCCCAGGTGCTGACCTTGCCACAGGCAAGTGAATGTTCTTAAAACTCCCAGGCAGGGATGAGAGGGTTTTCCTCAGCCTCCCATCTCCTCCCCTCCCCAGGAAATCTTCTTGATCTCATGACTATTAACATGTCGCTTTGGTTTTAAGGTCAGTCCTGAATTGGTCGTGTATATGAACTGAAGGTAACAGAAGTATTAAGGGTTTGAGGAGTGCGTGCGTGTTAAGTGTGCTTGTGGGTGTGTGCGTGGTGGGGAGAGAATGGGGGGGTGGGAGGGGTTGGAAGGGGAAAGGAAGGAGGGAGAGAAAAATCTTCAAAGACCAGGTTACACCAATGGGAGCAATTTTTTTCCTTTCCTGTAACTTTCTGTAGCTTAACAGAGGAGACTGGAACTGACGGGGGCACCTGGCACGAGGAAGGTTGGCCATCACGCTGGGGGACGTTAGAGAGAGAGGGCTTAGGATGCTTCCTGCACTCCTGGATCAGGCCCTGTTTCAGAAGGAACCCTGCAGTTTTCCCAGGTGCATCCTGCTGGGCCCGGGCCCCCACACAGCTTCCTTCTCACAGGTGTTGATTGGTCTGGGTGTTCTCGTAACTAAATTCTGTGATTTCTCAACTGCAAGCCCCAAGTCTCCAGCGGCTAAATTCACCTGACTTTTTGACAGGCCAAATCTCTGCTCCTTGAGTACAGGGACAACTCTTCCTCCCTCCTCCCGGGCCCCCAATGTGTGATAGTGTATTTAATGTGTTTTTTTTCTTTTAATGCGACATTAAAAGATTCTTCACATCTTGCTCAGCCTTTGAGAAAAGTTTCAGATTCTTGTATTTGCTTGTTTTATATAAAACTATCCAATGTTCTTTGTATGTTTTTTTCTGTACGTAATGGCGGGAGGGAGGGGAAATTTACATAAAACAGTCCTAGTTCTACAATTTGTTATTTTTTTAATTATTATTTTTTATCGTCGTTGTGAAACTGTCCAGGGGCTTTAAAGTCCGTGTTCCTTTGTGGTGAAATAACCTCCTAATAGTTTGAGAAATTGCCAAGAAGAAGAAGAATAAAAGCAAGACCCCAGTAGCAGAGCATGGATTCTGTGTCGTTTTCCATTCTGTCTATTACTGCCTCATTCAATAAATAGTTAAAGTGGCAACAGGAAGTGGAACTGTTCATCTCTGTAGGAACACTTAGCCTCTTAGGAATTCTCTTTTGGGGTGGCTTGTTCTGCTTTGTAAAAGGAAAAGGTGCTTTTACTCAAGCTCAGTGATCTTTGAACTGTGCTCCTTGGCGCTGTGGAGCCCTGTAGGGGGAGTGCTAGGGTGGGGCTGGGGCCTCCTGTCCGTCCCCCATCACCAGAGCAGCTCTGTTGAATCGGTTTTGTAAAATGCTGTCCTGGGGGATTAGGGGGATCTAGTTTGAAAACCTCTATTCCGGAGTCCCCTTTATAGGGGTTAATTGCATCCCACATTAAACATCAGGGTGGGTGGTGGTGCCTGTCCATCTGTGTCCTCCCCACATGAATGCTGTTCACTACTGCAGTGGCTTGTTCTTCTTGAAGCAGGGGCCCCAAGCCATTAGCTGTTTCTTTAGGCCCTCACCCCCTGGGCTCGCGCACAGCTCTCGCTACTTTAATGTGGCAGCTGCCCTTCTTGCGCCCGTGCCTCCTGCCCCAGCCCCAGCTTCAGGCCTTCCCAAGCCCCTTGAGTCTGCCCCTCCGCGTTGTGCCCCTTGTGCCCACCGCAAGCCTCAGCCTGGAGTGACACGCTCCTTGCCGCCTCCGCCACCCCTTTCTTTCCTTTTGTCCTTGGATGTTTGGGTCGGTTTCCCGGGGATAATGATTAGAACAGTTGCATGTGGAGGCCAGAAGTGTTTTCCTTGCTGACTGATGGTGGCTCGATAAAGCCAGTGCCACCTTTTCCCTCTCTTCTTGAACAAATGGCACGTCGTCACCTGTTGTCACCAGAGAGGGTGGACCAGAGGAAGGATTGATAGCAGCCAGGTGAAGCAAACGTCACTGCCGTTGGCCACCCAGGGAACAGCTGGGTTGTCTAGAGTGCCTCTGTGGGGATGGCGTCTCTCCAAAGGCATAGTACGTTCTGTTTGCCTGGCAAGACCCAGATGCTGCCTTTCCAGCAAGCATGTATCGAAACCTTCTTTGGTGGGGCAGGTGGAGACCTTTGCTTCCATTATTGCCCAAACCACCAGCAGGAGCTGCAAACTCAGCTGCCTACAGGGACCAGGCAGGTGGAATCAATGTGTAAAGTGGAAGCCATTCAGTTGTGAGAGGAGGAGGAGTGATGGAGACGGACAGAGTGGAGAGCATCTGTCTAAAGGGAGCAGCCTCTCCTGAGCGCTAGCAGATCGTCTCCAAGCGGGAGGAACATGGGCCCTGAAGCCCCATCTTTTAAATTTTCCAGAGAAACTGGGCAGTCCAGGTTTGTGTATGAATCTCCTCATTTCAACAACAAATCAAAACTCCTTTACATACTCTGCGGCAAAATAAAACCCACCTGTAGACCAGCTCTGGCCTGTGGGTCAGTTTTGTTTAACTTGATGAATGCCTACCACTGCCAGGTGAATAAATCATGGCAGTTGCCTGAGAAACAGAAGGAGATGAGGAGATATTCGTGTGAACAGATCGTGGCAGCCCGGTGTGATAAGGTGCCATCTGGACAGAGTGCTGTGGCAGGGTGAGTTATATTATCTCATTTTATCTCCTTAAGGGTCCTCTGCATTAAGTAGTTTATCATCCAGGCTGCAGACAAGGATCTGGTGCTCAGCAAAACCAAGATACTGGGCTAGCAATTCTTGGCTTTAAGTCCTGCATTTGAGAAGATCTATTGACGAGGCTGGTGACCACTGGAGTCTTCCAAACTCAGATAAGTGAGCCGAGGAGAACCAGAAGGGCAGGGAAGAGAAGGGACTGTTGGCTCTGTAAGAAGAGTTCAGGCTGCCAATGTGCTCTGGCCTCACTTAGACCCAGGCAAGGCTCGTCTCCAGCCGCTTCTCAGGTGGAAGAGGGCCTGCTCCTGCATTCGCCTTCCTCCCTACCTGCCGCCATTCCTCTCCCTCCTCTATCGTGCCCCCAAAGCCTTAGCTCTGGATGGAGTTGTACTAGGCCCTTGGTGGCTCCCTTTGGTGTCAGCACCAAAACCAATCGGGAAACTTCAAAGCTTATTTGGGGCAGAGGCTACGTGGGGTGAGGAAGACAAGCCCACATTTCCACTCTCACCTCCATCTCAGTGGGCTGTGGGCTGCCCAGGTCATCAGCCCAAGCCAGCCTGTGGCCTCAGCACAGCTCCTGCTCAGATGCCAGAGTCAGGGGTACCCGTCAGTGCATTCCCACCTGGCCTCTGCTGGTTGCTCCAGGTTGGCAGCTCTTGGAGAAGATCCACTCAGGACGGTGGAGGCAGCACAGAGGAAGGAGGTGCACAGAGCGGGGAGATATCGCGTAAGGACTGGACTCTGAAATAGCTGGAGAACGTAGGCTTTTCTCCACCTGCCGTTCAGCTCCTGGTGCTGCTGGGCCCCTGAATGAGTCCCCAACCCACTCTGAATTTGTTTCTCCCTCCTGAAAACCGCTGACCTGTTAGCAAATATTTGTTGAGTACTGGAGTGTATTTCTGCAGAGTTGGGAGAGGAAAGGCAAAGGAACAGGGATAATGTTCATCTGCAGAGGGGGGAACGAGGATCCCCCGAGAACCCGGGCCTTACCCAGCGCCAACTTATAAGGCAAGGACAGGCCTGTGCCCCCAGCCCTGTTCAGAGGCGTTCCTAGCTTTAGTTTATGAGAACTATGGCTTATCTGCAATTAAGAGTGTTTATACGGTAGCAATAATAATAGTTAACATTTATACAGCCCTTACAATGTGCCTTGTTCTAAGAGATTTGCCTATAAACTTACTTACTAGTTTTTACAAAGTACTGTTATTATCACTACAGATGAGCAAACTGAACCACAGAGAGGTTAAGAGGTAGCTTATTTAACATTTGGGGAAGAAAGCTAGAAAGAGTGCCCCAAATTTAATGCACTTGTAAATAAAATTGTTGGTGTAACTTAAATTAACTGGGTCTCAACTCAAAGTTCTTCTGAACTTACCCTTTAAGAAACTAATAGTTATAATTACCAGTTACTAAACGGCTACTCTGCATAGGACCCTATGCAAAATGTTTTACACCTTTATTTCTAATCCTTTCCACAACCTCCGATGGAGGTTAGATTCCATTTTATAGGTGTGGGAACTGAGACTCGGCAACTTCCCAAGGTAAATGCAGAACTAGTAAATGAGGACTGGGGTCAGACTCTGATATGTCTGCCTTTAGAAGCTTTGCCCTTGGTGCCAACCACCCGGGGCAGGTGACAGAAAACGGGCTGCACATCCGGATTCTCTCTTTCTTTTTTTTTTTAATTTATTTATTTATGGCTGTGTTGGGTCTTCGTTTCTGTGCGAGGGCTTTTCACTAGTTGCGGCGAGCGGGGGCCACTCTTCATCGCGGTGCGCGGGCCTCTCGCTATCGCGGCCTCTCGTTGCGGAGCACAGGCTCCAGACGCACAGGCTTAGTAGTTGTGGCTCACGGGCCTAGATGCTCCGCGGCATGTGGGATCTTCCCAGACCAGGGCTCGAACCCGTGTCTCCTGCATTGGCAGGCAGAGTCTCAACCACTGCGCCACCAGGGAAGCCCTCTTTTTTTCTTTTTAATATTTATTTATTTGGTCTTAGTTGCGGCAGGTGGGCTCCTTAGTTGTGGCATGTGAACTCTTACTTACAGCATGCATGTGAGATCTAGTTCCCTAACCAGGGATCGATCCCGGGCGCCCTGCAGTGGAAGCGCAGAGTCTCAACCAACCACTACGCCACCAGGGAAGTCCCTGGATTCTCATTTTTAAAGTAACCTCTAGCTGAGTCCTGAGCTCAGCCCATGTGCAGCCTATCCCAGTGGTCCGTGTTTTCTGAGCAGGTCCTAAGGGACAGGCTGTGGTCCTTGCCCAGGGCTTGCCACACCTAGAGCAGCCTCCCAGTGGCTGGGCCTTTTCATCACATGCATGCACACACGCAAACACACACAGGAACTTGTATACAGCAGGCACCCAGTACATCCCATCGAATGAGAGACCTTAGTTTCTTGGTGATTCCTTAATCAGAAAATCCACGGAACCCAAAACATCCATTCCCACACATCCTCATTACTCAAAATATTTCTGCAAAAATCCAGTGTTAAGTGTTTTAACACTGTTTGATGTAAAATAATGTTGATTTTATTCCTAAGAAAAACTGGCCCTGTGAGATTGTCCCAAGGGTGAAAGGCAGTGAAGTTGCTGGTGCTTGAACACATTCTTGGGCATGAGCAGTCACATTATGCTTTTTTCTTTTTTTTTTTAAGCATTGTCTCGATACGATTCTAGCACGAAGCCCACTCTTGGAAAGGTATGGCTCTCATTACAACTTTTTTTTTTTTAATGTTTATTTATTTATTTGGCTGCGCTGGGTCTTAGTTGGCACTCAGGATCTTCGTTTTGGCATGTGGGATCTTTATTTGCAGCATGTGGGATCTAATTCCCTGACTAGGGATTGAACCTGGGCCCCCTGCATTGGGAGCACAGAGTCTTGACCGCTGGACCACCAGAGAAGTCCCCAGAACTTTTTTTTTTTTTTTAATCCTTCTGGGATTTTTTTTTTTTTTTTTTTTTTTTTTGGCGGTGTCGGGTCTTAGTTTAGTTGCAGGATCTTCCTTGCGGCATGCGAGATCTTTCGTTGCGGTGCGCAGGCTCTTACTTGGCGGCGCACGGGCTTAGTTGCTCCACGGCATATGGGATCTTAGTTCCCTGCCCAAGGATTGAACCCACATCCCCTGCATTGGAAGGCAAATTCTTAACTGCTGGACCACCAGGGAAGCCCCCCCAGAACTATTTTTATAGAGAGCGGTTTTTTTTTTTTTCTTTTTTTTTAATTCACGAGAAAAGTTAAGGGAGACTAATCACACAATAGGATTCTTTATCCTGGCCCACAGTTGTCATCTATACAAAACATTGGTTAAACTCCGTGGACAATGAACATTTCTGGGGACCCTATCACCAACAAAAAGTGGAGTCCCTTGCTTCTCCCAATGAAGTAGCTGAGTCTAGTGTCACTCCTGTTCCACAGATGAGTCACGTGAGCTGGGTTGGTCCAGGTGGAGTATCCCGGCTGTGAGTCCTGGACTCAGTGTGCTGTCCATGCTCTGGCACTGCCCTGCCCACCTGCGCAGACTGAATGAGATGATTCCGGAAAGCTCCTGGTGCCCACTAGTGATCAAAACCTTTCCAGTTGTGAACAGCAGAAATCCCAGAGGTGCCTGACAAAGACAGACCGGTATCCTCGGAGCCCAAGTTCGCACCCTGCAACAGGGAGCTGTGGTCTCAGGGAGGAGGGCACAGCTGATTGGCCGGCTGAGGTCACATGTCTGTCTCCGGGCTAATCACTGATGGGGCAGGGTACCCAAACCCGGCTGGGGGAAATGGGCGGTGGGAGCCTATACCACAGGTAGAGAAGCCCTCATAGGGGCTGGAATATGGGTCCACCGAATGGGAGTTGCCGTCATTTCCACTGAAGTTGCAGCAACCAGGGAACAGTGAAGCTGGGGTCATAACAGCTTTCCCACTGCCCCTCATTGCCTCTCCCAAAGATCCTCCTGAGTCTGAATGTCTTGAGTCCGAAAATTAGGGATCATTGGGTAACTGTGTGCCCATCTCCCCACTCCCACTAGCCCCAATAACCTCGAGGTTTTTAAAAACAGCTTTAATTATATAATTTACATACTATTAAGTGCACAAGTCAAGGGTCTAAAGTGTATTTACAATATTGTACAACCATCGCTACAATCAAATTTCAGAGCGTTATCGTCATCCCCAAAGGAAAGGGGTTCTTTTTAACACTTTTCTCCAAAAATAATTTGAAGCAGTTTACATGAAGGATGTATACAGTAAAATAAGAAAAAAGAATAACTCAAGACCAAATAAAAGGAGGCCACACATTTGCCAACTGTGGAGTCAGCACAGTGATATGCTGAAAATCACCAATCACAGGAGCCACTCTCCTCCACCAGGGCTTACTAAGAGGCAAAAACAGCCCTGTTGCCTCCAGCTGCCACCCCAGCTGGTCCCTCCCCAGTCTGTATAAAATCTGCACGGAACTGGAGAGGAGCTATTGGGATCCTTGGTCTTGAGGAAAGTGCTTATAGCTAACAGGATTTCTGCCTTTCCTTTCCCGTCCTCCCTGCCTGCCCACCACGCTCCACCGCCCCCCCCCCCATCCTGGAGGATCTGGACCACACCCCACCCCAAACACTGCAGGTCCTGCCTTCCCTCCAAGCGTGGAAGAGGGTGAAGTTGAACTCAGGATTGAGACTGAAGCTTCAAATGGTCTGGACTTAATGATGGACCTTATTTACAAAATTATGGAATTCACTCAAAACCTCATTAAGGAACTAGAAGGGAGAATCAACAGAACATCTTGAAGGCAATGACTGCAGAAAGTAAAACCGCTTTGTATTTAAACCCACCAAGGCAAGATGCCTTTGGTTTCATAAAGAGAAGACACCTCAGACTTGCGGGTCCATCCGTGGCAACGAAGGGCTCTATTTCCACACAAGGGGCGCCTCTGCCTGCATCTCACCTCCCCTGATAATCTCCACAGGAAGCTGTCCTTGTTCTTCTGGTCCTAAAGGCTTCCAGCCCCCATCCTGCCCCCATGCCGCCTTCTCAGGAGAGCTGACGAAGCAGAAGGTAGGGACCTCCAGGGCAGGGCAGGGCAGGGCAGGGCAGATAACATTGGTGGGCGGGGGAGCACACACATAAGACCCTCCAGAAACGTCTCTGTTGATGGTGCTGGGCAGGGAGCCCAGACTGGGAAGAGGGAGCCTTCATTGCCACCTCCATCGCCCTCCCCAAGGCCGGCTGCCTCCTCTTCTGGCCGGCCTCTTACCCTGAGAAACCCCAGTGGAGCCAGTGCAGGGGGAGACCTCCATTCCCAGAAGGTTCAAGTCAGGTTTCTTTCAGCCAGCACTTACAGCAGAGCTTTGAGAATCCTTATATGGGACCGAGCCACCATCAAAACCCCACAGCCCACCAGCCCTACCACTGCAGCAATTGGCTTTCCAGTATCTGGTGTTTGAGAAAAGATACAGCCACCATGAATGCAAAACTCTCAATCAGTTTGTAGTTTGTTCATCACAACAGCACTTACACACATTTAAAAAGCTGTGTATGAGCTGACTAATGCCTAGATTGTGGCTGGGAAGTTTAAGAAGATGCAAGAGGCCCCCCTCCCACCTTGGCTGAGAAACCAGCCTAAGCCTGAACTGACACTTGGAACAGGGACATCTGGTCCAGCCCCCCTCTAAGGCTGCCATCCCCTGCAGCTCCCCAGCACCTTGGCTGGAACATCTCCAGAGATGGGGACTTAACCCGTCTTAAGTCACAGCCCGACATACCAGTAAGGAAGTTCTGTGAGACAAACAGAATCTGCTTCTCTGTAAAGTCTACCCATTGCTTCTGGGGCCACAGAGAACTGTGAAGGTCTCCATGCCTTCAAATACTTGAAAACAGCCTTCACATTCCCACCCAAACCTTTTCATAGCTAAAATCTCCAGTTCCAACATTTCCTAGAGATTGGTGACCTGTTTCCAATTATAAAGTGGACTAGATTTCCTGAAGGACCCTCCCAGGGAAAACCAAAAAAGCTGCATTAAAAAAAAATTTTTTTTAATACCTCTTTAAATGTATCAACGAGCTAGCCCTAAAGTAATCAGTCTGCAGATGGGAACCTGGGTCCCTGGACTGTCTCTGGTCCAGATCTCTGATGCAGATGCTATGAAGACTGCACCAGCCCCTGACCAAGGTACAGATATGGTCTTTTCACACACCCTATCCCCACCCCACCCCACCCCGCCCGTGTGACCTGCTGCCGTCCCTCCTTCAGTGCCGTCCCAGATGAATATGTAGTTAACCAGAGTCATCAGCGCTTTCTTCCACCTTCATTTCAGCAGTCTGGTCTCCTCCACTCTTGCCCTTGTACAACTGATTTTTCTTCTAACTGAAACATAGGGTTTCACACTTTTTCTTCTCAGATGCCAACTTGGTGCTTCTCATCTATCACTCCGTACTGGGGTTTCTCAACCTCTCTTGACATTTTGAGCCCATCATTCTCTGTTGTGAGAAGCTATACTGTGCATTGTAGGGTGTTGAACAGCATCCCTGGCCTCCGCCCACTAGATGCTGGTAGCAACCACCACTTCAGTCATGACAATCAAGTCTCCAGATATTGCCAGGTGTCCCCAGAGGGGCAAAACTTGCCCCCACGAGGCCACTGTTCTGTACTGTCCTGGTTGTGTCAACTACATGCTCTGACTAGCCTGTGGCCAATGACTGTGGGGAGAACAGGATCACGTCCTCCAGGCTGGGCAGACTCTGAGGGGTGAGTCCAGGGCTCCTCAGCCTTACCTCCCACTACTCCTTGTTGACTCTTCTGGCATCTCTTGGCTATGGATTTGTCCCCCTGGAGCCCACGGCTGCCCGCTTCTCTCTCCATGTGATCCTCTCCTCGAAGGCTCAGTCCAGGTGCTGCGTTTACTCAAAGCCCTGCCTTGGGGGCCATTCCTTCCTTTGGGCCCAGTGCCTCCTACCACCTCCACCGCACGGACCTGCCCTCCATCTACATGGCTGTTACCGTACCTGTCCTGCCACCCCAGTTGAGCTGTATGTGCCGGGACAGGCCCCGTCTACACCCTCCAGCAGCGAGCCCAGCCCTTTGCCGTTAGAGTCCAACAGGAATATCAGTTGGCTCACTGGAGCACCTCCCTTCGACCTAAGGGGGCTGATGGGCTACCTGTGCCATGAGTGTCCCTTTCAATTGTGGGGAACTGGGGCTCCGTGGGTGACCAGGATCCTGGAGGTGCCCAAGGTCATGCAGAGTGTGGAAGCTATAATTCAATGCCCTGTCAGATTCCAGGGCCTCCCTGTCACATGCCCTGTTACACACCTTGCTGGCCCTGGGCATAAAAGTATGAGTGAGACTCGGCCTGGCCCCCAGCTTTCAGCTGAGGGGGAAGTGGTCAGCTGATGCTTTCAATGAGGCGGCTAGGACTGGGGAAGAGGTGTGTCCCGGGCATTTGGGTCACTGCCAGACCATAGATGTAGATTCAAGGACACCGACAAAGGTGAGGGGCGGGACAAGACCCCCACGTGGACTCCCCTCCTAGCTGAGCACGAAGGCAGACCAGGAGCAGCGACAAGGTGGCAGGCCAGGTCACACGGGGCCGGCCTCGTAAACCAGGTAAGGCGCTTGGGTTTATCCTGGGGTGGGGGTAGGGGCGGGGTGCGATGGTCAGATTAGCGCCGAGGACGGTCTGGGGAACAGATTGGGAGGCAGCAGTGGTGACGGTGACGGTGACGGTGCCCAGGTGCCCAGGTGCCCTCCATCAGCCCTGGCTATTTCCATCGCCCCGGCAACCATGGCTCCCAGGGGAGGGCAGGACCCTGCAGCGGTTGAAGGGGCCACAGCCCACGGAAGCTCCTTCCAGGCATGCAAAGCAGCGTTCGTTCGCAGCCTCGGGAGGCAGATGGCCAGGGGTGGGCTTCCCTGCCCCTCACTGAGATCAAGGCGCTTCATCCATCCTGATCCCGGCTGGCCCGTTGAGTGTGAGGATTAATTGAAATCACGAAAATACACATAACAAGCTGCTCGAAGATGGGTAGCTTTCACCTTGACTAAATCTGCCCAAAGCCCCCCACCCCCTGATTTCCTCAACTCCCCACCCAGGCCCCAGAATAATCCCATTCCTGTCTGCCCTTCCAGGCCTCAAAATTCCCTGGAGCAGGGAAGAGGCCCAGAGTGCTGGATGTGGGCGCCCTGACCTCCTGCTCTGCCCACCTCCTTGGCTTTGATGATAATTTATTCTCATCAGGCCGTTAGCCCAGTGCTTGCCCTGGAGCGCCACACAAGGCCTGCGCCCAGTGGACCACGGGCTGCCCCTTGAGGGTGCCTGCGGTGTTATTACTACAGCTCACCCTCGCCTCGCCGCTCACAGGCTTAGGAACAGAGTCCTTTGAGGCAGGAGACCCATGTTGCCGCACTCACCTTCCCAAGGGGTCTGTTTCTGGTTACTCTTCTCGCCCCAATCCAGCCTCACCACCTCCACTCATCCAGACCCCCATCTCCCCCTCATATCAACACTCAGATCAGCGCCCTCACCAGGGACCCGTGCCCATCTCGTCCCTCCATTCTTCACCTACTGCAAGTGATCTTGCCAAATCACACACCTGATCACACCCCTTCTCTCTGCCTTCCATGGCTCCCACTGCCCTCGGGTTCAAGGACAAACAGCCTCCAAGGCCCTCAACAATGGCCTGCCTTCCAGCCTGGCGTGGTGCCCAAGGAAATCTGCACTTTCTCCAACGGCTCCTTTCCTCCTCCTCTTCCTCATCCCAGTTCCATGACCCTCATCCTCCAGGGCTCCCACATCCCAGCAAGTGCCCCTCACACCCTTCACACTGCCTGTTCCAGCTGTACAGTGTGGTATGCAGTGAGTGCTTAATAAACATCTGGCACAAAGAACAAACCCACGACCTCCCCATGCCTGGCCATAATCTATCAGGTTTTTAAACTCCTGTGAAAGGACAGTCCCCTTCTCGTTCTTAAGAGCTATAGGCTCAGATGCCCTCTTCTGGGGGACACACGCTCAACAGCCTTCTTCTCCCTCAGACTTCCTCACTCAGCCCATCTCTTCCTGAAAGGCTGCAGCTGCATGGACCAGGGCAAGCCTAGAGCGGGCTGCCTGGCGATGCCCACCATCAGCCCCTGTGTTTGGAACCTCTGACAACCCTCTGAGGGTAGGTGAGGGGGAAAGACAGCTAGAGCTGCAGGGGACGGGGTCTTCCCAGAAATGGGAGGCTGGTCAGGCCTGGGGCTGGGGAGCGGCGGGGAGGGCTTTGCATCTGTATGGCTCCCCGTGAGTCGGAAGAGGCACGCGCACGCACACAGGCTTGGAGCTCTAGTCCGGCTGCCCCTGAGCCTTCTGTAGCCACAGAAGGTTCCCCAACAGCCACGCCCCACCCCACTCTCCCACCTATCCTGACCCAAGCCAGGTCCTTGACCCCGTGGTCTGTCTCAAGGAGCTCCCGCTACAACCAGGCTCTGGGAAGGCGGGTGCAGGCTTTGTTACCAGACTCTGAGGCATCAGCAGCCCATCCACCCAGCACAGAGCTGCAGCTGGAGGCAGCAGTCCAGCCCACGGGCCACCAGCTCCCCAGGGAGCCAGTCCCGTACCTATGCAAGCGGCTTAAACATCACATCTCGCGGGCCTTTGTCCCATCTGTCTGTCCCTCCACTGCCTCAGGAAGATTACTGGATGCCTGTGGATGGACAGCCAGCCCTCTCTCTGCCCTCACACCCCCAGCCAACAGCCCAATGGGAAGACCTGCTCTCAGTGTGGAAGAGGAGATCCTCCCCAGGGGCCTCAAGAGCCTGCCCTGAACAGGGCCTCCGACGCAGAGAGTGAGGAGGCTCACCACCTAGAAGAGCCGAGTGAGGGCACCGGAACCCCAGTGTTCCCTCCTTCCTAAGCCCGGCACCCCACCCACTCCCTCACCTCGGCCGAGACCGCAAGCTCTCTCAGTAGCACCAAGGGCCAGAGAACAGCTTTCCAGCTGATTCAGAGACCTGTGACCTCAGGGGGATGCAGGGAAACACCGAGTGTCACTTCCAGCTGCACCCGCCCTCTGCCACTGCCCGGTGGTCTGCGGATCCGAGTCCCCTCCTCTGTCCCAGCGGGGCAGCAGGTCCTGGTAGAGCGTGGACCCTCCCTCGGCGGCTGGCTGCAGAGTTGCTTGCTGAGCCCTCGCACCATAGTTGGCAAGTCTAGAACCACCGGATCCCAATACCTCACCAGTGTGAGTTCTACCATTGCCAAAAACAGTGGGAGGCAAGCGGCGGCAGACCTGGGACCCCGGAGGCTGGGGAGGCCGAGGCCTGTGCTGAGGGAAGAGACAGGGACAGTTAGTGAGGTCCGGGGAGGGCCCGGAGGGAGGCACCCTCCCCACAGCTAGGACGAGGTCACTACGGCCCTCTTCCTGGTGGCTGCCCTGGTGTGGGAGCCCGGCCCCTCCTCGGTCCCTCCCTCTCCTAGCAGTCCCTGTGCAGTCCCACTGGACAGGATGGAGGGGACATGGAGGGGGCAGCCATTAGGATCCAGCCCAGGCCTCGAGGCTATGCCCACCTGCTCTCAGGGGAACCCCACAGACAGGGCATCTCTACTCCAGGCCACCAGCAAGGGGTTCAGCAGAGGACAGGTGTGCCGCAGGGGATGAAGGGGGTTCAGGGACTGGGACACCTCTAAACCCGGGGGTCCTCTGCCTAGAGAAGAGCCAGCTAAAGTGGCAGAGCTTTGCCATTTACCAGGCACTCCATGTCACTGGCCCATTTGACCCAGGAAGACCCCTCCATGTCAGTCCCTCCTTCCGCAGGGAGGAAGGCAAGTTTCTGTACAGAATACTCTTCCCTATCAAGCCCAAAAGAGGCAACCCGCTCCACTTGCTGCCGTCTCTTCCCTGAGGATGGTCCTGAATAACTGGGCGGGGCCTTCCACCCATGACTAGGCTCGGGTAGCCTCTGGGCGCACTGACCTCGCTCATCTTGGCCAGTCAATGGCAGGAATGGGCCGGGCCAGAGCCAGCTTAGCCCATGTACACAGCATTCCGTGACCGAGGAACCCACCACATACACCCACACCAGCCCCTCCACTCCATACACCGTGGAGGGTTAGTGCAGTCTGGTTCCCCAAAGTAGCATCTCCTCGGGCCTCCAGGTAACTTACCCCAAAGACAGCACACACCTGTGCCCCACATCCCCCAGATGTGGTCAGGTCCTTTCCTAAGAGGTGTTGAAGCCCCTTAGGTCCTCATGTCTTCAGTCTGCATGGCAGCCCAGCCTTCCAAGGCTGGAAGGATCTATTTGCCCCAAAGGCCCCCTGGCCAGTAAGACCAAATCACAAGTGGGCCCGTTTCCAAACCAGAAGCCCAGGCTGGAGAAGCAGCTGATCCCCACAGGGCCGTGGCCCTCCGCAGGGGCCGGGAGACAGCGGCCCCGCCACTGGGAAGAACAGAGATGCACACAAAAGAGCCAGACCATCCTCAGCTGTGACTCACCGGGACAGATACCCCTCTGGGAAGGGGTGCCTGTAGCTCCGGGCAGGCCCAGTGGGCCTGCTTGTTGGGAGAGGCTCCCCTGCGGAGAGAAATCTGCTTGGTGGTGAATGTCACAGCGCTGAGCAAGGGCACGGCTTGTGGGCATGGGTAGCCCTGTTGGAGGCACCAGCGCAAACGGGGCTGTTGGTCCCAGAGAATTGCCCGGGCATCGGCATCGACTGGGCCAGGAGGCAGGCTCCCCAGGGGGCTCCCAGCAGTGTGTAGGTGGGCGGGGTCACGCCCTTCCCACCTGCAGGGGCCACAACCGCAGGGCAGCCTGGGGCCTGTGGACGCCGTTTTGGGAGGGGGGCCTTCTCAGCCACGGGCGCACCAGCCCTGCTTCACTGGCAGCGCTGCGGCCCCCACGGGCAATCAATGGAGCCGGATCGCATTTCGCGGAGCCAGGGCAGGGACTGGGATAATGGCCGGGGCTGCCTACGGAAATGGAGTGCGGGGGAGGGCGGGGAGTCAGGAAAATCCACCTCACACAGCCCCTCCAGGGAGCTGCCAGCTCCAGCGGCTCCAAGCCCCCCAGGCGAGGGGCTCCGCACTGGGAGGCAGACACCCGGGAGCGGCTGCTCTTGAAAACACCCGAAACCAGAGCAAAGTGCTTCCCAGACACCTTCCCACTCTGACAAGAAAATGCTTTCAGCTGCAGCGGGAGAGACTTAAGTCAGACCGTAGGAATTCCTGTGGGGCACAGGGCATTGGACGGATTAAACATCTCCCAGACTCCGAGGTTCCTGTTGAATGGGTAAAACCTTTTGCCCATTTCCCCTGGGAAACACGCAAAGGATTCAGGCCCCATTGTACAGGGTGGTGAGGAACAAAGGCGGGACAGACGGGTGGGGAGGCAAAGGAAAGCCTTCCCCCTCCACCCCAAACTGCCGGGAAATTGATCTCGGGGAGGAGAGCCGGCTGCAGGGGTCCCATCCTCATCCTAGGGTCATCACAGTTGTGGGCGAACTCGTCTCTCAAGCCAGAAGTGAGGGCCTGACTGAAACTAATTGGGGTCTGCGGTCTTCCCCGGGGACCCCTGAGCTGGGCCCCCAGAGGCAGCAGGGCATGGAGGCTGGCTGGAGACACAGAACTGGTCCCTCCACACCCCTAACTGGCACCTGCTAGGCAGGGCTCAGCAAAGGTGCCCACCTGGGCAGGTGTGAGGCGCGGAAGCAAAGCCACGGGAAGAAGTGGAGCCCAGCTGCAGACCACCCGGGATCTGAGAGGCAGCTGCAAGGGCCACCCTCCAGAAGTCCCAGAGATGCTCTGTCGCACCCAGTGGGCTTCCAACGCCCCTGCTGGCCAGGGGTCACTCCCTTCTTCCCTGCCCCTCAGACCTAGAGCCCCGAGCTCTGGCGGGGAAGCTCTCGGGCAGGTCAGCCATTTTAGGCCTGGAGCAGAGACAGGGAGAGCACCACCGGCCAGCCCGCCCTGTGTGGGGCTGGGCTGTCAGAGGGGAGATCCAGCTGCAGGGGCAGCTAACCAGGGCAGAAGTCCCCTTCCCCGCCTATCCTGAAATAAGCCAACAGCTCCTTTCTTCTGCCACACCCACAAGGAACTAGGAAGGGCCTCCTCCCTGCTGGGAAACAGGCAGGGAAATGGGCTGGCCCATCCAAGGTGGTCCCGAGGGCCCTGGGCAGAGGGGGTTGGGAACAGCCCATTGGATCCGGCAGTCCTCCACTGACAGCCTCAACCAAGCGCCCTCCCCCACCACTCCCTGGCCCAGAAACCAAATATGCCTCTTATTTTGGCTCTTACTGATACAGACTAAGTCACCAGCCCTTGCCTGAGGCTCGCCCCACCACTGGAGAAGCAGCTCCATCAGGGACAGGGACAGGGACAGTGACTTCAGGCCTGACAGCTCCCAGGTGGTCAGTATCCCAGGTCAGCTGGCAGGCCTCCTGGGTCCGGGCCTCTCAGCCTCAACGTCTGCTGTCTGGGGGCATCCTTGGGAGCCCAGGCCGATACGTTCAAGAGCTGAGGTGCCTGCAAGCGCTGGGGGTCAGGGGGTGCCCACAGCACAAAACCCATCAATGGGGCTGACCCCACCCACGTTGTGGCTGGTGGCTGAAGTGCCACTCAGGCCCAGCTCTACCACTCATTGACTGGGCTCTTCAGCCAGGCCTTTCCTCTCAGAGCCTGTTACCCTGTCCATAACATGACTTTAAAAATCCCACACCCCACAGGGCGGTAGTGGAGATCAACGAGATGACTTATGTGATGTCACCTGATACACCAACAACAGCAAAAGTTCAATAATCAAAGCCCCTATCCAGGGAGCCAGGGAGCCATATTCCAGTCTGTGGTGTGTGAAGGGGACCATTGGCCTCTGTCCCAGAACCTTCCAGAGGCAGGGCCTGAACCACACTCCAACTCCAAGCTCACCAAGTACCCTGCTCTTAGTGCTATCCAGATGACCCACTCCATGACAGGCACTCTCCCCCAGGGACGACGGCCCCCCACAAACACCCAGCCTGACCTCAAGGCCACCCCAGTGCCAGGAGCTGCCTCCCTCAGTTCCTGCAGCAGAAGGCCAGGCCCTGTGCTGCCAGCCCAGGTCTCACCCCAAGGGTGTGCTGGGAGCCGAGCTGAGCCTCTCCAACCCATGGTACCACCCAGGCTGGCCCTACAGATGGTGACCCACCCCCTCCACTGCCGCAGGCAGCCCCATCTGCTGGCCCAGCTCAGATTGCCGGGCTTCCAGCTCTGCTGTGGCCCCAGGCAGTGTAAGGCGATCTGGCTGCCCACGGGCCATGGCCCTCACGGCAGCTGAGCCAGATGGGCCAGGGAGAGAGCGAGGAGCGTTGGGGCCCGGACACAAGAGGCGGGGGGAGGTGAAAGGCTGCAGCATCCCGCTTTTCCCATATTGGCACTGCACATGATTGCTCAGAGCGGAGAGACACAAGCAAAAATGTGCTAGTGCCAAAATCGGCCAAGCAGATGGTAGTGGTGCGGACCCTCTGGGGACCCGCTGGAGGGGTGGGTATCTTAAGCATCCCTGCACTCCCTGGAAGAAGCCCGTTTCCGACGTCCAGGCCCACTGGGGAGGCCAGAGTGGGGTGAGGTGCTCCTGAGACACTCGCGGATCTGTCTCTGCTCTGTTTATGGCCCTTCGGTAATTCACTGACTGAGACTGTTCACAGTGAATTCTACCAGTGCCATACACAGAACAGGAGTCGCACTCTCCAGCCTGCCGACCCTGTGGAGAGACTCCCGCTCCCAAGGCCCGGCCTCCCACCCCCTGCTTAGCAGCTCCCTCACCCCACACCTTCACAAGCCAGACAAGGCACGTCTCAGCGCAAGCTGACCTTTGAGGAGACAATGACAGCAGGGGAGAAGGGCCGAACTCCTGGCTTTGAAGAGGGTGGGGGAGATGTCCATATCAAGGTGTTTCCTGTCTCAACCTGAAAGCCCACCACAGCCCCTGCCCCATCCCCCAGCCCACCCTTGCCCAGGCTGGGGATGGAGTAAATCCAGCTCAGAGTAGCCAGCAGCTGCCCAGAGCCTCCTCTCTGCCCATCATGCCAGGCCCCAAGCGAACAGTGACCAGAAGGACATCCAGGGCACCTCTCCTGGCCTCTGAGCATAGACACCAGCAGTCCTGTTCCAAGATGCCTTGGTCTCCACCATCCTCCATCCCCAGCCTGCCCCATAGTGGCAGAAAGAGCCCCAGGGGGCAAACCAAACCTGCTGCACCCCGGATTCCCATCCCAAACCAGATCAGACCGTGAACTGCCCAGGCTGGGCATCTCTGCTTCTGGCCTATGGCTAGGACCAAGGCAGGAGAAGGCCAGGATAGGAGGGCACGTGGGCCGGAAGACCCATGGCCAAGCAGGCAGCATGGAGGGAGCTAGAGGCACGGCTGCCCTCCAGCAAGGGGAGAGGCTTCTGGCTGGCTCTGAGGGAACTGCAGAGGAAAGCAGAGGCGAGGGAGGCAAGGGAGGGGCAAGGAGAGGTTGCATCAGTGGTTGCCAGAGCAGCTACCTCAAGAGAAGTCACTGTGGCGGCTCCTGCCTCTGGTGCCAGGCGCCCTGGGAAGGCGGAGGAAGGGAGAGAGGGTCGGCCCCAGGGGAGCTGGTGCCCAGGGCAGAGGGCTGGGGGCTCTGCAGAGCAGTAATTTGGCCTACTCCAGGGCAGCCTGGAGCCCAGAGGCACAGTGGCTAGAAGAGCCCCCTGGAAGCGTCAGAGAGCGTCATCTGGTCTGGAAACTCTGAAAACCCCTTGGCGATGCTTCTCCCAGTGACCTCAGGGCTGCTTGCACCTACGCCAAGTTCTCACCCAACTCTGCCCCGGTCACTTGTGCCCAAATCACTGCTCTACGCTTCACCGTCCCCACCCCCAGGTCCTCCCCAGTCCTGCCTCAACACATCCCACTGCTGGGCTCTGGTCTTCCAGAAGCCAACCCAGCCCGGTGGGAAGGAGGTTTTTAGAAGTCACTGCCTGGCAGTCTGCCTCAGTTTCCCCCACTACAACTCTGAACTCTGCTAAAGAAAAGAAGAGACAGGGTATCTCCCAGCCTGGGGGGCGGGAGGAGGGTTTTGGGGAGCCTCGTTAGCAAAGACAGTGTGTCTAGGGGAGGTAGTTTTCAGCGGCACCCTGGGTGTAACCTGCAGGCTCAGCCAAGGGGCCGTTGAAATGTAGATTAGGAGGCCCACCCATAAATCTGCATGTTAATAGGAACCCTGGCCACTCCACTGCAGGGGATGCAGATCCTCTTTGAGAAACGTCCGGGAGCTCTTTCCCAAGGCCTCCACTCTAAGCAATGAGAAGCCTTACCTGGGGTATTTAAACAGAACCACTAATTCCTTTTTTCTTTTCTCTGGGGGGCAACATTGGGCATTAGCCTGGCACCAGGCAACCAAGGAGCAGGCAGAGGTCTGAGGAGAGGACTGTAGTTATGGATTCTGCTCTCCCCAGCCTGGAAGTAAAAGCGACCACAGGTAAGGGCGCCATAACAGGTCGCCAGGTTCTTAGGTGCTCTCCTGACTAACGGGGCATCTCTGTGGAGACACGCGGTCTCTGTTTTCCTCATCTTTGCAGAGAACAGCTTACAAGGCCGAATCCCCTTCCAGCCTCCATTTCTCAGCGCAGAGCTGGGCAAGGCTCCTCCCTCGCGCCTGCCTCACCCCAGTGCCGCAGTGCCTGGGTGGCGCCACGACTGCCACCCCCGCTAGGGTCGAGCCCCAGGGCCCTGCAGTACGTCTCCAATTTCAACTAAGGTGGGCTCAGGCCTGGCCCCCGGGAAAGCAGGATCTCCCCGCTCTGTGGAAAATGGGGGGCAAGGAGAGCTGGGAGGGTAGTAAGCAACAAGAATCTCATTTGAAAGGTCAAGAGGGAATACTGCGGTTTGAGGGGGGTCCTCAGAGCAACCTCCTCTTCCCCCCCTGGGGGGCGGGGTGGGGGGACGACACAGCCCTGACCTTGAAATCCAGAGGCACAGAAATCCACTTCTGGGAGTGGGAGGATGAAGATAAGGTCCCCGAGGAGGCTGGTCCCCATCTCCCACCCTGGCCGTGAGTGAGCTCCTGGCAAAGAAAAGAACACCCAGGGCCAGCGCAGGTCAAAAGGAGAGCTGACCTGCGGGGGGGCCGGTGAGTGGGGCAGGTTGACACCCGTTCCAGCAAACTGCCCAAAATACTTGAGGATCTCCTGTATTCTACACACCCTACAAGGTCTCTGCTGACAAACCCCTTCCCTGGTGGTCTCAGCCCCACCATCCTGCACTGTACTAGGACCTCCTGACATCCTTCCCCTAGAGGTTTCCCTCCCTCAGCGCAGGCGCCCTGGAGCACAGAGCAGGTCCCATGTTCCCCTCCTGTGCTAAGGGCTCCTGAGAGGTCAAGAGGCCGAGCCCTCCGAGATTCCGGGTCTTTGACCATCCTAAAGCCCCCAGGCTCTCCCCTTGACTTCTACACAGTGATTCGGGAGTTCCGGATCCCAGCTGCGCCACCCGCTCCCGGCAGCGACGGGGTCTCCATCGAATGTCCCCGAGGTCCAAGGGGCTGGAGGCTAGGAGTGTTTGGGGCCCCCGGAAGTGCCCCCGACGCAGTACCTGCCGCCGTTTCTCCCCATGAGGTCGCAGGGGAGGGGCCCAAAGCTGCTTTCCTCGCTGACCTGGACGCCAGTGCACCCACCATTAACACGGTGGCAGGAGTTGTGTGGGCTCAAGCCAGGAGCCACTGCGCCCCCATTTACCCGCTTCGTAGAGGAAAAGGAATAAACAAAATTCTTACAACCGAGACTGGTACCCCGGAATTTTTTCTTCTTTGCATAAGACCGGCTCCAGAGGCTCCCCCTTCCCTCCCAGTAGCAGGGCCAGGGTCTTCAGTGCAGGAAGGGACGGTCATGAATGATAAAGAGACAAGCAGCGGAGGCTGCAGGTCAGCAGCCAGAATTTGAACCGAGAACCAACCTCACGGGGAATGTGCTGGCCGGCTGCAGCTAAGAGCTGGGCATGGGGCCACCACGTTCCTTTGGGTGCGCTCGGTCCACAGTCAGGATAGATTTCTTTCTCGGCTGGGAGACCTGCCGACTCGGTGCCCGTTGGGCCCACTGCGGGCTGGGCAGAGGGTGGTGCGCACCCGATTGAGCCCAGTGACCCCCACCCCCGAGAACCAGGGGTATAATGCAGACATCCGCCACCTGGCCCCCAGGAGGAAAATCGGGCTTTTAATCCTCAAGAGCTTTGCGAAGCCGGGCAGAATGCAGAGAGGCTCGGTCCTCACCTAACCGATGGGGGTGGCGACGGGGGTGGGGAGAGGTTGATTAGGGCACCGCCGGCTTCCAGTTCCTAATCTCTCCGAGCCAGTATTAGCACCCCCAGCCCCTGGAGGGTACGTCTATACACAGCGTAGAGATGCCAGGGCTGGGGGAAGGGAGAGTGAATGGCTAAGCCTGGAGGGGGCCACGGAATGGAGCGATCCCAGACTCCGGGGCAGCACCTTCCCAGCCCAATCCCTAGGATGCGCTCACCGGTGAGGCGCTGGAGACGCGTCGCCCACCCCAGAGCAGAGCTCAGGGGCCTCGGGTGCTCCTAGAGTAAACAGGGATGGGAGTAGGGGCAAGGGGGAAGAGTGTCTCAGCCGCGTTCTCCGAGGCTCCCAAGATGGGTGGCAGCGAAGCAGAAGGTCCGAGAACTGCTTGCCCCCTGAGACTGGGCGGGGCCACCCCGGGACCACAAAAGTGGTAACGACTCCCGGGGCCACAAAAGTGGTAACGACTTGCAGTAATGCCCTGAGAAGGGACTGAAGAAACTAATTCTCAGAGCAGGAACTCCCTCCCGGCTCTGGTTTGCAGCCCTCCTCCCAGCCTTGCGCTTCCCCCGGAGCCCAACAGGGCGGCGAAAAGCCTACACGACCCCCCGCTCGATTCCCCAGGGAGGTGCGCGGGCCCGCGCCGATAAGCACCTCGCTAAACACCAGCCGCCCTCAAGCCGCGCTGCCGCCCCAAGTCCGGGGCACAGCCCTGGGCTCACAGCAAGCTCCACTGGGGGACCCGGGACCTCGGGGTCGCGTGGGCGACTCCGGAAGGCGCGGGAGAGCCAGGAGGCCGCACTGCCGCGTCATCCCCGAAGGCCGCCCGCGCCGGGCAGCCCCTTCCTGCCCGGCCACCCGCCCGCAACTCGGGTTCTAGCACTGCTCGCCGCAGGGCGCCCGCCTCCACCTTCTCTTCCTCTACCGGCGCTGGCTCCACCTGGCCCCGCCCCGGACACTCACCTGCGCCGGCTCCGGGCTGGGCTCACCGCCGCCTCCCAGCTCCGCGAGGAGTCCATACCGGAGAAACAAGGCAAAAAGTACCCTGGTTCGGAGCGGGCCAATGGACGGAACCCAAGGCGCGCCCGGGCCACGCCGAAGGCGGCGCCCCGAACCTCCACAGCGCGACGCTGGAGGAGGCGGCGCCCGAGCGCGGAGCCCAGCGGGGGAACAAAGAGGAGCCGGGATGGGGCCGCGCGCTTCCTGGGTGTCGGGTGACAGGTCTGCTGGGGGAGGCCCCGGCCCGGCCACCTGAGGAGGAGCCGCCTCCGCGCGGCAGGCGGGGTAGGGCAGGAGAGGCATGAGGGCCCCGGAGCCCGAGGAAAAGTGTGCGCAGGGTGCCCTGGACGGCGCGGCCAGAAAGAGGCTCGCAGGCTCCAGCGCAGAGGTGCAGGGGCTACGCCGAACGCAGAGATAATGACTCTGGGAGGGTTTACCGCCCCCTGAGCCCCGCCCGCCCCCTGCGCCGCGCCATTGGCTCAGGTGCCGTGAGGCGGGGGAGGGGCAGGGGGCGGGCCCGGGATGATTCACCTTGAGTGTGGCTCCGGTTGGTGCACAGCGCAGGGCACGCCCGACGGACTGCGGAGACGCCGGGAGCCCCGCCTGCTCGCCCAACTCGTCCGGGTCTGGACACAAGGGGTCTTGCCGTTCGCCCTCTCTCCTTGCCTCCTGCCTTCAGGCCAGGGTGCAGCTGGCCGAGGTGCGCCCCAGCGCCCTGCCACCCCACCGCCCTCTGAGCCGGGAGCTAGCCGAGGTGTGTGTAGCGTAGCAAGCAAGCTTGGAAATCCGATCCTGGACTGGGGGAAGGGAAGTGCGTTTGGAGCTGGGACGCACTGTGGGGCCGCTGGACGGATCTCCGCACTCTCCCCCGCAGAAAGGTGCGCAAGGCTGAGTTGTCTCAGTGGACCCGCCGGGGGCGCAGGGCTGGAGTGGGTACGAGGGGCTTACGCCACGGCCTCACCCACCTGCGCTCGAGCAGCTCTGCGGCCCCACAGGTGTCTGGCCACTGCCGCCGCCGTGAACAAAGGCTGCCTGTCCCAGAAGCGGGAGGGGGAGGGGAGCCGCCCCCAGACCCGTTCCCATCCCCCTTCCTCCTCCCCCCCCCCCCACAGCGGCAATGGCTCCCCCAGGAGGGGGCGGGGCGGGCAAATGCTGGGGCGCGGGCGTGGATTAGGTCCTTTTCAGCCGTCCTTCGCTCGGACACCACCCGGAGCATTCCGAGGGGCGGGGCAGGGGCTAGGAGACTCCCGGGCTGTCAGCGCTGGGGTGGCCTCTTCCTCCCTCCCCAGCATCCTGAGCACCCGAGCGCCCCCACCCCCTGCTGTTTTGGGCGCCCTTCCCTGTCTCAGCCCCGCCTGGCTGCCCCAGACGGCAACCACGGTACAAAACAAGATTAAAATAAAACGTTAATCCGACCTCCTCCCGTTTAGCTCCTAGTTCTCCCGATCGACCCCTGAATGTCTGGCGGTTGAGAAACCCCTAAAGATGAAGGTTCCTGGCCGGTGCCCCATCAAATCTGAAGGTCTCTTGTATTAAGATGGAAGACCGTTAGCACCGTGCCCTGGGCTCGAGCGAAGGAAGGGAGTAGGCAGTGGTGGTGGAATGGGGGTGGAGGTCTACGGTCCTTCCCACCCCCGCCCCTTCCGAGCCGGGAGGGGCCGAGAGTGCTCGTGCGGATACGAACCCTTCAATAGGTCCGACTTCTGGGTGGGGCCTGCTCCGGCCCTGGTTGTCGCAGACAGAAGAGGAGGCAAGACCCCCACCCCAGGCGCGCTGGCCAGGCGAGTCGCGCAGCCTCGGTGTCGCTCTCAGCGCAGCCAGAGATGGGGCGCAGTGCGCCAGGGCCGGGACTGGGGAGATCAGGAGCAAGGCACAGGGCCCAACAGGCCAAAGGGGGGAGGTGATCGGCTCCACATTAACCCCTCCCCAGCCCGCACGCATTCCCTCACCCAGCCAGGTTGCCCTGAACTTCCCTAGCTGAGTCCCCATCCGCGCCCTACCTGGTCCCCGAGGACTGTGGGATGCTGGGTGGTAAGCTCGCGGTGTGCCTGGGACCGCAGAGCGGGAGCGCAGGCCCTGCCGGCTTCGAGTGGCCCCCGCAGCCTGCAGCGCCCCCTTTATAGCGCGCGCCCCGCCTCCCGTGCGCGGCGCGCCCCGCCCGAGCCCATTCACCTGCTGTTGAGAACCAGACACCAAACAGCGCAAAGCGAGCCACCGGGCCGCGCGGTCCGGCCGTCGGGGCTGGCAGGGCGGGGGCGCAGCCGAGACGGATCCAGTTTCCACCTTTTCTTAAATGCGCGGCTGAAAGTCGAGACGGCCCCGGCCTCAGGAGCCAGCGTTGCTTTCTCCCCCCGTGGTTCCCCGAGCACCCCGACGCCCCCAGCCCCACTCCGGGAGGGGCAGCGAAACTGCACCCGCAAGGGCTCATACATATTTTAGGGAGCAGGCCGGGCCGGTAACCGGAGCTGGACCCCGACGGTGAAGGGGCAGCCCCTGGGGACCCGATACCCCGGATCCCTTTCGGCTCCAGGCGCAGGCGGGGGAGGAGGTGGCTTCGGCCGACCTCAGGTCCTCACTTTGCTGCTCTGTCCCGCGCACCCTACGCCCGCTTCCTGCCTTCCCTCAGCAGGTCCGACTTCTGTTTGGCCCGCGGCGGCGTCCGCCCCCTACAGAGACCCTTTCCGCTTCGCCACCGACATCCGTCTCCGCCCGAAGCCGTGCATTCGCGACCTGTGGTTTTGGGTTCCCCGACCCTCGGGTCGGGCTTAGGAAGGACCCCTAAATTTTTAGGAAGGACTGCCTTGCTTACTCCAACCTGGAGGACTCGGCGCCCTTAGCTCTGACCCCCGACACGGCTCTTCTTTCTCTTGGCGTCTCGACTTTCCTCTCTGGCCATCTTAGTTCTTTTCCTGGCCCTTGCTCCACTCTGCTCCCCTTACCCCCAACCTCGCCCCCTCCATGGCAGTTCCGGTTGTGCTGAAGATGTTGGACGAAGAGGTCATCCATCAACCCTTGGCCTCTCGCTCTCTTCCCACTCTACAAGGCAGGGCTGGGGGGCGGGGTGTGTGGGAGGCAGGCCTCCCACCCCCACCTAGACCCGCCGTGACGGGGGCAATTCTGTCACTGGCCTCGCTCGGACTGGTCGGGTCCCGGCGCTGACCCTGGCTCTCCGCCCCATGACATGCGTAACTAGTACACCCCAGTGAGACCGGGCCCCGGCTTTGGGTCCTCCTGCGCGCTAGTTACCAGCTGGGCGTTCTTCAGTGATTCACTTCACTTCTCAGAGCCTCAGTTTCCCCATTTGCAAAATGGTTAGAGTGACTCTCACCTCTCTGGAAGAAAAAGAATGCACGTGTAGGCACGCGCGTACTTCGTGACCCGTAGATCTCTGCCAACTACAGACCCCGTATTATCACTGGCGCGGACCCTGCATCCCGGCCTGTGGGATGCCTTCCCGGTGCCCCACCCCGCCGCCGCATCCCAGGCTCCTGGTGCCGCCCCTCGAGATCTCGCCAACACCACCACCACCACCACCCACGCCGCGCCAGGGCCACGTGCCGGGGGCTCCAGTCCCCTGGGGGAGCCACAGCGCTGTCTTTCGATCTTAGCCCAGGCCCAGCTCTCGGGGCTTTGTTCTAGAATCTTAGATGTGATGTGCTTCGGTCGACACTCGCAGGGGTGTTGGAAACCCAACTAATCCCCCGACATTTTTCTAAAAACGGTGTGTTTGTGCGTTTGTGCATTTTTTCTTCGAGCAGCACAATGTCTCTGTAAGGTTCTCAAAGGGCGGGGAACCCCCAAGATTCAGCTCGGGCTGGGGGCGGGGAGTGAATGAAAGGATGGAGAAACAACGAGAAAAATAGACAAGTGAAAAAAGATCCTGTCATAGGAATGAATCTATCTAGCTTTTAAAAAGAGTAAGGAAAAAATATATAGTCGTTATATTTTCTGGAAAATATCCTGGATGTTAAGTGAAAAACGCAAAGGACACATGGGCTTCTGTTTGTGTAAAAATATAAATGAGGGGGTGTCTAGATGTCGGTTATTTTATGCGCAAAAAGCCTCTGCCCGGAGACCCAAGACACAGCAAATAGGAGTGGTATCCGTGTAGGAGAACCGGGGGCCAGAGAGCAGGGGACTTTCTGCTGTATGTCTTTCTGGACTATCTGAAGTGTATGTGTTTACCACATGCTTGTATTAAACTTTCAGTTAAAAAAGAAACTGCAGGAATTGTTTTTTTAAAAATCTGATTCGGGATGCTGAAGCCTGGAGGAGTCAATCGCAGAGAGAGAGAGAGAGCTGAGCCCGAGAGACAGCGAACTGGGGCGCGGAGGGCGGAGAGAGGCGGGGGGCGGGGCGGGCGCTTCGGGGTTCTCGGCTCCGGGGCGATGCGGGTCCAGAGCGCGTGCTCAGAGTGAGGGCGACCGGGGGAGGGGAGCTAGCGGGCACGGCCAGTGCAGTTTTGCAGCATTCCGTCTTCCACCTTCCCACCAGGTGACACCCCGGCTGAGTTTGGCCCCAGTGGCACCCAAGGCTTGAGCGCCCACCTCAGAGGTGTCCTTGACCGGAGTCAGCGGAGGAGGCAGCTGGCGGGGATAGGGGACCGAGCACTGGGAGGGAGCTCACCGCTTGGGGTTGAGTACAGCCTCAGTTTCCTCTTCGGCGAAATAAGCTGAGAACACCCCCCGCACTTTCCTTCTGGAGAAAAGAGGGAGAAAATCGGTGCATGGCCCTGGAGAGGAGCCCTGTGGGCCAGAGCTCGGCCAGGGTCTTCCTGGCTAGAAATCTAGCTTCCCACCCCAATCCGAGGCCCGGGGATGTCTCCAGGGCTCGGGAACTCCGAGGTTCTGTGAGAGATTGTGTCTGCAGTTGGTGGGGGAGGGGTCCCGAGGCCTTCAGCAGATTATCCAAAGGTCGGTGACCCAGAAATGGTTTTGACCACGGGCTGTGTTTCACTTCCTACGTCCAAAGCAGAATTTAACTGAATAATTCAGCCCCCAAACCAGGCAAATGCTTTTACCTGTATTTCTGTTTTGGGATGCTTCAGAGAGTGAGGATTTAATTGTCTCAAATTAGAAGAATCTGCATTTTTAACCACTTAACACGTCTGTGTTTGTTAGGCGCCTGCCTGACCTTTCTAAGCATTTCTTCAACTGTAAATTGGGAGCTTGTCCAAGTCAGAGAACTGTTGGGGGAATCGAATAACGAAATGTTTTTTTGCAAGCGCTTTGGAAGCTGCAAAGCATTTGTTCAGGGGACAGTTCTTTTTCGTCCTCCCAAATTAGATTTGCGGTCACCACCCCAATTCGAGGGGGTCAGGTTGTCCGCCTTTCTTGGTTGAGAGCCCGGAGCTCCTGCACGGGCACGAAATGGTCTTTTCCCAGCTCGCAGACAGCTGTGGAGGGGGCGAGGCGTTCCGTTCAGGGGCACGGCGTCCTTCCTCTCTCGCTCCTGGCGGGAGGCGTCTCCCGGCGCGCACCCCCTGGGCCCTTTCCCTGCGGCGCGCGCTTCCCCGCCGCCCCTTCCCGGACGCCCTGCGCCCAACCGGCCCCCGCTCGGGTTCCTCTCAGCCCCCGCATTTTCGCGGACACTCGCTGTCGGCCTTGGGGTCCAACTGGTTCGCCGCGCGTCCGCTCCGACCTTCCCAGGGCTGTGGAGGTTGTCTGACCCAACCCCTCAGTTTTTTCACGGGAGGAATCAGAGACCCAGCTAGGCCCCTAATTGGGGCCAGAGCCGCGACCAGAGCACACTTCTCTGGCTGCTTGCCTGGGGCTTCTTCCTCTGGGCTGAGTGTGGCGGATCCAGAGAGAACTCCTAGAACAGTGGTTAAGAAAGAAATACTGAGGGTGCACTCCCCCCCACCGCCTGCCGGAGCTCCTGGCCTCAGAAACACCCGGGTCCCCTAGGCGGGCTTGGGCATCTAGCCAAGGGCAGGGGTGCTGAGGGTACCTGCAAAGTTGCAGAGATTTTCCTGGGGACGAACCTGAGGGGTGCGCACAAAGCAAGTGCTGGGATGTCTAGAAGGAGGGTATCTTGGGTCCCTAGCTACAAGGGCTGCAAGCCAAGATTCCCTCCTGCCCTAGATGATGCAGGGCTGTGGGGAGTAGCGACTGGGCAGATCAGGAATTCCTGAATCTCTTTGATTCTCCTGGAGTCTGCTTTTCACACAAAGCTCTACCTAGAACCAGAGTCCAGCATTGGCTCCTGCCCTGTGGGAACCAGTTCAGACCGGCCCTCCTGAGGCTGAGGGCAGCTGAGGGAGGGGCTGGCCAAAGTGGTGAAGATGCAGCTTATACAGTAAGTGGAAGCCCTGCCCTGATAACTGTGGGGTCCCTACAGTAGGAAGCAGCCTTTGGCCTGAGTCAAGGATGTGGAGCTGCTATGAGCACCCTGTAGAGCTGGATCAGGGCTGGGCCCAGCCTCCTTGGGTGGATTGGACTGGGGGGATTACCTGCCCCGGCCTTTAGCACTAGTCCCAGGTAACATAAAATGCAAGCTTCAGGAAGGCAAGGGCCACATCTGTCTTGTTCACTGCTGTATCCCCATGTCCGACTCTTGGAAGGCCCTCCATAAATATGTGTTTGAGTGAATAAATGAGCCAGGCTACAGAGTGCAGTCACAGCCAGGGTCCCGCAGGAATCCCCCTGCAGCACAGTGAGACCCATCTTGCAGAGGGGCCAGGCAGCAGAACAAGGACCAGAACCTGTTCCGGTCTCTTTCTCTCCATCACAGCTGCCTGCTCTACATCACCCCTTTTAGCTAGCAATGACCAAGGTCATCTCAAGGGAGGTGGGAACTGCTCAGCATGACTTCTGGGGGTCTTTTCTCTTTCCATTTTCCCATCTCATGGACTTTGGACAAGTCCATTCCCCCTCTAGGCTTCAGTTTCCTCATCTGTAAAGGAAACCCTAGAGCTATGTCTGCTTTTCCAAAGCTGATCTAAAAATACTATTCCTGGGCTTCCCTGGTGGCGCAGTGGTTGAGAGTCCGCCTGCTGATGCAGGGGACACGGGTTCGTGCCCCAGTCCGGGAAGATCCCACATGCCATGGAGCGGCTAGGCCCGTGAGCCATGGCCGCTGAGCCTGCGCGTCCGGAGCCTGTGCTCCGCAACGGGAGAGGCCACAACAGTGAGAGGCCCGCGTACCGCAAAATAAATTAAAAAAAAATACTTTTCCTTTTCTCCTTCATCCCTTCATTTTTCTTTTTCAAGACACATGGAGGGGGACTCCCCTGGTGGCGCAGTGGTTAAGAATCTGCCTGCCAATGCAGGGGACACCCTGGGAAGATCCCACATGCCGCGGAGCAACTAAGCCCATGCACCACAACTACTGAGCCTGTGCTCTAGAGCCCGCGAGCCACAACTATTGAGACTGTGTGCCACAACTACTGAAGCCTGCGCACCTAGAGCCCACGCTCTGCAACAAGAGAAGCCACTGCAATGAGAAGCCCGCGCACCGCAACAAAGAGTAGCCCCCGCTCACCGCAACTAGAGAAAGCCCGCGCGCAGCAACAGAGACCCAACACAGCCAAAAAAAATAGACACGTGGAGGAAGTATGCTGTGGCTATAGAAATGAGCTGGGCTGGACTTGGACAAGAAGAGCCCTACTGTGCTGGATATGAAGCTCCCACTGTGTGCTGCATGGTGTGGGGCAGCAGGAGTCCCAGGCTGCTTCTGGATGTCACATCAATTAACACATGGTACCCCAGGAGCTGAATCAAGTCCTGGAGTTCTACATCATAAAACAGACTGTTTGGGCATTCTAGGAGCTCACATTCTCTTTGAGACAAGAAGATGAATGCCAGGGAATGCTCCAACTTCCACTTCAGAGAAACCAAAGTTGGCCTAGAACTCCCCTTCCAGCAGAGACTGGTTGTGATGAGGTAGTCCAAGATCGAAGAGCCAAGAGTCTCAGCAAACACATTCCAACAATGTTCCCTGTTCTGTCTTATTGACCTGCAGAGCCGCTGTGGGTACGGGCACGGAAGCCCCATAGGGGGTGACAGGAGGAGTATGTGAGCCAGAGCTGGAGATCTGAGAGCCCCCTCCCATTACAGCCCACCCCCCACACACCCCCGCATCAGTGTGCTGGGCATCTGCCTTCACTTTGGACCTACCCTGGGCCCCAAGCCTTGGCCTCCCTTCCATCCTCTGCTTTGGAATTGGGAAGCTGCCCCCGCCCCCTGCCAGTTCCCACTTCACTGGGTCCCTATCACATGCCCAAGCCTCAGTCTTAGGCCACCTGCTAGCTGATGGGATCTCTTTAAAGAATTGATTTCCACTAGTCCCTAAAGTGGTTCCTCAGCAGTAAATCTCCTGCCACCCGGGCTCTCTACCCCATGAATGATTTAGCACCTTGGAGGGGTTGGAGCAGTCTTCCTGTGCACTCGGAGGCCTGCAGCTGTGACATCACCATCCCTGCTGGTGATGGATGGTCTTTTCTGCACTAATGGGGAAGAGAGTGCACAGGGCCGTCTGGAAGCGGGGTCAGGCCATGGAAGTGAGTACCCATCTGGCTCCACAGACTTCTGGTTTGGGGGTCTTACTGCTGGACAAGCTAGCTAATTGCCCTCCAAGGTACCTAGAGAAAGGGTCTGAGGCCAGCGCTCTGTCCCCAGCCCAGAGGGACCCAGGCTCATTTCAGGATGAAGTTTGTCTTTCCAATTCCTGAAGTGTTCCAGAGAAAGGAGTTCTGTATATCCAGGGCCTTCTTCCCCTGCTCTGGTTTTACAACACGCATGCGCCCTCACACACACACACACACACACCTACGTGAGTGAGCACACACGTGTCCACTTTCTCCAGAACTCTCTCAGGAAGTTCATCACTGTGGCCCACCTAAATCTTTCATGCTACCAATGAAGGCCATTTTTCTCTGAATCCGTCTGGAACCGACAGAGACCAGCTGGTTATTATCTGCCATATGCTAACCCTCTAAGCACACGTGGTAAACAATGACATGGTCCTGGTCCCTCCCTGCCCTCACCTCCCTCCCATCATCTTTCCTCTAAGCTTCAATGACCCCAGTTCTCTCAGTTCCACCAGGCATTGGGGGAAACATAAGTTTTGTCAGTCAGCTCCACAGGTTAGTGACTTCTTCATGTGGAGGGCAGAAGGTGGCAAGGATGGCCACTGAATGGGACAGTAGCCTCTGCCCAGTCTTGCCCTCCCTGACTCCAGCAGGCCCTGGCCTACCTTGGAGGAGGTGTAACTTGAGGTACATCTCCTGCTTCAGAATCGCTTTCCCATCGGCCTATCCTGTACACATCAGGTGAGGAGTTTTCCCTAAGATTGGTCCTGCAGCCCGTGAACCCGCCAGTATCCCATATATGTCAGCAGAGAGAAGGACCTTAAGCAGTGGGACACAGAATGGGTAAGTTTTGGGGTTTTGGTATTGGGGATTTTTTTTTCTTTTTTTTCTTTTTTTTTTTTTTTTTTTTGTGGTACGCAGGTCTCTCACTGTTGTGGCCTCTCCCGTTGCGGAGCACAGGCTCTGGACGCGCAGGCTCAGAGGCCATGGCTCACAGGCCCAGCCGCTCCACGGCATGTGGGATCCTCCCAGACCGGGGCATGAACCCATGTCCCCTGCATTGACAGGCGGACTCTCAACCACAGCGCCACCAGGGAAGCCCCGGTACTGGGTATTTTTTGGACAACTTTGTTGAGGTATAATTTTCGTACAAGAGGGCCCTTGTCAGATGAAGGCTCGGACCCAGGTTTTCTCACTCCCAACCCCGATGATGCCACTTTGGCTGTTTACAAACAGCTTTTACACACTTCATCTCATCGGGTTCTCGGGACAACCCTATTCCACCAATGAGGAAACTGAGTCTCCAGGAGATTGAGTGACTCACTCAAGTCCCACAGCTAGTGAGTAGCAGAGCTGAAACTTGAACCCTAGATTTTTGGCTGTCAAGATCCCAGGAATCCACTCTGCCCCACTCGAGTCTACTGGAGGCATCAGTAGGGGCTTACTCAGGCCATCTGCCCTAGGCCTCAGCCAGCCCCAAGCTAGTTCTAGCTGAGCCACATTTATAGAACTGTTTTCTTAACATGGTGGCTTTGACCTTGCCTTGAAGACGCCTGGACATCTTGCTTCAGGTTGCCCTCAGTCTAGAGGTTAGAAAACCATGAAATTCCTCCCAAAGACTCTTGTCACATTTGCTGAACCTTCCATTTTCCTCATGAAAATCCAAACGCAAAATGCCTCATGACCACACAGGCTATGTGTCCCTGTGTGTACTTCCTACCTGCAAGCTCAGGCACCACCCCGCAATTGTCTGAGAGCTCAGGTGTTAACGGTACCTGTCTGGCACATAGTAGGCACTCATTAAATGTTTGTTGAATATATAAATGGCATTTGTTAATGAACATGGTTTCTTCTTCTGATCTGTAATTTATTTAAAAACCCAGGAGGTAGGAAATCACACTTATTGCGTGGGCGCTTTACACTCCTCCCCACAGCTGTGCGAGGTTAGCAGTATTATGCCCATTTTAAGGATGAGAAAACTGTGGCTGGAGAGGTTCAGGAATTTGGTCTCTCACCCAGGATGGGGTGGGGCCAGGACTTGAACCAAGTCTGTCTGAGTGCCATGCCGACCCTCTGTCCATTATGTGAGAGTGAGTGTGGATATCCCTGGAGGGACCCTCTGGCTTCCAGTGGTCAGAGAGGCAGTCCCACATCCTGAGCTCCAGACGGGCCTTGGCCCCATCTCGCCAACTATGCCAGTGAAGGTAGTCGCTGCTCACAAAACTATGAGTTTCAAACTTTCTTCTAGAGCTGTGTCTCCGAATCCAGCATCAGCCATAACGAAGGAGAATATCACTCTGCTCCAAAGGATAAAGTCCAGGAGTCTTTCTATCCATTTGAAATCAAACAGGCCAGCCTGGCCAGCCCAGCCATTCCAGCTCGTGCAGGCAGCGGGCTGCACACAACAGCTATTTGCAGCCCGTGGCTTCGACTGGTCAAGGCCACCAGAGGCCTGGGTATCAGCATTATGGGAGGGGGAGATGGTGGTCATTGTGGGGATGGGAATGCTGCTCCATTAACGTCCAACTTCCTGAAAACCACCAGGACACATATCATTTATGCACTTGTTTATTTGAGGCCTGCTTCCAGAAGGAGCAGGTGATGACAGACCGCCAGCAGAAGAGCTGTGCACAGAAAAAGAACAGCAAAGCCCTCACAGAAGGAGGGGGACAGAAACACACCGAACCAACAGCTAATGTAGTGGTGACCGAAGCTTACCTATGCACCCACCTCAGGGGCCCAGGTGAGTCCTTCTACTTGCATTGTGAGGAAAAGAATAAGGGTGGCCTTGCAACAGGACTGCAGCTTCCCCTGGGGCAGCTTACACTCTCCCTCTACCTAGATGTCCAGGGGACAGGAGGGGACTAGGTCTTGGCCAGAGGCCAGATCTGAGCTTGAGCTATGCATTTGGGCACCTGAGCGCCTCCGTGTGTTCTGCAGGAACCCTGGCCCTCCGGTCTGAGCCCATTGTCTGGCCATTATGGCCCTTTTTGGGAGAGACAAGCTTCCAGCTTGGGAGGAACAAGGTATGAACTGGGGCCTGCCTGGCCTAGACACCCAGCCCCCCTGGGTCTTCCTGGGAGCCCTCTGCAAGAAAGAACAGCAACAGTGATACCTCAGGGCACCAGGAGAAGCCTATCATCTTTCTCTCTTTCCTTCACAGCCCATTCCATGGGGGCTTGAAGGGAGGGGCAGGGAGGCTGGTGAAAGGCCACCTGAGGCTGCTTTTCAATGAAACTATCCGTGTACAGGATAGAATTACTTGTATCAAGTACACAAGACTTTTAATCCACTTTGTAATCAAACAGGGCATCACCCTGGGCCCCTACGAGCCTGAGATGACAGCGTATTTCCACCCACTTCACTGGTGGGGAAACTGAGGTGCAGGGGAGGATCAGAAGTAATCCATTCAAGCCGAGCAGGCAGTGGGGAGTTCAGAGCCCTGGGCTCCAAGGCCAGCCCACACCTTCGCAGAGAGCAGGGTGGGGCTCAGCTTGCCAGCGAGGGGGAGTGGAGGTGCTGCCGGAGGCACCTCTGCTATCTTTCTGAAGTTTGTAGAGTCCCTTCTTGCATGCATTGGAATCTACCAAGACTCTCGGGGTGGGTGAAGTTGTTGACAAATACACAAAATATTCCGTCATCCAAGCATGCCCATTAACTTGAGTTTCTGTCTGCAGAAGCTAGGTAACTTCTCTGGGTCCCTACCCAGACTGGCTGAAGAATGAGCAACAAGTTGCCCTGGGGTTCCTCACTTTGCCTGCAGCAAAGATGGCTCCGGTTCTGCTTGGAGCTCTACCACCACCTACCTCTCTGGAAGACTTCGGGCTAGTTTCATATACGTGCCTCGGGGTCTGCATCTGTAAAACAGGGCCAATGCTGGTGGTTCCATCGGCATCTAGGGTGGCTGTGCACCTCAAATGAGACAAGGGAGGGGAGAGAACTTTGTTTTGCTAAGTAGAAAATGCTGGATCCCCACGAGGGACAGTAATATGTCACGGCCACAGGCCACAGTGGTGTGGTGACACTCCACACCACAGTGGAAAGCACTGCTTGTGAGGGCCAAGGGACCTGGGCTCTGTCCCCAGAACTGCCTCTCCGGGCCTCCGGACACTCATGCCTAAAGCAGAGTTGAAACTCCCTTCCAGCCCAGGTGTTCTATGCTGTCCCGAGAGACTGCCTGGTGTGGGCTGGGGAGTTTCCCTGGTCTCCGCGCCCATGCCTGGGCCCCTGGATACCCTTTGCAGAAGCTGCGCATCCTCTGGGCACTTGCACCAGACCATCTGCTGCCACTCATCCCTGCCACCTCAGCCCACCTGGGCTCCGCAGCGTGGTTTCTGGGAGCTCAGGACGTCACGGCACAGGTCAGGGTAAAGTGGCTTCTGAGTCTGAGCCGGCATTTGAGGGGAGCGCCCTGTCGTGGGTCAGCATATCCCTACCCTGAGGGAAGGCCTGACCCCCACGAGACTGAGCGCGTCCCAGGATGGGGAGGCCCCTTCCCGGCTGTGTGGAGATGGGGGTCAGTGGCCAGAGGGAGCAATTCAATGCCTTCTGAGTGGCCTCTGCAGCTGAAGAAAACAGAGGCCCTGGGTTTAGGGTTGTCAGATAAAACGGGATGCCAGTCAGATTGGAATTTCTGATAACAATGAATCTTTTTTTTTTTTTTTTTAGTATAAATACGTCCCAAATATAGTTGGCCCTTAAACAACCTGGGGGTTGGGGCGCCGACTCTCCACCCAATGGACACTTATAGTTGGCCCTTTATATCCAAGGTACTCTGAGGAGTCAACCTACCTCAGATGGTGTAGTACTGTAGGATTTATTATTGAAAAAAATCTGCCTGTAACTGGACCCATGTAATTGAAACCCGTGTTGTTCAAGGGTCAACCGTATTGCATAGGGCATACGTATACCCCAAAAAAGTATTCATTGTTTATTCGGTATTGAAATTGGACTGGGAATCATATTTTTATTTGCTAAATCTGGCAACTCCACCTGGCCTCCATCCCCCACTGCGCCCCCAGTCCCCAAGGCTGCTGGGCCCAGCGGGTGTCCCCCTGTGTTCTCCTTGAGCCTCTCCGGATCTTTCTGTTGCCTGCTCTCGCTGGCTCTGTCTCCTGGCCCTCCTGTTCTCTGCTGTCTGTCTCAGACGTTCCCCCCTCGGTCCCCCTCGCACACACCCTGCTGCCCTCCTAGGTGACGCTGGACAGCACACGAAGAACACCGCTGCTGAGGATGCCCCAAAGGGCAGTCCACACAGCTGGGAAGGCGAGACCCCGGAGGGTGAAGGGAGTACGGGGGGTCGGGCCCGGCTCCCCGTGATGTGAGGAACACAAACCCGGGCCTCCAGGCCACACACCACCCACAGCCTCTCGGGAGACCCTTCTTCACACTGGAACAGGCTGGTGCCCGTCCAAAGGGCAGCTGGGCACTTGCCCTAAAGGGGTAAACACTGTCCGTTCTGCACCCAGTGAGGGGCAGGCAGCAGGAACAGCCTGTGCATGGCCAGGCTCCCAGGTCCCACCCACCTATGGCAGAGCTGGCTGGGCCTGGGAGCAGAGGGCCTCGTCAGACGTGTCCCACCCAGGGGGCCCAGCTGAGCGGCAGCAGAAGGGACCTCCCACTGCCTTCCTGACCCAGGAAAGGGGCTAAGACCTGGCCCCATTGGAACAAGCCTGGGAGACCGGGGCTGAGCCCTGCCAGCGGCTAGGAGCGTCTGCTGGCTTTTGTGGCTGCTGTTACCTGAAACAAGCTACCTCACCTCTGTGAGCCTCAGTTTCCTCATCTGGAAGATGGGGATAAAAGCTTATCTCCCTCATAGGAACGTTAGACTTAATTTCAGTGATCTATGTAGAGCTTTGAGCACAGGGCGCAGGAATGGGAGACCCTTGAAATAGGTTTCTCCTCTTTGTCTCTGAAGGCCAGGGGCCATCTCCGGTGTCTCACTACGGGATAACTAACCAAAGGGCAAGAAGCCCCTGGCACACAGGACGGCCCACACAAACTCAGAAGGTCCTGCAGACCCAGCCCAACTCCTGGACGCAGTGAGTGTTGGAATAGAGGATTTTCCTCTTAGCCACAGGCTGGGCTTGCTGTACAGCCTGAGGCAGCATCTCCCTCTTCAGGCCTGAGCCCTGAGCCCAGGAAACGCAGCTGGCCTCAGAAAGAGGAGCCAAGGGAATGGAGACCCTCCTCACCAGGAGGGTCACATTACCTGAGTGACACAGAAGCAGAGGAAACAGGGGAGGGGAGGGCAGCTACAGAAATGCCAGGCCCATGGGTGTGCCTCCTGGCAGAATTAGTTTGGATGCTTTGGGCTTTTATTTTTTTCCTTTTTCTCTAATTTTCTTTTAAAACTAATGTTTGGTGCCCCTCCATCATAGAAGTAACCCCTAGACTGCAGACAGAGAAGACCACGGAGACAAATCCCAGAAAGCTGCCATCACCACCCATGGACCACCACCCAATGCAGGCTCGCCCTTTTTCTGTCGTGCATTTTGTTTTAATAATAATAATAATAAAAGAGACCATTTTGTTGTGTTTTTTTTTTGCGGTACGCGGGCCTCTCACTGTTGTGGCCTCTCCCGTTGAGGAGCACAGGCTCCGGACGCGCAGGCCCAGCGGCCATGGCTCACGGGCCCAGCCCCTCCGCGGCATGTGGGATCTTTCCGGAGCGGGGCACGAACCCGTGTCCCCTGCCTCGGCAGGCGGACTCTCAACCACTGTGCCACCAGGGAAGCCCAAGAGGCCATTTTGTATATACTGTTTTGTACCTCACTTTTCTCACTGAGTAAGCTTTCCCTCTTGGGAAGATTACATTATATGACAATTAGTTGCTGCAGTATTTCATCCTATGGTGATTCCTTAATTTATCAAGCTCAGCTTAAGGACATTTGGGCAGTTTCCGATTTCCTGCTATTACACATTCTTTTTTTTTTTTTTTTTAAATTTTGGTGGTGCCCCGTGGCATGCAGGATCTCAGCTCCCGAGGACCAGGGATGAACCTGTGCCCCCTGCAGTGGAAGCACGGAGTCTTAACCACTGGACCGCCAGGGAAGTCCCTCGTATTTTTTTTTAATTTATTTATTTTTTATTTATTTTTGGCTGCACTGGTCTTTGTTGCTGCGTGTGGGCTTTCTCTAGTTGAGGCAAGCAGGGGCTACTCTTTGTTGCAGTGCGCGGGCTTCTCATTGCCATGGCTTCTCTTGTTGTGGAGCACGGGCTCTAGGGTCGCGGGCTTCAGTAGTTGTGGCATGTGGGCTCAGTAGTTGTGGCTTGCGGGCTCTAGAGCACAGGCTCAGTAGTTGTGGCGCACGGGCTTAGTTGCTCCGCGGCATGTGGGATCTTCCCGGACCAGGGCTCGAACCCATGTCCCCTGCATTGGTAGGCAGATTCTTAACCACTGCACCACCAGGGAAGTCCCCCTCGTATTTTTTTAAAAGATATATTTTGATAAATATATATATGTATATGTCAAAAGGTGTGCAAATTTAAAACATTACTGGTTCATATCACAGAAGCCACACACAGTGTCATAAATGCCAATGAGCCGGTCGTGTATGTAGTAGGTGCTTGGGCATAGCCCTGGGCGATCGTACAACTGCCCCTGGACCGGGGTCTGCTGGGGGAGAGGCTGAGGGCAGCTCCGGAGGCTGGGAGGGTCCTGCGACTACGTCCTAGGTCCCTGGAGTGCTGTTCCCCTCCCCTGCTCCGGGCTGCAGGGGTTCTGGGCGCACAGAAATACGGACAGTTCAGTACTAATGCCAGGGGACTGGGGGCCAGGCCAACTCCTCCTTCTTTTTCCAGGGCTGGGACTTAGGGCATTTGTCCCTCTTCCAAAGCCAGAGACAGACCGGGAGGGGCCAGCGCGAAGGCGGGGTCACCTGCTTGAGCTGGGGATGTGTGGTGTGGGTCAGGGGACCATCGTGGGGTGGGGTCAGGACCATGGAGTCGCTATCGTGACAGATGCCAAACCCAGAGATTGTCAAACAGCCTCCCAGGGCAGACACAAGAGGGGAAGCTGATCAAACCCTGGGCTTCTCCCTCCCACTGTCAGTTGGCACAGCTCCATTTTTATCCATTGTTCTTAAGGCTCCCAAGAAAGACCTCCTTTAAGGAAAAGCTTCCAGGCTCTAATGCTAAAAAAATTTGGAAAAATGACTAGTGGTTTAGTTTGCCCCAACCTATGCCCCCATTTTACAGATGAGAACACTGAGACTAAGTGACCAGAATGACGTGACCAAGGTAACAGCTGGTTAGTAACACCCAGTGATGGAAGTAGACTATGACCCTCAATCACCCTTCAGGTATTTTGAAACCTCCACCCAAGGGAAGGTTTTCAATACTGCAACCCCTTAATACACCCCACTTCCCATCTGCCATTCCAGGGCCTCCAGGCCCCTTCTGAGGGTTTTAGGGAGGGTAGTGCCCACTCCTATGTTCTGAGGGGCTGCTCTGACTCCCCTTCCTGGCCAGAGGCCCCCAGACCCCGTGTTCCTGCCTCAGCTTTGCCCACACCAACTCTTCTGCCTCAATGCTTCCTGACCCACCCCCAGACCACCTCTCCTGCAGGACCCACCTTAAATCTGTGTGAGCCCCAGTATGTGAGGCAATTCAGCACATACATAGTAAGTGCTCAAAAGCTAGTAATGGGTATTCACTTCCAGTCATCAGTAGTGGGGGCCCTGCCCTGGGACCCCCATGTGGTCAGCCTCGGATGCTGCAGGGTGCCCTTAAGGGGCTCTGCACTGTCGGCACCTGGAAAGGCCTGCTGAGTTATGACAGTGTCCTGCCCTCGGAGCCATGGGGTCTGGGAGGGGGAGTTGGGGCAGTGAGCAGCCTGAGGCCCCCTCCACCTAGGAAGGTGGGAGTTCGGGTCCTGAAAGCAGAGAAGGGCGTGCCATCCCCTCCCTAAGTCCTTCTGGAAAGCACTCTTAGACCTGGGGAATCAGAGTCGAGCAAGGGGGCCTACCCCCAGGGTACCCACTAATCTGCACAATGTCCCCCATGACCTGAGCCGTGAGATTCACTAAGATATTCCTGAACGCAGGCTGCAGGAGCCCAGCCAGTCCTGGCCCAGCAGAAAGCGGGAGCAGACCCTGCCCAGCACATGTCGGGGGAGTCGGGGAGCCCAGGGGCCTCGACCCCTTCTGCCAGTCTGGCCTGGAGGCTCTGGGTGTCACAAGATCATCGCGGCAGTTGCAGCACAGCAGGACTTCCTGTTTGCGGGGCAGTGAGAGGCTGGCGTAGGTGAGGGGCTGGGAAGTGGCAGGAGGATCCTCCTCGCAGAGCTGCGGCTCTGGCCGGGTGAGGGCGGCCCCTCCTCGTGGAATCCTGTGATTCCACCGCCCTGAACCTGGACAGAGTTAAGGAAGGGCCCTGGCGTCTTTCAAAAAACAAGCCCATCATCTGCTGAGCAAGAGCTGCTGTGGGTGGTGAGGACTGCGTGGGCAGCCTGGACTGGCTGTTTAGAGTTCAGATTATCTTTGTTTACCACGGAGAGAACATAAAGCCGTCCGCAGGCATTAACTGTGCCCACCTGCTTCCAGCATTCATTTGTTCCTCCAGGATTCCAGCCAATGGTGCCGGTAATAAAGGAAATTGCTCTTGAAGTTGACAGAGACTGAGTCCGTGGGGGGCAGGCAGGCAGGCCCCTCCCCACCTGCCTGCCTGCCCCCCAAAGCCAAGGGTGTATAGCTGTCACCGTGGAGCTGGGCAGAGTCCTCCAGTTCTGTTGTATGTCTCTTTTTTTGCCCCCCAAAGACCCTCTGCCTATGTCTCCCAGCCCAACACAGGGCATCTGCCAGGGCTGCCGCACGAGGGCCTTCGGAGAGATACCAAGCAGAACTTCCTGAGGACAGGCATCTGGAAGGTAAGGAAGGGCGTGGCATCTCCTCCCTAAGTCTTCTGGAAAGCACTCTCAGGTCTGGGGAATCAGAATCGAACAAAGGGGTCTTCCCCTAGGGTACCCACTAATTTGCATGATGCCCCCCCGTGACCTGAGTTGTGAGATTCACTAAGATATTCCTCTTTCAAGGGGCTTCTCTGCTTTCAGGACATGAACTCCCACTTTTCTAGGTGGGGGGGGACCTCAGAGAGATGGATTATCACCCCAGAGCCTCCCAGCGCCATCCCCCAAACCGTTGCTCCTGTCACCCTGTCCCTGCAGAGGTGCTCGACTTTCCCTGCGGGCCACCTCAGTCTACTGCCACGTCCCATGTGCTTACGACCACTGACCATCAGCTACTACCATCAGTGACCACTGAGTAGGTGTGTGTTAAAACCTTCACAGCAACAGCCTATTTCACTCGCTCAACAATCGCCCTCCAGACCGGCATTATTATTATATCATTTGGCTAGCGACCGGAGACCCTGGCGGTGGGGCAACCTGGAAGGTGGGCTGCCCGTTTCTCTCCAGGTTCTCGAGTGTCAGCCCCTCCCTCGCCTGCCTCCAGCCTCCGGCTCAGAGAGAACCTTGGCGGGGCTGGCCCGGGCGCCTGCCCTCCCTCACGCCACGCTGGACCGCTTGCTCACGGCGCAGGCCCACGTTGGCCCGCCCTCCGTGTGGCTAAGGTCGGGGGGTGGGGAAGGGGCTTTCCCAGCCTTCTTGGGGCTCACGGTCTAGAAGGCTCTTTTCCCCAGGCACGGGGGGCAGCCAGAACCTGCAGAGTCTGGACTCCACCTCCCTCCCCTCCCCTCCCCAGCCCACCCAACTCCTGCCTCTTCTCTGCCTTTTGTATTTCTACATCAGCACCACCGGCGTCCAGAGGCTTCCCAGGCTGGAGGTCTTGTGTAAAGGACACCACTTCCTTCCAGGAGGGCAGGCCCATTTGCCTCAAGGAGCTGACTGTGCCCTCATTTCCTTTCCCCCAGTGTCTCACTTTGAGGGCCGCTGACACCACCTTGGCCCAGGTGAGCTGAGCCCCCTCTGTTACTCTGGTCCAAGAACTAGGTTCTTTACAACACAGCCAAGACAGACTAGAACTTTCAAAAGAGACTTTGTTAAACTCCAAAGGAAATAAATCCAAGGAGCAGAGTAGCATCAAAGCAAACAAACCGGGCTTCCCTGATGGCGCAGTGGTTGAGAGTCCACCTGCCGATGCAGGGGACACGGGTTCGTGCCCCGGTCCGGGAAGATCCCACATGCCGCGGAGTGACTGGGCCCGTGAGCCATGGCCACTGAGCCTGTGCGTCCGGAGCCTGTGCTCCGCAACGGGAGAGGCCACAACAGTGAGAGGCCCGCGTACCGCAAAAAAAAAAAAAAAAGCAAACAAACCAGAAATATCCACTCCCACCTTCTCCCATCCCTGAGTGGGTCCCTCTGCAGTCCTGCGGCATCCGAGGTCCAGCCCCGCAGGGTCCAGGTGAGCTCCCACTCACCGAGTTCTTGCCTGTTTCTTCTCCTTAATGGCTGGTGCAGTGGGTTAAATGGTGGCGCCCCCCGAAAAGATATGTCCACCCACGTCCTAATCCCTAGAACCTGCAAATGTTACCTTACTTGGAAAAAGGGTCTTTGCTGATATAATCAAGTTAAGGATTTTTTAAAAAAATAAATTTATTGTATTTTAAATTTCTGCCTGCATTGGGTCTTTGTTGGCAGTGCGTGGGCTTCTCATTGCGGTGGCTTTTGCTGCGGAGCACGGGCTCTAGAGCGCAGGCTCAGTAGTTGTGGTGCACGGGCTTAGTTACTCCACGGCATGTGGAATCTTCCCGGACCAGGGCTCGAACCCATGTCCCCTGCATTGGCAGGGAGATTCTTAACCACTGCTCTACCAGGGAAGTCCAAGGGTGATCTTCTTTACTAAGTTTACCAACTCGAATGCTAATCTCTTCTGGAAACACGCTCACAGACATAACCACTGTGCCACCAGGGAAGCCCCTCAAGTTAAGGATTTTGAGACAAGGAGATCATCCTGGTGGGCCTTAAATCCAGTGACAAGTGTCCTTATAAGAGACACACAGGAGACAGACAGAGCAGAGGAGGTGGCACTGAGAGGACAGAGGCAGAGATTGGAGTGACGCCCATACCAGCCAAGGAAGGCCAAGGGTTGCTGGCTGCCCCCACAAGTGGGAGAGAGGCATGGAGCAGATTTTCTCCCAGCTTCTCCAGAGGCAGGGGCCCTGCCAACTTGATTTCGGACTTCTGGCCCCAGAACTGAGAGAATATGTTTCCGTTGTTTTCAACCATCCAGTTGTGGTAATTTTGAACAGCAGCCCCACAAAATAAATATGGTTGCTGTTCTGGAACATCACCCAGAGCCCCCCACCTCCCACCGTAGGCTGCCGATGGCTAAATCTGTCTCTCTCAGTGGATCTCCAGCCTGAGGTTCAGATCTCTGTTCCCAGTAGCCTCGTGTGGGTCCCACAGGAATCTCAAAGCCAATATGTTAAAAAATCCATAACCCGCTCCTTCTCCCAGGCTCCCCCTCGCACGAATGGTACACCTCACTCTAACCTGGGAGAACTTTCTTGCCCCACATTCAGGCCACCCAAATAGCTCCCAGTCCTTCCAGGTCTTTCCTTCTCCAGGACTGCACCCTCACGCAGGTCACCAGCTGTTCTCTCTGGAAGTAAGTGCCTCGCTGACCTCTCCGTTTACACTCCACCACTTCAAATTAGCCCTGCAATACCGAGGACTGGTGAAGATGACCCTCAGACACTTCTTTCTCATGCAAATTACTGTGTCCAGTGTGAAGGATCCACGTTCAGCAAAGGATTCCCAGGATACCTGCTGCCGAGATACGGCTCCTCCAGGCTCCTCTCTTGGTTCTTGGGGGACATATTCCAGGTGGTGGCTACCTGTCAGCCTGTCCCAAAGGAGGTTCTATAAGACACCCCAAGTGAGGGCTCATCAAGCCTCTATTCCCCTAGTATATCGCCTTGAAACTCCAGCATAATTATTTTATATTGATCCCCAAACTGCCATAAGCACACTGTCACCCATCTTGAAGGTTAGGATTCTCGGCGCAGTTGTTTGCATGCCACCAGGGCCTCATGCCACACCATTTGAAGGTTCTATAACAATGGCCAGATGTCACATGGGCCCAGTCCGCTGTGACCAGTGACGGTGACCAGATGTGTACCTGGCTGTCCCCTGCATGGCTAGGCATCAGAGAGATGGAGCACAGTGGGGTGGCGGGATGCACCCCAGCCCCTCATCCTGAAACAGAGCTGACCCCGTCTCTCCGAACTGGGGTTCGCATACTGCATGGTATGGCCCTGCTTACCCCACCCTCTCACCTCTCCACTCTCCAATGCTTCCTACACTTCGGCTTCACTGAACTACTGCAGTTCCTTGAATGAGGATAGTTTGTACCTCTTCTGGAACATTCTTTGCCTGAATAATTCCTGCTGATCTTTCAAAACGCAGAGCAAGCTTTGTCTCTGCTAGCAGGCTCTTCCTGATCTCCCCAGTCTCAAGGCCCCTGGTGCCTTAGTCAGCTCGGGCCGCTTTAACAAAATATAGACTGGGTGGCTGAAAAAACTGACATTTATTTCTCACAATTCTGGAGGCTGGGAAGTCCAGGATCAAGGTGCTGTCAGATATGGTGTCTCGTGAGGGCTCTCTGCCAGGTTTGCAGACCACCACTTTCTCTGTGTCCTCACATGGCAGGGAGAAAGAGAGCTCTGGTCTCTCCCTCTTCTTATAGCGACACTAACTGCATCCTCATTCCATCATCTAAACCTAATTACCTCCCAAACGCCCCACCTCCAAATACATCACTTTGGGGATTCAGGATTCAGCATATGAATTTGAGAGGACACACACATTCTGTCCATAACACCCCTTCTGTTTGAACTGGAATCCATATGTGGTCCATACATAGCTGTTGGTTGATATGTCTCTTGTCTCTTCTAACTGATCCCAAGACAGGCTCCCCTTCACTTGCTTTTTAAAAAATATTTTATTTTGGGGCTTCCCTGGTGGTGCAGTGGTTGAGAGTCCGCCTGCCGATGCAGGGGATGCGGGTTCGTGCCCCGGTCCGGGAAGATCCCACATGCCGCGGAGTGGCTGGGCCTGTGAGCCATGGCCGCTGAGCCTGCGCGTCCGGAGCCTGTGCTCTGCAATGGGAGAGGTCACAACAGAGAGAGGCCCGCGTACCGCAAAAAAAAAAATAATAATAATAATAATTTATATTCTATTTTATTATTTTATTGTGATAAGAACACAACATGAGGTCTACCCGCTAAGAACACAACATGAGGTCTACCCGCTTGCCCTCCATTTCCTTTTGTTGTTGTAGATGCTTTCCAATTTTCTTTTTTTTTTTGACTGTGCCACGCACGGCATGCGGGATCTTAGTTCCCTGACTAGGGATTGAACCCGTGCCCCCCGCAGTGGAAGCGTGGAGTCTTAACCACTGGACTGCCAGGGAAGTCCCACTTTCCAATTTTTAGTTAAAGAAATCTGGTCATTTATCTTGTAGAGTTTCTCACAGTCAGTATATTTTCAGTTGCATCCCTGTGGGGTCATTTAATACATTCTTTTGTTCTTGTATTTCCTATAAATTGGTATTTTGATCACATTCAGGTTTTATTTAGGCAAGATACTTTGTAGGTTGTACCTAAGACTTTCATCAGATGTTATCAACCATTGATGACATTTCCTTAGATCAGTGGTTCTCAAAATCCTTGGTTTTAGAATACTTCTATTCTTAAAAATTATTGAGGGCCCCAAGGAGGTTTTATTTATATCAGTTGTATCTATTTGCATTTACTTGATTAGAAATTAAAACTTAGAAATTTAAAAACTATTAGTTCTTTCAAAAATAACAACAGTAAGTGTATTACATGTTAACAAAAATAACATATTTTATGAAAATAACCATTTTCAAAAACAAAAAATAGTACTTAAGAAGAAGAACGGCATTGTCTTACATTTTTGCAAATGTCTTCAACGTCTGGACTGTCCTATCAGCTTCTGCATTCAATCTGTTGTGATATGTTGTTTAGGTTGAAATATATGAAGAAAATCCTAGGATCACATGGCCCCCTGTGTCCAGGGTCACACTTTGAGAACTGCTGCTCTAGATCTGTTGCTTCATTAAACGTTTCAAAGCGGTGACCGTCTATCACTCCTTCTCCATTTATTCACAGCACTACTTCCATAAAGAGGGGTCTCCCTTCACCTAGTATTTGATTAGCTCCTTGGTACAGTTCATATAGGAAAGGCAGTTCACACACTTGATTCTTTCTTTTTATTTGCCAGTTTTCAAGATGAAGTGGTTCCCTAACATCCTCCACAGATGATCAGAGAGGGCTTTGTTGTGGTGTGAGGGATGGAATGGCATTGATGTGTTTTAGCACTGCAGCTATTATCCTTTAGGATCGTCTCACCTGTGACTTCAATTTGCATTTCCTTGATACCTAATGATGCCGAGCATCTTATTCAGGCTGGCTCCTGAGTCCTTTTGACTCAGTCCTATTTTTCCTTGAGAGTATCTTTGCTTTCTGGTATGACAAGTTCTAGATTCATCTTGGACATTTTCTGCCTCAGACCTGGAATCAACAATTCCTCCAATGACACCTGTTTCTTTTTAGTGGGAGATAGTATTCAGAGTCTAGAATCTGGATGTCAGGGGGTACTCACTGCTACTGGATTGGTCATTATTTCTAGTCCTTTCCAGTCAGCAGAGCTAGGAAATATTATTTGTCTTAAAGAACAGTTTTTTAAAAGAAATTCTTTAGGGGCTTCCCTGGTGGCGCAGTGGTTAAGAATCCACCTGCCAGTGCAGGGGACACAGGTTTGAGCCCTGGTCTGGGAAGATCTTACATTCTGCGGGGCAACTAAGCCCGTGTGCCACAACTACTGAAGCCCTCGCACCTAGAGCCCGTGCTTGGCAACAACAGAAGCCACCGCAATGAGAAGCCGGGGCACTGCAACAAAGAATAGCCCCCACTCTCTGCAACTAGAGAAAGCCTGTGCACAGCAATGAAGACCCAACACAGCAAGCAAGCAAGCAAGCAAGCAAGCAAGCAAGCAAGCAAGCAAGAAATTTCTATTCAAATTTAAGACCCACGTGTTTTTAATTAATCTTATTGATCTTCTGTGTTTGCTTTTAACCACACCAAATCCATGTCAGTTCTCAAGGACACCAACATAACTGCTCACTTGTTTTATTCTACAGTTCATGCACAATGCAGCTCAGAGTAACAAAGCCAACCCCACTACCAACAGCATGATTGCTAAATTTCAGTGTTTTCAGTTCTTTTGTCTGTTGAGTATGTTCTGTGAGGAATATGCAGTTAAGTTACGTACTGTGTCTTAAAGTCGCTTGCTGGGGCTTCCCTGGTGGCGCAGTGGTTGAGAGTCCGCCTGCCGATGTAGGGGACACGGGTTCGTGCCCCGGTCCGGGAAGATCCCACATGCCGCGGCGCGGAGCGATTGGGCCCGTGAGCCATGGCCGCTGAGCCTGCGCATCCCGAGCCTGCGCGTCCGGAGCCTGCGCGTCCGGAGCCTGTGCTCCGCAACGGGAAAGGCCGCAACAGTGAGAGGCCCGCGTACGGCAGAAAAAACAAAAACAAACAAAAAAATAAAAGGCGCTTGCTATAGTTTCTCTCTTTGTGGATATGACCTTTAACTAGACATAAGGGTTCCTTTGTTTTAGTCCACTTCTGATTTTTAGGAATTTCTTTCTTTTTACATTTCATTTTTTAAAAAATATTTATTTATTTATTTATTATTTATTTACTTTGGCTGTGCCGGGTCTTAGCTGCAGCACGTGGGGTCTTCATTGTGTCCTGTGGGATCTTTAGTTGAGGCATGTGGACTTCTTAGTTGCGGCATGCATGCGGTTTCTAGTTCCCCAACCAGGGATCAAGCCTGGGCCACCTGCATTGGGAGAGAGAAGTCCCACCCACTGGACCACCGGGGAAGTCCCTTACGTTTCATTTTTAAATGGCATTTTAACTAATTTTTTTAAAGAGGGAATACATTCACATAGTCAAAACCTGAGACAACATAAAAAGATATACAATGAAAAATCTTCCAGCCTCTCTTTTTCATTTTCCCTTTCCATCCACTTTTTTTTTTTTTTTTTTTTTTTTGCGGTATGCGGGCCTCTCACTGTTGTGGCCTCTCCCGTTGCGGAGCACAGGCTCCGGACGCGCAGGCTCAACAGCTATGGCTCACGGGCCCAGCCTCTCCGCGGCATGTGGGATCTTCCCTGACCGGGGCACAAAGCCGTGTCCCCTGCATCGGCAGGCGGACTCTCAACCACTGTGCCACCAGAGAAGCCCTCCATCCACTTTTATTAGTATATTGAGTATCCTTTCAGAGTTTGTTAAAATGCAGGCAAATATGAATATAGATTACATTCATTATTACATAATTGGTTTATCTATACATTGTTCAGCACAGTATCATTTCATAAAATTAAAAGTCATCTTCATTCTTTTTTACAGCTGCATAGAATTCATTTTACGAATGTAGCAAAAGTTATTTAAACAGTTCACTACTGATTGACATTTTAGTTGTTTCATATATTTTGCTATTACAAATAGTTTACATTTAATTTTATTTTATAATTTTGTAAAATATTTACACAGATCCATAGCCAAATCTACAAAAAAAAAAAAAAATCATTTAAATCTGGTGTCCATCCCCATTCCCTCTACCCTATAACCGCTCTGCCACTGTAAGTAAACATTTAAAATTTTTGTATGGGTTTTTCTTCTATTTTTTAAAAAAATAGAAGCATATGTATATGTGCATTCATATTCCCTTTCTTAGATAAATGAAGCATACAATACATACTTTTCTCTATCTTGATTTAAATTTTTTCAAAAGTGTGAAATAATTACAAACTTACAGAAAAGTTTTCAGTATAGAAAAAGGAACATTTTTTTTCCATTTGAGAATAAGTTGCCAACATGATACCCCATCACCTCCGAATACTTTTATATTTTCTATTAAAAAAATTCTTCTACATTGCCACAATACAAACATTAAAATCGAGAAATTATCATTGATCTTCACCAAATCCTCGAACCCCACTCAGTTTTACCAGTTGTCCCGATAGTGTCCTTTATAACGAAAGGCTCCAGCTCACAATCCTGCATAATATACACTTGTCAAGTCTCTTTTGTCTCCTTCGGGCCGAAACAGTTCCTTGGTCTTTCCTAAACTTTCATGACCTCGGCAATTTTGAAAATTCCACACCCATTATTTTGTAGAATGGCTCTCAGTTGGGGTTTGCTGACGATGACTCCTCATGATTGGATCCCTCAGGTTATGGGTCTTCTACATAAACATCTCAGAAGCAATGCTGCATCCTTCTTGTTGCATCAGGAGGTACAATTTCATTTGCCCCGTTACTGATGATGTTCACTTTGAATAAGATGGTGTCGGCGGGGCTTCCCCACTGTGAACCTGCTCTTGTCCCCTTTGTTATTAATACGTATTTTGTGGGGAGATGCTTTGAGCCTATGTAATTACCCTGTCCCTCATCAAACTTTCAATTTGCGTGTGTCTATCAGTACAGACTTATGGATTCAGATTTTATTCAATGGATTATGATTTTTACTATCACTATTTTGATGCTAATTGTCTTAGATTTGGCCTGTGGGAGCCCTTTTAAGGGGACTCCTGTGTGTTTTTGACACATCTCTATATTTCTTTGATCACTTCCTTGGTTTTTGGTGCAAGATATCTCAGACTCATTTGTATATTTCTTGCCCGTGTACTAAAATCAACCATGGCTCCAAGGAGTCCTGGTTCCTTTTAGTGGAAAATGGTATTTAGAACCAATCTGGGCACTGGGGGTGGACACTGCCATCATAGGAGCATCATAGGTGCATCAAAGGTGCAAAATAACCTTTGCTATCACTACTGTCGCCGATCCCAGGCCCTCTTAGTGGGTAGAGCTAGGAAGTATGTTTACATTTATATTTACTTCTGGATCTATAGATGTAAATACATATTTACCTGGAACTATATTTCTACATTTATGTATAAATGACAAAACACCACAAGTTTTCCAGCTCCATAGTTTCTCCTTGTTTTCCCTCTCTCAATATTTGTACCTTCCTCTCCAACAGTGAGGAATCAGGCTGCTGTTGATCTCTTTTTTTTTTTTTTTTTTGTGGTACGCGGGCCTCTCCCTGTTGTGGCCTCTCTTGTTGCGGAGCACAGGCTCCGGACGCGCAGGCTCAGCGGCCATGGCTCACGGGCCCAGCCGCTCCGCGGCATGTGGGATCTTCCCAGACCGGGGCACGAACCTATGTCCCCTGCATCGGCAGGCGGACTCTCAACCACTGCGCCACCAGGGAAGCCCTGTTGATCTCTTAAAATATTGACTTATTTGGTAAATCCCTATATGTAACCAACCTCGAATCACAGCCACTTCTCCCCCACAGCTCCTCTCAGTGGAAGAGAAGCTCTCTCACCTCTCTTGGGGTCTGATACCCCATTCTAGTCCACCCTCCTATGGGGGTACACTCCTACTCCGTTTGGCCTCTGACACTCCGTGATGGGTGGGCCTCCCATGGAGATGCCCTTCTCGTCCTATTTGGGCTTTGACACCCTGCAGTGGGTGGCAGGGCCGGCTGTATGGATGCCTGCCTTACGCTGCTCCTGCTCTGACACCCAGCCCACGCCCTCCCGCACCAATGGCCTCCTTACCTGGCTCAGGGTCCCACCTGCACCACAGCATGCATGTCTACCTTGTTCAGCCCACTTCATGGCTTTTGGAATGAATTGTTCAGAAAGGGAAGGGGAGGGAAAAGACGGATGAAAAAGAGTTCTACCTTAAACATTTAAAAAAATTTTATTTAATAGATCTTCCATATCTATCTATGGAAGTAGAGATATTTTTCATTCCTTTTTTTTTTAACAGTTGCAATATGTAAATATATCATGGTTTATTCAGTTGCTCCTTTGTGGTGGCCATTTGAATTGTTTCCATTGTTTTGCTATTACAAATGGTTAGTTGTCAGGTATGTTTCTGAAGCACCTGGGAACAATCGACTTTGGTATTTTAGAGGTTCTGTACCCTCAGCCCTGTTCTGTATAAGCCACCAGGTGCTCCTTTTAGAACATGCCCCGGATTTCGGAGAAATCCCCCTCACCAGCCTGTCCAGCGCCAAGGATAGATGCTTGTGCCAGTCATTGGACTACAGACTAGACCTCAGGGAGGCTAAGAGCATTTGAGGAGGTTTTGAGCCCCAACTGGGGCTCTCCATGTTGAAGGGGACCAAGGATCCAATCAGAGCCTCTGTTTCAGGAAGCATGAGTTCCTTTGGCATACACGGATGAAGGTCACAAGTGCTCTGGCTGTACCCAAATGGCCCTGGGATTTGTTCCACCAGAGGTCTGGGTCTCAGGACCCAGGGTGCAGCTGAGGAGACATCCTCCCATCAGCCAGTCTCCCTGCCATGAACTCCAAGGCAAACTTGAAGAACCCTGTGCATGTAATTCTTGTAGGATATATATATTTTTTTAATTAATTAATTTATTTATTTTTGGTTGTGTTGGGTCTTCATTGCTGCACGCGGGCTTTCTCTAGTTGCAGTGAGCGGGGGTTACTCTTCACTGCAGTGTGTAGGCTTCTCATTGCGGTGGCTTCTCTTGTGCGGAGCACGGGCTCTAGGCATGTGGGCTTCAGTAGTTGCAGCATGCAGGCTCAGTAGTTGCAGCACATGGGCCTTAGAGTGCACGGCCTTCAGTAGTTGTGGCGCGTGGGCTTAGTTGCTCCGTGGCACGTGGGATCTTCCTGGACCAGGGCTCAAACCCGTGTCCCTGCATTGGTAGGCAGTCTCTTAACCACTGTGCCACCAGAGAAGTCCCTCGTAGGATATCAAATAAGGCTTTTTTCTCAATTATGCTATTTATTTACTCAACACTTTTTTGCACATAGAATGCAAAGGTACATTTCCTCTTACTCTTTTTTTTTTTTTTTTTTGCAGTACGCGGGCCTCTCACTGTTGTGGCCTCTCCCATTGCGGAGCACAGGCTCCGGACACGCAGGCCCAGCGGCCATGGCTCACGGGCCCAGCCACTCCACGGCATGTGGGATCTTCCCGGACTGGGGCATGAACCCGCGTCCCCTGAATCGGCAGGCGGACTCTCAACCACTGCGCCACCAGGGAAGCCCTCCTCTTACTCTTATCATCACAAATGTCAAATTATGAATTAAAAATGCTTTACGGTAGGTGCTCTTGCAAAGTGAGTGAGTGAGTGAGTGTGTGTGTGTGTGTGTGTGTGTGAATGTCTCATATTTGTGCGTGGGCCAGAACCGAATGAATGATTTTATGAATGAGATTCTAATCAGGATGATGCAAGGCAGCTTCAGGAGATGAGAGGCTCACCTGAGAAGGAAGGAGACATTATTAGGACGGGAAGGAACTGGCTAAGGATTTTGAACACACGGGTTCTCTTGCTCACAGATGCGGATGGGGAACTGTCAGAGGGAGAGCAGAGAGGCTGGTGTTGATGTTCCAGAAAAGCAAGAAGAGGGATGTGGTTGATGACTGCCCTGCCAGCCAGGCACAAATTATTCATGGGGAGGTATAGAGTCTGGTGGAAAGAAGTCTGGGCTGGCGATAAGGAGGCTGGTGTGTGACTTTGGATGAGTTCTGTTTGGCCTTAAGCAAGTCACTTAAACTCTGCGCTCAAGCACCTGTGGCTGCTCATGTTCCACAGGGCAGGAATCCGCCCTCTGTATCTCACAGGACCGAGTAGGTTACTAGGTACAAAATGTCAACGTCTAAAATCCTTTCTGCAACAAGGCAGGGTATAAACAGACAGACAGGGACTTCCCTGGTGGTCCAGTGGTTGGGACTCCACGCTCCCAATGCAGGGGGCCCAGATTCGATCCCTGGTCAGGGAACTAGATCCCGCGTGCCACAACTAAGACACAGTGTGGCCAAATAAATAAATAAATAGTTAAAACAAAACAAAACCAAAAAACCCAGAAAGACAGACAGACCAATAAAACCTAAGACATCAGGGTCCAGGGTGGACAGTGAGGCCCAGCCCAGGAAAGCCATGTACCCAAGCGTCCCAGGAGCATCCTGATCCTGGCTCTAGGGGGAGAGAGCTGCCTGGTGTGTGTCTGGAGGGGAGCTGCATGGAACAGCGTGGCCTGAGGGGTGCCAGGCACCCCAGGAAGAGTCAGGATTATCCAGAGTGGAGGCCCTGGCAGGAATATAGGTCATTCCCCTTGCAAAAATGAAATTCACTTCTCAGGTGGTATCAGTATAGATAAGACAGCTGGGCACAGAAGTGTCCGGGGAGGCTGTGAGGACAGGTGATCGTGTCACATGACAGCATTACACAGGGATTCCACCTGACTCCTCCTTTTGGCTGGTCTGGGCTCTCAGAATGTGGCGGCTGGCTCTTTCTGCAGACCAGCCTGCGTTTCCCCAGGGCTGTCTCTGGGGCCAGAGCTGGGTGAACATGGGCCCCTGAGCCTCCACCCACATGCACCCTGGGCCCAGCTGGGGAGCCTGAGATGGCCTCTTGGCCACCACCAGCACATGCATTAGTAATATCCACTGATCCTGCTGGCCCTGCGCCCTGTTTCCAGAGTAGGGCAGTAACCGGAGCCCAGGTGCCCCCTGCTTTCCAGACTCCACCCTATGGTGGGACCATCGGATACCTCTTCTTTTCCTGGTCCTCGATCTGTGCATCAAAATGAAAAGCAAAGAAGTTATTTCTCCTCCGACATCCTGAGCTCTCCTTATTCACATTGTCACTTCTTTCAGAGGTTTCCCCAAGATGGAAGTGTTAGGAGGTGACCTGGGAGACCTCTTAGGGCACCTTGGCTGAGGTGCAAGGCCTTCCTGGGCTGGGCCTCAGATTCCTCACCTGGAGTGCTCACGTCTGTTCTGAGGCTGGGATTCCGGGGTTCTGGGACTTGGTCCCTGCCCTGATGGGGGTTGCAGGGGATGGTGGGGGACACGGCAGGGCCGCAGTCAGACCACAGCAGGCTAACTGTGTGTGCCAAAGAGCAGCAGAGGCCCAGCTGCGGGGGCTCCTCAGAGGGCATCCTAGACCAAGTAGGTCTGGAGGATGGTAAGAGTCAAGGAGAATGGCGGGGTGCAGGAGGCACTGCTCACACCTCAACCATCCTCTGGCCCAGGAGGGAGGGAGGAGGCTTTGGGACGCTTCTCTCACCCTGGGCCAGCAGGAAGCTCCTCTTCCCTTCCCAGGGGCAGAGGTTTGGGCCCTGTCTCTCCCCCTGCGCCACCCTTCACTCCCACAGCTGCTCTGAGATGTACCCAAGGGACTCCAGCTCTGTGCTGGGGCCTGTGACCTGTCTCTGGCAGCTGTCCTTGGGTGGGAAGGTCCTGGACACTCCAAAATGCCTCTCCTGGGAGTCCTGTAATTCTCCCTGTGAGAGATAAGGCATTGTTACCTGAACACATATCACACTGGTGAAGAAAACACCTCCAGGAATGAGGCCTTCGGCGAGGGGACGGATAGGCCTGTGCAGGAAGGGAAACTTTGGGGGGAGGGGGTATATCTTAGGTGGGCAAGTGGGGGTCTGGGGCAGCCCGAAGGCACTGAGAAAGTGCAGACAACAGGGAAGCTGGAGGGCGGGGCCAGCCCAGGCTCCTTGGGTGACCAGCTGTGTGACCTTAGAGAAACCATGACCCTCGAGGGCAGTCAGCCCACTTCCTGCTCACCCACCCATGGCCCTGAGTGTATCTCAAGACTGGCTCTAGGGCCTCCCTGGTGGCGCAGTGGTTGAGAGTCCGCCTGCCGATGCAGGGGATGCGGGTTCGTGCCCCGGTCTGGGAGGATCCCATGTGCCGCGGAGTGGCTGGGCCCGTGAGCCATGGCTGCTGAGCCTGCGCATCCGGAGCCTGTGCTCCGCAACGGGAGAGGCCACAGCAGTGAGAGGCCCGCGTACCACCAAAAAAAAAAAAAAAAAAAAAAAAAAAAAAAAAAAAAAAAAAAAAAAAAAAAGACTGGCTCTGAACAGAGCTACCTTTACCTGTGGAGGCTGACATCTGGGTCCACAATGGGTGTAGGCCGGGACAGAGACACGGGTCTCGGGGCAGGATGACCAGAATGGTCTTCTCTGGCTGAAGCTTTCACAAGAGCCTAGAATTTCAACTGACTGCCCAACACCAGGCTCTGGGGGTCAGGACCAGAGGCCTCGCCCCAGTGCCCACCTTGCCTAGTGGCTGCAGCTGCCCAGCACCACCACCCTGGGCCTGGGGATCCTGGTGGTAGAACTGGGTTCTGGAGAGATAAGCAGACAGATGGTGGAAGCTGAGACCCTGGACCAGGGTGAGGACGTCACCCACCCTCCGAGCTTGGTTCTTGTTGGCCCGTCCAGGGCACCAGGCCCCTGGGCAGGAGGGAGGGTATCAGAGGGAGAGAGCATGCCCCAGCCCGTCCAGGTTCAGAGGCCCGACAGCAAGCGAGGGGTGGGCTTTCTCCCTGGAGGCTCAGGGACCCCCGTCCCCAGCTTCCCAGGCAGCCAGCAGAGCAGCCTGAGTTTCTAGTGCCCCACACGGCCCTGCTAGTGCAGTCACAGCTGAGAGGCAGACGTTGAATAATTCAGCAACGCTGGGTATCTTGATTCCCCGTGGAAAGCCAACTGCTGGCCCCATAGGCCTCCACCTGGGCAGCGAAGCAGATTCCGGGCGTCCCCAGAGCTTCTCCACACCCTGGAGGGTCTCACTGGCTCCCTCACCAGGTCCAAAACTGCTCCTCCACCCTGCTTTCCCCACAGCTGTGACCCTGCCAGAGCCATCTTTGTCATTTCCCTCCCCTCCATCCCATGTCACCAAGTCTTTCCAATTCCATCCCAGAAACCCCTTTTTATGAAATCCATCTTCCTGGCCTCCACCCTGGTGCAGACCAACACCATCCTGGACCCCCGACAGACCCTGGCTGGGCTCCCCGCCTGCAGAATAGCACCATTTGCCCTGTGCACGATTGCTCACATCTCCCCTGCTTCCAGCGCATTCACGGTTCCCACATCTCAGGATCAAGTCCCGCTTCCTACCCCGGTTCCACAGCTCCACCTGCCTCCCAGGCCCTGCCTGCACCTCCACCTCTGCGCCTTTCACTCCCCCTACCCCCCACTGCAGGATCTGGGAACAACATCTGTGTGGTCCCCCTCAGGCTGTTCCAGCCTCTCAGCATTAATTTAGGCCTCTTCCTCAGCCTGGGATATCGCCCCCATCCTCCACCTCCCCAGCTGCCACTCAGCTCGGAAGATACAGCTCAGGTCTCCTCCTCCAAGGAGCCTTCCCTGAGCACCATGGCCCCATGCCGCCCTGCCTGTGTCTCCATCACAGCCCTTTCCTCAGAGTTTATAACTGTCCAGTCCTGTGTCTGTCTTTTCCACCAGGGTATGGAATATAAATATCTACCTTTCCTTAGGTGTTTATCAGGTATTCTACCCTTGCTTTCTTTCTTTTTCTTTTACATTTTTCATTCACATCCCTTTTTTTGGTTAAGATACACATAACATAAAATATACCATTTTAACTGGTTTGTTCTGTTTTAACTGAAGTGTACTCTTCAGTGGTATTAAGCACATTCACAATGTTGTGCAACCATCACCGCTTCCATTTCCAGATCTCATGCTCCTCTTGTCAGATGGGACTCCTCTCCTTATCAAGTCAGGTCAAGGCCCAGTTCATCCCCGCATCCTCCTCCATGCAGCCCTCCTGCACACCTTGGCCTCACCCTTCTTGCTGAAGGAACACACATGGAACAATCTGCCACCAATTTATCTCCTACCTTGGAGTGACTACGTGGAATGTGGGTGTCGTTGCATCGGCACTGTCTGCTCAAATAAATTACAAACTGTTTGGGACGAGGGCCTAGGTCTATATGCCTTCAGTTACACCTCCTTCCTCCCTGACCCATAATGCAAATCTGGGCACACAGAAGGATCCAGTAAGTACCAGCCAATAGAAGTGTCTAGCTGGTATCATGGCCTGGAGGGACATCAGATCATAGGACATTTGCGCCATCTCTGCCAGGTAGGAATTGAACTAAGCTGCTAGAACTGGCAGAGACTGCCAGTGTGTCCCCGGAGCTTCTTCTTACTAATAGAACTCCAGCGTTTTAGAACCCAAATTTAAAAAATATAAATCACAATACTTTTACTTAATAGCAGAACTTTAAAAAACTTCTATTATGAAACATTTATTTTCTACTCAAAAGTAGAGAGGATGTATAATGTACCCATCACTCAGCTTCAGCAATTGTTAATACATGGCTAATCCTATTTCATCTATTACATCCCCACCCACCACTGGGTTATTCTGAAACAAATCCAAACATCATATTATTTCATCCATAAATTCAATATGTATTTTTATTTTTATTTATTTATTTTTTTTGTGGTACACGCGCCTCTCGCTGTTGTGGCCTCTCCCGTTGCGGAGCACAGGCTCAGGACGCGCAGGCTCAGCGGCCATGGCTCACGGGCCCAGCCGCTCTGCGGCATACGGGAACTTCCCGGACCGGGGCACGAACCTGTGTCCCCTGCATTGGCAGGCAGACTCTCAACCACTGCGCCACCAGGGAAGCCCAATATGTATTTTTAAAAGGTAGTCTTTGAACATGTATATACACACACAATATAAAACAATACCTTTCTCACCTATAAAAAAAAGAATAATTTCTTAATATCATCACATACCACTAATTGTTCAAATTCCCACAATTGTCTCATAACTTTTTAAAGAACTGACTGTTCCAACAGATTCCCAAAACACGAGGTCCACATATTGCATTAGTAGAACCCCAGTTTTATTCAAGGGGGCAATGTGCCCAGCTGAAGTACATTTCCCCCACTTCCCTGTGCCTCAGTTTGGCCAAGGAGGTATAAGTGGAAGCGTGGAAGAGGCTTCCAAGAAGACTCCTTAAAAGGAGTTGTCAGGTGGGAGATAAAGACCTTTTATTCTTCCCTCTTTCCTTCTTCTTATTGCCTAGAACTTGGAATATGATTTCTGAAGCTCTAGCAGCTCTCCTGGACTGTGAGGTGACATGTGCAAAGTGGAAGCCAAAGCTAGGATGACAGACAGAGAGTAGGAACCTAACTTCCCACTCCACTGTTATTTCTAGTCTATACTATTGAGTAATTTAATATTAGGTTCAGTTGTAATAAATAGAAAACAAAACAAAAATTTTAAAGCTGTGGCTTAAATATGATAGAAATTATTTTTCTCTCTGTAAGTGTTGAGATAAGCAGTCCAGGGCTAATATAGTGGTTCCACAAGGTCATAGAGTATTAGATATCTATGGCTGTGTAACTACACCCCAAACTTAGAGGCTTAAAACTACAAACACTGCTTCTCTGTTTCAGTTTCTGAGGGTCGGGAATCTGGGATTCGTGAGGCCTGGGCTCCAGTCATTCCTAGCTTGACTGGGTCTGGAGGAGCCACTAGTTTAGGGCTTCAATTCCCAGTCATGTGGGTCTCTCCAAAGCGCAGCTCAAAACCCATCAGCTGACTCCCACCCCCTATAGCGAGAAGGCCAAGACAGAAAGAAGGAGCAAGACAGAGGGCGCTCAAGGTGGAGGCTGTGGTCTTCCACGGGGTCTCAGAAGCGATACCCCCGAAGCCTCTCTTATCCTTCCTGCCCTTGTGCTCCTGCCCTGCTGCCCTGCCCCACCTGTCCCTGCAGCCTGTGCCATTGTCCCTCCTTGCCCAACCCTCTCACTTCGGCAGAACACTTTGGGCCCCTGTCCACTACTGTCTCTCTCTCTCCTTTTCTGTATTTTTGTTTTGTGCCTCTGGTGCCTGACTTGGCCCCAAGCCACCATTCAATCTCCTTTCCCTCCATACCTCCAGGCCAGCTAGAACCCTGAGACCGCCCACCCTCTTCATCTTCCCCCCAGATCCACTCCCACCTCCTTGCACATCCCTGGCCACTCCCTTACCTGGGCTGCCCTGCGCCTTTCTCTCTTTATACAACCCTTTCCCATCCAGCCAGGCCGTGATCAAACCCCTTCTTCCAGGAAGCCCCCTCCTTGTGGTTTGTGGTTCTTTGGAGAACTTTATTCCTCCCTGCCCAAAAGGTCAGTTGGGGAGGCCAGGTCAGGCGGGGTAAGTTGCCTCTCCCCTTCCGGAGTAACAGAAGGTTTGTAGAGTGGCGGGCACAGTGGTACTACGCACATCAACTTTGGTGCCTATGTGCTGAATTCCCTTTCTGCTCTGGGGGCTCTTTCCCTAGAGGGAAACCTCACGTTGAAGAGGCCTACATCCCTCGCCTCCGGGTCCCCACCCACTAGCACAGGGTCCTGGCTTCTGCCGGGACTTTTCTGTCTTCAGCACTTGAAGCAGAGAGGAGGGATGGTTAGATTCAGTGGGTGGCCGGGCAGTCTGCTGGGGTGGACTTGCTCTGGCCGGGTTGCTCCCGAGGCCGGTCTCCGAAGTTCCTCAGCTCCTTTCATTTTCCGAGTCTGGTCTTAGAGCCTTCCAGGAATTCTGGGGCCCCGCCGTGACCTTCCAACAAGCCGCTGCTTACTTAAGCACTCTCATCTGTCGCTGGCCACCAGGAGCCACGGCCAAGGGGGCAGGCAGGCTGGGAGGCTACTGAGATGGGCAAGGAGGGTCAAGGCCAGGGGAAGGGGGGGCGGGGGGCGGCCTCTGCGGCACTAATGGGGGACCCCCGGTGGGGCCCATGTCTCAGGCTTGTGTTTGAGTGACCTCGTTGGTTTTCCTTCTGGCAACTGCAGGGCACCTCGGCAGGTCCAAGTGGGGTCTCCATCGTGCGAGACGCCCGGAGGCCTTCGGGGTCCCACCCGGGCCGGCTGGGCGGGCGCAGGGGCTGAAGGGCGGGACCTCCCGGGAGCCAGGGCCGCAGCGCGAGACCCGCGCGCCCCCTGGTGGCGGGGGGGGGGAACGCGCTAAGATGGCGGGGGCTGGGCCGCGCCCCTCCGCGCCCGCCCCGGGCCCTTCGCCGCAGCCGGCTCGAGGAAGAGTCCCCAGACTCGTGGAGGAGCCACTTCCGTCCCCACAGGGGACACCTGCGAATCCCCGGAGGGACTGTAGCGTGAGATCGCGGGCCCTAGCCAGCAGCGCGCGGCGGGGCGCACGGTCGGGGGCGCCCTCGCGTCCTGGAAGCCACGCCCCCGGGCCGGGGGGTTGCGGCAGCCGGACCCAGAGGGTGCCCCCCCTACCAACCCCGGCCCCGATTCGCCCGCGGCCTGTGGGCTCTGCACGACCCCAGAACATTCCCTGCGGAGGGTGAGGTTATGGGTTCTGCCAAATCCCCTATAAAAGTCGCTTTTGTGGTTTATTTGCGTGTCCTAAAAATTCCTGCTCTACCTGGAGGCTTCCAGGGCTGCACCGTCCAGTAGGTGGCCACGACGAGCCACTTGTGTCTCTTGAGCCGTGCCAGGTGGTGACTGAGGGACTGAATTTTTCATCTTATTTAATTATAATTAACTTAAATTTTAAAACAAGCAGTGTACATTTTTCTGTAACTCAACTTTGTTTTGGTAGGACTACATGTTACCTTTAACGTTGAAAATGTAAGCGTCCAAATTGAGATGTGCTGTGTAAAATACACACTGGATTTCAAAGAGTTAGTACAAAATTGAGAATGCAAAATATCTCGTTCATTTTTAAATAGTAATTACACGCTGAAATAATATTTTGGATGGATTGAGTTAAATAAAACATTAATTTTGTTTTAAAAGAAACGTGGCTATTAGAAATCTTTAAATTATTTATGTAGATGGCATTCTATTTTTATATTTCTGCTCTAGGGTTCAGTCTGAGTTTTATTTTCTGACTCCACTGCAGGGCCCAGAGGGTGGGGTCACTGCTATCAGTGGAAATGGGGATGTGTGTAGGGAAAGGCCCTGACCCTCAAGGACCAAGCCCACAGGGCCTCTGGGCAGGTCAGCCAGGCTCACCCGGTCAACCAGGAGGCATCTCGTAGGAGCCCCAGGTGGCAGGATGAGGCTCACACAGACACAGGTGCCCACAGCCCCAGTCGAGCATGGAAAGAACACTCATCTGTGGCCTGAAGATGTGGGTCCAGCATTGGCTGTGCCATGAACTCTGTGTGCCCAGGTCTCTTGGCACCTCACAAGGAGTTAATGTGAAGGGGCCAAGTCCTGGTCCACTTCCAGAGGGGCTCCCAGGGCCAGTGTGAGGATCACAAGGGGAAGGCCTCTCCGGCCACCGCTGATGCTGGTTGTCTGCAGAGGAGGGCACTGTGGAAGACTTTCACAAGTTTCTGGAATGCTGATTTGTTACCAGCACATAATTTTTTGAAATCTGTAGAAGAGCATCTTTTAAACGCTTTGTTCCACACTTTTACATGCACGTTAGTAGACTGTGGCAGGCACCTGATCCACTGTTTATAAACAGAGGTGGAGAGAACAGAACTTAGGCTGAAGCTTCTCAAAGGGAGCTGCTAGCTCTGCACCGGCTGACTTAGGTGGTAGGAGCCAAGGGAAGGGGAGCTGAGAGAGACCTGAAGGCCAAATCCCACCGGCTGTCCAGCAGCCCCTTCCCAGGTTAATTGTCAATGATGGGGCAGCCAGAAGGGCCAAGTTTGTCTTTTAGGGAGCCCCGGTCTGTTCCTGCCACCCCCATCATTTGACACCAGAAGCCAAGTTTGAGCCCCAAAGAGCTCTGAGGTGCCCCGGCCCTTTTTCAAAATTAAACATCCTTCATTATAGACATATATGCATCTACCCTGCACCCCCCCAACACACACACACAAAGTGAGAGGGGAAACGCCCCTGTGTCTTTTATCTTCAAACATTAAATCCCTAGTAAGGGTAACTCTGCAGTTCTAAGAAGTTCTGGGTGCACAAACCCTACCATGTGAGGCACTGGAGAGTAGGGTTGGCCCAAGGCAGACTGTCCCGGGCTCACTCAGGCATCTGAGTCCCTGAGAAGCCTGTGGGCTCCGCATAAGCAAGGCTGCTCAGTCTGCCAGGTGGCTCTCGGGCCTCCGCAGGTCCAAGGATTGTGGGAGCCAAACAAATCTTCTTTGCCCTGGTTCTAGGTAGGGAGCAGAAAACACCAGGGCCCAGTGTCACAGAAATTTATTCCCTGGGGTAGAGAGCAACCTTCAGAGATAAGAAAAGCTTAAAGTAAGTAAAAGTTCTGGGGCTCTGAGCCCATAACTTTCTGTTCCAGCACAATATGTTTCAGAAACCCTGCATCCCCCTTCTCAGGAAAGGGGCAGTGCCTCAGGCAGGCAGTGGAGAGCCACCTGCCACTTGGGAAGCAGCTGGACTGAGGCTGAGAGGTAAGAGTGATGCTGGGAGAAATTACTGGTGGGGAGGGACCCAAGCCCCACTGGATGTACTGAGATTCCTCATGGGTTTGTTTGTTTTTTTAAATAAATAATTTTATTTATTTATCTATTTATGGCTTTGTTGGGTGTTTGTTGCTGCGCGCGGGCTCTCTCTAGTTGCGGCGAGCAGGGGCTACTCTTCGTTGCAGTGTGCGGGCTTCTCATTGCTGTGGCTCCTCTTGTTGCAGAGCACGGACTGTAGGTGCACGGGCTTCAGTAGTTGTGGCGCTCAGGCTCAGTAGTTGTGGTGCACGGGCTTAGTTGCCCCACGGTATGTGGGATCTTCTTGGAACAGGGCTCGAATCCGTGTCCTCTGCATTGGCAGGTGGATTCCCAACCACTGCGCCACCAGGGTAGTCCCCCTCATGGGGTTTTTAAAAGCAGCTGCCTGCGTGAGATCAATAGGATGACTGTTTGTGTGACCCGTAGATCTAATTCTTTCAGCTGGAAAATGGGTGCTGTAAATTCCCAAAGCTCTTTGGGTCCTAAAACTCTAACCTCTGGTCTTGAAACCTTGGTGTTTTTCAGGTTGATATAATATCCTCTCTCAGGATACTGAGTCCTATGATATGGTTTCATTTCAGAGCCTGGATGGAGTTCTGAGTCACAAATGTCAGTCAGAACCTACTAGTTTAGGGATCACATGTTAAGAGATGAACCTGAGGCCCACAGAGCTCAAGGCCGCACAGCTGGTTATCAGAAGAGGTGGCACCAGGACTCACAGCGCTGGTTCCGTCCTTTGGTCCACTGTGACCGTGGCTGAGGAGTTAGTAAAGACCAACAGCAAAGCCTTCTGTTGACTGTTTCGTTTCTGAGCACTTGAGGCAGCCAGGGGAGCTTGAGATGTCTGTTGGCAGGGTTCCTGGGTGGCCTTACCCTCCTCCTCTCTGGTAGATACAAAGCTGTGCCTACAGTCAACTACATCGGGATGCAGTGAGGAAAAAAAGGAGTGCGGGGGAAATGAATAAGGAGAAGAAAACAGTGGAAGAGAGTTGGGGGAATGAGGGCATGTGACCAAAGGACAACTTTTCGCTTTGTCTAAAGGGCCTTCTAACTAAATCCAGCAAAAGTAAATAGACTAATGAGGCAACATCGCCACCTGGTGGCCGATGAGGACATATGCTTTTAGAAAGGAACTGAAATGTTGGGCTAATCCAGTGATCAGCTTCAGATGCAACACCCACGGCTTTCCCCCTTCCTTGTTGAGGCAGACCAGCCCCAGCAGGAAGCTGTACTGTCTGTGAACTCCAGACCAAGTGGGTACCCTTTGCTCAGCATTAGTTAACAGGGTCTAGAGGTTTGGGCTGAACAGCAACACAGGAGCCATACCTGTTGATCCACATGGGGGTAGGCGGGGTCCTCCAGGCTACAGGACTTCACAGAACAGATGGCTTTTCAAAGCTCTGGTAGAGAAGCTTCAGAGCCAGCCCTGTTTATAGCCAGCAGTCACCTGCCACTCCAGGTATAGGGGTAGGACTCTTGTAGGCAGGGCCTCTCAGTTACTACTGCCTACATGACACTCCCTTCCCAAACTAACACAGTCACCTGCCTCGTAAGAGATTCTCAGTTAAAAAAAAAAAAAAAAAAAAAGGGCAAGCCATGGTCTGCTGCTCAGAGGAGCCAGATGAGTTAGGGAGGGTGTTTTAAAATATCGGGCTTAGTAATCATGGGGGCTGTTATCTTATTGATCAAGGTCCAGCCATTTGCCAAGGTATATACACATTTTATTTTAAAAAGTTTACAGTTTTCATTATACACAACTATTAAGAGGTTATAGTCAGAGGAGGCATTTGTCCTGTTGACAGAAGTGCCCACTAGATCATCACAATGCAAGGAAAAGGGTGGAAGGGAGGAGAGGGGGCAAGGAAAAAATAAGTGATAAAAAGCTTAGATTTCAATTAAGGGCTGGTAAGTCCCTTTTATCTCTTCAAGTATCACACAATATGTACCAAATACAATCAGTAAATAATGGCCATTTCTTCCCAAGCCCACGGCCAAGATGAATATTTGCTGAATTAAGAGTCCTGGCCCTTCCTCAGGCGAGTGGAGGAACTGCATACCTGAGGGTTTACTCTCCCTTCCCCACAAGGGGCCTCCACTCCATTCAGTCCCTAATGGAATCACCAAGGTGTTCAGTGGCCAGAGAAAATATGAACATGGATTCAGAAGTCCAAAGAAATGCAGGTCTTTGAGCCCAATCAGAAATGATTTGATTTCAGTCAACAAGGCTGTGAACCCAGTCAGGAAATTGGTGAGATGAATAAAACTAACTTTTGTTAATGGCTTTCACTTTTCTAATTGAGTCCCGAGAACACAGAAGGGTCACATGCCATTTAAAGTCAAACACTAGTTCCCAGAAAGTTGGTATCTAACAACTTCACCATGGGGGCTAGCAGAGGATCTGTCATGATTCTCAGCCATCCCAATAGGAGGCCTAATAGAAAGCAAGTGTCAGGCCAAGGCCAACTAGGGCTTCAGGGAGCCTTGTGAGGGAAAAAATTCCTTCGAGGGGAGACACTATTCTGGAGCTTAGATCAGCCAGTTGGCAATTAGAACAGCTTTTGGAGTGGAAGAAAAATGTTAGGGACTGGAGAGATATATGGCAACTTCTGATAATTATCTCACTAGTATAAAACGCTGGTTGAAACTGCACAGCAACCTCAAGGAGCGCGATGCGACTGAAGACAAAAGAGCAAACACGCCAGTGTCTAGGTCGGCTACCTTAAAACGCAACCCACGAGGCCCCGGTGCTGGGGCGGCTGGAGGGTAGCGGATTGCAGGCTGCTGTGGTGCAGCCATCTTGCTTCTTGGTGTTTGGCGAGAGCTGGAGCTCAGTCATCTGAACAGGAGCAAAGAATGGCTTGCGCTGGTAAGCCACAAGGCAGGGTTTCAAAAATGATGGGTACTAAAGAAGGGAAGGGAAGGGAAGGGAAACTGCCAGAAGCAGCTCTGACCTACCACCACCACCTTTAAAAGCAATAACGTGCAGCCTTTCTGAGGGGCTCTGAATGCTTCTCTGAGTGTTATGATGGGACAACGTGGAAAAGCTTTTGGTGTCATACCACCCCCTGCTCCAGACTCACTCTACCATCTATTACTGGGGGCCCAGAGTCCTCAGAACCACAGCCAGGCCCTCTTCCAGCTTCCTCTCCTACTCCTACCTCTCCCAGGCACAGGGAAGGGACAAAAAGTTAGTGTAAGAAGGGATTCTGTTCAACATATCAAAAGTCAATTTCCCAGTGGAGAGGAAAAGCTCCACACAGAGCCAAAAACATGCATGGGATCAAGGTTAGTGCCCCAAAAGGATAGACTTGCACAGAATGAGAGGGTACAGTGTGATCTGGGCAGCAATTTCCAGCAGCTTCCAGTGCTAGCAGAGAAGCCTAGTTACACCTTTATCACACAGACTTGGATGGGCGCACACACACGTGCATACACACTGTAGCCATACTCAGATCTGCTTCTTAACCCCTGCAACCTCCAACAAATCTTCATCTGGAAATTCTGCACCACCAGCTTCCTAGTGCTGGAGTTCTCGATCACAGGCAAGCTGATGTCTTTTTGTTAGAGAAACATGGATTTAGTCAGGGAGCAGAACTGTGGCACTGCTCACATACCTTCCCTAAACTTGGTTCTACTAGCTTTTGTTTTTGTTTTTGGACAAGATTAAAAGCAATTATTATCTGGACATTATTTTTTTTGAAAGGTAATTAGAACACTATTGTTTATACAATATTGAAAAAATACAGTTTTTTATTGTTTGAACTCAAATCACCACCCAGCACTTTAAGCCTACCCTAAGTCGCACCTACAAATAACGGTTATAGCACAAGCAAACTGCTAATTCAGCAGGTAAGCAAGTTAGACAGTGCCAGCAGAGACCCTCCCTCCCCCAAAGTAATGAGAAGACAACGTGCTAGATAAGAGTTAAAGTACTCCATTACATGTTAAATAGTTAATACTACCCTTCCAACAAGCCACAAATGCTAGATAGATAACTCAGTACGGTTAACTAACCACAGCCCTACATAACTGCACTTTTAATTTTTTTTTTTTAAAGAAAACCTTTTGCTTCATGCCCATAATTAACATAAAATAAGTAAATTCTTTGTTTTTTATTTAGGAAAATAATCATGCTAAAAGCAAGTTGTACTTTATATAGATTTTCAAAGAAAAGATTGATTGTGCTTTTTGAATAAAAAAGATAGGGTATCTTCAATCTCATTGACTCAAATTTTGTGGAATATAGCACTTATAAACTAAAAACGCACAGAGAGAGGATTAAATTATCCCAGTAGGACATTCAAAAATCATCTCGAGAAGATTTCAGGATTGGCTAATTTTGCTATTGTCCTACTGCTTGTGTCAACCCCACCCCCTCCCCACCAGCTAATGTCTGAAGTTCTCCAAATTCAGCAGGCAACACTCAGATCTGAAAGAAACTCTGCCAGCAACCTGGACATATGGTTAGCTGAGTAAACATTTGATTAGCAGGCATTTAAACTGATTTCCTCTTAACATATACAGGAGAGAAAATTCTCTTCCTTCAAAGCCTGTTCTACATCCTATTTCTGAATCCTTTCCTCCTATTCAGTCTCACTCTGAAAAAAAAAAAAAGCTGTTTGTTTTTCCCATGTAGAGTCACTTTGGGTACAAGAACCTTTATTTGTTCCAATTATTACTCATTTTAAATTTAGAATGTGAGTTGGGTCTAAAATACCTATTTCCCACTCCCACGAGCAGACGATGACCAGGCTGCTGCCAAGAGCAGCAGCAGAAGGGAAAACAAAATCAAAACCTGAATGAGAGTACCCAGGAGTCACAGCCACCAGAAGGGTCTTCTTCCCAAGTCTAATGGTCCACTGAGTGGCTGTCCAAGGAGGAGGCCATCTCTTGGTAGGTGAAGATTAAATTTGCAACCTAAGCACAATGCACACACACCAAAAAGAAAAAAAAAAAAACCCAAACCCCACAACCATCCTCAAATATAAAGCTCTGAGTCGAGGGTAGTGGTCTCACAGTGGCCAACAATAAGATGAGGATGTGACTCTGCACGTGTTGGATGAGAGGAAACATATTCCCAGTCACTTTTCTCCTCCTGTCCTGTCCTCTCAAAAAAAAGGTCTGGATTACAAAATTCTACCCCCAAGAAAAAGAATCAGATTCAGAAAACATTTCCAAAAGGTTCTCCAAAGCAAAACACTTGTGGCTGCAGGGCCTGGTAGCGAGAAGGGAAGGAATCTACATATAAAAATGTACTTAAAATCCAAGTCAAAAAAATTGTTTTAAGTTTCAATACTCCAATTAGCTCCCTGTTTTATACTGTTACTCCACAGAAATGGGGCCACCTAGGATGCACAGGAAGAAGCAGCTCTGATTCTGACATGGCTGGCTCTAAATGCTCCCAAGCAGGGCTTTTCCTCCCCAATTTTTTCCTTTCCAGTTTGAAAAAGCACTATTCTATCTTCACATCCAAGAGCTGATTGGTTTGGTTTGTTTCTTTGGAACCATCAATAAAAGAAGCAACTTTTTCCTGTTATTTTTACTCATGTCTATCTATCAGAGCGGCTGTTTCTTTTGACAGTTCAGTAGCACACAGGCTGACTTGGCTAAATGGACTTATGAATGCATGCATTCGGACCGCATATTGCTACCAAAATGGAATGTGGGAATATGCTATGCACCTCAGGTTGAGAAATGACCAAGAAATCAAGATCTAAAGGGTGATATATAATATATATATATCAATGCTATTATTCATAAAAACCTTGTTTAGTAATAAAAAAAATTGCTTTGTTTAAATATGAATATTATAGTCTGCTTCTCATGGTTAGGAAATAATAGTCTTTCTGAAAAGCAGGTGCTTTTTCTACTACAACTCCATATCCTGGGCCTCATCTTCCGAAAAGTCAGACATAGAACTCTCCGATGAGCTGTCTCCGGTGCCTTCTTCCTGCTCTTTCAGTGCCTCCTCTGTTGCATATTTCTGGATGTACTCTGCACAGGGGGTTGGGATAAAGAAAACACAAGGAGAGTCAGCAGGCAGGCATGTGCTTCAGCGACCCCAAAGCTGGCAAGTCCCAGGGAGGTTCAAGCTTTCCCTATTCGGTATGGGCAGTAGGGAACAGACAATGACAAAGATGACAGTTATTACAGTCACTAAAGCTAAGGGGAAAATTGTACAGGGAGGTGTCTTTGCAGTTTATGCATTTCGCCCCCTTAGTAAGAGAGGCAAATCTGAACACTTGATTTTCAGGGGAACAGATACACTGCACCGCCATGCTAGATCTTCTTTGGGCCATTACCTCCCACATGGATGTGTACAAGACAGCCGACCACCCTGGGCCTCGCCTGAAAGGCTCAGGAAGGTCGGCATACGTCCAGGACGGTGTCTGGGGTTAACCAGGCCCCAGTTTTCCAGCCAGGGCACTCTCGCTCTCTCCTTGATGCCTACTGATATGGCTGCACTCCTCCAAACTTGATGGACTGGGGAAATGTAAACCTCACATTTTCTTTTACTTTCTATGTTATTAATAAAACTATTCACCCCCCCCCCAGGTAGAACAGGACTAGTTATGATTCCATAGAATTTATAAGGAGATCCCCCATCATTTTTAGATTTGCAGTTATATAATTACAGTCAGCCCAAATCTATTATTTTAGAAATAGATTTTGGTCTAAACAGATCCTGCCTGTCAGGTTTTTGAAGCAGCTGGTGAAGACAGTCTCTCAGTCTGCTCAGGAATGAGCTGCTACCTGGGGACACAGCTGGCCTGAGTGACTTTACCACCTATTAATTTATTTACCTGAAGATTCATGATGCTATAGCCTAGGCTGTATCTGCTAGCTGAAAAAAATGTTAAGAACAGCTGAATACACAATTAAATGTTTTCCTAAAACTCTAGGTGCAGATGGTTTTTCCAGTAAGTAGCCTACACACAATATGAAAAGACAGGACAGAATCCTATCCAGAAAAACACATCCTCACGTCCGTATGCTTTGTTTTTCCTCCTATGGAGTTGCAGGGACTAGAAGAGAAGGTATATGGGCCAAGTCTGAATGATGAAGTGCAGGGCCAGCTAAGATTATTTTCTATATTTTCAAAGGGCTGTTAAAAAGGAAGAAAGAAAGAAAGAATGAGTATGTGACAGAGACCATGTGGCCAAATCTGGGCCTTTACAGAAAAAGTTTGCAGGCTTCTGACTTACACCCCTACAGATTCATTAGAGCAAAATTTTATGCTGAGATAATGAGATTTCAAAAGCCCCTGGCTAGGTAGGAACTTGCATTCATTTTTTTGAGAGTGAGAGAAATGTTTACTAAAGTCTTAGAAATTGTATTTTTATTCTCTATTGGGTTGGCTACTTTGTTTCTTCCTTTGTAGAAAGAAGTTGCTGCACTTTGGCACTGCTCTTGGACACTGTAAGTCGACACTATCAGCCTTCTTCAGTATATTCAAGGAGACCAATGTGTATTAAGTACTTACTGGGACAAGGCCTTTCAGGAGATAGAAAAATGAAGAGCAAGGTCACTAATGAGCAGGAAACACAGACAAAGATAAAAGCAGTTAGGGGGTTAAGTGCCATCAATGGGAAGCAGGAAGAAGGGACTGTGGCCCCTGAGAGCCAGGAAGGCAGTATCTGCACTGACCCTTGAAGCAGCTCTGGCAGCTGCAGCATAGGAGACGCCACTCCAGGGGAAAGGCATAGACAGCCTCGCCAAAGCACAGGGGAGAAGGAAGTGGCTGGGATATTAAAACACATTAAGAGAGAACTACATTTGTTTTCTTTCTTTTAAAAAATCTGAAGCAGGTAAGGCAAAATGTACAGGTTTTGCTATAGTTGGATCGTGGGTATGTAGTTAAGTCACTCTGTTTTTCTGTATGGTTGAAAACTCTCCCTGAAGAACTAAGGAAGCGGATACAGTTGGGTATCTGAAATTCATCCAATTTGTGTGTTACATACTGATACATTTAGAGGAGTAAAGGCAAAGATGTAGATCACACACAGTAACAGAGAGCCCTGAATGGCAGGCTAAGATGCCACTCAGGGAAGGTTTTTGAGAAGTGACATATCTTTAGACAGCTCCAACGGTGCTCCATCCTACAGATAGTCCAATATTTCTTTTCTATTTTTCTTTTTTTTTTTTTGCGGTACGCGGGCCTCTCACTGTTGTGGCCTCTCCCGTTGCGGAGCACAGGCTCCGGACGCGCAGGCTCAGCGGCCATGGCTCACAGGCCCAGCCGCTCCGCGGCATGTGGGATCTTCCTGGACTGGGGCACAAACCCGTGTCCCCTGCATTGGCAGGTGGACTCTCAACCACTGCGCCACCAGGGAAGCCCAGACAGTCCAACAGTTACAAGATAAAATAGCACCAACTAAATATGAATCATGTTCACGGTAAGAAAGGTTACATACACTGACCTCTGATGTCAGGCGTGGAAACTGTCTACCTGGAGGGGATTAAAGCGGTAAGGGGTGAATTAGCTCCCTAACGGGTGGGGGAGGGAGAGAGGGGCCGAAGGACCCAAATCTTATGAGAATGATCACGTTTAGGAACGGAGTGAGAAGAGTTTTCAAAAAGGTAAGGGGTAAAATACCAAAGCTGCAGAGAGGAAAGTGGGTCATGAGAAAAATCCAAATGATTAAGAAGAGAGGAGGACTTCCCTGGTGGTGCAGTGGTTAAGAATCCTCCTGCCAATGCAGGGGACACGGGTTAGAGCCCTGGTCCGGGAAGATCCCACATGCTGCGGAGCAACTAAGCCCCTGTGCCACAACTACTGAGCCTGTGCTCTAGAGCCCGTGAGCCACAACTACTGAGCCCGCACGCCTTGAGTCCGTGCTCCGCAACAAGAGAAGCCCCTGCTCGCCGCAACTAGAGAAAGCCTGCAGGCAGCAGTGAAGACCCAATGCAGCCACACACACAAAAAAGAGGAGCGAGGAGGGGAAACACAGCAGGACTCCTAAAGGAGTCCACAGAAACAGATAAAGGCTTCTGACATGGGGATACCTTTGAGTATGGGGGTGGTGGGTAACCAGGAGGAGAAGTAAGACCAACAGTGCTAGGGGGAAGGGGATAAATGGAGAACAAGATCATGTTGGTGGGGGGACTGGGTCTGAGAAATAAGATCCCTTATTTCCTGTAGGAAGAAACAAAGAAAAGATTGGCGGGGGTGGGGGCGGATATATATAAAGGTAGGAAGCTGGGGTGAGCTCAGGTCTGATAGTCATGATCTTCTCAGATTACTAAGGAAGTGATAGCCAACACTAATGTTTCAGAAATCTAGAGCCCCCTAAGCTAGAGCTTGCTGTTCAAAGATAAAAACGTAGGTTAGGTTCCTTTTGTAACTGGGACTATAACAGATATGTACTAAAACAGGAATAGTGTTAAATAGAGGCATAATGAATACAAGAACTATAGAAATATGCTCTGCACAGAGATATCTGTGGGTTGCAGACACTGTTAAGTGATTCTTATGTCAAAGTAAGACAGTCTCATAACAGAATTGTATCTGGTTAAAAATGAAATACATGTTTTCTTGAATTATGTTTCTTTGGCTATGTCAGTATTCTGGTTACATAAATTAGATATTAATTTGCAAAGCACCTGAGACCTAAGTAAGTTAATTAGAGTAGATTTATTTTTACTTTATCTCAACAAAAAGTACCAAACAATATCCTAAGAGACCAGGGAAGAATGAGAAGACGAAGAAAAGGAAAAACTACTGTTCAACAAATAGGCCCAGATGCTCCCATCCTGTCTCATATTTTCATATTTAAGAGTGAAGACCTATGAATTCTGGGCTCTCATAAATTATTTCTACTGTCATCTCCTGCAAATGTACTCAGAGGGGCTATACACTTTGCAGAAGCTCATGTTCTGAGCTGCTATGCAGATGAACGAGTCAAGCTAAAAACTGGGTAAATACCAATGCCTGCCATTTGTTAAGAAGAGTAGGCCTATTTTCATGGACTTTGAATTCCTCTCCTTTCTGGTGGAACTTTATGTATCTAGACTTTTCACTATGAAAGTTCTCAAACATACACAGAGGTAAAAGGACAACGTGGTGAACGCTGGTAATCCTGTGTGTAGCTTTAGCTGTTCTTTCACAACCACATTTTCATTTTAATGAAATTCGTGTCCCATTAGCCTGTAAACTGAGAATGGGAAAACAGGATCCTAAATCTTAAAGGATGAGCTAACTAGTGCTACTACCATTTGCACATTTCTAAACTTTTTTTTTTTTTTTTGCGGTACGCGGGCCTCTCACTGTTGTGGCCTCTCCCGTTGCGGAGCACAGGCTCCAGACGCGCAGGCTCAGCGGCCATGGCTCACGGGCGCAGCTGCTCCGCGGCATGTGGGATCTTCCTGGACCAGGGCACGAACCTGTGTCCCCTGCATTGGCAGGCGGACTCTCAACCACTGCGCCACCATGGAAGCCCTGCACATTTCTAAACTTTAATAGCACATTTTAGGTTTTAATAGAAAAATCCGTAGCACCAGGGCACTGGGGCCAGGTATCTGCAGTAGAAATGTGCCTTAGATGTAAACTTCCCAAAATGTAAGCAAATCAGTACGGGACCAAGAAAAGAAGCCAGTTGGGTAATTTTTATCCAACAGGTAAAATGATATAATAAAACAAAATCTAAAGATGAATTTGGTAATTATTTCCCAACTCCCAAAGTTAATTGCTGTCCTGAAGGGCCAGGATGATTCCATTTATAAAACAATGTGAGACTATGCCTTTCAATTAATACTTTACTCTCCAGTCCAATTTTCTAATTTTCTAAGACAAGAGGAAGCAAATGAAAGCAAAGGTTCTTTCATATAGGGGGTCACAGGGATTTCTGGCAGGGTTATGTCTACTTACCACCCAACTAATAAGTCACCCACTTCCTCATTTTTCCTTTTTTGCTCTCTCTTCTTGCTGAAACCTCCAGCTTTCTAAAGGTGTCTCTGACCCTTGAACCTACAGAGGCTAGTGAGCTCTGCTCCGGCCCACAGCTGTCTCTTTTTAGCCCTGAGAAAAATTACGAGTAACTAAGAAGGGCTTTTATTGATCAAAACCTAACAGACTTAAGTTCTTCTGTCTCCAGGCTAAGCTATTTGCCTTACCTTTAATTTTCTGCTTGTATTCTTCTGGTCGATGGAGGTACATAGCTGCAGCGTCACCATTGAGAGGATCTATGGGGTTGGGATAGGCCAACAACTGGGGCAGGAAGGACTCAAATATATTGGTAAGATCTGAAAAACAAGCAAGAAATACATCATGCACGGAGCAAGCAAGTTCACCTAAAATTCACTTGAATTCAGTAGTCAACATATTTAACTACACTGATATTTTTTCATAAAACAGTGGTCCATTACATGTGACTTATATTATATATTCCTTTCAATACCAAATTTTAAATTTAATTTTAATTTGAAGAACCAGGTAAAGGTACACTTGGTATTCTCTTTGAAAGGCAACTGTCCCAATTCGAATTCACTCCACTCTGTAAACTGAGATTTTAGAAATACTACATGGTTTATTAAAACTTGTACCCCAATACTGTACAGCACTCTACATTCTTACAAAGCGAGCAGTTAATTTCTTAACATTGCCATTTTCTACAGCTTTGAAAATCCCCACTCTGAAAGTATTCAAGCACCAGATCTTAAAAGAACTGAATACAATTATATAGGCCTTGACATTTAATTCAATTCTCCTAACTTCTAATGGAGGTAAATATAACCAGTTTTTCAATTATTCTAGGTAATGAGGGTAGGAACCTGTATGAACCACTTAAAATCATAAACAATCATAAGACAGATAAGTACCAATTTACTGCTTTTATTAATAATCATTTTAATAAACATTAACAACTCCCTTACTAGATTCAGCACAAGGTGCTGGGTGTACATCTACATACACAGCAAAAACAACAAAAACCCTGCAGTTACCTAGTGTTTTATAAAGGAAGTAGGGCTTGAAAACCTGTAAAATAAACCACACATCCACATAACTTCGGAGATGCTCTAACTTCCATTCTATTTGCTGCTCAGTTAGCAGACAGTGAACTGTGGAACCTTAGTGCTTCCATCTCTCTGCCCACTCTAGTTACTCATCATGTTTTATAAAAAACATTTCTGTTTCAAGAGGGAATGCTAAAGTATAGTAGCATAGAAACTACTCTTCAATTTATTCTGCTTTTTTAATGGATTTTGTTTTAGAGTGAGCACTCTCATGCAGTATTGTAAGTGAATGTTTTGTCAAGCCATGTCACTTTAGATGAATGATTCTCAGCCAGGGGTGATGTTGCTCCCCAGCGGCCACTTGGCAATGTGTAGAGAAATTTTTAGTTGTCACAACCGGATGGGGGAAGGTGTAGGGGTGGCACTAGCATCTAGTGGACAGAGGCCAGGGATGCTGCTAAACATCCTACAATACAATGCACAGGATAGCCCTTCACAACAAATAATTATCTGGGACCAAAACGTCAATAGTGCTGAGGTTGAGAAACCCTGGTCTAGATAAAAGGGGTCAGCAAACTTTTTTGTAAAGGGCCAGAGTAAATACTAATTTAGGCTTGGTGGGCCACATTTGGTCTGTCACAGCTACTCAACACTCAGCCCTGCCACTAGCACAAAAGCAGCCATAGATAATAGATAAACAAATGGGTGTGGCTTGGCTGTGTTCCAATAAAACTATATACAAAATCAGGCAGCCAACGTTTGCTGACCTCTGCTCTAGAAAATCCTACGAGAAGCAGATCATCATTGTCACTATAAGGTTAAAAAACTGAGCAGTCAAAAAAAACCTAGAGCTGCACTATTCAATAGAACTTTCTGCAATGATGATAATGATCTGTATCTGCTACCAATATGGTAGCCATGTGGCTACATGTGGCTACTGAACACGTGAAATATAGCTGGTTTGACTGTGAGGACTGAATCTTTCATTTTTAATTCTAATTAATTTAAATTTAAATAACTACATGTGGCTAGTAGATCCCATATTGGACCACTCAGGTCTACAGAGTGATATATGGACTGTGCTGGCTGTACTTCATGACAGCCAGCACAGTCCTATTCTCATGCACCAGATACTGACACAGAGCAGGTTTACCTTCAACCCCAAGTTAGGGACTTGGTATTACTGATAAGGCTAACTTTCCAAAGAACCACATTAAAGTAAAATTCCCATGTACCAGGAAACAAATGCAGAGATCCTTAATCAAAAAAGCAAAACAAAAATGATCTTCCAACATAACCCCAACCATCTGTGGCAGGATTTTCACTGCTGTTTTACATATATATATTTTAAAGGAGGCAACATATTTAACAAACCAACAACTATTCATGGTACAAAATCATTGAAACTATTTGTAAAGGCTAAGGGACAGAGAAAAATGCTTATGTTCTAATGCTGAATAGAGAAAGTCTGTAAAATATTATGCTCTCTAGAATTACAATGATGTACACAGTATGATGCATAAAAATATTTTTAAAGTTATGCATAAGAATATTTTAAAAGTTATGTTGGACTTCCCTGGTGGTCCAGTGGTAAAGAATCTGCCTTCCAATGCAGGGGACACAGGTTCAATCCCTGGTCAGGGAACTAAGATCCCACATGCCATGGGGCAACTAAGCCTGTGCACTGCAACTATCGAGCTTGCATGCCTCAACGAGAGAGCCCGTGTGCTGCAAACTACAGAGTCCATGAGCTCTGGAGCCCACACGCCACAACTAGAGAGAGAAAACCCGCAGGCCACAACTAGAGAGAAGCTCGAGTGCCACAACGAAGAGACCATGCACTATAACGAAGGATCTCACAGGCCTCAACGAAGATCCTGTGTGCCCCAGCTAAGACCTGACACAGCCAAAATAATAATAATAATAATAATAATAATAAATAAATTAAAAGTAAATAAAATTTTTAAAAAAGTTATGTCAAAGCAAAAGGCTTGTAATTTCTACTTTTCACAATTCAAATGACACTTTACTTTTTTTCTTTTTTTGCGGTATGCGGGCCTCTCACTGTTGTGGCCTCTCCCGTTGCAGAGCACAGGCTCCGGATGTGCAGGCTCAGCGGCCATGGCTCACGGGCCCAGCCTCTCTGCGGCATGTGGGATCTTCCCAGACCAGGGCACGAACCCGTGTCCCCTGCATCGGCAGGCGGACTCTCAAACACTGCGCCACCAGGGAAGCCCGACACTTTACTTTTTTTACCTTTAAAAATAGCATTTGCATATAAATGTGTTCTTTCTACTTTTGCATATGTTTGAAACATTTAATAAAACATGGAAAGTCTGAAAAAAAATTTTCCTCTCTTTATCCTTAAGTGGGTGGTTTATCAAAGCAATGGTAGAAAATGCTAAAAGGTAAGCAAATTAAGAAGAAAAAACAAGGGGTGTGAACCTCAAGTTTTACAAATTGAACATGATCCCAAAGCAGAGTTACAGTAACACTAATAATAGTAACAGTAATAGTACTGGCAGCAAGAGTTTACACTTACACAGCCCTTACTACAAGCCAGGCCCTGTAAACACTTTACATATACACTCTTAATTTCACTACAGCCAATGAGGTAGGTACCATTACTATCTCTATTTTGCATATGGGGAAAATGAGGCACAGAGAGGTTAGGTAACTTGTCCAAGGGGCTGGGTTTCAAACCTGGGCTTATGCACTACGCTGCTTCTGTTAGTGGATAAAAGGAACACTGTCTCAACCATGATGGCAAAAGCTCCCCACATCTCTGCATCAAAACTGTACACCCTGGGCTTCCCTCGTGGTGCAGTGGTTGAAAGTCCGCCTGCCGATGCAGGGGATGTGGGTTCGTGCCCCGGGCCGGGAAGATCCCACATGCCGCGGAGCGGCTGGGCCCGTGAGCCATGGCCGCTGAGCCTGCGCGTCCGGAGCCTGTGCTCCGCAACGGGAGAGGCCATAACAGTGAGAGGCCCGCGTACCGCAAAAAAAAACCCCAAAAACCCAAAAAAACACTGTACACCCTCAGAGATGGCCACCCTCCTCCCCAAAAGTTTTCTTTCTCACGTGTTCAAGGCCAACAGGATGGTCTCTAAGCAGAGAATGTTCAGGAGTTTCTTGGATGAACTGTCGGGTATTTCAGAGGCAGTGTGCTTCAAGTAGCTCAACCACAGGAAGTAGCCCATGGCCATGCACAGATATGCACACATAGCAAACTGGGGGCCTCTCCTGCCACATCAGCATTATTGGTGCTACCCCCAAAAGAATAACAGTTGAATGTTCCTATCAAACAACAAAAAACTTGAAAAAAAAATAAACTGCAGGTTTTACTTTAAGTTCAGAAGCACTTCAGGACTTGAGAAATATTGCAGACAACATGTCTCATAACTAGGTGTTTCATGTGTTCCAGGAAAAGATTTTATACCCCTCACCACTACTTTTAAGTTTTTCAAGCTACCAATAAGTGGCTTTGCCTATGTATTTGTTCCAAACAAATAAAAGAACCCTCAATTTTTTAAAAAAAAGAACCCTCAATTATTGGTTTTTCCTTCCTGTGTCTACTGTCTTCCTACATCAACATACTTTTGATCCATTTTACAGATGTGCTGAGTCACACCTCTAAAACAGAAGAGCAGGAAAGGAGAAGTACGCAGCCCAGTTTTGGGTAAAGACTGTCAGCTTTTGAAGGCCAGGATGTTGTTGCCATGGCCATTTTAAAGCAGTAAAGTATTCCTGAAAGTAGCTAACAGAATGACTACCATTGAGAGGTTCTTCCCCAAAGAAATATCTCTCAAACATGCAGATGTGCGCAAAATCTTCTTTCAAGATAAATATTCTAGCAGAAGAGACATAAACCATAAACCAAGAATGAAATAAAGATACTCATCTTTGGGAAAATCCATCATAATAAAATTTTTCCCCCTAGAATTGTTAATAATATAAAACATCTATCAGTTCCAAAGTCTTTTAAAAAAACACTGACCTTCCACTTTTTGGAAGGGAGAGAACCAGACATGGATCACACAATCTAGAGATTACAGTCAGGTGCCCCCATTACTGGATGCCTTAATTTTTAAAGAAAGTCCCAAGAACCCTGAGAAGTATGGTTTACCATGAGCAAACAGCTCTTACTTTTGCCTTGGACTAAATCAGCACTTACCAAAATGCAGTCCATTAGGACTGATTCTTCAACCTGATCTTACAGTATTAATGTTAACAATATTACAACACTCATAGTTCAGCTCAGGCACATAAACTAATGATTTATATCCATATTTAATTTTTAAAAACACTCAAATTATACTTATCTCTCATCAAAAGCAGCATTTACCCCACTCAGTCTAGAGCAATGGTTCTTGGGCAAGTCTAGGTCCTGGTTGTTCGTCCATTAAAATTACCCACAGGGTTTTTTCAAAATATGCATGCTGAGGCCTCATACCTACCCCAGGGATTCTGATTTAGGATTGGTTAGCATCTGCATGTGTGTGATACGTGTGCAGAAATGCACTACCTACTCTACACACTCCTATCCCCAGAGACCAAACGGGAAGAGCTATGTGCTTGTGGGTTCTCTAGCTCAAGAAAATGTTTAGGTCTTGGCAGCTAAGCTGCTGAAGAGGCTCTAATTTAGTGGCCCTCCCTGACCCTTTCATTGTCCTTTATCTGCTGTCACCATCACTCCCTCCAGGTGGAGGTACTCCAAACTATAGGTGGGAAAGCAGGTCTCTTCCTCTCTACATCTCAATTTCTTCATCTGCAAAAAGAGAATACTGTAGTTCCTTACAAGAAGAAATACACATTTCTAAAAATGACTATAAAATAGGCTTCAAACTACATCAAAGGACTAGACTAAAATATTAATACAAATATGCCATCTTCTCAGAAGACATTTCAGCTACCTGTATCCCTCAAGGAATACATATTAATAATTAAAATGAGTCACCCACACAAAAATGCACCAATTCTTTTTTGTTTTTTTTGTCTGTGTTGGGTCTTCATTGCTGTGCACGGGCTTTCTCTAGTTGTGGCGAGCAGGGGCTACTCTTCGTTGCAGCACGCGGGCTTCTCATTGCGGTGGCTTCTCTCATGGTGGTGGCTTCTCTCATTGTGGAGCATGGGCTCTAGGCACGTGGGCTTCAGTAGCTGTGGCACTCGGGCTCAGTAGTTGTGGCTCGCGGGCTCTAGAACGCAGGCTCAGTAGTTGTGGCACACGGGCTTAGTTGCTCCGCAGCATGTGGGATCTTCCCAGACCAGGGATCGAACCCGTGTCCCCTGCATTGGCAGGCGGATTCTCAACCACTGTGCCATCAGGGACACCCCGCACCAATTCTTAAAGTAAAGCCACCCTACTCCAGGTGACTCACAAAAAGATGGGTACATGGCTTAAAAGAGAAGACACTCAGGAGGGGATGAATCACATATCTCATGTTTTATTCTTGGCTGTTTGTGAACCAGTGACCGTAAGTTATTTCTTCTTTCTCTATTTCCTTTGAACATTAAAATGGAAACCTTTGTAAAGCATACTGCTATCTTCAGGTTAAAACCCTGTGGATGCCAAAACTTGACTTGGTCAGCCCTAACAGGAACCACAATTACCAAGCAGGTAGTCCTCTCAGAGACTTGAACTTGCATAATCTTTGTTTGTTTTTCAGATTTAACACCCCAAGTGCTGTGACTCGGAAAACACCACCATGGTACAGCACAGTCATGGCCAGGTACCACCAGCCATCATAGCCCTCCTCCCTTCTCCAATGCCACCTATCCTTCCCCCTTTTCTCACCCTACTCCTTGTTCCCCAGATGTCCAAGGCCCTGGGTTCCTTCTTTTTAAAGCCAAACAAATAAAAAACATACAGAAAAACTTGTTTGGCAAGACATCAGCCACTTGCTCAGCAATGTGAATTCTGTGGTCTTTGTATTAATACAAAGAGTGTATTTTATACTCTTACTCCAGGAAGCTCATCATCTCACAATTTTAAAGAAATAAGTCTATGCTGATAACTAGCAAATCCTTCTAATTGGTCCTTTACATTTCTGGTCTTAAAATTATTTCCCTGAAAACCTATTCCTTTCTCCTAAAACCTAGATCGATGGCTCCAAACCTCCGGAAGGACCTTGGTTAGGCCTTCCTCCTTTATTCCATGTACTCAGTCAAATTTCCCAGACTCACTATTAATCCTAGTGAAATGCCTCTAGTTCCTCTTCTGTTTCCGCTGGCATGTAACTACGTCAAGCCCAATGTATCTTTCTAGACCTGGATTAGGACAACCATCTCTGGATGGCCTTCCAGCCTCCAAACTCTTACCTTTGGAATCAGAGAACACTTCCTTAAAACACTCAGGTCATTTCCCATCAAGAGCAAGTTCCTTTTCTTTCCCTACAAAACTTCGTACTCCAGAAGCATGCTATCCAAACAAACTTACATTTTACTGACCTTCTCCTTCCTGGAGGACTCCTGGCTTCCAAAGCTCAGAATCACTAAGTTAGCCATGACTCCTTAAGGTATTTAACTGTTTTGTAATTCAATAGGGAGCAGGGCTAAAAGGAGAGGAAGAAAGGAAAAGTCCTGCTCACAATTAGAGAGGTAAAAAGATAAGTAAAAACCCACAAGAAGTAGATTCTAGTGAACCAGAACCAATGACTCTGCGACCTCCTCTTTCCATGGCTTCCGGCTATTACAGTTGAAGCTGATGGCTAAATAAGTTGAGATCACCTGGGAATTAAAACCATGTTATCCGGGGCTTCCCTGGTGGCACAGGGGTTGAGAATCTGCCTGCCAATGCAGGGGACACAGGTTTGATCCCTGGACCAGAAAGATCCCACATGCCGCGGAGCAACTAAGCTTGTGCGCCACAACTATTGAGCCTGTGTTCTAGAGCCCGTGAGCCACAACTACTGAGCCCACGTGCCGCAACTACTGAAGCCTGCGCACCTAGAGTCCGTGCTCCACAAGAGAAGCCACTGCAATGAGAAGCCCGCACACCGCAACAAAGAGTAGCCCCTGCTCACCGCAACTAGAGAAAGCCCGCGTGCAGCAACCAAGACCCAACTCAGCCAAAAATAAATAAATACAATAATTTAAAAAAACCAAACAAACCCATGTTATCCTTGATTGGCTAGAGAAAATCATCAGCTGACCTTTCAAAATCCCATTGATTGACTTTGCTCATCTTATAAGGAACTGTAATTCATCATATTGCTAAGCAAGCCATGAATTTATAGTTACATGTTCAAAATAAAAACAATCATAGGGGCTTCCCTGGTGGCACAGTGGTTGAGAGTCCGCCTGCCAATGCAGGGGACACGGGTTCGTGCCCCGGTCCGGGAAGATCCCACATGCCGCAGAGCGGCTGGGTCCGTGAGCCATGGCCGCTGAGCCTGCGCTCCGCAATGGGAGAGGCCACAACAGTGAGAGGCCCGCGTACCGGAAAAAAAAAAAAAAAAAATCATAAAATTCCATTTCATTTGCTCAAGGTTTTTTCTTTTGTTCTTTTTTTTGGGGGGTGGTATCTAACTATATGTATAAAAACACACTGACATATATGTGGTCAAAGTTTATAAGACTGAAACAGGACAAATAAAATTTCCAGATTTCTTCAGGTTATCTAAGAATTCTGGGTTAATTAATAGATCTTTACTTTTCTACTCTTGTCAGCTCTTAAGAAGTTGCACTATTAATGATGAATTTGAGTCTTTTACTTTAATTTTCTTCTGCTTGTAGTCCGTGAATACTAAAAACAGTGAAATTCTACCCCCTAAAAGGAGGAGGAGCCAGAAACCTATACCTCTCTTCAGCTTGGAGGATCAGCATTGCATATAATCAAGCAGTTGTTATGTATGAAAGACTGGGTAAGCAGTGGGCCCTAAAAGGTGACAGACATCCCCTAGAGGAAAACCTCAATAAAGCCAATTAGGAGGAATGCCTTCAGATAGGCAGGTAGATTTGAAAAAAGAAATGGCCTTGAGATTAAATATTCTCTTACTAGCTGTTTGAGGGCACACATGTGGCAAGCTGAAGCAGACCACCACAAAGACTTGTGTGGTGCTGTGACACAGAACCAGCTGGCCACTGAATGCTAACATGCTTTAATGGAATAATACATACAGCAAACCAGTATCCCAGATGATATATTCAAGAATGTATCCAATCACTTAACTGAGAGGGTCTTCTGTGTGGATAAAATATACAAAGGGTGTGAAACTCATTAGATGTACACGTGATCTCGTGTTAGTCCATGCGGATCTTTTAAAGATAGAATAAAGTCTCATGAAGAGGGTCATGAATGCAAAAAACAAAACTCTTCTCTCCTCACACCTCTTAAAAAAGAGAGAGAGCAATCAGCAGGAATTAATAAGAATCAGCAAACACTTGAAGAATTTTTGCAATATTCCTGAGAGATATACTTAATCTCACTACACTACCATTACACTTTTTTAAGTATTCCAAGCTAAAAACAGGTATTCCTGTTATATGTGGGAAAGAGCAATGTCAAAGACATAGGGTACTAATTAAAACTTGGTGGAATACCAGATATATCCTGCTAAGTGCCAGATCACCAGGTCACCAACCAGAGGTGTGTAGTTTTATAACATGGAACGTTTTAAAGCATTCCACTGTCTTAGAAAATCATCTTCCATCCATTTGCCTAATTGCAACTCCCTCTCCACAATGTATTTAAACCGTAGAGATCTGCAGAAGGAAATGAATGCTACTACATAGATCAGAATGAAGAAAACAGACTTTTGTTCACCAAAAAACATTCCCCTTGTTACCATGTCAATCTCAAAACACTTCCCACCTTACTTAGGTGTTCTTTAGAGGTCAATTCATCCTGGTTTAAACCTGGTATGACCCTGCTTACCTTAAAAGATTGCAAGCTAAAACACGGTAGTAGGATTTGTTATTACCCTTCTAGAAATGAGGGCAGTTAATGTATAATTAGCTAGTTGGGTATTCTTACAGTCATACTAAAACTCATTATTAAAGTTTTAAATTACTAGGCAATAATTTAGTTTGTCTTTAATGTCAGAAAAGAACAAGATAACTTCATGCAATTATAAGATAAGTGACCATGGATGGGGAAAGACTTTACCTAGACACAGTGATCACAAGCAAATGAAGAGAAAACAAATCCATAAAATCACAATGGAGCCCTGAGGCTACAGCCCCAAAGAAAGAAAAACATGGCTGTGGCTGTCTTTCAGGACCATAGCCTGGCTCATATCCCACGATCCACAAAGCCTGGACCACTCCATGGTTCTAATGCTGACTGTCAGTGAATGTGAACGTGGTGTTTTTAATGAATTTCTGCTAAGTTGTTCAACCCAAGAAAGCCCCATTTTTCTATGTATAGCTAATTAAACTCTTGGGGCACATGCCAACACCAAATCTAAATATCTACAAGCAGACAAAGGAGGTGGATCATGGAGCTAGCATTGTGGAAACCATCAAATCCAAAACTCAGCATATTTCTTCTTTATCTACTACAGCTGACCTTTCTCCATAGTACTAGAAAGAAACTGCTCTACCTGGGTCTGTCTAGGAGACTCATAATGACACCCAGCTGTTCCAAAAGCAGGATGATGTTTGTGATTCCAACATGGATGGATCAATACTGAGTTCTCAAGCCTGTTCAAACAGTGGCTGCTGGCCACTCAATCATCCATGCAGATAGATAAATGTATCTCTTATCTCTGCAACTATACTAAAATGTCTAGAAACATAGCTAGCAAACACTCATGCAGCATAAAGCATTATTTTAAGATAAAGTTACCCTCAGCCAAAATCTGAATTGTTTGGAAAGATTCACAGGCTACCTGACTGAAAAGAGGTATGTAATAACAATGTATTTCCAACATGAAAAGGCTTAAATTCATTTAGCAGCTTAAAATCATCAGGTTACAGCATAGTACTATTAAGTAAATTTACGATTTAAAATTTTTCTAAATGCCTAGTAAAAGAAGCACTGTTTCTCCTAATTCTAATCCCAAAGTTCCTGAAGCATTCCATTTGTTGTAGTCAAACTCATTTGTCTGTTATTGACTGCCCCCCGCCAAACGACTCTAGGGGAAATAATTTCCCAAATGTGGATTTTTCTCACCAGTAAAATAAGAGGACTATCCAGTCCATTGGCTAGCAACCTTAAAGGTGAGAATAAAATTATAAACTGCCCAATTTTATATGAAAATTGTCTTCTACATTACTTGTCCACAACTTAATCCACAAATAAGTAATTTACCAAGTCAGTCGAGAAATGAGTAAAACGAAAGTCGGAGAGAGAGACACAATTTGCGAGGGTCAAGTATGCATGGCCCAGAACGGTGGGAGGGAAACTGAAGCTGTACTGCAGTGAAGGTACCGGAGCTTCCAGGAGTGTGGGGTGAAAACACAACTATGGATAAAATATATTTGAGTAAAAAGGAAAAAAGAAAACAAGCTACCTATGGCTTAATGAACTTTCCTTTCATCAGTCTTTAAAATTACAGTTGTTTTTGAAATTGAAATCCAGATCCCCTTGGCTGAATTTTAAGTTTTCCAGAGCTTTTATCATTCCTGTCTGGAAGAGCACGAAGGGATGTAAAAAAAAAAAAAGATGCCATCATACAGAAAGCCAAAATGAATCAATTTTGTGATGGCATCTGCTACTTTCCTTTTAATGTCACAAAGAGTAACAATAGTAACTTCAAACTCAATAGATAGCTTCATATTGATGACAAGCTTCTTTACAAAATTAAGCACTATAATATGCTCTTTCAAGGTTAAATATAAAATTTAAAATTACTGGGTGATTAAACTACAGTTATACCAATTTTGAGCTTCTGAATGAACAAACTGCATGTACACTTGGCAAAGGAAAACAGGAGGAGAACAGAGACAAGGAGTCAAATGGGCTGCCAGAAATCAATTTTCTTTTGTGGCGTTGGTGAGGGGTGGTGGAGGAATAAACATAAACATTGTTTATTATCAGGTTATGATGAGTATAAATCTGAATTTCATCTGGGAATTGCTGTTATAATAAAAATATGTGTATCTATTGCACAGTACATGCCCTGGGGCAAAGTTAATTGTAGGAAATTTCACAAGTAACTCCCTGCTCCTTACCATATTATATAGTAGAGTTGAAACAAGTTTTGGTTACCAAGCTAAGCCTTTTGCTTTTCAGTTGAATATCTGTGTTAACTTGGCAACTTTCTCCTATTAGTTGTTTCATATTAAGTTAGATTTGTTTTTGTCCTTTGACCTAAAATTCAAGAATCACAGCAGGAAATTGAGTGATTCAAAATTCACCAATGATGAAACTAACCTTCAATGCCGGAGGGCTTAGCAGCTTGTAATAAAAATTCAGTTTAGATCTCAAGATCAGATAAGTCTAAAAGAAACGTCAAGGTCATCTAAACCAACTACCAGTACTTTCACATAAACTGTATTTACCTGCTCCTAAATCTTTCCATGAAAGAAATGTTGAATTTTCTTGAGGAATAGTTTGGACTTGAGAAAAATGTCAAAACGGTTTTCCCATGCCGAATATAATTTTGAATATACTATAAAAATATTTTCTTCCTGCTTTCCTACACTTACCTGTTAGTGTGTTCATGTTCTTGTATTACGGAACACTTAATGGTAACTTGTACACATGTAATACAGAAATCAAAATTCACTTTGATCAATGTGGTTTAATTCTTGTTACTTACTAAATGCTTTGCAAGGTAATACAAGAACATATTCTAACATTTTATAGATGTGATGAAACCTTAGTCACGTTGGCCTGTTGCTTGAAAGTCTATTCTGAACCTCATACACCTGCTGGCAGGAATGTTAACATGGTACCACCTGGGAAAATAGTTCCTCAAATGGTTAAACAAAGTCACCGTATCTCCGAGCAATTCTACCCCTAGGTACATACCCAAGAGAAATGAAAACATATGTCCACAGAGAAATTTGTGCACAAATATTTATAGAGGCATTATTCATAATAGCTAAAAGGTGTAAACAACCCAAATGTCTATCATCTGACAAATAAAAATGATATCTGTACAGTAGAGTATTATTTGGCCATAAAAAGGAATGAAGTACTGATACATGCTACAACATAGATGAATCTTGAAAACATTATACGAAGTAAAAAAGTTAGCTACAAAACACCACATATTGTATAATTCCATTTACAAGAAATGTCCAAAATAGGCAAATCTATACAAACAACAAGAAGGTTAGTTATTGCCTAGGGCTGGGGGATGAGGCTGGGAGATGAGGGGATGATAGCTAAAGGGTACAGGGTTTCCTTTTGAGGTGATAAAAATATTCTATGATAAAAATGTGGGAATGGTTGTAAATAACTGTGAATATACTAAAAACTATCATCAAATTACACTCTTTAAATGGGTGTATGTGAGTTATAATTCAATAAAACTGTTATTTAAAAAAAAATCTGGGGCTTCCCTGGTGGCGCAGTGGTTGAGAGTCTGCCTGCCGATGCAGGGACACGGGTTCTTGCCCCGGTCCGGGAAGATCCCACATGCCGCGGAGTAGCTGGGCCCGTGAGCCATGGCCGCTGAGCCTGTGCGTCCGGAGCCTGTGCTCCACAACGGGAGAGGCCACAACAGTGAGAGGCCCGCATACCGCAAAAAAAAAAAAAAAAAAAAAAAATCTGTTCTGAGATGTGAGGTACTTGACAATCAGCAAACCTCTTCCACAAAGTTCTTCTGGTCAGTAGTAAAAGAATTAGTTAAACTAAAGTCCAATTTACTTTATTGTCATTGGAACCAGCTTGCAGCATTTAGTTATGTATATTTCTACAATGTGAATGCAGTTTAAGAAAATACATCATTACATCAGATATTCCAGGCAACCTGCCACAAGACATTTTTACCGAAAAACCATCTTAAAAGGAATCCCTTTAACCAACCTCAGTGTATATGTTCTTTCTTGTTGCCTCATCTCCTTATAAGCTGCCGTTTCCCTAAAACTCTCATGTTAAACAGTACTGGGCATGATTAATTCACCTATTAATTCAACAAATATGTGAACCCTCATTGTACATGGGCTACTGCTTTAGGCACTTGTACATATGTACACGCACACATGCACGCACGCGTGCACACGAGACAAAGTCCCTGCTCTTGTGGAGCTTACAATCTGACAGGACAAGATAAACAATAAATAAATTTTAAGGTTTTTAAAAGAGGGTGCTGTGCTATGGAGGGGCGTTATTTCAGATCAAGTGGCCAGGAAAGGAGGCTTCTCTAAGGAAGCATGTTTGAGATGATAAAAGAAGGTGCCAGCTACACAAAGATCAGGGAGGATAACTCCAGGCAGAGGAAATAACTCTTGAAAGAATTAGGAGGAGGAAAAAAAAAAAAGGATTAACTGTGTGCTGCTGGTGACCAACCTCTGTGATTCTTATCACCATCCTAGTACAAACAAGTTGACTTGCAGATGGTGGCTGGAATAAGGGGTCTTATGTACCTTAAGACCGCTAAAAGGTCTCACAACTCTCCAACAAGGGGAGGCCGTCTCTAGTTAACCCCAGCCTGAAGTGATCTTTCCCTCTCTGCACCTCTCAGCAAGTGTTTGTTGCCTGTGCCACTCATTCTTACAAACAAATTGGTGCAAGGCACCATGCTAGGAGTGCCAGAACTTAAACACAAATCAGCCCAGCACCCTGACAGCCCTTAGGGCAGGAAATAATCCAGTAGCACAGAAAATGTAGGCACAGACAACAAACACAAGGTAGAAAGTAAAAGCAGGCCACAAAAAAAGAGCTATAAAATTTAGGCATGTCCAGAGATTACTTCCAGCTGGAGCATCAGGGGAAGCTTCACGAGGTGGGCGCATGAGAAGAGGGAGAGTCTGTGAAGCCTGAGAACTTGGACATGTGGGGAGAACAGATTGATCTGTTGTATCCCTAATAAACTTTAAATATATTTAAAAATACTTTTAGCTCCCCAACCAAGTTACAAGGCCTGATAAGGCTTCTCTCTCTCTGTGATCTCAATTTACGTGCTGATTCACTGTAAGAGATCATATGTCAATTTCAGCACCGAAGGTAAGGCTAAATTATTCTTTGCTTCATAACAAAGTTTTCACCTTTGAAAGAGATGATGATCCCCCAAACCTCTTAATACATCATCTCATTTCAAAGGGACATTCCTAAGAGTTTTTCCAAAACTAAAAGGCATTACAGATAAACATGTATACAATGTGCTTCAGAATAACACATATATAAAATGTCTGCATATGTATTTGTGTGTCTGCATATGTGTAACACTATACATTAATTTCAGAATCTTACCAGATAATTTCAAACTTCCACTGCTAAACCAAAGTCTGTACTCATGAGAAAACATTTTTTTCACTGATTAAACTTGCCCACCCGGCTTTCAAAATCCCTTCCCATTCCCAACAAAACATTTTAAACCAGAGAAGAAAATCCAAACAACATTTTTTTAGGCAGTGTCTCAACATCTCTAAAAAATATTCCATGGCCAAACTCACCATAGAGAGCTGTCCAAGTTTGATTAATTACATCTAGACACACAGTTCCTGACCTGAAACAGATGGAAAGAATGGCATTTTTTAAAAAATTAGAAAGTTAGTTGCATGTATCTGGCAACTAGTTTAATCATCAGGAAAAATATTTTTAATAGATCATTAAAAAAAACCCCAAAGAATCCCAATTGGGGAAAACATGATGAGGAGCAGAATATACACAAAGTCTTAAGTGTCTACTTAGAGATTGAAAGGGAAAACCAGTAACTATACAATGGAGAAACCAGACAACACCTTAACCATGTGATGAGAATTAACATTGGTTATCAGGGCAGACAAACTTGTGCGCCTCCAAAGAGGATACCCTGAGGAGGACACAATCTCACTTTTTGGTTTTCTGGCCTTAAGAGCATACTCTGAACCTAATTATAAGGAAAAATCAGACAAACCCAAATTGAGGGACAGTAATGAAATAACTGGTCTTTATTCCTTAAAAATGTCAATTTTATAAAAAGCTGAGGAATGGTTTCAGATTGAAGTAGTTTAAAGAAACATGACAACTAAATGCAATAGATGATACTGGACTGGATCCTTTAATGAATTTTTAAAAAAAGTGCTAAAAAGTCCATTACCAGAATATGGCAGTAGATGAAAAAGTACTGCATTAATATTCAATTCCTGAATCTGACAACTATACTGCAGTTACATAAGAGAACATCCTTGTTAAGATGACTGATACATGAAAGTATTAAAGGACAATGGGGCATGATGTACATATATACATACAACCTCTCAGAGTTCAGAATACTTCATATGTATGCACGTGTGTGCGTGTGTGTAATATCAAAATTTAGTGCCATGACAAGGAAAAACTGCAGGATAAATAGTATTCTAAATAGCACTGGAAGTATAAAATAGGAGGCACTGATATCACATTTTAAAATATCACTAATAAAATATTAGAAGGAAAGAAAGGGATAATTAAGATTCATTAACTGTTTGCTTTACTCTCAAGGACTGAGAAATACTTTAAGGGCTGAAAATAATATAATCTGTACACTGAAGACAGATCTCTGGACAGTGTCTATACAAAGAGAACAGAGATATGGAATATTACAAATGTTAGCTGGATATCAAGAGAAATGAAGGACCCATTCATGACAGTGGAAAAAAACCAAGCAGTCCAATAGTGGACCCTGAACAAGTTAGAATATCGTAGTCCTGGATTCTATAATGGAAGTGACCATTCTTATAGTCCTATCTGTTGTTAAAATCCAAAAAGATAATTGAGGCTTTTTTATAACGGAGAGATGAACTCTAACCAAGAGCAGTTGCTGCTAAGATTTAAACATTTTTAAACAGTTACTTACGCTTCATCAATGTTGGGATGGAAAATTTTATTCATGAATCCTGTAAAAAGAGATGTTAATTAGCAGCAAAAAGTATCCAGAGAACAATTAGCTTTAAAGTATTTCAGTACTGGAAACAATTTCAGTATTAGGATAACTCATTACTTTCAATCTTAGATCTTTGGTTACTGGTAAGACTATATTCTCCTGGCTGTGTCAATTACTTAAAATACATCAGAGTTCTACTAATCAAATGAGCAAACTTTGAGAGCAATGCAGCTTCTAATACAAAATAATCATTACAAGAAATTATTTTCTGAGCTATGAAGGTACTTGCCAAGAAAATTTATAGTACTAAATGGTTTATAACTAGTGCCATGATAAAAGTTAAGAAAGCTACTCTGACTTTCCTCCCCAAAGTTTTATTGTTCAATCACTAAATGTGGAGGTTCTGCATTTGAACTTCTCCTTCCGAAGCTCAGTTACTGGTATCATTGTGCTACACCATGTGCGGAATATGAATGAAGCTGCTGAAATGCTAAAGGAGTACTTCTTCCAAACCACAAAGGATTTCATAAGAACAGTGACCAAAATATTTCCTTTAACTTTAGTCTACTCATTCCAGGAAACCCAGTTTTGATTAAAATTGGGGCAACAAAGAAATTAGGCAAGGTGTTCAAAAAAATTCTGTAAGATGGCTGTATCTGTCAGGGATTCAAATTTTTTGATTTATTCCTAGAAAAACAAGTATGTATAGACTTTTAAACAAATATATTGATATTTAAATTCCAAAAAGAAATTATTTTTTAACTCAAAACCAGTGATTTAATCAGTTTGTATACAAGCAAATGACAGTATTCTAAAGCAGAGATCCACTGTCAAAGCTCTCATTTTGTCATCCTTATCGCCTTACTTCCTTTTTTAAATTTAATTTTATTTATTTATTTTTTGGCCGTGACACACGGCACGCGGGATCTTAGTTCCCTGACTAGGGACTGAACCCGTGCCCCCTGCAATGCAAGCACGGAGTCTTAAGCACTGGACCGCCAGGGAAGTCCCCTTACTTCCTTTTTAGACTTCCTTATTCCGTACCCTCCTTTCAATAAATTGAAGTTCCTTATTAAGTGGCTATCACCACGTCCCAATCCCACCCTCCCTCACCCCACCCCCATCTTACATGTTCTCTTTCATTCATTCAAAATATATTTGGTCAACATCTATGTGTCAGGCACTGTGCTTATTTAGGGTACAAAACCAAATAAAGACAGTACTCTATTCCCGAGGAGGTCACTGGAGCAATGGGACAAGACACACAAAGAAATAACTGCAGTGTGCAAAAAGAGGTGACAGGGGGCTTCCCTGGTGGCGCAGTGGTTGAGAATCTGCCTGCTAATGCAGGGGACAAGGGTTCGAGCCCTGGTCTGGCAAGATCCCACGTGCCGCGGAGCAACTAGGCCCATGAGTCACAACTACTGAGCCTGCACGTCTGGAGCCTGTGCTGCGGAACAAGAGAGGCCGCGACAGTGAGAGGCCCGCGCACCGCGATGAAGAGTGGCCCCCGCTTGCCACAACTAGAGAAAGCCCTCGCACAGAAATGAAGACCCAACACAGCCAAAAAAAAAAAAAAGCCAAGCATTTGAAGCCCTTAAAAAAAAAAAAAAAAAAAAAGAGGTGACAGGGGAAGCATGTATGAAGAGAGGAAGATGTCAGGAAAGATGCAGACAAGTGGCATCAAAGGAAGATCCTCAAGGATGAGGTGTGACAGAGGTCATCTCCAAAAATTTAAGAAACTTCTCTAGACTTAGAAAACGGGGATGAGACTATATGAAATCCCAGACATTCCAATCCTCACATGTTCTAGCCACTCCAAGTACTAATCATGCTTCCAATTTTTGTTTTTTAATCTTTTGTGTTAAAATAGCTTAATGTTTTATTTACTACTATCAAGAGAGCCCATGCAATGTTTAAATTGCTCTGACGCAAAAAGATTTGTGTCCAATTACCATTTCATATTCATTTTTCATTCAAGATGTTTCAAAGTCTAGATGTACAAGGTATGTGTTTATGAGGCGATTATACTAAGCCAATGGAAATGTTCATGCCTTAATGTTAAGAGAGGAAAAAGCAGAATAAAAATTCTATCGAACCTCAGAAAAACACTAATACATATGTCCAAGAAGGCCTACGAGGATATCTGTTGCAGCAGTGTTTATAAAAGCCAAGAACCAAGTTCAAGCCCATCAACAAGGGATGGGAGAGACTGTAGTACATCCTTATACTGGGAGTCCTATACAGCCAACGTAGTGAATGAGGTCAGTATGTATCAATTAGGATAGAGCCAAAGCTGAGGGGAAACAAAAAAGTTGCAGGATGATATATTTACAGCATGATACCATTTACATAATCTAAAACGAAGCAACACTACATATTCTCTATGGTAACAAGTATAGAAAACCGTATTGGACCAACATATACCAAATTTATAAGAGTAATTATTTTAGTGAGGGTGCAGGGCCAAGGTCATGGTGGGAATAGGTAACAGAATGAGGAATGGTGATTAAAGATGAATTTATCTGTAAAACTATATTCCTTTAAAAAAGAACTAGCTCTTGCTTTGGCAGCACACATACTAAAAAGATATATGTGCTTGTATATTATTTGCCCTGGTATTTTAAAAAGTGTGCACATAGATAAAAAACTGCAAACAAATATGTACAAATATCAACAGTGCTTAGTTCTTAGTGGTGGGGATATTTTCTGTTATCCTTTTTAAACCACCCCCACCCCATACCAGAAGTAGGATCGCAGCAATGGAAATGGGTTAGAAGGAATGAAGCTTCAGAAAACTAAAAAGAGAATCACCATATGATCCAGCAATCCCGCTCCTGAGCATACACCCAGACAAAATTATAATTCAAAAAGATACATGCACCTCTATGTTCACAGCAGCACTATTCACAATAGTCAAGACATGGCAACAACCTAAATGTCCACTGACAGATGAATGGATAAAAAGATGTAGTACATATATACGATAGAATACTACTCAGCCATAAAAAAGAACAAAATAATGCCATTTGAATCAACGTGGATGCAACTAGAGATTATCATACTAAGTGAAGTAAGTCAGAAAGAAAGACAAATACCATATGATATCACTTATATGTGGAATCTAAAATACAACACAAATGAACCCATCTATGAAGCAGAAACAGAATCATGGATGTAGAGAACAAGCTGGTGGCTGCCAAGGGGAGGGATGGAGTGGGAGGTTGGGGTGAGCAGATGTAAGCTATTACATACAGGATGGATAAACAACAAGGTCCTACTGTATAGCACAGGGAACTATAGTCAATATCCTATGATAAACCATAATGGAAAAGAATATGAAAAAAGAATGTATATACGTATAACTGAATCACTTTGCTGTAGAGCAGAAATTAACACAACACTGTAAATCAACTATACTTCAACAAAAAATTAAAAAAATAGAAGAATGAAGCTTCAATAATTTGATGTCACAGGGAACCTCAAAGGTATAAGTCAAGGAAATAGCTATGGTGAAAAAAGCTTTAAATGTTTATCAAAACTGTCTCTGAAAGATTAAGGTTCCTGCCTCCCTCCTTGTACAAGGTCTGGAGATTACATTTGGAATCAATATAGTTTCCACACTGTTTTCAATTTAATCTAGATTTTGGCTTGGTTGAGTCCAAGACTATATAAGAAAGAGGGCCAAAAAGGGCTTAGTAAACATATTCTTTAGTAATAAATGGGTTGGAGCCCAGTCCCCAGTGCCCCTGCTAAATATAAAACCCCATCTGAGCTCTGAGGTGGAGAGCAGAATCGGACTGGAAAGAGAAAAGTACTGATAGGGATTTGGCTTCTAGTCCCAACTCTGCTATTAACTGCAGGCCTTGATCAGGTCACTACACTTCTGTGGGTCTGCTTCTTTACCTGCAAAGAGAAACAGCTGGGCTACATGATCTCCAAAACCTCCACTCTTATTCTGTTTGTAAAAGGACCATCAGCTCTAAAATCTAGGATTTAATAACAATGGCCAGACCTCTGAGAACAGAGGACTTAAGGGGAAACGGCCAATGGTTAAGTCCATAAGAGAAATTAATTCTGTGAGGCACATTTTTAGGTACGTAAGTATTCTGGAGAATATAATACAAAGTTACTAACAAGCTAAAATACCACAAAGAGACACACAATCCACTGACTATTCCAAAGTAGGCAGAAATGGAGTTTATAAACTTGCCATTGAGGAACAAGCACAGCCAGACCATTTCTACTAAAAAACAATTTCCACACTACAATCATCTCTTCCTATACCAGGCTTTTTCTATTGTTAGAAAAATACCCAACGCAAATAAATGGAAAGGGTTAGATTTATCTATATCTGTATATATCTATATCTCCTTTACATTTGTCCTTGGATAAGCTGTGAGCAGCATTTCTGGCAAAGCTATTTACATTCTGGATAATGATGGCAACATGGAACTTCTGCACAAGGAGGGGAGGAGAGAAAGAACAGGCTAGGAATTCAGAGAAGGAACATTCTCAGGACTGAGTGTGTTTGCCCTGGCATGTTTTCCTTCCTTTTGGCAATGCTATCACCACATTAATGAATTTGTCTGCAACAAGAGAATTTTCCCAACACTTGTTTCCATTTGACCAGGAACTATTTTGAAGATATTTTAAGAGAACATATTTTGAAAACTGCTTTTATGGAAACATGATAAGTGGAAGCAGCAAGTCACCTTTAATCCATATGATTTAAGATTTTATTCACTACCAGACATTTTCTAATGATAACATTTCAGTGATTTGATCAGATAAAATTCAGAACTCCTTTGTTTCAATTTTTTGGACAATTATTCTCTGGCATGGCTCAAGCATTTATAAAAAAGGGGACAACAGGTACAAATGTTTAGCTAAAAAGCTTACCACTTCTGTCCTCCGTCTTTTATCAGAAGGGAATCAGGAGATTTATAATTCTGGAGGAGGAATCCAAACCATGCTTAGTTGATGAAAAACTACATATCTTAGAAAACAAAAGCACAGTTTATTAAAATAGAAAAATATGCCATGCTTTTGCTTGTTCCACTCCAATACTCAACCTCTAGAATAACAAATCTCTTGACCCATAGGCTAATAAACAGAGAAAGTAAATAATGCTGTGCCGAGTCATGCTGAAAACTGTTTTTTATTTCAGACTGTTTCTGTGTCCAATCCCAGGAGGGGATCTGTACAAAGTTGTACACTTTCGAATAACTGATATTGGGGTCAATATGTACATGAAAGAGGCAAAAATTAATTATACTTCCATCTTTGTTCCGTTTACAAGTGGGGATATTTTTAGTGATCAAATTTGTGGATAGAATGAAATACCTAAGGGCCAGTCATCTATCCAGAAATTTCATCCAGAATAATCTTGAAGAAATGAGGTCAAACAAGGTGACTCATGAAACCCTATTACCCTAAGGTAATAGGGTGAAAAGCACGAAAGGCAAAAATGAAAACTTTATCCCAGAGCTAAAATGAACCTGGACTGCAGATGGTTGAGGCAGCTGTGGCCGATATGATTTAATTATAAGCTTATGAATTCCTGTGAGAAAACAGTAAATGAATATATTAAATTACTCTGATAGTCTATCTTCAGGACAAATACCCACATAAAGTAGACCATTCAGAATGAAGCTGATTAATTCTCTATTTTTAAAGTAGATATAATTATTTAAAATATATTTATTAAAGATTAAATCCTATCTCCCCTAGAAGTATCTCAGACTATAAATTTTTTAAGGGCAATAACTTGGATCTCCATTCCTAGCATGCAGGAGGTGATCAGAGTTAGGGTGTTCCAGATAAAAAAGGGGTGGGGATGCTGCCAGCTTCACTGGTGACAGCTATACTGCCAGCTTTGTGCATTAGTGCACCCTCAGATAGATTTTCATCTTACCTCAGACAGCCAGGCCCAGCCCATGGCAGCCTGCACCCGGGCAGAAGTCTCTTCCGAGAGCTGAGCCTTTCCTACTCAGGAGAGATGGACCTGGGCTGGTCTCTTCTTGGGTGAGGAACCAAGCAAGGAGCTCACTCTCATTGCCCTGTGTCATGGGAACTTCTGAACTGATCCTGTGTGTGTTCAGGAGATCTAAACTCAACAAGGGGTCCTCTTTTCTGTTTCTTCCTTTCTCTCTGATAATATGGAATCTGAGGAATGGGCTGGATGGATAAGAAAAGTTCATTTATTCATTTATAACTAAGAAAAGGTGAAGTGTTATCCTTCAACAGCGTAACTCTTCTACCAACCTAGCAGATTACCAAAGCCTGCAGCCTTAAATCTACTCTTCTGCACTTCCATTTTTGGAAGACTGTAATCTCTTTCCTGTCTCCATAGTTTATCTTTCACTCTCCTGGTCATTCATATAACCACACTGTCTGAATCAGGCAGGATTTATTTTCATGGTCAGAGGCAGCAGAGTATGGACAGAACACACTGGACTTGAAATTTCGAGACCTAATTTCAAGTCTCTGCCACTATTACTACACAAAGTCGTGGTTAAAAGATCAGGCTCCAGTCAGACTACCTAAGTTTCACTTAGACCTACTGTATTTCTTTGCCTTTCTGTCTCCTTATTCATAAAGCTGGGTTAAATAATGGTATCCACATATCACAGGACTGTCACCAAGATTTAATGAATATATGCACAGCATGTGACCAGTAACTCATGAGCTCAGGCAAGTAATTTCATCTCACTTTTCTCATCCTAAAAATGAAAATATCTGCCCCTACATATCCATCTCTTAATCCTTTAGGAACTGTCAAGAGCATTAGAAGGTATTTTGATTATGGGATATTAGTTTTTTTTATAACCCTATCACACTGGAAATGGCAAATACAGTTACTCTAATATTTACTATTAAAAGATTGTTCTGATTGCATTTGGCATATGGAAAAAACACTGGACTGGAAGCTAGAAGGGAGACTCTGCAACTAGTTAGTAGTAATATATCTCCGCCTTCCTGAGTCTCATTTTTACAATCCTTCAAATAAGGGAACAGGATGATATAATCTCCAAAGTTCCTTCTAGCAATATGGTTTTCACCAACACCAAGAATATGAACAAATCTTGAGCTGTGTGAACAAGCTTTTCCAAGGGAACTAAGATATTACTCTTATTTGTTTTTAAAAGAATTTCAGTTTAACTAAAGAAAAATGAAGCTAAGGATATATGTTTTCATTATACCACCAATCCTAAAGGGAAAATGAATTTTATGCCCCGAAGATGTCAGATTAACCAACCAGCTCAAAAGCTAGAGGAATTAAAGTTCAAGTAGGAGCTAACCTAAACAGCAAGTTAGGTGGAACTTTTATACAGCAAATGGAAAGATTATATAATAATGAATTGCCAAAGGCAGAATTAAAACTGACATAAGCCAGCTTCAAGAAGGAAATGGACAAACCTTCTCACAGAAGCAAGCATGTGCAAAAGCAAGGTTACCCCTTAGAGGTGGCCTGGGGAAGGGAAATCAAAGCTGACTATTATTTTTACTCTGGCTATACAGCAAGATGAAGCTGAATAAATTCAGATATTACAAACTGCTAACAACAGGTTTTTCATTGACAGGGCCATTGACAGGGCCAATTTGACTACTGACTTCTTCCATCATTGAGAACTTCAGCACCTAAGCCCCCAAGTCTCTCCCCCACCAACTCCTGTCATTTTTAGTGACATTACCTACACAGACCACCCTCCTCACACCCTGGGGCCTCTCAGTTCTCTAAGCTTCTTCTTAATGATCTTTCCTCTGTTCTATCTCATTCACACTCCCAGGACATGCCTTGACGTCTGGCATCCCTACAAATAGCTTCACTTCCAAAATCACAAACTCAGACATCCCCTCCCCCACTACAGTCTCCTATCCTTGTCAAAGAGCTTCCCACCCCATGAACAATTCTTTCACCTGTGAACTCTAATCCACTCGCCCTCCCTCTTTATTCCTACCTACCACCATCCTTTTCGCGTCTTCTCCTAACTAGGTTTAAGAGCTATCACCATCATCACTCTCTGGCAATTCTCTGCAAATCCCCTGCCCTCTCCCCTCCAAAATACCCATCTACAACTGGAGGAAACCAATCATTCACAATTCTTACTTGGACTTGAGGATGTCTCTAAATAGGCATGCACTCATTTATTCACTAACTCACTCAACAGATATTCTTCTGCAGAACAGGCAATGTATGAAGCCTGGAGTTGGGGAGACGGATTTTTAGTAAAACAGAACCAGGAACTGCCTTCATGGAGTTTATATCTATTGGGTTGGCAGGGAGGAGAGATGTGAGTAAACAAATATACCAGTTTTTAAAAGTATGCTCTATAACAACTTTCGTGGATTCAACATCCCCTATAATTTTCCTCTCTTCTTTCTCTAGTAGCTTGCTCCCCCATTCTCCAATGACTTGGACATCTTACCGTTATTCTGCAAATCTCCCACTCCCTTTGCCCCTCCATTTCTCACTTTGACTTAATAGCCCTGTCCATTTTTTTTGGAAAATGGGTGCCAATTGGCAGGATCCCTCATCATCCACAACAAAATCCACCCCCCCACATGCTAATTTTTCCTGCCTCAACAGCTTGCTCAAATGTTCATGTTCATGGTCTTCTCAAGTACCAGTCTTCTATTTGTGTTCTGATCTTGTCCCTTCCTACAGTGTCAAAGGCATTGCTCCTTTAATTCTCCTCCTGACGTCCAACATCACCAAGCTTTCCCTCTCTTCTAGACAACTGCCTGCAAGTAGCAAAATCTCCTATTCAAGAAATAAAAAGTAAAGCCTTCCTTTTCTCTTCCTCTAGGTAACAGCCTCATTTGTATGCTTTCCTCTATATAGATAGATTTCTTCAAGTAATGTGTATCTATTGGGTTGGCCAAAAAGTTCATTCGGTTAGTGAATAATTGTTCAATAAAATTATTGGTGAAAATAAAAAATGTGTCTTTTATCTTTACTTAAAACTGAACAAACTTTTTGGCCAATCCAATACACCAGTTTTCAACCTTGGCACCTTGATCCAAACCACCAGTATCTCTACTCTTTCCCCACAACAGCAGAGTGATCACTAAACCTGTTTAAAATGTTGCAATGATTTTTTTCCATTACATTAAGAATATAACTCAACCATTTAACCTGGCCAGCAAAGCTCTACAGGACCTCACCCTGCCTACCACTTGGACCCCTTCTCATATCCCACACTCTCGACCCAGCCTCCCAGCCTCATCTCTCTTCCCTGAGCATGCAAAGCTCCTGCCTCGGGGTCTTTGTCTTCACAATTTCTTCTGCCTAAAATGCTCTCATCCCTGACTTTGGAGGATCAGGGCTGGCTTTTTTCCCCTTTTCATTTAAACCTCAGCTTAAATTTACTTTGTCAGAGAAGCCCTTCCTGAATACCTAATCTAAGATAGCTATCATGTCAATTCTATCACATCAGTTCTCTGCATAAAGCTATCAGACATTTAAAATTTTGTTTTATCTCCCCCCCATCACAAAAGGATTTAAGGGTGAAGGGAGCAATTTGTTCACTTCTGTATTCCTAGCACCTAGAATAATGCCCTGCACACAGTTGGTATCTGATAAATTTGTGGAGCTGATTAGAAGACATGATGCAAGATGTATCCACTTTATGAGAAAGTAGGTTCTGCCTCAGCTGCCAGACATAATCTTTTCAAAAATCTATCCTGAAAAATCTCATTTTCAAAACTCCAGTAAAAGGAGAGCTTTTAACAATGGCTTACATTCTCATAGCATTATCTAAAAAAATTTTTTTAGGAAACTTTTCTACTAGAATGTAACTAAAACAGGAACTAAATTCAAACCCAAGGTTGCAAAAGTAGAGAAGTATATAGGTGATCTTAATGGAATTTGCTTCCTCAGTCTAAGAATTCATTCTATTTGTGGAAATATAGTGGTTCAAGTAGTCTTTGTTAAATGACTGACCCCAAACCTCTCATGCATGACACACTACTCTCTACTCCCAATCCTGGTCTACTCCTGACTAAGCAGGGCTCAGTCAAGTTACTCACAATAGTTCCTGAGGGAGTAACTGTACAATGTTTCCAGCTAGGAAGACACAAAGTAAATGGTAAATATTCTAAGTTCTACAGTTAGTCATACCATATGTTATAAAACTCCATTCCAAAAATACTGTGAGGTAATTTCTGGCCATAGTGAAATAAAAAATGTATTATGCCAGAAGAGTCTGTGAATCTGCCAATGAAAAAGGTGAAAACATTTCCTTTAATCACTGGCACAAGTAAAAAGAATATGGTGCACTGATTATCAGAATATCTTTTAATTAAAAACTGGTGGCAGATTGGGAAATTTAGAAGGAACTCAGACAGGTTATCTAGTCTAGTTTCCTTTGGAAAAGAATGACCTAAAACCATTCTATTTAGATGACAGTCTGACCTAATTGTAAAGGCCATTGGTATAGCTCAAAATAGTATTCTAATTTTTGTTATTGTCCATGACTCTTTCGTTTTGTTTCTATTTACTCAAATGGACTTGGCTAGCTCTTGCCATATGCTATTGACATCAATTACACTGAAGAATGAGATTGGTTTTTTCCCTGGCCATTCTATCAACATTCGGCAAACACATTAAGTGGTCTCTCCAGAATCTTGTTCTCAACAATTCCTCTTACACAATCAGCTTTGGTATCATCAAATTACAGTCCAGACACACAGCACATATAGCCTGCCCCTGAGAGGGGCCTCCTCACTGTTAATATGGAGATACACACAGGGAGTATTTCAAAAGTGAGTTTCTAGACTTGTTAGCTGGCTCTTACAAAAGAGTTTTCTATTTTAAAAAAGTATAAATGGTGACAAGAGTTCCCAGGCTGGTCTTAAGGTTATCTACAAAAGATTCTAAAATACTCTATAGTTCTATCTGAAATTAGCAGAATACATGTCTATTAATATGCTAGTCAGTAGACATTTAAAAATAAGATTAAATGACAACTTTAAAATTTTCTCTTGAATGCTAGTGTTTAAGTAAAATAGGTAGATCTGATGGAGACTACTGTAGGTCTTGAAGGGAACTTTTCAAGGTACTTTCAAGACCTTTAGAGCAGGGGTCCCCAACACCCCCGCCATGGACTGCTGGCGGCCTGTTAGGAACTGGGCCATACAGCAAGAGGTGAGTGGTGGGCGAGTGAGCGAAGCTTCAGCTGCCACTCCCCATCGCTTGCATTACCGCCTGAACCATCCGAGCCCCCACGCCCCCCGTGGAAAAATTGTCTTCCACAGATCCAGTCCCTGGTGCCAAAAAGGTTGGGGACCGCTGCTTTAGAGGCTGAAAGGCTTAAATCTAGTATTTTATGTTGTATTTTATCAGAAGACATAAGTGTGCCCCCTTGGGTGAGGTTTATCCAAAGTATTACTGTTATTGGACTTCCCTGGTGGTGCAGTGGTTAAGGACCCACCTGCCAATGCAGGGGACACAGGTTCGATCCCTGGTCCGGGAAGATCCCACATGCCACGGAACAACTAAGCCTGTGCGCCACAACTACTGAGCCTGCGCTCTAGAGCCCGTGAGCCACAACTACTGAAGCCCGCATGCCTAGAGCCCGGGCTCCTCAACAAGAGAAGCCACCGCAATGAGAAGTCCGCACACCACAACAAAGAGTAGCCCCCGCGTGCCGCAATGAAAACCCAACGCAGCCAAAAAATAAATAAAATTTAAAAAATTAAAAATAAAAAAAAAAGAGGCTTAATTCTGCCTGTTGAAAATAAGAGAACAAACTCTCCCCTCCCCTTCTGTTAAAAAAAAAAAGTATTACTGTTATTATTAGCTGTAAACGGGAGCCTTCTTGGTTCATATGAAGAGAAAAATGGAACAAAGGGAAACATAAGTGGAGGAGTCAGACTGAAAAAAGAAGCAGATGAGAATTGCTCAAGGTAACAAGGGAAGGGAAAAGGGAAAGGAAGAAAAGGAGTGTAGAATAGCTATACTTAAAAGTTTATTCCAAGATGGAGTAAACTAAACTGTAAGCAGAGAAACAAAGGAAATAGTAGGTACACTTACACGCACAAATAATTAAAACTGAAGGTAAAAAAGAAAGGAGTGTGGTGGGAAACATGGGGGCCAGCAGGCCCTTAGCAAGCTACCAGGTGAGAATTCTGGCCAAGGATTGCTTGGTGGCTTTCTAGAACAAAAGACAGGAAAAGCATAGACTCAGACAAAGATGTAGACAGGACATTCAAAAGACATGCACTTGCCATATGTTTTTAAATATTTACTTTTATAATAAAAGGGTACTTACTGTAGAATATTTGGGAATTACAGAAAAATGGTTTTAACTCCCTTAACAGCCATGGATAACTATAGCCAATATTTGGCATTCATACTTGGAATTTGCATGGAAAAAATTGTTACACTATATAATGTTATACATTTTCCTGTGTGTTCCATTATTTATTTATTTATTTATTCATTCATTCATTCATTCATTTATTTTTGGCCATGTTGCACGTGCGATTTACAAAATCTTAGTTCCCTGACCAGAGACTGAACCCAGGTCCCTGGAAGTGACAGTGCCAAGTCCTAACCACTGGTTGGCCAGGGAATTCCCTCCTATGTGTTCCTTTAAAGATGGTGTTAAAATATGAGGAATGGTTGTGAAACATTTTGTCCATTAAAATGTACCACAATTTAACTACTTTATTATCAACTGGGTGATTTAGGTTGCTTCCAACTTTTAAGTTTTAAAAATAACACTGCGGGCCTCCCTGGTGGCGCAGTGGTTGAGAGTCCGCCTGCCGATGCAGGGGATACGGGTTCGTGTCCCGGTCTGGGAGGATCCCATATGCCGCGGAGCGGCTGGGCCCGTGAGCCATGGCCGCTGAGCCTGCGCATCCGGAGCCTGTGCTCCGCAACGGGAGAGGCCACAACAGTGAGAGGCCCGCGTACCGCAAAAAAAAAAAAAAAAAAAAAAAAAAAAAAAAAAAATAACACTGCAATTTACATACTCTTGTATATTAAGCTTAGTGTACACCTCTGGGTATTTCCTTATTTTAAGTAAAATCACTCAAAGGATACAAAATTTTATCAATATATACTGTTAGGTTGGCTACATCATAATACCTCTGCCAACAATGTTTAATCTGCCAATTTGATAAGTCATATATTCTCTCATTTTTTTAATCTGCATTCTTTGGATTAGACACAAAACCATTTGTATCCTATGCTTATCGATTATTTTTAATTTTTAGAAAAAATTGCTCCATGTGAACCTCTGTATATATGAGATCACTCATTTTTATTTCCCCACACAGCAACTGCAAGTCTTATCTTTGACGGATAAAAGCTCTTCCTTAGTAGATGAGCACACGTGTAACGACTGAAAACTGTGAATCTGGAGAAGTATGGAATATGGCAGTCTCTGTAGAAACTCCTCTGCGTATAACATAATCTTCATGGGCTGGGCATTACTTGGGTTTTGAAAGAGTATTTGTAAAGTCCTTATGTTCACCTTCACATCTCTGAAGCTTTGTAAAGACTCTATTCTCAATATGTGAAATACAATTCTTGTAAAAGCCTATCTCCTCCATATACTCTTTCTTCCTCAACTGAGCTGCTAACTCACACTTCTCCTAAAAAGCAAGGAAATGCTGTCATTAAAGCAAATGCAGTATTTTATATGTGTTGATTTTTTCCTCCCAACTAGTGAAAGCCTTACACAGCCTTCCTAACTATCGGGTAGAATGCCATATATCATATATTCTGAGTATTTAATACATTGGTCAATATCAAACATGCAGACTTCATTTAATTCCATTATCTCATTTTCTAGAAGAGGAAACAACAGTTCTGATAAGTATCATTCTCACAGTCAAGGAGAACCAGGGCCAGAACCATTCTTTCCCACTCTTTCCTGAACCAGTCCACTGACCAATCACATTCGCCTAACTACACAGTGACACACCCAGCAGCACTGCTAGCATTCTAGGAATGTTTCTGAATGAAAAAGATAAAAGTCTGTACTTTCAAATAAATCAGAACTTAAAGATTCAAATATGATTTACATCAAAGCAGTCTCTCTGGAAAACGATGCAAATACTTCAATGACATTACAATTGATTACAGGAGTTTTATACTTTCCTTTTGAAAGAGCCCATAGGGCCAGTTTAAAAGAAAATCATAACCCTTAAACTTAAGTCACTTTCACAATCATATATCATTTTAGATTTCAACTGATGTTACTTTGTTTTTCAATTCATCTTATTCTCTAGAATTAAATGACCTTTAGCCATTTCAAGAATTTATATCCAGCTTCAAAGCATCAAGATTTGCCATCACTCATGATATTCAAAGAGAATGTAAAATTCCAAAAGATGAGCTTAAGATGTTTGGAACAATGATGGCATTGTAAGAGTAAGCTCATAACTTCCCCAGGAGTCTGTTTATATTCCTTCTCTTTCCAAAGAGGAGTTGAGGGAGTTTATTGCTGTTTGGGGGGAAAAAACTTACTTAAAGACGTAAACTGTTTCTAAAAGGACTTTTTGAGTTATACCTCATGCAATCATGTAACTACTGAAAACTCTCTAAAACTGTATTTGGAGTATATACCAAAGATGAGCCTGTCAAATTACATTGCATATACACTTACATATGCATAGAAAAATGTTTTAAAGTACATTTTTATGCACTTTATGCAAATAATGATATCTATTGAGGGATAGGCTTATAAGACATTTTAATTTTTCTTTACTTTTGCTCACCTGGACCTTCTTACATTCCTACTATGGATATGGAGCATTTATACAATTAAAAAAATACATAGTAATATTAAACAAAGAAATATATATACATATATATTTTAAAATTCCAAGAGCTAAACATTGAAATACTTAATCTAAATTTGCACATCTCAAAATTTGGCTCAGAAAGAAGGGTATGCCTGCCTAGATACTATAGAGGCAGGGTTTAAAAAGAGCAGTGAAGTTGGGTTTCTCTTATCTCCTTGCCCTTCTGTATAATTCTGCAACTATCTATACAATTCAAAAAGGAATCTTTGCCTATTCTACATGAGCCACTACCTCTCAAAATGTTTAATGCACATTCTAACAGTAATTACACTGTTGACGACCTGAAAATGGGTCACCCCACACAACTGTTTAAAACTCTCTTATGCAATCTTCCTTTGGAGGAAACAAGGACAGCTTGTACAAATATTTCAACTAGACCTACTTCCCTAAGAGAATATGGTACACATTTGTAGGTATTACCAAGTTCTAAAAGCACACAGAAAGGCAAAGGAAAAATTATAAAGAAGTTAAATTAGCCTAGTCATTTGTCCTAACCAATTTCATGTTACATCATTAATTTAAGAAAGTACAGAGGCTTCTGTTGTGTTATTAGTTAATAAACAATGTCTGAAGTTTAGATATTTACACTTTGAAAGTTATGATGAAATAATTATATTACCTGGAAATATATGTTAAGACAAGACTTGAGAAAAAACTACATTTCTACAGGATATGTAATTGCATTTCTATAGGTTCCTTGTTAGTTTCAACAAGCTATACTCATTCCTTTCTGACTAGGAATCTAGGGTAACAAAACTAGATTTAGCAAGCCAATTTTTAGTCTTTAAGTAAATAGGTATGTATGAAATATATTTGAATGAATTTACATGGTTTGGACATTCTGTTTGTAAAGGTTTAAAGAGCATACCACTCAACTACATAAAAGTTTTTTTTTTTTTGCGGTACGCGGGCCTCTGACTGTTGTGGCCTCTCCCGTTGCTGAGCACAGGCTCCGGACGCGCAGGCTCAGCGGCCATGGCTCACGGGCCCAGCCGCTCCGCGGCACGTGGGATCCTCCCGGACCGGGGCACAAAGCCATGTCCCCTGCATCGGCAGGCGGACTCTCAACCACTGCACCACCAGGAAAGCCCCTACATAAAAGTTTTAGGGCTTCCCTGGTGGCGCAGTGGTTGAGAGTCCGCCTGCCGATGCAGGGGATGCGGGTTCGTGCCCCGGTCCGGGAAGATCCCACGTGCCGCGGAGCGGCTGGGCCCGTGAGCCATGGCCGCTGAGCCTGCGCGTCCGGAGCCTGTGCTTCGCAACGGGAGAGGCCACAACGATGAGAGGCCCACGTACCGAAAAAAAAAAAAAAGTTTTAAATGCCTATATAGAAAGAAACACCCTAAAGTTAAAAGACAAACGGGGGATAGGGAACCACAATGTGACACAAAAGCCCTCCCGAACTGAGTGAAATCTGCATTCCACCACACTGGAATGAAACTGAGAATGGGCTGGTGTCGCAAGTATGCTAAGGTATTAAGTCAGATACACTCAGGGATTGTCTCAAAGATTCAGCACCTCACAGCACTCTTCTTATATCACCAGCTGATAACTCTAAAACTTGGAGGCCCTTACAGTAATGGGGAGATTTCCAATTCAATTATCCATAAAGTATCTTCTCAATTACTGAGTTTAAAAACTCAACTTAAGGGCCCTTAAGAGGAAATCACCAGTTTATTCTTAAAATGAGCACTAAGAATCCCAGCCTAAGAAGGGATATAGATGCTCTGTAGTATTTTTATAGCATGAAATTCTAAAACATATAAAGTAGCTAGATGTCAGGGGGCTAGGCCGTTGCATCTGACTGGGAATTAGCCTGTGACTATTCTAACGTTCCTGCATTATTTATCCGAGACAGAAATGTGGGGACCTAGAATCAAAACATAAAGCTCAGAATGTCTTTGGTCCACCTCTTTTAAAAAACCCTTTTGGGGTGGTAGGGCAGTCTAAATTCCAAGAGTTCTGGCATTAGCTCTGAAGACAAGCCCACAGCAGTAGCAAGATATCTGAAACTAACAATTCTGAACATGCGATTCAGTGTGACAGAGAATGCTCTAATATATTCCAATTTTATTTTCTTCTTCCTTCTTAAAATTGGTCAATATTTTATAACATTTTAAAATCATCTACAGAATGAAATGTTTAAAAGTTGGCTTAAGTTAGCTAAGTTACTACCATTCTACAGTCTCAAAATATTTAAAGGTTATCAATCTTCAATCAAATATACCTCTATAGCATCTGATGCTAAAATACCTAAATTGTCACTAAATGCCTTAACAGGGGTAATAGGTTAATATCACCAATTAGGGCAGAAGATGAAGGTGAGGAAAAAAATACCCTTTATACAACCCCACTGAGGTTTCTTCTCTACTTTCTTTAGCTGTTTAGAGGGCTAAAAAGATTGAGAATGTAGAGAATGGAAAAGGGTACCCAGAGTTGAAGTGAACAAAAGTAAAGTAGGATATACACAGGATTTTTAAATGGCAGAATTAGAATAGGCACTGTAAAATATTAATTCCAACAATCTGGCATTTAAAATGAGATTTAAGATGATTACTAATTTACTGCTAATAGCCTGAATGAACAGTGGGTCTTAAAATTGTTTAATCTGGCCCTAACAGACAGAAAAATCTAGAGTTATAGTCATTACAAGCATGCAAAGGGTATATTTAAACATCTTCTATCACACTATGGAAGTACCCCCCCCCCAAATTACTAATTAACCTAAGCCAAAAAAGGAAAAAATTCAGTTAAGTTAATATTTCTGGAATTAATGATCTCCCATAAAACGTAGGATTTTTTTTTTTCCATTTCAAAACTCTCTAAGGAGAGAAACTGGGTAGTTACATACCTATAGATGGAGATTTGAAAGGGTATTTATCAGGAAGATCCACTCTAACTTTCCATACTCCACCTTCATATGGTGCTGAAATAAAAGCAAAAAAGTTAAACATTAGGATTGTGCCTCCAAATCAGAAGATAAATCTGAATGTAAGTTAAACATTAAATCCTAACCTGTTTTGAGAACCTTGCAAATTAATTCCTTCAAGAGTCAGGGAACTCTTATAAGTAACTAACTACTATAACTAGTAGGTACTCTATGTTCAATTATAATACTTCTCTTTAAAAAAATCTAGAGTTAGCAAAGGTTCATTTTCTCCCCCAAATTTACCTGATTCTTTAAAGTATCAAACACTGTTCAGTTATTTGGTAAGTAATAGCCTACTGTCTCAATCTATACCATGCCCATCCCATCCCCAAAAAACAACAACAAAAAACATTTCCACAAAACCCAGAATTCACAATTCATGTTTAATACTGTCACACAGAGATAAAAGAGAAAAGCATATAAAGGAATTATGATAAGAGCAAGATTTTCTCACTGCTTCTAGAATTAAATTTACTTTTCAAAAACTACACATATCACCATCTCCCTTGATATTCTCACTGTGTATTAAGGAATAGAGTAAAAGATTGTAATAAAAAACACATACCAACACATATACTTACTTCCTTGTGGTCCATAAAACTTCACTACAAATTCATTGAGTCCTCCTAGGATCGTAACCTCATGCTTACTCTCGATGCTAAGGTGGAAGGTAAAGGAAATTACACAGGCTTTATATATTACCCAGAAGAACTAAAGATGGCTTCCTCAAGATATGCCATTTAAAGTGTTACCAACATTTTATATGAAAGCAATAAAATATAAAATATGAATAATAATTCTTGTAATTTAAAAGGCAATATATGCTTTTGTGAAAAGAATATGAATGAGCTTTAGATTCAGAGAAGCTGGTGTTCAAATCCTAGAACTGCCATATACTGTGTTTGAGCCTAGACAAAATAATGTAAACTCACTCCCTGAGCCTTTTGTTCTCCTTTGCAAATCAGGAAAACACCACTTTACATACCACTGTGAAGATTAAATGGGTTAAGTATGTAAAATGTGTAAGACCACATTGTATATATAAGTAAATGAAAAATAGGCACTTAATTTTAGTTTTTCTCCCCTCTGTACTGTCCCCACCCCATCCTATCCCCAATGACCCTTTAACATAAATCCAGCATTCCCTTTAGTCAAATTCAAGCACTCAGCAAAACACCGATTCTCCTGAACTGGAAATGCTGTTGTGCTCCTAAAATTACACATTTACTAAGGAAGTCCCCATAATTTTCTCCCTGGCTTAGAGAATAATCAAAATAACTAGTGATATAACCTTGCTATAAGTAGCATTGCCAAAGGCAAAAGACAAGCAAAAAAAAAAATTTTTTTTTTTTTTTAAATCTTATCTGTAGTATTTATTTTCACCTACTCTTTTCCTCCCTCTTTTCCATACCCTTGAGACTGGCCTCTAGGTTCTTATGTGCTCGGGGCTGGAATCACAGAGCACTAACACTTCTGTGTTCCCTTCCTCAAAAATTTACTTGTCCCGAGACCCACCCCTTTAAGGTACTAAGATTCGATTATAGAAACCAAACCAACCCACATCAGCAGAAGAGAGGGCTACTGGCTTAATATCTGTTTTGTCTCTGCTTTGTGGTCTAACCCAATAATGACTCTACTGAGAAAAATTTTAGATGGTGGGGGCTTTAGGGAGCTCTCAAATCCCACTGTAACCTTAAAAAAAAAAACCAACAAGAACAACCAGATATGACAGACTGGTCTCATCTTTCTCAACCACCAGTGCAAATTACATTTTAATTATGTGTACTATTATACAAAAGAAAAAAGGCAAAGAATTTAAAGTGATCTCTTAAATAGAGAAAAATGTTAGTTTTAAAGGCTTGAAATTAAGTATTTGGCTCTCCAATCCTTTGTCCTGTAGGCCACAGAACAGAGGCCAGGTGTATTTTTGGCAAAGTCCTTGCTCAAGAGCAATGAACAGTATCCACTAGAGATATTAAATAATAAGATAATTCAGTCTATTTGATCTCATTCTTTTTGAAAACTATTTTAATAACATGCACACTGAAAGGATTCAAATAGTATCCACACTGGAAAATTGGCTTCATTTCTCATGGTCAAATGACACATGCATGCATGCTTTGGTGTACTAAATTCTTCCTGGCACCTCCTTACAAAATATTCCAAAGCTAATGTTAATGTAATAAATTAAAGTACATGTTTAAATTGTTCAAAAACAACCAAAAAAGCTCCCTTGTGTTAGTAAAAGTCAAATCTAGTTACAATAAACAAAGTTAATTACAAATAATTAAGTTCTCAAAAAAACAAACAAACAAAAACCTTGGGGATAAAAAGGCTTTCTTAAGAATGACACCAAAGCCAGAAACCACAGAGGGAAAAATCAGCAGATGCAAGCACACACACACACATTTAAAACTTCTATATTATAAAAAATAAAGTTAGGACAAAGGACAAGCTAAAAAGAAAAGACCAGAAGAGCCAAGTAAAGAAAACTGAAATTAAGCCATAAAAAGTCCAACTCATTAAAATAGTTTAAAAATGAGATATTTTCCACTATTAATTGATAAAGATGAAAGAGCTAGATAAAACCCAGTGTTCAGTGGAGTATAAATTGGTATTCCTGAGGACAAATTTAGCACTATACTCTAAAACTTAAAATGAATTTACTCTTTTACTCAAATTTCACTTCTCTGAAGTTATTTTTTAAAAAACAAAAAACAGACACTGCTGGTGGGAGTGTGATACGGTTTCAACCACTCTGGAAAACTGTTGGCACGGTAAAGCTGCACACATGCATGTCCCACACTCATCAGCACTATTCCCAGTAGACAGGAATACCTATGTTCACCAAAACACGTTTAAGAATGTTCGTATAGCACTACTTGTAATATCCAAAAATTAGGTTACAACCCAAAAGTTCATCAACAGTAAAAAGGATAAATTATGGTACAGTCACCCAACAGAATATTACCCAGCAATAAAAAATTAACTGTACATGTAAATGGATGAGTCTCAAAGATATTACAGTAAGTGAAAGAAAGCAGATACCAAAGAGCACATACAATATGATTCCATCTACACACATTTCAAACAGGCTAAATGAATCAAGGTGTTAGAAATTAGGATAGTGGTCACCCTCTAGTGGGGCCTGGTCATTGGAAAGGGGTTTGAGAGGGACTTCTAGAGTGCCGATTACACTTTTATTTACAGCTCCATTTATCAATGAGCTACAAAAATGATTTGTGCACTTTTTGTACATATGTTACTATTTAATAAAAGAAGTTTACTAAATATAAGACTATCTGATACATGTACAGATTTTTTTATTTAAATTTTTAAAATGAAAATAATTTAAGTATTTATCAATAGGAAAAAGAATTATAAGCCATTTATGCAACAGGCTGCTACTAGTGTCTATTATTGTTTACTAGTGTCTTCTCCCCACCCAGAGCTCCTCTAATGTATGTTTCTGCTTAACTTGGGGTATCCAGAAGTAGTCAAAATGAATACACTGTAGTACCACATATAAAGATATCTCAGACATGAAACTAAATAAATTTGCAAGAATAATAATGGAGTAAGGTAGAGAATTAAATGAGTTCAACAAAAGAAGTCAAACTAATTTTACAATATAAGAATCTGTAAAAGCAGCATTCCCTATCAGACCTAACTTGCTATGAATGACACTGATCTACAGCAATTACTCAATTAATCATTTAAAATTATAAGTTATCCACATGAATGTCCCCTCTAGAAAACTGAAGATATCTTTTCTATCTTTTATGTAGATGCAGTTAAGTCTGGGTTTCTTCCATTTTGTGATCTGTTTGGGATTTAGTCTATGCTGTTACCTACTTTTCAAAGAAGATTCTTCTTTCGAAAAGGTCATGTGAAAATGAGATTAGAAATTAAGGCTCCAAACCTCCTCTTTCCCATGATCCCTGGTATAACCCACATTCCAGATACACTGGGTCTGTCTTAAATTACACATTATACTGTAAATTAAAGTGTTCTTATAGTCCATTTCATATGAAAAGCTAAAAGTAAACTGAATGAAACCTTTAAAAACTTCTACCAAGTTGGTAAAATGAAGAAGCTGTACTAAATTTATGCTGCCTTGGAGTGGTACAGACACTAAATCAGATGGAAAAAAAGAATTTAAGTTTAGTTGAAAGAAAAACACTGCATTAAAAATAAGCCATTCCATCACCATGAATGAATGACCTACCCACAAAAAATATAAAATTACTTGACTAGTTACCATGTATATTTATGGTAGAGGCCATGAGTTTCTTTCTGCTCCCTGCTGCAAAGTCAAGGGCAAGGAAGGTAAATGAGAAGGCAGGTTACAATGACAGGTTACAATGATCTATTTCTGAGATGTGCTGGTCAGGCTAGTAGCCTGGTGGGAACTCACTAGAAGGTTCCTTCATTACTTTCTCACTTTCAAAGCTTGAAAATATAAAATATCCTTCAGATACCGTTCTGTAAAAATATGTTAAATAAACCCATAAAAATCACATTTTACTCACCTCTAAGTTATTTGTAAAATACTGCTTTTTACTTACTTAGCATGTCACTATTAAGGAATGTCAGCATTTTCAGTAGAATAATGATTAACATTCCCAGGAATCCAAGTTCATTTCACTTTTAAAATGCCAGCCACCCACCAACTTATTTTCCCTGAATGGCATTATGATTACACAATGTAATATTTAAAGGTTAATGCCAAGCCGTCAAAAGATAACTGACATTCTTGGCAAAACGTGTCTGTCGGGATTTTAGAAATGATTTTTATATACTTCTGGGATTTTCCAGAAAGGGAGTCAAGGGCTAAGCCTGTTAACAGGTCAAGGATTCAGACAGCATTGTTTCCTAAATTTGCTGATAGTGAGTTTGTAAGATAATGGAAGGTGGCCTCCCTGAGCTGTGCCCATGGCAGTAAGGAACTAGGATAAAGAACGGGCTGCTTCTGTGAAGAAGGTAAAAGCAATTTGTGTGGGCTTTCTATCCACATGTTCAGACCAGTCCGCTTCCAACTCTCCTTGAGATTAATCACATTACAAAAGTTGAAGAAACTGGGCAACCTTCACTACCTAGTTTTCTTGATAAAAATATGGTATGTCTACTAATCCAGTAATGAACAAAATATCACAAAAATAATACTGTGAGGGTTATGTTTATAAAGAATCTTTCTCCTTTAGAGATATAAATTGAAATATTTACTAATTAAAATGTATGTCCAGGATTTACTTCAAAATAACCCGTGTGGGAAGAGTTAGGAGAGAGAGGTACAGAAGATAGGACATAGGCCCTGAGTCAACAATTACTGAATCTGAGTGAAGGGTACATGGGGGTTTCATTATACCGTTCTCTCTAGTTTGAAATTTTTCGTAATAAAAGTTCTGAAAAATTAGGGCTTCCCTGGTGGGGCAGTGGTTGGGAGTCCGGGACGTTGGTTCGTGCCCCGGTCCGGGAGGATCCCGCGTGCCGCGGAGCGGCTGGGCCCGTGAGCCATGGCCGCTGAGCCTGCGCGTCCAGAGCCTGTGCTCCGCAACGGGAGAGGCCGCGGCAGTGGGAGGCCCGCGTACCGTTAAAAAAAAAAAAAAAAAAAAAAAAAGTTCTGAAAAATTAATGTAGTCGGTTATCAGAACTTCAGCATTTAACAAGCATGACAATTTAGAAGAACTTAGCTACTGCAGCTCTCTTAAGAGCTTATGAGGGACTTCCCTAGTGGCACAGTGGTTAAGAATCCACCTGCCAATGTAGGGCACGCAGGTTTGAGCCCTGGTCCGGGAAGATCCCACTTGCTGCATGCAACTAAGCCCATGCACCACAACTACTGAGCCTGTGCTCTAGAGCCCGTGAGCCACAACTACTGAAGCCCGCGCGCCAATAGGATTGTCTATTTTGTTCACTGCCATTTCCTAGTGCCTAGAAGAGTAACTGGCACACAGTAGGCACCCAATCAATACGTATAAAATGAACACATGAATGAAGCTGTAAGACAGGCATAGACTGAAGCTGCCAGTCTGAGATCTAAGGATAGATTTAGGCTTGTCAGAGAGATGAGGTGATACTATTAAGGGCAAAGTGGAACAAAGATGCTAAGTTCAGTTCTGAACACGCTAAATCTGAAGTATAAATGGACGAACCAAGAGGCAATATACTGTAAGCAGCTTGGGAAACTCGCGATTTAAAAGGAGTCACCTTGTAAACTGCTTAACTCGGGGTTTGTTTCTTAAACTCTAAAAAAAAGGGGGAGGGGGGCTTCTTTACTTTGGGGAGGGGTTACTACCTCACAAACAGAACTGTTGAAGATGAAATGATCTATCTACAAAGGTATCTACCTGGCTCAGAGTCAGACACAACCAGGAATTCAATTTTTTTAACGTAAAATAAATATACAAACTCTGACTAAATTAATTTCCATGTGACAAAAATTTACTTAAACACTTTTTATTTTTTTACAATATCTAAAAAAATTAAGTTTCCTTCTATATCCTTAAGCCTTTCTTTTTCTTTTCTTTTCTTTTTTTTTTTTTTTTTTTGCGGTACGCGGGCCTCTCACTGCTGTGGTCTCTCCCGTTGCGGAGCCCAGGCTCCGGATGCGCAGGCTCAGCGGCCATGGCTCACGGGCCCAGCCGCTCCGCGGCATGTGGGATCTTCCCGGACCGGGGCACGAACCCGCATCCCCTGCATCGGCAGGCGGACTCTCAACCACAGAGCCACCAGGGAAGCCCCTTAAGCCTTTCTTGATGTTAAGTCATCATTATGCATAATAGTTGCTATACAGTACTACAAAATACAATGATGCCCTTAGGAACCGTAAGGGATATACTTATTTCCTGAAGTAGAAATTTCCCATACTGTTAGGCTGAAGGGATTGGCAGGTTCTTTTCCTAGTTTCTCTTCCTTCTTTAGCTGCATTTGAGAGCCGTCACTGGGCTACCATTCCTTCAAATGTATCTATGGTAGGGTGCAAAAATCAGATAACCAAAGTTCATGGAATTTTTTTTTTTAAAAAGGGTAAATAATTCTAAGCAAGACATTCTCCAATAAATAAAATACATAATTTTTAGCTGTATGTTTTTAGGTTTACAACTAAACCAAACAACTTCAGAGTGAGGGAGTTATCACTTATTTAAAAATAGCCTCTTCAAAATAAATAAGTATTGTCCAGAAGTAAGTAAAGCAAACAATTTGACAACTTACTATGATATACTGAACACTTAAGACTCACTAAGGAGTAAAAAGTAGCATGCACGTATTTCTTAAATTTTACAAAGATAGTGCAAAAATTAAGTTAAACAGCAAGCATGTTCATTACCACCCAGCAGACTGTAAATCATACTAGCCTTTGGAGTTTGGGGGCTTTTTTTTTTTTTTTTTCCTCTTCTCAAGTTTATGCTTTCATTTAAAGCTTCCATGTCAGAAACCAAAGTAAACACTGGCAAGATCTAAGTAAATGTTAAATGGGAAAATCATTATAACTTAGCTCTTCCCTAGATGCATTATTCTGCTACCAGATTCCCAAATAATAAAGTAAAAAACTCAAAAGAAAAATTAAGAGTCATAAGTTATGGAAAATAATTTTTTCAAAAAGGTTTTAGAAAAAACAAGTGTATCAGAAAGATACATAAGAAATCTAAGCCCCATTCGACCCCAACAAAATGTTTTATACAGTCAGATAGTCAGAGATGACCCAGTTGCAGAAGAAGTGAGAGAGAGAAAAGCAAAGGGAAATATGGAAAAACAATGATGCCATCTTGAGACCAAGAAAATACAGTCAAAACAGAAATAAGATTTACATTTTCTAAAAAGTTCAAATTCCAATTAAACACCTCAAAATATTTAGAAGGCTATTGATAAAATAGAAACAGCTCTTTAATATACAAACTTTTCCCTTTTTTTGATCTTTATTTCAAGTTGGACAACTGCAGCCCAGGACTTTCTTTTTTTATTTTAGTTATTTATTTTTGGCTGCATTGGGTCTTTTTTGCTGCATGTGGGCTTTCTCTAGTTGCAGCGAGAGGAGGCTACTCTTTGTTGCGGTGCGTGGGCTTCTTACTGAGGTGGCTTCTCTTGTTGCGGAGCACGGGCTCTAGGCGCATGGGCTTCAGTAGTTGTGGCTCACGGGCTCTAGAGCGCAGGCTCAGTAGTTGTGGTGCACGGGCTTAGTTGCTCCACAGCATGTGGGATCTTCCCGGGCTAGGGCTCGAACACGTGTCCCCTGCATTGGCAGGCGATTCCTAACCACTGCGCCACCAGGGATGCCCCAATATACTTTGATGCTTTGCTATTTTATGGCAACAAAGCATTGTTTATTTTTAACTAAAGATGTACAAATCCATGTACATAAATTAACCGTATATTACTTAAATAGTATTATTACTCTTAAATAACTCATAAAAGGTTAACGAAAAGCTTATTTTTCAGAATTCGGTTTGTTACAGCTTGATTCACAGTACTTTAAAAATAAATCACCTTCCCCCAAAACTGCTTATTTTCTTAAGTGTGATAATGTCATTATGTTTATTTAAGAAAATGTTCACATTTTTAAGAGGGGCCTACTGATATATGTAGATGTTAAATGACAACATCTGGGATTTGCCCTAAAATATTTCATAAAGAAGAGAAACAGATGTGAGAGAAAATACTGATAATTGTAAAATTTTAATTTGGATAATGGGGATTCATTAAAGTAATCTTTAATCTTGTGTACCCTTGAAAATTTTAATGACATTATTTCTTTTTATTTAATTTCCAATACTTATCATTTCTTTTTTTTAAATCAGAAGACTGTATATATTTAACTACACTCTACTTATGTGGATAGGGGACATTCACTGCTAAAGAACTATCAGCTGGTCAAACATCCAGTTTAAATCTGTAAACTTGGAATACAACTTTGAACTGCAGAGAAAAAATAAAGACTTGCAAAATTCTCAAGATGCAGGACACCCCAGAGACATCAAGTCGACAATGAAAATCCAAACCAATGATCTAGAAAATCTGTTAAAAAATTTTTTTAGAAGATAGGACATATTAAAAGAAAGAACGCTGTCATTCCAAAGGCAGACTACCTAATCACAGAAGGCTGGAGAAGAAAAACACATGAATCACAACCTTATAGATGACAATAGCACCTGAAAACTTCGAAGTCCCAGGCAACGTATAATTTCCCCAGAGATGAATTCCCCACAGTCAGGTGGCCATCTGCAAAATCCTAATGGAAACATCTATTTAAACACATTCTACCTCCCCTTCTGGGTTGTATGCTACTTCACCAAGCCATCCACAGTGCAGAGCAAAGTGCATCATGAAGCAGCTTCTCAGTAAGAAGCTAATATTGCTTTATGGAATATCTATGCAGTGTATTTGTAATCATGTTTCCAGTGTTCTTCTCTTCTCAGAAAATCCTTGAGAACTTTACTTCTTTTATTCATTTTAAATATAGCAGACCAGTTTTTACCCTAACACCTGACATGCAGACTACAATGCCACTCAATGAAAATAGAATTAAGCTAAGTGTTTGATAATCCCTACCCACAGATATTCTAATCAAGGCATATGTGAGTCATTCACAGTAAGCAGTGACATTTTAAAGGAAATATTTTCTTTGGCAGTCTCCAAGTGACATATAGTATATTACAAATGCAAGGTGATGTATGAAAATTAATAAATACCATGAAAATTAATAAATACCAAGCAGTGGTACCCATTCAGTAGATGAAGATTATGGAAGAGTGAAAAACAATGGATCACAGAAATGAGAAGGAGGAGATCTTAGATATATGGTCATACTCTTAAAAAAAAAAAAAAAAAGAACAATCAACACACCTTGAAGTCATGGAACTACTGATGGAAAGACCCAGGTCCGCAACCCAGGCCATGGCTCTTCTTCCTTTCCTTCTCTGCACTGGCTAATTACGAGTTTGTGTCTCTAGAGACCAACGATTCCTCATCATAATTTTATGACTTCAATAATCTCAAGGAAAATTTCTTAAAGCAAGCTCTTTAAAATTCAAATATAAATGCCTGTAAACCCAGAACAAAGGGGGAAAGATAACAATTGGCTTGCCCTTATAAATCACTGTTCTATAAGCCCTGGTCTCAGTGCCTCCTCACTCCCTAGTTCTTTCCCAGAACATGAATGACCAATGCCTGCCATTCCCTTTACTACTCCATGTTCATTAGGCAGAGTAGATGTCAAATGTTAGTAACAACCCTGATTTCATAAAAACTATAAGGGGGAAGTGAGCAGCACAGACTCAGGCTTTTTCTAAAGCAATACATGTACAAAGGAATAAGTAGCAGGTTCAAGATCATTGTCAAGATTTTATACTGAAAAAAGCACAACTACAGATGAATACACTGGATAGGGTGCTAAATTAAAGCACAATCCACCATGTAGAGAACTCTGCATTCCACAACAAACGAATATGCTTTTATTCAATTGGGCCCAGTTTCTATTACCCATTTGGAAGGCTTATGAGAGGTAATATAGCAAGTATCTGTTGGAAATTTAATAAAGGCTTGGCTAAACAGTATAAAAAAAGGATTAAAAAGTAATCTAAAGTGATACAGAAAATAGCAGTGTCTTCTTGATTGAAATTCTGCTTAAAAACTATATCAAAGGGTAGTTGGTAGGCAAATACCCTATCTGATATGTTCAAGTAGCCATTATAAGCTGCCTTCATTTACTACCTTTATAAATAATTAGGATAAAAAAATGGGATAAAAAATTACCAGAAACTTTAAATGTTGCTTAAAAAAAAAAAGTCCATAAGGAAAATAAGCGAAAGAAATAAAATTTTAAAATAGAAAAAAAAAGTTTCTTTTAAAGAAACATCCTACCCTAAGAAAAATAACCCCAATGTGACTGAGTTAAGTAGAAAACCCTGGAAAGTCAAGAGATGTGGGGTGAAAGTGGACTGTAAACTAGGTGTGCAATGTGATACAACAAGGGAGGTTGCAGCTATTTTAAGCATCATACAAGTAACAGGTGACAGAGGTGAGAAAGGAAGCTTTCTTCCTATGTTAATAAACTTGCTAGCTCAAGACCAACAGAAATGATTAATACATACTAAGAAATGGGTTGTCAGGTACAATTAAGAGACATGGGAGTGATAAATATGTGATATGGAAGCTAGCCTAATAATTTAAAGTAAACAGAAGTTTGAGATTTAAATATACACAAACAATAAAGAGAATAAAAGCTGGATTGTTATGAGTTATAGTTAAGAAGTTAAAAAATCAAGGTTCTCACTAGGAGTGTTTCCTGAATAATTAAACAATGTGGGGAAAAAAATCGGTTATTTAGCAAAACAAGAGAATATAAACCTAGACATACACAACAGTGGGTATATATATAGTAAGAAAATTTGGCCTTGAAAAGGTGACAAAACTATTAGGTTTCCCTATCCCATGTCTGTACCATGGGGAGAAGTAGGATTGATAGGCTCAGGTGCCACTAAGTGAGACAAACAGTTTGCTGGCGGCACAGTCACAGGGCAAGAGTGCAGTTCTGAGAACACCTTACAGTACAACTAAATAACCTCATCTGGTGAAGCACTGAGTTCTAGGCTTTTAAAAAATTCTCTTTTAAAATGTGTGTGGGGCATAAAGCAGCCTCCCCATTCCCTTAACGCTCTAATCCCACTGCCCAGATATTACTATTGTCTATATTAATGTTTATATATACACACATTAACATCATCATGTACACCCAGACACACAGGTGTAAACTCTTCTGTAAACACCTTTCTTCAGGTTATATATGGAGGACCTCTTTATTAGTACATATAGATCTAAGCTCCCTTTAAAAAAATGCCTGTGCAATATCCATGTACCATAAGTTAAATAACTAAGCATCCATTAGTGAGCAGGTAGGTTGCTGTTAGTGTTTTGCTATTACATTGTTACAATGAACATCTCAGTATGCCTATCTTGCTGTACTTTTTTTTTTTTTTTTTTTTGCACGGTACGCGGGCCTCTCACTGTTGTGGCCTCTCCCGTTGCGGAGCCCAGGCTCCGGACGCGCAGGCTCAGCGGCCATGGTTCACGGGCCCAGCTGCTCTGCGGCACGTGGGATCCTCCCGGACCGGGGCACGAACCCGTGTTCCCTGCATTGGCAGGCGGACTCTCTACCACTGCGCCACCAGGGAAGCCCCTTGCTGTACTTTTGATAGTGCCTAAATGTCTTTCAAAAAGGATACATACAGTCACTTTCTAACCACTGTCATATGAGCCAACCTGTTTTCCTCATACTCTCAACAATATTGGCATTAAAGCTTTTAAAGTGAAACAAAGTTAATCTTTAAACATTACCCCCTTCAAATTGCCCAGTACTCTTTCTCACCAATTCAGCTTCAGCCCTGGCTGGGTTACCCAAGGGAAAAGCATCCACTCTGCTGACCTTCCTTCTTGCCTCTCCAACATAACACCTGACTGTGAAGGTGGCCCTCCAAGATTCATGAACAAAAACGCACTAGGATATGAAGCACCTTTCATTAACTATCTCAAAGACAAAGCTAGCCAATTAAATCTCACCTAACTCATCGAATAGGTTAACTCCAGAACCTGGACAGAAAAAGCTGAAAACAAGGAAAGTTTAGTCTGACATGGCATCTTACCTACCTCTCTAAATGCTTAAGTCTTTTATACGTCTAAACTTATGCCCCAACTAGGATGTGAAGTTAATTTCTTATTTCTTGGGTGAATCTGATATTTTAAATAGTTCTCTTTAGACCAAACTACTTTTGCTGTTACAGCATACAAAATAATGAATTCTAACAAAAGAATTCCAGATTTGAATACTTCAACAACAGATATTTAACATTTAAAGAAATACGTTAGTCTCCAACTCACTAAAAGCCACACAGTTTACCCCTGATTATTTAAAACAAATGAGAGATCTTGTAGTAATGACCATGTAAATATTATTCACTGCTGAGCCACACAGTACTAAAAGATTTTTTCTTTTCAGTATTTTTTCTCAAGGAAATAATCACTACCTTAAATAACTAAGCAAACAAGAAACCAATGTATCTATCATTATTTGTCCCTCAATTCTGACAGAACTGTCTCTTGATGTTTAAACCCATCAAGATGAATATCTGTATTTGAATGTTTCCCCTCGTAAATTTACCTGCCCCACTCTTTGGCTTGATCAGGTACCATGCATTCCCCAAGCTGACACTGGCTGGACTGCCAAGGAAGGTGACTCATGAACATCCCAGCTGACAGAAGGAAGCCAGACAGGGATCAATACCTGACCGCACTCTGCCCAAGAGTAATTAAGAATTTTTCTGCTAAAACCACTAATATCACTTTAAAAGAAACAGAGAATATCCAACATCAGCATTATTTACAGAGTAAAATCCAGGACTTCAGGGGCACATGCTGGAGACTGACAGGATGGCAGAGAAGTCCTACCTACCTCTGCCACTCAGTTTCACCAGATCACCCAGTTGCAGAGTACCACTTCCCCAAAGGAAGATGGCTCTTTTCCAGGAACAGAGATTTCACAGTAAGTCTGGAATTCTAGTGGTTAGAGAGTGGGCTCATTAGTTTGAATCTCAAGATGCCATATGGGTCTTGGGCAGACCATTTAACCTCTCTGTGCCTTGGTCTTCCTCAATGTATAAAGGGAGTAATAGTAAATATATCATAGGATTAAGGAAAGGCTCAGTATTTGCTATTATCATTAATACTTCCAAAACAATAACCTCAGATTTAACAAGGTACATCTATTAGTCTAATCTACCTTAGTTACTAACCTACAAAGCTGAAATTACAGCTCCTCAATTTTGAGAAGAGTTAAGTACACAATGACTTTTTACCTTTAATATGCCTAGGTCCTTAATATATTGATGTTAGCAATTGCCAATGAGGGGATTATTAACCTATAATTTGTTCCAAAGATAGCATTCAGCCCAACTTCTATGCTGGTGCAGCCCCTTCTGAATTTTAAAAATTGCTACTTCCCCTTTAGTCACCAATATTAACAACAGCTAGCCCTTTCAGCAGTTACAATGCACTGAACACCATTCTAAGCCTTTTGTACTAACTTATAACCCTTACAACAGCCCAGGGAGACAAGTTATTATTACAAAGACAGGCTAAGTAACCTGCTCAGGCTCACACAGCCAGTAAGTTGTAGAGCTAGGGATGAAACCCAGGCAGGCTAGTTCAAGTCTGTGCTCTTAGCCATCCAGCATTGTCTACACAGACCAGAGCTTTTGGAGAGGGGTGTAGCATGCTCAGACTTGTCTTGATTTAGGAAGACTAACTCCAGTGACACTGCGGAGCAGTCTGGGAGACCATGATGGGAGGAAGGCCAGCTGGGATCTGATGAGCAAGAACAGGTAAGAGCTGACAGGGAGCAGGGGGCTGGAGAGGAAGCCACATTTCAACGAGATTCTGAGAACTGAAAGAACTTCATGACTAATTATACGTGAGGGGAGAGAGGACTCAAGAGTATCTGTTGAGGTAGATGACACTGTTCTAACAAAAGTAAAAGGGAAGGCAGGAAGAGGAGCAGATTGGGGGTGGGGTAAGAGCAACATGGGACATTTAAGTGTAAGGTGATGAGACACCAAATAATTGTCCAACAGACAATATGAAGTAATATTCCCCCATTTTTATTCTAGCCCTACACTTTTTTAAAAAGGGGATACAGCACATTAAACATTCTAAGTAAATGTTGAACTAATGAATAAAATACAACTTCAGATTCTTACTAGTCTAAGAAATTATTAAATAACCAACTTACAGGTCCCTCAATAAAACTCCTGTTCCACTGGTGAGAGTTAGGGAAGTTCTCTGGATGGTGGAAGGCTTTGGAATAGAGCAAACCTAGGTTTCAGGCCCAGCTCCACCACTTTCTAGGTAAGCAGCCTAGGGTCTAACTACTCAAGGTGGTAAACTTGTCAGAAATGCAGAAACTGGGTCCCATTTCAGATTAACTGAACCGGTATCTGCATTTTAAAAATATTCCCCATTAATTTGTGTGCACATAAAAGTTTGAGAAGCACCAGCCTAGAGCAAGTGAATGTTCTCTAAGGCTTGCTTTTCCCGCCTGTACAAAAGTGGAGATAATCATATTTACGCACAGGGTGGTTGAAGATTAATAGGTGCCAAATACTTACCAAGCCTCTACCAAGAGATGTTAGTATCATACATATGTTACTTCATTTAATCCTCTCAATGCCTATCATGCAGGTACTTTTTCCACTATAAAGATGAAGAAGATATGTCCAGTTTGTGACACCTTCCAAGGTAAGATTGTTGGTGAGTGGTAGAGCTGCTACTCATTGTCTATCTACTCAGGATTCTGCTTCCCATTAAGCCCAATAATGCTTAAGCAACCTGGGCAGAGAAAGGCACAAAATGGATGAGAAGGGAAGGAAAGTAGTCTTGCACCTACCAAAAATCCAAACAATAGTTTTTAAAAATATATAGTTTTTAAAAATATAGATTTATCTATTTGTTTATGGCTGCACTGGGTCTTTGTTGCTGCGCGTGGGCTTTCTCGAGCTGCGGCAAGCCGGGGCTACTCTGTCGCAGTGCGCGGGCTTCTCATTGCGGTGGCTTCTCTTGTTGCGGAGCATGGGCTCTAGACATGCGGGCTTCAGTAGTTGTGGCACGTGGGCTCAAGAGTGCAGGCTCAGCAGCTGTGGCGCACAGGCTTAGTTCTTCCGTAGCATGTAGGATCTTCCTGGACCAGGGCTCGAACCCATGTCCCCTACATTGGCAGGCAGATTCTTAACCACTGCGCCACCAGGGAAGTCCCCAAAATATAGTTTTTTAAATAGTATTTTAAAGTTACATCAATCATTATAATTCAAAATTCATGAGTACAAAACAAAATGTACTCATACAAGTTTAAATCAGCTATGCTTATCCTGAATTGGTTTTCAGATGAGGATATCATATTAAATTAATAATATTTATCTCAAGAGTTGTGCTGAAATAGTAGATCAACCAGCAGAAAATAATGATAGTCAGTAAGACTAAGTGAAAATTCTCAGTATGATATAGAAGGCTTATCTGGCTGTACTATAGGTTCCCTAGGGATAGAAATTTAGGCATAAAGAGGAACTTCCTATGAGTGTTTGGCCAATTGTAGGCTATGTTTCACGGAAGGCTGCAATTCTCAGTTCTCTTTCAATCATTATTTGTGAAAATTCACTTTCCAGAAAGGAATATGTAAAAAGAAAACTTAGAATCACAAGTTCTAACAAATAACCAAGTACTAGTTCCAAACAAATCTTAACCTATGTGAATCACTGTATCAACAGTTGTCTTATTTCACTCATCCGAGCCCATAATATGACCAACGCAGTACATTCATGCCCCATTCTTCCTCCGTTTCTAGCTACACTGGTCTTTCATTTCCTGAAACACAAGCTCTTGCCCTCCTCAGGGCCCTTTCAATGGCTACTTCTGGCTAGCCCTGACTTCTCTGTTTCTACAGATAGCTTGCTTCTTCTTATCCTTTATGGTGTGTCTTAAATGCCACTTCCTCAGCAATCTTTCTCATCACCTGAAGTACATACCCAACAGACCCCCAACTATTCTCTACTTCAGCCCACCGTCTGTTTCCTTGTATGTCTTACCACAGTACTATGTTGTCTGTTTACATCCTCCCTCACCTCCAGAAAATCTAAGTTCCAAGATGGCAGGGAACCTTATCTGACTTATTCTTTGTCTGGCTTATGGTGGGTGTTCAACAAACACTGGTTAAAGTGAATTATGTAAATGGGTGCCAGGCACCATGCTAGACAGTGGGATCGGCCCTCGGACAGCTCAAGTTCTTGTGGGGAAACAGACAGGCAACCAACTATCAAACGGTGAAATAAATGAGTGTTATGATAAGGGTTACCCAGAGGTGCTAAGGAGGCATATAGAGGATGCTCCAAACCCAGGAGGGTGGGGAAGGGAGAGGGTGTTTTCAGGAGGTAACGCTGACAGCTGAACCCAAGGGGACATTAGCCTTTTGCTCTCAGCAGCTACAACGAAGTTTTCTCCAAACACAAGAAATAAGAAAGCCCTCAAAGTTCAACTCAAGATCAACACGTAATGACTAGTAAGAGAGGGGTGCAAGCCATCTAAAAGAGAAAGCCTGGTTTGCCGCAAAACAAGATTCAAGCAGAGCCAGAAAGAATGTATTCATACATGTAAAGAAACAAGGTATTCAACAGCAGTGGTCTCCCCTGCAAGCACTGAAGAAGAATTAAAAAAAAAAAAAGAGAAAGGGGGCCTCCCTGGTGGCGCAGTGGTTGAGAGTCCGCCTGCCGATGCAGGGGATACGGGTTCGTGCCCCGGTCTGGGAGGATCCCATATGCCGCGGAGCGGCTGGGCCCGTGAGCCATGGCTGCTGAGCCTGCGCATCCGGAGCCTGTGCTCCGCAACGGGAGAGGCCACAACAGTGAGAGGCCCGCGTACCACAAAAAAAAAAAATAAATAAAAAATAAAAAAAGAGAAAGGCTGGCAGGGGCCACTGAAGCAACTAGGCAGGAGAGGAGGAGCCTTTGCTCATAGATGAGATTTTCGGTCACAAGGGATCTCCCTGTTATGAGACGGTGGTATCATCTGATCGGTATCATCTGATCGTGACAAGCCATTAAACACTTGATTTAGCTTTTGTTCTGATTCCTTCTCAGATAACCTTCTCTAATTATGGTATGGGCTCCTGGTTATGTCTAGGAGAGAACACACTGAAAATTATATACTAGCTTTCCAATTTCAGACCCATGAGCTTGGTTAATCTGAAGCCAGGGAAGTGGATCTGCTCTTAGTTCACCAATTAAAGACTTGGGGGGTGGGGAAGTCACCCTCCCAACAAAGCATGAGGTTAGCCTGACTTCAAACAGAGTTAAGGAAAAGGATTTAAGGGAAATGTTTGAGGTGAATCTGACTGATACGGAAGGTGAGGGAAGAGGGACATGGCAAGGATGATTCCAAGGTTTTAGGCTTCAGTTATTTGGGGATAGTGATACCATTCAGCAAGAGAGCATCAGCAGTAAGCGAGGGCATTAGACTTGTAGAAGAAGTCCCCTTTAGGACATGCTGAATCTGTGGTCTCTGAAGGCCAGGTAATAGGAGATATCCAGTAGGCATTTGCCTATCCAAGACTGGAACTCAAGAGATAATGGAATTTTTAAAATTTGGAGACACTTGTATTTGGGCACTAATAGATGAAATCACACAAGAAAGGCATGGCAGCTACCAAAAGATGAGGAACCTGAGTAAATCCATTATTTAAAGGATGGAAGAAAAGAAACCAGCAAGGTAGACTGTGAAATAGAGAAAGGCACCTATAACTGTCCTAAATATTTGTTAGGTTATCTTTCAATGTCAGATTTCTACAAAGCACATCTGCACAGAGAAAGTAAAAGAAAAAGAAAACAATCTTATAGTAAAGTTACTGAAAAAGACACAAAAGTTCTTTCAGAATACCGTAATATGGCTTCCTGGAACAGGAAGGAAATCAATGAGATACACCCTACTGACTTCTTACTAGGACTCCAAAAAGTGAAATAAAGCTGGTTGAAAGGAACAAAGAATTTTCTTTTGGGACCTACTTTAAATGTTTAAATCTTGCCAAAAGTTCAAAGTCCATGAAGCTAACCACCTTTGGATGAATGTTCAAGGCAGATATAAAAGCTCCACTGTGCATTTTAATGACTAACACTGGTTTTGAGAGACTTTACTGGCCATTTATAAATTTATACTCTGTGACAAACCAAACTTTCATCCCCTAAGAGATCTATGATATAGCACAGTACTATTCTCCCCAACAGTGTCACTGAGTTGGTAGCTGATTTGTAAGAGCCACTGAAAAGGTTACTGTCATCAAGAACCATTTATTGGGCTTCCCTGGTGGCACAGTGGTTGAGAGTCCGCCTGCCGATGCAGGGGACACGGGTTCGTGTCCCGGTCCGGGAAGATCCCACATACCGCGGAGCGGCTGGGCCCGTGAGCCATGGCCGCTGAGCCTGTGCATCCGGAGCCTGTGCTCCTCAATGGGAGAGGCCACAACAGTGAGAGGCCTGCGTACCACAAAAAAAAAAAAAAAAAAAGAATCCACCCTGCCAAAGCAGAGGACGCAGGTTCGAGCCCTGGTCCGGGAAGATGCCACATGCCGCGGAGAAACTAAGCCTGTGCACAACTACTGGGCCTGCACTCTAAAGCCCATGTGCCACAACAATTGAAGCAGGCGCGCCTAGAGACCATGCTCTGCAACAAAGAGAAGCCACCACAATGAGAAGCCTGCACACCACAACAAAGCCACAATTAGAGAAAGCCTGCGTGCAGTAATGAAGACCCAACGCAGCCAAAAATAAAATAAATTTTTTAAAAAAGAACCGCTTATTAAGTCTTTTTTTTTTTTTAACCAAAGCCACGTGCTAAAAATTGAGCTGTATGACATTTTCTACCCTATCATAGTTTACAACTTTGCTAGGGAAGACCAAATTACTCCATAAAAAACCTGGAACTTCAATATAAGTTGCAAAGTTAAGTGCCGAACAGTGGTACAATAGGTCAGATGAGGGAGTAATCACTAAAGACTTGATTGTATAAGAAGAAAATGGGATGTGAGCCAGATCTGCAGAAAGGCAAGACAGTCAAGAGAAGAAGCAATGTGAGGTTACAGTAGTGTTGCAAGCAGGGTACAGATACGAGCAGAGGGACAGATACAGGAACTGTGCCAGAAACCAGCTGAACAGTTTTTTTTTTTTTAAATAAGAGATTCACGTAGCCAAGCCGTAGTAAACAAGGCCAGAGAAGCCAACAAGAGGCAAGACGGTTGAGCGCCAGGCTACGGAATTCTGAACTTTATCGTATGGACAGTATATGGCACAGGTGAGCAGTGGATGCAAAGCAAGATCTGGGGAAATCCATCTGGCGACTGCACACAGAAGAGGCAATAGGTCCAAGACTGTGGTGGGGCACACATTCGTCAAAACTCATCAAGCTGTACATCTGAAACTGCCACATTTTGTTGTGTGTAAGTTATACATCCATAAGGCTAGTTTTTAGAAAATAAAGGACAAAAGTACAGTCAGGAATGAGACAAGTATTAAAAGTACAGGCTGTAAGATTTTAAACATTTAGTGGCTGAGGTGAATTCGGCAGTGTGCTGAAGCCAACTGATTATGCATCTCTTCCCAACTTCAAGTTCAGTGACCTCACCATCTGTAGTCTGAAATCAGGCATGGTGGAGTATTTATACCTCAAAAATCAGTAAATGCTACAAATCAGGGCTTTATCCCCCCATAGGTGGTTGTTCAGCATTCACCAGCACACCACTGTGTCATTTCTACACAAGGTCTCGTAAGAATATGGCACTAAATGAAGTGACAACATTTTCTTCTAATTCAAAATAATGACATAGTTCTGAAGCACCAATTCTTAATCTTAACCATCGACAGATGGTTACCAAAAAAGTATAAGATTTAAGAGCCTAACATTTATTTAGTTTCAAGAACTAAAGCACGCCTATGAATAAGAAACCTTTGTCTGCATCTCTCAATCAAGGTTTTCTAGCTATTATGCGGTTCCCCTGGGACTAACATCAATTGATGATAATAATACACAAAAAAATTCCAGCATCCACTCCATTATAGTAAAGGCTAATTGCATGGGCCTATTATTGGAATATGCTTTCCTAGTTCAAACTAGCTGCATTTCAATAGAGTAAAGAGGGTTTTCTGGAGAAACCCTACTGTGAAAAGATGAACTTTGTCTTAACAACTTTAGTTTCAAAAACTATTCACTTATAGATGCCTATTTCACATCTCTGAAGCAAAATGGCTCATTTGTTATGTAGATTACTAAGCAGTCACTTAAGAATAAAGAGCTTTCTTCTTTAGAGGCTCCAGCTAACTATCTGCATAAACTCAATCTCAAAACCAGCAAAGTGTACTCTAAATATGACAGCAAATAATTGTTTGAACCTTTCTGATTTGACTGCAGAGAAATACAAATGTGTACCTCCTCCCCATTTTCTAACCCACCTTCCAGAGGGGCCAACTTGGAGTTCCTCCCAAGAATGCTGCCTTTATAGAACTTCTAGGTCACTATCTGCAAAGCTAAGAAATCGGGGTACTAAAGGAGGGGGGGTACAGCAAAGGGTACACTTCACCACAGCAGGTAAGCCCTTAGCTAACAGACTTAAGTTTCGTTTCAAAATTTCTTAAAACTCAGAATGTAATTTCTCACAAATAAAAGCCAATTTAACTCACATCTGAAGTACACTATTTTATTTGGATTGTTAATCCTCACGTATATCAATATTTCTATTAGAAAGTACAAAAGCATCCAGAGTTGCACACTGAGATGCTAACATCATTATCATTTGAACTTAGCTGCATCTAGAGCCCCTCTCTCAGAAGAAGGGAAATAAGACATTAGAAGAATCATCATGAAGAACTCTGAAATGGAAAGAGCAGGGAGAAAATGTCAGGTGGGAGAAATGACTGGAAATGCAAAGAAGAAATATACATGTAGAAGAATCAACAGGACATTAACATCTGCTGCCCCTACTACTAGCTGGGTGGGGATAGTGGGCAGTAGGTATTCATCAGACATGCATACATTCTTTGAAGCACCACTGATCTAGGGAGTGAGCTGCCAGGCCATGAAGAGCATACAAGGGGACAGTTCTAAGCCCCAGGCCTGTCCACTGTGCATTCTTTGTACCACAGACCCTGGCCCAAGGATCTTTTCCTTTTGCCGCTTTCCTTAGGCTTTTAATTCCCCTGGAAGAGTAGAAATAAGAACCCCCCAAAAGGGAAAGAAAAATGTACATGTGTCCCCACCTCTTTATTAACGAATATTTACCACTCTTCAAAATGTCCAAGCCCAGATGTACAAGAAGCTAGGGGCAAAGGTATAAAAGATTCAGGATCTATCCTCCAAGGGGCAGCTTGAAAGAGGTGGGAGTTGGAGCCACAAGCACAGCTGATAATAAAGTGGTAATGGCTCATCTGAGGGGAAAATAAAGGGTGCTATTAAAATAGGTAGGAGGCAGGAAAAGCAGCTAAGGCAAATATGGAGATGGGGTGTTTGAGAAAGATGCAAAGCCTAAGGTGAAAACTAAAGAATAAACCAAAGTTAGCCAGAAGAAGAGAAAGGAACTATGTAGAACAGTTAGGAACTGTCCTCTGAGAAGGCTGGCGTACTGCAGGGTGGGTGCAGCACAACATCTCAGACTGTCACAGTAAGGAGGCAATACCTCTCTATTGAATTGACTTTTATACCAAGGTTAGGCTTTAAACCACAGAGACTAAAGAACTGAGGGGTTTTAAGCAGGAAGTGGCATGATCAAATGTACTAAAAACAGGATCACTCTAGCAACAAAACGAGAGGCAGACTGGAAGGAGACAGAGGCTAGACATAGGGAGCTCTGAAGCTGTGAGATGATTTGCAACAGTCCACGTATATGATGAGTGCCTGAATAAAGAAGTGGTGGTAGGGATGGAGAGAAGGGGAGAGAGTAAAGATTTCGAGGGGGCAGAATAAAGAGGATGAGGGAGGAGTTAAGGGAATATCTATGTTTCCCACTTGGGTAATAGATCAGCGAACACATAAAAAGACTACAGTCTGTTTTTGAAGGCTACAGTACTAAAATCAGTATCAGACATGTTAAGGGGCTTGTTGGGATATTCTTGGAGAGAAGTTGGAAGGCAGGCAGCTATACTAATTTAGAGATTGGGAAACAATTCAACTGAAGATGTGTATATATGAATCATTTTATGGTAAAGGAAGTGTTATGTGAAAAGAAGAATGAGGATAAAGCCCATGGGAAAACCAACCTTTAATAAATCTACATTAGCCTACAGAGAGAGATGTAGGACCAAGGTAGGGCTTTACAGTGAGACAGAATTGAATATGTTTCTTTAGTCCAGGGGTGCACAAACTATGGCCCATCATCTGTTATTATAAATACAATTTCATTGTACCATGCCAAGCCCGTCCATTTGTGAATTGTTGATGGTGGCTTCTGGGCTGCAATAGCAGAGTTGAGCAGAGCTGCAAAAAAGACTGTGTGGCCCACAAAGCCTAAAATATTTACTATTTGGCCCTTGGACAAAAGTCCATCCCTACTTCCTACCTCAGTTTCTCCACTTGAAAGACAAAAAGTACATTATATTTAAATGCAACAAAAACTTAAAAGGCTCATGAAAGTTGTTAGTATCAAAGCCTTTCATCAACCAATGTATTTCCAATTAAAATCAAGGTTTTAAAGTATATAAAAATTTACAACATATAATTTGAGAATACTATAGTATTTAAATTATGAGGCAATTTACTGATTTACATGACTACAAAATAAAGGGAATCCCAAACTTTACCTTATATCCAATTCAGTATGTTACACCACAGTCTACTCCAGAAAGTATTCACCACTACAAAAACCTTTGGTAACAGAAGAGATGGCCCACGAAGCAGAATCAATCACCACCATCTCCATCACCACTGCCATCATTTCCAGAACACCTTCCATGTCCAGATACTATGCTGAGCACCTAATGCTTTGTCTCATTCTAGCCCTACAATGACAGTACCCATCCACGTTACAGATGAGGAAACTCAGCCTTAGGAAGGTTAAGGCTCATCTCAGGTCACCTAGTAGAGAGTGGGTGGGAGAACCAGTAACTAGTGTAGTCACAATCAGAACCAGGTCTGACCTCAGAGGCTCCACACTTATCCTCAACCCCATACTTTATAGTTTGTTACCTACACCAAGGGAGATAACATCTGTAAAGGGACAAACAGAACCTGGAAACAACTAGGAACACATATCTGCTTCTCTTACTCCCTTGGAACTCAAAGCAGGTCTTAGAACCCAGGCTGGTATAACAGCGTAAAGAAGGTGAAGCATATCGATTGTCCCAAGTGGCTCTGGCCTTGGAACCATAATCAGGTACAACACTTGTTGCCAGCAGACAACGTATTCTGAGTTCCAAACCACCACCTCACAAATGAACTTTTTAAACAACTCCCTCTCTAAACTGAGGGCAGCCAACACAAGAAATAAAAAGATCTTAGTAAATCAGATATTACAGTAATGTACTCTTAAGAGGTAATACAATACACTCAGTGGAAAGAACACGGGTGTTCACTTCAAACCGACCCAGGTTTGAATTCTGGTTTCAACACCAGCCTTATGACAGTAAATTACGTATCTTCTCTGAGTCCACTCCCTCCGGGAAATAAGACCACCCCCTCTTTGCCACGTGGTCTGGGGAAATACCAGTACTACAGTGTGAGTTTACTGGCTCAGAGTCAGAGAGCCTGAGTTTATCACCCAGCTCTGCAACTTAGTTGGCATGAGACTGGAGCCTAAACCTCACGTTTCTCATCTGTGAAACAGGAAAAATGACAATAGGATCTACTTATTGGGGTTTTTTGAGGATTAAGCAAGATATCCAAAGTGCCAAAAGCACGAGGCCTGGCACACAGTAAACACTCAAAAAACCTTTTTATCAGTTTAAGTTACAGACCAAATGACAAATCAACTTCCAACCCTCCTAGAACAGATCTTTAAGGGAAGCAACATCTTTCCCTGAGGATATGAAATTAACTTTTACAGCTTTAAAGGAGTAGTAGTAGAAAAACATTCCCTCCACCCGAAAAAAAAAAAACCCGTGGCTTGGCTCCATTTTGTTAAATGTCGGGAAGTTTTCTTCATCTCTTGCCTCAAACCTTAAAATAAATATTAAATAATACTATTGGTGCTTTCAGGCAGGCAACGCCCTTAACCTTTAAACAGAACAAGACTCTTTCCCCCCACATATGGTTTTCAGAAAGCCAGGAAGAAACACTGGAAAGGCATCTGTTTAGAAGCAGAACTTTAACTCTTTGTAAAACAGCCTGCCTGCACCTGTGGCCAAGGCAGAAGCAAACAGGCTAAGTGGCCCACGACCCCAGTCTGCCTGTCTTTCAAAAGAACTCCCCCTGCCCCCAACACGCAGTCTCACCTTTAAGCCCTACCCCCAACTCAAAAGCCATAATAGTACTGAGTTCCACAGATTTTTCTTTCAATCATTAGCTCAAGATACAGAAATAGATCACAGGCAATGCAAAGACATTCTATAATAAAAAAAATTCCTTGTCCTTTACAAGCCTTGTAAGTCCATCCAACTAAAATGTGTCTTTCACACCAAGTTCAATTATTAATGACAAGACAAGAAATCCATAAAACACTCTGACTCTCAGAAAGCTTTCTCAAATGCACTTTACATTTTCAAATGGCTTATATTCCTGCACCTGTTCATTTTTCTTCAAATGACTTTAGCGATTTTTTTATAGGCAGATAATCACATTTATTTAGTCCAGAACCCTCATACTCTAAACACAAAGTTTTGATGGGCACTATAACTGGCTTAACATAGAAATCCTCTGCCATTAAATACATCCAGTTCCAAAGGGATCTAAAAAAAATAGGAAAACAGTCTTCAGATATGACACTGGCTTTATCTACTACAGAAATCAACATGCTCAGCTTGGGCTTCCCTGGTGGCGCAGTGGTTGAGAATCCGCCTGCCAATGCAGGGGACACGGGTTCAAGCCCTGGTCCGGGAAGATCCCATATGCCACGGAGCAACTAAGCCCACGCGCCACAACTACTCAGCCTGTGCTCTAGAGCTCGCAAGCCACAACTACTGAGCCCGCATGCCACAACTACTGAAGCCCGCGTGCCTAGAGCCTGCGTACCACAACAAGAGAAGCCACTGCAACGAGAAGCCCGCGCACCAAAACGAAGAGTAGCCCCCGCTCGCCGCAACTAGAGAAAGCCCGCGCGCAGCAATGAAGACCAAACGCAGCCATAAATAAATAAATAAATTTATTAAAAAAAGAAAATGCTCAGCTTATACAGACCTCAACAGATTTGGTTTAAATTTCTCAGCCATTTGCTATAGAATATGCACAGTGATCAATGTCCTGGGCTTTTCTCTCATTTTTTCAAAACCATTTATCTATGTTCAACTTCTAACAGAATGTTTTAAAAAGGGAAATCCTCACCAAAAATCAAACCCAGGAACAGAGCCATCGTCTCCAGCACTATGCAACAGTCTAGTTCAGATTATAAACCTCACTTTTGTTTTGAAAGTTAAGGAGAAGTAGCTTTTCTGTTTTAGATTTCATTCCTGGGGAAATGGAAATAGATGCAAGTCTTCAAGGTTATACAGTACACACAGAGGACATCCTATCCACTTGCTTAACATACTCCTAGCATGCTCACAGTTAATGGCCAAACCACCTGCAAAAGTCTCATTTGCTCAGTCTCACATGTTGCCCGCAAATTCAAGATTATGCTGTTTCATTTTGTTTATTTTAGAACAGTCACCTTGTATCCAAATGATCCAGCCTATTTCTGCTGCCAAGGTGTTAACATGTATTACATTTGCTAAAGGCTGTTAACATGTATTACATTTGCTAAAGGCGGTAAGTAAATACAACAGACCTAGCCCCTACCCTGAGGACAGACCCTCATATCCCTACTCTTTCCCCACCTGTAACTGTGTGTATGTGTGTTGGAGGCTGGGTGGGTGATTAAGAGATGATGAGGCTGAGAGAATCAACACTGTGGGAGGTTCTGAGAGGAAAGGACACAGGCAGGATGACTGGGCAACACAAACTTCTAGTTCTTTTAATCCCAGGCATGGTCCTCTCAATTAGAGCTCTCCCTGGATTAAGTCCTAAACTAATAAAAAGCCCTTTTAGAGATCTCATGGAGGGAACCGGGTATTTTTAGGGTATCAAGTAGCTAGGAAAGACAACTAAGACTTTGAATTGTAAGGTTTAGAAAAGTTTGTTTAAGAATCTACTTGCAAATGATTTTCCTAAATTAAAAATAATATCTATGCAGTACTCAGTGTTGCCCCAGCAACTCAATGAACATACCTCTGAACACTCTCCCTAAAACTAACACAAGTGTGAGATCTGTTACAAGTGCTGACTGTTCTGTGCTAGATGTTTAAGATTTATTCTTTTAAGGCACGGAGTTTTTCAAAATATTGTAACTCTCTCCAACCTGGTCTCTAAAATCACTTCCATTTAAATTAGGTGCTGGGAGGCCTCAACTTCCATGCCTTAAAGCAAGACAAATACTCCCTTGAAAAAGAACTGGCAGCCAAGGAATGCCAAAAGCAGCAAGGACCCCCAAAAGACCTCTAAGATCACCTATACACACACACACACACACACACAAAGTTGGCTGACAAAAAGCACTCAAGCTTCCTAAAGAAGTTCTTTCAACTATGCAAATATTTGCTATGATGTAGTGAGAGACATGAAGACTCAAATTCCTTACAAAAGACATTGTCCAAAACCACAAATTCTTAAAATTACCATCTCTGTGCAAACCTATACCTATTTGATAACAGAAATAAAATACTGTGAAGACCATCTGCTGTCCCACTTAAAACCAAGGAGCATGGATGAGAGCAAATGCATCATGTGCTACGCTATAATTATTTCTATTTTGGAAAGCAAGTGACCAACTCCAGTTCAAAGGAAAACATATCAATTTCTATCATCTATCTGTTTCAAAAGGGCAATAATAAATAAGAGACAAGCTAGAGCATGAGGGGGTGGAGCCTCAGGCACTCCAGGATCATGACGAGTTGCAGCGGGGAGGATGGGAGCGTTGGCTGCTTCTTCTAGATGCTAGGGAATGCAGCTGGACCTGGATCCAAAGCAGGCTCTCCATATTGACTAGGGCTGAAGGACAACATCTGGCTGGAGGACCGAGCGGAGCACAGAAGGCTGACCACCCGGTGTCGTTGGATTGGAGAATTTAACCCATTTACACGTAAGCCGTGTGGCTGATAGGGTCTTGGTGCTCTGGCCAGGTGGGAGGCCTGAGCCTCTGAGGTGGGAGAGCCAAGTTCAGGACACTGGACCACCAGACACCTCCTGGCCCCATGTAATATCAATCGGTGAGAACTCTCCCAGAGATCTCCGTCTCAATGCTAAGACCCAGTGCCACTCAACAACCAGCAAGCTCCACTGCTGGACACCTCATGCCAAACAACTAGCAAGACACGAACACAACCCCACCCATTAGCAGAGAGGCTGCCTAAAATCATAATAAGTTCACAGACACCCGAAAACACACCACCAGACGCAGTCCTGCCCACCAGAAAGGTAAGATCCAGGCTCATCCACCAGAACACAGGCACCAGTCCCCTCCACCAGGAAGCCTACACAACCCAGTGAAGCAACCTTACCCACTGGGGGCGGACACCAAGAACAACAGAACTACGAATGTGCAGCCTGCGAAAAGGAGACCCCAAACACAAGTTAAGCAAAATGAGAAGACAGAGAAATACACAGCAGATGAAGGAGCAAAGTAAAAACCCACCAGACAAAACAAATGAAGAGGAAATAGGCAGTCTACCTGAAAAAGAATTCAGAGTAATGATAGTAAAGATGATCCAAAATCTTGGAAACAGAATGGAGAAAATTCAACAAATGTTTAACAAGGACCTAGAAGAACTAAAAAGCAAACAAACAGTGATGAACAACACAATAAATGAAATTAAAAATTCTCTAGAAGGAGTCAACAGCAGAATAACTAAGGCAGAAGAATGGATAAATGACCTGGAAGATAAAATATGGAAATAACTACCACAGAGCAGAATAAAGAAAAAAGAATGAAAAGAAATGAGGACAGTCCCAGAGACGTCTGGGACAACATTAAATGCACCAACATTCCAATTATAGGGGTCCCAGAAGACGAAGAGAAAAAGAAAGGGACTGAGAAAATATTTGAAGAGATTATAGTTGAAAACTTCCCTAATATGGGAAAGGAAATAGTCAAGTCCAGGAAGCACAGAGGGCCCCATACAGGATAAATCCAAGGAGAAACACGCCAAGACACATATTAATCAAACTATCAAAAATTAAATAAAGAAAAAATATTAAAAGCAGCAAGGGAAAAGCAACAAATAACATACAAGGGAATCCCCATAAGGTTAACAGCTGATCTTTCAGCAGAAACTCTGCAAGCCAGAAGGGAGTGGCAGGACATATTTAAAGGGATGAAAGGGGAAAAACTACAACCAAGATTACTCTACCCAGCAAGGATCTCATTCAGATTCAACGGAGAAATTAAAACCTTTAGAGACAAGTAAAAGCTAAGAGAATCCAGCACCACCAAACCAGCTTTACAACAAATGCTAAAGCAACTTCTCTAGGCAGGAAACACAAGAGAAGGAAAAGACCTACAATAACAAACCCAAAACAATTAAGAAAATGGTAATAGGAATATACATATTGATGATTACCTTAAATGTAAATGGATTAAATGCTCCAACCAAAAGACACAGACTGGCTGAATGGATACAAAAACAAAACCTGTGTATATGCTGTCTACAAGAGACCTACTTCAGACCTAGGGACACATAAAGACTCAAAGTGAGGGGATGGAAAAAGATATTCCATGCAAATGGAAATCAAAAAAAAGGTGGAGTAACAATTCTCATATCAAACACAATAGACTTTAAAATAAAGACTATTACAAGAGACAAAGAACACTACATAATGATCAATCCAAGAAGAAGATATAACAATTGTAAATATTTATGTGCCAACATAGGAGCACCTCAATACATAAGGCAAATGATAACAACCATAAACGGGGAAATTGACAGTAACACAATAGTAGGGGACTTTAACACCCCACTTTCACCAATGGAGAGATCATCCGAAATGAAAATAAATAAGGAAACACAAGCTTTAAATGACACATTAAACAAGATGGACTTGACTGATATTTATAGGACATTCCATCCAAAAACAACAGAATACACTTTCTTCTCAAGTACTCATGGAACATTCCCCAGGATAGATCATATCTTGGGTCACAAATCAAGCCTTGGTAAATTTAAGAAAATTGAAATCATATCAGTCATCTTTTCCAACCACAACACTATGAGACTAGAAATAAATTACAGGAAAAAAACTGTAAAAAATACAAACACATGGAGGCTAAACAATACACTACTAAATAACCAGGAGATCACTGAAAAAATCAAAGAGGAAATAAAAAAACACTTAGAAACAAATGACAATGAAAACACAACAACCCAACACCTATGGGATGCAGCAAAAGCAGTTCTAAGTGGGAAGTTTATAGCAATACAATCCTACCTCAAGAAACAAGAAAAATCTCAAATAAACAACCTAACCTTACACCTAAAGCAATTAGAGAAAGAAGAACAAAAACACCCCAAAGTTAGCAGAAGAAAAGAAATCATAAAAATCAGATCAGAAATAAATGAAAAAGAAATGAAGGAAACAACAGCAAAGATCAAGAAAACTAAAAGCTGGTTCTTTGAGAAGATAAACAAAATTGATAAACCATTAGCCAGACTCACCAAGAGAAAAAGGGAGAAGACTCAAATCAACAGAATTAGAAATGAAAAAGGAGAAATAACAACTGACACTGCAGATATACAAAGGATCATGAGAGATTACTACAAGCAACTCTATGCCAATAAAATGGACAACCTGGAAGAAATGGACAAATTCTTAGAAAAGCACAACCTTCCAAGACTGAACCGGGAAGAAATAGAAAATATAAACAGATCAATCACAAGCACTGAAATTGAAACTGTGATTAAAAATCTTCCAACAAACAAAAGCCCAGGACCAGATGGCTTCACAGGCGAATTCTATCAAACATTTAGAGAAGAGCCAACAACTATCCTTCTCAAACTCTTCCAAAATACAGCAGAGGGAGGAACACTCCCAAACTCATTCTACGAGGCCACCATCACCCTGATATCAAAACCAGACCAAGATGCCACAAAAAAAGAAAACCACAGGCCAATATCACTGATGAACATAGATGCAAAAATCCTCAACAAAATACTAGCAAACAGAATCCAACAGCACATTAAAAGGATCATACACCATGATCAAGTGGGGTTTATTCCAGGAGTGCAAGGATTCTTCAATATACACAGATCAATCAATCTGATACACCACATTAACAAACTGAAGGAGAAAAACCATATGATCATCTCAACAGATGCAGAAAAAGCTTCTGACAAAATTCAACACCCATTTATGATTAAAAAAAAACCTCCAGAAAGTAGGCATAGAAGGAACTTTCCTCAACATAATAAAGGCCATATATGACAAACCCACAGCCAACATCGTTCTCAATGGTGAAAAACTGAAACCATTTCCGCTAAGATCAGGAACAAGACAAGGTTGCTCACTCTCACCACTATTATTCAACATAGTTTTAGAAGTTTTAGCCACAGCAATCAGAGAAGAAAAAGAAATAAAAGGAATCCAAGTCGGAAAAAAGTAAAACTGTCACTGTTTGCAGATGACATAATACTATACATAGAGAATCTTAAAGATGCTACCAGAAAACTACTCGAGCTAATCAATGAATTTGGTAAAGTAGCAGGATACAAAATTAATGCACAGAAATCTCTGGCATTCTTATACACTAATGATGAAAAATCTCAAAGAGCAACTAAGGAAGCACTCCCATTTACCATTGCAACAAAAAGAATAAAATATCTAGGAATAAACTACCTAAGGAGACAAAAGACCTGTATGCAGAAAACTATAAGACACTGATGAAAGAATTAAAGATGGTACAAACAGATGGAGAGATATACCATGTTCTTGGACTGGAAGAATCAACATTGTGAAAATGACTATACTACCAAAAGCAATCTACAGATTCAATGCAATCCCTATCAAACTACCAATGGCATTTTTCAGAGAACTAGAACAAAAAAGTTCACAATTTGTATGGAAACACAAAAGACCCCAAAGAGCCAAAGCAATCCTGAGAAAGAAAAACGGAGCTGGAGGAATCAGGCTCCCTGACTTCAGACTATACTACAAAGCTACAGTAATCAAGACAGTATGGTACTGACACAAAAACAGAAATATAGATCAATGGAACAGGAGAGAAAGCCCAGAGATAAACCCACACACATATGGTCACCCTATCTTTGAGAAAGGAGGCAAGAATATACAATGAAGAAAAGATAGCCTCTTCAGTAAGTGGCGCTGGGAAAACTGGACAGCTACGTGTAAAAGAAATGAAATTAGAACACTCCCTAACACCATACACAAAAATAAACTCAAAATGGATTAAAGACCTAAATGTAAGGCCAGATACTTTCAAACTCTTAGAGGAAAACATAGGCAGAACACTCCATGACATAAATCACAGCAAGATCCTTTCTGACCCACCTCCTAGAGAAACGGAAATAAAAACAAAAGCAAACAAATGGGACCTAATGAAACTAAAAGCTTTTGCACAGCAAAGGAAACCATAAACAAGACAAAAAGACACCCCTCAGAATGGGAGAAAATATTTGCAAATGAAGCAACTGACAAAGGAGTAATCTCCAAAATATACAAGCAGCTCATGCAGCTCAGTATCAAAACAAAAAACCCAATCCAAAAATGGGGAGAAGACCTAAACAGACATTTCTCCAAAGAAGACATACAGATTGCCAACAAACACATGAAAGGATGCTCAACATCACTCATCATTAGAGAAATGCAAACCAAAACTACAATGAGGTATCACCTCACACCAGTCAGAATGGCCATCATCAAAAAAATCTACAAACAATAAATGCTGGAGAGGGTGTGGAGAAAAGGGAACCCTCTTGCACTGTGGGTGGGAATGGAAACTGATACAGCCACTATGGAGAACAGCATGCATGTTCCTTAAAAAACTAAAAACAGAACTACCATATGACCCAGCAATCCCACTACTGGGCATATACCCTGAGAAAACCATAATTCAAAAGGAGTCATGTACCACAATATTCATTGCAGCACTATTTACAATAGCCAGGACATGGAAGCAACCTAAGTGTCCATCGACAGATGAATGGATAAAGAAGGTGTGGCACAAATATATACAATGGAACATTACTCAGCCATAAAAAGAAATGAAATTGAGCTATTTGTAGTGAGACGGATGGACCTAGAGTCTGTCATACAGAATGAAGTAAGTGAGAAAGAGAAAAACGAATACCGTATGCTAACACATATATATGGAATCTAAAAAAAAAAAAAAAAAAAAAAGTGGTTCTGGAGAACCTAAGTGCAGGAGAACCCAAAGGGCAGGAGAGGAATAAAGGCGCAGACGTAGAGAATGGACTTGAGGACACGGGGAGGGGGAAGGGTAAGCTGGGAAGAAGTGAGAGAGTGGCATAGACATATATACACTACCAAATGTAAAATAGATAGCTAGTGGGAAGCAGCCACATAGCACAGGGAGATCAGCTCCGTGCTTTGTGACCACCTAGAGGGGTAGAATAAGGAGGGTGGGAGGGAGATGCAAGAGGGAGGGGTTATGGGGATATATGGATACATATAGCTGATTCACTTTGTTATACAACAGAAACTAACACAACATTGTAAAGCAATTATACTCCAATAAAGATGTTAAAAAAAAAGAGAGAAGCTAATGAGCTTGAAACTGAAATTAAAACAAAAACTAGATTAACTTTTAAAATACACAAATTCATTTCTAGACTTAAAAAAATCTCCTGCGCTTAAAACTTTCACCAGTGACTATGGATGCCTGCAGTACTCAACTCCTTCAGCCTGCCCACACGTCTGCAGATTCTCCTCTGCCTCTCCCTTGGCCTCCCAATCCTGGGACTCTACGCACAGTCATTAACACTCAGCAAGTTCTTTGAATGATGTGGTTTTACAGCTCTATGCCTTTGCCTAGTTCCCTCCTCTCCACATGTAATGTCCTTCAACTGTTATGTGCTGTCTGAAAATGCCTACTCACCTTTCAAGACCAAGGTCAAACTTCATCTCTCACAACAAAAGTACCCAAGTGGGCTGCAAATTGCCCATTCCTCTGTATCCCTCTGCTACTCATAGATTTGACAAAGTTCACCTCTCTCTCCTAGAACAGAGAAGCCATGTCTCACTTGTCTTGGTAGCATCCTTCCTGCTTTGCAGAAGGTCTGACAGAGAAAAGGCACTCAAAATATTTGATTAGAAACAGGCTGAGGAAACATTAGGATACCATTTCACATTCATTAGACTGGCAAACATTAGAAAACTAGCCAAGTGCTGGTGTGGATATGAGTAAACAGAAAGTCTCACATGCTGCTGAAACGTAAAGCCTGGTACGACCACTTCAAAGAGTAATTTTTTCATCTCTAGCAAAGCTGAAGATGTGCACCATTAAGATCAGCAATTCTACTTCAGGTTAAATACACTGGGCCATTATCTGTCAAAAGTAGAGCATGATTAGCATTTTTTCAGAGAGATATCTCAAGGGTGTATGGCTAAACATTTTTTCAGAGTAAATATTATTATAAAAGTAAAGTTTCTGTGTGTGTGTGTGTGTGTGTATATATATATATACATGGTGTGTGTGTGTGTGTGTATATATATATATATATATATATATGCTGTGTCTCACTGTAAAGTACATTTCTTATTGTGTCCAATGAACAAAAAAGCCTAAAAACACTGTCGTAGAGAAACACATATGCGCTCAAAAAGACATTCATAAATGTTCTTTACAGCACTATATATATAATGGTGAAAATCAGGAAATAACCTAAATGAAAATTAACAAAATGGATAAGTAAAATATGGTATATGCATGTAACTTTTACAAACGAATTAAAAATGAGTTACAAATGGAGACCACCAGGGATGCATGGCTTCCCTTGACCATCATGACAGCAATAAGAGTACCAACGAGAATGATGATTAGTAATAAATGGTATAATGGAAAAAAAATGAGTTACAAATGAAGTAGATCTACTTCTATCAACAACAAATCTCAAAAGTAATACTGAACTAAAATGTATGCTATCATTTATTTAAACATGCAAGACAATGCTACATATTTATGGATATGTACATATATAAGAAAGTCTTTTAAAAAGATTGGAAAGATAATTCAACATAGTAGCTACCTCTAATTCAAAAGAGAGGGAGGGAAGTAGAATCTGGGAGTATTTCACAGGGGGATTCAATGTAACTTCAGGTCTTACTTCTTTTTAAAAATAAATTCTCTGAAGCAAATAAGGCAAAATGTTAAGACCTGACAAAACTGGGTAAATGGGTCCTCTTTTACTATCACTATCTTATTCCTCATATTTGTTGTGGTGCTCAAAAAAATTCGTCATTTTAAAAACATTCTAAATGAGCAAGTAACTAGAATAAATCAAAAGAAAAAAAAGTAATCTTGCAAATGTCCTGGTGTCTATAGCTCCAAATCAATACGTACACATTTTTCTTTAAAGCTAACATTTGAAATGCTTACATATCAGACACTGTGTTAAGCCCTAGGTACACAGTCTCACTTAATTGATTCAACAGCCTCTGTGGCAGCCACTATCATTTTTCTATTAGGATGACTATATCACTGCCTCTGGTCTTTAATCTTGAAGGTCCAACTGTATTTACCATTCCACATTTTCTGAGGGCAGAAAAATGGATTAATCTATTTTTAAAAGATTTTAATATAGATTCAAATCAAAAGGGTTTCTTCTGCTCAATTTTCAGTTAATCCAAACAATCTATTCCAAATTCACACCCAGCTGAAATTTTCCTAAAATGTATCCTACCTTTGTAGTTTGTGTAAAAAATAAATACATATACAATGAATGCTAATCTAGGCTCCATTTGGTCACCTTGCTTTAAAAAATCAATTCAATGAATATGGGGGTACACTTCTAGTTCATTCTATGTAAACTGCTATATATTTTTTTAAATTTATTTATTTCATTTATTTTACTTTTGGCCGTGTTTGGTCTTCGTTGCTGCATGCGGGCTTTCTCTAGTTGCAGCGAGTGGGGGCTACTCTTCGCTGAGGTGCACGGGCTTCTCATTGCAGTGGCTTCTCTTGTTGCAGAGCCTGGGCTCTAGGCGTGTAGGCTTCAGTAGTTGTGGCTCGTGGGCTCTAGAGCACAGGCTCAATAGTTGTGGCACACAGGCTTAGGTGCTCTGCGGCATGTGGGATCTTCCCGGACCAGGGCTCGAACTCGCGTCCCCTGCATTGGCAGATGGATTCTTAACCACTGCGCCACCAGGGAAGCCCTAATTGCTAAATTTTTAAAAGATGTGCAGCTGTAACAGCTAATTTAAACTCTAATTTAAAAGCTGAGCTTAGGGGCTTCCCTGGTGGCGCAGTGGTTGAGAGTCCACCTGACAATGCAGGGGACGCGGGTTCGTGCCCTGATCCGGGAAAATCCCACATGCCGCGGAGCGGTTAGGCCCGTGAGCCATGGCCGCTGAGCCTGCGCGTCCGGAGCCTGTGCTCCGCAACGGGAGAGGCCACAACAGTGAGACGCCCCGTGTATCACAAAAAAAAAAAAAAAAAAAATAGCTGAGCTTATAAGTTATTAGAATGTGTGATAAGTATTTTCCCCACTAGGACAGCATTGGTTTTAAAGCAATCTTTTGGCACTTTGTCTTTTTAATATTGTTAACTTATTTAGAGTAAGACTATATGCTTTCTTACTCTGAAAATGGATAATCTCATCACTTGAATATTTCCTCTATGGAAATTACATGATAAATGTAATTATTGTTAATATTCTTTGATGTGATAATTGCACTACAGTTATATAGGAAAAGTCCTGACTCTCTGAAGATGTATGTTAATTAGGCTGAAGTGCTATTATTATTATTATTATTTTTGCAACTTACAAATGGTTCGACCAAAAATATATATGATAAAGCAAATATGGCAAAATATTTATTATTGAGTCTACATAGTGGGAAGGTATACAGGCATTTATTTACATTTTTCCCACTCTTATGTATTTGAGATTTTTCATAGTAAACTATAAAGAAAATTTTCCAGTCAATATCTGTTGTGCAAAAACCTTAATACTGTTAACATGCAATTCTATCTGAATTACCCTTATCAACTAACTTCCAGAATAAAATGAAGTTTTACCTGCTTTTGTAGTTTTACTCATAAAAATGTGGCAGCTGAAAGAAAAAGATCTACAATGGGGCCAAATTAAAGGCATACCAGTATATTTTAACCAGTAAATATTACTGCCAACCTAGAATTGGTTCTGCTGTATTATTAATCATAATTTAAGGCAAGCTGGACAAGCTTAGACCCTTTTTACGTGATTAGAAGTTATGTATTAATTTAGAAAAATCATAAAACTGATAACCAGTTTTCTCAATCACAATATTTCCAACTAATAAGCCAAACTCTGGCAAAAGGATCTGTAATTTAATAACTTGTTCTTATCTACCAGTGAAAATATCCCAATTATCAATTACAAATAGCTAAGGTGATTTATATTAGATAGGACTGGTTCTGAAACATGGAAGCATTCTCAAATCTTGTTTGTAACACCAGGGATCAGAGAAAAAAGATGAAAGAGAAATTTACTGGCTTGAAATTACATTGTTTCAAGGAATTCTAGCACGAGCCTTCTCCCATCTACTACTATACCATACTGCCTCTCAAAATATACTCTACATGAAAAACAAAACTGAAACAAAACATGAGGGCACCACAGCTTCCCTCTACTGAAATATACAGTGAACAGATACATTCACCCCACAGGACAAAATCAGAGGCATTCTGAACTTGGCTGCTCCCCACTACCAGTCAAGGATCATAACATCTTGCCTCAATTTCATCATCTATAGTAATGGTAACAGTTGTTTTCATTCACAGAGTTGGTCAAAGTTTGACCTAAACACGGTAAACAAAGCGTGTGAATTCTTAGGTAAACAGGTGATGAATTAACACTGAATAGAGTCTGAATAATTTCACTTTCATAATACTTCAACTAATTCCAGGGATCTGTTTCTAGAAATGAAGGAGCATTTGATAGGCTTTTGCTACTCAAACTTAATATTAATGCAGGTTTCTAATTATGAAGCAACATTTTACTACCATATTTCAAAGTCAGAAATGAAGATGTCAAGGTTTTCTACTTCATACTTCTAAAAGCCCTAATAAAAATTCATACCAACAAAGTGATAAACTGTAAAAACTTATTTATTTTTACTACCCATATCTTTCTGTAAAAATAGTAAGATTCAAAATAAGATTTTAAATTTATGCTATAGGGACTTTCCTGGTGGTGCAGTGGATAAGAATCTGCCTGCCAATGCAGGGGACACAGGTTCGAGCCCTAGTCCGGGAAGATACCACATGCTGTGGAGCAACTAAGCCTGTGAGCCACAACTACTGAGCCTGCGCTCTAGAGCCCACGAGCCACAACTACTGAAGCCCGTGTGCCTGGAGCCCGTGTTCCACAAGAGAAGCCACCGCAATGAGAAGCCTGCACACCTCAACGAAGAGTAGGCCCTGCTCGCCACAACTAGAGAACGCCCGTGCTCAGCAACGAAGACCCAACGCAGCCAAAAATAAAAAAATTTTTTTTTAAAATTTATGCTGTAAAGCTATTTTCAATACTCTATTCCCTAGAAGGCAATGCCAGGAATACACATGGCTGTGAAGGTCTTTTACTGTATTTAATATACATACCCACACACACACAATAAGAGTTATATGCAAAATGCCTTCAGATAAAATCAAAATATTCAAGTTGCAAAGACTTAGAATGTCTAAGCTAACTCCTTATTCGATAGGTGAAGAAACAAATACCCCAGAAGGAAGTGAAAGGCACAAGGTCTCACAACACGGAGCAGCAGAGCCAAGGGCAAGAACCTTTCAGGCAGAATTCTTTCATACTAACACGCTGCCTCTCCTCTACCAACCTCCGATAATGACCAAACTCCCAAATTAGGTCCTCTGAGTTAAAGTTTGAAGATACCAGCTAAATTATAAATGAAAAATGCCAAGTTAATGGTTTTTCTTCTCTGTTAATGCCCAAGTAAATAATTTATCATACAAGTCCAGTCCCCCAGCAAAGGAGAACCTAGAAGACATGGAATAAAAGTTAAGAGATCAATTTTTGTGAACCAAAATTCAAGGCATGGGAAACCAAGCATAAATGATAATGCTCTTGAACTTAGCATTCACTGTGGCAGACACTGCTGGTTCCCCAACCCAATACCCACTCTCCCCTTCTTTCTTACTAAATAAAAAAAAAAATTTCTGATTTTAAAATTCTGATTTTATTAAGGGTAGTCAAAAAGCAATGTTGGGCTTCCCTGGTGGCGCAGTGGTTAAGAATCCGCCTGCCAGTGCAGGGGACACGGGTTCGATCCCTGGTCCAGGAAGAACCCACATGCCACAGAGCAGCTAAGCCTGTGGGCCACAACTACTGAAGCCTGCACTCTAGAGCCTGCGTGCCACAACTACTGAGGCCCACGTACCTAGAGCCTGTGCTCCACAAGAGAAGTCACTGCAATGAGAAGCCCACGCACTGCAATTAACAGTAGCCCCTGCTCACCGCAACTAGAGAAAACCCACGCACAGCAACGAGGACCCAATGCAGCCAAAAATTAAATAAATAAATAAATTTGTTTTGTTTTTTAAAAAAAAAGCAGTGTTTCCCAGCCTCTCTTGCAGCTAAGGGTGGTCAGCTGACATTTCTTGCTCGGGATATAAGTGCAATTTGTAGGCAGGGACTCTCAGAAAAGCTGGCAGTCCAGTGGTTAAGATTCTGCGCTTCCACAGCAGGGGGTATTGGTTCCATCCCTGGTTGGGGAACTAAGATCCCACATGCTGCGTGGTGCAGCCAAATAAATAAATAAACTGTATTTAGGAAAAAAAAAAGTCGGCGAGGGGAAGACTGTTTTGGCTAGTTCTTATCCCTTTGCCTTACCTTTCTTCCTCCTCCTGCATGAACATTAATGTGATGGTAGGAGAGATCCCTTTAGGAAGTGAGCCACATTAAAGATGGCTGGGTAACAAAACCAAAAGGAATCTGGATCCCTGACAACATCAGCCTTGCCCTTATCTGCCTACCTGCTAACTCCATGTTATACATTATTTCAGATCTTTTACTAGCAGCCAACTACAATTCCTGAGTTATTCACTAAGCAAATACATAGTAAATGCATTCACATACATTATTTCAAATAATCCTTCAAACATTCCTATAATGATATTTTCTTCATTTTTTTGGATGAGGAAACCAAATGCAGATGCAAATCCAAATATGCCACTAAAGCCTATGGTCATTCCACTATATTTTATTTTTCAAAAGTAGTACATATCTGAAAAAGTATATGCATTTCACGGGCTTCCCTGGTGGCGCAGTGGTTGAGAGTCTGCCTGCCGATGCAGGGGGTGCGGGTTCGTGCCCTGGCCCAGAAGGATCTCACATGCCACGGAGCGGCTGGGCCCGTGGGCCGTGGCCGCTGGGCCTGCACGTCCGGAGCCTGTGCTCCGCAACGGGAGGGGCCACAACAGAGAGAGGCCCACGTACCACACAAAAAAAAAGTATATGCATTTCAAAATACTATCTTAATCATTCTTTTATAACGTGCCATAAAATCCACGTATTCCCTTCTACTAACACCATTAAAATCCTGCCAATCCATGACCAGATTTCAACAACCTATGTGAGTAAACTCTTTACGAAGAGTCCTTCTTTGACTGATTAAAGATGAGAGATCATACCTCCAGCAAATAACAGGTGTGGCCCTACTGGTTCCAGAGTGTCCATTGGATGATAAAAAGCAACAAAACTCAGCCTATTCACCTTACAGCAACCCATATAATCATGGTCACACACACTGCACTCTAGTACATACATACTTCACAGTGACAAATAATTTACAACCTCTGATCCTTTCATCAGTCTAAGCCACCAACCACCTGCCATCCCCACAGGTGCCTTTTTGCTTACTTACCTCCTGTCTCTATGAAATTCAGCTTCCTCCAGAAGCCTTCTCGAATAGACTCAACTCCTTACTTTTCCAAGCTCCTACCCTTTTTTTTTTTTAATTTATTTATTTTTGGCTGCATTGGGTCTTCGTTGCTACGTGCAGGCCTTCTCTAGTTGCAGTGAGTGAGGGCTGCTCTTCGTTGTGGTGGGTGGGCTACTCATTGCGGTGGCTTCTCTTGTTGCGGAGCATGGGCTCTAGGCATGCAGGTTTCAGTAGCTGTGGCACGTGGGCTCAGTAGTTGTGGCTTGCGGGCTCTAGAGTGCAGGCTCAGTAGTTGTGGTGCGTGGGCTTAGTTGCTCCACGGCACGTGGGATCTTCCCGGACCAGGGCTCAAACCCGTGTCCCCTGCATTGGCAGGTGGGTTCTTCTTTTTATTTTTATTTTTTTGCTTTATAACAAATTTAATCAGTTATACATATACATATGTTCCCATATTCCCTCCCTTTTGCGTCTCCCTCCCACCCTCCCCATCCCACCCCTCCAGGCGGTCACAAAGCACCGAGCTGATCTCCCTGTGCTATGCGGCTGCTTCCCACTAGCTATCTACCTTACGTTTGGTAGTGTATATATGTCCATGCCGCTCTTTCACTTTGTCACAGCTTACCCTTCCCCCGCCCCATATCCTCAAGTCCATTCTCTAGTAGGTCTGTGTCTTTATTCCTGTCTTACCCCTATGTTCTTCATGACATTTTTTTTTCTTAAATTCCATATATATGTGTCAGCATACAGTATTTGTCTTTCTCTTTCTGACTTACTTCACTCTGTATGACAGACTCTAGGTCCATCCACCTCATTACAAATAGCTCAATTTCATTTCTTTTTATGGCTGGGTAATATTCCATTGTATATATGTGCCACATCTTCTTTACCCATTCATCCGATGATGGACACTTAGGTTGTTTCCATCTCTGGGCTATTGTAAATAGGGCTGCTATGAACATTTTGGTACATGTCTCTTTTTGAATTATGGTTTTCTCATGGTATATGCCCAGTAGTGGGATTGCTGGGTCATACGGTAGTTCTATTTGTAGTTTCTTAAGGAACCTCCATACCGTTCTCCATAGTGGCTGTACCAATTCACATTCCCACCAGCAGTGCAAGAGGGTTCCCTTTTTTCCACACCCTCTCCAGCATTTATTGTTTCTAGATTTTTTGATGATGGCCATTCTGACTGGTGTGAGATGATATCTCATTGTAGTTTTGATTTGCATTTCTCTAATGAGTAAAGATGTTGAGCATCCTTTCATGTGTTTGTTGGCAGTCTGTATATCTTCTGTGGAGAAATGTCTATTTAGGTCTTCTGCCCATTTTTGGATTGGGTTGTTTTTTTGTTATTGAGCTGCATGAGCTGCTTATAAATTTTGGAGATTAATCCTTTGTCAGTTGCTTCATTTGCAAATATTTTCTCCCATTCTGAGGGTTGTCTTTTGGTCTTGTTTATGGTTTCCTTTGCTGTGCAAAAGCTTTTAAGTTTCATTAGGTCCCATGTGTTTATTTTTGTCTTTATTTCCATTTCTCTGGGAGGTGGGTCAAAAAGGATCTTGCTGTGATTTATGTCATAGAGTGTTCTGCCTATGTTTTCCTCTAAGAGTTTGATAGTGTCTGGCCTTACATTTAGGTCTTTAATCCATTTTGAGCTTATTTTTGTGTATGGTGTTAGGGAGTGATCTAATCTCATACTTTTACATGTCCCTATCCAGTTTTCCCAGCACCACTTATTGAAGAGACTGTCCTTTCTCCACTGTACATTCCTGCCTCCTTTATCAAAGATAAGGTGACCATATGTCCGTGGGTTTATCTCTGGGCTTTCTATCCTGTTCCATTGATCTATCTTTCTGTTTTTGTGCCAGTAACATACTGTCTTGATTACTGTAGCTTTGTAGTATAGTCTGAAGTCAGGGAGCCTGATTCCTCCAGCTCCATTTTTCGTTCTCAAGATTGCTTTGGCTATTCGGGGTCTTTTGTGTTTCCATACAAATTGTGAAATTTTTGGCTCTAGTTCTGTGAAAAATGCCAGTGGTAGTTTGATAGGGATTGCATTGAATCTGTAGATTGCTTTGGGTAGTAGAGTCATTTTCACAATGTTGATTCTTCCAATCCAAGAACATGGTACCTCTCTCCATCTATTTGTATCATCTTTAATTTCTTTCATCAGTGTCTTATGATTTTCTGCATACAGGTCTTTTGTCTCCTTAGGTAGGTTTATTCCTAGATATTTTATTCTTTTTGTTGCAATGGTAAATGGGAGTGTTTCCTTGATTTCACTTTCAGATTTTTCATCATTAGTATATAGGAATGCCAGAGATTTCTGTGCATTAATTTTGTATCCTGCAACTTTACCAAATTCATTGATTAGCTCTAGTAGTTTTCTGGTAGCATCTTTAGGATTCTCTGACTGCTGTGGCTAAAACTTCCAAAACTATGTTGAATAAGAGTGGTGAGAGTGGGCAACCTTGTCTTGTTCCTGATCTTAGTGGAAATGGTTTCAGTTTTTCACCATTGAGGACGATGCTGGCTGTGGGTTTGTCATATATGGCCTTTATTATGTTGAGGAAACTTCCCTCTATGCCTACTTTCTGCAGGGTTTTTATCATAAATGGGTGTTGAATTTTGTCCAAAGCTTTCTCTGCATCTATTGAGATGATCATATGGTTTTTCTCCTTCAATTTGTTAATATGGTGTATCACGTTGATTGATTTGCGTATATTGAAGAATCCTTGCATTCCTGGAATAAACCCCACTTGATCATGGTGTATGATCCTTTTAATGTGCTGTTGGATTCTGTTTGCTAGTATTTTGTTGAGGATTTTTGCATCTATGTTCATCAGTGATATTGGCCTGTAGTTTTCTTTCTTTGTGACATCCTTGTCTGGTTTTGGTATCAAGGTGATGGTGGCCTCGTAGAATGAGTTTGGGAGTGTTCCTCCCTCTGCTATATTTTGGAAGAGTTTGAGAAGGATAGGTGTTAGCTCTTCTCTAAATGCTTGATAGAATTCGCCTGTGAAGCCATCTGGTCCTGGGCTTTTGTTTGTTGGAAGATTTTTAATCACAGTTTCAATTTCAGTGCTTGTGATTGGTCTGTTCATATTTTCTATTTCTTCCTGATTCAGTCTTGGCAGGTTGTGCATTTCTAAGAATTTCTCCATTTCTTCCAGGTTGTCCATTTTATTGGCATAGAGTTGCTTATAGTAATCTCTCATGATCTTTTGTATTTCTGCAGTGTCAGTTGTTACTTCTCCTTTTTCATTTCTAATTCTATTGATTTGAGTCTTCTCCCTTTTTTTCTTGATGAGTCTGGCTAATGGTTTATCAATTTTGTTTATCTTCTCAAAGAACCAGCTTTTAGTTTTATTGATCTTTGCTATCGTTTCCTTCATTTCTTTTTCATTTATTTCTGATCTGATTTTTATGATTTCTTTCCTTCTGCTAACTTTGGGATGTTTTTGTTCTTCTTTCTCTAATTGCTTTAGGTGCAAGGTTAGGTTGTTTATTCGAGATGTTTCCTGTTTCTTAAGGTGGGATTGTATTGCTATAAACTTCCCTCTTAGAACTGCTTTTGCTGCATCCCATAGGTTTTGGGTCGTCGTGTCTCCATTGTCATTTGTTTCTAGGTATTTTTTAATTTCCTCTTTGATTTCTTCAGTGATCACTTCGTTATTAAGTAATGTATTGTTTAGCCTCCATGTGTTTGTATTTTTTACAGATCTTTTCCTGTAATTGATATCTAGTCTCATAGCATTGTGGTCAGAAAAGATACTTGATACAATTTCAATTTTCTTAAATTTACTAAGGCTTGATTTGTGACCCAAGATATGATCTATCCTGGAGAATGTTCCATGAGCACTTGAGAAAAATGTGTATTCTGTTGTTTTTGGATGGAATGTCCTATAAATATCAATTAAGTCCATCTTGTTTAATGTATCATTTAAAGCTTGTGTTTCCTTATTTATTTTCATTTTGGATGATCTGTCCATTGGTGAAAGCAGGGTGTTAAAGTCCCCTACTATGATTGTGTTACTGTCGATTTCTCCTTTTATGGCTGTTAGTATTTGCCTTATGTATTGAGGTGCTCCTATGTTGGGTGCATAAATATTTACAATTGTTATATCTTCTTCTTGGATCGACCCCTTGATCATTATGTAGTGTCCTTCTTTGTCTCTTCTAGTAGTCTTTATTTTAAAGTCTATTTTGTCTGATATGAGAATTGCTACTCCAGCTTTCTTTTGGTTTCCATTTGCATGGAATATCTTTTTCCATCCCCTTTCAGTCTGTATGTGTCTCTAGGTCTGAAGTGGGCCTCTTGTAGACAGCATATATATGGGTCTTGTTTTTGTATCCATTCAGCCAATCTGTGTCTTTTGGTGGGAGCATTTAGTCCATTTACATTTAAGGTAATTATCGATATGTATGTTCCTATTCCCATTTTCTTAATTGTTTTGGGTTCGTTATTGTAGGTCTTTTCCTTCTGTTGTGTTTCTTGCCTAGAGAACTTCCTTTAGCATTTGTTGTAAAGCTGGTTTGGTGGTGCTGAACTCTCTCAGCTTTTGCTTGTCTGTAAACGTTTTAATTTCTCCATCAAATCTGAATGAGATCCTTGCTGGGTAGAGTAGTCTTGGTTGCAGGTTTTTCTCCTTCATCACTTTAATTATGTCCTGCCACTCCCTTCTGGCTTGTAGAGTTTCTGCTGAGAGATCAGCTGTTATCCTGACGGGGATTCCCTTGTGTGTTACTTGTTGTTTTTCCCTTGCTGCTTTTAATATGATTTCTTTGTGTTTAATTTTTGACAGTTTGATTAATATGTGTCTTGGCGTATTTCTCCTTGGATTTATTCTGTATGGGACTCTCTGTGCCTCCTGGACTTGATTAACTATTTCCTTTCCCATATTAGGGAAGTTTTCAACTATAATCTCTTCAAATATTTTCTCAGTCCCTTTCTTTTTCTCTTCTTCTTCTGGAACCCCTATAATTCGAATGTTGGTGCGTTTAATGTTGTCCCAGAGGTCTCTGAGACTGTCCTCTGTTCTTTTCATTCTTTTTTCTTTATTTTGCTCTGCAGCAGTTATTTCCACTATTTTATCTTCCACCTCACTTATCCGTTCTTCTGCCTCAGTTATTCTGCTATTGATCCCATCTAGAGTATTTTTCATTTCATTTATTGTGTTTTTAATCGATGCTTGATTCATCTTTAGTTCTTCTAGGTCCTTGTTAACTGTTTCTTGCATTTTGTCTATTCTATTTCCAAGATTTTGGATCTGGGAAATAGAATCTTGGATCATCTTTACCATCATTATTCTGAATTCTTTTTCAGATAGACTGCCTATTACCTCTTCATTTGTTAGGTCTGGTGGGTTTTTATCTTGCTCCTTCTCCTGCTGTGTGTTTTTCTGTCTTCTCATTTTGCTTATGTTACTGTGTTTGGGGTCTCCTTTTTGCAGGCTGCAGGTTCGTAGTTCCCGTTGTTTTTGGTGTCTGTCCCCAGTGGCTAAGGTTGGTTTAGTGGGTTGTGTAGGCTTCCTGGTGGAGGGGACTAGTGCCTGTGTTCTGGTGGATGAGGCTGGATCCTGTCTTTCTGGTGGGCAGGTCCACGTCTGGTGGTGTGTTTTGGGGTGTCTGTGGACTTTTTATGATTTTAGGCCACCTCTCTGCTAATGGGTGGTGTTGTGTTCCTGTCTTGCTAGTTGTTTGGCATAGGGTGTCCAGCACTGTAGCTTGCTGGTCGTTGAGTGAAGCTGGGTGCTGGTGTTGAGATGGAGACCTCTGGAAGATTTTCGCCGTTTGATATTATGTGGAGCTGGGAGGTCTCTTGTTGACCAGTGTCCTGAGGTTGGCTCTCCCACCTCAGAGGCACAGCACTGACTCCTGGCTCCTCAATTTGGGATGATTTGTTGTCTATTCATGTATTCCACAGATGCAGGGTACATCAAGTTGATTATGGAGCTTTAATCCGCTGCTTCTGAGGCTGCTGGGAGAGGTTTCCCTTTCTCTTCCTTGTTCTCACAGCTCCTGGGTCTCAGCTTTGGATTTGGCCCCGCCTCTGCGTGTAGGTCGCCGGAGGGCATCTGTTCTTCGCTCAGACAGGACAGGGTTAAAGGAGCAGCCTCTTCGGGGACTCTGGCTCACTCAGGCCGGGCGGGAGGGAGGGGCACGGAGTGCGGGGCGAGCCTGCAGCGGCAGAGGTCGGCGTGACGTTGCACCAGCCCGAGGCGCGCCGTGCGTTCTCCCAGGGAAGCCGCCCCTGGATCCAGGGACCCCAGCAGTGGCGGGCTGAACAGGCTCCCGGAAGGGAGGTGTGGACAGTGACCTGCGCTCGCACACAGGCTTCTTGGCGGCGGCAGCAGCAGCCCCAGTGTCCCACGCCCGTCACTGGGCTCTGCGCTTTCAGTCGTGACTCGCGCCCGTCTGTGGAGCCCCTTTAAGCAGCGCTCTTAATCCCCTCTCCTCGCGCACCAGGAAACCAAGAGGGAAGAAAAAGTCTCTTGCCTCTTCGGCAGCTCCAGAGTTTTCCCGGACTCCCTTCCGGCTAGCTGTGGCACATTAGCCCCCTTCAGGCTGAGTTCTCGCCGCCAACCCCAGTCCTCTCCCTGCGCTCTGACCGAAGCCCGAGCCTCAGCTTCCAGCGCCGCTCGCCCCGGCGGGCGAGCAGACAAGCCTCTCGGGCTGGTGAGTGCCGCTCGGCACCGATCCTCTGTGCGGGAATCTCTCCGCTTTGCCCTACCCAGGTATGTGGGGAGTTTCTTGCCTTTTGGGAGGCCTGGGGTCTTCTGCCAGCGTTCAGTAGGTGTTCTGTAGGAGTTGTTCCATGTGTAGCTGTATTTCTGGTGTATCCGTGGGGAGGAAGGTAATCTCCGCGTCTTACTCTTCCGCTGGCAGGCGGATTCTTAACCACTGCACCACGAGGGAAGCCTTAAACTTATTTTTAAGGATGCCTTTGTTATTTATTTGTACAGTATCTTTTTTTTTTTTTTTTTTTGCGGTACGCGGGCCTCTCACTGTTGTGGCCTCTCCTGTTGCGGAGCACAGGCTCCGGACGCGCAGGCTCAGCGGCCATGGCTCACGGGCACAGCAGCTCTGAGGCATGTGGGATCTTCCTGGACCGGGGCACGAACCCGTGTCCCCTGCATCGGCAGGCGGACTCTCAACCACTGCGCCACCAGGGAAGCCCTGTACAGTATCTTTTAATCTTCATATTATGGTCCTATTCTTTTTTTTATAGAATTAAACAGAGGCACAAGGTTAATAATAGAACCCAGTAACTTATCTTTTACTAGACCTATTCAAGAGAACAGAAGAAGCTCTAAAGATGAAGAAATGAGCATCTGTACCTCCCAGGTCCTGATAAAACCATGCAGAATAAATATTAACAGTGTTCAGATTCAGAATAACAGACGCCAAAAGTGAACTTGTGAATTCCTCAAGCTTCAGTAAAGTATTAATAGACTTAAAATTTTTTAATCAAAAGAATTTTAAAAAATGTAATTCTGCTACTCTTCTTCATTCATTTTCTAAGAACTACACAGTAAAACCTTCCAAAGCCTGCTTTACAACAGAAATGGGAATAACTCAATACTCACCATTATGGTCCATCAACAATATGATTAAATAGAAAAACAAAAAGCTTTACATATAAAAAACCCAAAATTTATATCATTTTTACATTTTATCTTAAAAGCCTGAATTCCAGCATTAGAGTCTAGTCTTCCCGCTTGGAATAAAGATAACTGCTTTATGAATGGAATATTTTGACAATGGGCCCACTGTCAACTGCCCATAGTCAACTCAGTGCCTGACAAAAACATTTAATGCAGCATATACTGTAGCCCAAGAAGTAAACTGCTATCCAATGTGTTTCCTCCTCATCTCCACACAAGAAGCACTACCTTATTTCATCACATCTACGACACACCAAGAAAGAAAAAAGCTGACAATCAAACCGACTCACGACCAATTCTAAGACATCTCAGTTTCAAAGACATTAAGGGAAAAAATGTCTTAGAATCTGTGAAATACGATGTAAACCTGACATTCTTTACTAACATAAAATCACTTGCCATCTTCACACATCAATTTTCCTTCCTGGCTAAATACGTATTTACATGGTTTACTGTACAATTCAATCTGATTCAAATATGTTATTAGAGAACCTACTATTTTGCCAACACTATGCTATATACAAATAAAGCGCATCCTAGACTTCATAACAACATGACAACTTCTCTACTGACACACATTTGTTAGAGTAGCAGTTCTCGAACTTTTCGGTCTTAGCACCCTTTTCACTTATAAAATTGATGACCCAAAAGAGTTTCTTTATGTGGAAATAGCTATTGATATTTACCACTTAAAAAATTTAAAACATTAATTCACTTAAAAGTACTAATAAGGGACTTCGCTGGTGGTCCAGCAGTTAAGAATCTGCACTCCCAATGCAGGGGGCCCAGGTTTGATCCCTGGTCAGGGAACTAGATCCCGCATGCCATGACTAAAAGATCCTGTGCGGGCTTCCCTGGTGGCGCAGTGGTTGAGAGTCCGCCTGCCGATGCAGGGTACACGGGTTCGTGCCCCGGTCCGGGAAGATCCCACATGCCGCGGAGCGGCTGGGCCCGTGAGCCATGGCTGCTGAGCCTGCGTGTCCAGAGCCTGTGCTCCGCAATGGGAGAGGCCACAACAGTGAGAGGCCCGCGTACCGCAAAAAAAAAAAAAAAAAAAAAAAGATCCTGTGCGCTGCAACGAAGACCCCTCCTGCCACAACTAAGACTCGGCGGAGCCAAATAAATAAATAAATATTTTTACAAAGTAGTAATAAACCTTATGCATGTTAACATATCATCTTTATGAAAAAAACAACTAATTTCCAAAAGAAAAAACAATTTCACACATCTCTTTGATGTCTGGCTTAATAGAAGTGAGCTGGATTCTTAAATTTGCTTCTGCATTCAATCTGGTACAACGTTTTGAATGTAGTTAGGAAAGAGAAGAGTACTTTAACAGACTTTTCAGAAAATTCTGGACATTCTTCACTGATATCACACCAAAACTTGACAAGTGGTCGATTCCTAAAAGCTAACTGCAATGTGGCATCTGAAGTAGTACCAATGAAATTTTCATATTGTTAAATTAAAATCCACTGGTCCACCTTGTATTTTAAACAGATCTTTTATCCAAGCATGATTTTTCTATCATGCATTAGCTGTTCAGAAAATACTGGTTCACTGACTTATACAGATCTTCTAAACATTGGCACATTTCATCACACAGTATCAAAAAATCATGTTAATATCACCACTGATCTCATCAGAAACGTCTAAGTATTAGACAACTGTCAAGCATGTGGTGGCAGATACAAGTTTTCCCAAATTCTGATTTTCACTTTAAAGTTTGTATATTATCATCGGCAACACACACTATCAGTTTTCCGTAAAGTGATGAGCTCACTTTGTTCCCTTCTGAGAAAATGTCTGACAAACATCTAAGTCTGAATAACCATAGTTTGTCAGTCAGTCATACTTTCAAGTTCAAATGGCGTTCAATTAAAAACAAACAAACAAACAGCTGGTCACCCTAAGTGCTTTTTCTGGAAACCACCACCACACTTTCAGTATGCAGTAAAGGTGCTCCCCATTTCAACACACAGAAGAGTAAAGAGACGTACCTGAGGGTCAAAAGTTATTAATTGTCATTACTCCTTATCAAGAGCATGTTGAAGTGAAACTGCCTTTTTTTAAAAACTCTATATGTGTTGTGATGAAGAATGACTATTAATATGGTTTTGGTGTGCTAAAGCTTTGATAGTTTTGTGTGTGTGTGGGTTTTTTTTTTCTGGCCACGAGGCATGCAGGATCTTAGTTCCTCGCCCCCTGCAGTGGAAGTGCGGAGTCTTAACCACTGGACTGCCAGAGAACTCCCAAGGCTTTGATAGTTTTATCCATTGTTGGTTTTGGCCTTTGCACCATCAGTACAAATGTCACTACAGAATAAAAAAAGGCAAAAAAATTAATTAATGTAACTATGAAACAAGTTTTGACCTTACCGCCTCCCTGAAAGTATCCTGGGGATCCCCAGTGGTCTGCAGGCAAGTTTGGAACCTCTGTGTTAGAGGGTTCAAATGATTGAAGAACTTACCAAAAACCTAAGGAGCAAAAATTTGTTCTTCCCTAAGAGCCTGTGCACGCACACAGAAAGAAAACAAGTATACTCATGTGTCTATACAGTTTAAATATATCACTAAACCTCAAGTTTTGCATCTGTAAAATGAGATTTTAAATATCTCACTGTTGACTTCCGGGTAAGATGGCGGAAGAGTAAGACGCGGAGATCACCTTCCTCCTCACGGATACACCAGAAATACAGCTACACGTGGAACAACTCCTACAGAACACCTACTGAACGCTGGCAGAAGACCCCAGACCTCCCAAAAGGCAAGAAACTCCCCACATACCTGGGTAGGGCAAAGCGGAGAGATTCCCGCACAGAGGATCGGTGCCGAGCGGCACTCACCAGCCCTAGAGGCTTGTCTGCTCGCCCGCCGGGGCGGGCGGCGCTGGAAGCTGAGGCTCGGGCTTCGGTCAGAGCGCAGGGAGAGGACTGGGGCTGGCGGCGAGAACTCAGCCTGAAGGGGGCTAATGTGCCACAGCTAGCCGGGAGGGAGTCCGGGAAAACTCTGGAGCTGCCGAAGAGGCAAGAGACTTGTTCTTCCCTCTTGGTTTCCTGCTGCGCGAGGAGAGGGGATTAAGAGCGCTGCTTAAAGGGGCTCCACAGACGGGCGCGAGTCGCGACTGAAAGCGCGGAGCCCAGTGACGGGCGTGGGACGCTGGGGCTGCTGCTGCCGCCGCCAAGAAGCCCGTGTGCGAGCGCAGGTCACTGTCCACACCGCCCTTCCGGGAGCCTGAGCAGCCCGCCACTGCCGGGGTCCCGGGATCCAGGGGCGGCTTCCCTGGGAGAACGCACGGCGCGCCTCGGGCTGGTGCAACGTCACGCCGACCTCTGCCGCTGCAGGCTCGCCCCGCACTCCGTGCCCCTCCCTCCCGCCCGGCCTGAGTGAGCCAGAGTCCCCGAAGAGGCTGCTCCTTTAACCCTTTCCTGTCTGAGCGAAGAACAGACGCCCTCCGGCGACCTACACGCAGAGGCGGGGCCAAATCCAAAGCTGAGACCCGGGAGCTGTGAGAACAAAGAAGAGAAAGGGAAACCTCTCCCAGCAGCCTCAGAAGCAGCGGATTAAAGCTCCACAATCAACTTGATGTACCCTGCATCTGTGGAATACATGAATAGACAACAAAACATCCCAAATTGAGGAGCCAGGAGTCAGTACTGTGCCTCTGAGGTGGGAGAGCCAACTTCAGGACACTGGTCCACAAGAGACCTCCCAGCTCCACATAATATCAAACGGCGAAAATCTTCCAGAGATCTCCATCTCAACACCAGCACCCAGCTTCACTCAACGACCAGCAAGCTACAGTGCTGGACACCCTATGCCAAACAACTAGCAAGACAGGAACACAACGCCACCCATTAGCAGAGAGGTGGCCTAAAATCATAAAAAGTCTGCAGACACCCCAAAACACACCACCAGACGTGGACCTGCCCACCAGAAAGACAAGATCCAGCCTCATCCACCAGAACACAGGCACTAGTCCCCTCGACCAGGAAACCTACACAACCCACTAAACCAACCTTAGCCACTGGGGACAGACACCAAAAACAACAGGAACTACGAACCTGCAGCCGGCAAAAAGGAGACCCCAAACACAGTAACATAAGCAAAATGAGAAGACAGAAAAACACACAGCAGGAGAAGGAGCAAGATAAAAACCCACCAGACCTAACAAATGAAGAGGTAATAGGCAGTCTATCTGAAAAAGAATTCAGAATAATGATAGTAAAGATGATCCAAAATCTTGGAAATAGAATAGACAAAATGCAAGAAACAGTTAACAAGGACCTAGTAGAACTAAAGATGAATCAAGCATCGATTAAAAACACAATAAATGAAATGAAAAATACTCTAGATGGGATCAATAGCAGAATAACTGAGGCAGAAGAACGGATAAGTGAGGTGGAAGATAAAATAGTGGAAATAACTAATGCAGAGCAAAATAAAGAGAAAAGAATGAAAAGAACAGAGGACAGTCTCAGAGACCTCTGGGACAACATTAAACGCACCAACATTCGAATTATAGGGGTTCCAGAAGAAGAAGAGAAAAAGAAAGGGACTGAGAAAATATTTGAAGAGATTATAGTTGAAAACTTCCCTAATATGGGAAAGGAAATAGTTAATCAAGTCCAAGAAGCACAGAGAGTCCCATACAGAATAAATCCAAGGAGAAATACGCCAAGACACATATTAATCAAACTGTCAAAAATTAAACACAAAGAAATCATATTAAAAGCAGCAAGGCAAAAACAACAAATAACACACAAGGGAATCCCCATCAGGATAACAGCTGATCTCTCAGCAGAAACTCTACAAGCCAGAAGGGAGTGGCAGGACATAATTAAAGTGATGAAGGAGAGAAACCTGCAACCAAGATTACTCTACCCAGCAAGGATCTCATTCAGATTTGATGGAGAAATTAAAACGTTTACAGACAAGCAAAAGCTGAGAGAGTTCAGCACCACCAAACCAGCTTTACAACAAATGCTAAAGGAACTTCTCTAGGCAAGAAACACAACAGAAGGAAAAGACCTACAATAACGAACCCAAAACAATTAAGAAAATGGGAATAGGAACATACATATCGATAATTACCTTAAATGTAAATGGACTAAACGCTCCCACCAAAAGACACAGATTGGCTGAATGGATACAAAAACAAGACCCATATATATGCTGTCTACAAGAGACCCACTTCAGACCTAGAGACACATACAGACTGAAAGTAAGGGGATGGAAAAAGATATTCCATGCAAATGGAAACCAAAAGAAAGCTGGAGTAGCAATTCTCATATCAGACAAAATAGACTTTAAAATAAAGACTACTAGAAGAGACAAAGAAGGACACTACATAATGATCAAGGGATCGATCCAAGAAGAAGATATAACAATTGTAAATATTTATGCACCCAACATAGGAGCACCTCAATACATAAGGCAAACGCTAACAGCCATAAAAGGAGAAATCGACAGTAACACAATCATAGTAGGGGACTTTAACACCCCACTTTCACCAATGGACAGATCATCCAAAATGAAAATAAATAAGGAAACACAAGCTTTAAATGATACATTAAACAAGATGGACTTAATTGATATTTATAGGACATTCCATCCAAAAACAACAGAATACACATTTTTCTCAAGTGCTCATGGAACATTCTCCAGGATAGATCATATCTTGGGTCACAAATCAAGCCTTGGTAAATTTAAGAAAATTGAAATTGTATCAAGTATCTTTTCTGACCACAATGCTATGAGACTAGATATCAATTACAGGAAAAGAGCTATAAAAAATACAAACACATGGAGGCTAAACAATACATTACTTAATAACGAAGTGATCACTGAAGAAATCAAAGAGGAAATAAAAAAATACCTAGAAACAAATGACAATGGAGACACGACGACCCAAAACCTATGGGATGCAGCAAAAGCAGTTCTAAGAGGGAAGTTTATAGCAATACAATCCCACCTTAAGAAACAGGAAATATCTCGACTAAACAACCTAACCTTGCACCTAAAGCAATTAGAGAAAGAAGAACAAAAACATCCCAAAGTTAGCAGAAGGAAAGAAATCATAAAAATCAGATCAGAAATAAATGAAAAAGAAATGAAGGAAACAATAGCAAAGATCAATAAAACTAAAAGCTGGTTCTTTGAGAAGATAAACAAAATTGATAAACCATTAGCCAGACTCATCAAGAAAAAAAGGGAGAAGACTCAAATCAATAGAATTAGAAATGAAAAAGGAGAAGTAACAACTGACACTGCAGAAATACAAAAGATCGTGAGAGATTACTATAAGCAACTCTATGCCAATAAAATGGACAACCTGGAAGAAATGGACAAATTCTTAGAAATGCACAACCTGCCAAGACTGAATCAGGAAGAAATAGAACATATGAACAGACCAATCACAAGCACTGAAATTGAAACTGTGATAAAAAATCTTCCAACAAACAAAAGCCCAGGACCAGATGGCTTCACAGGCGAATTCTATCAAGCATTTAGAGAAGAGCTAACGCCTATCCTTCTCAAACTCTTCCAAAATATAGCAGAGGGAGGAACACTCCCAAACTCATTCTACGAGGCCACCATCACCTTGATACCAAAACCAGACAAGGATGTCACAAAGAAAGAAAACTACAGGCCAATATCACTGATGAACATAGATGCAAAAATCCTCAACAAAATACTAGCAAACAGAATCCAACAGCACATTAAAAGGATCATACACCATGATCAAGTGGGGTTTATCCCAGGAATGCAAGGATTCTTCAATATACGCAAATCAATCAACGTGATACACCATATTAACAAATTGAAGGAGAAAAACCATATGATCATCTCAATAGATGCAGAGAAAGCTTTCGACAAAATTCAACACCCATTCATGATAAAAACCCTGCAGAAAGTAGGCATAGAGGGAACTTTCCTCAACATAATAAAGGCCATATATGACAAACCCACAGCCAGCATCGTCCTCAATGGTGAAAAACTGAAACCATTTCCACTAAGATCAGGAACAAGACAAGGTTGCCCACTCTCACCACTCTTATTCAACATAGTTTTGGAAGTTTTAGCCACAGCAATCAGAGAAGAAAAGCAAATAAAAGGAATCCAAATTGGAAAAGAAGAAGTAAAGCTGTCACTGTTTGCAGATGACATGATACTATACATAGAGAATCCTAAAGATGCTACCAGAAAACTACTAGAGCTAATCAATGAATTTGGTAAAGTTGCAGGATACAAAATTAATGCACAGAAATCTCTGGCATTCCTATATACTAATGATGAAAAATCTGAAAGTGAAATCAAGGAAACACTCCCATTTACCATTGCAACAAAAAGAATAAAATATCTAGGAATAAACCTACCTAAGGAGACAAAAGACCTGTATGCAGAAAATTATAAGACACTGATGAAAGAAATTAAAGATGATACAAATAGATGGAGAGATGTACCATGTTCTTGGATTGGAAGAATCAACATTGTGAAAATGACTCTACTACCCAAAGCAATCTACAGATTCAATGCAATCCCTATCAAAATACCACTGGCATTTTTCACAGAACTAGAACAAAAAATTTCACAATTTGTATGGAAACACAAAAGACCCCGAATAGCCAAAGCAATCTTGAGAACGAAAAATGGAGCTGGAGGAATCAGGCTCCCTGACTTCAGACTATACTACAAAGCTGCAGTAATCAAGACAGTATGGTACTGGCACAGAAACAGAAAGATAGATCAATGGAACAGGATAGAAAGCCCAGAGATAAACCCACGGACATATGGTCACCTTATCTTTGATAAAGGAGGCAGGAATGTACAGTGGAGAAAGGACAGTCTCTTCAATAAGTGGTGTTGGGAAAACTGGACAGGGACATGTAAAAGTATGAGATTCGATCACTCCCTAACACCATACACAAAAATAAGCTCAAAATGGATTAAAGACCTAAATGTAAGGCCAGACACTATCAAACTCTTAGAGGAAAACATAGGCAGAACACTCTATGACATAAATCACAGCAAGATCCTTTTTGACCCACCTCCTAGAGAAATGGAAATAAAGACAAAAATAAACACATGGGACCTAATGAAACTTAAAAGCTTTTGCACAGCAAAGGAAACCATAAACAAGACCAAAAGACAACCCTCAGAATGGGAGAAAATATTTGCAAATGAAGCAACTGACAAAGGATTAATCTCCAAAATTTATAAGCAGCTCATGCAGCTCAATAACAAAAAAACAAACAACCCAATCCAAAAATGGGCAGAAGACCTAAATAGACATTTCTCCACAGAAGATATACAGACTGCCAACAAACACATGAAAGGATGCTCAACATCTCTACTAATTAGAGAAATGCAAATCAAAACTACAATGAGATATCATCTCACGCCAGTCAGAATGGCCATCATCAAAAAATCTAGAAACAATAAATGCTGGAGAGGGTGTGGAAAAAAGGGAACACTCTTGCACTGCTGGTGGGAATGTGAATTGGTACAGCCACTATGGAGAACGGTATGGAGGTTCCTTAAAAAACTACAAATAGAACTACCATATGACCCTGCAATCCCACTACTGGGCATATACCCTGAGAAAACCATAATTCAAAAAGAGACATGTACCAAAATGTTCATAGCAGCCCTATTTACAATAGCCCGGAGATGGAAACAACCTAAGTGTCCATTATCGGATGAATGGGTAAAGAAGATGTGGCACATACATACAATGGAATATTACTCAGCCATAAAAAGAAATGAAATTGAACTATTTGTAATGAGGTGGATGGACCTAGAGTCTGTCATACAGAGTGAAGTAAGTCAGAAAGAGAAAGACAAATACTGTATGCTGACACATATATATGGAATTTAAGAAAAAAAAAAGGTCATGAAGAACATAGGGGTAAGACAGGAATAAAGACACAGACCTACTAGAGAATGGACTTGAGGATATGGGGAGGGGGAAGGGTAAGCTGTGACAAAGTGAAAGAGCGGCATGGACATATATACACTACCAAACGTAAGGTAGATAGCTAGTGGGAAGCAGCCGCATAGCACAGGGAGATCAGCTCGGTGCTTTGTGACCGCCTGGAGGGGTGGGATAGGGAGGGTGGGAGGGAGACGCAAAAGGGAGGGGATATGGGAACATATGTATACATATAACTGATTAAATTTGTGATAAAGCAAAAAATAAAAATAAAAATAAAAAAAAAAATAAATAAATAAATAAATAAATAAATATCTCACTGTTACAAAGACATGGAAGCAACCTAAATGTCCAATGACAGATGAATGAATAAAGAGGATGTGGTACATATATACAATAGAATACTACTCAGCCATTAAAAAGAATGAAATAATGCCATCTGCAACAACATGGATGGACCTAGAGATTATATTAAGTGAAGTAAGTCAGAAAGACAAATACATGATATCACTTATATGTGGGATCTAAAATGTGACACAAATGAATTTATTTATGAAAAGAAACAGACTCACAGACATAGAAAACAAGGTTACCAAAGGGGAAAGGGGGTGGGAGAGGGATAAATTAGGAGTTGGGGATTAGCTATTATACATAGAATGGATAAAAAACAAGGTCCTGCATAGCAACTGTATAGCACAAGGAACTGTATTCCATATCCTGTAACAAACCATAATGGAAAAGAATCTGAAAAAGAATATACATATATATATACACACACACACACACACACATATGTGTGTGTGTGTATATATATATAACTGAATCACTTTGCTATATACCAGAAACTAACACAACATTGTAAATCAACTATACTTCGATTAAAAAAAATTATTTTTAAATATCTGGCTATTACCAAGTATTTCCCCCATTATTCTGAGTAACTAAAAATAGGCCGCATATAATTTTTATAGCAGGTGTGAGCTGTTAAAGCATTTCTTAAATCTACTTTCCTCACAGAGTATGGGTAGAAGGTAAAAATAAACACAAAATAAAGTAAGGTCCTCAATAAAATCCTATACAAACCAAGAAGTTCATAGTATCAAATACTAAGCTAGTAAAAGTCACCTTTAGAACCACTAATTTGTAAGGGGGAACTTGAGACACTTTACAAAGTACAAAATAGAGTACTAGTAAGCGAAATGATTTGATGAGTTTAAGGTATTCTATTTTACAAGTGAAGTAACAAAAGTTTCAGCTGTTTCTTTCCCCAATTCCCAATCTTAATAATTTCCTTTGATCTTAAATAAAACCAGCAATCAAGGAATCTTTAAAAAGAACCCCTCTGAAAATGGCATTTAATAAACTAAAGTATTAGCATTTAGGACAATTTCAGAACACAAATACACGTCACATGTGGAAAAATGAACAGTGTACATGAAATGGCAAATGGCTTCTGCACGTAAATAAACTGAAGTCCTTAACATATAAGGAAGATCTGCCTCTCTCCTGTGAGGTTTCCATATTGTTTCTATACAGAAACAAAGTTCAGTCTAAAACTGATCCAAGGACTTGGTGGAAACCTGTGGTATATTATTTATCAAAATTCATTTTACAGGTGTTTCCTGAACACCTACTTCATATGCAAAGATAAATATGTGCTAGAAGGGACAAAAGCATGAGAAACTCTCATAGGCTCCAGACCCATCACAAGGAGGACTTAACTCTGTGATCTCAGCACTTTCAACCAATCTCTGTAACTCAGGTTTCTTGTTTACATAAAGTGAGTCGTAACATCTCAAAGCAAGGATTGTACCAGAATAAATGTGAAACATATTAGAATGAGAAGCAGCACATTACAGAACAAGTATAATGGGATAAGAAAGGTAGAATTGAGGATAGAATGGGGCAGCAGTATAAAGTTCAGCTACTTGCTACTAAGAGATTTTTTTTTTAAGTACAAAGGCTAATCTGGAAAAATGAGAAACCATTAAAAGAGTTATTAGCTCTGTTCACAAAAAAATGGCTCACCAAGGTGAATGGATAAACAAACTGTGGTACATCCAGACAATGGAGTAGTATTCACCTCTAAAAAGAAATGAGCCAAAAAAAAAAAAGACAGGAAGGAAATTTAAATGCAAATTACTAAGTGAAAGAAGCCAATCTGAAAAGGCCACAAACTGTACGATTCTGAAAAAGGTAAAACTATGGAGATAGTAAAAAGATCAGTACTTGCCAGGGGGTGGGGTGAGGAGGAATGAATAGGTAGAGCAGAGAGGATTTTTAGGGCAGTGAAAATACTCTGTATGATACCATAATGATGGATACATGTAATTATACATATGTCCAAACCCACAGGGGTACAACACTAAGAGTGCACCCTAATGTAAACTGTGGACCCTGGGTGATAATGATGTGTCAGTGTAGGTTCATCATCTATAACGAACACCCTACTCTGGTGGGGGATATTGATAATGGGGGAGGCTGTTCATGAGTGGGGCAAGGGCATATAGGAAATCTTTGTACCTTTCCTTCAATTTTGCTGGGAACCTAAAACTGCTCTTAAAAAAAGTCTTAATTTAAAAAAAGCCATCCAGGGCACTCGAACTTAAGAAAGTGAGCAAAGGAAACAGGGGTACAAAAGAACCAGCTGAACATCTGCCCAGAGTCATAACACCAGTAATAGGGCACTAAGTGCCACACTATTGACTCTTAGCACTGACATGACATCCAGGTGCTCGCATTATTTAAGGTCAAAGGTCTAAAAATGCACCACCAGGGTCACTAAACCAGTAAACAGCTGGTTACAAACACTTGACTCACATACCACACGAAAACCCAGGTGTCCCCATGAGTTGATAAATACTGAAGTATTCATAAATTCTGAACTATTCTCTACAGTCTTAAAGAATATATTACTACTAGCAAGATAGTAATTCTTGCAACCTTGCTACCACAATTTCCTCACTATTTTCAAGGACTCCCCTGAGACATAAATACCTTGGCTTAACTTTTTAGCCTAGAAACCAAATGGGTTTGGCCAAATTTTAATCTCTATTACTTTTTCAGAGGTCACTTACCCAATAACCTCAACTATAAATATACTCTGCTCAAGAAAACAATGTTTTGTATATACTTTAAGACTTTCATCATATGAAAATCAGTTAGTGTTATCCCAGGGAGAAAGGAGAAAAAAGTCAGCCCAAATAAAAATACACCAAAAACTGTCAAAGTAAACAAGTTTTCTCATTTAAAGGAGTAAGCTTCAATTGCTTAGAAAATTCTGAAGAAAAAGTGAAGTTCTATACAGTTAATCTTCCCATAATAACTGAATTTCTGGTTAAAACCACCAACTACAATCATGTCAAGGTTTTCACTGAAACTACAAATAGAACTGCAAAAAACAAAAACCAGAAACCAAAAAACAAACAAAAAACAACCAGATATCAAAATGGTGAAAAATATGCTCCTTTAAGATAAAATAAAATGTGTCTATGGGCCAAAATAATGACCCTTTGCTAGAATTCACAGCTAATAACATATTCTTCTAAGTTAACTATATAACTAGTTAATAACAAGAAGATATACAGAATGTAATGGCATTTTATCACTACTACCCATTCCCAAATTCTCTTTCTGATCTAAAACTCTTCAAGATGATAGAATTCCTTGAGTTATAGGGCTTTTAACTAATATTTTTGCAACTCATCCTAAGTTTAGCTTCATTTTCACATGATATTATAGATCTAAAAACAGCCAAATGCTGAAAGTTAAATTTGCATGCAAATTGCTAAATAAACAAACCCATCAAATCTGTGTGCTCCTAGACCACATCCTCATATTTTTACGTCCCATTTTATTTCAAAAAAGGCAGTACCAATTTACACTTCATTCAAAATCAAGTGTAAGTTCTGTACAAAATCCACTAATAGGGCCTCCCTGGTGGCGCAGTGGTTGAGAGTCCGCCTGCCGATGCAGGGGATACGGGTTCGTGCCCCGGTCTGGGAGGATCCCATATGCCGCGGAGCGGCTGGGCCCGTGAGCCATGGCTGCTGGGCCTGCGCGTCCGGAGCCTGTGCTCCGCAGCGGGAGAGGCCACAGCAGTGAGAGGCCCGCATACCACAAAAAAAAAAAAAAAAAAAAAAAAAAAAAAAAATCCACTAATAACGAAGATTAATGCACTATTATGTTATGATCAAAAGTCAAAAACAATTACTCCCTCCAAGAGGTGGAGCCTAACTCCTCTGGCTCCCTTGAGTGTCAGGTACACTTAGTGACTAGCTTCCAAAGAATAGAATACAGAAGGGAAAAAACAGTAACTTTACAGTGGAGAAACTTGGCAAGTGCCACCTAAACTAAGTGGATCAAAGTTAACATCACCAGTAACCTCATGAGGACACAGGTACCCCCCCACGCACACCTGACTTGTGATAAGAAGAACGCTTCACCTCTGCAGTATTCTTTCCAAAACCCACAATGAGTTTGGCTAAATTTTTTTTTGGCTGTGTTGGGTCTTCATTGCTGCACACGGGCTTTTCTCTAGTTGTGGCGAGCGGGGGCTACTGTTTGTTGCGGTGCGCGGGCTTCTCACTGCGGTGGCTTCTCTTGTTGAGGAGCACAGGCTCTAGGTGCGCGGGCTTCAGTAGTTGTGGCACGCGGGCTCAGTAGTTGTGGCTCACAGGCTCTAGAGTGCAGGCTCAGTAGTTGTGGCGCATGGGCTTAGTTGCTCCGCGGCATGTGGGATCTTCCCAGACCAGGGCTCAAACCTGTGTCTCCTGCAGGCAGATTCGTAACCACTGCACTACCAGGGAAGTCCCTTGGCTAAATTTTAATACCTCACTATCATGAGGTCTAATCATGAGGGGAAAAAAATCAGATAAACTGAAATTGAACACTCCAAAAAATACCCGACCAGTACTCCAAAACTGTCAATGTCATGCAAAACAAGGAAGGAGTGAGACACTGTCACAGACTACAGAAAGCTAAGGAGACACGATCACTAACTAATGTGTTATCCTACATGGAAGCCTGGAACAGAAAAAAAAACACATTCATGGAAAAACTGGTGAAACCTGAACAAAGCCTGGAGTTTAGTTTATAGTAACATACCAACGTTGGTTTCTTAGTTTTGAAACACGTCTCAGTAATATAAATAACAGGGGTGACCAGAACTCGGTGGGGTACAAGAACTCTATCGTCTTTGCAACATCTCTGTAAATCTAAAATTAAAAGTTTACCTAAAAACAGTAAAAAGCTATCAAAACATTAAGGCAAAAACAGTAGAAAAAAGGCAGGGCAGCTTACATCCCAAGCCTTCTGTTATAAAAATCATCCCAACTTTTAAGAAACTAAGCATCTAAAGTACACGCTTGGCTGTCTTGAGACTAATAATTAAAATTACCATAACACAAAGCAAAACTGATCCACTAGAGACACTCAGTTTAAATATCAATAAAAATGTAGGCAACTAAATTTTCTTCAAAAGATATATTTTAAATATCTGGAGAGTATTAAAAGATATAAGGTATCTATAAGCACTATTATTTCCACTTCATGACTTTGCAGAATGCAAGATATTTTAGTAATGCATTTGTGGCATTATAACAGAAATATCTCTATGTCAAAATTTAAAATATGATCTAGGGGAAAAAAAAGGACAAAGGTAAAAAATATTTAGATGCTTAAGTACCAAACTGTTTCAAACTCTGATGGGATCCTTCCCTGGTTCTGGGCATATTCTTTTTCTCAATTATACTCACATTCCCTAAGTTTATCTTTTAAAAACCAAAATATAATTTAGGTAATTAAATACATAAAATTTTGAAAGAACAGCATGCTGCCATTCTATCCTGATAAAAGCTTTCATAAATGAGGCACTTTTACAAGGTTTACTTTATTTAAAAATTATTGACAGGGCATATATAATTCAGACATCTCAAGAATACCAAATGCAATGCCATCTAATCTACTGTTGTAAAGAGATAACATAACATTTACATTAAAACCTATTAAAGTCATTTTTATTTTTTCTTTATGACACATTCATAAATAGAATTAACTGAGGCATTAGGCTATACTGCTTTTATTCTATTTTTCACATAACAAATGTGATTACTAAGAAGTGAAACTGATTTTATAAGTCACAGATGAAAAGCAGACTCCTTATTTCAACTTTGGCTTCTATTTTTTCTATCAATAATAAAAACAAAGTTACCAGAGTTTACTCTCCTAATCTGAAGCACTACAGCCAAGCATTAGTATTTCTCAAACTGTTACTTAAGGCCACAAACGATATTGCCTAAAAAGAATACAATTATTAATTTCAACTCAAGAAGCCCTTATATTCAGAAAACAACCATTGCTTTATAATACTATTATCTGCATTCCAGGTTTTCTCCAAGTAGAAAAACATGCTAAAAATCTATGAAAGTGTAATACCTACTAAAATTTAACTTCAAATAATAAAATATCATCAGAACTTCATCAGAGCTGACAAAACACTATAGGAATGACATTTAAGAAATAAACCAGGGCTTCCCTGGTGGTGCAGTGGTTGAGAGTCAGCCTGCTGATGCAGGGGACACGGGTTCATGCCCCGGTCCGGGAAGATCCCACATGCCGCGAAGCGGCTGGGCCTGTGAGCCATGGCCGCTGAGCCTGCGCGTCCGGAGCCTGTGCTCCGCAACGGGAGAGGCCGCAACGGTGAGAGGCCCACGTATCGCAAAAAAAAAAAAAAGAAAAAAGAAAAAGAAATAAACCAGCCAGAACTGACAGACTAAAATCATTACGCTTTACCCAATTCTTTCAAATGAGTAATAAGCCCCGATTTAAAAGCATAAATCATACACTAATTTTTGATTCTATAAAAAATAGGATTTCTAACTCTATTTTTCACTAAGCAAATAGAAAGATAAGACATGTATCTCTGTCAATTAAGATAATCCAGTTCAAAGGCTTGAGCATATATACCAGATCACCCAGCAAAATGGAGAATAAGCACAAGTAGATGTGGCATTTCATTAGTCATTCTTTGAATTACAAGATGCAAAGGGGGGAACTCCCTGGCGGTCCAGTGGTTGGGACTCCACGCTTCCACTGCAGAGGGCACGGGCTTGATCCCTGTTTGGGCAACTAAGGTCCTGCATGCCACGCAGCGCGGCCAAAAGAAAAGAAAAAGATGCAAAGGGGCTAAAACTTAATCCCAGGAATAAGCTCCCATGGGGCAGGGGACTACTCCTATCTACCTTGCCTGAAGAACACAGGAGAATGCTGAGTGAGAGAGACCTCTAGACTTCCTACCTTGAAGACTTAAATACAGTCAGTTAGCAGCTCCCGAATCTCAGAAACACTGGCTAGACTGTATAAATTCAGCTTAGAAAAACCAAATTCTTCGGAGGCAATGAGAAACAAGGGCCTTTAAAGTGTACGAACGCAAGATTCAGGTGCCAAGTTCCATCATGTCTCACTTCACTGAACAGAGAGTTAAGACAAATCTAAGGCATAGCCTATTTTTACATTCAGAGAATGGATACCAAAGTTGTAAGCTACTATACATTTTTAGCATAAGTAAGTTCAAGTTTGATATATAATTGCCAAATTGCACAAAGTGAAACAGGCCAAGTATAGTCTGATTTTCAAACTTCTAGAAAAAAGAACCGGACCTCACTGCTACTTTTAATTAAGGAAACACCTTCTCTCCAAAGGTTTATTTGTGTACTTTCCTGCCAGTAATTTTAACTCTGTTTGATTTCTAGAAATTAGTCAAAGTATAAGCTAGGCACACTAATAGAAAAAAGACATACAGACTGAAATATATGAAAAGAAATCAGTCTTTATGAGCCACCAATATAGTCTTCCTGATATATAACTGTTAACATGTTACAAAACTCTTAGCTAAGTCTCAAAGGAAAAGCCACATTAATTACTCAAAGACAGATAGAATCTGGTACCTAATAACTATTCTAACCCAAGAGCCTGTAGAAAGAGAAAAGCAAGTTAAGTATTCACAAAAAGATGAATGACTCAATATAGGTATACTCAAATATATGTCATTTGATAATCAAAGACAGCATTCAAGAGCAGCAATCCAGATAATGAGACTAAAGAACACACACACTACCAAATGTAAAATAGATAGCTAGTGGGAAGCAGCTGCATAGCACAGGGAGATCAGTCGGTGCTTTGTGACCACCTGGAGGGGTGGGATAGGGAGGGTGGGATAGGGAGGGTGGGAGGAAGGCACAAGAGGGAGGGGATATGGGGATATATGTATACATATAGCTGATTCACTTTGTAACACAGCACTGTAAAGCAATTATACTCCAATAAAGTTTTTAAAAAAAAACACACTCAAAGGTCTACTTCCTCTCCTTCTTCCACTCATAAAACAAACCTGATTTAAAAGTACTTTTTTTTTTTAATCTCTAAGGATACAAATGAATAGAAAGGCAAAATGCAGGGTTTTTTTTTTTTTTCTTATTATCATCAAGATGGTGGCTCTGGCGAATTGAATGAATTAGTTGGTAAAATCAACAGATGCTAATAATGTCAAAATTGTTGCCAAGATCAGAAATTCTGTGATGAAATATACATCATGTTCTATATTTTAATATACTTACTTAAATATACTCTAAAGCAACATTGAGATCAGCAACCAAATTAAGATAAGATAAACAGTTAAAACTCCTCTTGTCAGAAAATGCCACAAGCATTTAAAATGCATTTCCCTCCTGTGTGCATCCATTTCAATGTAAATATAATTTGTAATAAAGATCCAAAATGTCCAAGAAATCATCATGGGATGATTTCATTGTAGGAGCATTAGTTTGGATTAGTGATCTGACCAAGTATCAATTCCCAGCTATGAGACTCTTAAGGTGACCATTTGTTAACGAAAAAAAGCCAATCCAGTTTCTTTCCTTTGGAGTGAAACAAGAAGTGTGATCTAGTTTCAAGCTTTGTTGCCAAGGAGACTTACTAATTTATTTACAGATTTAGATAAATAGATTAGCAAAAGGGTACTAAACATTCAGTAGTCTATAAGACCATAAAACAATATATCTAACTGTATTACGCCTGGTGATCTCTTATGAACACAATTCTAACCGACTCAACGTACTACAGATAGACACTACAATGGAAATGTTTACCTGAATTTTTGAATTAATCAACCTTTCAAAACTGTCTACACAGTAGAAAGTCAACTGATTAAAAAGCAATATTCAGATAACCAAAGTTATACTGAACCATTTGAACAAAACAACTAAATCTATATTCACTAAGCTGAGCAGTAACCCAATTGCTTATGAAGTAACATGAACCAGGCACACACTGTATCTAATTTTCTATTTATATTACATCAACTAAGATTTCATAATCCAAGAAACCTTGAAAAGTGTGCATGATAAAAACATAATACATGAAAAAAGAAACACTGCCTAAGACTAAAAGGAAAATGCATAATTTACAACATTAATAACAATTTCACGTGTAGGGAATATCTCTTACTTTGATACATAATGCCTCCTTAAAAGTGGTTTAAAAGTTAGAAACCACGAATTTGGACAAAAGACATAAAGATTCCATTCCCTGATCCCTAAATATGGTCCCTCCAAGTGCTACAGCCCAGGTACCTTTTGTGAGCCCATGGACAGACCCACCAGCCATGCCTGTCCTGATGATGACAAAGTCCAGCCAAGCCTCTCCACTTCACATGGGTTTCCTACTCCTCCCTGACTGCACTGCAGGGCCAGGTCAAAAGACCAGTAGCACCTATTCAAACCACCTACCCAATGCCCTAGACACCTAAAAAGCACCGGAAGGCGGAAACGATCCTTCATCCCTCATGTGCACAGAACTGCCCTGTGGGGCTTTCCACAGGCTCTTGAGGATTTGGGTTCTGCCAGGCTTGGGCAGGTGCCCCCACAAGCACCAGTCTGCAAACAACCAGCCACCTTTCCCAAGCATCTGATGAGGTACAAGAAGAAACTTTAATAACCTTAGCACCCCCATAAAAGTATAACAATTCTTCTCATACCCGACCTGAGAATCACTAAAGTAACAACAGCCTCTCAAAAGTACACAGTGACTTCTCTGTGTTTCCAAAGATTTCCACATTGCACTTGAATTACACTTCGGCAATCTGGAAATAATACACTCTAATATATATACGTTCAGAGCACCATCCTCGTGTTTGAGGACTGAACCAAAGTCTACCCACCGAATAAACTGTCCCTGACTCCAACATGAAACAGGTTGTCTTTCTTCTTGTTAGCCAAGCTAAAAATTCCAGTTGTCAGTAATAAGATGTTAACCTTTTAAGCAACATGCATGTAAACTCCTAACTTTTTAAGCAACACGCATGTAAACTCCTATATCTAAATTCAAATGTTCATAATTTATAAGAATGTGACAGTAACAAGTTTTAAAAAGCAATGTCTAATTTTTCATTATGGCAATGTCTAATAATTAACTTATAAAATAATTTACATAGGATGCCAAAAAGTAAAAAAGCAAAACAAAAAGCCCCACCATTTTGTTAAATATTAACTTTAAAAAAGATTCCAGGAAAACATATTAAGGGATGCCCTCTTAGAATCTGTTTCCAGTTCTGCCACTGAGTTACTGTGGGTTCCTTTTACCTGAGTTTAGTCGATATGAAAATTGAAGATAGTATTCAGACCTTAACAGAGTCCTATGTAAATATTTGTAAACTGCTGTAAATGTAACTGGAGGTGCTAAGTAAAACTAATATTAAAAAATTCTTATCAATACTCTACAAAAAGCGAGGAGAGGGTACCATCAACAAAAAGTGTGCTTACCTTTCCACGAAAATATAGTCTTACCAGCAAATGCAAAAATAAAAGTTATTTGTGGGACTTCACTGGTGGCGCAGTGGCTAAGAATCTGCCTGCCAGTGCGGGGGACACAGGTTCAAGCCCTGGTCCGGGAAGATCCCACATGCCACGGAGCAAATAAGCCCATGCGCCACAACTACTGAGTCTACACTCTGGAGCCTGTGAGCCACAACTACTGAGCCCACGTGCTACAACTACTGAAGCCCGTGCGCCTAGAGCCCGTGCTCCGCAACAAGAGAAGCCACCGCAATGAGAAGCCCAGGCACTGCCACGAAGAGTAGCCCCCGCTCGCCCGCATGCAGAAATGAAGACCCAATGCAGCTAAAAATAAATAAATAAAATAAATAAATTTATTTTTAAAAAAGTTATTTGTGACCATAATTCTTGAAGTACCACTTCAAAGGGCCACAAAACAAAAATATTTCACGATGAAAATTTAATTCAGTAATTCTGAATGGGGGAAATGGAAGAGCATTCACAAAACTAGCTTTGACAGAGTTAGGTTACAAATCAGTGCCTAGGATCATGCTATTTAATGGGATTCCTTTAAAACACACAATTGAAACAGGAATTCAATGTCACAACATAATTGTGTTTGAAATAGAGACCATCATTAGTAAAAGTTAAATTCAAGCTACCTGTTAAAAAGTTAAACCTATACCTATCACATGATCCAGCTATTCCACTCCTATATATTTACCCAAAAGAAAATAAAGCATATAACCACAGCAGCTTTATTTGTAATAGCCCCAAACAGAAAATAACCCAAATGTCCACAGAAGTGAATGCATAAACAAATTGTGGTACAGCCATACAATGAAATACTACCCAGCAGTAAAAAAGGAAAGAACTATATGGTAACAACATGGGTGGATCTAAAAATATGAGGAAAGAATTCACACAAAAAGAGTATATACTGTATGATTCCATTTATATAAAATTCTAGAAAATGCAAAATAATCTACAGTGACAAAAATCAGATCACTGATCTGATGGGGGTGGGTGTAGGGAAAGACTACCTAGGGGCAAGAGAAACTTCGGGAAAATGAATATGTTCACTATCTTGATTGTGGTGATAGGCTTCATGGGTGCTACTTATGTCAAAACTTACCAAATTATACCTCAATAAAAGACAAAAGCCAAAAAAAAAAAAAAAAAAACAAGTCACCAAAACTAATTCTACAGCTCTTGCCGGTCAGATCTATCTGCTTATGAATGTATTATGTTTAACCTACCAACTCACAGTAGGCACTCTGAGAAGTACAAAAGTATCCCTAATTCAAAAATCACTATTATCACAAAAAAACATGAAAATTTAAATAGAGATCAGAACTCATCTTTCATCACCATGCCAGGCTGACTGCTTCAGTGTTGAAATGACCAACTAAAACACAACAGAACAAAGTGAGAGCCCACTGAGTGTGGGGCCCCAAGATTTTTAATTAAATATTTTAATTCAAAGGCTTACCTTCTTTGATCCAGATCCCATTTCTGGAAAATAGAAATAATCCAAAAAGGCAAGAAAAGCCTTGTGCACAAGATGTTAATTTCAATCTTATTTATCACAGAAAAATGGCAAAGAATTAAATCAATGGCACAGGCATGGAATGGCATATTACATGAGCTATTTATTAAATCTGATATTTTTAAATGGGAAAAATAGTTGCAAAAATATTAAGGAAAAACAGGGCACATACAGTATGATCAACAGGTTGACAATAATACATCCTGGGGGGAACCTATATTTGTAACCTATATTTTCCTCAATTATCTTACTACTTGTATAATCCAATTAAGTTTTTTCATTAAAGTACTTTACTAAAATGTACACTGTAGGTCTACAGTTAAAAAGCTATTACACTGTAAGCACTTTTGCAGGTCTGAATTGCATGCCTAAAAATCCAATGATTCTTGGAACCATGAAATCTGGTAAGACTGAAATAAGATACTAAATTATATATATAATTATATATACATTTAATATATAGATATAACATGCAGGTCAAGGTGCTGGGGAAATTGCACAATACTAGAAAACCAACAAATCCAGGTTCTTCTAAAACACACACACACAAACAGGGTAAAGGATTTTTATGGGTCACATTTGCAAAGACTGTTTTCCCCTAAAAGCTAAATTTTTAGGCTTGTGTGTAATTTACTAGAACTGTACTGCAGGAATCAGATGTTCTGAACCTGTGAACGCTTACTCATGTAGGTTCCTGCTTAACCAAAATAAGTACCAGTATGTTATATTTGTCACCAAAATCTAGGCAGAGAAGACAAATTCAGAACACTGGGAGTTGCCAAAGCTTTAACTTTTAGCTTGAAGACCATAAAACTGTTCTACCTTCCATCTCATCATCTCAGTAAAACAGAGACCACAGGAAATAAAAGGCAAACCACAGGTTCCCAATTGACACTGGAGCTAGTTAAAAGATAACAGAACAGTCTACACTTTGAGCACAAATTAAAGAGCAACAAAGACTACTAATTTAGGGATAGTTACTAAACTACTGATTAACAGCAAAATACCAAAGCTGAAGTCAAAGACAAATGGCTACACTTTTTTTTTTTTTTTTTTTTTTTTTGCGTTACATGGGCTTCTCACTGTTGTGGCCTCTCCCGTTGCGGAGCACAGGCTCCGGACGCGCAGGCTCAACGGCCATGGCTCACGGGCCCAGCCGCTCCGCGGCATGTGGGATCTTCCCAGACCGGGGCACGAACCCGCGTCCCCTGCATCGGCAGGCGGACTCTCAACCACTGCGCCACCAGGGAAGCCCGACTACACTTTTTAATGTTTGTTTTTGTTTCAGTTTTTAACATCAATCTTTTAAATAACAGAAATATAGATCCCCATACATCCCATCAACATAAAAGTCACTTTAAACTTTCTATTTCTTGAAGTCAGTTCTGAAAGTAAATACAAGTTATTCAAAAAGCAAGGTGATACATACAGTGCTCACCTGCTATAAACACAGTTTGTACTCTGATTTTTTCAAAAATTGTTTAACTAGTTACATAAGCACACACCAAATTTTTCACTACTAAACCCCCAGCATCTAGCCCCAAGCCTGGCACAAAGAGGGCACGGAAACGTCTGAGGGGATGAACTTACTACTGAAAGCTTCTGAAACCCTAAGGCAGACAACCAGCATTCTTTACAGAATTCACTAACGCTGTTAATGAATTTAGTATAAGACACTGCCCTTTCCTGACCATTACTCTTAAAGCTTTTGTAGGGGAAGCTTACATTTCTACCATACTTTTGAATCCCTGCAGGAGTCAGTTAAATAAATTTAAATTGGAAGCTATCCAGTTTTAAGTTACCACACTCCCTCTGAAGAAGGCACTCTTTGAAAAGTCTTGGTATTATAAAAATAAGTTCCAATATCTCACACCAATAACAAATACAGTGTATGCCAAGTCCCCATTACTATCAGGTCCACTTTTCTGATTTAACCTTGAACATTTCTTGCACTCTAACAGGTCAGGTTTTCCTCTCCTCTTTTTACCCCTTGAAAACACACTTGATCCTGTAACACCACTCACAAGGCCTCCCCAGCCCCTGCTTCTTTTGTATATAAACACACTCTGGTCACACACTCCATCAGCTGTTTGGTAGCTCCGCCCCTCCTCCTTTTCCGGGTAGTAACAGAGCAGCCAATGAGCTGTGAGGAGCTGTGCCTGCGGCCTTTTGCCTGCATACGCTTTTCCAAAACAAGCAGCTCCAGCCTTCAGCAGGGGCCACTGGTTCACAGATAAAAGGATCACCAGGCTGTGCAACAGGGTGAGACGAGTAACCCCCACCAACAAGGAAACCCGTGTAATCTGAGCTGTTTGTTCCTCCACCCAGGAGAACTTAAACCGATATTCCTTTAGGGCAAATCACGCTTTAAGGTCACCAGAGTCCCAGTTCTCAGACAATCTAAATAATCAGCCGGGTTCTAGATGGAAACCCCAAAGCTTGCCAGGGTGGGAACAGCACAGTTATCACCATCCTACCTCACTCTGCAAACAAATGGCAACACTATTCAACCACCATTCCACAGGATTTGGGCTCACTGCAAGTTTCTTGATTGGGACACATTCCTACAGGGCCGAAGTCATGTCCATCAGTTTGAGGTTTGCACAACCCTCAGCAAAGGATCAGAAGAGAAACAATGAATGAGTCAGAGTTTCAGAACATATTCGCCCAGCAGATTATTAAGTGCATCGGTGCAAAACACTCCCTCCCTCCATAACTTGGAAGTCAGCTCTCCTCCTACCAACCCGTCACAAAAGAAATATCACCGACTCCAAACAACAACCAGAGACCAAAAGAACCTAACGAGGTGGTGGAAGGCGGTGGCCAATTAGTTACACATCCTCTTTTCTCCCTACCCCCCACACCACTACCTTCCTACTATACAGGTTCCCTGCCAGGCTGTAAATCGTGGTGGCATAATTACACTCTGGAGACATCCAAAAATGGGCTGAAACAGGAGACTGCAAGGAAACCAGCTATCAGCCTCCACACCAAAGAAATCAAGGGGCACTGAGGGGCACAAAGCAAGAACATTCCTTCAGACCTTTCCTACTTCCTCCACACCCTCCTTCATCTTCAACCCTCGGCCCCTTGCACACCACTGTATTCATTTTAGTAGTGTGTTGCTTAAATTCTGTGGTAAGTGTACCTTGCTCAAAAATTGTCTCCATTTGGGCCTACTAATGTGAATTCAACAGAGAAAGGAGGCCAGAAAATCTCTCACGCCCACAACACACATGCACACACAAAAGGAAATACAAAAAATTGAACTTAGACAAGAAAATAACAAACACGAAACAAAGATAACCCCTGGCTTTTAAATCCCGAGACTGTTGTCCTCCTACCTCAGACATCAATGATTTTAAAGCGCCTCTGCTTTCTTTTGTCAGAAAGGAGGAAGGTGGGGAAAGAACAGAAGGCCAATGCATCTATGCCTTTCTTCATCTTCTACTAAAAATAAGCTATGAAATAAGCCACTTAGGGAAAGAAAAAAAAGAGAGACACCCTGCTGTTCTTTGTCTGTTTTCCTCTCCCTCTCCACCCCCCCCAACCCCGACTCCTAAATACGGTAATCATTCTAGATGCCTCAACTACTAAATGAACAAAAGGCACTGTATGGAAAAGGCATCAGGTCAAGTTAGGCCTCACCCTTTATCCTCAGTCTTCTAAAAAATATATAGGTCTACAATTTGAGAACCTGACATTGATCAAAGACAGCTGGAATTCTCTCTCCCAGCCCCATCCCAATTAAACATTAGGTAGAAATTTGCATTAGGTGTGACAGCAAGTCTCAAGTCAAGATAAAAATAACTCAGATTCTGCCACCATGTCATTTCCTAGTTTCCAAACAAAAATAAAACCCGATACTGCTTTGTGTAAACTGTACACACAGCCACAGTTACAAGTTTTCCTGCCACCTTATGAAAAGCCAATGTTACTGGTATCATTCACACATTGACAAAACTCAATCACAGCCACAAACAGCTCATAAAGAGTCAATTTCACTTGTGCCTAGACATGTATTTGGTACATAATATACATTTTATTACTTGCTCCTCTCTCTAATCCCCACTCCCACCTCCCCCAAATTCTCTACTTCAAACCCTAAAACTTAGAAGTTCATCTACTGTTCCTAATTTCTAATCAAGTTTTGCTGAGTGAGGAGAAAAACACCTTATTCCTGAAAAGATTATGGTGGGGAAAAAAAAAATCACTTGCCCAGGCAACTTCCCTCCCATCCCCCACTTCCAAACCAAATGCAAAATCTACTTTTTAAAAACTTCAGCGAATTCCATAACTGAGTATCTAACAATAATCACTGATCTCTACCAACAGGTAAAACATCCAATCAAAAACAGCAACAATAAAAGGAATAAAGAAGGAATTCACCTGAAGAATCTAGCCAAACAACTTGAGTTATATAAACAAAACCCTGCAACAGGGGGAAATGGTGGGGGGATGGGGGTGAGGGAGAGACAGAAGCAGGAGACAGGACTTTTTAACTGCGTTTCACACACTACCACTCCCCACCCCCGGGTCCTCCTCTCCCCAGGGATTAGTTGTTCAGAACACTGGGCTCATTTCCTCTCTCCCCCCACTCTCTAAATTACCGCTCCAAAAATGTCTCGATTTGTCACAGGAACCTTCGCGAATTTCTCAAGCTGGTCATGAAATAATCAGGCTGGACTCCAACCAAAACCACTGCCTGAAGGACTCTTATCAGTTATAGCTTTCCCACTGCTACCTTCAAAGTACATAAAGTTGGGAGGGGGCGGGGGAGGAGTAGAAAAATAAAGGGTGTCACTTGGCAAGATCAGGGCAATTATTCCCCAAGAACCTTATTCTCATACGGAGAGTTTGCTTAAGTGGCTAGTACAGGGGCTATTTAGTCAAGGAGATCCTCTTTCTCTCCTTCCCCCTCAGCTGTCATAGCCACAATATGGAGGGTGGCTTGCTGGAGGGACTGGGGGTCCTCACCACATACAACTATGGGTGGGATAGGCTTTGTCGGTAGGAAGAAAAACAGTGGGGTTCTTCTAAGAACCAGAAAGCTTAATAGGGGGGTCTCTGGTTTAAAACACTCAGAGCTCTTTATTACAAGAGGGGGCACTGAGCAGACTACTCTCTTCCTAATATAGAAAGGAATTAGGGATAAAGGAGGTCACTTGAGTTACCCCAGTTCAAGAAGCATTGTGAGTGGAGGGAGTGGAGGCATCTCAAGAAAAGGAGAAAGGGAATTCTTCGCTTTCGGGAATTTCTACCTCGAGTCCCTAAATCCAGAGCGAGCAAACAGGAAAAAGAAGGTGGGCTCGGTGGTGAAGAGACGCGGCTGGTCCTGGGGTGGGGGGGAAAAAAAAAAAAGGCCTACTTGGGAGTCCAAACGTCGTGAAGAAAAGTCACGGGCACTGGGGGTGAGGAAAGAGCGTGGAACAACGCACATTTCGGGGTGCTGCAGATAAAGGGGGAGCCGAGAAGGCTCTCGGCTCCTGGGAGGTGCCAAGGAGCCTCCGTAGGCACTGGGGGGAGGGAGATGGGGGAGGGAGCCTCGGACAGTGGCCTGGAGTGCCCCTGGGCCCCTGCTTAGGTTTCAGGGGGTGCCCTGGGCATCCCCAAACCGCCCTCCACGTACAGCCCGAATTCCCAGCCCACGAAGGATACAGCTTGACCACGTCCGTGTCCATCCGCCTCTTTCCCGGACTAGGGGATGACATGGTGTCGCCGCTGCCTCTCCGTCGCCTGCGCCGCCGCCGCCTCTCTCCCTTCCTCGGCCCGTCTGTCACGGGCCCCGGGCCCCGGCTCTGAGGAGCCCGCGGCCGCGCCGGCTCCTCGGTGGAGGTGGCAACACCCCCGAGGTCCTGTCCGGTCCCGTCAGCCGCCGCCGCCGCCGCCGCCCCCCGCACGGGGGAACACCGGGCACCGTCCGGCCGAGTGGGGGTGGGGACCCCGCGGCGCCCGGCTCGGGCTGCCCCTCTGCGGCTGTGAGTCTCCGCTGCCCGGACCCGGCGCTCCTCTGCGCCGCGCGACTCTCCCTCCTGCCTGCGCTAGCTCACTCGCCTGCTCGCCCGCTCACCCTCTCGCCGGCTCCCTAGCAGCCTCCACCACAAGCGGACGACTCCAGCTCAGTCGGCCTCTCTACCCCAGCCTCGCTCTGGGCGCCGTGACGTCACCTCTGTGACGTCATCGGAGGGGGCGGGCCCAGCTGGCGAAAGGGGTGGGCCGCCGCGGCCGTAGCGTGGGCTTTCTTCGAGGGATTCTGGGAGTTGTAGTTCCTCTTTCTCCTGCCCTCCCAGCTCTCTGCCCCCTCCCCCAACTCCCCCACTCATTTAATAGCTCAACTGCCAGTGTCGTTATCATCATCATAAACGATAATGGTTAAAGAATGGCAGTATTATTATATTCATGTGTTTTAGGGTAATGAACCTCCTTCCCACATACACTGTTAAAAAGTCTGTTTATTTGTTTTGAGGAAGCCAAGGTGGCCGTTAACCCAGACAGGAACAAAAATCTAGAAATTCCTACACCAGCAGGTTCCCTGCGCTGTGCTCCCTCCTTGGATGGAGATAATATGTTTGCATCGATTATAGACTATAGCAAGGCTTCCTTAGGGCTTGCAAATCAGGGTTGGTTATCCTCCATGTGTATAGGGTCACCTTTTTAAGGATTAGAGGTGAAGCAGCAAGGTGGCAAGGCCAGAAATAATTTAGTACTAACATCCTTATTCTACACAGTATGAGATGATTTCACAAAATGAGTGACTGAAAGAAGCAGAAACACCCCAAATATGCTGTTATTCAGGACATAGATTGTTCTGCCTTCCAAACTCCTATATCAACCCTATATGCTTCATCATTCATTCAGTAAATATTTATTGAGCACCTATTGTGTAGTAATCACCCTGCTTGACATGAGGATAACATGGTGAACTAAGAAAGACTTTAAATTTACACAACCATCCCAATGTGGTCCAGATCTAGAGTGTCAGCATCACCTGGTAACTTGTTAGAAATGCAGGCTAGAGCTTCACCTCAGACCTACTGAATTAGAATTTGCAGATTAACAAGGTTCCCAGGTGATTCCTTTGTGCAATAAAGTTTGAGAGACACTGCTCTACAAGGTACTCCAAAAGAACTGATATGGAACCCAGGAGTCAACCAGGAAAAGGGGGCAGGAAAGAGTGTTCTAGGCAGCTCCTGTATTTATTTATATCACATTTTTGCTGCCATCTATTTTCAAAATTTTTATCTATTCCCTTGTTCCCACGAATACACTTGTATTTTGTCAAACCACATGCTGTGAGTTGGGTCCCCTCATGTAACCTCCTATATACAAACACACACATGCACACATGAACCTGGGGCAGTAGCAATCAGCTAAAATTGAACGTTATTTGCTCCTATCATTCCACCCCTCAAAAGATGAGCGTGTGTGTGTGTGTGTATGTGTGTGTGTGTGGTAAGTATACATAACACAAAATTTGCCATTTTAACCATTTCAAAGTGTACAATTCGGTGGTATTAAATACATTCACAGTGTTCTTCAACCATTACTACTATCCATTTCCAGAACTTTTTCATCATCACAAAAAAATTCTGTACCCATTAAACCATAATTTCTTACTCATTTCTCACCCTCCACGGCCCCTGGTAACCTCTATTCTTTCTGAAAAATACAAGCTATTTTAACTGCTTCTAAAAGGGGTGCATTGCTCTTTCCTATTGCACATAGCCGTTCTATCAGAAGGAGCACATTTCTGAATGAAGAGATTTCTAACTTCCTTTTACTTGACCACTTTGTTAAAGGGAGACAAGGACAGAGCAGGGAATTGCTCGTGAGTGTGTCTTCTCTAGGCTCTCCAGGCTCCTGTTGTTGCTCCCTCCTCTCCCAGCACGGCTCCCCACCACCTTCATCTGAGTGACTCCCACTCCTGTGATTCCCAAGCTTTGGTGTACTTCAGAATCACCTGGGGAGCTTGTTAAGCTCACAAACGTCCAGGCCCCACCCCTGGAGATTCTGATTCAGAAGGTCTGGGGTGGGCCTTGGACATCCAAGTCTTTCACAAGCTCCCCAGATGATTCTGATGCAGGCCAAAGTTTGAGAACCACTGCTGGAAGATTCCAATAGGCATCAGCACTTTCAAAACACCTGCCTGACCGCTCTAGGTGGGTCCTGTGCTTTCATAATGTCCTACAAAAATAAGGATGTTTCCTCCCCACCTGAGACCAAGGTAGCAAGCTTAAAGGATCTGAAGCTATTTTTCCCAGACCAGAAAGAGCTGGTCAAGGACGAGACACTTGAGAAAGAAAGGCATAGGGTGGATATAGAGATTTTTCCCTGATGCTTTAATCTTCACAGATGTTATGATGCTGTGGTCTAAGTACTAAGCAAAAGTCATCAGAGAGACTTGTTCTGGACCACACTGGGGAAGGTAAGGCTGCTCTACTTAAGAATGCCATGGTGATTTAGCCTCCGAGCAGTCTTTGAAAAGGAATCACCCTTCCTAGTAAGTATCTTAGCCCTGGGTTACTTAGGACAAACCTGCCCCTCCCCAGCTCTTAATTATGCCTCAGTTAATTGCTTATATCCTCCCAAGCCTCAGTTTTCTCATCTGTAAAATGTGGCTTATAATGCCCTACCCACTCGAGTGGGTTGATGGAATAAATGGAAAAGATGAATGTGAAAGGCCCTTGTAAACTATAAATTGCTTTTTATGAAGACAACGTGAAGTGCTGATTCCAAGGTGTGATGATATTACTGGTGGTATTATTAATATTAATCCCCCATTTGCCCCACCTCTTATACACTGTATGTCATTTAAGAAGAAGAACATTCGCTTTTTGGGGAGGGTATTTTTAATTTAATTTTTTGTTGTTGTTTTGGCTGCACCACACGACATGCGGGATCTCAGTTCCCCGGACCAGTGATCGAACCTGTGCCCCCTGCAGTGGAAGCGCAGAGTCCTAACCACTGGACCACCAGGGAATTCCCACTTTTGGTATTTTTTTAAAGACGTCACAGGGTCGATCTTTGTGGTGAAGGTATGTTCACATTTTTACCAGACACTTTTCTCTCTGGGCATTTTGACATCTGCTCCTTCATAAATCCACCTCCCCTATTCTGACTTCCTTCCCCTTTCCTCCTCTTTCCAGAGCTTCAGAGGACTCCTGAACCTGCCCTTGACCAGGTAGGTTCAAAAAGTGGCTCCAAAGTGGTGCCAAATGACAGCCTTGGTTTGACTTATTTTCGGCTTATGGACCTGGAGCTCCCCTTGAGCAGAGTCAGTTTGTGCTCACCTTTCCCCCCAGTGTCTCAGCCACTCAGAATGTCAATAATTTGCTCTAAAACAACACCGGGGCCTGCGAGTGTCTGTTTATATGTGTGCACACGAGGCAGTACGCTGGAATGAGCCATGTTCTTCCTTATCGGGGACAACCAGGGGCGCTGTGGGGGAACAGCTGTCCAGCCTCGCCTGACTCGTCAGTGTTGCAATCTGGGAAATGTATTCGGGCCTGTTTATCTCTCCCCAGGGCAGGGCCAAGCTTGACCAATGGAGCCTCTGATCTCAGGAGCAGCTTCTCAAAGGCAAGAAAACAAGTTTGCAGAGAAGATACTGCTTTGAGCAAGACACAAAGAGGGAGTAAGATGAAACCCATCATTCGGTGGAGTGAGTCGAAGAGCCCAGCCCAGAAACTGCTCTATCTCTGAAAGGTCCCTATTAATCCAATGGCTCTAAAACTAAAGTGAATTTATCACTATCCCCGCCAAAAGTGAAAGTCCCCCAAATAAGGCTTCCTGGTTCCATTTGACCATTTCTGTTGAGAAATAGGTTCATTTTAAATCCGTAGCTCTTGGTATCTGAGATCACAGGTCCAGACCCCTCAAGAGGGCAATAATATCAGCAGTTTCCTTGCTGCCAAGAAATAAAAGCTTAAAACTCATTTCAAGTCATCTCCATGTAACCCTGTTATAATTTTTCCCCATAGAAGCAGCCAGTGGGGCGCAAGAACAGCCAGCAGCAGAAAGGATGGAAAGATTGTATCTCCTTCACTGCTATCATTCCCGTGGGATTCTTTGCTTGCTCCCTCTGGCAGCTGGCCCCTGGGGAAGCACCAACCTCCCCCAAACAAGTGTGATTCAATGAGAGTGTGAACTTGGAGACAGATGCCCCCTCATAGTCCCAGATCTGTTACCTGCTATTGTCGTAACCTAACCTTTGTGTCCCAGTTTACTCATCTGTAAAATGGGATGATAGCACCTACATTACCCTTGCTTAGATCAAATAGGAGAAGAGATGTTGCAATTTCTAAAGTTCTAGTCATGGATAAGATATTATCATGTCCCCCTTACACACGTGCACGTGCACACACACACACATACACACCCTAATGCCAAGGCTCAAGGAGAGAGCAAGGCTGGGGAAATTTTTCACACCTACATTATTCATCGGGACCAGCACCCCTGTTTGGAACCCTTGTTTTGCCAGTTGTGGCTTCCTGCTTCCTCATTTCCATGATCTGGAAATGCTAGAGGCTCCAGGCTCGGTCTCCAGGCCTCTGTTCTTCTTTATCTACATTTAATTCCTAAGTGATCTCATCCAGTCTCAGAGCTTTAACTGCCCTCTATGCTCTGACTCCCTAATATACATTGCTGACTGGGGCCTTGCTCCTGAACTCCAGACATGTATATACAGCTGACTATTCAACATCTTCTCATGTCCAAAAATAAACTTCTGATAACCTCCCCACCTCTTCCTCACATAGTTTTCCCCTTCTCAGTAAATGGCCACTATTAAGTTAGAATATATGAAGTAACCTTTTTTTTTTTTTTTTTTTTAAGGTCAAGAACAGTCAAATATCAGCAACATCATTCGGTTCAACCAAATACATCCTTCCAGCTGCTCAGGCCAAAGGCCTTAGACTTTTCAATCCTTGACCCCTCTCTCTAATTCTGTACCTTGAATCTATCAGGAAATCCTGTTGGCTCTACTATCAAATATATCCACAATCTTTTCCCCACCACCTCTACTAAGCCATTATCATTACTATACACAATCACTTTCCAACAGGCCTCCTCTCTTTTTTTTTTTTTTTTTTGAGCAGCGCTTCTTTTTTTTTTTTTTTTTTACATCTTTATTGGAGTATAATTGCTTTACAATGGTGTGTTAGTTTCTGCTTTATAACAAAGTGAATCAGTTATACATATACATATGTTCCCATATCTCTTCCTTCTTGCAGGCCTCCTCTCTTTGATCCCTGAATTCACTCAGATAGAAACCAGTGATCCTTTTAAACCATAAATCAGATCCCCACTCTTCAAAACTCTCCAAGGACTTCCCATTTCACTCTATGTTAAAGCCAAAGCCATTGTGGGCTTCCCAGGCCCTATAGGAGCTGCCCCTACCCTCTTCCCTGACTCACAGCTTTCTAGCCACACTGGCCTTCTAGCTGTTCCTCAGATATACCAAGTATGCTCCTGCCCCAGGGCCTTTGCACTTGCCACTCAGTCTGAAACATTCTTCACTTAGATTAAAAACATGGCTTCCTCCTTTCTCTCCTTTAGGTCTTTGCAGAGATGTCACCTTCTCTGTAGAGCCTTCTCTGGGCACCCGATTTAACATTGAAATCCCAGGGACTTCCCTGGTGGTCCAATGGGTAAGACTCTGCACTCCCAATGCAGGGGGACTGGGTTCGATCCCTGGTTGGGGAGCTAGATCCCACATGCATGCCACAACTAAGAGTCCGCATGCCGCGACTAAAAGATCCCGCATGCCATAATGAAGAGCCGGCACAGCCAAAATAAATAAAATAAATAATAAATAAATAAATATTTTTTTAAAATTGCAGTCCCGGCTCCACTCCAGTGTCTCCTCTTCCCCTCCCCTGTTTTGCTTTTCTCCCTAGGACTTATCACCATCTCATATATTACATACTGTATATTACTTAGCTATGTTTGTCTTCTCCCTCCACCAGAATGTAAACTCTATGAAGGCAGAGGTTTTGTCTGTTTCATTCACTGCAATACATCCAATGCCTAGAACTGCACGTGGTACACAGTAAGTGCTCAAATACCATACGACTAAAAGGAAGAAAGGATGACTCTAGCTGAAAAGGCAACAAAAGATAAACAGCTTAAAGCAGTACTTTGGCTGCTCACAAAGTTAGTTCTTCCTAATGGTCTCTATAGAGTAGCAGGAAACCTTATATGTTGAGCACCTACTCTGTGCCAGGCGCTGTGCCAAGGTGTGTTACAACCTAACAACCTGGCAGGACAGTTGTTATTTTGCCTATTTTACGGATGAAGAACCTCAGGTTCAAAGAAGTTAAGTAATTTGTTCAGGGTCACATAGCCAGTAAATGACAGCATCGGGATTCAAACCTGCTGTGCCACCCTGTTTGTTAACCCACATGAAAACCTTAATTTGTTGATATTGATGAACTCCTTATTTTGAAGGCCCAACCCCAATTCCAGCTCCTCCATGACCACAAAGACTTCTAGGCCATTCTAAACCAAACTAATGTTCCTCTGAAAAGGAAAAGCCTGTGCCTCCCCTCCAGAGTTCCCTGTCTCAGCAAATGGCGCCACCGTTTGGCCAGATGCTCATGCTCAGACTGTCCTTGGAGTCTCCTTTGACTGTTTTTTCCCCTCATTCCCACACCCAGTCCATCAACAAACTCCGTGAGAACTCCCCTTCCGGGACATATTTGCCAAAACTAAGCCCTTCTCCCTGTGCCATCATCTAATCTGTGACGCCATGCTCTCTGCAATAAATCCTATTTATCAGGCTCTCTGTTTCCACTCTTGTCCACTATGACCCCCACCCTCACCTCACAGCCTATTCTCCACCCAGGAGCCAGAGAGATGTTTTAAAATATAATTTGACCCAAGTGACTCTCCACTCATGGTCCTTTAGTAGGTCATCCTTAAACTAAAATCTTAATTCTATGATGCTGTATAATCTGGATTTAGGCTACCTTTTCAACCTCATCTCCTGCCTCCCTCACATCCTCTCAGCCTCTCTCAGTGCTTGTGTCCAGGGACACACCAAGCCCGTTTCCACTTCAGGGTCCCTGAGATGGCTGTTCCCTCTTCCTGGAATGCCCTTCCCCTGGGTCCTCATGGCCAACTCCCTCTTTCCTGCATTTATTCAAATGTCCTGCCTTCAGAGGCCTTCCCTGACTACCTTGTTTTAAAAGATACGCCACTTACTTTTATGTCCTTACCTTGTTTTCAGGTTTTTTTGCTTTGTAATTTTTTTAGATTTTTATTTTGGAAATGTTCAAATATGCTGAAAATTTGAGAAAATAGTACAATGACCACCCAAATACCCACCATCTAGATTTAACAACTGTTAACGTTTTGCTATATTTGTTTTACTTGCATGTAGGCATGTGTGTACAGTTTTTTGTTTTTTTTTTTTGCTAAATTTTTGAAAATAACCTTCAGACACCATGACACTTCAACCCTACATACTTCTTCAGCATGCATACCCTTCAAATAAGGACATTTTCCTTTATAACCATATCATTAGCACACATACAAAAATGAGCAATGATTCCCTAATGTCATCTAATTTCCAGTTCACAATCAGATGTTTTTAACTGTCCCCTCTACGGCTTTTTTTTTTTTTTGAGCCAGAATCCACTGAAGATTCACCTAATGTATTTTGATTTTATATCTCTTTAGTCAGAGGACAGTTGGGGAATTACATTTATATTTATAGTTCTTTGGGTCTCGGCCCTCCTACATCCTTTGCCTCACCCTACACCTGTCACTGTGCTATATACACAAGAGGCAGTTAATAAATAATTGATAAGGACTAACTGGAAAGTCCTACTCCTCCATATAAAAACTTGTACACGAACGTTTATAAGCACCATTACTCATGATGCCAAGTGGAAACAACCCAAATGTCCATCAACTGATGAATGGATAAATAAAATGTGGTATAACCATACAGTGAGATATTATTTAGCAGTGAAGAGAAATGAAATATTGATTCACCCTGGATGAACCTTGAAAATATTATGCAAAGAGAAATAAGCCAGTCACAAAAGACCACATTGTATGATTTCTTTCATGTCAAATGTCCAGAATAGAACTATGTATAGAGACAGAAAGTAAATTGGTAGCTGCCTAGGGCTGGGGCAATAGGCAGAATGGGGTAGGGGTGACCACTAAGGGGCACAGGTGTCTTTTCAAGGTGAGGAAAATGTTCTAAAATTGTGGTGATGGTTGCACAACTCTGTGAATATGCTAAAAAACATTGAATTGCGCACTTAGAGTGGATTCTATGGTATATGAATTATAGCTCAATAAAGGTATTATTAAAAAAAAAAAGTCCTACTCTTCCTTGTTGCTCTGAGTCACAGCAGGAACAACTGTTGACCAAACATCCTCTTCCCTCCTCTCCCATCTTCTCCCATCCTCCGTTCTCTCCTCTCCTTGAAGAGCCACAACTTTTCTTTTCACTAAATGTCCTACTTTACCCTCTCTGGGGCAGACACCCCATTTTTCCCCAACAAATGTGGGGCTAGCCCTTTCCTCCAGCTTGTGGGGCTGTGGCACGTCCAGGTCCCCTTCAAGGGCAGACGCAGCTGCCCATCTGAGGCCACCTGCTGGAGTCACAGTCAGGCTTGCCAGGCCCCATGTGTACCCAGCACTTCTATTTTATGGGTGTCACGTGGTTGGAGTGGCTACTTGTTTCTGGTGCAGCTTCCCTACTGCCCTGTGAGTAGGAGTTGTCTTATTCCTCTTTGTATTTTCTGTGCCTAAAACAGACATTTGCTCTTAAAAAAGGCAGAATGTGTGGAGTCAAGGCTTCCACGCTCAGTGCACTGATCTGGCTCTCTGGGAAGGGAGGGAGAGGCTCTGGCCCTAAGGCAGATGGCCTCAAAATCTGGGGTTCTGAATTCCAATCCCAGCTATCATGGGGCACCTGGGGAACTCATCAGCTCGCCCCCAATACACTGTGGGGAAAACGGCCTAATACCAGGAAGGTTACACATAGGATACTTTACATTGAGTCAGGACCTTAAAAAATTTTTGGTTAAGTCTGAAAAGACTTAGCCATTTTTTTCTTATTCCTCTCAATGCCTGCCAAGTCTCTTTTGCTATGCAGGAGGAGAAATGAAGAAGTTGCATTAGGGGAAAGTGAGGTGTATGAATTTGCTTAGTTGAGCAAAGAAAAAGAAAAAAGTCAGAGAATAGGACTCCTGTTTCCTTTTCATTTCTAAATAACCCTCCTCTGACTTTCTCCCAATGTCTCAGGAGGCAGTTTGGTTTTCCCCAGGGTGCTCTGACTGCCTTGGCCTTACTCCAGTGGTCAAATGGCACAGGGTCCAGGAAATGTGTCCTCAGCTGACTGGCCCACAATGGCAGAAGGTGGGGAGGGATGTTACCAAACTCTACCATGATAGCTTTGATTCAGTCACATTCTTCTTGGTTAAAATGAACATTTCAAAATATATACATATATCAAATCACTGTGTTGTACATCTGAAGTGAATATAATGCTATGTCAATTATAACTCAGTTTTAAACAGTACACATTGATATATACATACATAAAGTAAAAAAAAGATATGCATCAACATTTTTTTTTTAATTTAAAAGTTTCATACTACAAAGGCATATCAAGAAAGCGAAAGGACAACCCAGAGAGTGGAGAAAGTATTTGCAAACATATCTGACATAAACACTATCCAGAATATTTAAAGAATTCTTACAATTCAACAATACATAGACAAATAACCCAATTTAAGAATGGGAAAATGGGCTTCCCTGGTGGCGCAGTGGTTGAGAGTCCGCCTGCCGATGCAGGGGACACGGGTTCGTGCCCCGGTCCGGGAGGATCCCACATGCTGCGGAGTGGCTGGGCCGGTGAGCCATGGCCGCTGAGCTGCGCGTCCGGAGCCTGTGTTCTGCAACGGGAGAGGCCACAGCAGTGAAAGGCCCGCGTACCGAAAAAAAAAAGAATGGGAAAATGATTTTTTTTAACTTTTTGTTTTATACTGGAGTATAGTTGATTAACAATGTTGTGTTAGTTTCAGGTGTACAGCAAAAAATGGGAAAATGATTTGAACAGAAATTTCTCCATGGCCACTAAGCACGTGAAGAGATGCTCGACATTATTTGTCATTAGGAAAATGCAAATCAAAACCACAGTGCGGTATCACTTCTCACACACTTGGATGGCTATCATCAAAAAGACAGGCAAGGGCTTCCCTGGTGGTGCAGTGGTTGAGAGTCCACCTGCCATTTTTAGGTATGTACCCATGAGAAATTAAAACACAAAAAGCTTGTATATGCATGTTCATAGCAGCATTACTCATAAGAGCCAAAAAGTGTAAACAACCTAAAGGTCCATTAATTGATGAGCGGAAAAATAAATGTGACATATCCATACAGTGGACTATTAATCAGCCATCAAAAAGGACTGAAGTACTGATACATGCCACAACATGGATGAACCTTGAAAACAGGCTGAACAAAAGAGGCCAGTCACAACAGGCCACATATTGTATGATTCCACTCATATGAAACGTACAGAATAGGCAAATTCACAGAGAAAGAAAGTCAGTTAGTGATTTCCTGGGGGAAATGGGAAATGGAAAGTGACTGCTAATGGGTATGGGATTTCTTTTGGGGATAATGGTAATGTTCTAAAATTAATCGTGCTACTGGTTGCAAAATCTTGTGAATGATCTAAAACCACTGAACTCTATTTTTTTTTTTTTTTTTTTTTTTGCGGTACACGGGCCTCTCACTGTTGTGGCCTCTCCCTGTTGCGGAGCACAGGCTCCGGACGTGCAGGCTCAGCGTCCATGGCCCACGGGCTCAGCCTCTCTGTGGCACGTGGGATCCCCCCGGACCGGGGCACGAACCCGTGTGCCCTGCATTGGCAGGCGGATTCCCAACCACCGCGCCACCAGGGAAGCCCTGTATATTTTAAAAGAATTAATTTTAGGGGCTTCCCTGGTGGCGCGGTGGTTAAGAATCCATCTGCCAATGCAGGGGACATGGGTTCGAGCCCTGGTGCGGGAAGATCCCACATGCTGTGGAGCAACTAAGCCTGTGCGCCACAACTACTGAACCCGTGTGCCACAACTACTGAGCCCGTGTGCCACAACTACTGAAGCCCGCACACCTAGAGCCAGTACTCTGCAACAAGAGAAGCCACCACAATGAGAAACCTGTGCACTGCAACCAAGAGTAGCCCCCGCTCGCTGCAACTAGAGAAAACCCGCGTGCAGCAACAAAGAACCAACGCAGCCAAAAAATAAACAAACAAACAAAAAAGTCTCCCAACATCATTAAAAAAAAGAATTAATTTTAAAGTACGTGAATTATATCTAAAAATATAATAAAACCATATATAGCTCGAGATAAATAAGTAAGTTAAAATTGATGCTGCTCCATCCCACATGCCGCAGAGCAACTAAGCCTGTGCACCACAACTACTGAGCCTGTGCTCTAGAGCCCGCGAGCCACAACTAATGAAGCCCGTGTGCCTAGAGCCCGTGCTCCTCAGCAAGAGAAGCCACCGCAGTGAGAAGCCCGTGCACCGCAGTGAAGAGTAGCCCCCGCTCGCCGCAGCTAGAGAAATCCCACGCGCAGCAACGAAGACACAACACACATAAAAAAATAAAACGGATGCTGTTCCAATGCCATATTTTTGGCTGTCAGGTCAGCGATTAGACCAATGGTCCAGGCTTCTCTGAGGTTGCAGGCCCAGCTCAAATTTGCAAGGCCTCCGGGCCCTTGCAGACGGTTGCCTCATTTCATCATGAGGAGAGAACACATCCTTTTTTTCAACCAGCGCTTACCAAAGTGGCAGTCAAAAGACATCTGACTGCCCAGAGCATCAAGGGCCTGAGCAATTTCAGAATCAAAGACAGTTTTTTCCTAAGTTACTGTCTGGACCCAGTTTATATACCTTCCTAGATTAGCTAAGTCCCACCTTTTCTTCAGTCTCATCTTGCCTCGTCTTGTCCTGCCTCCCAGCTAGAGAGGTGCTGGCTTCTTTCTGCAGCCCTGCAGTCACAGCTGCTGTCCTTGTGCTGTCCTGTCAGGTGTGACCTCAACTGCCCCAAGGGAGCCAGGGCACAGCATGCAAGTCCAACCCAGCTGGCCTCCAGGAACCTCTGGCTTCCCAGCAGCTGCTCAGAGGGGCTCACACGGCCCAGACATGGGGAGTTAACCCCCAGGGGGTAAACTTTGACCAAAAAGGGAGATGAGACTGGGAGGGGCTGGCAGTTGCTCACTCGGCTTCTTTCTCTCCAACTGACTCTTCCAATCCCTGGAGACATCCCAAGTGAGTGAGTGAGCAACTCTGTGTATTTTCTTGTGGGCCCGTAGCCAGTTTGATAATGCACAACCTTGTGTTTGCTTCCCCTCTTCCCCAGCCTCACCTCTTTTCCTCACTCTTGCTGCTCTAGGCTTGCAACCTCTCCACAGAAACATTAACCCTTAGGCTTTGTCCCAAGCTCTGTTTTCCAGGAAGCCTAGTCAAACTCTGCATTTACTTGAGGGTAAAGTGTTTATAAACCCTCAAAGGCTCTTTGGGCTGTTTTCATCAGCCTGCATTCCTACCTTGCCCCATTAAATAGAAACTTCTGCTGGCTTCTCTGGGAGGGAATGGTACTGGAAAAATAACTTGAATTCTCGAGACCTCCCGCACTCCATGGGGTAAGCAGCCAGTCTTGGCAGGAAGGATGGGGGTGTTTGCCCTGCAGTAATCCAGCTGCTTTGCTGAAGACTGTGGGTAAGTTTAAATCTGGGTAGAAAAAATAGGAAGCCCGTTTGGATGTAAGTACCAGCCACGTTTTCCAATCCAGCTTTATCAGAAATAAAGCTGTTTTCATCTCAATTTTTCTCATTCCTCAGCCTTGTTCTCATTTGGTTCAGAACCTGTCGTGGTTGGAAAGGATATTCCTATGAATATTACAGTAATGATAATGAGCCCTCATACTCCCCCCATGTTAAAGAAGACATCTAGAGACCACCTGGGCTCTCTCCAGCAGAATCCAGGCATAGCAAGGAGACAGGGGCTTCAACATCATATTACAATGTCCTTGGGACTTCCCTGGTAGTCCAGTGGGTAAGACTCTGCGTTTCCAATGCAGGGGGCACGGGTTTGATCCCTGGTCTGGGAACTAGATCCCACACGCATGCCACAGCTAAGAGTCCCCATGCCGCGGCTAAACACACTGCAATGAAGATCCCATGCGCTGCAATGAAGACCCAGCCCAGCCAAAATAAATACATAAATAAATATTTTTTAAATAAATAAATAAAATGTCCTTGTTTTGCTTTGGGCATAAATTTAAAATGTGCTCACAATACTTAAGACATATAGTTTAGGTCTTTGCTGTGTCGCTGACAGACATGACTTCCATCTATTAATTCTAGGCGTTTTTGTTTTTTAGTGGCTGGGCTCCAAGTGTCACATTGGGGGTTCCCAATAGTGTGCCAACATATGGGTTACAGGTGTGCGGAGGAGATGAACCCTCACAACCCTGGAGCAGCTGGCGCCTGGTGACAGTGTCCAGCCTCACACAATCAGTTTATCCTTCATGTCACATAAATATTACAGTTTACTGTGATGTGTGCCATGATGTGAAAAAGTCTGGCAAGCACTGAGATACATCACGCTTTAATAAGGGCTGTTTTGCCTTTCCTGAAGTGGCCTGCTAATTGGAAATGTTTGGGAATTATTGATGGAAGAAGCAAGTCAGAGGAATATGTGTTGAATGAATCTGAGAGTCAGTGACACAAAATGAAGACAACTTGTGTCTTCTCGTGGTCCCTTCTGGGGAAATAAACCCGATTTACCTGCAAGGGGAGATCGTTTGGCAAAGGGCAACAAGGGAGAATGAGAGGACATGCTAGAGGAAGGACAGCAGGTGTCCAGAGTTTCCCCCTCAGGCCTTTCCACTCCAGCCCCTAAGAGATCTTTCTTCCTTGCCTTCATTATTTGCATCTCCTTGACGTATAAGTAACTCTGTCTCCCTTGAAGTTAGTGGTAGACTTTCTGGTCCCCTGAGGCCAGTTTCCTTTTCCTCCCACCTCTAAATAGAATATGCCAGTTTCCCCAGGAGGCCCCAGTCCTCACCTTCCTCCTCCTGCCCTCAGTTGTTGTCTGTGCCTTTGTTTGCAGCCCTGTTCATCCCTGGGCTACTTGAATTTTGAACTCCTGAAAAGGAAACTTTCTGATATTCACTGACACTGATTAAAGACAGGAAACACTCTTGTACTGTGGAAGGATCCTAGTATGTGCTGCATTGTCTAAACTGTCTCCTGGCCCAGGATTTTTGACCAGTACGAAAACAGGGGATGAACCTCCTACATCTCTTACCCAGGAGCTTCTGAAACACACTAAAGGTCTCAGAGCCACCGGCCTGGCCTCTTCCTACCAATGAGGCTGGTTACCAATGATTACCAGTTGGGTACAACACTTCACCCAGCCCAGACTCAGCCAGGGTTTATCTATCATCCTTGATATTTCCCTTGTTCCATTCCTGATTTCTAGGTTACCCCAAATTAGCAAATACTACTTCCCTACCTTGAAAGGGAGGAAAAGGAGCATATTCAGTAGCTGTTGGGAATGCCTGTCTTTAGCACAGGGAAGGTGCCAGGCAAAGTCCCCAGAGCCACCTCTGCTTCTCCCACCCCAGAGACTTCATTGCCCTGCCTCAGCTACCCTCCCTCCTCCTCCCCCTCCCCTTTCCCCTCCCCCTCACCCCTCTCCCCTCCCCTCCCCTCCCCTCTCCCCCTCCCCTCCCCTCTCCCCCTCCCCTTCCCCTCCCCCTCCCCTTCCCCTCCCCTCCCCCTCCCCTCCCCCCTCCCCCTTCCCCTTCCCTCTCCCCCTTCCCCTTCCCTCCTCCCCTTCCCCTTCCCTCTCCCCCCTCCCCTTCCCTCTCCCCTCCCCTCTCCCCCTCCCCTCTCCCCCTCCCCTTCCCCTCCCCCTCCCCTTCCCCTCCCCTCCCCTCCCCCTCCCCTCCCCCCTCCCCCTTCCCCTTCCCTCTCCCCCTTCCCCTCCCCCCTCCCCCTTCCCCTTCCCTCTCCCCCTTCCCCTTCCCTCTACCCTTCCCTCTCCCCCTTCCCCTGCTAGTCACAAAGCTATTTGCCCCACCCCTGTGGTGTATGGAGTCACCTGCTCTCCTCCCTGGGAGGGCAGCCAAGACCTGGGGATTGCTATTTTCAAGGAGTGCCAGGAGGCCCCTCAAAACTTACTGAACCAAATGCTCACCCGCACCTTGCCAGCCCTTAGTTCCTTAAATGGAAACAAAGGGAAGAGGGAGCAAGCAGGAAAATGGAAGAAAAACTTAGAATTCAAAACTCAACCTCAGCTGCTTATAGACCTGAAATTATTGTTTTTCATTTGTAATAACCCTTTTCTGATTTTAAAAAGTGATTTCTTCCCAGTGGGAAAAGCTTAGAACATGTGAAAAAAAGTAACAGTCATCCGTAATCTGACTTCCCAGAGCAAGCTGCCTTAATATTTGGCATATTTTTGTTTTTATGTTCACATATTTTTACACAGTTGAAGTATCTTGTATACATGAGTTTGTATCAACTTTTTTCACTTACTACATCATGAGCACCTGCTCCTATTGTTTTCAGCTGTTGCAAACTATTCCATCATAAGGATGTGTTTAACTGTTGATAGGTTCATGGATATTCATATCCCTTTTTGTTGTTGTTGTTATAATTAACACTGCAGGCTTGTGCAACTAATTTTTAAGAAGTTCTTAGGTTATATTCCAAATAAAGTGGAACTCCTGGGCAAAACTCTGTAAGATTCTTGATTTTCAGAAAGGTTGGACAGCCACCTGCCAGAATATTTAAATACATAATGACACCCCCTTCCATCCCAAATGAGCTTAATTTTGTTCATTAACAGTTTGCCTCTGTAGGACATTGAGGGAAGAAAGATATCCTCTGAGATCTACAGGATGTTGTGTTCAAGCTGAATATGTCTTTGGCTGTAGCTGGAGAATACAGCTGGTGTGACAAAGGCAAGGTCCTGGTCAGCACCAGGAGACTAGAATTTTTGTGGAATGCCAAAGTTCATGATTGTCATTGTGGAATTAATTGACTGATGTCCATCTCTCTCACAGTACTAGAAACTCCATGAGGGTGAAAACCAGATCTCTCTTACAATACATTCCTGGCGCCCAGCAGAGTCACTGGCGTATATAATCAGGTGCTCAATAATGATTTGGGTTTTTAAAAAATATCTTTTATTTTATTTTTTTCTATTTGTATCTATTTATTTATTTATTTTTAACATCTTTATTGGAGTATAATTGCTTACAATGGTGTGTTAGTTTCTGCTTTATAACAAAGTGAATCAGTTATACATATACATATGTTCCCATATCTCTTCCCTCTTGCGTCTCCCTCCCACCCTCCCTATACCACCCCTCTAGGTGGTCACAAAGCACCTAGCTGATCTCCCTGTGCTATGCGGCTGCTTCCCACTAGCTATCTATTTTACACTTGGTAGTGTATATATGTCCATGCCACTCTCTCACTTTGTCACAGCTTACCCTTCCCCCTCCCCGTGTCCTCAAGTCCATTCTCTAGTAGGTCTGTGTCTTTATTCCCATCTTGCCCCTAGGTACTTCAAGACCTATTTTTTTTTTTTAGATTCCATTTATGTGTTAGCATACGGCATTTGTTTTTCTCTTTCTGACTTACTTCACTCTGTATGACAAACTCCAGGTCCGTCCACCTCACTACAGATAACTCAGTTTCATTCCTTTTTATGGCTGAGTAATATTCCATTGTATATATGTGCCACATCTTCTTTATCCATTCATCTGTTGATGGACACTTATGTTGCTTCCATGTCCTGGCTATTGTAAATAGAGCTGCAATGAATATTTTGGTGCATGACTCTTTTTGAATTATGGTTTTCTCAGGGTATATGCCTAGTAGGGGGATTGCTGGGTCGTATGGTAGTTCTATTTTTAGTTTTTTAAGTAAACTCCATACTGTTCTCCATAGTTGCTGTATCAATTTACATTCCCACCAACAGTGCAAGAGGGTTCCCTTTTCTCCACACCCTCTCCAGCATTTATTGTTTGTAGATTTTTTGATGATGGCCATTCTGACCTGTGTGAGATGATATCTCATTGTAGTTTTGATGTGCATTTCTCTAATGATTAATGATGTTGAGCATTCTTTCATGTGTTTGTTGGCAATCTGTATATCTTCTTTGGAGAAATGTCATTGTAGGTCTTCGGCCCATTTTTGGATTGGGTTGTTTATTTTTTTGATATTGAGCTGCATGAGTTGCTTGTATGCTTTGGAGATTAATCCTTTGTCAATTGCTTCATTGGCAAATATTTTCTCCCATTCTGAGGGTTGTCTTTTGGTCTTGTTTATGGTTTCCTTTGCTGTGCAAAAGCTTTTAAGTTTCATTAGGTCCCATTTGTTTATTTTTGTTTTTCTTTCCATTTCTCTAGGAGGTGGGTCCAAAAGGATCTTGCTGTGATTTATGTCATAGAGTGTTCTGCCTATGTTTTCCTCTAAAAGTTTGATGGTGTCTGGCCTTACATTTAGGTCTTTAATCCATTTTGAGTTTATTTTTGTGTATGGTGTTAGGGAGTGTTCTAATTTCATTTCTTTTACACATAGCTGTCCAGTTTTCCCAGTGCCGCTTACTGAAGAGGCTATCTTTTCTTCATTGTATATTCTTGCCTCCTTTCTCAAAGATAAGGCGACCATATGTGTGTGGGTTTATCTCTGGGCTTTCTCTCCTGTTCCATTGATCTATATTTCTGTTTTTGTGTCAGTACCATACTGTCTTGATTACTGTAGCTTTGTAGTATAGTCTGAAGTCAGGGAGCCTGATTCCTCCAGCTCCATTTTTCTTTCTCAAGATTGCTTTGGCTATTCGGGGTCTTTGTGTTTCCATACAAATTGTGAAATTTTTTGTTCTAGTTCTGTGAAAAATGCCATCGGTAGTTTGATAGGGATTGCATTGAATCTGTAGGTTGCTTTGGGTAGTATAGTCATTCTCACAATGTTGATTCTTCCAATCCAAGAACATGGTATATCTCTCCAACTGTTTGTATCATCTTTAATTTCTTTCATCAGTGTCTTATAGTTTTCTGCATATAGGTCTTTTGTCTCCTTAGGTAGGTTTATTCCTAGATATTTTATTCTTTTTGTTGCAATGGTAAATGGGAGTGTTTCTTAATTTCACTTTCAGATTTTTCATCATTAGTGTATAGGAATGCTAGAGATTTCTGTGCATTAATTTTGTATCCTGCTACTTTACCAATTTCATTGATTAGCTCTAATAGTTTTCTGGTAGTATCTTTAGGATTCTCTATGTATAGTATCATGTCATCTGCAAACAGTGACAGCTTTACTTCTTCTTTTCTGATTTGGATTCCTTTTATTTCTTTTTCTTCTTTGATTGCTGTGGCTAAAACTTCCAAAACTTTGTTGAATAATAGTGGTGAGAGTGGACAACCTTGTCTTGTTCCTGATCTTAGAGGAAATGCTTTCAGTTTTTCACCATTGAGGACGATGTTGGCTGTGGGTTTGTCATATATGGCCTTTATTATGTTGAGGAAAGTTCCCTCTATGCCTACTTTCTGGAGGGTTTTTATCATAAATTTGTGTTGAATTTTGTCAAAAGCTTTTTCTGCATCTATTGAATGATCATATGGTTCTTCTCCTTCAACTTGTTAATATGGTGTATCACATTGATTGATTTGCGTATATTGAAGAATCCTTGCATTCCTGGGATAAACCCCACTTGATCATGGTGTATGATCCTTTTAATGTGCTTTTGGATTCTGTTTGCTAGTATTCTGTGGAGGATTTTTGCATCTATGTTCATCAGTGATATTGGTCTGTAGCTTTCTTTTTTGTGACATCTTTGTCTGGTTTTGGTATCAGGGTGATGGTGGCCTTGTAGAATGAGTTTGGGAGTGTTCCTCCCTCTGCTATATTTTGGAAGAGTTTGAGAAGGATAGTTGTTGGCTCTTCTCTAAATGTTTGATAGAATTCGCCTGTGAAGCCATCTGGTCCTGGGCTTTTGTTTGTTGGAAGATTTTTTTTTTTTTTTTGCTTTACACGGGCCTCTCACTGTTGTGGCCTCTCCTGTTGCGGAGCACAGGCTCCGGACGTGCAGGCTCAGCAGCCATGGCTCACGGGCCCAGCCGCTCCGCGGCATGTGGGATCTTCCCGGACCGGGGCACGAACCCGTGTCCCCTGCACCGGCAGGCGGACTCTCAACCACTGTGCCACCAGGGAAGCCCTGTTGGAAGATTTTTAATCACAGTTTCAATTTCAGTGCTTGTGACTGGTATTTTTTTTAAACATTTACTTATTTATTTAATTTATTTTGGCTGCACCAGGTCTTAGTTGTGGCACATGGGATCTTTAGTTGCAGCCTGCAGACTCCTAGTTGCAGCATTTGAACTCTTAGTTGTGGCATGTATGTGGGATCTAGCTCCTGGACCAGGGATCAAACCCAGGCTCATTGCATTGGGAGTGAGGAGTCTTACCCACTGGACCACCAGGGAAGTCCCAAGGGCTCAGTAGTGATTTGTTAATCGTTGCTTAGATGGAGTCCTTTACCTCCTTTTTTTTTTTTATTTCACCAGGCCCTTTCTCCAGTTCCATCTCAGGTGGCCATTGCCCAGGTTTATGTGGAGAATTTTTCTCCTGGACTTCCTTGCCTTCTAAGGAAACCCTTGGGGATTCCTGTGGCAGAGTGGCATTCAATCCTCCAATATTCCCAATCCTCTTTCTATTTCCCCATTCTGCTCTGTGCCCTCCTCACTGGATTCTGTGCGTGGCAGATACATAGTGTGCTGGTTTCCCATGTTACCCCTCCTGTGGGGAGGCCTCCACTTGCCCCTACTGGTGCTCATCCTCCCCCTTCCCAAGTCACTATGGTAGGACAACCTCACGTCTAACCTGAATGTGGCTGCTTTAGCATCAAGAGGGGAGTATTTCCGATTATAGTCAGAGGGCTTGCTTCCCACTGCATTCCAGCTGTATACCAGGTCAGTAATTAAGTCGGGGAAAAAAAGAAAAGAATCTATAAATGTGTTTGGTATGATTTGTTTTGGAGAAATAAGTGTTTGTTAGTTATTAGATACCTTACTCTCAAACCCTGCTGTGTTTTGATTGGTATCCCTTGAGCTCCCACACACAGATCTCTGGAATTAAATTCCTCTCACTGAGGGATAACAATCTGTCTGTTACTGAGATAACTAAGTGCCTTTCCGAGCCCTCCTCTGTTTCTAGGGGAAGGGAAGGAGATCTTGAGTCACAAGTACTAAGAAGAATGTGCCAAGGAGCCCTCCTTTGGCTGCATGCCTTCCGGAATGGAATAACCCTACTTGCCGTGGTCATTTGGGCTAATAATGTTCATTTTCAGCACAGGTGGAAACATTTCATCCCATGGCACCTTGGTTTCTGGGGCAGTGTGCTGATTCAGCTGTTTATTATTTGGTCAGTTTTACTAACACCCTGAAGGCAAGGTTTTGATGGAGCAAGCCCAAAACAAAACAAAGCACAACAAAAACAAGACAAGTCCCCTCCACACACACACACTTACACAAACAAATGAACAAACAAAAGCCCTGCCCAACCACATGAGTGGTCTTCCAGTGTTTTCCTCAGGTGAAAATATTCTCGAGTCTGTATTTGCTAAATTATTAACACCTTGGCTCTTAACTGCCTGGAATCAGGAAAGTCAAGTCTATTGACTGACCATGAAACTGATGTTCACAAGTTGGCAAAGACTTGGCCACATATGATAGAAAATTCCAGTACAAACATTCTGCCTCATTCAAACTTGTCCCCAGTCTAGAAGACAAGCTGCTATCACACTCTGAAAAGCACGAGTTCTTTGTTAGTAAAAGGGACTGCCAAACAGGCCTTGGTATTTAATCCTTGTAACATAGCTGGTAAGTACAATATTGTACTGAGTTCTGAATTCCACAGGCAATTCGTTTATTCATCCAACATTTATTAAGCACTCATCTTGGGAATACAAAGGTTTATAATATGGGGTATCTCTCCTCAAGACCGGCCTAAGGCTATTTATTAGGGAGACTGAAACATATGTAATTATAGCACAGGTGAACGTTCTTTTTCTTTTTCTTTTTCTTTTTGGTTAGGGTGAGATGTAAATGTGCGACATGAAGCAGAGTAATAATCTGTTAAGAATCAGCTTTTGCTGCTGTGGATGCCATAGGTGGGACTGGAAGGCATTTTTCCCCTTTCAGGATGGTGAGCAGGCCTCTATTCAGAGTCCTGAGAAATCTTTACCTCCAGAAGGTGATAACAGGAGGGGGTGAGGGTCATTTGTGTAACCATCTATCAGTGAAATTAGATTTTATTATCTAAGAAAGGGGTGGGAGGTTCAGGGGGTAGGAAAGGGGCAGCAGCCAGACCCCAGGAGAGTCTCAAGGACTAGGAAGAAGAACTGGGTTGGGAGAGCTTTTGGAGCCTAGGGGAGGTGGGGAGATGCTGTGGAGCTGGCCTCCATGGGGGAAATCCTTAAGCTCTGAGCAGGGAGCTGGACCAGGAGGCTGCAGGATCCATGGGACAACAATGACAAAGAGGCGGTCACGAACGGGTCCTGAAGCAACACAGCCAACCAGGGCCTCTTCCAACTGGAGGATGGGGAGCCTGGGGGACCCCTTCTAAGCACTCCACGGTTGACTGATGATCCAAGGGAGTGGACTCCATCTCTGGAACAACTGGTGTCGAACTTCTCTCCAATCTAGGTGGGTGGGCTTGAGGTGGTTCTAGTTAATGTCAAGAACATATTTTAAGTAATATAATTGGTGTCCTCGTTGTTGTTGAACAGTACATACCTGCTACATATGCGGGAGGCTTAGTCTGGACACCTACCCCAAAGTGAAGACTTGAGGGAGGGCTTCCTGGAGGAGGTGACCCTTTAGTAGAGACCTAAGAACAGATAAGTGAGCCAGGTTAAGGCATGATTTGGGGCATGGGAAGTGGTATTCGGGAAGAAGAAGAAGAAGAAGCAAAATTAAAGTGCAGGAGGGGGGGAGGGATAAATTGGGAGATTGGGATTGACATATACACACTACTGTATATAAAACAGATAACTAATGGGGACCTACTGTAGAGCACAGGGAACTCTACTCAATACGCTGTAATGACCTATATGGGAAAAGAATCCAAAAAAGAGTGGATACATGTATATGTATAACTGATTCACTTTGCTGTACAGCAGAAACTAACACAACATTGTAAATCAACTACACTCCACTAAACATTAATTTTAAATATATATATACACATTAAAAAGGGGGGGGCAGGAGGGAGACCTAAAGAGCACAGCATGTTAGATGAATTCCTGATAGTTTAATGTGGCTGGAGTACAGGGAAGGAGGAGAGAGGAGGTTCCGCATCCCATATTCCAGCATCTGCATGTAGGTCAGGTGACCTCAGGACTGCTGCCATAAGAGTATCTCGAAGTTCACTATGGGCTTTCTCTGTGAACTCAGACCCAAACCCTGACAGTCATTCTTTGTTCAATGAAGAAGGGTAAGAAAGTCCTCTGGACTTTTCCACCCTGGAAAATCCCAGCCCTGAAGCCAGGTGAGGTCTGCCCATGTATCTCTGCTTCCGTCCCTCATTCTCCCTGTCTCTCTGTCTCTGTCTCTCTTAGGCTCCAGCCAAACAGTAGACAAGCTGGTACGGCTTTGGATCACTAGCAAGCTGAGAAAATAGGCAAACAGACACTCTGAACAGAGTCAGGAGCTAAGTCACACAGGGTAGCCGTATAATCTTATCTATTTAGAACCCCTTTATCTATCTGTTGAACTCTTGCCTTTCCAGTGCCCCAGATAATAATCACAATATCTCACGTTGTATAGGATTTTTCACACTTTACAAAGGGCTTTTACAAGTGTTTCCATATTTAATTTTCACAGGAATCCTGTAAAAAAAAGGCAGGACAGGAGTTATTTATTCTAATTTTTTAGAGGAGAGAAAGTGAATTGCCCACCACATACAGTGAGTGGGAGAGCTGATCTGAACCTCTATCTTCTCACTGTAGACCACTCCTGCTCAGCAAGGCAAGCAAGGCCATGACCCCAGATTTCCATCCACTTAGATGTCGAGATTCCCATAGAGAGATGACTGTGTACCAGGCTCTTGAAATGTATTTAATTTAGACATATTACCTGTGTTCAAGGAGTTTCCAATCTACTGATGACCAATCAAAGGAAGGCAGGTCATTATATGGTTTTAGAAACATGTGCAGAGATAAAATTCTGAAGTAGAATATGACAGGGTCAAAAATATTAGAGTACTGGTATTTGCAACCCTACTCTTCTCCCATGCTCAATCTAAGAGCCTGAGTACTAGGAGCTGAATGTTTGTGTTCACCCCAAATTCATGTTGAAAACCTAACCCCCAATGTGATGGTGTTTGGACGTGGGACCATTGGGTGGTAACTAGGTTTAGATGAGGTCATGAGAGTAAAGCCCCCACGCTGGGATTCGTGCCCTTATAAGAAGATAAAGAGACCAGAGCCTTTTCTCCTCATCATGTGAGGACACAGCAAGAAGGGGACCAGGAAGAGGGCCCTCACCGACACCTAATATGCCAGTGCCTTGATCTTGGACTTCCCAGCCACCAAAACTGTGAGAAATGAATGTAGTTTAAACCACCTAGTCTATGGTATCTTGTTATAGCAGCCTGAGCTGACTAAGACACCCAACCTCTTCAGTTGTGTGGGATGGAGTTCTAGGGATGGAAGAAGCTTAGAGAAGGCATGGAAAGAGGGGAGGACAGGGAGATGATGGGGGGAGGGGTGGTATCTGCCACAGGGAGGCACCAAAGGTAGAAGCAATAGAAGCAGAGACTTAATAGTTAGCAAGGGGTGGGGTGAGAGCAATGCTCATTTCCATCTCCCAAACTGGCCGGGAGAACCTGATCTAAGTGCCGCTATAACCTCTTTCCAGGTCGTGTGTGTGTGTGTGTGTGTGTGTGTGTGTGTGTGTGAAATTCTTGGGGGCAGGGGAGGTGGTAGAGTAAAGCTTTCCAAGGTGGAACTTCTACCCAAGCATCAGAGACATCCCCACTATGGGCCTAAGGAAGGCAACGGAATCCACATACAGGTTTCAAGACCATAGAGGGAGAGGAAACGCTCCCACTGCTGCCCTCTACACCTGCTCCTTGCTTTCCTTTCTCCAGACGGCTGAGAGAAACCCTCTGGGCTCTTCACCCAGGCTGCAGGACTGTTACTGAAGAAAAGTGTCACAGAAAGGAGAGGCACTCAGGTAATTTGGAAGGATAAGAGGAAGTGCTATGAGTTGACTGAACAAAAAACTTCAAAGGTTGGGGTAGATTTTGAAGGATAAGATATAGAATCACAATCCCTCCTGAGCAGAGACCACAGCTCCAGGTCCAGACATCAGCTTGAGTGAAGGATCTGAAGGACATCAAAACCAGCTGTGGTTATATTGATGGAGCACATAACTTATAACATGTTTGCTGAACACGTAGAATAGATTGAAGTGGGGAGGGGGTGTGCAAAGGTGAAGACTTTTCTCTTGAACTCCAGGTCCACATTTCCAACTGCCTGTTAGAAATCTCTGGACAACATGCTCAAAACCTCATCCAACATCTTCCTCCCAAGCCTGCTCGTTCTCCAGGGTCCCCTGTGTGTGTTCTAGCACCCTTCTCTTCCCACTCACCCAGGTTAGGTGCCTCTTCTCTCTGCCTCACCCTCACCTCAGCAGTTGTCAAGTGCCATGGATCCCACCTGGAGAATGTCTCTCATGCCACATCCCCTCTCCTGCTAGCCTGGGTTAGGTCTTCCTTACCTATTGGTTGGATCTCGCCAATTAGAGCAGCTGCCTAACTGACTCCTCTTCTTCCAAGCTCCTCTCTAACCTAACCTTTACACTGTTACCGAGCTTACTGTCTTCTTAAATATGGGGTGCCCATCCCTTGGGTCAAAAGCCCCATGAGGGGCTTCCCTGGTGGCACAGTGGTTGAGAGTCCGCCTGCCGATGCAGGGGACCCGGGTTCATGCCCCGGTCCGGGAAGATCCCACATGCTGCAGAGCAGCTAGGCCCGTGAGCCCTGGCCGCTGAGCCTGCGCATCCGGAGCCTGTGCTCTGCAACGGGAGAGGCCACAACAGTGAGAGGCCCGCGTACCACACACACACAAAAAAGCCCCATGAAACTCCTGGATATCTACTAGAACCCCATTCACAATTGGAGACATGTATAGATATTTCTGGTGGGTTTGGGAGTTGGGGGACAGAAGGCCCCCATCACAAAAGAAAGACCATTCCCCCATGGGATAAGGAGCCCAGTGCAGTAGCTTTGATGTATCGGAGCCCAACCATGGCAGGAAGTGGTGATCCTATGAGCAACGTGAAACCTACTTCCAGAAAACAATGGATCATGTTACCTCCCTGCTTAATAAACATACGCTGGCTCCCACCGCCTATGGGATAAAACCCCAACTCCCTAGCTCAGTGTACATACAAAGTCATTTGCAGTCTGATCCCACCTGTCTTCCCAGCTTCACTCCCATTTTTGCCACCCACTCTCACTCCAGTCTCCCTGCACTCGCCTCCGTGCTCTGAACAGGTCACGACCTTTGACAACAGCTTCCATTTGCCCATACGTTCCTCCATCCGGAATGCCCTTCTTTCCATATTTCTCTGGCAAACACCTGCTCCTCCTTCACATGATCTTTTCCTCTGAAAAGCTTTTCCTGACTCTCAGGCCCGGGTTCACCTAGGCCTTGGCTCATTGTTTGGCACCAACTATAGTCTACTATAATTTATGTGTTTACTCGTTTACGTCTACACTTGGTATATTTGAAGGACCCACCCTTCCACGTGGGTCTGGGAAGACACCTGTTCTCACAGGCACTGAAGGAGCCATAATTCGTTCTTTTTTTTTTAATTGAAGTATAGTTGATTTACAATGTTGTGTTAGTTTCTTGTGTATAACAAAGTGATTCAATTATATATATATATTCTTTTTCATTATGGTTTATTACAGGATATTGAATATAGTTCCCTGTGCTTTACAGTAGGACCTTGTTGTTTACCCATTCTATATTTAATAGTTTGTATCTGCTAATCCCAAACTCTTTTTATTTATTTATTTATCTTTGGCTACATTGGGTCTTTGTTGCTGTGCACAGGCTTTCTCTAGCTGCGGCAAGCGGGGGCTAGTCTTCGTTGTGGTGCACGGGCTTCTCATTGCGGTGGCTTCTCTTGTTGTGGAGCATGGTCTCTAGGCACACAGGCTTCAGTAGTTGTGGAATGCAGGCTCAGTAGTTGTGGCTCCCGGGCTTAGTTGCTCCATGGCATGTGGGATCTTCCCAGACCAGGGCTTGAACCCGTGTCCCCTGCATTGGCAGGCTGATTCTTAACCACTGCGCCACCAGGGAAACCCCTAATCCCAACCTCTTAATTTATCCCTCCCCCTACCCTTTTCCCCTTTGGTAACCATAAGTTTGTTTTCTATGTCTGTGAGTTGGTTTATGTTTTGTAAATAAGTTCATTTGTATCATATTTTAGATTCCAAATGTAAGTGATATCATATGATATTTGTCTTTCTAACTTCACATAGTATGATAATCTCTAGGTCCATCCATGTTGCTGCAAATGGCATTATTTGCACACATATATATGGTGTGTATATATATATATATATATATATATATATATATATATATATACATGTGCCACATGTTCTTTATCCATTCATCTATCGATGGACATTTATTTTAGGTTGCTTCCATGTCTTAGCTATTGTAAATAGTGCTGCTGTGAACATTGGGGTGCATGTATCTTTTTGAATTAGAGTTTCTAAGAAGCCATATTTTGGACAAGACTCTGCTACCCATGCCCACAATTAATTGGACTGGAGCTGCATACTGAACAATCCATAAGCTGCCCAGCAACATGTGACTGGCAGCTGCCTCAAAAAGGTAAACTGAGCCGCTCTGATTTCTTTGTTGGAAATTGGAAGTTGGAAAATTGAGAGACTGAGGCAGTTAGTGGCAGGGACAGAGATGAGACATGAAGACTGCGCCAAGAACTGCTGTCATGTAAAGCAGCTGTGGAGTGGGAGGGCCACTGGGGTCATGTTCAAGCTGGGACTGTGCAAAGGTGCAGGGCACTGGGCTGCGGGTGCGGCAAGAAAGAGCAGGCTGGCCTAGACACAGGGATGCCATGAGATCTAGGAGAAAAAAAGAGGGCTCCGTCAGTTTCTGGCCTGGTCCAGTTTCTCCTGGGTTCCTCTTTCAGCAACACCCCACCTTTCCTCTCTCTTGAAAGAATCTCTGTCTCTTGTAACCGAAAGAACCTGGAACATTCTCCTCCTGCAGACTGTGAGAGCATCAGTTTTTTCTGCAGCACTGCACTGGAGTAGCGGTTATTATCTGGCAAGTTTTCTGTCTTGCTGGGCTGTCCCTTTCCTGGTCTTTTGGCTAGGGAGAGCAGGGTGTGCTGGGGCTTTTTTTGTCTGTGCCCATTCACGGTTCTGGTTGCTGGCTCCTTTTGCTCTGCCTCTGGGGTACAGGAGGCAACAGAAAATCCAGGGAGCACACGAGCGTGTCCTTCTTGGAGGTCTGACGTCCCCAACCGGCTGGGCTTCTTCCCCCCACCTTTCAAAGTCTTCTTCTATTTCTCTTTATTTAATGTCCAGGCCTTTTAGTTATAGTGGTGGGAGGATAGGGAAAAGTTTGTCTACCCCATCTTTACAGAAGCAGAAGTTCCTTAAAGAACAATTTTACACAATGACCACCAATGCACCTTCCATCCCACCTAATGAAGGGCACACCACCAATGCCTTTGTGCTCCTTTTCCTCCAACCAGTGGGAACTTCTTCCCTCCACTTTCTTTAGTTTCCCATATATGTATGTATGCTTAAACATTACTTGACTGTTTTTGAACTTTATATAATTAGAACCATTGGAATCATGCTGTATTTTCAGACTAGTTTTATCACTCAGTAGTGTTGTAAGTTTCACCCATGTTGATGAGTGCAGCTATCATTCACTCATTTTACTGATGTATCGTAATCTTGAATATACCACCATTTACAGAGGTATTCTATTTTGGATGGCCTTTGCGTGGTTGCCAGTTTTGCACTCCTACCAACAATGCCATCACGAGCGTCCTTGCACCCATCTTCTGGTGCAAGCACATGAGTTTCTCTGGGTATGTACCTAGGAGTGAGATTGCTGGGCCATGGGATATGGGCCTGCCCAACTTGACAAGGTAACGTTAATTCCAAAGTGGCTGTATCAATGTGCCAGTGGGACTTTACCTTTTTGACTCTATTTATGACTGCTTTATGCTCACTGTTTAAGAATGAGAATATAAAAACATATTATTAAGTGAAAAAAGAAAAATAGTAGATAAAGCAGGCAGACAGATAATCCTGGACATCCCTTCCAGCCTGACATCCGGTGAGACCATACATTTTCCCTGATGCTGGAGGTACACTCCTGAGTTCTGAGAGACTGGGATCTACTCTCTACACTCTCCCCACCTCTCCCTGCCCAGGCAGAAGTGATGTGAATGAGTTGGAGGGGGATGTGGACAGTTGGCATGTGAAATTTACTTTCTCGGAGGACCTGCACACATGTTTCTCAAAGTATATGTCTTTTTCTCCATCAAACTGCAAATTCTCCCCCTGAAGGAAAGCTCAAAGCTCCAGGTACTTGCTCACCAGGACCCTTGGACTGGCTTCCATTTGGAGTTTTCCCATCCTTCTTGGAAGAGAACACCTGCCTGGTTGTTCCAGGGCTTTCTGCTCTTGTGACATTGTTGTGGAAGCAGCCAGACTGGTGTCCACCCTGGTGATGACTCAGGTACATGGAGATGCCTGACAACCTTCATTAAACCCCCCTTTCAGGTAGGTAGACTGAGGCAGAGAGGGAGGAGAGGAGGGAAGGGAAGATCTTTTTAGATGTAGTATAGTTCTACTTCTTTCTGATGCTGGAATACAGCCAGCTTGTTTCTACCTCCAGGCCTTTGCAGTTCCACTGCCTGGAATGTTTTGAGCCCCAGTTTTTGCTTGCTGGCTCCTTCCTGTCAATCGGGGATCAGCTGAAACATCATCTCAGAGAGGCCTTGCCCGACCTCCTGGTCTAACCCTGTCAACTTCACCCCACCTCTATCGCTTTTTATCACATCAGCCTGCATTTATTTTCTGCAGAACACTTCATAGCAGGCACTGTTAGCTGCCTCCCCAAAGCCCGTTTCCTCTTCTGCCTTGCCCACAGAACTCTAATTTTGTTCAGGTGATGATTCCTACACCCCCATTCATCTCAGGAGTGAATCCTAATTCATCTAAGGTGCTTCCAGTCCCATTGCCAGTGCTTGGTTTGGGACTAAACACAGGATGACATTCTGGCCAATGAAATATGAGGGGAATCTATTGGGGGGCTGCTGGAAAAGGCTTTATTTTTCTGCAGAGGAGATACATGGCATGGAACGGTGCCTCTTTCCTTCCAGGGAGAGTGTTGTCCTGTCTGAGTTTGATGCCTGGAACTTTACCAGCCAACTTACAGCCAAGTGAGGAGCTGAGGGCCAGGCAGAGGATGGAAGAGCAGAAGGATGGAAGGAATGAAAGGGATGAAGCCACTGAGCCCCTGAATTTCTCAAGCCCGGAGCTGTCTGACCTCAGCAGGTGTATTAGTCTGTCAGGGCTGCCATTACAAAGTAGCACAGATTGGGTGTCTTAAACAACAGAAATTTATTTGCTCACACTTCTGGAGGCTTGAAGCCTGAGATCAAAGTGTCAGCAGGGTTGCTTCCTTCTTAGGCCTCTCTCCTTGACTTGCAGATGATGTCTTCTCCCTGTGTCCTCACATGGTCTTCCCTCTGCACTTGTCTGTGTCATAACCTCCTCTTCTGATAGGGACACCAGTCACATTGGATCAGGGCCCACCCTAAAGACCTCATTTTAACTCAGTCACCTCTTTAAAGGCCCTGTCTCCAAATATAGTCACATTCTGAGGTACTGGGGGTTAGGACCGCAACATAAGGATCTGGGGCAGGGGCCAATTCAGTCCATAACAGTAAGGTAAGAAGTCACCCTTATCATTTAAGCCTGGTCAGTTGGGATCTTCTGTTACTTGTGCTGGAGATCAACCTGATTCAACTGCAGCCTGACATTATCTTATTTACTTATTTGCTCATTTATTGACTGTCTCTCTCACTAGGATGTCAGCTTCATGAGGGGAGGGACCTGGTCTGGCCGGTTCAATGCTGGAGCCCTAGTGCCCAGAATCATGTCTGGCTTACAATAACTGCTCAAGCAATACTTCTTGTATAAATGAACCAGATCAGGCCACCTCTCTTGACTCTGTTACTCTTGCTAATAACGCTCGTGTTTTATATTTAAAAAGCAGAGTCTGATATGCAGAAAATGCCAATCCTAGGCAGTTAGGAAGTTCTTCATGTTGGGGATCTGGTGTCTGCATAACTTCAACAGAAAACTTCACTTTTTAGAGAGGCAGAAATTACGTGTGGCTCCAGTCCGAGCCTCAGGGGTTTCCAGTTTCAATCAAACAAGGAAGTGAGGATCAAAGAGAACCTGACTGATGGAGGCACTGACTCTGAGTCTGGTGTGAATCAGAATCACCTGGAACTTTGTTTAAATAATTCAGACACCTGCCTCCACCACAGAGACTCTGATTTAATGGGTTTAACATGGGGCCTAGGCATCTGGATTGTTAACAAGCTGCCCAGGTGATTTTAACAAGCCACCTGTGTTTTGAGAGCGGAGTGACTAGGGCCTGCAGGAGGAATCTGAACTGAGGAAGGCCGGGAAGGGCCAGATTCAGCTGCTCTGAGGCCTGGACCTGTGAGGGGCAGAGGCTTGGGAGACTGTGGCCACTTCTCTGTTTGGGTATAGTTGGGCCAGATCAAGCATGAAGAGCAAGCAGTCACCGCAAGTCAAGACCTGTGCCCTCAAAGAGGCAGCTGGACATTTGACCTTCCACCCTGTACTGTGATCTTTATGTTTTTTGATTTCTGGTCATTTCTGGGGAAGAGACAGACATGGCCTGAGTTGTGGTAACTTCTACTGTGTCTTGGGAGTATGTTCATGACTGGAGATAACCCAACCTACTGTAAGTGTCTAAAAATAGAACCAAGCCAGCGAGACGCCAGCTGGTTAGGGATCCGGAGGCCCTCCAGGGTGATGGAGAGGCCTCTGAGGCATTGTAGCTCTCTGGGAGCCACAGCCTTCTTTCTAGCTCTGACCCTGGCAGCTCCCACCGTGGCAGGTAGCTATACCACCTGACCCCAAAACAAAGCCACTCTTCTTCAGAGCAGCTAGTCAGGCCGGCAGGATGCAGGGTTCAGCCTCACTGCCATGATGGGTCAGTTGGGCCCCAGTGGGCCTTGAGAACCTGCCCTGGCCACCTGGAGGGCCCTATTTTAAATCGTGATGGGATGGTCCCCTTGGAACAGCTGAAGCAAGTGCTTAAAATAGAGGGCCCTGTTTCCTGCTCCCACCCCACCCCTGGCTCACCCTGCTTCCAGCCCCCCACTGCTGTCCACCTGCCAGAGAGCAGACAACTGACTGCACCTAGGCAGAAGGGGAGACATCACAGTGAAAGTACCCAAGATGAAGGGAGCTTAAACAGATGTGTATGTCAGGACACGGAGCTCTTGGAAGTGTGTGTGTGTGTGTGTGTGTGTGTGCGCGCACTTTATCCTGGAATAAGTTTTTACCGAGCATGTACCATATTGATAGCTCCATGCTAGGAACAGTGAGATCCAAAGAGCATGCCTGGTCCCTGCTCCCGAAGAACTAACATCATTGGAAATCACTCATTCACTTACTGGGCCTGACCGTGTGCCAGGCACTGTTCTCAATGTCTTACAATGTCCTAACTCATTTCATTTTCACAACTATCTTATGCAATGGTTACAAGGCAGTCCCAACATTTTTTAAAATTTTATTTATTTTTGGCTGCGCTGGGTCTTCGTTGCTGTGCACGGGCTTTCTCTAGTTGAGGCGAGCAGGGGCTACTCTTCGTTGCAGTGCACAGGCTTCTCACTGCAGTGGCTTCTCTTGTTGTGGAGCATGGGCTCTAGGGTGCGTGGGCTTCAATAGTTGTGGCATGTGGGCTCAGTAGTTGTGGCTTGCAGGCTCTAGAGCACCGGCTCAGTAGTTGTGGCCCATGGGCTTTGTTGCTCCGCGGCATGTGGGATCGGCCCTGACCAGGGATTGAACCCGTGTCCCCTGCATTGGCAGGCAGATTCTTAACCACTGAGTCACCAGGGAAGCCCGGTCCCAATTATTATTATTACTATTCTAAAGATGACGCTGGGGCAGAGAAAGGCTAAGCTGTTTGTCTTAAGTCACAACTAGCAAGGGACTGAGCTGAGATTTGAATCTGGCACCTGACGCTGGGCCTCAGGTGAGCCCTGGCACTAAACTGTCCTCAATGTGCTTGGCACAGACTGGGGGCTGGGAAGATGCTGCTTAAGGCCCCTTCCTCCTCCTGGGAGTTCATAACAACGAAATAATGAGATTGTTTTTGATACAAAAATAGAGCCATAGGCACTCAAGTTTAAAAAGAACTCAAAGGTTGTGGAGTGAACAACCCAGCCATTCTCTGGAACTTCACATCCAAATAACTGTCGCCCTTTTCACCTTTGGAGGGCTGAACAGTGATGCCATTGTGGCTCCAAACATGCTTGGCTTTCCAGCTTTGGAGATGCTTCCAGAGGCAGTTTTTGAGCATGACAAGAATCAGTCACCAGAGAGTTACATTTAAAACAAATTTTTTTTCTACCCACAATGTTATTACCTACTTTATCACACAAATTATTTGCCAGACTTAACTCTTAATGCCTTTTAACTATTTCTGAAAGTCAGATCTGCTGTAAACCATTTAGGCCTTTGCCACCACTGAGGTTATTCAGAAGAATACACCAGAGGCTCTAAAAGCTATTTCATGGGAAAAGCTAGACAAAACAAAACAAAAACAAAACAAACCAACCCTTCTGAGCAGAGGCAGCTTTGTTAGAGGTGGGCGGGAGGGGGCTCATCTCCTGTTGGGGCAGTTGGAAGAGAGCTGATGTCTCAATTCTGCATGTTGGTTAGAAAGTCAATCTCACAGCGTTACGGTCATCTTTTGTCCAGTAGGTTGTCTGCTCTGGAGGGCACATGTCTGTTTTGCCAACTATTGTATTTCCAGCACCTAGCACAATGCCTGACGCACAGTAGATGCTCAATAAATGCTTGTTAAATGAATGAATGAAATGATACACCAAGTAATAATAGGAGCTGTAACGAGTAAAGGAAGATTATAGGCAGTGTAGATCTGTGGGGTATCCTCAGAATTTGGAGATGGTTACCTTCCCAGAGAAATGAAAATGAACACATTCGCCAGATGCAAAAGTATTTCCCTTCAAAATGGGTTGTGTTGCTGATGAAGACTTGGGAAACCCTCAAGGCCATTCAAAGGTGTCAGATCTAGAACTAAAAGGGCTTATAAGTGAGTTAATGGTTTTGTAAACTTGGCTAAAGACAGACTGTCCTATCAGGGTGTAGGTGTGGGGAAATCTACCTGCAGTTTGGAAAAAAGGAAGCTGAAGGGCAAAAAAAACTAGTTGGTGTGATCTCTAGTGACAGGTCCCAGGGAGAGGATGCCCTGAGCAATATAACTGGCAACAAAAGCCATCCCTGCAGAGGGTGATGGAACCCTAAGCAACCAGTCCCTAATGCCACCAGTGGTTAAATGCTCCTGAACCCTGATCTCTGATTCTACATGGTAAGGAATTTTTAGACAACAGATTGTTTTTCTAGGAGGCTTTCCGAGAATGTGCTCTGAAGATCTAGTTGATCAGTTTCTAGGGAACTGACTTAATGAGTCAATTTTCCTGAGCTTGATCAACCCCAGAGGCACTGACAATGTCACAGTTTTGGATCCGTGTGGTCCAGCCTTGGATGACTGTGATCTCCAAACCACTCTCTTTGACATCTATTAAGCTTTAACAAAGGCAGTAATATGAGAGATGATAATAATAGCTTACAACTATTAAACACATATATGTCAAGTATTGTTCTAAGCACTTTGTGGGGGGGTTAAATTGTGGTAAAATATACATAATATAAAATTTTCCGGGACTTCCCTGGTGGCGCAGTGGTTAAGAATCCATCTGCCAGTGCAGGGGACATGGGTTCGAGCCCTGGTCCGGGAAGATCCCATATGCCACGGAGCAACTAAGCCCGAGCGCCACAACGACTGAGCCTGCACTCTAGAGCCCACAAGCCACAACTACTGAGCTCGCGTGCCACAACTACTGAGTCCGGGTGCCACAGCTACTGAAGCCCACGCACCTAGAGCCCATGCTCCGCAACAAGAGAAGCCACCGCGATGAGAAGCCCGCGCACCACAATGAAGAGTAGTAGCCCCCGCTCGCCGCAAGTAGAGGAAGCCCACACGCAGCAACAAAGACCCAATGCAGCCAAAAATAAATAAATAAAATAAATTTATAAAAAGAAATAAATAAAGGACATCATTGAGACTATTGACAAAATTAGGATATGGAGTGTAGCTTAAATAAACGTATTGCATCAATGTAAACTTTCCTGAATTTGATAACTGGACCATGGCTATGTAAGGGAATATCCTTGTTCTTAGGAAACACACTGAAGAAGTACAGGTCTAATGTATAAAGGGACACAAGACATGTAGTTCACTCTAGTATAGTTTAGAAAACCGAAGCCAGAGACAAAGATCTTGACGGAAGATGCCCCGTGACAGACTGGTTTGTGGACACGTGTGAAGCACCCCTTCGGGACTCCCCAAAAGATCTGAGGATCCTGAGTGGCACTAATTTCCGGCTTGGGCAGTCGAGGGGGCAAAAATCAGAATTTTCTCAAAGGCTTGTCTTACTTGCCTAGGATGGGCCCAAAACCTGGGCTTTGTGAGCTGTTCCGCAGAGCTGGTGTCAGTTCTGGCATTCACGGCAGTCTGTTGGCCTCTGCTGCTTGCTTCTGGCTCAGCAGGCAGCAACTCTGAGGCCTGCACGGCCTGGGAGCCCAAATATCTTGTTCCTCAGTTGGCAGGCGGGGCCCTGACTGCAGGCCTGCAGACATCCCAGAAGGTGCAGGGAAAGAACGTCCTCGGCCCAGGTCACCACTTCATTCGCTTCTTTCTTTCAACCCATAGCCCCAGGGCTGCTCCGTCTTGTTTCTCAGGGCTTTCTCCCTGGTCCTTGACTTTCCACCCCCATCTCTCACTTCTGCTCTTTTCCTGTTCTTGACACAGCTGTCCCCCAGCTGCTGTCCCCTACCCCCTCCCATGGTAGCACTTCCCATGCCCAAATTAAGTCCTTATTTTTTATCTTCATTTTTTAACAAACTTGCAACTAGTAGATATAAAAATTCTGGAGATCTAATGCACAGTGTAATGATTATAGTCAACAATACTGTATTATATACTTCGAAATTGCTGAGAGACTAGATCTTAATTATTCTCACCACAAAAATAAAGCCAAGAAATGATAATTAGATAATTAGTTAAGTGATCCAGGTGTTAGCAAACTCAAAGGTGATAATTGTATTGCAATATATAAATGTATCAAATCAACACATCCTACTGCTTAAACTTACACAACACATTCTACTGCTTAAACTTACTTATGTCAATTATATATCAATTTTAAAAGTACATTGGTTTTGATAAAGTTGATAATTATTGACTAAGATTTGGTGGAAATATAGTATGAGGAAAAGAAAAAATATACAGATCAAATTTTTCTGAGGATTAAGACATATTCCATAATTCTCTAATTCTTTAATTCTTAAGAATTCATGGGGCTTCCCTGGTGGCTCAGCGGTTAAGAATCCGCCTGCCAATACAGGGGACACGGGTTCAAGCCCTGGTCCGGGAAGATCCCACATGCTGTGGAGCAACTAAGCCCGTGCACCACAACTACTGAGCCTGCGCTCTAGAGCCCATGTGCCACAACTACTGAAGCCCGCACTCCTAGAGCCCGTGCTCAGCAACAAGAGAAGCCACCGCAATGAGAAGCCCGCGCACCGCAACGAAGAGTAGCCCCCGTTCGTCGCAACTAGGGAAAGCCCGCGCACAGCAACAAAGACCCAACGCAGCCAAAAATAAATAAATAAAATAAATAAATTTATTTTTTAAAATTCATAATTCTTTAGAAGAGTCAATATAGATTAAAATTTTGGACATATCAGAGAGAAGAAATAGAAAAGTTATTTAATGAGATATCAGAGGAAATCAAGGATCTATGTGGAGGAGATAGTTTTGAACAACAAAATAACAATATTTGAACCTGAGTTGGACAAGAGAAGTGGGTTTCAGTGTAGGATACAAGTCTCAATTTGAAAAAGAAGTGGAATGTACACATACACTGCAGACGCACCCACACATAGAATGGGGAGAGGAGGAGTTTAAAGTATATTCTACACAGCCCTTAGCATTTCAAATGTTTAATTACAGTTTTATATTTTTATATAGTTTTATTATCTAAAAAGCTATAATAAAAACAATATTACAAAAAATTTAAAATATCAAAAGACATGTCAAGGTATGTTCCCCAATTTAAATCTGCTGGAGATAATTGCTGCAGTACTATGTGCTACTGATTTAAATTTTTGGGGAGGACACCTTGAAATAAAATCTCTCTGCATACCTTCGTTAAATTGAAGTGTATTCTGAGATTGCAAGTTGAATTGTTAATAAAAAAAATAAAACAGCTATCGTTTGAAGCTAAAAAAGAAAAAAAAGAAAAAGAAGTGGGGGTTGGTGTTGGTTTGGTATTTATCTATCTATCTCTCTATCTATATGTATATGTATGTATTTATTTATGGGAAAGGGTACAATGACCTGATGCATCTGGGGCCCCATATATAGCTATAGCGACACTTCTTTTAACATGCACAAACATGTATGAACTTTTCTCAAGATTCAGGAAATTTAACAGGATAACCACAACAGCACAAAGAGTACTAAATAAATTTAAGTCAATTGACAATGTAACCCATCCCCCAAAGACATGGAACTATGAAAGAAATGGTAAGAATGTCATATCATGGCTAGAAAATTCCTTTGTGTACATTATTCTGAGCCAGATGTATTACCTTTCCCAAGGTCCTGAGGCCAAAGTCTCTGGGAACAATTTTTATTTTTAGTTGTTGACTCAATTTTGTTTCTTTTGGACATAAACTGTTATTGGCTCCAACTCTAATTTTGAGTAGACAACTCCAGACCCAGTTTCTTAAATCATAGATGTCCTGTTTGGCATCTGATCTTTAAAAAGTTCGTGAGTGAGCCATGAGTTCAGTGCTTGTTTTATGGTGAGACATGTAGAATAAGAGACTCATCTGCTTTAAAAAAAAAAAATTATATTTGAAATAAAAAACAAAACAGAAACAGTTCATCTGTTTCTCCCATCCCCCAAGCCCCACCTCTGGCAGCCACCAATCTGTTCTCTGTGTCTATGAACTTCGTTTTTTAAGTTTTATTTATTTATTTATTTATATTCCACATGTAAGAGTGATAATATGGTATTTGTCTTTCACTGTCTGACTTATTTCACTTAGCATAAGGCCCTAAAGATCCATCCATGTTGTTACAAATGGCAAGATTTCATTATTTTTAATGGCTGAATAAGATTCTATTTTATATATATCCATTCATCCATCTATGGACACAGGTTGTTTCCATATCTTTTTTTTGTGTGTGTGGTACGCGGGCCTCTCACTGTTGTGGCCTCTCCTGTTGCGGAGCACAGGCTCTGGACGCGCAGGTTCAGCGACCATGGCTCACGGGCCCAGCCGCTCCGCGGCATGTGGGATCTTCCCAGACCGGGGCACGAACCCATATCCCCTGCATCGGCAGGTGGACTCTCAACTACTGCGCCACCAGGGAAGCCCTGTTTCCATATCTTGACTATTGTAAATAATGCTGCAATTAACATGGGGGTGCATATACCTTTTCAAATTAGTGTTTGTTTTCTTTGGATAAATACCCAGAAGTGGAATTGCTGGATAATATAGTAGTCCTATTTTTTATTTTTTGAGGAGCCTCTGTACTAATTTCCATATTTTCCATAGTGGTTGCACCAATTTACATTCCCACCAACAGTGCACAAGGGTTCCCTTTTCTCCACATCCTTGCCATCACTTGCTGTTTCTTGTCTTTTTGATGATGGTCATTCTGACAGGTGTGAGGTGATACCTCACTGTGGTTTTGATTTGCATTTCCCTGATGATTAATGATGTTGAGCATCTTTTCATGTACTTGTTGGCCATCTGTATGTCTTCTTTGGAAAAATGTCTATTCAGATCTACTGCCTTTTTTTTTTTTTTTTTTTTCGATACGCGGGCCTCTCACTGTTGTGGCCTCTCCCGTTGCGGAGCACAGGCTCCGGATATGCAGACTCAGTGGCCATGGCTCACGGGCCCAGCCGCTCCGCGGCATGTGGGATCTTCCCGTACCGGGGCACGAACCCGTGTCCCCCGCATTGCAGGCGGACTCTCAACCACTGCGCCACCAGGGAAGCCCTACTGCCTATTTTTTTATTGGATTATTTGGTTTTTTGCTATTAAGTTGTATAGGTTCTTTATATGTTTTAAATATTAATCCCTTATCAGATATATGATTTGCAAATATTCTCTCCCATTCAGTAGGTTGCCTTGGATGAATCTTGATTAAGTTGATGGTACTCAAGCCTGAGTTCTATCCTTGAGCTCCTTAGATGTCCTGTTTGAACTCACATAGATGATCCCACTGCATTCCAAGACTTCGCATATCCCTTTACCTTCAGGAAGTTGGCCTCTCTCTCTCATACCTTTGTTCTAATTGAAGGATTCACTTACACCCTTAACCTTTAAGGTTTTTATCCCAGAGAAGTTGACAAGGGAGGTGTAGTGTTTTAAAAGATGTCCTCAAATTGTGTGACATTTCTCTCTTTGAAAGGTGGGGATCCTTGTCTTTGGATTTGAGTTGACCTTCATGACTTGCTTATAGCCAATACAATACAGAGCAAGTGATTCTACGTAATTTCTGAGGCTGGTTCAGAAAAGATCATGCAGCTTCCACTTGGTGTTCATGGCAAGCTTGCTCTGGGGAAGGCCTCAATATTCTTTATAAGGCTGTCGAAAAGGTCAGGGCTGGGAGTCACCCTAGGTTGGCAAGTTAACCAGAAAGCCAGTTATTAGGAGACTGAGGTCATGTTCTAGCCTGCCAGGTCAGAACTAGGTCTTCCCCCTCCCTCCTGCCTCTCCCTTCCCTCAGGGGACAGTCTGTCAGCCTCACTTCCTGCCAAACTAGAAAGCTGAGGGGCAATGGGTAGCAATGGAAATGCGGAGGCTTTAAGTGCTCACAGATTGCACAGCAGGGGGTGCCACCACCCGAGCCTCCAGTTTCTTGGGGAGAAGGAGCCCAGCAATAGCCACAGCTGTGGGGAGTGAGCCTGACGCAATGCCCATCTCAGGTCCCCCAGGGCCCAGGGAAGCTGGCCTCTTGACCAGTGCTTTGTTTTATGGAGTTTTTTAGCTCTCCTTCCTGGAGGAGAGCCGCATACCTAGGCCCATGGGATTACTGCCTTCACTCATTACTTCCTGTGATTCCTGTCCCATCCATAGGTGTCTTCACTAGGCCTTTTCATGTTTCCCTTCACCAGCTGTGCCACAGATGGTCCCCACCATGGAAATCACCTCAAGGCTGTAAACTTCTTCCTCCTGGTCCCACAGAAGGGGCCCACACCTTTTCTCCTCTGTCATGTCTTTCTTGTCTCCCTCACCCACTGAGTCAGAGAGAGAGCAGGGGACTTTCATTCTCATTTATTATACCTTTTGAAAAAGTATTATCTAATTCTATTGTAATTAAATTTGTGTGTGTGTGTGTGTGTGTGTGTGTGTGAAATATAGCTCCTATTTTCTTCCTCATTTTACTTTGCAAAAACCCCAGATTGAGCTAGTGCGAGGTGACTCAGATCACTGCAGATCTGTGGGGTTGGCCTGGGGAGTGCTGGGGCTTGGCAAGAGTGCCTGCCCACCCCGCTCCCCCCGCCACCCAGGGCCAGTGGAGCACAGAAGTGGCTTAGTGGTGTAAAGGGTGGCATGGAGGGAGGAGGAAGCTGCCGCCCCATCCGTTTTCTACTTTTTGGTTTCATCTCTGATCCCTGGAAGTGATTTTCCAAAGGCTCTGAGGCCTCAGGTCTGGTTCTGCGCATCCCACGATGGGTCCTGGGGCCTTTGGCCTATTGTCAAGAACCCTCTAGGCTCTTCACTCAGTTTGGAGCTATGTCTCTGGGGCCAAACTGCCTTGACTTGCTTTCTGAAGGGAGAACAAGCAGAAAGTGCTGGCACTTGCCAGTGCAGGAGGCAGAAGGTGTTCCAGCCTCCCGGCAGCCTGCTGGTCTAGCTCCAGGCCCAGGTGGCTACAGGCTACAGGATGGATGACTCAGGTAATCTGCGCTGGACCAACAAGCCAGTATTCTTACCCCAGCACGGTGATGACTGTAATTAGCTCTCCTGTCGTCATTGCACCACCATTTTCTGAGGGTGGGCTTGCCAGGCCCAGAGCTAGGACCCGAGGACACTGGCAGGAATGTGGTTTTCTTGGTCTGTGTCTTCTTGCCCAAGATGCTTCCTGATGCTTCTAGAGCTGGGCTTGGAGCTGAGTCACCAGCACCTGTATTGTGTGATGATGTCACAGAGGCTGCTGGGCTAAGAGCCCTACTCTGAGCAAGGACCGTGTGGTGCAGAGGCTCCGGTATGTCTCGTCCTCTTGACCCCAGTACCTGTTGTTTCAGTGCTCTCTGCCCTCAGGAGACCCAAGAGACCAGGCGAACTGGAGAAACTTCACCAGAGAGAGCATTGAGCTGAAGCCAATAGGGTGGCTGTGTGGCTAGGTGTGCAGCTAAGGATTGTCATGCCTGTCTTATCGAAATAATATTTTTTTAAAAAGCTAGTATTTACTGAGCACTTACTCCATGCCAGACACTATTCTAAGCACTTCACATATCTCACTTAATTCTCAAACATCCCTATGACATAGCAACTAGCATTATTACCTTTTTACAGATGAAGGAACTGAAGCATGGAGTCAGTGGCGCAGAAGCACACAGGTAACCTGGGGGATCCAGGATTTGAACACAGGCTACTGGATCTAGAGCCAGTGCTCTTACACCCCATGTTACTGCCTCTTCTGCTGACAGTGGAGCTGTAGTGCGAAAGGACTGAGCATGGATCCTCAGGATTCCAGGCCTGGTGCAGGCACAACACCCAGTGTGCGACCTTGGCCCTCACTCCCCAACTCTGGCCTTCAAATTCCCCACTGCAGAAGCAGCAGGTGAGGCCAAGTAGTCTTTTTAAATCCTTGTTGTTTTACATAACACTGTAGAGTTGTATGGCTCCACCCCACATGGAAGCAGCTCGAAGAAAATGTCCCTCTCTCCTCCTCCTCCTCTGTACTGCCCTCTGGGAAGTATTTGCTCCTGATTTTCAAGGGCAGCTTCATGGGCATTTGATCAGGGCCTGGTGCCACTAATGGAACAGAGCTGTTTCCCCACTCCACACCTCAGTTTCCCCACTCAATTCAGTGGAGACAATGACCTCGTTGTGCTCAGGGCTACAGTTAGTGTCTACAGTTAGTGTCAGGGTTAATTAGCATGAGTCACAGCCTTTGGAATCCTCACAAGGGTCATCTCTTGAGTCCAGCTGCTCTGTGGCCTTGGTGACATACCACTCTGGCCCGTGCTTCAAAGAACATGTCCTCAAAGCTTCATTAGTGGCTTGCCTAACTTTGTGGGTTGGCCCTGGGGTGACCCAGCCCCGAGTCCCAGTGCTGAGATGGGGCACAAAGATGCCACCTCAGAAGGGCTGCCTTGTGTGCCAATGTGCCCCGCCAATGGCTTATCTTGCCCTGGGTTTCCTCTTGCAGCTGAATTCCTATTCCATCAGCTTCTTGTCCTTGCTACTTGTTCCCCTAATCCTGGACACAGGGTCCTAACCCTGACCTTGGAACTTTTTTCCTTCTGTGGCTCCATTTTCTCCCTTTATCTCTGTCCCTACCCATCTCAGTGCTTTCAGTCTGTCTCTCTCGCTCCACACTGTATAAGCCTATGGTAGAAACAAGGCAGCTTCAGCCTTCAAAGAAGTTTGGTTAGGAGAAGACCTGTAACAAAATAAGGACAAAGTAGGAATGATGCTGAAAAATGAGAATAAGCCATTTGAAAAAGTAAGTGCTGTACTGTCCCCCACTGTTAATCTGCTAGTGATTAGCAATGAGGTGCGGAGGCCAGGTGTCCTGTCTCTGCAATGTCACTCAGTAGGGAAGTCAGGTGTGGAACATGGCAGCCACCTAGTGGCTCTGGTAGGTACTGCTGCATTACTGCTCAGCATACCTGATCTTTTTTTTTTTTTTTTTTTCTGTACGCGGGCCTCTCCCGTTGCGGAGCACAGTCCCCTGCATTGGCAGGCGGACTCCCAACCACTACGCCACCGGGGAAGCCCCCAGCATACCTGATCTTGACTCTGTGTAGCTACTTACTTTGTGTGACTTACTCTTCCTGACGTGGCATGATAATTAGGGAGAGGAGATGGCTTCTAGTCACTTAGTATCTGATAAGTTGCCTTTCGCTTGACATCTCATTTCTTTGGATCTACAGAAGAAAGCTCTCACATCTGGTTTCACATCAATTTTCTTCCCATATTAGAGAAAGAGCAACTTCAAGCTCATGGAAAACCAGGACCATGGCACAGCTGGAGAGCCTCAAAGCAAAGACATACCCAAACATGTCAACAGAAGGAAAAGGGATAATGAACGATGCTGCCCAAACCTAGACTGGGAGGATGAAGGGGACAGAGTTCAAGTTGTGATCCTGCTCTGTACATATAAAAGGTTGGTGGCAGTAGAAGTGGCCATTTCTTTTTAATGTGGTTAAAAAAACACATAACAAAATGTACCATCTGAACCATTTTTGAGAGTAAGTAGTGTTAACTGCATGCATATTGTTGTGCACAGATCTTTAGAACTTTTTCTTCTTGCAAAACTAAAACTCTAAACCCAATGGACAACTCTCCGTTTCCCCCTCCCTCCCAGCACCTGGTAACCACGTTCCACTTTGCGTTTCTAGGAGTCTGACTCCTTTAGATAACCTCTTTTAGATGTAAGTGGATTGCAGTATTCATCTTTTCTCGACTGGCTTATTTCACTTAGGAGAATGTCCTCAAGGCTCATCCATTATGTAGAGTATGACAGGATTTCCTTCTTTTAAATTTTTATTCATGCTGAATGTTCCATTATATATTTTCCACATTTTCTTTCTTTTTTCTTTTTTTATAAACTTATTTATTTATTTTTGGCTGCGTTGGGTCTTTGTTGCTGCAGGCGAGCTTTCTCTAGTTGCGGCGAGCGGGGGCTGCTCTTCATTGTGGAGCTTGGACTTCTCATTGTGGTGGCTTCTCGTTGCAGAGCACGGGCTCTAGGTACGTGGGCTGCAATAGTTGTGGCACGCGGGCCCAGTAGTTGTGGCTCGCGAGCTCTAGAGCACAGGCTCAGTAGTTGTGGCGCACGGGCTTAGCTGCTCCGCAGCATGTGGGATCTTCCCGGACCAGGGCTTGAACCCGTGTCCCCTGCGTTGGCAGGTGGACTCTTATCCACTGTGCCACCAGGGAAGCCCCACATTTTCTTTATCGATTCATCCTCCATGGACACTTAGGCTTCCACCTCTTTGCTATGGTGAATAATGCTGCATTGAACATGGGTGTGCCCCCATTTCTTTTTTAACAGCTATGAGGATACTCAGCTCAGAAAGGATTAACTAGATTCTGCACTCGAGAGAAGGTGGATTGAAGGTGAATAGAGGAAGGGAAGAAAGGAGGGCATGTCTCCTCTATTACTACAGTAAGTCCCCTACATACAAACCTTCAAGCTGCAAACTTTCAAAGATGCGAATGTGCATTCGCATGTCCAATCACATAAGTCAGTTCACGTGTCTGGCGTACATTGTCACATGCGTGCATCCTCTACAAGTGGTTGTGCTTTTGTGTACTTTACTGTACAGTACTGTATAGAGTACAGAAGTACCCTTCTTTATTTCAAGCCCAGGATGTCCAGAAGCAAGTGTAAAAGCAGCAGTGATGTAGCTGGTACTGCTAAGGAGTGCCAAGCAATAACGATGGAAACATAAGTGAAAATAATTGAGAGAGTGGATCGAAGCAAAAAAATGGAATTGGAAGCCCAGAGAAAGGACAAAGAGAGACAAGAGGGAGAAGAAGTAACTGAAGAGCCAAAGAGATTCATGATGCAGGAAATGGCAAGAGGATTTTCTTTATTTGAGGAGGCACTGTTAGCTTTTGAGGCACAGGACCAGAACGTAGAATGGAACACGAAGGTTGCAGCAGCTGTTCAGAATGCAATACAGTGCTACCGTGTCATCTATGGTGAGAAAAAAAGAGCTACAACCCAGATATCATTGGATCGTTTCTTTTGAGAGGGTAGATAGAATCGAATCTAGAAAGGAACCAGAACCTGTGCCATCAATGTCAGGCGTGATTGAAATTGCAGCTTGCCCTCCATCTCCTATTGCTGACGGTCCTTCATCTCTACCATCTCCCCACTCCTCTCCCTCCTCGTCAGTAACTCTTCTTGCTGTTCACTTGATGCCAGTCCTTGTATGCCAGCTGTTGTACTGTACTACTGTTCTTTTCAAGGTACTGTACTGTAAGATTAAAAATGTTTTTTTTGTGTTTGTTTTTTATGTATTATTTGTGCGAAAAGTATTATAAACCTATGACAGTACAGTACTATATAGCCAATTGTGTTAGTTGGGTACCTAGGCTAACTTTGTTGGACGTACGAACAAATTGGACTTACGAATGCGCTCTCAGAACTGAACTCGTTTGTATGTAGGGGACTTACTCTATATGATATAGAACAGGTAGCTTTCCTGCCCAGTCTATAAACTGTGTAAAATGATATCCAGTATGAGCTAGTAAATTACTAAGAATGGTCTTTTTTTTACTTGTTTGCATAAAAACATTTACCAAAACTAGGCAATATATTTGGCAGCTTTCAAGCTATTAATTACTTCTATTGTTTCTCACCTACCCTGTATCAAATGCATACAAAAAGTACAGAAGAGGGCTTCCCTGGTGGCGCAGTGGTTGAGAGTCCGCCTGCTGATGCAGGGGACATGGGTTCGTGCCCCGGTCCGGGAGGATCCCACATGCTGCGGAGCGGCTGGGCCCGTGAGCCATGGCTGCTGAGCCTGCGCGTCTGGAGCCTGTGCTCCGCAACGGGAGAGGTCACAACAGTGAGAGGCCCGCGTACCGCAAAAAAAAAAGTACAAGAGTAACAATAAAATACAAAAACTTTTAGATATGGAGTAAGGAGGGAACAAAAAATTTACCAGAAATCTTTGCTAGGCCACAGACCACTGGTTATAGAATTTAAAAGATTAAGGACACAAAAAAATTTTCATTGCACAAACAGTATGTATGACCAAAAAATCCAAAGAAAATTATATAACCCCATTTTAATAATTTGACTTTTCATTTTCTCAAGTTTTCTTCTAGTCATGGGTATATAAATCACAGTGGAGATATATGTTCTGGCATTGTTTTTCACATGTATTACAAACAACTTTCCACACCAATGGAATCATTACAATTACCATTTTAATAGCTTAAATTATATTCCACTAATTTAAACTCTATGTAGTTAATCACCCTCCAATTGTTAGATGTTTAGGTTATTGTCAACTTCTTATTATAAGTAACTATGTATCGAACATCTTTCATGTATGTAACTTTTTTTTTTTTTTGTCTGTGTTGGGTCTTCGTTGCTGCGCGCAGGCTTTCTCTAGTTGTGGTGAGTGGGAGCTACACTCCATTGCAGTGCACAGGCTTCTCATTGTGGTGGCTTCTCTTGTTGCGGAGCATGGGCTTTAGGCGCGCAGGCTTCAGCAGTTGCAGCACGTGGGCTCAGTAGTTGTGGCGCATGGGCTTAGCTGCTCTGCAGCATGTGGGATCCTCCCAGACCAGGGATCAAACCCGTGTCCCCTGCACTGGCAGGCGGATTCTTAAACACTGTGCCACCAGGGAAGTCCAACTTTCCCTCTTTTGAACTAGGTTCCTGGTTAGGAGACATACAGTACAGTGTTGGGAACACAGGCTTTGGAGGCAGTGTTAGAACAGTGCTTGGTTAAACACTAAGCAGTGTTTAATATGTACTTGGAGTGGCAGCTCTTTGTTGTAGTAGTAAAATCAATTTTCAGAGGCTCTCCTGTTCTAGACTGTTCCTCTCTCCTCTCTCAGGTCTAAGATGCAGACTCCACCTGCAGTATTTGCCCATCACTTCAAAATGGCTCAAAATTCATCCTGCCACCCAAGATTTCATTCTCCTCCTTTGGTTTTGTTAAGCTGGACAAGACCAGCTAGGAAATGGATGGGGAGGCTAAAAATGATTTTGCCTCTGTGACCTTGGCTTCCTCATGAGAACAGTGAGGGACCTGGAGGTAAACCTAGAATTCCTTCCAGGTCTAATATTTTATGTCCTTACTTCAAGCCTTTTGAGGGCTTTTATTGACCTACCTGGGAAATAGTCCATTTTTTTCCATATCTCATCCTAGGATATTGCTAGGTAGCTGACAGAAGGACGGACAAAAAGCTGAAAAGTATATTAAGGTGGTCTGAATCTTTGGATAATCTTCGGATACACGACCAATCTCCACGGCCTACCAGTCCTCCCCAGAGGCCTTCATACATGTTCCCCTTCCCCTCTCTTCCTAACTGGCTTCAGCGACACGACAGTCGAGTCACCCAGAGAGGCTCTGTGGAGAGAAAAACAGTAACCACCACCAACACTTCAGCCACGAAGCAATGAGAGAAAAGAGAGCGTGGGATAAAGATAGACTGATGGTCTCTAATTAAAGGGCTCGGGTGATGCATTCACGTCCAAGGGCATGGGTCACTCGACCCAGATAACAGCTATATAAAGCCAAAGAAAACCCAGAATAGGAATAAAACTAAAAATAGCAAGGAAAACTGAGGAGGAAGAAGTGTTTGTACTTTTGCTCTTGGTCAAGCTGTACATGCAGCTGTTTCTGTTCCAAAGATGGAAAAGGGTGCAAGGGATTTAAAAGCTGGCTCTGAAGCAGCCACAGCTGGTCTAGGAGTTTGATGAGTAAATGAGGAAAGCCCCCAAAGAGAATGTTCCCCCTGGTTAAGTCTATTCAAGTTGGCTAAAATCTAAAAAGAGCCAGGTAAGAAACTCATTCTGGATACTGGTGTCCCATGAATGGTTGTAAGATATTCCTTTACGCTGTGAGAGGCAGATCTCGAATTTATGTTCAAGAAAGGAAAACCTTAGATTCACTGTGCTGAAAGGTATTCCAAGCTGTATTATAATGGAAGGAACAGAAGGCTGGGGAACATGGGTTTAAATGTGGCTCTGCCACATTCTAGCTGTATGACAGAGCTTGTTATTAAATGTCTTTGAGCTCCAGTCTTAACCTCTGAGAAAACACAGTCTACTTGGATGGGAAATGCAACTTTTGTGAAAACAAAACATAGAATCCTAGAGGTCTCAGTGAAGAAAAATAATACATGGAGAATCTGAAGTTTGGCAGCACTGGGCAAACTAGGCAGTCTGAATAGCCTTGAACAGCTGGGGGTCTTCAAGGCACCACCTGCCTTGATCCCCGGGACCAAGACTGCAAAAGAAGGTTCTGACCTGGGAGGTAGAAAGGAAGGTACTGGAAATTCTATTTACCAGCGAGAGAGCCAGTAGGAGACAGATTACACAGTATCCCCGTAAGCTACCTGGTCTGGCTAGGTACAAGTGGGAAAATTCCTTATAATGATGATTTATAATGCTATCTTTAAGATAGTAAAGTAGCAAAATTAAAATTTTAGGCAATTTCCTTCTTTAAAAGAGTCTGCCAAAAGAAAAAATTATTTTTCAAATAAAGAATCAAATCAGGAAAAGTGGGTTACCAGAAAGGTCAAACCAAACACTTCTAGAGGAACAACCCACAAGAAGAATGAATAACAGCCTGGGGTTGAAGTGATGTCCTAGTGTGTGGAAGAGAACAAACACTTTGGGAAATGAAGCTCATTAGCTCAATCCCATCTGTATTAGTCAGGATTCTCCAGAGAAATAGAACTAGTAGGATACATATAAAGAAAGGTTTATTATGTGAATTGGCTCAAGTGATTACAGAGGCTGAGAAGTCCCATTATCTACCATATGCAAGCTTGGAGGCCCAGGAAACCAATGGTTCAGTCCCAGTCCAACTCCAAAGGCCCAAAAACCAGGAGCTCCAATGTCCCAGGGCAGGAGAAGATGGAGGTCCCAGCTCAAGAAGAGAGCAAATTTGCCCTTCCTCAGCCTTTTTGTTCTATTCAGGCTCCCAGTGGATTGGATCATGCCCACTTGCATTGTTGAGGGTTATCTTTTTTTTTTTTTTTTTGTCTGCATTGGGTCTTCGTTGCTGCACACGGGCTTTCTCTAGTTGCGGCAAGTGGGGGCTGCTCTTCATTGCAGTGCGAGGGCTCCTCATTTTGGTGGCTTCTCTCCTTGTGGAGCATAGGCTCTACACACGGAGGCTTCAGTAGTTGTGGCGTATAGGCTCAGTAGTTGTGGCTCATGGGCTCTAGAGTGCAGGCTCAGTAGTTGTGGCACATGTGCTTAGTTGCTCCACAGCATGTGGGATCTTCCTGGACTAGGGCTCAAACCCACGTCTCCTGCATTGACAGGTGGATTCTTAACCACTGTGCCACCAGGGAAGTCCAAGGGTGATCTTCTTTACTAAGTTTACCAACTCAAATGTTAATCTCTTCTGGAAACATGCTCACAGACATATCCAGAAATAATGTTTTACCAGCTATCCAGTCATATTTAACCCAGTTAAACTGACACATAAAATTAATCATCACCCCATCTGAGACCACCCATCACTATTTGAAAGTATACTCAGTCCAGCCTCGTAGTATATTCACCATAAACCTGACAGGTAGTGTGGAGCCCTCAGGTACACTGTTAAACAGGCTGGCATTAAGATCCTTGCGAGATGATGAGGTTGACAGCATCACTCTCTGTGCCTTTAGATTCTATAGGTTCTGAGCATTTGAAACAATGATCCTTGACTTTAATGCAATGAACCCTCCTCTCCTGACCTCTAAAACACCATTTCTAGACAGATATTTTTACATAACTGAACTCAAAATGTTAAAAATAAAACTACTATCTTCCCTCCCCACCTGAGTTCTCTATCTTTTTTTTTTTGCGGTACGCAGGCCTCTCACTGCTGTGGCCTCTCCCGCTGCGGAGCACAGGCTCCGGAGGTGCACGCTCAGCAGCCATGGCTCACAGGCCCAGCCGCTCCGTGGCATGCGGGATCCTCCCAAACCAGGGCACGAACCCGCGTCCCTTGCATCGGCAGGCGGACTCTCAACCACTGTGCCACCAGGGAAGCCCTGAGTTCTCTATCTTGATTGGGCAGGCCACAAACCTCAAGGCCATCCATGACTCCTCCCTTCTTCCTCACGCCCAAACTGACGTTGAAGTCACCACTGACATTTCTATCAAAGTATCCATTTTCCCTGCCGTCACACCTCACTCAGACTCCTGTCTCCCCTACTGTGTGCTATATAGACACCAGGATTATCTTCCTGAGCCTGGATGTCATTTCCCTACTCAAGAATTCTTCAACGGCTTCCCTTTTCCCACAGATTCACGACCAAAGTCCTCAGACTCCAAAGTGGCCCAACTTGTATTCTTTTATCCTTTCTCTTCTGCTCAATGGAAAGCTCTAGCCACAGTGGAATACCCGCTCTTTTAAGAACATATGAAATTCTGCTTATTTGCTCAATGTTCCTTCAGTCTCAAATATCCTTCTTGTATTTAGTGTCTACCATGTGCAGGGCAGTTTTTTTTTTTCCCCCTTTGCGGTACGTGGGCCTCTCACCGCTGTGGTCTCTCCCGTTGCAGAGCACAGGCTCCGGACGTGCAGGCCCAGCAGCCATGGCCCACGGGCCCAGCCGCTCCGTGGCATGCGGGATCCTCCTGGACCGGGGCACGAACCCGTCTCCCCTGCACCGGCAGGCGGACTCCCAACCACTGCACCACCAGGCAAGCCCCTGCAGGGCAGTTTTAAGTGTTGAGATGATGAACAAGACAGACAAGGTCCCTGTTCTCATGGAACATACATCTCTAGCTCATCTCCAAGGCCCAGGCCAAATCCACACCTTCCCCCCAGTTCTCTACAATTCCTTATATTCAAAAGATGAGAATTCTTTTATACTCCTGGAGTACTTAGCACTGTTTGTCTTGTGTAACATTTATGTACAAACATATCTTCCAGGCTGGACTATAAACATTTTTTTTTTTTAACTTACTTTTGGCTGTGTTGGGTCTTCGTTGCTGTGTGTGGGCTTTCTCTAGTTGCGGCGAGCAGGGACTACTCTTTGTTGCAGTGCACGGGCTTCTCAATGCGGAGCACGGCCTCTAGGCTTCACTAGCTGTGGAATGTGGGCTTAGTTGCTCTGTGGCATGTGGGATCTTCCTGGACCAGGGGTCGAACCCGTGTCCCCTGCATTGGCAGGTGGATTCTTAACCACTGTGCCACCAGGGAAGTCCCTGGACTATAAACTTCTTGAGGGTGAAAACCAGGTGGTCACTCACCTTTGCATTATATAGGGCTTGGACAGTGCCACACACATGGAAGAAACTTAATGTTTCTTGAGTCACATCAAGTCTATCCCAATCTGCTTCCATTTATGACTGAAAAAACATAAAACCAAAAAAAGTGTGGAACTTTGCCTACTTTAAAGAAAAGTAAAGGGCTTCCCTGGTGGCGCAGTGGTTGAGAGTCCGCCTGCCGATGCAGGGGACGTGGGTTTGTGCCCCGGTCTGGGGGGATCCCACATGCCGCGGAGCGGCTGGGCCCGTGAGCCATGGCCGCTTGGCCTGCGCGTCCGGAGCCTGTGCTCCGCAGCGGGAGAGGCCACAGCGGTGAGAGGCCCGTGTACCAAAAAAAAAAGAAAAAAAAATTAAAGAAACGTAAAAACATTTTTTGGAGGGAGGTCAAAATCAAAAATTGTAATGGAAAGACAAAAAAATCACCCCCACATTATTATAAACTGAAACTTAGGCTTGTAGTCCATTTGAATACCTTGTGTTAACGATTCTACACTACTCCTTAAGAAATCGTGATCTAGAGGCTATGAGCTTCTAGTGAGCAGACTTCTACATAGTCACTTGTCAGCAAATGGCTCCCCACTCCGGGCCAGAAGTCTCATTCCTGTAACATTAGAGAGCTGCCCATTAATCAGCCTCTAAGGGGACAATGGAGACTGGAGAATGAACAGTCAAGCCTTTCGTTAGTGCCAAAGGCAAAAGAGCACCCCTAGAAAAATAACTTGGAAGCAGCCTCTAACGGGCTTATCCACGGATGGAGGCCTGATTTAGGAAAGATATCAACACTATTTACCCTTTTAAAAAGTCAGGATTGAAAAATGACAAATTTTAAATCTGACATATATGAGAAAAAGGGACTGTCCTTTAGACAAAGAGGTTTATGCAACCCATGATCTTGAATTGGATCCTGGTTTGGACAAATCAAATGTAAACGACATTTTTGGAACAACTGGGAATTTTGTATATGGACTGGGTATTAGATGATATTAAGGGATTATTAATTTTTGTTGGCTGTAGTACATAGAAAAAATGTTCTGTTTTTTAGAGATATAACCTAAAGTTTAGCATGGGTGGAATATTATATTACATATGTTCTTTAAAATACTTCAGTATAAAAGAAGTAAGTTATAAAACCAACCAACCACAGTCACTAAAAGAAAGTACAGCATTCTGGAGAATAGCTAGTTTCCTTCATGCTCACTTTCTCAGTGGTTAGTCTATTTAGTTGGGGCAGGTCAGGGTCAGCTTCTCCACCATGGACACCAATGCTCTCCACCAGCAGTGAAAGAGCCTTGGGGAGCCCCACTCAGGGGAGCCTTGCATTAGAAGGCACATGGAGAGGGGTCTCTTCTGAAGAGCCTTCCTCCCTTTGTTATAGTCTCTTATTCTGTTATTATCAGAGTGAAGAGAGAAAATTATCAGCTTACCATTCACTATAATACATCAGGAGATCTCGTGATATAATGAACAATGTCTTGCCTCTGGTTTAGGAATACTTCTTTGACTAGAATCACAAATAAATTCCAGGCTTTGCAGCCAATCTGAAAACTGAAATTTTGCCTTTGTTTACTGCTCCACTGTAGTTTTCTCAGTCTCAGCTTCCTTTATGTCAGCCCATTAGACAAGGAGGAAAACAGTTCTCCAGCTGTGAGAATCTTAACAAATATTTTATTAACACATACTGACGTATTCCTGGGATATAAGAGTCCTCAAAACACTGCCCCCACTAAAGACACTAAAAATGCTCAAGTCCTGGGTCCTGCGTTGAGTTTTGGAACCACGCACTCCTTGAACAGAGCCAGGGTCGCCCTACCTCTCCCAGCCCACATCCCTGTGTTGCAAACAGGTTTTCCCCCAGTCAGATGCAGATGATGACATGCATGCCTTCGCAAGGGCAGGGGCTCCTTATGATTAAACCAGAATGGAGAAAAACTTAGGATCAGCTGCTCAAAAGGGAATTCAGGCTTCATTTTTCAAAGCCACTCATTCCACTTCTCTGCAGGAAGGGCTGGAATATCTTCAGGATGAGCATAAAGATTCCCACTGCCGGAATATTCGGAATACCTTCCTTGATTTCTCAGAGAGACTCTATAAATAGAAAAGCTCATTATTAGAGATTGTATTATTTTATAGAGACAAAGGATGGGTAATAGCTTTAAGGCGTGGTCTGTACATTTCTCCCACAATGATCTACATATGTCCAGGAGTGAGTAAAACCAGTTAATCTTATATTGTGCTACATATAATATACACCTAAAGCCAGACTAAAAATCAAGAAGCTTGAGTCTACTGTTAGATTACTGCTAACATACTCGGAGCCTCTAAAATACGGCTTATGTCCTCCTCCAAGCATCCATATGTGTCCTAATCTTTGAATGTGAGGATGACACTTGTGACCCAGCATCAGTGCAGCACACATTTTGCACTGATTTCGCATCTGTGATGTTGAATGGGCCCTATTCATCATCTCTTGTGAACAAGGATTCATATTTACAAGATGCCTAGCTGGTGCTAACAGTATAATCTAAGGCCAAGGAATGAAACAAAGTTAAATGACCCTTAAGAGTTTAAACTATGACCTTGGCCTTCTCAGACTCATGATTTAGCCAGCAGAGCTAATAATAGGAAGAACCTCACTGCCACTTGATCACGTCTGTGAAGTGACCTGAGATTCTGAGCAATGGTGTTACGGGGCGACCAAACCGTTCACTAAAAGATAGAAGTTCTCAGGGAAGCAGAACACTTGGTTCTCTCTGCCTTTGAGAGTCACAGTGAAAAGCACAGGGTCTCAGTGAGAGCACAAACGTATCTAGCAAGATAATCCATAAAGCTCACTCCAATTTCGGACAGAAGACGACATTGTCACTGTTTTCTTATACTCTTTGCAGCTGAATGTCTCAATAAAATAAAGTTCCAGGGGGGAAAAGTTTGAACACTTACTGGTGACTGAGGGCAATTTAGTTAATACAGTGACACAACTGAGAGATTTAAGTTGAAAAATACTATAAACTTTTTTCTAACTTCAAGATCCTTTACTGCAGAGCCTCTAAGTTTTGTACTTCCCAGTCACAGCAGCTGTGGGGAATCTTAAAAGACAAGTTGCTAAAACGGACCTTCAAAGGTCCCACATGCCACGCAATATGGCCAAAAAAAATATATTTTTTTAATTAATTAAATTAAATTAATTAATTTATTTATTTTTGGCTGCAGTGGGTCTTCGTTGCTGCATGTGGGCTTGCTCTAGTTGCGGCGAGCGGGGGCTACTCTTCATTGCGGTGTGTGGGTTTCTCATTGCGGGCTTCTCTTGTTGCAGCGCACGGGCTCTAGGCATGCGGGCTTCAGTAGTTGTGGCTTGCAGGCTCAGTAGTTGTGGCGCACGGCCTTAGTTGCTCTGCGGCATGTGGGATCTTGCCAGACCAGGGCTTGAACCCGAGTCCCCTGCATTGGCAGGCAGATTCTTAACCACTGAGCCACCAGGGAAGCCCCTGAATGCACATTCTTGGGCTTCTAGCATCACTATAGCTCCCTCCAGTGGAATTCTGTGACCCTACAAAACTACGAATCTGGGAATGCTTCTGATGATAAACATCTGCTGGCAAGTATTATTTTACTTTGTCCTTGGAGGGAACAGAGGTCAGAAATTATTATATTTACACTAAGCAGGTTACATGGCAAATTTGGGAATGAGCCAGTAAAGGAAAGAGAATGCAGTTTTTGTGATTCCTTAATGCCCACCCTCCTCTCACTTCCGTCCTTTGCACAGAGCAAACACTTGAGTTGTTTTCTCAGCTGTCATGACGGGTTTGCATTTACCCACAAGTGTCACCAGCAGCAGTCATTACTGTGATGGCAGCTGAGGGTCAGTGCACATGCCTGGGGCCGCGGAACACAGCAAAGTAACGTGCCCACCATGAGGAATGAAATCAAGGTCGTGGTGGCAGAGCACAGTGCTCCATCCTGTCAGCTAAGTTAACTGGCCAGGCTCCAAGTGCAAGTGACAGTAACTCAGATGGAAAAAGCAGCTGCTCTGCAACACTAGCAGCAGCCTGTTATCGCTTTCTGTTTCTGTATTCCTTTTCTACTTCGAGTCATTTGAGTGGAGAAGACAAAGAATTTATCAGAATTTGGTGGAATGCCATATGCTAAACTGCAGAAAGAATGAACCAGTCCCATGTCTGTTCTCTAGGATGAACCCAGACTGAGTCTACCTTGACTTATGAAAGCTGTGGGCAGGCAGGGTGCTAATTATAGGACCAGCCTCCTCTCCTCATCCCATAAACAGGAAGTGCTGCACATGGTCAGGGCAATGGCTTATCTCACCATGGAGTCGGTTTCAGCTGGCTGGTTAGACTCTTTGTGGGCCAAGAGGATGTTCAGCACTGCCTTCCAGCCTGGCTCTGCCGGGGGGCTGGCATCCACCTCAGTTCCACCATTCTCCCTGGTTTCTTTTCCAAATGTGATATTCACCCAAGGACACCAGTCTCTATGTTGAGAAGTGGGATCAAAGAAGCTTCGGGAAGATGTGTCCTGAGAGAGGAGGAAGAGGAATCCGTGTTAATGAAGGGCAGATACTATGTAAGTTCAGGGAGGCATTGCTATAAATTGTCAAATCTAGAATCTCACAATGCCCACATTTCTAGTTTTACATTCTCCTTTAAACTTCGCCTATGTATTTCCCTCTCACTTTAAAAATTCTTTTACTCCCTTTGTGTTAAACCATCCCTTATCAGGTCTATCCTCTTTTCTCACTACTGTCCCTTGGGCAAGACAAATTTATTACGTTGCCAGAAGACGTCCCAAAGAAACAAATGGCAAAACCCTTAAATTTTTTTTCCCTCTGGTCACCCAACTGTCCCATCTTTAAACTTATTCTCATGGCCTCCTTATAGCCACAGGACCAGTTTCAGCTCATGCCTGCTTCTCTGTGCTGCATGGTGAGGGCTTGGGTGCTGCTGTGCTCAGGGACCTCCACACACGCAGGTGGACTCACCGAGCTGCTGGAAGAGCAGAGGCGAGCCCGTTTGGCTCTCCGAAGAGGACTAGATGGCACTTCTAGGCCAGTGGTGTCTCCTGTTCCCATGCTTCGTGTCACTGGGCGGGTTCTGGTGGTGGGGCTAGCGGCCTCTGGCTCAGGACGGTCGACAGGACTGGAAGAGTCCCAGCTTCGAGTTCTAGAGACAATGGGACCTGGGCTCCTTTCAGCCTGAAGGAAAGGGGAGATGATGGAAGTACCCTAATGACATAAATAACTACGGTCAGGAGAAATATTTCTAGAAGCATTTGAAAGCTAATATTTTTAAAACTATAAGAATTTAGTTTCTGAACTGTCTACATAACTAAATTCTTCAAAGAATATTAGATTTCTATACAAAATAATGAACTTAGCATCTCCATTGCAACTGGTGATAAAACCACTCTGTAATGTTCTGGTCAATGTGGTTATAAGTGAAGTTTAACCTAAGTTAATTATATAACCTAAGTTAATTTCCAACTTTTCTGCCAATAACACCTTTGGTGAGAATGCTGTTTTTAAAAAGTCCACCCTGAGGGCTTCCCTGGTGGCGCAGTGGTTGAGAGTCCGCCTGCCAATGCAGGGGACATGGGTTCGTGCCCCGGTTCGGGAATATGGGAAGATCCCACATGCCGCAGAGCGGATAGGCCCGTGAGCCGTGGCTGCTGAGCCTGCGCGTCCGGAGCCTGTGCTCCGCAACGGGAGAGGCCACAACAGTGAGAGGCCCGCGTACTGCCAAAAAAAAAAAAAAAAAAGTCCACCCTGGGACTTCCCTGGTGGTCCAGTGGTTAAGACTCCACGCTCCCAATGCAGGGGGCCCGGGTTTGATCCCTGGTCAGGGAACTAGATCCCACATGCTGCAACTAACAGCCCGCATGCCGCAACTAAAAGATCCCACACACCTCAACGAAGATCCCGTGTGCTGCAACTAAGACCTGGCACAGCCAAATAAATAAATAAATATTTTTTAAAAAATAGAACAAAATCTGAAAAAAAAAAAAAGTCCACCCCAAACAAACCAACTAAGTCTATACCTGCTCTGAGCCTGGGGAAAACGTGGCATCCTGGCTCCGAGTCATCATCCTCCGAGGAGACTCAGGCACCAGAGAGAAGCGCTCTGGCCGGCACTCAGAGCCTGGGATGGGGGAGCTGGTCAGACCAAAGGAGGCATCCAGGTCGGTCATGGAGGACTCGATCTGCTGGAAGCCCCAGAGCCCCACCTTCCTCATACACTGTGAACATGTTATCAGGGAGAGCTGCATGGGTTCCAGCGAAGAACTAGGTAGGAATAGAAAAAAAAAGTCCGTTTTCTCAGAGGATAACATTTTCAAGGGACTAAGCATAATGATCTGTGAGTATGCTTCATCTCATCAAAAAAATCTCTGAAACAGGCCAGGGGACTGGGAACCACCTCCTCTCAGGGCCTCGTCCTCTGATCCTAGGACCCAGCTTCATCATCTCTCATGTATTTCCTACAGAAAGATCTAGGGGTCTTAGCATACTCTCTATGGCAACCTATTTTAAAGGTAAGTTTTATAAATTTCTCATGTCCCTTTTAAAGTTTTTCCGTGTAAATGAAAAGTATTGCTTAATCTACCAAAGAAAGCATATTTAAAGTAAATCAAAATTGGTCTGACAGTCTTCTGTCTCAGAGGGAGTCTGTGCTGAACTGAGCAGCTGGAATGCAGACACCAGCTTGGGGCCTAGAGGATTCCAGCTGGTGCTTCCTTCCATAGTTCTTATCAATTAAACTGATTTTTCCTTTCTAAAACTAGAAAGGAGCTTCACTGTTTATAGGAACACGAATTCCCAGCTGGGAAGTGATAGTAAAAGAAACAAAGTTCAGGCGTGTTCAAGAATTCCTGAGTTCTAATTCTGGTTTGGTTACTAATTCTTCCTATCCCTCCTCCACCCCCTTAGTTTTTCTTTGTCCCTGTTTTTCTCACAGGAAACACCATGTGATCTCCAAATGCTAGGAGTAACTGCTGTGTATGGGTATATAATGTTGTAACAGTTTATGTCCCCAGGCAAATTCACTAACCTACACGCCCAGCCACACACGGAGAGAATACAGGCAGTGACGTGGATTTGGATGATGTCTGAACCTAGTTTGGTTGCAGTTTTTCTCTCATCAGTTGGGTGATCAAGTTCATCTTCAAGCAGGTTCAGGAGAAGACTGATCTTGTCTTCTGTCAAGCACTACAAAGGAACCAAGAGAAAAGACTTAAAGTTTCAACCACCATGAAAAGTCATAGATAATGATGTACCCAGGTGGTACAAGGCAAAAATCATGAAAAAAATGACAAACACGAAGACAATTCTCTTCATTGGAGAAGACTTACTTCCAGCACAGGCTAAGGTATCACACAGAAGCTTTCTGAACTGCCCTGGATCTGCTGATTGAGAAAGGGAGCAGTGTTCCTGGAACTACCACCTGTTCTCTTAGTACTAACTTGTTTGCAAATTACCCATTGCATATTTTCCCTGAAACCTGTAAACTTCAAACCCAAATAATCACAACAGACTACTACTAATTTCTTGGCCTGGCAATGAATTTACTTTTGACACCACAAAAGAGCTTGCCACAGTCTTTACTTTTGTTCTAAGAATAAGAAAGCATTATGACAGGGTGAAAAAACTTTCATTGGCTAGAGACAGGAGGACATTTATAATAGGCATCAGAGGCTAACAGTTTGGTGCTAAAATCCACAATAGCTTCTCAACTTGAAGAAGCAAAATAACAGCTTCTATTTCCTACAGTAAAGTTTGTCTTGACAGAATACCCACAGGATGATGAAATGGGACAGTAAATATTCAGTTTCAAAGTGCAGACAGGACAGAGCATTTCAAGATTTCTATCTACAAGGGAAAAGGGAGCTTATAACTTCTCCAGCACTTTCTTTGGGAAAATGGTATGCGATAAACCATATGAAGCCACATTTCAGTATCTTCTGTTAAATAGTTTAAGTAACAAGTTGAGATAAAACTGAATTTACGCCACTTAAAGAATCATATCTAAGAGTCTAAATGGAACTCACTTATTTAAACCCTCAAGTCCTCTTTACGGTAGAGATTGAAAAAAGTTAAGAGGCAAACAAGTAGTTCTCTTCTTAGCTATCTGTAGCCTCTTGTCATTAAAAGAAATGCTTCATGCTGGCGACAACTGAAGGCCACTGTATGCTAGCCAAGAAAAACTCACCATAGTTTTTAAGTCCTCTGGCCTCAGGGAAGGAAGCTGGAAGTCCAAGTGACAAAGGCTTTGAAAACGATCTAGGAATTCACTAACAAGAACCGCAGGTTCATCCAATGGCAACATCCCAAATCGATCTGTGGAAAAAGTAAACTGGGAGATTATATTGGTACAAATTATAAAAAATAAAAAGCATGTATAGAACAACAGGGGAAATGTAAATTGATGATATTTGATGAAATTAAGAAATTAACAATAACACCTAGACTTGTGATAATCAATTAAAATAATGTAACTGAAGTGCTAAAAATAGTTCCCAGTGTACAGTAAGTGCTATGTGTCACAGTTACTTCATCATTATCATCATTATTTATCACTTGTTTTTTAGGATTGTTTTAGGTATTGTTTTTAGGTTTAATCTCAGTAATGTTTTATTTTCCTTGAGGGCAGAGACAGTATCTCACATAATTTACAGATTTCTCATTACTCCTACCAATATATATATATATATATATATTTTTTAAATTAATTAATTAATTAATTAATTTTTTTTTTTTGGCTGTGTTGGGTCTTCGTTTCTGTGCGAGGGCTTTCTCTAGTTGTGGCGAGCGGGGGCCACTCTTCATCGCGGTGCACGGGCCTCTCACTGTCGCGGCCTCTCTTGTGGAGCACAAGCTCCAGACGCACAGGCTCAGTAGTTGTGGCTCACAGGCCTAGTTGCTCTGCGGCATGTGGGATCCTCCCAGACCAGGGCTCGAACCCGTGTCCCCTGCATTGGCAGGCAGACTCTAAACCACTGCACCACCACGGAAGCCCCCAATAGATATTTGCTATTATTAAATAATATTAATTTTCTGATGCTAAAAGATCAGTTATCAGAGTACTGATTTTTATTTCTCAACAACAAAATGATTACAGTATGGTTTTTAATATCATTTGATAGAGCTAAACTTCTAGTACTTTGGGTCTTAAAATGATTACAATTTCTTGGGTCCCAGAATCAAATGCCCTAATATTTAAAATCCTTATCATCTCACTCTAATACTATACTTTGGTTCCTAGAAACCCCATAATGCAATTTTCAAAAAAGAATTAATTTACTTGATGGGGGCAGGGAAATCCTTTCACAGTGTATATGTATATCAGATCATCACATTGCATACTTTTTTAAAAAATAAATTTATTTATCTATTTATTTTTGGCTGCGTTGGGTCTTCATTGCTGCTTGTAGGCTTTCTCTAGTTGCGGAGAGCGGGGGCTAATCTTTGTTGTGCCACGCGAGCTTCTCATTGCAGTGGCTTCTGTTGTTGTGGAGCACACGCTCTAGGCGCACGGGCTTCAGTAGTTGTGGCGCACGGGCTTAGTTGCTCCGCGGCATGTGGGATCTTCCCCGACCAGGGCTCGAAGCCGTGTCCCCTGCATTGGCAGGCAGATTCTTAACTGCTGTGCCACCAGGGAAGCCCCCTGCATACTTTAAATATCTTACAATTTTGTCAATTATACTTCAATAAAGCTGGAAAAATAAACAATCAAAGAAAAAGAAATTACTGATTTTTTTGGATAGAGCTGTGATAGTACTTTTGTGATTATGTTTAATTTTTGGCCACACTGTGCAGCATGCGGGATCTTAGTTCCCAGACCAGGGATCAAACCCGTGCCCCCTGCATTGGGAGCATGGAGTCTTAATCACTGGACCACCAGGGAAGTCCCTGTGATTATGTTTAAAAAGCAGAATCTCAGGAAAGGTTTCTCAGAAGAAGTCAGGTCTAAGCTGAATTGGAAAGACCAACAACAGTGTGTAAAAGTAAAGCCCTAGGGCTTCCCTGGTGGCGCAGTGGTTGAGAGTCCGCCTGCCGATGCAGGGGACACGGGTTCGTGCCCCGGTCCAGGAAGATCCCACATGCCGCAGAGCGGCTGGGCCCATGAGCCATGGCCGTTGAGCCTGCGCGTCTGGAGCCTGTGCTCCGCAACGGGAGAGGCCACAACAGTGAGAGGCCCGCGTACCACAAAAAAAAAAAAAAAAAAGTAAAGCCCTAGAGGATAGCACATGTGGGGAATTCTAAATAGTCTCACAGGGTTGGAACACAGTATTCCTAAGGGGAGACTAGTCGGAGACACGGTTAAAGTATAGACAGCAGCCAGACCATCATTTTATTAATGTATGTTATGAGAAACTACTGGAAGATTTTTTAAAAGGAAGAAGTGAAAGTGATATTATAGACAATATGCATTAGTTTAGAGCAGAGACTAAGGAGTCAGTCTGGATGCAAAGAAATAAGCTTAGCAGACATTAAGGTGATTTAAAGTAGTAATCCCCCTAAGATATGAGTGGCATAAGGATGGAGAGAAGGAGCGTCAATGTTGAATGAAGGAACACTATCAAGCACACCAACATCTGCATAATGGGAGACACAGAAGAAGGACAGGGAAAGGGGCAGAAAGAGTATTCGAAGACATACTAACTGAAAACTTCCCAAATTTTATGAAAAACAGTAATCTATACATCTAAAAGCTCAAAATCTGTGTAAGCAGAGAAGGGAAGAGCGAATATGCTAAACAGAATCAGAGTAGGAAGGAAGTGTACCAAGTACAGGAGGGACTGATTAGCACTTGTGATGACACATAACTTGGTGAAAAGGGTGTTCAAGTTACAGTCACACACAACGATCATGTAGAAAGATGGTTTGACAGGAGGTTCTAAAATGAATAAGCTAGTTTTCCCAAACGGAAAGTTAACTAGATAAACACTATCCCTCATCTCCTAGAAGACTAAAAGTTTAGATGGCCCTACTTATTATAAAGCTTCAAACATGCTACATTTGACAACATGGATTAATTAAAAAAAAGTTGACTCCCCCTACAAAAGTAGGTTGCAGAATATATATCGAATTATAACAGTCATAGAAAATTTTAAAACAAATAAATAGTGCCATATATATTGCTTCTAGATACATGTAAATGTTGTAGACATAGAAACCATGTAAGCAAATCATGGACACCAAATTCAGGATAGTAGTTATTACAGGACAGGGAGGCAGGGAATGAGATTGGGGAAGACTACACAGCTGTATCTGTAATTCTTCCTGATTAACAGAAAGAAAGCAGGGTGGGGTGGTTTTGCAAGGATAGCAAAATGTCAGTATTGGTGGGGTTGGATGGTAGATACAGAGATGTTTCTTATATTATTATTATCTACAATTTTTTCTATACTTGAAACACTCCACAATTTTAGAAATTACTCAAAAAGTTAAAAATAAAACAAAGAGACACTTTCTATATTCAAGGGCAAAAAATATTCCTTAAGAGTTTATCAAATTATTTAAAGTTGGGACTTCCCTGGTGGTGCAGTGGTTAAGAATCCGCCTCCCAATGCAGGGGACACGGGTTCGATCCCTGGTCCGGGAAGATCCCACATGTCGCGGAGCAACCAAGCCCATGCGCCACAGCTACCGAGCCTGCGTTCTAGAACCTGCGAGCCACAACTACTGAGCCTGCACACCTAGAACCCGTGCTCCACAACAAGAGAAGCCACCGCAATGAGAAGACTGCATACCACAAAGCAGAGTAGCCACCACTTGCCGCAACTAGAGAAAGCCCGCGCACAGCAACTAAGACCCAATGCAGCCATAAACAAACAAACAAACAAACAAATAAATAAATAAAATAGTAAAAAAAAAAAAAGATTTCTGATTCTCAGTTTCCTCACCTAAAAATCAGGTTGATATCTACCTCCCAGGGCCCCTGAGAGGATTAAACGGGATAATGTATGCACGATTAAACCTTTGGCATGTCAAATGCACTTAATAAATAACACAATAAGTGAATGAATATTAGTTCTCTTGTAAAGCGCAAATAGGAGGAAAAAGAAACTTCAAAGGCTAGATTTTCGCAAAAAAATAGACAATATGAGAAACGCAATGACCGGGGGTGGGGATGAACTGGGAGATTGGGATTGACATACATACACTAATATGTATAAAATAGATAACCAATGAGAATCTGCTGTATAGCACAGAGAACTCTACCCAATGCTCTGTGGTGACCTAAATGGGAAGGAAATCCAAAAGAGGGGATATATGTATACATATAGCTGATTCACTTCACTGTACAGCAGAAACTAACACAACACTGTAAAACAACTATACCCCATTTAAAAACAAATAAACAAACAAGCAAAAAAACAAAACAAAAGAACCCCGCATTGACCAAGAAGAGATGGTAAATGGGAAATTTTGTAAATAAGTACCTGGAGAGGGGCTATCTGGCCAGAAACAGAACTTCTCATGGGCAGTACACAAGGCTTTCTTCAGCTCAGCACATCGTTCCTTATCTGAAACCCGCATAGATAACAATGCCTTAAAAACAATGTCTTATATAGATTCAAAATCCAATGACCAAAAGCCTTTAAGAGTATAGATACAACTAAGAATTAAAATAACTCAGAAAAATTTTAAAGATATGAAATATTAGCAACTGAATCATCTTAATATTTTTCACAAAACAAGGTCTAAATCAAGATTCTAAAAGCAATAACAAAGGAGATATCATGTATCTTATAAGGCAGGCATTCCAAAATGTGAGCCTTCATAAAAGTCCTGTGTCTCTTAGCCTAAGTATAAATTTCAGAACTATAAAATAAACATACTGCTGTTAGTTTCCCAGAATACACAAAGTCAGGTTCACTCTAAAGTAGCTGAGCTTTGGAAAAAAAAAAAAAAAAAAAAGTAATGACTAAAGCTAGTAATTAGGGTGAAGACAATCACAAATACACCTTGTTATATACAGCAGTACACATTCTTTGATCAAACACAAGTGACTGGTCGTTTCAGAAAAACTAGTATAGATATCTTTTGAATATGGAGAAAAATGTAATTTGTACTTTATACTTACATCTGTCAAAATCAAAAGCTGGTTGTAAAGTGGCACAGAGAAAAGCTTGACAGCTGGAGCACTTCAGCAGATCACATTCAACTGTGACCCAGCCATATTTTGCACAGACCAGTGGAGACAGCTCAGGGGGCTTACCTGCCCATTTCAAAGAGTATTCACATTAAGAAAAACAACATGTATGTACATTAAAATGAACAAGTCAGAAATGAAAACTTTAACTCAATGTATATAGGAATAAACACATTAAGAGGAAAAGCAACAGGAAGCCCTATGCATTTTATATGTTTAAAATGTTTATTTTATTATTGGTTGTGGGGTACAGTAGAAAAGCCATTCACTTTTGCTTAATATGAAATACTAGGGATTTGAAAACACTAGTGAAAGCACTGGGATTTGCCTAAGCAGTAAGGGATGGTGAAGGTCAAACAAGCTGAAATATTTTATCACTCATCTCTGCTCTCCTATTGTATCACATCCACTTTTGCCTTCTGAAGAATAAAGTCAGTAAAATTAATAATATTCATTATTCCTCCCTGCCCCAAATTTGATTGTTATATACTAATGTGTGTGTGGTATGTGTGTTTTAAGTAAGCTGAGAACATCAAGAGCATCTGTAAGTATGTGCATGGGAAATATGTCCTAAAATATTTATTGATCTTTAATATTCAACACTCAGCTTTTTCTATTTTACCTATAGAGCTCTTGTTTTACAGAGCACAGGAAAAAAAAAAAAGCATAAAACATAAAAGATGCAGGAAAGTTCTATATTTTTACAAGGGATATAAGAACTTGAAAACATTCTAATAGCAGCAAAAGGAGGACTGAAGGCTAGAAACAGAATCTAAATATAAATGTTAAAGGAGTTTGGATTATGTAGAATAAAAGTAATAGAACCACTTAACTAGCTTAAGTTAAATAAATAATTATCATATCAAAGTGGCAATCAATTTATATCCAGTGGGAACAAAAAAATAACAAAAGAAAATGATTTTAAATGTTTTGTCAATATCAGGAATTAATCCAAAGAACAGCAGTAGAAGCACGGTTAAAAATACTTTCCCCTTCCTGAACAATTCAGTCCTAAAGCCACCAGGTGGTGAGCAAGGCAGAGGATTAAGCCAGGAGGGTAGGGGAGAGAGCTCATCGTATGGTGTCAAAAGCCAAAAAAAAAAAAAAAAAAGCCAAGTCGGGTAAAGAGGGAGTCCATACAGAGGGGGACCTACCTTGGGGTGCTGTAGCCAAGTGGGGTGTAAAGAGCATCTACATGGGGCTCCCACTCACCAAACCAGGGGCAACTAGAATCTCAAAATATATAATAGTAATGGATTATGACCCATTGAATAAAAAAGGAAATCATGAGCCCATGCTGCTACAATAAGTTACATAAAGTTTGATGAGGAATGTGATATTTACATGGTTTCAAAGCACATCCCCACAAAACAGTTTAATTACAAAGGAGGAAAAAGCTACTTTACAATGGAAAACACCGACAGACACTCCCTTAATCAATTGATCAAAATGATGATCGTGGGTAAAGGGACAGATCAAAATCATGTGCCACCTGACAGGATGCAATGAGAACACAGCGTTACTTCTGTGATATTCCTACATAACCTGAATCTAGTCATAATGAAACATCAGACAAATGCAATTTGAGATACACTCTATAAAATAACTGGCCTATAATCTTCAAAAGTATCAAGGTCATGAAATTCAAGGAAAAACTGAGGATTCTCAACTGGATCCTTTTGCTATAAAGAACACTATTACTACAATTGATGGAATGATTATGATGTAAGGGTTATATGGTAGTAATTTATTATGTGAATTTCCCAATTTTGATGGTTTCACTGTGGTTATGTAAGAGAAAGTCCTTGTTTGTGGGAAATATTTGGGGGTGATGAGGTGTCACTTTGACAACTTACTTTCAAGTACTCACAAGGAAGTTCTTTGTAACCTGTGCAATATTTCTATAAGTCTGTAATTGCTTTAAATTAAAAACACTCTAGCAAATAGAAAATGGCAAAAGTGATGTGATGTCAGTTGAGATCTAGCTTCTATCTTGCTCTCTCTTGCTTGCTCACTCTGACTGAAGCCCGTTGCCATGTTGTGAACTATCCCTGTGATGAGCCCACGGAGCTCCAGCCAAAAGCGAGTATAGAACTGAAACCCTCAATCCAGCCATGAGGGAATTAATCCTGCCAACAAGCACGTGAGTGAGCTTGGAAGTGGATCCTTTCCTAGTCTAGCCCTGAGATGACTGCAGCCCTGGCCAACACCTTGATTACAGTCTGAGAGAGATCCTGAACCAAAGGACTCAGCTAAGCTGTGCCTAGATTCCTGATCCACAGAAATTGTGAGATAATAAGTGCTTGTTGTTTTAAGCCACTAAGTTTTAGGGTTATTTGTTGTGCAACCATAGATAATTTACAAAGGAAAACCTTGAAAGAGATAGGAAGTGTAGTATAATGTTAAAAAACATTAGGTTTGGTGCTAAAAGCCTTACAACCAGGGGACCCCAACCCAACCCCCAGGCCTCTGCCTGTTAGGAACCGGGCCGGACAGCAGGAGGTGAGCGGCGGACGAGCAAGTGAAGCTTCATCTTGCTCAAGTTACCGCCTGAACTCCCCCCACCATCACCCACCCCTGTCCGTGGAAAAACTGTCTTCCACAAAACGGGTCCCTGGTGCCAAAAAGGTTGGGGACCGCTGCCTTACACTATAATTCCAGCTCTGCCATTTGCTAGCAAGTTGACCCTGGGTAAGTCACATAACCAACTTGAAAATGATAATATGCGTGGAAGTACTATATACAAATGTTAGTTATTATTCCTTCTTCTCTCAGGCTCTTAGTTTTTTCTTCTGTAAAAAAGAAAGGTTAGATCTCAAATATCCCTTTGAGGGCTAACATTTTATGATGCTAATTTTCCTAAAAAATTTCTTACCAAGTTTAATTCTAAAAATTAAAAACATCAGAGAAAGTGGTGTTACTCCTAGAATAATTCCAGAAGCAGGCAGAAAGTGCAACTCACTCGAACCAAAAAGGATATAGAAAAGGTTTCCACTCTGCTAAAGAAGGCTTCTTTACTTGTAGATTCCAGTGGAGGTTCTTCTGCTCGGGGTGATCCATTAACTGGCTGGAATGTGGCAGATGTGTCCTTCCTAAAATAAAGTGGCAGAACTACTGGTAATCCTTTCAAGGCATCACTTTGCCTAAACATTTTTTAACTTTTTTTTTTTTTTTTGCTGTACGCGGGCCTCTGACTGTTGTGGCCTCTCCCGCTGAGGAGCACAGGCTCCAGACGCGCAGGCTCAGCGGCCATGGCTCACGGGCCCAGCCGCTCCGCGCCATGTGGGATCTTCCCGGACCAGGGCACGAACCCGTGTCCCCTGCATCGGCAGGCGGACTCTCAACCACTGCGCCACCAGGGAAGCCCTGCCTAAACGTTTTTTATCTAGCTTCTCTGCACATTGTATTATCAATCATGCCACTCTGGACTTTAACCTTTCTAAATATCATTTCAGTCAGGTAATTTTTCTGTTTAACACTGTCAATAGTTTCACAATACTTACTAAGCAGAATCCAAATTCTTCAGACTGGCATTCAAATCTCTACAGTTTGGCCATAACTAAGTTTCAAGCAATTTCTACCTTGACCATGCTCCACTAATCCCATACTGGCAAACTATGCTACCTCACTCACCGCTCTCCAACAGTATTTTGCATAACTTTCATAAACACAAAATAAGACTCAAGGCTTCTGTGCATTATCCAATTTGAACCACCTTAGAAATTTAACTATTTTAACAGCAGAAAATGACAATTTTGATATTTCTACCTGGATTGATCCTTGCTATGCACTTCTTCCCCAAAGGAACTAATTTGAAAATTTAAATCAAAGTAAAGAATTTTAGCTATTTCCTGAAAAAATTTAAGGAGAAAAAACCCAGCAAAACAATTCTTTTATATTCAGTGAAAGGCATTTCAACAGCACCTGGGAAGTGTAGAGGGAGGAACTGCTGAAGACAAAAGTAATTTTAATAAAAGTAAGATTACACCAACTATTACAACTCAAAATAAAGTAATTTATTCTAAGAATCCTTCTGAGAGTGACAGCCTCAGGGAGGTGTGTATCTTGAAAAAAATTCAGAGCTTCCATAAACTTGGATAGAAAAAAATGACATTTATTTTGGTAACCTCTAACTGAAATGTAGCATTTCCTTCCATTATGAATGAAGATAATTTTAAAAACCACAGTAGCATCAGCAGTACCTGTAAATTTGTCATCAATGGAAATCACAGGTATTTTGTCACCACATTATGGTTGTTGCACATGTTTTGAAATAGTTTATGCTCTCGCTACTTCGAAATTATGGTAGATAACAGATCTATTACTAGATATTATTTAACTCTTAATGCAGCGTTTTACTGCATCACTTTTTTTCTTTTACTTCTTGATAACTGCATTCCAACGTAATTGGTATCCTTTATAATCCTATGTAATTTACTTTAAGCATTTAAAAATATAATTCTGAGAAGGTGTTCATAAACTTTACCAGGCTGCCAAAGGTGTCTAGGACTTAAAAAGGTTAAGGAGTCTAAGAGAAATCAGGTGCGCATATTCAGTTGGCGGTCCTGTCTTTTTCCTTCCTCCCAAAACCTGTTTTAAGGCAAAATTGCGCCCAGTACCTCCCGAGTAGAAGATTAAAGCCGACTAAGCGAAGGAACCCCAGTCTCTTCAAGATCCCGAGTCGCAGCCATTCCCATCGCCCGAGTTACAGACCCAGGGTATCCTACCCTGGCCTGAGTCCCCCAAACCCTCTCCAATCTACCGTCGCCAGACCCAGGGTGGACTCGCGGACTCACGCTTCGGCGCCTCCCTCTTCCGGGGCAATCCCCTCATCTATCAGCTGCCGGACTTTCTGGGGAGTCCCTTCTGGGGAGCGAACAACCGCACTACAATTCTTTTCGACCCCCGCGGCAAACGTCAGCCCCTCACTGGGCGCCGCCATCTTGGTCCGTTTCCGAGTTGCTTCCCCGCGCGTGTGAAGGCTCAGGAACTTCCGTTCTGAGCGGTTAGGATCCTCTTTTGGCTTCCCACGCGTTGGCCCAAGCAGCCTGTCGGGTCTCACCGCCGGGCCCAGCCCTTCCTGGCCATTTTAGAACGAGGTAGGGACTTCCCTGGCGGTCCAGTGATTAAGACTACGCGCTTGCATTGCAGGGGGTGTGGGTTCCATCCCCTGGTCGGGGAGCTTGGATCCCGCATGCCCTGCGGCGTGGCCCAAACAAACAAAACCGAGGTAGACCCTCGCGGGAGGGCTCTGGTTAAACACCAAGATTAGTCGTTTCCTTTATGTACGAGCATACTTGGCTTGATAAGAGGTTTTTAGAGCGCTGTCTCCGAGTTCAGCAGGGTTGAGGGGCCCAATTTAGTCTTAAGGTAATTAACTGATAAGACTCTCCTAAGTTTGGGTCTTCCTGGGGGCGCAATGGTTGAGAGTCCGCCTGCCGAGGCAGGGGACGCGGGTTCGTGCTCCGGTTTGGGAGGGTCTCAAATGCCGCGGAGCGGCTGGGCCCGTGAGCCATGGCCACTGAGCCTGCGCGTCCGGAGCCTGTGCTTCGCAACGGGAGAGGCCACAACAGTGGCCCTCGTAACGCAGAAAAAAAAAAAAAAAAAAGTCTCCTAAGCTTATCTTTTTACATGTGAGGGAATGGCGACCGTCCCTTGAGAGTAAATAATTTAGAATCCTTAGAAACCGTGTTACGGGTGGGTTTAGAAGTCTGGTGTTTGCCGTTATCGAACGCTTCTTCCCTGCTTTGTCCAAAAATTATTTATTGAGGGTGTCCTACTGACGCTGTCCTCGGCGCTAGCAATGACAGCAGTGAATAAAGGAGACGTAATTTTTAGTGGAGTTAGACATTAAAAAAAATACGTTTTCCTGAACTTTTGAAATTACAAGTGCTCCAAAGAAATCCCAAGGGTTAGGGTTAGGGTAAAGGAGGACCTAATTCAGTCTACAGATTCTCCCGAGAGCATCTGTGCTGGAGTTAAAATAGATGAGATTGTGGGAAAGAGGTCTACACAGACTCCAACAGCATCCCAAACTGGAAGGAGTTTGCCTCATATAATAAACAGAAAAAGGAGACTGATGTGACTGAGCAATGGGCAAAGATAAAAGTGCCCCGTCCCCCCCGCCAGCTCACTCTCTGTGGGCTCCTAACTTCAGTAGTTGTTCCCGCCCACCAGGACTTTCAGCCTATTGATCTCAGCCTTTCCATTGTTCCGAACAACACCACCTTATTTCTTCTCTCCTCTCCTTAGCCAGTTTCAGTTCGTTGCCAATCATTATCATCATTCCTTTGCAAAATTTGAATATGGACAGATAATTAGTTAATATTAAAGACTTATTTAGTTTTGTTATATGTGATAATGGCACTGTGATTATGGTTTTTAAAAGTCCTTACTGGGAATTCCCTGGTGGTTCAGGGGTTAGGACTCGGTGCTCTCACTGCTGAGGACCCAGGTTCCATCCCTGGTCGTGTAACTAAGATCCCACAAGCCTCGCCTCGTGGCCAGAAAAAATCCTTACTTATAAGAGATACGTCTTGAGGTGTTTATGGGTGAACTAGTATGATGTCTCGAATTTGCTTTAAAGTTCTGGAGGAAAAGAAAATGTGAGGAGCATAGATGAAAAAAATTTTTTTTAATGTTTATTTATTTACTTATTTGGCTGCTCCAGGTCTTAGTTGCAGCACTTGGGATCTTTAGTTGCGGCATGCATGCAGGATCTAGTTCCCTGAACGGGGATCCAACCTGTGCCCCCTGTATTGGGAACGTGGAGTCTTAACCATTGGACCACAGGGGAAATCCCATGATGAAAAATGTTTTTAATTGTTGGGTTTGGGTGATAGACTCATGGGGGTTCATTATATTATTCTTTCTATTATTGAGTATTTTTGACAATGTCATAATAAAAAAGCAAAATATATAACTGAAAATAATACATTCCCTAGAATGTACTCTCAATTTCTTTGGACCTTTCTTGCTTTGTAGTACTCGTTTGGCAAAACCTCAATCACAGTAGAGTTCAGCGTTCCACCACTCTGCTCCTGCACCCTGTCAGCTGAATACGGTTAAAGAAAAATGCATGGCATGCTGACTTGTCTGTCTTTGTATTGTCGACCTCAAATGGGCCCTTAATTCTGCCCAGTAATCATACTACATTTCCCTAGTGTACCTTCTCTCCTACTTTCATAGATGACTTTCATATTTCTCTCCTCAAATCTTCAGTGTCTCTTCCAATCCATCCTGTCTGCTGATGTCCTTGTTTCCTATTTCACTTAAACAATTTAAGCAATCAGAAGAAAACTTCCACAGATTACCACCACCGCATCTACCCGCTAGCATGTGGAATAATGAGAATTTTTTAAGTTCCCACATTCCCATGATAGTAGCCAGAAATCAGAGCCAGTTTTAAGTTCAGTCTATTGATAACTCACCCCAGTGAACATGCTTTTGCAAGCCCAAAGACAACCCATTGATTCTGAAAATCAGCCAATCACAGACTCACTTCAGTACACACACCTCCAAGTGTCAACCAATCAACAATATTCTCACGCAAGTTATCACTTCTGCAGAGAATGTCAACACACTTAGACCTCTGAAAGGTCACCAATCCCTGAACTCCCCACTTTCTCTAAATCCAATATAAGATTAGCAGTTTGGTCTTCTCTAAACCTGTGCCTGACAAGTATGACTCTCACTGCCTATAGTAAGCAATAAATGCAGCTTTGTCTTTTCATTTCATATATTGAGTTGTTACTATAGATCAGTGGTTCTCAAATGGGTGCAGTTTTGCCTCCCAGGGGACATTTGGCAATTTCTAGAGACATTTTTGGTTATTACAGATGGAGTGATGGTAGAGGCTGGTGTTGCTGCTAAACATCTTACAGTGCACAGGACAGCCCCTCACCACAAAGAATTAGCTCACCCCAAAATGTCAAACGTGTAGAGATTGAGAAAACTTGCTGTAGTCTGTGCTCCTACATAAGGCCAACCTTGTACACTCGGCCTAGTCCCCTCTTGCCTACTCAAGGACATTGCCCAGTGATTCTCCCCTCTACCGAACATTCACGTCAGCATTAAGATATTATTTCTCCCGTCTTCAAAATGAGACAAAACAAAAACCTCTGACTGCAGTTCCTCGTCCAGATACCACTCCATTGTTCTGCTCTTCTTTACAGCAAAACTCCTTGAAAAAAATTACCTATTCTCACTGATTCCAATATCTTCCATTCTCCCCCTCATTCCCTCTGCTTCAGCTACACTGGCCTCCTTACTAGGCCTTGAATTTAACAGATGTAGTCCTGCCTTGAGACATTTGCACTCCCTGTTCCCTCTGCCTGGAAGGCTCTTCCAGACACCCACGTGACTTTCTCCCTTACCTCCTTCAATTCTTTGTGACTTCTTTATTCAAATGTCACCTTCTCAGTGAGACCTACCCACATCACTCTACAGACACTTGCAACTCCTCCCCTCCCCACACAGATACCTGGAATTCCTCTTCCACTTACCCTGCTCTGTTCTTCTCTATAAGGCTTATCTTCTTATAGCATATGTAATTTTCTTATTGTTTACTTCTGTCTCTCCCCATCCCCACTAGAGTATAATCTTTATAATTTTCACAAGAGTAGGAGTTTTTGTGGGTTTTTGTTGTTGTTGTTCATTGCTGTATTCCATTGTTTACAACAGTGCCTGGACCAGAGTAGACACTCAATTAATAATTGTTAAATAAATGTATGTTAACCTTCTAAAGGATTTAGACTTTATCTTAAAAGCTAAATGTAGCCATTGAAAGATTTTAAGCAGCACAGTAGCACGCACAGTTGTGCATTTTGGGAAAAATCACTCTGAAGACTAGGTGATGAATGGATTGGAGCCAATAGAGGATACAGAATGACCATTAAGGGGTTGCTAAAGAAACCCCAGCAAAAGATGATGATGGGCAAAGATAGCTGAAAGTGGGCAGATTCAAGTTACATTTTGGAGCTAGAAACAACAGGACGTGGTGATGGGTTATACATAGCATGTGAGGAAATAGATTTCAAGGAGGACTCCAAGATTTTGGCCTGAACAACTATGTATGTATATATATACATATATATATGTATATATACACACACACATATATGTATATATATACACACACATAGATGTTTACATATTTACATACATGTGTATTTCCACACATACATATGTATGTATATTTGTGTGCATGTTTGTATATGGCAGATGTTTTGTCTTTTTTCTATAATTTCCCAGTGCCTGGACATAATAGATGCTCAGAAAATGCCAATTTTAAGTCATGAGTCAATAAGTACTTTTGAAACTTACAATTGTCAAAGAGTCACTTGGCAAATGTGATGTGGAAGAAAGAGTTTTAGAATCAGAGATGGCCCCTCCTCCCACTTCCATCACTCACCTTGTGACCTTGTGTTCGAGGGACCTTGTTTGAAGGACCTGTGGTTATAAGATTAAATGGGATAATGTCTGTGAAAGTGGTTGGCACATATCAGTAGGTTCTTGGTAAGTGCTAGTTTTCTTCCCAAGCATTTTAGTATAGGTGGTGGAGGCAGTGATGCACCACCGAGATCCCCCTTCAGGAATGAGGAACTATTTCCTCCAGCCACTGGGAGTGCCACCAACAGGAAACCCTCAGCTGTCAGTTCCCTTAGGAGTTATTGACTGGAGAGGGCCATTTTGCCTGAGGTCGCCACCCCCCTTTCTCAAGGGCATCCTTCATCCAGTGATTAATCAAGACAGAGGTATAAAAGGCCTAGCCCCTTGCCCCAACTCTGGACAATGCTAAAGGGCCATTAGCTTTAGAGTTTCCAGTAGGGTCTCCTGGGGCCTTCCTTGAGACTGCATCACAGTCCACCCTCTCCACCTGCCCAGTCCTGCTTCCTTCCCCTCCTTTTCATGGTCTTGGTCCCATGTGCCCTCCCCCAAAACTTTCATCATGTTAATCGCCTTCTCAGGGTCACCTTATCCATTTTGTTTGTCCCTGTGAAGCAGACAGCTCTGCTGATAGCTCCGGTTGTCAGACTGTCTTTATTGTGTTTTTTTTCAGGTGAGAATATACAAAAAATGTATGTGGATAAGCTTTTTATGCTATGTAGGACCTCTTCTCTTAAGTCAAACATACGATGTTTGCTAGTATAATTCCTTCATGAAGTAGAAAAATTATCAAAGAGCAAAATTTATATTTGTAGTGAAAATTTAGTTTCTATAAAACATGATACTTAATAGGCTTTTAATTGGGCACACATTTTTCAAACATTTTGAATTCTTATGGGCTACTTTTTATTGATATATAACTAAAATAACATAAAATTCACCCTGCAATAAAGTGTACCTGTCAGTGACTTTTAGGATATTCACAGGTTTGTGCGACCATTATCGCTATCCGTTTCCAGGACATTTCATCACTTCAAAAAGAAACCCTGTCTGTACCCATTAGCAGTCACTCTCCATTCCTCCCTTCCCCCAGCCCTTGGCAACCACTAATCTTTTAATCACTATGGATTTGCCTGTTCTGAACATTTCATATAAATGGGGTCATGCAATATGTGGCTTTTTGTGTCTGGCTCCTTTCACTGAGCATGATGTTTTCAAGGTTCATCTATGTTGTAGCATGTATTTGTACTTCATTCTTTTTTATGACTGAATAATAACGCATTGTATGGATATATCATATTTTGTTTACCTTTTCATCTGTTGATGGACATTTGGGTTGCTTACACTTTTGGGCTATTGTGAATAATGCTGCTATGAATGTGTACAAGTTTTTTGTGCAGACATATGTTTTCAGTTCTCTTACATATAAATCAAGGAGTAAAATTTCTGGGTCATATAGTAACTATTTTTTTGTTTTGTTTTTTGGGGGTTTTTTGACCGTGCTGTGTGGCATGTGGGATCATAGTTCCCAGACCAGGGGTTGAACCCACGCCCCCTGCATTGGAGGTGTGGAGTCTTAACCACTGGACCACCAGGGAAGTCCAGTAACTCTATGTTTAACTCTCAAACTATTTTCCAAAGTGGCTGTACCATTTTACAATCGAGTGTTCAGTAAACTCTCTGTATCCTCGCTGATATTTATTATTGTCTATATTTCTGATTTTAGATATCCTAGGGAATGTGGAGTGGTATATCAGGTGTTTTTTTTTTTTTTTTTTTGGCTGCGTTAGGTCTTCATTGCTGCATGAGGGCTTTCTCTAGTTGCATCAAGCGGGGGCTACTCTTTGTTGTGGTGCGCAGTCTTCTCATTGCGGTGGCTTCTCTTGTGGAGCACGGCCTTTAGGCACGTGGGCTTCAATAGTTGTGGCTTGCAGGCTCTAGAGTTCAGGCTCAGTAGTGGCGCATGGGCTTAGTTGCTCTGCAGCATGTGGAATCTTCCTGGACCAGGGCTCGAACCCGTGTCCCCTGCATTGGCAGACAGATTCTTAACCACTGAGCCACCAGGGAAGTCCTAAAAGGCTCTTAAAATAATTTAATAATTTTAAATTTAGTTCAGAATAAATCTTTCATTTTGTTCTTGGAATTTAAAATGGTTATATATTTATGTAACTATATGAGATGGTTTTCAGTTGATTGGTTAATATCATCTTATTTTTGTAGATTTTTTTCCTTCTTATTATGAAGAATTTTTAACATATACAAAGGTGGGCTAGCTCCCCATCCACTTCTCCCTCCTTATCAAAAGGATTGATAAGGATTGTGTTATCAAAAATTGTTTTTAATGAGATATAATTCATGTACCATAAAATTCACTTTTCCAAGTGTATAATTCAGTGGTTTTTAATATATTCACAAAGTTGTGTAACCATCACCACTATCTAATTTCAGAACATTTTCGTCACCCTAAAAAGAATCCCTGTACTCCTTCTTCTCTCCCCCAGCTCCTGGCAACCACCAATTTCCTTCTCTATGGATTTACCTATTCTGGACATTTTTGAATAAACAGAATCATATAATATGTGGTCTTTTGTGATTGGCTTCCTTTGTATAGCATAATTTTTCAACATTTATCCATGTATCAGTATTCCACTTTTTTATTGCCAAATAATATTCCATTGTATGGATATATCATATTTTGTTTATTCGTCAGCCCATGGACATTTGGGTTTTTTCTATTTTGGGGCTGTTGTGAATAATACTGCTATAAACAGCAATGTACACATCTTTGTGTGGACGTATGTTTTCATTTCTCTTGGATATACACTTAGGAGTGGAATTGCTGGTTCCTATATTATTTTGAAGCAAATAAGTGACATATAATTTTATCCACACATATTTCAGTATGTATATCTAAAAGATAAGGACTCTTGGGGAGTTCCCTGGTGGTCCAGTGGTTAGGACTTGGTGCTTTCACTGTCATGGCCGGGGTTCAATCCCTGGTCAGGGAACTAAGATCCCACAAGCCATGTGGCACAGCCAAAAAAAAAAAAAAAAAGAAAAGGATTCTTGTTAACATAGCTACAATAATATTATTCCACCTAAAAATTAACAGTTCTTTATGTCATAAAATATTCAGTGTTCAGATTTCTAGTGGTCTCATCAATGCTTTTTGCCCCAGTTTTTATGAATCAGTATTCAAATAAGGCTTACTATTGCACCCTAGGGGTCTTCCCAGGACAGACCCCCCCACACACCCCATGTCCTCTGCCTGCTGCTTGTTTGTAGAAAAGCTTTAGTCTCTCAGACCTCCCCTAAGTCACAAAAGGCTGGCTCAAGAGTTAATGTCTGGAAGAATGTGAACATGTTACAAAAGATAGTAGTTGGGCCAGGAGAACTGGTGACAATTTAAACAATAGATCAGCCATGTAGTACAGTCACAGAACCTTTAGTTCCTCCCTGAAGGACATAGACAACAGTGTCTGATGTGCATTCCTGAGTTTTTTACAGATACTGAAACCCCCACCAGATGGAAGAAGCTAACTGCATGATGACCATGAACACTTAGCCCCCAGACAGGCTGGGGCCTGAAGACTGATGATGTTAACCCCTGTGACATCACCCTGTTACCTCACCATCAACCAATCAGAGAATTATGCACAAGCTGATCACACACCCTGTGACTCTCCCTCACCTTGCCTTTAAAAACCCTTATCTAAAATCCATCTGAGAGTTCAGGTCTTTTGAGCATTAGCTGCCCCTACTCCTTGTTTGGCGCCTGCAGTAAATGCTGCACATTCCTTCCTTGGCTTTACTGTGCATGGGTGAGTGGACCCAAGTTTGGTTTGGTAATGCTACTAAAGGGTGAATGTTATTGCAATTCATTGATATACCTCTTAAGTTGCTCTCTTTTAAAACAGCTTTATTGAGATATAATTCACATATGATATAATTTACTGATTTAAAATGAAGTCAATGTTGTTTCATCTATCTCACCATCCACTCCTCCCACGTTATTTAAAATTTTTTTGAGATATAATTCACATAACATAAAATTCTCCCTTTTCAAGTGTACAATTCAGTGGTTTTTAATATGTTAACAAAGTTGTGCAACCAATGCCAGTCAAGATTTTTAATATATTCACAGAGTTATCCAATCATCACAGGTCTCTTTTTAATCTATAGATTTTATTTCCCTTCAAATCTTTTTCCTCTGGAATTTTTGTTGAAGAAATTTGCTTGTTTATCCTGTAGAATATCCATAGTCTGGATTTTGCTTTTTGCATCTCTGTAGTATTTTTTAATGTTCCTCTGTCCTCCATATTTCCTATAAATTGGTGGTTAGATATAGACCTCTGACGGGATTCAGGTTCAGTTTTTTCCTACAAGACTACTGCATAGTCATGTTTACATTCTAGAGGCATGTATGTTTCAACTTTCTTTTTGTGATAACAGCACTGGTTGATGCTCAGTGGGTTGATCTCTGAATTCATTAGAGATTGAAAAATGGTAATAGTCTATCACTCATTATTTATTACTTGGAATACTCTTATAAAAAGAAAATTTTCTTCATCTACTATTTGGTTACTCAATGCTACAGTTTCTTTATAAAAATTAATATTGATTAATTTTGATTTTCATATTTTAGAGCCATAGACTTTTTTTTTCAGGTCTCAAACATTTTTGTAAGCAGTGCTTTCTAATGCTTCATGGGTAAAATACCTGCCCACAGGGCCTGAAAGTAGCAAAATAAGGAGGCGGGACTAGTGGGACATGAAATTTGCACCAAGAGGATACGCATCCTCAGCTCCAGCAGATTTTCTTTTTTCTTTTCATCACGTAAGGTTCTCCTACATGAAACGTCACGCCAAAAAAAACCAAAAAAACAAAAAACCACCAGATCTAAGAATCTTGAAAAGTTTTGTTTCCCTTGAGGAATTAATATGGTTTTCCCTTACCACTCATAAACGTCAGTGAACAATCTGTTTTCCCACTTTGCACTGTGCCCAGTAAGTTCAAAGCCAAACATTCTGTTTAATTTTGGAACAATAGGAATTCCTGATCTGTACATCTACATTTTCTTTGATCTTGATCCTCCGTACCTGTTCCTGTCTTCCAGCTGATTCAAATTTTCTATGAGCAAAAAGGAATTTGAACAAAAACATTTACATAGCCATCAGTCATCTATGAAAGAACATTTTTCTTGGGACTCTTAATTCACTGCTGGGTGTTATTTTAACAATCCTAACGTAATAAGCCTGAAACGGCTTCTCATTGGGGTCTTAATTTGTATTCTATGATTACTGGTTAGCTTGAACATCTTCCCATGTTTGTTAACCAGGTTTAAAACTGTTTGTTTGCTTGGGACGTGGCTTATATTGAATTAGGGAGGAGTTCCGCCAGTCGACTTAAAGACAAGACAAATGAAACCTCATTCTTACAGTTAAGCTTTGACTCCACCCCCTGTTTTTTTCCCCTCGAAGAGAGCTCTTTGTGTAGTGTGGGAAAGGGATCTCAGCCTGTAAAGCTGGCAGAACACAGTACTGCCTCAAAATATCTGTATTATGTGCGTGTCCCGTTCCTGAATCCTGACACGCCTGGAGTCGCCACTGGGACTTTCTCTGCAGGCGTGGCCTCTCTCACTCGGCCTTCGATTGGCTCGCCTGATCCCGCAGGAGTCACCGCGACGCGGGCTTGCTTAGCGCGGTGGATGCGAGTGATGAGTGGCTGCTTCTGCCTTTCTCTCCCCCCACTTTTTTTTTAGCCATAGCTATGGTTACCACGTCTCTCCCCGCCTCCCTCCACCTACCAAGAAGACAACTGGCCATTGGTTCCCTGTCACCAAGTCCATCAGTCATTGGCCGCTGGTGAGACAGGGCGCTCCCCCTTCCCCTGTCTCCCGGGTCTCTTGAGGAGCCCAGGAAGGAGGCTCGGCTAGTGCCGCCGGGCCACGGGCTGCCGCGATCGGGTTGCAGCGGTCGTTAGCGGGTCATGTCGGCCGCCCAGGGCTGGGACAGGAACCGCCGGAGGGCAGGAGGCGCCGCAGGCGGTGGCGGCGGCGGCGGCGGAGGTAGCGGGGCCGGCGGGGGCAGTGGGGGCAGCGGGGGTCGGGGGACCGGCCAGCTCAACCGCTTCGTGCAACTCTCCGGGCGGCCGCACCTGCCAGGTGAGTCGTAGGGCACGATCCTGACAGCTCGCGGGCGCGGCGGGAAGGTGACTGCTACCTTTTCTTTTCTCTCTGTCTTTCTTTTCCTTGGGAGGAGGAAAGGCAGGCCCCACGCATAGCAAAGCGACTGGGGCTTAGAGAAAAGGAAAGGTGTCTTTGAGGTCGGGGAGGGAACAGGAGCACAGCGGAAAATGAAAGTATTTTTGCTCTGTTGAAAGCTCTGTGCTGAGAGTTGTGTTTTCTTTTCAAAGGAGAGACCGCTGTCTCATTGACATTCTCAAATGTTTCGCTTACTCGGTTCCCAGTCTCGTCCTCTTCCGCAGTTTGATCTTGTAAAAGAAAGACATTGGCGCCTAGCTGTGGGAAATTATTTTTGAGAGAAAAGGGAAGAGCATCCCAAAGAGTGATTTTTGTAAAAAAAAAACCCACCTCGAGTGTGTAAGAGTTAGGCATTCTGAAACAAGAAAGGAGGAGAAGTGGGGTGGGTGGGAGGTGGGTGGGAAACAGAACCAAGAGAATTAGGGAAAACTAGTTGAATTATTAATATTTTGGAAGGTACAGAGACAGAATAGATAGTGTGTATGGATTTTAACGGGAGAAAATGAAGATCAGGAATATACTCAGTGACAAAATTATGCAGTGTCTACCATATGAAAACAGCTGATTAGAACTGGAAAAATGTACCCAGTGTGATTATTTCACGTTTTTGCCTACAATTTCCTATCCTTGTGTCCTTGTGTTCAAATGCCTTGAAAGAGAGACAAATCAAATCGATGTGTGTGTGCAGCAAATTTAAAGAACTGCATTTGTAAGTGAATATTCAGTATAGTAGAATGAAGGTGTACTGCCCAGAATGTCAGATATTATATTGGGCAAGCTTATTTTTACCATGACGAGAACTATCAAGAACGTGTTTTAATCTTTCACCATGTTTTTTGTGAATAAGATTGAAGTTGATTTTATCAGTGATATATTTGTTTAGCTGATGAGTTTTGAGAATATGAGGGTTTTTGAATTGTGTTTACTACCATGCCTTGTACTTCTAAGTAGTCAAAAATTATTATTTGATTAATTTGAAGATAAAGGGAATTTTGCATATTCAATGAGACAATTGCTTGTGTTTGTGATAAGGTTATTGATGTATGCTAGAAATGCACATGAATTCATTTATATGCGCCATTAAAATTAACAGTGAAGCAGTTTTAGTCAAATATATAATACATCAAAAGTTGGGTTTGAGATGATAGTATCAGACTGGGTATTCTTAAAATTGCTAAATATATGGTCTTTAACATGAAAAAGAAAAAAAGGAGAAATCTTTTTTTCTTACCCCAAATTAATAGCAAAAAATTTCATTTTTGTGTATTGACAGGTTAGAAGATAAATCTGTTACAAAAGACTCTAACCAGTTTGTCCTCTACTACTGCAATCTTAGGTCTTTGATCTTAGATTAATTATACCATAGGCTTCATATAGGCATTCCCAGGCTCGAAGAAACTGGTTGGTGCACTTCCTCACTGCCACCACCTGATGGCAGTGGAGGCCATAATTTCTGAAAAGGGGGTTCGGTGTGGAGCTATTTCTGCATTCTCTTGGCACACAAGGCCAAGAACACCCGTTTGTTCAGAGGTGAAGATAAATGCGTTTAAACTGTGAAAATTCATGCAGTGGGGCCATCAGCTCTTCTTTTCTGCTTTCTTTTCTCCTTGACTGTCACTTAATTCTTGCTTCCCCAAGTAGGAAGCCTCTGTCTTCTCTTCACTCTCAGAATTAAGAACATCTGATATTTCAGTATATACTTTGAAATTCTTTCACACCAATTCTTTATTTTTACAAGTATTGCATTTTAAGCCTTACCTCTCCCCTTGATTGAAAGATTTTTATTTTGATATGTTTAAAAAGATGTTAGGTGATGGGGAGGGGTAGAAATCTCTAGGCCTGTTTTATGGCTGACCATGGAGGTTAAAAAATAATAAGTTTTTGAGCTAACTTTCTCCCACCTTTGAATTCTAATCCCATTTTCCATTTTTCATCCTTCTCTAGCAAGATTTTCAGATACTGGGCACTCAGAACCCTTTCTTACTTTTTTGCACATCTACCCTCTCTCTAGCCCCCAAAGAAACAAAACAACAAAATCAAAACAACCTGGTCTTGGAGTGTTCTCTCTGTCAGTGATAGCTCTTTATTCCTGCAGTTATACAAACCTGAAACTTGGGCATCCTCCTTAAGGGTTTCCTCTTCCTTGCATTTCAGGTGTAATCAATCACCAAGTCCTGTTTATTTTATTTGTGCCAGTCCATGCTGCCATCATCTCTGATTTAGGTCTCCTGCACCAGCTTTCTAAGCAGTCTTCCTGCTTCTACTCTGGCCCTCCAGTTTGTACAGCACACTAATCTTTTGCAAGCGCAAGTCTGTTCTCATCTCAGCTTACAGCCCTTTACTAGCTTTTCACCACTCTTAAGATGAGGCAAAAATCCTTAACATGGCCTACAAGCCACCACACGGTCTGGCCCCTCTCTAGCTCTCCAGATAACCCTACATCATGTTGTCTTGCTCTTTGATCTTTTTCTACCTCCTTAGATCATGCTCCCTTCTGCCACAGTGCCACTGTACTTACTATTCCATCATCCAGCAACCCTCTTACTCCTCCTTCTATTCTTTTTTTAAACTTATTTTCCATTGGATCTCAGCTTGATCACACTGTGGTTTTCAGGGAAGTCTTCTCTGACCTTCTATTTGTTCTTTTCTCCCTATACACACTCATGCTATCATGTGGTTCTCCTTGGGCATATATTACCATTTGTGTGTGATTCCTTTATATGCATGACTTGCTACTTTTTATATATATATACACACATATACATCAAATATATATGTTTATATACATGTATACTTACACACACATATATGTTCTTAAATTCTAAATTAATACATTGGCATTATGTGTAAGCAATTAAGTTCTTGTGAATGTGATTGGTTAGTGTGGTTCAATGCCCTGTAGCCCCATTGACTCTGGACAAATGGATACAATCAACTTCTTAAACATAAAAATAGTGGACTAGACTCTGCATCCACGGTGACAGCACAAATAATGTTTCATGAAACCTTGTTTGAGCAGCTTCTTACCTTTTTTCTGTCTCCTAAAATACAATAGTGATTATGTGTTTGCCCCATAGGCCAAGAAATTCATAGCTTCTTAGTCCTGGATTTCTCCTAACTCATAATCTCTGTATACGTGGTAAAGAACAGGGACAGTGCTCTCTGTAGAATAAGTATGCAGGCGTAGCGCTCAGGGGCAAGGAGATCATGGGGACAATGAACCCACATTACTATTGTGATTTAACTGTGTGAATTTGAGTAAATGCCATGTGTTTCTTGGGGAAACAGTTAAACATTGTTGCTAATGTAGGAACTGGAAAACTGACAAAGAGGAGGAAAAATGTAACAATTGGTAAAGCTGGGAAAAATAATACTGAAAATCTTAACTTAAAAATTTTCAATGTGATATATGTTCATGATTTGTCATACAAATGGTACAAATGGTAAAAGGCAGATTTTCCTTCTTCCTTTGACCCAAGCTAATTGGCTTCCTTCCCTAGAAGCAACTAATTTCTTGTGTATCTTTCAGAAAGGGGTGTGTGTGTGTGTGTGTGTGTGTGTGTGTGTGTGTGTGTGTGTGTGTGAATGTAGGAGGGGAGAAAAATGGTAGCATTTCTTTGTTTGGATGGGCATTTAAAACGTTTACAGTCTTGCTAATCCAAAGGATGATACAGTTAATATCCCTTTAGAGTAAATTGCTAGACGTACAATTGCTGGGTCAAAGGATATGTGCTATTTAAATTTTGGTAGATATTGTCAAATTGCCCTTCATAGACGTTGTACCAGTTTGTGTTCCACTATTGGTGCTGGAGTTCTGGCTTTCCATACCTTTGGTAACGGAGTGGGTTATTAAACTTTTTTTACATTGCCAATTTAAAAGGTATATTTTTCTTCATCTTTTCAATAAATATAAGAACCATACAGCCATATTTGTTTCCTTTATTTATAACATCTGTTTATCATTCTTATTCATCTGGTTATATTTTTTGTTCATTTTTCTACTGGGATGTTTAATATTGTTTATAGGAGCTCTGTTTTATGGAAATTAGTTGCCTTGGTTATGTGTTGCAGATATTTGTCACAGTTTCATTTAGCTTTTAACCTTGTTTATGGTATATTTTTTCAGCAGAAATTAAAGTTTTTTTGTAGTTGTAATTATTAATCTTTTTTTTGGATTTTAGGGGTTGTCATAAGAAAGGCCTTTCCTATTTCAATATTTCTAATTAAAATTAAAATTCTTGTGTTTTTCCTGGTAATTTTATAATTTATTTATTTATTTTTATTTTTATTTATTTATTTTTTTTGCGGTACGCGGGCCTCTGACTGTTGTGGCCTCTCCCGTTGCGGAGCACAGGCTCTGGCCATGGCTCACGGGCCCAGCCGCCCCGCGGCATGTGGGACCTTCCCAGACCGGGGCACGCACCCGTGTCCCCTGCATCGGCAGGCGGACTCTCAACCACTGCGCCACCAGGGAAGCCCTATAGTTTATTTTTAAGTTAAGTTATTCATGCAAAATTTAAGTTATGGGCTTCCCTGGTGGCGCAGTGGTTGAGAGTCCGCCTGCCGATGCAGGGGACACGGGTGCGTGCCCCGGTCTGGGAAGGTCCCACATGCCGCGGGGCGGCTGGGCCCGTGAGCCATGGCTGCTGAGCCTGCGCGTCCGGAGCCTGTGCTCCGCAACGGGAGAGGCCACAACAGTGAGAGGCCCGCATACCACACACACAAAAAAATTCCTGTGTCTGTGACTACATTATCACTTTACTCATTATCACTTCTTATTTTGTACATGTGAGGCCTTGCCCTTTTTTGTTTGTTTGTTTTTTTTAGAAACAGCTCTTGGATTTTTTTAAAAATAAATTTATTTATTTATTTATTTACTTTTGGCTGTGTTGGGTCTTCGTTGCTGTGCATGGGCTTTTTCTAGTTGCGGTGAGCGGGGGCTACTCTTGGTTGTGGTGCACGGACTTCTCATTACAGGGGCTTCTCTTGTTGTGGAGCACAGGCTTTAGGCTCACAAGCTTCAGTAGCTGTGGCTTGCGGGCTCAATAGTTGTGGCTTGCAGGCTCTAGAGCGCAGGCTCAGTAGTTGTGGTGCACGGGCTTAGTTGCTCCATGGCATGTGGGATCTTCCCAGACCGGGGCTTGAACCCGTGTTTCCTGCATTGGCAGGTGGATTCTTAACCACTGAGCCACCAGGGAAGCCCACTCTTGGATTTTTAAAAAAATTAGTTCTATTATTTTTCTCTCTTTTCTTATTTATTTATTTTTTCTTTCATGTTTTAAATCCTTCCTTTAGGTTTCCTTCGGTTTATTTCGTGGTTGTTTTTCTATCTTCTTATGTTAGATGCTTAATGTTCTTTTCATTCTTTCTAAGTGTTTAAATTATGAGTTTTCTTCTGAATACTACTTGAGTTGTGTCTTGTAGGTTGTAGGCTTCTTGTAGTTATTTTCTAAATATTTTGCAGTTCAATTATTTATTTATTTTCTTTAGCACAATAGTGGTTAATCCTTTTAAACTTTAACATTTCCATTCCTGTGGTTTTAGTAGCTTTATTGAGATACACTTCACATACTATACAATTCACCATTTAAAGTGTTCAATTCAGTGGGTTTTAGTATATTCAGATTTGTGGAATTATTACCACAGTTATTTTAGAACATTTTCATCACTTCAAGAAGAAGCCCCATGTCCTTTATGCTGTCACTCCCTTATCCTCCTGTTCCCATCCTCCCCTACCCACTATCACAGCTCTAAGCAACCATAATCTACTGTCTCTATAGATTTCCTTATTAGGGACTTTTTCATATAAATGGAATCATAGAGTCTTTTGTGACTGCCTTCTTTCACTTTCCATACTATTTTCAAAGTTTATTCATTTGATGCAGGTATCAGTACTTCATTCCTTTTTCTGGTTAAATAATATTCCATTGTATGGATATATACCACATTTTGTTTATTCGTTGATGGAAATATAGATTGTTTTCACTTTTTGTCTATTATGAATAATGCTGCTGTAAACATTTGTGTACAGATCTGTGTGTGGAGATAACGTTTTCGTTTCTCTTAGGTATATACCTAGGTATAGAATTGTTGGGTCCTTTAGTAACTCTGTGCTCTATGTTTAATCATTTCAGGGACTGTCAAACTGTTTTCCAAAGTCGCTGAAATTTTACATTCCTACCAGTGGTATAAGAGGTTCCAGTTTCTTCACATCCTTGTCAACACTTGTTGTTATCTGACTTCTTGATTTTAGTCATCCTAGTGGGAATGAAGTGGCATCCCATTGTAGTTTTTGATTTGCATTTCCCTGATGTCTAATGATGTCAAGCACTTTTTCTTTTTCTTTTCTTTCCTTTCCTGCTTTTTTCCTTTCTTTCTGTTTTTTTTTTCTTTTTTGAAGTATGATTGACATTGAGTATCTTTTCATGTGCTTGTTGACTAATTGTATGTCTTCTTTGGAGAAATGTCTATTCGATCCTTTGCTCAATTTTTAATTGGATTATTTGTCTTTATTATTGAATTGTAAGAGCTCTTTGTATATTTTAGGCACGAATTCCTTATCAGATATATGATTTGCAAATATTTTTCCTGTTCTGTGGTTGTCTTTTCACTTTCTTAATTGTGTTCTTTGAAGCATAAAAGTTTTAAATTTTGATGAAGTCCAATTTATCTCATTTTTTTTTTTGTTGCTCTTGCTTTTGGTATCATATCTAAGAATCCTTTGCCAAATCCAGGGTCATGAAGAACTTACCCCTTTGTTTTTTTCTAAGAGTTTTATAGTTTTCCTCTAACATTTATGTTTTGATTCATTTTGAGTTAGTTTTTATGTTTGGTTTGTGGTAAAGGTTATCTTAACTGACTGTCCTGTTGTGCCAGCACCATTGTTGAAAAGACTGTTCTTTCCCCCATTGAATGGTCTTGGCATTCTTGTTGAAAATCAGTTGACTTTAAACATGTATAAGTTTATTTCTGGATTCTTGATTCCATTAATCTATAATATCTGTCCATGTGCCAGTACCACACTGCTTCTGTTACTGTTGCTTTGGAACAAGTTTTGAAACCAGAAAGTGTGAGTTCTCCTACTTTATTCTTTTTGTGTTTTTAATATTTATTTATTTTTTATTTGGTTGCACTGGGTCTTAGTTGCGGCTCGCTGGCTCCTTAGTTGTGGCTTCAGGGCTCCTTAGTTGTGGCTTCAGGGCTCCTTAGTTGTGGCATGTGAATTCTTAGTTGCAGCATGCATGTGGGATCTAGTTCCCTGACCAGGGATTGAACCCCAGCCCCCTCCATTGAGAGCACAGAGTCTTATCCACTGCACCACCAGGGAAGTCCCTCTCCTACTTTATTCTTTTTCAGGTTTGTTTTGGCTATTTTGGGTCCCTTGCAATTCCATATAAATTTGAGAATCAGCTTGTCAATTTGTATGAAGAACTCAGCTGGGGTTCTCATAGGGATTGTGTTGAATCTGTACATCAGTTTGGAGATACCACCATCTTAATAATGTTAAGTCCTCTAATCCCTGAACATAGGATGTTTTCCCATTTATTTGGATCTTCTTTAATTCTTTCAACAATGTTTTATGGTTTTCAGAGTTTGTTTATATCTTTTTTTTGGGGGGGGTGAAAACAGTATTTAAAAAAATTTTATTGGGGCTTCCCTGGTGGCTCAGTGGTTGAGAGTCCGCCTGCCGATGCAGGGGACACGGGTTCGTGCCCCAATCCGGGAAGATCCCACATGCCGCGGAGCGGCTGGGCCCGTGAGCCATGGCTGCTGAGCCTGCGCGTCCGGAGCCTGTGCTCCGCAACGGGAGAGGCCACAACAGTGAGAGGCCCGCGTACCGCAAAAAAAAAAAAAAAAAAAAAAAAAAAATTTTATTGGAGCATAGTTGTTTTACAATGTTGTGTTAGTTTCTACTGTACAGCAAAGAGAATTGGCTATACTTATACATATATCCCCTCTTTTTTGGATTTCCTTCCCATTTAGTTATATCTTGTTTGCCTTTCTCAGTCCTGTTGTCCAGGTCCTTTACTGTATTTTCAACAGTGTTTGTACTCCTTTGTGCTACTTACAATGAAGATTTCATTTCTGCATTGGTTTTATTTTTTTCCTTCCATTTCTTTTCTGCTCTCTGCCTGCTAATATTTCATATTTCTCTATTATCTATCTTCCTCAAGTTAGAATCACTTAAGTCTTTTCTGCCCCTGAAGGATCATTAATTTTGGTAAAGCTTATTGTCTTCCACCTCCTACCACCACCAGTATAAAAGGAATACAGCTCTCATAGCAGCACTATTTACAATACCCAAGATAAGGAAACAACCCAAGTATCCATCAACAGATGAATGGATAAAGAAGTTGTGGCTTATATATACAATGGATTACTACTCAGCCATAAAAAAGAATTTAATTTGGCCATTTGCAGCAACATGGATGGACTTGGAGGGCACTGTGCTAGGTGAAATAAGTCAGACAGAGAAAGGCAAATACTGTATGATATCACTTATATGTGGAATCTAAAAAAACACCTCAAACTAGTGAATAAAGCAAAAAAAGAAGCAGACACAGATACAGAGAACAAACTAGTGGGTACCAGTGGGGAGAAGGAAGTGGGGAGGGGCCATATAGGGGTAGGAGATTAAGAAACTATTAGGTAGAAAATAAGCTACAAGGATATATAGTACAACATGGGGAATATAGCAAATATTTTATAATAATTATAAATAGATTATAATCTTTAAAAATTGTGAATCACTATATTGTACATCTGTAAAATATATAATATTGTATATCAACTATACTTTGATTTAAAAAAAGGAATACAAGCTCATTATTAAAATTTGGAAAATATTGAAAACTTGAAACAAGGGGAAAATCATCTACAGTAAATCCACATAGAGACAACATTTTGATATTTTGCTTTCCTTTTAGTTCTTTATCAGTGAATTATGTTTTATGTAATACAATATAAATAAGTACATATTACTAGTAGCAACTTGGGATTCTCCTAAAGCTGTTCTATATTTAAATGTTTTACTCATAAACACTTATTTATGTTTTCTGTTATTTTATCAAGTAGAATCTGTTTCTTTGCAATTTATCATATTAATAACCTTTTAGGCTTTTTTCTAGCTGATGTGCTATTTTACTTCTTTCCTTCACAGCCAAGCTTTCAGAAAGAATAGACTCTTGTTTAATTTCTTTTTTTCCTCTTCAGTCTTTTGCAGTCTCTCACTTCTACCTGCATCATTCTACTCAAGTGCTCTTGGTAAGGTAATAACTTCCTAATTGACAAATCCATTAGTATCTCTTAGTCTTCATCCTACCCAGTTTCTCTAGATTTTGATTTTGACTACCTCCTGTACTAAAGCCTGGGAATACATAACTAGACACCGTCTGTATTCCTAAAGAGCTCTTAGTTATCCTTTTTATTGCTTGAATTTCTCATTAGTTTTTCTTTATCTGCCCCTTAGTATTGACATTCAAGAGTATATGTTAGTTTGTTTGTTTCCCTCCTTATTCTTATGTTTTCCCCTTGGTGATATCATTACTATCCTGACAACATCCAAATCTGTCTCCAATCCAGACCTCTTTTCCTAGCCTGTTTGCCATTGCAACCCAAGTGACTGATGAGTGCCTTAAATTCAGCATGTCTGAAAACAATTTCATTATCTTTCCTGCCAAACCTGTTCTTCCCTTTATGCTCCTTATCCTAATTTAATGGCTACCTCATCAATTTAGTGAATCAAGCCAGAAATCTGAGAATCACATTAGATTCCTTTCTTTTGTTCACCCCTTATCCAATTGGTCATAAAGTCGTGTCAGTTTTTCCTCTTTACTCTAACTTTTCTGTCTGTCCTTTTCTACCTCTCCAGCCTTGCCATTTATGTCCTTCATTTTATATTTCAGCTATAGATCTATTTGCCGTTAGTTGCCTTAAATTCTTGGAAGAAGTTAGGTTGGGAGAGATTTTTTTTTTTAAGTTGCAGTTTCCTGCAGTACCACACTGTGTCATGATTCTGCACATAACAGTTTTTCTTCCTAGATTGCCATTCTTCTACTGTCTTCTAAGACCCACCCAAGTATACTTTATACAGCTTTTTTTCTATTCTCTCTTTTAATACAAATAAGTTACTTGTACTGAGTAGTTACTGCGTGTCTGCCTCTGTTCAAGGTGTTTTGCAAGTATTAATTTATTTAATTCTTATAACTTTGTGAGGTAATTAACTTGCTCATCCCCTTCTGTGATGAGGAACTGAGGCTTAGAGAGAAGCTACAGAACTTGCACAAAGTTTATACAGCTAATGTCAGAGTTAGGATTCAGACCCAGTCTGTTAGACTTCACAGTCCATGCTATTGTGCCTCTTCTTTGTGTCACCACCTTCCTTTCTATATACAAAGGATCACAGTAATTATACTGAATTCCAAGTATTTGTTTTCACACTTATCTGCTTACTAACAATGGGCTTCTTAAAGACAAAAATAATGTCTTATTCTCTGTCACCTTCCACAGAGACTAGAACACTGCCCCGCTTATAGCAGACTTTTACTAAATGTTTATTGAATGAGTTAGTAATTGTCAATGTCTATAGTTATTCATGCAAAAGAGTTGAGCTTAGATTATTTTACATTACGTAAGTCTAAATACACTTTTTTTTTTTTTTTTTGCGGTATGTGGGCCTCTCACTGTTGTGGCCTCTCCCGTTGCGGAGCACAGGCTCCGGACGCACAGGCCCAGCGGCCATGGCTCACGGGCCTAGCCGCTCCGCGGCATGTGGGATCTTCCCAGACCGGGGCACGAACCCGTTTCCCCTGCATCGGCAGGCGGACGCTCAACCACTGCGCCACCAGGGAAGCCCTAAATACACTTTTTTAACCTAGGAATTTAGCACATACAATTTTTGTGTGGTTTTTCCAAATACTTTTTTTTCCAAGTACAATTTTATGTTTAGTATTATCAGAAATAGTTGTTGCATCCTTCCATCTGTGCCTTGATTCCATCCCTTCCTGCCTTTTCAGAAAATTTACATTTTTGTCACTTATCTGTGTCTTCAACTTCATTCTCTCCATCAAATCATCCCTACAGCATTTGAGCTTTCTCAAGCTTTATATCTCTGGTCTCTCCCTTTTCTTTCATAACCAAGTTCGTGAAAGCATTGACTAGAGTTGCTGTCTTCATTGCCATATGTCCCCATTGTCTTTGAAGTAGCTCTTGCTAAAGTCACAAATGACTTACGTGTTGTCAAATCAAGTGGTTGATTTTCAGTCTCCATCTTACCTGATCTCCTTTCATTTTGAAACGTCCTTTTTCCTTGGCTTCCTTGGCATCAGGTCTGGTTTTCTTTTTATGTGTCTGGCCTCTCATACTTAGTCTTCTTTGTTGATCCTTCTTCTTTTACCAGACTTTTAAGTTATTGGAGTTCTCAAGTCTTGGTCCCTTGCCTCTGCCCTTCTTTTTTCAACTTATTTTAGGTATTCTCTTCCAAATCCATGGTTTTCTTTTTTTTTTTTTTTTTTTTTTTTGCGGTACGCGGGCCTCTCACTGTTGTGGCCTCTCCCGTTGCGGAGCACAGGCTCCAGACGCGCAGGCTCAGCGGCCATGGCTCACGGGTCCAGCCGCTCTGCGGCATGTGGGATCTTCCCGGACCGGGGCACGAACCCGTGTCCCCTGCATCGGCAGGCGAACTCTCAACCACTGCGCCACCAGGGAAGCCCCTGGTTTTCATTTTTCATTCATATGCTAATAAGGCCACTTTGTAACTTCTGCCCAGATCTCTCTTGAGGGCCAAATACTTGCTTTCTCCATGTCTCCACTTATATGGCTTTTACCCCTCAAGTTTATCACGTCTAAAACTGAATTTGTGACCTTTTTTTATTCTAAGAAGGGGAGCTACTGGACAGTTTTAAGCAGGGGAGTATGTGATGTGATTTACATTTTTTAAAGCTCTCTCTGATTGCCGGGTGGAGAATGGATTGTGGGAATTGGTAAAAATGAAGCATCAAGGCCATTTAGAAAAGTATTGCAGTAGTCTCCTAAAAAGATGATGGTGGTTTGGAGTAGGGTACAGTGGTATAGGTGGTGAGAAGTCATTGAGTATGAGATGTATTTTGAAATACATAGCATTAACAGGATTTACTGTGAAATATGAAGGAAAGAGAGGGATCAGGATGACTCCAAAGTTTTTGTCTTGAGCAACTTGATGGATGATGGTGTCATTAAATGTGATGGAGCAGACTGAGAGAAGCAGGATTGTGAGGGGTCAATCGAGAGTTCTGTTTTGGCTGTGTTAAGCCTGAGATGCCTGTTTGACCTCCAAGTACAGGATATAGGGAGGCAGTCTTCATATATAAATCAAACTCAAGGGAGAGGTGGAGGCTCAGGATATAAAGTTTGAAATTCTTAGCATACAGATGGTATTTAAAGTCACTGAATTAGGTGAGATCACCAAGAAAGATTAAATAGAAATAGCAGAAGAAGACTATAACTCTTGAAGGTGAGAAGGAAAGGAGAAGCAAGTGAGGAAGTTCAGTAAAATAGGAGGAAAAGCAGGGCTGCTTGGTTTCACAAAGGCCAAGAGAAGAAATTCTTTCAAGGAGGAAGAGCTCACCTTGTCAGATGTGCCTGAGAACTTGAGTAAAATAAGGTTTTAAAATGGTGGACTCTGTACTGCTATTACTGCAGTACTGTAGTTATCATTGTGGGTATAGTAGGCTTTTGTGGCCTAGAGTGGGTGGCCTAGGGTGGCCTAGAGACTTACTAACTATATGTAACATGGGAAACCATATTCAGAATTTCAAATCACAAACTGACATATAAATTTAGACTTTTGAAATGCAGCCTAGTTTTTAATAGCCTGTATACTTTTTAAGGTTCATTTTGTTTATTCTCCCTGAGCCATTTTTAAGACCATCTTTTTTAAAAAAAGTCTTTAGTGTTTTTGAACCCCCAGATCATTAGACTGTTACCAGAATCTATACTGGGCAAACCTGTAGAACACATAAAAGTTATGTTCACTTAAATATGTAAATATGATTTCTTACTATTGAACTCAACCTTCCCTGCCTGTCATTTTTTTTTTCACTAATTTTTTTTAAACTAAAAAACACTGCATAAACATGATAAAATCAAATAGTATACAAGGGAGACAAAATCTCTTTTCTCCCTAGATCCTTGATTCTCTAGTCTCTCCCCAGAGGTATCATCTGTTAGTTTCTGGTGTATCTTTCCAGAATTAGAATTCGCATATACATGCATATAGGTGTATGTTAACTTTATTTTTAAACGAATTAGAGTAGAACATAAAGTATTCTTTCTGCACCTGCCCTTTTTTCTTCTTTTTTTTTCTTTTTACTGAAAATATATTCTGGGGACTGTTCTATATTAGCACATTTAGACTGATCTGATTCTTCTTCATGGCTGAAAGTATTGCATTGTATGGATGTACACTAATTTACCAGCCACACAAATTAAAAAAAATTTTTATTGGTGTATAGTTGATTTACAATGATGCGTTAGTTTCAGGTGTACAGCAAGGTGCCAGCCACACAATTGATAGATATTTAAATTGTCTCTGGTCTTTTACTCTTTAAAAACATTGTGCAATGCATAGTGAGAAATATTACCAACTTACCCTTTAGTATCTGTGTTTTTAAAGTTTTCTTCAAGTTACAGAAATTAAAAACTCAAACTTATAGTTTATCTCTTTATCTTACTCAGCTTTCCCATCCAGCTAGTCTTTAAGTCCTTGTGTTTTATCCCCAAATAATATTCTTAGCTAAGCACTTTTATAAACATTTATTCATAACCTAATGAGGAGTAGGTAATGTTATCATCCCCTTTTCAAAGAGGAAGGAGCTGAGGCCCAGAGGATAAGACGTTGTCCAAGGCCATATAGCTAGCAAGGGACAGAGCCAGGATTTGGATACAGGATTTGGATACAGCAGGGTGGTTCCAAAGTCCATGCTTTTAACCACTGTGCCGTCCTCGTCTCTGTTGCCTGTCCTTCCCAGTTCTGCTGTAATTCAGGCCTTCACTGCCTCAAATTGGACTATATTAATACAGGTATCCCCTGCTTTTACAAAGTTTGCTTTACGCTACTTCATTTTTTTTTTTTTTTTGGCAGTACGTGGGCCTCTCACTGTTGTGGCCTCTCCCGTTGTGGAGCACAGGCTCCGGACGTGCAGGCTCAGCGGCCATGGCTCATGGGCCCAGCCGCTCCGCGGCATGTGGGATCCTCCCGGACCGGGGCACGAACCCGCGTCCCCTGCATTGGCAGGCAGACTCTCAACCACTGCGCCACCAGGGAAGCCCACGCCACTTCATTTTTAAGAAAATATCTGTTTTCACTAACTGAAAGAAATCTGAAGAGGATTTTCACTTTTATAAAAAAAAGGTGAAAAGCAAAAATTGGTTCAGCGTTTGTTTTGCAGCTAGCTGTTATAGAGGCAGGGCGCACCCCAAGCAGCATGAGTGGCCTCGCCAAGCTCCTACCCTGGGAACTGTACTCATCATCTCAGCATCGAGCTGTATAGCTTTGCACTGTGTCTGCGAGCATCTGTGCTTTTTCAGGGTTTATTTTGTGCATCGGTTAGCACAAAGGTAATTAAGGTAATTGCTTCTGTGCATTACACCATTTCGACTTAGGAAAGGTTTCATTAGGAACACTCTACTTTAGGATAACAGGGGAAACCTGTAATGTTTTTGTCATTCTCAGTCTTCCTATTTCATTCTGTATACTGAAACAAGATTAATCTTCCCAAAGCATAACTATGATTATTGCTTCCAAGATCAGAATCCTTAGTGGCTTCCTGTTGCATTTAGAATTCAGCTCGATCTAATACTCTTCCTTTTTATATATGCTATACTGTCAGTGAATTTGCTTCAAGCTTTATCTAAAGTGTGATCATTGAGTTTGTCTATAAGACTAGATAGTGAAATTAGAAGTAATTAAGCCAAAAAAAAATGAGGTAGATAGTCATTGGAGTTGAATGGTCCTTTTTGAAAAAGTTGTTTCCCTTTTTACCCACAGTAGTTCTTGCCATATGGTTTCATCAGCAAACTGTCAACTCAGTTAATTTGAATCAGATGTGTAATTGATCAAACCAAAGCTAACCGCAAACATCTTGGTGTCACATAAAATAAATTCCTGGGCTTCCCTGGTGGCGCAATGGTTAAGAGTCCGCCTGCCGATGCAGGGGACACGGGTTCGTGCCCCGGTCTGGGAAGATCCCACATGCCGCGGAGCGGCTGGGCCCGTGAGCCATGGCTGCTGAGCCTGCGCGTCCGGAGCCTGTGCTCCGCAATGGGAGAGGCCACAACAGTGAGAGGCCCATGTACCGCAAAAAAATAAATAAATAAATAAATAAATAAATAAATAAATTCCTTAAAACACACACAAACACACAAACTTGATGCAGGAATATGAATTTTATAATGTGAACTGTGTACCTTAGAAAGAGGTAATGTATTTAGCTTTAATAACATGCATATACAAAAGAAAACACTGAGAAAACCATTCAGGGAGACAAATAACTTCTTAAAGCTACATTCAAAATCTTTTCTATTCGATGTATATGTATGACTGATTCACTTTGTTGTAAAGCAGAGAGTAATAAAAAAAGATCTTTTCTATTCAATTATGATTCTAAGTCCAAAACTGATCTGTGCACTTACAGAAAAAATGCTTCAATGCAAATGTTCTTGTGAAATGTTATCTTTTGAAATTTTTGTTTCTGAGTAAAGAATAGCTGTTATTTCCGGGAGTTTCCCTGGTGGCGCAGTGGTTGAGAGTCTGCCTGCCGATGCAGGGGACACGGGTTCGGGCCCCGGTCCGGGAAGATCCCACATGCCGCGGAGCGGCTGGGCCCGTGAGCCATGGCCGCTGGGCCTGCGCGTCCGGAGCCTGTGCTCCGCAACGGGAGAGGCCACAACAGTGAGAGGCCCGCATACCGCAAAAAAATAAAAAAATAAAAATTTGTTATTTAGTGAATGTTTTGTTGCTTTTTGCCAGATTTAGTCCAACACAAGTTCTCATTGCCTTTGGTCAAGTCTAGGTATTTTTTTGGAAGACAAAGCAGTTGCCAACAGAAAATGGCTACCTGAGAGAAGGGAAAGTGAGTTCATATAGAACAGTTGTGTCTTCACTTTCAAAACTGATCAGTTTTCTAGTCTTAATCAAGGAACAGAATGAATAGTAAAAGTAATAAATGACATTTCTGGATACAGTCTTTTAACTGTTAGAATTTGTGGATTTCCTTCTCTTTAGTTTCTCAGTTTCACTTGCAGAAATAAGGTGGACTCTGTACCTCTAAAGAACTACCCATCTTTGGTGCTCCTTAAAGGAGGGAGGTTGCAAAATTTTAGATCAGTAGGCTTTGCCAAAATGTATTGATTTAAAAATCTGTTTTTCATATTTAATCTCCTACATCTATACTCACCCAGTATATAGTCTTTTTTTTTTTTTCTCTGTCTCTCAGGGATGTTTTTGGGGAGAGTGGTTATTCTCTGGAAACTCAAGTTATAGAGTACAAGAAATCCAGAAGCAAGAAAAGATCAAATAATGTGGTCTGGCTCTTTGAGTGAATTATTACTATAAATTTTTATTTCAGTGTAATTAAGATTCAAATACATAGTTGTTAGTAAAGAAACTGATTGGGTTATTTTCTAGGGTTGTAGGATATATTCTATACGCTTTTTTTGTTTGCTTGTTAATGAAGTTCTGCTTGAGATAAAAAGGAAGGAGGCAATATTGAATTAAGAAAAACAGATCCTTTGGCTATGGTTTACATTTCATGACAGGCATACATTAACACAACATTGTAAATCAACTATACTTCAATTAAAAAAAAAGAAGACAGGCACATTGACACAGGTAACATAGAGCACAAATGCAGACTTTTTCTTTTAATCTTAAATGTGGAAAACAACCTATAAGGAGTAAAAAAAAAAGTTTTAAGATTGACTTTTTATTTTTCCCTTTTCCCCTCTTCTAAAATTCCTTAGAATCATAAAATACTAAAATTGAAAAAGACATTGGAAGTCATCTTGCCTTATCTTCTACCCAGTGTGGGAATCCTTTCCACAATAGCTCTAATCTTTTTTTTTTAGCCTCTATTTTAAAGAGGTCTACTTATTTTGACCTCTTAAATTAATGGGCTGCCTATTTGTGGAGAGAGCTGTCAGATTATTTGTTGGCTCTAATTGTTGCCTTAAATTCAGCTGCAACTTTATGAGTTTCTCCCAGTTGTGTCTTCTGGTAGAATATGGAATAAGGTTATTCCTTCTTCCATTTAACTACCCTTTGAAAACAATTATAACATTCTGGGTCTAAATTCTTTTAATTTTTTAACTTGGAGTCCCTCAATTCACAAGTCTGTGAATAGTCTTCAGAGAATTATATCATATGTAAAATGGTGAGCATATATGTGCATTTTTCTGGGAAGAGAGCCAATAAGTCTTATTAGTCTCAATAGAACCTGATTCCCTACCAAAGTTAATATATCAGACCTACTGGGATGGACCTGGTAATCTGCTTTTTTTTGTTTTTGTTTTTATATTTTTTAATAAGCTTACAACGAGCCATCTAGTCAGCATCTCAGGAACCATTGCACTGGGTAAGTTCTAAGATTCTTAGAGCATTTCTGATTCCACTGAAAATTGTAGAATTTTTAGAGCTTTAGAGACCATCTAGTATACATATAGTTTGTGGTGTGCTTATAGTTAATTCTTCGTATCAAAAGATTAAACTGGTCCCAAAGGGTGGGGTTTTTATTTAAAACTTTATTTCAAAGTTTTGGCAGCCTTTCATAAACATTAGGAATGTGATGGTGCTATTTTAAGTCAGGAGTATTCCTAGAATTTTTGTTTGTTAGTCCCGATTTAATATTTTAATCTAACACAGGTTTATGAATTATAATACTTTTTGATTAATTTTTAATCTGTAAAATTTTTAGCCTCTTTCGTTTTTACTATTTCTAAGGAAGGATAGTATAACTTAGAATTCAGTCATTTATGAACAGTGGTTTCAGTATCACATTTGCCTTTTGGACCAGTTTGAGCCTGATACAACTCCTCCTGTGCTCTCTCCCTCCCCCAAAGACAAAACTACTCACCCTACAAGGCTGTTTTTTTCAGTAAAGTCATACTTTAATAACTAACGATATAAATCAAAATGACAAAGAATATCTTAAGGTTTGAAGATGTTTCTCAATGTGCTGTGATTACTTCATTTTTATAGGAGGAAAGAAGTCTATGATAGGCTATGACTTACTATGGTTTTTATTCCTTTATTTTTTAAATATTTATTTATTTATTTGGGTGCACCGGGTCTTAGTTGTGGCTCGCGGGCTCCTTAGTTGTGGCACATGGGCTCCTTAGTTGAGGCTTGTCAGCTCCTTAGTTGCAGCTCGCCAGCTCCTTAGTCGTAGCACATAGGCTCCTTAGTTGTAGCATGCAAACTCTTAGTTGTGGCATGCATGTGGGATCTAGTTCCCTGACCAGGGATCGAACCCGGGGCCTGTGCATTGGGAGCGTGGAGTCCTATCCACTGTGCCACCAGGGAAGTCCCTGGTTTTTATTCTTAATTAAGTGGCAGTATAATGATACCGTTGGCTCTTTGTATCCACGGGTTCCGTATTCATGGATTCAGCCAACCTCAGATCAAAAATATTTGGGGAAAATAAAAATTCCAAATAGCAAAAATTGAATTTGCTGCACTCCAGCAGCTATTTACAGATCATTTACATTGTATTTACAACTACTTACATAGCATTTACATTGTATTATAAGTAATCTAGAGAGGATTTAAAGTATACTAGAGAATGTGCAAGTAGGTTGTGTGGAAACACTTAGCTATGTTATAGAAGAAGGGACTTGGGCATCCTCGGATTTTGGTATCCTCGGGGGTCCTGGAACCAATCCCCAGTGGATACCAAGGGATGACTGTATAATGGAGAATAATACCAGAATCTTGGGAGAGGAGAGCAACTTCTTTAGGGAGTTGGGAGGGTGTACCTTTGGTTGGGAATTACTGCCATAGTATTCATTCATTCATTCATTTAATAAGTATTTATCAAGTGCCTCTGTTAGACATACTTTTTCAGGTGCCAAATTGAATTGTGACTATGAGCATTATTGTGAGTGGTTAAGAGTGATTTGGATCCAAACTGCATGGGTTTGAATCTCAGAGTTTTTACTTGCTTACTTAGCTAAGTGACCTTGGTCAAATTACTTAATCTCTCTATGTCTTAGTTTTCTCATCTGTAAATTGGGGATCATAATTTTATCTAAGAGTTGTGGTGAGGATTTAAATGAGTTCTTGGGACAGTATTTTTATTAAGGAATGCAGCTGTTTTCACACACATAAACATGCATATATATAATGCCATGACTAATTAAACCATAACAGTACAATATTGCACTGTAATTCATATTTTGGTTTGTATTAATTTATACACCACTTTGTTTCAAAAAGGATTTGAGACAGAACCGAAGCCTTCTGAGGAATACTCTATACCCGAGCAGCACAGCAGAACTAAGATATGGGTTCAGATCTTATTTTGAAAGGTAAAGGCAGAAATTTAAAAATGAGTGTATATAAGTGCTAGGAATAGATACTCAATAAATGTTATTTCTCTTATGTTTGAAAGAAAGTCATTCACTTAGCAAGTTGGTCACTGCCAGCCCAAAGTGTGCCATGGTGCATGTAGACATAGTTCTGTGAGTACATTGGGCAGCAGAGTGCAGGCTGGATTTTAGTCCCCATTTAGCCACTTGGCATGGAGCTCTCGTGCAGTAAGCAGTCTGCACAACCGTGCAGTGATTCTGAATACAGTGTTAATTTGCTTCTCTTTTGAAATTCTTTATAGATACTGAATTGTATAATGCAGTAGCACCATATCACCTAAACCAGAATTCTTAGGTCATGTTCTCTATCAATAGTTCTAATTGTTAAAATATTCATAATTGTTTCAGATATGTCATTTTGAATGCAATCTGCCCCACATCAACATAGTCAGGTTTTTTTTCTCTGCATTTTGTTTTTTATTTATTTAATTTTTCATACTTTTTACTTTAAGGTATTGTAGATTTATAATGGAATTGTAAGAAATAATACAGAGAGATTCATACACCCTTCATTCAGTTTCCCAGATGATATCTTGTTACTACTGCACAGTAACACAACCAGGAAATTGACATTGATACCATCAACTTACTTTACTCAGATTTCATGAGTTTTACATGCATTAATTTGTGTGTGTGTCTGTGCATGTGTTTGTATTGAGTTCTGTGTAATTTTATCACATGTATAGATTTGCATGGCCACCTAGACAAGATATGGAACAGACCCATTTACAAGGGTCCCTCATGTGCCCTTGTTTAGGCACAGCCACCTCCCCCGGCAAGCCCCTGGCAACCACTAATCTTCTCCATCTCTATAATTTAATAATGTTATATAAGTGGAATCATGTAACCTTTTGACATTGGCTTTCTTTAGTCAGCATAATTCCCTTGAGAGCCATTCAAGTTATTGCCCCCATCAATTGTTAGTTCATTGATAACTGAGTAGTGTGCCATGGTATGGATGAACCACAGTTCATTTACCCATTCTGATTCATTGGAAGGTTGTTGCCGGGTTTTGGCTATTATGAATGAACTTTCTATGAACATTTATTTATTTATTTATTTGTTTATTTTTAATCTTTTTAAAAATTTTTATTTATTTATTTTTGGGTGTGTTGTGTCTTCATTGCTGCGCGTGGTCTTTCTCTAGTTGCGGTGAGTGGGGGCTACTCTTTGTTGCAGTGCATAGGCTTCTCATTGCTGTGGCTTCTCTTGTTGTGGAGCACAGGCTCTAGAGCGCGGGCTCAGTAATTGTGGCACACGGGCTTAGGTGCTCTGCGGTATGTGGGATCTTCCTGGACCAGGGCTCGAACCTTGTGTCCCCTGCACTGGCAGGCGGATTCTTAACCACTGCGCCACCAGGGAAGTCCCTCTATGAACATTTACGTACAAGGTTTTGTGTAAGCATAAGTTTCTTTTTTCCCCCAGTTGGCTTGGTGTTGAATTTTATCAAATGCTTTTTCTGCATTTATTGAGATGATTGCATAGTTTTTCTCTTTATTCTGTTTTTGTGGTGAATTATACTGATTTTTGAATGTTATAACAGCCTCACATTTTTGGAACAAATTTCACTTGGCCATGATGTATTATTCTTTTTATGTAACTTTGATTTGATAATATTTTGTTTAGAATTTCTGTGCCTATGTTTATAAAGGATGTTGACCTGTAATGATCTTTAATGTCTTTATCAGATTTTGATATCAGGGTTCTACTAGTTTCATAAATGAGTTTCTCTATTCTCTGAAGGCATTTGTGTCTTTAAATGTTTGGAGTGAAGCCATCTTAAATTTTTTACATAATACTTAAATTTATATTTTCTATCAGTATCTGTATTAATCACTTTCTGTATCTTTCTTCTGAACAAGACAAGGACTTTACCATTCACCTGCTTTCCCTTCTCCAGCCCTTCTTCTTACCCTCATAATTATTCCTGTCGGTATCACTGAGATTACGGTTTTGAATGTTAGTAAGATTTTGTGTTTTGTTTTGTTTTCCAGTCAGCACTTATTTAAACTTACTTTACTGATTTCTCTGCTTACTCTTTTCTTATACCTTGATTATTATTCTTGGATTATTTTTTTAAATTCCAGATGTATATCTTTGAGTAATTTGTTCACTAGAACTCTGAGGGAAGCAAAAATTTTGTGTCCTTGTACATTCAAAAATGTCTTGGGAATTCCCTGGCCGTCCACTGATTAGGACTCTGCACTTCCACTGCAGGGGGCACAGATTTGATCCCTGGTCGGGGAACTAAGATCCTGCAAGCCATGTAGCACGGCCAAAAAAAAAAAAAAGTCTTCATTTCACTCCCACAATTGACTGAGAGTTTGAGTAGATACAGAATTCTAGGTTTAAAAGTATATCTAGTTGTCCCAGGGCCATCTGTTGAAAAGACTATGCTTTCCCCGTTGAGTAATCTTGTCACCCTTGTCAAAAATCAATTGACCATAAGTCTATTCTATGGGGATATATGTATATGTATAGCTGATAAACTTTGTTATAAAGCAGAAGCTAACACACCATTGTAAAGCAATTATACTCCAATAAAGATGTTAAAAAAAATCAATTGACCATAGATACATGGGTTTACTTGTAGACCCTTCAATTTCTGTCCCATTAATATATATGTCTGTCCTTATGCCAGGACCACAGTTGTTTTTTGTTTTTTTGTGTGTTATGCGGGTCTCTCACTGTTGTGGCCTCTCCCGTTGCGGGGCACAGGCTCCAGACGCGCAGGCTCAGCGGCCATGGTTCACGGGCCTAGCCGCTCCGCGGCATGTGGGATCTTCCCAGACAGGGGCACGAACCCATGTCCCCTGCATCAGCAGGCGGACTCTCAACCGCTGCGCCACCAGGGAATCCCCCAGGACTACAGTTTTGAATACTATATCTTTTTAGTAAGTTTTGACACCAGGAAATGTGAGTCTTCCAATTTAGTTCTTTTTCAAGATTGTTTTGGTTTTCTGGTTTCCTTGTGTTTCTGTATGACGTTTCAGATTAGCTTGTCCGTTTCTACAAAAAAAGGCAGGTGGCGTTTTGATAGTAGTTGCTCAATCCCCTTTTATATCTTAACTTCTTAAGATGCTTCCCACCTCTTTTTCCTTCTATACTATATTCTGGTGCATTTCTTGGCTCCATTTTTTAGATTACTAATTTAATTTGTTCTTTATTTTTTTCAGTCCTTAATCAGTTTTTTTATTTAAATGATCAAAATTAACTTCTAAGAGTTCCAATTTATTTCTTTTAAAATAAATGTATTATCATCTTGCATATCTCAGGACAGTAATTGTACCTAATCTAAGGTTTTATTCTATTTAATTTGTCAACTCTCTTTCTTTGGGTATGAGTTCTGCTTATCACATTAATAACTTTTTCATGTTTGAGTCTTGGTTTTGTGCTCATTCACCTTTATTTGAGAGTCCTTGTTAGCCTTCCTGTGAACGTTACATATGTTTATTGCAGCAGGTCTCCACTGACTGTGGGTAGAGGTGGAATGTGCAATGAGATAGAGTGTACCAATTGCCAGACTTCTTTAGTGTCTGTCCCCTCTTTTTCCTGGGATTTAATATCCACCCAGGGCTCTGTCCTGTCTTTCTGATCCAAGGGTTTATACTCATTGTTCCTACCTGGGGAGTGACACCTTTCTTGTTTGATGCCACTGTTCCCATCTAGGAGCAAATTATGTACCTCTCTTCTATAATGCTTGAACCAAAATGGTAAATGGTGGGAGAGGTTGACCTGCTTTGTAACTTCCATGCCACCCCCTAACCAGTTATGCTGTAAATTCTATAAATTATTTCAGTTCTTTCTGCTGTCTTCCACCTCTGGGCTTAGTTTACTCTGAGGGCTGTTCAGATCACTTGCAGTAGCCCTCTACTCTGGGTGTATAGCACTGTGGTTTCCTTCTTTAAGCTGATTCTGTCAGCCTTACATCTTTCAGTGACTGACTAAAACCATTTCTTGCTTTCTTTTGATTATAATTTTTTTTTTAATGGCTTTTGTGTTACTTGTGGGGCTTTGGAGAGAGGGGAGCTTGCTTGCAGTGTGCTCAGCCTACCACCTTGACTGTCAATGACTCTGTCATATGTATAGTGAAGTAAATACAAAGGAGAAATTGAAAAGCAAAAAATAAAATACTGATGAAATGATTGAAAAAATTATGGTTTTTGTTTTGAAGAGTATAAGCAATCACAAATGAACACTGGCATTCAAATATATAAAAATTAAAGCTTCAAGAACAAATATATTTTTCAGGAATATATTTACATGAAATTGGAGAGGCATATATATGCTATGTTGCTGGTTTCTCTTTTTTTCTGCTCTTTGGCTGAAGGAAGAAAATATGGATTCTGAACTTAGTGCCTACTTTGGGTGAATAACCTCTGTAGAGTCAACATTAGCCTATGCCTGTGACAGACGTACGTTGGTTGCTGAGAGAAAAGCAGGCCAAAGATGTTTGACAGAGCTCTGAGAAAACATCAGAAAGGATTTTTGATTACAACTTTGGTTCAGTAATTTTCAGTATTTCTCCCTCACTGTTATCTAAATTTGTTTTATATTTTTCCATTATAAAACAATATGTCTTAGAATTTTTGGATAATATAAAAGGGGTGATAATCCTCAACCTGAATCATAACCAATGTTAATACTTTGGTATGTTTCTTTATAGTATTTTCTTATCATAGCTTCAAAAAAAATTAAAGTAATATGGTATTGTTTTTTTTTCCAGTCCAAAAGTAATGCCTACTCAATGAGAAAGCTTGGAAAATAAACACCAGCACTAAGGAGAAAAAAACAAAATCACTCATAATAACTGCCCAAAGATAACCACAATTAAAATTTGATGTATATCCTGCCTGTATTTTTCATGAATATATACTTTTTTCTTTGTTGATATGGTATCATGCACTGCTACTATTTTGTACCTTGCACCTTTCATTTGCAATATATTGTGAATGTTTTCTCATGTTAGTAAATATTCTTGTATGTACTTTTTTTAGTGGTATGTAGAATATGAGTATATTTAAATGTTTATTTAGCATACTTAACCATCTCCCTATCATTGGACACTGAAAGTGTTTCTAATTTTTTACCATTATAAATAATATCATAGTATGTATCTTTGTCCATACATCTTTCCATGCATCTATGATTATTTCTTTAGGAATAAATTCCTAGAAGTGGAATAGCTGGGTCAAAGGGTATGTACATTTTAATGCTTTTGATACATAAAAATGTCAAATTTTAAGCTAATCACTTGTTATATTCTGTCTTGTATTGCTATCTAATTGTTTTATGTGTTTGTCTTGTCTCCCTAATTAGAATATAAACTTCTTGAGGGCAAGGGAAGTTTCTTATACATCTTATGTATCCTTTGATAGTGTGGTTGACAATGTTGGACTTATGAGTGATAGACAAATATTGTATTGATTTAAAGCTGTGCTTCTCCAGTCTTTGGATGTCATAAACCTATAAATTTAAATATGTGTATATTTTGGGGATACACATAGGCTTGCAAGTTTTTTATTTTTCCAAGAAAGAATATTAAAAAACAAAATCAAGTACCATTTTCTATCACCTTCATCTCTTAAAATAAAAGAATATTTAATAACAAAAGTTTCTAATTTCTGAAAAAAGGACAGACTTTTAAATGGAACATTTTAGCATTTTTAAAAACTCATTGCCTTGTCCATATTTTTCTCATTTTGTGTTGGACTGGTGAATCTTCACCTTAGCCCACCAGTGGTCTGTAGACCAGCATTTGGGAACTACTGATTTAAAAGACTTGGAGGATTAATAGATAAACCCTTTTGCAACTCTTTTGCAAAATAATTCTTTCCCTTGCTCATGAGTCTGTCTCTGCCACAATATTAAGTATACATGTGCAGGTAATGCTATTTCATTACACTGAATTTATGTATCTCTATGTACAAGTGCTATAGTAAACAGACCAGACCTTGCTGATGAACATCTCAGATATTTCCAATTGCCAAAACCAAAAACTATATGCTTTCCAAGGAATTTGAGACAGGTTAAGTGTGGTATAGTAGAAAGAAGGCAGGTGTTAGAGTCAAACTGCCCAGGCTTGACTCCTGGCTTTGGCATGAAGTCACTTAATTTTTTTTTAGCTTCCTTACTTGTAAAATTAAGATGATAATATCTTCCTCAAAGTGTTTTTATAGGCCCTGTTATAGCAATTACTTCACTGTAATGTAATTATTAGTTTAGGCATCTGCCTTCCTCACAAGACCATGAGTTCTTGAGGCTAGGAGTCATATCCTCCTTTGGCTACCGTGGAGCCTAGCCTAGGGCTCAAGGCATAGCAGGTGCTTAATGAAATGTCTGTTGAATCCATACAGGGTTGTTGTGAGGATCAAATGAGATAATACTTGTCGAAGCTGTTTTAAACTTTAAATTCTATACCAGTGTTAATTGTTTTTATTGCTTGTAAGCTGTCTTTGAGAGCTATCAAACCTTTGGGAAGAGACAAAATTATCCCATTTAACACTTCTACTATGCTTTGCATTTTTCTTCTGTTATAAGAAAACAAGTTTTAATTGGGGTTAATGTGCAGTTAATTTGCTTCCTGTGAAGGCAGAGGAATTTCCTTTTTTTTGTCCCCCTACAGTGGAAGTGTCACGATATTAAATGTTTGTTTTATTTGGTTGCTACCACACAATTTTAATTATAGCAAGATCAGCTTATTTCATATTTAAAGAATGGTGCCCATTGCTTTATCCTCTTAACCATATAACTGATAAAAGAATACCAAACCTGGAAGAGAACAGGAGCCTACGTTATGCCAAACTAATTTTAGTCAGAGCTCCCTTTTTAACATTCACTGACTTGTAAAAATGTCATCGTTTCTAATCTGTTTCTAAAGCTCCTGGTGAATTTTTGCCACAAGATGGCATTGGTGATTATTGAATGCATGTCTGTTGAACCAGAATTCCGAAAAATGGTGCACATAATTGTTCTTATTCTTTTGGGGATGAGTTGAAAACCTTCATCACTGCTTATATATTAATTAAATTTTGTTTTGACTTCCAAAACAGGGTTAAATGCTACTTTACATCACTTCTTTCTGTATTCAAGTATTGTTTTGTTTCCTGTTTTTCTGTCTTTATAACTACAGTTACTATGTATTATTTGCCATGTGTTGTATGTGTCTGACTTATTGCTGATAATTGTGGTAACAGGTAAGAAGAAAATACGATGGGACCCAGTTAGGAGGCGCTTCATTCAGTCCTGTCCCATCATAAGGATCCCTAACAGGTTTTTGAGAGGTGGGTGATAACTAGCAAGAGATCTGTGCTTCGTATGGGTTAAAGGGAACTTTGAATGAATTTTCTAAACTCAAAACTCTGGTTTTTAAAAATTGTCTAAACAGCTAAAATTGGATGAAAGAAAATCTAGAATTTAATTTTAAACCTGTGTTTCATAGTGACCACTGTTGGAATTGTAATTATAAGTTTTAGGAAGTTAGAATCACTTAATGTGTATTAGGTCGTAGAAATAAATCATCTCATTGATGTCAGTATTATTCCACTGTAAACATATTAAAAAGAACTTTGAATAATTTATAAAATATGGGGTATGGGGAATAATTTTCTAAATATGATTTTAAGAAAGAAATAAAATTTATCTGAGTATAAAACTAAAAACCTCTTATGTCAGAAACCATAAATAAAAAGATAAAAGGGGGAAACATTTGTAACAAATGGTTAATATCATGAATATATAAAGAGCTCTTATAAATCAATAGTTTAAAAGCAAATACCCACTAGAAAAATAGGTAAAAGAACATGAATAATCAATTTGTAAAAAAGAAAGGTCAATAAATATGAACAAATGTTTATTTTCACTATTGTTATAAACATAATTAAAATAATAAGGTTATCATTTTTACCTATTAGATTGGCAAAGACTAAAAATAAGAATAGTCAGTGTTGCAAGGGTATGGGGAAATGAAGCTCATATATTGAAGGAAGTGTAAATTTGACACAGCCTTTCTGGATTTAATTTGGCAATATGTATCAAAAGCCTTGAAAATGTTCACATCCTTTGACCTAGTAATTCTTACTTTTAGAAATGTTTCATTCTTTCTATTTTTTACTTCTTCTAGTAAAACATACTCCCTACTGAAAAAAGAAAATCTCAGAAGAGGGTTGAAAACTCTGGTTCATACTGTTTTTCTAGATATAATAAATTGTAAGACAAGCGTTTTTAATGTTATAGTTTAGACCTTATTATTTATAAGCCAGTGTATCTAATTTTGACTGAAGAGATTATTTTAGGAAAAACAAAAAGACTAGAAAAAAGACCTGCAGCAGCTAAAGATGTTTCTATATCTAGTGCCTAACCTATTTTTAGTGACCAAGGTCCAGATCATGAAAAAAATAAAATCTAGCCTAAATAGGTCAAGATAAGATACTTAGGGTGCTATGCTACCTTTTATTTTATTTTATTTTATATCATTTGGCCACGCCATGTGGCTTGTGGGATCTTAGTTCCCTGACCAGGGATTGAACCCAGGCCATGGAAGTGAAGAGACCAAGTGCTAACCACTGGACCGCCAGGGAATTCCTGCTATGCTACCTTTTAGCATAAATAATTTTATTGATAGAAACTAATAGGTAATTTTAGTGTTATGTGACAAAAAAACCATTGTGCACACATAACCAAGCAGTACATCTAATTTGATAAAATTTTTTCTTTTTTCTATTTAAAAATTAGAATACTAATGTTTTGATTTACAATGAGAAGGCTAACTTGGGGACTGACTAAATTTAAGTATAATTAAGAAATTGTTTAATTAGGATGTAAAATTCAATGTAATATCAGTTTTGTACAAATATAAACATAAAAAACAAAGGAAATAGTGAAATAACATTATATCTGGATGGTGGGATTTTATTTTCTTTATATTCTCTGTTTTTCAATATTTTAATCATGGAAAAAAGAGATTAGCACAGGTAAGTTTCATATCTTTGGTTATTTTCGTAAGCCCTAAATTGCCTCAAAAAATTGCTGAGGAAGATGGTCTCTGACAGTGCTGAGAAGAGTGAGGCGGGAGTAAACTCAGCATTAGCAACAGCAAGATCACCAGTGGCCGCTTCTAAATCAGTGGCCTTGTCTTAGTCCTCACCTTCTTTGACCTGTTTGTAGTGTTTGATCTGTTGACCACCTGTACCTTCTTAAAGTTTTCTCTTCTTTTGGGTTATACTTTGCTGTACAATCTGAGATGTTTTCTTCCTGCCTCTTTGATTGTTCATTCTGTTTCCTTTACTGGCTTCTCTCTTCCTACTCACTAAAGATGGGTATTGCTCCAACGTTCTGTCCTCTCCATTATCTCCTTTGGTTATCTCATCAGATTTCACAGACTTAACTAACCTCGTTCGTTCGTTTGTTCATGCTTTCATTCTTTCAGTATTTTTTGATTGCCTCCTGTATAACAGGCTTTGTGCTAGTTCAATCATCTAGATTATAGAGAATCAAGTAAAGAAACAATTACAGAATAATTTGAGTGTAATTCTTTGCGATAAGGGTCCTGATGAGTTAGTGTGGTATGGGAGCACACAGAAGAGGTACCTGCCTCAGCCTGTGGGAAGGACAGGGGAAGATAAGTAGCCATCAGGATGACTTTTCAGAAGAGATGTATCGAGTAGTCTGAGTATGTGTTAACAGGGAAAGGTTGGAACATCTCAAACCACAAGGACCAAACAGCTTAAATAAAGGCAGTTAGGCAAAACAGAGCACGGTCTTTCAGAGAACTGTAGGAAGTTCGGCAGAGTGGGAAAGAGTGTGGAAAGAAGAAGCTGGAGAGGGCCCAGATCAAGTGGAGCACCACCCAAGGGGAGTTTTCAGGATCAGTTTATATTTAATTAATGAAGAGATTTAATTGGAAGACCAGCTAGGGTTATTAGAGTTATCAAGGTGAGAAATGATAGAGGCTAAGGTAGTTATATTTAGTAGGAAGAAAGAGTAGGTAATTGATTTGAAATTTAAGGAAGTGGAATTAGATGAGACTTGATGACCAATTCAGGAGGAGGAGGGAAAAGTCAAGAAAGCTTCCAGCTTTCTGTGTGGACCATTTTCTCTTTACCAGGTATTATACAGATGGATGGAAGAGCAGATTGAGGGAAAAGATGATAAATTCAGTTTAATCTCCCCAAGCCAATAATAGCATATCCTTGAACACTCAGTCTATGAGTTATTTCTAGAGAAACCTCCTTGGAAGGCTTGTCTCTTTGTTTTGATTGCACCCTCTGTGTATCTGCCTGTATCATAACACTTACCACACTGAATTATAGTCATTTGTTTACTTGTTCCTGCCTGCCATAGACTGTAAGCTCTGTAAGGGCAGGGACAGTGGGACAGTGCCTTTCATTTCTTTATCTCCAGCTTGTAGCACAGTGCATGTAGTAGGTATATCATATGTATTTGAGTTGAACTGAATTATTTGTAAGGCTGCTGTCAGGGAATAGGATGGGACTAAAATTTTAGTACATCCTCAACTTCTGTCTGGTGGTGGTGACAGTAAACTAATAAGTTGCTGAGAATACGAAACTAATAAGTTGCTGAGAATACGAAAATGCTATTTAGTGTTTCCTTAGATTTTTAAAACAACTTATCTATACTTTTGAAATTGCCACTTTCAAGCCTCTCGTTTTGGAACTCCTACACATTATCTCTTTTGATTCTGATTAAACAGTTTCATAGGGCTCATTTTCTGTCGCTAGATTCCTTCACTAGATCCTGCATATTCTCTAAAAGATGTTGCTACCCATTATAAGTGGTGTGAAAACAATATCAGTATAGTGAAAACAGTGTGTTTTCATTACAAAATGATAGACTGCTTACACCCATTTACCCTCCCATACTTCTCACTTATTACTGAAAATGACAAAGCAGACCTACAAAAAAGAATGAATCATAATTATATTGAAAAACAGAAAAGGGAGGCTTTGAAGCCAGATTACCTATGTCTGAATCCAGGCTCTGCCATTTACCAACTGTGTGACTTTAGACAAGTTGCCTATTCTTTTTTTTTTTTTTGCCTCAGTTTCCTCATCTGTAAAATTAGGATGATGATAATAGTACCAACCTCCTAGGTTTGTTGTGAGTATCAAGAGAGGTAATATGTGCAAAGCACTTACAAGAGTTTTTACATTTAGCCAATTTTTTTTCCATAATTGAAAACTTTTATTTATCAGAAACAAAGTCAGCATAACAAGCCAAATTAATTGCCTTAACTCTAGCTTGTCAACTAGCTAAAGACCAGGATAACAGATATTTATACTGACAGTCTGTTTAGCCAATGTTGACTTAATGTTAGCTGCTGTCATTCTTGCTATTGTTATAATACCAGAAAATTTGAGGAATTTCAGGGTAACAGAAAGCAGTTGGAATTCTAATGATTGAGAAACCAGAACAGAATAAAATGCAACCCCAAATAGGTACTCCTGCGGCATGCTGGAAATCAGATAATTTCTTAAAGAGCTCCTGTCCTGAAACTCAAGCCTAGAATCAGCAAGTGGAGGAGGAGGGAGCATGTAGGGGGAAGATGGAACATCAGGGCAAGTAATTAAGGGACTGCCTTCAGAACTGTTATTTCTCCTACTTCTCTCCCTCCCTCCCTGGCAATGGCATTAGTTCTAAGATAAAGCTCTAAGAACAGTTCTTCAAGCAAAGTAGGGGATTTGTTTAGGGGAGGGTTGAATAGGCAGTGCTTTCATGGACTGGGATTGGAAACAGTGTGCGCACAAAGCAGAGCTTTAGGTAATGGACCTCCACAATAGATTGGATGAGGAGGGTGGAATAGGGGGAGGAGAAGAAAGCAGACTCCACCAAGGACTGATGTACATTAAATGACCATGCTAGCAAAATGCAGCCTTCCTTATTTTAGAAAAACTGCTTTTTCTCCACTTCTAAAGAGAAACCTGTCTGTGAGTGTACCACTTACCTGCAGACACCCATAATCAAACACATCTCCCATTTGGAGGTTTGGAGACAGAGTAATACAACTGTGGAGGAAATTCATTATCTCTTAGAATACTAATCAATGTAGTCCTTCACTTTTTAATATGAATCAGTGATCAAGGCTTACCAGACACTTGAGGGAAACTAAACTTGTTCTGATCACAGCAGGTTTCCTCAGAGTCAAGAGAGAATTGGGTCCACAAATAAAAAGACAACTGCCATGCAAAAAAAAGGAATGGTTAAGGAATTAGTTCCATATTGAAACTTGCTGAAATAAAGATGCAGTTGGAGGATTAAATAATACACAGGTTTAAGACCAATTTTTACAAAAATAAAGTAGAGGAAATTTACAGACCATAAAGCAAGAGGACGAAAAGAGAAAGTACATGAGGAAAATTATACTTTGAGGGTAGATATAAGTGATCCAGTATCCATTTTATAGAGTTACATAAGGAAAGACAGTGGAAGAGAGAAAATAAAGAAATAAAGAATATTTCCCTATGCTGAAGACAGACTCTTGAGTTTTCAAGTATAAAGGGCCCACCAAAGGGCTTCCCTGGTGGTGCAGTGGTCGAGAGTCCGCCTGCCGATGCAGGGGACACGGGTTCGTGCCCCGGTCCGGGAAGATCCCACATCCCGCGGAGCGGCTGGGCCCGTGAGCCATGGCTGCTGAGCCTGCGCGTCCAGAGCCTGTGCTCTGCAACGGGAGAGGCCTCAACAGTGAGAGGCCCGTGTACCGCAAAAAAAAAAAAGCCCACCAAGGAACAAGCTAGGAAAATGTAAAAGCAAAAAGCATCTATCTGTACATTACTGAACTACTTATGATTCCAGAGATAGAAAACAGGCTACATAGAAAGACTCAAGACTGAGATTTCTCACCTGCAACATAGTTTGCTAGAAGATAAGTGCCTTCAGTGTTCTGAGGGAAAATTATTTTGAACACAGAACTGTACCCAGCCTCACTAATATTTAAATGTTTAAATGGAGGTCAAAATAAATAAGAACTCTGAAAGTTTATGAACACACCCTTTTTGAGAAAATTACTCGAAGAGGTGTTCTGAGTAAAATGAAAAACAAATCCAAGAAAGAGGAAGGTTTGGGCATAAGAAGCAGTAGTATATAAAAAAAGCAGAAAAACTTAGAGTTGTGTATAAATACAGGGACTGTGAAGCCTGGTATAATTGATAAGAAAAGTTTTCTAAATATATAGAAGAATAATGTAAATCTAGTATATGTGTATGTATGTGTATGTATATATATAACATTCTGTAACTAACATTTCAGACGATTTAAACAAACGGGATAGGAAGAAAGTAAAACTCTGCTAAAGATCTTATAATTTTTCATTTTAGAATTTCTAGGTGTAATATATGCTTATTAAAATTCAAATAATATGGAAATATATAGGGTGAAAAATGAATGTCCTTATCTCAAGCATATATAACAAATTTGTATAAATCAATAAGAAAAAGACATCTCAGTACAAGAATGTATAAAAGGCTTGAGCAGCCACTTCCCAAAAGGATCAATCCAGTTGGCCAACAAACATGAGAAGGTGCTCAACCTCACTAGTAATGAGATAGATGCATATTAAAACCACAGTGAGCTAGGTCTACAAACTCACAGGAATTGCTAAATTAAAAAGGCTGTGGATACTAATACTAAATATTTTGTAACCAGTTTGGCCTTTATCTAGAAAGGTAAAGATTTCCATACATTATGACTCAGAAATTCCATTTCTACATTTATAGCCAACAAATATGGGCCCCTGTACACCTGAAAACATGTACAAAAATGTTTATAGCAGCATTAAGAGCCACTAATTTGAACAACCCAAATGTCCATTCACGCAACATAGGCTGGATAAATTGTGGTATATATTCATACAAAGAAATACTATTTGGCAATGGAAATGAACAGACTACCTCTAACCCCAGCAACGTGGATGAATCTCAGAAACATGATTTTGAATGAAAGATCCCATAAAGGAAACATACTATATCATTCTATACAAATACACTTCAAAACTAGGCCCAAATAAACAATATTGTTTAGGGATGCATACTTAGGTATAATAAAGCTATTAAAAGAAAGCAGGTTTTATGATTGCCATAAAAATCAGGAAATAGGTTTCCTCTGGAAGTGAAGGAGGTGGGATGGAGAGGGTTGTGATCAAAAGGGGCAGGTAATAGGGCATCTGTGTTCTGGCAGTATTCTATTTTTTGACCTGGATGATGACGACATGTTACTTTTCTGATAATTTGTTAAACTATACATTTATAATTATGTTCCTATACATGTGTTGTATTTCACAATAAAAGAGGTTAAATTAAAAAAGCAAGGTCCCATTTCGCATCTTTACTCCTCACCTTATTCCCCTTTCCAGAAGTAACCGCTGTTAATAGCCAAATTTCTTTCCAGACGTGGTTTACTCTGTTGTTAGAGAAATACCAACTTATGGGTTTTTAAAAAATATTAGGGGTAATACTATGTAGATCTCCCTAAGGAAAAAGGAAAGGAAAAAAGCTCGATTATTTCAGTAATTAGAAAAGTGGGAAAATGAAATAATAAGTAAGAATGGTTGAAAATGTATATATATATATGTGATGGCAGGGATAAATCTAAATAGAAATTAAGATCAAATTGCGTTTATCTGTGGAATGTATTTAGTACTTTAAAAGGTTAAAAGAAACAGTTTGATTTTTCTGTTATCAAAAGCATTTAATAAAATTTGATACTCAGTGTGTTCATTTTATTAAAATGCATCAAGCTATACTCTTATGATATATGTACTTTTCTATACATACATTTTAATAAAGACTTTATTTTAAACCATTCCTGGTTAAGAAAAAAATTTGTAGGCATCCAGGAATGAAATAAATTTTATTTTACTGATAGACTATCTAGAAGAAACCAATAGCAAATATCATATATAATAGTGAAACATTACCAATATCCTCATTAAAAATGTAAAAAACAAGACAAAAATGCCCATTATCATCTCCACTATTCAACCTTGTTCTGGAGGTTTCAGCCAATACAATGAAGAAAAAATTAAAAGGTACATATACTGGAAAGAAAGAGCTGAAAGTTTTTTTTTTTTTTTTTTTTTTGCGTTACGCGGGCCTCTCACTGCTGTGGCCTCTCCCGCTGCGGAGCACAGGCTTCGGACGCGCAAGCCCAGCGGCCATGGCTCACCGGCCCAGCCGCTCCGCGGCACATGGGATCCTCCCGGCCCGGGGCATGAACCCGTGTCCCCTGCATCGGCAAGCGGACTCTCAACCACTGCGCCACCAGGGAAGCCCTAAAAGTTGTCTTTAATAACAGGATTATATGATTGTCTGATGTAAAATTCAAGATAATTAACTAATGATAACTAATATTAGAGTTTAGAAAATTGGCTGGATAAAATTTAAACTTGCAAAGATAAATTACTTTCCTGTATATTAACAACAAGTAATTAAAAAATAAAAGATATCTATTCACAATTATATAGAAAATTATAAAGTACTTAGGAATAAAAAACAAGAAGAAAACAATGAAACTATACTGATGATATCAAAAAGATGAGGGTAAATGGCTAGAGACTATATTCCTTCATGGGTCATCTCAAGTAAAATCCTCAAGGGACTTGCTTAAAATTTAGTTTTAAATTTTAGTCTGACATAATTTCAGACTTACAGAGAAGTTACAAGAATGGTAAAAAAAATTGTCCGGTATTCACCCAGGTCCCCCAGATGTTAACATTTGATCACATTCGCTTTATCCTGCTCCCTCTCTCCTCTCCTCTTCCCTTTCTCCCCTCGCTATCTGTAATACATATGCATATACATATTGTTTTTCTGTTTGAACCACTTGAGATTAAGCTGCAGACACTATGCTCCTTTACCCCTAAATATTTTGGTATTTGTTCCTGGAAAACAGATGTTCTCTTATGTAACTGCAGAGCAAGTACCAAAATTGAGAAATTAACACTATTAACACTATAAATAATGGATTAAATTAACATTATCATCAGATTTACAGGCCTCATTTCAGATTTTGCCAATTTTTCCAATAATGTCCTTTATAGTAAAATAAAGTCCCGGAATCATGTGTTGCATTCAGTTCTCATGTATCTTTAGCCTTAATATTTTTTTTTTTTTTTTTTTTTTTTTTTTTTTTTTTTGCGGTACGCGGGCCTCTCACTGCCGTGGCCTCTCCCGTTGCGGAGCACAGGCTCCGGACGCGCAGGCTCAGCGGCCACGGCTCACGGGCCCAGCCGCTCCGCGGCATGTGGGATCCTCCTGGACCGGGGCATGAACCCGTGTCCCCTGCATCGGCAGGCGGACTCTCAGCCACTGCGCCACCAGGGAAGCCCCTAGCCTTAATATTTTTGAACAGTAGGGACTTAGTCATATTGTAGAATTCCTTTTAGTTTAGGTTTGTCTTGTGTTTTTTCATGATTACGTTCAACTTGTACATTTTTAGCTGGAATACTACGGAAGTAATGCTGTGTTCATTTCACTGCACATGATGTTGATTTGTCCCTTTACTGGTGATGTTAACTTTGATCACCTGGATAAGATGGTGTCTGCCCAAGGGGCCTCTTACAGATTTTAACAAACTGATTCTAAAACCCAATGCAAGAGTAAATGGAAAATAACTAAGAAGTTTTTGTAAAAGAGTAACAAAGGGGAGTTTGCCCTACTAGATGTTGATAGATACTTCAGAGCTTTCGTAATTAAAACGGTGTGGTAATGGTACAGGAATCAATAAATAAACAGTGGGACTGAACAGAGCCCAGAAGCCCAGGCCGATATGTAGTGACAGCTGTCTCAAGTATGCTTTGCTCAGCACTTGAAACTGACTCATGGTAACACCAAAGTCTGTCAAAGCAAGTTTCTTTTACTGCTGCCAACTTAGACTTAAGATTGCTCTGCCCTAAGAAGCCAGATCTTTATATATGAATCTCATACAGTGTATGGAGTCTCTGTGGTAGGAGATGCTTACATAACCAAGAATATTGTGTGCTGCTGTGGATGGATGGTCTTTGCCTGAGCAGCTTGGACTCTGGGAGTAGTAAAACGGTCTACGTACCAGTCAGGGATGGGAACCAGCTGGCCCAGTCTTCCCTGGCTTTCCTGTCCAGGCTTCCAGGTGTACAATAGAAGACCTGTCTTCTCAGGTAGAGGTAATGCTGGGCTTTATATTTGGAAAGAAGGGACCACTTAAGTTAAACTGAATTTATCATTTAAGCTGTATGATATTTATAACTAGTTAATACTTTTAGCAATAAAGGTTGTTGTTTTTTTTTTACAATGGCCTTATCACAAATGTTTGATAGCACATCTAGAGGTGGCTACATCTTGTGATAGGCTTATTAAGCAAAAATGTTATATGCTACTTTATTTGCAAGCTTTCTCATTTAAGATTGTGTGATGTGTCTTGATTGTGTGCATTCTTAAAAGAGCAAAAGATTTTGTTTCCAAGGTTATTAGACCTGGATATTGGGATTTTACCAATTCTACTCTAGAACATGTCAATTTAGTATACGATAAAGATGGCATTTCAGTTCAGTGTAGAAGGGATGACTTTCCATAAGGGGTTTAGGGACAATAGCCTATCCATTTTGCAGGAAATATTAGAGCCCTACCTCATAAAATACACAAAAATATGTTCAGAATGTATTCAGGTTCTGAATATTAAAAATCAAAACTAAAAAATTGTTAGAAATAAATAAGAATAGTAATTTTATAATGATGCAGAGCTAAATGAGATGTAAAGCAAATGAGCCTTTTGTTGTTGCAAAGGAGCCTTAAAAGAAAAGATTGAGAGATTCAATTACACAAAAACTTCCATATAGTAAAAGGTACCATAAACAAAATTAAAAGCCCAATAGCAGGCTGGAAGAAAGAAATAGAATAAATAAATAATTTCTACAAATCTGTGAGAAGACAACACAATAGATAGGAAAGTGGACAGGGGATATGATCAGGCAATTCCCCAAAGAAGAAATACAAATGGGCCAATAAACATGTGAACTAGTAAAAATCAGGGAAATACAAAGTAACCTGACACCCATCAGACTGGCACAAACTAAAAAGGTTGAAGAGGGCATAAAGGAATAGGCACTACCATACACTATTGCTGGGGGTATAAATTGTTGCAGTCTTTTTGGAAAGCAATATGGCTCTATAACAATATTATATCTGTAACAATTTTTTTTGGGGGGGGTACTGCGTTGGGTCTTCATTGCTCCGCGTGGGCTTTCTCTAGTTGCGGTGAGCGGGGGCTACTCCTCGTTGCGGTGCACAGGTTTCTCATTGCGGTGGCTTCTCTTGTTGCGGAGCACGGACTCTAGGCGCGCAGGCTCAGTAGTTGCAGCATGTGGGCCCTAGAGCGCAGGCTCAGTCGTTGTGGCGCACGGGCTTAGTTGCTCCACGGCATGTGGGATCTTCCTGGACCAGGGATCGAACCCATGTCCCCTGCATTGGCAGGCAGATTCTTAACCACTGCGCCACCGGGGAAGTCCCCTATCTGTGTCAATTTTAAGTGTATATTCCTTTGACCCCAGAAATTCTGTTTCCAGAAATTTTTAGACATTTGCATATAAATCTACCTAAAGAAAGCTTTGTTACAAAATTATTTGTAACGGTAATAATATTGGCGCAACCTCATCATTGCCTTATCTCTGACAGCGTCTTTCTTGCTTTGGGCTGCAAACTAAAGCCCATGTCCCTGGTTACAGTAAGCTCTGGCTTACTCCCTGGGGTAAAGAGCAAGTGTGCTCATCATTGTGACATGATGAGCACACTGAAGCAAAAAGATGGCTTAGTTACCACAGGTACATACTCCCTCAGCTGCATGTTCCCTTCTGGGTATTGAGTTCACCTCTGCATACAGGTTCAGTTTTTTTGTGTTTTGTGTTTTTGTTTTTTTTTTTTGCCGTACGCGGGCCTCTCACTGTTGTGGCCTCTCCCATTGCGGAGCACAGGCTCCAGACGCGCAGGCTCAGTGGCCATGGCTCATGGGACCAGCTGCTCCGCGGCATGTGGGATCCTCCCGGACCGGGACACGGACCCGTGTCCCCTGCATCGGCAGGCGGACTCTCAACCACTGCGCCACCAGGGAAGCCCACAGGTTCAGTTTTAATTTTTGACTTATGCATTTTCTAATTGGAGTTCCTCAATCAGGTAACCTAATTCTGTGGCTGATTTTATTAGTAGCAAGTACTTTTTAGGAGAGTGGGGTTTGCACATGGAGAATTTGGGACAAGATTCAGAGAACTACTTTTAAGAATCTAAAACCCAGTTAAGTTTTGGTCAAGGTTGAGGAGCCTATGCTATATTCTTCATAATGAAAATTAATGTGTAGTCTCCATGACATTAACCCTGATAAATCCCCATGATTTATTCAAAATAAAATATGGCTTTCTAACATGTTAGTCACTCTTGGGCTATAAATATGTACAAAGAAATATTTAGTTACTGACTAAAGAGAAAGAATAGTTACGTCTTTACTCCTAGCTATAAGACTTCTTGACAGGATGTTTAATATTTATCATACGTTGATCAAATGCTCTTTACCCAGCAGTTTAATTTGCATAGATAATGGCATTATTTACAGAAGCCAGCAATTGAGCTAGACAAGCGCTTTTGATAGACATGTTACGTGAGCCACAAAACTTTAAATTTTCTAGTAGCCACATGAAAAAAGTAAAAAATAGGTGACATTAATCTTAATTTTTATTTGACTCAAGAGATCAAAAATGTCATTTCAACCTATATTCAGATATAAAAATTAGTAACTTTACGTTTATTTTTGGATACTAAGTGTTTGAAATCCAGGGGGTATTTTACATTTAAAGCATAGCTCAGTTTGAACCAGCCTTATTTCAGATGCTCAGGAGTCATATGTGGCTAGTGGCCACTGTGTTGGACAGTGCAGGACTAGACTGTAAGCTCCAGAGGACGGAAAGAGTAATGGTCTTACCATTGTATCCTCAGCAGCTAGTACAGTACCTGGTATGTAGCAGGCGTCCAGTAATATTTTTGGCTTAGTGAATGAATGAATGAGTAGGTAAATATAAAATCATCTTTCATTGACTCCTCAACCTTTAATCCGTGTGAGTTACATTTGTCTCAAAAATAGTTGGCAGTAAACTTGGAATGTCTTCTCCATTGTACAGTCGTTTAGAGAAAATCCTGGAATATACTGTATGTCTTTTCATATTTGCCCAAAAGCAGTTTCAAAAAGTATCTTATGGCTCCAGGTAATAAGGCAAATGACATTATAGAGATTCTTAGAGTTCCTGTCTGTTGACCATAGCAACTCTGTTAAGTTTTTTTCTTAAAATTTGTCTTGCTAATTCTTAGAAACATTTGTGTTTTGAGAAGACCATTGCATAATCCAACCCCTGTCCCCAAAATTGTATCTCTCTTAAGCACAATATCAAAGTCCACTGAGAGCTCTACACTGTTTTGATCATCCCTGTTACTGTTAACTTTGCCCTGAAGTTAGTATCAGTGAAACTTCTAGTGTCTGTTTTATATCTCTAACTGTTTTAGGTGTTGTGGGTGATACAGGCTAATTGCTATACATGATTTTTGCCCTTTAGAAACTTATAATTATTTGGAGAAGAAAAATAAATATTAACGAAATGAGTAGAGAAAAATTAAATTTGTAAATTTGTTCAGTGTTTTCTGTGTGCCTTAGGTTTGGTAATAGAAAGGTGAATGCAAATAATTCCTCTTCCCTCAAGTAGCTTATAGCCTCCTGGGAAGATACATATATTATTAACCAATAAACATTTTAAGATAATAGCAAGTATAATAAATCTGTAAAGTACAGGAATAATAATCCACTCATACAAATGAAGAAGCTGAGACTCAGTGAGGGTCAGTGACTTGCTCAAGGAAGCAGTTAGAAAGAACCTGGATTCAAATCTAGATATTTGTAGAAGTTATTGCTCTTTCTTCCACACCGCATTTTCTGTGTTTCAAGATTTTTAGAAAGAGAAATTGAATTCACTTGAGGTAAATCACAGCTTGTGAGTAAATTTCCCTAGTGATTATAGTTTGCCTAAAATCATATTTATTATGTATTTACATAGTTATGGTGTAATCATCTTATTAATTGTCCATGTCTATCCTATTATTTGAGTGGTATGGTACTGAATTGTAAGGGCTGTAGGTTTTTTTCTTTTCTTGGCCGCACTGCGCAGCTTGCAGGATCTCAGTTTCCCGACCAGGGATTGAACCCAGGCCACGGCAGTTAAAGCCCAGAATCCTAACCACTGGGCCACCAGGGAACTTCCAGGCATCGAAGGCTAGGTAGACCAGGCCAAGAGCTAAGGGAAGGACTCGGCTTTCTAAGCAGAGAGACAGACTTAAACAGGCAGCAGTGTGAGGGATCAGGAAAGGCTCTGAATTGCTGTTTGAGGGCTTCAAGCTTGAGCAGAAAGGAGCCATCAAAGATTCTCAGGACCAACAGGTTGGACTTGAGTGATTGGGTGATTCGTGGTTTGTTCGTTTGGTTTTTAGTTTTTCTAGCTCTGTGCAATTTCTTTTCAGTTCTTGTTTAAAAGCATACTGTAGGAAGTGGGATTTTGATTTAAAAACATAAATACGTGAGGCTTATATTAGGCTGGTAATAAATGTTTATATAACAAATGTTTATTAGGTGTCCAGCATTGTCATAAATATTAATATTATACTAGTATCTATTCCTAATATATGAAAGTAGATAAATCTGTAGGATAACAGACGACCATAGTAGCTTATTCCATCCAGTGTGTATTTAAGCATCTTTGGTTCTGTAGCTATATAAGGGTTTGTGTAGACCGGTGTAAAAATTGTAAGGATAATAGAAGTAATATAAATTTCGGGGTTTTTTACTCTAAAATAATCTTGAAGTAACTTTTAGTAAACTAGTTGACATAATTTAAAATTCAGAAAACTTACAAATTGTAGAAATAGCTTTTTTTTTCCTTTTCTTTTGGCTGTGCAGCTTGTGGGATCTTTAGTTCCCCGACCAGGGATTGAACCCGGGGCCCCAGCATTGGAAGCACCGAGTCCTAACCACTGGACCACCAGGAAATTCCCTGAAATAGCTTTTCTCAGTAAAGCTCTTAATAGGATGAAAGATGCTCTTTGAGATAAATACAGGGATATTCTTTGTTAGCTACCATAATGTCTGGAGTGGTATTTAAATTCCAGACTTTGCTATAACTCTTTGAAAGCCAGTTTTCTTTTTAAGTGTATAATTATATATTGTGGAAAAATCACAGGTTTTATGTATGTGTATTTTTATTTATACATGACTCATTCACATTTGTGATTATATTTATGTAGTTCTCTAATATTTTCAGTTTAATTTCGTTGGCCTGTGTTTTTTTCTCCTCTAAGAAAATAGAAAATCTGTCCTTTTAGCTTCTGGATTATTAAACCCCTCCTCCTTCTTTTCTTGAAAACTCCAAGTTACCAGCCATTTTCTCAAGTTTATGATGCTATTTTGCCTCCCTTGGGAAAAATCTATTTACAGTTATCAAAATCTGAAAATAGTCCTATGAAATAGAAATGGAGACTAGCTCCTTAAAATCCTAAGTATTATGTGTGAATGTATAAAATAACCTAAGTAAATAATAAGTACATCCACATTATAAATTTTCCCTGATTTACTTTTAAAGATAAAATGTTTGTTGCCAAATTTTGTTTGTGCTTTTAATCTGCTGGGTCATCTGTGGAAAACTGTCCTCTTCTCTCCTAGGCCACAGACCTCCACCAGCACGAAGCGGACATCGTTGTGTGGCAGATAATACCAATCTGTATGTGTTTGGCGGTTATAACCCAGATTATGATGAATCAGGAGGGCCAGATAATGAAGACTATCCTCTCTTCAGGGAGCTTTGGAGGTATCATTTTGCTACAGGAGTATGGCACCAGATGGGCACAGATGGCTACATGCCCCGAGAATTGGCATCTATGTCACGTGAGTGCCAGCAGTTCTGAACTTTTGACTTTATGAAATGTCTGAGAGGTCTGGCTCAGTGTCACATGTTTTCCTTGTTAATAATGTTTAATAATACTAAATCATAATAGTAATATTATTAAACTCTGTTAATGGATAGACTCTTACTGTGATAATACTGTATCAATACTATAGCATGGTGATTCAGAATCAATTGTGAGCTGGATAGTCCTGAGTTTGAACTTAGCTGTATGTCATTTACTTGACAGATGATTTTTAGCTTCTAGTTCCTTACCTATAAAATGGAATTAATAATATTTCAGAGGGTTCAACATAAAGTATCATATATATGCTAGGCAAAATGTAGTAGAAGATCAACAAATGGGGTTTACAGCTCTTGAACAAAGTACTTCACACGTGGTATCTGTTTAATCCTCACAACATCTCTATGATGCCAACACTGGAATTATCGCCATTGTACAGATGAGGAAACTGAGGCTTTAGAGAGGCCCAAAGGGCAGTGGCTGTGAGTGCAGGCTCTGGAGCCAGACTGCCTGGGATTGAACCCTAGCTTGGCAAAGTTCTTTTTAGGAAACCTTCAACAAATTATTTAAACCTCTCACCACTTCTATTTTATCATCTATAAAAATGGAAAAGATAATAATAGTTCCTACCTCATAGGGTTGTTGGGAAGATTAATTTAGAGAGATTAAATAACTTTCCTGAGGTCACACGAGACTTTAAACCCAGCTCTCACGGGCACCAGAGCTCATGCTGTTGACTCTTACACTACATCAATTGAATAATTGGTTAAAAAAAAAAAGTCATTGAAATAATACAGTAGCAGTATTTTCAGAATATTTGCCATCAGAGAGAGAAAAAGTATATACAAGTGTGTGTGATGACAGGAACAGAAAGTTACCAGCAGGATATTCGTGTTCTTTTTATCTGGTGGAGGATTAAGATGACAGAAACTATAATTTAAAATGTAGAGATCATTCCCCTGGCAAAAAACGAATGATCCTTTTATCCCTTCATCCTGAGTCCCACTGGGTCTTTGCTAAGGCAGTGATGATTCTTCATTTTCTTTTGCTTTACTGTGTACTTGAACTGTGTTAAGCAGCAGTGGTGGATTGTAGTTCATATCATTCAGTATTGTTATATACAGTGTTTCATGAATTTCACAATACATGTCACACATCAAACAGTGAGCTATGTGAAATAGTGTGAATTAGATCTTTTTCTGTAAAACTTTGTAGTAGTTGTATGTCAGTGGTTTGAGCTATCTTCTGAAAGTATTAAAGCGGACATTTTTGAGTTTCTCAGATTTTCTGGGTTAATGTGGGAACACATTGCAGGTAGCCAGTACAAAAATGAAATTTGTGCTTCTCCTTTCCCAGTTGTGCTGCATGGAAACAACCTGTTGGTGTTTGGAGGAACAGGCATCCCATTTGGTGAGAGCAACGGCAATGACGTCCATGTCTGTAACGTGAAGTATAAGAGATGGGCTTTACTCAGCTGTCGGGGGAAGAAACCCAGTCGTATATATGGACAGGTACCAATCTATGGCCAGTCATTGTGGATGTATTTTCTAGTTCCAGGAACAATGTCAGAATATTTATATTGCCACCAATTTTTTTTTAATGGAGAATAAATTCATTGTGGTTACTATTTGATATTTCAGTTCTGATGTGAAATTGTAAATCTGATTGCTTGCCTTCTTCTTTCCTTTTTTTTCCCTTACTCTTTGTTTCTGATTAAGATCAATGATCTAGACCTGTATGGAGGTTTCTATAAATGTCAGGACCTCACCCACCCCCAGTGAGAGATTTGGCTATTTATGGCCCAGGTCCTATCGTCTTTAGAGTGTAATGATGCTTTGAAGAGCTTTCTAACCTAAGTTATAGAGTAGATGATCCCTGTACTTGGTTAAGAGACTTTTATACAGATCTGAGCTAAAACACAGATTATATAGAAATTAGTTTCCAGTTAGGTTCTAGTGCTTCAAACCTTAGGTTTGAAAAGTTATATCTAAAAAGGTAGGAAAACAACTCACTATACTTCAGGGACCCTTTGAGAGTAATGGGCTAAGCTTAAAACAACCAAAGCTGTGGCTTCTTTCTCAACTAGCACTGGCTGGCACTGGTACTGATACATAGCTTCTGAACTATGTGTGAGGCACATACTGGATGACGTATCCCACCACAGGAGGCATTTAAACTCTAAGAAATTACCATAACAATAGCAAAACTTACATTGAGAAGAGTCTGGTGGAAAATGTCAAGTTTGGGGGACTGTCACCTCTAGACTTCTTACTTAAGGGATTCTGGTGCCTTATTTTCATATTTGCTCCTTCTCCTTAAGGGCATTTTTCTTCAGACTGCTTAGAAAGTGAAGCAGCTTTCAGTGGAAATGCTCGTGTCCATGATCTATAAATTCTTTGGTTGGCTGGGACCCCTAAAGATCATCTGACACCCTTTGCCTCTCTAGATAGAACTTTCTTTCCAGTTGAGCAAAGTTAACTTTTCTAAAAATAGTCTCTGTTTCTCTAACATCTTTAGTCCTTTTTAAGGGTCTGATTTTTAGAAAGTTAAAAAATACAAGAAAATTTCATAAAACGTGATTTGGGGATATCTAGTAAGGTTACATTCTTCAATCAAGTGTTAACGAGGAAGTCTCGTTCACCTTTCCTCATTATCCAGGCCATGGCTATCATCAATGGCTCCCTTTATGTCTTTGGAGGGACAACTGGCTATATTTACAGCACAGACCTGCACAAATTAGATCTCAATACCAGAGAGTGGACACAACTGAAACCAAACAACCTATCCTGTGATCTACCAGAAGAGAGGTGAGATTCTAGGATTAAAGCATATTTATTCTTTCTTGCTAAGATTTTACTTTTTTTCAGAATATTGGAAGTATGGTTTGAAGAAGACCCTTTGGCCTGGTTAAAATAGCTAACTGGCTGTTAGATCCCAGTTCAGCATTAAAGAAGGGTCTTCTGGTGAGGGAATGATATCTCCCTCTGAATTAAAGAAATTTTTTCCTGTTATTTCCTCTTGTACTTCAGTTTTCCTGCATTAGGAAAATAGTGAAACCAGTGGTAACAGTTGTAACTAAATTTCATATTACAGGCAAAATAATTACATTCTAGTTACTTTTTGATTTCCCTTCTTAACTTGCGTATTAGGATTCTTTGGCTCATTTGCTTACAACTGTATCCGCAGTAAGAACACAGTGCCTTGCCCACAGTGGTACTCAGTGAGTGTGGTTGGATGGATGGAAGAAAGGAAGGGAAGGTCATTTATTTTAAGTGCTCTGTTAAACACTCAAACATCGCATGATTCTCTTTAGTTGCCTTCTAGTAGCAGTCGTAGATCTTTCCCTTTTTTTTTTTTTCCTAATAGCAGTTGCCTCTTCTTAGAATTAAACTCACTGGAAAACTCAAAGAGGTTTTTTTGCCCTCTAAAGCAAAGACAGTAAATAATTTTTTATTCACTGTTTAGACTATTATGTCTTTGTTGCCTTTAAAAAAATGACATATGGGTGCCAAGGAAGACTTATTTCTATTGTAGTATCTTAGTGGGCTGATTATTGCAGAACTACCATGAGAGGACTTGGGAGATGGCTTGGTATGGGGAGCAATTTTGATGTAATTTATTTTATCAGCACCAGGGCCTCCAGGGAAAGGAGAAAATAGATTGTTTTCAAAGCATTTTCACATGGTTGCCTTCTTTGAATCATTTTATGGACATATTATAACTTGTTTCAGCTTTTAGCTAGACTGCTTGGATAAAAGTTCTGGTAGGTGTTTCACATTATATTCACAGTTTTATGTAGCATAATTTTTCTGATATTTTTGTATCTGTTAAATAAGTATCTTAATTTGAAAGCCCATAGTCTAAGCTTTCTAATTAAATGTAGGCAGATCACTTTTTAAAACTGTAATAATTTCCCCCCTTGTACAAAGTTATCACAAAAATATTATAGAAAATCTAGAAAATACCAATAAGCAAAATGAAGAAAATAAAAAGCAAAATCTAAACTCAGGGATAACCAGGATTAACATTTTGCATGTATCCTTATAGTCATTTTCTGTGCATATTTGTATATCTATAAACTCTTAGTAGGATTATAGCCTATCTGCTCTTATATAACTGATTTTTTTTTCAGTTAATGACATGAAAAGAAGTTATCAGTATATTAACCATCCTCTCTTCCTACATTCTTATTGTTTGCATGCTAATCCATTTTTATATATTGTATAATTTATTTAACCAATTCACTATTATTAAACATTCGGGTTATTTCCAATAATTTATTATTATAAATAATGATGCAATAAAAAATCTTGCAGCCAAATCTTAGGTAGATCATTTTTCCCATAATTATAAATGTATTTTATTGTATATTTTCAGATACAGACATGAAATTGCACATGATGGGCAGAGGATTTACATCTTGGGAGGTGGTACTTCTTGGACAGCTTACTCCTTAAACAAGGTATATTAAAAAAGAGAGAGAGAGGAAGAAGGCTAGAGAGAGGCATGTGTTATACTAAGCATAATAAGTAACAATTCTGTTACTGTAGATATTGTAATTTTCAAGCAGTTTCTTCATCAACACCTATTTTGTGTTAGATGCTCTTTATAATATAAGGTTGAACTCTGCCAACTGGATATGCTTTCCAGTTGACAGTTGCATAATCACACGCTGAAAATACTTCATTAGAACTACCCCTTTATGCTAGATGAGAAAAGACATTAAAAGAAAGATATAGTAGCTTAAATGGAGCAACTAATTAGATTTGGAACCAGGATTCTCAGAATGTCACATCCCTCTCATTGTCAGTGCTGTGTATCTAAAAAGAACAGGCATGTTTAGGACTGCACATCACTAACTTTAGAAAGCTGAGTTCTGAAGGGCTTTTATTCATCCGTCTCTGTGGCATTTCTAAATCCATATGTCCCAGGGGAAGTCTGTAGGCCTCAGTGCTCCTGATTTGGAACCTTAATGGTCTTTTTCAAGTTTTGTCAGAACTGCAGTTCCGTGTTTTCTTACCAACACTTGCTTTTTTCTGTTATAAAAATGATACATGTTCATTGTAGAAAATGTGCAAGTTGCAGAATTCCAACTTTTTTCTTCATTCTTTTCTATGATTTAAAAATAATAAAATTATGTATGTGCTGAATTTTCAATTGCTTCATTTAATGTTTTGCCTTATATTAGAATTAGGAAAGATCAGAGAATAGCAAAGGAAAAGAAGGCTTTTCAACCAAGAATATGTTTGTACAGGCTGTTACGAAAAATCCGGTTTTCAGGCTAGCTAAAATTTTTTGTGTATCTTTTTTTTTTTCCTCTCTTCAAGATTCATGCGTATAACCTTGAAACGAATGCATGGGAGGAAATTGCAACAAAACCCCATGAAAAAATAGGTAAATTTAAAATATTGATTCATTTATCTTTAATAAATGTATTTTATAGTTTTACTTGTTCTGAAAGAGAAAAAGTAATTTTATTGCATTATATGAGAAGAAAAATATCTGTTGAATTGGTATTAGAAATCACTTGTGGGACTTCCCTGGCGATCCAATGGTTAAGACTCCAAGCTTCTACTGCAGGGGACACGGGTTCGATCCCTGGTCTGGGAACTAGGATCCCGCGTGCCATGCGGTGTGGCCAAAAAAAAAAGAAAAGAAATTACTTGTATTCCTTAGCCCAATTATTATTCTTCCTCAGCAACTGAGCAGAGACTTTTATTTTTTTTATTTAATTTTTTAAATTTTTATTTATTTATTTTTGGCTGCATTGGGTCTTCGTTGCTGGGCGCAGGCTTTCTCTAGTTGCAGCGAGCGGGGGCTACTCTTCGTTGCGGTGTGCGGGCTTCTCATTGCAGTGGTTTCTCTTGTTGCGGAGCACAGGCTCTAGGCACGTGGGCTCAGTAGTTGTGGCTCGTGGGCTTCAGAGCACGGGCTCAATAGTTGTGGCGCACAGGCTTAGTTGCTCCTCGGCATGTGGGATCTTCCCAGACCAGGGCTTGAACCCGTGTCCCCTGCATTGGCAGGCGGATTCTTAACCACTGCACCGCCAGTGAAGCCCATGAGCTTAGACTTTTAATGGGGATTGGTGAATTCTGTGGAAGAGGGGAAATCTGGGTAGAATAAAAGTAGGCACTTAAATCAAGATCTACCTGTCCCTTTGTGGGTAAAAGGGCTTGGGAAAGCTACTGTAACCCCTGCCCACTGCCACCTCACTTTGTTTTCCTGACACCTTAACATTATGTCATTATGATGAAACTTATGATGGCTTTATTCTAGTGTGAAATAAGTCAGGATTGGAAGAACTAGTCAATGTTTGCTTTAATGCAACAAAGGGATTGTTTTAAGCAAGTTATTCATAGTATGTCTTTTGCTGTGTCGGATCACCATTATTCCCAGTCTTTCTGTGAATAATGGAATTTCTGTATTTATGTGTTTGGCAGGTTTTCCTGCAGCCCGAAGATGTCACAGTTGTGTTCAGATAAAAAATGGTAAGGATTTCAAATAACAGGCTGGTTCCATTTTTGTAATTGTACATACTGAGATTATTTTATTTCTTAATGATAACTCTTTAAAAGAGGCATAACTTTGGGGAGAGTCTGTTTCTTTTAGTTTATACTTAAAGAGAAATCCATAAAGTTCTGCATCTCTCAGCAATTTTCGTAAAGTAAACTAATGTGTTGTTTGGGTTCCCTCAGTTATCACAGATCTCAAAATAAGTGATAAATAAGCTTTTATTCTACCACCTAATCGTTCAGCACCCCACCTCAACAGATGTCTCTGGTTTTGGTGGGTAACACTAATAATACTGACATGCAGTAGAGACCTTGGTAGATATTGTATTAAAATTGTAATAGCTCCTTCAGAGTGTTATTTCATAAAGTTTATTCTCTTCTCTATCTGATGCCAAATAGAACTCTCAGCTCATTCTTTGGCCATATTACAACACAAGCATTGTATGGCTTCAGAAAGCAGCTGCAGCTGCTTTATCTTGAGTGTGATAAATGACTCCTCTTTGGATAAACGTCCTGTCTTTTAATTTACAGCTTATTTTATAGTTGGATATACCACCTTAAATTTTTGGAGGGGAGGAAGGTGTGTGTAAATTAGTTTGATAGCCTGTATCCTTTCAGCAAATTAGTTCAGATTTTACTAGGATTATGCTGCCATCTCTAGTACAGAGGCACTTTTTATTATGCTTCTGCTCTTTGGACAAGATTTATAGATAGTGGCGTTGTTCAGCTTTGCCTCTCTAAGAACGGAGCCATACTTCTTTAAAATTCTAGCCAGAAAAGTTTCCAGTGTATTTTATAGTTTAATTGTATCGAGTTAAACTTGATCTAGATCTGAGTTAAGACATGTATTCATTTGGTTCTTTGAGTCCAGGCACCATACAAATGGAATTCAGCTATAGTTGTGGGCATTTAGCTTGAAGGTTCACATAGCCTTTGTTACATGTTGTCTACTTAGTTATAACTAACTGATTTTATAAAAACAAAAAGAACAACAAGAACAATAATAAAAAAACCCTTTAATTTTGGGAAGGTTTTGTTCCTGACGTAAATAACTGGTACAGATCAAATGGGACTTCAAACTGTCCTCTTTGGGCTGAAGAAAGCTTGGAAAAACCTCTTTTGTGCCCCCAAACTGAACATTGCAGGTTAATTGTCTAAGTAGAGAATGTTTGTCTCTATGGGCAGAAAAATGTCTATCCTTTTCAGGATGTTATTTAAAAGAAGAGTTTGCAACCTGGTGGCCTGCAGATGTGTTCTGTTTGGCTCATGTGTGTATTACAGTTTTTGAATTAGTGGCCAATACTTAAAAATCAAAATGTTTCACTTTTCAAAAAATCTGGATTTCCAGTGTCTTTTAAAAAATTGGAAGATCTGGCAATTGCTGACCCTAAGTCCTACATGGCATCGATGAGCTGGAGCTGCATTGCCATCTTCCTCATTAGAGCAAGTGCACTCCTATTTGTTCCCTGGACCTATTTGTTTATTTTCCCTGAACCTTCTTGCTCATTCACTTCCTATGCCTGGCACCTGTAGGTATTTGAATTTGAGAACCTAGGCATGAAGCTTCCTCAGAGGCTTGCATCCTTAGCCCTAGCAAAGATCCCAACATAGTGTCCGAACTCTAGTGAGGGACAGGACAGCAGCATGAGCGGCCCGCCAGCTGGAGTCCTCTGTGGTATGGGGACTGAACTGGTCCCGTGTCATCTAGCCGTGAGAGCTACTACAGGACATGCTGTCACTGTGGCCCTTTTCCTTTGTGTGATTTTGCTTTCTCTTTTCCTGATAGATGTGTTTATTTGCGGGGGCTATAATGGAGAAGTGATCCTGGGAGATATCTGGAAGCTGAATCTGCAGACTTTTCAATGGGTAAAGCTCCCAGCTACCATGCCAGAGCCAGTTTATTTTCACTGTGCAGCTGTTACACCAGTAAGCTTTCATTTTTGTATCTTTTTTATGTAGTTGCAGATGATAAGGAGATATTTTTAGAGATATAGCAAGAAAAAAAGATTCTGATATTAGCAAAGCTTGGATTAAGAATGTGTTTTTAAAACCTTTCTTCCAAAGCTAGCTCTTCCTCTGAGAAAAGGGGAGAAAAAAACATCATATACAAGCTTAAAAAGAGCAACATAAATGTAAAAGAAATGCTACATGTGGCATTCAGGCCCTGACAGTGATATCAAAGGTGTTTCCTGGGAGGGCAGAATAGTTTTACCCCCAAGATGCCATGTTATTGAAGATTCTACTAGTTTCTTGAATGCAAAGCCTTTTATTTTCACCTTGTACCCTAGTACTGGGCACAGTGGATACCTAATATCGTCTTAGTTTACCGTTGTTGGAGTTGTTGTTGAAGTAAAACCAGCCTCTTGCTTTTCCCTTAGTAACTCGTTCAGTGTCTAAGCCTTTCTTGATCTCTGCACTGTGTTGGGATCAGTGAGAAACTTTTCTGTTTCCTGTCGTCTAATTCAGCCTACTATGAACTTTTTGGCTGAACATTCAGCGTAAGTACCTGTTTCTCTCCCATGTGAATTTATCCTCTTTTGACTGCCATTTGTTCATAGGCTGGTTGCATGTACATTCATGGAGGAGTGGTGAACATCCACGAAAATAAACGGACTGGGTCGTTGTTTAAGATCTGGCTGGTGGTTCCTAGCCTGCTGGAACTGGCGTGGGAGAAGCTGCTTGCGGCCTTCCCCAACCTAGCAAACCTCTCCCGGACACAGCTTCTGCACCTTGGACTCACACAGGGACTCATCGAGCGCTTGAAATGAGGATTTCTGGACTGTTCATTGATACTGGAAATGTTAATTTAAAGAGACTCCTTTATTTATGGGCAGTGTAGAATGTGCTACAGAGAGGATTGGTTACCCTGATCAAGGCCTTATTCAGAAAATACATCAGATGCCTTTCTGTAAATTGTTTTAAGTTTATGGAATCTCACTTTCCCTCGTGCTTTTTTCTTTGCTTCTCTCCCTTCTGCCCCAATACACACACACATACTCACGTACTCCCTCTTCCTTGATGGAGTTGAGGGAGAGTCTCAAAGTACCTTAATGTTATGAATCAAGATAAGATAAAGAAAATTTTAAAGGAACTCTAAACATATGACCCTGTCAGGCAGTGCTCTATAAATTAAAGCAACATCATCAATAAAAACAAAAATAAAATTAAAAAAATTAAATCCAGCAACAGCAACAAGAAGTTTTGGGGATAGATCAAGAAGGCTAACCTTGAGACTCTTGCAGATTATAGGGAAAGCTAGATGTTTAACTTCCTGTTTTCAAAGGTACATCTAATTGAGTAGCTGGATCTAATGGCAGCGGTGGTTGATGTCTTGCTGCCTAGGTACCTAAACCGATCCTTTGACTTTGGAGAAAAGTTAAGCAGCTCAGCAGCTCTTGATTAGTGATTTCTTTTCTCATCCTTATGGTGCCAGCAGTGGTTAGAGTTGACTTGTCTGAAGACTTTATTGTGTGTTGTAGTTGTGCTGTTTGTTGTTGCTCTTAGAAATTATGGCACCAAGAACATTTCAAATCAAGAAATTTATGGTGGTCAAAGTTTTTCGTTCTGGGTAGTTTTGAAATTCTCCTATGCTTATTAATGGTTTCAAGTATCTTTTGGACTTCATTGTGGGGAATTGCAGACCCTAAGTGTGTGGCATAAATGCTGTGGGACATAAACGTAAGCTCGTGGGAGGCCAGAGTAGAGCAGGGCAGGGAGGGCTTCTGCTCTGGGCTGTGAGCTTTGACTGTCATATTGGCCATTTCCTTTCAGAACTGTTTCTTTCTTTTTTTTTTTTTTTCTTTATTGGAGTATAATTTCTTTACAATGGTGTGTTAGTTTCTGCTTTATAACAAAGTGAATCAGTTATACATATACATATGTTCCCATATCTCTTCCAGAGCTGTTTCTTTTCTCACTCTGGGCCATGCGCCTGCCGTATTCACAGGCAATGGATTTTATCTCTAGAAAGCCAGTTGGCCCTTGATTTTTCTCTTAGCTTTTTGCCTCGTTTTCTGTCTGCTTTAATGTGCATGGTGCTGTGAGTAATTGCCTAGTAACTGGATAAAAGGTCTTGGGGAAAAGACACAGGTCATTCTTCCTGAAGAACTAAGTATCATTTTTAAAACTAGCATGAGGAAGGAATGAAACTGAGGATCATTCACTTTTTGGTGTGAAATTTTAGTTCTGGTTTGTTTTGTGTTGTATTTTAATTCTAAAAAAGAAATGACCTAAATTTTTACTTGCTTTGCCATCAGGCTGCTAGAGTGGTCACTGAGACATGAGCAGTTGGAAGTCCTTCGGTGTATGAAGTGCTAAAGGTGTGCAAGAGGGCACAGTGCTGATCATTCCGTTGGTTACGTCATAACAGGAGACTCAGATGGGAGACTAGGGACATGTTTTTGCTTTAAGTGCCTCTTTTTCGCTTAGCTTTTAAAATTCTTCTTCTTCCTTTGTCCCAGAAGGGAATCTCTTAGGCTCATGTGTGGATTTAAAATCACCTTTGAGTTATGGCTAAAAAGTTACCATCTAGTGTTCAGTTCTGGGGAAGAGAAAAATGTGGCCTCTAGACTTGGACTCCTAACCTCCAGGCCTTATTATAACCTCCCATCCATGTGGGGTTGAGTTCATAGAGCCTGTGTTCTGCAAGGTCTTGTAACAACCTTTCATCTGTGAGCTTGGGTCCTTTTGGGGGGTGAGGGGGTAGGGGGGAGGCAGGGAAAGGAGCAACTCCTCCAGAGGCCCCATCCCCCTCTTGCCATGACCAGTCTGGCCTTTAACTTCTTACCACCCACTGCTAGGCTTGTTCCAGTGAGGAGCTCTCTCCAGAGCAGGTCAGTCTGAGCAGCTCCATTAGTTCAAAACAAAGCTTTGCTGCATGACTCCAATCTAGTCTCTGGATGTTTGGGCAGAAACTATCCATAATTAAACAAGTCACACTACCCAGGGTGGCAAAAGGATCTTTGTCTTAGATTTTTTTTTTTAACATCTTTATTGGAGTATAATTGCTTTACAATGGTGTGTTAGTTTCTGCTTTATAACAAAGTGAATCAGTTATACATATACGTATGTTCCCATATCTCTTCCCTCTTTCATCTCCCTCCCTCCCACCCTCCCTATCCCACCCCTCTAGGTGGTCACAAAGCACCGAGCTGATCTCCCTGTGCTATGCAGCTGCTTCCCACTAGCTATCTATTTTACATTTGGTAGTGTATATATGTCCATGCCACTCTCTCACTTTGTCACAGCTTACCCTTCCCCCTCCCCATATCCTCAAGTCCATTCTCTAGTAGGTCTGTGTCTTTATTCCCATCTTACCCCTAGGTTCTTCATGACCTTTTTTTTTTTTCTTAGATTCTATTTATGTGTGTTAGCATACGGTATTTGTTTTTCTGTTTCTGACTTACTTCACTCTCTGTGACAGACTCTAGGTCCATCCACCTCACTACAAATAATTCAATTTCGTTTCTTTTTATGGCTGAGTAATATTCCATTGTATATATGTGCCACATCTTCTTTATCCATTAATATGTTGATGGACACTTAGGTTCCTTCCATGTTCCAGCAATCCCACTACTGGGCATATACCCTGAGAAACCATAATTCAAAAAGAGTCATGTACCAAAATGTTCATTGCAGCTCTATTTACAATGTCCTGGATCTATAGGGACCAAAGACTGAATGCTCAGCCTCTGTGCTTATCCTTCCATAGTCCTTGGGATATAAGCAGGTTTCTAGTTCTGTGACACCAGAGAGCTGAAAGAGAGACTGGTTCAATCCACACTTGCTAGCATCCTTTTTAAAACCTTCTGAAGGCAGTCTTCTTTGAGGTAGACTTTGGAGGCCTGACATCCAAGACCTTGAGTGTGACATTTTCATAAAAGTACATATCTTTGGTCTAAAGTGTCTTCTTTTAATATAACACTAGTGAAAATGATGTAGTATGATCAGCTCTGAGTGCTATAGAACCACACATGTGCATGTGTTCTGAATGCCAAATGAGACTGTGTGTATGATGACTTAAATGTAGATGACTAGAATTTTATATTGGGAGTCACCAGGCATTTTAGTATATCCAAAACCAGCACTCTGAATTCCTGACACTGTTACTTGATTTAGGAAAGTTTATGCCTGCTGCTTCTCTGCCTCTTTGAGGTACTCCCAGCTATCTTACTGCAGTCCTGTAAGTTTAAGTGCAATATATAGAAACACATATGGATATATACAGATTATATATAAGGTATGACTATAAAGCAGGTAGACTACTATTTTGTATCTGTCTTGGGGAAGCCAGCTCATTACTTTAGAGTCAAATTATACCAAAAACTTGAGATGTGATTGGCTGGCTTAGGCCAACTCTTGGTAAAGCTGGACCTTCAAGTCCAGTGTTTCCTTACTCCAACTCTTAGAGACTTGTTGTTTCTTGGGTTTGTTAGAATTGAGACTTTTCCCCAGTCATCTTTGTACTATATCATGTTTGCATATCTTCTTATATTTCTTTGCCTAGGAACAAGGAAGTCTACCTGTAAGGAGTTTTCTAAATGGAGAATTAAAACCTAATATTTAATACTATGAGTTCTCCCATGTATATACTAATTTATCTGTGAAAGTAATACTTTATTAAATGAAGAAAATGATGCTTTTTTCATTTAATAAGGGATTTTCCATATTCTGGAAAATCTATAAACCAGTATAGAATAGATTGAAATTTTAACTGTTCAGGGGCCAAACTGAAACCCTTTCTACTGGCAAATCTTCTTTTTTCAGGGCCCTGGTGACATGATGTAAAAATTTGCTCTAAGCTATTCATGTCCATTACATAGCTAGATTAAAAAATATAATAATAAACATTAACATTTCTAAGCAAAAGGTATAATAACAGTGACCTTTCATTACCCAGAGTAAAGCACAGATAATTGAAATCCACAGATAATCAGTGTTTCAACTTTTCTATCAAACAATTGATTGATTTATAGTTCTTCCTTCTCCCTACCGTTTCCCACAAGCACCTCCTTTTCAATGGAGTGGGGCTAATGTGTAGTTAGAAATTGAAAAGCAGGAATCACGGAGGGGCTAGAGACCAGCAAACATATAAGCAGCCCAGTTAGCTGTAGGTGGTCAACCTGATGACAGCGGTTAATGGTGAGTTTAGATGTCACTCTTCACTCTTCTGCTTTGGCGTAGTCTCCTGCCCTGAGTTCTAGGCTGTCTCTCCTATAACCACCAAAGAACTCTTAGCACATATTGGAAGAAAAAAGCTGTGTATGATGCAGAGGAAATCCCATCATTTGAATACATTTCTTTGGATCTTTGCAAAAACTTGCTTTTCCACTATTCTTGAAGGAGCCTCAACCTTTCCTACAACCCATATAGCTTGGCTTGTAGGAAAGGTTGAATTATCCTCTAAGACTACGTTGGTCTTAATTCTGTAAAACCAGTTTGTTTTTATGTGGTCTTAAAGATGTTTAAAAGGTGGCATAGGTTACTGAATTGTCCACCTGCCAGCACTCTGATATAACACAAAAAGTCAATTTCCTCATTCTTCATTGTTCTAGCGTTGAGCTCCAGGATGGATGAGGGTTTATGGTCCTATGATCATAAGCTTCCAAAACTGGTCACCATTTGCTTAAATTGCTTAGGTTCCCCAAATGCCTCGGGGCTCTAGGAGCGTTGGCAGGGCCTGAGGTAGGCTTGGTAGAGTTCTGTAACCTCTGTGTGCATCGCCACCAGATCATGCCCAGCAGTGGCGTTTCCCTTCTAAGGTCATTAGATTTGGTGGAAAGTGACCTCTTCCCTCATCTGGTGTTACAGAAAGAAGTTTTGAGTTGTGCTTCAAAAGTGGTACCATCTTTTTAACATAATTTTCATGTTTTTATCTTTTTTTTTTTCACTTCTTAGAAGTTTTTAAAAGGCCCTGCTTAGTCACTGTACAGGGTGAGTCAGAGGCAGTTTCACCAAGCTGTAGTAATTGCTGTTTTACTAGTTGCACATTTAGAATACAAAGGAGGCATCAGAAATACACTGACTTTCTCTAAAGCCACTTCCTTGTACACAGAGTCTGAGCAGGGACAGCGCCAGGCATCTCCCTGTAAAGGCACCTGCCAATGAGGATTTTTCTGGAAGAACTAGGCAAGAAAGGGAAACCCCCCTCACATGCAGTCTCTGAGGCGAGCCTGGGCTTGGCTCTTGGCACAGGGTATGCTTAGGCCACACACGATGCTTGCCTTACTTTAAAGCTGTTTGCCACAGTCCTGTTAAGTAGTGTGGAAGTCCTTTTGCAGTCTGGTGTGCATGCCATATGATCAGGACAGCTTTTCCTACCTTACCTGGTTTCCTACAAGCAGGTAGGAAATATAGTGAATTTACCCTAAAATGTCCAATCTGTATTTATGTATCTTGTCAGTGTTTTGCTGTTGGTTTTCTAAAACAATCTGATCAATAAATCTTATCCAGATCTATTTGGTTCAAGGCCACCTTGATTGTCTGACAGTAACTTGTGTATGTGAGCTCATCTCTATGACCCAAGCGTCAGTCCAGCCTACCTCCGCCACTCCCTTCACCACCCCACAGGGTCCAGTTTTCTCTCTGTGTCGTCTGCCTTTCACACCCACCCACTGTGGGCGCCTTCTCTCTGCTCCCCGTCTGGAACTCCTGGACACACGTAATCCACTCAACGCAACACGGCTCCCTCCAGGACATCAGCAAGGGAGTAACTGTGGGGCAAGGCATACTCCCTTTTACTGCCCCCTCCCATATATTCCCCAAACCACCTCCACACAAGTTTATATGGATGTATCAAGACTTCTGAAGGGTTGGAGGAGCTACAGGGAATTCAGAGGAAGAATGTGAACCTTTACATACAGAGTCACGACTATCCGTATGATTCAAGGGAAAAGCCCCAGGAGGATCTGAGCCCTTCGCCAGGGTCCTTTGGGAATGAAACCACAGTTCCTAGTTCTGGAACTGGTCTTCCAGATGCTTCCTTCTCCAAGACCTCTGCTTTGTGTAGCTTCACTTCTAATGAGATCCCCTCTCTCAGTAGTACTTTTCTTCATGTCTCTTAAGTGCGAAGTAGGTGTGGACACTCCCCAGTCTGGTCACTTGTAAGGTCTCCCATCCAGAATTGCACGTGCACCTTTTGTTTTCCAGTGTTTCCACTGACAAACTTTAGGATCAAATACTAAATTAGGATGAATAATCTTAGATATTATAAATCCACAGGAGGAAAAGATACAATTTCTACCCCTTAATTAATTCATAAGCCTTCCCAGCCCACCTTACAGTTAACATTTTACGGTTATTATGCAGAGCAATTTTATTTCCTTTGGTTTATTTTTCCTGTCTCTTCTAAAGTATACTCCCCTCAGACCTACCAGCAATAAGAAGTGGACCTTACACCTTTTAAACCAGCCAGAGCTTCGAAATGAACTCATGTTAATATCCGATTTGGTTCTTAGATGAGACCCATCTTAGCTTAGTAGGAGAGTTTCCAGTGGCTTAGTTGGTTTGGGTGGGTTTGTTCTGCCAGTTTCATGCATAAAATTCTAGTTTGTCAAAATGCTATCACTAAACTACTGTTAACTGAATAGTACAACCACATTCTCTTGAGTTACTCTTCTGCAGTAATTGTTTGAGGGGAGAAGACATTGATAAAACTATCCAGTTCCCATACTACCTTCAGATGAAAGGCCCAGGTTCCAGACCAGCCCTAGACTAATTTTCCATGATGATGGAAATGTTCTGTGTTTGCACTGTCCAATGTGTAGTAGCCACTAGCTGCTGGCTCTTGAGCACTTCAAATGTGGTTTTTGTGACTGAGAAACTAAATTTTAAATTTGATTTAGGGCATCCGTGGTGGCGCAGTGGTTGAGAATCTGCCTGCCAATGCAGGGGACACGGGTTCGAGCCCTGGTCCGGGAAGATCCCACATGCCGCAGAGCAACTAAGCCTGTGCTCCACAACTACTGAGCCTGCACTCTAGAGCCCGTGAGCCACAACTACTGAGCCCACGTGCTGCAACTACTGAAGCCCACGCGCCTAGAGCCTGTGCTCCGCAACAAGAGAAGCCACTGCAATGAGAAGCCCATGCACCGCAACAAAGAGTAGCCCCTGCTCGCCACAACTAGAGAAAGCCCGTGCGCAGCAACGAAGACCCAATGCGGCCAAAAATAAAATTAAAAAATCAAAACAAATCTAAAAAAAATTTTTTTTAATTTTTGATTTAGATTTATTTAAATGTAAATAGTCAGACGTGGCTAGTGGCTACCTAGACAGTACAGTTCTAGAAAGAGATAGCCTGGAGAGTTGGGAGACCAGGGCTTGGCTCTTGGCTCAGTCCATAATAGTTCTGTATGCAATTTGCTTTCCTCTGGGCCTTGGTTTACTCATCTGTCAAATGAGGAGTTTGGCTAGATAATCTCCAACGTCCCTTTCAGATCTAACATTCTGTGATTATGACCAAAGGCCTGGAGCATAATGGTAAACATCATATGTGAGCATCCACACTAGGACTGGACTTGCATTAGCTCTTCACCTTGATCTTTATATTAAAATTGTTGATCCTACTTTGATAGGAGGTCTACTGCAAAAGCCAGGTAGTTCCTTAGTGAGTGACACACTAAAGGGTACCCACTTGCTCATTGCAGGCTCCGAGGAAGAGTGCTGAAAATGGAGTATGGAATAGAACAAGGCCAGCTGCCAGACTCACCTATGACCCACTGGTTTCCAAGCACGAGGCATGCTTGTTAAAAACAGATTCCTGGGCCCAAATCCCAAAGATTCTGTTCTCGTAGGTGAGTTATTTTAACATGCTCCTCAGTTGATTACAATTTAGCTGGTTTACAACATTTGAGAATCCTTGTCCCGCGGCTGAGCTGACCGTCTGGTACTGGCTGAGATGACCAGGAGACCTCCCTACCTTACTTATCACTGTCACACTTCATTGCCCAACAGGGAACTAGAGCAAAGGCCAGAATAAGTGCTTCCCAAAACTTGCTCTGTTAGAACTCAGTGTGAAGATGGCAGACTGGCCACCCACGTTCCCCTCCTCTCCCCCTTGGAAAACCACTAGTAATAATAGTAAAATGGCCTTCGTTTTCTTTTCCCTAAAATGGGGCTAATAACTATAACCTGTCTCTTGACATTATTGTGTGCCTTAAATAAGTAGATACATGTAAAGTGCTCAGAACGATGTTTGGCACATAGTAAGCATTATTAGGTTGCTCTCTGGAGTTGATGGAACAAGAAATAAAGGCGAAGTACTTTTACTTACTAAAATTATAAAAATAACCAATAAAGAAACTAAATATAAGAGGATGAGGCAGGAGAGATGGAGTGATGGAAGTCAGATAAATCCTCATCTTCCATACCAGGAAGGAAAAATACAGAATGTCTCAAATAACCAGGAAAGCACATTAATTAGAGATGTAAAGGTATGCAAAGAAAGACAAAAGAGCTAACAGTTGTAAGACAGGTTGGAAGGTAAGAAGAGCTGCAGCAGGGGCTGCTGATTTTTCAACTGTGTTCTTGGTTTTTGTTGGTTTTTGTTGGTTTTTTTCCTTTTCTCCCCTTTATAAAGCAGAATTTCACAGCTCTTTCAATTTAGTTCTTCTTCAGGATACCGTAAATCTGGGTCCCTTCTGACAAAGTCTGGCTGTAAATGATTGGGTGATTCAAAGGATGGGGAGGTCATACCCCATTTCACAGATTGCGGAGCCAAGACAAGCCAAGTCAGGTGATTTGCCATGAGAGCTAGCCTGACCCGCAAAGCCCAGAAAAGGGGCGCCCTGCCTGCAATTCCGAGAGGTTTTCTGTAATAACTGTCACCCGCCGGGCGGGGCCTGGCTGCAGGCAGCAAGTCGTTACCGAAAAAACCCCTAGCGAAGGGCGTCTGGAGAACCACATCCGCCCACCCCAGCCTCCCGGGGGTGGGCCGTTCCGGGCTGTGAAGCCCTGGGCTGGGGCAGGGAGGGCCGTGTTGTCAGGACTTCGGGGTGCGCTGGGGTTACAGCTTCAGGGACGCCGGATCCCCGACGCGCCACCTCCACTCCTGCAGTGAGACCCCCGCCGCCCTGCCGCCCTGGCTTTTGCCCGGTTGGGCCGTGGACACACGGAGGGGGCAGTCAAGAGTCGAGTTTCTCCGTCCGCAGCAAGATTGCCTGGTGCTGCAGTCAAGCGTCGCGAAGAGCCGTCCCTTTGGCTCCCCTGCTTCCCCCTAGCAGGGATGGAGCCGGCGGAGCTCCGCCCGGAGCGGGCAACCGCCACCCGGCCGGACCCGGAAAGAAGTGGTGGTGGTGGAGGGGGTCCGGCGCTCACTACCTCTGGGTCGGTTCCTAACTGAGCACCTACTACGTGCCCAGCGCAGTGTCGGGCGCTGGGGATGCAGCAGGGAATATGGCCCTGCCTTCAGGGAGCTTCCATCTGGGTGCGGGTCGGGGTGGGGGGCTAATGTGAATACGAACTATTTTACGTTTTACATAGAAAAGTTAGATAAAGCCTTTTTAAGAACCCAGTGAATGTGCAGGAAGAGCTAGAAAGCGCCATGAGGAAGAATGTTATTGTAACGGACCAAACCCACCTCCTGGAGTCTTCTAGAAGGAAGGAGAAAGGGGAACCCGGAAGAAGAGGTACTGGAGGCAAAGAAGGAGGGGTAGGCCAGGCAGATCATGACGAGCCGGGCAGATAGTTTAGCTTTTATTTTAAGAGCAGTGGAAAGCTTTAAGGCAGGGAGAACACAAAAGGATGCTTCTGGCTGCCGCAGGGAGGGTGCAAGAGGAAGCAGGACTCTGTTAGGAGGACATGGCAGTGGTCCAGGCAGGGTGAGGATGCTTTGGGCCGGGGCAGCAGGCAGGGCTGGATTTCAGCTCTCATTCCTCCTCACCCCCAGCAGGGCGCTCTTGTGCAGTGAACAACTGCCCAGCTCTGGGCAGAGGCCCAGCAACCTGGGCCAGCACCGCAAAGACTTTGCTAACACTCAGCCCCGCAGGGAAGAGGAGGGGGTAGGCCGGAGAGAGGAGCCCCGACCCTGTCCGCTCCAGGGCCCAGAGCCTCCCAATGCAGCCCACCACGCCTAGCGGAGCGGCTCTCAGGATTGGAAAGGGGCGGGGGCACCACTCTGAACCGGAATGATCTGGTTTAGAGCGGCTGGCTTTCCCGTCCTCCCTCTCCTTCCGCGACAGGCTGGTTTTTGCCGCAGTCCCTGACCAAGGTAAACAGAGAGGAGGGAGGAGGGAAGAATGCTCTGTTTCCATGGCAACCCAGAGGGCAGTCGATATGGCGCTCTCGGGTGTGTGAGTGTGGCTTCAGGAGGAAGAAAAGGCTCATTAGAAAAGCAACAGGGAGTGAGGCCGCTCCCCACGCACACGGTGGGGGGTTGTTCTGGAACATGATGCGGGCCTGGAGGAGGGGAGGAGAGGAGGCAGGAGGCAGGCACTCGCGGTGGAGTGGCAGGTGAGCCAGAGGGCTGGGGACACGCCAAAGTGCTACTGTGACATCTATCGACCTGTCACTCATCCTCACACCCAGGAAGCAAAAGACAGAGATGCCAGAGCTCTCAGAGCCTCCCCAAACTCACACCTGGCTGTCCCTTTGCAGAAAATGTTTTCGTGGGGCAGCTCAGCGGAGGGGCAGATTAGATCCAGAGCCCCAGGCCCAAAGACACGGCTTGTCTGAAACAAACAACTGCGGGTGAGCTAGGGGACACCGCTGTCCCTTCTGTGCTCCCCTCAGAGGCCTCCTGGGCTCTTCCTGTACCTCCTTTAGACCCCTGGAAGGCTGACACCTCAATGTGGCATCATGACTATGGAAAAGTCATCCTTTTGCTGAAGGGGGGAGTGTGATGAAATAGACTAACTTCCACACAGGATTTTGGGTGTAGGGTCACAGAGGAGTGTCCCCCTCAGTCCTCCAGAGGACAAGGACTGTCTCTTTTTCACCGTGCCACTCTCCAGCCGCTGACTGGAGCCCTCTTTCGCACTGCGGTCTTCCCTCAGGAGCAACGTGAGTGCATCATTAACCGCTTCTGGTTTCAAGGCTTCATGTTAGATTCATCAGAAACTCGTTCCACCAGAGGAATCAGCCCAGCAGCTCCTGGGAAGGGCCTTTCTCTCATTTATCTCACCTGTGTGCGCAGGGATGGGAGAAAATCTGGAACAGAGGGAACTTGTAGGTGGTAAACTTCCTGCCCCAGCGAAGCAGAAGGAACCTGCTCAGAGGAGAAGCGGCTGCAGTGACACTACAGGGGAAGCTGGAGGGAGGTGCCCTCTAACCTCAGTTTCCCCAGGCCGTGTAGAGAATCCTGGCAGTGGGGCTTCAGAGCCCAGGAAATGCTCACCCACATGCTCTCTAGCCCACACCCTTCTCTTAGCCTGGGCCCTCAGGCTGTGGTCTGCCTGGGGGATAGACACCTTCAGGACAGAACTGGGGTACAAGGGAATGCCAGGGGAGCACAGGAACAAGGCACAGAGATGCTGTCTTCCCTCGCAGAGCACCCAGAAGTGTCAAGTTTACTCAGCTCTTTCCATGGCCCGTGGATTCCAAACTTCTTTGACCTCAACTCCCGCCACCTCTTCCGGCCACAGCACCTCCTTGCTGTTCCTTGACCAGTCAGTCATGCTCCTGTGTCAGGGCCTTGGCACTGGCTGTTCCTTCTGCCTGGAAGCCTCTTCCTCCAGCCTCCACAGGGCTCAATCTCTCACCTCCTTCAGTTCTTTATTCAAATGTCATCTTCTCCACGAGGCAGAGCCAGGGATAGAGTGAGGTGAGTGAGGCAACTTAGCCTTCCCTGACCCCTCTATTTACAATTGTAGACTGCCACCCCCACTAGGAGTCCCTATCCTCTTCCCAAAGCATGGAACACCATCTTATTTAGTATTTATCCTATTTATTGTCCAACTTCTCTATTAGAATGGAAGTGTCATGAGGGCAGGAATCATCTCTGCCATGTTCTTGTTCTGTTTTCCCCCAGAGCCTAGAACAGAGCCTGACACACAGTAGGTTGCTCAATATACACTGCTGAATGGATGGATGGATGGATGGGTGGATGGATGGGTGGAGGCTTGGAGGGATAGATGGATGGATGGGCTGGTGGATGGATAAATGAGGCCATGGGTTCAATAGGTTTTGTCTCGCACCTGTTCTCAACACAAGTAAAAGGTGTTCTGCATGCAGCCTAAGAAGATGCTGGCAATGTGACCTAACACTCTCTTGGTAAGGCACACGTGGGATGCACAGGACTTACTATTAAAAAGAAAAAGAAAGAAAACTAGCTGTTAAAAAAAAGAATGAAGATGGACTCTGCTATTTCTACCAGACCTGGTAGCCTCTGCAGGCTTTAAGATTCCTTTTGTGGGCCAGCGATGATAGCATGGGTAGAGCCTGAGACTGGAGTCCAGGAGCCTGCCCACTGGGTGGAGTAAAGTGTAGTGGAGGGCAATAGCCAAGGTGTGCTCCCTGCCCCTACCCCATGCCAAGGACTTTTGGGGATTGCTCAGGGTGGGCAGCCATGAAGCAGCTCTCTGTGGGCTTTGAGCCCAAATGGGACATGCTGGGAGGTCTCTACCACCAAGAGACTCAGTGGGTGCACTGAGAGAAGATGCAGGAAAGGCGGTGGAAGGGGTGGGGGGAGGGACCACTCAGAACCACGCTAGTTCTTCTCTCAGGCAGGGAGCCCTGACACCTGCAACTGCAGGCTCCGCATGCCCCTCTGCTTCATGGGGCTACCACTGTACCGCTCACTGATGCGAAGTCCCCTGTAGCTAACTGGCAACAGCAGGTTCTAACAATGTCAGTCAAACCCCACTTGCAGTGTGAGTCACCTTCAATTTCCTGCTGCCTGCCTCTTTCCTGATTGACCTGATAAATTCAGGACAGCTTTTATTGCTTTTGGCAAAAAAAAAAAAAAAAACAACCCTGCCATTAAGATTTACAGAGCCAAAATCTGGTACAATGTAATCTTCAGAGTACTTTACACAGTGAGTTTCATAAGATGAGAAGTTAGCATTTCAGAGGTAATTTCATAAAAAGGATTATCAGATTAATCACTTTGTCAATTTAATAGTGGTGTCTAAAATAATTAATTAGCTTTCTTGGAGTCAGCAGTGTGAAAAGGGACTCTAAAAGGTACAAAAATGACTGTGTCAGACAGTAAGTATGTTTTGGGCACCAGATCTTGAGAAAATTCTCCCTGGTGGAATGTCTGGCATGGGTTCTGTGGCACAGAGACAAATAAGAAAGAGAAAAGCTCTGGGAGTGCCCAGGTCTCCCTGAGACCCTTTGGATGTGACTGGTGGAGACTTGTCTGCACCTGCTGAGTGTCTGCTGACCTGCCACGTGTTGAACTGTCCTGTGACACCTGGAAAATGCATCTTGCCACGCTGCGGGTTGACAGGCTGCTCTGATGGGAGAGCCAGGGGTGAGTGGTAGTCCGTTTGTGAAATTACCTGTGAGATTCCGAAATGGAATAAAATCAACTCGGCCGTGGCTGGTTATAAACAGTCTGAATGGTTCTGTAGCAACGTAGCACTCAATCAGCTGCCACATGCTGGGGCAAGGCTATGTCCCCAGCAGACATTACGGGTTGCACTGTGTCCCTGAAAAAAAGATATGTTGCAGTCCTAACCTCTAGCACCTCAGAAGGTGACCTTATTCAGAGATAGGGCCTTTACAGAGGTAAATTAATATGAGGTCATTAGGATGGGGCCTACCTAACCCAATATGACTGGTGTGCTTATAAAAAGGGGAAATTTGAATACACACACAGACACACAGAGAACGGCATGTGAACCTGAACGCAGAAATCAGGGCGATACATCTGCAAGCTAAGGAACACCAAAGATTGCCAGCCAACCACCAGAGCTAGGAGAGAGGCATGGAACCCACTCAACACCCTGATCTCGAATGTTTAGCCTCCAGAGCTGTGTGACAATATATTTCTGTTGTTTAAGCCACGTGGTTTGAGGTACATTGTTATGACTGACCTATGAAACTATTTCTGTGGGGCATCATGGAGACTTGGGTGTTAATGTTCTTAATGTTCCTGTACTTTTTGTTTTTTACAAGATTGTCTTTTTTAGAGCAGTTTAAGGTTCATAGCAAAATTGAGAGGCAGGCAGACAGCGTTTCCATGTACCCCCGGCTCCCACACAGGCACAGCTTCCCACTGTCAGCATCCCCCACCAGAGGGGTACATCTGTTGCAATGGATGACACATCATAAGTAGGCAGAGTCTACTTTTCATTAGGGTTCACACTTTGGACAAATGTTTAATGACCTGTATGTACCATTATGGTATCATACAGAAGAATTTCACTGTCCTAAAAATCCTCTGTGCTTTGCCTTTTCATCTCTCCTCCCCTCGACTCCTGGCAACCACTCATCTTTTTACTGTCTACATGGTTGTGCCTTTTCCAGAATGTCATAGTTGGGATCATGCAGTATGTGGCCTTTTCAGATTGGCTTCTTTCACTTAGTTTCCTCCACGTCTTTTCATGGTTTGACAGTTCATTTCTTTTAAGTGCTGAATAATATTCCACTGTCTGGATATACTACAGTTTATCTATTTCTAATTTTTTTCTTAAAAAAAACCCTTTTTTTAACACCAGCTCAGGGCTGAGTAGTAGATATAAGACAAATCTGAGTAGTAGGTATGAAGATTCACTGTACTTTCACTTATAGGATTTAAAAAAAAAGACTCAGCTTCTCTTTACTGGGGTTGGTGGCTCTGAGCCTGGGGCCGTGTGACTTCTGCCTGGAGAGAGCCTGCCCCAGGACAAGGCATCGAGCGAATGGGCTCTGATGCCCTGTGAGCACCTGGACTCAGCTGGCCAGGCCAGGAGGTTTAGTTACATGAGCTTTAAACAATACATAGCTTTGAGTCTCAGTGATTCTATTTAGAATGTGATCTTCTGGACCTTCCTTTCCTCCTCTCTAAAATGAGAAAAACTGCCCTCAGAAGGTTGTGAGGATCAAGCACGAGCAGAAAAACAGTGACCTGTAAAGCGCCAGAATGTCTGTAGGTGTCTCATTCGATACTTACTGGGTGATTGATGTCACACTTTACAGCCTGGGAGAAGCTCTGGTCCCAGCCTTGGGATCCACACCAGCCACCCAGGTGCCACCCACCAGCCCCTATTCCCACCTCAAGCCCTCAAGCTGACCTCATGAGGATCTCTCTCCAGGGTTTGCTTCTCGTGCTTCAGGAAGCGAGCTCTTCTTCACCACCCCTTCTTCCCACCATGGTCTGGCCACCCTAACCTTTGTAGCCCAGGGTGCTCCCTGGGAGGATGACGGATGGCCACTTCCTTCAGAAAGGGCACCCGTGGCCGGGACGCTGATGACCTCTGGGGCCTGCTTGTGGTGTCCTACCCGCCAAAGGGGGGCAAAGCTTCCACAGGTTGTGGAAAGGAGTCTGAGGGGCAGCGAGGTGAGAGGGGGAGCTGGCCAAGTGGCTCAAGGCTGCAGTGTGTCCTTCAGTGGGGAGATTTACCCCGAATGGCCTCATCTGCTACAACCCTTTTGGGGAAGAAGAGCCCAGCCCCTTCCTCATGGTGGCACTTGAGAGAGAAGAGCCCGAGCCTCAGCCCCAGTTTTCAATCCCGCTCCTGAGGAGTCTTCCTTCTCTCTTAGCCTCTTTTTCCCAGGGACTCATCAGGTGGGGCTAGTCAGCCATTGCCAGAGGGGGGTGTGTGGGAATTTAGGGGCTGCCTCCCAGTCTAGAAACTCAGGCTTCCTCTCAATGTCTCCTCGAAAAAGGGAAGGTCAGCATGAACCGCCAATACTCCTCCCTCCTCCCTCCTCCCTCCTCCCTCCTCCCTCGACAGTCACCACTGGGCAGTTTGCTTGCTCTGGCTTTCCTTCACAGAGTTAGATGTAAGTTCCCCCGGTGAGAGCAGGATGGCCTCAGGAAGAGGACTGGGAAATGCTAGACTTGGACTTGAGGGAAGAATTCCACACCTTTTCTTGTCTCTTCAACCAGTGTCATTTATTTCCTGCTTTGTAAGTCTTTTCCACATTTCTTCCCTGGGAGCTTTCTGTGGTGCTGTCAACCCTTCCCGAAGATGCCATGTTGGAGCTGTGGACCTGGAATAGGGCACAGAGGAGGGCTGGGTTGGAGTGAAGGCAGTGGGATGCAGGAAGCAGATGATACTTTAGATATAAGCTCTTTCCGGGCACAGCTTTTCTTAATTTGGGTAAACTTGGATCCTAAAGTGTTGCAATCACTCACTCTTCCCCCGGAGGGAAGTCAAGCCCAGATGGTGCGATCCATTTCCCATGCACTCTGGCAAGGTCACTGGAAGGGCCAGCTGGCAGCTTGCTTGTTATTGTAGAGTTATTTTATTCTTTAACGTTCTACTGATTAAAGTCCTTAAATCTCAAGAGGCCAGATGGAAGCCAAGTAATATTGCCCTTTTGGTTTCCTTTTAATGAGATCAGGATTGGGAGAGGACTGGGATAGGACAAAGATGGAGGAGCCTTCTGCTGGGTGCCCTGGGGCTCGTTGCCCAGAGGGCTTGGTGAGCCGTGAATTACTTTCATCTTCTTCCCTACAGGGAGTGTTGTCAGTCTCTATTTTCCAGAAAACTCTCATAATAGTTTCTGTAGGACTTTGCGCTTCACTTGCTTCAATTAAAATTTGACTCAGCTTGGGGAGTGGGAGGCTAAGAGGCCTGTCAAGACACTTGACCCTGAAAGCCGGGAGTTCCTCCTGTTCCACCCCCGGGCTGCTTGGCATATAATCATGGAGGGGGGCATTGAGGATGTGCTGCGCCCTCCCCCAGATCCTGCTGCCGGGGGACTAACGGTGGGGTGCAGCTTCAGGTCCTGCTCCCCGCAGAGGAGCTTCAAGCAGCCCACCAGCGGCGGGGCACTCCCAGTCCTTCTGGGCTGGAAGGGCCCGAGCCCACCCAACCCAGCCCTCAACCGAGAGGATGCTGGATAAGGACGGCCACCTGCTGCGCTGTCCCAGCTGCACCCACATCTGCTCTACGTCTGCCAAGAGTTGCCTCATCCCCACGTTCATCTAATGAAGGGGGTGAGGGAGGGCCGGCCAGGCCAGGGTGCTGAGGAGGCAGCTGCAGGGACGAGGGCTTTGCGGAGAGGTGCCTGCCAAACCCCAGTAACTCCCACTGGCCTCTTAGTCTCTCCTACCCTCTCTACATTGTCACCATTTTATTTTACAAACGGTTTTTTTAGCACCAGCTGTGTACAGAACCCCACATTAGACCCCAGGGAGCAAAAGGGAAACAAAAGAGACAGAAACGCGTCTGCTTTCAAGGATATTCTAATTTAGGTCAAGAAACACAAATCTACCCACCAAAGGGCCTGAGAACAAAACCAAACCAGGCGCAGTGCACACTTACGAAACCAGGAGGTTTCAAAAGATGGGGCCGAAGGGGCTAGTCGGAAGGACTTTTTAAAAAGTTGAAGAACATTTGTGCGCAGGGAATGACCGCGACCCAGGGAGCTGTTTGCTACCATGCTAAGGATGGGGCCATACCTGCCAGCGCCCCGCAGGCGTGGACGAAACCTGCGCACCAGCGCCGCCTGCAGGCTGGGGTTCTGCGTCCCCTCCTGGCCGGATCAGCGGCTTTTAGGCTTGAGGGGCCTGAAGGACTATTTGAGGCTTGGTGAAAAAGTGCAGATTATGAGGCCTCAACCCTAGAGGTTCTGCTTCAGTAAACTGGGGGTCAGCTGTAGGATCCACTGTGAACCACACTTTGAGAATCACTCTTTTAGGAGCTCAAACCGAGGCCCTTCCCTGTAACAGCCTCTGGAAGGAAACACAAAGGACCTGTCCTCTGTTCAAACCTCCTCTGCACGCAGCGCCTTCACCCCCAGTGCTGCCCCACCACCACCGCACACAAGCCACACACGCCACATGACAGGCAAGTCACACACCACACAACACACTCCCCCACACACCACACAAAATACACACCACACACACACCCACATACACCACACACACACCACACAAAATACCACACACACGCGCACGCACACCCGGAAAATATACCAGGGGCCATTCACCCCTGTCCCGCGCCTCTAATCTGTGACGCGACATAGGGTGAGTTGGCCGCCCACGCGGTGACGCAGGGCGGCGGCAGGACGACGCTCCTTCATCTCGCTCTTGCCCTTAGAGAGAAAATACGTCACTGCCTCACCGGGCTTCGAGGTGGGGCGAAGGTCCCGACTATTGTTCCCTCACCAGCTCTGCCGTGAGAGAGCCTCTTACCTCAGCGCCGAGAGAAGATGGAGGCGGGGAAGGAAAGTGATCGGAAGGCGAAAGCAGCGAGGCCCTGAGCCTCTGAAGTGTCCATACCTCCGCGGAGGTATGGGAGGAGGGAGAGGGCACTGACGGCCTTGTGCGGGGTCGGGCGGGGGACAGAGGCCGGCAAGCCTGGCCGGAGCCGAGCGGCCTCCTCCTCCTGGACGCCTGTCCGCGCCACCCCCCAGCTAGGGCAGAGAAGCTTCTGGCAGGAGAGGGGCAAGCATCAGTGACCAGCACAGGGTGTGAAAAACTCCCTCGTCCTCGGGAGCCATTGGCACAGCTGTGGGAGGGCTAACATCTGGCGCGTGGCCGCCGGGTGACCTTCTGGATCCAGGGAGGAGCTGGTGCTTGAATAACTCCAGGGCCCGAGAGGGGAGAGAGGCCGCTGCCGACCTTCCCCGCTCCCCCTGCCCGGGCCGGGCCGCAGCGACGGCCCGAGTGGAGGGCAGAATTCAGGGACAGAAGCTCCCCGGGCCCCAGCTCGAGCTGGGCCTCCCGCGGCCGCAGAAGTGCGGCGCCGGCCTGCTTTTCTGAACAGTCCCTCCCGCGGGCTCCCTGTCATCCCCGGCCTCGGCCCTCCGTCCCGCCTCCCACCGCCACAGCGCTGACGAGCCACCAAGAAGCAGAGCCCAGGGAAGAGGTGCCACGAGGGGGAGGGACAGCGCGGGGCCGTCGGCTCTGAAAAGGGCCTTCTAGAAACAGGGCCGCAGGGTGTGCATCTTCCAGGGATGCGGGGATCCAGGAGCCTGAGGGACGAGGGCCCGGCGGCGCGGGGAGCCGCGCACAGCTCTCCAGCCTACGGCGGGGGAGGAGAAACAGTCGGGTTTCTTTTGCCCACAACTCCCCAGGGCGTCAGAAAACTAGTGGGCAGCAGCCTAGGAGTCCTGGAGAGGAAGGGACAGCCCGCGGCCGTGTGGCCGTGACCGCCCGCGCCTCAGGGCCCTTTCCTTCCCTGCGGGGCCCCGGTTCTGTCCTCCGGGCGGGCGAGAGCGGTGCTGGGAGGGAGACTGGGAGGCCTTCTGCTTCCCTCCGGCTCTTCAGAAACCCCAAGTCCTCAGTGTGTGGTGGGAGAGGGAGAGGGGTCGGGGCGGTGGGGACGTCAGGCCTGCTCGCCGGGAAGGTATCTGAGGCCAGCGAGGCCCAGAGGCAGAGATGCCCGCGAACTCTGGATTCCAGCCGGGAGCAGGCGGCCATCAGACCCCAGGCTCCCGACCCCACCTCCTGAGGCCCCCGCAGGAAGCCTGGCACCTTTCCTGGTGCCGGCTGTGCCACCTGCCACCACGTCTGCACCCAGGAGAGCCCGCAGCCCGCGCGCGCGCGCTGCCCTGGGGACTGGATGCGACTCACTCCTTGCTTGCTAATCTCTCCCTTCTCCTCTGCCTCGCGTCTCACACAGCCTTCCCTCCCCTGGGGAAAAGCGTGCCCATCTGACACCTCGCCTGCCTGCTCCCGGTGACGGTGACGCATTCACCTGTCCTTGCCGCTGCCCCTGCTCTGTGCAATCGCCAGACCGCACTCCCCAGCCTGCGGCCTCCTGCTGCAACCTCCGCCAGGATGACTGTGTGCCCATCCCTCACTCTGGTAAGTGTCCCTCATGGTGAGCCTCAGGCACCTGGCAGGCAGGCTGTGTCCAGCAGCCGTCCTGTAACCTCTCTGCCCACCTCCACACAGAGGGGCACAGACCCGTAGCCTGGAGGCGTCGGACGAGGGAGCATCAGAGCGCAGTGGCCAAGCTCTTCCTTCTCAGGCCACCACTCAGCCTTTCTGTGACCAGTGGCACCTCCCCCAAAGGGAGCCGAGAACAGGGTGACTTCTGGTTTTGCCTCTTCTTTGACTAGAGGCCCGAAGAAGAGTCTAGACTAAGCAATGGGAGGTCCCAAGACTGTCCAGGCTGCCTGTGACCTGACATCACAGAGCCTGTCTGATGGGGAAAATGACCCCCTCCTGCAGTGCAGCCAGGGCTCCCAGAAGGCACAGTGTAGAGGCCAGACTTCTAGAGTGGGCTCTGGTACCAGCACCGAGCCAGACCCTGGGCACTCACCGGCCCACTCTGGGCTTCCGGGTCTTCTGTAAAATGAGACAGTCCAGCTGTTTGATCCCCAAGACCACTTCTATGTTTTCTGAGCCATGACGAGGAAAAAAAAGATCACACCTAAAAGCTGAAGCAGGCTGAAAAGCCAACATTACTTGCCTGTGGGTTTCACAATATGTAACAGCTCCTTTCTTTTTTTTCTTTTTCTTTTTTTTTAAGGCTGAATACAGAAACGGCTTCCCAGGCCTGTGAGCTGGGTACTCATACAGAACCCCACGCTTAGAAGGGCCCTGTGTTGAGTTTAATGCTGTGCTGTGGCTGCCTTAAAAGTCTTGATAATTTTTGCACAAGGGCCCCACACCTTCATTTTGCACTGGGTCCTGCAGATGTGAAGCTGGTGCCGGCCGCAGGTACTTAGGATGTTGGTCAAGGAGAAGCAGCATGGACGTGTCTGCAGTGTTTTGCTCTATAGAATTTTGGCATCTGGAATACAGAAATGTTGAACATTTCCTCATTTTCAGTGCCTGGGGAAGGGGGAGAAGGTGAGCCAATTATGGAAGCACTTGGTGAAAGTTAAATTGTTCACGGGGACTAGGAGTTCTGTGTGCACAGTTACTGTTCTTGGAGTCAAGCACATCCAGGGCTCTGCGGATTGATTCAGACATCTCCTGCAGGGAAATACTACTGCTGTTGCCTAATACCCATTCTGTGCTTCTTCTGTAGTACTCGGGTTATTAGCTGGCCATGGCCCCAAAAACAACTTTTCCCAGGTTCCTTTGCAGCTAGATGTGTCCTTGTGATTAATTGCTGGCCAGTGGGATGTACCTGGAAGTGTCTGCCACCACCCCACTGGTGTGTGCCCTTTCTTCTGAGTTGTATTTTTTTTTTTTTTTTTTTTTTTTTGCGGTACACAGGCCTCTCACTGCTGTGGCCTCTCCCATTGCAGAGCACAGGCTCCGGACGCACAGGCCCAGAGGCCATGGCTCACGGGCCCAACCGCTCCGTGGCATGTGGGATCCTCCCGGACCGGGGCACGAACCTGCGTCCCCTGCATCGGCAGGCGGACTCTCAACCACTGCGCCACCAGGGAAGCCCCCTGAGTTGTATTTTTGATCTATAACATAGCAGAAAGTTTTAAACCTTTAGACTAGGATCTGATGGAGTCAGAAAAACATATGCTATTAGTTGTTATCATTTCACAGTAGAGATTTATTTAAGAGTGAATTGACACATAGGTACCCTTTAATATTTAGTTCTTCAAACAGGAAGATGAGGCTAGCATCCCATCTCTAAAGGGGATGCTGGTGAGGGGAGCAGGTAATAAGTAAAATCTCAGGCATGGGCAATGAAAAACTGAGCAGGTGGGGTATGGGGGATGGTGAGTGACAGGGGTGCCATCTTAAGGGTAGCATGAAAGGGTCCAAGGAGGTGATGTTTGAGCAGAGAGCTTGGTGAAGACAGGAAGGACCTGTTACAGATAGCTGGGGGAAGAACATTCAGGGAAGAGGGATACAGTCAGATTGTTTTGCCAAAAGTGGGGATCTGTTAGATGATTCAGACTTTTATTTCCAACTATCTGTTGTCATCTCCATCTGGATGTCCCAACAGCAGCTCAAACCTAATGTGTTTAAAATTTCTCTTCTGCTCCAAACCAGTTCCTCTTCCTCTATTTCTGTTACTGCCACTATCTTCATATCATAATGACCTAAACTGAAACATTGGAGTCATATGCACCAAATTACCAAGTTATGACCATTTTTCTTCTACAAATGTTCTCCAGTCTTTTCTGCCACCTCTGGAGTCCAGGCCCTGGATTACTGCAGCAGCCTTCTCACAGGTCTCCGTGCCTGCAGCTGCTCCAGCTTCTGTCCATCTTCAGGACTGTGGTTGGTCATCTTCCTTAAGCACTGCTTTGATTTACTCTGCCCAAAAAACTTCAGAGTCTCTACAAATAAAGCCTGCAATCCTTAGCCCAGTAACTAAGGTCCACTTTCCTTCTGGTCCCATCTTCCCATGCTCTTCTAAATATATCTTGGTTTGGATTCTTTGCAGTTTTCCAAAGACAGCTCTTCCTCTTCTGTCTTCATGTCTTGATTCCTGCTGCTTCCCCTCCTTCTGAAATTTGATTGCCACCTCTCCCATGAAGCCTCTCCTCAGCTTCTTGCTCAGCAGAGTTTTTGTTTTTGTTTTTTAACATCTTTATTGGAGTATAATTGCTTTACAGTGGTGTGTTAGTTTCTGCTTTATAACAAAGTAAATCAGCTATACACATACATATATCCCCATATCTCCTCCCTCTTGCGTCTCCCTCCCACCCTCCCTATCCCACCCCTCTAGGTGGTCACAAAGCACCGAGCTGATCTCCCTGTGCTATGCGGCTGCTTGCCATTGGCTGTCTATTTTACATTTATATATAAGTCCACGCCACTCTCTCACTTTGTCCCAGCTTACCCTTCCCCCTCCCCGTGTCCTCAAGTCCATTCTCTACGTCTCAGCAGAGCTTTCTATCCTTTAACCTATAAAATCCTATTTGCATCACTTTTCTTTCTGGACCTTTTCAACTGTAAAAGGAATACAGCATTGAGAAAAGAGTTGAAAATGGAAAAACAATCCATATTCCTATTTCAACAAGTGAGTTCACATTTGATAGTTTTTCTAGTCCTTGGCGATCTTCATGCATATTTTTACATAACTGTACTATTTTACGTAGTAGACATGCAACTTTGATTTCCCCCATTTTTCCACAATCTTTTCAAAGTTGTAGGAGTTTTAAAAAGAGGTCAAAATAAGTCTGTAAGTGTCTCATTCAAGGATGTATCTCACAGAGTTGATGTACTATAATTTATTAGACCATCTATCACTGAACACTTGATGGGTTTTGTTATAGTCTAGCTATTATAGACTAGAAGTTATTTGAGAGAAAAAAGGATATCTTTTTTTTTTTTTTTTTTAGCCCAAGCAACAAACATTTATTTCTTATAGTTCTGGAGGCAGGGAAATCCAAGATCAAGGCACTGACATATTTGGAGTCTGGTGAGGGTCATTCCTGGTTCATAGATGACTGGCTTTTTGCTGTCTGCACATGGCAGAAAGGGGTAAGGGAGCTTGCTGGGGTCTCTCTCTTTTTTTTTTTTAACTTTGAACTCATTTTTTTTAACAACTTTATTGGAGTATAATTGCTTCACAATGGTGTGTTAGTTTCTGCTTTATAAGAAAGTGAATCAGTTATACATATACATCTGTTCCCATATCCCTTCCCTCTTGCGTCTCCCTCCCTCCCACCCTCCCTATCCCACCCCTCCAGGCAGTCACAAAGCACCGATCTGATCTCCCTGTGCTATGCAGCTGCTTCCCACTAGCTATCTACCTTACGTTTGGTAGTGTATATATGTCCATGCCTCTCTCTCGCTTTGTCACAGCTTACCCTTCCCCCTCCCCATATCCCCAAGTCCATTCTCAAGTAGGTCCGTGTCTTTATTCCTGTTTTACCCCTAGGTTCTTCATGACATTTTTTTTTCTTAAATTCCATATATATGTGTCAGCATATGGTATTTGTCTTTCTCTTTCTGACTTACTTCACTCTGTATGACAGACTCTATGTCCATCCACCTCATTACAAATAGGTCAATTTCATTTCTTTTTATGGCTGAGTAATATTCCATTGTATATATGTGCCACATCTTCTTTATCCATTCATCCGATGATGGACACTTAGGTTGTTTCCATCTCCGGGCTATTGTAAATAGAGCTGCAATGAACATTTTGGTACATGACTCTTTTTGAATTATGGTTTTCTCAGGGTATATGCCCAGTAGTGGGATTGCTGGGTCATATGGTAGTTCTATTTGTAGTTTTTTAAGGAACCTCCATACTGCTCTCCATAGTGGCTGTACCAATTCACATTCTCACCAGCAGTGCAAGAGTGTTCCCTTTTCTCCACACCCTCTCCACATTTATTGTTTCTAGATTTTTTGATGATGGACATTCTGACTGGTGTGAGATGATATCTCATTGTAGTTTTGATTTGCATTTCTCTAATGATTAATGATGTTGAGCATTCTTTCATGTGTTTGTTGGCAATCTGTATATCTTCTTTGGAGAAATGTCTATTTAGGTCTTCTGCCCATTTTTGGATTGGGTTGTTTGTTTTTTTGTTATTGAGCTGCATGAGCTGCTTGTAAATTTTGGACATTAATCCTTTGTCAGTTGCTTCATTTGCAAATATTTTCTCCCACTCTGAGGGTTTGTTTTGGTCTTGTTTATGGCTTCCTTTGCTGTGCAAAAGCTTTGAAGTTTCATTAGGTCCCATTTGTTTATTTTTGTTTTAATTTCCATTTCTCTAGGAGGTGGGTCCAAAAGGATCTTGCTGTGATTTATGTCATAGAGTGTTCTGCATATGTTTTCCTCTAAGAGTTTGATAGTTTCTGGCCTTACATTTAGGTCTTTAATCCATTTTGAGCTTATTTTTGTGTATGGTGTTAGGGAGTGATCTAATCTCATACTTTTACATGTCCCTGTCCAGTTTTCCCAGCACCACTTATTGAAGAGGCTGTCCTTTTCCCACTGTACATTCCTGCCTCCTTTATCAAAGATAAGGTGACCATATGTGTGTGGTTTTATATCCGGGCTTTCCATCCTGTTCTATTGATCTTTCTTTCTGTTTTTGTGCCAGTACCATACTGCCTTGCTTACTGTAGCTTTGTAGTATAGTCTGAAGTCAGGGCGCCTGATTCCTCCAGCTCCGTTTTTCGTTCTCAAGATTGCCTTGGCTATTTGGGGTCTTTTGTGTTTCCATACAATTTGTGAAATTTTTTGTTCTAGTTCTGTGAAAAATTCCAGTGGTAGTTTGATAGGGATTGCATTAAATCTGTAGATTGCTTTGGGTAGTAGAGTCATTTTCACAATGTTGATTCTTCCAATCCAAGAACGTGGTATATCTCTCCATCTATTTGTATCATCTTTAATTTCTTTCATCAGTGTCTTATAATTTTCTGCATACAGGTCTTTTGTCTCCTTAGGTAGGTTTATTCCTAGATATTTTATTCTTTTTGTTGCAATGGTAAATGGGAATGTTTTCTTGATTTCACTTTCAGATTTTTCATCATTAGTGTATAGGAATGCCAGAGATTTCTGTGCATTAATTTTGTATCCTGCTACTTTACCAAATTCATTGATTAGCTCTAGTAGTTTTCTGGTAGCATCTTTAGGATTCTTTATGTATGGTATCATGTCACCTGCAAACAGTGACACCTTTACTTCTTCTTTTCTGGTTTGGATTCCTTTTATTTCCTTTTCTTCTCTGATTGCTGTGGCTAAAACTTCCAAAACTATGTTGAATAAGAGTGGTGAGAGTGGGCAGCCTTGTCTTGTTCCTGATCTAAATGGAAATGGCTTCAGTCTTTCACCATTGAGGACGATGTTGGCTGTGGGTTTGTCATATATGGCCTTAATTATGTTGAGGAAAGTTCCCTCTATGCCTACTTTCTGCAGGTTTTTTATCATAAATTTGTGTTGAATTTTGTCGAAAGCTTTCTCTGCATCTATTGAGATGATCATATGGTTTTTCTCCTTCAATTTGTTAATATGGTGTAACACGTTGATTGATTTGCGCATATTGAAGAATCCTTGCATTCCTGGAATAAACCCCACTTGATCATGGTGTATGATCCTTTTAATGCGCTGTTGGATTCTGTTTGCTAGTATTTTGTTGAGGATTTTTGCATCTATGTTCATCAGTGATATTGGCCTGTAGTTTTCTTTCTTTGTGACATCCTTGTCTGGTTTTGGTATCAAGGTGATGGTGGCCTCATAGAATGAGTTTGGGAGTGTTTCTCCCTCTGCTATATTTTGGAAGAGTTTGAGAAGGATAGGTGTTAGCTGTTCTCTAAATGTTTGATAGAATTCACCTGGGACGCCATCTGGTCCTGGGCTTTTGTTTGTTGGAAGATTTTTAATCACAGTTTCAATTTCAGTGCTTGTGATTGGTCTGTTCATATTTTCTATTTCTTCTTGATTCAGTCTTGGCAGGTTGTGCATTTCTAAGAATTTATCCATTTCTTCCAGGTTGTCCATTTTATTGACATAGAGTTGCTTGTAGTAATCTCTCATGATCTTTTGTATTTCTGCAGTGTCAGTTGTTACTTCTCCTTTTTCATTTCTAATTCTATTGATTTGAGTCTTCTCCCTTTTTTTCTTGATGAGTCTGGCTAATGGTTTATCAATTTTGTTTATCTTCTCAAAGAACCAGCTTTTAGTTTTATTGATCTTTGCTATCGTTTCCTTCATTTCTTTTTCATTTATTTCTGATCTGATTTTTATGATTTCTTTCCTTCTGCTAACTTTGGGGATTTTTTGTTCTTTCTCTAATTGCTTTAGGTGCAAGGTCAGGTTGTTTATTCGAGATGTTTCCTGTTTCTTAAGGTGGGATTGTATTGCTATAAACTTCTCTCTTAGAACTGCTTTTGTTGCATCCCATAGGTTTTGGGTCGTCATGTCTCCCTTGTCATTTGTTTCTAGGTTTTTTTTATTTCCTCTTTGATTTCTTTAGTGATCACTTCGTTATTAAGTAGTGTATTGTTTAGCCTCCATGTGTTTGTATTTTTTACAGGTCTTTTCCTGTAATTGATATCTAGTCTCATAGCGTTGTGGTCGGAAAAGATACTTGATACAATTTCAATTTTCTTAAATTTACCAAGGCTTAATTTGTGACCCAAGATATGATCTATCCTGGAGAATGTTCCATGAGCACTTGAGAAAAATGTGTATTCTGTTGTTTTTGGATGGAATGTCCTATAAATATCAATTAAATGCATCTTGTTTAATGTATCATTTAAAGCTTGTGTTTCCTTATTTATTTTCATTTTGGATGATCTGTCCATTGGTGAAAGTGGGGTGTTAAAGTCCCCTACTATGAATGTGTTACTGTCGATTTCCCCTTTTATGGCTGTTAGTATTTGCCTTATGTATTGAGGTGCTCCTATGTTGGGTGCATACATATTTACAATTGTTATATCTTCTTCTTGGATCGATCCCTTGATCATTATGTAGTGTCCTTCTTTGTCTCTTCTAATAGTCTTTATTTTAAAGTCTATTTTGTCTGATATGAGAATTGCTACTCCAGCTTTCTTTTGGTTTCCATTTGCATGGAATATCTTTTTCCATCCCCTTACTTTCAGTCTGTATGTGTCTCTAGGTCTGAAGTGGGTCTCTTGTAGACAGCATATATATGGGTCTTGTTTTTGTATCCATTCAGCCAATCTGTGTCTTTTGGTGGGAGCATTTAGTCCGCTTACATTTAAGGTAATTATCGATATGTATGTTCCTATTCCCATTTTCTTAATTGATTGGGTTCATTATTGTAGGTCTTTTCCTTCTGTTGTGTTTCTTGCCTAGAGAAGTTCCTTTAGTATTTGTTGTAAAGCTGGTTTGGTGGTGCTGAACTCTCTCAGCTTTTGCTTGTCTGTAAAGGTTTTAATTTTTCCATCAAATCTGAATGAGATCCTTGCTGGGTAGAGTAATCTTGGTTGCAGTTTTTTCTCCTTCATCATTTTAAATATGTCCTGCCAGTCCCTTCTGGCTTGCAGAGTTTCTGCTGAAAGATAAGCTGCTAACCTTATGGGGATTCCCTTGTGTGTTGTTTGTTGTTTTGCCCTTGCTGCTTTTAATATGTTTTCTTTGTATTTAATTTTTGACAGTTTGATTAATATGTGTCTTGGCGTATTTCTCCTTGGATTTATTCTGTATGGGACTCTCTGTGCCTCCTGGACTTGATTAACTATTTCCTTTCCCATATTAGGGAAGTTTTCAACTATAATCTCTTCAAATATTTTCTCAGTCCCTTTCTTTTTCTCTTCTTCTTCTGGAACCCCTATAATTTGAATGTTGGTGCGTTTAATGTTGTCCCAGAGGTCTCTGAGACTGTCCTCAGTTGTTTTCATTCTTCTTTCTTTATTCTGCTCTGCAGTAGTTATTTCCACTATTTTATCTTCCACGTCACTTATCCGTTCTTCTGCCTCAGTTATTCTGCTATTGATCCCATCTAGAGTATTTTTAATTTCATTTATTGTGTTGTTCATCATTGCTTGTTTCATCTTTGGTTCTTCTAGGTCCTTGTTAAATGTTTCTTGCATTTTGTCTATTCTATTTCCAAGATTTTGGATCATCTTTACTATCATTACTCTGAATTCTTTTTCAGGTAGACTGCCTATTTCCTCTTCATTTGTTAGGTCTGGTGGGTTTTTATGTTGCTCCCTCACCTGCTGTGTGTTTTTCTGTCTTCTCATTTTGCTTATCTTACTGTGTTTGTGGTCTCCTTTTTGCAGGCTGCAGGTTCGTAGTTCCCGTTGTTTTTGGTGTCTGTCCCCAGTGGCTAAGGTTGGTTCAGTGGGTTGTGTAGGCTTCCTGGTGGAGGGGACTAGTGCCTGTGTTCTGGTGGTGAGGCTGGATCTTGTCTTTCTGGTGGGCAGGACCACGTCTGGTGGTGTGTTTTGGGGTGTCTGTGGACTTATTATGATTTTAGGCAGCCTCTCTGCTAATGGGTGGCGTTGTGTTCCTGTCTTGCTAGTTGTTTGGCATAGGGTGTCCAGCACTGTAGCTTGTCGGTCGTTGAGTGAAGCTGGGTGCTGGTGTTGAGATGGAGATCTCTGGGAGATTTTCACTGTTTGATATTATGTGGAGCTGGGAGGTCTCTTGTGGACCAGTGTCCTGAAGTTGGCTCTCCCACCTCAGAGGCACAGCACTGACTCCTGGCTGCAGCACCAAGAGCCTTTCATCCACATGGTGTATTCTTTATTTTAAGAAGAATTCCTTTTTATCAGGTTTTCATGGCAGTTTGTTTTCCTACTAGTGTTGGAGGGTCTCCTGCAGAGGCAGCGGGTGGCTGTGGCTCACTGTGGGGACAAGGACACTGGCAGCAGAAGTTCTGGGAAGTACTCCTTGGCGTGAGCCCTCCCAGAGTCTGCCATTAGCCCCACCAAAGAGGGAAAAAAGGATATCTTAAGCCTTCTCTGTATTCATAGCACCTAGCAAACAACTTCAATCAATATTTATTGGATGGATGGATACAGAAATGAACAAATGCACATAATAAACATCCTTAGACATAACGTTTTTCCTGATGAATGTTTTCCTAGCCAAACAGTATTAAAAGAGCATTAATATTTTATATAAGTAGTAATATTTTAATATAAAAGTGAACATTTTGGTGGGCTTTGCACATTGTGGCAGATTGTATTTTTCAAAAATGGCCATATCAATATATGTCCCATCCCACGTGCTGTGATGTGGGACATCCCTCCATTGAGAGGTGGGGTCTATGTTCTCTCCCTTTGAAACTGGTCAATTCTTTGTAGCTGTCTTGATCAACAGAATGCAGTGGAAGAAACATGGAACTTTCAAGCCCAGGTTATAAAAGGTAATATGCTCTGTCTCCACCTCCCCCTCTTTCTCAAGATACTTGCCCTTGGAATTCAGCCACTATATTATGAGGAAGCCCAGGCCACATGTGGAGGCCAAATGTGGGCCTTCTGCCCACATTCTGAGTTAGGTCCCCAGTCAATAGCCAGCATCAACCACTAGACATGAGAATGAACAGCCTTAAAAGTATTCAGTCGTTCAGCCCCACACATTGTGGAGCAGAGAGAAGCCATCCCCATTGTACTCTACCTGAATTCCTGACCCATGGAGAGAGATACTAAATGATTATTGTTTTGGGGGCAACTTGTGCAGCAGGAGTGACTGAAACACACACGTAGTCAGTCCCATGTTGTGTTCTGAAAGGGTTGTACCAATTTGCACTGCCATCAGCAGTGGAGGACTATGGCAGATTCACCACAACCTCATGAGCCCTGGAGTGTGGCCTCTTTGTGGGCATTTACCCCAAGGTCTTAAAATCTTATCTCTGCTTCTCAACTGTAAGCTCCTTGAGGGGATACATCACTGCATTTTTGTTCACAGTTCTTCGCTGGCCCTTGGTAAATGCTTGTGCATTTGTACATTTGTTAAAAGTGTGCATAACTAGGGTATACACTGTCCTGGCCAGGAAGCACAGACTCTGACCACGTAGTAGATTGAAGCTATCTTGGTTTCCTCATCAGAGAAATCAGATTTCAGAGAAGCAGCTCGGAAAACACATCCTCTAGTCCGATTATACATAAACTTGGAGGAAACTGTACGGTGTGTTAGGGAACAGGATAATGGTATCCTATAACTGGATCAGAGTGTTCCCAGTCCTCATACCTTGCATCCACCCCCAATATAGCTCCAGCTTTGAGAGATTGCAAGATGCCTCCAATTTTGCATTCTACTGAGAAACTACTGGCAGATACGTATCTAGATGGGGTTTCTCCCCCAGCCATGTACACACTCTTTACTATTGAATCAGTTTTCATACAGCCCATCAAAGAGGAATGCATGGAAATGTAGAACGGGCCCTCTGGCCTTTCCTTCTACAAGTTTAGATCCACTGCCTGTTGCCAGCTCCTTGCTTCTTTTCTTCTCTGCCATGCTTCCACTCACCGGCCAGAGAGCTCTCCATGGTCTTCAGCATGGAAAGCACACTCGTCGAAAATTACAGTCCAAAAAAAGAAAAGGGTTGCTTTTCAAGTGAATTCTATCTACTTAACCCAATTATTAATTTAACAAATATTTACTGAACACCTAACATGCACCTGCCCTCAAGGACCTTAAGGAAGCCGCAGCCTAACAGAAGCTCTATCATTTACAGGAGTTCTGTTCACCTGAGAGGCCTGCAGTTTTTCTTGGGTATTTGTTGTAGCATGGCCCTACTATTATACCTGCCAGGATAGGGTCAGGAGGGCAAGCCAGCCTGGGGGTGGTTGAGTGGAGAGGGGTATGTGTGGTGAAGTAGAGTTGTGGTGGGAGAAAGTAGCAACTTAGAGAGATACACTAGTTTAAATGAAAGATAATTTCTCTGGCTACACAGAAAAAATATCTGTGTTTTATTTAAGAGACACTGTATTCTAGGATATGGACTTTGCCTCCGGGTTCTATTCAAGGCACTTGGTCTAAGTGGAGTCTAACTACTGCTTTAAGGTAGTTAACTCCAGGAATTTTCAAGATGGCATTAAAAAAACTTTAAAGAATGCATGCAGAACACTTAACTGGAAGCTGAGCATTGTACTGAATTTATTCTTAAGGGTGGTTAGCTAACTTGAGATGGAAGCCATATAACACCTTTTCAAACCACCAAGTTTTGGGGCTGATGGCTTTAGTTCAGACTTCATTCTGCCAAGTCTCACTTTCACGAGTTAGCAGGACTACTCTTCTCCTCACACTGTCCAGTGGATGATACCCTCCCCATTAGGAGCAAAAGGGGCCTTTCTTTGGAGTTGGAGCTCAGTAAGCTAATGCCTGTATTCTGGGCCAAAACTATCACAGAGTTGCCTGATTCCAGTCTACGTACCATGTGTTTGAAGAAGAATCATGCCTGGCTGTGGCTCCTGAAAAAACAAGTTTTGCCCCCCAACAGAGCCGATCACCACCTTCTGACTTTCCTCCTATGGGATGCAGTTCATGAAAGCAGTCTGATTCAGGATTGTTATTTTTTTCCTTCTAGTTTAGAAATGGGAAAGGAAGGAGACAGTGTTTTCTTGGTAGACCAGAAAGCCCAGCCTTCAAGCTACAAGGGTGGTACTGTCTCTGATTGGGAAATGGCCAGGTCTGGGGTGGGGGAAGGAAAGAGGGAACAAGAGGTAGATACAGCTGGGCTAGGACAGTTGGGGTGAGTGTGAATGTGTCAAGGCATGAAGATCTGTATACATCTCAGCATGATCCAGGAATGACAGAGTTGCTTTACAATGCTAAAAAGGGCCATTTCCTAGTTTTATCCTAATGTTATTCTGAAAGACTTTTTAAAGCCATTTTTTCCTTACCCCAAAGCACTGTCATCCATTATTTTCATTCAGCTTCTCAATGATCTCTGAGGTATGAATAGTATCTTTCTTATACCCAAAAATCACAGTGTAAAAATTGCCCTGCCCCAATAGTGACAGAGCTCAGTCCTCCAAAGTCTCAGCCCATTCAGGCCAGTGGCTCGTCTAGCCAGACTGACTGTGGAATATTCGTTTCGGGGGCATGAAAGGATTTAGTTATAGCTTTACATTTCATCCACAGCAGTGCCTGGGATTGTCTGCATGTGACTTTGCTAGGGAATATCTTTGGGATCACTGTTGTCCTAGGTGGACAGAATTCTGGGCACCCATGAGGCTGTTCTTCATACCCATCGTGCTGTATTGGACTCTTCTCCCTAACCCCGACTGAGGTGCCACCCTCTGTAGAATCCATAACCTGTCCCCCAGGTCAGTGCAGCTCATTCAGTGTGGAAATGGAATTACTGATGACCATTCAGGGGTCAAATTAGAGATGTGGCTCAGAGCTAATGCCTAACAATCCAGCAGGCTCAGCATAAAGCCACTGGCATACACAATGAGATGTGGCAATGTCACTGGGGCCTAAGAAGCACAGGTGCTGATGTGCAAACCCCTCTCACTCTAAGTGGGCAGATTACCGCCCCTCCCCCCCACCCAAGGCTCCTTCCCCAAGGTCTTCTTGCCAGAGATTCCAGCCCTCTGCTGCTTATCCTCAGGTATTGTTGGCCCTACCTACAAGCAGGGGAGTGCTGTCACTGAAGCCACCTGGACGGATGGGTGGGCCAGCTAGTCTCTCCTGGCCCCTCACAGTGTACCCTGCAGCATCTGGGACAATGTGCTGCTGGGAAGTTTAACGGCCTCACCTCAGGTCACTAAGGAAGACCCCCAAGAGTACCGGGAATTGGTTGTGTATTTTCCTAATGCCTACACGTTTTAGGCAATGTCCCTGCTGCAGCTCTTCAGGCCTGGGAATGTTTCCTCCTCCTTAGGCCTAGACACAAAAGGAAAGTCAGTGCGCCTGGCTGCTCAAAAGGTGTCCTTTGACGAGAACTCAAGCCTTTCCCAAAAGGTAGCTTTAGCCATCATCCAAGTCTTCCTGAACAGTAGCACAGCACAGACTAGTAAAAAACTCAGGTCTTTCATGAGGATGAGACAAGCTATGAGGACCCATCCTTAGAGACTAAAAGTCACTTCTGAATTCATTCATATTGGCGGCTGAGTGCCAAAAAGGGGGCACAGATCTAATCACCCTGGGGGAGAAATGACTGCCAGCTGCAGTGGTCAGGATCAGCTCCAAAAAATAGCAGGTTTAATTAGAGCAAAGCCTCAAGGGAAGGGTAGACTGTAGAGGGGGAGGGGACATCCCCAGGGAGTGATCAGGATGGGCAGGAGATACATGCAGACAGCCCAGCAAGGAGCAGCCTACAATGGCTGAAGCCAAGGATCCAGGTGGATAAGGCTAGCTTGGGGCCAGATTGTGAAGGGTTTTAAATGTCAGGCCAAGGAATTTATCAGGAGAATGAAATGATCAAACAAGTGTTTTAGGAAGATGAATTTCAAGAGAGTGTGCAGGATGAATTGGAAAATCTGGAAGCATGGCAACAATTAGGAAGCTGTGAGATTAATTAGGCTGTTGTAGTAGTCCTGTGTGAGTTGATAAGGGTGTAAATGAGCATAGTGGCAGGAGAAATGGAAAGGGACAGCTGCAAGAGACATTGTTAAGAAAGAATGGATGAGATTGCTGCCTGATTGGATTGGGGACCCAGGGAGCTCAAGGAGTCAAGATGACAGCAGAGTTTTGAGTGTGGGCGACTGGTAATACAATGAACAGAAAAAAGGGATGTTAGAGAGGGAGCTGTTTCAGCAGATGTGAATTCAGTTCCACACATGGAGAATGTGCACGATATCCAAGTGGAAATGTCTGACAGGTCACAGGAAATTTAACACTAGAGCTCAGGAGAGACAGTATGGTTGGTGATGAACTTGGGAATCAAATGCAGAGGTGATAAAATGAAGTCACAGAATGAATGAGATCTCTAAGGAAAAGCATAAGCAGTGAGACAGAGGACCAAAGCATGTCCTTTGAGGAATGCCCGCATTCAAAGGATTTATAATCACAAAGCTGAGTTTAGAAGTGCCACCTACATGCTGCATGTCTTCAACACTAAAATATCAGTTTAAAGTGTATATCTATTTGAGAAAGTCAAGCAACACAGCATTTTAATGTTATAGTAGGAACTAAATTATAAACATGCCTCTAAACAAATCTGGCTGAAGAAAAGGCTGATATTCATAGAGAAAAAAAGAATAAGTGATACAGTGAACATAATCTAGAAGATTAGTGGATTTGATCCCACAAGGATGAGTCAAGCAAAGAAAATAAAAACTTGTGAGAACTATTTACTCATTTTAACACAAGGACCAAAATATTTACCATGTTTGCAGTGCACTGTCTTCCTGAAGTATGAATTCAAACTAATTCATCAAAGTATTTTTAATAAAAGCTATAGTAAGTATATGCTGGCTCAAACATTTGTGAAGACAAGTTAATAAATGAAAGCTACCCAGAGTATAGTAACCCACACCACCCTTAGTATGCAAACAAAATATCTTTTCTTTTCAATGTGTACCCCTAGTCTTTTTACGTGAAATATTTACCATATATTGCATTTCTGACACATAAACTTTTTTTAATATAAGAAATGACACATCATTTTTTATTCTTTGTAATTGTGAAGTAGACACACCAACTTTTGAAACAGGAGACTTCGATTTTTACATGTTCTTATATTTAACATGTTTAATTGGTATTTTATCATAACAAATTTAACATACATCAAAAGCAGTTAAAAGATAGAAACTTCCTTTCCTTTGGACATCTGACTTTTAAAAAACAGGAACAAGATTTACAAATTATACAAAATAAGCTGCATATGTAATACTGACAAGCAGTTATTGAGAAAATACTAGTTTTAGTTGTTTCCAGGTAAAGCAGTCTCTAGTAACATGTCAACCCAGAAAATACATGCAATTGCTAACTAGCTTTAGATATACTACATATACATGTAAGAAAATAAAGATGGAGAGTCAAGCAAAACTTACAAACTTGGTTATTTCTTACTCTCCAGATATTCTGAACATATCTAAAAAATTTAAACAGATATCATATGATTTTAAAGGGAACTCTTAATACAATATTATGGAACAGTGAAACTGAGTTATTAAAACCAAGGCAATTGTTTTCTTGATGTCTTCAGCCTCTTAACTAAGACCTAAATAGTTTAATTCTATCAGCTAAATTTAATCCAAGAGTTGACTTTTTATTTTTATAGTTGTTTATTTTTTAGTTTACAATCTTTTATTCCTATCAAGTCTTTGAAACCGGTGTGATTTTACACTTACGGCACATCGCAATTTGGACTAGGCGTGTTTCAAGTGCTTAACAGTCTCAGGTAGCTGCTGTATTGAACAGCACAGCTTTAGAGAGACATATAAAGAAATGCACGTGCCTATGTGATTTCAAACCATGGTTGGTGATATGAAGCAAAGGTGCAAGGTACCAAGAGAGAAAACCGTCAGGGGATCTGCGGGAGGTGGGAATGGAAGGAGTTGGGGGAGGGAGAGCTTCTTTGGGAAAGCAACATTTAGGCAGAGCCTAGAAGGGTGCTGAGGAGGGTTGGCTAGACCAGGAGTGGGGCCGGAGTGTCTCAGGCAGCGGGAGTGCACGGAGGCCCTGGGATGAGAGCTGAGAGAGGGCCGGTGTGGCTGGGGCATGGAGGGAGAGGGGCAAGGCAAGACTGGAGTGGAGGCAGGCGCGAGGGGGGCAGAGGGAAGATCAGGCAGCATCTTTCAAACCATGTTCAAGACTGAACTTCATCAGGAGTTGACGTTTTAAACATTAATACCGTCAAACCTCTTCCAATTAATATTTTTAAAATGCACATGAACTATTATTTAAAAGTTTATCTCATTTCTTTAAATATGGGCCTTGGGCTAATTTGTTGAACACTGGGGTAATATAAACATTAAAAAAAATAAGCAATTTGCTTTTTTAAAAAAATTATTTATACTAAATAACTCAACTGAAAAAACAATTTTTGTGGGGAGGAATCAGGCGGATGATTCTTATTTGGGGGGTTAAAGTGAAGAAGGACTCGATTAAGGGGGAACTGCACTGTTTTGGCCAAGAAAAATCTGAAGGGTTGCAGTTTTTTTCTGAAATGATAAAGTAATGTTTCTTGGTGTAGAAGATATAGGGCATACTTTTACAAAGAAGTTTCATAATAGCTAATTTTTTGTTAAATCTAAAGAGTCTAACATACACATATGTATCTTATTTCAGAAGAGGCAGTGACTCAGAGATACTTAGATTCAACTTCTGATTCAGTCAGATAAAGTCCAAAAGTTTGGAATTAAATGACCCACTACTCGCCAAAAATCCACAAAATATTCACACCGGATAGACCAAGATTAACTCTCCTATAAAGAGAAAAAAAAAAGTTTTAGTGGAATTGATTGCCCAGCATTTAAGGTCTTTTTTCAAATAACTAAAATAGGAGTCTTTACAAGGGATACATGTTTAAATAACATTTAGAGCTTTTCTGAAATAAGTTATGTTACACATGGTTCATCAGGTGAATGAATTCTAGGAACAGTAATTACTTTCTTAACTGCTTAAAACCCAAATTTAGAATAAATGGACTTATGGAGTGTTGAAAATTAATTTTTCAGTGGACCTCAAGAATTACTACAACAGATAGTTAAACAGGACAATTTTAGCAAGTAGGATTTAAGTAAAAGTGTCAATTAAATTTTTAAAAATTGAGGAGTTAGAGATGCTAGGCCTCTTAGAGAATTTTACCTGTTCAAAAAAGGTCATTTCATCAACTGTGTTTTCCCATTTCTCCATACCCTCACCAACACTGCAAATGATAAATTTCAATTTGATAGAAAAAAATGTTTTAATTTTGGTTTGATTGTATATGAGACTAAGCATCTTTTCATGTTCATTAACCATTTGCACGACACTCTTCTATGAAAGTCTCTCGTGTCTTTGACCATTTTCTAAATTTTTCTTTTCCAATTAACATATATGCTCCTTATACATGATAGATACTAACTTGGCTTTGCTCTAAATGTTGAAATTATAATTCTTTGTCTCAGTTTGTCATTTAGTTTTAAACTTTATTTATGGTGTCTTTTGCTAAACAGGACACTTAAATTACTGTGCAGTCAATTCTGTCTAGATTTTTTTCCTTTTTGGATGTAAAACATTCATCTCATTCCACTACCACACAAATACGTGGCATTGAACTGATAATGGATTTGTATCAAACTGCTGTGTTATGGGCATGATTCCAAATGGTCTATATTTGAGCCACTTGCTTATTTCCTTTAAGCAAAGGAAATTTCCTTCCTTTAAGCTATAGGAGAGCAGTTTTTAACATTTGATTGTTCCAAAATGTATTAAAACGATTAATCATATTTTAAGTTAATTTCAAAGACTTTTCCCTTGGTTAAAAAAAAAATCCCAAATAAATAAAACAGATTAGTTTTAGTCTAAAATGTTTCATTTTCCACATGTAAGTTCCTCATTCAGAGAAGATAAGCACTTTAAATATTATACCAATTCTTTTGGGCCTCTGCGTAAATTACTGCCCCACTAAGATGTTACAGAAAACCCAAATGAACTTTTTGGCCAACCCAATACTTTTAAAGATTTTACATTTTTATGTATATGACAAACTATATATGGTACTCAACACAAGCTTCATGCTATCATGACAAATCACTTATGTATCAAGTATCAATTTAGATTTTTAGAGAAAAGATAAATTTTCAATTAAAACCAAAAATTCATTATTTATTTAAAATACTTCTAAATTAATTCCTCACTTCAAAATAGTCTTCCAGAAACACTGTTAAGAATTACAAAACAATATATTTATAGCACATTCCATCTTTCTAATACATGTGTATCTATCTAAATACTGCTAGAAAATTTAGAAAAAAGTCTGTATTTACTGACATAGAAGAATATCCAAGATATACCATAAGATTAAAAGGCAGGTCACAGAGTAATATGTTTGGGTACAATATATTTTTAAACAAAATGAAAACTAAAAACAAAATCAACTTTCCCCAGAAAGTAGTCTGAAAATGTACACCTGAAACTGTTAACACAATGGATACCTCGAGGGAGAGTTGATCAGAAGAGAGAGTTGATCAGAGGGGAGTTTCCAATGTCTAGTTTATACACTGCTATATTATTTAAATATTTCTATATTGAGCATGCATTATTTTTGTAATTAAAAAAATAAAGAAAAAAGAGCCATGGTAGCATAAATATTCTTTAACTCAGTATATCCAACGCATTATTTCAACATGTCATCAATATACAGCATTATTAGAGATATTTTACTTTTTCTTTTTTGGTACTAGGTCTTCAAATTCTAGTCTATGTAGTTTACACTGACAGCCCATCTCAATTTGGACTAATCATGTTTCAAATGCTCAATGCCACATGTGGCTGGCGGCTGCTGTATTGGACAGTGGAGTTCCAGAACCTGTATAAAACAGGACACCTATAAAACTGAAAAGAAGCATGCATACCAAACTGGAACAGACCCCTGATGTTTTCTATTCAGCCCTTTCCTTTACATTTTTTTAACCTCAGGTTACTCAGTGCAGGCAGAGATGGACCTAGAAGCCAGATTTTCAGACTTCCAGTCCTTGCATTACCAGATTTACCCAGCATTAGCTGAGGTGCATTTACTTCGAATATTATTTGAAGGACTAAAATTTCAAATCACCTAAATAACAAGACAGCAATTTTGAGTTTATTGTAACAGTATGTGAGCTTCATTACTAAGTATTTAGAATAAACAAAGTAAACAATTTCAACTGACCATTTTTCCATCCCAATTAACAATATTACGGAACCAGTGCTGACTTAGTCTCTCTGAAAGTGTAAACACTTTGCAGAAGGCTTTGTGTCTGAAATGGGATAGCTTGAATAAATAGGACTCCAGTTTTGTTTTTGTTTTTAAATTTTAAAGTGGCAAGAGCCTGATATATCAGGGTTGTTCCTCTGAGGGACACAGCTGTAAAGCCAATGATGTGGTCAAATTGCCTTTTTATCAATGGGGAAATGGAGGTTCCAAGGAATTACTGTAATGGACTTGCTCAAGATGGCAGAGCTGGTTAGTGACAGGGCTGAGCTAGTTCTAGAAGCCATATCTCTTACTGTTTAGTCCACAAATCTTCAGTATATGATGCTGCCTTCTGCAGAATCTGAACATAAGAAAAACAGTATATCAGTTAAGTACTTGTATTTTTAAAGCATAAGTACTTACCCAAGCATTCCTGACTCTTTGGTCTTTATGATGTAGAGGAACATTAACAATGTATGAAACATATTATTTCGGCCCTGGAACAAAGACAAAAAATACAGCAAGATTTAAACCTAACGAAACCAAACCATTCAGCCTGAAAGGTAAATGTGATCCTACCAATTTATATTCTACTAACTCGGAATTCCATGTAATTCAGCCTTTCATTCATTCATTAAACGAAGTGCCCACTTTTGTGCTAGGAAGTGGGAATACTGTGGTGAATAAAACAGAGAGGATCCATGTAATTGAGGAGCTTAAGGTCTAGTAGGAAAGGCAGACAGGAAACTCAGAATTACAATAAAGTGTGATGAATTTTATGAGAAAGAAGGAGGTGTAGGGTGCCATGGGAACATATGCATTAAACCCAGAGTGGTGAGGCAAGCAATGCCTCCCTGAGAGAGAAATTTTTAAGTTGAGCCCTGAAAGATGACCAGAAATAAACACATTGGGAAGTTCCCATACATGGGGAGAAGCATTTATGAAGGTCTGGATGGGAGCTATTCTGAAGCTGGTACCCCTGTATCCTACACACAAAAAATACTCTATCCCCCAAATTAACAGCATAAACAACAGTGTTGGGATTAAAAAACCTTTACTCACACTTCAAAAGACATTATGATATATGTTAACAGTGTAAGTAACATATTAAATGTAAATTTATTTTATCTACAAGGGACTATGAGACAGCATTTTGCCAGCACTAAAATCAAACTATTATATGTAATTTCTGGTCTGTGAAATAGCTCCTGATTTAGATTTTCAATTTACTGATTAACTTATACCTGCTTATTCTGATTTAGTGCTTTTACTAAAAAATCTTAGGATATATGATTTTTAAAGACAGTGTTTCTTTAAAAAAAAAAAAAAGGATTTGCATGGAACTTGAATGGCCCAAAATATTTACACTTACAAAGTTGAAATATTAAACTTAAAAAAAAATGACATATTCTCTCCTGGGTATCTGATGAAGTGAAGGATACAATTTATGATTATAGTCTATGTAAAATTTCTTAGTATAGATGCTGGTAACAAAAATAACTGCAAAGGTCATCAACAGAACTGATGTTTGTAATCAAAAGTAAAATACCTGGACAGAAGTGTAAACTGGTACAATCACCTTTTTGATAACATTTTAACAGCCTTGAAAATATTCTATAACCTAGAATTCCATTTTTGGACTTCAGGCTAAAAAACTACCCAAAATGCAGACAGCTATATGCATAAAGGTATTTATGATAATGAAGACTTAGAAACATCCAAAATATCTAACTGTAGGGGAGTGGTTAAATAAATTATGTTATAATTTTGTGAAGTTTTAAAATAGCCATTAAAAAGTGTTTTAACGAAGATTCTTAAAGGCATGGAAAATTATGTTATAACATTAATTTTAAAAAGGATATAAAACTACATAAATAATATGATTTCAACCCATTAATAAGTACAGAGAAAGACCAAAATGAAATTTACAAAAAAAATTATACCAAATGTTAACAAGAGCTTCCTGTAAATAATGGAATAATGAACTTTTCTTCCTTTTCTTCATACTTCTCCAAATTAAGCACATATTACTTTTAGAGTTTTAAAAAAGGGGATATAAAACTAGTACTTTTTCCCTAATTTAAAAAGTTTACCTATTCCATAAACAAGAGAATCTAATTTTTAAAATATTAACAAAGCAGGTCATCCATGACATTAGTAATAGCAACTGCTACATTTAGAAGTACCTTTGGAAGACTGTAGACATGACGCTGGTAGATTAGCTCATAATGGGGAGGGTTGATAGCACTCTGATAAATGCAAAAAACATTCTCATTTGTCACGTCTGTAAAGGAAATATGCTACATTAAAAAAAAAAACAAAACCACTAGATGTATTTCATGTGAAAAGCTCAATTCATCCTTTTAAGAGAGGTTGTTTATACCTGGTTTATTTGGTGTCTGAACAAAGTGCTGAGAAGTAAATGTTTTTCCATCAGGGTATTTAGGATGTGGAGGTAGTCTGGAATCAAGGTAGGTGCAAAACACATGCATGATGATCTGAAGACGAGGAAACAATTTTTCAAAGTCAGCATGAAAATTGATCAAGTATGTGGTACTTTTAAAACATGTTTATAATGACGTCAATTTTTAAGTTTTTCCCCAAAGAAAGAATTAGCAAAAATGCTTTCACGTGGTTATATCTGTAAGATGAAATCTATAAAATGAAAAGATTAGAGCAAGACATTCCTAGTTTTCTGTTAAGTGGGTCATTCACACCCATATAGGTAATTAACAGCAAAATCAAAATATAATACACATACATTCAATTCTGAATTTGAGTATCAGCACTTAAAACTTCATTTTCACACATAACAGTCACTATAAAAAACAAAACAAACGTAATTTTGAAAAACTCTTAAATGCTCAAAAACTTTATACTCTTTGATTTCATAAATCTATTCTAGGAATCTTTCTTAAAATCATAATCCTAAATAAGAAAGAAACATGCATTATGTTACTCCTGGCAGTATTATTTAAGACAGAAGAACAAAAATCCCTCCCCCACTACATGTTTCCTAAACTTTTAGGTCCAATATAGGAGAACAGTTAAATGACAGTGTGTAATAGTGCAAATAAGAACACTGAAAAGTGAAAAAAAGCAGGAGACATAATTTTACATATGGGATTATTATATCTGTATCGATAAAAACATTAAAAATAGCACAATCTAAGTAAAGAAAAGAAAAGAAGAAAATATACCAAAATATTAACAGTAGTTGGGTTAAGATGCTGGTACAAAAAATTTTTTATTTCTACTTAGTTTCTAAGTTCTTTCTATTTATTTTGTTTTATTTTCATTTTCATTCATTCATTCATTCATTTATTTATTTACTTACTTATTTACTTATTTATTTACTTTCTTTCTTTTTTGGCCTCACTGTGTGGCTCGCAGGATCTTAGTTCCCTGACCGGGGATTGAACTCGGGCCCATGGCAGTGACAGCCAGCGCTGAGTCCCAACCACTGGACTGCCAGGGAATTCCCTCTAAGTTCTTTTTAATACTCATTTTTATAATGGAAAAATAAACCCAATAACAAAAATGTCTGAACTGAAAAAACAAACTGAAAAAAACAAAATAAAACGGGACTTACAGCAGAATCAGTGGGCAGGTCTGTATCCCACTTGCGGCCTTTGAAGTCTCCACCTCTATTCCATCGAAATGAGCTCATACAGCCTCCTTGAGAAAGTTCTGTAGCAACAAAGGTAAAATAAAATAAGCTAAGAACATTGTATGTTCTTAGAAAGAAGGAAAAAAAAAGGCTAAGGGGTTACAATAAGCAAAGTATAACATCTAAAAACCTGATCAAAACATGCAGACAAAGAAATACAAGATATAAAAGATTAATTTAAATAGCACCATGGGGACTTCCCTGGTGGTACAGTGGTTAAGAATCCACCTGCCAATGCAGGGGACACAGGTTTGAGCCCAGGTCCAGGAAGATCCCACATGCTTTGGAGCAACTAAGCCCGTGCGCCACAACTACTGAGCCTGTGCTCTAGAGCCCGCGAGCCACAACTACTGAGCCTGCGTGCCACAACTACTGAAGTCCTTGTGCCTAGAGCCCATGCTCCGCAACAAGAGAAGCCACTGCAATGAGAAGCCTGTGCACCACAATGAAGAGTAGCCCCCACTCGCCACAACTAAAGAAAGCCCACGCGCAGCAAAGAAGACCCAATGCAGCCATAAATAAATAAGTCATGATAAATGTTTATTCCTAAGTAAGTCATGATAAATGTTTATTCCTAAACCTCAGTCCAAACCTAGACTAGAGAAGGGGCAACATTACATTTTCAAATTAAGATTTATGATAAATCTAAAGAGTGAAATACTATTTCTAACACTTGTTTTAGTTATGAGAACATTTTACAGAGTTTATCCAAATAAATGTAGGGAGGCATAAAGAGAGTATGTGGGAGTACCAGGGAGGCTAAATTTCCTGAGTCTCAAGTCAGTCTCCTCAGAAGATCATATTTCCCCCAAATAATCAGAATATAACAGAAATATAAAGAAGCAACATATTACATATGACTTATAAAAATCGAAAGAAATAGGATCAGCATGCTGAAATTATAAAGAATGTCATTGTGGCATCCATTCTTGGTAGCTTAAGAATAGAAAATGAGTGAAATATTCATGTGAGCCCATTTAGCTCATATTTAAGTTTCCCTTTTTAGAACAAAATTAGTAATTAATGTATTCAAGGCTAACTACATTATTTTGACCATTTTTAAGCATATAGAATATAAAACTCAAAAGTTGTTCAAGTATAAGCCTTAATAAAGTCATAATTAAATACATATTTATAAAATAAGATCATACTTCAGTGATACTTATAATTTAAAAAAATTTTTTTCCATGTTACCTGTATAAAATTTCAAACTAGTGAAAAAGCTCTCATTTTTTCCCTCTTCAAATCAATAATTACCTTTGATCCTTTCAAACAAGTATTCCTGATTTGGCGTGAGGTCTAGATACTGCACGATTGTATTTAGAGTTGGAATGAGTGGAGCTTTGACCAGAGCAGCCTGCTTCAAGCTAGTAATACTAGCCTCTGTTAAAATCAAAACACACAGAAAACAGATTATTCCTCATGTGGATCTTTGAAAAAACTTCAAATGCTCTTCCTTCAATAGATGTTGAAGGAATAAAGGAAAGCAATGATAGTTTATCTTAACAATCTGCATTATCTACTTTACCTACAATTTATTTGATCATTTCTGGCAAGGTGGCCAGATTTACACAAACACATGCATACTCCAAAAACAGCCAAATCCATTTTGTCAGATCTATAAACAACGAATACACAGAAGATTTTTGTGGGGTATATATAAAAAGACACATGACAGCTTTCAAAATCAGGTTGAATTAAAAGTTGCCCATTATGCCAGTGACAAGTGAAAACTTTTTATGACAGTGATTTCTCTCATCACTTCATGAAAGACAACTATCCAAAGAAATGAATAAACCAACAGAAAGTTTCAAAATGTACAACCATACTAGTAATACCCAATGTTGGGAAAAAGGCTTTCTTATATGTGACATTATTGCTAGAATATAAATTGGTATAAGCTTTTTAAAGGGTTATGTACGTTAAAAGCCTTAATATATTTATACCTGTTGAACTTACAACTTCACCCCTAAGAAATTATCCTATGGGGATAATTATAAATGTACACAAATATTTAGGTAAAAGGACATTTACTTATAGCATTATTAATAACAGTAAAGGGAAAATCTTCTAAATTTTAAATAATAAGGATCAGTTAAATACAATATATTACATACATAAAAAAGAAATACAAACTAGCCATAAAAATAGTACTGGAGAATATTTAACAAAATAGAAAAAGTGGAGGGAAAAAAGCAGGTAACAAAACAGTATGACCCCAATTTAATTAAAAATATATACATACATATGTACTATTTGCTCAACTCCTAAATATACACTTTTCACATTTTAATGTTGTTAAATTATGGTATAACTTATCATTGATATATATAGTATCATAGTATTTTTCTCCAAAAGGAGTAAGTGATTGTGATTTAAAACTGATTGATTGTAGTTATCTACTGAAGTGCAATCATGGGTAATATTCTTTGTGTATTTCTGTACTTTCCAAATTTTCTACAATGAACATATGCATGTTGCTTTCATAGTGATAAAACAATGTTATTCTTTTTTAAATATTTATTTATTTATTTGGCTGCGCCAGGCCTTAGTTGCAGCATGCAGGATCTTTTAGAGGTGGCATGTGGGATCTAGTTCCCTGACCAGGGGTGGAACCTGGGCCCCCTGCATTGGGAGCACAGAGCCTCAGCCACTGGACCACCAGGGAAGTCCTGTTATTCTTTTTTAAAAAGCACATCACACTGGTAAAAATGTTGTGAAAGATACATATTTTTATAGCTTATAAAAAAGCTCAAAAAGGATAAGCATAGGTTCAAATAACATTACCAAGAAAGTAACCCTCTGACTTTGGAGTCAGAAAGCTCTGGCCTCAAATCACTGCTCTGTGACACTGGGCAAGTTACTTAACCTCTCTGAGTCTTAGTAGCCTGATCCATAGAATGTGGCACTAAAAGCTAGCTTTCAAGGTTAATGTGAGTGTTGTATACATTATATACAAAATATTTGGATACTCAACACGTGGGTACTTTAGTGAAGCACAACACTATACTTATTCCAGAGAATAAAGACCGATTAAAAGATACCCAAAAGCAAGTGGCAAGTGTTAATGTACAATCCAAAGCCCTTACATATTTCAAAGAGAAATTTATTCTCTAGAAAGCTGATTGACTAAAATATTCCTTATTTATATTTTGAAACCTAATTATTTAACACTAAATAAGTTACAGTATATATATACTTTAGGCAAATTATATTACACAAAACCTTAACAATTTTATTTTTAGCAGATAAGAAAAATATATTTTTCTTATATTGAAAAAAGGGGACTTTAAATTAGCACTGTACACATTTTTTATGCTTTGTACAATCTGTAATTAATATCTAATAAGAGACTTGTATCTTGAATATATAAAGAACACCTACAACTCAATAATAAAGAGACAAGTAACCCAACTTAAAAATAGGTAAAGGGGAAAAAAAACTGGGTAAAGGATCTGAAAAGATATTTTGCTTATGAAGGTATATGAATGGACCAGCACATGAAAAGATGCTCAACATCATTAGCCATCAGGGAAATGCAAACTAAAAACACAATGTGATACCATTCCATATCCACTAGGATAACTGAAAAAGACACATAATAACAAGTATTGGCAAGGATATGAGAAACTGGAGCCCTTATACACTGTAGGTGGGGATGTAAAATGGTGCAGCTGCTTTAGAAAACAGTCTGGCAATTCCTCAAAAGGTTAAACATGGATTTACCATATGGCTTAGCAATTCCACTTCTAGGTAATACCCAAGAGAAATTAAAATATATTCACACAAACATTTGTACGTATGTGTTCATAGCAGCATTATTCATAATAACCAAAAAAGTGAAAACAACCCAAATGTCAATCAAATGATGAACGGGTAAACAAAATGTGGTAGATCCAAACAATGGGATATTATTTGGCAATAAAAAGAAATGAAGTACTGATAAACACTACAACATGGATGAACCCTGAAAACATTGTTAAGTGAGAGAAGCCAGTCACAAAGGACAACATATTGTATGATCCCATTTAGATGAAATATCCAAAACAGGCCTATCTAAAGAGACAGAAGGTAGGCTGGTAGTTGCCTAGGGCTGGAGGATGGGTGGTGGGAAACGGGTCTGTGGGGTTTCCTTTCTGGGTGATGACCTATTCAAACTTGACTGTGGGGATGGTTTGCACAACCCAAACCTTTGAATTGTAGACTTTAAATGGGTGAACTGCATATATCTCAATAAAACTGTTATATATTTTTTAAAGTGATATTATAGACATTTAGTTTTTTTCTTCGCCTCAAGATAACAAAAGGTGTTGTTAAATAGCCCATTACAAGAAGAAATTTTCCACTGGGAAGATTCACTGAAGGAACTCAAACGCTGGGCTCTATTTTCACATACCTCCTATTTGCAGCTCTGGACAACCCATTCGCCTCATTTGTGTGCTGACAGACTCAATCTCTTGTACAAGTGGCACTAATATTGTCTCATTGATCCACTAGGAAGAAATGAGGTAATGATTTTACACACACAATTTTAAAGCATTTCTCAAATAATTATTTTCATGAAACTATTTTTGCTGTCTTGTACTTGAATATTAATAGAGTATAGTGAAAGAGAATGGAAGTAGCAGCTACCTGAAGTCTAGAGAGAGAGATAAGTAAATATGCTAACGGAGTATAACCTAAGTTATATTCTTAAATCACAGATGCCTAGTTTTTGAAGATATAAAACTTTCAGTTACATGTTAAGTTTTTCTTACATTCTTCTTTCTAGGATCATTATACTTAGCTAAAAGGATCATCTTCAGTTTGCATTTCTACTGTAATTATTCACACATTTACGTATGTAGCATTTATACTGGTTTGTGGTTAGTAGAATAGTTTTTAAAACTAACATAACTGATTAGCTCTCAGCAGGCTCACTCAATCCCCTAACCATGTGGAAAACAGATTTTACTGTATTTGAAACTAGTTTGTGAATATTACAATATTCACTTTAGGACCAGGAATTTCAAATTCTACTTTGCATGGCTGATACCAAACTCATTCTGGGATGTGAAAAGACTGCCCAAGGAAATACCCCATCTAGTTTGTGTGTTATGTGTTTGTTCACAGCAACTTCAACCACCATTTCTGTTTCCACACTTCTGTTTAACCATAAAGTAGAAGGATGAAAACAAGCTTCAGATCAAATACAAGTCTATACAATTCATTACAAAATTTTTGAATTAAAAAGCCTCTGAAAATGAAGTGTTTTTATAATCTATTTATCAAGAAAATTTGATATACTGGCAAGACCTGAACTGAATTCCTGTGAAGCTATTTTTAGACTTTATCCTACCTAGTGTGACAGTTCATATGCTTTGCTGCAGAAACATTAATGTGGTTGATTACTGAGTACTAACAAGACCCTGATAGTGTATTACAAAATATATGGTATATGGATATACTGCTTTTTTAAAAAAACTACAAAAAACCCTAAATTTCAGAACATTGTAGCCTAAGGAATTCAGATAAAGGATTGTGTTTGTATTTCTTCTAAGCTAATACTTCTGACCAAGACTTTATAAATATATTAACATTTTTAGATAAGCCTATGGGTGGAAATAAAAGAAAGTACAGTTCTAGGACATCATTTCACTTGTTCATTCTTCCAACATTTATTAAGCGTATCCTACTTGCCAGCCACTCCTAGGCTGCAACAAAATTATCTACTAGCTCCAGGAGAGAGATCTAGGCCTCATTCCCAGAAAACCTGATTGAGTAGTTCTAGGGCTGGCTCTGGAATTCTTATTCAAAAAAGCCAACCAGGCTTCTGGTTCAAGAAAGTAGGCTACTATTTTCACCACTCCCTCTTGATACCCTATTTAAATTATAGTAAAAGAATAAAAAAGGAGAACAAAGTGATTTCAACATATTTCTAGAAGCTATACAGTGGGTGGATGAGTGTTGAAGGATCAAACAGTGGAAGAAGCGGCAGCCTCTACAGAATCTAAGTGGAGGGGCTTCCTGCAGTGGAGGAGGGGCCAATTCACCCCGCCCCGGAACCCGGACAAACGGGTACTACAGAGAACGACAGAAAGGGGCAGGGTTGAAACCAGGGAACTAACTCACTCTATATGCAAGAGCTGGCCTTGCCAACCTCTAGGCCAAAGATTAGAAGGTTCTTCTTTAGAAAAATCGAAGAAATTGATATACTCTGAAGTAGCTTCAAGCATATGTTATGTTCTCTAACTCTGAAGTTTTCTGACATTAAGGACCTCATTTTTGCTTCCCTCACATTTCTAGACACATAACAGGCTCTGACAGGAAAGCTCTTTGAAAAATAAAATTGAGATGTTGGGAAAGGGAAAATCTTAGCAACTAAATACACTGTTCCTTTATCCACTCAAAATACACTGATTTGCTAAATACGGAGGGGAAAAAATTCCCCAAGAATACAGACACCATATGGTAAACGTCACGTTTATTCTTATATATGTGCCACACATATTGTACTTTTAATAATACTTAATTCTGATATTCTAGTAATTAACATCTCTAATTGATATTCTAACAACATACTTTGTACATTAAGAGGCACTAATATTGTCCAAAGAGTAATGTTAGAACTTACATTTCTGAACTTGGCTGTCCATGAATCCATATGATCAAAAAGTTGTCTATTCATAGTCACTCTTGCCCAGACCTATTAAAAATGTTTAAAATGAACAATCAAATAAAATGCCAGTTATCAATCATTCCTTCCCCCACCCTTAGAAATATCTGGAATACTTTGGAAAAAACTTGATGAATATCAATACTGATCTAATTAATATGCAGTAGTTGCTATTCATGCACACATATGTATTTAAAACTCCTTACATTGATATGTTTGAAGAACATTCTTCCTGCTTTTAAGAACAAAATTCAAATCCTTTATTTGCTTTTAAACTGATGAAGTTACAGAATATCAAATGTTCTAATCTAAATGTATTTCAAGAGCAAGAGTCTTGTATATGTTAAGTACAAGTAGATACTTGAGATACCTTTTTAATATAAATGAGTGCAGAAAAATGTTTTAGGCAGGAAAGTAATGTTAACTATGTCATAAAGAGTAAAACGTACAATATAATTCAGTTTTGGGTACACAAACTTAAGGAGTCTTTCTACCGTTTAATGTGCGCCAGATTTATGTTTCTAGCCAGTAGAAGTGGAGGTTACAGAAAAAAAAGTTCCAGAAGAAGAAGAGAAGACTTTCTAACAATCTGTAAATCATAAATATGAAGTCATTTTTATTTTCCATTTACCTCCTCTGCAGCTTGTTTAGAACTGAGATCAGCTTCATCTTTGTTAGCACATGGGGCCTGAGACCTACAGGCAAGCTGATACTGAAACTTCTTTAAAGTTTGTGCATAATCCCCCATAGAACGACTGTAGTTCCAGAAAGTAGGACTGCTGGAAGGCGAAGTAGAATCTGGACTTCCTACAATGATTAATTTAAAGATTATCAGTGTGTTGTAGTAATTTTTTTTTTTTTGCGGTATGCGGGCCTCTCACTGTTGTGGCCTCTTCCGTTGCGGAGCACAGGCTCCGGACGCGCAGGCTCAGCGGCCATGGCTCACGGGCCCAGCCGCTCCGCGGCATGTGGGATCCTCCCAGATCGGGGCACGAACCCGTGTCCCCTACATCGGCAGGTGGACTCTCAACCACTGCGCCACCAGGGAAGCCCTGTTGTAGTAATTTTGATACCTAGAGTTGGTATATGAACTCTGGGTATGCAGGAACCTAGGCAATGGCAATCAAAGACAAAGCATCCTCTCCTCCCTGCTCCCAACGTTCTCTCTTCTTCAGAGAAATGGACTGCTGGTGCTAAAAATTAAAAAGAACATTTTCTGAGCAGTATCACTTTAAAAGCCATATGCTCTCTAAGTGGCTGAAAGTGTCTGTTTATTTTTGTTGTAAAATTAAGCTTGTTTCATTCTCTAAGACTTTCAAATGATTCAGAGAGAAACAAAAGACAAATTTCTTCAGGAAATAAATAGGCTAAGGAGCTCTTGCTTGAATTTTTGGAAACTCTTTCTGAATGGGATAATTACAGCCTCTTATTAATAAACTAGTCTTTTGGCTAGCAGCTAAACTCACTCTTCCCTGCACTACACTGTGTTCTATTTATAGTCTGTAGTAATTCCTGCCTTGTACTAAGAGACCATCTGCTGATTACACTTCTAAATTTATAAATTTACTTTTAGGAAACGTAAATAGTCACATTTAGGGACTTAATACTACAGAGCAATCTACCACAGTACTTATCACACTTTAAGGTCTGTTTCTTTTTCCAAATAAAATTTGAGCTCTTTAAGGGCAGGGAGTATTTTTTTCCTGAGCATCTAGCCCAGTACCTGAATAAAGAGCAAATTTTCAACGACAACTATATGATACTTATGAAGAGTTTATTTTTTCAGAGTTTACCTGATATCAAAAATATCAATTAATATTTCATACCCTCACACAAAAGTCACAAATACAAACTGTTTTTTTTTTTTAATCTTAGCAGAATTTTTAAAAGGAATGACTGTAAAATAATAAAACTGGTTTTCTAGTGATGTTTACAGGCACAAAAGACGAGAAATCATGAAAGGGACATGTGGCAGTATTTCAAGTCACAGCATCAAAACCTTGAAGGTTAGCCAGTCTTGTGCTAGTAGCACTGGTGAAAGTACGTTTCATGCTGGCATGAAAATAAATAATTACATATAATAAAGAAATACCACACGGGGTAAAAAAAATTCAAGTAGGACTTCTGGTAACACTGACTTAGAGGAATGAATTAATGTCAAGAAAAGAAGTTTTAAACAAGCACAAATGATTTAATAGGGAATAAAAAAGGAAGGTAAGAGACATGGTCATGATAGAACACAAAGTTTATCCTATTTTGATTATTTTGACTATTAACTTTGAAAATGATAATCAAGCTTTCTGAGAGAAAACTTGAACTTAAGAAAAATTTCAATAAAGTGTGGCTTTAGATGACAAAAGAAGTTTTATACAGATGACAGAAATATGTTTTTATATCTGTTGTACATTAGCCAAAGTACAAGGAAAATATATATAGCAAGTGACACAATAGGGCCTCTCTGTAATGACCACCACCACCAAAATAGCACAAAACCTGTAGCTGGAGAACCACAAAGACCAAAGAATCAAAGCACACAGAGATTTGGAATTCTGGCAACATAACAAATCAGGTAACCTGAAACATCTCCAGATATATATATGCTTATCAAATAAAATATATAATTTAAATGAATAATGGAGCTTGCACAAATGTAAGAGGAAGAGTCAGTGGCTAAAAATGAAGAGGGAATTGAAAATTGGAGTGGCCAGTGGCCTGCATGTGAGCTGATGCCGTGGCTGCTCTGGAGCATTTTGTAGGCTTTGGGAAACCTATCAGCTTGGATTTCAGTGCCTGGGAACTGGAAATATGGATACAGGTCCAGGAGAGGTAGACAGCTGGACTGAGAACTTCTTCCTGTCTCTGTTCCCTGCACCCCACATAGAGCCAGGAACCTCAAAGGGCCACATTCTCAGTGGATAAGGAAAAAACATCTGTCCACTGACACCAGGAAACAACAAGGAAGCTTGTCTCTCTTAGGCTGTTTAAAAAGAAACCCCCAGAGATTTAAAAATTACAGATCTATCTTCACATGGGTTTACAGTGCCCATTTACACTCCCTGTGAGGTCCAGGAACCTCCAAGCCCTAAAATTACTTAAGTTAGTTCAAGGTCAATGATGTTCCTTAGGCACCCGGTAGAGGCAAATATAAAACTGCTAGCAGGAAACAAGGCTTCCATCCAGCCTGCCTAGGACAGAAAAAGCACAGATAAAACTCTACTGAGGATGAGCTTACCAAAAACAAACAAAAATTACATAAATCACAGGGAAACATGTCTCCACACAAATGAGTCAACAAGAAAAAAATGTTAGCATGTAATCTCCAAGACCTTCAGATAACGGACAGAGACTTTTAAAAAGCATGTTTAAAGTGATTGAGATAGGAAAAAGAATTGAAAACATAAGAACAAAACAAGATACTCTAAATCAGGCATATCTGAAAGAGAACCAAATGAAACTCTGAAAACAAACAAAACAAAACAAAAAAAAGACAAAGAGCTCAACGAGTTAGTTAAACAGCAGTTCAGACAATGCTGAAGAAAGAACTATCAGTCCAAACTGGCCAAAACAAACAAACTGTGGGGTGAGGAGTAAAACAGAAAGCTCTTCTTTACAGAATGCCAAACCACTAAATGTAGAAGAAATGAAAGTATTAGAAAGTCTCCATTTTGCAACCACTACTGTATTAACTCACTCGGGACAGGATCATCAATGGATGCTAAAACCACTGGATGAAAGCCTGCTGGGGGAACAGGATAGTCACAAGTCTCAGAAGCATCACACTATAGATTGTTTATTAATTACGGAAGGGAAAAATCTTACGAAGAAATCAGGCCATCACTATGACCAAGTGATCCAATTTAACTTTACCAATAAAGGCACAAAATGATATCATGTGTCCCCTGATGTGATACATTGAAGGGAACACACCACCACCTAAGTTGTATTCTTGCCAAAAATATATTTAAACTGAATCTAATAATGAGAAAATGATGACACAAATTTGCAAAACTAGCCTTATATCTTCAAAATGTAAATGTCATAAAAGACAAAAAAGAAAACAAACAAAAACTCACAAATGTTCTAGATTAAGGAAGACAAAAGAAGCCTGACAATTAAATGCAATACATGATCCTTGACGGGATCCACCATCAGTAACAGAAAAAATAGCTACAAAGGTCATTATTGGGTCAACTGGAGGAAATGTAAGTATGAAGAATAGTAGTAGCTTAAATATGAGAATCATACTGTAGTTAGAAAGGAAAATGTCCTTGCTCTTAGGAGATACATGTGAAATACGTAGTGATGAAGTGGCCATTCAGCAAAAGAGTGTGTGTGTGAGAGAGGATATGTGACTGCCTGGTTTCTCGCTGCTGGAGAAAGGAGCTATAAATATGTAAAGGGAGGAGGCTAGAACAAACCCTGTGTAGTTGGACTGGAATTGGAGGTATCATAGGAACTCATGGTTTTTAATATATATAGATGGATAGACGGAGAAATATACAAATGGATAGGTGTGTGTGTGTGTGTGTTTCCACATATATTTCCTAGCTGTCTGCTCAGTGGACCTAGATTAACCATGGCATATCCAGTGCCCAGACATTAATTTCTAAATATCTTTCTCCACTCAGCAATCATGGCCCCTTGGAGAAACAGACTAACTCTAGAGTTAGTTACTAGGGAAAGTATAAGAGGAGCCTGGATTATCTTGAGGGAGGCAGGGGGTGGCATGGGGTGGGGGCAGTGTTCAAAGAATGACAACGTCATGTCAAAAGAACACAGACTAGTGAAATCTGAGACATCTAACCATCAAAATAAATGACCTAATTGGAGAGAAGAAAAAGCCCTATCTTACAGTAGAATGCCAACAAATAAATGTAAAAGGTGGTTGCACAACGAAGTGAATGTACTTAATACCACTAAATGATACACTTAAAAATGTTTAAAATGGTAAACCTTATGTATATTTTACCACACACACAGAAAAAGTTTAAAAAACATAAAAGGGATAAATAATGAAGGAATGATGGAATTAGAAAGGCACTATGACAACCAACATAGTAATAATGAAATTTGCAAAGATTATTAAAAGGGTGTTAAAACTATTAAGTGAAAATTTGATGAGGAACAGAATATTTATAGTCTCAAAGTAGTTCCCCACAAAATAACTATTAATTATTTACAAATACTTAAATAAAAATACTCAATTACCTAAAACCTATGGGGGTACAGTAGGGTTAAAAGTATACAGACAGATATAGATATACAAGGCAAATACTAATCAAAAGAAAACTAGTATAGCTGTGTTAATGTCAGACAAAATAGACTTGAAGGCAAAAAGCCTAACAGATAAAGATAAAAGGAGTAATTGACTAGAAGGATATTCTGAATTTACACGCACTTATAATAATCTCATGTATATTTAGCAAATCTGACAGAGTTAGGAGGAGACATTTAATGGGAAACACTCAGTGGGAGCATTTAACACACTTTCTTAGTAACTAATAAATCAAGCAGATAAAAATTAATAAGACTTCCCTGGTGGCGCAGTGGTTAAGAATCCGCCTGCCAATACAGGGGACACGGGTTCGACTCCTGGTCTGGGAAGATCCAACATGCCGCGGAGCAACTAAGCCCGTGCGCCACAACTACTGAGCCTGTGCGCCACAACTACTGAGCCCGCGTGCCTAGAGCCTGTGCTCCACAACAAGAGAAGCCACCGCAATGAGAATCCCACACACCGCAACGAAGAATAGCCCCCACTCACCGCAACTAGAGAAAGCCCGCACGCAGCAACGAAGACCCAAAACAGCCATAAATAAATAAATAAATAAAATAACACCATCGTGAAGCTTGACTCAATGAGCAAACATGAAGCCCAATATTTAGAGACTATGCATTCTTTTCAATACACCAAGAACCACTCATAAAAAGTGGTCATAAATAGCAGGCCTAAATACAAGTCTCAAAAAATATAAAAAAATTAATAGGGTACAGATCGAAATCTCTAGCCAGAGTACAATTAACTTAGGAAAAAACAGATAACAAAGTCTTTCATTTCACATACTTGGAAATTAAAAGCAACACCAATCACCAATAATACTTCCAAACAATATTTCTAAATAACTCCTATATGTCAACGAAGAAATAAAAATGGAAGTCAGAAAATACCTGGATATGACAAAAATATGTAGAGGGTACATAGGATTCTTTGTATTCTACTCTATAATTTTTGGTATCCTTGAAATATTTCAAAATTTAAAAAGAAGAAAAAGCATGTATCAACAAATAACAAGATAATATTGATTTGTTTCTTTGACATTTGTGGCACTTACAGGCAAAATTAAATTAAAAATCAATAGAGAGATTTCAAGTGACACAAAGAGCCATGGTCCAATAACTGGCTTCCTCACTGTGGCCATGCTTTAGCACCTAATGTGCTTTCTGTGAAAGTTCCTGAGGGGAAAAATCATTACTCGGCTCAATAGCCTAACTTGGTTTCAATAACAGACTTTGTAATAATCAAATCCACCCCAAATAGATTAAGATTTGCTAATACTGTTTCCCAAGGCAAACGAGAGACAAGTTAAAAAATGTTCTGAAAACAGCAGCACTTCTGGAGTAAATCCATGCTCTCTCCAGCCTCCCTGCCACACCAACCTTCCCAAGGACTACCTGAAAGGAGACAACTATCACTTCATGAAGCTCTGCTGTGGACCGCATCAAAAAGTTTTATGACCTCAACTTTTAAACAAATTATAACTTACATTGTACGAAAAAGCTTTCAATCGTAATGTAGACAAAAGGTTCATGATTTCTGTTAGCTCAGCTATATTTTACATCTTAAATTTTGGTGAACTTAATTCTTCTAACTGAACAAAATACAAAACCAAAATATATTTCTCTCTTAAGTTACACAAGGTGTATTACTAAAGGACTTAAACACTTACGTATGGGATCAAAGTAACAAAAATAATAGGTTGAAGATAACGTAAAATGACACAAAAATACGTACATTAGATCTAAATAAAATATATATGTACCCAGATTAACTCTATGCTGTTTCTCTTCTTCACTTCTAAGAAAAGTATCCAAGGTTCGTAGGTCTGTCATGTAGTCTTCTTTGTCAGTTGGGGAGTTGTAGACGGTGGGTGAAGAACGGTAGCGAGATCTCAATCCACTGTTCTCCACTGGTCCAATAGTGGTAGGGTATGGAGAAGATGGAGAGGGACTATAGCTGGCCAACTATACAAAATAAAAGAGCTTTATTTTTCTTTAACTGAAATTTCTTTGTTTTGGTTTTTGACTTTCAAAAAGTACACACCAATTAGAATGGCCAAAATCCAGAGCACTGACAACACCAAATGCTGGCGAGGATGCAGAGTAACAGGAACTTGGATTCATTGCTGGTGAGAATGCAAAACAGTCACTTTGGAAGACAGTTTGGCAGTTTCTTACAAAACTAAATGTACTATTACCATAACAAACATCCTCCTCCTTGGCATTTACCCCCAAAAGCTGAAAATTTATGTCCATACAAAGATCTGCACACAGACGTTTATAAGAAACTTTATTCGCAACTGTCAAAACTTGGAAGCAACCAAGATGTCCTTCAGTAGGTCAATGGATAAACCGTGGTACATCCAGATGATGGAATGTTATTCAGCACTAAAGGAAATGAGCTAGCAAGCCATGAAAAGACGTGGAGGAAACTTAAATGCATATTACTAAGTGAAAGAAGCCAATCTGAAAAGGTTACATATTGTATGATTGTGGAAAAGGTTGGGGTAGGGGGAGGATGTATAAGCGGAGCACAAAGGATTTTTAGGGCCATGAAATTACTCTGTATGAAACCATAATGGTGGATACATGTCATATGTTTGTCCAGACACATAGACTGTACACCACCAAGAGTGAATGCTAATGTAAACTATGGACTCTGGGTGATAATGATGTGTCAGCACAGGCTCTTCTATTTGTACAACTCTGCAGCAAGATGTTGATAGCGGGGGAAGGTGTGCCTGTGCGGGGGGCAGGGGTACACAGAAAATCTCTTTTCTATTCCTCTCAATTCTGCTGTGAACCAGAAACTGTTCTAAAAATAGTCTATTTTCCAAAAAAGTAATATATGTATATTTTAAAAAATGAAAAGCATGAATAAGCCATATTTGTAATTCTACCACCTAGAGATACTATAATCCTTTTTCACATTTCATGTATTTTCAACTCTTTAAATGTACATATGTTAATATATTTTTGTTTTTATATAATTGAGGTAATACCCTTTAGCATTATATTGTTTTTTTAAAGTTAACAAGAATTTTCTATAAAAATCCTTTGTAAATATTCTTACTAGCTATATAATACTTCATAATACAAATCTATCATAATTTATTTTTACATTCTTATATTCTAGACATTTGGATTGTCTAAAATTTTTGGTTACTGTGAATAATGTTATGATCAGCATCTTTGTGCATAAATCTTAGCTTAATTTCTGATGACTTCCTTTAGGAGATCCCTAGAACTGAAATGACTTGGCCAAAGCATATGAACATTTTTAATACACATTTCCATTCTATTAAATGAAAATGTTGTACTAAGTTATACTCCTTTCAGAAGAGGATAGGAATACCTATTTTGGTATGTGTCCATCAGCATTACTCTTTAAAAATATTTATGATGTATAAAAATTTTTTTAAATGTATATTTAATTTGCATTTTCCTTATACTTATTAAGTTAAATACCTTAAAAATACAATTACTTGTCAGTAGTATTACCTATTATATTAACTACTTACTCCAGTACATTGACAATTTTTTTCTACTGGGGTTTCATGATCAATTTATATTAGTTTGTAATAAATTAAGGATTAACAAATTTTATAATATTTAATGCTGTTTACAAATAAAAATGTTAATCCTCTTCCACATTGATTTTTCTTTTATTTCAATTAACATGTTAAATCCTTATATATATTATGACTGTATCTGGGTTACTGTTTCATTAACTGGTTTTATCTTGCTCAAGAGGCGTAATATTTTATGCTTCATTTACATTATCTTATTTCATCCTCTCAATAAGTGGTAAATATTATTACTGTATTAATTTTAGGTATAAGAGGTTAGGTAACATCTCAAATCATACCAGGACACCATTCCAGTTTTCTGACTCTATTCTGTTCCAAGGCAGTGATTTCCACCATTCTGTCTTCCAGGTCACTTATCCATTCTTCTGCCTCAGTTATTTTATTATTCCTTCTAGTGTATTTTTCATTTCAGTTATTGTATTGTTCATCTCTGTTTGTTCTTTAGTTCTTCTAGGTCTTTGTTAAACATTTCTTGCATCTTCTTAATCTTTGCCTCCATTCTTTTTCCGAGATCCTGGATCATCTTCACTATCATTATTCTGAATTCTTTTTCTGGAGGGTTACCTGTTTCTTCATTTAGTTGTTTTTCTGGGGTTTTATCTGGGACATAATCCTCTGCTTTTTCATTTTGTCTAACTTTCTGTGATTGTGGTTTTCGTTCTGCAGGCTGCAAGACTGTAGCTCTTGCTTCTGCTGTCTGCCCTCTGGTGGATGAGGCTATCTAAGAGGGACTGGGTCTTGCTCTGGTGGGCAGGGCCATGCTCAGTAAAACTTGTCTGCTGATGGGTGGGGCTGTGTTCCCTCCCTGTTAGTTGTTTGGCCTGAGGTGATCCAGCACTGGAGCCTACAGGATATATGGTGGGGTGGCCTCCAGGAGGGCTCACGCCAATGACTACTTCCCAGAACTGCTGCTGCCAGTGCCCTTGTCCCCACTGTAAGCCTCAGCCACCCCCCACCTCTGCAGGAGACCCTCCAACACTAGTGGGTAGGTTGGTTCAGTCTCCTATGGGGTCACTGCTCCTTCCCCTGGGTCCTGGTGCACACAAGACTTTGTGTGTGCCTTCCAAGAGTGGAGTCTCTGTTTCCCCCAGTCCTGTGGAAGTCCTGCAACCAAATCCTGCTGGCCTTCAAAGTCAGATTCTCTGGGGATTCCTACTCACGTTGCCAGACCCCCTAACATGGGGCTCAGAACTTTCACTCCAGTAGGAAAAGTTCTGTGGTATAATTGTTCTCCAGTTTGTGGGTTGCTCACCTGGTGGGTATGGGATTTGATTTTATTGTGATTGCACCCCTCCTACTGTCTCAATGCGGCTTCTCCTTTGTCTTTGATTGTGGAGTATCTTTTTTGGTGGGTTCCAGCGTCTTCCTTTCGATGGTTATTCAGCAGTTAGTTGTGATTTCAGTGCTCTCACAAGAAGAGATGAGCACATGTCCTTCTACTCTGCCATCTTGAACCAATCTCCTCCAGTTTTCTAACTCTGGAGCTTACACTTCTAACATGTTTTATTGGATCAGAACGATCTGTTCATACAATAGCAAAATGTTGACAACTGTTGAAGATGGGTAATAGATATGCAGGAGTTCACTATACTTGTCCCTTCATTTTTGTGTATGTTTGAAAATTTCCATAATCAAAAGTTTAAAAAGTAACTGTTTCTTGAAAATTTAAAAGAACTCAATGGTAAAACTTCTGGGCCCTAATGTGTTGTGTGGATGTATGTGATTAATAGTTTTTAAATTTTCTTCCTCGATTTATTTAGGTTTTCTACTACTTTGTCAATTTTAGCATTTTATTTTTTTTTAACATCTTTATTGGAGTATAATAGCTTTACTATGGTGTGTTAGTTTCTGCTTTATAACAAAGTGAATCAGTTATACATATACATATGTCCCCATATCTCTTCCCTCTTGCATCTCCCTCCCTCCCACCCTCCCTATCCCACCACTCTAGGTGGTCACAAGCACCAAGCTGATCTCCCTGTGTTATGCGGCTGCTTCCCACTAGCTATCTATTTTACGTTTGGTAGTGTATATACGTCCATGCCACTCTCTTTGTCCCAGCTTACCTTTCCCCCTCCCCGTATCCTCAAGTCCATTCTCTAGTAGGTCTGCATCTTTATTCCCGTCTTGCCCCTAGGTTCTTCTGACCATTTTTTCTTGTTCTTTCTTTTTTTTTTAGATTCCATATATATGTTAGCATACAGTATTTGTTTTTCTCTTTCTGACTTACTTCACTCTGTATGACAGTCTCTAGGTCCATCCACCTCACTACAAAGAACTCAGTTTCGTTCCTTTTCATGGCTCAGTAATATTCCATTGTATATATGTGCCACACCTTCTTCATCCATTCATCTGTTGATGGACACTTAGGTTGCTTCCATGTCCTGGCTATTGTAAATAGAGCTGCAGTGAACATTTTGGTACATGACTCTTTTTGAATTATGGTTTTCTCAGGGTATTTGCCCAGCAGTGGGAATGCTGGATCATATGGTAGTTCTGTTTTTAGTTTTTTAAGGAACCTCCATACTGTTCTCCATAGTGGCTGTATCAATTTTAGCATTTTTTCCCCAGAAAAATAATTATTAATTTCATTAATTTTTCCAAAGTATTACTGTGGTTCAACAGACACATATAGCATCTATATTCCATACACTGTGCTAAGGAAACAAAGATGAGTAAAAACACATAATCTTGTGCTCAAGGTTATAATATAGTAGAAAACAAGGTAATTAAGCAACGTTATGAGGTTTATGTACAGAGCTAATTAGTAGATACTAATAATAGTTTTTAAGAAATAAAAATAACTTAAATATTCAAGAGTAAACTAGGGTATATCCACTAGATGAGTATTAAGTAGCCATTAAACAGAAATTATGTTTGGGTGGTACGATGATGAGTGATTTTTTCTACTAATTTCCTAACTTTCTGTAATGATCATATGGTACTTTTCCCATGAAAACAAAGTAAAACTATTTTAAAAAGTCGTATTTACCTATAGGTTATGAATTATCCTCGTAATATTTAACTTACACAAAATTTTCTAAATTCCATTACTTGCCAAAATTATTATTAGGTAACCAGTAGTATGGAATTTCATTACAAAGAAATATTATGTAAAAGGGTAAGGGCAGTGTGTTGATTTCATTTCCAGACATTTCTCATTTAACTATAGAGACATTAGGCTACCTAGTGACAGCACCTGAATATGTTACCATCCCAGGAATTCCCTGGTGGTCCAGTGGTTAGGACTCCGTGCTTCCACTGCAGGGAACACGGGTTCAATCCCTGGTCAGGGAAGTAAGATCCTGCAAGCCACGTAGTGTGGCCAAAAAAAAGTACTGGAAAATGTGACCATCCCTCTTTTAATGCCTATTTTATAGCCTTATGCATCAGGCAGGAGTCACAATTTCAAATTTGTCAATTTTGTTTCTATCAAGCCTAAAAATTAAAACAAAAGTCCACTTTACCGTGGGAGATGGAATGAAGGTTTCTAATCATCCTATGGAGAGTATTCATACTCAAGAGTCAAGTTACATGACAATCCCAGTTTCTAGCTTAGAAGATACTCCAGTATGATGAAAAGCATTAATATTCTATAAGGATATACAAAAGTTTCACATAAAGAAGCAAAGAAAGAGGGAAAACATGAGTAAAGGAAACTAAAGTAGAAAATCATAATTTCAACTTGTTTTAAAGACTGCAGAAAGATCCTAGATGGTGAACCTCAGTTCGTTATCTTTTCAAAAGCTAAACCTTTTCTTTTGTTTTAAGATGTGATATAAAGAACTTTTAACTGCTGTCAGGAAATCTGGCTTCTATTCTTAGCTCTTAAGTGGGCAATTTGGGCAAGTCAATTATCCACTGGTCCTGGGTTTCTTCATTGATAAAACAAGGAGTTTCGACTCACTAGATGATTTTCAATTCAAACCTCCCAATTCTAAAATAGTAATGTGATTGGCCAAGAGAAAAGAGTCATTACCTTGTTATAACCACTGATGGGTGAGTAGGTCATTCCAGGGCTATAAGAACCACTGCCACCTGATGACAGACCTTGTAGCTGAGGGCTGTATCCAGTTATACAGCTGGTGGTGAACTTGGGGCTGGTACTGGGTGAGCGAGATGGGCTATAACTTAATACACTCTGACCCTGAATTGAAGGAGAAGGTGGAGAGGGAGGGATTTGGGGTGCTGCCAGATCACGTGGAGGAGTAGTCTGTACAACTAGAAGGAACAAACAAATAATTGTGTGTAAGTATAAATAAAATTTCTATGAAAACAGATTTAATGAACTGAATCTTTTCCTTCAGGAAAAGGGCAAGTAATAGAGTGACCTGGTTGTTAAATTACATAAAGTATTACTACCAAAGGACACAAATGATTGTTTACCATTTCCATAGAGTTCAAAATAAGAAATTGGCTTTAATGTAGCAAAAGTTAGTCATTTAATTTTAACAGTAATTCAACAATGGAACAAACTTCCATGAGGCTGTGAATGTTATTCAATTTATATAAATAGGAAAGATAATCATTGATCTTAAGACCATTTATTGTAGAACTGTTTAATACAGTTGAACCAGATGGCCTTAGAAGTCCCTTCTAGCTGAGTCTATGAGAGGAGAAAATTAAACTGAGAAAGACTTATTGCCAACCTTTCACCCACCTTTGCAAAAGATATGAAACACTTACCAGCTGTTTTCAACCCTAAAAGTGTTTGCTGTCCAGGGCTAACAACCAGACTTGTTGGTGCCACAGTGTACTTGAAATATCTCCAAAAATCAAATAAAGCGTTTAGGCTGAAGAGAGCTGCAAGGGCAAACTCTGAAAGAGAACAATTTATTTATTTTTTAAAAGGGGGGTGGAACATTTAAAGGGGGGAAACAAAACCATGCATACTTTCGCAAATTAACAACAACAAAATTGAAAACTATCTTCTTATTCCTCATAAGAGTTACCACTTCATTTAATGAATGTCTATTATGTGTAAGGCATTTACCAGTGAGTTTCAAAATATTATCACTAATCCTTACGAGCTTTTACAGTAAACATTTTCACCTTCATTTTAAAGATCAACCACCAGTTGTAAAGAAGTCAAGTGACTTTTGCAGTAGCTCACAGCTAGTTATTGAAGCCATGATTCTAACTCAGGTATGCAGATTCCAAAACTCTTGCTCTTCCACTTGCCACACCACTTCCCTATCGCAGACTTTAGCTTAATGTATGTATTAGACTTTGGAATTTACTTCAATGGCCATAAGGACCCTTTAATACCCAAGGACTACTGAAGAGCAGACAGAGAGGAAGGATGAGAAAACTGAGAAAGCCATCAATGGAGTAGAAATCAGGTTGATCTTGAAAGGTGAAAAGGTAGAGAAGCAGGGAAGGCAATTCAGGGAGACAAATACAAACACAAATCTTACCAGCTCCAAACTTTATTTTTCTTCACAGAACTCATGATTATCTGGAATCGTATTATTAATTTGATTGTCTCTTCTACTAGAATATTCCTTCCATGAGGGCAGGGACCTTGTTCCCTTCCTGGTGCATTCCCAGTTTTGGGAACACAGCACTCAAATATTTGTCGAATAAAGGAATGAATACTAAGCTGAATTAAACTGGAATGCAGTTTTTCACTGGGAGTAACTACATTGCAGTGAAAATTAATTACTTACCTATATACCAGAGGAGCCAGTGTGTCACATAACATGAATGATTCATTTTTCCAGTCCTGAAAAAATTAAAAAGGCTTTTTAATAGTAACAAAACAAAACAAAACCACACCAAAAATCAAAACAAACACAAAACCTGTGGAACCAACCATTGGCCTCTTAAATTTTCACTTTTTTCCCTCTTTTTGGCTAATTAACTTACATTTCAGTATATATAATTCCAGCCATAGATACATTTAGGAGTCCCCAGGCTAAAACCACTTTCCTAGCTTCTGTTTCTTTTCTCATCTTGATGGTTCTGTCAATAAGGGAAGCACTAGGGTTTGGCTCCCCTTGCATCTGTTCAAAATCAAAAAGCACGAGAATTAATTAAAAGAAACAACTTCTCCATTTAAGAAATCAAACTTGTTATAAGGTAACTAAAAATTGCATCTACTTTTCCTCATCTTCAAATGTCTTTCCTAACTTTCTCTAATTTTAATATTAGTATATAAAAGGGCACCCTAAATTACAGCGTCATTGGCACCACATTGTAATCAACAGAGACCTGGCTGTTTCCTTCAGAGAATAATTTAATACTTCCAATAAAGAAAGATATCTTATTTTGTAATTTAAGGGTTAGTGGTTATGTTTGCAATTACGCCTTGTTGTATTTTTGGAATATGTCACAAGGACTAGGCCAAGGGCTATAAGAAATTCAAAATACCAAGTTTTGGGAGAAAGTATTCCAAATAAGATATGTCATTACTCTCCTCCCACATGCTAGTGCCTAAGTCATTAACTGCCTATGATCTTTATTTAACAACGCTGCACACGACCGACACACGCCAGAGATCTCTGATTCGTGTTGCTGATAAAATATAAGGATTTAAGTTTGAGAAGGGCGAGTACTCAGGTGAGTTGGGGAGAGTGAGCAGTTTGGTCCACATTAGGATTTATTATTTCCTCTGTTTTCCTAGGCCTCATCTCTTGCAGACAAGTGTTAAGACTTGTTCCAGATATATGGAGTCGTATCCCACAGAGTAAGAGCAGTACCCTTCCCGACACCCTGCCCCCGAGTCAACACTACCCAGTGCGGAGAGCTTCCCTCCCTGGCTCTCGCAGCACCCTTTATGGCTTCTTTCCTCCCTTCCACCACGGGTAGTGGGAGGTCTGGCCACACTCCCCTTTGGCTGAACACTCGCCAGGTCCGCAGGCGCGTAACTCCCACGGCCCGCGTGGACTCAAAAGTCCAGACACCACAAAGATAACCCCGAAAACGCACCGTGTTCTTCGCCCGGAAACGGCTGGCTCGCGCCACTCTCCACTGCACATGCGCGAAGCCAAGCTTTAAGGCGAAAGCGACCGGCTTGTGGGGCTACAGTTACAGGAAGAACGAGACTGTCTCTTCTCGCGAGAAGAGGGGAGTGGGGGAGGGAGAGGGGCTAGGAGCGTTACCAGGGAAACAGCCGTTGGATTTGTGGCGCCCGCTCAGGTGAGGGGAGAAAGCTGAGCAGCAAAAATTCAGACCAGGTTCTGAACCCGCAGTAAAAAGTAATAACTATAAGAAGGTGAATTTCTATATATTAATATAACTTTTGCTTCCTTAGGGCGCTTATGGACACTTTTTTTTTTTTTTTTTTTGCGGTACGCGGGCCTCTCACCGCTGCGGCCTCTCCCGCTGCGGAGCACAGGCACCGGACGCACAGGCCCAGCGGCCGAGCCGCTCCGCGGCATGTGGGATCTTCCCGGACCGGGGCACGAACCTGTGTTCCCTGCATCGGCAGGCGGATTCTCAACCACTGCGCCACCAGGGAAGCCCTAAGGGCACATTTTTAAGCAGATTTTATTAAGCAGGGTGGCCAAGTGTAGGATACAGAGTACTTGGTGATGGGTCCAGACACCATCAGCAATGACAAAGCATTTCTCATACCTCTGTGTTAAAAAAAAAAATTAAGTGTTCTGACCCGATGTAAATTCTGAAATATCCGTGTAACGAGGGTGCAGCAGTAACAAGAAAAACCAAATTGTTTTGTTAAACTTCTTAGTGGTTTTGAGGTGTTTTTTAAAAAATAAAAACACTCTTTACTTTTCCTGCATATTCTTTGGAAGAATTTCTAATCCTGAGGAAGAGGTTCATCAGGGAGTTCAGTTTGCTTTTATCTAACAAATACAAACGCCCACAATGTGCCGCTGAGCCGCGTGGGGATGTGAAAATAAAATCTTCCCTGGTTACCGCCTGGAGGAGCTCAGCCCGGGGGAGGCCGGTAGGTTCACTAGAAAGGCAGGTGAGGTGGGGCGCAGTGAGCCCCGAGGAGTCGCGGCGGGCCCAGCCCTGCATCCCCGCGAGCTTCCTGGAGGAGGCGACGAGGGCCTAAAGCAGACCGGCATGGTCCAGAATGCGTGCGCAGGGTCTGGAGACTTGCTCGTGGGGATGCTGCCTCTTAATAAAAACATCACGCCGTGTCATAATAAGCTAACGGATTGTTACATCTTGTACGTCCCAGTGACCAAAAATTTTTCCTAAAATGCTCCTAAGGTCCAATAGAAGAAAATGAAGTTTCCTCGTGGTATTGCATGTTAATGAAAATCTGCAGGTATGCTGTGCTCTTAAAGATCTAACCAATTTTTTTGAAGTGGAGTTTTTATACTTTTTAGATTGCCTTAGCAGCAATGGTGTTTTGCTCTAGTTTTAGATATAGAGATGAACTAACTTGAAAATTGTGCATATGTACAGTCAAAATTAGAATACAAGTTTCCTCCCCAACCCATGTGTGACTCTTTCATAAGAAGAAATTGTGCATGTTTGATGTAATTCATAACAGGTACATCTATGTTTTTCCTCTTAATGTAATCTATGAATTACTGTGCGTTTATTCAAGGCTTAAAAAGGAACATGTCTACCTAAATTAGATGTATTGTTGGCATTATGTATTAGTTTGCTAGGGTTGGGGTAGCCATAGCAAAATACCACAGATTGGGTGGCTTAAACCACAGAAATTAATTTTTTCACAGTTGTAGAGGTTGGAAATCTGAGATCAAGGTGCCAGCAGGATTGGTTTCTCCTGAGCCTTGTGTCCTTTGGCTTGCGGATGGCCCCTTTCTCTCTGTGTCCTCGCATGGCCTTTTTTTTCCCTGTGCTTGCACATCCCTTATGTCTCTTCCTTTTCTCATAAGAACACCAGTCATTTTGGATTAGGTCCCCATCCTTATGACTTCATTTAACCTTAATTACCTCTTTAAAGTCCCTATCTCCAATTATAGCCAAATTGGGGCTTGGGGCATCAACATAGGCATTTTGGGGAACACAATTCAGTCAATAATAATACATTAGAACTGTGTATGTTAATTTACAATGATATATATCAAAGAGACTGAAAAAATGAATGGATACCTCAGAGACTTAGATTTTAAAGACATTAAAGTACTTCCCTGGTGGTCCCTGGTGGTCTGCGCTTCCAATGCAGGGGGCATGAATTCGATCCCTGGTTGGGCAAGTTCTGCATGCCATGTGGTACAGCCAAAAAAAAAAAAAAAAGACATTAAGATACTGTATTTAAAGAAAATACCGTGTATACAAGTTTCAGGACAAAAAAAGAAAAAAAGATTATGGCAGAATGCACCATATTGAGATATGGGGCATATACCTTAAACTTTCATAGAAGTGATTTAGACAAATCTTCCAAAAACTTAGTAATCCAAGAAATGTTTGTCGTTCCTGTCATAGTTACTGAAGAATATGTCATAATAGGTTGCCAAGGAAGTTGTCATACACATGGAGTGAAGTACTTCCCAGTCTTCTTCATCCCTTTAAGCATGTTTTATTTTCAAAGCAAGAAGCCATCATGGGACACCTTTTTTCTTTATTTTGGGAGGTGGATCCTCCCCCCATACCTGTAAATTTTACCATTCCAAATCAAGATTATGAATGCCAGAAGGATGACTCTTGTGGGACAATAGGGAACTTCCTGCTTTGGTATTTTGTCATTACGTTCGTCCTGATGCTGTTTTCTCGGGCTTCTGTCTGGGTAGGATATCCTTTTCCATTTTAAATAATATATTTACTGTATACTAGGGGATTTTCCATAAAATAAATTTATTTTACATTGGTGAAACTACTTTTTAAAAGTTTGTCTTCTAGTTTTAAAAACAATGCAGTATCATTCTAGAGAACCCAAGAATATAGCAAAGGATGAAGGAGAAAATTTAAACTACTGTAATCCTATTTCCTAGAGATAACCACTGTTAACATTTTGGAGTATGTTCTTCTAGTTTTTTTCTTTTTCTGTATCACAGTATATCTCTCTTCATCTGTCTATCTTTGATCTTAGATGGTTGACATTATATTTTATATATTTTTATAACCTGCTTTTTAAAACTTAATATTATATTGTAATCATTCCTCAAATTATATTTACATAGCAGCACTCTTAACGACTGCATAATTTTGTCTTATGGTTGCACCATAACAAATCTGCAATTTTGAGATATTTAGGTTGTTCTCAGTTTGTCCAAATGCTAAGTAATACTGGGATAAACTTCCCTACTGGTTAATGACCTCCAAATTCCTTTTGTAGCTGTGTGATTCTAATCAAAGATACAGAAGTTGTCATATTTATAGGTTACATGTTGTAGGATTTTGGGTTTTTAGAATGAGGCATTACACTCTCCACATAGAAAAAGATACAGAACTAAACTAAACAGAGCTAAGGTCACCACTCTAGACCACCTACTAGCAGAAAAAAATGCCATCCTAAGGAGTGAGATAGCCAACTTAATCAGGGCTGTGATGCTCCCACGTATTATGAGTAACTGAGCTCTTATAAATTGCTGATGTGGAATCCTTGCTGACCATTATTACCAGGCTGATGATTAATAAAACCACCACTGGGCTTCCCTGGTGGCGCAGTGGTTGAGAGTCTGCCTGCCGATGCAGGGGACACGGGTTCGTGCCCCGGTCCGGGAAGATCCCACAGGCCGCGGAGCAGCTGGGCCCGTGAGCCATGGCCGCTGAGCCTGCGCGTCCGGAGCCTGTGCTCTGCAACGGGAGAGGCCACAACAGTGAGAGGCCCGCGTACCGCAAAAAAAAAAACTCAAAAAATAAAACCACCACCATTTAGCTTTACAGCCAGAGCACTAGGCTGGCAATGGTCAGCTAGGCTGAATGCTGTATCAGCTCTAGATGGAGAGGAGGAGGCTTGTTATGTCTGTGCCAGCTGGATTCCATTGTAATAATCAAAGACTCTTCCCCTCGTCACCTCCTCCCCCTAAAAAGAAGTTTCATCTAAAGTCTAAATGCTTAAGATAGATACTTTGCCAAAAGAATATTTAGAATAGTGATAGCTTATACATGTCTCAGACTCCCTAGCTAAGTACATTGAATTTGTCTAGCCTGGCAAGAAAAGCTACTTTAGAAAATTAACAAAAAATTGAAATTGATTCTTGGCAATTTCATCATGAAGACCCCTTGAGAGGTCTAAGTTCTTTCTCTGCTCCCTTGCTTGCATCAGCTTTTGGAGTCATAGAGCCCTGAGCTTCAAGGACCTCGAGAGCTTATGGTCCAGCCTCCTGCTTGTAGGCAAGTAAGATATCAGTATCCTTCCTTTGTTTTTTTATTGATAAAGCCCAAAGAAATTAAGTGACTTGTCCAATGTCACATGAGTGGTTATGACAGAGAGGAGAATAGACCCAGGTTTCCTGCCATATCATTTGTTTGTTTCATAGCATAGTTGAAATGTTGAATTATATCTATTCAGTGCTGATTAAAACCTTAATTATCTTAGAGGTTTTGTCTTTCACTTTGTACCCTTATGGCAGCTATAATCCACTCAACTGCTTCTTCTAAAGGGTCCCAGATTTGAAATCTGAGAACCACATGAGAGCTAGTCAAAAAGGATGGAATTTTTCCTTCACTTTGAACTTCATTTTCTCTGCTAAATTATGAACATTTATTTACAAACCTTGAAGTAATGGTAAAAGCGTGATGGAAATGTGGTGGTAATTATCCTCAAACATGAAGCACACTGATTTCCTCTGGATTTGCCACTATCTAAGATGCATGTACCCTTTTGCTCTCAGAGATTATATATACTATATTTAGTTTATATATATTTTTAGTGTTTATTCAGACAACTAGTGCTGGAATTTTTCCAAACAAAACCAGTCCAGGCTCCTCTTTTTGCATATGTGGAAACTGAGCTTAGGAGGTGTTAAGTGGCTTGGTAGAATCACCGTGGAAGAAAGGCAGAGCCATAGCCCAGATCTCACCACTGTCCTACCCTACACTTCAGGGCAGGCACTTCTGCTGTTTTCACTCAACTGAGTCACACACAAAGACACTTAATAAAATGCTTTTGGTAACCACAGTTCATATGATTCCACTTAGCTTGATGTAAAATCTTTCTTTTGATTTTGTGATTATATTTTGATTTGACATCAAGTCAAATATGGAAGCTTTCCATGAAAAAGATATAAACCTAATAAGTGTTTTAAAACACTTTCCCCCCTGAATTACAAAAGTACCCATTATAGAAAATGTGGAAATTATAGGAAAGTAGAAAAAATGAAATAAAAACCACTCCAGATTATATAGAAATAATCAACTACTGTTAACTTTTTAAGGTTCATAAACTTCTAATCTTTTAATAATCGTCTCTGTACATTTTAAATTTAAAATAAGGCCACCCAAAAACATTTTTAAAAAAGAGGTATCTTAAAAGAGGATTTCTGAAAGCTTTCAGAGAATGATTTCAGTAACCCAAAAAACAAAGAGGTACCTCGTTAGAGAAACTTGCCTACCGTTGTGGAGATCAGGTATTAAGAAAGGAATGGACCAAAGATCTTAGATTGCAGTTATGAATAACCAAGTGTGGTACTTTTCAACCCAGAGGCAGTATGACTTTCTACATAAATTCATTTTTTCCCTAATTGTAGACAATTTGAAGAATTAGAAGGAAAAAAAATCAGTTTCAACACTCAAAGCCACTATTGCTAACACTTGCGTACATCCCTTAGTCTTTTTTCTTTTCATATTTTTAGCTAACTTGTGATCATATGGCATATACAAATTTGCATCTTGATTTTTAACTTAATATAACATTTATTTCCTCATGTTAGAATATACTTTTATTATAATTTTTACAACTATATATTGTATGATTACATCATAATTTTTAACTTATGCCTCCTTTTTTTAAAATTAATTAATCTATTTATTTTTGGCTGCATTGGGTCTTCGTTGCTGCGCGCAGGCTTTCTCTAGTTGCGGTGAGCGGGGGCTACTCTTTGTTGCGGTGCTCAGGCTTCTCATTGCAGTGGCTTCTCTTGTTGTGGAGCACAGGCTTTAGGCACGAGAGCTTCAGTAGTTGTGGCGCGTGGGCTCAGTAGTTGTGGCTTGGGGGCTCTAGGGCGCAGGCTCAGTAGTTGTGGCACATAGGCTTTGTTGCTCCATAGCATGTGGGATCTTCCCAGACCAGGAGGGATCGAACCCTTGTCCCCTGCATTGGCAGGCGGATTCTTAACCACTGTGCCACCTGGGAAGTCTGAGCCTACTTTTGAATTTTGTATTTATATTACCCTAATTACATTGGGATAAATATTTCTGTACATAAAACTTTCTCTCTTTTGGAGTTTATTTCCCAGTGATAGATTCCCAGAATTATTATGAGCCAAAAGTGTTATGAGTATTTCTAACATACTTGATATATTTTGAAAGAGTTGCTTTGTATGTGTATCTTTTAGCAAAACCATTTTCAGCATCAAAAAGTAGGACCTGTGAAAAATGGGACAAATATATTTATGGAGTATTGGGGCAGAATATTTGAAATTGGAACTATTCAAAGAAATCAATTTCTTCTAGTTGCCATATTCACAGGTAATATATTATGGTTGCATTGTGGAGGAAAGTTTTGGAAGGATTTAGGAGATATAAGTCTATGAATTCATATAAAGATCTTAAAGAATTATCGTAACATGACCTGATAAAATGTCCTTTAAAAAGTAATTTAAAACTGGGACTTCCCTGGCGGTCCAGTGGTTAAGACTCTGCGCTTCCACTGCAGGGGACGTGGGTTTGATCCCTGGTCGGGGAACTAAGATCCCACAAGCTGTACATCATGGCCAAAAAAAAAAAGTAATTTAAAACTAACCCTAGTACTATCATATCTGTTTTTAAATGACATTTAAACGATATTTCTCTATAAAATCAGTGAGTACAAGAAAACTTTGTAACTAATAGCTTCCCATCAGTATTATTTTCTCTCAATCTTTGTTACATTTTGCTGGGTTCAAAACATTTTGGTAGATCCTGCTATCAAAGCATGGTCTTCTTAATGGGCAGCAGAAGTAAGATCACAATAATAGGAACTCAGTAAGTATTTATTGAACTGCACTGTTTAAAATTAGACATTGTCAAAGGGCCCAAGGCAATAGTGTTTCTTAACAAGTAAATATGAGGGAAAAACAACCAACTGAGATCAGTGTTACTAATCGATATTTCTGAAGCAGATGTCTGAGAAGAAAAAGAATGAAGACAATGGGACAAGCAGTTCACTAAGTAAAGGTGAGAGCCAGTGCATATTTGATATTGGACTATGATGAGAGAAATATGTGTTGTGTGTGGAAAGCAAACAACAGAGATAAATAGCCAAGAGTGTTATAGAGCCTCCCCAGACCTGTGGTGGCCCACTGGATGAACACCTTGCTTTGGTGCAGAAGGACTGCTTAGCTACTTCAGCAAAGCTGCTAGAGGCTATAAATCACTGGTAGGTAGAGCTCAAGCTGTCTTTTCATTTCTCAGCATTCTCCCGTCACACAGCTTGCCTTTCACACACATTTATTGCTAATGTTACCACAGGACTATGAGCTATATATGACATCTTTTTCAATAACCTATAAATAGTGGTGTGCTGATAAATGTCTGACAACTGGCTCTCCAAAAATGTGTGTATATATCATTTAAAAATTTTTACTAATATAAAGGATGTGTATCAGACAATTTACAAATAATAAAACACATAATACACTTTATGGTAAATTCCATATAGACCACTGATTCTCACAAAATACTTTCTTTGATTATAGCCTTAGCCAACCTATAGCTGCAATAGATGAACGAGTGTAGTTCTAATATGCATGTTATTGATACTTTCCTTTAAGTTAAGGAGTAAGATGAAAGAAACAGAAAGATGTATGTTGGAACTTAACTTGGTTGTTAATGATGTGTATGACATCTTTGTTGAGCTGGATAATAGTTTTAGAATACTCTGCAAGAATATTTCCTCATTTTTGGGTGCTATTCACAATATAGCGGCTATAGGCATGACACCTTTAAATGTAATCTATGTCAGTAACATGCTCTCCATTACTTTAAATCTAGACAATCAACAAAATCGTAAATGAAGACCTGATTCTTAGTGCTTATTGATTTTTACCCCACCAAAACTAATTTCAGGTTACCAACATGATGTCACTGAACATAGGAGTTAGGAAGAGATGCACAGTAGCACATCATTGCATAGTATTTCCGATATCCAGAGACAACAGACATAAATAGTAGCTTCAAGAGCAAACCTCACAATAAAAATCTAGTAAAATAATTTAGGAAGTGATGAGTTTTGAGTATTTATTACATTTATTTGTAACAAATTGATTTAGTGGTAAGTTTATACAATTTAATTTTTACTAATAGCTGTGTTTAACAGCCATCTTGCAAAATTCCTGAAAGTTTATCAGTTCTTGTGAACTGGCTGGTGTGAGCCAACTCCAGCACACCAGTGTACAAAGAGAAGATCCTTTTTAGTTTTCTGCTACCCAAATCACATTCATATACACACTTGCATCTTTAAGCCGTCAAGGCAAAGGTAAAAAGGTCCTTCTCTGGAAAAGTTTGGAGACCTTTCCCTTGATATTATATCAAGGGTCCATGAAACTTCAAAAGTAATATGTCAAGCATCTATCTGATCCTTTTGGTTTTTAGGAGTTTTGGTATGGTACTGGCAAATGAAGTCAGCTGCCAGCACTTGCAAATGAGTGGGGAAAAGTGGTGGCTTGGCAAATGGCAGCAAAGAGTGAGCCCACGCCATAGGCTTCCTTTTTAGGTAAGATGAGATTATAGTAACCAGCAGTGTGCCTAACTTGTTGATTTGTTTCATTGTTGTTAGCAAGCAAAGATACTTCCTATAAGCGGCAAAACAAAGATGGTGCCTGGGATTCTTTGCAAATGATGGCAAAACCAAAGCAGAACCAACTTACTCTTGTAACTGGGACTTCAGAAGACTCAGAAGTGTCTTTGGTCAGTGCATATCTTAAACAAAGACGAGCGAGGCACCATTCTGAATTCAGCCGGGTGAATCAGACCCAACCTGACAGTGATACTACTGAGTGTGAAGTATCTAACTCCGGAGCCTCCTCTTGGAAGGAGAGTGAAAATGAACACCACCAATCACCAGCCAGTATTAAGAAGAGAAAAACAGTTCAGAGGCAAAGGAATATGGGAGATTGCCAAATCAGGGAAAGGCCCAGCCTCCACTGCAAAGCCATGAGAACCAATGAATGGGTGACCCGCCATTTCCTTCAAAACACTTCATTAACAACCCCAATGAAGGGAGATATTCAAGAAGGAAATTCTGGACCTGGTATTAACATAAAATTCAGTAAATTTTGAATTTTATCCAGTCCTTACCTTACTTGAAGCCAAATGAAAGAGATGAATAAAACACAAAAAATCACTAGAGCTCTAGGTGAGGAGGGTTTTACAATAAAGTCTCTATACTAACAATAAAAACATTCTTGGAATGCAAGAGATAAAATTTCAGATAATTCTTTGTCCAAAAATAGGCCAGTGAATTTGTTTATGGCACCATTAGAGCATCAAAGATCTGCATCCACTGTGATTTTTTATTCAGAAGAGCACAAGACAGATACTTTATGCCTTGAGTGTATGTATTTTGTTTATATCTGTAATACAAATAAGGAACCTCTTTGAAAACATATTTATGTTTAGAAACTATTTAAATTTATTCATATGTTTTGATTATCTGATTGACTGAATGAATTAGGTAATGTTGGTTGGAATAGAATTGGCTCATATTCTCCAGATCCATACTTACAGGTGGCTCTACCTGAGCTGTATTTTTTTTTTTTTTTGGCTGCGAGGCTTATGGGATCTTAGTTCCCCCATCAGGGATTGAAGCCAGGCCCTCGGCAGTGAGAGCATGGAGTCCTAACCACTGGACCGCCAGGGAATTCCCTACCTGAGCTGTATTGATGCACATGTGTCAGCTTGGGGCTGGTGAGGAGGAGCTGGAATGAGACCGGATTCCTAGAGTAGACCAGAAGGACAGCTAGGCCATGGGCTGTCCGTGGTTATTGTCCAAAGAGCATGACAAGTATTAAAGAAAAAATTATTCTGACGTGTTAAAATGATAAGGAAGACTTTATTCAAGACTATTTGTAATAGGGGTCCAGTCTATTGCAACTGGGGAGAGAAATCAAGCTCAACTCCAAATACAGCAAGTTCAAGTGGGGATTTATAACCAAGGAGCAGGGTAAGGGTGTCAGTAGATGGAAAATTACTAAGAGGAGCCATCAAGGGTAGGGGGATTTCTACTAAATTGACCTGGCATGATTCTTGCTAAAGGCAGACCAAGGACTTATACAGCAGAGGTAGAGGATGAGGAACTTGATCAGATGTCAAGGGTGCTCAGATATCAAGGGTGGGGGGACTGTCACTAAACTTAATTTGCAGAATTCTTGCTAAAACTGGACTGGGCAGCCAAAGATAGGATGGGCGCCAAGGTTGAGATCTGGGTGAGAAGAGGGCTCAGAGGAGCCTAACTCAAATTTGTCAAAGAAAGAGTCTTTATTGAAAGTTAGCCGCAATCCAGACATAGTTGGGGCTGAGTTTTCCAGTTAGGCGGGGACCCCAGTGGTGGGGAATTCAAGCAGGCCTAGTTGATGGGTGGCTATTCTGGAGGATGGCAGAACCCCAAGTGGGATATAAAACAAGGCCCAGATCCCAGAGAAGAGGGCTGACAAGGACAAGATAAGCAGCAGGGGCTCTGCGCTGGAGTTCAAAGAAGGGTTTAAGTGTTAGGGATGGATTTGGATACTACATTGATAAAGACTGCAGCTTAATACTAAGAAGTGAGCCTTTTATGGGGTATTAGGAGAGATACAACAGAGCTATGACTGTGGGCTTGGGAGTTACTCCTGATAATTTCAAGTTCCTTAACTAATGGCAACAAAAATACCCGGGAGGCAATGTGGAAGCCCCAGCCATTGGAACTAGGCCACTAGAATCCAGGACATGGGGTGACATTTCTGAGCTTATTTGTGGAGACTGTCTTATTCAGATTTCCTCAGGATTGGAACAGGTCTGAGGCTGCAAGTGAAAAGAGGACAACTTCAAGTTGCATTTTAATGCATGTATTTGTTTGTGTGTGTGTGTATATATATATATATATATATATATATATATACACATACACATATATATATATATATCTCCACCCTTAAAGATAGAGTCCATGACTTATTTGTATCTCTGTGACCCAGCACAGGGCCAGACAGCATGGCAGATAAATAATGCAGTTGAATCAATATGCAGAGGGATTCATGAATGCAAAAGGGAGGAGCTGAGGAAAATAGAGGCAGAGAAAGCAGGGCAGGGGCCAATATCTAAAATTTAGTGAATGATTCTGATATTTCTAACTTTATATGATCAAGATGCTCGTTATCTTGTTTATTTAAATAGCACCGAAACAAAACCCAAATACCAAAAGCCAAAAACACAAACTCAAAATATAGTAGTAAGTTGCAGGGGCAGGATTTGGACCCAAGTCATCTGACTTCAGAGTTTGGGCTCTTAATTACTGTGATCTTAGCCATTATTCTCTGAAGATGGAAAAATCCTGATTTCAAGGTAAGTCAGTTGCCACCTCCCACACAGCCATAAGTGATAGCCAAGCTGATATAATCTCATCAGGAAGAGGAGGACAATGACTGTATTCTAGATAACAGAGTACGATGGGTCCATGCCCCAAATGTGTTGCTTGTGGGTCTAAAATATAAGCAATGAACTATTATCTGAAAAGTCATGTATGTCAAAGACTACTACTTTTCATGGTCTCATCTATGGGGCTAGCACAGGTCAGAGTTGGGGGGTGGGAGATAGCTGTCCACTGGAAGAAGGAATCATGGATGAGTTAAACCAGGGGCTATAAATATGAAGGGATTAATTAGGGTAATTTGTAAGTACGTTAATCGAAAAACAGACCAAACACAGCTGGGAGGACAGCCAAAGCCAAGGAGACAAATACACTGAATCAGAGGAATAAGGCAAGGGCATTGTAGGATGAGGAGCAAAAGCATGGCCAGGCTCATTGGAACTGAATTAATGAGCAAGGTACAGAACACGTGAAGTGGGAGATAGTTCATGAAACTAGGGCTGCAAACATTAGTTGTGGCTTGGTGTTCATTCAGAGCCTGTGTGAGCTGTCAAGGTGGGGCCCCTGGGCTTCATAACAGTCCCTTCTTCAGTCTGTCCTTGCTGAATGGGATAAACCTGGGCAACTGTGGTTTTTATGGTAGAAGGTTGTAACCTGTTTGGGTAGCTTGCTTGTGGGGAGGCATGGAATTCTTGGGCTTGCTTCCTATCTGTGGTCCATCCATGCAACTAAATGGTCAGAACTGACGTGTGTAGCAATGTCCACCTACATCAAGCATCACAACTCTTGTCAGGAACTGTGAGGGTGGGAACTATGGGATGCAGGGAAGTTTTTTGTTTTTTTTTAAACAATATATTCTTTTTAAAATTTAATTTATTTTTCGCTGTGTTGGGTCTTCATTGCTGCTCAGGCTTTGTCTAGTTGCGGCGAGCGGGGGCTACTCTGTGTTGCGGTGTGCGGGTGTCTCATTGCGGTGGCTTCTCGTTGCAGAGCACGGGCTCTAGGCGCGCAGGCTTCAGTAGTTGTGGCGTATGGGCTCAGTAGTTGTGGCTCGAGGGCTCTAGAGCGCAGGCTCAGTAGTTGTGGCACACGGGCTTAGTTGCTCCGCGGCATGTGGGATCTTCCTTGATCAGGGCTCGAATCTGTGTCCCCTGCATTGGCAGGTGGATTCTTAACCACTGCACCACCAGGGAAGCCCAGGGAAGGTTTTAACTGAGATGGATGTGGCAAAAAATGAGAGTATACACATAGGAGGTGTTTGGAGGGGGGTTGGGGAATAGGGGAACTGGAAACTATAACTACACGGTAGATAGTCTCAAACTCTGAACCTCTGCCCTCCAAGATTGGGTGGTGTGGTTTTGGTGGAAGGAGAGGCAAGCCAGTAGCAATAACAGCAACAATAATAATACTGATAATAGATGACATTTAGAGAGTGCTTGCTATATGCCAGGCACCAAAGTAAGCATTTTATAAGGATTAATTTACCCTTCACAAGCTTGCATCCAATTTTATGGATGATGAAACCGAGGCTCAGGGAAATTAAATGATATACCCAAGGTCATAGAGCTGGTGAGTTGGGGAGCTGGGTCTTGGGTTTTGTCTGATCACAAAGATTTTGTTTTTACCGTGATGATAACACATTATCCATGTTCTTAATGAACAGTGATTAGATAAGAACTTGAGAGACCAGACACCAAATACCAAACTGAGTCCAGAGACTAGAGAAGGACTGTTCATGGAAAATGGAGCCAAGGGTCAGAAGCTGAGCAGAGATGGGAGCAGTTAAGTAAAGCAGGGGAGGGCTGACGCTGTTCAGTGGAGAGGCCTTATAGCATCATCTTGCCTCATTTGCAGTGAGTAAGGCTGGACAACTATCAGTAGATTAGGCAGAAACTCAGGGTGGGCTTTTGAAAAAAGAAGGGAAATGGAAACTTAGCTGAAAGGGTTGGTGAAGGTAAGAATGAGCTTTGTACTGAATGTTGAGGAATAGGAGGCAGTAGTGACTAGAGCAGTGAGGATGATGGCCAAAGTTTTGAGAGAATTGGGGGAGGACACCATCAAGAAAACCACATAGCTACAGCTCCTTCCACTGTTACTGACCCTCCCGCCTAGGGCCCCCAAAATGGTCCTCCTGCCTGGTGTCATTGGAGCCAACAGAATGAGACTGAGTTTGGTTCAAAAGGAAAGGAAAGCTTTTTTCTTTGATCAAAGAATGGGGAGGTGTGACCTCTCGCTCTAGAGTCCACACTCTTCCCAGCAGGCTCTGGGCAGGGCTGCTGTATAGGGATCTTGTCAGCAGGGAGGGAGGCAGAGAGCTTGTGGGGCCGGCACAGCTGCTCTGCTCAAGGCTCCAGATTGCAGTGCTGGGCGCAGCGCCTCTGCACACGGCCTGCTGCCGCCGCCATCTTGAATTGCAGTGTCGGGCGCAGAGCTTCTGCACACGGCCCACCGAGCTGAGGTGTCCAAGCGGCCATTTTGTACTAGCAGCTCTGGGCTGCAGTGCCGCGTGCAAGGCTTCTGCGCGCAGTACTCCATTTGCAACTGAAACAAGGCAAAGCACAAAGGAAAAGAAAAAAAAGGTTAGACTTTATTACCCAGATTCTATTTTTATTTCCTGGGAATTTTTAATGGGCTTTGCTGGTGACACCACCGCCATCCCTTTCTCTCACAAAAGAATACTATCTCCCAACAGATTCCAGGGTAGTGTTTTCGAAACAGCGACCCATTAATAGATTGTGCAATCAATTTAGTGGTTAGTGACTAGCATTTAGTAACAAATGAATAGAAAATAACAGTGTCGCACATAATAAAGGTAAGTATTGTTTTTGTTTTAGTGTGTGTGTACTGAGTTGCAATCAATGCAAAAAGTGTTTCTTACTACACTAGGTTAGAAAATAGGAGCCACTGCTCTGGAGGAGTTTTCTTTGTCGATTTTCTGTATTCGCCAGCTATTCCACTACGTTAGTGAAGGCAGGTGTCACTCTATGCATTCATGATTGTTGTATGCTAGCAATTAGTAAATCGTCACTCAGACACTAAAGGATGGACCAACTGTCTAGATTAGTGAAAAGCTTGAATTAAATTATACAACTTTAAAAGAACTTTAGATTTATTATTTTCAAATAGAGTAAGTGAAAGCAAGCTAACCAACTGTTGCCTGGTACACAGGGGTGGGTTTTGCCTTGGTGAATAAACATGAGTAATTTGTAATTGACATTTCAAAGAAGCCTTAGAAACAGGCCAGCCTTTGTTTAAATCATAATTACCCTGTTTGTATGTAAAAGGATACTTCTAAAGCTTTTCAAAACAACTGGTTCTTTTAAGTAGATAATTATTCCCTTTCCAATCTTGTTTACACTATTCAGAACTGCAGTGAATTCTTTTTTTTTTTTCCATAGATAGTACAAAGGTTAACTTCAGCCAGCCCTTCCTCAAATTATCACAAATTCCCAATTAGTGAATTCTAAACAGGGTTTCCCTGTAACAATATACCAAAGACTTGTATGATGTGTTCTTTATTGCTTTGAATAACATCTGACAAGTTTCCAAGTACCAGGCCACCTGGATATTCTCTATCTGTCAGGAACATATGGTCACAGAGGTGCATTGGAGGGTAAGAGGAAATACAAATCAGGCACAAACATGCAGGGGTAGTGAAGGAGACAAAAGGGAGAAAATGTCCCTCCTCTTTTTTTTTAGTATCTAATACCAACTGAAGTGTACATTTATAGGCACTTTTTACTGTAAAGAAGAGTTGCACTTTAAATTTCACAAAGCTACAGATGGAAATAGAAAACCGAACTTTTTTGTATGAGACTGGAAGTTATTAGAGAGGCCCAGAGAAGCTGGCAAAAAAAAAGACGTATTCCAAAAAAAAAAATTATACTTGTCCTTTTTTGCATAACATTTCTCACTGCAGATTTCCACTCAGTGAACAAAAGGAAGTGCATGAAATACTTAAAAACAAAAACAAAAATGTTATAATCCCAGACAGTACTGTTTTCTAGTTCTTATCTTTTATCTTCTGAGCTTGGCCTCTTTCACAGGCAGACCCTCAAGCTGCCTGATTACAGGGGCCTGTTGTCTATAATTGTCTTTGTTTATTAGGGCTCTCTGTCACTATGAAGTTTCATGTGTTCAAAATCTTGATTTAGCAGTGAGAACATCAGGCAGGGAGCCAACTCTGCTACTAATTAGTGTAAACTAAAAGAGGGAAGCAGGGAGATAAAAACCAGGTCCCAGTGGAAGGGTCTGCAGCCAGGGTTAGTAAAAGTGACGTGGCAGGTCAGAGAGTTGAATGAGACAAAAGCGCTTGGAGAAATGCAACTTAGGGTCAGAGTCTTTTTGTCTCTTTGATTGCACCCCTTCAGATGCAGCAAGCATCTGTGGTAGCCTCCATCAATTGTTTTCCTTCTGTTCCAGCTCCCCATTTTGTTCCACTGTTCTCCTTCCCTTATAGGACTTAGGTCCCAGTCGGTCTAAGTCAACCAGGGTGGTGCCATTCCCCTTGTCAGTGAGTGGTTCATGCATGGGCATGTGATCTAATTCTGGAAAGGGAAGTTTGCTGGTGGGGGCTTTCTGAGAAAAGTCTCTTCAGTCTTAAAAAAGACCTGCACTGGGACGAAATTGTCCCTTTTCGTTTGGCGGGTGATGTTGATGACTTCAACTGTGACAGGTACCTGTGTCCATAAGAACATTAGGCTAAACATATCAAAGTGAAAATATGGAAAAGTGTAGGTCCTGAGCTGCTAAATTAAGAAATTGTGGAATCATCCTACTTTTGGACTTTTTGTTAGGCAAGACAATTTCCCTTATTAATCATTTTAAGTTGGCTTTTCTTTTACTTGCAGCCGTTATGGAGTCTTAATCATCTTTTATCCTCTATAATTTCTAGAGCAGCTCCTTTTTCCTATTATAAGGTGCTCAGATGTTAAATAAATACTAAGTAAGTACATGTACTCCTTTGATGGAGCCTGTGGTGGTGATGGTGAGAGCTGTTAATAGCTGAGAAAAGGTCTTTATAAATGTCATGGACTTTTTGGGTTGACTGCCTCATTCCTTTTCTTTTCTAGGAGCCTCTTTTTTTCCCTGATTCTCATGCATGTTGTTATAGTGTGATCCTGCCTGTTTCCATCCCTTCACCCTGTCCAGGCATTGATTTCAGTAGGACGTTCTTCCAATCAAAGTTCCTTCCTGAGAATTTGGAATTGGGACCAGGAAAGAGATCAGTCTCCTTAGGTGACTGGACTTAGAGCAGAGCAGGTTTTCATGTTTCCCTTCATATAGATTGGAAACGAGGGAAAGCAAGTTGTAACAAGAACAAAAGAATGAAGCAGAGAAGGGCAGAGAGATGCAATGGAAAGTTCTGATGGTTTTCAGGTCCCTGGTTCCAGTTAATTCCTAAGGCCAATCTGTTTACCCTCTCATAGGCATCATGACACTTCACTCGCTGGCTCTTATAATAAGTTCCCGTTTTTGCTTATGCTAACTCAAGTGAATTTCTATTACTGGAAACCAAAAGAATCCTTATAACAGTGGTGTGCTGGTAAATGTTTAACAATCGGCTCTGATTGTTGAAAGCCCTGATTTTGTAGCACTTGCTGATTTCTGTGATATAAATACTCCCACTGTTGCTTATTTCACGTTAACAAAGTGACATCACTGAACGTGGAGTTGGGAAGAAATGAGCACAGTGGCTCTGGTGAGCTGGTCTGTGACAACTCCAGCACCGCCTAAAGAATACAACACACAGCATGCTTCTCAGAAAATCCGTGTTAAATGGGAGGTTCAAGGATATACACTGATGGCTGCTAAGCTGGGAATTCCGGTATTAAAATCTTTTAATTAATTTTAAATGTGCAGAGTCTTGGGACTCAGGGAAAGAGGAAGTAGGATTAAGTTCTTAAATATTGAAAAAAAAACTTTAAAAAGTATTCTAGTGATTTGGGTGTATTGGGACTAGGTGGGAGGTAGGGAGCTTGGACTGAGGAAGGAAAAGAGGCTGGGAGTGTAGCTGGAAAGATGGGGAAGAAGGTGGCCTGTGTGAGGGCAGGGTCCAGGCCTTGACAAAAAGGAGAATATCACCTTCTGCAGGTGAAGGCAGGCATTCTAGGGGTGAGAAGCCAAGGCTACCTGGTACCCCAGGCCACCACACCAACAAAGGACTAAATTAGGTCATTTGGCTATCGCCTGTAAAATCTCATGACCTGCTTTGCTTTTGTCTGAAGTTCCTTTAAAGAAGGTAAAGCCTTTTATTACACAATTAAAGATAAGAAGGTATAAAATGTATATGCAGGGTTGGAGTAATACATTTATTGCGAATGAGTTCAAATAATCAATCAGTAAGTCTGGCATCATATCCTTCCCTCCTTTTGAAGAGGGGAAGTTGGGAGGGGTGGAGAAAGATGGTATCAGGACTTTAAGAAGCCCCTTCCAAGCCTAGCCACCTTCCCACACTTGATTCCTCTGCCTGAAACACCAGTCATCAAATCTTCAAATGTTGGACTCTTCAAATGTTGAACCAGTCCTCAATTTTAAGACCAACCTCAAAGATCACCCCTCCAACATTTTCTGTGGATCTCCCAGGAAAGTTGGGTTCCCACAGTTGAGACCCCTGTTGTAGCCCATCATATCTTGCTATCATGAACCCCCAGTCTTTCCTCTCATAGGTTTGATGTTCAAAAACTGGATTTTTTGGACATTATGCATTGACACTCCTAAACCCCAGAACTTAGATTTTTGTACTTGAGCTCATGAATGAACATTTCAAATGACTGCATTGTTTAGTTTCAGTGGCATCAATATCTTTGTTCATTGGTGTTTGTACATCTATTTGAATAGTTAGTCCTTGACATTTATACATGGAAAAATGAATGTGTCGATGTTAGTGATAAGAAGAATAGATTTTATAGATTTAGTTCACTTGAGACAAAGCTGGAAATCATTAGACATGCTGGAAGGGGTGCATTTTAGCATCAATTACATATTTGTACTTAAGCCTGTTGACTCTGCTCATTTGTAGAAAAAGAAGATCAAAATTAAAGAACACATATAAAATGCTGGAAAATATATTCCTGAAGAATATATCTGAAAGGTGATGTGAACTAATTCCTTATATAAAAATTAATTCCAGATGGAACAAAATTGAAAGATAAAACAAGGAAACCATAAAAGTACTAGAAAAACGCACTAGTAAAAAGTATCCTAATCTCAAGTAGGGAAGACTTTTCCAAGCGCAGTACAAATAAAATCCAGAAGCCTGGGCACTAGTGGAAGAGTGTACACTGTTACAGCCTTCAAGAGAAGGATTTAGCAATTCAAATCCAAAAACTTACAGATATGAACCTCTCACCTACTATTCTACTTTTAGGAATTTATTTTAAGGAGATCATCATGGATATACACAAAGATTTACCTAGTATTTATATTGTTTCAAATGATAAAAAATTAGAAAAATCCTAGTGTCCTCTAATTGTCAACTGGTTAAATCAAACAGAACAAATCCACACCAACCAAAGATAAGGGGAACATTGGGACTTCCCTGGTGGTCCATTGGTTAAGACTCTACGTTTCCAATGCAGGGGGCAAGGGTTTGATCCCTGGTTGGGGAACTAAGATCCCACATGCCATGCGGTGCGGCCAAAAAAAAAATTAATATACACTATTCAACAACTTGCCTTTTTTGCTTATAAATATATTTTGACATCATTCCATGTAAGTTCATAAAGACCTATATCGTATCTTTTTATTTTTATTTTTATTTTTTGCGGTACGCGGGCCTCTCACCGCTGCGGCCTCTCCCGATGCAGAGCACAGGCTCCAGACGCGCAGGCCCAGCAGCCACGGCCCACGAGCCCAGCCGCTCCGTGGCACGTGGGATCCTCCCAGACCTGGGCACGAACCTGCGTCCCCCGCATTGGCAGGCGGACTCCCAACCACTGCGCCACCAGGGAAGCCCTATCATATCTTTTTAATGGTTGCGTAGTATTCCATTGTATAGCTCTATCATAATTTGTTGAATGAGTTTCTTACCAATGAGCATTTATTGGTAACCTAAGTATATGTACTGACATGGAAAGATGTCCAAATTATATATATAGAGAATGTATATATATTTCTTTTCCTTTCCAGCTCTAAAAATGTATGACTGTGTAGATCCACTTTTAATTTAGAGTTGCATGGTTTGACTCTTAATTATAAGCTATATTATAATTATACTTTTAATGTATACATGTTAATTGCATCTCTCCATCTACTGTAAACTGTAAGCTCTTTGGAATGAGGAATTATCTTCACTTCTGTGTTTTCCAAAACGCCTATAAAAACATTTGGCACTCACTTGGGAAAACAATTTGGCAGATCCTAAAAAAGTTAAACGTAAGAGTTACCCTCTGCCCCAGCAATCCACTCTTTTACTTACTTAATTCATTAAAGTTAAATTTTGAATATGATTCAAAATTTCTGTCTCTTTTACATCAACTAGTTTTTTTCTTTTTACCTTTTGGCCCCCTTTGCCCAAGTAATAATTTTTTTTAGCAAATCAGGAGGTTTTTTATTCTTTGAAATAAAGTTTCTTGACATTTAAAAAAAAATCTTGATGAAGATCTTGAAAGGAAATTTCTAAGTGCAAGTAATGTCAGTGTCATCTTTTTAAAATTTTTGATTCTGTAAACTTTATATACAAATGAAGCAACCGCTAAATTCTACAGCTTTAAAAATTACATACCCATCACCATCGTTTGACAATTTCATCGAGAGAATATAGATGAGAGCTTAGCCAAAAAATTAAAAACACATATTTTTGTATTTGGATTTTCTCAGGGGAAATACCCCACAACACTGCATCTTCTGTTTGAGCATATATGGCATCTCCCCTGAGCCTGGTCTTCTCCAAATATGATAGGAATAAGTGTGGAAAAGTAAATGGAGAAAGTATTTGTTTTAGTGAAACCTTTAGAACCTATGTCTGAGGCTAGATTGGACACTAAGCCCAGGGACTTATAAAGGCCAAGCCTGCGCTCTGAGGTTTCAGCCCTTGATATTCCCTATGAGTTGAGAAAAATAATGATTTTTGCCTTTGTGTGTGTGCAAATTTATGTGTTTTTTTCTCATGTTTTAATTGAAGTATAGTTGATTTACAGTATTGTGTTTGTTTCATATGTACAGCATAGTGATTCAGTATTTTTGCAGATTATACTCCATTATAAGTTATTATAACATAATGAGTATAATTGCCTGTGCTATACAGTATATCCTTGTTGCTTACTAAATATATGTTTAAGTTAAAAAGTAAGTTGGACAGTATGTATAGTCTTGTCTAAAATTTTGTAAAAGAAAAATATAAGCTGATTAATATATACACAGAAAAAAAATTTCTGATAAGATGTATATACCCAACTGGTAATAATCCTCAGATATACAGATTGGGACAGGGCAGGGGGCAACATGAGAGGTAGTCATAGTTTTGCTATAATTTTCAGCAATATTTGAATGTTTTTACTATGAGAATATTATTTTAGAAGCAGAAAAATATGTAAAAAGTATACAAAGGCAGTATAGGAGTGTTCCTTATAATATGCTTTGAAATAGTGAAAAATTGGATGTCATATACAAGGGATTGGTTAAATAAATTATAATATATCCATATCATGGAATATAATTTAGCTCTCCCCCAAATATAGTATCATCTCACACTTACAAAAGTAACCAATAATAACAGTATGTTTTTTGGGTTTTTTTTTGCGTTACACGGGCCTCTCACTGTTGTGGCCTCTCCCGTTGTGGAGCACAGGCTCCGGACGCACAGGCTCAGCGGCCATGGCTCACGGGCCCAGCCGCTCCACGGCATGTGGGATTTCCCGGACCGGGGCACGAACCTGCGTCCCCTGCATCGGCAGGCGGACTCTCAACCACTGCGCCACCAGGGAAGCCCAACAGTATGTTTTTATATAGCTCAAACTGTTAATTATCTCTAGGGATACCTTAACTTTCTGAGTTATTTCTGTAATGTTTCAATTCTTAATGAGCAACATGAATTATTTTTGCAATTGGAATAAAGGACTATTATTTAATGCATATTGAAATTAGGAATTTTATAATATATTTTAGCTCTTAAGAATTAACTACCCCACCCTGTTATATCAGGTAAATCTGTTGTTTAACTTTTATGCATTAGACTTTTGTATACATTTCCAGGAATGTATAATGTATTTTAGTTGAAGACTATTTGTTTAGATATCACTTTTTTTCCTCTAGATCAGTGCTATCCAATAGAAATTTAATGCAAGCCACATGTGTCATTTTAAATTATCTAATAACTACATTTAAAAAAGTAAAAGGAAACAGGTGCAATTAATTTTAATAATATAATTTATTAACCCAATATATCTAAAATACTATCATTTTGATGTGTAATGAATATAAAAATTATTAATGACATGTTTTACATTCTAATTTTCATACTAAGTCTTTGAAATCTGGTGTGTATTTTTATACTTGCAGTATATCTCAATTTGGGTGCTAAATTTTTGACAGTTAAAATGTTCTACCAAAACATTACATTGTTTTTAAAGGAAGAATATTTTACACTGCTTCAGTTTTTAAATTTGAGTTAAAATTAATTAAAAATTAAAAAAAATCAATTCCCCAGTCACACTAGTCATATTTCAAGTGGTCAATAGCCACATGTGGCTGGTGGCTACATTCTTGAAACAGTGCAGATATAGAACATTTCCATCACTGCAGAAAGTTCTATTGGACAGTGCTAGTCTAGACATTGAGCTCTTGACTGATAAAATCTTATTCACCTTTGGAGTCCTACAACTTAACAGTGCCTGTCACATAGTAGGTATTCCATAAATGAGGGATCCATTCATGGAACCTGAGCTGGGGTGATCATAAATGGGAACCTGATGCAGACAGAGAAGGATGAGAAGACAGATCTTCACAATATGGTGTTGGGTGGTTATCTTCCAGCTGAGGAAGAACAAATAGTTATTGTACTGGGGGTTTTTTGAGCTTGGTGTTGCAAACAGCAAATGATCTATGAATTCTATTTGTTCTTCCCAACTGACTTAATAGAAACAAGAATTTGTGTAATGGACTTTTAGACCTAAGCAAGCACAAAGGCTGTCTTTGGAAGAAGGCCAGGGCCCAGTGTAAACTGGGTCCCACTGGATTAACACGGTGATTGCTGGTGGCAGGTGAGGGCAGCAGAGAACCACCAGGGTCGTGAGCTTTGAGGAGCCCCGAAGTATGGGTAGGTGGGAAAATGAAGTATTAAGGTGAACCCAAATCAGGAACTCACAGACCAAAAGGAAAGCCAAGGCTACAAAGCACAGCATCAGGAAGGATGCCAAACCCAGTTGGGACCAAGGTATAAGGAAAGATGCCAGGACCTGTGGTTTCCCATCCCACCTTAGAGGGAGTTTTGGTCTTTTCTTTCTTTTTATGTAAATTATAAGCAAATTGAAGAAAATTAAAGTTACTGTTAACCACACAGAAGTGTATAGCCAAATCACTTGTTTAAATTTTTGGTGTATTTCCTTCCTATATAGTCATTATTTTGAATGCATGTTTTGTTTTGTAAGTGGATTCTAAAAAAAAACCACCTTCATATTCTGTAAACATCTTTCCATGTCTTTACATATTCTTAGTATTCTTATACATCATTAAAAATTTTATTTATTTATTTATTTATTTATTTATGGCTGTGTTGGGTCTACGTTGCTGTGGGCGGGCTTTCTTTAGTTGCAGCAAGCAGGGGCTACTCTTTGTTGCCGTGCGTGGGCTTCTCATTGCAGTGGCTTCTCTTGTCACAGACCATGGTTTCTAGGTGCGTGGGCTTCAGTAGTTGTGGCACGTGGGCTTAGTAGATGTGGTGCATGGCCTCAGTAGTTGTGGCTCGTGAGCTCTAGAGCACAGGCTCAGTAGCCGTGGTGCATGGGCTTAGTTGCTCCTCAGCATGTAGGATCTTCCCGGACCAGGGCTTGAACCTGTGTCCCCTGCATTGGCAGGCAGATTCTTAACCACTGCGCCACCAGGGAAGTCCCAAGAACACTTTTCTAAAGACAGCTATCATCTTTCTCTTTCTGAATTACAGATTCCCCAGGGATAGGTTGATAAAGAGGTTTTTTGGTCTAAAATGGTCTTTTCCTAGAACTGAGTGGAAATACCTTGGATGGCTGGACAGCCAAGAGTGTTGGAGCAGTGACCCAGGGTCTGAGGATGCCTGCTCTACCCCTGATCACTCCTGAGTATTTGTGTAAGTCACTTCCCCTTTTGGGGCCTCATTTCCTCATCTGCAAAGCAAGGGGTCTTCAGTGGTTTCTTTCCATCTGGAGATTTCTCAGTGAGTCTCAAAAACAGATTTTATTGCGGTTGGTGGATAGGTTCATGATGTGGATTGTGGTGATGGTTTCATGGGTGTATACATATGTCAAAGCTTTTCAAATGGCATATTTTAAGTATATGCAGTTTAGTGTATGTCATGTATATCTCGACATAGCTATCTAAAAAAAACTTATTTTATCCAGCTTTCAGAATGATGAGGCAGTAGAAAGGTTGATACTCTATTCTGATAAGCATCTGTTTATATTATCAGTAGCAGAGAGAAACAACAGTGATTTCTGGAGTTTTCCCTACAGCTTCCTACTAAGGCTTGTGCTTTCTCCTCCTCCAACTTCTATTCATTAAAAAAAAATTACTGATTTCATCCATTCCAGGAAATGTTCATTTTTTTCATCTCAGGCATCATCCTTGAGTCCTCACTCCTTTTTGGAATGCCTGAGGTTCAGGAGCAAGGGGTCTAAGCTTCAGTTGGATCCCCAGTGTGGCTCTAGGCTCATCCCCACTATCTTTTTAAGGAAGAGAAGAGAGCTGTCATGTCCCTAACACTTACAGTGAACTCAACTCATTGGGTAGTAACTCTCAGCAAAAATTCCTCTTTGAAAGCATATTGTAAGGGAGATAAAACAAATTCTTACAGTGGAAGTTCACACACTGTGACAATTGGGTGAGGAAATGCTCAGAGGCTGCTGTGGAGGTGGCTATCTGCCCCTCCTTTCCCACCCACTGGTATATACCCTTTTCCTGACTTCTCCTATGCCCAGTCAGGCACCAGTCACTCACCAGGGACTCTGATTCTTCCACTGAAATGCCTCTTGGAGCCCTTCTCGTGCATTCCCTCAGCCACCACCCAGCCCAGATGCATCGTTTAAAAATCTGGATTTCTCCAGGAAGCTCCTTGCTTGGCTTCCTGCTTAAAGTGTCTCTGCCCTGCAACCATCGTGCATGATTTACCATTCTCAAGACTGCAGTCACTTACCAGCTCAGAAACCTTCTGAGTCTCTACATTTGCCCCTTTCATCAGGTGTAAAGTCTTCTGCTTGAACTGTGAGGCCCTCTATCACCTTCTCGTATTTTCTTTTCATGTTCTACCTTCTCCACCATGCCCAGGGTCAGGTCTGCCCAAGTGGGGCAGATTTCCTCCCAACTCTATCGTGTACCATTTTCCCCCAGTTCTCTACCTTTCTCATGTTTCCAAACCACCAGAAATCCATACTGTCCTCAGCAAATCCTATCTGCCCATCTTTTCCAAGAAGCTTTTACTGATTCTGCAAGTACCTTAATTTCTTTCTTTCTTTTTTCTAAAAAATTAATTTATTTTATTTATTTATTTTTGGCTGTGTTGGATCTTTGTTGCTGTGTGCAGGCCCTCTCCAGAAGTATGTTAATTTCAATTCATATGACTACGGTCTACTTGATAGGTGCTGGGGACATGAGGATGAATTATGGTCTCTGCCTCTTGGTTTCTTTCTTCTCCCCAACACCCAAGAGAATGAAAAAACCAGAAACACCCTTAAAGTACGTACTTGAAAATTCTAACCCAGGGATTTAGAGTGTGTGCAGGTAAAGAATTTGACACACCGAGTGAAATGGAGCAGGACCCTTTGGTCTTTGTCCCCCAGGTCCTCTGCCTGCCTTTTGTCTGTGAAAAAACTTTAGCCAAAAAATAAGTTTAATCAGAGAAGTGAGAACACGCAGAAACAAAGGAAAATAGTCAAAGGAGACCAAATAATAGTAGTTTAGTCATTAAGCATAGTCAAGGACCTTTAGTTCTTTCTCAAGGGCTATAGATAATATCCTGAGCCCTATCCTGTGAGCTGTCTTTTTTTTTTTTTTTTTTTTTTTTATTAATTAATTTATTTATGGCTGTGTTGGGTCTTCGTTTCTGTGCGGGGGCTTTCTCTAGTTGTGGCAAGCGGGGGCCACTCTTCATCGCGGTGCGCGGGCCTCTCACTATCGCGGCCTCTCGTTGCAGAGCACAGGCTCCAGACGCGCAGGCTCAGTAATTGTGGCTCACGGGCCCAGTTGCTCCGTGGCATGTGGGATCTTCCCAGACCAGGGCTCGAACCCGTGTCCCCTGCGTTGGCAGGCAGATTCTCAACCACTGCGCCACCAGGGAAGCCCCTGTGAGCTGTCTTATAGATACTGAAACCCCCGCCAGGTGGAAGAAGTTAACTACGTGATGACCAGGCTGTAGCCATGACATAAGCTGCCACGATTCCAAAAATTGGCCTCAAGGAAATGGGAACAAACAGACCCTGGAACTGAAGACTAACTGTACTTGAAACAATCAAGATGATGCTGGTCAGACCACCTCATGACCAATTTCAAGATATCAGTCAGAGCTGACTGCTGTTTCTGCATGCAGCCCCCTCCCTCCGCCTAAAAGCTCTTGCCCCCTGATTGTCGGAGTAGGCCTTTGGACAGATGTCTTCCCTTCCCCCACTCCCCCAACAGTTGTAGGCATCCAAAATAAAGCAAACTTTCCTTTCCACAAACCTGGCCTCTTTATTGGCTTTTGAGCAGCGAGCAGCTGGACCCCACTTTCGGTTACAAGAGGACAGATGAAAATTTCCTTGTGTCTGTTGGTTGATACTTGCTAGGCTGAATATAATGTGTGTGAAGAATAAAATATAATAAAATATGAATCCTAAAAATAGAATGGTGTATCTTCTCCTTTTGCAATGAGGAACAAAGTCAGATCAATGTAGATGTATGTTTATAGACAAGGAAAGGTTGCCTTTGTTTAAAAAAACCTTTGTTTAAAAATCAGAATATATGTTATGGTCTAATCTTTGTTTAAGAAAAAGCTCTAAAACATTGAAAGAAGTTTGGAAAGATATACTCCAAATGGTTTTCTTTGGGTGGAGGAATTATTGGTTATTAAATAAAACACTTCCTTTTAATCCAAACTTTCTGTAACAAGCAATTTCATTGTCATAATTAGAAAGACATTTTCATTTTGGAAAAAAGCACAGAAACAGGGACATCAATTTGGTACAAATGCAGATGGATCACTTTAGAAACAGTTCAAAATTGAATATTAAAAGGCCTTCTGTTTTGTTTTAATATAGTGTGAGGACTGGAACAGGCCATATCTACAGGGAGATTCAGCAGATATGGACTAAATGATTGCAGTGTTTCAGGGTAAACATAATAAAAATAAACAAATGAGCCAACTAATGGAATGTGATAGACAGGATGCCTGAGTAATTACTGTAAATGCTGTGCCCCTTTTCTGTCAGAGACCCAGGAAAGACTTTAACCTCTAGGTCTATTAATCTGGCTTCTGTCACTGGTCAGAGTTAGTGTCACTTTATGTTCTAAATCATAAATGCATGATTTGCCCTTGGTATGCTCTAGCAATTTTGTTTTCTTTCCATCAAAGTTTGTTATCTCATTGAAAGAATGTAAAATGTATGGATTGGTGATACCACACAGGTGGGTGTCTACAGTCTTGAGACTTTGACATGCAGGTGGGAATTTTACCATGTGGGAATTTACTTGAGTTCTTAGACTGCCAACAGGTCACCCTCAGCTGTGGTGTCCCTATAAATAAAGTTCAGGAGTGACACCGAATTCTGGACTCTTGGAAGATCCTTGACTATGCGATTGATCCTGTTTTTTGGTGCCCTTTTGGGGGCATATCCTCTGTCGAGAAACATCTGTGGGGTAAGTTATGCTTTCTAATGCCTATTTGAATTTTGCTTACCTGATTCACAGAGTATCTCACTGGATTGTTGCAGAATAATGAGTGTAAGCGTTCAGCATTTTCAGAGTTCTTTTAGATTTGGAGAGGGGGTAGTGGAAATAATAGGAATGAGTGATAAAAAAAGAGATGAATGAATTTAAAGAAAAAAAAAAACCAAAAGTGAAAACAGAACACATGCACCCTATTTCTCTCTGTCCTTAATCTTTTTCCCCTCTGATGATCAGAATATGGGGATGACAGACATCTGTGAAAATAAAGCTGTTTGGTCATTTGTATCTGTGTCATTTCAGTAAGTGCTGGGTTACTCTCCCATCCTCCTCCCTACCTTTCTGGACTTCATCCTCCATGTCACCTTAAGTCCTCCCATCTTCAGATCTAGTGTCTAGGCAGTGGGACCTCATGAAGTGGGAGGACCAGAGCTGCAGACTTCAGCCCAAATCCAACTCTCATGGCTTTGTAGGATCCATCTTTGCTCCAAAATACTTTGGTTTCAAGATTCTATGAAGAGCTTTAGACAGCATTTCTTGAAGAGTGTTGCAGGGAACTAATGAAGTGGCCAAATAAATTTGGCCCCAAAAAATGGATGATCAAATAAATTTGGGAATCAGAGAGTTAAACAAACTATAGAATTTCTAGGAACTTTTACTAAATTAGTGTGTATTGTAAACCTATAAGAGGGGATCTAGGTTGCTGCAGCTATCCTTTTTTTTTTTTTTTTTTGATCAAACTCCTCTCCACCTTCATTTATTTATTTATTTACTTACTTACTTACTTTATTTATTTATTTATTTATGCATGCCGAACAACTCAAAGGGCTATTATTCCTTAGAACACACACCAGGAAATATTAGCCCAATGTATTATTTTTCCCAGTGCCTTCCCATTTTAAAGGAGGACTCCTGGGAGTCTATACATTTACCAAAAGGAATGAGACTCAAATGGAAGATTTTTCAGACCATCTATGGCCAGTGGATACTGGGAGGCAGAAGAGACTTGAAGAGCTCACATTCTATCACTTATGCAATCCACTGGAGTTCACTGGAAATTGGATGATACTTGATTTCAGAGGGTCTGGGTTCTGGTCCCTTATTATGGCTCTTTGTACCAATCCCTTCCCCACTGCATAAATGGGCAGGGCGGTGACTCAGGAAGTCAGCCTACTCAGAGAAAGGGAGAGAGGAAAAACCTCTGTCACCAAGGAAGGGCTATAAGAAATCCAGCTCTACTACTGAACTTTTTTAAAGGATATTTGTTTGCTTGTTTTGCAACTTCTCTTTGCTGCCAAGGAGTCCTTGATATCCTTCATTACTCATTTTGTGTGTGTGTGTGTGTGTGTGGAGAGAGAGACACACATACACACACACCATGATTTGTCTGGGTTTCAATTGTCCCTAGCAATACCCCAAGTTTGGGCCACATGAATGGGGTTTGGAGATGGAACTCTGATACATTTCAGTTAACAACAAAAACACCCTAGGTCTACCCAGATGTAAATTTGATTCCTTTTTTGAGCACTTATAAGCACCAAATTAATTATTCTACCTTTTTAAAACTTATTTCCGAAAAACAGGAACAGACAAGTTTTAAAAGCCGATGCTTTATGAGCAGCAGGTGTTACTTGATAAATAATCATTAGCTAAAGGAAAGGTAACTTTATTGGCAAAGTTCCTGCTAGGATTAGGTACAGCTCTTAATTATTATTTAGATAACATTTCCTTGGGGGAAATAAAGCCATTCTATCAACTCCTCATTCTGGGGATGTGGGTCAGTATACTATTTATTAATTTCTTGATTGTCAAAGAGATTACTGACTGCTGCATTAACCTCCTATGTGTGGAGACTAACAGGAGCAGAAAGCAACAGGAAACAGCGTCTAGGTTTTGTTTTTAAGGTCATGTCTGTGGGTAATATTTTTTAGAGACCAAGTTCTTGAGATCACACCAAGGAATGAAGAACAAATAAAAGCTCTGGTGGAATTGGAGGCTGAAGAACATCTTCAGGTATCTGTCCTGGAGGGGGCTTCTGTTTCCCAGAGTGAATACTCCACAGTTAGACACGATGACTAAGATCTCTTACTTTGGATTGTATCTTGTCTTCTCTGATGAGAAGTATGGAATGCTCACTCATGGAGCTGGGATCCAGAACTCCTGGGCTCTAGTCCCATCTGTATGACATTGGGCAAGTCATCTACCTTCTGCATCTCAGAGAAGGTAGGTGACTTGCCCAATGTCATACTGACTTCTCTCCCATTCAGTATAATGAGGATAAATATACCATTCTCCTATCTCACAGATGTTTTGTAAGAATGAAAAGAGAAATCAAATGTGAAAGTTATTTTGAAAAATTATTGAACACCTTTAATGCATTATTTCCCTCCTAAATAATTTATAGTATTAATATTCTGTTATGAAATGAATTGGGTCACCTGAATGTCAACTGTTAAAAAAACTGCCATAGTTTTAAATAATCTTTACCTTCTTCCAGTTTTAATATTTAACCATATTGGGGGGGAAACCATATAACACATATGCTGATGCTTGGACATTTAGGTTTGAAATTTTTTTTTTTTTTTGCGGTACGCGGGCCTCTCACTGTTGTGGCCTCTCCCGTTGTGGAGCACAGGCTCCGGACGCACAGGCTCAGCGGCCATGGCTCACGGGCCCAGCCGCTCTGCGGCATGTGGGATCTTCCCGGACCGGGGCACGAACCCGCGTCCCCTGCATCGGCAGGCGGACTCTCAACCAGTGCACCACCAGGGAGCCCTGATGCTTGGACATTTAAAAACACTTTTGCAACATCATAGCAATTCCACAATGATTCTAGTCTTGGAGGCTTGAGGTAAAATAGATAACGAATTGATTTCTTGAAATCTATCCATGCTGAGCTGTCCATTTCCCTGGAATGACCCAGTCATTGCCTTGGCCTTTTATCCCTTTCAGCTTGATTTCTGGAAATCACCCACCATCCCAGGAGAGACAATCCATGTCCGAGTTCCCTTTGTCAGCATCCAGGCAGTCGAAGTTTCCTTAAAGTCCGAGGGAATTGCTTATTCCATTGTGATTGAAGATGTTCAAGTAATTATCCCACAGGCTACTCTTCCAGAGGCTTGCTGGTCCATATGAACTGAAGGTCCATCCTCTTTTATCTTTGGGTACCCTCTGCCAGGGAAGGGACCTGTGGGTACCACTAGGGCCTTCCTGAAGTCTGGACTACCCCTGCAGTGGGTAGGAAGGTTCTATCCCTCTCTTTTTTGCATTTGGTACAAGTGGGATATGGTAATAAAAAATGTAATGGAAAGGGCAAAAAAGAGTCTCTGGCATGAAATACAAAGGGCAAACTGAAGATTGTGAGTCAAAGTAGGCAAATATAAGTTGTTACTCATTTAGTTTTTAATTGGAGGTTACCTCTGACCCTGGGTTCCCAGAAAGGGAGAATGAGCCATAACACAACCACAGGACTGACTGTCATCCTATATTTGCAGCATCTGTCTGGCCCAAAGTCTCATTAATGCCCCATCCCCTTTCAGGGTGCTGCCAGAATGAGGGAAAGGCATGACCCCAAAGCCTATAGGACAGAAAGAAGAATGCTTGGGACTGGGGCCTGAATGTCACCACTTCCCTCACAACTGTAGATTCAAATGCATTGCTATAAACTAATCATAGGTGTGACTGATTTATCTTAGGCTCTCTTGGACAAGGAGAATGAAGAAATGTTACTTACTCAGAGAAGAGAACAGAATGGTAACTTCAACTTTGAGGCTTATCTATACCTTGGAAGAGGTAGGCGTTTCAAAATGAACATCAGAGAAATGGGCCATGCTTTCCTCTGATAACAAGGCCTATACTTATACTTGGTAATTTAATGGAAATTATTCTCATATTATTTCCTAACTTCTCCAAATTTCCCTAGGATTTCACAGCCAGTATCAGTGTCACTGCCTTAAGTTAGGACCTGAAGCCCACCTGCCCATCCCAGCAGCCACTGCATTATTTAGAAGTGTCCAGGAGTGGCTTAAGTGAGCACAAGACAGCCTCTAATGATCATACTCTCCCCTCGAGGTCCCCTGGCTGATTTCTGACCTGTGCCACCCACAATCCATCTGAGAGCTGTGCTTCATGGCTACCACTGATGATGGAATCAGGGGACACTTGATACCACTGACTTCCAGCCAATGGTGGAGTCTCCCAACCTGCCAAATTCTCCTAGACCTCATGGCAGCAAAGTCTTGTGCAATCTCTCTGCATCTTTCCTGAGTTTTGTTGGTGTGAAGAATGCCCCTTCCTTCACCTGGATCACCTGGACAGTGCTACATCTGCCTCTTTGTGACACATAGCTTTTCTTGCGGGGTACAGGTGTCTGCTTGCACTAACTGATTTGGGAGGGTGGGGGAGGGGATGAGATGGGGGTTGGGGGTTAAGGGGAGAGGTGGAGGAGCAGGAAAGAGCCAGATAGGAGATTGTCTGGTAGGTGCTGATTCCCTAAATCAGCAATTCTAAAATGCAGAGAACTTAGAAAACAATTTTCCCCCTGCATTTATTTGGTGGCAAACCCCAACCTGAACTAAACTCATTTAGGGGCAAAATCTGACCTGAACTGACTTGCTACTCACTTATTTTACTGCCAGAAATATTAATGTGCCTGAGTATGGAGCACTGCCACATGTGTAAAATGTATTTTTCTACCTTTTTAAAATTGCACACACACACACACACAAATCTTAATTTGAATTATGTATGGTCCCTAAAGGGTTTCAGAGTAGGGACTGTGGACCAGTACAGAGAGTGAGGGAGAAAAGGGAGTGGCCGAAACAGGATGCGCTCCCTCCTTTGCCTGGCCTCACAAATTGCTGTCCACGTCCTACGGAGACCAAATGCTGGCAACAGCTGGAGGAGCTGTTTTCATGCCGATCACTCTCCAGACACGCCCAGACATGTCTCAATGCCAGTAATGGACACAGTTTGGGTGCCCTAGCTGTACAGGATTGCAATCAGCCCTGCAAATAGGAGCCGAAGTGGCTTGTGGCAGAAGTGCCTCTGAGGCAGGCACCCTGATGCCCCGGTCTGAACCAGCCCGGCTGCGTTTTGCAGTGCCTGCTTCTAAATCCACCTTTTTTTTTTTTTTTTTTTTTTTTTTTTGGTGCCACTACCATTTGTGTTCCTTTGCTAGTGAGGGAAGATGCTTTCTGGCTGGGGAAGTTCCACCTCAGAGCTGAGCTGGCTTGAGGCAAGCCACAGGGAAACCAGAGCAGTGCCATTTTGTTTGAAGCACAAAACTGGAAAGAGCCGGCTCCGCTGCCACAAAATGGCTTCCCTTTTCCCAGCCCCTGCGGATGCCCAGTGACTCATCATCTCTTAGCTTTGATTCCAGCGTCCCCAGTCGCACAGCATCTGCCCCGTGGCTCTCTCCATTCCCTCAGGGAATGGAAATGGAGGAGAGAGAAAAGTCACTAATGGATGCACCAGATTATTCATTTGCAAATGTCTATTTCTTCATCCTAAACATTTCAGATTTCCTGAGAGATGGATAACCTCGTTGCTGAGCACCCTGGTCTAGTGAGCAAAGTGAACATTGGCTATTCTTTCAAAAACCGGACCATGAACGAGCTCAAGGTACACAGGTGCAGTGGTGATTTTTCCTCTCGATGCTTCTAGAATCCCGGTCTTCCCAGGCGGGCTGTCAGTACAGGCTCCGCCTGCAGAGCTGTTCCTTTTTTTTTTTTTTTTTTTCCTCTCCTCCTAACCAGTCCTTGCTGGTTTTGACTATCCACCTCCCTGCTTCCCCCACCTCCCTTTCTTCTTCTTTTTATTGCGCGAGCTGACGCAGGTCTGCAGGAGTGAATTAATGTTCTCCTCTTGATAGATGTGCTCTCAGGGAAACAGGCGTATGCACCAATAGAAACAGAGGAAGGGGGAGGTGGTTCGGGCCCCTGGGTGAGCTGGGAAGGGGGAGGTATTCTGTAATTAATCAAGGTAGCCGTGCTGTGCCTTGTTTTTCTTTTACTCGTTTCTTTTGTTTTTGTTTTTAAACCGAGAGTTTAAAAAAAAAAAAGAAAAAGAAATAAAAGTTCCAGGTACTTGCTGGAGCCGCATTTAAAACCAAAACAGTTCTTGCGGTGTGCAGAATGATGGGCAACCAAATGGCAAAGGCAAATGCCCAGAAACGCAGGCATTTTTTACTTGCCAGCCAGAAAAAGGCTATGGTTTTACTGCAACCTGTACACACTGACAACAGTTAGTGCTGATAATTTCAAGCTTTTTCACCTTGCCTTGCAAAAGAGTGAAAAGTATTTCACCAGATTTCCTAGAAAGAGTTTGTTAAGGGGGAAAAAAAAGATAATGTCACAACTCCCTGCTAAATTTGGAACCATTATGGCTGAGAACCAACGGACTCACTGGGACAGATGGATTTCTCCAGAGCGGTTCTCCCAAAGCAGGCCTGGGAGGAGTGGTTTGCCTACTTTATGACACCATGGCACATTTGCTCATATTTACTACCTTCTTTTCTTTTGATTTCCTTTTCCCTGTTTCTCCTGCAGTTGGGTCAGGAAACCCCAGATTCTCCTCCCCCTTGGATTTTCCTGGACTTTCCTTCTCCCGGGTGTTTCGGTGGTTCGTGGTTGAGAATGTTATTTGTTTTCCAAAGTTCCCTATGTGAGCTCTTTGGAGGAAAAAGCATGAAACACTTTAAACTAAAACTCTCAAAACCCTTGAAAAGTAATTTTTAGCAGGGATTTACACTTCTCATTTACCTTATCTGTGATGTTTAGAATGCTGCAGGAAGATAGAAATTGATGGTGCAAAAATAATCTTTTCCTCCCCATTTACTGATTCAATTGGCAAAGCCACTGTTCCAAATAAAACTGAGTCCCTTAGATCATAAAATTTAAACTCTGGAAAGGACTTCCAGAGCCTACCATCCTGTTTTTATGAAGGATTCAAAAGGTTACCACAAGCATTTTTATTACAAAAATAACACAATCATTGCAAAAAATGGAGAACAGAGAAACAAACAAAAAATGAAAAAACATCCCTATTTTACTAATTTCACAACTATGGGATTGATAGCTATTAACATTTTGTTGTATATCTTTCTATTTTTTCCTCTCTTTTCTTTCCCCCCTCCCTTTTTCTCCTATTTTGTGTGTGTACATATGTATACATACACATGAGCTAGCCTTTTAAGAAATAAAAATGGTATCATACTATTTGGTAATCTATTTTTAAAAATTTATGGCATATGATGAACATATTTTCATGTCATCACATTATCTGCAATGATTTTTTACAAACATCAAATGATGCCCCTCTTGTTAGCCTGTATTTAAGTTTACATTAAAGGAAAGGGACAAAAAAAACCCACGTTAAATGAAAAGTTAATTGATAGCATCACTGTCTACACCTCCTCCTTCTCAACCACATCAAGTACAGAAAGAGGAACAGACAAGGGGTCTGTGGTGGAGCCATTCACATTTCCACGCTTGTTTTGCAGTTCATCACGGGAGGAGACAAGCTGGCTATCTGGCTAGAGACTGGGATCCATGCTGGTGAGTGGGTTACACAATCTACTGCACTGTGAACTGCAAATAAGGTCATTTTGCCCAAAATTCCCCATTTATTTTGTCTTTCTGGGGTAAGGCCCCACCTAACCTCACAACAATCCCTGTGGTCCTATGGCTGACGCTCTCATCCCAAGCCCTTCTCTTGTCACACAGTCAGGAAACAGACCCATTCAAACCTAATTTGGTATTGCCCCACCCAGCACCCTGGCATGTACCTCCGTACTCCCCCAACCTGCTGGCCACTGCGTGCTCTGTTAAAAGATAGAGCTATGGGCTTCCTTGGTGGCGCAGTGGTTAAGAATCCACCTGCTAGTTCAGGGACACGGGTTCAATCCCTGGTTTGGGAAGATCCCACATGCCGTGGAGCAACTAAGCCCGCGCACCACAACTACTGAGCGTGTGCTCTAGAGCCCGTGAGGCACCACTACTGAGCCTGCGTGCCACAACTACTGAAGCCCGCATGTCTAGAGCCCGTGCTCTGCAACAAGAGAAGCCACTGCAATAAGAAGCCTGTGCACCGCAACGAAGAGTAGCCCTTGCTCGCCGCAACTAGAGAAAGCCCATGCACAGCAACGAAGACTCAATGCAGGCAAAAATAATAAATGAAATAAATTTTAAAAAAAAGATAGTGAGAGCTAAAAGAGATTAAGAGGGTGGCAAGTAAGGACACCAAGAGTCAGATTTCAGCATAAGAACAGATTAGAGAACATTGCTTTGCTGCCTGGAGCTCCTAGGGCTGTGGCATGATATACTAGAGATCTATAAAATCACAAAAGGAGCTCAGATAGAGAATATAAACAAGGGCTAGAAGAGTTTACTTTGACCTACAGATACAAAGTGGAACTCGTTGAGGGTTTTTGGGTTCTGAAAAATTTCCAAATCTCACTTAAAGTTAGGGTGTAGCGATATCTCTCTTCCACATGTTCATTTGGAATTAGAGTCAGGACACCGTGCTGGGTGTGCCCTAGTCTGGTATTTCTTAAGTAATTCAAAAATGACATGCTATAAATCAGAATGTTAATTCATGAGCAAAGGAAATCAATCCACATCAGATCATTCAAGCATGTACAACCACGTGCATACCGGCTGATACATTTTTCCCTTCAATTAAAATGCAGTTACCTTTAGGGTATTATGAAATGGATATTTAACAGTTGAATAATAATGCCTTAGGATGGCTGAGCACAGGAAATGAATAAATTTTAATCCAGCAGAAACTTAAACTCTACTGCAATTGATCACAAGTAGAAATGTAATTCCCCAAATGGAATTTAACTGGTTCTCTGGGTCTTTAGAGAAGTCTCTGCATAATTAAGTAATCTGATATTAGTCGTGAGTACTTTTGAGAAGGTATAGCCTGTGTGGTGATTAAGAAAACTGAAAAGATTTCTTTGGTTCATAGGTCCCTCTGAGCCACAAACACATTGCCCACCATTGCAAAATGCCTCACTAAAATTAATTGGAAGAATTCTGCTTTTGAGAGATAATGGATAAGTGATACCTGATTTTTATTTAATGTAAGTAAATTATTCTGATCGGAAATAAAAGTATTGACACTGGCGTATTAAACACGTTAATAGGAGATTGGGCTGTAGTCCTGGAAGACTCTCACTGACCCGCAGTGATAGTTCATGTTTGGAAAAAACACATTGCCTTAATATTCTCTCCTCTGTTCCCTGGTGAAAGGGGAGTGTGAGATTGACATATGTTGTTGTCTCTGCTCAAATTGCCTCTGATTATGGAAATGACCCATCCATCACTTTGATTGGATACGATGGACATCTTCCTGCTGCTCTGATGGCTATGTGTTCTCTCAAACCAAAGGAAGCCTGGACTTTTTCTCTTCAACAAGAATTTAAGGAGATGTGTAGGAACTTCAAAACAAAACAAAAGTGATTTTTCTGTTCTTGATTTACCCTAAACAGAATGCCTCATCTCTCAGTAGTGGCCCTGAATTGAGGCATATAGTGATGTTTACAATCATTTCATTTTCCAACACACGATATCTTTCCATATTGCCTTGGTCAGAGCCCATTTCAGCTGTTAGGCTGGGCTATTAGAGTTCAGTGTTCACTTTGAGTCACCTAGGAGATTTGTTCCAATTATCCCTGCGTTTTGATGGTAGGATTGATAGAAATAGGAGGCGGATGTTACCTGCTGACAATTAGATTGCTGTAGGATTTAGGTAGGCAGTACAATGCATCTGGCATTTTACTTACATTTACAATCTATAGAAGAAATCCTCTGTTATATCACAAAAATGAATTATGCAGTTTATTTTTTCTTTAAAAATCTCATTACAGAACACCATTATGGCAACTGTGACCCCACGTATATTCAAAATGAATCAGAGCTTCAAGTTTATTTTTGGAGAGAGCAGACTACGATAGCATTTTTCAACGCGTGTTCAGAAGGAACTTGTAGAAATAGTAGTACTCATCTCATGAGATACCCTATGAATACAGGGTTCCACAGTCAAGTTTGGGAAATACCACCTACTATATCCCTCTCTTGGAGCCTCATAAAAAACATTAAAGCATTAAAAAAAAACCTTTAGAAGTTCTGAAGTAAATTAGCCAATTTAACCCTGTATTTTCCCAAAATGTTCTATCACAGAACCCTCGGGCTCTCCTCACTATTTTTTTGTTTTTTAATTTTTGTTTTTTGTTGTTATTGTTAACGTTTGAGAGGACTGTGGTTCTACGGATCATGGTTTGGCAGGTGTTCATTGGAGGAGATGGGGGCTTATTTACTTCTTGCCTCGGTGAGACGGCTGAGAAGCTCCAAGCAGAACCCTGTGTGAGGACTACTGGTCAAGTCTGTGGGCAAGGGAAATGAGTGCAATTCCAAAAGGGCCTTCCCGTGAGGGATTGAGAGAAATTAACAAAATTCTAAAGGAAACTTCTCATTGGACTGAGTGACCATCTTTTTTTTCCCTGTATTTTCTTTCCGTTGGATTTTAAAGAATCGTATGTGGCAGAAGACCCAATTCAAGGTATCTGGAAGCCTCAGTGTTGGTGTTGATCCTAACCGGAACTGGGACGTGGGTTTTGGAGGTGAGCATGGGGACTTTCCCCCAGGGATAGTCAGATGTTGTCTGGCCAGATAGCTATTTGCATGGCTCTGCAGTGCTGTCAGCCTGCTAAGCCCATTCAGGATTGAAGCTATTTAAAAACCTATTTGAAAAACACTTCACTAAATTCCCTTCACAGGCACACAGTGCTGTCACTGAGCTCTGAGGAGCATTTAATATATTTTGTCTCACATCTTGGTTTTCCCATAAGCTGTATCCCGGCTCAGCTTCTCAGCTTCCAGAGCAAGACTTTGTGTGGTGGCGGGAAGCCCCAGGAAGCCCTGAACCAACCACTAGAGGGGGTTGGGATCTAGTCACAGGAGAAGCATTACATCATCTGTGGATGCTTCGAGAAAGAAAACTAAAATGAAGTACGAATAAGATTAGGAAATTGATTTTCAAAATAGATTCAAAGAGAAAATACTTGCTTCCTGCTCTGCCTTTGTTGACTTACAGCTCTAATTTTTCGGGGTCCAGTGCCAGGCTGGTTGGGGGGCTCCTTTTTGCTTTCAGGCACCAGTTAAAACCCCTTATGTTTCTCTAATCACAGAGTTAAAATGTATTTGGTTTTTCCTCATTAGGTATGATAGCAGTAATGTTAGAAACTGTCTTTTCCACTGTAGTGTTCCGAACACCTAGCATAGTGTCTGGCACATAGAAGGCAATCACTAAAGACTTGAAAGACAGATGAATTAACGAGAATCATTGAACCAAGAAAGGATACACTGACAGGATATGGATGAGTGGCAACTTCATTCATCGCTTTTACAAATTCTTTTTTTTTTTAGTGTAGGAAAGAAAAAAATCAAAGCATCAGATCCAAAATACTGAACAATGTCCAGCAATTCAAAGTCAAAAATTTTCCTGGGTTGTTGTTCTTATTAAATAATCTCCAAATGAGGTGATAGGTTGTATATATACTTTGTCCATATCATTTAGAGACTGTGGAGTCCCAGCCTCTACCTGTCCCCTCAGAGTTTCTCTAGCATTCAGAGCCCTAGCCAGGCCACAGTGGGCCCACTTCAGTGGTCATGAGTAACTCCAGTAGCTGAGAAAATGAGGCCAAAGGTAGCCTTTTTGTCAGAAGTAATTGTGACTTCCTCACTACAGAAAGGGTATCAGAGGTTCCTTGCATTTGTGGCTTTGTGACTTAGAAGTACAGATGCATAGAATCTTCTACTCTTGGGCTCTAAGAATTGGAAGAAATCCCAGAAAATGAGCTTGCTCAACTCCCACCCAGTGCAGGAATTCCATCTATAATATTAAATCTAGCTTTTCTTCCAACAACTCCCACAGAAAGGGGATGATTTAATTTGATAGTTCTTTCTGCCATATAGAGGAGCCATGTTTTTAAAGGAGAAATGTGTCCAGAATCTCTTGAGTTAGGTCTCCTGACTGTGTCTTTAGGTAGTAATTCAATCTAACACAATGACAATCTTGCTCTGATTTCCAGAGGAGGAACTGAAGTGATGCATGGTAACTGCCTCCATACACTGTCTCCTTAAAGCTCACTGTTCTCACTTGGCTTCTTCTGCATCCCATCACAACCTGGAGCCAGCAATAACCCTTGCTCTGACTCATACCATAGACCCAGTGCCAGCTCTGAAGTTGAAGTGAAATCCATAGTGGACTTTATCAAGAGTCCTGGAAAAGTCACGGCCTTCATTACCTTCCACAGCTATTCCCAGCTGCTGATGTTCCCCTATGGGTATACATGTGCCGAGTCACATAAATTTGATGAGCTGGTAAGTTTCTGAAACTTCATTTCAGACACAAACATCCATGGTGTGGACAAATAAGTTTCAGTCATAAAGATAGGTATTGAGATGGGGGTATACTAGTGACAGGTTACAAGTATGAATGAGACATAATATGTCCAACCACTGAGAAGATTGTGACACAGGCACAGGTTTGAAAGACTTGGGAAATTTCCTTGGGAAATAGAATTCATGAAATTATTGTTGCCTTAATCTAGATGAGCAGGAGCCTGATTCGACTATAAATTCCCAGGATGTGTTTTCTGTTGCTTAGGAAATAATCACTTGGATTTGGACCTGAAGCTCTTGGATCTGCAGTCAGTTGCTCTATGCTAAGCAGTGCTGCCTCCCAGCTCTTTGCCTTATACCTTCCTGGTGTCTTTGGCTCTGTGATCCGTCATCATACTGCACTGGTGTATGCTGGGCATAAAACACTTCCCTAAGGTATCACTCGATACCCTCCATCGTCTTTCCTGTTTCAGGAATGAGCAAACTGGTGGCAGCCTTAAGTCACATGGTGACATCTCAGGGGGCTGCTTGTAATTGAGCAAGTGCTACCCCAGCTGAAGAGAATGTGCAAATATTTCCAATTTGGCTTTTAGGCTTGGTTTTTGAAACCCATATATTAGAGATAAGCCCTGAGATGGGACCTTTTGGTCAGTTTACTTTCAAGTAGATTGTTTTCAGCAGCTAGCAGAAATGGAATAGATTATTCAAATTCAGGTGTATCTTTCATCTCATCAGTTGCATTTTAGCCCCTGTAAGGCAGTTTTCAGGGTTTTGATGGTGAATATTATCACTAAAGCTTGAATCAAGGGAGAGAGAATGTCAGGGTTGAATGTCAAAGGTACTTTTAGTAGCTCTAGATAACTTTACATTACCTAAACCTGGTGCTTAAATCTCTACCATATATAGTCATCCAGCCTATGATTGGATAGCTCCCTGCCTCCAAGGGAGCCTTTTCCATGTTGGGGCAGATTTGATTGTTTGAGCTCAAGCCTTCTGCTTATGGTTTTCACATACCAGCCCTGGTTTATCATCTTGCTCCAGAGAGCAAGTTTATTTCCCTTTGAGAGACAAATTCATTAATTACTTGAAGATAGTAACCTGCTTCTTCTAGGTTTTTCCTTATCCTTGCTAAGTACCCCCGTCCCTTCAAGCACTCAGAATATGTTCCCAACTTCCCTCACCCTTCTGATTGCTATTTTACGAATATGCTTTGATTTGTCTGTGTTCTTCAAGGGCAGCTCCCAGAAGTGAAGGTAAAACTCGCGTTGTGGGGTTAACAAGCATAGCGCAGAGCATGACCGTAACTGCCCTCATCCAGCTTATGCAGTGGAGGGTCACATTAGTTTTTTGGCAGTGGCGTCGTGCCGTTGACTCATGTTGGGCTCATTGACAGCCGAAACCCCTAGGCTCTCTGAGTATTCTGCTGAGCCAGGTTTCCCCCATCTGGTAATTGTACAGTCGTTTTCCTGGACCCAAGTTCAAGACCTTACATTTATCCCTAGCAAGGACAGTAAAGCCTCAATCAGTCAAAATTGGAACCCTCAAATAATGGAAAATACTTTGCTGAGCTCTACTTCTTGGAAAAAGAGACAATCATAGGGAAATAAGCCAATGTAGGGATCTAGTTTAAAAAAGAAAACCAACTTCCTGGATACATCCTTGAGTCAGTACACATTCTCTTTAGCCCCTTACTCCCACCCTATTTCCATCCACGCTCCTGAACAAGGAGAGCTGGTGGCAAAATAATGACCCTGGTGTATTTATCACAAAAACCTGAAAGATCAAATAAACAATGAGGGTCTGTTGTATTTTCAGAGCCAACAGAAGTGAACTTGTGCTTACTTCCCAGTGAAAATGGTTGAAACAAAAAGGGTGTTGTGCTTAATTAACCAGAGTCCAGTTCATCAGACTGTCCCATTCTACATTCTGCAACTGGGCATCTGTTCTTCCAAGAGACAAGCACTATCTATCCACCTTTCCTTGGTTCTCTCACTCTAAAATGAGGTGGCCCAAAAGGCTGCCCAGTCTCTGACAAGCCTGCATGGCACCAAGTACAAAGTGGGACCTGTCTACTCAGTCATCTGTAAGTATCTAACGTGTTTTTACAAATGACCCACTAAGATAGCAGGCACCATGTGATTTGGGGTCAAAGCCTTTAAATGCTCTGACATGAAATGGGTAGGCCTTAAAAAGTCAGGGAACCCGGACTTCCCTGGTGGCGCAGTGGTTGAGAGTCCGCCTGCCGATGCAGGGTACACAGGTTCGTGCCCCGGTCCAGGAGGATCCCACATGCCGTGGAGCGGCTGGGCCCATGGGCCATGGCCGCTGAGCCTGTGCGTCCGGAGCCTGTGCTCCACAGCGAGAGAGGCCACAACGGTGAGAGGCCCGCATACAGCCAAAAAAAAAAAAAAAAAAAAAAATGCAGGGAACCCAAACTTAACACAGTTTTCTTCGGCCAGGCTAGGTCTCCTCCATGAGATACTTACTATGTGGTATTTAGAGCAAATAACTTCCTAAATATTTGAGTTGTGTGTTCTCTGCTCTGCTTGTCCCGATCCTTAATGGCTCACTCTCATTATGTGGAATTTCTTTGCCTGAAAATGGGCATTTATCAAGACTCTGACCTAAGTTATCACTTTTATTAATTACCCATTTCTTGGCTAAGAGAGGCTCCCACCCTAAGTAAACCCATGGACTGTATGTGGGGACAGAATGGGTGCAACTCTTAAGAGGACCCAGAGGTTTCAGTGGATAGACTCTGTTGCAGCCATTTGTCCATGCAGAGTTTGGGGAAACAAAGAGGAGGACAAGTCAGGAGTAACGGCAATGGCAGGTATAAAGCTTGGGAGCCTGCTGTCAGACTTCCCGATGCTCCTCTCTCCCATAGTAAATCGAGATAAGAACAAGAAATGACTGCAGCGCTGTTGGAAATCTTAATGCACCCACATGCAGATTCTTAGTCCTCCAAAGGAATCCCCTCACTTTGTTATGGACAAAGCCAGAAACTCAGGACCCCACAGTTGAATGCCCAGGAGTTCCCTAGTGCTCCCATGCCCATGGATCCTTTGGAAACAAATAACTTTTGTAGGCACCAACTGTGCCTAAAACACACACTTTTATTGAGCATATACTATGTGCTAATCATTGTATATGATTATATACCTGTCTCCAAGTACTGGAGACACAATGAACCCACAGAGAACTCACTGTTTAATATGGGAGATGAATGGGAAGACAAACTTTAGTATGATATGTGCAATAGTTGGCTATACATGGTACAAAAGTCTTAGAAAGTTGGGGGGATTTGATTTCATCTAGGAAGAGGGCAGGATTTTGAAGGTTAGAGAAGGGGAAGAGGAATGGGACATTCTGGCTCATTGCACATGCAAAGGCACAGACGTGTGACACTGCATGATGGGCTCTGTGAACTACAAGAAGGAATGAAAGTGGTAACAAGAGTCGGGGGAGTTCAAGTTTTTGTGTGCCATATTAAAGAATTTAGGTTTGAACCCAAAGGATTCTGGAAGCCATTGGAGAGTTTTCAGCAGGGCAACGAGCGCACTGAGGCATTGTGTTTTAGATAAAACACATTAGCAGCAACATGGAGGATGTGGTGATGATGGACTCGAAGTAGGAACATCCCACAAAAAGAGCAGGAAGAGTTCAGAGGAGAGATGATGGCTCACACTACAGCAGTGCCAGTGAGACATTTACAAGGTAAAATCAAAAGTTTTTTGTCGTTTATCAGAAGTGGAGAGTTTCTCACTGATGGTCATTGAATGGTGCCATTAACTGAGGGAGACATCCAGGAAGGTGAAGGGGGCAGGGGTGGGGTTGGAAAGATGAGTTCAGCTCTGGACATACTGAGGTTGAGATAAGTGGAAATGTCCTGTAGGCTTTGGGCTGTATGCCCCTGGGATTCTGCAGAGAGAGAGATTTAAGGGTAGTTGAAACAGGGAAGGTGGTTGGAACAGGAGAGCAAGGAGGTCATCTGCAGTGGGAAAAGCCCTGGACAGAGGAGGGGAGCAAGATGTTAGGCAGCAGAAGTGGTTAGCAATGATGGAGGGCATGGCAGCAGGGCTGGACAGAGAGGCCAAAAACCTTGCATTTCAGAAACCAGGGAAGGAGCAATTGTTGGGAAGGAGGCAGTGGTTAACAATGACAGAAAGGTCACAAAAAGGTCAAATGTGAAAAGGACAGAACATTTACCATTGGGTTTTCATTACTAGCTTATGGTGACTGTAACCAGAGCAGTTTCAGAAGAGTGAGGGTTACTGGAGGAGTACGTGGGATGGGAGAAGGGGAGGCCCAGTGAGTAGACTACTCTTCACAGGAGCATGGATGAGAAGGGAAGGAGAGAGAGGAATGGAGGGTTTTGTATTTGAGATAAGAGATTTGTTTATTGACTGTGGGAAAAGGAACAATAGAGAGGGAGAGGTGGAAGATATAGGAGAGAGAAGAAATGACCAAGGCAGTGCTGTTCCAAAGAGGGGAAGAATAGGGGCAAGAAAGGGATAAGCAGAGGTGGGCAGATCAGGCTTGAACAAGAGGAGAGTGTACCGACATGCTAGGGACACTGACATAGCTCTATCTGTAAGAGGGTGATGGTGGGAATCTGAGGGAGAGCACACTTGTTAGTCATGGTTTTCTTTTCTTTTTTTTAAAAACATACTTGATTTTTAAAAATTTTTTATTTTATTTTTGGCTGCGTTGGGTCTTCGTTGCTGCATGTGGGCTTTCTCTAGTTGTGGTGAGCGGGAGCTACTCTTCCTTGTAGTGCACGGGCTTCTCATTGCGGAGGCTTCTCTTGTTGTAGAACACAGGCTCTAGGACACGCAGGCTTCAGTAGTTGTGGCACATGGGCTCAGTAGTTGTGGTGCACGGGCTTAGTTGCTCCACGGCATGTGGGATCTTCCCGGACCAGGGATAAAACCTGTGTCCCCTGCATTGGCAGGTGGATTCCTAACCACTGTGCCACCAGGGAGGTCCCAGTCATGGTTTTCTTAATGGGAGTCTTGGAGAGCAGAGGAGTAATACTTCACTCACCACATCTAGAACACTTAATGGAAATCCCAAAACTACTGATTTGGTCATATTTCAGAGCATGAAAGTTTCTTTTTCTTTTTTTTCCAGATTATGGTTTTCTTTCTTTCTCTCTCTCTTTTTTGCTTTTATGATGTATTTTTTTTTATTACTTTCTGCTTTATAACAAAGTGAATCAGTCATACATATACATCTGTTCCCACATCCCTTCCCTCATGCATCTCCCTCCCTCCCAGCCTCCCCATCCCACCCCTCCAGGCAGTCACAAAGGACCCAGCTGATCTCCCTGTCCTCTGCGGCTGCTTCCCACTATCTATCTACCTTACGTTTGGTAGTGTATATATGTCCATGCCTCTCTTTCGCTTTGTCACAGCTTACCCTTCCCCCTCCCCATATCCTCAAGTCCATTCTCAAGTAGGTCTGTGTCTTTTTTTTTTTTTTTTTTTTTTGTGGTACGCGGGCCTCTCACTGCTGTGGCCCCTCCCGTTGCGGAGCACAGGCTCCGGACGCGCAGGCCCAGCAGCCACGGCTCACGGGCCCAGCCGCTCCGCGGCATATGGGATCCTCCCAGACCGGGGCACGAACCCGTATCCCCTGCATCGGCAGGCGGACTCTCAACCACTGCGCCACCAGGGAGGCCCTAGGTCTGTGTCTTTATTTCTGTCTTACCCCTATGTTCTTCATGACATTTTTTTTTCTTAAATTCCATATATATGTGTCAGCATACAGTATTTGTCTTTCTCTTTCTGACTTACTTCACTCTGTATGACAGACTCTAGGTCCATCCACCTCATTACAAATAGCTCAATTTCATTTCTTTTTATGGTTGAGTAATATTCCATTCTATATATGTGCCACATCTTCTTTACCCATTCATCCGATGATGGACACTTAGGTTGTTTCCATCTCTGGGCTATTGTAAATAGGGCTGCTATGAACATTTTGGTACATATCTCTTTTTGAATTATGGTTTTCTCAGGGTATATGCCCAGTAGTGGGATTGCTGGGTCATATGGTAGTTCTATTTGTAGTTTTTTAAGGAACCTCCATGCCGTTCTCCATAGTGGCTGTACCAATTCACATTCCCACCAGCAGTGCAAGAGGGTTCCCTTTTTTCCACACCCTCTCCAGCATTTATTGTTTCTAGATTTTTTGATGATGGCCATTCTGACTGGTGTGAGATGATATCTCATTGTAGTTTTGATTTGCATTTCTCTAATGAGTAAAGATGTTGAGCATCCTTTCATGTGTTTGTTGGCAGTCTGTATATCTTCTGTGGAGAAATGTCTATTTAGGTCTTCTGCCCATTTTTGGATTGGGTTGTTTGTTTTTTTGTTATTGAGCTGCATGAGCTGCTTATAAACTTTGGAGATTAATCCTTTGTCAGTTGCTTCATTTGCAAATATTTTCTCCCATTCTGAGGGTTGTCTTTTGGTCTTGTTTATGGTTTCCTTTGCTGTGCAAAAGCTTTTAAGTTTCATTAGGTCCCATGTGTTTATTTTTGTCTTTATTTCCATTTCTCTAGGAGGTGGGTCAAAAAGGATCTTGCTGTGATTTATGTCATAGAGTGTTCTGCCTATGTTTTCCTCTAAGAGTTTGATAGTGTCTGGCCTTACATTTAGGTCTTTAATCCATTTTGAGCTTATTTTTGTGTATGGTGTTAGGGAGTGATCTAATCTCATACTTTTACATGTCCCTGTCCAGTTTTCCCAGCACCACTTATTGAAGAGACTGTCCATTCTCCACTGTACATTCCTGCCTCCTTTATCAAAGATAAGGTGACCATATGTCCGTGGGTTTATCTCTGGGCTTTCTATCCTGTTCCATTGATCTATCTTTCTGTTTTTGTGCCAGTACCATACTGTCTTGATTACTGTAGCTTTGTAGTATAGTCTGAAGTCAGGGCGCCTGATTCCTCCAGCTCCATTTTTCGTTCTCAAGATTGATTTGGCTATTCAGGGTCTTTTGTGTTTCCATACAAATTGTGAAATTTTTTGTTCTAGTTCTGTGAAAAATGCCAGTGGTAGTTTGATAGGGATTGCATTGAATCTGTAGATTGCTTTGGGTAGTAGAGTCATTTTCACAATGTTGATTCTTCCAATCCAAGAACATGGTACATCTCTCCATCTATTTGTATCATCTTTAATTTCTTTCATCAGTGTCTTATAATTTTCTGCATACAGGTCTTTTGTCTCCTTAGGTAGGTTTATTCCTAGATATTTTATTCTTTTTGTTGCAATGGTAAATGGGAGTGTTTCCTTGATTTCACTTTCAGATTTTTCATCATTAGTATATAGGAATGCCAGAGATTTCTGTGCATTAATTTTGTATCCTGGTACTTTACCAAGTTCATTGATTAGCTCTAGTAGTTTTCTGGTAGCATCTTTAGGATTCTCTATGTATAGTATCATGTCATCTGCAAACAGTGACAGCTTTACTTCTTCTTTTCCGATTTGGATTCCTTTTATTTCCTTTTCTTCTCTGATTGCTGTGGCTAAAACTTCCAAAACTATGTTGAATAAGAGTGGTGAGAGTGGGCAACCTTGTCTTGTTCCTGATCTCAGTGGAAATGGTTTCAGTTTTTCACCATTGAGGACGATGCTGGCTGTGGGTTTGTCATATATGGCCTTTATTATGTTGAGGAAAGTTCCCTCTATGCCTACTTTCTGCAGGGTTTTTATCATAAATGGGTGTTGAATTTTGTTAAAAGCTTTCTCTGCATCTATTGAGATGATCATATGGTTTTTCTCCTTCAATTTGTTAATATGGTGTATCACGTTGATTGATTTGCGTATATTGAAGAATCCTTGCATTCCTGAAATAAACCCCACTTGATCATGGTGTATGATCCTTTTAATGTGCTGTTGGATTCTGTTTGCTAGTATTTTGTTGAGGATTTTTGCATCTATGTTCATCAGTGATATTGGCCTGTAGTTTTCCTTCTTTGTTACGTCCTTGTCTGGTTTTGGTATCAGGGTGATGGTGGCCTCACAGAATGAGTTTGGGAGTGTTCCTCCCTCTGCTATATTTTGGAAGAGTTTGAGAAGGATAGGTGTTAGCTCTTCTCTAAATGTTTGATAGAATTCACCTGTGAAGCCATCTGGTCCTGGGCTTTTGTTTGTTGGAAGATTTTTTATCACAGTTTCAATTTCAGTGCTTGTGATTGGTCTGTTCATATTTTCTATTTCTTCCTGATCCAGTCTTGGCAGGTTGTGCATTTCTAAGAATTTGTCCATTTCTTCCAGGTTGTCCATTTTATTGGCATAGAGTTGCTTGTAGTAATCTCTCATGATCTTTTGTATTTCTGCAGTGTCAGTTGTTACTTCTCCTTTTTCATTTCTAATTCTATTGATTTGAGTCTTCTCCCTTTTTTTCTTGATGAGTCTGGCTAATGGTTTATCAATTTTGTTTATCTTCTCAAAGAACCAGCTTTTAGTTTTATTGATCTTTGCTATCGTTTCCTTCATTTCTTTTTCATTTATTTCTGATCTGATTTTTATGATTTCTTTCCTTCTGCTAACTTTGGGATGTTTTTGTTCTTCTTTCTCTAATTGCTTTAGGTGCAAGGTTAGGTTGTTTATTCGAGATGTTTCCTGTTTCTTAAGGTGGGATTGTATTGCTATAAACTTCCCTCTTAGAACTGCTTTTGCTGCATCCCATAGGTTTTGGGTCGTCGTGTCTCCACTGTCATTTGTTTCTAGGTATTTTTTAATTTCCTCTTTGATTTCTTCAGTGATCACTTCGTTATTAAGTAGTGTATTGTTTAGCCTCCATGTGTTTGTATTTTTTACAGATCTTTTCCTGTAATTGATATCTAGTCTCATAGCATTGTGGTCAGAAAAGATACTTGATACAATTTCAATTTTCTTAAATTTACCAAGGCTTGATTTGTGACCCAAGATATGATCTATCCTGGAGAATGTTCCATGAGCACTTGAGAAAAATGTGTATTCTGTTGTTTTTGGATGGAATGTCCTATAAATATCAATTAAGTCCATCTTGTTTAATGTATCATTTAAACCTTGTGTTTCCTTATTTATTTTCATTTTGGATGATCTGTCCATTGGTGAAAGTGGGGTGTTAAAGTCCCCTACTATGATTGTGTTACTGTCGATTTCTCCTTTTATGGCTGTTAGTATTTGCCTTATGTATTGAGGTGCTCCTACGTTTGGTGCATAAATATTTACAATTGTTATATCTTCTTCTTGGATCGATCCCTTGATCATTATGTAGTGTCCTTCTTTGTCTCTTCTAGTAGTCTTTATTTTAAAGTCTATTTTGTCTGATATGAGAATTGCTACTCCAGCTTTCTTTTGGTTTCCATTTGCATGGAATATCTTTTTCCATCCCCTTCCTTTCAGTCTGTATGTGTCTCTAGGTCTGAAGTGGGCCTCTTGTAGACAGCATATATATGGGTCTTGTTTTTGTATCCATTCAGCCAATCTGTGTCTTTTGGTGGGAGCATTTAGTCCATTTACATTTAAGGTAATTATCGATATGTATGTTCCTATTCCCATTTTCTTAATTGTTTTGGGTTCGTTATTGTAGGTATATTCCTTCTGTTGTGTTTCTTGCCTAGAGAAGTTCCTTTAGCATTTGTTGTAAAGCTGGTTTGGTGGTGCTGAACTCTCTCAGCTTTTGCTTGTCTGTAAACGTTTTAATTTCTCCATCAAATCTGAATGAGATCCTTGCTGGGTAGAGTAATCTTGGTTGCAGGTTTTTCTCCTTCATCACTTTAATTATGTCCTGCCACTCCCTTCTGGCTTGTAGAGTTTCTGCTGAGAGATCAGCTGTTATCCTGATGGGGATTCCCTTGTGTGTTATTTGTTGTTTTTCCCTTGCTGCTTTTAATATGATTTCTTTGTGTTTAATTTTTGACAGTTTGATTAATATGTGTCTTGGCGTATTTCTCCTTGGATTTATTCTGTATGGGACTCTCTGTGCCTCCTGGACTTGATTAACTATTTCCTTTCCCATATTAGGGAAGTTTTCAACTATAATCTCTTCAAATATTTTCTCAGTCCCTTTCTTTTTCTCTTCTTCTTCTGGAACCCCTATAATTCGAATGTTGGTGTGTTTAATGTTGTCCCAGAGGTCTCTGAGACTGTCCTCTGTTCTTTTCATTCTTTTTTCTTTATTTTGCTCTGCATCAGTTATTTCCACTATTTTATCTTCCACCTCACTTATCCGTTCTTCTGCCTCAGTTATTCTGCTATTGATCCCATCTAGAGTATTTTTTATTTCATTTATTGTGTTTTTAATCGATGCTTGATTCATCTTTAGTTCTTCTAGGTCCTTGTTAACTGTTTCTTGCATTTTGTCTATTCTATTTCCAAGATTTTGGATCTGGGAAATAGAATCTTGGATCATCTTTACCATCATTATTCTGAATTCTTTTTCAGGTAGACTGCCTATTACCTCTTCATTTGTTAGGTCTGGTGGGTTTTTATCTTGCTCCTTCTCCTGCTGTGTGTTTTTCTGTCTTCTCATTTTGCTTGTGTTACTGTGTTTGGGGTCTCCTTTTTGCAGGCTGCTGGTTCATAGTTCCCGTTGTTTTTGGTGTCTGTCCCCAGTGGCTAAGGTTGGTTTAGTGGGTTGTGTAGGCTTCCTGGTGGTGGGGACTAGTGCCTGTGTTCTGGTGGATGAGGCTGGATCTTGTCTTTCTGGTGGGCAGGTCCACGTCTGGTGGTGTGTTTTGGGGTGTCTGCAGACTTTTTATGATTTTAGGCCATCTCTCTGCTAATGGGTGGCGTTGTGTTCCTGTCTTGCTAGTTGTTTGGCGTAGGGTGTCCGGCACTGTAGCTTGCTGGTCGTTGAGTGAAGCTGGGTGCTGGTGTTTAGATGGAGATCTCTGGAAGATTTTCGCCGTTCGATATTATGTGGAGCTGGGAGGTCTCTTGTGGACCAGTGTCCTGAAGTTGGCTCTCCCACCTCAGAGGCACAGCACTGACTCCTGGCTCCTCAATTTGGGATGATTTGTTGTCTATTCATGTATTCCACAGATGCAGAGTACATCAAGTTGATTGTGGAGCTTTAATCCGCTGCTTCTGAGGCTGCTGGGAGAGGTTTCCCTTTCTCTTCTTTGTTCTCACAGCTCCTGGGTCTCAGCTTTGGATTTGGCCCCGCCTCTGCGTGTAGGTCGCCGGAGGGCGTCTGTTCTTCGCTCAGACAGGACAGGGTTAAAGGAGCAGCCTCTTCGGGGACTCTGGCTCACTCAGGCCGGGCGGGAGGGAGGGGCACGGAGTGCGGGGCGTGACGTTGCATTAGCCCGAGGCGCGCCGTGCGTTCTCCCAGGGAAGCCGCCCCTGGATCCCGGAACCCCAGCAGTGGCGGGCTGAACAGGCTCCCGGAAGGGCGGTGTGGACAGTGACTTGCGCTCGCACACAGGCTTCTTGGCGGTGGCAGCAGCAGCCCCAGCGTCCCACGCCCGTCACTGGGCTCCGCGCTTTCAGTCGCGACTCGCGCCCGTCTGTGGAGCCCCTTTAAGCAGCGCTCTTAATCCCCTCTCCTCGCGCACCAGGAAACCAAGAGGGAAGAAAAAGTCTCTTGCCTCTTCGGCAGCTCCAGAGTTTTCCCGGACTCCCTCCCGGCTAGCTGTGGCACATTAGCCCCCTTCAGGCTGAGTTCTCGCCGCCAGCCCCAGTCCTCTCCCTGCTCTCTGACCGAAGCCCGAGCCTCAGCTTCCAGCGCCGCCCGCCCCGGCGGGCGAGCAGACAAGCCTCTCGGGCTGGTGAGTGCCGCTCGGCACCGCTCCTCTGTGCGGGAATCTCTCCGCTTTGCCCTACCCAGGTATGTGGGGAGTTCCTTGCCTTTTGGGAGGTCTGGGGTCTTCTGCCAGCGTTCAGTATGTGTTCTATAGGAGTTGTTCCACGTGTAGCTGTATTTCTGGTGTATCCATGGGGAGGAAGGTGATCTCCGCGTCTTTATGATGTATTTTTAAAACTTCATAGAAAAAAGAGTCTAATAATGATCATCCTTTATTATCAGTTTCAATTTCATTAATGTTTTGTCATTGAACACAAATATATTTATCTAGTTGTAATCAATGTCTGTGTTCAGCTTTTTTTCATTTAACATCATTTCCCATATAGTTCTTTAAAATTTTTATTTTATTGAAGTATAATCGATTTACAATGTTGTATTAACTTCTACTGTATAACAAAGTGATTCAGTTATACATATATATATTCTTTTTCATATTCTTTTCCATTATGGTTTATCACAGGATATTGAATATAGTTCCCTGTGCTATACAGTAGGACCTTGTTGTTTATCCATCCTGTATGTAATAGTTTGCATCTGCTGATCCCAAACTCCCAATCCATCCCCCTCCCATCCCCCTTGGAAACCACGAGTCTGTTCTGTATGTCTGTGAGTGTGTTTCTGTTTCATAGATAAGTTCATTTGTGTCATATTTTAGATTCCACATATAAGTGCTATCATATGGTATATCTTTCTCTTTCTGACTTCATTTGGTATGGTAATCTCTAGGTCCATCCATGTTGCTGCAAATTGCATTATTTCATTCCTTTTTTATGGCTGAGTAGTATTCAATTGTACATTTCCTACATAGTTTTATGTTATTTCCGCTCTAGGTGTTTGTTATTCAATTATACTGCTATATCCCAGTTATTGGGCCTTTGGATTGTTTCAACTTTTTGCTAAGTAGTGCTACTATGAACATATTGGCACAAACTTCTTTTTCTTTTAGGCAATTCCCAAGTCAGATGTAATGAACAGCTTTGGAGCTCTATCTACATATTTTTTAGGCTATTCTCTGGGAAGACTGATCTTCTTACAGTTGCCCAGACCTTTTTAACTGTGTTCCATGTGGGATTGTCCTCCCCTTTGGTGGGGGAACCTCCAGGGAGGAGGGCCCCCTGAGTGGTGGCAGTGAGGTAGAAGGCCATTATGGCCACTTGAGGTTGAGGAATGCATGTTTTCTCTGGTTGGCCGCCTCTGAGTGGAGGCTGGAGTTCAGAATGTCAGCAGAATGGCATCATTTGCCCCTGAGACACGTACATGGGGTCTCAGCCATTTTATTACAAGGAATCTAGTTTTCCGCCTTCCTTTTCTGAGATATTTACAAGTATTGTAGACCTTGAAAGGCCTACATTTAGTATGGTTTTTTTTGGTAAAGTCACAGATGTTGAAGATACTTCCAATAAGCAAATGTCAGACAAGTATAGGGTTTGCTGTCTGATCTTTTGTAATGTGACCATTAATGGTTAATCAAGTTCTTGCTGCATCTCTGTCCAGAGCTGACTCTCTTATCCTTGATTCTGGCCTCATTCCAGCTTGGACAAGCACTGCCTCTAAGAACGAGTCCCAGTTAAGTACTTTTTGCCTCTTGCCCCTGATTGGTATGCAGCTCTGGGCTGAATACCTGCTTCACTCCACCCAAGACATGGCTGGACGTCTGTGGTGGGTGAGACATTTTCTGGGCAGTTTCTCATCTGGAAAGGGCTATAAGGAGCTGCATCACAACAGGTGTTTGGTCCAGAAGTTGTTACTTGAGTCGTTCTCAGGGGGAAATAAAACATAGACCTTGGGGAGAGAGGTTTGGGTTTGAGTTATAGTTCCATCACTTTGGAACCAAGTAACCTTGGGCAGGTCACTCAAGCCTGGTCACTCAAACCAGGTTCCCTTGGTTTTTTCATCTATGAAATGGGTTGTTGAGAAGCTCTAAAGATAGAATGTAGAATAAAAGAGTTCACTAACTCAAAGGCACTATATAAATGTTGCTTGTTAGTTTCCTGGTGAACTACTCTCCTCCAGATACCTCTGATCCTTAATGTGGTCCAACTTTTCTGATGGGATCTTAGTCGTTTATTGATAATGATGATTATAATCAAAACTGACATTTACTGAATGCCTATTCTACATGCATTATCCCATCTCCTTCACTTAATCTCTCTGAGATTTCCTCATCTGTAAAATGGGACTAATACTAATATCTACTTGTGACACAGATGAGGATTAAATAAACCAATTTAGCATAACATCTAACACATTTAATAAGCACTCAACAATTGATCGAATCATAAACATTATATTATCCCATTTAATTCTCACTGCCCTGTGAAGTAAGTAGTATTATTATCCTTATTTGACAGAAGAAGCATTTGGGACTCAGATAAGTGACTGTCTTAGGTCACCCAGCTAATGATTTGCAGAATCAGGATTCAATCTGAAGCCAGTCCACTGTGGACCTCTTAGTGGGATCATCTGTGTCATGTGACCACACCAAAGGTATAAGTTAGTAATTTTGGTACCCAGGAAAATTCAGTTCAAGTCAGCAGCCATTTGGTGTTTGTTATTTACCAGGTGCTACTACCGCTGCTGTGGGTGAAGGCAAAGACACAAGACACACGAGTTCATAGTGTTAATCCCCAATATTAACCACTAGTCCTACTTTCCCCTGGTATAACCTCCCTGGTCTTCCCCTTTGCTCGGCCCCGTTCTTAGGGATCAGGTGACTCCATTTGACCTCTACCTGCCCTCCCTCGGACGGGCCTCAGAGCCAACCTATTGCTTAGCTCTTCTGAGTCATGATTGTCAGAAGTCTTTGTAGGTTAATGCTACCTTCCTTTATCATTTGTCACGTAAGTGGCCACATATTACACAGGTGCACATTGTTGGTTTTACTCACACATATAGGTGCTGGGCATGTTATTTGTTATCAGAACAAAACCTGTTCCATCCTTATGCTGAAAGTCCCCTGAGGACAGGGACCAAATCTCTTCCTCTATTTGTAATCCCTTCTCTCCCACCAGAGGAAACAATGTTTACACCTAGCACCCAAGTGAAGAAGAAAGTGGTGTAGCCTCCCTAAGCTGTAGAAGATGCCAGTAGGAGAGCAGGCAGGATTCCAAATGGGTGGGTGAACCCAGAGGCTCCTAAGAACACCAGAGGAAGGCTAAGTATAGTGTCCATTTGAGTAACACCTTTTACTTTTCAAATTAATCTTGTATTTTTTCATAAGCATGGCCCTCTACTAAGCTATCCCTGTTCTCAAGGTCCATGCAGATAGGGGCCTGACTTATTATTATTATTATTTTTAATTAGTTTCTGCTTTATAACAAAGTGAATCAGTCATACATATACATCTGTTCCCACATCCCTCTGACTTATTTTTAATAGTGGTGGAACTTAATATAGAGGTTACATAGCTGTGAGAGGCCAGTGGGAATAGCATAAGACCAAGCCAGTGGAGGAAGCATTGACTGGTCCTATGACTCTGGAATCAAATACTCATTTGAATTTGAACTGGGAGACACAGATCAATATGACTTCCTCCTGCTGGCCAATCAGATCTTACCCACAGTGAAAGAGACCTGGTTTGGCTTGAAGACAGTCATGGAGCATGTGTGAGACCACCCCTATTAAGGCTCTCGGGAATAAACACCATTAAAAGCTCTTTGGTTTGAAGCAAATTTGGGTTGTGATTATTTATTATTATTTTCTAAAATAAATTTATTATTTATTTATTTATTTTGTCTGCATTGGGTCTTTGGTGCTGTGCATGGGCTTTCTCTAGCTGCAGTGAGTGGGGGCTGCTCTTTGTTGTGGTGCACGGGCTTCTCATTGCAGTGGCTTCTCTTGTTGCGGAGCACGGGCTCTAGGCTCACGGGCTTCAGTAGTTGTGGCATGCAGGCTCAGTAGTTGTGGCTCACAGGCTCTAGAGCACAGGCTCAGTAGTTGTGTCGCATGGGCTTAGTTGCTCCGCGGCATGTGGGATCTTCCCAGACCAGGGCTCAAACCTGTGTCCCCTGCATTGTCAGGCAGATTCTTAACCACTGCACCACCAGGGAAGCCCCTGCATTGTGATTATTCCTTTTTCTTTTAATTTTTTTTTAAAGATTTGTAATTTTTTTCCCTTAAACTTATTTATTTTATTTATTTATTGTTGGCTGCATTGGGTTTTCGTTGCTGCGCGTGGGCTTTCTCGAGTTGCGGCGAGCAGGGGCTACTCTTCGTTGCGGTGCACGGGCTTCTCATTGAGGTGGCTTCTCTTGTTGCGGAGCACGTGCTCTAGGTGCGCAGGCTTCAGTAGTTGTGGCTCATGGACTCTAGAGCGCAGCATCAGTAGTTGTGACACACAGACTTAGTTGCTCTGCGGCATGTGAGATCTTCCTGGACCAGGGCTCGAACCCGTGTCCCCTGCATTGGTAGGTGGCTTCTTAACCACTGAGCCACCAGGGAAGCCCCTGATTATTCCTTTTTCTAATCCTGATATAGGAGCATTATATCTTTGATTTTTGTTGCCCTTAAACACAGCAATACTGAGCTGTACCCCTTTATCTTTTTAATCCAATTTTAAGCAAAATGCTACCAACATCCTTTAAAAATTAAAAAAAAATTGTGGTGAAATATACATACCATAAAATGATTTTAACCATTTTGAGTGTACAATTCAGTGGCGTTAAGCACATTCACAGTGTTGTGCAATCATCACCATCCATCTCCAGAAATTTTCCACCATCCCAAACTGAAACTCTGTACCCCTTAAGCAATAAGTCCCTGTTCTCCCTCTTTCTAGCCCATGGTAATTCTATGCTCTTTCTGTCTCTATGAATTTGCCTGTTCTAGGTACCATATATAAATGGAATCATATAGTATTTGTTCTTTTGTGACTGGCTTATTTCACTTAGCAAATGTTTTTGAGATTCACCCATGTTGTGGCATGTGTCAGTTCGTTCATCTTAATAGAGTAGCGTCTTAGAGCTAGAAGGGGATTTTTATGTTTATTTATTCAGTAAATACTAATTAAGCAACTGCATTGTGCTAAGTATCATGCTAGGTGCTGTATCCTGTGGTTCCATGTTGCCTTCTGCTTTTCCGTTTCTGGTATGCTGCATCAGAAAAACTAGTGGAGACGCAAACCAATGATGCTCCTTCCTCCAGGCTGCCCCATCAAGTGTGGGTCTCAGATTCCATACAATTTCTCTTTAGACATTGGCTTCCATTAGAGATTTATATTTTCTTCACATTGATGGCTTTCCCTGGGAGAAAAGGGTGGGAAGTGAATTTCAGCTTGCCTAGAATTCTGGGTACTTGATTCTTTAGTTCACATTTCTTGCAGATTCAGGTCACAGCTTCTCTTTTTACTGATTTCAAAGCTGAAATCTATCATGGTGAAGTACAGCCCAGCCTTTGTGATAGACCAAGGTGGGCCTAGGAGTTCAGTTCCAGTGTTGGAAGGACAAAAGAGCCCTGATAGAGGCCCCCGGCTCCACAACTCCTGACAAAGACTCTTCTTGACCAAACCTTGGACAGGCTTCCCTGAGCCCTCTTTTCTACTAGCCTTGTCCTTGGGCCCTAAGTCAGTCTTAGCAAAGAATCCTGCTAAGTAATCCCCCAATCCTTGACATCTGATTGAGTTCCTCATCCTCCACCATTGATGTCTAAGTCCTTGGCCTGCCTTTAGCAATAATCTGTTAGGCCAGTTAAGCAAGAATCCCCCCTACCCTGATGTCTCCTCTTAAGAGTTTTCCAAGCACTGATCCCCTTGCTCTGCTATCTTTATGTATTTGAAGTTGAACACAATTACTCTCTCCTATTGTATCTTGAATAAAGTCTTCCTTGCAGTTGTAACAAGTGTCAGAATAACATCTCTTTAACACTGTCAACCATGACCCTTGGTTGAATCTACTCCCCTTGAGAAAGTGCAGAAAGTATGTTGATGGTGGGGACAGTAGGGTGGGAGAGGCTTGTGGGATTTGGGGCACCTAGGACAGACTGAAAGGCCCCAGAGTCCTTGAAGAAGTCGTGGAGATCATGAGTGTCTTCCATTTGTTCTGCTGTGACTTGGTGGAAAGGACACCAGACTCAGAATCTAGTAAATGCAAGAAAGTCTTATTATTAATAATACCATTAAACCTTACCTTTAGCTCAGATTTCAAGGAAAACTGATAATTTATTCAGACAAACACATTCCTCCTATACCACTTACCTCATATATTTCTGCCTTTTTAGTGGAGTCATAAGAATTAGGTGTCAGATTCATAACAGAAGCCACAAACTTTCATCATGACCTGCTGTCACCAGAGAAGGGCTTGTCAAGTGTGTGAAATGTGTGGTCTTGGAGTTGGCTTGGGGTTTCTTTGATAGTCTTTATTTATTTATTTTTACTCTAGAGGTAACTTCATCTCAGGTTTATAATCTGGCCTCCTCTATCAGTATAAATTCTATCCAGCACTATGGGACTTGCGTATTTACTCAAAAGACACTATTTAAATACCAAGTGATGAGCATTATAACACCCTTAGCACAGACTTTTCCAGCCTGAGGAGCAAGTTCCTGACCTTGTAAATCAAGAGGCTTGGCTTTTATCACTCAAAAGGAATGGAAGAGGCATCTGACGTACTGTCAGAGTTTCAAGGGTACTTGGGAGTCACATTAGCATTTTTGAGGACATGAGACTGCCTCAGACTCCTTATAAATACAGCTTGACTCAGCCACTCTATGACTGACACCCTTGGGACATGAAGTGGATACTGTTCTTTGGGGATCTTATTGGGCCCAGCATCTGTGGCCAAGAAAAGTTTTTTGGGTAAGCTCCTTTTGGACTTATTATTACTTTGTTAGTTCAGAGATATGGGAACCAAATGGATTTGGAAATGAATGGCTGATTATACCTCAAGTGGTATGGTGTTGGGAAGGAAGACCTGGACTCCTGTCCCAACTTTGGCCTTGTGTCATCCTGGGTCAGTTACTTCTCTCTCAGGCTCAGCTTTATCTGTGATATCAGGACTAGGTGGTCTCCACAGTCCCTCCCCAGCTCCCTAATTCCTGCCAATTCTTTTCCTTCCTAGTTCTTATTTGTAAGGTCAGTTTCAGGCATTCCTACTTTCTTACTCCTATATTATGAATTACTAAGAATTACCAGAAATTGTTTCAATTTCTGCCATGCTTAAGGGAAAACCTGGGTCATAAGCTTTTTGGATTTACCTCTCTGTTAATGGTTAAGGTTTGGTGGAGCTTTCTCGTCAGCATTTGGCATATGGGGATTTGATAGGTCTTGCCTAGCCATAACTATGAAAAGTGACATGCAAGGATACACCTGTACATTCTGTGTGTGTATGCATGTGTGTGCACACACATGCACACGTGCTCCACACAGAATTCCTTGAGGTTCACAAAAGAGAGAACATTTGGGAGGTAGGAGAGATGAAAGGATGGCATGGTACCCTACTAGAAGATGGGGGTGATGGAGTCAAGATGGCAGTGTGGGAAGACAAGGGAGTACATTTCTCCCCACAACTAGGGCACCTGCCAGACACTGGTGGGGGACCTTGACGCCCAAGAAGATGGGAGGAACCCCCAAGCGAATGGCTGGGGGTCAGGCTGAAGCTCCTGCAGTGGGAGCTCCAAGTCTGAACCACTGGACTAACAGAGAACCTCAGATCCCAGGGAACATTCATTGGCATGAGGTCTCCCAGAGGTCCTCATGTCGGCACCAAGACCCAGTTCTACCCAACAGCCTACAAACTTCAGTGTTGGAAGCCTGAGGCCAAACAGCCAGTAAGACAGGAACACAATCCCACTCAACAACAACAACAACAACAACAAAAGAGACAGCAAAAGAATAAGCCACAGATGAAGGAGAAAGGTAAAATCCTACAAGACCAAATAAATGAAGAGGAAATTGGCACTTTACGTGAAAAAGAATTCAGAGTAATGATAGTAAAGATGATCCAGAATTTCGGAAATAGAATGGAGGCACGGATTGAGAAAATACAAGAAATGTTTAACAAAGACCTAGAAGAACTAAGAACAAACAAACAGAGATGAACAACACAGTAACTGAAATGAAAAATACACTAGAAGGAATCAATAACAGAATAACTGAGGCAGAAGAACAAATAAGTGAGCTGGAAGACAAAATGGTGGAAATAACTGCTGAGGAGCAGAATAAAGAAAAAAGAATGAAAAGAATTGAAGACAATCTCAGAGACCTCTGGGACAACACTAAACGCACCAACATTCAAATTATAGGGGTCCCAGAAGAAGAAGAAGAAAAAAGGGTCTGAGAAAATATTTGAAGAGATTATAGTGAAAAACTTCCCTAACATGGGAAGGGAAATAGTCACCCAAGTCCAGGAAACAAAGAGAGTCCCATACAGGATAAAGTCTAGGAGAAACACACCAAGACACATATTAATCAAACTAACAAAAATTAAATTCGAAGAAAAAATATTAAAAGCAGCAAGGGAAAAGCGAAAAATAACATACAAAGGAATCCCCATAAGGTTATCAGCTGATTTTTCAGCAGAAACTCTGCAGGCCAGAATGGATTGACAAGATATACTTAAAGTGATAAAAGAGAAAAACCTACAACCAGGATTATTCTACCCAGCAAGGATCTCATTCAGGTTCGATGGAGAAATCAAAAGCTTTTCAGACAAGCAAAACCTAAGAGAATTCAGCATGACCAAACCAGCTTTACAACAAATGCTAAAGAAACTTCTCTAGGCGGGAAACACAAGAGAAGAAAAAGACCCACAAAAACAATCCCAAAACAATTAAGAAAATGGTAATAGGAACATACATATCGATAATAACCTTGAATGTAAATGGATTAAATGCCACAACCAAAAGACACAGACTGGCTGAATGGTTACAAAAACAAGACCGATATATATGCTGTCTACAAGAGACCCACTTCAGACCTAGGGATACATACAGACTGAAAGTGAAGGGATGGAAAAAGATATTCCATGCAAATGGAAATCAAAAGAAAGCTGGAGTAGCAATACTTGTATCAGATAAAATAGACCTTAAAATAAAGACCTTACAAGAGGTGAGGAAGGACACTATAAAATGTTCAAAGGATCAATCCAAGAAGAAGATGTAACAATTATAAATGTTTAGGCACCCAATATAGGAGTACCTCAATACATAAGGCAAATGCTAACAACCATGAAAGGGGAAATCGGCAGTAACACAATAATAGTAGGGGACTTTAACACCCCACTTACACGAATGGACAGATCATCCAAACAGAAAATAAATAAGGAAACACAAGCTTTAAATGACACAATAGACCAGATAGATTTAATTGATATTTATAGAACATTCCACCTGAAAGTGGCAGAATACACTTTCTTCTCAAGTGCACAAGGAACATTCTCCAGGATAGATCACATCTTGGGTCACAAATCAAGCCTTGGAAAATTTAAGAAAATTGAAATCGTATCAAGCATCTTTTCCGACAACAATGCTATGAGACTGGAAATCAATTACAGGAAGAAAACTGAAAAAAACACAGGTGCATGGAGGCTGAACAGTGCACTACTAAATAACCAAGAGATGACTGAAGAAATCAAAGAAGAAATTAAAAAATACATAGAAAGAAATGACAATGAAAACACGATGACCCAAAACCTATGGGACACAGCAAAAGCAGTTCTAAGAGGGAAGTTTATAGCAATTCAATCTCACCTCACGAAACAAGAAAAATCTCAAATAAACAATCCAACCCTACACCTAAAGCAAGTAGAGAAAGAAGAACAAAGAAAACCCTAAGTCAGTAGAAGGAAAGAAAGAAAGATCAGAGCAGAAATAAATGAAAAAGAAATGAAGAAAACAATAACAAAGATCAATAAAACTAAAAGCTGGTTCTTTGAGAAGATAAAAAAATTGATAAACCCTTAGCCAGACTCATCAGGAAAAAAAGGGAGAGGATGCAAATCAATAAAATTACAAATGAAAAAGGAGAAATCACAGCTGACACCACAGAAATACAAAGGATTATAAGAGACTACTACAAACAACTATATGCCAATAAAATGGACAACCATGAAGAAATGGACAAATTCTTGGAAAGGTACAATTTTCCAAGACTGAACCAGGAAGAATTAGAAAATATACACAGACCTATCACAAGTAATGAAATTGAAACTATAATTAAAAATCTTCCAACAAAAGTCCAGGACCAGATGGCTTCACAGGCGAATTCTACCAAACATTTAGAGAAGAGCTAACACTGATCCTTCTCAAACTCTTCCAAAAAATTGCAGAGGGAGGAGCACTCCCAAATCCATTCTACGAAGCCACCATCACCCTGATACCAAAGCCATAAAAAGATATCACAAAAAAGAAACTTATAGACCGATATCACTGATGAACATAGATGCAAAAATCCTGAACAAAATACTAGCAAACAGAATCCAACAACATATTAAAAGGATCATACACCATGATCAAGTGGGATTTATCCCAGAGATGCAAGGATTCTTCAGTATATGCAAATCAATCAATGTGATACACCATATTAACAAATTAAGGAATAAAAACCATATGATCATCTCAATAAATGCAGAAAAAGCTTTTGACAAAATTCAACACCCATTTATGATAAAAACTCTCCAGAAAATGGGCATAGAGAGAACCTACCTCAACATGATAAAGGCCATATATGACAAACCCACAGCAAACATCATACTCAATGGTGAAAAACTGAAAGCATTTCCACTAAGATCAGGAACAAGACAAGGATGTCCACTTTCGCCACTATTATTTAACATAGTTTTGGAGGTCCTAGCCAAGGCAATCAGAGAAGAAAAAGAAATAAAAGGAATACAAATTGGAAAAGAAGAAGTAAAACTGTCATTGTTTTCAGATGACATGATACTATACACAGAGAATCCTAAAGATGCCACCAGAAAACTACTAGAACTAATCAATGAATTTGGTAAGCTTGCAGGATATAAAATTAATACACAGAAATCTCTGACATTCCTATACACTTAAAACACAAAATCAGAAAGAGAAATTGAGGAAACAATCCCATTTACCATCACAACAAAAAGAATAAAATACCTAGGAATAAACCTACCTAAGGAGGTGAAAGACTTGTACTCAGAAAACTATAAAACACTGATGAAAGAAATCAAAGATGATATAAACAGATGGAGAAATATACCATGTTCTTGGATTGGAAGAATCAATACTGTGAAAATGATTATACTATCCAAAGCAATCTACAGATTCAGTGTAATCCCTATTGAGCTACCAATGGCATTCTTCACAGAATTAGAACAAAAAATTTTACAACTCATGTGGAAACACAAAAGACCCTAAATAGCTAAAGCAATCTTGAGAAAGAAAAACGGAGCTGGAGGAATCAGGTTCCCTAACTTCAAACTATACTACAAAGTGACAGTAATCGAGACAGTATGGTACTGGCACAAAAACAGAAATGTAGATCAATGGTACAGGATAGAAAGCCCAGAGGTAGACACATGCACATATGGTCACCTAATTTACAACAAAGGAGGCCGAGAACATACAATGGAGAAAAGACAGCCTCTTCAATAAATGGTGCTGGGAAAACTGGACTGCTACATGTAAAAGAATGAAATCAGAACACTACCTAACACCACACACAAAAATAAACTCCAAATGGATTAAAGACCTAAATGTAAGAACAGACACTATAAAACACTTAGAGCAAAACATAGGAAAAATATTCTTTGACCACGGCAAGATCTTTTTTGACCCTCTTCCTAGAGTAATGAAAATAAAAACAAAAATAAACAATTGGGACCTAATGAAACTTAAAAGCTTTTTCACAAAAAAGGAAACCATAAACAAGACGAAAAGACTTCCCTCAGAATGGGAGAAAACACCTGCAAGTGAAACAACGGACAAAGGATTAATCTCCAAAATATACAAACAGCTCATGGTGCTCAATATAAAAAAAAAATAATCCAATAAAAAAATGGGCAGAAGAACTAAGTAGACATTTCACCAAAGAAGACATACAGATGGCCAAGAGGCACATGAAAAGATGCTCAATATCACTAATTATTAGAGAAATACAAATCAAAACTACAATGAGGTATCACCTCACACTGGTCAGAATGGCCATTATCAAAAAATTTAGAAACAATAAATGCTGGATTGGGTGTGGTGAAAAAGGAACCCTCTTGCACTGTTGGTGGGAATGTAAATTGATACAACCACTATGGAGAACAGTATGGAGGTTCCTTAAAAAACTAAAAATAGAACTACCATATGATCCAGGAATCCCACTACTGGGCATCTACCCTGAGAAAACCATAATTCAAAGAGAGACATGTACCACAATGTTCATTGCAGCACTATTTACAATAGCCAGGACATGGAAGCAACCTAAATGTCCATCAACAGATGAATGGATAAAGAAGATGTGGCACATATATACAATGGAATATTACTCAGCCATAAACAGAAACGAAATTGACTTATTCATAGTGAGGTGGATGGACCTGGAGTCTGTCATACAGAGTAAAGTAAGTCAGAAAGGGAAAAACAAATACCGTATGCTAACATATATATATATGGAATCTAAAAAAAAAAAATGGTACTGATGAACCTATGGGCAGGGCAGGAGTAAAGGTGTAGACATAGAGAATTGACTTGAGGACCCAGAGGGAGAAGGCGAAGCTGGGGCGAAATGAGAGTAGCAGCAACATATATACACTACCAAATGTAAAATAGCTAGCTAGTGGGAAGCAGCTGCATAGCACAGGGAGATCAGCTCAGTGCTTTGTGACCACCTAGAGGGGTGCGATAGGGAGGGTGGGAGGGAGACGCAAGAGGGAGGGGATATGGGGATATATGTATGCATATGGCTGATTCACTCTGTTGTACCACAGAAACTAACACAGTATTGTGGAGCAATTATACTCCAATAAAGATCTATTAAAAAAAAAAGGTTAAGAATCCTGGCCAAGGCCACTTAGCTGGTAAGCAGGGAAGTTGGAGCAAAACCCATATGCTTTTGTTATAACACAAGTTAATCTCCAGATAGAATCCTGTATCTCACTGATCTGTCTATATCTGTTAGTTTACTCTCCATTATACTATCTGGCTAAAGGGGCTTTGGAATTGTTTATTGAGGTAATTACTTATATGTGATTGAGTAATTTTTATGACGATGACTTCTGTTCACACCTGGTCTCTACTGCCAAATAGCTCAGAGGGTTTAGGCATAGCAGGTGGTCAGGGAAGGAGATTTTTCCACAGGCAGCTCAGCAGTGTGTAATAACTATGCTTGCTGCCATGTGGGCTGATGCACAGAGCTCTCAGGCTCTCGCTGCTCCTATTCATGTGGCTGAAAAATCTTTCTTTCTCAGGATACAGACTTCTCTTATAAAGCAGCGGACACCTGGGTTGAGGCTTCTTGGCTGAGCTCTGGAGTGCTCACCATAGGCGCTTGCACAGAAAGGACTGTGTGCCTGAGCAAATTGCAGATGGTTTTAACCAACAGTGTCATCCTTACCCCCAAATCTGTTCTTGCCTCATAGTAGGGAACCCAGCAAAGGTGGCGGAATTCTTCCTGAGGTCCACAGACATGGCCTAGGCAGCCAGCTTGGTGAACATTTAGAGCAAGGGGAAGCTGGCCTCTGAGCATTCAAGTGGTTGGGAAGCCAAGATGCAGGTTGGCTTGGAGGGGGAACAGTGCTGATGGAGATGAAGATGATGGTTTCTCCCCCCACCACACCCCCCGGTCTCTGTTCATTCCATCTAACTCACCTACCTCCCCAGTCCCTCTCACTCTGCTGGTGTCTTCTGTCCTGGGCTTCACTCATCTTAAGGATAGGATGGTGACCAGGATGCCTAAAGGTGCACAGCAAGCATAGAACAGGAAGTAGTTGCAGAACTTGTAACATCAGCAGTAACTGGTTGGCATTTAAGAGTTCTGTGGAATCACCTCTTGTGGTGGCTTCTAAGCCTGGCTGGGGATGCAGGTGAGAAAGGCACAAAGAACAGGCCACTTGGCTGCCCACATGTTAGAAGGGGGAGAGATAGAAGCTCAGCACCAAGGTGACTATTGACTGTCCAGAACATGGGACACATGTGAGGGTGACTGAGAGTGGATCACTAGCCATTGCGCAGTAGCAGCTGGCCAGCCCTGGGTATTGGAGAGTACCAGAGCTAAGAAGAGCTCTAGGAGCACGTACCTGTGTGGAGTAGGAGGGGGGGTGAACATGGCAACCTGCAAACCCCAACATGTCCCCCTTCCCAGGCCAATCTTCCATCTTCAGAAAGAGCTTAAGGTCTGTGAAAAGATTTCCAGATGGTGGAGATAGGTTGTGTTCCACCACCCACACTTTCAGGACGGCGTTTTCCAAATAGAGACAAGGACAGTGAGGGCAAGAGAAAGGCTGCCCTTCACCTGGCACCCACTTATGTTCTCTCTGTTTCTAGATATTGATGGGCTTATGTTCATGAGAATAACATAAGATTCTCCCCATGCCCTGCCAGCTTTTAGCACCCTCTGAAGACTGTTGCTAAGGTTGTCTGCTCTGGTTGGGGAAAACCTCGTGGGTAATGGGAACTGGTCCTAAAGCCTGGGTGGCAGATTGGCTAGGCAGGTAAAGAAAAGGGCTGGACATCCAGGCAGAGGGAACAGCATGTTCAAAGGCATAGAAGGGCAAAGTATATGGTGAATTCGGAATTTCAGTGAGGCTGGAGCCAAGAATGTGTAGGAGGGAGAGGTGGAGGAGAGACAGATGGGGAAATACTCCATTCTGCACCAGCCTTTCCGCCCTGTCTCTCTGCATGCTGCAGATGTGTCTTTATCCTTTGGAGCTGGGTTAATTAGGACATGATGAAATGCACTGTGGTTTTAATCATCATCTGGGCCAGTTAGATTCACTGTGTTCCCTTATCATGAACAGTGCCCAGGAGTATGAAAGTTCTGTTGTGAAGTTATCACTTTGGGAGAATTAAAACACATGCTGTGGATGAATGTGTAACATGATTTTCATACTCTTAAGAGCTCCTTATTCTTATGTTTCTCTTTTTTTTCCTCTTCCTGTTCCTTCTCTCTCCTCTTTCTCTTTGTGATTACTCAAGTCAGTGCTGTATTTTACCGATGCCTCATTTTGCTAACAGAGATGCCAATGCACAGGCACTTTCCAGAACACCCATTTTTAAGATGCCCCTTTTTCTGGGGTATTGAGGGTGAGTTGTGACAGAGCATGAGTTCTGCATATGGGTCCTGGTACTCAGCCAGGAGGAAGGATTTCTCTTCTGTTTTCAACCTGTTTCTTTTGCAAGGCTGCTTGCCTGTGTCAGGGAAATGGTGGTTTGATTCCCCATCTTTGCAGGGCTGCAGTCCAACACCTAGCAAGCCTGTTGGGTTCAGGCTGAGACCCGCCAGCCAGTGGCTTCTCCACCATGGCCTCAGCAGCTCCCATGGAATGCAGTTGGCTGCCCACGTCCGAGAACCCTGTGGAGACCGGATGAGCTGGGAGAAAGTGAGGCTTCATCAATGGCGTTTCCTCCAGACCTGCCACCTGCAACAGAAGCAGCTCTGAAGTGGACCTTGCCTCCTTGATGCTAGCCTAGACCCCACGGAGATCCCCCAGAAGCTCCCAGAACAAAGTTAAACTCTGAGAGTCCTTCCGGATTGAGCCAGTTTTCTGATGAGGAGATGCTGATCTGCCACATGTGGCTGCACGTTTAGCTCCCTGTGACAGAACCATTTTCTCTGTCAACAGGTCCTTCAGCCCACAGCCCTCTCCAGCAGCTTTTCCCGCATTCATTTGTGTCAAAGGGATGACGCATGTGACAGCGTTGAGTGTGGATTCATTCGGGCCGTCACCTAGCAACGGCCTAATGGCTCTCCTGGCTTTCTGAGCCGGCCCAGAGCACAAAGGCAGCTTTTCAGGCTCGGCCTTCTCCCACCCACACACAGGACTTCAGGGGCCTCTACCCCTGCTGCTGCTGCGGGAGCTAAATGGTGTATAGGAAACAAGTGCGGGACAAACAACAAAGGGGGACTCGGGACTGGCTGGCTCCCTTCTGGTCCCTATCAGGGCCCCTTAGGAAGGATGAATCCCGAGTTCAGCCCCAGCACCGTGCATTTGTATAGGGTTCTGGAGCTGGAAGGGCCTGGGAGAGCACCCAGCCTCTCCCCTCTTTGCTTAGAGGAAAAATAACTAACCTTCCAAGGATGGAAGGTCTATTCTCTTTTCTAGCTCTTTCCAGCATGGACATTCAGCCAGAGTTTCAGTCCTAGACCCTGACAGTGAAGAAGTGCTTCTTTATGTCTTGAGTTAGCTTTGCGTGTAACTCAGGAACATTCCTTTCTGCAAAATATATATGTTTTTCATTATAAAGTAATATGACCACATTACAGAAAACAGATACGAGGGGAAAAAAGTAAGTCATCCATAATCCCATGACCCGAACATAAGCACTGTCAGCATTTGCTATATTTCCGTTGTCTGTTTTTCTTCCAATGCATCTGCTTTTTCCATACTTGCAATCATGGCATACATACAATTTTGTGTCCTGCTCTTTCACTTAATATTTCCCTTAAAGTTATACCATAAGCACTTTTTCATATTTGCCACGTAGTCTTATTTTTAATGGCTATACATTATAACCAAAGACTAGACCATTTCCTCTCATTCAGCCCAGTTATGTCTGGGATAGTAGGCCTGGGGTTTATTTGCCAGCTGAAAGCTCACCATTATCTTTTGCTTTTTTTTCCTTTCTCCAGGGACCAAGTTTTCAGGATTAATGTCAGAAATGGAGATGAGATCAGCAAACTAAGTCAGCTAGTGAATTCAGATAACTTTAAGGTACCTAGTTCTCCTTCTCTTGGGTATCAATTAACTTTAGTGGGAGAAGACTCTTGCAGCACTGGCATTGTTATTCCTGAAGAGTTTCTGTGTATAATCCTGTATTAGTCAACATGTCTTTATACAATTGAGAGGGTTGGTCGGGGAGAAGTGCTGTAGATCGCAGCAGTGCTGTCCAGGGAGATGAGAGGCCTCAGCAGTGGGCTCCATCTTTCTATCTGCATTGACTTATTACTTCTTGGGCTTTGCCAGGTATTGCCTGCTGGGCAGGCCTGACCAGATAAAATTATGAAATGGCGAAGTTTGCCCTTGTGCAGAATCCAACCCCTCAGGGATCACCAAGGCTTTTGGCAGTTGTTCTAGAAGAATGAGCTCATTGTGCCTTTTACCTGAACTGTCCTTTAACCTGGTTTTACTTCTGTTCTCTTCAGCTCAACTTCTGGAAATCTCCCTCTACCTTTGGTCGTCCTGTGGATGTCCTGTTCCCTTCTGTCAGTCTGCAGCCAGTCAAATCCTTCCTGAAGTCCCAGGGCTTAGAGTACTTGGTGACTGTTGAAGACCTGCAGGTGGATAGGCCAAGGTCCCTCACTGGTCTTGCATAGGACCAAGCAGCCAGAGTGGACTTGAGACATTTTCAAGTTCTGGTCTTATTCTCCTCCATTTAAAAGTTGAAGGCATTGAAGTATATGGAAATAAAGTGCAGTGACTTGTTAGAGGAACATGTTGTACTAGAAAGGGCATACCTGGGTTAGGAAACCAGCCAGATCTGGATCCAAATCCTGATTTTGCTAACTGCTAGCTGTGTGACTTTGGACAAGCTGTTAACCTCTTGAGACTCTGTTTCTTCATCTGTAAAACGGTAGTAGTTATACCTACTTCATACAATTTATTGAGAAGATTAAGTGACTAAATGTACATAAAATGTCTAACAGTGCCAGGTGCCCCACAAGTATTAAGTCCCTCTCCCTTTTCTCATTTGAAGTCAGGAGGGAAGAACAGAGTTTATGGTGGGTAGAAGGTGGGGCCCCAGTGAGGAGGTGCTGAAGACCAGTCATAAAAAGCATCCTTTGGGAATTCCCTGGCGGTCCAGTGGTTAGGACCCCACACTTCCACTGCAGGGGACATGGGTTCGATCCCTGGTCAGGGAACTAAGATCCCATGTGCTGTGCAGTGCGACCAAAAAAAAAGCATCCTTTGAGAAAGGGAGAATGTCACCAGCAGCCCCCAGCAGAGGGAACATCACTGCCTAAGCCAGACACCAGCCTCATGAGCTGTATTTGAACAGCAGGGCAGTGTCTGGCTCATGTTCTCTCCTTCACTGAGGTGGGTTGTGGACTAATTGGTGATTTGGCCCAGGAGTTTCCTGATGGTGTGAGCAGCTGTGAGCTTATTAATCATCCTCACATGTCACAGACATCTGCCAGGAACCTTCAAAGTATGAGTGGTTTTAAGAATTTCTTTGTTTCTGAATGGTTTCCCAAGCTGGGTATTTCAGAGGCACTGGATACCAGATGCAGACTGATGTCTAGAGAATTTGTGGTATAGAATAACTAAATAGCACATATGTTGCTTCCAGGAAGTAAGTAGGTTTTGAATGAGGTGATGTACATTGGGCTCCAAGAAGTAAGATTATATAGATATGTGGAAGAAATCAGACCCCCTTTTACACCTTGACATTTGTGCTTCTTGATATGTGTGCCAAGGGTGCTGCCATCTTGGCCAGCACATGTCCCAAGATATGGTGGAAACAGCATGAAGCTCCATCCCCAAAGGATCACTTTCTAATATTGCTGTGTCTGTTTTAGGCCCTTTTAGATAATGAAGATGAGGAAATGCAATACAATGAAGGTCAAGAATGGAGCAGTAATAACTTCAACTATGGAGCCTATCATTCCCTGGAAGCTGTAAGTATTTCAGAGCAGGTTAAGATTAAGGTCATTGGCCTTTTGGGTTTTGTAACCCCTTTCCTTACTTCCAGGAGGTATTAGTCCCTAACACAGTACCCCTACACTGAGGGGTTAAAATGTGTACACTTCAATTCTTTTCCTTTTTTTATTTTTAGAATTTTATTTATCTTTTTATACAGCAGGTTCTTATTAGTTATCCATTTTTCAACTCTTTGTTTGTTTATCTCCCACCAACACCTAAGAGCATAGTGAAACACAAACTGAACATTTTCTCCCACGTGCATCGTTCTTTTCTTAAGCAACCCCTCAAAGAAAACCATGAAATAATTGCAATAATTTACAGTCCTTGTAATTCAACCTTCTTATACCCCACCAGAATCCCTGTATTTTATTCACTCAGATTAATGTGTTTCTTATCCCAGGCAAATAGACAAGTGATTATTTCCAAGGTTAACCAAATATTTCCACTCATTTATCATGACTACTTATAACGTATATTTATTCCATAATGCGTTTTGGTGCTGTGTTTAGTTAGAAATCACTTATTTAGATGACTGACTTTCAAGGTAAGCCAACCCTTCAAATGAGAAATTTAGAGCAGAATAATTTAATATGATATTGGAATTTGAGGAACCAAGAAGGACTGGAATGGAACTGAATCACATAGCATACGGTTTTCTTAGGTCCCTCAATGTCTTCTTCCTTAGTCTGGAGACTTTCTACTAACTCAGGAACACACCCCAAATCTAAATTGGTATTCTTCCTATAGCTGAATATATGTTCTTTATATCCAAAGATAGAGTTCTTGGCATGCTTTTCCTGAGGCATATACTTTGAATTATTTTTCTTCTAGATGAGGTTTTTTTCCAAGCTTGACCAAATATTTCCCCTTCTTTCCCAGGATTGTCAGTAGCTTTGTTTAATGTGTACACTTCCAGCCGCACTGCCCCTTGATCCCTCTTGTGACCAATGACATACAGCTGCAAAACACCTGGATAAAGTTAGGAGTTCAGTCCAGGGCCATGGACGAAAGCAGAGCTAAGGGCCCACACAGGGATCAAACCCATGATGTTAGCCTCATTAACATGGGGTACTCCCTAGCTGAGCTAACCAGTAGCACATGTCACTCCGGATTCTGGAAACTCCATCCCCTCACCTGCCTGCTGCAGGAGCCTCACTTTGCCATCCACACACTTTTGTTCTCTGGCTTTAGGTATCATTGTCATCTGGCTTACAGCCATCTATCATTCCCTGCAAGGCCTTTTGCTGTGGGTTGGTGTACCATCTCCCTTCTGACTTGTTCATATTCAGTTCTTTTTAAAAACAGCTTTTAAGAGCTCATATTCCACAATCACTTGGGCTTTCTTAGGTCTCTAAAGGGAATTTCATATTTGTCTCTGCCAGGTTTCTAGTTTCAGATCCTTTGTGTGTATTGTTGTGGTTGCTGTTATTGTTGTTAGTTTTGTGGGTAAGTTTTCCCCTGATGTTGGCAGTGTGAATTTGCACCCCTCATCTGGACACAGCTTGGTGTTTTAACTTTTCCTGGGTGACTCTCTTTCCTCTCACGACTCAGGGCAGGCATCTGATGTTCTAGGGTCAGTGGGTAGAGTTTCCAGGCCCTTTGCATGGCCAGAATGACCAATTCCCAGCTCTCAAGTCCCAGCTCCTTGCCCCACGCAGGGTCCATTGCCCTCTACTCCTATTCCTGGTTGCTGTAAACTCTCGGTGCCGAAAGTAGGTATCTGGTTCTGGGGCTTCATCTTCTGCCCTTTACTGTGTTACCTTGTTCCCTCTTCATTTCTGGCACCCACAATTTTTCCTTTTTTTTGGCTTTTAAATTTGGCTGGGACTCATTTTCATTGTATTTTATCTGGCTTGCCTATATATTTGGGAGGTAGTTTCTTGCTTCTGCTCAATCTGCCATAATGGCTGCAAGTCTGATGAATCCTTTAAGCTCGATTTTATTCTATATTTATTGCACATTTTCGTTCTTGGTAAAGCTCCTTCTTTCAATTTTAAGATCTAAACACAAATTTGTTTATTTCCTATTTCAACCCTCAAAAGGTTTGAACAACTAAGATGGATGAACTCTATTTAAATCAAACTTTTTTTTTTTTTACTGAAAGCAAATGAAAGCATTTGTAGCCATGATTTATACAGCTCTTCACGTGCCCTCTCAAAGCCTTTGAAGAATCATTTCCAAAGTGGGGTGCTTGTATGGCAGGGTGTAAGCAAGATGGTCCACTGGGATGGAGAAATAAACTATTGCAACTTCTATTTATATTTCTACATATATTTGTATTTATTATTATTTTTAAAACAAATTTATTTATTTATTTTTGGCTGCATTGGGTCTTTGTTGCTGCGCGTGGGCTTTCTCTAGTTGCGGCGAGAGGGGGCTACTCTTCATTGCAGTGTGTGGGCTTCTAATTGTGGTGGCTTCTTTTGTTGTGGAGCACGGGCTCTAGACGCGTGGGCTTCAGTAGCTGCAGCACATGGGTTCAGCAGTTGTGGCTTGCGGGCTCTAGAGCGCAGGCTCAGTAGTTGTGGCACATGGGCTTAGTTGCTCCGTGGCATGTGGGATCTTCCCAGACCAGGGCTCGAACCCGTGTCCCCTGCATTGGCAGGCGGATTCTTAACCACTGCGCCACCATGGAAGTCCTGTATTTATTGTTAATGCAACAATTTTTTTAACATCTTTATTGGAGTATAATTGCTTTACAGTTGTGTATTAGTTTCTGCTTTATAACAAAGTGAATCAGTTATACATATACATATATCCCCATATCTCTTCCCTTTTGTGTCTCCCTCCCTCCCACCCTCCCTCTCCCACCCCTCTAGGTGGTCACAAAGCACCGAGCTGATCTTCCTGTGCTATGCGGCTGCTTCCCACTAGCTATCTGTTTTACATTTGGTAGTGTATATATGTCCATGCCACTCTCTCACTTTGTCCCAGCTTACCCCTCCCCCTCCCTGTATCCTCAAGTCCATTCTCTAGTAGGTCTGCATCTTTATTCCTGTCTTGCCCCTAGGTTCTTCATGACCTTTTTTGGTTATTTTTTAGATTCCATATATATGTGTTAGCATACGGTATTGGTTTTTCTCTTTCAGACTTATTTCACTCCGTATGACAGACTTTAGGCCCATCCACCTCACTACAAATAACTCAATTTCATTTCTGTTTATGTCTGAGTAATATTCCATTGTATATATGTGCCACATCTTCTCTATCCATTCGTCTGTTGATGGACACTTAGGTTGCTTCCACGTCCTGGCTATTGTAAATGGAGCTGCAATGAATATTGTGGTACATGACTCTTGTTGAATTATGGTTTTCTCAGGTTATATGCCCAGTAGTGGGATTGCTGGGTTGTATGGTAGTTCTATTTTTAGTTTTTTAAGGAACCTCCGTACTGTTCTCCATAGTGGCTGTATCAATTTACATTCCCACCAACAGTGCAAGAGGGTTCCCTTTTCTCCACACCCTCTCCAGCATTTATTGTTTGTAGATTTTTTGATGATGGCCATTCTGACTGGTGTGAGACGATATCTCATTGTAGTTTTGACTTGCATTTCTCTAATGATTAATGATGTTGAGCATTCTTTCATGTGTTTGTTGGCAGTCTGTATATCTTCTTTGGAGAAATGTCTATTTAGGTCTTCTGCCCATTTTTGGATTGGGTTGTTTGTTTTTTTGATATTGAGCAATGCAACAATTTTTGTTTCTATTTTTTGTTTTATAATGTACATAATATACTTGTGTGGTATTATATATATTTATGGTGCATACTGAATTTTTTTTAAGAAGATGTTGGGGGTAGGAGTTTATTAATTTATTTTATTTATTTTTGCTGTGCTGGGTCTTCATTTCTGTGCGAGGGCTTTCTCTAGTTGTGGCAAGTGGGGGCCACTCTTCTTCGCGGTGTGCGGGCCTCTCACTATCGCAGCCTCTCTTGTTGCGGAGCACAGGCTCCAGACGCGCAGGATCAGTAGTTGTGGCTCACGGGCCTAGTTGCTCTGCGGCATGTGGGATCCTCCCAGACCAGGGCTCGAACCCGTGTCCCCTGCATTAGCAGGAAGATTCTCAACCACTGCGCCACCAGGGATGCCCAACTGAATTTTTTTTTTTAACTGATGGAGAAAGTGATAAAAAAGTTTGGAGAGCAGTGCTTTTTAAGAACCTTGGCTAAATGGGACCCTTGCTAATTATTGAGCCTAGTATTCTGCAAAGGGCCACACTGTTGGAGCAGTATCTGCACAAGTCTCTCTACTCTAGTTTAATGGACTATAATTTTGTGGACAAATAAAATGTGTTTTTCTCTAGAAAACTGTAGAAACGGATTCTTAGGCAGTTGCTTAAGAATAAGCATTCCATGCCGATAATATTGACAACCCCCAGGTAAGGGGACTGTAAAAAATCATTAAGATCAACAAGATAAAGTTCACATATACCCACCCAGAGCTGAACAAATTTTTTAAATGCTCCTGTGTTTACTTTTTCACAGTTCAGATTTACCATGAGATATACAGCATTGCCAGAGATTTTCCTGACTTGGCAAGCAGGGTGAAGATTGGGCATTTATTTGAAAACCGGTCAATGTATGTACTGAAGGTGAGGCCCCATGCACTTTGAAGGGCCCGACTGGACTCAGGCTCCTGGTTCCTTGTGTCCAAGATTCAGCCCTCACACCTCGGAAAGAGGTAGCTTTATAGACCTCCTTGACTTTAGGGAGGAGGGTGAGGTGAGGAGACATCTACCCGGGTTCGAATTTGGTCTGACAGAGGGCCCCCTGCTTCTGCCTAATGTGGGAGGAGTTAGTAGGAGCACATTGCATTCCAAGTTTTGGCTGAAAGGCAGAATCAGGAAGAGGTGGGAGGCGGTTAGTGTTCCAGAAAGCTCTCAGATTGGCCACAGTCTTTTCCCTCCATTCCCGTCTTCTGTAAATATTAAGACAAATTGGGATGGGCCTAAAAATTCTATTCTGCTTATTTTCCTTATTGGAAAAGCAATCTAGGAAGCTGATTTTAGGGTTGATGTAGTTTTAAGCCCAGTCTATGATCCTTGGCTGCATAAAGCCTAATTTCCAGATATTTCTAACAGATTTCAGGTCTATATTGGCAAAAGAAGTAGAGAATTTATGGAAGTGACATAAATTACATAAATAATCCAGCCAAATGAATAAAAAGGAATTTGGAGATACAAACCATGGAACAAGTGATGGTGCCTAGAATTTGTCAAACCCTTGAATCCATACAGGCCCCGAGGAGCCCAGGTTTATAGCAATGGTGAAATTACCAGTGGGAGAAGACCTGGCATTGAGCTGGTTGCTGTAAAATAATCTACATAAATTTAGATTATTTGCCAACTGCTGGAGACCCTTGCTTCATTAGCACCAAGCTCTGACCCAAGGGGGCCCCACACTAAAAAGCAGCAGCCAGAATTCATTTCATGCTGTTTACAAAGAGCTATAGTGAACCCTCCCGTTCTTCATTTTAAAACTGATTTCATTTATTGCCTCAAGTAGAACAGGCTGGTTCATGCACTTTTGTGTCTCTCTCTGTTGGGCTACCATCTGAGGTCTTTCAAGAGGCATAATAGTATCTCTAATCACACGGGCATTATAATTCACAATAGCAATTGTTTCCCCTTCCTATTTGCTTCCAACCTTGAAGTGGCTCAAGCTGCCCAGAACTGCAGTGCTGCAACTGGGCCCTGCCAGCCAACAAATTAAGCTCCCTGGTCACAAAGAAGCCCGATAAAGGGATGGTGCCCTCAGACATTTGGTCTCTGAATGATCTTAAATGGATTAAATGAATAGGGGCAAGCTGAGAAGAGGAGAGGAGAGGTGAGCGGAGACGCAGGCAGGCAGGAGGGTCATTTTCTGGCCTCTTTTTCCTTCCACAGTTCAGCACTGGAGAAGGCAGGCAGCAGCTGACCATTTGGCTGAATTCAGGTATCCATTCCCGGGAGTGGATCTCACAGGCCATGGTGATCTGGACCGCAAGGAAGGTCATGTTGCCTTGTATTAGCCCAGAATTCTGTTGGGCCTGGATTGCCCTGCAGCATCCCACACAGCTAGATCCTGGAGATGAGATAGGAAGGCACTACGCACAGACATGATAGGCTGGGGGGTGCCTTTTCTGATTGGAGAAGGAAAAGATCAGAGCCCCATAGTCAGGCCACTGTGGCTAAATGACAAAGTGCATTCATAGCAGCAAGCAAGCTAATGAGCTGCAGAGGTGGCCCTAAAACACTGACCCATAGTCAGTCCCGCAGGAAGGGAGCAGGGTCTTCTCAGTAGCAAAGCTCAGGTAAGCTTTACCTTTAGTCCCTTTCAGGCCCCCCAGACCCTCAGGGACCTTATGCTATCTCCATGTCCCTCTGGAAAGTCTACTTTAAGCCAGCGCAGGTGGAGGAGGGGTGGTGCAAGTGGAGGATCCATCTTCCCTACCCCTAGCATGGGGAGGGGGTGTGCTCAGATTCCTAATAACTATTATGATGTGTGGCTCTCTCCTCCCCTGTTCCTGCCCCCTGGAAGGAATGAATAAACAAGGCAGCCCAGGACTCATTGAGGTTGATGTCATCAGGCAACCGTGTTTCCCCAGGTTTTGAAGTGCTCTGTGGGCTTTGCAGAGCGCTGCCTCTATGACGGTGGCAGGGAGGCTGCAGAGGGTGGATGCTGTTCTAGGAGTTGGGCATCTGGGGAAGATACACGGACTTAGACCTAGCAACCCAGCCTGCAGGGCACAGCTGACAAGCTCGTTGTCTCTGCTTAGACTGTATCTGATTATGGGAAGGATCCAGCCATCACCTCCATCTTGGAGAAAATGGATATTTTCTTATTGACTGTGGCCAATCCTGATGGATATGTATACACACAAACTCAAGTGAGTAATACTGACAGAATAGGCTGGGTTTGGAGTTAAGACTATTTTGTTGAATTCCTTGCTTTGCAACTAAATAGTTGTATGACCTTAGAGAAAACTTCCACAAAATGTGCACGTTAGGAGCTTCCTTGGGTCTCATTTTCCAGTCATTCTCTGAGCTAAGAGTCACCAGGGAATATTTTTTTCTTAGAGAGAATAGTCTAATGAACTCCCTATTATGGATCGTGAGCAATTATCAACACTTTACCAATCTTCTTTTCATTTCTTTCCCTCCCACACATTTTTCCTGATGTATTTTAAAGCAAATCCCAGACATAAGGTTACTTCATTCAAAACTTCTTTAGTGACACTAACAGAGCAGAAATAACTTGCTAGGCCCCCGAGAGAGCCGCTCCTGCCCGGGTGCTATGTGAGCAAACGGAAACTTAAAAGGGTCACTTTCAGGTCCTTTTCAGTGCCCAGCTTCACCAGAAACGCAGTCTAGGCGGTCAGCAAGTCGCCTCGCCCAGGCCACCACTGGGCTCTGTTCTCGCGTCCTTGTTCCCGCTCACCCCAAACCCGCTTGGCTCTGTGGCCCCAGCCAATCAGCTTTTGGCAACGAGGAATGAGATCCAAAGCTGACTGCTAACAGCCTATGGGACAGCGAGACACAAGCAAGGCACCTGCTGTATACACTTCGAGTTCTCTGCCCCTCTCATCCTTAACAGCTGTGGGTAGATGAAAGGCTCTTGGTGCTGCAGCCAGGAGTCAGTGCTGTGCCTCTGAAGTGGGAGAGCCAACTTCAGGACACGGGTCCACAAGAGACCTCCCAGCTCCACATAATATCAAGCAGCGAAAATCTCCCAGAGATCTCCATCTCAACACCAGCACCCAGCTTCAGTCAACAACCAGCAAACTACAGTGCTGGTCACCCTATGCCAAGCAACTAGCAAGGCAGGAACACAACCCCACCCATTAACAGAGAGGCTGCCTAAAAACATAATAAGGCCACAGGCACCCCAAAACACACCACCAGACATGGACCTGTCCACCAGAAAGACAAGATCGAGTCTCAACCAACAGAACACAGGCACTAGTCCCCCCCCCCACCAGGAAGCCTACACAACCTACTGAAACAACCTTAGCCACTGGGGACAGACACCAAAAACAACAGGAACTACGAATCTGCAGCCTGCAAAAAGGAGACCCTAAACACACTAAGATAAGCAAAATGAGAAGACAGAAAAACACACAGCAGGTGAAGGAGCAAGATAAAAACCTACCAGACCTAACAAATGAAGAGGTAATAGGCAGTCTACCTGAAAAAGAATTCAGAATAATGATAGTAAAGATGATCCAAGATTCTATTTCCAAGATCCAAAATCTTGGAAATAGAATAGACAAAATGCAAGAAACAGTTAACAAGGACCTAGAAGAACTAAAGATGAATCAAGCATCGATTAAAAACACAATAAATGAAATAAAAAATACTCTAGATGGGATCAATAGCAGAATAACTGAGGCAGAAGAACGGATAAGTGAGGTGGAAGATAAAATAGTGGAAATAACTGCTGCAGAGCAAAATAAAGAAAAAAGAATGAAAAGAACAGAGGACAGTCTCAGAGACCTCTGGGACAACATTAAACGCACCAACATTCGAATTATAGGGGTTCCAGAAGAAGAAGAGAAAAAGAAAGGGACTGAGAAAATATTTGAAGAGATTATAGTTGAAAACTTCCCTAATATGGGAAAGGAAATAGTTAATCAAGTCCAGGAGGCACAGAGAGTCCCATACAGAATAAATCCAAGGAGAAATACGCCAAGACACATATTAATCAAACTGTCAAAAATTAAACACAAAGAAATCATATTAAAAGCAGCAAGGGAAAAACACCAAATAACACACAAGGGAATCCCCATCAGGTTAACAGCTGATCTCTCAGCAGAAACTCTACAAGCCAGAAGGGAGTGGCAGGACATAATTAAAGTGATGAAGGAGAGAAAGCTGCAACCAAGATTACTCTACCCAGCAAGGATCTCATTCAGATTTGATGGAGAAATTAAAACCTTTACAAACAAGCAAAAGCTGAGAGAGTTCAGCACCACCAAACCAGCTTTACAACAAATGCTAAAGGAACTTCTCTAGGCAAGAAACACAACAGAAGGAATATACCTACAATAACGAACCCAAAGCAGTTAAGGAAATGGGAATAGGAACATACATATCAATAATTACCTTAAATGTAAATGGACTAAATGCTCCCACCAAAAGACACAGATTGGCTGAATGGATACAAAAACAAGACCCATATATATGCTGTCTACAAGAGACCCACTTCAGACCTAGAGACACATACAGACTGAAAGGAAGGGGATGGAAAAAGATATTCCATGCAAATGGAAACCAAAAGAAAGCTGGAGTAGCAATTCTCATATCAGACAAAATAGACTTTAAAATAAAGACTACTAGAAGAGACAAAGAAGGACACTACATAATGATCAAGGGATCGATCCAAGAAGAAGATATAACAATTGTAAATATGTATGCACCCAACGTAGGAGCACCTCAATACATAAGGCAATACTAACAGCCATAAAAGGGGAAATCGACAGTAACACATTCATAGTAGGGGACTTTAACACCCCACTTTCACCAATGGACAGATCATCCAAAATGAAAATAAATAAGGAAACACAAGGTTTAAATGATACATTAAACAAGATGGACTTAATTGATATTTATAGGACATTCCATCCAAAAACAACAGAATACACATTTTTCTCAAGTGCTCATGGGACATTCTCCAGGATAGATCATATCTTGGGTCACAAATCAAGCCTTGGTAAATTTAAGAAAATTGAAATTGTATCAAGTATCTTTTCCGACCACAACGCTATGAGACTAGATATCAATTACAGGAAAAGATCTGTAAAAAATACAAACACATGGAGGCTAAACAATACACTACTTAATAACGAAGTGATCACTGAAGAAATCAAAGAGTAAATTAAAAAATACCTAGAAACAAATGACAATGGAGACACGACGACCCAAAACCTATAGGATGCAGCAAAAGCAGTTCTAAGAGAGAAGTTTATAGCAATACAATCCCACCTTAAGAAACAGGAAACATCTCGAATAAACAACCTAACCTTGCACCTAAAGCAATTAGAGAAAGAAGAACAAAGACACCCCAAAGTTAGCAGAAGGAAAGAAATCATAAAAATCAGATGAGAAATAAATGAAAAAGAAATGAAGGAAATGATAGCAAAGATGAATAAAACTAAAAGCTGGTTCTTTGAGAAGATAAACAAAATTGATGAACCATTAGCCAGACTCATCAAGAAAAAAAGGGAGAAGACTCAAATCAATAGAATTAGAAATGAAAAGGAGAAGTAACAACTGACACTGCAGAAATACAAAAGATCATGAGAGATTACTACAAGCAACTCTATGCCAATAAAATGGACAACCTGGAAGAAATGGACAAATTCTTAGAAATGCACAACCTGCCAAGACTGAATCAGGAAGAAATAGAAAATATGAACAGACCAATCACAAGCACTGAAATTGAAACTGTGATAAAAAATCTTCCAACAAACAAAATCCCAGGACCAGGTGGCTTCACAGGTGAATTCTATCAAACATTTAGAGAAGAGCTAACAGCTATCCTTCTCAAACTCTTCCAAAATACAGCAGAGGGAGGAACACTCCCAAACTCATTCTACGAGGCCACCATCACCTTGATACCAAAACCAGACAAGGATGTAACGAAGAAAGAAAACTACAGGCCAATATCACTGATGAACATAGATGCAAAAATCCTCAACAAAATACTAGGAAACAGAATCCAACAGCACATTAAAAGGATCATACACCATGATCAAGTGGGGTTTATTCCAGGAATGCAAGGATTCTTCAATATATGCAAATCAATCAACATGATACACCATATTAACAAGCTGAAGGAGAAAAACCATATGATCATCTCAATAGATGCAGAGAAAGCTTTCGACAAAATTCAACACCCATTTATGATAAAAACCCTGCAGAAAGTAGGCATAGAGGGAACTTTCCTCAACATAATAAAGGCCATGTATGACAAACCCACAGCCAACATTGTCCTCAATGGTGAAAAACTGAAACCATTTCCACTAAGATCAGGAACAAGACAAGGCTGCCCACTCTCACCACTCTTATTCAACTTAGTTTTGGAAGTTTTAGCCACAGCAGTCAGAGAAGAAAAGGAAATAAAAGGAATCCAAATCGGAAAAGAAGAAGTAAAGCTGTCACTGTTTGCAGATGACATGATACTATACATAGAGAATCCTAAAGATGCTACCAGAAAACTACTAGAGCTAATCAATGAATTTGGTAAAGTTGCAGGATACAAAATTAATGCACAGAAATCTCTGGCATTCCTGTACACTAATGATGAAAAATCTGAAAATGAAATCAAGAAAACACTCCCATTTACCATTGCAACAAAAAGAATAAAATATCTAGGAAGAAACCTACCTAAGGAGACAAAAGACCTGTATGCAGAAAATTATAAGACACTGATGAAAGAAATTAAAGATGATACAAATAGCTGGAGAGATATACCATGCTCCTGGATTGGAAGAATCAATATTGTGAAAATGACTCTACTACCCAAAGCAATCTACAGATTCAATGCAATCCCTATCAAACTACCACTGGCATTTTTCACAGAACTAGAACAAAAAAATTTCAAAATTTGTTTGGAAAAACAAAAGACCCCGAATAGCCAAAGCAATCTTGAGAAAGAAAAACGGAGCTGGAGGAATCAGGCGCCCTGACTTCAGACTATACTACAAAGCTACAGTAATCAAGACAGTGTGGTACTGGCACAGAAACAGAAAGATAGATCAATGGAACAGGATAGAAAGCCCAGAGATAAACCCACGCACATATGGTCAACTTATCTTTGATAAAGGAGGCAGGAATGTACAGTGGAGAAAGGACAGCCTCTTCAATAAGTGGTGCTGGGAAAACTGGACAGGGACATGTAAAAGTATGAGATTAGATCATTCCCTAACACCATACACAAAAATAAGCTCAAAATGGATTAAAGACCTAAATGTAAGGCCAGAAACTATCAAACTCTTAGAGGAAAACATAGGCAGAACACTCTATGACATAAATCACAGCAAGATCCTTTTGGACCCACCTCCTAGAGAAATGGAACTAAAAACAAAGATAAACAAATGGGACCTAATGAAACTTCAAAGCTTTTGCACAGCAAAGGAAACCATAAAGAAGACGAAAAGACAACCCTCAGAATGGGAGAAAATATTTGCAAATGAAGAAACTGACAAAGGATTAATCTCCAAAATTTATAAACAGCTTATGCAGCTCAATAGCAAAAAAACAAACAACCCAATCCAAAAATGGGCAGAAGACTTAAATAGGCATTTCTCCAAAGAAGATATACAGACTGCCAACAAACACATGAAAGAATGCTCAACATCATTAATCATTAGAGAAATGCAAATCAAAACTACAGTGAGATATCATCTCACACCAGTCAGAATGGCCATCATCAAGAAATCTAGAAACAATAAATGCTGGAGAGGGTGTGGAGAAAAGGGAACACTCTTGCACTGCTGGTGGGAATGTGAATTGGTACAGCCACTATGGAGAACAGTATGGAGGTTCCTTAAAAAACTACCAATAGAACTACCATATGATCCAGCAACCCCACTACTAGGCATATACCCTGAGAAAACCATAATTCAAAAAGAGACATGTACCAAAATGTTCATTGCAGCTCTATTCTCAATAGCCCGGAGCTGGAAATAACCTAAGTGTCCATCATCGGCTGAATGGATAAAGAAGATGTGGCACATATATACAATGGAATATTACTCAGCCATAAAACGAAACGAAAGTGAGCTATTTGTAATGAGGTGGATAGACCTAGAGTCTGTCATACAGAGTGAAGTAAGTCAGAAAGAGAAAGACAAATACCGTATGCTAACACATATATATGGAATTTAAAAAAAAATGTCATGAAGAACCTAGGGGTAAAACGGGAATAAAGACACAGACCTACTTGAGAATGGACTTGAGGATATGGGGAGGGGGAAGGGTAAGCTGGGACAAAGTGAGAGAGAGGCATGAACATATATACACTACCAAATGTAAAACAGATAGCTAGTGGGAAGCAGCCGCAGAGCACAGGGAGATCAGCTCGGTGCTTTGTGACCGCCTGGAGGGGTGGGATGGGGAGTGTGGGAGGGAGGGAGATGCATGAGGGAAGGGATGTGGAAACAGATGTATATGTATGACTGATTCACTTTGTTATAAAGCAGAAACTAATAAAAAAATAAATAAATAAAATTTAAAAATAAATAAAATAAAATAAAGGCAAAAAAAAACTTCTTTAGTATTCATCTCTAGCTGATGATAATTAAAACAACAATATACCACTATCAACTGTAAAAAATTAATGGGAGTTCTTTAATATCATCAGATATCTCTAATTATCCTTAAACCGTCTTTTGAGACAGTTTGTTGAAATCAGGATCCAAATAAGGTCTGTACCTACATTTGGTTGTTATGGCTCTGCAGGCTTTTTTCTTCTACAGTGGTACCCCCCCGCCCCCCCCCCATATCTTTTAAAATGTCATTCATTTGTTGGAGAAACCAAGTAAATTGTCCTGTAGAATGTGTCACATTCTGAATTTGCCTGATGGCTTCTTTGTTCTATGCCATTTAATTTATTCCCTCATCTCCTGTATTTCCTATTCACTTGTGGTCAGATCTATATGCTTGATTGGAGTCAGGTTAATTTTTTAGGCAAGGATAAAATAGTTGCCGTGCACTTCCTATCACATCAGTGATCACTGAGGCCCATAATGTCCATTTGTCCCACTTTTACCGAAGCCCAAAGTTATTCAGTGGACTCAGATGGTGTCAGCCTGGGTCCCATCAGGGCATTTTGGCGAGGTCCTTTTCTCTGGCCCAGAAGGGCTAAGCCTCCTCTCTCTGGGGCATGAGAGGAGACTCCGCAGTTAGTGAGGGCTGAAGCCCCGATGATCCTCCAGATCTCTGGAGTTGCCTCCAGAGCTGCAGGCAGCTTGTCCCATCCATGGTGCCATCTCCATCATAGTCCCCCAAAGAAAACCTTCACCTCTCCTGTGCCCTGACCCATCTCTGAATGTTGTTCCTTCCTTGGTGAATTTTTCCGAACCGATTATGGAGGAAGACACAGTCTCTAAATCCTGGAAGCTCCTGCGTTGGTACTGATCCAAATAGAAATTGGAATGTTAGTTTTGCAGGTAGGCGGGGGAGACAGTTTTTAAATCCTGCTACCCCTGGGTAGCCTGGTCCACAGGCCTCTGAGCTGGCAGTGAGGGAGCTAGTTTCCAGGCTAGTTCCATTGCTGGTTCATTGAGAAACTTGGGTAAGTCCCTTATTCTCTCTATGTATCATTTTACTATTATTATTATTATTATTTGTAATTTTGAAAGGGAATGGCTGAACAATTCTTGTCCTCCTGAGAGAATGCTAATATTTTAAAAACTATTCTATCTTAGATATATAAATTCATGGGCCTGCTTTGTACCCCGGCCATCCTGACTTCTGGGCAATACCGGATGGGTGGAAGGGCTGTTGGTGGCAACTCAGAAGAGAGCAATTAGCACTGTTACCCCAACAGGCAAGATCACATTGTGAGGATTAAACTACAGCAGTTTACCCTTAGATGTGTAATTATGAACCTCAGCCCTTTGATGTGATGGAAAGAGAATGAGAATTAGGAGTCCTGGGTTCTGAGTTCCAGTTATTTAAAAATCATCCCCACAATAGTGCCAACTATGTGCCAGGTACCTTCCCATGTATTATCTTATTTATTCTTCTGACCTGGAGACTGAGTTTTCTTGTCTGAAATGAAACAGTTGAAGCTCAGAGACAATCTCAAGAGCATATGATTGATAAGAATTAGGATCTAAACTCACTTTTCAGTTTCAAAGCCCAAGAGTTCTCTTTCAATATTCAGCTGTACTGATGTTTTGTTTTTTTTTTTTTGTTTTTTTTTTTTTGTTTTTTTTTTTTGTGGTACGCGGGCCTCTCACTGTTGTGGCCTCTCCCGTTGCGGAGCACAGGCTCCGGATGCACAGGCTCAGCAGCCATGGCTCACGGGCCCAGCCGCTCCGCGGCATATGGGATCCTCCCAGACCGGGGCACGAACCCGCATCCCCTGCATCGGCAGGCGGACTCTCAACCACTGCGCCACCAGGGAGGCCCCTGATGTTTTGTTTTTAATGTAATGTTTTAATGCAATATTTTAATGTAATGGTTTTAATTTTCTTACTTGCATAGAAATACTACAAAAACCATTGGGGGAAAAATAATGTGACTGTGGGAAAGGAGCTGATACAAATGTGGGAATTGAGGGCATCAAAGTTAAGTCACAACAGGGGTGGTTTCACACATACACCAGATACCTTAGGGGCCTATATTGTGAGGTAATACAGAAGGCAGTAATTCTAAATACCTGTCAAATAATCAAGAGATTTTAGCCACAACAATAGATTATTTTTGGCAGCACTTGGCCATTAAGATCTGAACCAAGAGAATGAGTTGACACCAGAATAAATGGAGTCATTTTCATTATTAATTGGTATTCATATTAATTATCTAGAGTACTTATTAATTGACAACTCACTGTCAAGTATGATATTAATTATTTATGACAGCTGTTGGTGATACAATACAAGGTCAGCTCTCTCCATTTAGAGGAGTCCTATCAGTTTTCCTGCTCAGGTGTGGCAGATCCAGCACCCCACTGCCACACCCTCCCCGCAATTTACACACACTATGGGCCAGATTCTCAGGGAGAAACTAGTAATGGCCTGCCTATGCCTTCTCCCCCTCCTCTGGGTAGAGTACCCTGCATTTCTGTTTCCTTAGCCTATGGGTTAAGGTTTCTGCTTGGGCCACCCCCCACAGGAGAGGGAGCCAGTGACAACCCTTGCTCCGAAGTATACCATGGAGCCCACGCCAGTTCAGAAGTTGAGGTGAAACTGGTGGTAGATTTCATCCAAGAACGTGGGAATTTCAAATGCTTCATCGACCTGCACAACTATGCACAGCTGCTGACGTATCCATGTGGGTACATGGTCAAAAAGGCCCCGGATGCTGATGAGCTGGTAAGCGGGGCTGCATCCAGCCCTGGGCATGCTTTTCCCCTGGGTGCTGCAAAGTCCAGGAGCAGGGCTTATTTCAAGAAGCCCCAGTATTCTCTCTCTGTTCTTTGCAGTGTGCCATCAGGCCTACTGGGAATAGGAAGAAGATGATGCCTCTTATTTCTGTGTTTGCTGTGAGTTCCAAGAACCACACCCAACCCTGTCTTTCCTTCTCACTTGTTTTTCTGACCAAAATGTATTGCAGACCCACTGCTTGCCAAGAACTGTGGGTAGCATTGTGGTGGGCAAGGGAGAGGTGCTCCTCACTTGGTGTAAGGTAGAGTTTAAGTAGGGTGTAGGCCACAGCCTAGGGGTGCTCTGTGTCACATGCAATGACTCACCCCAGGATGTGAGCAGGCACTTAGGGTGAACTGACTGGAGTAGGGCTGGCATCCACAGAGTGACTGCAGGCCTCTCTCTCCACGCTGGTCTGCTTGAGTGTTCCCCTCTGCCCGGGGCCACAGCTAGCTCACACGCCTCCCAGCAGATGCAGCCCCACCCAGGGCTGGCCAGGTGTGGACTAGATTCTGCTCTCAAGGAGGTGCTCTGTTTAGGGCACATCCATATATGGCGTCCCTGCCTCCACCTCCACTCTGGCAACACCTAACTCTTAGAAGGCCTTCTCTTGAACATACTTGCCCTTCCCTCATGTTCATGAACATGACATTCCCTTCCCTCAGGATAGGTGAAGATGGTGGTGCCTTTATTAGATTTCTAATGGGCTGGTGAGCAGCCTTCCAGACCTATGAAGAGATTGAATACAGCTCCTCCAATTTGTGTTTATAATATACATACTTCAGAATGCTTATCTGGTCTTCTTCCACCTCTCTCCTTACCCCCTGCCCCAAACTGGAAGTAAAGAACTGAGGATAAGAGAAGGAGTTGGAGGAACCATACCATTTCCCTCACTTCATAGTCAGGCCTTTGCTCTGGCTGGTTAGGAAAGAAGGAGACCAGGAGGGAACATTGGGAGCGGGGTCGGGAATTTTTCAAACCACTGCAGTACAGAACAGCTGAGGAATGTCTGGCTTCAGGATCCATTCTTTCTCACTCTGATGATTTCCCCACTCCTAGGATGAGGTGGCAAGGTGTGTAGCCAAAGCTCTGGCTTCCCTGTCGGGCACTGAGTACCAAGTGTGTCCTACCTGCACCACTGTCTGTAAGTACTCACTGAGTTTATTGGTTATAAGGAAATGCTTTGAGAGGATACTTGAAAAGGAGCGGGAGAAGAGCTGCAAGTCAGCCTTCCTACATTGTAGTCTTTTTTTGTTGTTAGTGATAAGCTGAATTTATGTCAAGTCTGTGTGATGGTAGCTGTCGCGTGCGGCCATCTTCATCAAACTGAGGTGGTGGTATGGCGGGTAGAGGGGAACCCCTCACCTTCCTGTCCAAAATGAACACGTGTTGAGCATAACAGGCTCAGGTTAGGGGTTCCCCCGACAATCATTAGCATTGAGCTGAAAAAAACAAAAACTCTACCAATACTTCAGACCTGAAGATGGTCTTGAGGCTCATCACCTACAACTCAACCCCAATTTGAGGAAATACCCTTGTTTTGGTTTCTCACTGAAGTGTTTCATCTGAGCATTTCACTCTATTCCTGCTGAGATCCTTCCAGTTCCCTTATTCTGTGAGTCTGATCTTTAAATTTTTAGATCAAATTGAAGGATATGATTATTCTCCAAGGCCCTATCTATAAATGGGAAGCAGAAACAAAAAATGTGGGAAGCAAAGCTCCTTTCAAGCAAGTGCCCTTCTTTTCCCCTCCTGTGTCTCTTCTGTAAATAGTCTTCCAACAGTTGGTCCACCCTCAAAGCCCCTGCAAACTTGTTGATAATTCTTTCCTTTCCCATACTGTAACTTGCTCTCCCGTCCTACCTATTTCGCCCTCAACTAGCTGTTCCCCTCAGTCTTCCTCTTCTGCGAAGATTCTCCAACCCACCTCTTGGGTCCTCCTCTGTACTCTGATCTCAGCACTCTTGTCCGTGTTTCACATGCCACCAAGCTGCATAAAGCACTCAGCATGATGCTGGTGGTTGTGTTGCTAATTGCAGCAACAATCCAGTAATTACTCATGGTTTATTATTACTAGTGTTGTTGAATGGGAGCTCCTCAGAGAACAAACACATCAGGAGAGGTTCTCCACCCTCTAATTAGTCAGAACTGAGTCCTACACCAAAGAGAGCTAAAGGAACTTGGCAGGAGCCTTCTGAGGAGGTCCTCTCAAAAGATCTTTGTGGATCACCAGGGTCCTGGCTTTTGGGTCAGATGCCAGTTTAAAGAATGGCCTTTTCCTCCCATGTCAAAAACATTCTTCTCCCCAGCATAAGCTGTGCCAAAATTAAGAGATACTCATCAGATTCCTCCAGCAGAAGAGGAGAAAGGCTCTCCTGAGCATTGTCCAGGATACATAATATTTCCTACCTCTTTCAAGAGCCCATCTTCTGTATTTTTTTATAGACTTTGTCTGCCCTCCTTTCTTCCCCAAAATGAAATCAATTTTTGTATAAAAGCACTCTAACTCCCTGGGTTATTGTATGTGTTATATAAGTAGTTGACATTTGTCCCTTCAAGTGCTGAACTTTTCCTTAGATTAATCATTTTAGATGAAAATAATTCTAAAATGGGTTTTCACACTTCCCTGCCTTCTTAAACAGAGTATGTAGAAGAGATTTAAGCTCCGTTCTTCATGACTGAGTGGCCTTCTGAATGTCAGTTGTTGTATCTTGAAGGCCTTCTGTGCTGTACTGGACTGTTCAATCCTTTTGCTAAACAGCGTAGCCTGTTTTGCTTCTTTAACTCTTGTGTCTGCTTTTTAGAGTTTTCATGTCTCCTTCCTCAGGCCACCTTCCTCTAGCAACCCTTTCCCCTCCTCTTCACTGATTCTGATCTACTAAGGGCTTGGAAACAAGTTCATTGGGCTCGTTTAGCTCATGGATAGATTTTGAGTATTAAGGATGTTCATGACAGCATTGTTTATAGTCACAAAAGACTGGTAAGCAACTAAATGTTCATCAGTAGAGTGCTGGATAAAAACACGTTTGGTGCATTACTACAGTGAAACACTATGCAGCCCTTAAATGAGTGAGGTGGATCTGTATGTGCTAACGGGGAATAATCTTCAAATGTTAATTGAAAAATACAGTGTATAGAACAGTGTTATTAGTATGTTCCCATATGTGTTTTTTCTTTTTTTTAATAAATTTATTTATTTACTTATTTATTTATGGCTGCATTTGGGTCTTCGTTGCTGCGCATGGGCTTTCTCTAGTTGCGGCGAGAGGGGGCTACCCTTTGTTGCGGTGCATGGGCTTCTCATTGTGGTGGCTTCTCTTGTTGCGGAGCATGGGCTGTATGCGTGTGGGCTCAGTAGTTGTGGCGCAGGGGCTTAGTTGCTCCATGGCATGTAGGATCTTCCCGGACCAGGGCTCGAATCCATGTCCCTTGCATTGGCAGGTGGATTCTTAACCACTGTGCCACCAGGGAAGTCCCCCATATGTGTTATTTTTTTTTTTTAAAGAGTAGGTAGACTTAGCAGGGACCCAAGTAAAGTGAAGTTCATGAACCTGATCACTTTGCTCAGCAGAGGTCTTGGCCCCTTCCTGAATTTAAAATTTGTTCTGAAATACTTGAGCTTGCCATGTAAATAACTTCTGGAAACTTCTGGTGCCTTTGCCTGTTTTTTTATTCATCATTTTTCTCAGTGTAGAGAAAGGCTGTGGGAATTACATAAGAATTTCAGAGAGTATGGGAGAGCCTGTTCCATAACCTCTGGGAGCATGTAATTGCAGCAGGAGCAGCATCTCTAGAAAATCACAAATGGTATCATGAGAAACAACCCTTAGGAACAATGGAAAAACAAAGGGACCCATATTTTCATTTAACAGACATATATATTATATATATATTATATAATAAATGGACCCCAAGTTGGTTGAAGAAAGCATGGGCTTTGTCATCAGATGGATTGGGTTTAAATTCCAGCCTTGCCATTTTCCATCTATATTTTCTTAGATAAACTATTCATTCTGAACCTGGATTTTCTCATCTGAAAAACACGGACAGTAATACCTACCTCATTGGCTTCTTAAAGATTAAATGAGATCATAAATGTAAACTTTACAGTATGATGACTGGCTCATGGTAGATGTTCAACAAATGATAGCTGCTATTACATTGTTATTTTATTATTCAGTATCATCTACACTTTGCACTTTTAGCCAGTTTCTTCTCTAGTAGAGTTTTGACTGGAAGAAGCAGGAAAACAGGCCTCTTGCCTTTCGGCAAAGGGAAGTCCTAAGGGCTGTGCTTCTTTATCTCTGTGTATCAGTTATCTCTTGAGATGTAAAAAACTATCCTAAAATTTAACAGCTTAAAACAATAAACATTAATTTTCTTACACAGTTTCTGTGGGTCAGGAACTCAGGAGCTTCTTATCTGGGTGGCTGTGGCTCAGGGACTCTCAAGATGTTGCAGTTAAGGTGTCTTCCAAGGCTACAGTCATCTAGAGGCTTGATGGGGCTGGAGGATCTTCTTCTCAGATAGCTCACTCAGATGCCTGGCAAGTGAGGGCTAATTACTGGCAGTGAGTTCTTCACCACATAGACCTCTTTATAGGGCTGCTTGAGTGTCCTTACAACATGACAGCTGGCTCCCCAGAGCCAGTGATCCAAGAGAGAGCAAGGCGGAAGCCATGATATTTATCACCTAGCTTTGAAGGGCACACACTTTCATTTCTGCAGTCTCCTGAAAAACAGGTCAAGTTGGCCCTGTCCAGTGTAGGAGGGCACAACACAAGGATGTGAATGAATACCAGGAGACAAGGATCATCGTGGCTATCTTGGAGGCTGCCTACCACACTCTGTAAAGATTTGCTTCCAGTGACCTGAAGGAGTCTACACAGTGAGTTGGTGACAAGATGGAAATGAGGATTTAAAATCTCTTGGATTGAGACTAGTGAAGACCCTCATGGTGCAGGACAGTCTGAGGCAGAGGGATCAGGCCAGTGTTTATGTGTTGTAGACCTGATGACTTTCAGAAATAACTGTAGATCCCTAAGGAACCACAGGTGGGCAGAACTCCAGGCCCCTTCCCATCTAACCCTGAAAGGAACTAGGCTTCAAAGGTGTGTTCTCTTTTGACTTAACAGATCCAGCTAGTGGCAGCAGTGTTGAGTGGGCATATGATAATGGCATCAAGTATGCATTCACTTTTGAGTTGAGAGATATTGGGCACTATGGCTTCTTCCTGCCAGCCAACCAGATCATCCCCACTGCAGAGGAGACCTGACTGGGGCTGGAGACCATCATGGAGCATGTGCAGGACAACCTCTCCTAGAAGAGAGCCCGCTCTGTCTACATTTAATTATCCACATGCACACACACACACCGAGGCCACTATTAAAGGGAGCTTATTCCTTCACACGTGAGTCAGAGCCCTCTGGCTTTGTAGAGAACACAGGTCAGCCCTTCCCCAGCCCCCTTCCTTGAAGTTTGTGCATTCTGGTGGTGTGCTTAGAGAAGCATTTCTGCCACCCTGCTGTATTTTGGTCCTGCTGTTTCACTGAGCCCTTTGTATGCCTTTCCTTCCACATAGCTGGGTGGGCAGGCCACACTTGGGATCAACCCTTCCTGGGTGGCCTGTCTCTACCTCATTTTTAGAATAAAAGGACATGTGAAATGGTTCTGTAGCCTCTTCCAATCTAGCCACGCCCATGATCTTGCTTTGGTGGGGGCCCCAAGGGAAGTGCTGTGGGAGATAATGTTTGTCTTTTAGATTGGTCTCGAAGATGACACATAACTTCCTTCAATATATCTCACCTTTCTTGAACATATTTTTCTTTGAAAAATAAATCCTGAAGGGTCATCAGTATAGGTCATCCCCCTTTTCTGTTTTTGTTTATTTATTCTTAGTCTGAATACAAAGTAGAGGATCACTTCTCATCACTGGGCCAAAAATTCCCAGATACTACAGTTCTGATCACATTCTTCTCTTTATTATTCAGTGTAACTGGGATCCCAGAAGGGGATCTGTGTCTTTATAGGTACTGCTTACTCAGAAACCCTGGATGAAGTGGTGATCTAATAGCAGGATTGCTAAATTATCCCTATCTGTCCTAATGGGCTCCCCTCTACTTTGCCTTTTGAACTTACTTCAGAGATCTTTTTCTCACCCTATTGGTCCTAAATCACTCCTCTGGCCTGGGTAATCTCCCTGCCCTGGCACATTACAATTTGTTCTCTGGTGTATCTTGTGTTTCCTTCTCCTGGTTTTTGTTTTTGGTCTTTAAAGTTGCCTTTTTCTATTTTGCATCCTGGACCATGAGTACCAAGGTGGAGCAAGGATTCATCAGTCAGGCTACTCTTGCTACATTCCTCCTTAGCATGTACCATCTGCCTTTTTCCTTTATTCTTTTTTTTTTTTTAATTTGCCTTTTTCAAACATGTCTGTAAATCTTATCCTTCTGCCTAGGATTTGTGCAGCATCTGGTGTGTGCTCATAAGCCAATAAATATTCAATAAGAGTCTCCTGATCATCCTCTATTCTTCGCCTTCACCTGAATGGAACCAAGCCATGGTTTTGAATATGCAGCTCTTTATAATGTCAAAAGTCAGTTTTAATCCCTGTCCATATCACATGACATGTAGGAAGGCCTTCTCCATCAGGCCGAGGGGCCTCCAGGGTAATGTTACCTTGGTGATTTTGCTCTGGTCCTAGGTCTAGTTCTTAGTTTTTCAGCTCAGAGGCTTGATATTCTCTGTATCCATATTGATTAGACTTGGGGATGCTGACTCACGCCTACAAAGCTCAGATGAGGCAGATGATAAAATCAGAATACGAATTTATTAATTTACATCATGGCATGTAACTGTTTAGTGGATTGGATCCTCACGTCAGCCTGAACAGTACATTCTCTCCCTGTAGGCAAAGATACATGGGAAACCAAATTATAATCAGAAGGTTGTTTAGTGAGCGGGGCGTCAGAGCAAGGAAAGTTAATTACAGTCTATGATTAGAATTTTTAATGGTATCCAGCTCTAATAGCATGATACACCCAATTCTATAACCAGAACACAACTGCCAGCCAGCTGGTCACTTGTGCTGGCTAGTCAGGGCTGCCTCAGACCAGACAATGCCTCAGTAGACCTGACAATGCTTGCCTGACAGTGACTCGCCTGTAACCTGGCTCTATTTGTGGAACCCCCCTGCCCACCCCCAAGATTGAGATTGTCCTTTAGATTCCTTAAGAGAAAGATTTATTAGCAAGGCATTAAAAAGCCATAAAAGAATACCTGTGACTATAATAAAATTAAGAGCTATTAATTAAAAGACACCATGAAGAGAGAAAAGTTGCAAACTAGGAGAAGATAGTCACAACATTCATAATACACTCAACAGATGAAGGAGATGCAAAGAACTCCTACAGATCAGTAAGAAAAGAACAAATAATCTGATAGAAAAATGGACAAAAGATATGAGCAAGCATTTCACTTAAGAGGTAACAAGTATTTTGATAAAAACAGGAAGAGATGATTACTGATGGAAGACGTACAAATCAAGACCAAAATGCCATTTTATACTTATTCAATTTACATAAGTCAAAAAGTTGGAGAGGGTGAAGCTGGGGCGAAGTGAGAGTAGCATCGATATACATACACTACCGAATGTAAAATAGTTGGCTGGTGGGAAGCAGCAGCAAAGCATGGGGAGATCGGCTAGGTGCTTTGCAATGACCTAGAGGGGTGGGATAGGGAGGGTGGGAGGGAGCCTCAAGAGGGAGGGGATATGGGGACATGTGTATGTATATGGCTGATTCGCTTTGTTGTGCAACAAAAACTAACACAGTATGTGAAGTAATTATACTCCAGTAAAGATCTATTAAAAAAAAAAGTTGGAGAGGAGGTAGATAATAGGATCTTTTATACATTATTGGTCGGTGTGTGAATTAGTAAAATCACTTTGGAAAATAGTTGGGCATTATCTTCTAAAGTTCATACTTTATGATCCACCTATTCCACCCCAGGCATAAACCCAAGAAATTCTTGTAATATACAACAGGAGACATAAATGAGAATGTTCACAGCGACACTGTTCATAATAGCAAAACCTAAAAACAACTTAAAAGTCCACCAGTGGGGGGCTTCCCTGGTGGCGCAGTGGTTGAGAATCCGCCTGCTGATGCAGGGGACGCGGGTTCGTGCCCCGGTCCGGGAAGTTCCCACATGCCGCGGAGCGGCTGGGCCCGTGAGCTGTGGCCACTGAGCCTGCGCGTCCAGGGCCTGTGCTCCGCAACGGGAGAGGCCACAACAGTGAGAGGCCTGCATACCGCAAAAAAAAAAAAAAAAAGTCCACCAGTGGGAGAATGGGTGAATAAGTATGGTATTTTCACATACTGAAATATTATAATACAGTCAAAACAAAATTTAGTGTGATTTCCTTTCTAGAAAGTTCCAGATAACTGGGAAAAATATATATATATATAATTTATATATACACATACACTTACAAGGAAGGCATAAAATTTGATAAAACTGTAAAAAAGGGACGCAATAGTGAAATAAGTCAGACAGAGAAAGACAAATACTGTATGTTATCACTTATATGTGGAATCTGAAAAATAAAACAAACTAGTGAATATAACAAAAAAGAACAGACTCACAGATGTAGAGAACAAACCAGTGGTTAACAGTGGGGAGAGGGAAGAGGGAAGGGACAAGATAGGGGTAGGGGATTAAGAGGTACAAACTACTATGTATAAAATAAATGAGCTACAAGGATATATTGTGCAGCACAGGGAATATAGCCAATATTTTATAATAAATATAAATGGAGTATAATCTTTAAAAATTATGAATCACTTTGTTGTACACCTAAAACATATAATATTGTGAATCAGCTATAACTCAGTAAAAAGGGTTGGGGGAAGGGAAGCAAGGTATAGTAGGCATGCTCAGACCCCTTTTCCCAGTCAAGTGCACTCATCCCCAGCTGCTAGGAGTGTTGGCTATCAACAGCTCAAGGCCCCATCCTTCTCTGGAGAATTGTCCTTAGCCAAATGGGGCCTGCCTTACTCAGGAAGCCATGCACCTGCTTTCTCTTTATCACCTCCCCACATGTCAGCCAATGACTGCCTGACTCGGGGTACAAACAGCTAGTCTTTTACTTCAAGGTAGATTCAATGCTGTGGTTCAGTGTATGCTTGAGAGCTCTGAATCCAGCCTCCAGCAGATTCCTCATCCTTGCTTAGCTTTTTTTCCCCCTGTCCTTCCCTGCTTCCCAAACTCCCCTTCTCCTGAGAACTCCCTCAATAAATCACCTAAGCAAGAATCCCATCTCAGGCTCTACTTCTAGGGAAATGGAGAACCTGGGATTCTGAATGATGGTTACCTTAGATGGGGAGAGGCTCGGAGATGAGATAAGGGTCAAGGCCCTATGGTGAAATGAAGGACCTTAGCTTTTGTTTTAGGTTATGTTTCTTTTTTTTTTTTCAGGGAAAAAACCTAATTCAACAGCTAAATAAATAACCAAAGAAGTCGTGCCATTAACCAAGGATTATACTTAATCTATTTCTATGGACCTGAAATCCCATTTTTAAAAATGTTAACAAAGATATAGATTTTTTTACAAAAAGGTTTTACTATTCAACATGCATTTATTGAGAGTCTAATGTCTGCCAGGGGTGGTTTTAGGTGCTGACAATGCAGTGACAAACAAGGAGACAAAATCCTTTCTTGCATGGAATTTCATTGTAGTTGGAGACACAGAAAGTTCTCAAGTAAACAATTAAATTAAAATTTTTAATTTGGGTAATGAGAGCTGCTATAAATAAAAGAAAATTGGTTGCTGTCAGGAGAGTGATGGGTGGTGGTGGGGACTCTAGATTGGAAATGTTAGAGAAGATGGCATCTGGCTTGTATTGTAAAAGTCTTCTTACCTCTCTTTTTTGCATTCTTTTTATACTCCCTAAAACCACGTGGAAAATGTGGGCTAAATGTTATTATCCACATTTTACAGGTGGAAAATCTCAAGAGCAATAGGTTTCTCTTGCCCAAGACAAATAATATCTTCTGTCCTCTAAATGAAGACCCCACTGAAAAAGAGAAGATCTAAGTCATAAACATTCATGGACATAAGTTAAATTTCTGAAACACATTTCATTTAGAAAGGCTCTTATACCTCATCAAATCAGTCTCCATGGAATTTTCCACTATTAAGGACACTAAATAGGATGGAAAAGGGATAATCCATTGATAATGGAAAAAAGTATTTTAGATTCTCTTTTTCGAAGTACTGGGGAGGGGGCTTGCTGAGCCATTTCCAGATCTTACACCCAGTCCTGTTGGGGACAAAAAGAAGACCTTCTGTGAAGTAACTGGTAGGGTGAGGGATACTGTCCATGGCTGTGGATGGGATTAGCTGTCATCCATGTGCTGCCTACTTGAAACCAGAGCCACTCACTGAACTTCAGCCACCTGGGGACTGAAAGGTAGACCACATCCACTTCTGTCTGGGTTACACATGGTGAGGGGCAGTCGAATAGCCCAACTCAGCCATGTGACCTTGGGCCATGATGTAACCTCTGGGAGCCCTAGTTTCCTTATCTTTAAGATGAGAATAGTGACTATATTTACAATAGCTTATCAAGAGAATTCAGTAAGCTAATGTATTAAAGTCCTCAGCACCTTACCTGGAAGTAGAAGTACTCAGTATGTGTTAGCTTGAATTATTATTCTCACCAGGTGGTGAAAATTCATTTATGAATGAGGACATTGGCATTTTCCCTTATTAGAAGCCTTATTTTATTTTGGCCGTGCTGTGTAGCATGTGGGATCTTAGTTCCCTAACCAGGGATCAAACCCGTGCCCCCTGCATTACAAGCACAGAGTCTTAGCCATTGGACTGCCAGGGACGTCCCATAGAAGACTTATTTTCTTTAGACTTATCTTGAGACTTAAAGATCTCAACAGTTCACAGAAAAGCACTAGTTGGATGTTGTCACTTTGAGTATCATTTGGGTTTTGAAATATTGGGGTTCTTTGGGAGCTTTCCTATGTTAAGCAAATATTGATGCCCTTTTACTGGATTAATCAAAGGAACCTGGCCTGAAACCTTCAAAGGTCCAGCTTCCAAGCACAACTATGTCAAGTGTATAGGGTCACCATTGATTTCTACAGGTGCTGGGAAGGCCCTGACTGCTATAAGTCTATTTTGGGTGAAGTTGAGGGTATGTTCCAGTTTTGGACGGTCCTATGTAGAGTGCACTTCTTTTATGTGACTATCTTAAGAATAGCTATGAAGAATCTTTAAAAAAATTTTTTTAATATCTTTATTGGAGTGTAATCACTTTACAATGTTGTATTAGTTTGTGCTGTACAACAAAGTGAATCAGTTATAAGTATAAATATATCGCCATATCCCCTCCCTCTTGAGCCTCCCTCCCACCCTCCCTATCCCGCCCCTCTAGGTTGTCACAAAGCATTAAGCTGATCTCCTTGTGCTATGCAGCAGCTTCCCACTAGCTATCTATTTTACATTTGGTAGTGTATATATGTCAATGCTACTACTCTCTCACTTTGTCCCAGCTTCCCCTTCCCCCCACCCCGAGTCCTCAAGTCCGTTTTCTACGTCTGCGTCTTTATTCCTGCCCTGCCACTAGGTTCATCGGTACCATTTTTTAGATTCCATATATGTATGTTAGCATATGGTGTTTGTTTTTCTCCTTCTGACTTATTTCACTCTGTATGACAGACTCTAAGTCCATCTACCTCATCACAAATAACTCAATTTCATTCCTTTTTATGGCTGAGTAATATTCTATTGTATATATTTGCCACATCTTCTTTATCCATTCATCTATCGATGGATGTTTAGGTTGCTTCCATGTCCTGGTTATTGTAAGTAGTGCCACAATGAACATTGTGGTACATGTATCTTTTTGAATTATGGTTTTCTCAGGGTATATGCCCAGTAGTGGGATTGCTAGGTCATATGGTAGTTCTATTTTTAGTTTTTTAAGGAACCTCCATACTGTTCTCCCTAGTGGCTATATCAATTTGCATTCCCACCAACAGTACAAGAGAGTTCCCTTTTCTCCACACCCCCTCCAGCATTTAGTTTTTGTAGATTTTTTGATGACGGCCATTTGAAGAATCATTTTTATCATTATTACCATCATCTTTATCTTTCTATTTGATGAATTCTGGAATTTTGCCAAACTAGACAGCTTGTAAAATAAATTCTCCCTACTATTTGTATTGAGCCTTAAATCATGAACACCAGCTGTTTCTTGTATTTGAAGTAAAGCTCCAGGTGTACTGGGGGCATCCAGAGAGCAAAGGCAGTTTTTTCCTCCTTAGAATATATGGGTACCATGGTGCAGCTGGGCAATTTGCTCTTTTAATGCAGAAAGAGAATCTCATAGTTTTTGTATTTCCTACAAAGCTGAGCTCAGCAGCTAGTAAATATTTGTCGATTTGATTTGCTGTAGGGCAGCAAGTTAACAATCGCATAAACCATGCTCTCAACAAGTTAGGGCAGCAGAAAAAGAGTACTTTTTCCAACAAATATTATCAGTGGAATTCTGGAAAGTAGATAGGAATGTATGTCCCTAAGTTCTAAGAGAAACAGAGCATAAATTAAACCTTCAGAGATAAGGAAGACTTGATATTGTTTAAGTTGCTTGCATTTTTGTAATGATTTATAGTTTTAAAATGCTTCTATAGATATTGGATAATTAAATTATCACAACCACCTGGGGATATGTGCAGGATGGGTATTATTATCTCTATTTGCTGATGAGGAGTCAAAGAATTAAAGAGGTGAAGTAACATGTCCAAACATAGACAGATGGAAATGGTGAAGCAGATTCTCAAGGCCAGCTCTAGAGATTGTTGCTGAGAAAGCAATTTGAATGCTTTTAAAATGTACAGAGTTCCTCCAATTCCTTTGGTCTCACAGCCCTGTATTATCTGCCTGACCCCTGAAACCTTTGAGTTTCCAGGTTTGCAGTGATGAGAGGGAATTTAGGGAAGAAACAGGAGCCAGGCCTCCCTCTCTGGCTGCCATTGCTGGCTGATGATGACCACAATTGAGGGACATTGTGTGGTTCCCATGGGTCTGCCCCCTGTGCCTGCACCCAACATTGTCATCAAGAGACAATATTTTAATTATTAAGAAACATCTGAAATGGACCAAAAACACTATATCCATCCATTAGGGACTTCATGCCCTTAGAGATTAGATAACCTATAGAACCACCTACTCCCATCTTTAACTTTAGCCTCTTGAAACCTTGATGACAAAATGCCCACTGCTCTCAACAAGGAGGTAGATATATTCTGTTTGAGTATTTAAACAACTTGGCCTAACCTTAGAAAATCATTAACCCAGATTTTGGGCTTATAATTCCCTCAAGGGCAGAGCCAAGGTTTTATTTATTTTGGGTCCACAGTACCTAAGCACAAATTGGTGACACCTGCAGCAGAGTCAGCTGATATACTTAGCTAACTGGCTGAGGCAGTCTTCCTTCCTCAGCCCTGAGTACCTTGCTATAGTATTGTTCTTTTCTGATGGATGTAAGAAGCACAGAGGTCAGGGAAAGCAAAGACCTGCTCTCATTTCAGCAAATCTGTATTAGAAAACTCAGAGACGTCAGGCCCAATGGGAGAGGAAGGGTGACCTATCTCATCATTGTGAAGTGGTATTTCTAAATGCTTCTAGAGGCAGCTGGTGGTTGAACAGGTATTAACTTGTTAAGGAGGCATGTCAAAGAAGCAGGCCCCGGATCTCCCTCTCTCTCTCCTGCCCCAGGGCCATCAATAGGATAAATATCTTACAGGCATGTTTCTTTATGTCCTCCAGGCTCCATAGTGCCTGGCAGCAGGTCTAGGAGCCTTCCGTTTACTCAGGAAAACAAATGAGGGACTCATATAGCCAGAAAGATATTTGTTCAAGCTGGAAAGTGGACAAATTGCTAGGCTGGAGAAGGCCTGATGATGAATAGCACTGGCCCCGGAAGAGGGTGTTTCCCTCCTACTCTTTGCCAGGGCTGCAGGGTGGTGGAGGGATATAGGTGCCAGCTCTGTGGTCTCAGAGGCCAATGGTATCATAACCTTTAGAAATTAAACCAAAAGATTGAGAGGAGGCAGTCCAGAGATGATTTCCCTTACTCCCAATAGAAGGAGAAATAATAACACATTGATCAATTTTTCCCTGAGTTGCCCAAACTTGATGGAATGTTTGCTCTAGTAATATCAGGATTTTACTTTTTATTTCTCTGACACTTGGATCCAAATTTGTGGACCCGTCCTCAACTATTACCATCATCAATATTTGAGCAATGTAAGGTTCAGAGTAAAGTTGTTGCTTAGGATTTAATGGCCCTGTGTTCTAAATCTGTTTTTTTTAACACCCTGAAGTGTCTGTCAAATTTCTCAAGATCTCAACACCCAAGGTATTTCTGTGGTCGCAGGAACCGAAAGGCCTCACTCTATTGCAAAACCATCTTCCAGAGTCAGGCTGCCGTCTCCCTTCATATATGATAAATTCCTGAACATGTATGTTTATGAAATTTTAGCAGTAGACACAGATTATAATTAGTGTATTACCAGTGAGCCCAAACCTTTCTACTCAAAGTCAAATGACAGCATCAGGCAATACCAGGGAGCTTGTCAGAAACAGAATCTCTGGCTCCACTTCAGACCTACTGAATCAGAATCCGCATTGAACATGATTCTCAAGTAACTCACATGCCCAGCAAACTGTGGGAAACACTGAGCTAAAAATATATTTACTAATTACACCTCACCTCATCATCTTTTAGACAGGTGTTCTCCACCCTGGCTATATGTTAGAATCACCTGGGGGCTTTTGCAAACTACTGATGCTTAGGTTCCACCCCAGACCAATTAAAACAGAATCTGTGGACATTGGTTTGTAAAGATCTACTCAGGTGATACTAATGGACAACCAAGGCTGAGGACACTTTTTTTTGGTCTGTGCCAGGTGACTTGCGGGATCTTAGTTCCCTGACAAGGGATTGAACCCAGGCCCACAGCAGTGAAAGCACCAAGTCCCAACCACTGGACTGCCAGGGAATTCCCCCTGAGGACACTGTTTTGAACCCAATTTCCAGTGCCATTTTCACAGTGTTTTATACATGGATAAATTCTCCATGGATCTCTATGTTTCTGCACATCCAGATTATCTTTTCAAGGCTGTTAGAACAATAAATAGCTTTGGAAGACAAAGATAATGTTCCCTGTGAAGGAAAGATTTGTTTACTGTTCAGTATAATAAAATAATCATCGTATTCAAACTGCAGAAAAATAAAGACAAAGAGAAAATCTTGAAAGCGAGCGGGGGGGAAATTACTACTTATAGAGAAACAAGCATAAGAATTACAGTGGACTTCTTGTCAGAAACTGTGAAAGCAAGAAGAGAGTGGAATGAAATATTTAAAGTTTTGAAGAAAAAGACACAAACCTAGAATTCCTACCCAGTGAGATTATCCCTTGAGACTGAAGGAGACTCAAATAGGCAAAACAGTCTTGAGAGAGAAGAACATAGCTGGAGGTGTCATGCTCCCTGATACCAAACTATACTACAGAGATATAGTAATCAAAACAATATGGTACTGGCAAAAACAGATACGCAGATCAATGGAACAGAATTGAGAGTTCAGAAATAAACCTATATGTATAAGGACAATTTATGACAAAGGAGCAAAGAACATACAATGGAAAAAGGATAGTCTCTTCAATAAATAGTGTTGGGAAAACTGGATAGCCACATGCAGCAAAATGAAACTAGACCACTATCTTACACCATACACAAAAATTGACTCAAAGTGGATTAAAGCATTGAATGTAAGACCGAAAACCACAAAATTTCTAGAAGAAGACATAGGTGGTAACCTCATTGACATCTAGTGACGTCTTAGTGACGTTTTGTGGATCTGACTCCAAAGGCAAGGGAAACAAAAGCAAAAATAAACAAATGGGACTATATCAAACTAAAAAGCTTCTGTATAGCGAAGGAAACCATCATCAAAATGAAAAGGCAATCTATTGAATGGGAGAAGATATTTGCAAATCATATATCTGATAAGGGACTAATATCCAAAATATATAAAGAACTCATATAATTCGACAAAAAACAAACAACTTTGATTAAAAAATTGGCAGAGGACCTGAATAGACATTTTTCCAAAGAAGACGTACAGATGGCCAACAGGCACATGAATACATGTTCAACATTACTAATTATTAGGGAAATGCAAATCAAAGCCACAATGAGAGATCACCTCCCACCTGTTAGAATGACTATTACTGAAAAGACAAGAAACAACAATGTTGCAGAAGATGTGGAGAAAAGGGATTCCTCATACACAGTTGGTGCCGTTATAAATTGGTGCAGCCACCATGGAAAACAATATTGAGGGTTCTCAAAAAATTAAGGCTAGGACTACCATTGACCCAGCTATTTCACTTCTGGGTATTTATCCAAAGAACATGAAAACATTAATTCAAAAAGATATACACACCCATATGTTCATTGCAACATTATTTACAAGAGCCAAGATATGGAAATGACCTAAGTGTCCACTGATGGATGAATGGATAAAGAAGATGTGGTGTATATACCAAATGGAATACACTCAGGCATAAAAAAGAATGAAATCCTACCATTTACAACAACATAGATGGATCATGAAGGTATTATGAAATAAGTGAATTAACTCAGTCAGAGAAAGATAAATACCATATGATTTCACTCATATTGAATCTAAAAAAACAAAACAAGTGAACAAACAAAGAAAACTAAAAACAAACTCATAGATACAGAGGTCAAATTAGTGGTTACCAGAGGGGAAGGGGGTTGAGAGGTGGGTGAAATAGAGGGTAGGGGGTCAACTGTATGGTGATGAATGGTAACTAGACTTGTGATAATCATTTTGTAGTGTATACAGATGTTGAATTATGATGCTGTACACCTGAAACTTATATAATAAAATATAATAATAAATAAATATCAACATTAAAAAAGAGTGAAGAAGAAATACTTTCCCAGACAAACAAAATCTGAGGGAATTCGGATTTTGAATTCTGCAAGAAATATTAAAAAAAGTTTTTCAGGGAGTAGGAAAATGAAATAGGTCAAAAATTTGTATCTACATAAAGAAAGGAAAGGGGAAGGAATAAATGAAGGTAAAATAAAATATTTTATTTTTTTCTTAATTGATCTAGAAGATAACTCTTTAAAAATGGTAACAATGAGATTGCTGTTTATGGATAAGTGAAATATACTGTATTTCAGCAATGTTATAAGGGGTAAGAGGAAGAAACTGGGAATGTTCTAAAGCAATGGTCCCCAACCTTTTTGGCACCAGGGACCGGTTTCATGGAAGACAATTTTTTCATGGACCAGGGTGGTGGGGGGATGGTTTTGGGATGATTCAAGTGCATTACATTTATTATGCACTTTATGTCTATTATTATTACGTTGTAATACATAACGAAATAATTATAAAACTCACCATAATGCTGACAGGAGGCAGAGCTCAGGTGGTAAGGCAAGTGATGGGGAGCAGCTGTAAATACAGATGAAGCTTCGCTCACTCGCCTGCTGCTCACCTCCTGATGTGTGGCCCAGTTCCTAACAGGCCACAGACCAATACTGGTCCGTGGCCCGGGGGTTGGGGACACCTGTTCTAAAGTACCCACACCACATGTGAAGTAGTGTTGTTTGAAGGCAGACATAGATTAGTTAAAAGTGTACATTGCAAATTCTAGGGCAACTACTAAAATAATTTTTAAAAGAAGCATACTTGATATGCCAAGGGAGAAGATAAAGTGGAATTCTTTGAAATGTTCAATTAAAACCAGAGAAGGCAGGTAAAGAGGGGAACAAAAGAAACAAAAACAAGTATAATAAATAGAAAACAGTTACAAACATGGTAGCTATTACTCCAACTATATCAGTAATAAATTTAAATGTGAATGGTCTAATACACCAATTAAAAGACCGAGATTGTCAGACTGGATAAAGAAGACCCAACTATTAAGTCGTCTACAAGAAACCCACTTTAAATATAAAGGTTCAGATATATTAAAAGTGAAATGATGGAGAAAGCTATTCCACGCTAACACTAATCAAAAGAAAGTTGTAGTAGCTGTCTTAATTTCAGACAAAGCAGACTTCAGAAAAAGGAAACTTATCAGGGATAAAGAGGGGCATTATATAACAATAAAGGATTTAATTTTCCAAGAATATATAACAGTTCTTAGCATGTTTGCACCTAACAACAGAGTGTTAAAATTCATGAGGCAGGGCTTCCCTGGTGGCGCAGTGGTTGAGAGTCCACCTACCAATGCAGGGGACACGGGTTCGTGTCCCGGTCTGGGAAGATCCCACATGCTGCGGAGTGGCTGGGCCCGTGAGCCATGGCCGCTGATCCTGCGCGTCCGGAGCCTGTGCTCCGCAACGGGAGAGGCCACAACAGTGAGAGGCCCGCGTACCGCAAAAACAAAAAAAATTCATGAGGCAAAAACTGATAGAACTGCAAGGAGAAATAGACAAATCTGCTATCTGGTTGGAAATTTCAACATCCTTTTTTCAGTAATTTTTAGGTCAACCAGGCAGAAAATCAGAGAGAATATAGTTGACCTGAACAGCACCATCAATTGATTTGATCTAATTGACATTTATGGAACACTCCATCCAACAACAGTGGCATACACATTCTTCCCAAGCGCTCACGGACTTTCACTAAGATAGACCACATTCTGGGCCATAAAAAAAATCTTGTGAATTCCCTGTCAGTCCAGTGGTTAGGACTCCACACTCTCACTGCCAAGGGCATGGGATCGATCACTGGTTGGAGAACTAAGATACCGCAAGCCGTGGCATGGCAAAAAAAAAAAAAAAAAAAAAAAAATTTAAAAGAATAGAAATCATAGAAGATTTAAGGTTCCCTACACTCAGTATTCCTCTCCTATAATTCAACCTACTGCCTGGGCAGGTGTCACCTGACCCTCTTTGTGGAAAATGGGACTCAGAGAACTGGCACAAATGCTGATATTGCCATGAGTAATAAAGTTCTTTGTCTGTGACCCAGGGTTTTTTGTCTTCTGCTGGCATCCAGGAAATGGTGGCAAGCCAACTTATTAACTTGAAGTCAGGGTAAAAATTTTGACCTTTCAGAGTTCTTGACAACATCTTTTATCGTTTTAATCTTTTCCTGTCCAAATCAATACCTAGTTACCTAGGTTACTCCAATGCATGTCTGAGTGAGGCTATTGGTTTCCAGAATGTTTATTTTCCATCTTTATCTCAGTTACATCAAGTTTATCTCAACAGTTTAAAAATTGGCAGTAAAAATTTCAGTTTTCCATTTTCCACTAATTTTTACAAAATCTGGGCAAAATGTGCAAACAACTCTGTTTAGATGAAATCAAGTAAGGTGAGGAGCTAAATTGGCAGGCCACACCCCATCCCCCCAGTTGCTGTCTTCTGTTGCACAAAAGTCTGCTGTTGTACAGAGGCTGAGTTCAGCACATACAAGAAGTGTTACTATGTAATTAAGTCAAGGAGAGCCTGAAGTAAACATGGACCCAGCAGTAGTCTTAAAATTCTTGATCGCAAAGGCCTGTGATGGGGGAAGACTGTTCTGACGCCACATGACAAAAGGGAGCAGCAAGGATTCAAAATCTCAATCAGACATCAGATTCTAAAGGCATAACCTTGCTCATAGCAGTGCTCAAGTAGTACCCCCCCACCATAATACATTGATTTCAAAGATAGGGAAATCCTCCAGTATCTGTCAACATTGATTTAAATAAGTTTTAATTTTAAAAAATCAGATTTTGCCACCCAACGCTATGTAAGAGAAGAGGTACTTATAGAAACAAAGTCATGACAGTATGAGACTTTTCAAAATTGGTGCCAGATCATTAGGCCAGCATTCTTCAGATTTTTTTCATCCTGCCCTCCTACAATTAAAAAGTTTTTAGCATGTCACACCCAACATATATAATTATGTATTTATAAATTCTGTATAAATACCATTGTACTTATATCATGTATTTAATAAAACACAAACAAAAATTGAAATAAAAAAGGATGAGATAAAAATATACACTAGAGGGACTTCCCTGGTGGCACAGTGGTTAAGAATATGCCTGCCAGTGCAGGGGACATGGGTTCGAGCCCTGGTATGGGAAGATCCCACATGCCGCGGAGCAGCTAAGCCCGTGCGCCACAACTACTGAAGCCCGCGTGCCTAGAGCCTGTGCTCCGCAACAAGATAAGCCCCCACAATGAGAAGCCCACGAACCGCAGTGAAGAGTAGTCCCCGCTCGCTACAACTAGAGAAAGCCCACACGCAGCAATGAAGACCCAACACAGCCAAAAATAAATACATTAATTAATTAATTTAAAAAATATATACACTAGAAGTCTTATTAATTTCTTCCTCTCTCCCCGGTAAGAGCAAATGCCTCACTTTGGAGATCATTGGCTTTGATTGAAGAATGCTTCCAACTCTGGTCTCTGATTTCCCTTGAGCTTTCTAATAGTTTCCAATAGTCTCATAAATGAATGCCTGCCTCTTCAACTAGACAGGGGTGGGCAAACTACAGCCTGCAGGCTAAATCTAGATCCACTTATTTTTGTACAGCCCAAAAGCTCTTTATATTTTTAAATATAAGAAAGACTATACAGTGAGAATACTTGCTGTATATTGCCTCATGGGCCCCCCAAAGACTAAAATATTTACTATTTAGTCCTTTCCAGAAAGCGTTTGCTGGCCCACAGACAGGAAAAGTGTCTGGCCACCTTTGCGTTTCCTCCACACAGTAGAGACTTCACCAGCTCCTCATAGGGCTGTATGCATGGCTCCCCAGCACCAGGGGCTGGCCCCTGGCTGCAGCTGCACCCCTTGGCCTGCAGGTGCCCTTCCTCCAAAAAGTAGGAAGTGGCTTCTTGGGTGGTGGCTGCCAACCCTCTCTGCCTCACTGGGAGCAGGCTCTTGGCCTGTGGTCTGGGGCACCTGATCATCATTGGCTGGGTGGTCCTGGTATGGCCAGTCCCTCAGCCACAGTGGGGTGAGAGCTGTGGGCTGAGGGCCAGGGAATGTCACTGGGCAAACCCTCTCCCCTTTAGGGACTGGGTGGAGGTGGACTGGAGCTGGGGTCTCCCGGGTAGGTGGCTGGACCAGTGAGGAAGAGGGTGGGTGTGCTGCAATAGAGAGGAGGCCAGCTGGGTGTCCAAGCAAAGGCATCCATGTGGCAGAGGTTGGCCCAAGAGTCTGTCATCAACTGCTGGGCCTAGGTTTGGGGGTGGACGCCAGTTCTGGGGGAGGGGAAAGCAAGACCCTGGTACTGGAGGGTTGCATTTAAGTATGATACCATGTGAGGTCTCTGACTGTGGGTGGTGAGAAAGGGGTCCAGTAACTAAAAGTGGGAAGCAGGACAGAGCAAAGATTTAGGAGCTCTGAGCTGGTGGATGCAGAGCTGGTGGAACAGGCAAGGGCAAAGGCCTAGGAAGCAAGGTTTGTTCCCCTAGGCTTTGGGCAGTTAGCAGGATGAGTGAATCGACAGATCATCAATAAGTAGGTCCTGGGCAGTGCCTGGGCTGTATGCAGGGTTTCTTGGGTCACACAGATGAATGTGACACAGCCCTGGCCCATGATAAGCTTGTTTCGTGTTAGACTGATGCTTGTGAAGAATTAGAATTTATATGGTGTGTGATGATAGGGGGAAGCATGAGATGTGATGGAGATATGGTCGGTCAGCTACAGCTTCCCTTGCTGGAATGACCCCAGTGTGGGACTTTTCAATGATGAAGTTGATTTAGAAACTAGTCTAGAGCAGCATTAACCCACCTTTTGGTGGGTCATTGTTTTCTTGGATTTTCAGTTCTCAATTTCCTTTGAAAGCACCTGTTTGGCATATTTCTGGAAGGTGGGATAAGCCTGTTTTGTGTTAATTAAATCACATTTTGAGTGTCCCGAGGGAGGAATGTTAAGAAACTGTAGTAAATCCTCTTGTTAGTCAAAGAATCCTTTTGCAGTGTGAATGATGATACTCCTGTTTTTTAATATTACATTTGATATATTCATTTCCATTAAGCACCCAAAGTGGACTTCTGTAAATTAAACATAATTTAGTTTGGGAGTTTTATTTGCAAATATTAGAGCACCTCATGTGATCTCTGGAGACTGTTAGGGAGGTCTCCAACCAGAAGTGGGAATTAATACCTTTAATGAAGAAAGGATTCAGGGCAAGAATCAGATTTCCTGGAACCTCGTCACCCTGCCTCAGATGGTTAACTCCTTCATACTCTCTCTGACTTAGCTCAAATTCCACTCTCTTTTTTTTTGAGCTTTAATTTTTTGTGTGTGGTAAAATGTACATAACATAAAATTTACCACTTTAATAATTTTTAAGTGTACAGTTTAGTAGCGTTGAGGAAATTCACATTGTTGTGCACCCATCAGCACCGTCCATTTCCATATCTTTTCGTCTTCCCCAGTTGAAACTCTGTACCCATTAAACACTAACCCTCCATGACCCCATTCCCTCACCAGCCCCCAGAAACCACCACTCTACCTTCTGTCTCCATGCATTTGACTATCCTAGGTATCAGACGCCACTTTTTAAACTTCACTTTTATTTAAATTAATTATACGGCAGGCACATCGTTTAATGAGTCCAACAAGTCTACAAGACTTGTTATAAAAAGCAGCCGAGTCCTGCTCCCCATTCCTTCTTTCCATGTCTTGCTCTCCAGCAACAACCAAACTGAATTCTTTTAGCCTTGACATTCACATCCATAAACCTAGATACAGTGTTTATAATTGCTACCTCTTGCTTTGTTCAGTTTTAGGCATTTTCTACTGATTTCTCACTATGAAAAATAAGAATTTAGCTTTCTCATATTTCCTTTAAAATACATTTTATTGTGAAGTATATCATACGTACAAGAGCCTGTGTAAAGCTTTCATAGCCTGTTAAAAATATAATTAACTCTCTTTTACCCACCATTCAGCTTAACAAGAACAAACACACCTTAGAAGCCTGCAGGTGCTCCTCATTGCACTCCCTTCCCTTCCCCAGATGAAACCACAAATCCATGCTAATAAGTTTCTTCCTTTTCCTTGTAATTATCAGCTGTGCACATAGTCCTAGACAATATATTGTTCAGTCTTACCTGTTTGTGAATGTATATAAATGGAAACATACCGTGCGTCTTCCAATTTGGCTTCTTTCACTCAACATCATGGTTTTCAGGTTCGTCTGCTGGATGCATGTAGTTGTAGTCAGTTCATTTCCTCTGCTCTGTTGTATTACAACTACATCTCCATTTTAGAAATCCAATCTTGGACATATGTCTTGCTGCACATGTACATGAGTTTCTTCAGGGCATATAGCTGGGAGTGCAATTGTTAGGGTTTAGGATGTGCAACTTCACTAGGTAACAAGTGTTTTCTGAAGTGATTTCACCAATTTAAAGCTCTACCAGGAGTGGATGAGAGGTGCTGTTGCCCCCATCCTTGCCAACTCTTGGTATTGACTGACATTTAACTCGACATTGGTAGTATGATATGGTAATTTCACTGTGGTTTAATTTTCTTTTCCCTGACTAATTATAATTTTCACATGTTTATAGATCATTTGTGAGTCCTCTTTTGTGAAATGGACTTTTGTGTTCTTTGCCCATTAAAAAAGTGATTCACAGATGTTCTTTATATATCATGGATATTTTTTTCCAGTTTTATGTGTTATAAGTATGTCCTCTCCGGTTGAGGCTTACTTTCTACTCTCTAGTGAGACGTTCTTAATTATAATGTAGTTGATTTTATCCATTTTTCCCTTTATGGGAAACTTTATAGTTTTTTTTTTTTTTTGCTTTTCACATCTTATTTAGAAAAATTATTACCTATCCCAATGTCATAAAATATTCTCTATGTTGTCTTCTGAGGGTGTTATAGTTTTGCCTTTTACATTTAAGTATTTTAATCTACCTGGAATTGATTTTTGTATATGGTATGATTGAGATTTAATTCCATTTTCCCCATGTAGATCTACAGTTGCCTCAGCAACGTTTATTGAATAGTCTTTCTGTTCCACAACGATGTGCTGTGCCAAATCTGCAAAAAATTAAGTTTCCAAATATGTGGGTTTATTTCTGTGTTATGTTCTATTTATCTGTGCCAATACTGTACCATCTCAATTACTATAGTTTTATAATATGTTTCAATGTCTGATATGGAAAGTTCTCCTACTTTGTTCTTCAAGATTGCCTTGACTCTTCTTAGGACCTTTATTTTTTCATATACATTTATATAAACATGAAGTTGTGTGCTGTTGGGTTTTTGATTGACATTATATTGAATCTCTAAATCTATTTGGGGAGAATGGGTAACTTTATGACACTGAATTTTCTTGTCCTAGAAAAAGTATATCTTCAGGTTTATGTAGAATTTTAGCATTTTTCAATAAAGTTTTATAATTGTCTCCAGGAAGGATTGCACATTATTTGTTAGAATTATTCCTGAATATTTTTATATGTTAAAAATTCTTGGGCTTCCCTGGTGGCGCAGTGGTTGAGAGTCCGCCTGTCGATGCAGGGGATACGGATTCGTGCCCCGGTCCGGGAAGATCCCACATGCCGCGGAGCGGCTGGACCCGTGAGCCATGGCCGCTGAGCCTGCGCGTCCGGAGCCTGTGCTCGCAATGGGAGAGGCCACAACAGTGAGAGGCCCGCGTATCGCAAAAAAAAAAAAAAAAAAAAAATTCTTGGGAAATTGAAAGTAATATTATTATGTAGTGACCCTTTTATTTCTCATAATGCCTTTTGCCTTGAAGTTTATTTTATCTTATATTAATAAAGCTACAGATATTTTCTTTTGGTTAACATTTACCTAGCATATCTTTCTTACACCTTTGACTTTTAGTTTCTCTTTGTTCTTATGCTTTAAGCATAGCTCTTGTGAATACATATAGCTAGGTTAAAAAAGAATCTATTCTGATAATTTTTGTCTTGTACTGGAGAGTTAAAACTTCTTTTAGTATGACTGAAATATATTTAGGTAAGTTTCTTCTTTTTATGTTCTTTCCATTTGTCCTACTTTTAACACCCCCCTTTTTTCCCACCTTCCTTTCTGTCTTCTTTTGATTTGTTTTTCCCCCTGTTTTTCATTTCATCTTTACCCTTTCTACCTGTTTGGAAGTTATTACTCTAGCAATCTGAACATGCATACTTAACCTAAGTCTAGAAAAGTATCACTGTCTAACCTTTGTTCCAGCAGAGGACCTTAAAACACTAACTCTGATTACCCGCTTGCAAATAATCTGCTGTTATTGTGCAGGATTTAAAATCCTGATGTTAAGTGATCCAGAGAAAAATATCTCCTGAGAATTCATAACCATAATAAGTAAGCCCCTAAATGAGTCTGTGGTCTAAATTTATGATAACTATGTAGTCCAAAATAACTCAAGCAAATTAATTTAATTTAGAGTGGTCTCAGGTTGGACGTGCCCCCCAGGCAACTCATAAAAGTAAATGCAAATCCTCTCTGGAGGAACTCAACTTCAATCTAGGCCTCAAAGCAATTCCACAGGTAAAGGTCCAAAGAAAATGACTGGCTCACAGATAAATAGCACAGGAAAAAAATGCACCATGAATGGAAACCAGCAGAAATAATATGCAGTAGAAATAGACTTGCAAAGTCTTCAGATATTGCAGTTATCTGACAAAGAATATAAGATTATTAAGTTTTATAAGATTAAAGATTTAATTTTTAAAAAATTTATTTATTTTTGGCTGTGTTGGGTCTTCGTTGCTGCGCACGGGCTTTCTCTAGTTGTGGCGAGCGGGGGCTACTTTTCATTGACGTGCGCGGGCTTCTCCTTGTGGTGGCTTCTCTTGTTGAGGAGCACGGGCTCTAGGTGTGTGGGCTTTTAGTAGTTGCGGCTCACGGGCTCAGTAGTTGTGGATCACAGGCTTAGTTGCTCCGCAGCGTGTGGGATCTTCCTGGACCAGGGATCAAACACGTGTCCCCTGCATTGGCAGGCAGATTCTTATCCACTGTGCCCCCAGGGAAGTCTAAGTTTTATAAGTTTAAAAAAAAACAAACAAGAAGTTCTAAAATAGGTAAAAAATTCAAGTCATTTGGGCTCAAAAAGAATAAAATAGAGCTTCCAAAAAATGAAAAAGGAATACCATACTGTGTTGACTATAAAATAAGATTGATCATAAGATGAGCCATAATTTTATGTGTCGTCAAAAACACTGACAATTATCATTCAAGATGCCACCGATTATAAGATGCTGCTGGACTTCAGGGGTGTTAAAATCTGGAAAAAAGTTGTTTTAGAATCGATGAACTGTGTAAGTTGAACGTTAAAATTTAGGAGATTGATTAAAATACAGATTAAACTCGGCTGATGAGAGAATCAGTTAACTGGGCTAAAGAAACAATATTCAATACAAGTAAATTATCCAGATTGTAGCCCAGAGATACAATGAAATAGAAATATAACAGAATGGCTAAGAGTCTTGGAGGATAGAATGAGAGCACCTAACATATACCACATCAAAATTCCAGAAGGTAATAAAGAGATTGGGAAAAAGCCAATGTTAAAAAGTATAATGGGGGGCTTCCCTGGTGGCGCAGTGGTTGAGAGTCCGCCTGCCGACGCAAGGGACACGGGTTCGTGCCCTGGTCCGGGAAGATCCCACATGCCGCGGAGCGGCTGGGCCCGTGAGCCATGGCCGCTGAGCCTGCATGTCTGGAGCCTGTGCTCTGCAACGGGAGAGGCCACAACAGTGAGAGGCCCGTGTACCGCAAAAAAAAAAAAAAAAAAAAAAAAGTATAATGGGAGCTTCCCTGGTGGCACAGTGGTTAAGAATCCACCTGCCAATGCAGGGGACATGGGTTCAAGCCCTGGTCTGGGAAGATCCCACATGCCACGGAGCAACTAAGCCCTTGTGCCACAATTACTGAGCCTGTGCTCTAGAGCCCATGAGTCACAACTACTGAGCCCGCATGCCACAACTACTGAAGCCTGCGTGCCTAGAGCCTGTGCTACACAACAAGAGAAGCCACCACAAGGAGAAGCCCGTGCATGGCAATGAAAAGTAGCTGCCGCTTGCCACAACTGGAGAAAGCCCGCGCACAGCAGCAAAGATCCAACGCAGCCAAAAAAAAAAAAAAGTATAATGACTGAGAAATTTGTGACAATAGTGGAGAGAGAGCTGTCCCCAGGTACAGTAATCCAATCTCAAGCAGGATAAACCAAAAGAAATTTATACTTAGACACATTATACATGTGTCTAAATGATTACCTTTTAACAGCAAAAGTGATAATGTTTTCGATGTGCTGAGAGAAAAACAATAATCAACCTAGAATTTATAACCAGTGAGACTCTTTCAAGAATGAAAGTAAATAGGGACTTCCCTGGTGGTCCAGTGGTTAAGACTCTGTGCTCCCAATGGTCAGGGAACTAGATCCCGCATGCTGCAACTAAAAAAAAAAAGGAAGATCCTGCGTGCTGCAACTAAGAGCTGGTGCAGCCAAATAAATAAATAAATATTAAAAAAAAGAAGGAAGCAAATAAAGATTTTTCAAACAAATAAAAACAGAGAGCTTCACTAAAGAAGGAATTTAAATATATACTTCAAGCAGGAGGAAAATGATCCTAGTTACAAGGTATTTTCTTTTAGGAGGAAGATCAAGAACTCTCTAGGGTCAAGAGACCTCTATCTACTCTTCAGGGGACATGTTTGCTTACCTCTCAGGTAAGTTTGCTTTTACTTCTTTTACTTCTTTTTGGAATCTGTAGATCCTTACTTTCATGCCAGCACAGTGAGGTGTTAAGAAAAGTTGTTATTAAAAATATTTTAGCTAGCATTTTAGTTATTTCATTTGGGCAGGATTGCCCACCCACCTGCAGGAGATGAAAGTCCTTCTAACAACTTCTTTACGTTAACTCTCCCTGCCTCTTCAGTCTACATAGAGTCCGTGTTACCCATCCTCCTGGCATGTTGTACCTGCCCCTTGTAGCACATACATCAGCTATATTTTCACACTTATTTGTATGCTCTTTAACTTAATTTTCTACTTACCCCATTAGAAATCTAAGGGCTAGGTCTGTATAGCTCTGTTTTATTCCCACACCTTAACAAGTGCTTGGCCCATAGTAGGTATTCAGTAAACATTTATTGAGTAAATAATGTCTACTTAATTATTTTAATGTCTAAAAGTAAACTTAATTAATGAGTAATTAATTTTGAGTGAGAAGCCAATATTAGGTATTAGATCAAACACAGCTGTGTGTCTCTGCTTCAGATCCAGCCTTGGAGACAGTACTCAGGGCTGGTGAATTCCCATAGAACTATGCTGTCTAATACGGCAGTCATTAGCCACATGTGGCCATTTAAATTATTAAAATTAATTAAAATTAATTAAAATTTAAAATTCCTCACTCACACTAGCCACTGGTGGCTATCCTATTGGATACTGTAGACATAGAACATTTCCATTATCACAGAAAGTTCTACTGGAAGTGCTGCCTTAGAATTCTCAAGAATTCTTAACTGCTCCTCTGTCTCTCTTTTGCTCTTGATCTCAGTCTTTCTTTCTCTCTCTCCCCACCCCTAAACCAAGTGCAGGGATTGTCTTATGATTAGTGACTTATAATGGTGCTTTTTTTTTTTTTTTTTTTTTTTTTTTTTGGTGGTACGTGGGCCTCTCATTGTTGTGGCCTCTCCCGTTGCGGAGCACAGACTCCGGACGCGCAGGCCCAGCAGCCACGGCTCACGGGCCCAGCCGCTCCGCAGCATGTGGGATCCTCCCGGACCGGGGCACGAACCCGTGTCCCCTGCATCGGCAGGCGGACCCCCAACCACTACGCCACCAGGGAAGCCCTATAATGGTGCTTTTGAACAAGAAGATGCTGGGTACTTTGGGTGACTAGCACCATCTCACTTTTCTTTCTTTTAAATTCCTGAGCTATTGTTTACTAATACATTCTTTTATTCCTATTTCTAACTGAAGCTGAATGTTACTTGGGTAGAAAGCCTAATTGCTTTCTTTTCTAGGTCCTTAAACCCTTTGCTAATGTTTCAGTCTGAGAGTTCCCAAAGCCAGGGTTCTAGGAGAGTTTGGCATGTCTGAACAGCTGAACTATGAGATAATGGAGTCGGTCCAGCGGGGTGTGGGAGCAGGGCATTCTCTCAATAGAAGAGCTCCCCTCTCTGTACACATGGCCAGTTAATTGGCCATTCTGGGAAAGCATGGATAGGGAGGGGGCGCTTCTGAGAATTGCCAGTGACAGTTAAGTGGCCTTTTGTTGATGTCCTCTGCTGAACAACTTTGTTGGATTTAGTCTCTGCCTTTCCTCCACCTCCTGCAGATTTTCTGTTAGATTCATCATTTACCATTCAGGCATCATCTTTCACTTTCTCCTTCTAATATGACTGCTTTGTGTGCTGGCCTCTGCTTTATTCCTACTGTTCCCACACTGTAAAGGGGGCTGTGTGGGGCTTCAGCAGCACTGAGAAATTGACTCTGCTCTCTGTTGAGAACTATAATAATGACTGCAGTGACCTTCATGTATAGCAGAAATTGCACTACCTATCCTGGCATAATGGTGACCACCTGAAGGTAGAGAGAATGGACTCTTCACTGAATTCCTTCTCATAGAATAGACATTTCCTTTGTTCCCCTCTCCATTTTCTTCTCTCCCCTTCTCTCCACTGCAACTGGAGTCCTGAGCTAAGATGCAGCTGTGACTAAGAGCTAATGCTTTGAGATAATGATATTATATTTTGCAGGCTTTGCCAAGCCAATTCACCCAAGTTGTCTCATCTAATACCCCCCAAAAATCCTGTGAAGCAGGAAGGAGAGATTTTATTAACCCCGTTTGATTGACTGATGAGTAAACTGAGACTTAGAGAGATTAGGTCAATTGCCCCAGACCTTTTAGACAGGAAGTGAGCACCAGCTCTGTGTCTAAACACGGCATTGTTTCAATGGTGTCCACATCCTATGTGCAAAGAGGATATGTGTGAGTGGATGGGGAGGGAGAAGGAGCCCAGAGAAAGATCAGGAAGAGGGAGGAAAGGAGTGGTTTCCTCGGGCCTCTGGCTTCTCTCATCTTTCTCTGGAGATGGAGGATTCGATGTTCACGAGAGGCTGGCCCAGCAAACCTCTGGGGAGGAAAACAGCCAAAGGCCTTGTCTTCCTCTTTCCCTCCTCTCCTCCCCTTCTCAGGAGAAGACTCACCCAGAAGTGAGGAGGGGCGCCCCAGCTCTCCAAGACCTGGCGTGTGGGAATCCCACACAGGGTCTCCCCAGAGAGAGCCTAACGCACATTCTCGGGTCTGGCCTGTCGGCCTTTAGGTGCTCTGCTGTCCTGAGGCCTGGCCATGCCCGTGCATGAGGAAAACCCCTGAAGTTCGCCTGGAGGAAGAAGCATGCAGGACATCCCCGGAGGAAGTGTGGGCCGAGGGCTGTCCCCTGTGGACAGGCAGACGCTCCTGGTCTGCAGCTTTATCCTGGCAGCAGCTTTGGGCCAAATGAATTTCACAGGGTGAGTGGCTGCTCCTTCGTGGGAGGGAGGATTGCTGGGAGCCAGGTGACCAAGTGGCCCAGCGGGACCTGATCAAGGTGAAGGGATTCAGGATTTCAGTTCCCATCCTGAAGCCACTTCCAACTCCGTCACCTCTCACTTTCATGTGCGAGGGCAGGAAACGCAGCTGTATTATTGTCCCTCCCCCAACCTAGAGTTCTTAGTCTGGACTCCAAGGGTAAGCTTTCAGGGCTCCAAGAATCCCCTGAAATCATATGGAAAATTTTTTGTGTATCTACTTTTTTTCTGGAGGAAGTGTTTGTAACTTTTCTCCGATTCTTAAAAAAAGTTATAACCCCCCAAAGACTATGTACTCCTAATGTATGGGTGTGGTATTGTCTTCCTTTGAGTAAAAATAAGTATGAGTATTATATACCCTCTACGGACATGATTTCTCAGCTTCCCAAAGATCCCGCAAGGTAACCACTCCATAGTATTTCCATAATAGAGAAGAGGAGACACAAGTTTAGAGAGGGGGTTCATCATCCAGGGTGTCAGAGCCGGTCAGGGAGGGAGCCATCGCCATCCCAGGCTCAGACCCCAGAGGTCACACTGCAGGCTGCTAAGTTACATGACCTCCCCACCCCTCCAGAGGGACAGGAAGGAGCTCACCTTCCCCCTATGAGGTAGTTTGAGATTGATCTCTTCCATGTCCTGCGGCTCTTGGGAGAAGGCAGGAGAGGGCACGGGGCTGGGGGCAGACATGGCCTTGGGCCCTTGTATGAAGAGCATATGGGACCACCATTGGTGCCCCCGGCTCCCTGTATCTCTCCTTTATTTCTTTTGTTCTCCCTCCCTCCTCCATCCCCCACATTCCTTTCCCATGCTGTTTCCCCTGTCTTAGCATTGGGTTCATCAGCAACGCTGACAGGCTTTTTTTTATTTAGTCCCCTGGGTGGTCTGTCCTTGGGGCTGGAGGGACCACTGGTCCTGGGCTAAAGGGCTTTCGTGCTTCCCAGGGCTACAAGTCCTTCTGCTCAGGGGTCCTCTAGCCTCCCAGCTGTCCTGCCAGGTCCCCGCAGCCTGGCCTCTTTTCCACTCTGCCTCTCCCAAGCAGCACAGTCTTCCAGGAATCCTTCTGAGCATCTCCCTCCACCCTCTCTGTGTCTTTCCAGTGACCAGGTTCTTCGAGTCCTGGCTAAAAATGAGAAGCAACTTTCACTTCTCAGGGATCTGGAGGGCCTGAAGCCCCAGAAGGTGAGGACTCCACAGGGCTTGGGGACGAGTTCTCTCCTCCCTCACAGCAGCCTGCACCTTTGGCTCCATGTCCTGCTTCCCCCACCCCAAACCTGCCCTCTGGGTGTGTCTGCCAAAGATCACAACACTGTGGAAAAATCAAATGCGCCTCCTCTTCAGAAGAGGTTGGGAGCACTCACCTGGAAGGTTGGGTGGCCCTTCTTGGCTTTCCCCTCTGTCCTGTAGGAGGCTGCTCTGAAAATGGCTGGAATGTCCTGAAGCCACACGAGAGGTACATGTATCTCTGGGTGGTATGCCATGCAGCATGCAGACTGGACACATCTGTTCCCCAATTGAAATGGCTTAGCTTGGCAAACCTGTGTTTTATTTGGGTTCATCCCTGTCAGCCTGAGCATTGGTTTCTGAGAACATTTGTCCTCAGCAAGTATTCTACAAAGGAAAACATTTTCTTCAATAATAGAAGGGTTTTGTTTGAGGGCTGTTGAAACAAGCTGATATTTCTGGATGTGGCCCAAAGCCCACGTTCCTATTCGTTTGAGTGTCCCTATCAACCAGGACTCAGAAAACTTTATAATAAGTCTCTCCATTTTACAAACTGAAAAATAGACATGGCAGTCGGATGGCACAGGGATCCAGATCAGGCCTCTCCTACCCCTTTGGGGTTTAGGGGCAGTGATGTCTCCCTCTTCTCACCAGGGTTCTTGTCCATGTTAATGTCCCAGATGATGAGCCGTCTCACCTTTAGAAATTATTTTGGGCTCTTTGGATCCAGGCGAAGTTACATTGTGTGAGTGAGGCTGGGAGATGAGGTGCTTAACATCAGGGAAGGAAGCTCAGTGACTTAGGGATTTTGTTTGTCCCTGTCTTTCTGCTCGGCCTTAGGGGTTTCATTTTGGAACTGGGGCCCTTTCAACTGTATAAGAGAAGAACATCTGGCCCTCCAGGGTGCCTACAGGATTGTGTGATAAACATGCCCATTTTTTTCTCCTTTGTGATCAAGGTGGACTTCTGGCGTGGCCCGGCCTGGCCCAGCCTTCCTGTGGATATGAGGGTTCCTTTCTCTGAAATGAAGGACATCAAAGCTTACCTGGAGTCTCGTGGCCTTGCTTACAGCATCATGATAAAGGACATCCAGGTGAGGTCCTGCCCCAGCGCTGCGGCTGGGGTCTCACCTTCATATCCTGTTTTGGTTTGGGCCCAACATGGAGAAAGAACATCCAGGGCTAAAATGGACGTTTTCTTTCTGGAGTTTCATCTGCATTTTTGTGAACCTACCATGGAAAGAATGAAACCTCACACTTCTCAAGGAAAATTTAAATCTAAGACAGACTTCATAAGTCATAGTATGGTAATGGCAGGGTAGCTTGTGGAGTCCTCTTTTTTTTTAATTAAAATTTAAAAAAATTTTGATACAATTTTAAAGGTTACTTTCCATTTACAGTTATAACAAAATATTGGCTATATTCCCCGTGTTGTACAATACGTCCTTGAGCCTGTCTTACACCCAACAGTTTGTACCTCCCACTCCCCAACCCCATACTGCCCCTCCTCCCCCCACTGGTGACCACTAGTTTGTTCTCTATACCTGTGAGTCTGCTTCTCTTTTGTTATATTCACTAGTTTGTTGTGTTTTTAAGATTACTTGTGGTGTCCTCTTATGGAGGAATTTGTAGTTCATGGCAAAGGAGGAGATGGAGGAGAAGGGAGACAGGAGGAAATAGCTCAGGTCTTTTCTAGGCACCATGGGGAGGGAGGCAGCTCTTCTGGATGGCTCCTTTTACTTTTCTGACTGCGCCCTCCTGTCCCTGTTGTGTCTCAGCCATTCGATAGCAGGGGATTCCTTCACTCCAGAGAGGCAGGAAGAGGTGAGAGAAGCCGAGTGTGAGCCCTGCTGCGGTTTCCTTCCCCCCACCTCCACTGCAGGGCTCTCAGTACTGGGCGCCTCTCCCAGGCAGGATTCTGCCAGAGGAACAGCTTTCGGAGAAGCAGCTGCAGGCCTGCCCTTGGGGAGGGCGAAGGGAGACTTCATCCCAGACACCCCATTCTCCCCGCCCTCACTTGTTGCTGCACCTTACAGCGTCTTTTCTGAATGTCGTGAAATTCTATTTCAGTTGTTCTGTCTTCAAGGATATCCCAAGGAGTCTCTTTCCTAAATCGATTCTTTCGGGCATCACTGGGTTAGACCTCTCTGGCTGCACCCCTCCGCAGACACTGTTATGTACCTGTAGATTTGTATCCACGTAGATTCCTGTGCAGCCACATTGTGCTGCAGCTAATCTTCTCTAAGGGCTTTGTGTGTGGGAATACACAGTCCCCAGAGCGCACACACTTGGCGCCACATACTATTAGGTGCGTTCCTTCCCATGTAAGCACAGGGCTGGGGGGCTGCGGTCCATTCAAAGACCTTTCTTCCTCCTCAGGCACATCTGTTTCCCGCTCAACATTTCCCTAATTAAATCCCCCACAAACAAAAATGGGGAAACTCCCACAGACAAGAGAGGCTACCACATCAAAAGACTTAGTGCTCAATTCTCATTTTTCGCCCTTGCCTGCATTTTGAAGTTTGCATTTCCCTGCTTCTGTCCTGCCCTGGAGACCCTGCAGCATTTGGCAAACAGATACGAAGAGGTCTCTGAAATTTTTCTGTTGATTTCTGCATATCAGGAATGGACCCAGAGGCACCTGTGAGTCTCCTCCCCTTCACCAGCTCCTCTGGAACTGCCCTCTCCTGTCATCCCCGGCCCCTGGATTCCCTTCGCTGGGGGAAACGGGGAGCTTTTCACGCCCTCTCAGTAAAATGCCCTCGACTCCGGGCCCTAACCCAGTCTGGCAGGATTTTCACCAACAACTTGCTCTGTCGGCAACGGCAACGCATCAAGCTCTGATTGTTATACTTGAGATCACATTTTGGCTCCCAGGGAGCTGGGGCTGGGAGGAGGCTGCTGTGTTGAGTTGATCTGTGGTGATGATGGGGGAAGGTGTCTAGGAGGAGGGAAGCTCAGAGGTGCTAACGGGAGGGAAAGGCTTTGCACCACTCGGGTTGTTGGCCTCCGGTCTCGTGTTTTAGTTACTGACGCACAGACCTGGTAGCCTTGTCTTCTGGATCCCCTCACCCCGGTGTCTGGCATAGTGTCTCCTGCGTGGTGGGCCCTCAACCACTGTGTGCTGAATGAATCGCTCTGTTGGCAGGTTCAGGAGGAGCATGCCCGGAGAGAGACCTGGCTAATATGCTGGTCTTTGTCGCCAGAGCCCCCTCCCCTGAGCTCCTCAAGGTGCAGAATCATTTGCCTTATCTATCTTTATATCCCAGCACCTACCATAGGGCCTGCCACTTAGGCGGAGCTTAGTAAATGTCAGTTGACTTAATGGACATGAGAAGGAGAGGGAAGAGGAGAGAGTATGCTTGCTTGTTAGTACCAGGCTGAGAGAAAGTGTGAAAAACCTTGGTGCCAGCTTTTACTTTGGCCAGAGGCACTGGAGATTTTTGAGGAAGGGAAGTGCCCCCCCTGCCACTCCTGCCTTGTGATCAGAGGGATGCTTGAGATGAGCTTATTCATTCCACCCACAGATACAGAGATACCTACTGTGTGCTGGGTATTGGTCAAGGCACTGGAAAAACAAAGATAAAAAAATCTAGACACTGGATCCAGGGGCGCTTGAGTGCTGTGGGGATGGGGGAGTTGAGGGGAGTAAATCAGTGATGACAATGGAGTGGATGATGCGCTGATGGAGTGGAGCAGGTTGCTATGGGAGCGAGTACAAGAGGCACTGCATGTCGCTCTGAGGCTCCGAGAAGGCGGTAATTACGGTGTGGCTGAAGAGCAGGAGAGGGGGGCCGGGGAGGGGAAGGGGCCTATGATTGGCACTGAGGCCAGACCAGAGCACAAAGGACATCCTCCACCAGGTGAACAAGTCAAGATAAAATCCCGAAAACCGTGGGGGAGCCATCGGAGGGCTCTGACATGATCAGATTTGCATTTTAAGAAAAATCCCTCTGACAGTGACAATGTTGACAATGTTGAGGTGGGGGCAGGAACAGGGAGAGACTGACAGACAGGAGGGTGGTGAGGAAATTGCAGCGGGCCAGGGAAGAAATGATCTGATTCTGAGGGAGCTGTATTTGCATTTAATTTTTCTTCACCTCCTCATTCTTTTCAGCCCTTTGGTGTTTTTTTTTTTTTTTTTTTCCCCCCTGGGATGAGTCACCATGGAAAAGCTTCACTTGAGCAATCAGCTCTGTGGATTTTAATGGCTTTTTTCTGATTACAAAATTAATAAATATTCATGGTAGATAATTTGGAAAATAGGGGAAAGCACAAAGGAGAAAACAAAAATCACCCATGCTCCGAGCACGCTCTAGAGCAAAATACAATTTAGTGTAAATACTGCTTCGCCAATTTTCCCCTCTCCTGGATCATTCCCATTAGCATACAAATATAGAGTTATTTCTCTCATCTTAAAAAGGTCCTCTCTTGATCCTTTCCCCCACCTCCAGCTATCACCCCATTTCTCCTCTTCCTCATAGAGCAAAACTCCTGGAAATATTGGCTGTACTTACCATCTCCATCCCTCTCCTCGGGTGGGCTGTCCACCGCTTGCTTCACCTCAACCACCCTTGACAATGTCACACACAGCTCCTAGGTCCAACTCAGCAGTCAGCTCTGAGTGCGCAGTGTCCTGTTCTTTCGTCTTTCAGCCTGACTGGTCACTCTCTCCTCTCTGGAACACATCTCCTTCTGGCTTCCACGACACTACACTCTCCTGGTTGTCCCATCTTACTGGCTGCTCCTTTGCATGTTGTTTCCCTGTTTCCCAGCTCTGTCCTTCGACCTCTCCTCTATCCCCTCATCCAGGATCATGACATTGAATACCTTCAACCTCCTGAATACTGCCATATTTATAGCTCCAGCCAGACTTATATATCTGACCTGAACTCCAGACTGACGTATCTGACCACCTACTTGGCATTTCCACCTAGGTGTCTAATGGGCATAGCAAACTTCACAGGTACAAACCTAACTCCCCTGGCCACTCCCTGGCCTGCTCCTCCATAGCCTTCCCCAACTCAGGAAATGGCAGTGCCATCCTCCTGTCACTCAGACAAGAAACCTGGAGTCATCCTTGACTCTTTTCTCACATCCCACAGACAGTCCATTAGCAAATCCTATCAGCTCTCCCTTCAAAATGTATCTTACCACATCCTATTCTATCACCACGGGCTGACACCCCATCAGCCTTCACCTGGATTATTCTGGTAGTTTCCTAATGGTTCTCCCTGATTCCACCCTTGCCTCCTTATTGCCTAGCCTCAAAACAGCAGAGGTGACCTTTAAAAATATGCAAGTCCTATTATGTCACTCCTCTGCTTAAAACCCTCAGTGTCTCCCCACCTCATTCAGAGTAAAACCCAAAGTCCTTAAGACTGCTGTAAGGCTCTACATGATGCAAGCCCCACCCCACGTCACTGGCCATTCTCCCCTTGCTCACTCTGCTCCAGGCACTGGAACCTGCTTGATGTTCCTCCGGCTTGCCTGACCTATTCCTGCTTCAGTGCCCTTGACTAGGATCATACCTCAGGGCCTTTGCATTTGCTGGTCCTTGTAGCTGGAATGCTGCTTCTACAGATATCGGCATGGCTTATTCCCGCACTACTTTCAACACTTGATTCACGTATCAGCTTTTCACCCTATTTTAAGTTGTACCCTTCTCCTCCCACACTCCCCTAGTTCCCACCCTCACTTTTCTCCTTGGCACGTACAGCCTTCTAATATCCTATATGATTTACTTATTTGTCTTGTTTGTTGTCTGTCTCCCCTACCAGACTATAAGCTCCATGAGGGCAGGCAATTTTGTTTTGTTGGCTGCCATATCTTTAGTGCCCAGTGTGTGCTTCACAAACACTGGTCTGCTGAGTAGAAGAGATTAAAAAGTGGGAAAGGTGTTGGCTGGGGTGGGGGTGGGTGGCAGCTCTAAAGAGGAGAGGAAGACAGGAATAGGCGAGGAAAGGAAGGAATCATGGGTAAGGCCCTGAGGGAGAGCCAGAGTCTGGCTGCATGGGGGTAGGGGGCTGAGGAGGGTTGGGGGTAGGGGTTGGGAGACAGGGACAGCAGAAGGACTAGGTCCCTCTCTTGGTCCCAGGGAGGGGCAGGGGCTGCCTGACTCACCCAAGTGACCACTAATGGGGGTCACCTGCTGTCCAAGTCCTGCAGACACCACTTCTCCCTGGAGGAACCCAGATTTCCTGGTCATGCCCTGTAATGATTATTCCACCAGAGTCCTGGTGTCACCCAAGAGTTACTGCTGTCCTGTCATTGTCATCATCATCATAGCTGGCATTTACTGCATGCTAGGCAATGTTCTAAGCATTTTACATGTATTCACCCTTCTAATCCTCATAAGAACACTTCAAGTATGTGTGAAAGTACATGGTAACATGACCCCCATTTTATGAAGGTGCAGAGAATTTCCTAATTTAGGAGACTGAGGCACAGAGAACTTCGTAATTTGCCCAAGTTAGTGACAACATCAGGATTTAATCTGAGACAGCCTGGCTCCAGGCCCTGGACTCTTTACTGTTGTGCCGTCTGCCTTCTCAAGCGGTGTCATTGTTGTTTGTATGGCGTTTTAGCTTTGCCTTTTGGGCAGCGAAGCCTCGGTTCGGTCCTGAATTCTGAAGGGTCCATTCTAACAGCCCCAGATCTATACCCCCTTACCCGCCATCCAAACGTAGGCATGGACTGTAACTGCCACCAGCCATGCAGCTGCTACTGCAGACGTTAGGCCTGGAAGAGGAGGCCAGGGATGCATGAGAAGAGGTGACTGCCCTCCTCACAGAGAGGACATTAGAGCCCATCTCCTGCCCGCCACCACTGTTTCTGTGAACTTCGTCCATTTTACGTCTGTGGTTGGAGTGAGCTGTGAATGCAGATTCCCCTCAGGCGTCATCTTCACCTTTGGGGCCCACGGTCCCCCAGCCCCCCATCTTGGAGGTGCTGTTCTTAATGTCCCCATCCTTCCTTGCTCCTGTCATAAATGAATTTACACCGAGGTATTACTTTCCCTGTCAGCTTACGGCTTCCAGGGAGGCAAATGGCTTACTTCTGAGTCTTTTTTTTTTCTCTGAGAAGCCTGACAGGGCTGTAATTAGGCAAGCCTGCGGCAAGTCTGCATTCTTAGTTCTCCCATCCCCTTCCCTCAGCCCTGTGAAGGGAGCAAACATCTGCGTATTTTTCAGGCCAGGGTAGATTAATGTTCCTGGAATCGAGGGCCCAGCTGTGAGGGCTGAGCATTCCCAATTTGTAAGCGGGTGTCATATCCATTCACAAGGCTGTGAGCGTGTTTGGAAAGTTATTTGCAGTTTAGTGCCGACTTCCCATTTGCCTCCAAGCTGTCGTGTGGAACAAAGGACAGCCTTATGGGAACTCTCTTCCTGTGGGTGTCCCTGAGCTGTGGGGAAAGAACTGGGTCCTCCGGTCCTATCTTCCCATTTTTTCTTCCCTCTCCTCCACCTTCACTCACCGCCTCCATCCCTAGGAAGTTAGATGTATGGGCCCTTTAACTTTACGGCATTGGGGCCCTGACTCGGGGTGCGTTGGCCTGACCTGCTCTCTGCTCTGCAGCTGCTCACTGCAGCTGGTCATGCCCGGCCCACAGTGAGGGACACACATTGGTCATGGAGGCTGCTGAGATTTCCGTTGATTTTCTGGGAAGAAGACAAATTTCCTTTGTTAGAGCTTCCCAGGCTGGTGCTTGTGCCAGTGAGGATCAGGGCTCCTCCAGCCATCTCTAACTAAACCAGCAATCCCAGCTTTGCCCAAGTGGGAACGTCCCCAGCCCAGCCAGTTCAGCTAGAGAACATTGCAATTACAAATGCCTAGCGTGTAGCTGGTGCTCAAAAAGAGAACGAAATGAGCCCCAAACATTGACTTCCACTCCCATTTAAAAATCTGTGAACTTGAGGGTTGTGAGCAAGCTGACAGGGGCGGTGGGGTGAGTGTGTCATCTGATAGTGGCCTCGGCTGCAGCGGAGTGGGGCTGAGGTGTCTCTTCCAGTCCTGGAACTGAAGGCGCCATGGCTGCTGCTTTATTTTTAGCCATTTGGGTGTTTTATCTTTGTTTTAATATTATTTATTCATTTAGAAGATTTTCCTTATTGAAGTAGTGTGAGCACGTTGCCAAAATGCAAAAATAGAGAAAAGGAAAAATTGCTTGAAATCATAATCTTTCTCTCCTAACAGGCATGTTAGCATTTTGGGGTGGTTTTTTTTTTTTTTTTTTTTGGCATTTTACTGTGTTGTTTTCCTATGCTTGGGATATTGCCTTTTCATTATTTTAAAGCACTTTTAAATTACAAGAATAGTATGATGGACTTTTCACCTGTTGTTCATATTTTATACGTGTTCTTACTCTTTCTCTGTCTCTCTATGTACACACACACACACACACACATATAGACATGTGTATGTGTGTGTGTGTGTGTGTGTGTGTGTGTGATTCTTATTAGCTTTTAGTTTTGATAGCTAGCTGGCCTTAAGGAACATAATGTTAGAAACTAGGATATCTGGGTTTTTATCTCACCTCTGCCCCTAGTTAGCTTTGCTATTAAGTCTCTTTACCTCTCTAATTTGCTTTTTCTCTAAAACATGAACAGTTAATTCTTGCCCTGTCATCAGGTCATCTGACCAGATCAACCATGATGATGAGTATACAGATGCTTGGTTAAACTAAAAGACTCTGGCCTGAAGCAAGGCATTATCAGGATTTACTTGTGACCCAGAGATGCAAACCAGAGTGACTTGAGGGTTGACGGCCTCTGCTTTCCCAGCACCCCTGTGGCAAAGGGTCCCAGGCACCTCCCATGCTGCACAGGCAGAGCTGAGTCCTCCTGGGGTGCTTCGGTCCCTGGGTGTCAATGTAAGGGTATGAGCTTAGGGTGAAGGGCACCTGCCCACCTCACTGAGTCCCGAGCTGGGAAAAATGCCCCAGGATGATGTGGGAGGTCAATTCAACTCAGGCACTATACTGCCCTCTCTGTGGGAAGTACCACATGAGGATTGTGTGCCAACTCCAAATTGCCACTCAAGGACATTGCTTTGGCTCACTTGTACTTGTGTTTAAGAGGCAGTTAAAATGGTGAGTGACAGACTGTTGGCACATTAATTGTAATGATTTGGACTGGCTTTTCGAATGGCTTGGACATCAACTGTCTGGGCTACTTCCTGGGGCAGAGTGCATGCTGTGGGTCAGGGGAGCCCCCTGCTCCCCCAGGGGTCAGTGTACATAGTTCAGCTTGGGCTTTGGCTCAACAGAGTGTTCACAGCGGACAAAAGCAATGTTGGCAGCAGCCCATGAGCATCTTTTCCAAGACACTTTTATATCTTTTATTACATTTTATCCTTTTGAGATGGGCAAGGCAAGTCCCACTTTTCAAGCTGAGGAAACCAAGATCAAGGTTCCACAGCAAGTTAGTGGCAATGGCACACTTAGAGCCAAGTTCTCCAGACTCCTTGTCCTGTGCTCATCTGGGAAATGGCGACATGAATGCCAGCTTGCCAAGCGGAAGAATCACCCAGCAACCTGGCGTTTCCTCCTTTTGCTCAGTTCACACTCACAGCGGCTCATTCTCCCATGTCGATGCTGTGTTTGTGCAGCCAGCTGAGGCAGGGCTCAGAAGAGACATGCCTGGCCCAGCCTCCTCTTCCCTTCCTAGGTGCTGCTGGACGAGGAGAGAGAAGCCATGGCGAAATCCCGCGGGCTGGAGCGCAGCCCCAGTAGCTTCAGTGACTCCTCGTATCACACCCTGGAGGAGGTGGGTCTGCCGGGTCAGGCTCTGGACTCTGTTGTCCTCTTGAGCCCTCAGGGTTTCCAGCCTCAGGACTCTGGGGTCTACAGGAGACTGTGAGCTGACACCTGGGGAGTGCAGAGTACCCACTGGGCAACAGGAGGTGGACAGCTCAAGGGGGTCCAGAAGCCAGGAGTCAGATAGAGGGGGCTGTGGCTCCACAGTGCAGCCCACAGCAGGCGTGGGACTGGGGTGATGGATCTGCGAGGTGGAACACTAGAGCAGGGATCCAGCACCGGCCAGAACAGAGCAGGCAGAGGCGCCTTCCTAGCTGACATTCTGGCTAGGGATCCAGGGGTCTTAACCTCTGCATGACCATTCCTGTGTTAAGCGACCCCAGCTGTGAGTACTAGAGCATAGAGAGACAGGAAGCGAGGCATGTTAGAGAGCCATTTTGTAGAATTAAAGAGTTGCCTTCAGCTGGAGAAAATGTATGATTACGGTTACAGCCATCGAGGGCAGGCATGACTGATTGTGACTTGTTTATAAAGGTAGAATATGCAAGAAAAGCATAGAGACGCCCAGTCGAGAAAGAAACTCTAGGCACACATCCTATTTCCATGTAAAGGATGACATTATTGATATTGCCCATCTATTATTATCATTATCACTCTCTCCATTTCACGAAGTCCGTTAATAGAGGATCCATTTTCTCTCATATATTTGTTAATTTAATTATATATTGGAAGAATAAGAGAATGAATTAGTATATTCCATCAGTATTTACTGATGTCAGAGATAAATAATCCTGCTTTCAAGAGGCTTAGAATCTAAAAGGGTCAGGACGACTAAAAACAACACTGCAAGGACTATGAGATCTGTCAAATGGATTGAATGGGCCAATAAAATGGAAGCAAGAGAAACTTCCAACCAGAGAGAGCTGTGCAGGCTGACCCTGGGGACTGAGTAGGCTCAGCACGTGCTGCTCTTCCAGGCAAGGCTTAGGAAGAGCCTGGGAATCCAGGCTAACCACAGCTCCTGCCTTAGACCCAAGGTAGTCTTTGATTTTTGTGATACTTTTAGATCCTCAAGGGAGGTGGGAAAGCGTTAAAGAGAGTGGGATGGGGCAAGGAGAATACTCAGAGAGATCCTGGGGTTTGCCCCGTCCCTGCTTAACTGCCCATCTGAGAAACTTCATTCCTTTCAGATATATACCTGGATTGACAACTTTGTAACTGAGCATTCAGATATTGTCTCAAAAATTCAGATTGGCCACAGCTTTGAAAATCGGTCCATTCTTGTTCTGAAGGTAAAAGCTAGCAGTGTTGACCATTAGACTGTACAGTGAGTGCCTCTGGCATAAGTTGAACTCATATGGGGTTGTGGCTGGGTGGGAGTTTTAGGGAGAGAGATGTGTACACTCTTGTCCCGAGGTGACCCACAAGCTTTGGGATGGTGGTGTTCAGGGACCCACCCTTGTAGGTGTGGACAGGTGGTAGTGCAGTGACCTGGCATGTCTGGGTCAGGAATCTGGTGGGAGGGTTGCTAAGGAGATGGAACTGCAGAGTGGCAGTCATCACCTTGGACTTGGGATGTGAGTGTGAGTGAGTCAGCATTCTTCCTGTTACCTCAGTTGCTTCATCTGTTCAATGGGAAGAGCGGTACCCAGAGGCTTCATTTACAACAACTGAGGTCATCTGGCTCAGGCAGCCCCACAGATAGGCCTGAGTCTATGAGGACACCTTTCAGCCCTTCACAGGGGCCACTGGAAACAGAGCTCTAGTAAACTTGGCAGCAGCAGTGCCCTTGGCCATGAAGGAGGCAGGATGGGTGAGAGTGTGGAGCCTACGGAAAAATGATTCTTTGTGTGTGCCCTAAAGGGCATTCAGGAACGTGGACCATGCAGGGCATTTGACATCCTTCTCTCAGAGAAGACAGGCACTGCAGTCCTCAGCAATGCCCTGGGGGACTCTTCTGAAGGGTCAAGTGGTCTCATCTAGCTCGGAACTTGGCTTCGCCTGTGCCTGCTTTGATTTCCCTTAAGGGCTGTCTGTGTTCCCCCTTTAATGCTGTCTAAGACCTTGCTACTCAGTGCGGTTCTTGGACCACAGCAGCAGCATTCCTGGGAGCTTGTTAGAAACTCCCAGCCACGCACCCCTTTCCAGATCTACTGAATCAGAATCTGCATTTTACTGAGCTCCCCGGAGGATTCATATGCCCTTCAAAGTTTGAGAAGCACTAGTCTAAAATACTTCCAAACCTGGGAAATTCTGTGCCTCTGGCTGGATCACTTTGCTCTCCAAGAGCATCACTGTGTCTCCAGGGCACCCCCACACGTGTGCACTTTCTATGGGCTCATGCACAGGTACCTCCACCTACAGCCCCCCTCTCAGGAAAATGGGGCCGCTCCAGGCAGTGAGGATACGTCTGGGGCCTCCTTCCAGGCAGTCTAGGGACAGCCCTGGAGCTGTTTTGGTTCAAACTTATATGGGGCCCGGTGCTTTTCCCCAGTTCAGCACTGGAGGTTCTCAGCGCCCAGCCATCTGGATCGACACTGGAATCCACTCCCGGGAGTGGATCACCCATGCCACCAGCATCTGGACTGCCAGGAAGGTCAGCATGGACCATGGGGGCTGGGCTGGGGGGGATGGGGGCTGCTCAACTATTTAAGGGCACCTCCAGTTGAAAACTTAATTCGTGGTTCTCCTAACCCGGGGGGCTGTCTACGCTCTGCCCTATAGAACAGCTGCCATGTGCTCTGGCCTTGTGCAGCACAGAGCCCCCAGCTGTCCTCTGCCTTCTCGTTGTTTAAAATCCAAGCCTTTGGTTCTGCACAAGGCTGAACCTGATGACTGATGCCATCCCTGCCTGCAGCCACTGGCTATACAGATGTCCTGCTCTGCTTTGGAGGAGAGCCCGGCAGGGCCTCCTGTCCCTCACCCTGTCCCCACCCTGCCCTTTCTTGCAGATTGTCAATGAATATGGCAAAGACCGCATCATGACAGACATACTGAACGCCATGGACATCTTTATGGAGATTGTCTGCAACCCTGACGGGTTTGCTTATACCCACAGCATGGTGAGAGTACCTGAGAGGGAGGGGGTCAAGGATCAGGGGTCAGCTCTGGGGGAATGGAGGAAAGGTCACTGAGCTTTGGGATGCTTGGCTGAGGTTCCCTAGGGGCAGGCCCCTCAGGGGCTCCTTGCAGAGTCTCACTGAGGCAGGCGGGCTGCTCAGGTACTGTAGCTGCAGCTCTTGCCCTTCAGCCTCCCTCTTGCTGCCCAGGGAAGGCCACTGTTGATTGGCTGTGCTTGGGCCTCTCTCTCCATACCCATGTTTAACCTCATAATACCCCAGGTTTAACCACAAAGCATCTGATCTGCAGCCTTGGCCCAGCCCCATGCCAGCCCCATCCTGCCCTAGAGATTCCTTCCCTTTGCCCCTCCCTGGCCCGCCGGACCCCACTTCCTAGACCAGGATGTCAGAGGCTCCCACCCAGGAATGGACCCAGTGAATGAGGTCACCTGCCCTGCGCTTTTTCAGAATCGCTTGTGGCGGAAGAACAAGTCCAGCAGACCCGGAATCTTCTGCATTGGTGTGGATCTTAACAGGAACTGGAAGTCAGGCTTTGGAGGTACTGCAGTCTGCTGCACCCGGGGGCAGGGCTGGAGAGGACTTGGTTCCTGGCACGTCTCCCACACAGTCAGATTATGTTGACTCATAACTGGGGAGGCAAAGCAGTTAGCTAATGCAAGTGAGTCATGGCCAGGGACAGGCAGGCACATGCCTAGGATTGGCCGTGAGGTATGGGGAGAGGTTGCATATGTCTGTTAAATGTATACATATGCTAAGCCTTCATGGGAAACAGCTCCTTGCCTGGGGACTAACTGCAAGGGTCAGATCCTAAATATGGCAGAGAAAGGCTTAAGGAGGTCCAAAGTAGTCTTGCTCATTGTTCAAAACCCAGAATTTGAGGCGCCCCACCCAAATATCTCTAGCCCTTCCTTGAATGGAGCATGCCACAAGAAAATGCCTCCAAATTCATTCCCTGAGACCTGTGACCCAAATTTTGCCCTCTGGGGAGGCCAGAACAAAGGTTCAAACATGGAATAAGCTAGTTCCTTATCATTAACACTGACTTGAGCCTGGCCTTTATTTTTGGCCCAATTACTTTGTGACCCTGGGCTGTTGGACTGTTGTTTACCTGCAGGGTTGTATGGTTCAAGGGAGGGGTAGGCAGCTTCCTCCTGAGTTCCCTTGGTGTTCTTCCTGATTATCTCCCTTGCCACGCGAGGGTCTTAGGGACTAGATGGGGAAACTGAGGCTTCCAGAAAGCCCAGAGATGAGTATGTGGACCCTTTGAATGCAGCAATTTGATGGTTGGGGTTCTGGGTCTAACCAGGAAAGTCTCCAAAACAGAGGGGTGTCTGGGTACAGCCCTCGGCCCCCAGATATTGCTCCCACACTATACTGGGGGATCAGGGTTTGGCTCCATAGGAGATGATGCCATGCTGTTGGCTGCTCCTACCCCCTCACCATGCTGTTGAAAAGCAGATCTGCAGATGGGAGGTCAAGCCAACGAGATAGAACATTCTAGATCTGGATGCCCATTGCTTTGAAAATCTGATTTGAGTCTGTTCTCATTGAAAAATAAGGACAGCTCTGAAGCATACAGAGCGAGGCCACCAGCCCACAGTGTAGGAGTTGCCTGAGAGTCTGGGGCTGTGTTTTAGCTGCTTGTGTAAGGGAACACAGCCACATAAAATTAGGTGTTTCCACCTCCAAATAACCAGACACTTGCCCCCAAGAGGGCATCCACGTGGGCCCCTCAGAACTGGCTGAAGAGAGTGCCCACGTACCCTGAGACAGACTGGCTAGAAGAAAGACAAATTACCTCTTAAAGAAAATAACTTTTGTGAGTTTCACCACAGGAAAAAAACATCAGTATATATATATATACACAATGTAAAAAAAAATATGTGGGAAAAAAAGCCCAGAGGGGACAAAAAGCTCCCATAATCCCCCCTGCCCAAAGATTACTGCTTTTAATAATTTACCATGTCCTTCCAGTGAGTTCCCCTTGCTACAAATTACATTTTTAGACAAGGAAAAATAAATAGCTAATGAATCCATTAGCAGGTACTTGTGAAACAGGCAGGCTCGGAGGACTTTGACTGTGAACGTCAGAGGCAGACAGCTAATTCCCATTTGGTCAGGGGAAGATTAGATTATTCTGCTTAGCTCAAACCAGAACTAACGGCCTGAAGTGTTTCTCCATATTTGGGCAAAGCCACCTGGTCGTTGGCAGGGGAACCACTTTCCATGCGTGGGCTGCGAACGCAGACAAAGCTTGCAGCCTCCCTTGCTCTGCTCATCTGTTGCTATTTGTCATTCATCAAGTGTAGCAGGTGCAGAGGCTCCCAGCAGACACAACAAACAGGGCCACTGTTAGCTGGGCCAGCTCCAGCCTGTGAGGCTGCTCTTACCCCCTCATTTCCTGCAGGCACATCCCCTTCTAACCAGGGTCAGTCCTTGCCCTAGGCGAGGACCCGAAGACCAAGAAGAGATGCGCTCCCAGGTGACAGAATTGCCTGTGGGCCTGCCTGTGGCCAGAAATAGCTAGCGAGTGTCTGGTTAGTGACTCAGGGGGGAAGATTTTGTTTATGGTTTTATTATTGCCTTAATTTAATTGCTGCATAAAGAGTAATCTGTAGATCATCCCTCCCACCGTGCTGCCCTCACCTGCACCCTTGGAGAGGACCTGTTTGCTGCAGTCCTAGAGCAGCATCTGAACTGGTGGGTAAGCCTCCCAGCTCTCCAGCCAACTCACTGCCCTGAGGGGTGCTCTGGCATCCTCAGGAGGCTTCAGAAGTTGGGTCAATCCCTGGCCTCTGACTGGGCTTCTGTGCCGTCATTTCAGGGAGGAGGAGTGAGAGCAGGACCTGGGATGCTCTTTCCAGTTGTGTTCCTAACCCACAAATCGTGACCAGCCCAACCTAGCCCTCCATGACATGGCCCTTGGGGAGGGGAGGAAAACAGAAAAGGAAGAAAAGAGATGGGGAGCAAAGAGTCTAGTAGGAGATGGGAACAAATTAAATTTGTGAACAAAATAGAAGCGCAGCTGCTCTTTGCCCTCTCTCCAACTTAGGTCCCCAAGAAGAATTTTCAAAGACTCTTTGCATCTGTGGTTCCCAGACCAGCCTTGGGCAACTATGGTGATCTAGTCTCTCTTTTCCTCCAAGTTCATGCTGTTCTTGGGCCATGGCTGTGGCAAAGCTTGAGCAGACAATAAGTCTGAGCACTCAACTGACCCAAGCCTTTCCCATGGCCGTGGAGGGTCAGCAGAGAAGGATCAGCTCAAAGGGGTCACTGCTCATAGGGGAGGCCAGGTTGGAGGCCTACTGGCAACTGCTGAGGCAGGCCTGCCTTTCTAATGGAACCACAGTCAGGACTTAACCAAAGGACAAGCCAAGGGAGCTCCCTACAGGGCCACAGAGCTGCTGAGTCATAGTGTGGCAACACTCCTCTGATGTACTAGACTAGGGTATGAAGCAGTAACAAATATCCCTCCAAATCTCAGTGGCTTAACACAATAAAAATTTATTTTTCATGCATACAAAGTCCAATGTGGGTAGGTGACCCTCCTTGACAGATTTCTTCCACTGGTGACAGAGGGATCCAGGACATTTCTCCATTTAGAGTTTTTTCCTTCAAGCACACAGACAGAAGAGAGTGTCAAGAAGTCGCACTTGCTCTTAGCCTCCAACTAGAAGTGACACATCATTACTGCTCACATTCTCATTGGTCAAAAGGAGAGTCACATGACCTCAACCAAACTGCAAAAGAGGCTAGGAAATGTAGAGGAGTACAGTATATTTTGTGAGCACTAAGTGTCTTTCCCAAGCCTGGGAATTTGAACACTTTGGGTGCTTTGATTCTACTTCCAGGAAATGGTTCTAACAACAACCCCCGCTCAGAGACTTATCATGGGCCCTCCCCCCAGTCAGAGCCAGAAGTGGCTGCCATTGTGGACTTCATCACGTCCCATGGGAACATCAAGGCTCTGATCTCCATCCACAGCTACTCTCAGATGCTCATGTACCCCTATGGCCACTCTCTGGAGCCTGTTTCAAACCAGGAAGAGTTGGTGAGATTGGCTGCCTAGGGCTTGGGGGAGGCATCCAGCAGACTCCCAACAGACCCCATGGTAGGGAGCCGGGGGTGGGGAGACTTGTTCTCACATGTGATCAAGTTCAAAACTGGAGATGCTGTGCTTCCTTCTCAAAAGAGCTATCTACATGTTCAACTTCCAAGACTCTGAAGTCCCTGCTTCTCAGCAGCTGGTGAGGGTGTGGGAGTGTGGGGAGCACTGGCATCTCACTGTCTGGATTTAATCTTGCAGTACAGTCTTGCCAAGGATGCAGTGCAGGCCCTGTATGAGGTTCATGGGATCGAGTACATCTATGGCAGCATCAGCACCACCCTCTGTGAGTGAGCCTTCCCTTGTCTGTTTCTGCTTCAGGCTGGTACCACATCCACCTAGGGTTGGACCAGGTGCAAGCTCTGCTGACTGGCAGGCCTGGTTGGCCACAGGGTTGTGCCATAGATCTAGCTGGGCTGGGCCAGAGCTGATTTCCACATTTGAATAGTAGGGTGAATGGTGGTACCCAGACACAGGCACCTGTTTCTTTGCAGTATTAATTAGTGCATATCTCCCAATGCCTGGGTTACTGCAATGTTCTTTGAGGGTAAATATCCCAAGTCTGGTGGCCTCAAGAAGCTTTCTTTTTGCCAGGGCAGAGATTGGGCTGGGTGAGCAGCATATGGCCCAGGTTGAGGCCTAGGCCAGGAAGCTTGGTGTGGCAGGAATGGGTGGGAGTTTGGCCCCCAGGGCCCACTGTCCTCTCAGGATGCCTCTGTACCTTGTGACCACACCCTGTTCTTCCTTTTGGGGGGGCATTTCTTTGCCCTTTTGTATCCAGATGTGGCCAGTGGGATCACTGTCGACTGGGCCTATGACAGTGGCATCAAGTACTCCTTCACCTTCGAGCTCCGTGACACGGGGCACTGTGGCTTTCTGCTGCCAGCCACACAGATTATCCCCATAGCCCAGGAGACGTGGATGGCCATTCGGACCATCATGGAGCACACGCTTAATCACCCCTACTGACAATACTGCTGAGGGCAGAGCCAGAGGGTTTGTCTTGTTTCCCAAGACCTGGGCTCCTCCTGAAACCCAATTTATGGATCCCTTCCCCACCCCTGCCCTGACTCCTTAGGAAATAAAAACAAGTTTGAAGAGGCTTGGTGGCTTCTGGCACTGACTGCCACCCCTTTGGGCTCAGCATTGAGGGGGGGACAGGGGCCTTGGAAATGCCTCTTCATTCCTCAGGTATCCAGGTGGACAGGGGGACTAGCAGCCCTTCCCTTTTCTCCTCTTGAAATGTTCTCCGGGCCCAGAACAGATAACACACCCCCTGGAGCTACTAATACACACACTGTCCCTTTGGTATTTACATTTTAAGATGAGCCTGGAGGGGACAGTATTTGATCTTAAGGAGTGGATCTCCAGTGGTGGTGTTTCTGGCACCTGGAGCCAGGGGTGGGTTACAGACAGGCAGCCTGGGTAGGGGGTAGATGCACATTTCAGAGTCCTCCATTCAGAAGATCCCTCTCACCCTGTTAACGAAAGTCAACAAGTTACTGGTTTGTGACCTGCTCTTCCTGGGCACCCTCACAGGCTCCCTTGGTCTTGGGAGCAGAGTCGCAGCCAGTCAGAGCCAGCACAGCAAAGCACCGCACGTCCAGAGAGAAGTCCTCTTTTTCCTCCTCACGATAATCATCCTGGTTGTCATGCACTGAGAAGTTAGTCTAGGCAAGGCCATTTGCTTTATCTCAGGGAGAGATTCTGAGATACAAATGAGATCCCTTCCCCCATCCTCAGGCTTCCTTGTACCTTTTGCCTTCCCCCATCTCTGGGGAGCTGGGATAGTGGGAAGGCAAGTACCCCCGAGAACAAGAAGTCAACTGGAGAGCTGAATGGGCTTGTGTAAGTCTGAGGCAGGAAGCAAGACTTTCATTTGCAAAAGCCAGACTTTAGTAATTGTTGCTAAAGGAAAGGATTGTGGATACCCATGAACTGGCCCCTGCAGAACATGGAGTGCAGGGTTTTACAGACAGGGAAGAAAGTGGGGGAAAATAGGAACAAGTCCCCCTTTCCACCCAACCTGTAAAAGAAGACAGAAGTTGGACCAGTTAACAGAAAGAGGGGATCAGTGGTGATCAAAACTCTGGGTATGGGCCATGTCCAATATGGCGCCTGAGCCTCAGATTAACAGTAGCTGAGCAAGGGCTCTGGACAGGTGATTAGAGGCAGCCATATGGCTGGGTACACATCAGTAATGCAGCTGTTGAGAGCTCTTAGCAAAGAAATGAGAAGGTTGGCGGGTAAGAAGGCTTAGGGTAGAGGCGAGAAGGCTTAGGGTAGAAGCAAGTAGGCTGAGCCGAGGGGCCATGCAGCCAGCAGCCATGATGGCACGGTGAGCATCAACTGGGCATGCCTGTGCCCAGCGCCAGCTGTTCCGTGTGGGAAGCCTGAGAAATCAGGGAAATGAACCCCTGAAGAACCTAGATCATTTCCAGAGGAAGGGCCAGTGACAGAGGATGAAAGAATCCTGACTCGGGCTAGAGTTTCCCAAAAAAGATGAGTTTTTTTTAGAGCTGGAAGTGGTCTAGAATTTCCAAGCTGAAGTTTTCTGCTATTAACAGAAACCCGAGGTCATGGTCTAAGTTAGATAAATAAAGCAGGTCATACTTTTGCACACTGGGGTCTGTGATTATAACTTCTATGCCCTTTGCACAAATATTTTTATTTCGTCCTCAGGGGGAGGATATTACTGGTATTAATAAGCTCATTAATAAGCTCAGATAAGGAGAGCATGATTTGGAGAGGTTTTAAAGGCCACAAAAGGCCACATAGATTGAAAGTTGAGGGAGATTTGAACTTGGGTTTGTCTAACTCCAAAACCACCATGTCACCATTTGTCCAAGCGTGGCCTGTGGCAGAATCTATAGGGAGTCATTTAACATAAAGCTGTTTGGATTCCACCCCCAGACTGAAACAGAATCTCTGGGGTGGACCCCCAAATCTGCTTTTTTTACCATCTTCCCCAGAAATTCCGAGGTCCCTTAAAGGCTGAGAATCTCTGATCCCTGCTTTCCTGCTTCCCAGAAGGAACACGTTCAAGTCTTTTAGGGGGAGTGGGGCTTTGGGCCTCCTACCCTCTGTCATTGTCTATTAGGGCTGAAGGTGACTACAGCAGTGGGAAACCAGTCATCCTTCCCCAAAATATTCCCAAGGGGCTGCCTTGACCCTAGCCAAATGCAGTGTGGTCTGCAGACCACAGGCATCAGCATGACCTGGGAGCTTTTTGGAAATGCAAATTCTCAGGCCACCCCAGCCCTACTGAATCAGTCTCTGAGGATGGGACCCAGGTGATGCTAATGCCTAGTTGGAGAAGTATTGCCTTAGAGGCAGGAGTATGTGGACGCTGATGGGCTTCCCAGTAACAGTGAAAATAATAAACTCTTTTCTGGCACATAGTATGCAGCAGGCGTGGTTCCAAGGACTCAATGCATTGCCTCCTCACAGCTCTAAGAGGTAGGACTATTTTTTAAAAAATAAATTTATTTATTTATTTTTAATTTTTGGCTGCATTTGGTCTTTGTTTCTGTGCGCAGGCTTTCTCTAGCTGCGGTGAGCGGGGGCCACTCTTCGTTACAGTATGCAGGCTTCTCATTGTAGTGGCTTCTCTTGTTGCAGAGCACGGGCTCTAGGTGCACAGGCTTCAGTAGTTGTGGCATGCGGGCTCATTAGCTCTGCGGCACGTGGGATCTTCCCACACCAGGGCTCAAACCTGTGTCCCTTCCATTGGCAGGCAGATTCTTAACCACTGCACCACCAGGGAAGTCCCGAGGTAGGGCTATTACTGTCCCTATTTTCAGATGAGGAAGCTCAGGCTCAGAGAGGACAGTGACTTTTAAAAGGCATGTAGCTACTGAGTGGCAGGCCTGGGACTGGCCTCCAGGTGACCCTGAGTCATGCCCAAAGCCCTTCAGGACCAGGGCCAGGAACTTGTGAGCCAACAGGCCCACAGAAGTTGGGGCTGAAACTGCTTTCCAGATGGGGGTCTTCTTAAAAGGCAATGTTTTCCTTAAAATTCTTCAGTGACTTAAAATAAAACCTGCCCAAGGCGCCGCATGGCTGGCCCTGCTATAGGCCCTACAAGGTGGCCGGCCCTCTCTCACCTTGTTTCAATGCCTCGTTCGTCAGCCCCAACCTCACCAGCTTTTTCTCAGTTCCTTCAGCTCCTTCCCAGCTAGAGGCCTTTGTATGTGCTGCTCCTCCTTGTCTGGAATATTGTTTCCTCTTACTCTTCCTTCGTGTGGCCCACTCCTTAAAATTTCCCCTTCAATTTCATTGCTTCACTAGTCCTTCTAGGACCACCCACTGGAAGTAGATCTATTATTTTCTTTTCCTGAGCCTTATTTCTTTCTTTGATAGCAGTGATAATAATTAATTGACTTCTTTATTTGTTGTTCTCTCCAGAGAACTAGTTTGAGAGCCTATGAGGGGAACGACCATGTCTGGGTTATTCACTCTCAGTTCCTGTCAGGCACACAGTAGGTGCTCAATATTCGTTGAAGGGGGGGTGTTTCTTCTCCTCAGCCTAGTGCAAATTACAACTAGGTTTAGCGTATGTGACAGAAACCCACCTTACTGTGGCTTAACCAGATCAAGGTTTTGTTTCTCTTACAGAATAAGTCGTCTGCGGTGGGCAGTGCAGGGCTAGTTCAGTGATTCCTTGATGCACTGGGGACCCAGACGCCCCTGGCCTGTTCTGTTTTGTCACTTTGCTACCATTCTGGCCCCTAGTCTGTTGCCATCATATGACTGAATTCCAGGCAAAAAAAGGGTAAGGGTAAGGGGCAAAACAATGTGAGCCAGCTGAGTTGGCCACCCATGGGCTTAAACTTACATCTTATTGGCTGGGACTGTGTCAGGTGGCCACGCCCAGCTGCAAGAGAGGCTGGGAAGTTGCTTTATAGCTGGACACATTACTGACCCCCCCCCCAAAATTGGAGTTCTGCTGGTAAGGAGGAAAGGGAGGATGGATATTGGGAAGGCAGCCAGCAGCGTCTGTTGCAGCTTCTCTGATGGGAGAGAGGATTTGAAGGGGCCTTTGAATCCATTTCTTTGCTCTGGCTCATCAAGTGACTGACTTTATCATAAAGCCATAGAACTTTCCAGATGAAAGGGTCCTTTGAAAGCTTCTAATCCAACCCTTTGCAGTTATAAAGACTGGGGGCCTCCGGATCATCTAACTTACGCAAGGCCCCACATGAACCTAATGGCTGAGAGAAGCCGGGGATTGTCCTCCTAGGACTGAGGGGTCTCCTCAGCAAGCCCAGGGGGGTGATGGCTGGGGGTTTAAGCTTATCAAGTAAAAGCTCAAGACTTAGACATGCAAGTTTTGAAGATATTACAGAATAATCTCTTTTTCATAAAACTTGAACTTCCCACCCCCGCCATTTCTTAGGTATATAATGCTAAACAAGAATTTTTTTTTCTGCATTCTGCTTGTTTTTTTTTTTTTCCTCCCAACAAGCTGTCCTTTTTTGGTATGTTTTTTCATCCTTTTCACCAGTAAAATTTATGAGCATTTATTTAAAAGAAAAAAACATTGGAAAAACTGAAGAGAGAAAGAGCGATTATACATATGGAAAGCTATAAAGAACCACAGTGAATGTGCTGTGGTTATTGCTTTCTTAAAAAAACAAACTAGGCAGGCAGTTTGGAATGTGAAAGAGTCCTGTGTGAGGGCAGGGCAGGCGGCAGAGGCCAAGGGTGATGCACTAACGGCTGGGGTCCTGGGAGTCCAGTGAGGTGCTGTCCATTTCCCCCATCCTCCTCCATCTCCCCTCTGACCACCCCATACAGGGCCAGAGAGAAAATGACTTTACTGAAAAATAAAATTAAAAATTAAAAAGCTTCTTTAGAAAAATAAGAAGGCCCAGGCAGCCACTTAGTACAAACTGAGGGAAAAACCAGTGAACATAGGGCCTGTCAGTGCTTGACAAACTGGTGAGGACATGTTCCTCTTGTGGGTGGTGGTGGGGGTGTGTGTTCTGAAGGACAACTCCAGCCTGTTCGCCTTCAGAGTCTCCTTATCCCAGGATTCGGGACCATCCTTGGGAATGATGATACAAATCTATTTGTTCGGCTTGTCCCTCACTAACTTCTCCCCGAGTCTGCACTCGGCCTCTTGCTCTCTCCTAACCAGCTTTACCAACTTCTGTGGCTCTCATCCACCCACCCATCAGCCCACCTCCCTCAATTCCCCAAAGCATAGCCAAGACCACAGGGTAACATCTCACACAATTTTACTTGGGAATACAGAAAGAAAATGCAATGTAGAAAATAAAGCACTTAAATTGGATGCTGGAGATTGCTGTCATTGGGGTTGGTTCATGTTCCTTCGTGAGGTAACCCCTACAGCCTTCATTCTCCTTGACCCTCTGCCTGCTCCCACATTGCTGGGGCAGCCTATCCTGCCCCCTAAGTGTAGCAATGCACCCTCCAGTGCTCCCCAGCTCCTCTCCCAGGCTCAGGCAGAGGCAAACCTCCCCTTCCCCGTTTTTCCTTCTACACATGGGACGTTCCTGCTTAGCTCCTCTCTCTTCTGCATCTCTGTTCTGAGATTTGGGCTCTGACTTGACTTTTCCTAAAGACCCACTGGAGTGCTGCTCCCTCCAGGTGACTCTTCCTCCAAAGAAAAATTCTGCCTCCATTCTGGGGACAAACACTGCTAGCTACTTTAAAGCGACAGTTCCACAGCTTCAAAGCAAACAAATAGTCTCTGCTGGACACTCAGTTACAAAAGCAAAACTCAAGGAGGCTGCTGATGGGCCTCCACCTCCTCGTCTTCCACGTCACTCCCACCCCCACCCCACAACCCCCTGCTGCAGCTTCAGCAGGATGTGGTCCCTCTCAACCTACACTGCCCTGGGAACACTTACCCACTGCAAACCCCAGGGCCCCAGTGGCTCTATTCTGATCTTCCCACGAACCTGGTGAGCCTCTCTCCACCCTGCCCAGACCTGTCACCATGGCTGAGACTTGTTTGGGGGTAAAGATACAAATGTCCCAGAATCATAAAGTGTCACAGCTGGAAGGGACCATGGAGATCATTCTGACCAACTCCCTCCCTTCATAGATGAGGAAACTGAGGTCCAGGGATGTATAGGGACCTGCCCTAAATCATATGCTGGGTTTGTGGCAGTCTACTTTTACAAGGCATTCCTCTCCCATTTTGCTCTCTTCTGAAGTTAGACAATGTCTGTGTGAGCTGGGTGCTTTTTTCTTTCTTTTTCTTTTTAAAAAATTTTTTTATTGGAGAATAGTTGATTTACAATGTTGTGTTAGTTTCAGGTATATAACAAAGTGAATCAGTTATACATATACATATCTCCACTCTTTTTTAGATTCTTTTCCCATATAGGCCATTACAGAGTATTGGGTAGAGTTCCCTGTGTGATACAGTAGGTTCTTATTAGTTATCTGTTTTATAGCTGGGTACTTTTTTCAATCACATGTGACAGAAAACCTACTTGAAAAAGCTTGAGGAGAAAAAAGAGAATAGAATTTGTTGGCTCATCCCTAGAGCTGGGGTGGGGGTGGGGTGGCTAGGTCCACCTGAATCACATGGCCTCAGAGTTGGGAAGGGTGGACCCTCAGGGAAAAAGGAAATGCTGTTATCAGAAGGAGGAGGATACTCGGTAGGGCAAATGAGAGATGTCCTTTACAGCCCACCACTTGGCTGCCTCAAATTCCCATATAGACTTCTTTTCCCACATGCACACTTTACCACATACAGCCTTAAGCACACTTGCCAAAGGGGGATAGCTGAAGTCTCATCCATCTACTTCATGCAGCCATTCTGACTGCACCCATTTGTGCTCTCTTCAAAGTTTTCCCTTGCCCACTGTCCCCCTTTGATCTCTAATATGGACATGGGAAACTGCTTCTCCTTATGCTGCTTTAACAACCCATTTTCTAGGTTTTGGTTTGGGGGTCTCTAAGCATTGTCTTAGAGCTTCTGTTGACCATGCCTGGACATTCTCTGGCAACAGGGCTGCCACGGATAGTTGCCCAGTTTGTGCACTGCACAAAGGTATTCTGCTGAGGACAAGGAATGATGTCTGTCCAGAGTGGGAGGGGTGCCTTTCTCCATTTCACATAAAGGCTCCCCTGGGCTAAAATTTATTGTCTTCTGACAATACAAGTACTTTAAAAGCTTAGTAAGTCCATCAGTTAGAATGCTTTTTTACAGCAACACAGAAATCCCAATTAATGAAAAGAAAATGAATATTCTTTCATATTATATAGTCCGAAGGTGGGGCAACAGACTTGACAATATTCGAGAAAGGTACCTCCTTCTCAAGAGTGGGGAAATGTTTTCTAGAAGCTTCCTCACTGGCCTCCCCTCACATCTCATTGACAAAACTGTGTCATGTGCCCACCTCTAAACCAATCACTTCACTTGCAAAAGAGAATGAGATTCCTTGAAGATTGTCTTAGACCAATCTTAGAATTTATCCCTAAGCTGGGAATAGGGTGACTTTTCTGAGGGGTGACACCTGCATACAATCTGGGTTTGCTCAGCCAGCAGGAAGGAGGAAGGGATGCTGAATGCTTGTCCATGTGGAAACAGCAGGTCTTTGTCTATTTGCACTCAGGCACTTACCCAGTGACTTGTGCTTGAATCTAGATGCCGGCCTGGTGGTTTCTTTCTCATGCTCATAGGTCTTGGTGCTCTGCCTGTTCCCCCAGCTTTCAGCCCAATGGCCCTCATCCTTTGCCCTTGCTCTGGACCGAAGTGAAACATGCCCATGGGTAGAGAGGCAGAGTTGTGGCCCTCTGCCCCAGGCTCCAGTCTAGCAAATTGGTGTTTGCCAAAAGGCAATTTTCAGCTTACTGAGGTGCTTTGGAGGGACCCCAGGAATTAGGCTTAATTTCCACCTGAGACCCACATTCCTCTGCCACTGTGCTTTCAGCTTCCTGCCAGTGCTGGCCCTAATTTCAACTTGCAACATTGAATTAATCTTTTCCAACCTTGCAAGAAAATAGACTATATGACTCTTGGACAACTTAGATTGCTGGCTGGAGGCAGCAAGAGGCCCCTTGGCGAGGCAGTGCCTTCCCCCCACCCCCTTTCCAATGGTCTTGTCTTTTCTGGAAGAAATTCACAAAAGGCCAAGAGTTAGCCAACACACCCTTCAACATGTGTAGTGTGCGTGAAACATTAAAAATTATAGGACCGCTTTTGATTTAGAAATAGAAAAAGAAATATTGTTTTCATAATGCAAACTAAAGAAAGGCTCTACAAAACTTTCTTTCCTAGTGGGGAACAGATTAGAGCAGCTCGAGGGGCTTCCTTGGTGGTGCAGTTGTTAAGAGTCCACCTGCCAATGCAGGAGACACGGGTTCGAGCCCTGGTCTGGGAAGATCACACATGCCGCGGAGCAGCTAGGCCCGGGCACCACAACTACTGAGCCTGCGCTCTAGAGCCCACGAGTCACAACTACTGAAGCCTGTGTGCCTAGAGCCCATACTCAGCAAAAAGAAAAGCCACCGCAATGAGAAGCCCGCGCACCACAACAAAGAGTAGCCCCTGATCCCCACAACTAGAGAAAACCTGTGCAGAGCAATGAAGACCCTACACAGCCATAATTAATTAATTAATTAATTAATTAATTAATTAATAATAAAAAAAACAGCTCGAGAGCACTGCAGGGCACCAAGAGATGAGGGGGACTGAGGGATGGGTGAGACCTGGTTCCTGGTCTCAGGAAATGTCTAGTCTCATTGGGGAGACAGAAATAACACTCTAGGAACAATTGAGTAGAAATAAATATCAGTTTGTGCTCAAGAACCAAGCAGTGTGATAAACACCACTTCCCTTCCATCCCTGGCAAAATCCAGTCATTAAGACCCAGATCAAGTTTCACTTTCTTGGTAAAGTCTTCCCTGGACACCCTTGGATGGGCCCATAGTTCTAAGTCCAAACCCCTACTGGTACTTTTCACTTCACATCACAGGAAATGCACTGCTCAGGTCTCCAACAGCAAGGAGAGCAGCCCAGTGAGTGTCTTGTATGTTTAATCCTGCCTTGGTGACAGCTTCTTGGAGATCTGTTGGAGAACCAACGTGTTGGTTGGTTACTTCTGTCTTTCCCACTAGACTGTGAGCTCTCTCAGCTCCCTGACAAGTCAGTGGGGAGTATCACCATGGTATGATGTGGCCGCACTTCCCACGGGCTGTTTCCAGCTAGTGACTGAGCACAGTGCGGCACTAGTACCAGCATTCCTATAGGACGTAGGGCTCCCTGAACTGCAATGTTGGCTCCAAGATTCAGAACTGCACTGCTGCCTGAGTTCCTCCTGCCCAATCCTCTCCCAGCTGTCAGACCTGCAACGAGGTAAGGCTCTTCTCTCTCCCCTTTATCCTTCATGGATGTGTCTCCCCATGAATCTCTTGCATGCTTAATCCTGTCTTGTTGACCCACAGCTTCTTGGAAAACCTGAGAGGACACAAGTTAGTTGGTTACTTCTGTCTTCTCCGTTAGACTGAGTTCTGTGGGTCAGGAACCCCTCCGTCTGCTTCGGGCATCATCTCAGGGTGGAGCACAGGACCTGACCCAGAGGATGAATGAGCAAAGAGATGAACATTCAGAGAAGGGGCAGGTAGGTGAGGGAGAAAGAAGCCAGAGGAAGCCTCAGGAAGGTGGTAAGCCTTGCCTGGGGTCTGGAGGGCAGGAAAGGCTGCCAGAGTAGAAAGGAACAGTCTTCATGGAGGCTCAGTATCTGTTGAGGATGGATTCAGTGTTTTATCATCTTCCCAGAGCTATGCTCAGGAGAGAGTTGTGGGTAAATGTAATGGGGTCACTCTGCCTTGGCATAGGAAGGTTGGCCCGTAGGAGGTGGGCTGGGGAGGCAGAGGGAACAGATGGAAACCAGAAAGGGCCGCCTTGGTGTTGGCAGTGCCCAAGCCTAAGGCCCTGACACAGAGCAGGGCCCCCAGATGCTGCTGGGGAACCGCTGGGGCCCCTGTGGATTAGGGCGGATTTGTGTTAGATGTCTCTGCAATGAGGTCAGCATCCAGAGCCAGAGCAAATTCCCCTTTGTGAATTCCAGTTTCTCCTATACAGTGTGCAGTCCCAACAGGGTTCTGGCCCTGGTTCCCACCACTGCACTTTCTACTCAGAGGACATCTGATTACAGTTCCCATCAAGGGCAACCCTTGATCCCAGAGCCCTAGAGCAGTGGGGGTGGAGGGAAACTTCTGCTTCTGTGCTGTGGCCTGATTCCCACAAGGCCACCGAGATTGGTAAGAGTGGGGCTGGGAAGTTTCCTTCACGGGGTTGTACCCTAAAGGTCAGGCGGCCCTGGACAAAGCCCGTGTGGTAAGGAGCCAGCAAATCTGGGAGCTGGCTGGGATCCCAGAAGGTCCCATCCTGCTCTCTCATAGGAGCTAAAGAGCTGGTGCTCAGGGACATGGGAGAAGAGGACACCTCACATGAGGCTGCAACTGGTGTGGCCGCTCCAGAGTCCTGGCTCCTTCTCCATTGCCGGGTCAGTAAACAGGACCATAGGGTCTGTGGGCTGCAGGGCTCTGGGCAATCAGGGTTCCAGCTGGGAGGCCTCAAGCCCTAGCTGACCCTCAGGCCCAGGATAGCCCCTCATGGCCAGGGGTTGAGGCCTGGCTTATCTCTCCAGCTGTCCTGTTCCCTGCCACTTTATCAGGGAGAGTGGGTAGGTGTCAGAGCTCAGAACTCCCACCTCTCCCTCCCCGTGGGATAGAGCCCAGGTGCAAGTGGAAGGACAACTCTTGGGCACAGCCAGGAGATCTCTGTCCTGGGAGAGTTTAAAAGGCCCCAGGACCTTCTCCGCCTCAATTGACCTTCCCAACTGGCTGCAGCATGCAGGGGCTGCTGATTTTGAGCGTGCTGCTGGGGGCTGTCCTTGGCAAAGAGGACTTTGTGGGGTAGGAGCATGGAGAGGAGGGGGTGATCAGAGGGGAGATAGGGAGGACTCAACCCCCAGCCAGCATCTGGAGGAGAGGGACAGACAGACACATGGGAAGATGGTCAGAGAGGAGCAGACTAGCACATCCTGGAAGGCAGGCTGACCGGGGACCAGGACTGAGAAGGGGTCAGGTCTCTTAGGACAGCCTCTTGAGCCCTGGAGAATATCTGAGCTCTGAGGAGGACTTTTCAGAAGAGGAGGCAGGAAGAGGCCTAGCTAGCTTTAGAGAGAAAGAGTCTAAGCTGGGATGGGGACAGCAGCAGTGTCCAGAAGGTTCCGAGGAGCCCAGGCCTCCCGTTGCTAGGATCCCATGTGCTTTCCCTGCTCAGCCCAGAGGACCGAGGCCCAGCCACCCTCCTCCCGCCTGGGGAGCATGCATGGCCAGTAGGAGCTGCTCAGGCCCTCAGCCTCCCCTCCCGCTCTGCCCAGGCACCAGGTGCTCCGAATCTCTGTGGCCGATGAAGCCCAGGTACAGACGGTGAAGGAGCTGGAGGACCTGGAGCACCTACAGGTTAGAGGATGAGGGAGCTGCCCTGAGGCCCCAGGGTACGTCTCAGGGCAGACGGGTTCGCCTCAGACCCCGTCCCACCTGGGGCCAAACGGGGCCTGGGCTCTCTATCCCCAGCCACCCAGGAGGGAGCCATGGGACTGATCCCTGTTAGGAAGCGACTTAAACCTCCCAGTGCCAGAATCTTGCTGCCTTTGAGCATCCGAGCAAAAGAGCCCCCCCACACCGCCCCAACTTCTAGTTCTTCTCTCTCCCTTGCTGCCTCAAAGCCTCTCCACTCTGCTTCCTGGGCCATTTACCTGACTAAACTGGACTTTGTCCAGCACCCAGGGATTCCCTGCATCCTCTTCCCCTAACAGCTGTGCCCCATCCCCAATTATATGGGAAATTCTGGTGCCGACACCCCATCCCAGGCAGGCCCTTTCCCAGCCCTCTGTGACAGTGGCTCTTGTCCTCCCCAGCTGGACTTCTGGAGGGGCCCTGCCCAGCCAGGCTCCCCTATCGACGTCCGAGTGCCCTTCCCCAGCATCCAGGCTGTCAAAGTCTTCCTGGAGGCCCGTGGCCTCAGATACACAATCATGATAGAGGACGTGCAGTCGCTGCTGGACGAAGAGCAGGAGCAGATGCTCGCCTCCCGGAGCTGGGCCTGCAGCACTAACACCTTTAACTACGCCACCTACCACACCCTGGAGGAGGTGAGGGACCCCGGGGGGCCCCCTCCACAAGCACCAAGCTCTTTGTCAGACTGGCAGAACGCACCAGGGCCAGCCTGGGTGTGCGTGACATCTGCTCTGTCACCATGTGGCCTCGAGGCTCTGGGTCGTGGCTCCTCCGCATTCAGGGCTCACAGCAGGCTCGCTAACAGAGCTGCTAAGGGAGGCATCCAGGTGCCCGGAAGCCATGAAGGCAGCCTTCCCTCCTCTGCCTCCTCAGATCTATGACTTCATGGACTTGCTGGTGGCCGAGCACCCACAGCTTGTCAGCAAGCTCCAGATTGGCAGCAGCTATGAAGGCCGTCCCCTCTACGTGCTGAAGGTAATGGGCACATGCAGGTGGATGTACGTGAGCACATCTGCAAGACTGGGCACCCACATCTGTGCATAGGCACCCATGGGTGAGCCCAGGGTTACAGAGAACACACTGTTATATGGACTCCCTGTGTAGCATAGGTGTGTGCATACCAGTACACACACCATTTAAACTTTTAGGAGACGCAAGTGTTTCCAATCACGTGTCACATTGTGGAAAGTATCCCAGAGTCTGGTAGTCCAGATAAAATGTTTTGTTTGTGACCTCCGACAGAGAACTATGTAGGGGCATTGGAACATCGTGGGGCCCGGAAGTCTGGCTGAGTCATTATTTGCGCCAAGCTTGAGCTGAGGGCAGGAGGCAAAACTCTGCAGGATCCCAGTCCAGACCCACTCCCACATCCCGCCTGAGTGATGGTCCCACAAACAGAGCCTCAACCTGAGATACCAGAGAGCAGACAGCCTCTGGGTTGGGGTGCACTCCCCTTCAAGGAGGTGAGGCAGGGCCCCAGCTGAACTATTTCCTGCTCTTCTCATCCAGTTCAGCACTGGGGGGAGCAACCGTCCAGCCATCTGGATTGACACGGGCATCCATTCTCGGGAGTGGGTCACCCAGGCCAGTGGGGTCTGGTTTGCAAAGAAGGTAAGCCTGTGGAGGTGAGGGTGCTCTCGCCTGGTAGGGCATTGGTACCCAAGGCCCATAGAAGCCCTGGCCCCTGCTTCCATCCAGAGGCAGTGACCACAGAGGGAGGTCGAGGGCAGGCGTCCATTGCTCTAGCATATGGCAGATTCCTGGCCTGGCCTGCTCTGCCCCTCTGCTCCCCAACCTCCACCAGATCACACAAGACTATGGCCAGGACCCGGCTTTCACTGCCATTCTGGACAACATGGACATATTCTTGGAGATCGTCACCAACCCTGATGGTTTTGCCTTCACCCACAGCAAGGTACAGGCCTTCTCCTCTTCTTGGGGAAAGCAGGGTGGGCCTCTGTCCTCTGAGCCCCACAAGCTACTCACCCCTAATCTCAACTCCCAGAAGTTGAGAGAGGGACAAACAGACCTGTCCTCCTAGTCTAGGGGTTCTTGACCTTGGCATTCTTGACATTTGGGGCAGATAATTCTTTGTGTGTCGGGGGCTGTCCTGCGTGACCAGCATCCTGACCGACTCAAGCCCCCAGATGAGACAACTGAAAACATCTTCAAATATTGCCAAATGTCCAGGTTGTGGGGGAAAGAACTTTCCCCAGTGGAGACACACTGCCCAGACCTTCTTCCCTGGTTCTACTTTATGTCTATGGGACAGCATGCTACCAATCAATTTTGTAAGGGGCTGGCGGGGGTTGCCACTTGCCTTCCTCTTTCTGCCAGTAGAACCCTCTGGCCAAATGCCATCCATTGTCTCCTCCATTTTCCTTCAGCCAAGAGCCCCCTTTGCAGACCTTCCTCCCTGACAACCAGTTGAAAGTGGTTTCTGATTCCATACCGTGTCCACACTCAGGCTTCGGATTGGAGCTCTGTGTTGATTGTGGCCTCTGTTGGGTGGCTGATCACTTTTCCTTTCTCAGAATCGAATGTGGCGCAAGACTCGATCCCTGACGTCGGGCTCTGCCTGCATTGGGGTGGACCCCAACAGGAACTGGGACGCTGGCTTTGGGAGTAAGGCCCAGTGTGGTTTGGAGAGCAGGGATGGGACACCCCAGAATGGCTTCTTACTGTCCTTTGTCCTGTCATCCCCCAACCCTCTCCTGCCCCAGCAGTGGGGGCACGTGGGTAACGTTGGCCTCTCCTCCAAGGCGCACAGTGAGGAAGGTGGCCCTCTGAGATCTGCTTGTCCCTTGCCTGTAAAGTCCTTCCCAATGGAACTGAGGTCTGAAACCAATCTATGGGTTGTCTAGCGTAACTTCAGCTCCTTCCTTCTGTGGTCACTTCACTGCAGGAACTGGTGTCACTTGAGGAGCCCTTCTTACCTCTCTGGGCATGTCCATCAGCTTTGTCCAAGTTTGGCTGGGGAGGGAGGCAGGACCCCCAGCTTATAAAAGGCTTCTGCCCTTTCCTTATCCGGGGTGGGGGTGAGCCCTCTTGCATCTCAACTCATGCAAAGACCAGAAGCCATGGAAGCCACATTGCTTGTGTGTAAGGAATGCCAACTCTCCCCTCCCACAGAGGCAGGATCCAGCAGCAACCCCTGCTCGGAAACTTACCGTGGCAAGTTTGCCAATTCCGAAGTGGAGGTCAAGTCCATCGTGGACTTTGTGAAAGACCACAGGAACATCAAGGCCTTCATCTCCATCCACAGCTACTCCCAACTCTTCTTGTATCCCTTTGGCTACAAAGCAGAACCACCTGCAGACAAGGATGAGCTGGTATGTGCTGATCCCTGCTTGCCCTCTCATCCCAAAGGCAGCTTTGGGCGGGCCTGGGTTTATCCATCAAACCTGCTTAAGGCACGAGGCCCTACACTGTGCCTAGCACCCCTTTCTCCCATGGACCCCTGATGGCTTGAGAAGACCAGCAGGGCAGACTAGGCTTTCTGTCTGGAAAGCTAAGGCACAGAGTGGTTGAGTCACTTCTGTCACATGACAGAGGAAGGGGTAGGGGCGGACTTTGAGCTTGTACCACAAGTTTAAACTTGGAGCTTCAGGGTGACCAAAGGGCAGTGAAGTAGCAGCCAGACATCCCACAAGGTCACATCCTGCCGAGTTCCCGGGGCTGACCCTGCAGGGCCCAACAGGTTCCTTGCTCTCTGCTGGGGGCCGGCTTCTGCAGGGTATATGCTCCTGGGTCATCCTGCCAGCCCCCAGGTTACCCTGGCCCTGCGGTTCTGGGGGTCTGGCATTGCTGGCCATGACAAGCAGTCTTGCTTGGCGTTTTCTCCAGGATCAGGTGGCTAAGTCTGCTGTTGAGGCCCTGACCTCTCTGTATGGGACCAAGTTCAAGTATGGCAGCATCATCAAAACAATTTGTAAGTAGGTGCATTGTCTCTGTGGGTGGTCTGGGAGGAAGCTCAGCTGGCTTTCCCTGCCAGAGGGAATGTCCCTCCTGGAGGAGGTAGCCAAGGGTTCCCCAACCTGGGAGCATGGGCGAGGAGAACAGCCCTGGCCACGCCTGACTACTGCTGGCTTGGTGGGCAGCGGGGCCCTTTCCTCATGTGAACTCTGCCTTCCTCGATACCTTCAGACAAACCCTTCGGTTCCTCTGAGAACTCTTATCTTGGGGTTAAGTTCAGCTTCATGCATGGAGTGGGTAGAGAGTTCTGCTGGCCTTTGTATTGTAGATCCCTAAGAAATTCAAGTTAAAAAATACTCTTCCTCCAATGCTCTTCAGTTAGAGAATATATCCTATCTTTTCCCAGCTTACTTATCCATGCAATGCCCCTGAGACAAGGACTGCTACATCAACATGGAATTAAGTCAACAAATGTTTATTGAACACCTATGATACACCAGGCCTTGTTTTGTGTGCTTGGGATACAGTTGAGAATAAAAATAAGCAAAGATCAGGAAACCTCCATTCTAGCCAGCCATGACAAAAAACATGGATAAGGAAATGATACCATATGTTAGGTGATAAGTGCTGGGAGAAAAAGAACTACTAGGACAGGGTGAGGGGACTCAGGAGTACTGGGGGTGGAAGCAGGGCAGGTGGACTGAAGCATAGGCCTCATTGAGAGAGTGAAATTTGGATAAGTATTGAAGGAAAGGAGGGATGGAATTAAGAGGCTATTTGAGGAAGAGCCTTCCAGGCAGAGGAATCTTCTAGAACAAAGGCCTTCCCGTGTGCCCTGACCTGGCGTGTGTGGGAACGGCAGGAAGAGCACAGAGACCCAGGGGCTGCAGCAGAGACAGGTGGCGGGGATGGCAGCGGGGGTTGAGGTTGCGGTGTTCAGATCCCATTGAGCCCTGAGGAGACACAGCAAGCTTGTGGCTGAGAGTACTGAAGAAGCAGGGGACAGGGACACACCTCAGACTTCCTGCCCCGAGTGCCCAGTTCTGGGGGGTGAGTGAGTCAGAGTCTCACCTGGGGCTGGCCTTACTTTTGGACTCCAGGCCTTCTTTGGAAACTGTTTTAACCCTGAGTCAAAAGGTTTTTGCTTTGTTCAATATTGTGGAGTTAAATTCTGATATGCAGCCACCTCCCTCTCCCCTGCCCGATTCTGCAGCTGCTTTGATACTTACTGCAAACCTGTCTGCAAAAGACAGACGAGGGTCTTTTGCTTTGACTCTGACCCTTGCACTTTCCCCCTGCAGACCAGCATCCGGGGGACAGTCCCGGTTACCCAAGTGGGCAACTCTGGTATATTTGGGGGCTTGACCCAAGTGGCTGTTAGATGGAGGCAGCTTTCAAAATCGTGGGAGCTTCCTTGCATGACCCAGTGAGAGGAGAACCATTGCTGGTCCGCCTCTCTGGGCCTCTTGGACTAAGACCCTTCAGGGGAGCTTCTTGGGAGGAAGCCAGGCTGCTTGGTCAACAGTAGGAACTTAGCAGATGCTGACTCCAGTCAACACTGCACGAAGCTCTGGGCTTTGGACCATTAGCCCAGCCCAGGCAAATGTTTTCAAGTGAGTGACCTTTGTTCTGCCGGTCTGCTCCTGCCCCAGACCAAGCCAGTGGAGGCAGCATTGACTGGACCTACAACCAGGGCATCAAGTACTCCTTCTCCTTCGAGCTCCGGGACACCGGGCGCTATGGCTTCCTGCTGCCGGCCTCCCAGATCATCCCCACGGCCCAGGAGACATGGCTGGCGCTTCTGACCATCATGGAGCACACGCTGAATCACCCCTACTGACCTGGCCCTTCAGCGCTGTCTTCCTCCTCCTCTCCGTCCCCACCCAGGCAGCCAAATAAAGTTTGAGTGTACATGGACCAGAATGGGGCTCATGTGTGGGAATGCATGTGGCATGTCTGCCTTTTCAAGCTGTGGCAGAAGTGATTTAGTTCCTGCAGGTCTCACTGGAAACGTGTGGGTAGTTGGACTAGATGACCCTTAAACTCCCCTGCATTCCAAGGTCCTGTGAAGTTGTATCCAAGTGGCGTCTGTTTTAATTAGACCACCCTGAGCTCAGCTCGTCAGTGGGGTGATTTGTTCATACCTTAGGAGCAAGCAGCAGCCACAGCTGCTAACCAAATGCCTGGCACCCTGCAGTGGTGAGGAATTCAGCTTGTACAATAGTGTAGCTGGTTGGATCCATTCATCTACAAAAGCAATAACCCTGAGTACAAACTAGAATAATCCTGGTGGCCAGTGTTGTCCCAAATCAATGTTGCAGCCAGGTAAAGCAAATTTCTATAGAGCAAAGTATGGTCTCCCACTCCTAATTAAATTGGAAGAAAACAATTGGGTTAAATGGAATCATTTACTGAAGATAAAGAACAAACACCAATCCCAGGGCATTTTATTAATTGAAGTGTATCAGGAAGACTTTGCCTTTAGAGACAGAAGTAGTTTACTTCTCACTGCCCCATCCTTTCTAGCATCTCCTGCTACATTGTCTCCTCTTCCACTCACCACCACTCATTATCGTTAGCAAAATTTCTCAAACATACGGCTCTCCTCTCCTTCCCCATACCCTCCACAGCTCCTAGAATTTGGCTTCCCTCCCTTGGCTTGGTGATTCTGGTGGCTGTGATATCACACTTAGTGGCTAGCACCACAGCACATAGCATATATCTCAACTTTTTTTCAAAGCAAGAATCTACATTCCGTTTCTTCCAAATCTCTTAAGGTGTGACTGTCAAGCAGGGGGTTCCTCCCACTGAAGTTGCTGGGAAGTGGATGGGGGGTGGCTTGGTAGCTTCCCAAATAGGGGGGCTGGGGTAAGGATGGCAGCCTCTCCCTGTATCAGTCAGATGAAGTATCACAATGCATCCATCTCCACTGACTTAAAATCTGTGTCTTTTTCACATAAAATAGCCTGAAGATCAAACAATTTTTTCTTTTTTTCTTTTTTTAAGGGCCCATTGGGGAATTTTCATCTTGGAGGTTTTTTTATAATTTTAAATTTTCTAAAATTGAGGTATAGTTTACTTACAGTATATATTAGTTTCACGTGTACAACATAGTGATTCAAAATTTTTATACATTATACTCCATTCATTTTTTATTTTAATTTTTTTTTGCTACCAAACATTCTAAAAAACAAAAAGAATGAGGCTAACTATACATATAGTACACATAAAGTTATACATATATAAGTTTATGAGGCAAGGTTAAATGGTGTTTCAGTCTTTACAGAAGGATGATCTAAAGATTTTATGACACTTCCTTCAAGTTATCTTTTGGGAACGATTTCCCTTCAATTTATGTAGATAAGCTGAAACCCACTGTAATGGCTCAGTTTGGGCAAGTAAAAAAAAATGAAACTGATCTTACTATTTAATAAAGACTGATAAGTGAAAAAATATTAAGTTAGCAAGACAATATATCATTTTACGAAATTGGATTACTTAGGCTTCAAGGGTAGAATTGCTTAATTTAAAATAAACTGTACTCCCTGATAGCAGAGACCACTTGATTTGGCATTCAATCTCCAAAACCATCAACAGTACTTGACATACAGATACCCAATAAATATTTGTTGAATGAATGTTCTCCACATATACTAGAGAACTTATAAATTTTATAATCTTTATTTTGTAGGCTTGCAAGTCATTTTGAATTTCCCTGAGTTGTAGTTTTAAGGCTCTGAACAAGTAAGAGTCTTAAGAAAGCTGAAAAGACAGGAGTAAAGCACCAGAATGAAAATTCCATGAGGGCAGGGATTGTGCTGTTTTGCTCAACACTCAATTTCTATTGGTTGGCCAAGTACATGACACATAGTAGGCACTTAATAAATGCTTGTTAAATGGAGACATGGAAGACATTAACATTTCTTTTTCTATTTTCAACTACAGGAAGAACTTTCCAGTTTGCAGATACATATTTTTACAAATCTATGGGTAAAAAAATTTTATTTTATAAATAAAATCATAAAGCTAAAAGAAACAAAAATTTTAGAAAATAATGTGGTATATATGAAAAAGTATTAATAACCTTGAGGGGAAAAAAGCTCTTATAAGTAAAAGGGGTTTAAAAAAAAGACTAACATTTCAAAAGAAAAATAGGCAATTCCCAAAAGAAGAAAAACAAAAAGCCAATAAATGAAAGATACTGATTCTCTGAGTGATTTTTTTTTGTACATTAAAGAAAAATATATTATTTTTCTCCCATCAGATTGACAAAGAATAAAAAGACTGACAACTCAGTATTATCAAGAGTATGAAGAAATAAGACCTGCCATATACTGCTGGTGGGAGGATAAATTTACACCACCTTCCTGGAGGGGAGTTTGGCAATATAAATAAAAACTTTCAACGTATTGACACTTTGACCCAGTAAGTCCACTTGGAGGAATTTATTTTACAAAAATATTTTGAGAAGTTCAAATAAACATATGTACAAGGTTGTAATAATAAAAAGTTAAATTAAAAGGAAAAGAACCTAGATAGATACCAGTATTGATATGGGTATTACCCATTTACACAATGGAATATTGGGAAGCCATTGTAGTCTGTGTTGATATGGAAAAATGGTCACAATATACTGGGCAAAAGAAGCTGGTCACAAGATGGAAATATTCTAAAACAGGATTGTGGTGATCTTTCTCAACTCGGTAAATTTACTAAAAATCACTGAATTGTATCCTTAAAATGGGTGAATTTTTTGGCATGTAATTTATATTTCCATACAGTTATTTTAAAAAAAGCAGGCTACAACATAGTATATTGAGTATGAATCTCATTTTTGTTTGAAAAACGCACACCCACTATGCCTGGAAGTAAATATTCCCCAATAATAATAATTGTGGTTACCCCAGGCAGTGGTGGTGGTTTTCCTCTTTATACTTTTCTGAATTTCTTGCAATGAGTTTGTATAATCAGGGGGGTAAAAAAAAGCTATTTCAAACACACCAGATTACCTGTGGGTAAAGTTTTCTAAGATCAACTTATTATCAAAATCAAACATCTAAATGACCATCTCAATTTGTGCCCAGATTCTTTTTCATAATTTGTCTAAACTCATTTCTTCTGCTGTTGCCCAGAACAAGGTCTTATTTTTGGAAAAGTTTATACTCCAGATAGAGCTGGAAGCAAGTGTGTCTACCAAGGGCAGGGTACTAATGTCTCCTGGTTGGGGGCCATTCCCTAAGCACTCTGTGGTAGCTCAGATGACAACTCCCAAGAGCCCTTGCTGCTTTCAGTTCCCACAGCAATCTGGGGAATTGATTATGCTAATGCCTATTCTCTAGGACTTTTCAAAAATCTTTATTTTTAAATGAACTCATTTTACTTTGTTCCGAGAGCATTATCTATGGTTCTCAGTGTGGCCCGTGGGCCATTCGTGGTCCATAAGAATCCTTTGGTGGTCTTTTGAATTAACACTAAGATATGCATGTCTAGCTTTCTGGCTTTGGCCTGAAGTTAAAATTGAAATGTCATTGACTACAATCCAGATATGACCTCACTGGTCCCTCATCCAGTACAGGGCTATTCATCATCTCAGCAATTGTTTTGCAAGGGCAAGTGGGACTAGGTGGATTTGAAGATGCAGACGGATTCTTGCTCTAAGGGCTCTAAGGACAGAAACATCATTCTGTGAACACACTACGACCCAGATGCTCCTTACAGGAAACTGATATGACCAACCAAAACATTCAAATTGGCCAGATGAAGGAAGAGCTCTGAGAAAGAAGCACAGAGCACCCGTCAAATCTGAAAAACTGTCAAAGGGTAATGAATTCTCCCCAAAGCTTTCAGGATCCACGTTAATTTGGCAACTCAAACTGTGAGCATCATCTATCGACCCCAGAGGTGAAGACTGCCAAATGTTTACTGCCATACTAAAAGAAGAAAATTAGAAGTCTTCTGCTTAACTACAGTGGTGTGTTCGGCTACATTTTTTTTAGAAGAGTGCAGTGGAATGAGAGCTCTGCTAACATGGACTGAGGCACAGAGGTTTGCTGCTGCTTCCTCCCATGAAGCCCAGGCTTGCGGCCATGAGCCAATTCACACAATTTATGTTTCAGCCTAAATCAGAAACATCACCACAAAGGAAAGAGAAATTCAGACACAAATCATATCAATATGGTTTTACTGGATAGTTCAACCATCAGGAAAACAGCCTACTTTTTCCCTACAATCTAATGAAAACTTTGTAACTCCCATTCCTTAAGTGATACCTCATTAAGAAACAAATCTCAGAAACCCTGGAGCACCTGTCTTCGAGATAGGTCACCAGACACAGACAGTGGAATGGCCCCAGGAGCAGATGTTTCAGTCCCTGAATTCCTCGCCTTTTGTGCAGGCAGAGGAGGAAAGCTTTCAGTGGAATCTCAGGTGATGAGGAAGGAAGGGAAGCCAACAGCCAAGGGAAAGTTACATTTTTGTTAGTGAATTGGAGGCATAGCCAGGGAGAGAGTGGCTGTACCCACCTAGAGTGGACAAGCACAGAGCAGAATGGTTTCTCAACCTTCCAGCTCAGTGACACAGGGCAAGTTGCTCAATTTCCATTTGACCCTCAGTCTCCTCACCTGAAAATGGGGGTGCCTACCTCGTAGGGATGTTCTGATAGTCAAATGAGTCAAAACTTAAAATGAAGAATCTAGGAATACTGCCTAACACATAGGAAGCTCTCCATAAATGTTTGCTAACATTATTACCTGGAAATCTTCAAGATTTGAAACAAAAGAGAAAATAAAACCCACTCTCAGATGGGGATGGTGCAGTTGAATTCTGAAGGCTACTTTGAGCTTGAGGGGACCATGGAAACAGGCAGACTGCAGACAGCCAGGCTAATAATAACGGCCCTAACAGCTTCCTGGGTACCTCCTGCAGAGGGTAATCTAAAAATCTCAGAGTGAAGAATGTCTCACATACAAAAGTAGGATGTACAAGAGGACAAGGGATAACAAACTTTCCAGGTCTCCAGAATGGCAGACCAGCGCTGAGTGGCCACCACAATGGGCTTTACATCCCAGACTTCAGTCTTGACAGGTTCAGTTCATTTATTCACACACCCTTATTAAGGGCCACTGTCATGTAGTTGGTGATTTTCACCCTCTGGGAGGTTATAGTCAAAAATAATTTTAAATAATTTTTTTAAAATGTAGTCCATCAGTCAATAGTATTTAATAAGTGACCTCTGTTTGCCACACATTTCACCAGGTGCCTCAGGATGTTATGCAGGTGAAGAGAATCTGCGTCTGCATTTGGAACAAAGAGGATAAGCATCAGAGAGTGAGACCGTAAGGAGATGGGGGAGGAGGGGGGCAATATAGTTTTGTAAACACGTAAAATCATGCACTGAATCCTGTCCTGTCAGAATTCAATGCTGACAAATTGCCACCATTACCTATTTTATGCTATAACTGACCTGTGTGCCAATAAAGGACGTGGCAATAGCAATTTCAATAATTACCGCAACTTTAGGAAAGTATTACTACCCAAATGTCTTCTGAACACTTTGGAAGCACAATGTGTCCTATTTATTGTTTTTTATAGAAAAATATATTTTAATCAAAAAATTAATTGAACAGTAGATAAGCATGTCATCATGCTCACATAAACTGAAATAATATCCACATTTCTGATGTTTCTTGAAAAAAGAAAAAGGAAAGTAGTATGGGAGTTAAAACTTTGAAAGAAATGTGAAAAAATAAACGCACATTAGAGACACTGGGAATATTTTGGAACTGGGGAAAGAAAGGTTCTTAATGATTATCTTCAGAGTAGAGCAGGAAGGGAGTCATGGATTTAAATCCAGGTGGACAGAAATTAATTATCCCCCCTAAAAATGTCGGATAACATAAAAGACAGAATCTACAACCAATTTATAACATGACAGAAACCAAAACCAACACAAGAAAAATTGCCTACATATTTCTTCCTAGCCTAGGACTCTGATTTCACTTATATTCCACAAGGGAATTAGAGAAAAGAAGGTTTTGTTTTGTTCTGTGTTCTTGGTGAGTAGCCTAAAGTCTTATGAATTTTTGTATAATCTCAATAGCATCACAGGAAAAATCCCTCAGCAACTAATGAACACTATTTGTTCTCTTTTAATTCTGATTTACACCCCAAGTCCAATATGATTGTGCTAGTTCTGGTTTTCTGCTAAAGGTAAAAAATAAAATGACTTTTAGTTCATTTGATTCATTCTATGCCTTTCTTTTTATTTTTTTTATAAAGTTTTTTTTTTGATGTGGACCCTTTTTAAAGTCTTTATTGAATTTGTTACAATACTGCTTCTGTTTTATGGGGGGTTTTTGTTTGTTTGTTTGTTTGGCTATGAGGCATGTGGGATTCTTAGCTCCCCAACCAGAGATCGAACCCACACCCTCTGCATTGGAAGACAAAGTCTTAACCACTGGACTGCCAGGGAGGTCCCCATTCTATGCCTTTCAATAGATTAAACCTGACATTGTAACAGCCTGAGATGTTCTTTTTGTACTCAAATGAGTAATGTTGCCTTCCCCTTCCTCCCTCCACACTTCTTGTTTCCTTGCTTCTCTCCTTCCTTCCCTCTTTTCTTTCTTAAATACAGTAGATAAAGTACTGAACTTATTATTTAGACTTTGGCCATCACCATTGCTCAGATGGAGCAGCAGCTGTACATTGATAAAGCATTTTCCATCTAGGGGATCATAAGTTCCCAGGCAAGGGAAGCTCATCAACCCCCAACACTGAAAAGAAAGTCCCGCTGTAATGAGTTTAAGGTGGCAATCAGTCCCTGCTGGGCATGAGGAGAAACCCTTCTGACTAGAGAGCTAAGGTCCCCTGCCCTAATTGGAATGATTTCCTGATTCATTTATACAAAGAAAATATGCATTACTGGGAGACAGAGCAAAAAGAAGTACTCTTTCAGATCACCCCAGTCTCATGTGACTCCCCACAAATCATCTCAACAGAGAGGAAGAGAGAAGTTGGCAGATCTCAGCATATTAACAGCAAACAACAAATTAAGAACTATGTACTTTAATCTTCAACATTCATAATTGCACAGAGTATCACAGATCGCTTAGATAATACATGTCAGTTAATCTAACGAAGAAACTAGTAAAGTAGAACATTCAAAGCAATACCTTGAGCATGTAAAAACTGCAAGTGACATTTAACACACAAAGTGCAGAACCAGAACAGGTCTTTGAGGAGTAGTTATTTAAAATCCTTACCAACAGGCAAAGCACTATGGAGAAACACACATGAATATAGTCAACCTGCCAGATCTCTCAACTAAATGCACTGCAATTCTAATAGGTTCAGCTATACTGACTTTGCACATACACATAGTAGTTTCTAACACTCTAGTGTTGTGTGGTGATGGGAATGCAGAATAGGAACAAAGGGGGACTACCATTTACTTTCAAAATAGAATCGAGTGGGGAAATCTAAACTCCTGACTAGTCGACTTGAAAATGGCATAACCAGAACTTTGTCACAGAGAAAAAAATTTTTTTTCTTAAAAATGCATATGTATCCAAAATGGCTGAAAATCTTGTCCATGCTAGGGGAAAGTTGAGTGTGGAAAAATTTGCATTTTAAAAAATCTATGCTGTAAAGAAAATAAAAAGCCAGAGCATTTTGGCATTAGCAAAAGGCTGAACTTAGTTCTCAGGCAATAAATTTATGGGGAAACATGACAGGCTCCTCTTTAAAGCTATGTGTACGTTGGCTGAATTTTATACAAGATTCTTGAATCTTGTGGAAAATTGGGCACAGCTTGACATCTGAACAATGTCCCTGGTTTGTTTGATTTCTAAAGCATCGGAAAATGTTGCACTTTGGAAATCAAGTAGAGAAGAATAAACACACTAAAACAGAACTGGGCTGAATGTGAAAGTTATTTTTCCATATGTCTCTATAAGATATTTATTACCTTTATTTCTCCTACAAACACAGCCCCCCATGCTGGAAATACTGTGATACTTTTTTTTTTTTTTTTGGTGGTGAGAAAAATAGTCCTGTTAAGACAAATCTTACCCAGCAGCAATAACCACCTAAGGATAGGCAATTTTCAGATGGCTTTTCAGAAGCTGGTTGCCATGACAAAGAGCACAATTTATTCCTTAGTCCCTTATCACAGCTACAGATCACAGACCATAAAAATTAACAAGGCTCTTTTTCCTTTTCCTGATGATTTCAGAGTTCCTCATCCTTACCTGAGGTCTTTTGTTCCCCCAATTAAATGGAATGAATGTCAGTCATCTAGCAATTCAATTAACGCTGATTCAAAATTCTGGCCCAAACAAGAATCTATAATCAAAACCTCCTAATCACAGCTCAGTCATGAGAATGAGAAGTAAGCAGATAATTGCACTAATTACTCAATTAGACTAATACTGTATTTTTAAGCAAGGGTTTAAAGGGTTGTCAGCTCTAACAAAGGACTGTGGAGTTGTCCTCACCTTGTGTGCCGGCAGTGGCCCAACCAAAGCCAATGTTTTCAAGTGGCCATAATTTCTACCCATCTAAGATGGATGGGCCTGAGCTGGGTAATGGGAGTTTACAACTAATAAAACAACCGCAAATGAGGGACGGCTCCAGGGGACTTCAGTGGCTCTCAACCCGGCCCTGAACAGTGGGCAGGACTTGCCCGTGCAGGCAGCTGAGCACACATCATCACCTGTGCTGGTTCCAGGAAAGCATCTAGTGAGGAGGAGCACTGAGCACATGTGAGAGCTACTACTAAATCTTAACTGAGTGATGCTCACAGGTACCGGCTTCCAAACTGAAGACGGAGCCTGCGTCGGGTGCTGGGTGAAGAGCTCCTCAGCCAGCGGGTCCACAGCTGGTGGGGGCTGAAAGCTACGAATCGTCTGCACCCCCAGGGACAGCTTCTCAGGCTGCAAAGCCTACATAGAGAGCCTTCATGAAACCAAGAAGAGTGAGTGAAAAAGAACTGGCTGGGAAGGACGCACCAGATGCGCCTGAAGTATTTACAAAACAACGCAGGATATAGACCAAAACAAACTGGACCTTGTTAAAAAAAAAAAAAATGAAAGCCTAAAAATATTAGACTTTTTTCCTACTCAGTTTCAGAGACTTAAATATTCTGTAAACAACAGGGAGGACACTAGAGCCTGTCATGCCTCTGGTTTTTGTAAAAATCCTTCCCGGGTTGGATGTGGGAGAGGAGCTGGAGACAGGAAGAGGGAAGAGGGCCTGACACACGCTGAGGTCTTTCCTCTGCAGCAGCTTCTTAAAACGACCAACTTGGGAACTGCTCAGGGGTTCCGAAAGGAGAGAAAACATTTATTTGACTAAGACAGACAAAGTCTTTACTTCCAGGGTTTGCCTTGCAGGTGGCCACTGCCCAGTGAGCGGGGGTTCTGGTGGCCGGCAGGACCCCCAGCAGGCAGGTTCTGACCGCTGCGGGAGCCTGGAACCTTGGAGTCTCTTCCAGCATCATTACCTTGGCTCAGCCGGCCTGAAGGGAGCAAGAAAGCAGGGAGCAGAGCTGCAAAAATGATTCCAGGGACAACCTGCCAAGTACACTTTTAAACTAATGAAGTCTTATGCTACAAACCACTTTTAAGCTAGTGAAGTCCTATTCAGCATCTACTTTAGGCTAAAACCTACTCTTCATCCTTGAGATCAATTAGAAGGTGGGGAAGGGGGCAGGGATGAAGGGAAACCCAGATAGCTTTTCTTTCCTTCCTCTCCATTATCCCAGTCAACCTCATCTGTCCTTCATTCCTTCTCAGTAGAGAAGGGTACAGGAATGGTTAGAGGAAAAAGAGAAAGCAGTGTGCCAAAGGAAAGGCCAGAAGTAGTTTAAAGGTACCCAGAAGCAGCAGAAGGAAGCAAAGCTTTCCGAGAAGGAATCTGAAAGCCTTAGCTTAGCCTCTCAACTCTGCCTGAGATGCACACTTTGACTGATACCCTCTCTTCTCTTTCTATGTCTGTGTGCAATGCCTAATTCTTACCATAATCTGAGATCACCTCCACTCACCTCCCTTCTCTTGCAAATATTTGAAGAATCTGAATATAACAGATCAAGCTTCTCATACGATGAGGTTGATGTTCAAAGCTGCAAATCTCAAGTTCTACAGAAAACATTATTTCTAAAGGTCAAATTTCTTACTAGTACTGTCTGCAGGACCCTGGTCCTCTTCCAGGTAATATTCTATCTTCTTTAGGTCTTCTGGGGTAAATCTCCATTTATTCTCAGCTGCTGGGGGCGGCACTTTCGGGCCGGATCGTTTTCGGGCAGAAGCAGGCGGAAGGGTCTGCTGGCAAGATGCTGGCAGGGAACCCGTAATCAGTCCTTCTGGGAATTTCTGAGCTAAGACTTTTAGACCTAGGTGTGGAAGATCATCAGAAAAAGCCGTGTTAGCACGGTGAGGCCAAGGCAACCTGGAAAGGAGCCCACATGTCTCCTCAACACAAAGACAGGAAATCTTTCTTAACTGCTTCACCATTAAGTAAATTACACCAGAAAATGTCAGTTGTTATGTGGGATTCTGAGAATTCCACCAGAAATCGTTTAGCTCAAGTCTTCAGCATTAAGGCTTTCTTACAGAGCCATAAAGTAACATCATTATTTCAGGAATTAAAAACATGTGCTGATGGAGCTAACGGAAGTTTCACGTATCCTGACTCCTTTCTGCCAGCATGGTTGTCTCTGTTTCCAGAATACTAAGTTCTGAGCTCTGGGAGGGAAAAGGCGATAGGGGTGGAGCTGAAGGAGTGTGAGCCCAAGTATTCGCCTTTTAAGTCCTAAGCAGAACACAGCCCCTCACCTCCGGAAAGCATGAAGAGGTTCTCAAATCCCCGCTCGCACATGGTGGTAGCTGCCTGGCTGGCCAGCCTCTCATCGTCGTCATACAGAATGATGATCTTGCCATGGGCATTTTTCTAAGAAGCAGATGAGTTAAGGTTCGACCACACTGAGCTAATGCTCCTAGACTATACAGAAACCCCTGAGGAAGAAGAGCTGTCAAGGTTTACCTCTCTGAGTTCAAGGAGCATCGGATGACCCCTCTTCAGGGGGTACAGGACTTTTTCCTGTCGTGGAAACCACACAAGCTGGTATCCTTTTCTTCTATGAACTAGTATCACCATGTCCAAGACGGCACTAGTTACACACTGTACACTCTTTGGCTCTTTCATCTGTACAATCCTGGAGAGTAAGTATTACAACCTCCATTTTACAGATGAGGAAACAGAAAAACTTTTATGCCCAACGTGTCCACTGCAGTCTTATTTATAATAGTAAAAAAATGGGAACCACCTAAAAGTCCATTCCTTCAAAGAGGAATGATTTAGTAAATTACAGTAAATCTAAAGATGAGATCTTATACTGCATCAAAAATAGAGTTTATAAAGAGCTTGTGTTAGTGTGGGGAAGTACACTGTAAAATGAAGTGGGGAAAAGCAACATACTAAATTATATATACAGTATAATTTTTACTTTGTTAAAAAGACAAAGAAGACAGTCTGTAATAAAATACACAAAAAATGTAGTAAGAGTTTGTTGTTCAATTGTGTGGTTATTGGAGATTTCAATTTTCTTTTTTATACTTTTCAGTATTTAAATTATTTTCTATTTGTATGATTTTTATGAGCAAAAAATTAAAATTTCAAGAAGCAAAAAAAATTAAAATAGAAGGAAAAAAATTCACTCCTTACATTTTACTTGGGAAAACTTTCTGGGGAAAACAGTCCTAGGACTGACTCTCAACGGATCATAACCTTTAACCTAATGTTTTTTGTCCTACTGCAGGATGGCTTGGAAGCATTCTCAGCAACAGCTAAGGATCGAAATTCTAAAATATGCTAAGTAAACTAATTAATATCAAAAGTCCTTCATAGGGTTTTCTTACTAGGAGCATGATTCATGATAAGTTTGAGTCTTCAGTCTTTATACCATCCAACTCCTTAAAATGCAACAAAGGATACATATTCAAGAATATCATTTGAATAAGGGTTCATTGTTCTAGACAGAGTTGCAATTGGGTAACTGTAAGCTGCAAAGAGAAGAAAAAGCTTAGGAAGTTTGTAGCTCTCGGTACAACTTGGCCCCAATTCTCAGCTGGTTTAAAGTCTAAGAGTTAAAAGCAACATATTTTCAAAATCAACTAGCTATAAACCTAAATACTTTTGTGAAAGAAAAGAAACAGGACACTATGAACAAATAAGAAGTGTCACTTCACTGTTTCTGACATTTAGCACTGGACCCCTGAGCCCCCTGAGAGAGTCACCAGCCTCTCTCAGAGCATGTGGTAGAGCCAACTTACAGGTTCCCAGAACACATCTGGCTAACATAGGGTTCCCCCAACTGCTGACCACAAGCTGTGGTTTGAGCCTGCCTGGGCTCAGTACCGGGCTGTGTTCTCAGGAGTGAGACACTGTAAGGCCTTCTCTCTCTTACCTCCAACAATGTGGCACTGCTGGTAAGAATCTCTATCTCTCACATCTAGCAGCAGGAAGGGGCAGTCGGGATAAGGTTTGTCTTTGGTACTGGGCTCTACTTTCTTCACAAGCCCTTTGTCTAGATCCAGTTCCCCAACGCCACTGATGACGCTGCAAGTGAAAAAGTAGGTCAGTAGACACTAGTCAGGGATTGGTGGCTTAAAGGTCCAATGCGTTTCTTCAGAATGGCGAGAGGGTGCTCAATGTCTCTTCAAAAGACACTCCAAAGAAAAAGGAAAATGGATGTGGTGTCTCAGTTCTGCCTCTGAATGCAAGATCCTACGGATGGATTCCTGTTCTCTCACCCTGGACCCGAAGGAGGGGATCCACTGTCCATACTAACCTTCAGAGAATGCACGTTAGGTCATTAGCACGCAGAGGGGCAGAAACTGTAAGCACAAGCTGCCTCCAGAAGCAAGGGCAGCATTCAGAGAAAGAAAGAGGCAAAGTTACTCCAACGGAATTTTGATGAGTGTGAGAAAGCAGAGCAAAAGAGGAAAGAATATGGTTGACAGGGCAGGAAAACTGAAGGCATTTCTATGTATATCATATGTAACATAAAGTAACAACAGTGTTTTCATATATTTCATATACTTATACAGTGACTCATCCAGTATGGATTTTGAACCTTAATGTTTTCAATAGTTATCTGTAGTCACTTCCATTTTATAGGTTACAGTGTTGAGGCTGAAGAGGCTTTTAGATTTGGCAGCATTCATGTAATGAGACAGTGGAAAAGCTAGGATTAAAATGAGGGAGGTCTGTTTCTGACCTGTTTCTGAGGTCATAAAATCACTGAAATTGGTCGCCAGGTTAATATAGGCAAAATGTGGCAAAAACATGAATCAGAGAAAAAAGGATAGGTGTTATGATCAAAGTGGCGAGTAGTGAAATATCTGTATTGGGATAAGAAGATGATCACTCTTCCAGGCAAATATGAAGACACACATGCCAAACCACAGATTAGTCTAGCAATAGTTCCTCTCCCATCACAGCAAGTCAAATTCTGCCTTTAAATCCAATGATCACTACAACTATATGCCCTATAGTGCATATTTTGTTGAACCAAAGGAGAAGAAACTCTATTTTATGTGAAATTACGTGCTCATTGGAAGCCTTGTTGGTCTATCTTGTTTTGAATGCAATTTTAGAGTCCTTGCACAGAAGTAGTTATAAAAATAATAATAGTGCAATCGACAATAGCAATTCTTTCTCTAGTAGAACTAGCTTCTCTAGTAGAACTATTTTACCAGTAGAAGGGATGGATATGTGCAGAAAATCAGCACCGTCTTATAATCAACAGTGAATATCTGTGAGGAAGTGCTGCATCATGAAACTGCCATGTGCATTTGAGAGTTGACACCAAGGCTGCTTTCACTCTCCTTTGCGCCTATTTAATATCAGAGCACTATGTGTGGCACTCTATTTTTCTTCTGATTCTAGACAGGGTAATTATAAGCTGCAGCAGACAGAAAAGGAGAGGGGGGAAATCATACTCCCTGAGTCAAAAGATAGTGGTTGTAAAGCTAAGTCCTAATAGCAAACTTGCATATAGGAAGACTGAGAAGAATGGGGTTGAGAAGTGAAAATTAATGCTCTCCTATCAATATATTCTTACATTAACTAAGAATGCTGTGACAAGATCCAGGAGGTGGCATTGATATAAAGAGAAAATAGAACGGCTGAGATGAAAATGTGGGACTTCACTACGCCAACCTGTTTCTAAGGTCATTAAATCGCTGACATTGGTATCTAGATTAATGAAGGAAAAATGCAGTGAAAACATGAATCTGATGAGAGCACCTCTGAAGGGTCGAGCGGCTGGAGTCCCCGGCTCCCTCACTGTTTATGAACTGGACAGGGCTTGGCGACTGCTCCCCAGGGCTCCCTTTCCCGTTGGTCTTGGCAGTGATTTCAGCATCAGGGTCTGAGGTTGCAGAATCATTGTCTAAAATTTGCAAGTGAATAAATAAATAAATTTAACCTCAGAATTTGTATTTACTTGTTAGGCAGTTCCACTGAAATTAGGTCAAGAAAAGGAACTCATATTACCATTATTAAATTGTTCTAAGAGTTCTAACATATAGGCTCTCAAACTGTAGTCTGTGGACCCCAGGAGCCCCCAAGACCCTTTCAGGGGATCTGAAAGGCGAAAACTATTTTCATAATACTAAGATGTTATTTGTCTTTTTTACCATGTTGATATTTGCACTGATGGTGCAAAAGAAGTGGTGGATAAAACTCCTGGCCCCTTAGCAAGAATCAGGGCAGAGGTATAGAGCTTTATTAGTAGTCATTGTATTTTTCATCAACATGCACACACTCACAGTTAATAAGTATGGCAGTCACATTTTTAAAAGTCCCTGATGAAGCAGTAATAATAATTTTATTAAATCTCACCCTTAAGTACACACTTTTTAAATATTCTGTGTGATGAAATGGGGGAATCCACATACAGCAAGTTTGCTACATACCAACGTCCCATTGTTGTCTCAAGGAAAAGTATGTGTGTGATTTGTGCTGCTTTTGCCTTGAACACCACTTTTACTTGGAAGAAAAACTGACAGGAAAACTATGGTTATTTAGACTTGTGCATTTGGCAGCTATTTTCTCAAAAATGACCTAAGTGAATTTCTCATTTCAAGGAAAACAACTGATGGTATTTGTTGCAGTGATTAAATTTTGAACAAAAATCAGAATTTTGGAAACTATTTGCCATCAAGAGCTTGACTTCTTTACCATCTTAATGACTTTTCTGATAAGACACGTGTTGTGGTTAATAAATGTGACTTTTTTGATATTGTGTAATGAAATTTGTCAACATTTGGAAGATCTTCATAACTCAGTGAACCAGTATTTTCCAAATGACCAATGAATGATGTTATAAAATCATGTATGAGTAAAAGATACATTCAGAGTGCAAAAGAGACCAATGGGTTTAATGTAACAGGGTATGAAAAGTTCATTGATATGGTTTCAGATTCCACACTACAACTAACCTTTAAAAAGGTACCAGCTATCAAGTTCTGATGTAGTGTCAAAGAAAAATATCCACAATTATCTGAAAGGGCTATTAAAATATTCTTCCTTTTTTCAATTACAGATCTGTGTGAGGCCAGATTTTCTTCAGGTACTTTAGCCCAAAGAGCAAACTGCAACAGACTGAATGCAGAAGGTATGAGAATCATCTGTCTTCTATTAAATCAGACATTAACAAGACTTACAAAAAAGTGTAAAACAATGTCATTCTCCATATATATTTTTGTTTTGGTAACATAGATATTTTGCATAAAAATATGTTATTTATGTTTGTAATGGGTTTAGTATTGTTTCTTAAGGTAAATAGCAAGTATTTTTTTAATTCTTGGTTTAAAATTTTAATACCCGGGCTTCCCTGGTGGCGCAGTGGTTGAGAATCCGCCTGCCTATGCAGAGGATACGGGTTTGTGCCCTGGTCTGGGAGGATCCCACATGCCGCAGAGCGGCTGGGACCGTGAGCCATGGCTGCTGGGCCTGCGCGTCCAGAGCCTGTGCTCCGCAATGGGAGAGGCCACAACGGTGAGAGGCCCACGTACCGCAAAAAGAAAAAAAAAAATTTAATACCCTAAATATTAATAGATATAATTCACAAAAACCAAAACTCTTTGAGGTCCTCAAAAATTAAGTGTGGAGGGAGACTGATACCAAAAGGTTTGAGAATTTGCTGTTCTAACCAATATAATGAGAGAAGACATAGAAATAAGAGGCCTAGTTGTTAAAGAGCATATTAAGTTTTAATTTGCATATGATATAATACACCTAGAAACTTGAAGAGAATCCTATGAGAATAAGGGAAATAAATATGTTAGATTATAAAAATAATCTAGGTTTTAAGGTTAATTATAAAAATAACCTATTTATAAAATAAATAAATTGGATTAAAGAAGATACGGACAATCAAAATATTTTTCCTATATACCAATTAGAAAATAACATGAAGAACCTCTCATTTACAGTAACAACTGCAGATACAAAATATACTCTCTTAGAAAATAAACCTATTAAGAAATGTAAAGGCCGTATAAAAACTTATAAGTCCTTTATAGGTCTTATAAAAATTTTACTTAGGGACATTAAAGAAGACCTGAATGAAGAGAGAGTGACATACCTTGCATATTCCTGACTTGGTGACTAAAAGTGAAATGATGTTAATCCCTTCCAAATTTCCAAATTTTTAGCCTTAATACAAATCCCAATGGGCTTAAAAAAAGCTTAAAAGAATTTTAAAGAGGAGAAGAGAAGAAAAAGGATGTATGTATGTGTGTATATATATATATATATATATATATATATATATATAGAGAGAGAGAGAGAGAGAGAGAGAGAGAGAGAGAGAGAAAAGTAATTTGGAGAACCTGCCTTTTCAAATAGTAACATATACTGAAAAGGTAAATGATGAAAATAATGCACCAGAACAATGGAAAATAACAAAGAACTCAGAAACAAATCCTAGAATATATACAAAAATCTAATGTATGTTAAAGGTAACACCAAAAATCAGTGGGTAAAAGGAGAACTATTAAATAAATGGTGCTGGGATAATCTGTCAACTATCCAAAAAAATCAAATTTAGATAATCCCTTCATATCATATACCAAAATATATAACAAATGGATTGATGTAGGAAAAAACCCAAAGCAACCAAGCAAGTTAACAGATGAAAATATAGGTGAATATCTTATTTTGGATTTTATGAATCTAAAGCACTAAACAAAAACACAATATGAAAGGCTAATAGATTTAATCATGTAAAAACGCAAATCTCATATATGTCAAAAAACAACACAAAGAAAATTAAAAGGTCAATAACAAATTAGGAAAAGTATTCGTGACATATATAAGTGAGAAAAGGTTAATACACTTTATTAGGAGTTTTAAAACTAGTTCGTTAATAGAAAAAAGATCATGTGCACAAGGTAAAAATGCAAACAAGATAAAATTGCTAATATGGAAAGGAAGTCTTCTTTTCACTCCAGACCTGCAGGCCCTCAGTCCTCCACCCCCAAGGGAACTACCTTCAAATATTTGTCTCCTTCCAGAGATGAAACAACTACATATTTTGTATATATTTTATTTCCTCTCCTTTTTACATATCTAGGAGGATGCTATTCATACTGCTCTACACTTTGATTTGTTGTTTATTTTGTTATTTATTTATTTATTTTTTACTTAATAATACAGCTTGGGTATTGCTCCAAATCATCAAATAAAGATTTTTCTCATTTATTTTCAAGGCTATATTGGTTTCCAATGAATAAAGATATCATAATTATATAAAGATTTTACAAATCAGTAAGTAAAAGATGAACATTCCATTAGAAAAAAAATGGGAAAGGACATATAATGTCCTCAAAAGAAGAAATACGTATGACCAACAAACACAGACATACGCAAAGCTCAATCACACTATCAAAGAAATTCAAAATAAAAATATTAGGTACCATTTTTCATCCATCAAATTGGCAAACATTTACAAAAATGAGAATTATTCATCATTGGCTAGGATGGGGAGAAATGGGTCTTCTCATTTGCTCGGTGGGAATGCAAACAAGTAGAACATTTCTGGAGATAATGTGGAATCAGCACCGAGCATCTTAAAATGGTTCCACCCTTTGACAATCTGCAGCAATTTATCTTCAGGAAATAAATCAGAACCATACAAACATTTATGGATTTACACTGCAGCATTATCTTATAAAAATGAAAAATTAGAAAAATGTTAATGGCCAACAATAGGAGAATAATTAAATATGTGGCATATACAAAGGATAGACATTATATGACAACACAACCTTTACAATTAAGCTTTTGAAGTCTATTTAATGACATAGGAAAGTGTGCATGATAAAATGTTAATTGAAAACAGCATAATACAAAACTATATACAAAGAGTATGGATGTGGGTGGGGAAAACAGACCAAAATGTTAATAGGGTTTATTATTTTAATTTCTTCTTTATATGTTTTTTACAGTTTTCTAATTTTCTAGAAATATACTTTTAAGTCAGGAAAAAACAATAAACATTATAAAAGGAGCTTTTTTATTCCTTCAAAGTTGGCCAATACGCATACAGATACAATCTGTTCTACAGGCATTCCCGAGTTATTATTCTGTATAGAGCACTAGAAAACACTAATATTACTCACACATTATGGTGTCCTACTTTACAAAAGCCTGCAAATTTATCTCAGAAGAGAAAATTGCATGTGCCCATATGTTCTGGTGCTGTAATCTCAACAATGAATTAAAGGACAAAATCCAGGTACTTATATAACCAGGTTAAAATTGGGAGTACTCGTATGAGGAGACTCAATTATCTCTATTACAAAGAGCCCTTATTTCTCTGCTGTGTTAGAGGCATCTGTCATAGATAAATTCCTGTCTTTTACAGATTCTTTTTATCCTCCCTAACAAAAACAAGCCCAGGGAAATGACAGTCGAGTTGTACAAACCCAGTGTTCAGACTTCCTGAGAAACTTGTCTTGAAATCAGAAGTCAAATTCCTGGCCTACATCAACCTTAACAAAACACATTCCCCTTCAATAAACAGCCACACATTGACAGCTGAGGACTTCAGGATAAAATAAAGACCTTCACTCTGTGAATTCTTTTCATGACAGAACACCTAAGAGGTTTTCTTTTCAACTTGGTATTTAAGAAAGTAAATCTGGCGCCTATCTATCTTTCTAGCCTTATCTCCTACCCCACACCTACCCCCTCCCTCAGACCACAGCCAGACTGGATTATGAGATTCCCCAAACACGCTTGGACTTCTTCTCTGTGCCTTTATTCAGGCTGCTCCTCAGCCTGAGACAGCCTCACCCTTAACTTGCACCTGTTGAGATTCTACCCCTAAAGGGGGCAGAGACCCAGTTCAAAAGCCTGGAAGAAGCCTACCTCAGTTTCCTAGCTGGAAAATACAGAGCTCTCACAGCACCCTGCATCTCTCGAAAGGCACATTCCAAGACCCCATAAGGATGCAATAAAGGCAGTGAGAAGACACTGGCTGCTACCAGAGACATGCAGATTTGTATCCTATGTCCATTCCTTATTGGCTGTTCACTTTGAGCAAGAAGTTTAACCTCTGAGGCTTGGGCTTCTCATCTGTACAGTGTACCTTCCTTCTAGAGTTTTTGAGAAGATTAAATAAGAAAACTCATGTGAGGTACCTAGCAATATATATTCATCAAACGATGGTTTCCTTCTAGTCCTCTGTGAATTTCTGTCATATTAGTAATTCTGTGTTTCTGTTATCATTTTCCTCACCCAATACACATACATATGTGCAGTGCACACTCGTAGCTACAAACTCCATGTAAGCAGAGCTGTGTTTTATTCATCTTTGTAGTCTCATAGCACCTAATTCTGTGACCTGTACTTATATAGAAGGCACTAAAAATATTTGCTGAAAAAAAGTAATTAGTATATTAAACACGTTTAAAACATTTAAGACTACAAATGTTACAGCCAGAAAACCAGATGGCTTTTTTAAAGAGATAAGAATTAGCAAAGCACCAGATAGCAATTCTCAGAGAGTAACAATCTAATTACAAATAGATACATCAAAGTCCCTGTGAACACAATAGCACAGTCAAATGGTCAATTTGTTATTTGCCCCATATCCTCACTTCTCATTACCTTCTAGCCTTTTAATCTCCTCAGCTGTCACTTCCAGTGTTTGATCAGATAGGGAAGCAACTTGGATGACCTGATAGAAAAAAGAATGAAATGTGTAGAAGTGTGTATGTTTGTTTGTCTTTAAACAGAGGCAATTCTGTTTTTAACAAAAGATGAGGAAATATCAAACATCAAAGATCTCCTGTTTTAAGAAACTGTCAGTGTCCCCAACTGGAGACTAAATCTCAGGTCTTCTTACTTTGGGGGTGGTAATTACATTGCAGATGATCATTCCGGAAGAAAAGATTTCTTTAAAACATTACACAATAAACTTAAAAGACCAAAAGGATAATTTTGGACACGAAACATAAGTAAGAGTTTAAAACTGCATTTATACATATTCTAGTCCCAACATAACATGCTATTTCTTGAAAATGCAATACTTAAAATAACAGCATTGTATCAGAAATTCTTCATGCAATGAAGAAATAAATGTAATTATGAATATATTGATTACAATGTTATATACCCAACATACAGTTTTTAAAGCACTTTTGCCTGGGGGGAAGTGATAAATTAGGAGATTGGGAGTAACATATACATACCACTATATATAAAATACATAACTAACAAGGACCTACTGTATAGCACAGAGAACTCTAACCAATACTCTGTAATAACCTATAATGGGAAAAGAATCTGAAAAAGAATGGATATATATATATAAAACTGATTCACTGTGCTGTACACCTGAAAGTAACACAACATTGTAAATCAACTATACTCCAATAAAAAATTTTTTTTAATGTTTGGTAGAATTCAAATTAAAAAAATAATAAATCACTTCTCACGACTTAGCTCATAAGACCCAACATCCACCTTAAGTTACATCACTGGAACCCTTATTTGGGGGTCAGAGAGACACTTTGTCCATAATTTTCAAATGAAAGAAGAAAGCGACTTTCCTAAAGTAACAAAATAGACCATGGCAGAAAGACTTGGAAAAAGAACCCAGTCATAGATGGGAGATCACCTGCTTTCCACAGAGAAAAATGTCCAAGCAATAAAGAATCCAGAATTCTAGATTATCAATATTAAGATAAATGGGCAAGGAAAAATAAAACCTAAACTACAAATTTGATGATCAAAAAGGAGAATGTACATTTTACTTTATAAAATTCTTATCGAAGAAAAAAGAAAATTTCATACCAATTAGTCCTCTCATAGGTGAAATATAAAGAATCAGAAGAAAACCCTCTGCAAACATTACCTAGAGTTGAATTTAGAAATACTCACATAAAGCAGCACAAATTAGAAAGTCTTTATTCCAATGGAAGATCATTAAACTTACCAGCTGGGCAAAAGTTGTAACTTTTAGTCTCTTAAAAAGCTCATCTTTTTTGTATCTATAATCTGAAAAGCAGAACAGGACAAATATTTTTTCCAGGCTTATTTTGCTTTCTTAGAGGTATTAATTCTTTCTAGTGATCAAGTTATATGGTATATATTTCAAGTTATTTACACTCTTTTATCTCATTTGATCCTCATGATATCCTCAGAATTAAGCATGGCAGGTATTATATCACCTTTTAATTTATTCCTTTGCTTTGGCCAGTAAGAAGCCTCAAGCTGAATTTATAAGCCACCTTTTTGGGTCTAATGATTTTACCCCTCCCCTTTATTTGTGTACCATTTTCCTTACTATGCTGTCTTACTTTGACCATATTGTATTGCATGCATTTTTGTAAGCCCTTTAAATCCTTTTCAGAATAAGCAGGGAATAAGCATCTGCATTTTACAAATGAGGACAGAGACCCAGAGAAGCTGAGTTGCCCTAGGTCAAGAGCTGGTAAGACATTTACTATTCTATCTCTGCCCTGAAAAGAGTACAGTTCTATTCCTGAGGTTACAAAATATGCTAGAGACACAGGCCAACCCTTTTTTTTTTTTTCCTGGAGTACAATGCTGGGCACAAACTTGTAATTGGTCCTGATAATCTCTTATATCAATTTTCCCTCAACTCCACTTCAATAAAAATCAACCTATTTAGTTTTGAATATGAAAAAATTCTGGAGATCTATTGTACAACAAAGTAAATATACTTAACACTACTGAACTGTACACTGAAAAAGGTTATGATGGTAAATTTTGTTATGTGGGGTTTTTTTAACCACAATTAAAAAAAAGAAAAATCAACTGAAAACATCAATATTTACTCAGTGCTATCTTTACAATTCTGAGACATAACTCAATGGGGGTACTTTTGCATTTGTTTGTGTTAATAATTCTTTATATCATATTAAACAGTTTTTAAAAATTTAGCCAATCTCACTTTATTATTTGTCCCATCGAGGCATATTAAAAGTTGGCTTCCCTAAACTTTTCTGAAGATGACTTGCCAGTTCTGAAGAGTTTTCAGCGTTGAACTCCTGCCTACCTTTTCCCTTCACTCCTCTTCTAGGTTTATGTATTGGCGTCCTTGACTCCTTAAATACTGCCTCATTATTCAGAATTACTAAAGGTTAGCTGGATAATTACTATGGCCTTCACTGTCTCATAAACCAAGACTCCTAGCAACAAAGGAAAGGATTAAAGGTACTTAAGATTATTTACCTGGTGATACTAATCATTTCCATGAATTTTCCAAAAAAACAGCACAGACCAAATAGTTACTTTGGAGGATAATGTCAGCTTGGTTTACCAAATAGCTTGCGACTCAGAGTCGGGAAATGATATTACCTTAAAAACAGGCCTTCTGTAAATATAACAAGACTCTTTCTTATGGGAATTAAAGCTTCTCTGTTCCAAAATGTCCTAAAGATAGCAATTTGGCTAAAAATTGACCTTTCTTCCAGAAAATTCTTAAAACAGCTTCTTCTAGATACAAGATGCAAAGGAGCTTCTAAAACCCACCAGGATGCAGACCCGAATAAGCTGAGCAGAAGCTTTAAAAAGTGCAAGTGAACAACTATAGTATTTCTCTCAATTGCCACCAACTTGCCCACCAAAAGTCATTTACGTAAAGCAAAATGGCAATAAATCAGCCAATGAAAACAGTCAACAGCTTTCAAAGTAGTTTGCACTGTGGCATTTATCCACTGATATTCTTTTGGTATAGTAACATAGTTTGAAATACTTCTCCAATTCTTCACATTCTAAGTATAAAAGGTACACATTAAAATCCCCTTTAAATAGAAATCACCTTAAATGAGAAAACAAGTGCTGCTATTTTCTAATGATCATAGTTTCTAGCATCCTCTCATAAGCACTAGAAATCCCAATGCACATTTGAGCCTGAACTCTACATACCTGGTTCTGGTTTAGAAGGACAGCCATCATTAGGACTTTCTGACATTATTACTCAGAGATAAAAGATCAAGCTAGACGTTTTACAGTAAGTTTTAAATTTTATAAAAAGGATAACTTGGAAAGCTCTGACAGTCTGTCCTTGCAAGGGCGAACAGAGCTTTAAGAATGGAGCTTCTGCTACTATAGCTTCTCCCAAACTCTGTGATGGAGACAAAAAATCCTAGTTTCAGATATGTTATCAAGTTTTGCTTCTCTGGTAAGTCTGGAATCTAAGTGTGTCTCTCTCGAGTTACTGGAAGGACAGAGACCTAACTATCTAGGATGTTTCACACTGGGCCCAACTAGTGTCATCTAACCACTAGAAGCCAAGAATGGGCTTTGTGAATGGTCAATAGACACAGTGTGTCTATTTTCCCCAGGCAGAGTTGAAAGAATATTCAGATTACAAAGGAATTCTGCGTTTTCAGGGTTCTGTTAAAACACATTATTAGCAAAGGGAAGTTGGGCTCACAGTGGAAGACAAATCAAAGGAAGTAACAGCACAAGGTTTGTGATTTCACAGAAAGACATGGCATCTAAGGTAATCCGAGAAAATTGACGGGTTTAGGGTGTCATGAAACAAGGCAATATTCTCCTCCCTTCTGACCCAAAAGAACACCTACAACAGAAGATGGGAAAAGAGAAGAAAATACCTTCCAAAATATAGATCCCAAACCAGAATCTGAAGTAATTCTAGTCAGGGAATCAGCACAAAGCGTGTAAAAGGTGAGAGGAACCTGCTGTCTTACTAAAAGGAAGCCCACACCTTCTAAAGAAGGAAGATGAAGTAAGCATTTTCAAGGACTCTAATCCACAGGTATTTCTTTGGGGAGATAAGCTCCATTTAAAGTTTAGATATTAAAGAAACCACATTGTGCTTTTAAGAACTGTTTTAAACAGGGTTTCAGCAATCTGGGTGGAATGGGACAATTTTTATGGGACAAATTTTGGTGTGAAAAGGTGAGCTTACACTCAGCTACAAATGCTTAGGAAGTGAAAGAGGCTACAAACCAAGACAGAAGCAGGCCAGTTGAATTTTGCTTGCCGTGGATGAATTAAGGACGACAACAATGAACTTTAGGTGAGTAAACAAGATTTTTTTCCATAGTTTAAAATTTTAATATACACTTAAAATATATATACTTAAAGTAGAGTATTTTACAGATATATAACATTTAAAATATATAGCATAAAATGTTTAAAATATAAAATATGTAAGAAGAAAAGGATACTGCGCCATCACACATTAAAAAACAAATGTCTATAGCATCAGTCCTCGTAGTTGAATGTGGCAATTAACAGAGTCAGCAAGAAGCTGCTCCTGAGTCCAGATCTATTGTCTGGGGTTTCTCAATACTGCAGCAATTCAAAAGGAACAGGAACATTATCATTTAAATTAAAAGGCCTGCTGTGTAAAAACAAAAGTTCTGGTGAATTTTGGATTTGTAATATTCTCTTCCCAGAAGATATATATTACCAGAGCCAAGTCTTGAACTGCTATCAATCAGAGTACCTCTTCGCTGCCATTAGCTCAATATTGCCCTAGCACTGGGTTCTCCTACTGAAGCTATGAACAAATCCATCTTAGAAAACAGATGTTCCTACTTCTCTAATTCTAGACTTGATGTGTACATTTTACATCTGTTTTGGACACAGATTGAAAAATTATGATATTGTCCGAGGGCAGTGCACTCAATGACTAGAAGCATATCTTTGCTGAAGATTAGTTTTTTAAAAGGATGTGCATGAAATATGATTTTTAATTAAAAGAAAGCCAACTGCAATGAATTTATAATGTATAACACCACTTTAAGAATAAGCTCTCTCTTTCTTACACCGCTAAGTCTTTCATGAATACTGTCGAATTTATACTCAAAAGAATGTTATAAGTTATTATTACTCCTATCCCAGGTATAGAGAAAATAATAAAATAGGAAAGATTAAGTACCTTGAATAAAGGTCATAAAGACTGCAGTACAATGAAACTAGAAATTTGGGTTCTCAGTGCTTCACTAGAGGTTATTTCACATTCCAACATTAATATCTCCTATGGGATCTAAGTCAGGTAGAACTCAGACTCAAAGACCACAATCTTAGCAGCTGACCAGAATGGCACACAGTGTTTCCCACATCCTTCTAGGCACCTGCCACACTCACCTGACTCCCATTGCTCTGTGTGTGTGTCAGCTGTAGAATGTGGTTAGGCTTGTTAATAACCAACTTGTAGAGCAACTACAGGGTTCCATTATCCCAAACCATCAGTAGTGTTACTCACTTTTTTTGATCTCTTCTAGCTTCTCAATGTATTTAGTCATACTGTTACCTAAAAAGAGAAGGAGGATTTTAGCTATGCTTTTCATGGAAGAAAATGAGTAACACTGAGAATGGAGTACAAGTATTCCCTAAGCCTTCCCATTCTGCTTTTACAGAATTACAGTAGACAAATGGATCAGACATAGTAAATAGTCTTTTGGATTATACAGCATTATTAAAAGGTAAGGAATCCAGGGAAATGTTCTGGTCAAATGTGTTAAGCTGAGGTGCACACCCAATAAACATTAAGTCCCCCCAGGCAGTACGAATGATCACTTCATGTAATTTTTTTCTTTTGAGTTAAGCCTTTCCTCTTCCATTTATCCCCCCATAAGCTTTTTGTGGGGAAGATATGCAGAGGAAGAGAAAGGAGCAATGACCTCTGAATGTCTAAAATGTGCCATTGTGCCTACCCAAGCAACCCTTTCCTCTTCACTTAATCTTTGTGGTTTCCTTCTCTTTCCTGAACTTGGTCTTCCACTATTCATGCTGATGTTGCAGCCTGAACTAGACCACACAGTCTGTACACCAGTATTCACTGTGGATTTGATTTGCTGAGAAATAACAGCAGATTCCCACCACTGTGGAGAGTCCTCAACCCTCATGTTTTATGGCCTGGTTCTACAACACTAGGCTCTAGCCAAGGTGGTTTGGAGAGTTTTCATGCATTAAAACTGGGCCAGGATCCTTCTGGTTTCCGAATGAACTAAAGTCTGGTTCTCAAGCCAGGGGCTATTATTTTTTACTAGGCATGCTTCAGTTTGATTCAATTCAGCACAGCAAGCTCTATCTGGCACCTGAAAGGTACAGCAAAAGAGGAAAACATTCAGAATAATATCTCATTTCTAAAATTGTGCTCCTAACTTTTAAGCCTTGAGAGGAGCTAGTCAGTTTCAGTCACAACTTCAGGTAAAAGAAATGCTTCCAATTAATCGCATGAACTGATGTTTTCAAGCACTATTCTGAACTTTTCTTCATGTTTAGGTCAGAAGCAGAGAAAGAAAATCCTTGCTCTGAAACCCAAAGTACATTTTCAAAAAACAACTTATATCATTTGTTATTATTAAGTCCTTGTCATGAATTCATTATAGAATAAAATTCTACTGAGTTAAAATTTTTTTTTCGTCTGAAGACACACAGTCCCCAGATCAGAACCAAAAAGCAGGACTCAGTGTAGTCCTGGACCCAGACCGTATCCTTCCAAAAGCTCAGAGAGACATGACACTAGTCAGGGCTGCTCAGAAGCTGAGGCTCCTCAAGACAGACACTGAGAACATCTCAGAAGAAGTCCAAATAGCACTAAAGACCAAGATTAGAACAAAATATGATCTTTTCTAGGTTCTTCAGGCTATAATGGACCTGAGATGTGACCAGATCTCCACAGTGGAAACCATGAATCCTTCCCAGACTCACATCCTCTTCCCTGCATCTCTGCACTTGGGCGGGAACTCGACTCGTCAGTACTGGGGTTAGAAGATAGGGCAAACGGTGTGCTGTTCAGCGTCCTACAGTCTTATTCTTAAACTATTTTACATAGGAGCTTCTGGTTATATGTTCCTGAGTCCCTTACAGTGCCAGGCTGTTGATGTGGCAGTCAGTTTCTTTTGGCTGGAGAAGCTTTACGCCTCCTTCCAGAATCGTCCAAAAACTGAGGTACAAAAAGGATCACTGACTTGTCCAGTGACACAGCAAGTTAGTAACTAAGTCAAGATTAGTACTCCCAACCTCCTGGTTTCTCATATGGCTCACAAAAACATATCATTCTCTGGCTGTGCTGTTTTAAAAACATGATTTCACTGTGAGGTAAATATGTAGGAAGTGTTACTTCCTTTAGAGTATTGGGTGGGAACCATTTTATGCTCTAAATTCCCTGAGGCATACTGTGCACGGAAAACAACAGCCAACCTTATTGTATAGTCTTTATTATTAAAACACTGCATTTCCAATCTATAGCAGTTTCCACTAACAACATGTCTAAAATCCATTTCTCAGTCAGTTATCAACATTTTCGGAGTATTTACACAACACTTCATCTTCATACCAGCGGAGCCTCACAACGACCCTGTGAGGTAGGTTGTCATTCCTACTGATTATTTTTCCCACTAAAGGAGAAGGCAGAGAAACAAAATCTTTTGCAGAAGTGTACAAATACTTGGCTAAATTAAGAATAAATCTAAGAGGGCTATTGATAAGAAGCTCTTTTCATTACAGCCATTCATTCTATCCAAGTAGAGGGGGGGGAAAAGAATATGGAGGATTTCTGCATTGCTTCAAATGGAGAAATGACTAATTGACACAAAAAAATCTCTAAAAATGAGTTTAGAAAGTATGAAAAGTAGTATTTTATCCCACTTCATATACTGCTTATATCTTAACTAAGCAGCTCATCTTACTGGATCTAATTTCATCTGAGTATAGTTTTTTGACTACCTTTTAAAAAGAATACAAATGAATCAATTCTATAATTGACTTATTTATAAACACATTTTTGTTTTACACAAAAGTAAGACACCTAAAGGACTATCAACAGACTAATTTTTTAAAATTAAAATTACACATTACTGCCAGATAAATTTTCCTAGACAATACTTTGATTAAAAAAAGTCAGCGGCTCCCCATCACTTACTGACTGAAGTTTAAACTCCTTGCTCTTCTCGTGAAGGCACCAACATCTTACCTACCTCTTCAATCTTGCCTTAATTACTAAACTTGACAAACTCTCTGTTAGTCTTTGGTTCTCTAACATGTCACCTTGCCCATGTAATCATAATAGCTCACCCAGCTGGAAGTGACCTTTCCCTCCTCTGAACTTCTACAGCACTCGGCTTACCACTCACAAGGCATTTATCATTGTACTGCCTTATTTGTGCGCAAGTCTTATCTATCTTATTATACTGACAGCCCAAAACAACTATTTACACAAACACACACACACACACACACACACACAATATCTTTATCCTTTCCATTGTCTAGCGTAGGAGGCACTCAAAAATGTTTGCTAAATGAAAAATACTATGAAGATCTACTAGCTGAAGAATCCTTATAATGAATTATATTATAATGTAAATAATCACACCCCAATTTGGTTTGAGTTTTTGGGTACCTGATTTTCTCTAAGCTATGCCCAACCTGATTTATATATAGTACATATATGTTACATACTACTTAAATGACCTATATTTCAGGACTCAGGTAACCTAGAAATGTATAAGATGGTATTTAGCTTCTACTTAGTTTATAATTTAAGTTGCAACAAAAGATATATAAAAAAGTTTTACAACTGAAATCAAGAGAAAGAGACAACTCAACTATATCAATAGTGCTAAGCATAGATAGAGCACAATCGACGAACTGAGTGACTCATTCATTAGATTTTTTCCTTTGTTTTCCTGTAATTTAATAACATTATTTGAACTGAGCCAGTAAGAAAAGCAAGTGATTTTGAGCAGCAGTAATCTAAAGTGGGTAAGATTTATAAGGCACGAACTCAGTTGCTAAGAGACAATTCCATTGCTTTATTTTTCTTCAATATTTCCCTCCTCTACGGAGAAGTTCTTTTGGCTCAGAAGGAGCAGAAAGCTTGAAAAGAGGCACAGTGGTCCTTTGTTAATCTCAATAAGTTATACGAGTGCTTAGTGCTTTCTGGTTTGTAAAAGGCTTTCACATACATTTCTTCCTTTGACATAAGAAACAGAATTAAATACCAAATAAAAATGAAGAGTACCTAGTCTATAATGAGTTTGAGTGCTTAAGATCAAGGCTATTAGCAGATATTCAGGAAAAGTAAAGACTAAGAAGAAAAAAGGAAATGACTAGTTTGTATGGAGATAAGAAAACTAAGGTGAATTTCTAAAAAATAAAAAAAGGCTAGAAAAGACTGAATGGAGATAGTCTACAGAATTTTAGAAAGCTAAAGAAATCTGAAATTAGACTGAACATAGATTGAAATGAGAGAATAATGCCAGCAATGAAAGAGTGTAGGAGACTAACAAAGGGAGAGCCCTGTGGTTTGGAAAGTGTCCCTTAATCAGCCTGCAGTGCTACAGAGCAGAAACCCAGAGAGGGTGCTTGAGAATACACAAGAACCCTGAAGTGGAGACTGAACAAAACGCCGTCAGGGATTTCATCGGAAGCATAATCCATTCATGGCACAGTCTGGCAATGCTGGGGAGCTGGTAAGATACAATCAGGCACCTATGGAACAAAAGAAATATTTGAAGTTCAAAATAATTCTGATATTTCTAGCCATGGCTATACACTGGTGTTTGAGTTTATAAGAGAAGTAGCATCAGAAGGATAGAAATAAAAAATTATCTTTACCCAGGAAGAAGATATCAGTCTTTGAAGAGCTCAGTAGAAGGTGATTTGGGTGAAGACAGGAGATGCCACGAAATTCTTGATTTCTTGTGATTAACTCTGAATTGCTCACTGTTTGGTAAGAAAAGATTAAAGACCCATCTATTTAGCCTAGAAATGAGAAATGCTCACTCATTACCGTGCCTATTTCCACTGCTCTGACTGCAGAGCTTAAAATCATACCACAGACAGGAGTTTCTTACTTTTACTTGACCTTTAAAGTCACTCTGGTGTTTTCATAACCAGGACTCCTCACACTTTTCACCTCATGGCAGACATATATAAGTGATAATATTTGGACAAAATGCTGAGGTTTCAGCTGTCTCAAGCCCTGATGGCTCTCCAGAGGGTTAAAGGGATCTGTATCCTGGCTCATAACCCATAGGCCACTGTACTGAATACACAGGGAGGTAAGTCACAAAAATAAATAGAAAAAAAATTAAAATCTTTCCCTTAAACTGACTTTAAAATAATTTCTAAATCTGAAACAAACAAAAAATCGAAACTAGAATTAGATTTCTCACATACTGACTTTAAAATATGTTGAGTTTTAAGCAATGAAGCCTACTCTGGCCCTTCCAAAGGTATTATAAAACTAGTTTGGGAGACTTCTGCTTCCAGGAATATGAGGTAGATGTACTTTTCTCTACTCCTCCAGCTAAGTACAACAAAATCCCTGGACAACCCGCAAAATGGGAGAAAATATTTGCAAATTATACTCCTGATAAGTGTCTACTATCCAGAGTATATAAAAGAACTCTTATAGCTCAATAATAAAAAGACAAATAACCCAAGTAAAAAACCAATGATATGAATAGCCCTTTCTCCACAGGAGATATATAAATGCCAATAAGCACATTAAAAGGTGCTCAACATCATTACTCATTAGGAAAATGCAAATGAAAACCACAATGAGATACCACTTCACACCCACGAAGATGACTATAATCAAAATGATGGACAATAACAAGCATTGTTGAGGATGTGGAGAAAAAAAGAGCCCTCCTACACTGCTGGTGGGAACGTAAAGTGCAGCTACTTTGGAACACAGTTTGGCAGTTCCTCAAAAAATTAAACACAGAGTTAATGTCTGACCAACAGTTCAACTCCTAGGTACATCAACCAAGAGAACTGAAAACATATGTTCACACAGAAACTTGTACACTAATGTTTTAACAGCATTATGGCCAAAAAGCGTAAACAAACCAAACATCTACCAAATGATAAGTAGATAAACAAAATGTGAAATAGCTGTATAAAAGAATATTGTTTGGCAATAAAATGGAATAAAGTATTGATACATGCTACAACAATGATGAGCCTTGAAAACATTATGCTAAGTGAAAGAAGCCAGACACAAAGGTCACATATTGTATGATTCCATTTATATGAAATGTTCAGAAGAAGCAAACTCATAGATACAAAAAATAGATTAGTGATTACCACGAACTGGTAAAAGTAAGGAATGGGAAATGATTACTTTGGGTATGGGATTTCTTTATGGGATGACAAAAAAATTCTGCAATTAGATAATGGTGATGGTTTCACAACCTTGTGAATGTACTAAAAATGTCTGAATTGTACATTTTTAGAGGTTGAATTTTATGATATGTAAATTATATCTCAATTTAAGAAAACACACCAATTAGAAAAAAAGATTGAATAAAAAAAAATCCTAGATGGGATAAATTAAGTGTTTGGTATTATCAGATACACACCACTATATATAAAATAGATAAACAACAAGGTCCTACTGTATTGCACAGGGAACTATATTCAATATCTTGTAATAACCTATAATGGAAAAGAATCTGAAAAAGAATATATAGTATATATATATATAAAACAGAGTCACTTTGCTGTATACCAGAAACTAACACAACATTATAAATCAACAATACTTCAATTTAAAAAAATCCTGTACATTATACATAAAACAAACATAAGAAGACTCTAATAGGTAGAGAGAGGAAGGCAGACCAGTTAGGGACCTCAGGACCCGAGGAATGACGAAATGGCTGAGTTACCTGGGTGTTGTCTGTTTGTTTGTTTTTTGCCTCATATACACTAGACTTGGAGCTGAAGAAGCCAGAAACCCAGAAATACCAACGAATAGACCAAAAATATCCCTAACAAAAGCCTGCTGTCTCCAGCCAAAGGACAGCAAGACAGAAAACTATTAGATAATAACTGCCTTTTTCCAGCCACATTCCACAGAAAAGCTATGTCCTACCCTTAACTGCCAGCAAAGGCCAGATGGGGAGCCTTGATTTCCATCCTTGCTGGACTGTAATGAGATGTCATCAAAGTACCAGAAAGAGGCTGGAGCTGAAAATGTACTCAAAATATAATTGCTGAAAACTTTTCAAATTTGGCAAGTGACGTGAACTTCAGATTTATATAGAAGCTGAGTAAACGCCAAACAGGACAGACCCAAAGAAATCCACACCAAGATATATCATGGTTAAACTTCTGAAAACTAAAGAAAAAAAAATCTTGAAAGCAGCAAGAGATAAATGACACCTTACCCATATGGGAAAAACAGTTTGAATAACAGGAGATTTCTCATCAGAAATCAGGTGGCCAGAAGAAAGTGGCACAATATTTTTCAAGTGCTGAAAGAAAAGAACTGCCAACCTGGAATCCTATACCTAGAGAAGATACTCTTCAGGAATGAAAGGAAATCAAAACGTTCTCAGATGAATGAAAACTAAGAGAATTTGTCACCAGCAGACCTATCCTAAAGAATGGCTAAAGGAAGTTCTCTAATTAGAAAGGAAAAGATAAAAGGAGTCTCGGACTATCAGGACAAAACAAAGAACACACTAAGCAAACCTATGCTTCTTTTCAAGTGCCCATGGGACATATACCAAGATAGACCATATCCTGGGCAATAAAATGAACATCAATACATTTTAAAAAGTTAAAATATACAGAGTACATTCTCCAACCACAATGGAATCAAACTGGAAGTCAATAACAGAAAGATGACAGGAAAATCTCCAAACACTTGTAACTAAACAACACACGGGACTTCCCTGGTGGCGCAATGGTTAAGAATCCACCTACCAATGCAGGGGACACAGGTTCAGTCCTGGTCCGGGAAGATCCCACATGCCACAGAGCAACTAAGCCCATGCACCACAACTACTGAGCCTGCGCTCTAGAGCCCGTGAGCCACAACTACTGAGCCCATGTGCCGCAACTACTGAAGCCCACGTGCCTAGAGCCCGTGCTCCACAACAAGAGAAGCCACCACAATGAGAAGCCTGCACACCACAAAAAAGAGTAGCCCCTGCTCACCGCAACTAGAGAAAAGCCAGTGCGCAGCAACGAAGACCCAACGCAGCCAAAAATAAATAAATAAATAAATTTATAAAACAACAAAAACAACACATGTCTAAATAATCCATGAATCAAAGAGGAAGTCTTAAGGGAGATAAAAAGATACACTGAACTAAATGAAAATGAAAATTCAACATATCAAAATTTGTGAGACACAGCTAAATCAGTGCTGAGAGAAATTTACAGCACTAACTACATGCATTAAAAAAGGGAAAAGCTCTTAAATCAATAATCTAAACTCCTACCTCAAGAATCTAGAAACAAGAGCAAAATAAGCAGAAGGAAGAAAATAAAGATAAGAGCAAAACAATAAAATTTAAAACAGAAAAACAAAGAGAAAATTGATGAAACCAAAAGCTGGTTCTTTGAAAGGATCAATAAAATGGAAACGGGCTTCCCTGGGGGCGCAGTGGTTGAGAGTCTGCCTGCCGATGCAGGGGACATGGGTTCATGCCCCTGTCCGGGAAGATCCCACATGCCGCGGAGCGGCTGGGCTTGTGAGCCATGGCCACTGAGCCTGCGCATCCGGAGCCTGTGTTCTGCAATGGGAGAGGCCACAACAGCGAGAGGCCCACGTACCACAAAAAACAAACAAACAAACAAAAAGGAAATAAACACATACAGAGTGGAAAGGAAGAAATAAAACTGCCTTTTTTTATATGACATGATTGTCTACATAGAAAAGCCCAAGGAATCTACCAAAAAAATTTCTCCTTTACCTAATAAATGAGTTAGCAAGGTCTCAGGATACAAGATAAATATAAAAAATAAGCTATATTTCTATATGCTATCAATGAACACATGGACACCAAAATTAAAAATACAATACCATTTACAATTGCTCAAAAAAAGTAAATACTTATGTGTAAATCTAACAAAACATGTATAGGATTTATATGCTGAAAATTATACAATGCTGATGAAAGAAACAACTAGAGAAAGCCCATGTGCAGCAACAAAGACCCAATGCAGCCAAAAATAAATGATAAATAAAATAAATACAAAAAAAGTACAGCAATATTTCTTTGTAAATGTAAACAAGTTTATTCTAAAATTTACATGGAAAGGCAAAGGAATTAGAGTAGCTAAAATAATTTTGTAAAGAAAAATAAAGTGGGACTAATCAGTCTAACCAATTTTAAGTATCCAATTTATTATATAGCTACAGTAATCAAGACTGTGGTATTGGCAGAGGGATAGACACATAAATCAATGGAACAGAATACAGAACCCAGAAATAGATGCACGTAAGTATGCCCAACTTGTTTCTGACAAAGGTGAACACACCAATTCAATGGAGGAAAGGTAACCTTTTTAACAAATGGTGCTAGAGCAATTGGACATCCACAATCAAAAAATTAATCTCAATCTAAGTTGCACATCTTATACAGAAATGTATCATGGACTTAAATGTAAAACCTAAACCAAAATGTATCATGGACTTAAATGTAAAACCTAAACCAAAATGTATCATGGACTTAAATGTAAAACCTAAAATATAAAACTTTTAGAAAAAAGCATATAGAAAATCTTTGATACCTAGGCTAGGCAAAGAGTTCTTAGACTTGATAACAAAAGCTTGATCCATAAAAGGAAACACTGATATACTGGACTTCACCCAAATTGAAAACTTTTGCTCTTTGAAAGACCCTGTTAGGAGGATGAAAAGACAGGCTACAGACTGGCAGAAACTATTTGCAAACCATGTATCCAACAAAGGACTAGTAGCTAGGATATATAAAGAACACTCAAAATTCAACAATTAAAAAGCAAACAATCCAATTGGAACACGGGCAAAAAACATGAACAGACATTTCACTGAAGAAGGTATACAGATACACAAATGGCAAACAAGCACAGGAAGAGATATTCAACATCGTAAGTCATTAGGGAAATGCAAATCACAAGGGCAATAATATGCTACTACACACCTATCGGAATGGCTAAAATTAAAAATGGCAACAGCACCAAATGCTGGTGAGGATGTAGAGAAACTGGATCACTCATACACTGCTGGTGAGAATGTAAAATGGTCCAGCCACTCTGGAAAACAGTTTGGCAGTTTCTTAAAAAACTACAAATGCAACTGCCATACAATCTAGAAATTGCACTTCTGGGCACTAATCCCAGAGAAATGAAGACTTATTTTCACACAAAAATCTGTACATAAATGTTTATAGCACCTTTACTTGTGATAATCAAAAAGGGGAAACAATTCAAATGTCCTTCAACAGGAAAATGGTTAAACTGTGGTGCATGTATGGAATGCACCATGGAATACTACTCAGGAATAAAAAGGAATGAACTACTAATACGTGCAACAACCTGGAAGAATCTCCAGAGAATTTGCTGATGGAAAAATCCAACCCATAAACTTATATATTGTATGATTCCATTTATATAGCATTTGTGAAAGACAAAACTATAGAAATGGAGAACAGATTGGTGGTAGCCACAGGTTAAGGCACAGGTGAGGGTGGAAAGTGGATATGAAGGATCCTTGTGGTCATGGAAATGTTCTGTAGCCAGACTGTATTTATCAATGTCAATATCATGGTTGGGATAGCGCAGCACAGTTTTGCAAGATGTTACTATAGGAAACTGGGTAAAGGGTACAAGGAATCTCTGTTTTATTTCTTACAATTCCATGTGAATCTACAATTACCTCAAAATAAAAAGTTTAATTAGCAAAAATACTAGATTAAAAACCTCAAAATATAAAAGGAGATAGGCAATTACTTTGTATTATAAAAAGCAAATAGAAATATCTCAATTTCCAAAAAATTGAAATTAATTTCAGGTACCATTATTGAGTCAAACTTTGGTTATGAACTGAGGAATTGAAGGGAAAGAAATCAGTTTTCACTCACAAAACTCAATTCAACTTCCAGGAGAAAAAAAAATGAAGCTATAGACAAATCTATATATCTGAAAAAGACTTCAGCTCTTACAAATTTTAATTTTAAGAAGGTTCCAAAAGAAATGCATTAAGCAGTCTTTAAAACGTTGTCTGTACTGCTCAGAGAAAATACGGTATTTTTAATTAAAGTACTTCCCTCTCAGAATAACTTATTCCAGAAAGGTGGGTCACAGTTGCAAATAAAGGGAGAGAGGCAGGAGCTGAAGGCATTTGTGATAGAAGAAATGAGGCTGGAGGAAGCACTGGGACAGCGTGGCCGAAGTGACAGTACCCAGGACTTCACACCAGGTCTCCAACATCGACTTCCTCATCCTGCACACAAATCCTAGTTCTATCTCCTTTACTGAACTTCAGGTAAATCACATAATCTCTGGACTAAAATTTCCTCCTCCTCAAAGACAGAGATAACATTTTTTACCTCCCATCAAACAGGATATTTGCAAGGATAAATATCTGTACAGCACAAAAATGTTTGAAAGAAAGGTCCCAAGAAATAGTATCTGCAAATGTGGTTCATTTAAAACATTTAAGTCTATTTTATTTGGGGAAACATGCATAACAGAAGATTGTAATTTTGAAGGAGGCTGGAGGAAGAGAAAGACAAAATGAATGAGATTTAAACAAAGTCAGCATCCCAGTTTATTTTCTCAGTTGTCTTGAGGTTACTGGTAGAAAATTCAGTATTGCTAAAGGCATGTGGTACCCCATCCACTAGCAAAACCATCTTAATAGGATGGATTTTCCACAGCAGACTTTAAGATGTTGAAAAAAACTAAACAACCAACCAAAATCTCACAAGACTGAAAATCCACCAGGGATCTGGGGAGTGGTTTTCATCATGACACTGAAAAATGTCAACAGCATGGAAATAAGCAGTAATGCACTCTTAAATTTCATTTTACCTGAATTGCAGCACTAATTTAATTTTGCCTGGTATTTTAGTTACTCATTCAAGTCTGTCTGACTCCACTTGAATCTAAGCTCGTTGATTACAAAAATCACAATTCACACTCATCGTTACATGTCCTGTAGCCCATAACTTTGCATGTAGTTGCACTGTGCAAATATGGAATTGAACAAACATGCGCAAGTATAATCTACTGATCCCAGTTTTAAGGAAGATACTTAAGGTGTTCCAAAATAGAGGCTGACGTCCTGATATTTATTAGCCTCAGTCCTGGAACTTATTAAACACTGTTTTTATCAGTTTCTCAATTTATAGTAAGCTCAATTATGTGAATGGAGATTTTTAATGATAATCTGAAAAATAGCTTTCAAAGATAAGTCCTGAGCTCAGAAAAACATCAGCCAAGACAGTAAGAAACTTTTAGCTATGATTTATACCAGGCATGACATGCTGTTTTTTGTCAATAATCGGCTATTAGATTTTTTTAAAGTTTTTATTTTCTTGTCTTTACTTACCAGTGTCTAGTCTTGACTTGATATGCTGGTATCTTGGGTTTTGTGGTATCCTTTTGGTCAGATACTAAAAAATAAGAAAATTCACAAATAATTGGGTTAATGTAAGGGTAAGGGTGGCAAAGTTGGGAAAGAGATAAGATACTTTAAAAATTAGAACAAATGCTAAAATTTCATTGAATTTAAAGATGGAAGGAGCTCTAGAGGTCCAACCATTCCTTCAAATAGGACACTTCACACTACAGTATCTTTACAGGTGAAGATGGTTATCATGTTTCTGTCAAAACATTTCCATGTTTTGTCAAAATAATCTCATAGCGCTATGTAATTAGGAAAAAAAGCTCTTAAAAATTATTTCCAACACTGAGTCAAAATTGATCTACTTTCCATCCAGTCCACTGGTACAACCCAGAATAAGCCATTCCATCCTGCCTTAAGCAATCCATTAAAATAACTAAAGGCAGCTCTCTTGTTCTTTTTAATTTTACTCTTTACATGATGGTTTGTAGGCCATCTTCTCGGATACCCTCTAGATTTTATCCACACGTGCCCTAAAAAGTGGCACGCAGACCTGAGCACAGTGCCCAGATGTTGCCAGCCAGGACCCGCTGCTTGCCTTGAGTCTGATGCTCCACAGAAGTCACCACGACGGCATCTGCTCTCGGGGCAGCTGGGGCGTATCATGGGCTCAAGGAAAGTTTATGGTCAGCAAAATGCTATGTCAGGTCTCCCCTGTCCTACGCTCTGGGAGTAAACTCTGAATCCAAGTATGAGGCATTTACCCATATTAAATTTCAGTGGTATTTTCAAAAGGCATTAAGTGAGGGAAGGCTAATGAATAAAAACATTACAAAATACAGTTTTCTTGCTCAGGCTTTTTTCTGGACTACAAGTATGAAAAGTATATGTTCAGTAACAGGTAGCTGTGGAAAAGGAAATTAAAACTGGGCAAAGCCTTCCAGCTTCATCTTCTGCCACTCTCCCACATGTTCCCAAGTTGAAGCTGCCCAAATGTTCCCTAAATATGCCACACTCACTCAGGTTCCAGTCATAGCAAATGTCTGCCTAGAATGCCTTTCCTCAACTTGTTCATGGGTAACACTTCGCTTCCTCTATAAAGCTGTCCAAGGTGGAATTAGGTACTTTCTCTCTGGTTCCTAGAGTACTGACATCTTGTACTATTGTTCACACCTCGACCTTCTTCCATAGTCTAGAATTTCCTTGAAGTCAGGGACAATAACTTACTCAAATTTGTTTTCACCCAGTACCTAGCACATGGTGGGCACATTTATTGATATTCAACCAATAAATGAATATCCAGAATGAGGATTATATTACAGCAACTACATAGTTCCTTAGAACAGAACATCAAACTTTAAAACCTGTATCACTTGCCCTTGAAAACATAGTTAACTACAGCACGTCCTGTTGGAGGACTGAAAAATAAATTTACATATTAAAATACCTTTTCAAATGACCCACAAAGCATAAAAAAAAAATAGGGTACACTTCAATGTCTTACAGAATATCTATTGGTCAGAGTTCTGGATTTCAGAGACCAGGAAGAATTTTTTAAAACTGGGGTACCTACAGAGAATTATCAACATTTAATTTTGACAAGGACATCAAAAACAAAGCAAAACCTCACAACTACCATCTGCTATTTTAATACTTACAAAGTAATAAAGAAAAAAAAACCCAGAATAAAAAGGTCAGTCATTTAGTGCTACTAAAAAACTCATTGATATTGTCTGTGTTTTTCATTTCACCCCAGGCAAGTAAAACCTTTGTCATGGACGCTTAGCATTGGTCCTCAGAAGTAGAACCCCTGAGCTTCTTTATCCTCAGAGAAAGGCTGGAAAGCTCCTTTCTCCTTCTGATCAGTAATCCGCCATCGGTAAGAGAAAGTGACCAATGCCAATTCCAACTCCCTCTTAGATGAAGAAAGAGAAGATTCTTAAGTGAGAAAAGGAAAATACTCAAAGACTGAAAAGGGGGACTGTAGGATGAGTTCTTCAGAGGGAGGCAATATTGTGGCAAAACAAAACAAAAACAAAAAACACAGGGGAAAACGTGTGCCTGGTAAATTTAGGAAAGCTAAAACTAGAATTTAGTTATCTTAAGCTAAGGGATTTTCTTTTTTCTCTTTCATTTTCCTTCCTTCCTTTGTATTTTTATAATTCTCCTCTGTATTTTTGTAGTTTCTATATGCTGTTTCCTGTTTTTACTTTTGTTTTGTTTTTCCCACTAGTTTCCTAGCAAAGCTCCTTTGAAAGATTCCAGGCTAGTCTCTGCTGAACCAAGGGGATTTGTCCATACCTCAGCCAACATAGCTAAGAAGTGAGGGTGTCTCTGGGGACCAGGTGTGGTGGCAGCAGAATGATGGGGGGAGAGAGTGTGGACAGCTGCAGTCGCTGAGCCCTTCCCACCCCCGGTTTTCCCTTACATAGACTAATGAGAAATCCATATGCTACAGTACAAAAATGTAGTGTTTCTTTCCCATTTTCCCATTTTGGTCCAAATTCTTGTTCCTGACTTTCTGGTACCAACCATAACGTAAAACTATTTGTGTTCCACTCTACGCAGTGCACCACAGAGTTTATGGAACTGCCAGACTTTTTTCCTTAAAATCCTTGCTTTGGGGGTGACTGTTTCTTGACCTACTGACCAACTAGCTTTTTTTCAATTACATAAACAGGATGGAATGGTGGAAAGTGAAAGAGCTGAGAAAAGCAGCTGTTTCAAGGAGGACTATTCATTCACTCAACAAAGCCTTATTGAGCACCAACAATTCATTCAGTCGACATTTACTGGATGCCGACTAGGAGTAAGCCACCGTGCTAAGGACACAGAGGTAACAAAACACAGTCCTTCCCATCCAGCTCTCGCTGATGCTGGGAAGAGAGACAAGTGAACAGACGTCACACTGCATGATGAACAAGCAGAGGGAAGCAGGGGGTGCAACAGGAGCATGTAAGATTGGCACCTAATCCAGACTAAAAGAGTCAGGAACTGTTTCCTGAGGGGTGACTTCTGAGCTGAAATCCGAGGGCTGAGAAAGTTAGTCAAGTTAAAGGAGTGCTGGCTGGGACCTACACGGTTCCTGGTAACTGATAGACCTGGAGGACAGTGGGCAATATGGGGTCAAATGAGGCTGAAGAGACAGGCGGGGGCAGAACACAGAGGGCCTTGTATCCATGCTAAGAAACCTAGATTTTATCCTGTGGATCAAACAGGGGCAATTTTGCTCCCCCAACTCATGGGGACACCTGTCAATGTCTGGAGACATTTTAGGTTGTCAGAACTGGGTGGTGGGTGTGCTACCAACATCAAGTAAGTAGAGGCCAGGGATGTTGCTAAACATTCTACAATGTCAGGAAGACCCCCAACTCCCAAAAAAGAATTAGCTGGCCCCAAATGTCAATAGTGCTGAAGTTGAGGAACCCTGGTGTAGATGATGGGAGTCACTGAAGAAGGTTAGGGAGAAGGGATGGGATTCTATTTCCATTTTAGAAAGACCACTCTGGCAGCACTCTGGAGAACCAACAGGATCATAGTCAAGAATGGAGGCACAAAGATCAGGTAAGAGGTTGTGCTCGGAGGATCTGTGGTCCTAAGAAAGCAGCAGTAGAGATGAGGAGAGGGAGACAGTTTTAAGAAGTCTTTAAGATATAAAATCTTTAAAACTGACTAGTGTAACAGGGGAAGGACAGTGATACCATTCCCCAAAAAAGGCACTTATGGAGGAAGCATATATTGAAAAACATGATGTGTTCTGTTTGGGGCATTTTGAATATAAGATATCTGTGGGTGGGCTTCCCTGGTGGCGCAGTGGTTGAGAGTCCGCCTGCCGATGCAGGGGACACGGGTTCGTGCCCCGGTCTGGGAAGATCCCACATGCCGCGGAGCGGCTGGGCCCGTGAGCCATGGCCACTGAGCCTGTGCTCCGGAGCCTGTGCTCCGCAAGGGGAGAGGCCACAACAGTGAGAGGCCCGCCTAACCGCAAAAAAAAAAAAAAAAAAAAAAAAAAAAGATATCTGTGGGTTATCCAAAACTGAAGTGGTAAGCTGGCTATCTGGGGGGTCTGGAGATCAGGAGAGATTTCTGGACTAGAAAAAACAAGACTTGGGGGAAGCCATGGGAATGGACACAATCACCATTGGAGAGTGTATAGGCTGAGAAAAAAAAAAAACAACATTTACGGTCAGGTGGAGAAAAGCACTGTGGGTGAAACTTGCAAGAGGCCAGAAGAAAGTGGGTCATGAGAATTAAAGAAGAGTTTCAGGAAGAAGAAAATGGTCAGCAGTGATCAATGCTGTCAAGTCAGAGAACAAGAGGTCAAATATGAACAAGCGAACAAGAATGCAGGTCAGGGAAGAGAAAACAGAAAAGTGAATTTGGATTGAACACACCAGGACACTGCTGATGACCCTGCTGGATGCAGTTACAGTAAATTGACAGGAGCAGAAGCAAAAACAGCAGGTTGAGTGTTATGAGAAGGGAGGATAGTAGCCAGATGGTCTTTTTTTTTCCCCTTCAGAGTTGCTAAGGAATAGTTTTTGTTGTTTGAAGAAAGGAGAGACTTGAGGATGTTTATAAGCTAATGGGCTGGATAAGAGGTTGCAAATGAAGCAGGCAGGTATGAAAACAAGGGAGCGGGAAAGGATGAGGCCCAGAGCCCAGGTGGAAGGTGCAGCTTTGGACGTATATTTAAGATAATGAAATAAGATAGGTGGTCATGAAGAAGTTCAACAGGAGAAGGGAGAAAGTTGAGAAAGTTCATGTTTGTGGTACTCGTACAGGCTCTTTAAAGCAACCAAAAATGACAGAAGCCCTTTGGGGGCTTACAGCTCTAGGGAGGGTCAAAAGATAATGCCCTCCCTGTCTACCCACCCCATCCCTGCTCTTTAACCTCTGGTTGGCTTTTAAGACCCAGCACAAACACATCTTCCAGGAAGATTCCTCCTCTGGGGGGCCCAGTCAGTTAGAAATCTCTTCCCTGCCTGGACTGTCACAGCACTTTGTACCATTAACACTCCTCACTGCCTGCACTTGGGACAGAGGCTCTACCTCTGTACCTGCTACAAGGCCTTGCTCCAGTGTGAGAACAATAAGTACACCAAATGGATGGAAATGGTTCTGAGAGCTGAGCAACATGCAGTGTGCGTGCTAGTGCCCCGTGGGCAGCACAGACATCAAGGGCTCGAGGAACCTGAAACAAAAAGATAGCTCTCACGCTGCGGGTGATAAGGGAGACTGCATGGAAGAAATGGCACTGGAGCTGTGTTTTAAGGGTTGAGCTTCTGTGGATAAAAAGATGGGGAAAAGGGATGGAAAAAGTATTCTAAGTGGAGGAAATTATAATAGCAAGGCCACTTTAAAAGCATGTTTAAAGAATGGCAAATTGTTCTATTTGCTGGAGAAGATCCAACAACAACAATAAAGGAAATTGGTGCTAACATTTATTGAGCACTTAACTATGTTGTCAGGCACTCAGCTAAGCATTTCTCTCCATTATCTCATTTAATCCTCACAACCACCAATAAGGTATATACTAGTATTATCCTCATTCTATATATTAGGAAGCAGGCATAGAGAGGTGGAGTGACTTCCTGAGGTTAGCTGGTAAGAGTGGTAGAACCTGGAATTAAGCTGGGCAGTCTGGCTCTAGAGCTTGAACTCTTAAACACTTTACTGTGCAGCCTCATTCAGGCAGGGGTTCTGAATATGGGGTCCACTGATGGGCTTTAGGAGGTCCATGAGTCCCATGAAACTGTATGTAAAACTTTGAGTATATGTACATTTTTCTAGGGAAAGGGTCCTTGACTTTCACCAAATTTTCGAAGGGGTCTATAACCCCAAAACGTTTAAGAACGGTGGGTATATGGAATCCTGTGCTGTAAGGTTGGACATGGATACGTAGGCACCAGGTGGAGATCCCTGAATTTAGGCTGAGGGTCTGGACTAGGCCCTGAAGACAATGGAAGATATCAGAAACACTGAGATATGAGCCACACAATCAAAGGAGTATTTTGGTAGATTACTAATATATGCAAAGTGAGACAGGCTTTGTGAATACATGGATGTTGTAGAAAAGGGAGAAGAATGAGAAGTCAACAGTGGGATTTTTCTGAAGGAAAATCACTAAAAAAATGAGGGAGATTGTCTGAATCACAAGTCATTCAAAAATGAATGAGCTTTTCTGACTTCCCACTGCTTTTAAAATGGAACTCACAAGGTTGTTCACATTGAAATTGCAACCTATGTAGTAAGATTTACATTTAAGGACTAAAAAAAATTCCATTATATATTTTGTTCAAAATATCTCTACTTCTCTCATTTGTATAAAGAGGACGTCAATAAAATATAAAGGGACTAGGTATCAACTTTAAAAGGGATTTTTGTTTATGGGAGTTTTAATCTGAACCAATCCTACCAATCTCAAACACCAACGCTGACCCATGTTTGCGTGTGCAGCAGCCCCTACTCTGCCAGCAGCTACCATCTGGGGCTGACTGTAGTTTTCAAGATGGCCACAAAAGAACTTCCCAACCACTCACACTGTGATGCTGACACTCCTCCCAATGAGGGGTGGGGGCCTATGTTCCCTCCCCTTGAATCTGGACGGGCCTGTGAATGATGGAAGTGATGCCATACGACTTCGAGTCTAGATCATAAAAGACAATACGGCTTCCACCTGGTTCTTTCAGGACACTTGTTCTTGGAACCCAGCTCAAGCTACAAGGAAGGCCAAGTCACATGGAAAAGGCCATTTGTAGGTGATACAGCTGACAGCACCAGCTGAGTTCCCAGCCAACAGACTATATCAGCAGCCTAATGTGAATGAAGAAACTTTCAAGATAACTCTAGACCCAGTTTCTGTCCGTAAAACCACATGAGAGAGCCCAAGTAATTGCCTAGCTGAGCCTAGTCAACCTCCAGAACTGTAAGCGATAATAAATAAATGACTATTGTTGTTTAAAGCCACTAAATATGGGGGAGACTCATAAGAAACCAATATATAATTGGAACGCCAACCCACCCTTTTTACTTCCTAGCTAAGCTCGTTGTTTTTGTTTTTTTTGTGTGGCCATGCCGCACGACACATGGGATCTTAGTTCCCCCACCAGGGATCGAACCTGTGCCCCCTGCAGTGGGAGCGTGGAGTCTTAACCACTGGACTGCCAGGGAGGTCCCTCTAGCTAAGCTCCTTGGGAGAAAACAAAAAACCAAAAACTACACTGAGTAACTGCAACTTACTCCTCCATCCACTGCAATGTGGCTACTGTTCCCATCATTCTACTGTGGCTCCTGTAGGAGCTAGCCAATGTCAGAGATCCCCTAATTGCTAAATATAATGGCTGCTTTTCAGTCTCTAACTTACCTGACCTTTCTGTACACTGTTATATAGTCCCACCTTCAGCTTTCACTTGGCTTCAGTAACAGCTCTCTCTCCTAATGCTCCAATCACACACGGATGATTCTTCTGTCAGTCACTTAAACACTGTGTTCCCCAGGATTCCATCTTCTTAATCTATAGGTTCTCTGTCAGCCATTAGGTTTAATTCCATTTACATGCTTCTAATTTCCAAATAGTGAACTCTAGCCTTGACTTCTCCCAGCGCAGATATATTCATTTACTCATTTAACAAATATTTAAGGAACAATTATTGTGTGCTAGGCAGTGGCACAGTACAGACAAGGTCCTATCTTATCTTCCTGTAAGTATGCCAAAAATAAACAAGCAAATAAAATAATTACAGGTCATGGCCTACTGGGTGAAGACAGCATATTGAACAAATGCATCTAATTTCACTTCCTTCCAAAACCTCAGTAAAACCTCATTGAAAGGATACTATTTTACAGACACAAAGTCCAAAAAAAGAGAGAGTAAGAGTGGGAGAAGTGATAACAAGTGATTTCTGAAGTCTAGAAAGCACATCAACAAGTGAAAATGACTTGATGGACTCAAGAAAATCAAAGGGAAAGCCAAGAAAAATTATTAAAAGGCCCAGGAATTGGCAGCCCCAGGCACCTCCAGAAGTGGGAGTAAAAGGAGTGACTGAAATAAGCAGATTGGTTGAAGGCTGAATGAGAAGCTACAGGATCTCCAAAACCTTCTCCCTCTGTGCCCCTAGGTGATTGCCCTTTCCCCACCATAGCAGGTATCTACAGATTTACTCCCTGGAAAGGGTTTCTGGACTGGGGGGTGTCTCCAGACACAGGGAAAGGATATCATTACTGAAAATAGGGGTATTAGGTGAATGATGCATACTAATGTTGAAATTTAGCCCCTAACCTTAATTCTTCCAAGAATTCAACTAGGTCTTTACTCTCAGGAGAGGGGAGGAGTTCTCTGGAGAAAATGACCAGCCTGAGAGGAAAGAGCTGAAGATACAGATTTGGGAAAGGGAGTCCCCAAATCATGGCCCACTGAGATCTTCTCGTAATTAAGCTCACATCAGCAAACTCCTCCCAAATATACAGAGATCTCAATCATCTTTTTAAGTCTCCTACTCAAAAACACAGATTAACAATTTAAGATTAAAAGAAGTTTGAGAACATTTCTATGTATGGACTGAATTACGTCCCCTCCAAATTTGTATGTTGAAGCTCTAACTCTCAATGTGACTGTATTGAGATAGGACTGTACCTCTTTGGGAGGTAATTAAGGTTAAATGATGTCATAAGGGTGTGGCCCAAATCCCGTAGGATTAGTGTCCCTATAAAAATAGACACCAAAGAGCTCATTCTCTTCCCTCAAGTGCACACTGAAAGAAGAGGTCATCCAAACACATAGCATGAAAGTGGCCATCCACAAGCCAGGAGAGAGTTTTCACCAGAAACCAAATCAGCCAGCACCTTGATCTTGGACTTCCCAGCTTCCAAAACTATGAGAAATAAATTTCTGTAGTTTAAGTCACCCATTCTGTGGCATTTTGTAATGGCAGTCCAAGCTGACTAACAAAAACATCACCAACAAAACAAAAAGAAAAATAGCAATATGGAAGAAACTGAGACTATGTATGGAGAAAACATTTTAAAAAATTATCATTAAAGAACATATCCACACAAAAACTTATACAGGCATATCTCAGAGATATCGTGGGTTCTGTTCCAGACCACCCCAATAAAGTGATTTTTGTGATAAACTGAGTCACAGAAATCTTTTGGTTTCCCAGTGCATATAAAAGTTATGTTTATACTAAACCGTAGTCTATTGTGTGCAATAGCATTATGTCTAAAAAATACATGTATGTATCTTAATTAAAAAATACTTTCTTACTAAAATATGCTAAACATCATCTGAGCTTTCAGCAAGTCATAGTAGTAACATCAAAGATCACTGATCATCATAACAAATATAATAATAATTGAACAGTTTGAAATATCGTGGTAATTACCAAAATGTGACACAGAGACATAAAGTGAGCAAATGCTGTTGGGAAAATGGTGCCAACAGACTTGCTTGATACAGAGTTGCACAAACCTTCAATTTGTGAAAAATGCGGTATCTGCGAAACGTAGTACCTGCGAAATGCAATAAAACTAGGTATGCCTGTATGAATACTCACAGTAGCATCTTTCATAATAGCCCCAAAGTGGAAATAACCTACATGTCCATCAATAAAAGAATGCACGAGTAAAATGTGGTATATCCATGCAAAGGAATATTATTCAGTAATAAAAGGAGTGAAATACTGAAGCATAATACAACATGCATGAACCTTTAAACCATTATGAAAGATGCCAGTCACATAAGACCAGATTTTGCATAATTCAATTTACATGAAATGTAGAGAACAGGCAAATCCACAGAGACAAAAAGTAGATTAATGGTTGCCAAGACTGAGGGGTGGGGGAATGGAAGAGACATGAGAGGACTGGGGAGTGATGGCTAGAGGTTACAAGATTTCTTTTGGGGCTGATGAAAATGTTCTAAAATTGATTTTAGTGATGACTGCACAACTCTGTGAATATACTAAAACCACTGAATTGCACACTTTAAACAGGTGGATTTATGCTGTGTGAATTATTTCTGTCATGCCATTATCAAAAATAAATAAATACATATATAAAACAAGTAAAAAGATATAAAAAATTTTGCTCTACAATTATACCTTACTTAGGTAAGAGTTAAAAGAAAATAATTAAGTTGAGGTATATTTTTCTGACACAGAAAGATGTCCGAGACATATTAAGTGAAAAAAGCAAGTTAAAGAACCATATAAACAATGTTATAACATTTGTGTAAAACAAAAGCCCCAAATAGAACTCTCTCTCTATATATATATACACACATATGCAAATGCATAGATAAAGTTTTGGAAAAGATAACTATGCAAAAAATGATAAATAATGATATAGACATTATTTATAAAATTTTATAAATAGTAGAGAATAAAAATAATGATATAAACTCCAGGAAAAACAACAAACAATAAGAAAGAAAATGTAACCCTACTGATCACTGCTCTGGCAGTAATCAATATTTACAGTCATAGGAAAAACTCAACTGTGAAAAAAAAAATCCAATTAGAAATTAGGCAGAAGACATAATGAGATATTTTACCAAAGAGGATATACGGAGGGTAAATAAGCACATAAGAAGATGTAAGATGTTCAACCTCAGTATCAACTAGGAAAATGCAAATTAAGACCATGATGAGATGTCACTACACATCTATTAAAACGACTAAAATAAAAATTATTTACAGTACTAAATGTTGCCAAGAATGTGCAAACACTGGATCTCTCATACACTGGTGCTGGGAATGTCAAATGGTATAGCCACTCTGAAAGATGGTTTGACAGTTTCTTAAAAAACTAAATATAAGCTTACCATACAACACAGCAACTGCACTCCTGGGCATCTATCCCAGAGAAATGAAAATTAATGTCCATACAAAGAACTGTACCCCAAAGTTCAAATCTCTATTTGTAATGCCCCAAACAGAAAACACCCAAAATATCCTACAATAGTTGAATGGTTAAACAAACTGTTATACATCCATACCACAGAATACTAATCAGCAATAAAAAGGAATGAACTATTGCTACAGGCAACAACTTGGATGCATCTTAAGGACATTATCGGAGTGAAAGAAGCCAGTCTCAGAAGGTCACATACTGTATGATTCCATTTATGTAACATTTTCAAAATGACAAAATTACAGAAATAAGAGGACACATTAATGGTTACCACGGGTTAGGATGGTGAGGGGGAGGAAAGTGGATGGGACTAGTAAGGGGTAGCCCGAGGGAGATATTTGCGGTGAAGGAATAGTTCTCTATCTTAATTGTAAATTGACACACTTGCAAATCTTGATTATATCAAATCTACACATGTGATAAAATAGCCTCAAACTATACACACACTGTACAAATGTCAGATTCCTGGTTTTTATATTGTACTCTATTTACATAAAATATAGTCACTGGGTGAAGGGTACATGGGGCCACTTTGTACTATTTTTGCAACTTCCTGTGAATTTATATATATTTCAAAATAAAGGTTTTTTAAAAGGATGTCAGAGTCCAAAACACAGTTCTTAAGAATTAAAAACATGATGGCAGAAATTAAAAACCAATAGAGGGATTGGAATATAAACTTAAATCTCTCAAAGAGAACAAAAAGACAAAGATCTGGAAAACAGGAGATAAAATTTAAGAAAATTAGGGAACCAGTCATATAGAAGCAACATCAGAATAATGAATTCAAGAAAGAGAGGATGGAGAAAATTGAGGAAGAAAGTCAACAACAAACAATTTTTAAAAATTTTGCGGAATAGAAAGGACATGAGTTTCTGGCACCCACAATGATAAGTGAAAATAGACACATAACAAGGAATTTTTTGTGAAACATCATAACACTGGTGACACAGAAAATTCTACAAGCTTCCAGAAAGGAACAATCAAGTCGCATACAATGGAACACAATGGCTTTGAACTTCTCCACAACAAAAACTGAATAGTAGAAGACCACAATGCAATGTTTTCAATATGCTGATGATTTCCAACCAAGAATTCTATACTTAACCAAACTCTCAGGCAAATAAATATGAAGGTAGAATAATAACATTTTTAGACATGCCTAATGTCATAGACATAAATTTAAAATATTTATTTCTTATGCACTCTTTCTCAAGAAACTACCGGTAATTGTGCCCCATGAAAACAAGAGAGTGAGCTGAACATCTTTATCCAGAGCACAAATGGACAACCGCACAGGGCAACCTGGCTCTTCTACCCCTACACTCCTAAGACTATTCCTCCTTTTTCTCCCATATTTCTGATCTCATTAATGGCATCAGCACCAATGAGTAACCCAAGCTGGAAACCTAAGTCATCCATCACACTCTCATTTCTCAAAGCTCATTATTAAGTCATGATGATTTTATCCCCTAAGTATTTCTCTCTGTCCCTAGTTCCATGGCCTTACTTTAGGTCCATATCATAATAACCACCTAACCAATCTCCCTATCCCCAGTTCTGGACTCCTCAAATCCATTCTCCACAATGTGGCTACAACCACTGCCTAAAATGCACATCTGACCATGCAACTCGGCTACTTAAAACTCCAAAGCTTCTCAAATTCTGACCAGCAGGCAAAATAAATACACAGTGGTCAAACCACTACTCTCCACACATGCCTCCCCGACATCCACGGTAGACATTATAATCCATCATGCACTCCCCTACAGAGCCTAAACTCAGCCCCACAACTTTCTCAGCAAAGCTCACAGGCATCCATCCTGAGATGAGACACGTTGCAACTCCTGTTCACTATAAAGGCCAAGAACGCTGGCAAGGCACAGAAGGCCTTTCCAGACTTGACTCCTGCCTCTCTACAAGGAACTATCCACTTACATGGTTCTCAGCTCCTAAACTTGGCTCAAGATGTTCTCTCTACCTGGGATGCTTCTTCACCTGGTTAGTAACTTCGGATTTCAGACCATCTCCAGGACCCTTCTCTCACTCCCTCGGTTGAGTCCCAGCTTTCTTCTGTGCTCCCCTAACATCCTGTTTCCCAACCACATTGAACTCAAATTTTGTTTATAAGTCTTCCTCACTAGACTGAACTTATTAAAGGACTAAAAGGCCTTGTCTTATCTTTTTGTATTTCTAGCACTCCCTGCACCTTAGGAATCCAGTAAACGTTTGTTGAGATGAAATGACCACATATGCAGCAGGGCACTGGAGGTGAAACAGACAAAAAAGTAAAACGTCTTAATCGAGCAGAGGGTAAAACTAATGTCATATTTTGCGTCCTTTCCAAATGGCTTGGTCTGCTTATTCCTCCTCTTTCTGTACCCCAATAATCAGAAATGATGGCTCCTTTGATTCTGTTCCTTTAGCGTTTTGGGCTTCATCCAGATGTTACTTATATTTTGTAACTGCCACTCCTAGACTGTAAGCCCTTTGAGGGAAGGGACTTGTGTCTTCATGCACTTCGCTCCTTTGAGCGACAAATACAGTAAACCTGCGCGGGATGGTGGCCAGGCTACCCAGGCTCCGAGTCCCCCAGGCCCGCCCCGCCTCCCTCCCCCCTCCAGACCCCTCCTCACGCCGCCGCTTCCCGCCTTCCGGAGGGCGGAAGTCGCAGGTTACTGTTCCCTGCCCACGTGGAGCCTTTTCCGGTACGACCGCCCCCTCCGATTCTCCGATCCGGACCTGGCCCTCACCTCAGGATTCCCAATGTGCCTCCGGACAGACATATTTGCTCCAACCGACCACGCTCGGGGTTCTAGCCTCACCGGTAACCTCTAACCCTAGCTTCCTACTCCCACAACCCAGCTCAGGCGCCTCCCTACAACCTCTTCTCCGATTGGCCTGCCTTCCCCTGCCAGCCAATGGGTGCCCTGTTTACTCTCTTATTGAGGAGTTAAGGGAGAGTGAGACGCCACTCAATGGTTGCCAAGGGCAACGCGGGACGCCGGCCCTTTGGGCTCTCCGCTGGGCCTGAAGACGCCAGCTTCAGCGCGGGAAGAGGGGCGCGGGGGTGGGGGGGAGGGGCAGGCTGCCGACTGCGCGTGGGCGGCTGCGGAGAGCTCGAGGGGGGAGGGGCTCGAAAGTGTGGAAAAAAACAAGTGTTTCTAGCTAATGTGGAAGCACAAATACCGCGCAGGGCCATCCCCCTTTAAGGCCGTTTTAGCCAAACATCTGGATACTTCTTACACAACAGGGGATAGATATGGGATATGGTTGTTCAGCAGGGATGAGAATCTGTAGTTTATTATTTTCAGGTTAAGTTAGTATGCAAATTATGCAAAATATCATGTGGAAATACAGTAATTATTGTTGCTTTAAAAGCTTTTAGCTAGCAACAGAACGGCAGCCTTAATTGCAAAGCACAGACATCATTCTGTGATTCATCATTCATTTAACAAATATTTAATAAGCACCTTATGAGAAAAGCTGCAGTAGGTTTTGTGGAGGATGGGAGGATGACTAAGACCCAGTCCCGTTGTCATGGAAACCATTGTGACTCCTGCCATCACCCACCACCTGTTCTTATTCCAGATCTGAAAATTAAGTCCTAGCACCTTTACAAAACAATCGCACACACAGTTTGACTTGGCTCCAAAATGTCCCGCCAAATCCATCAAAATTATTATTTCCTTTTACATGGGAGGAACAATACAGTAACCCTTTGCCCTTTGCTCTAAGTTGTTTTTCCAGGAATGGAGAAAGGTTACCCTGAGCTGTTCATAGTGGCTGGCTCTCTGCTTGTGAATAATAGCATACATCTGAGCTGCTTCAGGGTCTGTGCAGATGACCCATTCAACAACATGGCCTGACATGCCCTTGTCCTCTCAGACTCCTCAGAAACTCACCCTTCAGGTCAAATCTTGAATCGTGTTGTCACTCAGAGCCACTTGCCCTCAAGGATCACAGCTGTCTCTTGGCAAGTTCACGCCTCCTGATTTTTGTTTTAACTTCCCTGTGTTCTTCAATCCTTCAACTCTCTGCAATTCCCAGTTCCACTCCCCTCCACTAGAATAAGGAAGAGTTTAGAGACTGCAGAAAATTAGAAGGGGTGGGGTGTGGGGGGGGATATTTAGAAGGCTTTGCATAGCAACCAGGGCTTCTAGACACATTACAACTTAGAATGTATGCTTACCTGGTGCAGAGTCGGAGTGGGGTGATGATACAGATTATAGGTAGAATAAACAGGAGAAAGGAAAGCAGAGAGGGAGACAATAGGGACGAAACTAAGGGGTGGTGAGAAACAGGTAAAGAGATTTAAAGACATTTGGAGGTAAAAAGAACATTTGTTATATATATGAGAAGAGGTAAGGAATGCAAGGAATAGGAAGACGCCAAGGATGGTTATAATTTTTCTAACTCGGGGACTGAATAGATGAGTGATAATGCATTAATCAAGTTAAAGTACAATGGAGGTCAAGAAATCAAAAGAACAGAAAGTACAAGACCCAACAGCCCAATGAGCTGGAAGTTCAACTTCCATTTATCAATGTTTGGACTCACTTCTCTCTATGGTTGACTCCCTTTTGTTCCAGAGCCTATGGGAATATCAGGTTTCTTTGCCTCAGTAGCCATTGTGATTGTCAAATTTGGGCTGCATATAAAGCAATCAGAGATATTATAGAAATGTGGCTTCTTGGGTCCAATTGTCAAAGATGCTGACTCTTTGTGTCTGGGGTGGGAATTTAGGAATCTGTAATTTAAATGCAACTTCCCCAGCTGCCACCCGTGATTCTGATGCATAGGATCCAAGGGCCACACCTTGAGAGACAAGAAGAGCCTCCCATTTCCTTCATATTTTGCCTCAGTGGAATCCTTGGAAAGCTTAAAGCTATAAGTCAAAAGGCTTTCAACATCATGAGTTTCTCTTCAGGATTCCTTTTAGGTCCTGCTATAGCAAAACTGCATCAAAATTAAAGCAAAGTTCTTATCGCCAATATGAAAAGTACGTAAATGGCGCAAAATGATAATTCATAGAAGAAAAGCATGTGATAAACTTATGAAGAAATGTCTGACTAATAAGGAAAGAAACACAAAATGAAACAACTAGATCCCATTTTTCAACTAATGAATAGAAAAAGGTTTTTTGTTTTCTCTCTTTTTTTAATGATAATGCTAAGTGTTGGCTAATGATTCATGAAACAAGCATGCTTATACATTGTTAGTGTGAAAAGAAGTGAAAAGTAATGCAAGAGTGGGCCCTCAAATTTTAATATGCTGAGGATTCTTCCTGAGGAAATAATCAGGGAGATGCACAAAGATTACACACACAGGTATTTATTGGAATCTTATTTAAAATGATGAAAAATTGAAACAGTCTAATTGAACATTAGTTTAAAAATGATTAAAATAAATGATGACATATCCATAATGAGTAATTTTATGGAACCATTAAAAAATATGTTTCAAGGAATAATTAAGGTAATGGAGAACTAACTGTTCCTGATGGAGTAAAGGGAAGAGCTGGAAAGAATTTTTTATTTAATAGAATCCTGATTTGTGTGGGGAAAAACATAGGTATCCACACACACAAAAAAAATTGACAAAAAAATATTTAAAATGTAAACCATCTTAGGATTATGGAATGGAGACATTTGTTTTATTCTTTACACTTTGTACATTTTTCAAATTTGCTTCAGGGACTATGAATTAATTTTATATCTTAATAAAAAAAATTCTCCCCCTAAGAAACAAAAAACCTGATTCTGACTTCAGCCTGAAAATTATCTCTGGTCTTTGTCTGGGCTGATTTAGAGCCGAGCTGAATTCTGTGTAATTCTGCCCTCTGAAGTGCTATAGCTCTCCCATTCTTGGCAGTAAAAGACTCTCCAGGCACTTGAGTAAGATCCTTGCAATCAGAGTTCTGATTGCTAAGAGGTTCAAGCTTTGTTTGTAAGAGAAGAAGTTCTAATTCTTTTCTTTAAAAGTTCCTACTTTCACTGATTAATCTTATTTTTCATGAAGTTAGGAGTGCTCTTGTGAACTTCCATTTGTTGGATGTCTTCTTTTTAACCCTGTATGTGTTCTAAAAATCTTTTAGTCCCTACAGAGTCAGTGGGAATCCCAGATAGCTAAGTGTGGCTGGCTTAGGGCTAGTTAGTGTCTTAGATGCCCCTGTGCTTGGTCAGTCCCCTCCCCCCAGCCTCCCTTCCCCAGCAATTAGTTGGGTATCTGGGTATTAAGCAGACTGGCCCTCTCTGAGCTAAAAGCCTCTGGACCCTGTCTCCCCACCTTCATGCTGAATCCTTCCTCTCCTTCAGTCTCACACCAATTAGCTCTTCATCCCCTGACCCTCAGCTCTCAGCCTGGTTTCCTGCTCAGAGCCCAGCACCCTCCCCTCAGACCTGTCTCATGACATTGCTTCTGGGATTTGGGCCTTGGCTCTCTTCCTCAGCTTCATTTACCTTCATTCCCTAAATGACATGCACTTCTAGATGTTTAAGGAAATAATTCTGCCCAATCCAGTCCAGTCCTGGGTCTCTTCCCTGAGCCCCCAGAAATGGAACTGCTCCTGAGGCAGTGAACCCACAGATCCACAGGCCCCATGCAGTGATAATTCTCTGCAGTTCTGATAACAATTTGATGTTGTTCTACCTGGCGGTGGAATGTGCCAGGGAAGGAGCATGTTAGCCTCTGAGTGGAGAGCTGACCCTTGCCCTCCTCCAGCTTAGGACAGAGTTGAAGTACTTGACCTGGGCCCAAAGACATCAACCATACTTGCAGCCCCTCCCAGGGGAGTAATACCTACCTCCCAGGATATCTTTGGGACCATTACAGGCTACACTGCTTGCTGGTGAAACAAAGAAATTGGCATGCTGGTTGCATACCTGATGGGATTGGCATTCCCACATGTACAGTTCTGTGGCCACTACTGAGAGCCACGTAAGACTCTTACCTGTGGTAGAAAGGATGTATAATGTCTCCTCCCAGGGAGATCTAAAAGCTTCTTTACCACTTGTGAGCCTAGGGCATTTGGTTGTTATATGCTGTGTTCTGCTTCTGGCTTGGGATTTGCATAGAACAATGCTTTGCCACAGAACTAGCTCCGAGGAACTCTGAGGAGCCAGCGTAGGTCCCGGGATGGTCCACCCCAAGGGGAAAGAGGAGGAATCAGTGTTGGGAGGTACCTGTGTCACTCTGGGCACAATGGTCAGTTGGAGAGCTTGTGCCCCATAAAAAGGCCAGTAAAAGTGGTTCAAGTGTGTCATATGGTCACATTTCTCAAAATAATCTAGAAACCTGGGTTTTCATGTGAAATCTACAGGCCACTAGTTTGCAACCCCTGTACTACACTCTGCAAATATAATTCCTGTCTTTCACAGTTTTTAAATAATCAAGATCATACCCATGGTAAAAACAAACAAACATTAGTGGAAGTTCTGCTTCCATTTAGGATGTAGAAGGCAGCAAAGGACATCACTCACATCCTAACAATAAGAAAAAATGAATAGTCTACAGAATCATGTTTTCTTGAATCCTTCAGAGAGCTGAGATCACAAGGCAACCAAATAACCAAATTCCAAGAAATGACAAGCTCTACTGCAGAGAGAAGAGACATGCAAACTGTTTCATGTTTAGCAGATTACTGAAGAAAAAGTGACTGCCATAGAAGTGGGTAAGAAGTAATCAGCTACAATTTTCACTAATTCCTAAATACTGAGTTTCGGCTAGCAGATCAGTTTAGAATAACTGGGAACCTGTGTTGGTTAATTTTATGTGTCAACTTCACTAGGCACGGTATCCAGATATTTGGTCAAACACTATTCTGGATGTCTCTGAAAAGGTTTTGTTTTGTTTTGTTTTTCTGGCTGCATTGTGCGGCTTATGGGATCTTAGTTCCCAGACCAGGGATCGAACCTGCACCCCCTGCAGTGGCAGTATAGAGTCTTAACCACTGGACTGCCAGGGAAGTCCCTGTTTTGTTTTGTTTTTTAATGAGAGTAACATTTAAATCAGTAGGCTTTGAATAAAGCAGATTGCCCTCCATCATGTGGGTGGGCCTTATACAATCAGTTGAAGATCTTAAGAGAAAAAGACTGAGGTCCCCCGAGGAAGAGGGAGTTCTGCCAGCAGACAGCCTTTAGACCAGAGTTATAACATCAGCTCTTCTCTGGGGCTCTAGCCTGCCAGCTTACCCTGCAGATTTTGGACTTGCCAGCCTCCATAATTGTGACAGCCAATTCCTTAAAATAAATCTTTCTCTCTCTTAGATGTATAGACAGATAGATATAGATATACATTTGTATCTATAAGTATTTATACTGGTTCTGTTTCTCTGGAGAATCCTGACTAGCACAGAGTCCCAGACACAAGGGGAGTTTATGTTCACTTGCAAGGTCTTTTCTGTGGGTGTCTAATGGGTGCTCCAGAGAAAGACTGGGGGCAGGACAGGAGACCAGAGAGAGCCTCCCTTGGTGGTGTAGGTTTGTAGAGGTGACTGGCTGCTGCTTGGGTTAGGCACAAACCACCACCATATCACCTGGCCCTAATTTATTAAAGCAAAAAAGCTTTAAGCCACCAGGGGAGGGGCTGTAGACCCTCCTGCCCCCAGAGTCACCAGGGGAGGGGTGGAAGCAAAATCTGTCTGCATATGGGGAGGGCAGGAAACCATTTCTCACTCCCTGGAGCCCAGCGGACATCTGTTGCTTCAGGAGGAAGGGTAGAAATAAAAGATGTTTGCTCCTGGGGCAGAGCGGGGGAAGGGGGGAGAAATCATGGGAACCTCTTGGGTCCAAGAACCTACACCAATATAAAGCAGAGGTAGACTACCACTGGGAGAGAAACAGGTACCTCTCTCCTGCCGAGCCCCACCAAACATACAAGGCAGAGTTTGGCTACCATGGGGGAAGTAAGGGAAGGAGGGTAGGAACATTAAGAAGGTCCCACTCCCCAGGCCCAGATGCACAGGCCTTATCTGAGACTGAGATTGTACCAGGAGAATCAATAACCACCACCTGCCTCCACCACAGTCTAGCAATAAGCAGCAAGCAACAGCAGCCTGTTGCTGAGGGCGAGACAAAACTGTGAGAGAAAATCCTGCAGCAATCCATATCCCACACTAAGCACAAGGTAATGGCACTTGCTGGTGCAACAAGGGTAATGATAGCAACAACTAAACTCAAACCAGCCCAACTACTGACTAGATCAACTTAATCTGCACAATAGTTGCTTAACAGAAGAAGCATGATTCTTTCCAGGCATAAATACTGTTTACCTAAGACTCTATTGGCTTCTACACATAATGTCCAGCATTCAATAAAAAATTATGACAATACAAAAAGGAAATGGTGAGAGAGAGAAAGAGGGGAAGGCTTATCATCAAGAGATAAAGCAATCAACAGAACCAGATCTCAGCAGTGTCTATCAGACAGAAACTTCTAAATAACTATGACTAATATATTAACACATATTGACTGGGGGAGTTTGCAGAAACTAACGCCTGTGGCCATAATACGACTCTGGTCAAAAATGTGTTAAAAGATCTAGTGGAAAAAGGCAGAAAACATGTATGCACATTTGGGAAGTTATGCAGATAGATGGAAACTATAAAAAGTAAATGTGAGAGATAAAAATATACAATATCAAAGATAAAGAATTCTTGTAATAGAATCATAAACAGACTAGATAACTTGAAGATAGTACATTAGAAATTATCCAAAATGAAACACAAGGAGGAAAAAGTTGGGGAGAAGGGTACAAAAAGGAAAATTATAAAACTGTGGGACAGGGAATTCCCTGGCTGTCCAGTGGTTAGGATTCAGTGCTTTCACTGCTGGGCCTGGGTCCAATCTCTGGTCAGGGAATTAAGATCCTTCAAGCTGTGTGGCACGGCCAAAAAAAAAAAAAAAAAAAAAAAGCCCAAAATACTGAAATGGTAGGACAATATCAAGGAGAAGATAGAGAATAGGGCAGTAGAAATATTTAAAGATATAATGGCCAAGAATTTTCCAAAAGTAATGAAATACAACAAACTGCAGATCCAAGAGGCACAGAGAATCTCAAGCAGCATAAAAACAGCCAAACCAAAACAAAATCAAAATAAAATCTACCTATACAGTCATATGTCATTTTGTATGTGCTTTGCAGATACTGCAGTTTTTATAAATTAAAATTTTGTGGCAGCCCTACATTAAGCAAGTCCACCAGTGCAATTTTTCCAATAGCATTTGCTCACTTCATGTTTCTGTGTCACATTTTGGTACTTATCACAATGTTTCAAACTTGTTTCAAACAAATTATATTTGTTATAGTGATCTGTGATCAGTGATCTTTGATGTTACTACTACAACTCGTGAAAGGCTCAGATGATGGTTAACATTTTTTAGCAATACAGTGTTTTTAAATTAAGGTACATATATTGTTTATAAGACATGATGCTATTGCACACTTAATAGACTACAGTATAGTGTAAGCATAACTTTTTTTTAAACATCTTTATTGGAGTATAATTGCTTTACAATGGTGTGTTAGTTTCTGCTTTATAACAAAGTGAATCAGTTATACATATACATATGTTCCCATATCTCTTCCCTCTTGTGTCTCCCTCCCTCCCACCCTCCCTATCCCACCCCTCCAGGCAGTCACAAAGCACCGAGCTGATCTCCCTGTGCTATGCGGCTGCTTCCCACTAGCTATCTACCTTACATTTGGTAGTGTATATATGTCCATGCCACTCTCTCACTTTGTCACAGCTTACCCTTCCACCTCCCCATATCCTCAAGTCCATTCTCTAGTAGGTCTGTAGCTTTATTCCCATCTTACCCCTAGGTTCTTCATGACTTTTTTTTTCTTAGATTCCATATATATGTATTAGCATACGGTATTTGTCTTTCTCTTTCTGACTTACTTCACTCTGTATGACAGACTCTAGGTCCATCCACCTAACTACAAATAACTCAATTTCGTTTCCTTTTATGGCTGAGTAATATTCCATTGTATATATGTGCCACATCTTCTTTATCCATTCATCCAATGATGGAAACTTAGGTTGCTTCCATCTCTTGGCTATTGTAAATAGAGCTGCAATGAACATTTTGGTACATGTCTCTTTTTGAATTATGGTTTTCTCAGGGTATATGCCTAGTAGTGGGATTGCTGGGTCATATGGTAGTTCTATTTGTAGTTTTTTAAGGAACCTCCATACTGTTCTCCATAGTGGCTGTACCAATTCACATTCCCACCAACAGTGCAAGAGTGTTCCCTTTTCTCCACACCCTCTCCAGCATTTATTGTTTCTAGATTTTTTGATGATGGCCATTCTGACTGGTGTGAGATGATATCTCATTGTAGTTTTGATTTGCATTTCTCTAATGATTAATGATGTTGAGCATTCTTTCATGTGTTTGTTGGCAATCTGTATATCTTCTTTGGAGAAATGTCTATTTAGGTCTTCTGCCCATTTTTGGATTGGGTTGTTTGTTTTTTTGTTATTGAGCTTCATGAGCTGCTTGTAAATTTTGGACATTAATCCTTTGTCAGTTGCTTCATTTGCAAATATTTTCTCCCACTCTGAGGGTTTGTTTTGGTCTTGTTTATGGCTTCCTTTGCTGTGCAAAAGCTTTGAAGTTTCATTAGGTCCCATTTGTTTATTTTTGTTTTAATTTCCATTTCTCTAGGAGGTGGGTCCAAAAGGATCTTGCTGTGACTTATGTCATAGAGTGTTCTGCCTATGTTTTCCTCTAAGAGTTTGATAGCTTCTGGCCTTACATTTAGGTCTTTAATCCATTTTAAGCTTATTTTTGTGTATGGTGTTAGGGAGTGTTGTAATCTCATACTTTTACATGTACCTGTCCAGTTTTCCCAGCACCACTTATTGAAGAGGCTGTCCTTTCTCCACTGTACATTCCTGCGTCCTTTATCACAGATAAGGGGACCATATGTGCGTGGGTTTCTATCCTGTTCCATTGATCTATCTTTCTGTTTTTGTGCCAGTACCATACTGTCTTGCTTACTGTAGCTTTGTCATATAGTCTGAAGTCAGGGAGCCTGATTCCTCCAGCTCTGTTTTTTGTTCTCAAGATTGTTTGGCTATTCGGGGTTTTTGTGTTTCCATACAAATGGTGAAACATTTTGTTCTAGTTCTGTGAAAAATGCCAGTGGTAGTTTGATAGGGATTGCATTGAATCTGTAGGTTGCTTTGGGTAGTAGAGTCATTTTCACAATGTTGATTCTTCCAGTCCAAGAACATGGTATATCTCTCCATCTCTTTGTATCATCTTTAATTTCTTTCATCAGTGTGTTATAATTTTCTGCATACAGGTCTTTTGTCTCCTTAGGTAGGTTTATTCCTAGATATTTTATTCTTTTTGCTGCAGTGGTAAATGGGAGTGTTTTCTTGATTTCACATTCAGATTTTTCATCATTAATGTATAGGAATGCCAGAGATTTCTGTGCATTAATTTTGTATCCTGGTACTTTACCAGATTCACTGATTAGCTCTAGTAGTTTTCTGGTAGCATCTTTAGGATTCTCTGTTTATAGTATGTCATCTGCAAACAGTGACAGCTTTACTTTTTCTTTTCCGATTTGGATTCCTTTTATTTCCTTTTCTTCTCTGATTGCCGTGGCTAAAACTTCGAAAACTATGTTGAATAATAGTGGTGAGGGTGGGCAGCCTTGTGTTGTTCTTTTTTTTTTTTTTTTTTTTAGTTTCTGCTTTATAACAAAGTGAATCAGTTATACATATACATCTGTTCCCATATCCCTTCCCTCTTGCATCTCCCTCCCTCCTACCCTCCCTACCCCACCCCTCCAGGCAGTCACAAAGAACTGAGCTGATCTCCCTGTGCTATGTGGCTGCTTCCCACTATCTATCTACCTTACGTTTGGTAGTGTATATATGTCCATGCCTCTCTCTCACTTTGTCACAGCTTACCCTTCCCCCTCCCCATATCCTCAAGTCCATTCTCAAGTAGGTCTGTGTCTTTATTCCCGTTTTACCCCTAGGATCTTCATGACTTTCTTTTTCTTAAATTCCATATACATGCGTTAGCATACGGTATTTGTCTTTCTCTTTCTGACTTACTTCACTCTGTATGACAGACTCTAGGTCTATCCACCTCATTACAAATAGCTCAATTTCATTTCTTTTTATGGCTGAGTAATATTCCATTGTATATATGTGCCACATCTTCTTTATCCATTCATCCAATGATGGACACTTAGGTTGTTTCCATCTCCGGGCTACTGTGAATAGAGCTGCAATGAACATTTTGGTACATGCCTCTTTTTTTTTTTTTTTTACACCTTTATTGGAGTATAATTGCTTAACAATGGCATGTTAGTCTCTGCTTTATAACATAATGAATCAGTTATACATATACATATGTTTCCATATCTCCTCCCGCTTGCGTCTCCCTCCCATCCTCCATATCCCACCCCTCCAGGCGGTCACAAAGCACCAAGCTGATCTCCCTGTGCTATGCGGCTGCTTCCCACTAACTATCTACCTTATGTTTGGTAGTGTATATATGTCCATGCCTCTCTTTCGCTTTGTCACATCTTACCCTTCCCCCTCCCCATATCCTCAAGTCCATTCTCTAGTAGGTCTGTGTCTTTATTCCTGTCTTACCCCTAGGTTCTTCATGACATTTTTTTTCCTTAAATTCCATATATATGTGTCAGCATACAGTATTTGTCTTTCTCTTTCTGACTTACTTCACTCTGTATGACAGACTCTAGGTCTATCCTCCTCATTACAAATAGCTCAATTTCATTTCTTTTTATGGCTGAGTAATATTCCATTATATATACATGCCACATCTTCTTTATCCATTCATCCGATGATGGACACTTAGGTTGTTTCCAGCTCCGAGCTACTGTGAAGAGGGCTGCTATGAATATTTTGGTACATGACTCTTTTTGAATTATGGTTTTCTCAGGGTATATGCCCAGTAGTGGGATTGCTGGATCATATGGTAGTTCTATTTGTAGGTTTTTAAGGAACCTCCATACTGTTCTCCATAGTGGCTGTACCAATTCACATTCCCACCAGCAGTGCAAGAGTGTTCCATTTTCTCCACACCCTCTCCAGCATTTATTGTTTCTAGATTTTTTGATGATGGCCATTCTGACTGGTGTGAGATGATATCTCATTGTAGTTTTGATTTGCATTTCTCTAATGATTAAAGATGTTGAGCATCCTTTCATGTGTTTGTTGGCAGTCTGTATATCTTCTGTGGAGAAATGTCTATTTAGGTCTTCTGCCCATTTTTGGATTGGGTTGTTTGTTTTTTGTTATTGAGCTGCATGAGCTGCTTATAGATTTTGGAGAGTAATCCTTTGTCAGTTGCTTCATTTGCAAATATTTTCTCCCATTCTGAGGGTTGTCTTTTGGTTTTGTTTATGGTTTCCTTTGCTGTGCAAAAGCTTTGAAGTTTCATTCGGTCCCATGTGTTTATTTTTGTCTTTATTTCCATTTCTCTAGGAGGTGGGTCAAAAAGGATCTTGCTGTGATTTATGTCATAGAGTGGTCTGCCTATATTTTCCTCCAAGAGTTTGATAGTGTCTGGCCTTACATTTAGGTCTTTAATCCATTTTGAGCTTATTTTTGTATATGGTGTTAGGGAGTGATCTAATCTCATACTTTTACATGTCCCTGTCCAGTTTTCCCAGCACCATTTATTGAAGAGACTGTCCTTTCTCCACTATACATTCCTGCCTCCTTTATCAAAGATAAGGTGACCATATGTGCGTGGGTTTATCTCTGGGCTTTCTATCCTGTTCCATTGATCTATCTTTCTGTTTTTGTGCCAGTACCATACTGTCTTGATTACTGTAGCTTTGTCGTATACTCTGAAGTCAGGGAGCCTGATTCCTCCAGCTCCATTTTTCGTTCTCAAGATTGCTTTGACTATACGGGGTCTTTTGTGCTTCCATACAAATTGAGAAATTTTTTGTTCTAGTTCTCTGAAAAATGCCAGTGGTAGTTTGATAGGGATTGCATTGAATCTGTAGATTGCTTTGGGTAGTAGAGTCATTTTCACAATGTTGATTCTTCCAATCCAAGAACATGGTATATCTCTCCATCTATTTGTATCATCTTTAATTTCTTTCATCAGTGTCTTATAATTTTCTGCATACAGGTCTTTTGTCTCCTTAGGTAGGTTTATTCCTAGATATTTTATTCTTTTTGTTGCAATGGTAAATGGGAGTGTTTCCTTGATTTCACTTTCAGATTTTTCATCATTAGTGTACAGGAATGCCAGAGATTTCTGTGCATTAATTTTGTATCCTGGTACTTTACCAAGTTCATTGATTAGCTCTAGTAGTTTTCTGGTAGCATCTTTAGGATTCTCTATGTATAGTATCATGTCATCTGCAAACAGTGACAGCTTTACTTTTTCTTTTCCGATTTGGATTCCTTTTATTTCCTTTTCTTCTCTGATTGCCGTGGCTAAAACTTCCAAAACTATGTTGAATAAGAGTGGTGAGAGTGGGCAGCCTTGTCTTGTTCCTGATCTTAGTGGAAATGGTTTCAGTTTTTCACCATTGAGGATGATGTTAGCTGTGGGTTTGTCATATATGGCCTTTATTATGTTGAGGAAAGTTCCCTCTATGCCTACTTTCTGCAGGGTTTTTATCATAAATGGGTGTTGAATTTTGTTAAAAGCTTTCTCTGCATCTATTGAGATGATCATATGGTTTTTCTCCTTCAATTTGTTAATATGGTGTATCACGTTGATTGATTTGCATATATTGAAGAATCCTTGCATTCCTGGAATAAACCCCACTTGATCATGGTGTATGATCCTTTTAATGTGCTGTTGGATTCTGTTTGCTAGTATTTTGTTGAGGATTTTTGCATCTATGTTCATCAGTGATATTGGCCTGTAGTTTTCTTTCTTTGTGACATCCTTGTCTGGTTTTGGTATCAAGGTGATGGTGGCCTCGTAGAATGAGTTTGGGAGTGTTCCTCCCTCTGCTATATTTTGGAAGAGTTTGAGAAGGATAGGTGTTAGCTCTTCTCTAAATGTTTGATAGAATTCACCTGTGAAGCCATCTGGTCCTGGGCTTTTGTTTGTTGGAAGATTTTTTATCACAGTTTCAATTTCAGTGCTTGTGATTGGTCTGTTCATATTTTCTATTTCTTCCTGATTCAGTCTTGGCAGGTTGTGCATTTCTAAGAATTTGTCCATTTCTTCCAGGTTGTCCATTTTATTGGCATAGAGTTGCTTGTAGTAATCTCTCATGATCTTTTGTATTTCTGCAGTGTCAGTTGTTACTTCTCCTTTTCATTTCTAATTCTATTGATTTGAGTCTTCTCCCTTTTTTTCTTGATGAGTCTGGCTAATGGTTCATCAATTTTGTTTATCTTCTCAAAGAACCAGCTTTTAGTTTTATTGATCTTTGCTATCATTTCCTTCATTTCATTTTCATTTATTTCTCATCTGATTTTTATGATTTCTTTCCTTCTGCTAACTTTGGGGTGTCTTTGTTCTTCTTTCTCTAATTGCTTTAGGTGCAAGGTTAGGTTGTTTATTCGAGATGTTTCCTGTTTCTTAAGGTGGGATTGTATTGCTATAAACTTCTTTCTTAGAACTGCTTTTGCTGCATCCCATAGGTTTGGGGTCGTTGTGTCTCCACTGTCATTTGTTTCTAGGTATTTTTTGATTTCCTCTTTGATTTCTTCAGTGATCACTTCGTTATTAAGTAGTGTATTGTTTAGCCTCCATGTGTTTGTATTTTTTACAGATCTTTTCCTGTAATTGATATCTAGTCTCATAGTGTTGTGGTCGGAAAAGATACTTGATACAATTTCAATTTTCTTAAATTTACCAAGGCTTGATTTGTGACCCAAGATATGATCTATCCTGGAGAATGTCCCACGAGCACTTGAGAAAAATGTGTATTCTGTTGTTTTTGGATGGAATGTCCTATAAATATCAATTAAGTCCATCTTGTTTAATGTATCATTTAAAGCTTGTGTTTCCTTATTTATTTTCATTTTGGATGATCTGTCCATTGCTGAAAGTGGGGTGTTAAAGTCCCCTACTATGAATGTGTTACTGTCGATTTCCCCTTTTATGGCTGTTAGTATTTCCCTTATGTATTGAGGTGCTCCTATGTTGGGTGCATACATATTTACAATTGTTATATCTTCTTCTTGGATCGACCCCTTGATCATTATGTAGTGTCCTTCTTTGTCTCTTCTAGTAGTCTTTATTTTAAAGTCTATTTTGTCTGATATGAGAATTGCTACTCCAGCTTTCTTTTGGTTTCCATTTGCATGGAATATCTTTTTCCATCCCCTTACTTTCAGTCTGTATGTGTCTCTAGGTCTGAAGTGGGTCTCTTATAGACAGCATATATATGGGTCTTGTTTTTGTATCCATTCAGCCAATCTGTGTCTTTTGGTGGGAGCATTTAGTTCATTTACATTTAAGGTAATTATCGATATGTATGTTCCTATTCCCATTTTCTTAATTGTTTTGGGTTCGTTATTGTAGGTCTTTTCCTTCTGTTGTGTTTCTTGCCTAGAGAACTTCCTTTAGTATTTGTTGTAAAGCTGGTTTGGTGGTGCTGAACTCTCTCAGCTTTTGCTTGTCTGTAAACGTTTTAATTTCTCCATCAAATCTGAATGAGATCCCTGCTGGTTAGAGTAATCTTGGTTGCAGGTTTTTCTCCTTCATCACTTTAAATATGTCCTGCCAGTCCCTTCTGGCTTGCAGAGTTTCTGCTGAAAGATCAGATGTTAACCTTATGGGGATTCTCTTGTGTGTTATTTGTTGTTTTTCCCTTGCTCCTTTTAATATGTTTTCTTTGTATTTAATTTTTGACAGTTTGATTAATATGTGTCTTGGCGTATTTCTCCTTGGATTTATCCTGTATGGGACTCGCTGTGCCTCCTGGACTTGACTGACTATTTCCTTTCCCATATTAGGGAAGTTTTCCACTATAATCTCTTCAAATATTTTCTCAGTCCCTTTCTTTTTCTCTTCTTCTTCTGGAACCCCTATAATTCGAATGTTGGTGCATTTAATGTTGTCCCACAGGTCTCTGAGACTGTCCTCAGTTCTTTTCATTCTTTTTTCTTTCTTCTGCTCTGCAGTAGGTATTTCCACTATTTTATCTTCCACGTCACTTATCCGTCCTTCTGCCTCAGTTATTCTGCTATTGATTCCATCTAGAGTGTTTTTCATTTCATTTATTGTGTTTTTAATCGTTGCTTGATTCATCTTTATTTCTTCTAGGTCCTTGTTAACTGTTTCTTGCATTTTGTCTCTTCTATTTCCAAGATTTTGGCTCATCTTTACTATCATTATTCTGAATTCTTTTTCAGGTATACTGCCTATTTCCTCTTCATTGGTTAGGTCTGGTGGGTTTTTATCTTGCTCCTGCTCCTGCTGTGTGTTTTTCTGTCTTCTCATTTTGCTTATCTTACTGTGTTTGGGGTCTCCTTTTTGTAGGCTGCAGGTTCGTAGTTCCCGTTGTTTTTGGCATCTGTCCCCAGTGGCTAAGGTTGGTTCAGTGTGTTGTGTAGGCTTCCTGGTGGAGGGGACTAGTGCCTGTGTTCTGGTGGATGAAGCTGGATCTTGTCTTTCTGGTGGGCAGGTCCACGTTTGGTGTTGTGTTTTGGGGTGTCTGTGGACTTTTTATGATTTTAGGCAGCCTCTCTGCTAATGGGTGGCATTGTGTTCCTGTCTTGCTAGTTGTTTGGCATAGGGTGTCCAGCACTGTAGCTTGCTGGTCGTTGAGTGAAGCTGGGTGCTGGTGTTGAGATGGAGATTTCTGGAAAATTTTCGCCGTTTGATATTAATGTGGAGCTGGGAGGTCTCTTGTGGACCAGTGTCCTGAAGTTGGCTCTCCCACCTCAGAGGCACAGCACTGACTCCTGGCTCCTCAATTTGGGATGATTCGTTGTCTATTCATGTATTCCACAGATGCAAGGTACATCAAGTTGATTGTGGAGCTTTAATCCGCTGCTTCTGAGGCTGCTGGGAGAGATTTCCCTTTCTCTTCTCTGTTCTCACAGCTCCCGGGTCTCAGCTTTGGATTTGGCCCCGCCTCTCCATGTAGGTCGCTGGAGGGCGTCTGTTCTTCGCTCAGACAGGACAGGGTTAAAGGAGCAGCCGCTTCGGGGACTCTGGCTCACTCAGGCCGTGGGGTAGGGGGGGCACAGAGTGCGGGGCAAGCCTGCAGCGGCAGAGGCTGGCTTGACGTTGCACCAGCCCGAGGCGCGCCGTGCGTTCTCCCAGGGAAGCCGTCCCTGGATCCCGGGACCCCGGCAGTGACAGGCTGCACTGGCTCCCCAGAAGGGGGGCGTGGACAGTGACCTGCGCTCGCACACAGGCCTCCTGGCCGCGGCAGCAGCCCTAGCGTCCCACGCCCGTCTCTGGGGTCCGCGCTTTCAGCCGCGGCTCGCGCCCGTCTCTGGAGCTCCTTTAAGCAGCGCTGTTAATCCCCTCTCCTCGCGCACCAGGAAACAAAGAGGGAAGAAAAAGTCTCTTGCCTCTTCAACAGGGCCAGACTTTTCCCCGGATTCCCTCCCGGCTAGCTGTGGCGCATTAGCCCCTTCAGGCTGTGTTCACGCCGCTAGCCCCAGTCCTCTCCCCGCGCTCCGACTGAAGCCCGAGCCTCAGCTCCCGGCACCGCCCGCCCCGGCGGGCGAGCAGAGAAGCCTCTCGGGCTGGTGAGCGCCGGTCGGCACCGATTCTCTGTGCGGGAATCTCTCCGCTTTGCCCTACCCAGATACATGGGGAGTTTCTTGCCTTTTGGGAGGTCTGAGGTCTTCTGCCAGCGTTCAGTACGTGTTCTCTAGGAGTTGTTCCACATGTCTCTTTTTGAATTATGGTTTTCTCAGGGTATATGCCTACTAGTGGGATTGCTGGGTCATATGGTAGTTCTATTTGTAGTTTTTTAAGGAACCTCCATACTGTTCTCCATAGTGGCTGTACCAATTCACATTCCCACCAGCAGTGCAAGAGTGTTCCCTTTTCTCCACACCCTCTCCAGCATTTATTGTTTCTAGATTTTTTGATGATGGCCATTCTGACTGGTGTGAGATGATATCTCATTGTAGTTTTTTTTTTTTTTTTAAATTAATTAATTTATTTATTTATTTGTTTTTGGCTGTGTTGGGTCTTCGTTTCTGTGCGAGGGCTTTCTCTAGTTGTGGCAAGCAGGGGTCACTCTTCATCGCGGTGCGCGGGCCTCTCACTATCGCGGCCTCTCTTGTTGCGGAGCACAGGCTCCAGACGTGCAGGCTCAGTAATTGTGGCTCACGGGCCTAGTTGCTCCATGGCATGTGGGATGTTCCCAGACCAGGGCTCGAACCCGTGTCCCCTGCATTGGCAGGCAGATTCTCAACCACTGCGCCACCAGGGAAGCCCCCTCATTGTAGTTTTGATTTGCATTTCTCTAATGATTAATGATGTTGAGCATTCTTTCATGTGTTTGTTGGCAATCTGTATATCTTCTTTGGAGAAATGTCTATTTAGGTCTTCTGCCCATTTTTGGATTGGGTTGTTTGTTTTTTGTTATTGAGCTTCATGAGCTGCTTGTAAATTTTGGACATTAATCCTTTGTCAGTTGCTTCATTTGCAAATATTTTCTCCCACTCTGAGGGTTTGTTTTGGTCTTGTTTATGGTTTCCTTTGCTGTGCAAAAGCTTTGAAGTTTCATTAGGTCCCATTTGTTTATTTTTGTTTTAATTTCCATTTCTCTAGGAGGTGGGTCCAAAAGGATCTTGCTGTGACTTATGTCATAGAGTGTTCTGCCTATGTTTTCCTCTAAGAGTTTGATAGCTTCTGGCCTTACATTTAGGTCTTTAATCCATTTTAAGCTTATTTTTGTGTATGGTGTTAGGGAGTGTTGTAATCTCATACTTTTACATATACCTGTCCAGTTTTCTCAGCACCACTTATTGAAGAGGCCGTCCTTTCTCCACTGTACATTCCTGCCTCCCTTATCACAGATAAGGGGACCATATGTGCATGGGTTTATCTCTGGGCTTTCTATCGTGTTCCATTGATCTATATTTCTGTTTTTCTGCCAGTACCATACTGATCTTGCTTACTGTAGCTTTGTCATATAGTCTGAAGTCAGGGAGCCTGATTCCTCCAGCTCTGTTTTTTGTTCTCAAGATTGTTTGGCTATTCGGGGTTTTTGTGTTTCCATACAAATGGTGAAACTTTTTGTTCTAGTTCTGTGAAAAATGCCAGTGGTAGTTTGATAGGGATTGCATTGAATCTGTAGGTTGCTTTGGGTAGTAGAGTCATTTTCACAATGTTGTTTCTTCCAATCCAAGAACATGGTATATCTCTCCATCTATTTGTATCATCTTTAATTTCTTTCATCAGTGTGTTATAATTTTCTGCATACAGGTCTTTTGTCTCCTTAGGTAGGTTTATTCCTAGATATTTTATTCTTTTTGTTGCAATGGTAAATGGGAGTGTTTTCTTGATTTCACTTTCAGATTTTTCATCATTAGTGTACAGGAATGCCAGAGATTTCTGTGCATTAATTTTGTATCCTGGTACTTTACCAAATTCATTGATTAGCTCTAGCAGTTTTCTGGTAGCATCTTTAGGATTCTCTATGTATAGTATCATGTCATCTGCAAACAGTGACAGGTTTACTTCTTCTTTCCCGATGTGGATTCCTTTTATTTCCTTTTCTTCTCTGACTGCCATGGCTAAAACTTCGAAAACTATGTTGAATAATAGTGGTGAGGGTGGGCCACGTTTTCTTGTTCTTGATCTTAATGGAAATGGTTTCAATTTTTCACCATTGAGGACGATGTTAGCTGTGGGTTTGTCATATATGGCCTTTATTATGTTGAGGAAAGTTCCCTCTATGCCTACACTCTCCAGGGTTTTTATCATAAATGGGTGTTGAATTTTGTCGAAAGCTGTCTCTGCATCTATTGAGATGATTATATGGTTTTTATTCTTCGATTTGTTAATATGGTGTATCACGTTGATTGATTTGTGTATATTGAGGAATCCTTGCATTCCTGGAATAAACCCCACTTGATCATGTTGTATGATCCTTTCAATGTGCTGTTGGATTCTATTTGCTAGTATTTTGTTGAGGATTTTTGCCTCTATGTTCATCAATGATATTGGCCTGTAGTTTTCTTTCTTTGTGACATCTTTGTCTGGTTTTGGTATCAGGGTGATGGTGGCCTCATAGAATGAATTTGGGAGTGTTCCTCCCTCTGCTGTATTTTTGAAGAGTTTGAGAAGGATAGGTGTTAGCTCTTCTCTAAATGTTTGATAGAATTCGCCTGTGAAGCCATCTGGTCCTGGGCTTTTGTTTGTTGGAAGATTTTTAATCACGGTTTCAATTTCAGTGCTTGTGATTGGTCTGTTCATATTTTCTATTTCTTCCTGATTCAGTCTTGGCAGGTTGTGCATTTCTAAGAATTTGTCCATTTCTTCCAGGTTGTCCATTTTATTGGCATAGAGTTTCTTGTAGTAATCTCTCATGATCTTTTGTATTTCTGCAGTGTCAGTTGTTACTTTTCCTTTTTCATTTCTAATTCTATTGATTTGAGTCTTCTCCCTTTTTTTCTTGATGAGTCTGGCTAATGGTTCATCAATTTTGTTTATCATGTCAAAGAACCGACTTTTAGTTTTATTGATCTTTGCTATTGTTTCCTTCATTTCTTTTTCATTTATTTCTGATCTGATTTTTATGATTTCTTTCCTTCTTCTAACTTTGGGGTTTATTTTTTTGTTCTTCTTTCTCTAATTGCTTTAGGTGCAAGGTTAGGTTGTTTATTTGAGATGTTTCCTGTTTCTTAAGGTGGGATTGTATTGCTATAAACTTCCCTCTTAGAACTGCTTTTGCTGCATCCCATAGGTTTGGGGTCGTTGTGTCTCCATTGTCATTTGTTTCTAGGTATTTTTTGATTTCCTCTTTGATTTCTTCAGTGATCACTTCGTTATTAAGTAGTGTATTGTTTAGCCTCCATGTGTTTGTATTTTTTACAGATCTTTTCCTGTAATTGATATCTAGTCTCATAGCGTTGTGGTCGGAAAAGATACTTGATAAAATTTCAATTTTCTTAAATTCACCATGGCTTGATTTGTGACCCAAGATATGATCTATCCTGGAGAATGTTCCATGAGCACTTGAGAAAAATGTGTATTCTGTTGTTTTTGGATGGAATGTCCTATAAATATCAATTAAGTCCATATTGTTTAGTGTATCATTTAAAGCTTGTGTTTCCTTATTTATTTTCATTTTGGATGATCTGTCCATTGGTGAAAGTGAGGTGTTAAAGTCCCCAACTATGTATGTGTTACTGTCGATTTCCCCTTTTATGGCTGTTAGTATTTGCCTTATGTATTGAGGTGCTCCTATGGTGGGTGCATAAATATTTACAATTGTTATTTCTTCTTCTTGGATCGATCCCTTGATCATTATGTAATGTCCTTCTTTGTCTCTTGTAATAGTCTTTATTTTAAAGTCTGTTTTGTCTGATATGGGAATTGCTACTCCAGCTTTCTTTTGGTTTCCATTTGCATGGAATATCTTTTTCCATCCCCTCACTTTCAGTCTGTATGTGCCCCTAGGTCTGAAGTGGGTCTCTTGTAGACAGCATATATATGGGTCTTGTTTTTGTATCCATTCAGACAGTCTGTGTCTTTTGGTGGGAGCATTTAATCCAGTTACATTTAAGGTAATTATCGATATGTATGTTCCTATTCCCATTTTCTTAACTGTTTTGGGTTTGTTATTGTAGGTCTTTTCCTTCTCTTGTGTTTCTTGCGTAAAGAAGTTCCTTTAGCATTTGTTGTAAAGCTGGTTTGGTGGTGCTGAACTCTCTCAGCTTTTGCTTGTCTGTAAATGTTTTAACTTCTCCATCAAATCTGAATGAGATCCTTGCTGAGTAGAGTAATCTTGCTTGTAGTTTTTTCTCCTTTATCACTTTAAATATGTCCTGCCAGTCCCTTCTGGCTTGCAGAGTTTCTGCTGAAAGATCAGCTGTTAACCTTATGGGGATTCCCTTGTGTGTTATTTGTTGTTTTTCCTTTGCTGCTTTTAATATGTTTTCTTTGTATTTAACTTTTGACAGTTTGTTTAATATGTGTCTTGGCATGTTTCTCCTTGGATTTCTCCTGTATGGGACTCTCTGTGCTTCCTGGACTTTATTAACTATTTCCTTTCCCATATTAGGGAAGTTTTCAACTATAATCTCTTCAAATATTTTCTCAGTCCCTTTCTTTTTCTCTTCTTCTTATGGGACCCCTATAATTTGAATGTTGGTGCACTTAATGTTGTCCTAGAGGTCTCTGAGACTGTCCTCAGTTCTTTTCATTCTGTTTTCTTTCTTCTGCTCTGCAGTAGTTATTTCCACTATTTTATCTCCAGGTCACTTATCCGTTCTTCTGCCTCAGTTATTCTGCTATTGATCCCTTCTAGAGTATTTTTAATTTCACTTATTGTGTTGTTCATCGTTGCTTGTTTCCTCTTTCGTTCATCTAGTTCCTTGTTAAATGTTTCTTGCATTTTCTGTATTCTATTTCCAAGATTTTGGGTCATGTTTACTATCATTATTCTGAATTCTTTTTCAGGTAGACTGCCTATTTCCTGTTCATTGGTTAGGTCTGGTAGGTTTTTATCTTGCTCCTTCTCCTTCTGTGTGCTTTTCTGTCTTCTCATTTTGCTTATCTTACTGTGTCTGGGGTCTCCTTTTTGCAGGCTGCAGGTTTGTAGTTCCCGTTGTTTTTGGTGTCTGTCCCCAGTGGCTAAATTTGGTTCAGTGGGTTGTGTAGGCTTACTGGTGGAGTGGACTAGTGCCTGTGTTCTGGTGCATGCGGCTGGATCTTGTCTTTCTGGTGGGCAGGTCCACGTCTGGTGTTGTGTTTTGGGGTGTCTGTGGCCTTATTATGTTTTTAGGCAGCCTCTCTGCTAATGGGTGTGGTTGTGTTCCTGTCTTGCTAGTTGTTTGGCATAGGGTGTCCAGCACTGTAGCTTGCTGGTCGTTGAGTAAAGCTGGGTGTTGGTGTTGAGATGGAGATCTCTGGGAGATTTTCACCGTTTGATATTACATGGAGCTGTGAGGTCTATTGTGGACCAGTGTCCTTAAGTTGGCTCTCCCATCTCAGAGGCACAGCACTGACTCCTGGCTGCAGCACCAAGAGCCTTTCATCCACATGGCTCAGAATAAAAGGGAGAAAAAGTAGAAAGAAAGAAAGAGGATAAAATAAAATAAAGTAAGATAAAATAAAATATAGTTATTAAATAAAAAATAATTATTAAGAAAAAAAAATTTTTAAGTAAAAAACAAGCAAAAAAAAACCGGATGGACAGAACCCTAGGACAAATGGTGAAAGCAAAGTTATACAGACAAAATCTCACACAGAAGCATACACATACACACTCACAAAAAGAGGAAAAGGGGAAAAAATAATACATCTTGCTCTCAAAGTCCACCTCCTGAATTTGGGATGATTCGTTGTCTATTCATGTATTCCACAGATGCCGGGTACATCAGGTTGATTGTGGAGATTTAATCCGCTGCTCCTGAGGCTGCTGGGAGAAATTTCTCTTTCTCTTCTTTGTTCCCACAGCTCCCGGGGTTCAGCTTTGGATTTGGCCCCGTCTCTGCGTGTAGGTCGCCGGAGGGCGTCTGTTCTTCGCTCAGACAGGACGGGGTTAAAGAAGCAGCTGATTCGGGGGCTCTGGCTTACGCAGGCCAGGGGGAGGGAGGGACACGGAGTGCGGGGCGAACCTTTGGCGGCAGAAGCCAGCATGATGTTACACCAGCCCGAGGCACGCCGTGCGTTCTCCCGGGGAAGTTGTCCCTGGATCGCAGGACCCTGGCAGTGGCAGGCTGCACAGGCTCCCGGGAGGGGAGGTGGGGATAGTGACCTGTGCTTGCGCACAGGCTTCTTGGCGGCAGCAGCAGCCTTAGCGTCTCACGCCCGTCTCTGGGGTCCGCGCTGATATCCGCGGCTCGCGCCCGTCTCTGGAGCTCTTTTAGGCGGCGCTCTTAATCCCCTCGTGCACCAGGAAACAAAGAGGGAAGAAAAAGTCTCTTGTCTCTTCGGCAGCTCCACACTTTTCCCAGATTCCCTCCCAGCTAGCTGTGGCGCGCTGGCCCCTTCATGCTGTGTTCACGCCGCCAACCCCAGTTCTCTCCGTGGGATCAGACCGAAGCCCGAGCCTTAGCTCCCAGTCCCCGCCCGTCCCGGCGGGTGAGCAGTCAAGCCTCTCGGGCTGGTGAGTGCTGGTCGGCACCGATCCTCTGTGCGGGAATCTCTCCGCTTTGCCCTCCGCACCCCTGTTGCTGCGCTCTCCTCCGTGGCTCTGAAGCTTCCCCCTCCGCCACCCCCCGTCTCCGCCGGCAAAGGGGCTTCTAGTGTGTGGAAACCTTTCCTCCTTCACAGCTCCCTCCCAGAGGTGCAGGTCCCGTCCCTACTCTTTTGTCTCTGTTTTTTCTTTTTTCTTTTGCCCTAACCCAGGTACGTGGGGAGTTTCTTGCCTTTTGGGAGGTCTGAGGTCTTCTGTCAGCGTTCAGTGGGTGTTCTGTAGGAGTTGTTCCACATGTAGATGTATTTCTGATGTATCTGTGGGGAGGAAGGTGATCTCCGTGTCTAACTCTTCCGCCATCTTCCAAAGCATAACTTTTATATGCACTGGGAAATCAAAAAATTCGTGTGAGTAGCTGTATTGCAATATTCACTTTATTGTGGTGGTCTGGATCAAACCCACAATATCTCTGAAGTATGCCTATATGCTAATAGTCAATTTGCTGAAAACTAAAGATTTCCCTTTTTTGAAAGAAAATCTCAAAGGCAGCCAGAGAAAAAGAGTAATAACATACAGAAGAAGAAAGATAAGAATACAGCAAACTTCTTATCAACAACTGTTCAAAACAGAAGAGAATGGGACGACATTTTTTAAGTGCAGAAAGGAAAAAGTCAACCTAGAATTCTATACTCAATGTAAATATCTGCTAAAAATGAAAATGATATGGACTTTTTCAGACAAAAATTGAACAAATTAATTGCTAATAAACCTGTATTACACAAAATGTTAAAGGAAGTCCTTTGGCAGAGAGAGTATACTAGTGGAAATTTGGACATACGCAAATGAAGATTAATGGATAAAATGAAGGTAAATATAAAAGACATTTTCCTTTTTATATTTATAATAACTTATTATTATTTTATATAATATCTATTTAAAAGAAAATTTACTAAGTACAAATAGTAACAATGTATTATTGGAATTATAACATGTAGAATTAAAATATATAACAGGGCTTCCCTGGTGGCGCAGTGGTTAAGAACCTGCCTGCCAACGCAGGGGACATGGGTTCGAGCCCTGGTCTGGGAATATCCCTCATGCCACGGAGCAGCTAAGCCCGTGCGCCACAACTACTGAGCCTGCACTCTAGAGCCCGCAAGCCACAACTACTGAGCCCGAGTTTCACAACTACTGATGCCTGCGTGCCTAGAGCCCATGCTCGGCAGTGAGAAGCCCGCACACCACAATGAAGAGTAGCCCCCGCTCTCCGCAACTAGAGAAAGCCCGCACACAGCAACAAAAACCCAATGCAGCCAAAAATAAATAAATAAAATAAATAAATTTATTTTAAAAATATATGACAACAACAGCACAAAGGTTAGGAGAGGAAATTGAGGTGTACTGTTGCAAGGATCTTAAACTAAACATGAATTGGTATGCTATTTCAAGGTAGAGCATAATGAGCTTAGGATATATATTATAAACCTTAGAGTAACCACTTAAAAAGTCATGAATAACAAGACAATAATGGAGATAAAATGGATGAATAAAAATACTGCTACTCCAAAGAAGCCAGAAAAAAAGAATAAAGAATAAATGGGACAAATAGGATATGAAAAGTAAGATGTTAGGTTTAAATCCAACCATACCAATAGTTAAAACAAATATAAATAGTCCATACCAGCAATCAGTAAACTATGGCCCTCAGCTCACATTTAGCCTGCTGCCTGTTTTTGTAAAATAAGTTTCACTGGATCACAGTCATACCCATTAATTTATGCATTACCTATGGCTCCTTTCTCATTACAATGGCAGAGCCAAGCATTTACAACAGAGACTGGATGATTTGCAAACCTGAAATACTTACTATCTGGCCCTTTACAGAAAACATTTATAGCCAACCGCTTCTATAAACATCCCAATTAAAAGGCAAAGATTTTCATATTAAATAAAGAAAACCAACTATTTGTTACCTACAGGAAATATACTTTAAATTAAAAATACTTGTTGGTTAAAAGTAAATGGATAGAAGAAACTATACCAAGTAAACAATAATCAAAGGAAAGCTGGACTAGGGAAAGGAAAGTCTGTTCAACAAATTGTGCTGCAGAGGGGAGGGATAAATTAGGAGGTTGGGATTAATTTACACACACGACTATATATAAAATAGATAATCAACAAGGACCTACTGTATAGCACAGGGAACTCTACTCAATACTCTGTAATAACCTATATGGGAAAAGACTCTGAATAAGAATAGATATATGTATATGTATAACTGAATCATTTTGCTGTACACCTAAAACTAACACAACATTTAAATCAACTATATTCCAATATAAAATTTAAAAAAATTTAAATGGTGCTGGGAAAACTGGATATTCACATACAAAATAATGAAGTTGAACCTTACCCCATATACAAAAATTATTTCAAAATGGATCAAAAGCCTAAATGTAAGAACGAAAACTGTAAAACTCTTAGAGGAAAACATAGGGGGAAATCTTTTTAACATTGGACTTGGCAATGCTTTCTTAAATATGACACCAAGAGCTCAGGCAACAAAAGAAAAAATAATTTTTTTTTTTTTTTTTTTTTTTTTGCGTTACGCGGGCCTCTCACTGTTGTGGCCTCTCCCCTTGCGGAGCACAGGCTCTGGACGCGCAGGCCCAGCGGCCATGGCTCACGGGCCCAGCCGCTCCGCGGCATGTGGGATCTTCCCAGACCGGGGCACGAACCCGTGTCCCCTGCATTGGCAGGCGGACTCTCAACCACTGCGCCACCAGGGAAGCCCAAGAAAAAATAATTGATCTTCATCAAAATTAAAACATTTGTGCTTTGAAGGATACTACTATAAAGAGAAAGGAAGAAAATATTTGCAAATCATACTTCTGATAAGGGATTAATATCCAGAATAGGTAAAGAACTCCTAAAACTCAACAACAACAACAACAAAAGAAACAACCCAATTAAAAAAGGGGAAAGACTTGAATAGACATTTCTGCAAAGAAGATATACAAATAGCCAATAAGCACATGAAAAGGTGTTCAACATCATTAGTTATTAGAGAAAAGCAAATCAAAACTACAATGAGGTACCACTTCATAACCAGCAGGATGGCTATTATTTTTTAAAAAATGGAAAACAGGTGTTGGTGAGGATGTGGATTGGAATGCTTGTGCATTGCCAGTGGGAAGGTAAAATGGTTCAGCTGCTATGCAAAAATAGTCGATGGTTCTTCAAAAATTTAGACATAGAATTACCATAAGACTCAGCAATTCCACTCCTGGGTATTTACCCAAAAGAACTGAAAACAGGAACCCAAACAGATACTTGTATACCACTGTTCATAATGGCATTATTCACACTAGTCAAAAGGTAGAAACAACCCAAGTGCCCATCAACTGATGAATGGATAAACAAAATATGGTATACACATACTTTAAAATGTCTAAAATGGTAAGCTTTCTTTTATATATATTTTCCACAATAAAAACAAAACAACAGCTAGACTGGCTATGTTAATTTTAGACAAAGTAGAATTTAGAACCCTTCAGTGATTTCCCATAGTCTTATGATCAAGTCTGTATTCTTTATTTTATTTAAAAAAATTTTTTTAATTAATTTTTATTGGACTGTAGTTGATTTACAATGCTGTGTTATAGTTTCTGCTGTACAGCAAAGTGAGCCAGTTATACATATACATATATCCACTCTTTTAGAGTGACACACAAGACCTTTGAAATTCTGTTCTTTGCTTACCATTTCAGCCCAATCTCTTACCATACAGAATGGCTTCAAGTATGCCATGAGTCGTTGTGCTTGCTGTTCTTTCTGTTTGGAAAATCCTTTTTTCACTCTTCACTATCCCTTTGGGATAAAGATGGAAATCACCTCTTTCTGGCAGCCTTCCCTGACTAACTCCTACCCTCATCCCAGACTTCAGGAGGTGCTTTTTCAAAATGGTTCCATGGAACCCTGTGTCTACCATGCTGTGCTGTGATGGGTGATTTCTTTGCCTGCCTCCTTCACTACCTTATCAGCTCCTTGAATGCAGGGATAGCATGTCTCATTCTTTATAGTCCTAGTGCCTGGGATGGTGCTGGCATTTGGTAGGCACACAATAAATATTTGTCAAATTAATGAAATTCTGTGACAGTGCTCATGAAGACACATGCAAGACCAAACCATAGGAAGGCTCCCCCTTTATCACACTGAGCATTTTCAACCTTTTTTTCTGCTATCTAGTATATCAGTACATAGGGCACAGTTGTAAAGTGTCCTCCAAACTGGTAAATAATATCAGCCGTTGATTGTTAAACTAGTGAAATCCACACACAATGAATGTGAATAAATGTCTGCAAATGTCATCCTAAGAAACAGGATGTAGCAGTGCCTGGAAATTTAATCAAGGCATGATGGAATGTGGAGCAAAGCTGTAACCTAATCAATGGCCTTAACAGCTGAAGAAAGAATATGTGAGCAGAAGGGGGGTGGTCTGTAGGGAGTGCTGAAAAGTAGAGCCAAGGAACAAACATTTGTCATTATGTCTCCAGCCCTGTCAAGGGAAAGAGTTGTTTTTTGACCATTTGACACAAATATGCAGTCCACCCTATATCCCTATTGATGCCACAGAGCTCATCCAATTCCCTGCTTTTGTTCTGATTTCATGCTCACAAACAACCTCTTGATTATAATTTGGCTTTCCATATAGATTTTCCAACAGGAGAGAATGCGATGACCAGTCAGCATGAACATCTGGTCTCTTTGGCAAGGAGCATCCTCTTTGTATATGAATGCATTGGTGTTCTGGTTTATAGATCAGTCAGTTCATAGCCCCCGGGGGCTGCAGAGGTGCTCATTCTCCCAGCTCTTGCTGAGACTGCCAGCAAGGTCCTGTTCCCCTTTGTTTGCACCCTCACTCAGCATGAGCTGAGGACAAAGTATCACAAGTCAGCCATAGCTCCTCCAGGCTTGAGCCCATCTTGCTTCAGACTTACACCTTCCTCATAGAAGAAAAGTACTTTTGGACCCACAGTCCATACTGATGCTCAGGGTCTGTTGTCAGGACTTTCTCTCCTCTTCAAAAATCTGGCCTCTGCTGATGATACAGTTCTCATCTTCCCATACCATGATTCCTTGCCAATGTGTTTATTATCTTAGTAATAATTTCCAAAGGCCAGAGATTAGGCAAAATACTTTCAGAGAACATAGTTAGAGTTGGTATGAGTCTGGCCAGGGCTTACCCTGTCAAGGACTCAGGCACAATTAGCATTGAAGATAGAAAAGGAGACAACCTGGTTGAGTTAATCTTGTTGAAATGGATGCTTGGACAATTTCTGTAGGTCTAGGGCCTCAACTAATGAATTTGGTAGCCCTATGGGTATTCTGTGGGGTTTTTTGAGTTTTAGGAAAAGTTATGGGCTAAGTTAATGGGGCTGCTGAGAGGAAATGCCAAATGGATCAATGCTGGACTGCAGAGAGGCCTTGAATACATATTCAGGCAGAAGGAAAGCTCTATAGAAAATAGAGGAAAGGAAGGTGGGGTTGGTGAACACTAGTTTAAGGAAAAAAACCCTAAAATTTTGTAATTAAATAGGAGGAATTAAGCATTTATCCTCCCTTTCCAGTTGGAACTGTATTTCAAGGTAAGCAAGTAGCCCTAGCCGATGAGGGAAAGTGCTACCAGAAGAATGCCAGCAAATAAATGTAGAAGGAATTATACAATAAGGAAAGCAATAGTTGGGAAACTCTAATGAAAATATTGATTCAGGCAAGGTACTTCAGTTAGTTTTAAAAGACTGTTCGGTGAATGGGTTTGGGGAGCTGATACTTGTATAGCACCAAAGCAACACACCACAGACAGCAAGGTGGAAAAACTGTACAGCAAAGGGGTCAGACTGTCATCACTCTTATATCCTGAGATCAGTCTCAGTGTTCCTAATAGACAGTCAACCAGATGTTATGTGTCCTATGATGTGACTCCATATAGAGTATATAATATAACCTATGACACGTTCTATCCAAATATATTTAACTTGAATAAATCGTTTAGATATAAGTTTTATTTTATGTGAAAAACAGGAGATGGAGGAACAAGTTGAAAAATACCATGAGGAAGCAACCAGACAAGTCCTGACAGTAGGATATTCTGCAAGACAACTGACCTGGCCTCTTAAACAGTCAGTGTCATGGAAAAGGAATTGTGCTATGTTCAAAGAGACTTAAGAGACATCAAACAAGATGTAATATATGGTCCTGAATTGGTTACTGATTTGGGCAAACCAACGGTAAAGAACATTTTTTAAACAAATGGGGAAATTGGAATACGGATTGGGTAGTAGATGAAATGAAACTTACAGAAAGGGCAAGGTGACTGAAAAAGAAGGTTTCAAACATTACATATTACATATAAGCATAGAGAAAGATTCGAAAAGATACTAATGTGGGTATTAGCAGTAGCATATCATTTTTATTAAGATATAATTCGTATACCATAAAATTCATCCTTTTAGAGTATACAATTCAGAAGATTTTACTATAGTCACAAGCTTGTGCCACTATCATCACTAGATAGTTCCAAAACATTTTCATTACCCCCAAAAGAAGCCCCACACCCTTTAGTAATCTCTCCATATATCCCCCTTTCTTCACCTCTGGCAAACAATAATCTACTTTCTGTCTCTATGAATTTACTTATTATGAATATTGCATATACACGGAATCACACAATATGTAGCCTTTTGTGTATGGCTTCATTCACTTAGCATAATGTTTTCAAAGCTCATCCATATTGTAGCAAGTATTAGTACTTCATTTCTTTTTATGGCTGAAAAAATATTCCACTGTATGGATATACCACATCGTGTTTATCCATTCATCAGTTGATGGACACTTGGGTTGTTTTAACCTTTTGGTTATTATGAATAATGCTGATATGAACATTTGTGTACAAGTTTTTGTGTAAACATATGTTTTTAGTTCTTTTGGATATATCCCTAGGAGCAGAATTGTTGGTCATATGGTAACTTTAACTTTTTGAGGAAATGCCAAACTGTTTTCTAAAGGGGCTGTACCATTTTACAGTCCCACCAGCAATCTGTGAGGGTTCCAATTTCTCCATATCCTTGCCAATACTTGTAATTGTCCATATTTTTTTATCAGAGTCATCTTACTGTGTATGAAGTGGTATGTCATTTGATTTTCATTTCCCTGATGGCTAATGATGTTGAGCATCTTTTCATGTGTTTATTGACCATTTGTGTATCTTCTTTGTAGAAATGTCTATTCATGTTCTTTTGGCAATTTAAAAATTAGGTTATTTGTCTTTTTATTGATGAGCTGTAAGAGTTCTTTTACTGGATAAATATCCTGGATACCAGACCCTTATCATACATATGATGGGCAAGGTTTTCTTCCATTCTGTGAGTTGTTTTTTTAACTTTCTTAATGGCATGCTTTGAAGCACAAAGTTTTTTTTGTTTTGTTTTTGTTTTTGCTTTTGTTTTTGCTTCATTGCCCTGGCTAGAACCTCCAGTACCATGTTGATTAGAAGTGTCAAGAGCAGACACACTTGTTTTGTTCCTGATTTTAGGGAGAAAAGCTTTCAGTCTTTCACCATTAAGTATGATATCTATTGTGGGGTTTTTGTACATGCCCTTTATCAGATTGAGGGAGTTCTATTTATACTTTTTGGGTTTTTTTAATCATGAAAGGGTGTTGACATTTGTCAAATGCTTGTTTTGGTGTCTATTGATATGATCATATGGTATTGTGCTTCATTCTATTAATATAACGTATTACATTTATTTTCATATGTTGAACCAAACTTATATTCTGTCAAGTGTATAAGCTTTCTCACATCTTACAAAATGAGTGTTCTGGTATTTAATGAGAACTTTTGTGTCTAAGTTCTTAAGGGATATTGATCTTTAGTTTCCTTGTCTTTATTTTTTAACATTTTTATTGGAGTATAATTGCTTTACCATATTGTGTTAGTTTCTGCTGTATAACAAAGTGAATCAGCAGACTGTATCCCCATATCCCCTCTCTCTTGCATCTCTCTCCCACCCTCCCTATCCCACCCCTCTAGGTCGTCACAAAGCACTGAGCTGATCTCTCTGTGCTATGCGGCTTCTTCCCACTAGCTATTTTACATTTGGTAGTGTATATATGTCAATGCTACTCCCTCACTTCATTCCCAGCTTACCCTCCCCACTCCCCATGTCCTCAAGTCCATTCTCTAGGTCTACGTCTTTTTTCCTGTCCTGCCCCTAGGTTCATCAGAACCATTTTTTAAAATATTCCATATATATGTGTTAGCATACGGTATTTGTTTTTCTCTTTCTGACTTACTTCACTCTGTATGACAGACTCTAGGTCCATCCACCTCACTACAAATAACTCAATTTTGTTTCTTTTTATGGCTGAGTAATATTCCATTGTATATATGTGCCACATCTTCTTTATCCATTCATCTGTCGATGGACATTTAGGTTGCTTCCATGTCCTAGCTATTGTAAATAGTGCTGCAGTGAACATTGTGGTACATGACTCTCTTTGAATTATGGGTTTCTCAGGGTATATGCCCAGTAGTGGGATTGCTGGGTCATATGGTAGTTCTATTTGTAGTTTTTTAAGGAACCTCCATACTGTTCTCCCTAGTGGCTGTATCAATTTACATTCCCACCAACAGTACAAGAGGGCTCCCTTTTCTCCACATTCTCTCCAGCATTTGCTGTTTGTAGATTTTTTGATGATGGCCATTCTAACTGGTGTGAGGTGATACCTCATTGTAGTTTTGATTTGCATTTGTCTAATGATTAGTGATTTTGAGCATCCTTTCATGCGTTTGTTGGCAATCTGTATATCTTTTTCGGAGAAATGTCTATTTAGGTCTTCTGCCCATTTTTGGATTGGGTTGTTTGTTTTTTTGATATTGAGCTGCATGAGCTGCTTGTATATTTTGGAGATTAATCCTTTGTCAGTTGCTTCATTTGCAAATATTTTCTCCCTTTCTGAGGGTTGTCTTTTCGTCTTGTTTATGGTTTCCTTTGCTGTGCAAAAGCTTTTAAGTTTCATTAGGTCCCATTTGTTTATTTTTGTTTTTATTTTCATTTCTCTAAGAGGTGAGTCAAAAAGGACCTTGCTGTGATTTACATCATAGAGTGTTCTTCCTATGTTTTCCTCTAAGAGTTTGATAGTGTCTGGCCTTACATTTAGGTCTTTAATCCATTTTGAGTTTATTTTTGTGTATAGTGTTAGGAAGTGTTCTAATTTCATTCTTTTACATGTAGCTGTCCAGTTTTCCCAGCACCACTTATTGAAGAGGCTGTCTTTTCTCCATTGTACATTCTTTCCTCCTTTATCAAAGATAAGGTGACCATATATGCCTGGATTTATCTCTGGGCTTTCTATCCTGTTTCATCGATCTATATTTCTGTTTTTGTGCCAGTACCATACTGTCTTGATTACTGTAGCTTTTTAATATATTCTGAATAGTCTTCTATTTTTGTAATGTTTTGTCTGGTTTTGGTATTAGAGTAATAATGGCCTCATAGAATGAGTTGGGAAGTGTGACTTCCTCTTGTATATTTTACAACAGTTTGTGAAGAATTGGTGTTAATTCCTCTTTAAACATTGGGTAGAATTCACTGGTGAAGCCATGTGGTTCTGGGCTTTTCTTTGTTCCAAGTTTTTGATTATTAATTCAATCTCTTTACTTATTATAGGTCTATTCAAAATTTCTATTTATTCTTGAGTCAGTTTTGATAGTTTGTGTCTCTCTAGGAATTTGTGCATCTTATCTAGGCTTACCTAATTTGTTGGCATACAATTATTCATAGAAGTTTTTATAATCATTTTTATTTCTATGAGGTCACTAATATTGTCAGTCTTTCATTCTTGATTTTAGTAATTTGAGTGTTTTATCTTTATTTACTTGGTCAATCTAGCTAATATTTTTTCAATTTTGTTGATCTTTTCAAAGAACCAATTTTTAGTTTTATTGATTATCTCTATTGTTTTTCTATTCTCTATTTCATTTATTTCAGGTCTAATCTCTATTATTTCTATCTTTCTGTTTGCTGTGGGTTTAGATTGCTCTCCTTTGCTAGTTTCTTAATATGGGAGGTTAGATTGTTGACATGGAAACTTTCTTCTTTTTAAATATAACAATTCAAAACTATACATTTGTATATAAGCACTGCTTTCACTGCATTGCAAAAGGTTTGGTGTCTTGTGCTTTCATTTTCATTTATATCAAAGTACAGATAACTCTGAACAACACAGGTTTAAACTGCACAGGTCCACTTATATATGGATGTTTTTCAATAAATATGTAGTATAGTACTCTACAATCTGCAGTTTGTTGAACATATGGATGCAGAACTGAGGATTTGGAGGGCTGACTGTAAAGTTATACATGGAGTTTTGACTGCATGGAGGATCAGTGCCCCTAGCCCTTGTGTTGTTCAAGGGTCAGCTGTATTTTCTAATTTCCCTTGTGATACTTCCTTGACCTGGTGGTTACTTAGGGGTGTGTTGTTTAATTTCCAAGTATTTGTGAATTCCCCAAATTTCCTTCCATTAGTGATTTCTAATTTTAGTCTCTTTTGGTCAGGGAAAATACCTTGTATGATTTCTATCCTTTTAAATTCATTAAGACTTGTTTTATGTTCTAACATATGGTCTATGCTGGAGAATGTTCCATGTGCATTTGAGAATGATGTGTATTCTAATGTTGTTGAGTGGAGTGTTCTATAAATGTCTATTAGATCTAGTTGGTTTATAGTGTTAAGTCTTCTGTTTCTGTACTAATCTGTCTTATTATTTTACCCATTATTGAAAGTGGGTTATTGAAGTTTCCAACTTTTGTTGAATTGCTGTTGGTGTCCCAGAGGTCTCTAAGATTCTTTTCATATTTCTTCATTCTTTTTTCTTTCTATTCCTCAGACTGGATAAGCTCAACTGAACTATTTTCAAGTTTGAAAATTTTTTCTTCTGCCTGCTCAAATCTGTTCTAGAGCCCTCCTAGTGAATTTTTCATTTCCATCATAGTACTTTTCAACCACAGAATTTTCATTTGGGTCTTTTTTTCAAATATATTGTCTACCTCTTTATTGATATTTTTATTTTATGAGATATTGTTCTCATACTTTCCATTAGTTTTTTAGACATGGTTTCAGTTCATTCTTTTTAAACATTTATAATAGCTGATTTAAATCTTTGTCCTTTCAGCCCAACAGCTGGGCTTTCTCAGGGAGTTTCTATTGATTGCTTTTCCCCCCTATGTATTGACCATATGTTCATATTTATTTTCATTTCTCAAAATTTTTTAATGAAACTCGACATTTTAAATAATATAATATGGTAATCTTTAATTCAGATTGGCAATCTGGAATGTAATCTGTAAGTCAGATTCTCTCCCCTCCCCAAGGTTTGTCATTGCTGTTCCTGTTTGTTATTGCTTGTTTAGTGACTTTTCTTAACAAATTCTGTAAAGTCTGTATTCTTTGCTGTATATTGAAATCTCTGATTTCTTAGCTTAGTGGTCAGCTAATAATAGGTCAGAAATTTCTAGGAACCAATAAGTCTTCCAGTCTTTGCAGAGGAGCTCACTGTGTATGTTCAACACTCAGCTAGGCAGTTGAAAATTCTTCCTTTGCCTTTACTTCCTGTTTGCACAGAGACTCAAGGTCTCAAGTAAAAATGAGCTCTTAAGGTCTTTGCTGATTATGTGTACAGCCCTGAGCATGAGCACAGCTCCATATATGCATGTGGCCTTCTAGGTTCCCAGGAATGTTCAGATATTTTTACAGTCCCTATGGTTTCATTGTCAAATTTTCCTTTTACGTTTTTTGTTAGTCTATTATTTGCCCCAACCATTATCCAATGAGTGAGGCAGCTGTGAAGTTAAACAATTACCTCTAATTGTTTTTGACATTGTCTTGGGGAAAAGGTTTTTTGCATTGGATGAACCCTGAGTCAGTCAAATAAAGACAACCTTGCAAGTGGGATCTCCCAGGAACCACCAGATAGGTCAAATAATGACAGTTCTTTATGAATGAGGTTTGAAGGAGCTCCAACTCCATTCTGCCCCTCTGATAACTGTCAGGCTGCTGGTTTTCACTGTAATTGTGGGCTATTGGTTTCCAAGACAACTATGGAGCTGGAAAGAAGTGCATGGGAATATGGCAAATTAAATTATTATACAAATTATCGTACAAATCTCAGTTCTTACTGAGATTCAGCTTTTTTTTAAATAAATACTTTTTGAATTACTGTAACCCTTTGTTTATTTTCCAGAGTTCTGAAAAAGTTGATTCTGATTATTTTTGCTAGTTTTTCATTGCTTTGTGGAGGAGAGAATTTTGAGGTTCTTAGCCCACTATTTTTGCTAACATCACTCAGTAGTAGTAATTTCTAGGTGAAGGTGTTTTATTTTGTAGTTTTGGTTTGTCAACATTTTCTTATTTTTCACAATACACATGTGATGTGTCTGCAATAATAGGTGGTCATTTACATAAAGAAAAAGAAATAAAATCTAAAACTAAAGTCCATGAAATTTAGGTGCCATCTCAGTGTATTTGGCTATTTAGGGACCATAAATTAGGTACTTTATATTCTTTTAATTTTCTCTTATTAGTTATCATTGTCAATTTATCTCTAATGACTAGAAATAAAACCTTTAAAATGAAAAGTCTACTTGCATTTTTGTGGGGGCAGCAAAGAGAATGGTGTGGTGACTGTGACTCTCCAGTTAATTTTGAGAGAGAACTCCTTGGGGCAGAGGAGTCATCATTAGAGTGACCGTATGTCCTGGTTTTCCTGGGATAGTCCCAGTTTAAACCTGTTGTCAAACTGTAATAATTAATAACACACACTTTACATTCTCAGGTGTCCCAGTTTGGATGATAAACTTTATGGCCACTCTAGTTATTGACAGCAGCAGGAGGTGAGGAAGCCAGCAGATGACTCAGGAACTGCTGCAAGAAGAGAACACATGGGGTGCCAGTCTAGTACCAAGAATGGACCTGGGGATGAACAGTTGAAAGTCCTGAGCATGACTCTCCAACAAATTCACAGAGGTTTCCACCACAGTTTCTCAAGTTTTTCTTGGATCGCCATCTTTGGTGAGTTCTTGATTCAAACTGATTCCTCCTGAGTTACTACAAGGCAATCCTTAGATGCTCCTCCCAGCTGCTTTGGCTAACAGGGTAATTTGGGCCCATCTCCAGACTCTTGCAGGCATTTCTCATTTACTACTGGTTAGAATAGCCACATGGGCTCTTGAGTTGGCATTTGTGGTGCTGAGTTATCTGGTGAAGGAAATCCTGCTATAATGGTCTTCTTGGTGTTGGGGCTTTGCTGAAGCTTCTTTGAAAGTGCAGGGAAGGAGATTCATGTTGGCTATAGGAACTTAGGTAAGTAATCAGGTTTGGAAGAACAGAAGCTGAGTCCTGTTGCCTAGAGATTAGTGAGAGCAGGTTCCTGGGATTTAGGGTGGCTGTTAAATGCAAAATCTGGCTGTGGTGATTTTGGATGCCTCTGGTTTGAGAGCAGGCAGCATGTTTCATTAGCTTCTTAAATTTTTGGAGGAGAGGAGCATCAGACAGGAATTCTCCTTGTCTGGGGCAAATGTCTGGCTTTATTATGAATAAAACTGCTATCAATATTCATGTATAAGTCTTCTCTTCGGTAAACAGGCGTAGAATTGCTGGTTCGTATGGTAAGTGTATGTTTAACTTCATAAGGAATTGCCAGACTGTTTCCCAAAATGGTTATACCACTCTACCTTGTCACCCACAATATATGAGTTCCAGTTTCTCCACAACTTCTCCAACACTTAGAATTGTCACTTTAAAAAATTTTAATCATTCTACTGAGTGTGTAGTTGTAAATTATTGTAGTTTTAGTTTGCATTTCCCTGATGACTAACTTTTTGTATATCTTTTCATGTGCTTATTGACTAATTATCTTATTTTGTTAAGATCCCTTCAAATCCTTTGCCCATTTTTAAATTGGATAGTTTGTCTTCTTACTAATAAGTTGTAAGAGATCTATAGATATATTCTGGATACAAGTCCTTTGTATGATATATGTGTTGTGAATACTTGCCTTTTGGGGTATCAATTATTATTATAAATAGTATTTTTCAAGGTTTTTCCTCATTTCATCTTGGTGTCAAATTTATTGGCATAAAATTATTCAAGATATTATTATCCTTTTAATGTCTTTAGATCTGTGGAGATAACACCTTTTCATTCCTGGTATTGGTGATTTGTATTCTTTATTCCTGGATCAGTTTAGCTAAGGGCTTCTCCGTTTTGTTTATCCTTTCCAAGAAGTACTTTTTACTTTGTTAATTTTTCCATTATCTATCTCTTTTCTCATTTGTTAATTTCTGCTCTTATCTTTATTATTTCTTTTCTTTTATGGTCACGGGCTTTCTTTGCTCTTCTCGTTCCAGTTTCTTAAAGTGGAAGCTTAGGTCATTGATTTCAGATCTTTCTTTTTTTGATAAGGTAAAAGTTTCCCTATAAGCACTGCCTTAGTAATATGTTGTATTTTCATTATCATTCAGTTCAAAATATTTACTCATTTTCCCTGTGATTGCATCTTTAATCCAAGAATCATTTACATTTGTTGTTTAATTTCCTTCTCTTTGGGGTCATGATAACCATATGTAAGAAATAAACTCCAATTGACATTTGATTTAATGTTAGATATCTTTAAGCCTTATTGCTTGCCTGTGTTTGTTGCCTCCTGTAGCATCCTGATAAAGCTCACCCACGCCCAAGACCCACAAGCACATGTGACCTCTTGCTGCCTCTTTGCCTCTTTTCATGCTGGGTGGAACCTCTTTCAAACTTTACACTGACAGGTATTTCCCTTTATAAAATATTGCACGCTCACTATCCATTCTTTCTTTCTGTTCTGGATTTTCACTCAGAGAGAGCAATCCTCCCCACCACTCACCTTGGGACTTCTACACTATGTGAGTAATTAATATTTCTTTGACCATACCAAAGGATCACTGTCATATTGACATCCAAACATCAAGTTGGAGTGTCTCCATGTTGTGGTGGAGTTGCTATAATAGGGGTTTTATTGAGTTCTAATTTAATGCCTTTGCAGTCAGAGAATACACTCTATAATTTCCATCCTTTTACATTTGGTGAAACTTATTCTGTGGCCCAACATATAGTTTATTGTGGTGACTATACCACATGAACTTGAAAAGAATAGCTTTTCTAAAGTCATTGGAAGTAGTGCTCTACAAATGTCAATTAGGTCAACTTGGTTAACAGTGTTGTTCAAGTCTTCTGTATCTTAACTAATTTTCTGTCCTTTTGCTCTATTAATCACTGAGAAAGGAAGGCTGAAATTCATAACCACAATTGTGAATTTGTATAATTTTTTTAGTTCCATTAGTTTTTCTCTCATATATCTTAAAGCTCTGTTATTAGATGCAAACATATTTAGTCTTACTATGTCCAGGTGACTTGATTATTTTATCATTATGAAATGTCCTTATGACAGGAAGAAGTCTAAGATGACCCACAAAATTTCCTTCCCCTCTTGTATATATAACCTGAATAATCTCCAGGGCTGTTGATGTGATGGGTTTTACTCTGTGGATTAGGTTACGTTTTATTGGCACTATTGACCTGAGACTGGGGAAATTATCTGGGTAAGACTGACCTAATAACACAAAAAACAGAAAGTTTTCTCTAGCTGGTCACAGAAGAGGAGTCTGAAATTTGCATCATGAGAAGGATTCAGTGCCCTTTGCTGGCTTGAAGATGGAGGGTACCACATATCAAGGAATGAGGGTATCCTCTAGGAGCTGAGTGAGATCCCTGGCTGACAGCAAAGAAACGGGGAACTCAGTTATACAACCACAAGGAACTCAATTCTTCCAACTACAAGAGTGAACTTGAAAGCAGATTTTTTCTTCCCCAGAGCTTCCAGATGAAAACTCAACCTGGCCAATTTGAGCCTTGTGATATCTTGACTAGAGAAGCCAGCCATGCTATGCTTGGCTTCTAATGTACAAAAAGTGAACTAATACATGGGTATTGTTTTAAGCTGCCAGGCTTGTGGTAATTTGTTATGCAGCAACAGGAAACCAGCATGGTCCTTTTTTATCTCTTAGCAATATTCCTTATTCTAAAGTCTACTTTCTCTGATATTTATATAGATGCTCCAGATTTCTTAAGATTAGTGTTTGCATGTTATATTTCTCCATCTTTTTATTTTAGTCTAACTATTTCTTTGTATATCAAGTCATTTCTTGTAGTCGTCAGATAGTTAGGCCTTGCTCTGTTATTCACTCTGACAAGCTCTGCCTTATAATTGAGTATTTACATTTAATTTAATTACATATATTGTCTGGCTTATGTCTGCCATCTTGCTACTACTTTTCTATTTCTGTCATCTGATTTTTTTCTGCCTTCTTTTGCCCTAATTGCATATTTTTTAGTGTTTCATTTTATTTCCTCTAATGCATTACTGGTTATGCCTCTTTGTTTTCTGTGATTGTCCTATGTCTTATAATATCCGTCTTTAACTTGTTACACTGCACCTTCAAATAGTATTATATTAAGTATGAAACTATATACTTCTACATACCCCTCCTGTCATTTGCACTCTTGTTGTCATATATTTCACGTCTACATATATAAATCCCACAATACATTGGTAATATTTTAGTTTAAACAGTCAAATATGCTTTAAAGAAATTACAAAAGTGAGAATTTATTTTTTTTAACCCACATACTTGCCATTTCTGATTCCTCTCTCTGTGTGTGTAGATCTGAGGTTTCCTCCTTCAAGAAGACATCATTTTCCTTCAGGTATTATTTTCCTTCAGATTGAGAAACTTCATTAACATTTCTTGTAGTATAGTAGTGTTGGAGACAAATTATTTCAGCTTTGTGTTTGTCTGGAAATGGGTTATGTCACCTTCATTAGAAAAAAAAAACCTTTGTATTTTGGAATAACTTTAGATTTATAGAATAGTTGCAAAGATAACAGAGAATTCCCATAAGTCCCTCACCATTTCTTCTATTTTTAACATCACACATTTGTCAAAACTAAGAAACAAACATTGGTATATTTTTATTAACTAAATTTTAGATCCTTTTCCATTAATATCCTCTTTCTGTTCCAACATCCTATCCAGGATGCCACATTGCACTTAGTAATCATATATCCTTAGATTCCTTGGGTCTGTGATAGTTTCTCAGTCTTTCCTTGTGTTTTATGACCTTGACAGGTTTGAAGGGTACTAGTCAGGTATTTTATTCAATGTTCTATGATATGGAGGTTGTTGTTTTTTTTTTTTTTTCATAGTTAGACTGAAGTTGTGGGTTTTTGAAGGAAGACCACAGAAGTGAAGTGCCCTTCTCATCCTATCGTATCAGGAGGTACACGATGTCCACATGATATCACTGGTGGTGTTAGCCTTGATCACTTGGTTAAGGTGGTATTTGCCAAGTTTCTTCATGATATAGTTAATATTTCTCCCTTTCCATACTCTATTATTTGGAAATGAGTTGGAAAGTCAAGAAAGGAAGAAATTAAATTTCACTTGCTGGAGTGGCATAGGCAATTAATAAATGTATTTGGAAGTGTCTTGTCACTTTCATTTTATTTCATTCATTCAATATTTTATTTATATTAGTATGGACTCATGTATATTTGCCTTGGGTTATAATCCAATACTGTTATTATTTTGTTGCTCAAATTGTTTCAGATTTTGGCAGTTGGGAACACTTTCAGTTTGGTTCCTATGTCCCTTTGTTAGGCCCCCCATCATTTTATTTTTTTAAGAATTTTCTTACTTTCTGTTACTTCAGGATATTCCTTTCTTGTATTTTCTTCACCCCAATCCTAGAATTCAATCATTTCTCAGAGATGCCTGTTTTGTTTTATTTTACTTCGAAAATGGTACATGGAAACTAAAATCTGAGCACTGGGTTTATTCATTACTACTGGGATGCTTTTAGGCCCTCTCAGCAGACAGAGCTGCATAATATATTTATGTATACTAACTAATAAATACAAGTCTATCTATGATTGTTTCTGCATGTGTGTATATGTGTATATATATATACATACCCATATATAAAAGCACAGACAAATTCATATATATAATACATACATGAGCTCATATTGATGCCTCTGCCTTCAAAACCAGCACTGTAAGATTCATTTTATCTTTCCTTTCTTCTCTGTAACTTCCCTTATCATAGTGAGGAACCTGATTCCCACCATCCACCATCCATTTACTTAGCTGTTCATCTTCGATATACATGTAAAGCAATTTTAGAATTGTGAACCTGTACTCCAATGAGAAACAAATTTACCAGGTATAATTCAGTTTTTATGCATAGTTTCTTTTGTCTTTAGCCTTAAAGCTTCTAGTCGAAATGCAGTTTCCAAAGTTACTTAAGGTCAGCTCCTTTTCTCCCTACACCCTTAGTGTGGTTATGGCACACATTTGTAATACAGTTAAACTTATTTGTCACAGTTTACATTCCATCCTGGGATTCCCCCAACATCCCAGTTAATCTATATCTATAATTACTATTATGATTACTGTAGTATTATAGTAATAGTAAGTCTTAAAATCAGGTAACATTTTTTCCCCCCAAAATTGTTTGACTATTCTAATTTCTTTGCCTTTCCATGTGAATTTTAGAATAAGCTTATAAAAATCTACAAAAAAGTTGACTGGGATTTTGTTTGGGACTGCACTGAATCTGTAGACCATATTTGATGGAATTAACATTTTAGCAATATTGAGTCTTCCAGTTCATGAGCATGGTATATCTTTCCATTTATTTAGATCTTCTTTATTTCTTTCATAAATGTTTTTTAGTTTTCCACGTACAGATCTTGTACATATTTTGTTAGATTTATACCTAAGTCCTTTTTGAGGGTGGTACTATTGTCAATAGTATTGTTTTGTTTTAATTTCAGGTTCCAGTTGTTCATTGCTTGTACATAGGAATACAACTGGCTTCTGTATGCTAAGCTTGTATCTTGCAACATTGCTAAACTCAATTTTTAGTTCTAGGAGTTTTTTTTGTAGATTCTGTGGGATTTTCTGGATATATAATCATGTTGCCTATGACTAGTTTGTTTATTCCTCTCTAATCTGTATACATTTCTTTTTCTTACCTTATTGCATAATATTAGTCTATTAATATGGTGAATTATATTGATTTATTTTCTTCCCACATGTATTGAGATATTATTTACATATAACATATGTAAATTTAAGGTGTACAGTGTGATGATTAGATACATGTATATATTACAAAATGATTACCACAATAAGGTTAGTTAATATCTCTATCCCATCACATAATCATAATTGTTTGTGTGTGTGTGGTGATAATATTTAAGATCTACTTTCAAGTATATAATACAGTATTAATAATTATAGCTACTATTATACTGATGACTTTTAAGTGTTGATCCAGTCTTGTGTTCCTAATATGAACCCCACTTAGTCATATGTATTTTCCTTTTTATCTATTGGTGGGTTCAGTTTACTAACATTTTGTATCTAACTCATGAGAGATATTAGTTTATAGTTTTCTTGAAATCAGTCTTTGTCTGATTTTTGTATTTAGGATAATGCTGGTCTCATAAAATAAGTTGGGAAATGTTCCTTCCTTTTGTATTTTGTGTAAGATAGTATGCATAGTTATAGTGTTATTTCTTCTTTAAATATTTAGTAGAAGTCACATTGAAACTGTCTTTTATAGGGTTTATTTGGGGGCAAGTTTTTTTTTTTTTTTTTTTTTTTTTGCGGTACGCAGGCCTCTCACTGTTGTGGCCTCTCCCGTTGTGGAGCACAGGCTCCGGACGCGCAGGCTCAGTGGCCATGGCTCACGGGCCCAGCCGCTCCGCGGCATGTGGGATCTTCCCGGACCGGGGCACGAACCCGTGTCCCCTGAATCCGCAGGCAGACTCTCAACCACTGCGCCACCAGGGAAGCCCGGGGGCAAGTTTTAAACTACAAATGTATTTTCTTTAATAGATACAGGGTTATCCGAACTATCCTTACCTATTCCTTCTGTGGTGAGTTTTGGCAATGTGTGTCTTTCAAGGAGTTGGTCCACTTTACCAAACCTTTTGAATTTTGAGACATAAGGTTGTTTTTTAACATTGCCTAATTATCTTTTTAATATCAGAGGGGTCTCTCTTCTTTTATTCCTAATATTGGTAATTTTTATCTTTTCTCTTTTTTCTTGGTTAGCTGTGCTAATATTTGGTTCTTACTGGGGAGTAGGGGACATCAGAGAGCAACAACATGCCTAGAAAATCAGTATGCAGTGAACTCAAACACTGGTCTAAGAACACCTGTAGATTTTTGACTCTCAATGAAAAATTGAATTTCTTGGTATCAGGAGGGCTAGTGCTATTGATCCTGCTGGGGACCTCTGTACTGAGATGAATGGTGAATTTATGTTCTAGCATAATTCCTTGACAACCTGAGTTACTCTAGTTGCATCAATAAGTGGGTGCCTTTAAACGTGGGTCTAGAATCTTTTGTGATAAGGGATTAATTAATGGTTCAAGGTCCTAGAAACTTGCTTAAGAGCTCCTTCTTTGGGAGAGTTAAAAGCTGGTTCTTTGGGAACGTCTTTAAAGTAAATAAATCTGTAGCCATACTGATCAGAAAGAAAAGAGAGAACAAAAATTACCAATATCATGAATAAATGAAGGGATATCACTTCAGCTCTAACAGACATTAAAAAGATAATAACATTTATGAAAAAATGTGTGCCAATAAATCTGACAATGATTCAAACTATCAAGTCTTTCTCAAGAAGAAATTGGTAACCTGAATAGTCCTGTATCTATTAAAGAAATAGAATTTGTAGATTTAAAAATCTTCCTTCCCCCCAAAACAAACTACCTGACCAACAAAAACCCTCCAGGCCAAATAGCCTCATTGATTAATTCTACCAGCAATTTAAGGGAGAAAAATACCAATTCTATACAAAATTTTTCAAAATGAAAGAGGAAGACATTTCCTAATGCATCTTATTAGACCAGTGTTACCTGGCAAAGACATTATAAGAAAAGAAAACTGGATATCAATATCTTTCAAAAATTTTCACAAAAGTTTAGCAAATCAAACCCCAGTCAAATAAAACATCATTTGCATTTACTTAAGAGGAATATGTCCACACAAAGCTTTGTATGTAAATGTTCATAATAGCTTAATTTGTAATACCTCAAAATGGAAACAACTCAAATGTCCATGTACAGATGACTAGATAAATGAGTAAATGAATAGACAGTTGATGGCTATGTAGTTGATTCCACATAACTATGGAATTCTATTCAGCATTGAAAAGGAACAAAGTAACAATACAACAACAGGGATAGATCTCAAAATCATTATGTTGAGTGAAAGAAGTCATCCAAAAAAGAGTACATACTCACAATTTTATTTATATAAAATTCTAGGAAAGTCTAACTAACCTATAGTGACAGAAACTGGATCAGTGATTTCCTGGGGATGGGGGTGGTATATAGGAGGTGAGGGAAGGAAAATAAATGCATCACAAAACAGCAGGAGGAAACTTTGGGGGTGACAGATAATGTTCATAATCACTAACTGGATTATGGTGATGATTTCAGGGCTGTATACATATGTCAAAATTCATGAATTTTAAATATTTGTGATTCGTTGTATATCAGTTATATCTCAAAAAAATTATTAAAAATTCACCCCCCCAAAAAGAGAGAGGGCTGAGGAAAGCTTTTAAGTGGACTTGGTCTCTGGCAGTCATCCATCTCTGGCTCACCCACTTGCCTAGTTCTCATTCTTGGGTTTCCTAGTACCTTGATCCTCCCTCATTTTGACTCTGTATCTTAGCTTTTATTTCCTATTGCGGAATCAGCAGTTTATGGGGTTAGAACTTGGGGACGGTACTGGGTCTTTTCACTCTTTCCCTAAAGCCCCTGTTATATCCCTGGTTTGCTGTCTGTCATTTTCAACGCTAACACCATTTCCAAAGCAACGGTTTTTGTTCCCTCTATACATCCTGTATATAGTCTCTGCCCCCATAGGCTGAGGTCCTTCCATTGCCTCTCTATAAAACTAAAAGTTTAATGGTAGCAAGAATTGCAATCAGTTTACTTTGAGTTTTTAGCCTTAAAACTCCTTCCTTGGATTGCAGAAACTTGAAGACAGTTTCACCTCTGAAGATGGTCCAGGCCCCTACATCCAGGGCTTTGGGCCCCATCTCTTTTGAGAGGGTGGCAGAAGACCTCTTTTCCTTCATATTCAGTTTTCCTTATTTTTCTGGGAATCATTTTAACCAATTTCACAGCCTCCAGCTGCTTCATCTTGAGAGCAGAGAGTGCTGCACTAATAGCAGGCAGTCCTCCCAGAGCAATTTATGGCTTCACAGCTCTGAAAATTACAGTCATTTACAGTCTTCTCCATTAGTGCCCTGACCCCATCCAGTTATGTCTGCATGCTTTTGGTTCCTGATGTCTAAAGCTTCTTGTTGCTTTACAACAAGATCTCCCCAAGCTGATCTCCCCAAGCTGAAAATGTACTTCCATTTCCTGGGGGCCTTCTAACCTGTATACCTGTATACCTGTATACCTGTTCAATATATTCAGATCATAGGGTCACCTTTGTTTGTTTTCTGTTATTGGGTTCACTAATTCTATTACAAACCTGTAGTTTTCCAGAGCTAGTTCTGTGATAAGAGAAATTATCAGTGAATTCTGATTCTCCCTAAAGTCCTATTACTTAGGCTAGCCCTGTCTACCTCTCTTCTATGAGCTGTGTAGTTTTGCTGAAAACTTCTCCTATCAGTCCAACACCAGTGTCAAACCCAGACATGGCTTTTTGTGGCTCCCCTTCAGTGAGTCTCACCATTTATTCACCCATCTAGGCCAACCCTGGCTTGTTGGTCTCAGCAGCCATTAAAGGCAAGCCAGGGATGCTTCAGTAGGGTTGTTCTCAAACTTTAGAGTGCATTGCTTTCACTTCGAGGGTTTACTGAAACACAGATTGCTGAGCCTATCCCTAGGGTTGCTGATTCAGGGGGACGGACCATTTGCGTTTTACCAAATTCCAGATGATGCTGATGCTGCTGGTCAGGGGACTACACGTTGAGAACCACTGCTGTAGTCCATTCTCAGCAATTGCCCAAGGCGATATATTATCGACCTGGCCCTATTCCTCTTTCCGTTGTTATTGGCTCTTGTTTTAAGCTTCACGTCTGTCCTCTGTGCACATCCCAGGCTTGGTTCTCCCAGTTATCCCTTACTCCAAGCCCTTTGACCGATCTTCCTGGCTTTTTCTGCTCCGGGAAGTCCCCTCTCTAGCTCCAGTCTCTCGGGGTTCCTATTTCAGTATCAAAACCCTTAGCCACTTTGAAGAGGGTGTCCAGACCTACTTCAACCAAGTCTTAACCCCCAAATCTCCTGGCCATGGTTGCCCAAGCCATTTCCCCTCAATCATTGCCTTGCCTTGAAACTAGCTAATTATTACCTCTGAATTTTATGCTAAATAGCTCTGGACTTCTCCCTCTTAAATCTGCCATCTCAAGTTATTATCATGGGCACCAAGAAGGAAGCTCCCTGGATTTATTTTTATTATTATTTCTCTATCAATAGCTCTCTGAAAGCACATTTCAATAGTACATTCTGGGATAGAGGCTAGGAGATAGTCAAGTGTATCTCAGTTTCTGCTCTAACACATTTCTCTTTTTTCTTCTGTTAAATCTCTTGAGTGTCTGATCACCCATCCAAACCCAGAAACAACTAAAATATCTTCCTTCTTCCTATCTTCATTACTCAAAGCAGTTAAATCTGTATTTATCCTTTTAAGTACATTTGTTTCATGCAGTATAGTCTGGTTTCTAAGATATCAACCATCCTAGGCAGCGCCTTTTTTCTTCTTTCTCCCTTAAGCCCCTGTTATTTTCCTGTTTGCCATTTCTAAGCTGAGACTGTCTCCAGGGCAACGGTCCTCTGCTCACCCGCGAGGCCTCAGCTCCTGGCACACCCCCCTCAGCGAAGGCCCTTCCATTCTCTATGTGCAAATTGGATTTCCAGAACCTAATGCTCCAGGTGCAGGTTGATTGTTTTTTTTCTTTTTTTGGCCTTTGGGTTTATAATTATTTAATTTCTTCATCCACCTCAGTTCAAGAATCTATATTTCCAATTTAATTCTCTCATTCCACTCCACCTCCCCTTGTTCCTTGCCCTGTAAAATTCACCATAATGGCCAAGACTTATTAAGATTTCGAGGGTCCCCACCCAGGAGAGACAGAAGCAGGAGTGTCCTTTGCTATCCTGTGGTCAGGTTGTAGATGTCCTGCTAATTGCCATGAGCTTGTCTTTCTCCCTGTCTTTTTTTTTTTTTCTGAGATATAATTAACATATAACATTACACAGTGTTTAAATTTAAGATGTATAAAGTGTAGGTTTGATACATTTAAATATTGCAATATGATGACTACAGTAGTGTTAGCTCATTCCTCTGTTTTTAAATAAAGTCCTCCTGGGGGTAATTTTCAGTCATCCCGGAGTGCATAAAAGGAAGGACACATCCTGTCCTTCACTGCAATATTTTCAGTTTCTCAGAGTGCTGTGATCTGTGATAAATTTTTTCTTCTGCCTTGTGATGAAAGGAAAAAAAAAAAAAAAAGACCAGGTGCCAGCTAATGGTCCTTTTCTGGGGAAGGGCTGTCATTTCCATTTTGTCCTTTTTACTTTTGTAGTGTTAAAATGTCCTTTTATTTTTATGACCCTTTGTGGATCTCCCATATCTTATTAAACCTGTGAACTCTAAACCTTCTGGGCTCCATCTCTCTTCTCCACCAATTCTGAGGCAAAAAGCTGCTCACCAGAGCTTGTTGTTCAGAGATGAACTTCCCCTGACCCCAGAGATGGATGTGCCTCTGCAAGAACACTAGATTCCTACTCCTCAAAGAGATGCTAATCCGGACCCTAAGCCAGGGCAGGATCCCATGCTTTCCACATGAGATGTTACCCAGGAATGCAGCTGCTCTTAGGATTTACGTGAGCAGCCCTGAACCTCAGTCCCTTATGCATATACTAGCATTGGTTCTGCCAATCCTTCCAGATGTTAGCCCTGTCCTCAAAATCCCAAATCTTCCTGAATCCTTGCCTGGTTTCTTCTTCTGGCAAAGTGTCCGGACACTGTAAAAACCCCAAGAACATCCTTTATCCCCAGCCCTTATTCCTTAAAGAAATACTTCTCAAAATTTTCCACCAAAGAATTTCTAATCACAGAGGAGCCTGAATTCACATGAAGGAGAGAGTGAGAGGCAACCTGAAGGGGTTATTGCAAGCAAGGAATTTGTATTTTATCTTAAAAATCACATGCAATTTTTGCATTCTACTTCATAATGCATTCTTATTTGTGTTAATATAAAAGTATTTAAAATTATTTACCATCAAGCACAAGTGGCCTGACACTTCAGAAGTGCAGTATCGTTATCCAGGAGCTTGATTCCAGGTAGCACATGGAAACAACACCACGATCGTTTCAGCCATCCCCCTATCCCAGAATGGCCACATGGTGTGTCACATGGCCACCCTCGGCTTTACTTGGAAGTCCTTCTTTTATTTTTATTTTTATTTTTATTTATTTATTTTTTTATTAGTTTCTGCTTTATAACAAAGTGAATCAGTTATACATATACATCTGTTCCCATATCCCTTCCCTCTTGCATCTCCCTCCCTCCCACCCTCCCTACCCCACCCCTCCAGGCGGTCACAAAGCACCGAGCTGATCTCCCTGTGCTATGTGTCTGCTTCCCACTATCTATCTACCTTACATTTGGTAGTGTATATATGTCCATGCCTCTCTCTCGCTTTGTCACAGCTTACCCTTCCCCCTCCCCATATCCTCAAGTCCATTCTCAAGTAGGTCTGTGTCTTTATTCCTGTTTTACCCCTAGGTTCTTCATGACATTTTTTTTTCTTAAATTCCATATATATGTGTTAGCATACGGTATTTGTCTTTCTCTTTCTGACTTACTTCACTCTGTATGACAGACTCTAGGTCTATCCACCTCATTACAAATAGCTCAATTTCATTTCTTTTTATGGCTGAGTAATATTCCATTGTATATATGTACCACATCTTCTTTATCCATTCATCCGATGATGGACACTTAGGTTGTTTCCATCTCCGGGCTATTGTGAATAGAGCTGCAATGAACATTTTGGTACATGTCTCTTTTTGAATTATGGTTTTCTCAGGGTATATGCCCAGTAGTGGGATTGCTGGGTCATATGGTAGTTCTATTTGTAGTTTTTTAAGGAACCTCCATACTGTTCTCCATAGTGGCTGTACCAATTTACATTCCCACCAACAGTGCAAGAGTGTTCCCTTTTCTCCACACCCTCTCCAGCATTTATTGTTTCTAGATTTTTTGATGGTGGCCATTCTGACTGGTGTGAGATGATATCTCATTGTAGTTTTGATTTGCATTTCTCTAATGATTAATGATGTTGAGCATTCTTTCATGTGTTTGTTGGCAGTCTGTATATCTTCTTTGGAGAAATGTCTATTTAGGTCTTCTGCCCATTTTTGGATTGGGTTGTTTGTTTTTTTGCTATTGAGCTGCATGAGCTGCTTATAAATTTTGGAGATTAATCCTTTGTCAGTTGCTTCATTTGCAAATATTTCCTCCCATTCTGAGGGTTGTCTTTTGGTCTTGTTTATGGTTTCCTTTGCTGTGCAAAGGCATTAAAAGGATCATACACCATGATCAAGTGGGGTTTATTCCAGGAATGCAAGGATTCTTCAATATATGCAAATCAATCAATGTGATACACCATATTAACAAATTGAAGGAGAAAAACCATATGATCATCTCAATAGATAACAGAGAAAGCTTTCAACAAAATTCAACACCCATTTATGATAAAAACCCTGCAGAAAGTAGGCATAGAGGGAACTTTCCTCAACATAATAAAGGCCATATATGACAATCCCACAGCCAATATCGTCCTCAATGGTGAAAAACTGAAACCATTTCCACTAAGATCAGGAACAAGACAAGGCTGCCCACTCTCACCACTCTTATTCAACATAGTTTTGGAAGTTTTAGCCACAGCAATCAGAGAAGAAAAGGAAGTCCTTCTTTTCATCTCTAGTCAACCACCTATGTTGTTTCCCTCAAGGGATTACACAAATCCTCTCCAAGCCCTATCTTACCTCTACTTCATTCTACAAATTACCCTCTATTTTGGCAAGGAAAGGGTTCCCCTTGGATGGCATCTTCCTTAACTCTTCCCTAATCCATCAGAGAAGGCTGATATGTGGGTCATGTAGTCAGCTTGGGCTGCTATAACAATTACCATAGAATGGATGACTTACACAATGAAGATTTATTTCTTACAGTTCTGGAGGCTGGGAAGTTCAAGATCAAGGTGCTGGCAGATTCAGCGTCCTTGAGGGCCTGCTTCTTGGCTTATAGATGGCCACCTCCTCACTGTATCCTCACATGGTGGAGAGAGAGTGTTCTAGTCTCTTTCTCTTCTTAGAAGGAAATTAATTCCATCATGGAGGCTCCACCCTCATAACCTCATCTAAACCCAGCTGCCTCTCAAAGACTCTACCTCCTAATATCATCACATGGGGGTTAGGGTTTCAACATACGAATTTTGGGGGGACACACACATTCAGTTCCTAACAGTGGGCTTTATGCTATGCTCTGTTAGAAAAGCACCAGAAGATATTTCCTTGGTCTCTGTTATTCTAAAGATTAAAAGCAAAATAACTTTTTCCTTAATTCCAAAAGCAGTACATTATAGTAGTCATCTGCTGTTTATGCCTGCTAAGCTGCCTTTATTCTGATATCAGACCCTCTTTTTTTTTTTTTTTTTTTCTCCTTTTGGGAACCACTCTTCAGTATGGGGCTGAGACCACCCTGCCCTTGCTCAGCTCCATGCATGGTCCCGTGACCCATGCCTGGCCATCAGGGTGCCAGGGCTCAGGGAAGGAAATGTGTCCCAGCTGTGTCATTAAGAGTTGGCCCAGGACTTTTCCTGGTGTGACTTTTCCTCTGGGGTTGCTAAGCTATTAGGCTGCTGTGTCATCATCACAGGGAGAGAGACAGTCTGAGAATGAAGACAACGCAGGGGAAGGAAGAACCAATAGATGAGGAAAGCTTCAGTCTCAAAAACTTCAGTGGAGCCTCTAGATCCAGCTATGTCTGAATCTACCCCCAGATGACACAATAAATAAATGAACTAGTGACACAATAAACCAATAAATTTTGCCTTTTCTTAAATTAGTTTGAGTTATTTTCTGTCACTAGCAATCATAAGAATCTTTACTAATATAGAAGTCTCTTTGGAAAAAGATAAAACATTATAGAGTATATAACAAAGTGAAATAGAAGTTGAAAGTCTTTTGTAATCTCTTCTCCATTGTTAAGAATTTAATGTACATTCTTCCAGACTTTTTCTAAACTTATACTAAATATTTTTACATCACCTTAAAAATCAGCTTTACTGACGTATAATTCACATACAATAAAATTTAATAAGTTTAAGTGTTCAGTTGACCCTTGAAAAACAAGGGTTTGAACTGTATGTGTCCACTTATATGCAGATTTTTTTCACTAAATTTGTACTACAGTACTACATGATCTGGGGTTGGTTGAATAAAGGATGTGGAGGGCTGGCTGTAAATTATGCTCGGACTTTTAACTGAGTATAGGATCAGTGCCTCTAACTCCTGTGTTGTTCAAGAGTCAACCGTATATTGTATATATTAGCCATTTCACCACATTCATAATCATGATATAGAGAATATCTCCACCACCCCCAAAAGTTTGGGGATTTTATGTAAATGAAATCATATAGTTTGTAGTCTTTTGTTTCTGGCCTCTTTCACTTAGAATGCTTTTAAGAAACACCCACATTGCTGCATGTATCAATAATTTGTTTCCATTTATTGCCGAGTATCATTCAATTGAGTGGATATTGTATAATTTATCCATTTACAAGTTGAAGGACATCGGGTTTTTCTAGATTTGACTGTTATAAATAAAATTGCTCTGAACATTCAACAAGTCTTTATGTGAGCATACATTTTCATTTCTCTTGGGTAATACCCAGTATCAGAGTAATTGAGTCCATATAGCAAGTATGCTTTATAAGAAACAGCCTGTTTTCCAAAGAGGTTATATAATTTCATATTCTCATCAGCAATGTATGAGAGTTTCAATTGTTCCACATCCTTGTCAACACTTGGATTGTTAGTCTTTTTAATTTTAGTCACTTTACTGGGTCTGAAGTAGAATTTCACTGTGATTTTAGTTTGCATTTCCCTAATGATGAATGATGTTAAGCATTTTTTTATGTGCTCATTTGCCATTCATATGTCTTCTCTGGTGAAGTGTCTGTTGGAATCTTTTGCTCATTTAAAAATTGGATTGTATGTCTTCTTACTGAGTTGCAGGATTCTTATATGTGTTGTATACAAGTCCTTTATAAGTTATATGTATTGTGAATACTTTCAGTGTGTCACTTTCCTTTTTTTTTTTTTTTTTTGCAGTACGCGGGCCTCTCACTGTTGTGGCCTCTCCCGTTGCGGAGCACAGGCTCCGGACGCGCAGGCTCAGCGGCCATGGCTCACGGGCCCAGCCGCTCCGCGGCATGTGGGATCTTCCCGGACCGGGGCACGAACCTGTGTCCCCTGCATCGGCAGGCGGACTCTCAACCACTGCGCCACCAGGGAAGCCCCACTTTCCTTTTCATTTTTATCACAATGTCTTTTGAGAACAAAAGGTTTTAATTTTGATGAAGTCCAATTTATCATTTTCCTGTTATGTTTTATATTTTTATGTCCTAGTTGAGAAATATTTGCCTAACCAAAGCCCACTAAGACTTTCCTCTCATGTTTTCTTCTAGAACTATTATGGTTATAGTTCTCATAATGTTTAGATCTGTAATCCATTTTGAATACATTTTTTAATGTAGGCTATAATTTATTTTGAATTAAATTTTGTAAATGGAGTGAGGTAAGATTCCAGGTTCACCCCCCCATTTGTGTGTATGTATATATGTGTGTGCTGCATATGGATATCCACTTGTTCCAGTATTATTTTCTGAAAATATTATCTTTTCACTACTGAATTGCCTTGGCACCTTTGTTGAAAATCAAATTACCATGCATATGTTGGTCTATTTATTGATTCTCTATTCTGTTACATTGCTCTACATGTCTGTTTTTACAATTACATCACCTTGTCTTGATTACTGTAGTTTTATAGTAAGTCTTAAAATAAGGTAGTATAAGTCCTCTAACTTTGTTCTCTATTTTAAAAACGATTTTGGCTATTCTACACTTTTTGCATTTCCACATAAACTTTACAATCAGCTGTTACTTTCTACAAAAAAGTCTGCTTGGCTTTTTTTTTGTGATTGTGTCAAATCTGTAGCTCAGTTTGGAGAGAATTGCTATTTTAACAATATTGAGCCTTCTAACCCATGAACATGATATAACTCTTCACTTATTTAGATCTTCCTTAATTTTTCTCAGTGATGTTTTCAGTGTACAAATCTTGTCATGTTTTATATAATTTATCCCCAAGTAGTTCATATTTTTGGATGTTACTGTAAATGGTATTATTTTAAAATTCATTTTATAATTGTTCATTGCTAGTAAATAGACACACAATTGATTTTGTATATTAACCTTGTATTCTATAATCTTACTAAACTCACTTCTTGGTTCTGGTAACTTTTCTGTAGATTCTTTAGGGTTTTCAACATATACGATCATGTTGTATATAAATAGATTTTGTTTTACTTATTCTTTTTCAATATGTATGACTTTTATTTCTTTTTCTTGCATTATTCCACTGCCTAGGGCCTTCAGGACAATGCTGAACAGAAATGTGGTAAGTAGAAATCCTTGCATTGTTCCCTATATTAAGAAGGAAGGCATTAGGAATAATGTCAGCTGTAGGTTTTTCATAGATGTCCTAATTGTGTTGAGGAAGTTTCGTTATTCCTAATTTGCCAAGAATTTTCATTAAAAATGGACTTGACTTTTGTCAAATGCTTTTTGCATTTATTGAGATGGTTTTTCTTTTTTAGTTTGTTAATGTGGTGAATTACACTGATTGATTTTTGAATACTGAAACAATTTTACATTCCTTGGATAAGCCCCATTTAGTCATGATGTGTCATTCATTTTATATGTTGTTAGATTTCATTTGCAAAACATTTGTTAAGGATTTCTGCATCTATGTTCATGAGGATATTGGTTTGTAGTTTTCTCTTCTTGTAATGCCTTTGTCTGCTTTCGGGAACAGAATAATGCTGGCCTTATAAAATGATTTGGGAAGTGTCCCCTCCTCTTCTATTTCTAGAAGACTGTGTAAAATTGGGATTATTCCTTCCTGAAATGTTTGGTGGCATTCACCAGTGAAGTCACCTATGCCTGGGGTTTTCTTTGTGAGGAGGTTTTTAACCATGAGTCCAATTTATTTGGTAGCTATAGGGATATTGTGTTCATTTCTTTCTTCTTGAATGATCTTTGGTAGTTTGTATTTTTTAAGGAATTTGTCTTTCATTGAAGTTGTTGAATTTATTGGCATAAAGTTGTCCATAATATTGCCTTTTCATCCTTTTAATGTCTGAGGATCTTTATTCTCTTCTCTTTTATTCCTGACACTGGTAAGTTTTGTCTTCTTTTTCTTTTCCCTAATTCATCTGACTTTTATTAATTTTATTGATCTTTTCAAAGAATTAGCTTTTATTTTCATTGATTTTTCTCTACTGTTTTTCTGTTTTCAGTTTCATCGATTCTGCTCTTTATTATTTCCTTCCTTCTACTTACTTGGGTTTACTTTGCTCTTCTTTTTAGTTTCTTAAGGTGGAAGATTAGATTTTTTTTTTTTTTTTTTTTTTTTTTTTTGTGGTATGCGGGCCTCTCACTGTTGTGGCCTCTCCCATTGTGGAGCACAGGCTCCGGATGCGCAGGCTCAGCGGCCATGGCTCACGGACCCAGCCGCTCTGCGGCATGTGGAATCTTCCTGGACTGGGGCACGAACCCGTGTCCCCTGCATCGGCAGGTGGACTCTCAACCACTGCGCCACCAAGGAAGCCCCAAAGATTAGATTTTTGATCTGAGACTGTTCTTCTTGTTAAATACAGTCAGCTCCCCCTTATCTGTGGGATGGGCAGTTGGTTGAATGCAAGGATGAGGAACCCAGGGATAAGGAGGGCCAGCTGTACTACAGCCATCTTATAAAAGGGACTTGAGCATCCTTGGATTTTTGTATGGGGGTGGTGGTGGTCTTGGAGCCAATCCCCCCACAGGTACCAAGGGATGATTGTATTCATTGCTGTAAATTTCCTTCTTAGCACAGTTTTAGCTGTATCCCACAAATTTTGATATATTGTGTTTTGATTTCCATTCAGTTCAAATTTTTAATAATTTCACTTGTGATTTGTATTGGACCCATGGATTATTTAGAAGTCTACTGTTTAATTTCCAAATACTTGAGGATTTCCATATATTTTTCTGTTATTGATTTATAATTTAATTCCATTGTGGTTAGAGAATATGTTCAAATGAATTCAGTCCTTTTGCATTTATTGAGACCTATCCAATATGGTATAGAATATGATCTATCTTTTTTTTTTTTTTTTTTTTTTTTTTTTGTGGTATGCGGGCCTCTCACTGTTGTGGCCTCTCCCGTTGCGGAGCACAGGCTCCGGATGCGCAGGCTCAGCAGCCATGGCTCACGGGCCCAGCCGCTCCGCGGCATATGGGATCCTCCCAGACCGGGGCACGAACCCGTATCCCCTGCATCGGCAGGCGGACTCTCAACCACTGCGCCACCAGGGAGGCCCGAGTATGATCTATCTTGATGAATATTCCATGTTCGGTTGAAAAGACTGGGTGTTCTACTTTTGTTGTGTGGAGTTTTCTTTAAATGACAATTAGTTCTAGTTGATTGATAGTATTGTTCAAGTGTTGTATATTCTGATTTACTATTTCCTCTATAAATTTTTGAGAGAGGAGTATAAAAACCCCTAGTTATAATTGTGGATTTGACTTTCTCCTCTAATTCCATCAGTTTTTGCTTAAGTTATTTTGAAGCTCTATTACCATATGCATACACGTGTAGGATTTTTTAAATGAATTAATTTCTTTTTCACTGTGAAATCCTTCTTTATCCATGGTAATATTCCTTGTTCCAAAATCTTTTTTTTTAATATTATAAGTCACTTCAGCTTTTTAAACTAATGTTTTCTTGGTATACATCTTTCCTTCCTTTTATCTTTTCAGTAATGACTTTATTGAGATACACTTTATGCAACATATAATTCATCTATTTAAATTTTACAGTGGTTTTTATTATACTCACAGAATTGTGTAACTATTACCACTATTAATTTTTTTTAAATTTTATTTATTTATTTATTTATTTATGGCCACATTGGGTCTTCGTTGCTGTGCACTGGCTTTCTCTAGTTGTGGCGAGTGGGGCTACTCTGTTGCAGTTTGGGGGCTTCTCATTGTGGTGGCTTCTCTTGTTGCGGAGCACGGGCTGTAGGCACACGGGCTTCAGTAGTTGTGGCAGATGGCCTCAGTAGTTGTGGCTCACAGGCTCTAGAGTGTAGGCTCAGTAGTTGTGGCGCATGGGCTTAGTTGCTCCACGCGGCATGTAGGATCTTCCCAGACCAGGGCTCGAACCTGTGTCCCCTGCATTGGCAGGTGGATTCTTAACCACTGCACCATCAGGGAAGTCCCACTATTAATTTTAGATGCACCACATCCACCCCCCAAATCCCTATACCTATTAGCATTCACTCTCCTTCCCCCCTCCTACCCCAGCCCTAGGCAACCACTAATCTACTTTTGGTCTCTATAGATTTGCCTATTCTGGAATTTTGTAGAAATAGAATCATATAGTATGTGGTCTTTCGTGTCTGACTTCTTTTACTCAGCGTAATGTTTTCAAGGTTCATCCATGGTGTATCATGTATCTGCACTTCAACCCTTTTTGTTGCCAAATGATATTCCATTGTATGCATATACCACATTTTATGTATCCATCCATCAGCTGATGGTCATTTGGGATACTTGTGTGAACTTAGTGGATTTGCATTGAAGCACCTGAATGTCTATGACAGGCATAATATCGTGGACAGAGATAATGGGAATGGGGGTAGAGTGAATCATAGATGGGACATAATCCCTCCTATAGTTATAAAATCTCTGATTCCTCTCTCTCGCTCTCTCTCCCTCAATGAACCAGCCCCCCCCAAAAAAGAGTAATTCATGGATTGGACTATATTCACGGCCCATTCTCCCCAATTTAGCACCATGATGCATTCCCCACTGTTCAGACTGCAGAAGAGAAAGTCCCTGAAATACCAGCCTAAATTCAATGAAAACTTTTCAAATGAATAATTTCATTCAACTGAAGAATTTCCAGCAGATGAAAGAGCATAGTATGGCATCCAGGACTCTCACACCAGCTGCTGTCTGTTAACTGCTGCCAAAAACAAGGGAATGTTTCATTTGGGAGTTTTCCTTGTTCTTATTTTAAGGTAAAGCTTTACTCTTATTTACAGACTATTAGGATTTCTAATATTATCTTGAAGTTAACTTCAGTGGAAGCCACTGATCCTACAGGTAGACAAAGGGCAGGACAGTACTATCTGGTAGACTCTCTACAGGCACATCCAAGTTTGATTTCTGCTGTATATTTGGTGCTGAAGACTCCTGCTTTCTGTACAGCTGGTGCCAACACTATGAAGGGAAAGAAATTAACTCACAGGCACAGGAGAATGAGACTCTCCAGGAGCGCTATGAGCAGAGCTGGGTTCCCACAGAGCAAAACAGAGTCCTGCCCAGCTGCCCATGTGATAAACCACAGGCTGCGATTTTTCATGACAGGAAAGAAAGAAGAAGAAAGAGAAGCCTGTACATTCCTTTAACTGCAGTGGCTGATAAGGGATTTTAAAAGAAGTTTCAGATCTGGGCTTCACAATTCATCCTTGCTCTTAGTGGCTGGCTCAGCCTCCGCTTGCTCCTTATCTCGCCTGTAGCAGTAACTTCCAAATCAGTGTCTCATCTCTCAGGATCCTTATTTTCCTCTAGTCCTTCTTCTCTCCGACATGGAAAGACGTCAGTCCCCACTCTACCCTCCCTTAAGTCATAAATGTCATGTTTGCTTACAGATCAGAAGTGGAAAGTAAATACTAAAAGCATGCCTCCAGCTACCCCCACAAGTGCCTGCATCTATCCTCACTCGCATTTAGGGACCAGGCCAAGTAATAGCTGGGGGAACTGAAGGGTGTGAGACTAGAGAGTAAAGGGCCCTTTCTACGGGCATTCACATTTAAATTTAAAACAAAAGAGCCCAATAAACGAATCTCCCTGTAGACCAGGTTTGCCCCTAAGCTGCCACTTTGCCACATCTGGATATGTTTCCAGGGATTTCTAATACGTATGTAAATATATTGATGTTGTAAATATCAACATATTTAGTTATATGATACATACATGTTTTTATACAAGTAGGATTATAATATACACACTCTTTTGAACCTTGCTTTTTCATGTACATTGAAAAGCTTTACATGTTAGACAGCCTCATAACCAGCACCTTATAGATGGATATTTAGCTTGTTTTCAGTTAAAAAGATTCTTTTTCCAAATAATGTAGCATTTTTCATCCTTGGACACATGTCAGGGAGTATACACACAGAGTAAATTTGGCAAAGTGGAATTGCCGGATCAATTTTAATAGCTATTGCCAAAATGCCCTCCAAAAAAGTTGTATCTATTCAATTCTACCAACAGTGTTCCTCTGTTCAATGTTTAACTTCTTTTCTGTATGTGTCTCATTAGTTATTCCCATCAGAATAGCTGGCCTCATTTCACTGGTCTGGAGTGAACTACCCACAGAAAGTTTCTTTACTCTGTTTATTGAAGAACGGGAGGAACATAAATATGTTTTGCCTACATATAAAGTTAATGGCCTGTGGTAAAGAATGTAGACTTTTAAGCAGCCTTCCATGTCATTTGGCTTGGGAAACACTGAGTTAGTGTGCTAGACACCTGGCATGGGTTTGGAGGAAAAAGGTGGGCCTTCTTGGGCAGTGCCTGCCAAGTTGGATGATGGCCTCTGCGCTTCACTCCTGATCAAGGCACACATCACTAAGTCTGTGCCCATCTGTTTCTCCTCTGCTAGGGAGGGGCTGGAGCCTGGGGGATGGGAATGTGTTTTCCCCTTCTGGAGTCCTGATTATCCCAGCTGGACTTCTGGGTGGGGCTGGAACTTTCCTTGAGTACTTGGTCACCCCATCATAAGCTTCAGTCACCTATTCTCCCCTCCTCCATACTTTCATGTCATCTGGGTAAAAGTCTTGCTCTTTTGCCCAGTGGCTAAGGTCCCATTGCTGGGCCAGAGGCAAAAGAATGCTTGGAATAGTAAGGAAACTTTAAACGTTAGAGTTTCTAAGAAACAGAGCTTTCAGAAGTAAAAGATCTGCCAACAAATAAAATGTTTCTGCAGAAGTTAGGTGGTGTTGCTCTGGTTCCAGCAACTTGCTCCTTTCTCAGTCATATGGCCTCTGGGTGCCATCTTGTTCCCTGCCCCTCTTCCTATTCCCTGGAAGATCCTCACACACACCCCCCCTCCTCTGGGAACTCCCAAGAGACCTTTGTTCATAGCTGTATTATTCACTCATCAGCTTATGTGTTTGTCTTTACCACTGAATTGAGAGCTACTGAAGTTCTTAACAACAGCAACAGTAATAGCAATAGCAATGATATGGTGCTTTCTCTGTGCCAGAAACTCTTCTCTTTACACGTATTAACTCATTTAGACTCCATACATCCCTCATGATATCTTGGTATCCCCATCTGTGGCAAGTTTTTGGACATTCTATGGTGACTCTTTCAATTTATCAATAGATCTCTCTTCCCCACTTATCCAGAAGGAGATTTTTTTTAAAAAAATCTACTTATTAATGGTTTACAATACATCAGTCCCTTAGCAAAAAATTCATAACATTCATATCATAAGAAAACATTATACAGAATAATAGCAGGATTGTTTCCTTATTTAGCTTGATGTCAAGGCTATTTATTTGGCCTTCGATACCATTAGTTTAAAGTAGAACACTATTTCCATCTACTAGAGTAGAACAGCTGTGTGCTTTTTCCTTTAAAAAATAAACTCTGTAATACTTTTAAAAGATGATCTGTGATTTTTCATATATCATTTAATTCTACAAACCTTTTTGATGAATAGATAAACACGAGCAGACATATCTGCGTTCAGATCCTGGCTGCACAACTTACCACCTCTGCATCTTTGGGCAAGCTCCTTCATCTTTCAAAGCCTCAGCTTTCTCATCCGTAAAATTAGGAAAATAATAGTTCTTTTATAGCATTATCATCAGAATTAAATGATATAATGTACATAAGGAGTTTAGCACAGTGTCTGGCACATAGCGATCAACAAGGGACAGAGATAGCACAGAGGGAGTGATATTTCTGTAGGAAGGTTGCAGGGAAGGCTTGCAAGAGCATGTGACAACTAAGGTGAATTTTGAGTAATGAAGTTTTTAGATAGCCTAAGTGGGGATGAATGTATTTGGCAGGGGAAAGAAGATGTATAAAGGCATGGAGAATGGAAACCACACTGTTTTGGGAGGAACTACAATTAGCAACATTAAGTCAGATTATGAAGCTTGGGAGAGGTGCAGGTGGTAAGAGAGAAGATTCTAGAGGAAGGGAAGGTCCAGATTTGGAAGTGTTTTGCATGACCAGTTAAAGAGCTTGAATTTAGCATTGGGAATAGGAGTTAGTACAGTGTTTGAAGACAGAAAGAGATGTGATCTGATTTGCATTTTAGAAAAAATCACTTTGGGCAGGTGTGTGAATGATGAATTAGAAAGGTGTGATCGTGGAGACCTGGAAACCAATTAGGAGGCAGCAGTCCAAGTGAGAGATAATGAGGTCTGAACAAGGGGAAACGGTTGGGAATGGAGGGAAGCGAGATGAATCCAAGATACCTGGGAAGTAAGATGAAGAGGAGGGGGAAGGAGAGAACTTGCTGGGATTTGTACCCAAGGCTGCTTGGCTTTTTAGCTTCATTCCATTAGGCCACAGGTGTTGGTAATTGAGTGTAGTGGACTGGAGTGGCTAATGATGCCATTAACCACAACAGAGAATAAAGAAAGTAGCACAGGTTCTGGGGAAGGGGGGTGGTTAGTTTGTAGTGGAGGAAGAATAGTGAATTTAACTTAGCCCTTGTGGAGTATAAGACGTGTGTAGGCCATTCATGTGAAGAGGAACAGAAGGCAGTCAAATATATGGATCTAGAGTTTGGAGTAGAGGGAAGGGCTGGAGATACAGATTTGGGAGTCTTTAGGGTAACTATGAAGTTAGGGAAATGGTTGAGATATGGAAGCCTCGCCAAAGATCTCGACATAGTTAATAACTATCTTTGGCCTTCAGTTTTACCATGTAAATGTACTCAGATTGGGCCCTATAAAAGTTTATTCGTTTATTCAGTCTCTTATTCAATGCACAGCCTGCCGTTTCATACCCTTAGCAATAGGTGGCGCTGACGCCCGGCAGGGAGAAGGCGGCAGCATAGGTTGGGCTCGGGGGCGATGGGCCGGTGCGCGGAGGTGGCGACGCTCTAGCCCAGAGCCGGGTATTCGGTGGCTTGGCCGGGTCTTCCCTGGGACTGGGGTCAGGCGGAGAAGCTCTGGCCGCGGGAAGCGCATGCGCAACCGGGTCCCCAAACATGGAGTCTTGTAGTCCAGGTCTTACCTGAATCAGGTAGGAGACAGGCGGGGAAGGAGTGACCCTCCACCTTCAGCCTCCTAGCCCAGCGGATGACTGGGCATGGGCACACTCGGGGTATGTGGCTAGTGTGCGTGGACTACACCAATCCTGGGGCCAAGCTTTGAATGATAGTGGCCTGGGAGGCCGTGAGGACCGGCTGGGGCGTGCCGGACTACGCGGAGGTTGGTGGGTGGCCGCACGAGGTGTGCGCGCCACTCGAGGGCTACGCGGGCGAGGTCCTCGGTCCTCGTCTCCTAGAACCTCGCGGTCGGACGAGAACACAGAAGTCCCCTAACCCTCGTCCGAGGCTTGACTCCCCACAGAGCGTTTAGTCACTCAGTCGGCTTGACCATCCGTCCAGGAAATCGGGTCTCGAGTTCCCGGGAGGCTGCGCCTTCCCGCTTCGGGACCTCATTGGTGGTTGGGAAGGTCGCAGCCACACGGGCCTGGGCGAATGTTGGGGGCACAGGGACGCGGCCGCACGGCGCCGGTGGGGAGGGGGTGTAGTTTTCGCTGGGAGTTGGAGCAGCGAGTGCGGGGCTGTGCAGAGCGAGTGCTTAGTAACCGGCTGGTGACCAAGCGCTGCGGTAGTAGCGGGGGTGGGGGGCACTGGAGGGCACGGTGGGGGAGGACAGCTGAAGGTTTGCGGTGTTGATAGCAATCGAGGAAAAGAAAAACACCTGCTTCTGGGTTGACTCATCCAGGCTGGGGGAATAATTTAATGTGGAATGTAGTTTAAAAAAAAAAAGTGAATTGTGTGCCGTAGCCCTTTCTTCCCCAGGCAGCTAGGAAGTTGCTTGTCCGTCCGAAAGAAAGCTGTTTTCCTTAGAGGACTGTGATGAGCATCAGATGAGATAATATACATGAAAGGGTAAAGAGCTATAAAAATGCAAGATATGATTTTATTTCAAATCCTTCATCCTATTTATGTGTGAGTGTATAAGATGTATTCCAGGTGTGGAACAGCAGAATAGTACCAGACTTGGGATTATGGGATGTGCCCAGTAATGCAAAGGGTGTGTAAAGATACTTTAAGGGTACTCAGTAATACTGTAATCTCTAGAAACAGTCTCTTAGGTTTATCTTATCTGGTTAATGGGTTATTCGGCTCCCTTGCTTCTCTCCTCTCCCACTTGTCTTTTGAACTTTTTTAGCCAAAGATTTTTTACCCAAAAACGAGCCTGAAGAGGAAGGAAGATACCAGTCGCTTTTTGGATATATGGGTTAAATTTGATTGAGAGGGAGGTTGATGTGATTGTATGCATAATTTCTTCTACTTGTCTTGCCCTCAGCATGAAATAGCATGTTGTACAAAGAGCTCTGGGCTGAGGGACACCCAGGAAAGATCTTGTTGTGGATCTGACCTTTCAGGGAGGGGTCACCCTGACCAAGTTCCAATGCCTCTCTGAGCCTTAGTTTCTATCAGATGGGAAAAGACCTTAAAGGTCATTCATGCATTTATCCAGACCTTGCATACCTGCCGCAGGGCTACCCAACCCCTAGAGACAGCGAACTTGTCACGTCCCCAAATGGCTGAGCTACCCAGTCTCTAGACAACCCTGTTGGAAAATTCTGTATGTTGAATCGACATCTGTTTCTCTACAATTTGCACTCATTGGAGCCATACAGAATAAAATGTCTAATGCTGCTTCCACAAATATTTGAGGACTGCTAACACATTTCCCTTCTACCACTCACTCCACAAGGGTTCTTTTCTTCCAGCTAAACATGCCCGGTTATTTTAAACAGCGAGGCAGTGTGGGGTAGTGGAAAGAACGCCAGCTTTGGAGCCAGACGCATCTGCGCTCAGTTCCCAGTCCCTTCACACACTAACAGTGCTCTGAGCTGCTGTATCTTTCTCTGAAAAATATGGATGAAAGTATTCATCTAGCGAGTTATTATGAGAATTAAGGATAAATTGGGTGAAGATCCATGCTATAGTAGGAGCTTAAAATATGACAGCTGTTACACCTTCAGTGACATAATTTGCGATGCATTTTAGTCGGTCTTCTCTGAACAAATTCCTGTTTATGTGTCTCTTAATATCTGCTCTGCAGAACAAAATAAAACACTTTCTCACTAGCAGACTAGAGCAGGATTAGCTTATTCTGGGTGCTTCTCTAATTACAGTCTACAGTCTACAATGTTTTTTTTGGAGCCATATCACATTGACTCACTGACAACTAAAATCCTGACTCGCTTTATGTGCTGCTGTTCAATCAAGTTTCCCCCATCTTGAACTTCTTCAGCTTATTTGAATCGATAATTATGGCTCTTGCAAGTGGCAGTCCCAGTTCTGTCCTGTTGTCTCCATAAATATCCTTGTTGTTATATTATGGGTCTCAAACTGGGGTTCAAAAAAAATGATTATTGAACCCACAGTACCAGCCGTGCTGATCTCACCACTGTTGCACATCAGCAAGCTAATAAATGCTGAGCTTTCTACCCTCATCTTTGCACAAATCTGAGGTCTTTTTATGTGGGACTGTCTGAGAATTGGAATGTGACAGGAATGTATGATAAGCTACGGGTTGAGGGAATGCTGCTGCCTGTGATGTCGGTCGAGTGTGGTGTTTGTATCCAAGAACTGAAAGGGTGCACTGAGAACCAGCCAGAGGCAGGCTTTGGATTTATGTACGGTTACATGTTTTCTCAGGCACTCCAAATGTTTTATACCTTGGGCCAGATTCTCCCCTGGTGGAGGAAGCTTCTCTCTGTAAGTCAGGCACAGTTAAAAAACTCATTAACTGTTTGGCTTCTGGGGCATTCTCTAGCATTTTCTCCCGGCTTTAGCCAAGCTGATCTCTGTTAGTATCCTCTGCGTTTTCCAGACTCCTTGCCTCTGTGCTGGGAGGTTCTTCCAAACATGAATGCTTCCTTTGCCTAAACGAGTTACGGGTTTGAAGTCCTTCTCAACCTTGTTCCCTCCTTTTCCAAGGAGGTTTTTCCTAGCACTCTGTCCGGGAGGGTTTGTCTTGAGCATCAGACTTTGAATTCCCGTTGTCTTCAAGTGCTTCCCTTGGTCCCCTCTGCCACCCGCTCCCCCGGCCCCAGCAGTCTCCCCTCCTGTCTACCTTCTTGTTCCATGTGGGTGGACATGTTCCATGGCTTTCAGAATAAGATCCTTTGTGAGCACTCAGTCCATTAAATACAAAATTGCCTTCATCTTGGATGCTGGTGCTTCTGGTATGGTGAGAATGAAAGTACGGAATTGTTTGTAGGAATCATAGGTTCCATTGACAGTAAATACGAAAAACTATAATGCCATGTTTGTTATATATTGTTGTCTTAGTTAAAATAGGAAAATCTTTATTCTGTTGAAAGGACCGACTTAAATTTTGCTGAGTAATTAATTCAGTCCTTAAAAGGTGGTGGTTCGTTAAAATAGGTAATCTTCCACTTGTTAAGGGGAGTAATTTAAATTTCATTAAGTAACCAATTAAGGCCACAGAGGGTTTAAATCCATCGGTGGCTCCTCATTTTCTTCAGGACAAATTGTAAACTCCTTAGGATGAAATACTCTTTCTAGCCTAATTTTTTGTCTACCAGAGCCACGGCCCAAAGGACTTGGAGTTTTCCCCAAAGGTTGTGCGGTCCTGCGCCTCCGGTGCTTTGCGAATGCCGTCCCCTCTGGTTGGAATGCTCTTTGTCTCTGGTAAATGTCTATTCATCATTCAAGACAACCCTTTCCCCCTCCCCTTAATTACTTCCTCCCCTGTGCGCCCTCAAATTCTTGTACTTATTCATGCAGTATTTATTAGGAGTCTGCTTTGTGGCCAGCGCCGTGGCAGGCTCTGGGGATACAAAAGGTGAATAATACTTGGGCTCGGGCTTTGAAGGGCTTGCATGTTAGGGGGAGGGGGCCAACCTCTCACAAAACGCTGATAGGAAATTAAAGGGAAAATGTAAGCACCGTCAGTTCTTGTGTGTCATCCTCACCGGATGGACAGCAGCTCGCTTTGGGGGCAGGGGCAATTCCTCCTTCGTCTTTGCACCCCTGGCTCTTAGCGCTCTGGAGGTGCTAAATTAGCATTGGTTTCATGAACCTCGGAATCGACACCAGTAGAGGTGTACCCTGGATTGCGCCACACGTTTTGGTGACACGCTCATAGATGGCGGTTTCTCCTATGTCTGACTGGTGCCCTCAGCTCCCTGGCACACTGTGAGGTGCCGGGTGGGCTTGGCTGGCCCGGCCTTTCGCCCAGATGTTCGGAATCTTGCTCGCCCGCGCTCTGGGCAGCGGAGTGGCGGGGCGGCCTGGGCGGGCGCGAGTGGAAGAGAGGCCTGCAGCGCCCCCGCTGGAGGGAGCTGGCACCGCTCGGGCTGCCTGGCTCGCTCACAGCCCACGCGTTTGTCAGGAATTCAATTTACAGCCAGAAAACGAACAGACACTGATTCTCTACACTTTTCTCTTCAAAGGCGTGATAGATGCCTTTTAAAGGATTGTGGATGAAGAAAAAATCCTTCTCTCTTTTCCGTACCACTGGGGCCCTCGCATTGTGATTCAATCTTAAATAAATGCATAAACAAAGGGAGCTTTAGTCTCATAATTCGGCCGATCATTCTTTCCGGCACAGGACGGGCTAGTGCCGGGAGTGGGTGCCGCGGGAGGGCTGCAGCGGGCCTCGGGCACGCCGACCACGTCGTGCTGCCGCAGAGGAAACGTGCCCGGCGCCGCGGCGGTGGCTGACCGAGAGAGCCCAGACTTGCCGCAAGTTGTGCCCCTTTTTTTGCTCTCGAGCGGCCGTCCCTTGAATCAGCCGATTACCTCTGCGGTAGCCCAGCCGAGCTTGTCGTTCCCTAGCCACTCGGTTGTGCCCTTGGTGGGTACCTATAGTTAGGGACCTAGGAGGTGTTGGGCGCTCAGGGACCTATGCTTTGGCCCGGGCACTCGAGTGGTTCAGAGCCCCCGCCTGAGAGCGGATCGCGAGCGGGCTGTGAGCCGGCGCCACAGCGGAAGCCCTGGTCCCACTGCATCTGAGGTCGAGCGGCCACCTCTGGGGCTGGGGGTGGGGGGCCTATGGGTGGTCTCGGGGGAGGTGATGGAGTCTCAGGAAGACTGTCGTCTCTTCCTGCAGTGTTAACTCGCCAGAGGAGGATTTTTGCTATAGAACCTGTGGTTCAGGGTAGGGGGCCGTGAGGGAGCAGCGGGGTGCTGGTGGGGGTCAATACCCCTGAAGGTGCCCTCCGGAGCAGCTGTTGTAGGAGGGGCGCCCCATCCTTGCGCCCTCAGCGGGGCTGCGGGGAAGGGGGTGGCTTCGGCGGGAGGGGCACTGCGGCGCGGTGGGCGGGCCAGGGGCGGGGCGCGGGTGGGCTCTAAAAGTCGGTGCCCACTCGCTCTGCGCTGCCGCGGCCACCAGCACATCCCGGCGCATCACGGCGGGCGGCGCCTCCTCTGCGGCAACCGCGCCTTGCGCATTGCCGCAGCGCACGTCCCGGTGGCCGCTCGCTGCTTGCCGCGGCCGCGCCGCCCTCGCGGGCTGTGGGCTGCGCCCGGCTGCCGGCCGACCCTGCACCGCTGCGGGTGTTGCGGCGCGCCCTTTGCTCAGGGCCGGTGTGCAGGCGGCATGGGATAAGACGCCACCATGGTGCGCCGAGATCGCCTCCGCAGGTGGGTGCGTGGTGGGCGCGGGGGGGGGCGTGTGTGACTGGCTTGCAGCCGTCGTCCCCAAATGGGGTGCGGGCCAGCGGGTGGGACTTTGCCCGTGCGAGCTGGGGCTGCCAGAGCGCGACTCCCGCAGTGGAGGGAAAGTCTCCGGAGGGTGAGGGGCATGCATTCCTGTCCTCTGAGCCCGTTCTACCTGCTTGGAAGGGGATGTCTCGCCTGCACACAGTAGAATGTTCAGAACGCCTGATCGCCCTGATTTAGGATTTCTAGACCCTGGTATCTCTCTGATGCAATTTAGAATTTCTAGATCCTGGCGTCACCCTGTGCGGTTTAAAATTTCTAGACCCTGGTAGCGCCCTGGAGTGACTTAGGATTTTTAGACCCTGGTATTACTCTGATATGGTTTACAATTTTTAGACCTCGGCATCACCCTGGCATGATTGAGGATTTTTAGACCCTGGCATCGCCTTGGTGCGATTGACGGTTTTTAGATCCTGGTGTCACCCTTGTGCGATTGAGGATTTTTAGATCCCAGTACCCCTAGGTGTGAATTAGTGTTTCTAGACCCGGGTTTCACTTTGACGCGACTTAAGATTTTTAGACCCTGGTAACGCCTTGGCGCGATTAGGGTTTTACACCCCAGCATCGCCTTGGCGCGGTTTAGGGTTTCTAGACCTGGGTTTTGCCTTGGCGTGAATTAGGATTTTAACATCCAAATATCACCCTGACACGATTTAGCGTTTCTAGACCCCTGCATCACCCTGGCGCGATTTAGAATTTCGAGACCCCGGTATTGCCCTGCGGTGATTTAGGATTTGAAGACCCTGGTGTCGCCGTGGCGTGAGTTACCGCATAGGTGTGACTAGAACTGGCAGTGTCTTATCACCGAGGCGTAAGTATTTTTGAGATTTCAGTAACAGGAAGCCAAGTGAGAATGATGTGACCAAACTCATAATACTACACATGAATTATTTGCATTGGTTTACAAAATAGTTCATAGTCTCACCGCGATGCTGTAAAGTGGGCAGGTTTGGTGGTATTAAATGTGTGTATTTTTCCTATTTACAAGATGAAGAAATAAAGGCTCGGAAAGGTTCATTAATTTCTGGAAGGTTTGTTACTGGGGTTTGCTGAATTTGTACTCTTGATTCTTGGCTCATCAAAGAATGGAGATTTGGGTCAAAAAATGTTTAATCTATTTTGCCTACTGACTGCCTGATTGCTTACGTACTAAAAATCCTAAAATGTTGTTGGGGGCATTTTTACTGAAGTAATTAAGACAGAAAGCGGCTTTCTGAGGGGTTGCCTCTTCGCTTTCTTAGCGTAAAAGAGAAGGAAGAGGTGCGGGGTGAGGGTGTCCCGAGCAGAGTCTGTCTGTCCTTCCCCTCACCGCCCCGCACGGTGGGCGGCGGCGGGGCGGGGGAGCCTCTCCTGCTCAGCTCCTCTCGTATCCCCTCCCCGGCTCTCTGCTGAGTCACTGCAGAGACTCGGCTGCTGGAACCCGTCAATGAATGAGATGAGAAGTATGGGGATCGGGGGTGATGAAATGCGCAGGTGAAAATGTATAAGCTTAAGTCCAGGACAGATAGCGCTTAGAAATGATCATCTAAACCTGATACTTTTTGTCATCTCACCTTTTCAGGAGATAATGGGATGTAGCCTACTACTACTGTGGGGGGTGGATATTTTGATATAATGGTCATGTTCCGGGCATTTTTTCTAATCATTTCTTAATCTTTAATCTTTCTACCTTGGAAGGTAGAACCAAATCACTGGGTCTGTTTTATGGATATGCACTTCAGAGGGGGGGAAGAAAAAAAAGACCGCCCTGGTGACACCTTAAAAATAGGCAAAGGAGCTGAGATTTTCTGTGGATATGAAACTACAGGCTCTTATTTTTTGAAAAAAACTCTAAAATAAATAAATATCTTGTGAGTTGGATTAGTTTGTTAGAGATTGTGGCCAGATTACAGGTAATATGGTAGAAGGGTACAGACACAAAGACATTTCCACCAGGGCTTTCACAATTAATTCCCCTTATTTATAGTTCTGTGTTCTTGACAATTCTTATTTTAGTTTTAGAAGGTATTTCCATTCTGGCTGTTTTTAAGAGAATTTCCATTCTACTGATGGTTCTTTCCCTGGTGGCCATCAGGAGTCATAAGCCAGAAACAGAGGGAACTGTTTCTAACTCCTGTTTAGCACTTCTTGTCATTGTGGATGAATTGATCTGGACCTTTGAAGTCCTGGGCATGGGAAAGTTGGGTGTGCAAATCAGTGCTTTCCTCCCCCAAACAAAATCAATTCTCAGATGTTCTGCCCCCTTTTTGGGGGGGGGATGGGAAGGAAGGGGCATCCTAAGAAATTAAATAAATGGGGGAGCTTCCTCAAGAGTCTGCTAAGAAAAGCAGAAATATAATCTGCTGCCGTGACCTCTCAAGAGATTAGATATTCAGGGTCATGACAAAGCTGCTTACGTTGGAATATACAGGGCACCTACCTTCTTAACTTTCACAGACTCTTTACCCTGAGCAGTTTCTCAGCACAAATCCAGATAGTAGTAGCAAACTGGACTTCACTGGAGTCAGAGGGTTGATAAATATTAGAAAATCAAGAGCAGCTCTCTGCTTTAGGACATGTGATGTTCCTACGTATTTTTTTTAACAAACATTTGTTTAAAAAAAATTTATATATATATATATGTAAAACATTTTACCGGTGCGGGGCTGGTGGGTAGATGGTAGAGCTTTTAGAGTAAATATGAAGGGAACCCTCCCTCCCCCCAGGAAGCCTTGATAAAAGACAATGAAGTTACTTAAGTAATTTATCTTCCTTTTACTTTATATAAAACCTCTACAGCAGGTCTTGGGAAGAGCACAAGGGGAGGGGCTGTGGGGTTAAAGTGGGACGAAGTTGAGGGGGAAGATTACATATGAAAATAGTATATTTTTTCCTTAAAATTAGAATGATGAGCAAATATGGTGATTGCCATAGCAGGCAGAGTACACTTACATTCTTTATTTTTATTTATTTATTTTTTTTTTGTGGTACGTGGGCCTCCCACTGCTATGGCCTCTCCCGTTGCGGAGCACAGGCTCCGGACGCGCAGGCTCAGCGGCCATGGCTCATGGGCCCAGCCGCTCCGCGGCATGTGGGATCCTCCCAGACCGGGGCACGAACCCGCGTTCTCTGCATCGGCAGGCGGACTCTCAACCACTGCGCCACCAGGGAAGCCCCACTTACATTCTTGGTAAATTTTCTGCCATGGTTGACATGGAGGACAAGGTAGTCCCCACATGGTACAGAAATTCCCCACCCTGTTTTACCAGTTTGGGGCTTGTGTTAGAATCGTGTACAATGTCACCCAACTGCTTACCCCGGGTTTCTGATTTTCCTACAGGATGAGGGAGTGGTGGGTCCAGGTGGGGCTGTTGGCTGTGCCCCTGCTTGCAGCCTATCTGCACATCCCGCCCCCCCAGCTTTCCCCTGCTCTTCACTCATGGAAGTCATCAGGCAAATTTTTTACCTACAAGGGACTGCGTATCTTCTACCAAGGTAAGAACAGGGCTCTTGAAACACTCTGCATGTAGAGGTCCCGTGGGTCCCTCTGAGGTACTTATTTTGCATCCATTGGTCTCTGTTGCCCCTCAGTGATGGCGGGGAAAACCCTCTTTTTCTGTATAGTGTCCATTTGAAGGAATGGACTAATTCCCCTCATTAACTTGATAGCAGGGAGACTCAAAAAAAATTGCTGGGAGGGTGAGGGTGGTGGAATGGAGATTCCAATGTCCATAGAGTGACTTGTTAGTATAATTTATTTATTTATTTTTTCTGATTTTGACTTTATTTTAACATCTTTATTGGAGTATAATTGCTTTACAGTGGTGTGTTAGTTTCTGCTGTATAACAAAGTGAATCAGCTCTACATATACATATATCCCCATAACTCCTCCCTCTTGCGTCTGCCTCCCACCCTCCGTATCCCACCCCTCTAGGTGGTCACAAAGCACCGAGCTGATCTCCCTGTGCTATGCGGCTGCTTCCCACTAGCTAGCTATTTTACATTTGGTAGTGTATATGTGACCAGTATAATTTACTTTGTAGCCTGATTTGCAGTGATAGATAGTACTGGCTTTCTTTTGTGAGCGCCCCTAGTGTCAGATAATATAACAGCGCCCATAGATACAGCTGCCATTGGTTCTGTTCCCCCATCCCTGATTTCATTTTATTGTTTCTATAAAGATTTGTTATATGTATAACTAAATGTGATTTAAGTCTTATACCTTTGTCTAAGTTAATTTGCTAATAATTATTATGACTGCTACTTACCAATTAATTACCTTATGCTAGGCATTGAATTATATTTTCAACCTTCATAATTTCGTTTAATCTTTACAACAGTACTTGGAGGTAGGTGCTATTCACCTCATTTTATAGGTAAAAGGAATGAGAAACAAGATTGGAAAAGATTTCTTTTGGGCGGGGGTCAAGAGCAATAACGAAAAATGTTTGTCATAAACCGTTTTTCATTATTGCTCCTGACCTCCTCTCATTCGTTATATTCAACTAAAAGTAAGTATATAATTTTCTTTATGTTGGTCACTTAGGTTGTTTCTAGTTTTCCAATGTTTTAAATAATGTTAAAGGGAAATCTCCATGTATGTGTTAATTTTTTCCGTATTTTTTCAAATAGTACTACATGTAAATGAAATGATTTATTTGCATGGATTCTCAAAAATAAGACTCCTAGGCTAAAGTATATAAAATTTTTCATTGCTTCTAACTAAATTATTTTTGTAAACCTTATTATCAAATTCTCATGCCAGTGGCAGTATATGAATCTATCAGTTTTAATCTAATACTATTTTTTATTAGCAAGGCTACTTACTGTTTAAATATTTGGATAATTTAAAAGATGTTTATACATTAAAAATGTTCATGTTTATGTTGATTAGCCTTTTTTTTATAGTTGCTAGAATTTTGCAATAGTTGAGCTTTATGCTTTTAATATTCAGTTGAGTCTCCTCTGCGGGAAATAAAATTGTTGGACAAATGGCATACACTGAGGCACTCACTGGGTTGAGGAAGGGAATTTTTGCGAGGCCATTAATAATAGGTACAAAGAACTTGTAGTTATTAAGTTGTGACTGTATACTTTTAACTGTGAAGCTTTACTTTTTACTGTGGAAAAGCAATTTACATATTAATGATACAGAATAAAGGGAGAAATGAGGAAATACTTCTTAAAAATCTAGGTGAAAGTAAGCAGTCTGCCGTCAAGTATTTTCATATAAAGTGAGCTATTTACGTTTTTAAAAAATTGTAGTTGATTTACAATATTATATTAGTTCAGGTGTAGAACATTAGTGATTCAGTATTTTAATAGATTATACTCCATTTAAAGTTATTATAAAATATTGGCTATATTTACAATTTTTAAGTATACAGAATAAAAGAAAACATATCAAATGCCTATTCTTACGTAAAGCAATAAGCTTGCATTTTAAAAGAAATCTAATATTTTAATTTCATTAATTTGGTCAGGGTTTCTTGTCCTTTATACCAGATTATTTAGATTTTTCATATCTTCAAGGTTATTTTCTTAGGGCATCAGCCTAACTGATCTCTCTCCTCTTCCCAGACTCTGTGGGTGTGGTTGGAAGTCCAGAGATAGTTGTGCTTTTACACGGCTTTCCAACGTCCAGCTATGACTGGTACAAGGTAAGGAAATCAGACTTCTGGGTCCTACTATGCCTTTAAAAATCCAAAATCGAGGATTTTGTTGTCAGCACTGGAAGACTTGCATATTTGAGTTGCTTAATAAAATAGGATTAAATGTAGAACTGTTGCTCATTTACTGTAAGGGAGTAAAAAAGTCTTTGGCAATCTGGGAGGGATCATTGCCAAGTTAAAAAGTGCTGGAGTTCCTCCTTCAATGGAGATTAATTATAAGGAATAAAGCACTTTCCAGGAGGATCATTTGTGGGCCTGTGGTGGTTTCATGAGATTTTCCCTTTATCGAAGTCTGTTTATTAAGCTGAGATAGGGATGAAACTCCTTTGCTGCTGTAGGTTGGAGAAGAGGAGGAGCAGGATTAGAAAAACCAAACCATCCCTTTCCTTCTTGTAGATTTGGGAAGGTCTGACCCTCAGGTTTCATCGAGTGATTGCCCTTGATTTCCTAGGCTTTGGCTTCAGTGACAAACCGGTAAGCAGCATCTAGATGGGGCAGTGTTGCGGGATGGGGGTAGGCAAGGATGGAGGGGTCAGGCTGGCAGACACACCTGCACCCTTGACTTCACCCTGTGTATCTGGGCTCTTCTTTCCCTAGAGACCACATCACTATTCCATATTCGAGCAGGCCAGCATCGTGGAAGCTCTTTTGCGGCATCTGGGGCTCCAGAACCGTAGGATCAACCTGTTGTCTCACGACTATGGGGATATCGTTGCTCAGGAGCTGCTCTATAGGTCAGTGAAGCCATGACTTGTGTACGACTCCCAGGTTTCACTCGTTTAAGATGAGAGAAGTACATTGTTCTGGGTTCTTTCTAGCCCTTTTCCCTCTTGGGAGTTTGTCTTCAGCTGCTCAGTAAGCTATGCGTTTCCCTCCCCGTCTCTAGGTTCAAGCAGAATCGATCTGGTCGGCTTACCATCAAGAGTCTCTGTCTGTCGAATGGAGGTAACTGCCTTGGAGGCGGGTGGAAAGTGAGGTGTAGCCTAGAGGGCCACATTTAGATACGGCAGTGACGTCTAAATGGTAATCTGATGGTACTGCAAACAGACCCAAGCAAAGTAGTGGATCTTTACCTCTTTCATGCCATGAACCACTTTGTGGCCTGGTGAGATTTACTGATGCTTTCTCAGAATAATGTTTTTAAATATAGAAAATAAAGTAAGATTACAAAGGAAACTGATTATCTTGACATAAGTTAATAAAAAGCTGTGTTGTAGTAAGATGTGCTTTTTAAAATGTATTTAATGCATTTTCCAGCAAGATCTTGTGGTGTGTCTGGTAACAACTGTGATTAGAAGTGGTGGGGAGTGCAGATGATATTTCGCAATCTCTGCGACAACTGCAGTGGGTTCTGCAGACATTTGAGATGAAGCCACAGGTGCTTCTACTACTTACTACTGTGGTTTGTATCATAAACTCTCAATTCACAGCAGTGCCAAGTTTCAGTTGGAAATTAGTGAGCCCTTGATTAGACCTTTTGGAGATGTTTCTTGTTCTTTGCCTGCCATTGAGCCTGGCTTGTAAATCCATGAATATCCAGGTGTCCCCCGAATACCTTAAGGGCAGATTGGGAGAGGAGTCTGTTTGTCCCTTTATCAGTAACGCTCATGGCTTTCTCCCATTGACTCTGGAAAAAAACGGAAACGGAAAAGCTCTAGGTTTTTTGAAGGATCTACACTTCTGAAAAATCTCTGGTTTCCTTTGCAGCCCGAATAGTTAACAACATATGTATTCTGAAGAACGGGTGGAAACGCTAAGGGGAGCCAGAGTCTAGTCGTCAGCAGTGTGGAGGACCATGACATATTTTTCCCTTCTCTCTACAGTGGGGAAAGTGATCCCAGTGGGCTAGAATTTGACCTGGTAAACACAGAATTCCCTGGAGAAATAATAAATGACAGTACTAAGTTTTTATTTGTAGTTTGGTTTTTGGCAGTGAAAGCCCTCAAGGTGACTAATGGGGTGAATTGTCTCCGATAATGGGCCTATGTTTGGCCTAAGATTGTTGGTAAGTAACTACCCCAAGTCTCTTCTCCTACAGGTATATTTCCTGAGACTCACCGTCCTCTCCTTCTCCAAAAGGTTGGTTACTCCACTGACTAGATCTTTAGTTTTTAAGGTTTATACTGATATAAATAATGCTGGTATCTTTATAACGGCCATATCTGCTCTCATGGGCTGTAGTTAAAATCCGTTTCATCATGAACTCATGTTAGTGAAGTTAATTTTTTCCTTAATAAAGGAAAAATAAAGCAGTAGAAGTGACCCCTAGATAAATAAAGGCTTATTTCTGAGAATGAGAGCAACAAATATTTGGAGAAGTACAGCTGTCTAAAGAGTTGTGTCATTAGCATGATGTTTGAACAAATTGGGATCCTAGTCTAAAGTTGAATATATCAGTTAAAAGTCTTTGGGATTTAGGGAAGTGTAGAATGTAATCTTAAAGGGAATTAGAAATAGGTTTGTTTTCTATGGGAGAAGAATGTGGGTAAGCAAAACAAGAAACTAAAAGCCAGTAGATTTGGTTAAAGTCCTTTTTTAGTTCCTGGTATAAAACCTTTTATCCTGGATAGTTGGTTTCTTTCTTTGGACTGTTGATTGTTACTTTTACACTTATAGCTTCTCAAAGATGGAGGCATGCTGTCACCCATCCTCACGCGACTGATGAACTTCTTCGTATTCTCTCGAGGGTAAGTCATTGTCGGACACTGATTCACTTCAGCATGGGAGCAATGTAGTGAAAAGTTGCTGCCATTAAAGTTCTGGGCCAAATCTTAGGGTTTGACCCTTTAAAGTAAAGGTGTTGACCACTGCCAGGCAAGTAGTAGAAGGAATTCATAAACCAGTCAAGGGTCAGACATACATGACCTGAGGTTCCAATCATACTTGATGTACTGAGTTCTTCTCACACTTACCTTTCTGCTTTTTTGGACTTGTTCAGTCTTACCCCGGTCTTTGGGCCATACACCCGACCCTCTGAGAGTGAACTGTGGGACATGTGGGCAGGGATACGCAACAATGACGGGAACTTGGTTATTGACAGGTAAGAAATAACCCTTTGCTTTGGTTTCCAGAGACACTTTTTTTGGGAAGTGGGGAAAGATGTGGGATTGTGTGTTCTGTTCCTTGCTTTCATAACCACAAGAAGAGTGGTTAAGACCTATGAGGCAAACCAAAAAGTCATGCTCTGTACTTTCTAAGAAGAAAGAAATTGAGAATAGAGTGAGCTCTGAGCCTAAGCCATTTGGCACCATAAGTTTGGATAAACAGCTGCAAATTCTAATGCTAATTTAGTCTGTAACTGACTGACTGGCAAATCGTCTTTGGACCTTTTGTCAATAGTAAATGTTTCAAAATGTCTAATCATAATTCTGAAAGGTGCTTAACGCCTCTCTCAAAGTACAGATTGTTTCCTTTTTCATATCTTTTCTATAGCAACAGGGACTGAGAAGGGAGGTTTCCCTGTCTTGTACAAAGAATCCCCATGCCTTGGTTCAAACGAGAACGTAGCCACTTTCACAGAGGGACCTAGAGATAGCGTATCCAGAACTACTTGGGGTAAGGCCCTGTCTCTTTGCCAGCTGGGTCAGTGTAGCTTCCAGTGTGTTAACTGGTGGCTGTGCTGGGAACTGTGAGGTCGAGGGAGCCATTCCTCCCTAACCCCCATGGGACCCTTGAAGATTCATTTTAATATAAAAAACTGAAAAACAAAGCCCTCTTGTAAAATTCCCTTGTGCTTTCAAGAAACTAAATACCATTTCTAAGAGGTGATATTTGAAGTTCACAAAAATAATTGTCCTGGAGTTGGCAGGCAGAATAATTAGAATACATGAGTTTGAGTTCTAAAATGTAGCTATGACATCTTACACTGTAGGATGAAGACTCTGCCTCCATTTTATCTGTGGTCAGATGAAATGCAGAGGTTGAAGCTTTGTGCTCATGAACTTCTACACTGAGTATTTTAGAAGTAGATGCCAATTTAGAGATCATGTAGTTCAGTCTCTTAAAGATGAGGAAAGATGTGTGTGTTACCAACAACTTTTGAGTCACAGAGCTTGTTAGTGGTGAAGCCAGAATCAGAACTCTAGTCCCAGACTTTAGTCACATGTAATCCAAAGTAACTTCCAGCCTTCCTAGATTTCATTCCCTGCTTAATCAACACAAAGAACCATTAATTCTAACATCGATAGTAGGCATGATCACTGCCGTAGCTACGTGGTGGTGAACTCTAGAGGTTAACAGAAATGGGTACATTAAGTGGGCCGTTCCCAGGAAGGCCAGGTTGCTTCTGGATTAAGAAAACATACTGATCGTGTTCAGTAGGCTGTGTTCCTTGTGGTTCCTGTCAGGCCTTTGCATCCCCATAGCAAAAAAAAGTTTCTTGTTTTACTCTTGCTGACTTATCTGTCCTATAGTCTCTTGCAGTACATCAATCAAAGGAAGAAGTTTAGAAGACGCTGGGTGGGAGCTCTTGCCTCTGTATCTATTCCCAGTGAGTATTTCTATATTACCTCTTTTTTCTTTTTTTAAATAAAGTTTACCTTGGGCTGCATTGGGTCTTAGTTGCAGCGCACGGGCTTCTCATTGTGGTGGCTTCTCTTTTTTTTAAATTTTATTTTATTTTATTTTTTTAATTTTTTTATTTTATTATTATTTTTTTTGCTTTATAACAAATTTAATCAGTTATACATATACATATGTTCCCATATCCCCTCCCTTTTGCGTCTACCTCCCACCCTCCCTATCCCACCCCTCCAGGCGGTCACAAAGCACCGAGCTGATCTCCCTGTGCTATGCGGCTGCTTCCCACTAGCTATCTACCTTACGTTTGGTAGTGTATATATGTCCATGCCGCTCTTTCACTTTGTCACAGCTTTGTGGTGGCTTCTCTTGTTGCAGAGCACGGGCTCTAGGCATGCAGGCTTCAGTAGTTGTGGCACAAGGGCTCAGTAGTTGTGGCTCGCGGGCACTAGAGCGCAGGCTCAGTAGTTGTGGCGCACGGGCTTAGTTGCTCTGCAGCATGTGGGATCTTCCTGCACCAGGACTCCAACCCATGTCCCCTGCATTGGTAGGCGGATTCTTAACCACTGTGCCACCAGGGAAGTCCCTCTATATTACCTCTTGATAGGAAAACTGAGGTACTATGGGTTAAATAATTGCCAGACTTAGCAAACAAAGATACAAGATACCTAGCTAAATTTGAATTTCAGATAAACAACAAACACCTATTTAGGATAAGTATATGCTATGCAGTATTTGAGATATACTAAAAAAAAAAAAATCATTACCTGAAGTTCAGATGTAACTGGCCATCCTTTATTTAATCTGGCAGCCAGTGACATGTGTTGAAGAGAAGTATATAAAACATTGAGATCCTGTTGCAAAGGGAGTTGGTGTCTCTGTCAGGAGTGAGAGTTAGGCCAGTTTCTGTGCTGTGCATTGTCAGTAGCTGCCACATTCAATGTTGAATTGCTGGGACAGCAGGCTGTTTAGATTACTAATAAAGAGGCTATAGGTGTTCTCTTCTTATTTGTCTCTTCATTCTTACGGATTTAAAAAAGAAATTCAGTGCACTATCTCACACACAGTAATTAGTGCTCAGGATATCATTGGTTGATTTCAAATGTCAAGGGTCAATTATAACTGAAGAGAGAGACTTAAAGAATGACACTCTTCTGGATTTATAAAAATGGAATGTTGGAAGTGGGGCTTATTCCTTTTGGTCCAGGGCACAGAAGAGATGAAGGGACTGAATGGTTGTTTACAGGAGAAAAGGTCTCAAATGGACTGATTTTTAGGCTTATTCCCATATGTTCCTTGTAACCTACTTATTGAAAGAAGCTAGGTTTTCTATTATAAAAAAAATTATTTAAAGAAAAAAAAATTTTTTTGAGGGGTAGTTAATTTTACAGTGGGAATAGGAAAATGGATGTGAGAGCTGTTAATAATTCATTCCTTTTCCCTTTCCTAGTTCATTTTATCTATGGGCCACTGGATCCAGTGAATCCCTATCCAGAGTTTTTGGAGCTGTACAGGTGAGTCTCCCTCAGGGGGTCTTTGTTTTCTTAGTACCTCATCCCGACAGTGGTGAACAGGATTGTCTGCTGAGGCAAATCTAGCCTCTGTCTCTGACCTCACTGGCTGTTCATCTAGGAAACACATAACAGAGGATGAAATGGGGGAATCTTACTCTCACATAATGTAAAGATCAGGAAATTCAGTTATACATTCTCTTGGTTTATACAGTCTGTTTTCACTATCATGGTTACTACATGTTCCAATATGTACAGGTAAGAAACAGCTATCACGTAAACCAAGGAATGGAAGTGGATATATTTTAAGAAACGTTTGCTTTAGTCTGATTGTAAAGCCAGCTCATTGGCCTCAGCTGAGGAGACTGCATGGGGAGAATGAACTGTGGGAAAGTGCCTTTGCAGGTTGTTCTTCTCTCTAGGTATTTATTTGGAAGGTGTCGGAATATGAGAGCTTGATTATGTCACATAAGAATGTTCCATACCTTCACATGGCCTAGTAGAAACAGCCCAGTGGTAAATAGCTTACATTTAATTTTAAACAAAAATACCCTCTCTCATCTCCCCAGGTTAATAAGCAAGGTCTTTTGTTATCTTTACTTGGACAGTGAATTGCTGAATGGCCCACTTCTCCAAGGAGCTGGAAGTCATCCCGCTCTGACATGTGTTGTATATGTGTTATATTTTCACGTTGTTGTCTGCTGGAATATGAGCATTTAAAAACTAGTCTGTATACATCATAAATGGAATTGGCAAGTTTATCTGCCTAAGATAGATATAATTACAAAGTAGAAGGTGAATAAGCTCTTTGTTGGTTCCTTCCAGTGTGGTATGTCCACAGGGGCGTTTACTAGGGCTGCCCACTGGCTTACATCCCTCCCCCTCCCTCCAGCCTCAAGTTCACCTACATGCTGTTCTCTTCCACTAGGAAAACGCTGCCGCGGTCCACAGTGTCGATTCTGGATGACCACATTAGCCACTATCCACAGCTAGAGGATCCCATGGGCTTCTTGAATGCATATATGGGCTTCATCAACTCCTTCTGAGCTGGAAAGAGTAGCTTCCCTGTATTACCTCCCCTATACCCTTATCTGTTGTGTATTCCACTTAGCAAGAAACGCCCAAAAGAGGTCCTGGCCACCAAACACTATTCTCTCACAAAAGTCCACCTGACTCACACTGGTGAGCAGCATATAGTAAAAAGCCAGCAGAAGCTCTAAGGGTGACCTAATAGTCCACCTCCCATTCCTTTGACATCTGATCAAGTGTATGGACTTGCCTTTGTCTTTGTGTTATTAGGAAATTCTGATGGGCACTACTACTCACTGATGCAGAAAGACAGACATTCATTTGCATAAAAGTCTTTGAAACACTTCTATGGACTTTTCTGAAATATTTAGAAATGCTAATTTCTGGCCCTGATTGGAATTATCTAAAGGTGCCACCTTCACCTCGCCTTGAATGGCTTTAATTCTCTAAGTGACACAGCTTTAAGCGAGAATGAGTCTCCCTTGTCATAACTTTGGATTTAGTTTCATTAGCTGCTTCTAACTGTAGTCATTTTGTTAGACTTTGGTTTCAATAATGCAGTATTCTAAGTATACTTTAAGACTATGATTTACCTACACGTATTATGTATGTATTTTATAAGGACACTAAACCAGCAGACACTTACTCTAGCAGAGCAGTTTAACCTTATTAACCATGTTTCATTTCTGAGTAAATTGAACTAAAGCCAAGCTATTTACAGAATTTCCTAAAATCACAGAACATTAAGGACAGTAGTCTCTGTGCCAGAGATTTACTGTTATTTGCTGTTAGAACTGGTCTTTCCAGCTAATAACAGTCGGACTTGTCATACCTCAGTGCTTAGAAGCATGTCCCTCCTGAGCCAGAGTGGAGAGGAGGGGATCGTTGTACAGTCCAAGTTAGCAGGCTGAACATATACCGATTGCTTAACTTCTCGTTGGTTGTCCCAGAGAGGGTTCCTCATGTAGCTCAGCAATTCCTGTACTTTACAGACGGGAAAGTTCCAGAAACTTTAAGAACAAAGTCTGAAAGTTCTATGAGCAAATGGTGCTGAATACTTTTTTTTTTTAAGCCACAGTTTCATTGTCTTAGTTAAAACAGGATTATTAAGTGGTGATTTTAAATTCTTTTTTTTATTAGCAACTTCAAGTATAACAACTGGAATAAGTGTTTATTTTCTATTAATAAAAATGAATTTTGACAAAAGTGGACTCTGGCTCCCGCTCCCCCACCACCCCTCTGGGATAAAAGCTTTCCAACATTGCCAGGAGCTTTCAGATACACAGTGAATTAAAGAATTTAATGAAGTTAAGCAGCTGGGGCATAGGATAGTATTTGATTTTCAAGATCACCCAAAGCTGTACTACCATACCAAAGCTGACCGAGCGTAATAAAAAGAAAAAGGAACAACAACAAAAAGACATGCACAAGGACAGACATCTGCTTGATCTGCTGGCTCAGGGCCAAAACATTTAATTTGCTTTTCTGAAGTCATTCATTTTTGAAAGTATGATTCTGGGAAATTCATGCCAATAGCCTGAAAGCCCACTGACAGTGAAGGGTACATCAACTTCATCTCACCCAGTAAAAACTTATCCAACAGAAGCCAAGATAACATCTACAGGTGTTCCCTCTTTGCTTCTGACAGTCACCTGCATGGTCACCCCATCTGCTAAGGCCAGCCTGGACCTCACCAATAAATCATAGCCACCTCTGTATACACCTGAGAGGAAAAGAGTGAGGAAAACCATTTTAAGAACTCAAAACAAGCTCTGAATAATGAAATTTATCATGCTCTGCCTGCATTTCCTTTCTATTATTTTAGTTTAGCTTTTCTAGAGATTTGTGCTTATGGTGGGAATTGAATCCTACATACAAATTCTAAATAATCTTTTATATTCCCATAATACCAGGTACATAGAAGGTATTCAATAATATTGATATGGAGTACTTAAGCGGGGGGCACTGGTATCTGTAGAAGAGATTTAAGTGCCTTGGGCCAAATATACATCTTAAAAGAACCATCTAAGAATAGCATGCAAATTAAACAGCTAAAACAAATTATTCATTTTGATGGGGCTTCAAGTTGTAACTCATATAATGGGATAATGGGACAGTAGCAGGGCATGAGATGCCCATGCACATCCCTTCCTATCAAATTTTGCAACAAAATAAAGGAGAAATCTGGTGAAAGTTTACCTGCCAGATAGAGGGAATGGGAATTCTTGTTCTCAGGTACTTTGTCCGACCTCTCACATGGCTGCATGCCCAGAAATGTGATGATGTTGTTGACAGCTTCTGTGTTGAGAAGATTGATGCAACCGTATGAGAAAAGGTCAGCGTAGGGATCTGCCTCTGCACTAGTTGGTGCTGGGAGTTGGGGGTGCACGGGGTTGGTGGCGGTGTGTGGAGGGAGGCTACTGGACTGGAAATGGGTTGACTCTGTTAGATGATGAAGACAGCGTTCTGGCCTTTTAAAGTGAAATAGTTTACGGAGTTTTTAAAGAAAAGGGAGTCCTTTTGGAAAAACAAATATGCATATTAGGTGTTAGACTGCTATCAGGCAATATACTGATAGCAAAATTGTTCTCACCTTCAAGAGTTTTGGTAGAACTGAGGGCAAAGGTCTCCTCTTTCTCAAAGGTGTCGCCTACCTCTTCCCAGGCAGCAGCAAAGTTAGGCTTCATTACCTTCTGAATGTGGTCAGACACAGTCACTTCAAGATCTTCTAGCTAGTGGGTTAACAAACAGGGGTCAGAAAACGAGTCTTCTCAGTTCAGTACAAAGGTAGAAGAGACTAGTTCATTTGGTTTTATCATCCTGTGTTATAGCCTTTGCAGGAGCCTAGGAAAAACTCTACTACCAAGCTAGTTTGAAGTTCTGTAGTCTGGATAAGTCTAACAAGGTAGGCCCTAGCAAAGGAAAGCAAGAAAACAGGTCATCTGGCAAGAGCCATATTCAGATTAACGTCTGTAGCCCTGGCGTAGGTACAGAGCAGTCACACTGCCACACGTAACTGCAGAGTTCAAGCCGTACAGGGCCTTCTGAACTTTGCATTCATGAACAGGTAGATATTTCTAAAACTTTTCCCTGTATTCTGTGAAGGCTTTTCAGTCCACGATGTGGCTACATTATAAGCAAACTAAAAGCTGCTGAACAACAACAAAAAACCCCTACCCCCAATACTTTAAATAAAGCTGATCCCAATGAAAATCATGTAATTCTTTTCATCTCTTAATTATCCCTATTATAAAAACATTAAAAAGGGTGAGTTTTGCTTTAATCAGTAATGAAGTGGTAAATCCCAATTCTCTTTGGCATGAGGCACTCCCACGACAGAGGAGGATTAGCCCAGGTCCTCCTCAGCTGTAACGTGTTTGAGAATACAATCCCATAAGTTCACGTCAGATGAAAATGTTCTCTCCAGACAGAAGTCACTCAGTGGTGCAAGGGGTCCAAGTGAGCCTCTCTGCAGGGGAGACTCACCACGTACTCATCATCATACCCCTCCTCAGCTGGCACCCCCGTGTCAGGGTCGCAGTCCCGGACGGTGAATTTCATGGTGCAGCTGAAGGTACCTGCAGCTGGAGGAGAGAGAAGGCGAGCCTGCGTCACGGGCAGTGCAACCACACGGTTTCCCTCAGTAACTTAGGAAGCGCCACCTGCCCTTGGCTCTGTGTTCTGCATTATCAAGTGACACATGTGTAGGCTGTTTTCTAGGGTCGTAGTTCTCAAAAGAAGCCGGTAGGCTGGACTTTAAAATCTATTCCCTGCTGCGAGTTAGAACAGTACAGAAAAGACAACATGGGCAAAACTCTGTTTTTATGTTCAGATAAGGAAAGCAGGGGGTATGGCTCAGTAGTAGAGCATCTGACTACAGATCAGGAAAGCGGCAGGGGAGACACCTTCTAAGGGGCTTTTCGCCATGCCTGTCGACACGTTAAGAACCACTACTTTAGGAGCTGACAGACAAAGCATAAAATATGGATGGTAAAGCACACAGATCATTAAATTAATACTAAGGATATCACAGTCTCGCTATCTTTACAGATATTATATCTGTAGACTGTGGACCAAAAGTGGGTTCAGAGATCACCAGAATGAACTTGCTTCATGTCAACTTTCAACCTTTAGTGAGTAGGTCAGTAATGAAGTTCTAATATTGGTGAAGTCAGTGTCTTACAATGGAAAAGCAAGTGGGCAGTTATATGTTTTGAGATAATCAGTGGAAGAAATGAAGGAAAATGAAGTCTTCATGAAGAAGATAGGATTTTCTGAACTGTCTGAAGGAGGGGATTTATTAATCATGGATGAAGAAAAAGCACATAAGGGTCTAGTCCATGGTCTGGAAAAGGCTTATAGATTTAAAAAATTTCATATGTGTGTGTATATATATATGAAACTGTGGAGTTAGAAAGTTACTTGGGGGATAGGCAAGGACAGGAAAGAATAGACTCAGATGTGAAGACCGTACATGACAGGTTGGGTAGTGAGACTTTCATTTGTTCAGTCTTAACTTTAAACTCCCTCCATCCAAAAATGTAGAAAATGCCAATACATTTATAATGTAAAGGTATAAAATGAATATGCCAGATCCTTAGATAAAAAGACGACTAAGACATGACCTTTTTCCCCACAGCTGATTGTCTAGGAGTTGAATAACAGTGTGTGTGAGAGATCTACCATAGGTTCTTTAATATAAGTTTTAATACAGTGCTATGTGGGAGTGCAGGATTAACAGCCTGGGAAAATCATAAAAAATTTGAAAGGATGTACAGTTTATTTGGATCTCAAAAGATGCAAAAGAGCTTTGGCAAGCAGAGGAAGGTACACGAGCTAAAGGAAAGAGGCTAGAAAGGCAGTGGTGTAATTGGAAGCAGTAAGAGAGAGATTAGTACATAGGTGCTGAGAAGAGAATGTGTTTAGGAACAAATGTGAAATACCTTATATTTCAAAGGAAGGAGACTAGATATTTTCCAGCAGGCTCTAGTAGCTGAGGCAGTCAAGAGATTGAAATGTTAGAGGTAATTAAAGCCACTGGTAGGAATCCTATGAATAGGCCTGAATTCAGAGAGCAAATGAATTCACTCTAGCATACCGAAAACAGATGATGGGAATGGACTGCCCCATATAGGAAAGAGTGTACCTATCAAAACTACAGAATGTATTTCAGGGGGTTGATGAAAGAAGGATCTTGTTTAAATTAAGGTAGGATTTTCTGCAGGAGGAAGGGGGAAGAAGAAGAAAGAAAGAAGTGGAAATTAACACAAACCTAGAATGCGTCAGTTGAGGTATTTAAAAAAGAAAAAATGAATGGAGAGAATGGGATTACAGTATGAACAGAGGTCATGATCAAATAAAAATGGAGAGACAGGATAGATGTTGAGTAATAGAAGATTATATGAACCCCAGGTTGGTTCATGGAGGCTACTGGCAAATGAAGAAGAGGAATAAGGAGAGACAGTCAGGAATAATGGTAGATCACAGACTGGGCTAACTGGTTGAATTTTATGTATAAGTAAAGACAGAAGACACTTTATATATAAGTAAGTGATAAGGAAAAATGGATTAAGGAAGCAAATAGGAATGGTATTAATAGAGATAATGTTTCTGAAACTTTTGTGGCAAATTTTCAATTAAATGGTTTGGTTAATACAGTGAGAGGTTACACGGAATCTAAGGTGAACTCCATTAAAAGCCACTGGTAGCAATCACTCAGTGTTGTGAGAGAGGATGACTAACGCTGGGTGATGAGGAGAAGGGGGTGAGAGAGAGCCTTTCCATGGCAAGAGAACAATACTGAGTCCACTGCCATGACAAAGATGAGAGCTTCATGAATGAAGCAAGGCAGATAACCAAGGGAGTAAGAGAGGAATGCCCTGAAGGTCTACATTAAGACTGTTCCCAGAAATGAGGCTTGTCTGAGAACTGACTGAAAATGGGAGATAACTACTGAGGAAACCTGTAGGGAAAAGAAATACCAAAACACAGACTTAGAGAAAAGATGGATGCTGGAAGCTAAGAAAGGAGCGAGCCATGTGAATTGGGCTGGGACGCAGAACATGCAGTGTGGCAAATGGCAGAGTGGGAGATTTGGTGGGAGCTGTCAGGCCTCAGCCACTAGAGGGAAGACTGTGACTAAATAAGTGGGGTTATGAGGAGATGCCAGAAAGTTCTGTTGGAATAATAGTTACAGAAAATGATGTGGTCAGTGGGGTGAAAGATAAGAGGGTAGGAGGGATGGGCCTGAAACACAGGCTACCTGCAGCAATCCCCACAGGTCTGGACCAAACTGAGAAGGAAGGGATGCGTAGAGTGTGCAGGGAATCAAGGTGGATGAAAGAAAGCAAGTTGAGCAGTGAGTGCCAAAAATGAGGAGAACATGCCTACCAGGAAGATGCTACACATGTGGCAGAAGGCGTGCTGAAGATAAGGTTTTCCTCTAGGACAAATAGGGGGAAAAAGGAAGAAAGGTACAGAAAAGTAAGATTAAAGTTGCCCTCAAACAGAAAGGAGATGCTAAGGAACGACAGACAACTGGAAGGATAAGTCAGCATTCCTGGGCCAAAAGTCATGATGGAATAAAGAAAGAAAAGAGAGACTGGAGGCAGATAAATGGAAATATTGTATAGTGGAGAGCACAGAAGGCAGAGCAGGTGTGTAATAAAGGCCTCAAATGGGGAACCCTGTCAGAGCTCAAAATGGTCTAACTGGACGCATTTTGGATGTAAAGACCGTATAGCAACGAGAAGTATACAGGAAGTGCGGGGAGCAAGGACCTGAGTAGGAGGCAGGAGTAGACTAGCTCCTGAAGCACCGATTTGGAGGGAAACTGTTAAAGGACTTGGGTGACAGCAAAGTTTATAAGGAAGCTGCTTACAATGAATGCGGATAAAACTCCATTGCTGCCAACTTTAGAGAGAGTAGGTTTGACTTAATAGAGGGCGTGAATAGGTAGTTTGGCCAGAAGATAGATTATTGTTGGAGAATGGGTGAAGATTCTGAGGGAAATACACCTCAAGAGAAGTACTTTGCCTCCATTCCTTCTGTAGACAAGATGGTAAATGAAAGGGTGATGGATAGCTAAGTTATCGTAGATTATTGCAGTGCGCCATTAAAATTGGTTGCTCTTAGAAGTTACCCTACCATGGCTAAAAGTGACAGACATTTCCTAGGGAGATTTGTATGAAAATATCATGGAGAGAGGGGAGAAGACGGAGGCTAGAAGCATAAAAACAGAAGATGGAGGGTTTAGGCTGGGGTGCCGAATATAAGGTGTGAGTAGGGAAGGGCATTAAACAGGGCCAGAAGGAGGAGCACTGGAAAAGGGCAGAGCTGCGTATTAAGTAGAGAGATGGGAGCTAAGTTAGGTTACAGCCAAAGGGGAGAGAGGATGTGGAGAGGAAGTGGCTGATAAGAGCTGGTGTTCATGAGGGAGTGCCTCACTAACGGAATCTGGGAATCTTTTCTCAAATGATATTTGAAGCAACAAGTATGACCAATGGAGTGACATATTAAAGAGCCTAAATGGGATGGATCCAAGCCATGGCCAGTGGCAAGAATCCTATGAAGGTCCGTACTGAACTGAGAATGCAAATGTATTCAGAACAGTGTGCAGAAAACAAGATGAAAGAAGAGACTTCTCAATCCATGAGAAATGATATAAAGATGGTAGCTGAAAAAACAAGTGACTGTAGGTAGTATAGGTGTTTCTCTAGGGTCAGTCAAGGAAAAGAGTGGAAGAGCTGCAGAAGAGACAGGGTCATTGGAAGATTGGCAGGTACTGACAGGAGGGATATGGTACCATACTTGTACCAAAGATCATGATTAAATAAGAAAGAAGAGAGAGACTGGAAACTACAAAAGGGAAGAACTATATGAAGAGCAGTTGAGAACAGGTGGAGTGGCATGGGCAGATAAGATGAGGAACACAGTTTTCCAGAATGAGAACTCTTGTAAGGTCTTACAATGGGTCTGTCTGGTCAAATGATGGGTCTTAACGCTGGACTTTGAAAAGCCGTATATACAATGGGAGAACAGGGCCCGAAAAGTAATGGGAAGTTTTGGTGGGAAGTTTTAGCTAGGAGGATTGGAAGGAGATGGATTAAGATGAACTCTGATATAAAGACAGGCCAGCAACCTTAAAGACACCAGGATAAATCTCTGAGCACCGGATGACTAATACTGAGAGTTGAGTGGCTAGCGATCATGCCCAACTCAAAAGTAAAACTTCATTTGTTATTTTCATTTACAGATGGTAGATGAAATTATGCTATATGTAATTAAGACGTGGGAGGGCAGACCACCAAAGGGAGACACAAATGAATATCTTGCAAATGCCACATTAAAGTTATCCTTAGAATTTACTCTGTCGTGTGAAGATTTTCTGAAAGTGGAGAGACAGCTCCTGGGGAGAGAACCTGGCTAGGGAGTGCTGTCCACTTGAATGAAACAGAGATGGTAGCTATAAAAAGAAGAGAAGCTGAAGATAAGGCAGCATATTTCTTTAGGGCAAGACAGGTAGCAAGGGAAAAGGAATGGGAGAACATTACAGGTGCCCCCAGATTAAAAGAATGCCATTTGAAGAATGACAGGTATTGACTGGAGGGAGAGGATCCCATACTTGGGCCAAAAGACACAGAAGGAGGGGCGGGGGGTAAAGCTAAGAGGAGCACTGTATGGACTAGAGAACGATTCTGAGTAGGTGGGTGGTAATAAGAAAAACCACAGGACCATAACGATGCCCAGAATGGGGAAGCCTATAGTGCGAGAATGGGCCTGAGTGGTATGTTGGCTATAAGCCAGACTGCAATGACTAGTCTATATAATGTTAGAGAAATAGAGGCCTGAAAAGGAGTGATAGTCAGGAGTAGACTTGCTCTTGATGCCTTCGTGGGAAATTTTTAATTAAAGGGCTTGGTTGGGGGAAAATTTAGAGCAGTGCTTCTTAAGATGTGTTCTATCAGCACTGCCTAGGAATATGTAATTCTTCGCCCTACTAGACCTACTGAATCAGAAATTTGGTGTGGGGCTCAGCAGTTTGTATTTTAACAAACTGCAGTTTGAGAGCCACTGCTTTAGACAAAGGCAGATTAAGAGTAATCCCGATTAAAAAATCTTTGCTAGCAAGCTGTCATATTAGGATTAGCTGAAAATTAGAGAAGCAACTGAGGAGACTTGTAAGAAAGGATAGTAGACAAGGAGAGAATGGCGACTAAAAAATGGAAAAGGGCCATGTGAATTAGACTCAGGTGAGGAACTTGCAGGAGAGTAACATGGCCAATGGGTAAGGGCATTAAGGAGTGCTAGAGTGAGAAATCCTGGCACGTGGGAGAGTAGGAACTTTAACAGAGTGATTTTATGTTAATCTAGATTGCAGCCACTCAAAAAGAGAGAGGAAGGAGGGAATGTGGCTTAATAAGAATTGAGGTTATGAAGGGGAACTGTTCAGGAAGCTTTGTGGAAGAGAGAGGCTGCATGGGCTGGAACTATATAATCCAGTCCAGAGTCTGAACAGTGACTGCTGAATATGAGGTGTTTGTTTATCTAGAAGAGATTACTGAATCTATGGGAATGATATGTACATACACAGTCTCTGAATGAAAGAGGGATGCTGAATGTAAGGTACAGTTTTTTGTGTTTTTTTTTTTGCGGTCCGCGGGCCTCTCACTGTTGTGGCCTCTCCCGTTGCGGAGCACAGGCTCTGGACACGCAGGCTCAGCGGCCATGGCTCACGGGCCTAGCCGCTCCGCGGCATGTGGGATCTTCCCGGACCGGGGCACAAACCCGTGTCCCCTGCATCGGCAGGTGGACTCTCAACCACTGCGCCACCAGGGAAGCCCCAAGATACAGTTTTTAATAAGGCAAAATAAAGAAAAAGGAGTAAAACAGCAAAGTTAAAATTGCTGCCAGCCAGATGAGAAGGTATCACTTAATATTGACATAGAAATTGTCACTGATACCACCTGGAGGCATAGGCACCATAGCTGGGCCAAAGAACACGATGGAAAGGAAGAAGAGAGGTTAGAAGCTATCTAAGGGAAAGGCTTATCTAAAGAGTAGAAAATTGGGGCTTCCCTGGTGGCGCAGTGGTTGGGAGTCCGCCCGCCGATGCAGGGGACACGGGTTTGTGACCCGGTCCGGGAGGATCCCACATGCCGCGGAGCGGCTGGGCCTGTGAGCCATGGCCGCTGGGCCTGCGCGTCCGGAGCCTGTGCTCCGCAGCGGGAGGGGCCACAACAGTGGGAGGCCCGCGTACCGCAAAAAAAAAAAAAAAAAAAAAAAAAGAGTAGAAAATTGGTTTTGAGTGAGGCACAGAGTGGGGATCAGGAGAGGAGGTAACCTCAAAAAGAATATGCATTCATCACTGTGAAAGGTTAAGATATATGGGGGAATTCTCCAAAGGGAAACTGGAAAGGATGTCCCATAAGAGGGACATTAAAGATATACTCAGAAGTTAAGGAAATATACTAGAATTTGCAGTAAGTTAGAGAAGCACCTGAGGAGACTTGTATGAAAAAATAGCAAAGAAGGAAAGAGCAAAAGATGGAGATTGGAAACTAAATAAGCAGAAAGTGTGTGTGAATTGGGCTAGCGTGCAGAACATGCAGTGTAGAAAAATAAATATGGAAGGACACTGAAGAGATCTAAATGGGAACATTAGGAAATGGGAATTGGAATTTTGTTAGAGTTGTGTATGAATGAGAGAAAGTGAGGTTAAAATGTAGCAAAGTAAGAATTGGAGTATAAAGTTTTGCTGTCCAGATGCTTTTTTGGAAAAATACTAGAAGCAGTGGGTGTGGTCAATAGAGTGAAAGGTCAGAAACAGGCCAAGTGGGATGGACTAAAAGGCAGGCCAGTGGCAGGAATCCTATGAAGTTTATGCTAAACCAAGAATATAAACATGCAGTAAAGAGTGTAGGACACAAAGGGAAGACAGCAGGGCTTGGGCAGTGAGTGTCCAACATGAGGGGAGTATCTAGCCCAAAGGGACAGCTGAATCTGTAAGAATGATGTGAATGTAGGTGGAAGCTGAAAGGAGGGACACAGAAGACAAGGCAGCATGTTTCTCTAGGGCAAAATAAGGATCAGGGGAAAGCAATGGAAGAGCAAAGTGAAGCTTCCCACAGATGTGAAGGGATGATTTAAGAATGGTATCTATTGACTGGTGGTAGTTATGTTACCATATTTAGACCAAGATTGTGATGGAATAAAAAGCAAAAGAAAGTTTGTTAACTTAATAAAGGACTATTGTATGAACTATAGAAGACTTAAGAGTAATGGAATAGCACCAATACAGATCAGGTGTGTAATAAAGAGACTCAGAATGGAAATTTCCTTAAATGTTCAAATTGGATGGGAAGGCCCAATGGTAATGAGTGGTGTATCTAATGGAGTTTCAAGGACCTGGATAAAAATGGGAATTTTACAGTAGACTAGCTCTTAATGCTGTGGGTAAAAGTTTTTAATTAAAAGCTTGGTTAATAATAAAGTTTACGGCAGTTTTATTAAGATGCATTCTCCTAAAAAGACATTGTTAGTAATCTTAAAACACATCAGGATTGACCAGTTAGGGAGCATGGGCCACTGGTTTGTCTATAGAGAAGACTATCTGTATTTCTTGAGGAGTAGTTGGGAATCGTTAGGGAGGTAAACCTCACTAGAAAACTACTGTACCCTTTGCTATGACATAGGACAGTAGCCGAAATGGATAGTTAAGATATGGTAGAGCATAACAGAATAAGAAAGAAGAGGAGGTTTTAATCTAAATAATGGGAGCATTGCATGCATTAGAGTAGGGTTCTCAGTAGTCAGAGTAGCAAAAAGGCAAATAAGATGTGAACTGAAGAGACTCGGCATGGAGAAATCTGTCAGATCTCAGAAGGGGTCTAACTGGTTAAAAATGTTTGGTGTTAGTTAAAGATGACAATGAGTGGTATATAACTAGAGAGAAGTAAAGGCCTGCATATGAATGAATAGGAGTTAGAAAGTAGACTAGCACTCAAAGTCTTGATGGGAAAATTTTTTTTTTAAGAATGAATATATATATAATCCCTCAAAGAGAGCATTACATATTATTTATAGATATATGAATATTTATGAGGATAAGTATTTAAGTATTTAGTGATTTTCTCTTAGAAGGGAAAGAGGTAAATGATTCTAAAGTGGTACAAAGGAAGTCTCAATTACATGTTCACTGTTCTATTTCTTTAAAAAAAATCTCAATCAAATATAGCATAAAGTTAAGATATAAAGAAGTGGGATGGTAGGTATATGAATTTTGGGGGAACAGAACATTTTAATTAAAGGGATTGGTTGATAAGAATGGTTAGAGGGGGAAGTTAGAATGAACCCTGATGAAAAGTCATCGACAGCAACCTGAAAGATGCTGGTTTGACCAACTAGAGAGTGCAGGTGGGTCATTTATCTGGTGAGAGGATGAAGTGTACTTGGTAAGAAGTGAGTGGAAGTGCGCCTCAAGAGAAGACTAATGTGTCCCTCACTATGATTACAGATGGAAACCAAAAATATTATAGATGTTCATGTATATGACAGAGCAAATAATCAAAGGAACTCAGGAAGAGCTTGTTGAGGTATGATGTTAAAGTGCTCAGAAATTAAAGTATCATGTTAGGACTGGCTGTGAGAGAAACTGCTGAGATGTATTTTTAAAAAGAGAGAGAAAAAAATTGAGGCTGAAATCGAAGTAAGGAGAGGGAGTGTAGGATATAGGCTGTGGTGCAGAGCATGCAGTTCAGCAAAATGTTAAACAAGGAAGGCATCAAAGAGGTCCAGGATGAGGAGCACAGAGAGATCAGAATCAAAAGTTCAGTGAAGGATTGTACAGTAAGCCAGGTATCAACCAGCCAAGGAAAGAGGTGAGAATACCGCCAAGTAAGAAGTGGAGTATGACGTGTTGCTGCCCAGAAAGCTTTGTTGGAAAAAGATTTGAAGCAATCAGTGTAGTCAATAGAATGAGAGGTTAGAGAGCAATTAAATGTGATTGGACCTAAAATGGGCCAGAGCAGAAATCCTGGGAAAATCCAGACTCCATGGAGGGTGGAAACAGATTTCAGTACAGAGTGCAGGAAATAAGGAAGATGGATGAAGGCTGAATTGCGAGTGCTGAACATTAGAAGTGTACATATCCAGGAAAGATGATCGGATTCACTGGAATGATACAGCTGAAAGAAGAAGGGATGTTGGAGGAAATGTAGGGAGTTTGCAGCAAAAGGAGAAAGGGGAAAAGGAGAAAACGGATAGAAAAGCAATGTTCAAGTTCCTTGCAGATGGAAAGACATTATTTGAATAGTCATACAGATGGGAGAAATGGCTTTTGCTCCATACTAAGGCCAAAGGTCATGACAGAATAAAAAGAAAATAGGAGAGGATGGCAAGTAAGTAAAGGGGCATTGTGTGAATTAGAGAGTAGTTCTGAGTAGCTGGAATGGCAACAAGACAGATCAGGTGTGAATGAAAGAAACACAGAACCGTCAGGTCCCCGAACTGCATATATAGAATGAAAGAGGATCCGGGCCCTGAAAAAGAACAGGACTTGGGTAGGCTGGCTCTTGAAGTCTTCATGGGAAATTTATGACTGAAGTGATTGCTTGTTAAGAAAGGTTAGAAAGAGATGGATTAACATAAACCTTGACAAGAAGGCACTGGTGGAAACCTTAAAGACATCACCACTGACTGACCTTTTAGAAGGTGTGGATTGGATACTTTTTCTAGTAGAGCAAATGAATGCTATTGGTTGAGGAGTGGTTGTGAATCATGATGAGGCAATCTCAAGAAAATAATACTGCATTTATTGATATATTATAGAATCTGTGGGTGAGAGATAAGGGAATGTTTAAGATCTGGTAGGGCAAATAGTCAAAAGGAGTTATGGAAGACCTGCCTGTAAGTAAGTGATGTTAGCTTGCTGAGAAGTTAAGGAGTCATGTGAGGACCGGCTGAAAGTGAAAGAAGTAACTGCAAAGACTCGTATAAAAAAAAGAGGGAAGAGGAAAGGAGAGAAGATGCTGGTTAGAGAAGGGATGTATGAATTAGGCTGGGTTTGTAATATGCAAGGCGCAAAATGGTAAATATTACTGAGACCAGAATGAGGAATGCAGGTATCACCAGCTATCTACTCACATTACCAAAATACTTGTTAACATGAAAAGTTTTTACCTACATATCACCATGTGCTTGGGAAACTTGGTAGAGTGAGTTAGCATTCTTGTGCTAGCAAAAACTTTGACTTTGTACAGTCTATTTGGGATAGTATATGTTTGCTGCAGACATAGGTCTTTTATCTATAGGTTTACTTCCTATGCTCAAGGTTTTTAAATGTGTTGTGCATTACTCCTATCATCTTCCCTATAATATGTGTGGAACAACTCCAGCAATTCGCCAATTGGTAAGTAAATGTTTCCCAAGAGTTTCTTATTTATACAATGCATTTTGAAAATGTATATGCATTTGTTATTTCTCTTGAGAACCTTTCATTATTCCATGCACTGTAAAAGGAGAATGCAATTACAGTCTTATATCATAGTATGGGATCATTTTGTACTACAAACATGTACACTAGTGAATGAATTTTATGTTAAATAATTATGTAGTTCTTTAAAATGGTTTATGTTATAAGAAATACTTAAAAGTTTTTATAATAGCATTTTTGTGATAGTTGAGAAGATATGTTGGATTTTTTTTAAAGGAAAATGGTTATGGGCCTTTTCACATTTAAGATATTGCAATATAACCATTTACTAAGAAAAACTGCTATTCAGCATATTTTAAAGAAAGGATAATGAAAATTGCTTGTACTTATAAAGCAGTTGAGCCAGGAAGAGAACTGTGTGGTGAGGCATTTCTTAAAGGAAGAAAAGGGGGAGATAAAGTGATAACTGAAAATGAGACATAAGAAGGACTGTATGTGGGAAAGTACATTTGTATAAAAAAGTGTAGTCGGCAGAAAGGTCAGAGATAAATTCAGTAAAGTGGACCTAAAACAACACAAATTGCAGTGATCCTACTAAGGAATAAATGGAAAACCAAAGCAATTCAGCAAAATATGTAAAAAGAAGAAATATGGAAATGGATTGAGCAATGAATGTAGAACAAAAAGAGGAACCAAAGAGGGAGGTATTAGTGAGCGTATGAGAATGGTACATACTCAGTATATGGATGGTTAATAAAAGGCAGAATAGGGAAAAAAGAAGAAGAAGAAAATGGGTGGCAAAGCAAAATTTAACTTTAGATGGGAAAGCTCATGTGAGGAGTGACATGCTGAAAAACAAGTTTTGGCACTATAATTGTATCTAGTGGAACAAGGAAGAATACAGGTGATAGAAACCAAGTAAAAAGAGCACTGTATGGATAAGAAAACATTTCAGAGTAATGAGATAAAATATAGGGTAAAACAGTTTCACAATAAGCAGATCTTTATTGAGGGCAGAAATGGACGCAGGATTAAAGACAGGCGAAAAGTACTGAAGAAAGTGAAGGCAGATGGAAACAAGTCAGAAGGCAACTACATGCAGTAGAGTGGAATATTAGAAAAAGGCAAAGTGGGAAAAGAAGTTAAGACATGGATAAAGAAGAATTCAGCTGACGGGGGGAAAGGGTGTCATGGAATGGAATTGAAAACTGCACATCCACATCTAGAAAGGATTTATAACTTTGTAAGGTGGTACTGGATGAATTATGGAACAAGGACGGGTTAACTAGGGGGTTAAAATATGGCAAAGAGAAAGAGGAATAAAATAGATACGCAAAACTAGAGTTACACATAGGACTAAAGGATTCCATGAGAAGAAATAAAAATGAGACGAAAATGACCTTATTCAGTAGTAATGGAAATAGAGGAAGAACAAAGGAGAGGAAAACTGCATGGATTACAGAAACACAGTGACAAAACTAGAGTCTAGTAAAACCAACACATGATGCGGATAATAGCAAAGAGTGGCTAAAATAAGGTGGTAGAACAGAGCATCTTGCCAAACTTGTTATAGTATATAAACTTAAAACATACAAAGTACTTATGGAAGAGGAGAAACTATTAAATGGGAATGAGAGTGAAATCAGGTTGAGAAGAGGGGGTTAAGGCTCTATGTACCTGTTAATAGCTGAGTTCAAGGAAGGGTCAAGTTTTCAACAAGATCCAGAAGAGAGAGAAGTTAAAAGTGTCTGGCAGTGAGAGTGGAGTGGAGGAATGAGGGATGAGAGGAAGAGGTCGGAGCACGTCCTGCACAACATAGATACAGAAAAGGACGAGGGCTGCGATGAGTAGATTTCCAGGGGTCTGTGCTAACACAGTGAACACTAAGCACTTTGAAAACGAGTGAAATGAAACAATGGAATGAGTGTGGATGGCTTAGGAAGTTTAAGTAAAAAGAATTCAAGTCACATTCAACAACGATTCTTGACTAAGAGGGAAGACAGACCTAAGAAAATGAAAAGTGTAACTATGTAAAGTAGGCTGGAGTTTGGGGCATGTCAGATGGAAGGGACTGTGTTGGTCCCAAGAAGGGATGGCTGGATCAGTGTCAGAGTGGGGGCAGGGCTGGGGTCCTTGAGGAACAAGGGTCAATGGCAACCGGTGGGAGCCTAGAGGCAGGAAAGGGGAGAGTGCAGCCCATGGAGGCACGCTGGGCTTCCACAGCAGTGATTCTTCCCCGGGGGAGGGGGGTAGGTTTCACCCAAGGGGGGCTGTGGGCGTGGACCCCAAGGCAGGCCTGTCAGGACACCTGAGGGTGAGCCATGCTCTGCTCAAAGCAAAAACAAAACCAAAAAGATCAAAGAAGAAAACACAAAAACATTCCTGAAAGATGATGCTGATAGGCTTGCCTTGGGGGTCGTGCATCCTCGGGTGAGAATCACTGGGTGGAAGGGGCAGGGTGGACAGCTGGGCAGAGAGGCGAAGCATGAGCAGATGAGCCCGAGTCGGGCAGACGGAGGCATCAGAGTCTAGAGTGTCAGACATGGAGGAAAAGGACCCAGGCAGGACCAGGGAGACAGCGAGTAAATGAATGTAGCCAGCAAGGCACCTGGAATGATTGGGGGAGGGGGAGTGGGATTACTGTCAGTCATTTGGGAGGGGATTGCAAGCATGGTGTCCCTGAGCTTAGGACTCTGGAGGAGTAAGGCTGAGGGAGATGGAAGTGGTGACTGAAAGGAAGTTGGGTTGTGTGTATGTGAGCAGAGAGCACCGGAGGGGGGTGTCCACGCAGAAGGAAGGGGCCGATGGGACGGGAGAGGACGGTGCAGGAGAGCGTCTGGGAGAGAGAGGACTGCTCGGAGTGGGGAGGGAGGGTGGACAGCAGGACCCGGGGCAGGAGGGTGGGAAGAAGGCGAGAGTGCTGCGGTGAGAGGAAAAGGTCGGAGAGTCAGAGGCCGGAGCCTCCCTGAGAGCTGTGTCAGAAGAGTACGTGACAAGGGGTCTGGATGGAAACCTGAAAGGTTACAGGGAGTGATGTCGTGGGGTCGTGCGGCCCGGGAGGCAAGCTCAGCCTGGCTCATGAGCATGGGTTGGTGGGCGGAGCGTGAGGATTCAACACAGTGTGCCTGAAGCAGAGGCGACTCAACTGGGTTGAGCAGTGGATGGGGGACGGAGAAGGGAGCACAGTGCAGAGGAGACAACTGAATCCAGCTGGAAGGTGCACAGACGGTAGCTGAAAGTGTTGCTGTGCGTGCCATAGAGAAGCAAAGCAGCAGAGACCTAGAAACTGGGCCCAGGATTAGGAGGTCAGGTGAGCTGCCTCCAACAACTCAGAGTGTGGTAGAGGCGCGGGCTCCGACGGGCCACAAGAGTGAGGAACTTCAGGTGATGGCACCCAGCAGCCAGGGCAGGAGAGACTTGTTGAGAGGATCAGGGAACACACTGTGCTGAGAGGGATGGCAGGGAGCTAGAAGGAGAGAGTGGGTGTGGAGAATCTGCCCCCAAAAGTGGGCCAAGGGTGAGAGGAAGCCCATGCAGGGGGAAGAGCACAGCGCAGGTAAGGCACGCAAGGAGCAGGGAGAGGTGGGTGAGGCCCGAGGAGCATGGGCTGGTAGGGGTAGAGGCCCACTGAAGGTGCTGGAGACGGGGCATGGTGAGAAGAAGGGTCACAGAGAAGCACGCAGAAGCAGTGACCTTCTTCTTTCAATGTCGTGGACCCAAAACGGTAGGGTGCTTAGGGGTGAGTTTGGACGGCAGATGGACTTAGTATTAGCACACTGGGGACAAAGAAACTGGCCATCCTGGGAGCATGAGGGCTAGTCAAGAAAAAGAGTACTGAATCCTCATGACTGACAGAGGCAAGGGAGTTGCTCAGGGGGTGGCAGGGAAGAGAAACAGGGACAAGTATCACAGGAGAAGGGAGAGAACCTTACGAGTATGTGAGGGGCTCAGGGTAGAAAGGGGAAGGCAGCCTGAAGAGCTATTAATCTGGAGACTTTGGCAGATCTCAGGGTTAAGAGGGGTAGGATGTGTGGTATTGGGACCAGAAGGTAGGTGCAGTGCAGAGGTGAGACCTAACAGCCTGGGCATTTGAAGACCTGGGGCCCTCAGGAAAAAATGGGGTCCATCTCCTGATACGACTGTGGTAAAACTGAGAAAACTGGGCATCGTTGCACATTAAGAAGGACTCTACAGAGAAACCACTAGTAGGTAACCTCAGAGATTTCGGATGGACTTAGTGGTTGGAGTTCAGAGTGCGGGTAGCAAATATGCTTAAAATGGCAGGGGAGTGAGGGAGAACCAAAGCTGTGTTGACATTTCCCAACCATCACCGATTCTGAGCTTTTGCTATTCCAGGGGCACTGGAAAGGGGGGTGGTGCAGGCCTAGCATGTGGTGGAGAGACTGCACACATGGTAGAAGGGGGACCTTCTAAAGGAGTGGGGTGTCAGAGGTCGAGTCTGAGAAGACAGTGTGTGCAGAAAAGGGGCACAGGGGGAGCAAGCAGTGGGTGGGATGGTAGAGGCTTGAGGGGTAAGGGACTCTTGTTTGGGAGACTTAATCCAGGAAACAACAGAGGGGGCAATGCAGAATGGGACGGAGAGAGGAGGATCTTAAAATCTGTACATGAGGGGATCATAGCCCAGAGGGAAAGAGGGCAAAGAGTGGATCCAGACCATGTCATCGGGGAGTGGGAGAGCAAGGTGATGGGCAGGGGTGCATTCTGGGGCCTGTGGGAGGAGAGACGAAAGCAGTGGAGGTGATGGAAGAAGAGGGGGGAGTCGGGCCTGGTGTAAGGAACTGTGGGCAGTGGCTCTATTAAAAGGAAACAGAGACAAGGAAGGAAGGTGAGATGAGGTGAGGATGAGTATAAGGAAGCCTAAAGGGAAGGCAGTACTAAACCCAGTGGAAGGACCTGATGAGAGACAGCAGATGGTACTGGAGAGAATGTGGCAGGGCAGGGGAAGAAGAGAGAATGAGCATAAGGGCAGGTCACAGGAGGGAGAGCCCCTACGGAGAAGGGATGACCCAATGCATCTCGATGACAGGCATCAGGGAGCACTGAGATGAGATCACGGGCCCTAGAGAAGAGGCAAACGCTTTCCCTGGGCCAGGGAGGGAAAGGGAAGGAACGGATCACGTGAGGAAAGGTCACAGGAAGGAATGTCCAAATGGGGTCTTGATGTGGCACGACAGGAGGGTCACCTACCAGGGACAGACCAGGTGATGGGAGGCATGCAGGGGAGGATGGAGAATGGAGCGCAGCGGAAGGGACACAGGCTGGACACCAACCGGGGAGCAGTGGGAAGAGGGAGGTGGGCAGGTAGGAATCCAGGCAGATCTCAGAGGTGCCAACCAGAAGGAACCTCAGAGTTACAGGGCCAGCCAGTGGGAGCAGAGGCTTGGGGAGGGAGGAGTGGAGGGTGGCAGGCAGGGGGTGGGGAGCAGTGGCTGCTGCCGCAGCCTCGAATGTTGTGGCAAGGGTGCAACTCTTCCGCCAGGCTCTTTACTACGGATCCGCTGGGGGCGGGGAAGGACTGGGTTAGGGTGTGGGTTGGCTTTGATGGGGTTGGACGGGAGGGCAGGGTTGGGATTAATGGGGATGGGGGTGAGGAGTTGGGGGAGGGTCATGAGGCAAGTTCCAGGCACTGAGAATATCATCTACTTTTAACTGAACTTCTGGTACTTATACGTCCAGTGTTGGGATGATGACTTCAGGTTGAGGAGAGGACTGGGAAGACCAGTGAAACCACCCAGAGAGGACAAAGGAGAGTAGCTGCAGGAAGGGAGGGAAAGGTCTGCTTGGCAGGAATCACAGAGGGACAGGAGGACCATGGGGCCAAGGCTCTGCAGGGGGATGGTGTCGTGGGTCTGAAATGAAGAGAAGTAAAGTAGAGAAAAGAACGATGGCAAGTGCCAAGAAGGACCAGATTTGGACCAAAGATATTGTCCCAGTGCCTGAGGGTCATAGAGGATGGGGGGCAGGAGGGGGATATAGGGGTGTGTGAAAAGAATAGTGTTTTAATACAGACCGGGGTTTGGGGCACGGCAGGTGTCAGTGAGTTAATATGGAAGGGAATGTGGTGGTGCCAGGAGGACAGTGCCGGGCCAGTGTCAGAGTGGGGGCAGGGCTGGGGTCCCTGAGGAACAAGGGTCAATGGCAACCGATGGGAGCCTAGAGGCGAGCAAGGGGAGAGTGCAGCCCATGGAGGCACGCTGGGCTTCCACAGCAGTGATTCTTCCCCGGGGGGGGGGTAGGTTTCACCCAAGGGGGGCTGTGGGCGTGGACCCCAAGGCAGGCCTGTCAGGACACCTGAGGGTGAGCCATGCTCTGCTCAAAGCAAAAACAAAACCAAAAAGATCAAAGAAGAAAACACAAAAACATTCCTGAAAGATGACGCTGATAGGCTTGCCTTGGGGGTCGTGCATCCTCGGGTGAGAATCACTGGGTGGAAGGGGCAGGGTGGACAGCTGGGCAGAGAGGTCAAGCATGAGCAGATGAGCCCGAGTCGGGCAGACGGAGGCATCAGAGTCTAGAGTGTCAGACATGGAGGAAAAGGACCCAGGCAGGACCAGGGAGACAGCGAGTAAATGAATGTAGCCAGCAAGGCACCTGGAATGATTGGGGGAGGGGGAGTGGGATTACTGTCAGTCATTTGGGAGGGGATTGCAAGCATGGTGTCCCTGAGCTTAGGACTCTGGAGGAGTAAGGCTGAGGGAGATGGAAGTGGTGACTGAAAGGAAGTTGGGTTGTGTGTATGTGAGCAGAGAGCACCGGAGGGGGGTGTCCACGCAGAAGGAAGGGGCCGATGGGACGGGAGAGGACGGTGCAGGAGAGCGTCTGGGAGAGAGAGGACTGCTCGGAGGGGGGAGGGAGGAGAAGCAGACAAGGAGGGACGGAAGGCAGCACCCATCACTGCAGGACGAGACTGAGAAGCATGGTGTAGCATGTGGGGTAGCAGGTGCAAAGCTAAGAGGGGGGCAGAAGTGCCACTGTGAAAGGAAAAAGGAGAATCAGAGGAAGAGGCTCCCCAAGAGCTGCGTCAGAAAAATAAGCAACAAAGGAGTCTGAACAGAAATATGAAAGGTTACAGGGAGCGACATTTTGGGGGCCCAGAAGGAAACCATACACTACGTCCACGGGGAGTGAGTATGGGTTGGATGGAGCGTGCAGATTCAGTGCCTTGCTTCTGAGACAAAGATGACTGAATTCAGTTGAGCAGAAGGTGGTGGATCAAGAAGGGAGCACTCAGCAGAGAAGACAACCAAATCCAGCTGGAAGGTTCACAATGGTAGCTGAAAGAATGCCACATGGCTCAGGTAGGACAGTTCCTTTGCTATGTATGCAGTAACTGCAAAGCGGCAGAGACCTAGAAACTGGGCCCGGGAGGTAGAAGGTCAGGGGAGCCGTCTCCTAAGGGTGGGAGAATATGGTAGACAGAGGTAGTCCACAGGGCAGGAAGAGTGAGAAAGGGCCTGCCATGGAGCCTTGGGGTTAGGGCAGGAGAGGCTTGTTGAAAAGGTCAGGAAAGCACTGCACCAAGAGTGGGATGGAATAGAACCTGTAGGTGGCAGTGGACATGGAGAATCCAGGAACTTTTGCCCCTAGGAATGGGCCAAGGGCATGCAGGAGGCAGAGCAAAGAGCAGGTGAGGGCAGCAAGGAAAACGGGAGTAGTGGGAGGAGACCAGAGGAGAGTGAGCTGGTGGACAGAGATACTGGCCCATTGAAAACGCTGGAAACAGCTCTGTCAGTGCAGGGCATGGGGAGATGTGAGAGGTCAGGGAGAAGCTCACAGAAGCATCAACCTTCTCCAAAAGGGTGGACTAGAAAAAGCAGGGGGAGAGCAGAAGGATTCACAGCCGCCCATTAAAGAGGAAGAAGCTGGCAACAGGTGGAGCTTCATGGCAGAAAGGAGCAGATGTCAAGGAAAAGACCACTGAATCCACCCAGGAACTGGCAGATGGAAGGGGAAGTGGAAGATGAAGTAGAGGAAAGAGAGCAAAGAGGGGATCTGGACTCTGTCAACGGGGAGTGTGAGGTCAAGGACATCTGGCAGGGGTGCATCACGGGGGCTGATGGAGAAGAAATGGAAGCAGTGGAGGCCAGGGAAGGAAGAAGAGGAGGAAGTGCCAGCTTGGTGTAAAGTCCCGTGGGCAATGGCTTAACTAAAAGGGAAGAGAGGAGTGGAAGGAAGGTGAGACAGGGGAAGGCTAAGGCAAAGGCAGCCTAAAGGGAAATGGTGGCCTGGGCCAGTGGAAGGACCGGACGAGAGACAGCAGATGGTTTTGGAGAGAACATGGCAGGGCAGGGGGTGGAAAGAGCGTGAGCTGTGAGAGCAGGTCACAGGAGGGAGCACCCCCTACGGAGAAGGGATGACCCAATGCAACTTGATGACAGGCATCAGGGAGCACTGAGATGAGATCACGGGCCCTAGAGAAGAGGCAGACGCTTTCCCTGGGCCAGAGAGGGAAAGGGAAGGAACGGATCACGTGAGGAAAGGTCACAGGAAGGAATGTCCAAATGGGGCCTTGATGTGGCACGACAGGAGGGTCACCTACCAGAGACAGACCAGGTGAGGGGAGGCATGCAGGGGAGGATGGAGAATGGAGCGCAGCGGAAGGGACACAGGCTGGACACCAACCGGGGAGCAGCGGGAAGAGGGAGGTGGGCAGGTAGGAATCCAGGCAGATCTCAGAGGTGCCAACCAGAAGGAACCTCAGAGTTACAGGGCCAGCCAGTGGGAGCAGAGGCTTGGGGAGGGAGGAGTGGAGGGTGGCAGGCAGGGGGTGGGGAGCAGTGGCCGCTGCCGCAGCCTCGGATGTTGTGGCAAGGGTGCAACTCTTCCGCCAGGCTCTTTACTACGGATCCGCTGGGGGCGGGGAGGGAGCTGGGGATGGGGTCAGTGGGTGTGTGGGAAGGGGGAGGGGTTGGGGTGGGAGGTGGGGAGGGGGGGCAGGGTTAGGGTGGGGGTGTGGGTTGGGTTTGACTGGGTTGGATGGGAGGGTAGGGCTGGGATTAATGGGGTGGGTGGAGGGACATGAGCCAATCTCTAGGCACTGAGGATATCACCTACTTTAATTGCGCTTCTGGACTGATTTCAAGTCCAGTGTTGGGGTGATGACTTCAGGCTGAGGAGAGGACTGGGAAGACCAGGGAAGCCACCCAGAGAGGACAAAGGAGAGTAGCTGCAGGAAGGGAGGGAGGGAAAGGTCTGCTTGGCAGGAATCACAGAGGGACAGGAGGACCACTGGGGCATGGCTCTGCAGGGGGACAATGTCGTGGGCCTGCTATGAGGAAGGGTAAAGTAGGGAAAAAAACAATGGCAGGTGCCAAGAAGGACCAGATTTGGACCAGTGAATATTGTCCCAATGCCTGAGAGTCATTGAGGATGGGTAGAAGATGTGTGGCATGTGTGTGTTAAAAGAACAATACTCTGATGCAGACTGAGGTGTGTGTCCTGTCGGGGGTCAGTGAGTCACTGCGGAAGGGAATGTGGTGGTTCTGAGAGTACTGACCAGTGTCAGGGTGGGGCCCTTTGGAGATTCTGAAGAGGTGTCAATAGCAACCAGTGGGAGGCTAGAGGTGGGCAAGGGAGAGTGCAGCCCCGGAGGTCACACTGGGCTTCCCCAGCAGGGATCATCATGGGGACAGGGGGGTGGATTTCACCCAAGGAGAAGCTGTGGGCAGTGGCCCCAAGGGAGTTCCATGAAAACATCTGAACAGTGAGTAGTACTCTGCTCAATACAAAGAGAAATCAAAAAAATCCCAGAAGGAAAGCACAAGAACACGCCGGGATAATGAGGCTGATAGGCTTGCCTTGGGGGGTCACGCATCCTCGGGTGAGAATCACTGGGTGGAAGGGGCAGCGTGGACAGCTGGGCAGAGAGGTGCAGCATGAGCAGATGAGCCCGAGTCGGGGCAGATGGAGGCATCAGAGTCAAGACTGTCAGAAACAAGGGAAAAGGACCCAGACCAAGCAGACAGTGAGCAAATGGATGTAGCCAACAAAGGGCCTGGAATGAGAGGGGGCAGGTTAGGATTCCCCATCCATGGTAGAGAGGGTGGGCACCAAGGTGGTGGCCCCTGAGCTGAGGACACCTGAGGAGCAGGGCTGAGAGATGGGAATGGCGACCAAAAGGAAGGTGGGTTGTGCACACCTGAGCAGAGCGCTCTGGGCGAGATGTCCACAGTGAAGAAAGGGCAGACGGATGGGACACAACACGGAGCAGTGCGTCTGGGAGAGAGACGACTGCTGGAGAGGGAGGAGGAGAGAGGGAGGGCAGACAGCAGGACCCAGGGCTCTGTGCAGTTTGAGACCGAACGGGATGATGTCAGGCAGCAGGGAGGCAGAAGTCGAAGTACTGGAGGGAAAGGAAGAGGGGAGGAGAATCAGAGGGGGGAGGCTCCCCGAGAGCTGTCAGAGGAGTATGCAACAAGGGGTCTGGATGGAAGCATGACAGGTTACAGGGAGCAAGCTTTACGAGGTCCCGGAGGAAAGTACAGCGTAGGTCCACAGGGCTGAGTGTGGGTTGGTGGGCAGAGTCTGTGGATTCAGTACTGTGTGTCTGAGGCAAAGAGGGTTGAACTGGGTTGAGCAGCAGGTGAGGATCAAGAAGGGAGCACTCAGCCGAGGAGACAACTGAACCCAGTTGGAAGGTTCACAATGGTAGCTGAAAGAATGTCACATGCTCAGGTAGGACAGCTTTTTACTGTGTTGCAGTAGAGAAGCAAAGCAGGAGAGACCTTGAAACCAGGAGGCCAGGTGAGCAGTCTCGGACAGGTGGGAGGGCATGGAGAGAAGAGGGGATCCAACGGGCCAGATGAGTAAGAAACTGCAGGCGATGGCGCCCGGCAGCCAGGGCAGGAGGGGCTTGTTGAGAGGATCTGGGAACACACTGCATCAAGAGGTGGATGACAGAGGGCTAGAAGGAGACAGTGGATGTGGAGAATCTAGGAACTGTGCTCCCGAAAGTGGGTCGAGGGCACGAGGAAGCCCATGCAGGAGGAAGAGCACCGTGAGGGTAAGGCAGGGGAGGGGCAGGGAGAGCTGGGTGAGGCCCGAGGAGGCTGAGACGGTAGAGGCAGTGGCTCTTTGGAAACTTGGAGACAGCCCTGTCAGCGTAGCACACGGTGAGATGATGAAAGGTCAGAGAGCACCTAGAAGCAATGATTTTCTCCTAAATGGTAGGCCCAAAAACTAGCATGCTTTGGTGTGAATTCAGACAGCCTGGGTTCAGTACAGCATGCTGGGGACCAAGAAGCTGGCAATGGGGGAACATAAAGGCAGGTCAAAGAAGAAGGCAAAGAGTAGGGAGTGTGTCACGTGACTGGCAGCTGGTAGAGGAAGTAGGATGAGATGTTGAAGAGGAAGCAGAGGGGCTCCTGGAGACAAGAGCAGGAGAAAAGGTGGATGAGGGGCTGAGCCGGTTCAGTGGCAGCCAGCTTGGAAAGAGAGAAACACTGGAGTCTCGGGCAGCCACGAAAGGTGTCTGTGGGATACGAGTTGGGTCAGGGAAGTCGATGGGAAAAGAAAGGAACAGGTGGCAGTGAAGAGGGGAAAAAACATCATGAACATGCTCGGGGCTCAGAACAGGTAAAGGGGGCACTGCAGAGAAGAGCAGGGCAGCCTGAAGGGCTCCCAATCTGGGACTTTGGGAGATCTCAGGAGGCAAGAAGGTTTTGTGCGGTACTGATGCCAGATGGTAGGAGCAAAGCAGAGCTGAGACACCATTGCCTGGGTCTTTGAAGACCCAAGGCCCGCAGAGCAAGGGGGAAAGGGCCATAACGACTGGTGACGCAGAGGACAGGGCAGTGCTGTACCATCAGATAGACCCTGCACACAAACCACTAGCAGGTATCCTCAGGGACACTGGAAAGGACCAGGTGGAATCCAGTGTGCAGGCAGCAAGCATGCTTAGAAATGGCACAGGAATGGGTGGGAACTAAGGTGGTAACAGCATTTGTCATCAGTCACCAAATCCATTCTGCTATTCATCAGGTGCTGAAGAATGGAGGTTAGCAAGTGGCAGAAAGACTCTGCACAGGGAATCAGGGGAACAGCTGGGACCTGTGAAGCCAGTGGGGTATCAGAGGTCTAGTCTGAGGAGATAATGTGGGCAGGAAAGGGCTACAAGGGGAGAGAGCAGTGGGTGGGGTGCTAAGTGGTTGGAGGGTGACGGACTCTTGTTTGGGAGGCTGGACCCACACACCAGAGGGAGCAAGGCCGAACAGGACGGGGGGCGATTGGAGGGTCTTGAGATCTGCACATGGGTGCTGTGAGGGGATCGCGGCCTAGAGGGAAAGAGGGGGGTCCGGACATGTTACTGGGGAGTTGGGAGAGCGAGGCAACGGGCAGGGGTGCATCCTCGGTCCACAGGAAGAGAGATGGAAGCAGTGGGGGCGAGGGAAGGAGAAGACAGGGAAGTGGGGGCCTGGTGTAAAGTCCCGCGGGCAATGGCTTGATTAAAAGGGAAGAGAGAAGAGGAAGGAAGGTGAGACAGAGCAAGACTAAGGAAAAGGGAGCCTAAAGGGAAATGGGGCCCAAGCCAGTGGGAGGACCAGACCAGTGACAGCCCATGGTTTCAGGAGAGAACGTGGCAGGGCAGGGGGTGGAAAGAGCGTGAGCTATGAGAGCAGGTCACAGGAGGGAGCACTCCCTATGGAGAAGGGATGACCCAATGCATCTCGATGACAGGCATCAGGGAGCACTGAGATGAGATCACGGGCCCTAGAGAAGAGGCAGACGCTTTCCCTGGGCCAGAGAGGGAAAGGGAAGGAACGGATCACGTGAGGAAAGGTCACAGGAAGGAATGTCCAAATGGGGTGTTGATGTGGCACGACAGGAGGGTCACCTACCAGAGACAGACCAGGTGATGGAAGGTGCACAGGGGAGGATGGAGAGAGGAGAGAGGTGGAAGGAGACAGGCTGGTTACCACTAAGAGGAGCAAGGAGAAGAGGGAGGTGGCAGGTAGGAAACCAGGTAGATGTCAGAGGTGCTCACTGGAAGGAAGTGCAGAGTACTGGGGTCAGCCAGTGGGAGCAGAGACATGGGGAAGGAGGAGTGGAAAAGGGGTGGCAGGCAAGGGGGTGGGGAGCAGGGACTGCTCTTACAGCCTCAATGTTATAGCAAGGGTGGAACTTTTCAGCCAGGCTCTTTACTGTGGATCTGGCAGGGAAGGGGTGAGAGCCTGGGGGATGGAGTTTGGGATGGGGATCAGGATTGGGGTGCAGGTAGGGGTTGACTGGGTTGGATGGGAGGGCAGGGTGGGGATCAGTGGGGATGGGGGGACGGGGGTTAGAGTCGGGACACATGAGTCAAGCTCCAGGCACTGAGAAAGTCATCTACTGTAACTGAGCTGTGGACTGATTACAAGTCCGGCGCTGGGGGGTGATGAGTACATTAAGAAGAGTGAGGGTGAGAACACTGAAGCCACCCCGAGAGGACAAAGGGGAGCGGCCGCAGGAAGGCAGAAGGGAGACAGCTGGTTGGCAGGAAACACAGATGGACATTATGACCATAAGGGCAGGGGGTGTCACAGATCTGAAATGAGGAGGGATAAACTCTTCAAAGGGACAAATGACAAGCACTGAGAAAGAGGAGAATTAGACTAAAGATATTGTCACATGCCTGAGAGTCATGAAGCGCAGGGGATACAAGGGGTGTTTGGGGCTGTGGGCATGAAAGAGACGGGAGAGGACAGTGCAGGAGAGCATCTGGGAGAGAGGTGACTGCTCGGAGGGGGAGGGAGGGCGGACAGCAGGACCCAGGGCTCTGTGCAGGTCCAGACTGAGGGCGGTGGTGTCGGGAGTGGGTCTGGCAGGTGCGGGGGCAGGAGGGTGGGAAGAAGGCGAGAGTGCTGCGGTGAGAGAAAAAGGTCGGAGAGTCAGAGGCCGGAGCCTCCCTGAGAGCTGTGTCAGAAGAGTACGTGACAAGGGGTCTGGATGGAAACCTGAAAGGTTACAGGGAGTGATGTCGTGGGGTCGTGTGGCCCGGGAGGCAAGCTCAGCCTGGCTCATGAGCATGGGTTGGTGGGCGGAGCGTGAGGATTCAACACAGTGTGCCTGAAGCAGAGGCGACTCAACTGGGTTGAGCAGTGGATGGGGGACGGAGAAGGGAGCACTGTGCAGAGGAGACAACTGAATCCAGCTGGAAGGTGCACAGACGGTAGCTTCTTTAAAGAATGTCACATGGCTCAGGTAGGACAGTTCCTTTGCTATGTATGCAGTGACTGCAAAGCAGCAGAGACCTAGAAACTGGGCCAAGGAGGTCAGGTGAGCAGTCTCCAACTGGTGAGAGAGCGTGGTAGAGGAGAAGGGGTCCAATGGGCCAGAAGAGTGAGGAAGGTCGGGTGATGGTGCCCAGCAGCCAGGGCAGGAGAGGCTTGCTACGAGGATCAGGGAACACACTGTGCCGAGAGGATGGCAAAGAGCCTACAGGAGGGAGTGGATGTGGAGAATCCAGGAACCTTGCCCTGCAAACTGGACCCAGGGTCAGAGGAAGCCCATGCAGGAGGAAGAGCACAGCACAGGTAAGGCACGCGAGGAACTGGGAGAGATGGGATGAGGCCAGAGGAGCATGGGCTGGTAGAGGTAGAGGCCCATTGAAAATGCTGGAGACGGGGCATGGTGAGAAAAAGAATCAGAGAGGACCCAGAAACAACCACCTTTTCCAAAATGGCAGACCCGAAATGTAGGGTCCTTATGGCTGTTTTCAGAGGCCATGGACAGCACTTTGTGGACCAGGAGCTGGCAGTCAGGAACATGAGCGTGTGTCGGAAGAGAGGGAGCAGGTGTCGAGGAACAGGCAGCGAAGACCTCGCATGACTCAGGTGGCAGGGGAAATAGGACGGATGCTGCAGATGAGGTAGGGTGTTTCTCAGAGAGCGGAAGAAAAGGCAGAGTATGGGCCAAGTAACGTCCAATCCCCACCCACTCTGGACAGCAAGAGACAGAGGCATCTTGGGCAGCTATGAGAAGGAGGGAGCAGGCTGGGTCAGGTAGTCGATGGGACAAGTAAGGGACAGTAGGCACAGAAGAGGGGAGAGAACCTCATGAATGTGGGGACATCCACTGATCTCACGGCTCAAGAGGAGTGGCCTGTGCAGTACTGAGGCCCAGTGGTAGAAGCAGAGCAGGTCCCAGCTGAGATGCCAGAGCCTGGGCGTTTAAAGACCCAGGGCTCTTAGGAGCAATTGGGGACAGGGTCCACAATGACTGTGGTGACATGGAGGAAACAGGGCAGCATTGCACATTAGATACATCCTGCACAGAAACGACTGGCAGGTAACCTCAGGGACTTCAGGATGGACTCAAGTGGATGGAGCCCAGTGTGTTGGTAGCAAATATGCTTAGAATTGGCAGAGAAGTGGCCAGGAATTCAGGTGGTATCAACAGTGCTTCTGCTATTACAAGGGAGCTATAAAGGGTGGAGTCCTAGGATGTGGCAGAGAGAGTCCACACAGGGAACCAGGGAAAACCAGGGACCTTCAAACCATATGTGTAGTCAGAGAAGAGAATGGGGGCAGCAAAGAGGCACAGGGAGAGAGAGCAAGGGGCAGAGTGGTGGAGAGTTGGAGGTGGGGTCTCATGATCAGGAGACTGGATCTGGGGAACAACAGAGCGGGCAGGCACAATGGGATGGACAACCAGAAGAGAGTCTTAAAATATGGCCAAGAGGGAAAGAGGGCAAAGGAGAGATCTGGACCACGTCATCACGGAGTGGGAGAGCGAGGCAATGGGCAGGGGTGGACACCAGGGTCTGAAGGAGGGGAGATGAAAGCAGTGGAGGTGAGGGAAGGAGAAGATAGGGAAGTGGGGGCCTGGTGTAAAGTCCTGTGGGCAATGGCTTGATTAAAAGGGAAGAGAGAAGAGGAAGGAAGGTGAGATAGAACATGACTAAGGAAAAGGGAGCCTAAAGGGAAATGGTGGCCCAAGCCAGTGGGAGGACCAGACCAATGACAGCCCATGATTTCAGGAGAGAATGTGGCAGGGCAGGGGGTGGAAAGAGCGTGAGCTATGAGAGCAGGTCACAGGAGGGAGCACCCCCTATGGAGAAGGGATGACCCAATGCATCTCGATGACAGGCATCAGGGAGCACTGAGATGAGATCACGGGCCCTAGAGAAGAGGCAGACGCTTTCCCTGGGCCAGAGAGGGAAAGGGAAGGAACGGATCACGTGAGGAAAGGTCACAGGAAGGAATGTCCAAATGGGGCCTTGATGTGGCACGACAGGAAGGTCACCTACCAGAGACAGACCAGGTGAGGGGAGGCATCCCGGGGAGGATGGAGAATGGAGCGCAGTGGAAGGGACACAGGCTGGACACCAACCGGGGAGCAGCGGGAAGAGGGAGGTGGGCAGGTAGGAATCCAGGCAGATCTCAGAGGTGCCAACCAGAAGGAACCTCAGAGTTACAGGGCCAGCCAGTGGGAGCAGAGGCTTGGGGAGGGAGGAGTGGAGGGTGGCAGGCAGGGGGTGGGGAGCAGTGGCCGCTGCCGCAGCCTCGAATGTTGTGGCAAGGGTGCAACAGCCTCGAATGTTGTGGCAAGGGTGCAACTCTTCCGCCAGGCTCTTTACTACGGATCCGCTGGGGGCGGGGAGGGAGCTGGGGGCGGGGAGGGAGGAGCTCAGGGAATGAGTGGGGATGGGGATGGCGTTGGGGTCGGGGTGCAGGTCGGGTTTGACGGGGTTGTATGGGAGGAGAGGGTTGGGATTGCTGGGAGTGGAGGTGGGGTGGGGAGGGAGATCCAACTGCAGACACAGAAAATCATCTACTTTAACTGCGCTTCTGGACTGATTTCAAGTCCAGTGTTGGGGTGATGACTTCCGGTTGAGGAGAGGACTCGGAAGACCACCACCAGAGAGGACAAAGGAGAGTAGCTGCAGGAAGGGAGGGAAAGGTCTGCTTGGCTGGGATCACAGAGGGAGGTGAGGACAATAGGGCAAGGCTCTCCAGGGGGACGGTGTCATGGGTCTGATATGAGGAGGGGTAACCTAGGGTAACAGACAATGGCAGGCGCCAAGAAGGACAAGCACCAAAGATATTGTCCCAGTGCCTGAGGGTCATAGAGGATGGGGGGCAGGAGGGGGATATAGGGGTGTGTGAAAAGAATAGTGTTTTAATGCAGACCGGGGTTTGGGGCACGTCTGGTGTCAGTGAGTTAATATGGAAGGGAATGTGGTGGTGCCAGGAGGACAGTGCCGGGCCAGTGTCAGAGTGGGGGCAGGGCTGGGGTCCTTGAGGAACAAGGGTCAATGGCAACCGATGGGAGCCCAGAGGCGGGCAAGGGGAGAGTGCAGCCCAGGGAGGCACGCTGGGCTTCCACAGCAGTGATTCTTCCCCGGGGGGGGGGTAGGTTTCACCCAAGGGGGGCTGTGGGCGTGGACCCCAAGGCAGGCCTGTCAGGACACCTGAGGGTGAGCCATGCTCTGCTCAAAGCAAAAACAAAACCAAAAAGATCAAAGAAGAAAACACAAAAACATTCCTGAAAGATGACGCTGATAGGCTTGCCTTGGGGGTCGTGCATCCTCGGGTGAGAATCACTGGGTGGAAGGGGCAGGGTGGACAGCTGGGCAGAGAGGTGAAGCATGAGCAGATGAGCCCGAGTCGGGCAGACGGAGGCATCAGAGTCTAGAGTGTCAGACATGGAGGAAAAGGACCCAGGCAGGACCAGGGAGACAGCGAGTAAATGAATGTAGCCAGCAAGGCACCTGGAATGATTGGGGGAGGGGGAGTGGGATTACTGTCAGTCATTTGGGAGGGGATTGCAAGCATGGTGTCCCTGAGCTTAGGACTCTGGAGGAGTAAGGCTGAGGGAGATGGAAGTGGTGACTGAAAGGAAGTTGGGTTGTGTGTATGTGAGCAGAGAGCACCGGAGGGGGGTGTCCACGCAGAAGGAAGGGGCCGATGGGACGGGAGAGGACGGTGCAGGAGAGCGTCTGGGAGAGAGAGGACTGCTCGGAGGGGGAGGGAGGGTGGACAGCAGGACCCGGGGCAGGAGGGTGGGAAGAAGGCGAGAGTGCTGCGGTGAGAGGAAAAGGTCGGAGAGTCAGAGGCCGGAGCCTCCCTGAGAGCTGTGTCAGAAGAGTACGTGACAAGGGGTCTGGATGGAAACCTGAAAGGTTACAGGGAGTGATGTCGTGGGGTCGTGCGGCCCGGGAGGCAAGCTCAGCCTGGCTCATGAGCATGGGTTGGTGGGCGGAGCGTGAGGATTCAACACAGTGTGCCTGAAGCAGAGGCGACTCAACTGGGTTGAGCAGTGGATGGGGGACGGAGAAGGGAGCACAGAGCAGAGGAGACAACTGAATCCAGCTGGAAGGTGCACAGACGGTAGCTTCTTTAAAGAATGTCACATGGCTCAGGTAGGACAGTTCCTTTGCTATACATACAGTAGAGAAGGAAATAAGGAGAGATGATGAAGGTGGGCCCCGGATGTAGGCGAGATCAGGTGAGCATTCTGAAACAGGTGGTAGAGAAGAGGAGGTCCAATGGCTAAGAAGAGTGAGGAAGGTAAGGCTATGGCGCCCAGCAACCAGGGCAGGAGAGGCTTGTTGAGAGGATCAGGGAACACACTGCACAGAGTGCAGTAGCAAAGAGCCAGAAGGATGGAGCTGGATGTCGAGGGTCCAGGAGCTGTGCACCCATGAGTGGGCCAAGGGTGTGAGGAAGCCCATGCAGGAGGGAGAGGACAGCGTGGGTAAGGCCAGGTTGGAACTTGGGGGAGGTGGACGAGGTGAGAAGAGGATGAGCTGGTAAAGGTAGTGGTCTGTGGAAAATGTTGGAGAGGAGCCTGTCAGTGCAGGGCATGACCACACGAAACGATGGAAGGTCAGACAGAAGCCTGAGTGACCTGAAAAGACATGGTGCTTAGGGATGAATGGGGACAGCATTTGGAGTCACTACAGCACATTGCAGACCAAGAAGCTGGAGACTGGGGAGCATGAGGGCAGGTCAAGAAGAGAGCAGATGTCAAGGAAAAGACCACTGCATCTGTGGCATGACTGGCAGGTGGTAGGGGAAGTAGGATGGGATGTTGAAGATAAAGCAGAGAGGCTCTCGAAGACAAGAGTGGGAGAAGAGGCAGAGGATGGGCTGAGCAAGGTTCAGTCCACACCCAGCCTGCAAAGAGAGAGATCCTTGGATTCTCTAGTGTCCATGAAGGTGGCAGGCCAGTACTGAGATGGGTCAGGGGAGCCAATGGGAAAAGAAAGGGACAGGCAGCATGGATGAGGGGAAGAACCTCATGAATGTGTGAAGGGCTCAGGGAAGTTAAAGGGGGCTCTACAGAAAAGGGGAAGGCAGCTTCCAGAGCTCCCAATCTGGGGACATCAGCAGATCTCAGGGGCAGGAGGGGTGGTATTGAGGCCAGACGGCAGGTGTATACTAGTGAATAAAAGAAAGTACAGGTGCTATCTGTTTTATCTGTGGGAAAGCACTGTTTTATGGGAAGATAGACAATGTAGAATGTTTATAGAGGGAGAGGCTACAGCATAGCCAAGTACAAAGCAAAGGTGTACAGTGCAATCAATTGGATTTTGAAAGAATTGTATTTAGCACTGGTAAAATATGCCTCCTACAGATGCTGATATAGTGTTTATACGTTCATTGTTTTTCCAATGAAAATGAGCAGAGGAAAAAGAGAAAAGAAGTGGTTAAAATAAAATTGGAACTAAGTCAACAGTATACATACAAATCATTCTTAGAATTATTAAGAAACATTATAATGGTTAGGATGCATAGTTCAACCTGTTCAACTTGATCACAATTAATGGAATAAAGGGAAACAGGAGAAATATATAAAAAGAAATTACCACAGGGAAATTGGTGGGTGGCTGCCTGAAAAATCTATCAGACAATTATGTCAAAGTGGGTAGATTCAAGAGAATAAATGGTCACATAGAGATAAATTCATAAAACAAAATCTGAAGGGAGAGCGTCAGCAGCAGTTCTTGTAACATTAGTGCTCCTGACATCCTAAGATGAAGATGCATGCCAGAGAATGGGGTTGTTTTGAATAATAAGAGTAGGTCAAGGAGTAATTTCACACATTTTCACATACTGAATCCATTTAAAGGCCAGACTGTGAACCAAGCCTGGGTGGTACCAACAAGCAGAGGTTTTTTCTAAGGCTACAAGATGGGGAAAAAGGAAATGAGTGGATATGCCATGTTTACATTGCATTCTGGAGAGATGTTATCTTTTAAGAAAGGCATCAATGAAGATGACAGCTATCGATGATGGTGTGAAACGGGAACATGAAATAGGACAGGAAAACAGGTTCAAAGTCAGCACAGAGGAAATGTTAGAAATTTCAGTGTGTTAGAAATTTCAGTGTGTTTGAGGAAAGGGAGGTTGGTTGCAAGATGAACAGGTGAATGAGGTCTCAAACTGGAATCTTGGCCAGTCTCATTAACGGGTCAGATTTGGAGGAATATGGATTCTACAGCTAGGCTGATACAAATTCTAGTGATAAAGGTAGGGGAAATGGTGGCTAAATAGTAATGTTCAACCTATCCTGCTTTTTTAGCATTTGAGTAAAAATTCAGATTACGTGCTTAGCTTGGAAGAATGCAAAGTTTCACCAAGGGTCATTAATATGGATCCCAGTGAGTGGTTGGAGGTGAGTCAAAGTAAAAAAACAGATAAATTTTACTTAACTGAAGTTGTGGATTTAATTCAGAATGTCAGGAGTTAATATGGCTAATACTGAATAGCAAATAATGGAATGGAGACAACAGATTCAGCGAAGAGATTGGAGTCCATCAGGATCCTGTGGTGGTAGCTCATTAAGATAAAGGTTTAAGGAAGTGTAGAACTGCAAGAACTGCAGTATGTATGTATAATATGAAAGAGTTATGAATTGTTAAATGGGAGGCAGCATCCCTAATGAAAAACAGAAAGAGAGGGCTTCCCTGGTGGTGCAGTGGTTGAGAGTCCACCTGCCGATGTAGGGGACACGGGTTCGTGCCCCAGTCCGGGAAGATCCCACATGCCGCGGAGCGGCTGGGCCTGTGAGCCATGGCTGCTGAGCATGTGCGTCTGGAGCCTGTGCCCCGCGATGGGAGAGGCCACAACAGTGAGAGGCCTGCGTACCGCCAAAAAAAAAAAAAAAAAAAAGAGAGAAACTTATATACATGTCCTATTAAACTTGATCTTAGTATGGATATTTTCTATTGAAGGCTATTTAAATGAGTTATCTAAATTTGTTGAAATGAGAAATAATGATGCAATGAGGACCAAGAGTTCAATAATAAAAGCAATATAGGGATTAGAATGGTTCTGAGTAAGTAATAAAGCAAAAAGGTAGAGTCATTACAGAGGTCCAAAGTGGGGAAAAATTTGTAGAATGTTGCATATATATGTTGTTACTGGTGTAATAAACATTCAGAGGAAGGAGCGTTGCTGGATGAGAAAGGACACTAAGAAAGCATGCTGCCTTGAAGGCTTTTCTAGAAAATTTTCAGTAAAGAGTAGTCGCTGGAGGATGGAAGATAAGTAGGCCTAACTAAACTGAGACTTATATGATGTTCATTACTCTTTCCACAATTTGCCCAAGATTTCAGGGAAGGAGTTATGGTAATACCTTGATGTTGAGTTAAAGTAAATTTTTTCAGATGGCATAGATTTTTTGTATACTTATAAAGTAAGGAGGAGTGGGAAAGTTTAAAGATACAGAAAAGGTAAGAACAGTTGATGGAATAACCTTCTGAGGAGATGGGTGGGTGGGTGTCTTTTGAACTGTGAACGACTTGATTGTTAAAGAGGATAAAAGGAGAAAGTGGATAGTTTCAGAATTGAAACAATAATAGCCTCTATCTATTAAGTATTTACTAGGTGTCTGGCACCACGCTAATCACGTTACTTAATTTCATTTTATCCTTACAACAATCCTACAAGGTTTAGAGATCAAATAACTTGCCTATGATTACACACTCAGTGTGTAACAGAGTCAGAATTCAAATCGAATTTATCTATCTCCAAAACCTACATTACTTTCTATTCTATACAGTTTTCAAGTTGAAGGAAATCACAATCTATAGAATTTCTGTTTTTTTTTCTGTGACTATATGGAAAATATATTTTCTGAGGTGAGACAAGCAGAGGTGATTGATGTATAGATATTCAGGTGATTGGTAAAATTCAGAATATCTGCAATGGGAAAATGCTGAAAGGAAGGCATGTGGAAAAGACTCTTATTACCACCTATGCCCTGGTATTTCACTTCTATTCATTGCACAGCAAAGACTTTGGATTGGCCACGGATTAAAAATTTTAGAGTTTCTAACAAAGACTAAAGAATAGAAAGGAGTTTTTTTTAAAGCAGGTAAATGATAGGTAAAATGTAAAATCGACTACTAACAAAATTTTAAAAGTCCAAGTGTTGAGACTTCCATTGGAAGAATTCCATTTCTTTTCTCCAAGATGCAATCACAAGAGTTTATAACTAAGTTTTAACACCAACCAGCAAACCCTTTGAATTTAACAGAAAAGAAAGAAAATTCTCCAAATGACAAATTTTTATAGACAAAATACTAACAACCATCAAGCAAAAGAGTCCATAGCCAGCAGACCAAAGGTTGAAACCTCTGGGCTAATTTGTAAGATCTGTATTTTAAAAAGAAATTAACTCCGTAGTAAGGAGGGGTAAGAAAACCTCCCTATGCTTTCTGTCTTAGTAGAAATGTTTTCTGTTGTTGTTGTTTTCTCCTATACTATATGTAACTTCTGTAATTTCAATATTGTTGTTTTATGTATTTTGATATTGTAAAATTGTATTTATTGTATTCTGTTAGAACCACTCCGTGGGGTGTGAGGCACCTGAGTTATCAGTTATCCAAGTGAACCTGGGGAAATGGGAGGAGCTAGTATTCTCAACTGGGGAGAGCTTGATTCTTTAACCAATGAGTTCAGCATTTTGCTTCCAAAATTAAGTGGCGAAGTAATGGCATCCCTTAAAAAACAGGAACTTAGTGGGAAGTAAAATGGGGTTAGAATTTTGAAATATGGAGAGGTGGCTACTGGAAAAAACTGAAGAAGTATGGTGTATCCCAGGATGATGGCAGAAGCCATAGGGCTACATTACGACTGGGCCCAGATACTGGTTTAGAATAAGGGTAAGTAAAACTAGCTTTATTTACATAAGAGTACAGCCAGCTTAATTACTGGCTGGTGGACATAAGCCAAATCTAACCAGAGGGAAACAGACCAGGAAAGAAAGTGAAGCTAAAAGGGAATGGAATAAGAGAAACCTTAGAAAGGGATAAAGGAGGTAATTAAAGGTTAAAGTTGGATGGCCTAATGCTCGAAGGAGAACTAGTGGAGGCCAGATAGGAAAGTGCCTTCCTACCCAGGGGCTTATGGATCCAGGGTGGCCGCAACTGCGGGTCCACCCAGGGCCAGAGGGAACAACCTGGGGTTCAGACCCAGCAATGGTGCCAACTTGAATCTACCTCGTGCTAGAGTTGAGTAGCCTGGTCTATCATCCAACACAGGTAAGATTGGGCAGGGGCTCCCAGAACCAACATCTAAAAAGGGAGTTGGGAGAGGGGCTAAGGGAAGACAGGTTAAGCCCCAAATGTAATGAATGATGACCAGGGATAACTATTTACTAGTGCTTTTACGATTTCTTGTAACTCTGTAACTTTCCCAGTATTTGTTAACTTCTATCTGATTTTTCCTGTATTAGTAGTAAAAATTGTTTTTTCCTGTATTAGTAGAAGTTGTTTTTTCCTGTACTAGTAATAAAAATTGTTCAAAATGTAAGTGCGATGTGTGTGCTTATTTCAGTGAAAACTGGGTAACAGTTGTGGAAACTCTGCAGTGAATATGGGAAGAAAAGAACTCAGGTGGGAAAAATGGGAAAAGAAATCAAGTACAACAAATACTTGACATTCATAGGTTAGAAGATCTCAAACCCCCAATTTGTAAATACCACTGGCACTAGCAATTGGCTCTCCTTCACAGGCCTTCCCCACTCCACCCCCCCCCACGATTGCATTCAGGTCAAGGAGATTACAAGCCCTTCTCAAATGTGGATACACAGATGTTGGCTAAGCCACTCATTAGGCTGAGACATACTCTTAGACACTTGCCTTGTGTTATAGGACCCTTAAAAACAATATATTTTATGATGCCACGGATCTACTAAATAAAAAGTCCTTAGGATGCCCTGGAAAGAAACATCAGGGAGAAGCAGGCCATGATCCTTCATAGGAGACATCAGGTATATGAACCCTCACTAGTGGTGACACTGTTCCAACAGAAAGTCTGAGTTCCTTTTTGGGCTACCACTGTATACATCCAGTTTCTGTTTTACAATTAAATGTCCAGCATATTTTACTCAGAAACTTGGTTATAAAATTAATATTTCTATAAGCAGTAACTCATTTTATAAATATAAATATACCATCATTTAATTCCGGAAAAGAAACAAATTCTTGAACCCCAAACATCTGTCCAGACATTTAAGAGCTCAAGTGGTAATGCACTCTTAATCATATCTCTTCCATTCTGTGTGTTAGTACCTGCTGTAGAGTCATCATCAGGTAAACGAACAAGAGTGTAGCATATTCCTGGTTGATTATAAGGTAGGCTGGGGACTGGAATACAACACAGCACTTCATAGGAATCTGATGGTTCCACCTGCACTGTCACTTTCTCCAGTAGCTGGTCATTGAGAGTATTGGTACAGTCAAACTGAAAAGTCAGCAAATAGGAAAGTTACGAAGGAGAAGAACTGTTTTCAAGCAAGTTGTTCCTTCCCACCTGTAACCCACGACTGAGTTCTGGAACCTTCTATACTTTCTAAACACCACGCATGTCTCCCCCTAAGATTTTTCCTGAGGCAACGAGGATAACCTTATTCTTGAGGTCTTTTTTGTTTATATTAACCAGTTTTTTCCTCCTTCCTGAGATTGAGTTCTACCAAACAAGATGGCAGAAGTCTGATAGCTGTCTGAGAACCAAACTGAAATCCAAGTTCTTGGAACGACACACTTATTTTACCCTGATATTAAATGATGATTATTTTTTCCACAGGTTATACTTTATGCTGTCCAACTTCTTCAGACATTTCAGTTTTATGTCTTTTTAAATTTAAATCATCAAAAGCTACCCATCCATCTCTACAGCTATGGAGTTAGGAAAGAAAACCAGATACGCTGCTAAATTTGCTTCTCTATAAAAGGAACGAGAATCATAAACTAAAAGGGGATTAATACTAAACCCTTTACTAGAGCCAGTTCTGGCGCTTATCTCACCTGGAACACAATATGATTGGTAAACATGTGCTTGATACAACGAACAAAATATTCTGTCTCTGCTTCTGTAAGTTGAACAGGCTCAGAAGACTTGAACAAGGGTCCTAGATTCATAAACTCAGGAATGACAGCCAGTTGTTCTATCAAGAAAAAAGGAAAGAAAAGGAGGAGGAAAGTAAGAAGACGGGGAAGACATTACTCTGGGTGTCTAAAATGTTTTAAGTTTCTATAGTCTTACTAATAGTTGAACACTCAACTAATGTGTCCCCAAGCTTTAGTGAAATAATCTTTTAAGTAAGAGTTTATACACTCAATTACTAAAAGCAACAAACAGACAAACAAACTTAATTCCTAATTTCATAGAATTTGAGTTCCCTGATACAGAGTAAGAACAGCATTCTCCATAAGCTGGCAACTGGAAATTGGAATGTCCCCCAGACTCCAGGTAGCGCCCGCCAACTGTAAGCTAGGACAATCAATATTCGGCCATACAATGATCTCCCGTACTGAGAATTAATCAAATTGAACAAAGTAGTGGCCTTCATTATACTTACAATGCCTCGGGTGCTAGGCTACTGCTTCTACACATCAAATCATCATACCTTGGAAAATGTCTTGCCTGGAAGGAGCCAACTTCTCGGGCTTAGTAGCCATCAGTGTGATTTCTACAAAGACAAGTATGAGCAATCATGTAAGCTTCCCTCCTACTATCAAGCCAAACATGCAGACAGGAGATGAGGACAGAAACGTCAAGCAGATAAACATAAAGAGCTATTGCTGAATCATACCGGGAGGTTCTCTGTCATCTTTTTTGGAGGGACACTCACAACGTATTTAGTGAACATATTTTACAAAATAATAAAGTAAGTCCTAAAAATACAAAATTTGCTTTAATGGACTGGAATGTTTTTTTTTAATTACTCTTAAAAGGAGGAACAGTTTATAAAACAAATCTCATGATTCAAATAGGAAAAACTACTTATATAGTACCAACAAAAAAACCTGAAAATGTTGAAAGCATAAGCTCTTTCATTTTCGGTTCTAACCACTACACACTTTGTTCCTTTATTTTTTTAAGCCTCCAACAGAAAAATTAATTAACTAAGAAGTTAACTAACATCGGAAAATAAAAATAAGAGGTGACAGCACAATTACTGCTCTGAAACACACGGTGACAACTAACTTCAAACGCTGTAACACTTAGCATTAAAAAAAAAAACTTTCAATCTGAGTCACATTTCATATTCTTGCTTTCATGAGAAAACAAGGAAAAATATTTTAAAACCCTAATTTAAAAAGTATCATCCATCTTAGTTCTATAAGATTAGAAGCAGTGACCATTAAAAGAAATACTAAAGAAAATATGCTAACAGTGTATTTTACTGGTGTAAAACTACTTATACATAGAAAAACTAACAGTGTTCCCCTTACCTGCTTTCTGTTCAAAGACAGCAGCCATAGCAAGAGGAATAGATTTCATATCAAAGGGCTTTTCTGAAGGCTCCAGTGTATACTGGTGTAAGGCTTTCTCCATCCCTGGTACAGAGACTGTCAGACCTATGAAACAGAAAACTCTCAGCACTATAACTTCTTGCCAATCCTAGGACCCAGATAGACCCAGATTTGTAACATTTATCTAAGCTTTCTAAAGAAAACTATAACCACAGATTTTATAACCTAAATAATAAAAAATAAAGGCTCTTTAATTTCATCCAAGGAAGCATAGGAGCAGAGTATAGGAATTTTCAACAAAATAGAAGTATCTTCCGGAAAACAAAGCAACGGAGACACACGGAAACGATGATGGCATAAGGGAAAAAAGGTAAACCCATCCAAGAGGGAGCTCAAGGAGGACCAGGAAAAAGCAATATTCTTTGGGCTTTTACATACTTTAGGTCTCCCTAGAAATGGAAGTGCATTCAAAGACAGAAACCAAGCATTTTGCCTAGTGAAGCCAGCTCATATGCAAATCATCATGGATATGCTTCTCAGACACCATTTGTGGAACAAAAGTGTACTTGTCTCCATTCTTGGCTCTCACTGACCGTTGAAGATATATGTAGCATTCAGCGCCATCTGCCTCTGCTGCAGCACATTCAGATAGAAGGTAGCTCTATCCCGTACCTCATCGTCAGTATCCATCATACACCTGTCCAGGGATACAGAAGGTGCATGTCACAGCACCATAACGATTTCCAATAGCTTTACCACTATACCTAAAGGACACGATCCAGGCCATCTGATACTGCCTTTATAAAAGAGCTCAACAACAGCCAACAGTGGATCCTAAAATCTCCACAAATATTGGGTACTGTTCTCAATTGGTAAAGAAATGGTGTCATTATGAATCAGAAGCACTACATAAGTAGGCATTAAAATAATTAGGAAGGACACAATAACAAAAGATAGCAGTTTGGAGTCTGTTCTTGGATCTGCAACCACATGACCCTGGTAAAGATCTAGACTTCGAATATAATTTAAAAATGGTAATATTATACTTTCCAAGGATACTAAAAAGCATTCCAAATCCAGGCATTGGTATCACTCAAATGGCAATTTATTTGATTTAAACCAGCCAGCCTTTGGCTTGTAATTTTTCTGCTTCAATTACAAGATGTAATCACAGAGTGTTTGCTAAAGCAAGTTTTTTCCTCATCAAATAGGGAGTCAAGGAGACCATGAAAAGCTGGTATTTTCAACTCTACATAGTGAATCTCTTTGAAGTTGGCCCCTGTTATACAAATTGAGGCACATATATTTAAGTCACTTTCTCAAAATCATGCAAGAGAAATTAGAAGTCAAATTTTACATGTACTTAGCACATGCAAAATTACCAGAAGAATAAGAAAAATGCCATTTGCCCTGACTCCATCAGCTCTACTCTTAGGTCCTGCAATGCATTTTGATATGGTACAATGAGGAATTCTCTATTCAGCCACATGGCATTCTTATTTTAAAAAGAAAAGAAAAGAAAAAGACATTCTTTTAATTACCTTTGTAAGAGTACCAGGATACTCGGGAGAAGATTCTCATTCTGAGCCCCAAATTTAGCCAAAGCACTCACAGCAGCTATAATGGAGCATAAAACGAAACAAGATGAATATTGGCTTCTCAGAGTCAAGCAGTAATCATTAAAAAAACAAATTAGAGGAGTTTCCCGTGTTCAGTTGGAATAAACTCTTATTGTTTTATTGTGAGTTTCTTGATCTTATTTCCTTGATCCATTTAAGCATAAATAGAAATCAGCAGGCCCAAGAGAGCTCTGAGTAAGAAAACCCGCCATGCACTGAGGAAAAAGGATCATATGTATTCCTTATATGAGCTATCCTCCAGTCCAGCTCCTTATATACCACACTAATTAAGCTCTAATCTCAAACAACCAGCCCCACACATTAAAAAACAAAAACCCAAAACTCTATTATTAAAATTCAGTGTATCAACAAAGGTTTACTGCTTACTTAACCTTTGTCAGGAGTTGTGCTAGATGCTGGAGGCAGAAAGACAAAAGACATCAAGGAGTTGTACTCCAGTGGGAAAGACAGGTAAGTAAAGAGGTAGTTACAACATAGCACAGAAAGTCCATGGTAGGACTATATCCAGGGTACTACGTGAGTAGAGAAAGGAACGTAAGTCAGAACTGGAGGAGGAGGAGACAAACAAGGAGTTGACACTTATTACCTGAGCTAAAGTTTGAAGAACAAACAGAGTTAGCCAGAGGGAAAAGGCAGGAAAAGAGCATTCGAGGGAGAGAGAATAAAAAGTACCAAGGCCCTCAGGCCAGACAAGAAAGTGTGGCACGATCCTGGGACTGGACACAGCTGAGCAAGGCTGAAGCACTAGACCTGTGCTGGAGAGCAGGAGAAAAGTGAGAGACTAGAGACAAAACAAAATTTGGTTATGCTTCAACCTCAAGGCTATTATTAACGGGTGTTAAATACAGGATGAATCTGTGTATTTGTAGCAGAGTGTACTACTCTAACTTTGTGAGATTTTATGTCTAACGACCATTTTGGTAGCAGAGTGTGGAGAATATACTGGATATGGGCGAGACTACAAGCAGTCAGACTAGTTGGGCATCTGAAATGGATGGGAGCCTAATGCAGCCCTCAGGAAATCTATGAAAAAAGACAATGGAGAAATGCATTTTGAGGAGACAGAATGGCAAGAACTTTGCCAAAGGATAGATGGGGGTTATAAAACAATGGAGTAAGGTTCTAGCCTTGCAACTGAGTGGATGATATAGGTGAGGATTTCTGTTTGGGATAGTTTGAATTTCAAGCTGAATTTAAAGTGCCTTAGATAGCCAGACATACAAGTTCACGAAAGAGACATGACTGCAATGCCACAGCATATCAGCAGAGCTCTGGAAATGATCACCAGAATGAATGTGTATGTTGAGAAGACAAACCCCTAAGGAAAACTAACGTTTTAAGGAACGGAAGAGAAGCTCTATAAATAAGACTGAGGAGTGATGGAAATATGCAGGCTATTGTGGAAACCAAGGGAAGAGAGTTTCATGAAGTGTTTAGGCAACAGTACATCAAATTGAGGTGAACAAGGGTAAGAACATTAAAGTGTCTAACTTGATTTTCCAACTAGCTTATAAATAATTTCCAAAAAAAATAGCTTCAGAAGATTTTTAAGGGAGAGAGCAAGATTATAGTGAGTTGAAGAGAAAATGGAGAATAAGTTCATAGGGGCAGCTAGTAATAGCTCCTACAAGGTTACATAACAGGGGAAATGTGGTCAGTAGCTAGTGAGAGACAATGGATCAAAGGAAGGCTTATAGTTTTAACAGGGGAGATTTGGACCAGTTCATATGCTAAGGGGAGGAGGAAGTAAAAAAAACCCTAAGACCTGTTTAAAAAGTCACTTAAAAACTACAGAGGGCTTCCCTGGTGGCACAGCGGCTGAGAGTCCGCCTGCCGATGCAGGGGACACGGGTTCATGCCCCGGTCTGGGAAGATCCCACATGCCGCAGAGCAGCTGGGCCCGTGAGCCATGGCCGCTGAGCCTGCGTGTCCGGAGCCTGTGCTCCGCAACAGGAGAGGCCACAGCAGTGAGAGGCCCGCATACCACAAAAAACCCCACAAAAAAAACAAAAAATCTACAGAGGCAGAAAGACACACAAATTTCACAGACATTCATACTTCTGGCCATAACTCGGAAAAAATGGATGACGCCATCATAGTCTTCTGTCATACCGAAAGTCAAGGGTTATTTGTCTCTGATACAGGCAGAAATCAGGATGGAAATTGGAATACAAAGAAAGAGCTGTACATCTGGGGCTTAAGTGTGCTCCAAGATCCCACCATCAAACAGACGTTGCAACTTCATTTTCCAATTTCATTACCACCCCCTTGAGTTAATAAGCATTTCACAAGATCAGCAGTTACACGATTATTAGTGTTCCAATGACTCACCAGCTCTGACAGCCTCATTCTCCAGTACCACCCTATTAAAAATAAAGCGGATATACTTGGAGGGGACAGGCGTTCTGGGGCCCTCTTTGCCCAACAAATGTAGAATCTTAGTAGCCAGAACAGTGTGTTCACAGTCCTCGATGAATTCACAAAGGTGGGCTAGACCTGCCTCTTTACTCTCAGGGTTCTCTTCCACAATGCTGATTATGCAGTCCACAATGGCTCGCTTATATTCAAAGCCTCCCTGGCAAAAGAGAAAACTGCCATTCATTCTGAGGACACTTTTTGGAGAAATGCTTACACTCCAAGGCTCATGCTATAACATTCAGATTTCATTTCCCTTCCCTTATGAAAGAAACAAAAGCGTTTTTCCTCCAAATGGGAAAGCCAAAGCAACAGCGTGTCTAGTAATAAGACAGAAAACAGAATTCAGCACACTATTTGAGATGCATACTGAGATGATAAAGCAAGCTGCTTTAAATACTATGGCATAAGAATTTAAGACAGCAACTTCACAAGATTAAAAAGTAGTGCACCTACGTCATCTCGGAGCATGTTGGAGAGGAAAGTCATCATGACGCTGTGCTTTCGAGGATATTTCTGACAAAGAGCACTAATTGCCTGTACAACCACCACCTGTAGAAAAACAAACAAAAAGGACATGCACCTTTATAATGACTACAACTACCACCTAGAGGAAAACACAGAAAGGACGTTCATCTTTATAACTTTAGCTACTTATTTACTGCAAGCTAAGAAGGCACTAAAATTAACTAAAATAACAATAATGGTTCTTCATGAAAGATAAGCAAAAGAGACCTCAGAGGAAAATAAAAAGCAATGTAAAAATGAAGTGTATTCAAGAGACCCCAGGGCTTCCCTGGTGGCACAGTGATTGAGAGCCCGCCTGCCAATGCAGGGGACGTGGGTTTGAGCCCTGGTCCAGGAAGATCCCACATGCCGCAGAGCAGCTGGGTCCGTGTGCCACAGCTGCTGAGCCTGCGTTCTGGAGCCTGCGAGCCACAACTATTGAGCCCACGTACCACAACTACGGAAGCCCGTGTGCCTAAAGCCCGTGCTCTGCAACAAGAGAGGCCACCACAATGAGAGGCCCACGCACCACAACGAAGAGTAGCCCCCGCTTGCTGCAACTAGAGAAAGCCCGCGAGCAAGCAATGAAGACCCGGTGCAGCCAAAAATAAATAAATAAAATAAATAAATTAAAAAAAAAAAAAGACCCCACCCCTTTGCTCCAAGCAAATAAGCTTTGAGCGTATTTTAAAATTTTACATTTAAAATTTTCACATACAAATTTTAAAGTGAACAGTAAAGATAAAAAGCTTAAAGACTGATTTCCATAGAAGAAATAGAGAAAGTTACCAAAGAACTATTTCACAAAATGGTTTCTAGGAAATTTTTACCACAACTTTAAAGACCAGTGTCAAGAAGTGAAGAGTGTGAAATTTTACCCTACTTGCAAGCTAACAAGTTAGACTGCTACAATTTCATGGATGATGGAAGAATACACAGGAATCCTGGATCAGAGATGAAAGACAGTTATTCAATCACAGCAAAAGCAGTAGCCAGGATATCAGCATTTGGGGGTCAGTTTCCTAAGCCCCAATCACCATAGGACAATGCAAAAAGGGCCGGATAATACCTGAGCCCACAGTAGGCTGCATTACAGGAGATTTTGAGATATGGAACTTGAATATTTTACAGTGGGCAGTAAGCATGCCAGTCCTCTATTCAGAAGGGAAACATTACCTTTATTATACTGGGCAATGAGCATGTTTGCTTTTTGCTCTAGAGGCAGGACTAGCTGTATCTTCTAGGGCTGTATGGAAAACGGCCATTTACTATTTTTAGGGAGATGCTTTATCTTTTGAGACTGGAAGAGATCTTGCACTACACAAAGGGAACAAAACTGGTATAGTAGGAAACAAAGGGCACTTAGTGCCTAATTTGCAGGGTGTGCAGAAATGCAAGAAATTTATGGAAGACTGAAGAACTGTCTGCCAACAACCAGATAGTCCCAAATCTATATACGTTGTTTCAGAGCATAGAAAATGAAGGAAAACATCCACAATCTTTTATGAAGCATTGATATATAAACCTAATAAAGATGGTATACACAAAAAAAAATTACAGGTGGAAATCATTTATGAACATTGATGCAAAAATTCTAAGTGATACATTAGCTAACAGACTCCAACACTACAGTAAGAAAAGAATATGCCATCATGAAATGGAATTTATACTAAGAATGCAAGAATGATTCAACATTAGAAAATTAATATAATTCATCAATATTAATGAGTCTGAGGAGAAAAATCATGACTATATCCATAGATGCTGAAAAGCCTTTGATAAAATCCAACAGTCATTCCTAATAAAAATTCTTAAAAAAATAAAACAGGAATGGACGGACACTTCCATTTTACACACACACGCACATACACACACACACCCCCCTCAATCGTACTGCCAGCATATTACTTAATAGGGAACCCCAAGGGTCATTTACTTTAAGGTCAGAAACAAAACAAGGATGCTACTATCTCGACTGTTATTTGACATTATTCCAGCACTATTAGCCAATGCAATTAGACAGGAGAAAACAATGAGAGGAATAAGAATTAGAAAACAAAAGACAAAACTATCTTTATTTACATATAACAGTATAACATGGAAATCCTAGAGAATTGATGATAAAACTAACTCAATAAAATAATTCAGCAAGGTAGCAGGCTGTAAAATTAAAATGCAAAAATAATACTATTCATATACACAAATAATAACTAGTTAGAAGACACAATGAGTAAAAAAAGATTTATAACAGCAACAATAATAAAGTACATAAAAGAATTTTTAAAACATTCAAATCTAATATAAAAAATACTATAAAATATTCATGAAAGGCACAAAAGTAGACTTGAACAAATTAAGAAATACCCTTTTTCTTCATTAGGATATCTCAACATCATTAAGATATTTGTTCTCCCCTAAGAAAACTTATAAATTTAATGTGATCCCAATAAAAATGCCAATGAGTTTTTTTTGTGTGTTTTGGTTTTTTTTGCCGCACCATGCAGCATGTGGGATCTTAGTTCCCCGACCAGGGATCAAACCCATGCCCACTGCAGTAGAAGCACAGAGTCTTAACTACTGGACTGCCAGGGAAGTCCCGAGATTTTTTTTTAAATGAAGCTAGACAAGTTAATACTAAAATTCATAAGGAAATATAAACATGTAAGAACAGCTAGGGAAACAATGAAAATAAAGAGCTATGAGAGGAGACTAACAGATATTAAAACATCCTTACAAAGCTTCTATATTTAAAATAGCATGTAGTACTGATGCATGAATAGGTAAAGAGAACAAAAGAATAGAATAGAAAGCCCCCAAATAGACCCAAGTACATATGGAACTTTAGTATATGATAAAGGTAATATCTCAAATACTGGGCAAAGACAGACCTTTAAATAAAATTTTGGGGGGCAACTGGATAGTCATTGGAAAAGGATAAGATTAGATCCACTTCTCATTCTACATACAATAATAAAATCCAATGGATCAGAGATTTAAATGTAAAACATGAAACTATACATATACTAGAAGAAAACATGGGTGAATTCTTATTCACCCATTCAGATTCTATAGTCTGAAGAGAAAGGCTTTCTAACTATTACTCAAAAGCCCAATGTAATAAAAGAAAAGATCAACAAAAGAAGATCTGGCACATATATACAATGGAATATTACTCAGCCATAAAAAGAAACGAAATTGAGTTATTTGTAGTGACGTGGATGGACCTAGAGTGTGTCATACAGAGTGAAGTAAGTCAGAAAGAGAAAAACAAATACTGTATACTAACAGATATATATGGAATCTAAAAAAAAAAAAAGTGGTCATGAAGAACCCAGGGGCAGGACAGGAATAAAGACGCAGACCTACTAGAGAATGGACTTGAGGACATGGGGAGGGGGAAGGGTAAGCTGGGACAAAGTGAGAGAGTGGCATGGACATATATACACTACCAAATGTAAAACCGATACCTAGTGGGAAGCAGCCACATAGCACAGGGAGATCAACTTGGTGCTTTGTGACCACCTAGAGGGGTGGGATAGGGAGGGTGGGAGAAAGGGAGACACAAGAGGGAAGAGATATGGGAACATGTGTATATGTATAACTGATTCACTTTGTTATAAAGCAGAAACTAACACACCATTGTAAAGCAATTATACTCCAATAAAGATGTTTAAAAGATCAACAAATTTGACTACATAAAAATTAAAAACTTGTGCATGACAAAAGACATCATAAGGAAAGTCAAAAGACAAATGACAAACTGGGAGAAAATATCGTAACACGTTTCACAGGTGAAGAATAAATATCCCTAATATACAAAAAACTTTAACTGAGGAAACAAAAGACCAAAAATCTTATAGAAAGTGGGGAAAAGACATGAGCAGACAATATTAAAAAAGAGATATTAAATGATCTTTAAAAATATGCAAAAATGTTTACCTTCCCTCATCATAAGAGAAATTCAAATTAAAACCACTGAGATACCCTTTCTCACCCAACTGATTGGAAAAACTTCAAAATACAATATATGTACTCTATTGGTAAGGCTATGGGGAAACTGGCACTCTTTCACACTGCTGGTAGAATTAAACATTCTCTACAAAACTACATATTTATTTACCTTTCAACCTAGTATATGAACTTCTAGGAATTTACCCTGAGGATACACCTCCAAAATTTCAAGAAAACACATGCAGAAAGTTATCCACTGCATTATTTGTAATCACAAAATACTGCAGACTATCTTAATGTCCAAACATAGGAGATTCATTCAATAAACTATATTACAAAATGACCTTCATAACCTCCCAAGGTTTCCCAAAGATTCAAAATGTCTACTTGAATATACAGGCTATGTTTGTTTTTTAAAAGTAGATAAATACAAGAAGAGAGTATACAGAGTCAGCTATACCTCTTGACTGAGAATTAAATAAAAATGAAGGAATAATATCTTTTTACTTTAATTCTTCTAACTGAAATTTATTGCTATTTTGATTATCTCTGACACATTCTCACCAGTTCTCTTCAACACTGTATTGGAAGTCCCAGCCATTTTAATAAGGCAAGAAAAAGAAAGGAAAGGTATTTGGATTGGAAATGAAGTAAAAATGTCTCCATTTATAGATAACATGATTATTTATATGGACAATCCTAAGGAATGCATATAACAACTACTAGAACCAATAAGGGGACTCAGCAAGGATACCGAATTATGGGAGAGTTAAAAAAACAAAAGTTTTTTTTTTTTTTTTTGCGGTATGCAGGCCTCTCACTGTTGTGGTCTCTCCCGTTGCGGAGCACAGGCTCCGGGATGAGCAGGCTCAGTGGCCATGGCTCATGGGCCCAGCTGCTCCACGGCATGTGGGATCTTCCCAGACTGGGGCATGAACCCATGTTCCCTGCATCGGCAGGTGGACTCTCAACCACTGCGCCACCATGGAAGCCCCAAAAAAGTATTAATATACTAGTAGCAAACAATGAAATACAAATGTTAATAAAATGGAATTTAAAAAGCATAAAATATTTATACATAAATTTAACAAAAGACGTGCAAGACCTCTAGAATAAATGCTATAAAACACTGCTCAGAGAAAACAAAGAAAATCTAAATAAAGGAAGAGGTATACCATATTCATAAAGTGGAAGAATAAATAATATTAAGCTATCAATTCTCCTCAAATTGATTATAGTTTCAACACAACCCCAATCACAATCCTAGAAGGCTTTGTTTTACAGAAATTATAAGCTGGTTCTAAACTGTATATGGAAACAGGAACTAGAATATTAAAAAAAAGAAGGACAAAGTTGGAAGACCACACATTTAAGAGGTACCATAAAGCTACATTAATCGATACACTGAGGTACTGGCATAGGATTGACAAATAGTTCGATAGAATTTGATACGGATCCCAGAAATACACCTACAATTATATGGTTATCTGCTTTTTAGACAAAGATGCCAAGGCACTCCAATGGGGAAAGAGAAGTGTTTTAAACAAATTATGCTAGAATGACTGGTAATCAGTATGGAAAAAAACTGAACTTATCACACACAAATATTAATTCAAGTTGGATCATAGACCAAAATGTAAAAGCTAAAACTGTAAAACATTTACAATAAAACATAGGAAAATATCTTTAAGACTTGGAAATAGACAAAAGATTTTTAGGACACAGGAAGCAATAACTGTGAAGGAAAAAAATTAATAAATTAGACTTCATAAAAATTTAAAACTTCTGCTCATCAAAAGACACGGAGTAGAAGGACGTCCTCTCACTGCCTCTTGTGAGAACACCAGAATCACAACTAGCTGCTGGACAATCATCGACAGGAAGACACTGGAACTCACCAAAAAAGATACCCCACATCCAAAGACAAAGGAGAAGCCACAATGAGATGGTAGGAAGGGCGCAATCACAGTAAAATCAAATCCCGTAACTGCTGGGTGGGTGACTCACAGACTGGAGAACACTTAAACCACAGAAGTCCACCAACTGGAGTGAACGTTCTGAGCCCCACGTCAGGCTTCCCAACCTGGGGGTCCGGCAATGGGAGGAGGAATTCCTAGAGAATCAGACTTTGAAGGCTAGTGGGATTTGACTGCAGGACTTTGACAGGACGGGGTAAAACAGAAACTCCACTCTTGGAGGGCACACACAAAGTAGTGTGTGCATCGGGACCCAGGGGAAGGAGCAGTGACCCCAGGGGAGACTGAACCAGACCTACCTGCTAGTGTTGGAGGGTCTACTGCAGAAGAGCGGGGTGCTGTGGCTCACCATGGGGACAAGGACCCTGGGAGCATAAGTTCTGGGAGTACTCCTTGGCATGAGCCCTCCCAGAGTCTGCCATTAGCCCCACCAAAGAGGCCAGGTAGGCTCCAGTGTTGGGTTGCTTCAGGCCAAACAAACAACAGGGAGGGAACCCAACCCCACGCATCAGCAGTCAAGCAGATGAAAATTTTACTGATCTCTGCCCACCAGAGAAAGAGTCAGCTCTACCCACCATGAGTCCCTCCCATCAGGAAACTGGCACAAGACTCTTAGATAACCTCATCCACCAGAGGGCAGACAGCAGAGGCTAGAAGAACTACAATCCTGCAGCCTGTGGAACAAAAACCACATTCACAGAAAGATAGGCAAGGTGAAAAGGCAGAGGGCTATGTACCAGATGAAGGAACAAGATAAAACCCAAGAAAAACAACTAAAGTAGGTGGAGATAGGCAACCTTCCAGAAAAAGAATTCAGAATAATGATAGTGAAGATGATCCAGGTCCTCAGAAAAACAATGGAGGCAAAGATTGACAAGAAGCAAGAAATATTTAACAAAGCCCTAGAAGAATTAAAGAACAAACAAATAGAGATGAACAATACAATAACTGAAATGAAAACTACACTAGAAGGAGTCGATAGCAGAATAACTGAGGCAGAAGAATGGAAAAGTGACCTGGAAGACAGAATGGTGGAATTCACTGCTGCGGAACAGAATAAAGAAAAAAGAATGAAAAGAAATGAAGACAGCCTAAGAGACCTCTGGGACAACATTAAACGCAACAACATTCGCATTATAGGGGTCCCAGAAGGAGAAGACAGAAAGGACCAGAGAAAATATTTGAAGAGATAATAGTTGAAAACTTCCCAAACATGGGAAAGGAAATAGCCACCCAAGTCCAGGAAGCACAGAGAGTCCCATATAGGATAAACCCAAGGAGAAACACGCCGAGACACATAGTAATCAAATTGGCAAAAATTAAAGACAAAGAAAAATTACTGAAAGCGGCAAGGGAAAAACAACAAATAACATACAAGGGAACTCCCATAAGGTTAAGAGCTGATTTCTCAGCAGAAACTCTACAAGACAGAAGGGAGTGGCATGATATACTTTTTTTTTTTTTTTTTTTTTTTTTGTGGTACGCGGGCCTCTCACTGTTGTGGCCTCTCCCGTTGCGGAGCACAGGCTCCGGATGCACAGGCTCAGCAGCCATGGCTCACGGGCCCAGCCGCTCCGCGGTATATGGGATCCTCCCAGACCGGGGCACGAACCCGTATCCCCTGCATCGGCAGGCGGACTCTCAACCACTGCGCCACCAGGGAGGCCCGCATGATATACTTAAAGTGATGAAAGGTAAGAACCCACAACCAAGATTACTCTACCCGGCAAGGATCTCATTCAGATTTGATGAAGAAAATAAAATGTTTACAGATAAGCAAAAGCTGAGAGAATTCAGCACCACCAAACCAGCTATACAACAAATGCTAAAGGAATTTCTCTAAGTGGGAAAAACAAGAGGAGAAAAGGACCTACAAAAACAAACCCAAAACTATTAAGAAAATGGTCATAGGAACATACATATCAATAATTACCTTAAAGGTGAATGGATTAAATGCTCCAACCAAAAGACAGGGGCTTGCTGAATGGATACAAAACAAGACCCATATATATGCTGTCTACAAGAGACCACTTCAGACCTACGGACACATACAGACTGAAAGTGGGGGTATGGAAACAGATATTCCATGCAAATGGAAATCAAAAGAAAGCTGGAGTAGCAATACTCATATGAGATAAAATAGACTTTAAAATAAGAATGTTATAAGAGACAAGGAAGGACACTACATAATCATCAAGGGATCAATCCAAGAAGAAGATATAAAAATTATAAATATATATGTACCCAACAAAGGAGCACCTCAATACATAAGGCAACTGCTAACGGCTGTAAAAGAGGAAATCGGCAGTAACAAAATAATAGTGGGGGACTTTAACACCTCACTTACACCAATGGACAGATCATCCAAAATGAAAATAAATAAGGAAACAGCAGCTTTAAGGGGCACAATAGACCAGATAGATTTAACTGATATTTATAGGACATTCCATCCAAAAACAGCAGATTACACTTTCTTCTCAAGTGCACACAGAACATTCTCCAGGAGAGATCACATCTTGGTTCACAAACCAAGCCTCAGTAAATTTAAGAATATTGAAATCATATCAAGCATCTTTTCTAAACACAACGCTATGAGATTATAAATTAATTACAGGGAAAAAAACGTAAAAACACAAAAACATGGAGGCTAAACAATACATTACTAAATAACCAAGAGATCACTGAAGAAATCAGAGGAAATCAAAAAATACCTAGAGACAAATGACAATGAAAACACGATGATCCAAAACCTATGGGATGCAGCAAAAGCAGTTCTAAGAGGGAAGTTTATAGCTATACAAGCCAACCTCAAGAAACAAGAAGAATCTCAAAAAAGCAATCTAACCTTACACCTAAAGGAACTAGAGAAAGAAGAATGAACAAAACCCAAAGTTAGCAGAAGGAAAGAAATCATAAAGATCAGAGCAGAAATAAATGAAGTAGAAACAAAGAAAACAATAGCAAAGATCAATAAAACTAAAAGCTGGTTCTTTGAGAAGATAAACAAAATTGATAAAGCATTAGCCAGACTCATCAAGAAAAAGAGGGAGAGGACTCAAATCAATAAAATTAAAAATGAAAAAGGAGAAGTTACAACAGACACCACAGAAATACAAAGCATCCTAAGAGACTACTACAAGCAACTCTATGCCAATAAAATGGACAACCTGGAAGAAATGGACAAATTCTTAGAAAGGTATAACCTTCCAAGACTGAACCAGGAAGAAACAGAAAATATGAACAGACCAATCACAAGTAATGAAATTGAAACTGTGATTAAAAATCTTCCAGCAAACAAAAGTCCTGGACCTGATGCCTTCACAGGTGAATTCTATCAAACATTTAGAGAAGAGCTAACGCCCATCCTTCTCAAACTCTTCCAAAAAATTGCAGAGGAAGGAACACTCCCAAACTCATTCTGTGAGGCCACCATCACCCTGATACCAAAACCAGACAAAGATACTACAAAAAAAGAAAATTACAGACCAATATCACTGATGAATATAGATGCAAAAATCCTCAACAAAATACTAGCAAACAGAATCCAACAACACATTAAAAGGATCATACACCATGATCAAGTGGGATTTATCCCAGGGATGCAAGGGTTCTTCAATATACACAAATAAATCAATGTGATACACCATATTAACAAATTGAAGAATAAAAACCATATGATCATCTCAATAGATGCAGAAGAAGCTTTTGACAAAATTCAACACTCATTTATGATAAAAACTCTCCAGAATGGGCATAGAGGGAACCTACCTCAACATAATAAAGGCCATATACAACAAACCAACAGCAAACATCATTCTCAATGGTGAAAAACTGAAAGCATTTCCTCTAAGATCAGGAACGAGACAAGGATGTCCACTCTCTCACTACTATTATTCAACATAGCTTTGGAAGTCCTAGCCACGGCAATCAGAGAAGAAAAAGAAATAAAAGGAATACAAATTGGAAAAGAAGAAGTAAAACTGTCACTGTTTGCAGATGACATGATACTATACATAGAGAATCCTAAAAATGCCACCAGAAAACTACTAGAGCTAATGAATGAATTTGGTAAAGTTGCAGGATACAAAATTAATGCACAGAAATCTCTTGCATTCCTATACACTAATGATGAAAAACCTGAAAGAGAAATTAAGGAAACACTCCCATTTACCACTGCAACAAAAAGAATAAAATACCTAGGAATAAACCTACCTAGGGAGACAGAAGACATGTATGCAGAAAACTGTAAGACACTGATGAAAGAAATTAAAGATGATACCAACAGATGGTGAGATATACCATGTTCTTGGATTGGAAGAATCAATATTGTGAAAATGACTATACTACCCAAACCAATCTACAGATTCAATGCAATCCCTATCAAATTACCAATGGCATTTTTTATATAAGTAGAACAAAAAATCTTAATATTTGTATGGAGAAACAAAAGACCCCGAATAACCATAGCAGTCTTGAGCGAAAAAACGGAGCTGGAGGAATCAGACTCCCTGACTTCAGACTATACTACAAAGCTACAGTAATCAAGACAATATGGTACTGGCACAAGAAATGAAACATAGATAAATGGAACAAGATAGAAAGCCCAGAGATAAACCCACGCACCTATGGTCAACTAACCTATGACAAAGGAGGCAAGGATATAAAATGGAGAAAAGACAGTCTCTTCAATAAGTGGTGCTGGGAAAACTGGACAGCTACATGTAAAAGAATGAAATTAGAACACTCCCTAACACCATACATAAAAATAAACTCAAAATGGATTCGAGACCTAAATGTAAGACCGGACACTATAAAACTTTTAGAGGGAAACATAAGAAGAACACTCCTTGACATAAATCACAGCAAGATCTTTTTTGATTCCCCTCCTAGAGTAATGGAAATAAAAACAAAAATAAACAAATGGGACCTAATGAAACTTCAAAGCTTTTGCACAGCAAAGGAAACCATAAACAAGACAAACACACAACCCTCAGAATGGGAGAAAATATTTGCAAACGAAACAACGGACAAAGGATTAATCTCCAAAATACATAAACAGCGCACGCAGCTCAATATTAAAAAAACAAACACTCAATCCAAAAATGGGCAGAAGACCTAAATAGACCTTTCTCCAAAGAAGACATACAGATGGCCAAGAAGCGCATGAAAAGCTGCTCATCACTAATTTTTAGTGAAATGCAAATCAAAACTACAGTGAGATATCACCTCACAGCAGTTAGAATGCGCATCATCAGAAAATCTACAAACAACAAATGCTGGAGAGGGTGTGGAGTAAAGGGAACCCTCTTGCACTGTTGGTGGGAATATAAATTGATACCGCCACTATGGAGAACAGTACGGAGGTTCCTTAAAAAACTAAAACTAGAATTACCATATGATCCAGCAATCCCACTACTGGGCATATACCCAGAGAAAATCATAATTCAAAAAGACACATGCACCCCAATGTTCATTGCAGCACTGTTTACAATAGCCAGGTTATGGAAGCAACCTAAATGCCGATCTACAGAGGAATGGATAAACAAGATGTGGTACATATATACAATGGAATATTACTCAGCCATAAAAAGGAACGAAATTGGGTCATTTGTTGAGACGTGGATGGATCTAGAGGGTGTCATACAGAGTGAAGTAAGTCAGAAAGAGAAAAACAAATATTGTATATTAACGCATATATGTGGAACCTAGAAAAATAGTACAGATGAACCAGTTTGCAGAGCAGAAATTGAGACACAGATGTAGAGAACAAACATATAGACAACAAAGGGGAAAGCCGTTCGGGGGTGGGGGTGGTGGTGTGATAAATTGGGCAATTGGGATTGACATGTATACACTGATGTGTATAAAACTGATGACTAATAAAAACCTGTTGTATTAAAAAAATGTGCCTTCCTGATAAAATGTTTAAAATAAAAAAAGAAAAAATTGTCTTGCATAAAGAAATACTTATTTGAAGTTCACAATTAACTTCAGTTTTAATTATTTTCCTTTTTAAAGTTCAAAATATATTTTTATATTGTTAATTTTAAAATAATATGTATAGTATGATTATATTTCTATTAATTTTTTTTCTGAATATATCTAGCTATTCATTTACCCAGCTGCACATATACAGAGCTATATTTGGAATCATGTTTAACAAATATCAAAGTTGTTCTGGGGTATTGAGATTGTGGATAATTTGTAGCTGTTTTGTCGGTGATTTATTTATATTCTTCATATATATGTCATGTACATCTCTATTTTTAATAAGAATTATTATTTTTAAAAAGCAAATAAGGGCTTCCCTGGTGGCGTAGTGGTTGAGAGTCCGCCTGCCGATGCAGGGGACACGGGTTCATGCCCCGGTCCGGGAAGATCCCACATGCCACAGAGCGGCTGGGCCCGTAAGCCATGGCCTCTGAGCCTGCGCGTCTGGAGCCTGTGCTCCGCAACGGGAGAGGCCTCAACAGTGAGAGGCCCGCGTACCGCAAAAAAAAAAAAAAAAAAAAGCAAATAAAATTTGTTGAAAAAAAAAGAAATGAAATAGGTAAGCCAGCAACTGGGAGAAAACATGCTCATATTTGAACTCTTACCTTGAACTCATCTGAGATTTCAGACACAAAGGATGATATCTGCTTCATGAGCCTGTCCACACTGCTCTCACTTCCTGTTTTGAGGAGTGTAGTAATGGCCAGGGTAGCAATGCTTCTGTTTGAGTCTGTGATCAAGTTTTCTAAGTCCAGATTGCAGGCAGTAACAGCAGAGGGGTGCTTCATTGCCACCTTGCAAAAGGTCAAGAAAAAAATTAAGCAAACTGCTACTGATAAAGACCAGAACTTTAAAAAATAAAAGAAGACGAAAATAGAAATTTTTTTTTTTTAGTTTAAAAACTGGAATTTTATTTCCTTTATTTGTAATTTCTATTTGGGCCTCCCCTTATAATATGATCATCACCATTAATTATACAGTTGTGCAAAACCAGAATCAGGAATTTTAAAGTTTCCTTTTTTTTATTTACAACTCACACACACACACTGTATTTTATTTTTACAAGAGATAAATAAACTGACACCAAGCATTGTAAATGGATGACCACAACAAAAGCAACAATGATTGCAGTTACCAAACACGAAACACACTCATACTATGTCATAATATTGACATTCAGTGCAGTAATCCTCCACTGTAACAGCTCCTTTACTTTGCAGTGAAAATTGATTTGTATATTTTTTGCCTCTGAATCCTTGTGGGATTTTTTTTTTATTCAAACAGAAAGTCACAAAAATTATAATCATCCTCATCAGTTCACTCAGTCCCATGTAATTAATTTTTTTTTCATCTTGATCTTTTGTTAGCACTTTTATGAATTCATAAGTTTTCCATTAGAGTTCTGAAAATGCTTATTCATTCAGTTCAGCAGTATAGTCAGTTACCAGAAACCTGTACTTGTCAGAGTCTTTTCCATGAATTCCTTGAAGATGAAACCCTTTTATAGGAACATTTTTGTGAAAGCATCAGAGTACACCCAGAACTGTCTGTAAATGACAAAAACCTTAAAAATGACCACGATTGGGGCTTCCCTGGTGGCGCAGTGGTTGACAATCTACCTGCTAATGCAGGGGACATGGGTTCGAGCCCTGGTCTGGGAAGATCCCACATGCCGCAGAGCAACTAGGCCCGTGAGCCACAACTACTGAGCCTGTGCATCTGGAGCCTGTGCTCTGCAACAAGAGAGGCCGCGATAGTGAGAGGTCCATGCACCACGATGAAGAGTGGCCCCTGCATGCCACAACTAGAGAAAGCCCTCCCACAGAAATGAAGACCCAACACAGCTAAAAATAAATTAATTAATTAAAAAAAAATTACCACAGTTAAAGATTTGATGGAAGTTCATAATACTGCAACTGACAAGGAAATTTAGTTATTTCTGAGATACACCATTTTAAAGTAATAACTAGAATTATGACTTATAACATTATACCAGAACATATAAGATTCTCAGAAATTTTATGTAATGTTTGAAACATTTATATTAACATATTTCCATACAAATAACCCAAAGAAAGTTTAGTATTACTTGTTTTTTTATTTCTTTGTTTTTTTATACTGCAGGTTCCTATTAGTCATCAATTTTATACACATCAGTGTATACATGCCAATCCCAATCGCCCAATTCAGCACACCACCATCCCCACCCCACTGCGGTTTTCCCCCCTTGGTTTCCATATGTTTGTTCTCTACATCTGTGTCTCAACTTCTGCCCTGCAAACCGGTTCATCTGTACCATTTTTCTAGGTTCCACATATATCCGTTAATATACGATATTTGTTTTTTCTTTCTGACTTACTTCACTCTCTATGACAGCCTCTAGATCCATCCATGTCTCAACAAATGACTCAATTTTGTTCCTTTTTATGGCTGAGTAATATTCCATTGTATATATGTACATCTTCTTTATCCATTCATCTGTTGATGGGCATTTAGGTTGCTTCCATGTCTGGCTATTATAAATAGTGCTGCAATGAACACTGGGGTGCATGTGTCTTTTTGAATTATGATTTTCTCTGGGTATATGCCCAGTAGTGGGACTGCTGGATCATATGGTAATTCTAGTTTTAGATTTTTAAGGAACCTCCATACTGTTCTCCATAGTGGCTGTATCAATTTACATTCCTACCAACAGTGCAAGAGGGCTCTCTTTTCTCCACACCCTCTCCAGCATTTGCTGTTTGTAGATTTTCGGATGATGCACGTTCTAACTGCTGTGAGGTGATCCCTCATTGTGCTTTTGATTTGCATTTCTCTAATAATTAGTGATGAGCAGCTTTTCATGTGCTTCTTGGCCATCTGTATGACTTCTTTGGAGAAAGGTCTATTTAGGTCTTCTGCCTATTTTTGGATTGGGTTGTTTATTTCTTTAATATTGAGCTGCATGAGCTGTTTATATATTTTGGAGATTAATCCTTTGTCCGTTGATTCGTTTGCAAATATTTTCTCCCATTCTCAGGGCTGTCTTTTCATCTTGTTTATGGTTTCCTTTGCTGTGCAAAAAGCTTTGAAGTTTCATTAGGTCCCATTTGTCTATTTTTGTTCTTATTTCCATTACTCTAGGAGGTGGATCAAAAAAGATCTCGCTGTGGTTTATGTCAAACAGTGTTCTTCCTATGTTTTCCTCTAAAGAGTTTTATAGTCTCTGGTCTTACATTTAGGTCTCAAATCCATTTTGAATTTATTTTTGTGTATGGGGTTAGGAAGTGTTCTAATTTCATTCTTTTACATGTAGCTGTCCAGTTTTCCCAGCACCACTTATTGAAGAGACTGTCTTTTCTCCATTTTATATCTTTGCCTCCTTTGTCATAGGTTACTTAACCATAGGTGCATGGGTTTATCCCTGGGCTTTCTATCTTGTTCCATTTATCTATGTTTCTGTTTTTGTACCAGTACCATATTGTCTTGATTACTGTAGCTTTGTAGTATAGTCTGAAGTCAGGGAGTCTGATTCCTCCAGCTCTGTTGTTTTCCCTCAAGACTGCTTTGGCTATTCCGGGTCTTTTGTGTCTCCATACAAATTTTAAGATTTTTTGTTCTGGTTACGCAAAAAATGCCATTGGTAATTTGATAGGGATTGCATTGAATCTGTAGATTGGTTTGGGTAGTATAGTCATTTTCACAATATTGATTCTTCCAATCCAAGAACATGGTATATCTCACCATCTGTTGGTATCATCTTTAATTTCTTTCATCAGTGTCTTATAGTTTTCTGCATACAGGTCTTCTGTCTCCCTAGGTAGGTTTATTCCTAGGTATTTTATTCTTTTTGTTGCAGTGGTAAATGGGAGTGTTTCCTTAATTTCTCTTTCAGGTTTTTCATCATTAGTGTATAGGAATGCAAGAGATTTCTGTGCATTAATTTTGTATCCTGCAACTTTACCAAATTCATTCATTAGCTCTAGTAGTTTTCTGGTGGCATTTTTAGGATTCTCTATGTATAGTATCATGTCATCTGCAAACAGTGACAGTTTTACTTCTTCTTTTCCAATTTGTATTCCTTTTATTTCTTTTTCTTCTCTGATTGCCGTGGCTAGGACTTCCAAAGCTATGTTGAATAATAGTAGTAAGAGTGGACATCCTTGTCTCGTTCCTGATCTTAGAGGAAATGCTTTCAGTTTTTCACCATTGAGAATGATGTTTGCTGTTGGTTTGTTGTATATGGCCTTTATTATGTTGAGGTAGGTTCCCTCTATGCCCATTCTGGAGAGTTTTTATCATAAATGAGTGTTGAATTTTGTCAAAAGCTTCTTCTGCATCTATTGAGATGATCATATGGTTTTTATTCTTCAATTTGTTAATATGGTGTATCACATTGATTTATTTGTGTATACTGAAGAACCCTTGCATCCCTGGGATAAATCCCACTTGATCATGGTGTATGATCCTTTTAATGTGTTGTTGGATTCTGTTTGCTAGTATTTTGTTGAGGATTTTTGCATCTATATTCATCAGTGATATTGGTCTGTAATTTTCTTTTTTTGTAGTATCTTTGTCTGGTTTTGGTATCAGGGTGATGGTGGCCTCACAGAATGAGTTTGGGAGTGTTCCTTCCTCTGCAATTTTTTGGAAGAGTTTGAGAAGGATGGGCGTTAGCTCTTCTCTAAATGTTTGATAGAATTCACCTGTGAAGGCATCAGGTCCAGGACTTTTGTTTGCTGGAAGATTTTTAATCACAGTTTCAATTTCATTACTTGTGATTGGTCTGTTCATATTTTCTGTTTCTTCCTGGTTCAGTCTTGGAAGGTTATACCTTTCTAAGAATTTGTCCATTTCTTCCAGGTTGTCCATTTTATTGGCATAGAGTTGCTTGTAGTAGTCTCTTAGGATGCTTTGTATTTCTGTGGTGTCTGTTGTAACTTCTCCTTTTTCATTTTTAATTTTATTGATTTGAGTCCTCTCCCTCTTTTTCTTGATGAGTCTGGCTAATGCTTTATCAATTTTGTTTATCTTCTCAAAGAACCAGCTTTTAGTTTTATTGATCTTTGCTATTGTTTTCTTTGTTTCTACTTCATTTATTTCTGCTCTGATCTTTATGATTTCTTTCCTTCTGCTAACTTTGGGTTTTGTTCATTCTTCTTTCTCTAGTTCCTTTAGGTGTAAGGTTAGATTGCTTTTTTGAGATTCTTCTTGTTTCTTGAGGTTGGCTTGTATAGCTATAAACTTCCCTCTTAGAACTGCTTTTGCTGCATCCCATAGGTTTTGGATCATTGTGTTTTCATTGTCATTTGTCTCTAGGTATTTTTTGATTTCCTCTGATTTCTTCAGTGATCTCTTGGTTATTTAGTAACGTATTGTTTTGCCTCTATGTGTTTGTGTTTTTTACGTTTTTTTCCCTGTAATTAATTTATAATCTCATAGAGTTGTGGTCAGAAAAGATGCTTGATATGATTTCAATGTTCTTAAATTTACTGAGGCTTGATTTGTGACCCAAGATGTGATCTCTCCTGGAGAATGTTCTGTGTGCACTTGAGAAGAAAGTGTAATCTGCTGTTTTTGGATGGAATGTCCTATAAATATCAATTAAATCTATCTGGTCTATTGTGCCCCTTAAAGCTTCTGTTTCCTTATTTATTTTCATTTTGGATGATCTGTCCATTGGTGTTAAGTGAGGTGTTAAAGTCCCCCACTATTATTTTGTTACTGTCGATTTCCTCTTTTACAGCCGTTAGCAGTTGCCTTATGTATTGAGGTGCTCCTATGTTGGATACATATATATTTATAATTGTTGTATCTTCTTCTTGGATTGATCCCTTGATCATTATGTAGTGTCCTTCCTTGTCTCTTATAACACTCTTCTTCTTCTTCTTCTTCTTCTTCTTATTTTTTTTTGTGGTACACAGGCCTCTCACTGTTGTGTCCTCTCCCGTTGCGGAGCACAGGCTCTGGATGCGCAGGCTCTGCGGCCACGGCTCACGGGCCCAGCCGCTCCGCGGCCTGTGGGATCGTCCTGGACCGGGGCATGAACCCATGTTCCCTGCATCAGCAGGCGGACTCTCAACCACTGTGCCACCAGGGAAGCCCAGACATTCTTATTTTAAAGTCTATTTTAACTGATATGAGTATTGCTACTCCAGCTTTCTTTTGATTTCCATTTGCATGGAATATCTGTTTCCATACCCTCACTTTCAGTTTGTATGTGTCCCTAGGTCTGAAGCGGGTCTCTTGTAGACAGCATATATATGGGTCTTATTTTTGTATCCATTCAGCAAGCCCCTGTCTTTTGGTTGGAGCATTTAATCCATTCACCTTTAAGGTAATTATTGATATGTATGTTCCTATGACCATTTTCTTAATTGTTTTGGGTTTGTTTTTGTAGGTCCTTTTCTCCTCTTGCGTTTCCCACTTAGAGAAGTTCCTTTAGCATTTGTTGTAGAGCTGGTTTGGTGGTGCTGAATTCTCTCAGCTTTTGCTTATCTGTAAATGTTTTAATTTCTCCATCGAACCTGAATGAGATCCTTGCCGGGTAGAGTAATCTTGGTTGTAGGTTCTTACCTTTCATCACTTTAAGTATATCATGCCACTCCCTTCTGTCTTGTAGAGTTTCTGCTGAGAAATCAGCTCTTAACCTTATGGGAGTTCCCTTGTATGTTATTTGTTGTTTTTCCCTTGCCGCTTTCAGTAATTTTCTTTGTCTTTAATTTTTGCCAATTTGATTACTATGTGTCTCAGCGTGTTTCTCCTTGGGTTTATCCTATATGGGACTCTCTCTGTGCTTCCTGGACTTGGGTGGCTATTTCCTTTCCCATGTTAGGGAAGTTTTCAACTATTATCTCTTCAAATATTTTCTCTGGTCCTTTCTGTCTTCTAGTTCTGGGACACCTATAATGCGAATGTTGTTGTATTTAATGTTGTCCCAGAGGTCTCTTAGGCTGTCTTCATTTCTTTTCATTCTTTTTTCTTTATTCTGTTCCGCAGCAGTGAATTCCACCATTCTGTCTTCCAGGTCACTTATCCATTCTTCTGCCTCAGTTATTCTGCTATCGACTCCTTCTAGTGTAGTTTTCATTTCAGTTATTGTATTGTACATCTCTGTTTGTTTGTTCTTTAATTCTTCTAGGTCTTTGTTAAACATTTCTTGCATCTTCTCAATCTTTGCCTCCATTGTTTTTCCGAGGTCCTGGATCATCTTCACTATCATTACTCTGAGTTCTTTCTCTCGAAGGTTGCCTATCTCCACTTCATTTAGTTGTTTTTCCTAGGTTTTATGTTGTTCCTTCATCTGGTACACAGCCCTCTGCCTTTTCATCTTGTCTATCTTTCTGTGAATGTGGTTTTTGTTCCACAGGCTGCAGGACTGTAGTTCTTCTTGCTTCTGCTCTCTGCCCTCTGGTGGATGAGGCTTTCTAAGAGGCTTGATGGGAGGGACTGGTCGGAAATTTTAATTAAGGTAAATGGCTTTTTAAAATCTAAAGGGGACAACATAGTTAAAAAGCAATTGTTTCAAGATAAATGTTACTAATAAATAAGATACCATATATAATTTGATAAATGATTAACTGCTAGTTACAGTATAGCACAGCACTTTATCTTACTAGGTTTCTATAACCTTTATAACAATATCATAGTGTGTCTTTTATTACAGTTGTCCTGTTCCTCCTTATAGTATATGTGTTCATGGTTATCTATTCTACTAGATTTTAGAATATCTGAGAGTAGGACCTAGAATGATAAACACTACTCGAAGACACTTAAATGTAATATCTTACCACTTATAAAACACTTCTGTATTTAAGCAAGCAAACTCCAACCAAACTGGATTGCTCACGGTCACTGAAACATGTCTGTCATTGTCCTGCTTCTTTGCTTTTGTTGATGATGTTTGCCTCTCTGACTAATCCAATACTGGTATAGAATCCTTTACCCGTAATGCTAAAATTTTGAAAACTCAGCAAAGTATTACCATCAGAATTCACTGAACACAAAAAATGACCCAAACTAATGTAAAACTAAGTGTTAATTTATTCCATGTAGTGAGGATAGTCATATGTATAAAGCAGAAATATTAACGTGTCTAATGTGTCTAACTGCTCTAGGCCGAAAGGGGCTAGTATTAATATAAGAGATGGTACCATATTACCTCCCTAAAATTCTCAAAAGACTGATTTCTGAGATACATCTGGTCCCAAGATTATAGATGAAGGACTGTGGACCGATATCAACCCTTCAAAATACAATTCATATTGTTCTATAAAGCCTCCCTCCATGGCTGCTCTAAATTTCTCTCTCCTCCAACTGGTAATACAATTAATTTATAGTCGACCACATGTTACATTAGACCAGTATTCTACAACATTAAGCTTTCATTTAAAATTTTTAGGGACTTCCCTGGTGGCACAGTGGTTGGGACTTCGCACTCCCAATGCAGGGGGCCTAGGTTTGATCCCTGGTCAGGGAACTAGATCCCACATGCATGCCACAACTAAGAGTTCGCATGCCACAACTAAGAAGCCAGTGAGCCACAACTAAGGAGCTGGTGAGCCACAACTAAGGAGCCTGCCTGCCGCAACTGAGACCCAGCACAACCACATAAATAAATATTAAAAAAAATAAATAAAATAAAATTTTTAGTTATTTAATTCATTCTGTGTTTCTGCACTGTATCCTCTAGATTTATGCTGTCCAATATGGTAGCCAATAACCATATGTGACTACTAAGCCTTTGAAATGTGGTTATTCCAAACAGAGGTATGGTATAAATACAAAATATACACCGGATATCAAAGACTTAGTATGAAAAAACAGAAGGTAAAATATATCTCTAATAATTTTATACTGATCACTTTGATAAATTTTATAAATGTTAGGGTAAATAAAATATATGTTTAAAATTAATCTCATCATAAAAGAATTTAATATGGTTACAATAAAATTTAAAATTGCATATGTGACTGACATAGTGTTTCTGTTGGATAGTATTGCTATAGACCAGCACTGTCCAAGGGAACTTCCTGCAATGATAGAAATATTCTATATCTGCAGTGTCTAATGATAGTCACTAAACTACATGTGGCTATTGAGCACATGAATAATAGTACAAATGGCCATATCTAAGGCTGCAAATACAAGTGAGGTGCTACAGAAGTGAAGCCCATAAATCATATCTACTAACCTTGGACAGACAGCCAAATGCTTCATATTTAATGTTTCTCAATTGAACACTGATACAAGTCAATAGTTAGCAAAGGAACACCTACCTTGTTCAAGGTCCTCACAGCTGCATATCTCAAAGCTGGCTTAGGAGAACTACAGAAAAGCTGAAGAACTAGGAAAAAAAAAAAGGTCACTGTGAACATAGCTCATTTCAACCTATAGCATGTTTCTGAAAATACAGTACATGAAGAATCACATTCAAAATACGCATAAGGAAATTAGATGACAGCATCAAAAATTCACATTAAAAATACATCATCAAAAATAGAAAAAGTACTTTTTGTTGAGCTATAAAAACTTTAAATACAGGAAACAAAGTTTATTTTTTTTCCTAAAAAAGTTAATATACCCATTAATATCTGAATTTAAAGAGTAGGAATATTTATGGTTGTAAGAGTAAATGGGTTTTTTAAACATGGAGAACTGAAGGCATTAAAGTTACTTGTTTTCTATGTAAAAACTTAAATTTTTTAATATGGGGAAATGATAACTTCAGAAAAAGAAATACAGTCACCCCTCCATATCTGCAGGGGACTGGACCCCGGACCTTCCAGGACCCCTGGCAGATTCCAAAATCTGGGGATGCTAAAGACCCTTATATAAAATGGTGTAGCACAATCAGCCCTTGGTATCTGCAGGTCCCACATCTGAGGATTCTACCAACCGTGAATCGATTGGGTTGAATTGGTGGGATGTGGAACCCAAGGATATGGAGGTACAATTGCAACTAAAAAACAGCTAAAACAAACCATTTATGTATCAAAATGTAAAGGCTATATATACAGAGCTAAGGTTCAAAAATACCTATTCTGTAGACCTATGGAACTTAAGACAAAAACATAAGAAAATAAACAAAAGCCAGTTATCAAATATATAACTAACCTGAAACAGCAGGTGCCAACTCTCTTGCAGTACAGTTAGGAAGATGGATGATAGCTGAAGCAGCTTCATAAATAACCATTTCATGTTTATTTCGCAAGCAGCTCTCAATGAAATCAAAGACTGGACTTTCATGGCTGACAATAAATATACATAGGCCATAATTAGATATCATAAAGAACAGAGGCAATGTGCATAGTGGCTAAAAGCACAGACAGGGGGACTTCCCTGGTGGCACAGTGGTTAAGACTCCATGCTCCCAATGCAGGGGGCCTGGGTTCAATCCCTGGTCAGGGAATTAGATCCCACATGCATGCCGCAACTGAGAGTTCATATGCTACAACTAAGGAGGCTGTGTGCTGCCACTCAGGAGCCAGTGAGCCACAACTAACAAGCCCACAAGCTGCAACTAACAAGCCCACAAGCTGCAACTAAGACCAGGCACGACCAAATAAATAAATATATATATTTTTAAAAAGCACAGACAGAATGAGAAGCACTTTTGGAATTATGAATGAAGGACCTCTGAAAATACACTCCTCCATAAAAGCAATGAGAATACTGGTGTAAATTTTCAAAATCAACTTTTTCAGCACTCTAGAAGTTAGCTAAAGGATTGCAACAATCCTAGGAACATTTATTCAAGAGGAACAGCTGAATCTTCATAAGAACAGTAAGCTTTCTGGTATTTTAACTTGCTCTATTTCATACCCTCTTCCCAGCTTCATGGTAGCCTTGGAAACCAGGGCCTCAGAACCACACTAGCTATGAAAGCCAGCAGCCTAGTAGCCACTGAAGGAGGCAGATGAATTTGGAGCACCATCAAAAGCCCTGTTCCCAGAGCACTGTCACTACTTGACCTGAATGATGCTCCTTAAAAAAGCCCCATTCATGAAGCTAATTTTTTGGCCACACTACACAGCATCTGGGATCTCAGTTCCCCAACCAGGGGTCGAGCCCACGCACTCTGCAGTGGAAGCGTGGAGTCCAAACCACTGGACCACCAGGGAATTCCCCGAAGCTAATTTTTATTTCATCTAACTCTGAGGACATTCAGTGAGGAAAGCCCTATCCCCAGGAGGACTGTGTCCCAAAAAACAGCGGCAATTACTTAACACTGCGGTTGCCATAGGTATTGATTCTAGTTGGTGCAAACAAGAGTCTGGCCAAAAAAACTTAAAAAGAAAATCTAAGAAATAAGATGCCCATAGGGGCTTTAATTTCTGACATATTCCTGGGGATCTAGAAGGCTGTGCAAATACCCAGGAAAGAGCTTACAGAGCTCTAGCCTCTCACCCATGCTTGACTTTGAGTTTCTGCACAATTAGGAAGGGAAGACTAAGGCACAGTTATGCATACCCCAACACACAAAATGCCCACTGAAAAAAAGATGGGAGACATGTTGGTCAAAACCATTTAAGAAAATCTGTCAAATCATTATCCGAAGACTCAGCTAACCAAGCAGACTTCAGTAGCCACACATGACAAAGAATAAGGACTGCAGAATTAGTCCAGGAAAGTCACTAAACAAACAACAACAACACACAGCAACAAAAACAAACTCTGAGGATGGAAAAGGGGGAAATAAGGTTGTCAGTTACCACAGTGTATTAAATATCCAGTTTTTGACAAAAAGCTATGACACAAATAAATAGTGAGATATGGCCCATATACAGTGAAAAAAAAGCAGTCAATAGAAATTATTCTTGAGGGAGCCCAGATGTTGGATTTACTAGGCAAAGCCTTTAAGTCAACTAATATAAATATGTTCAAAGAAGCAAAAGAAACCATATCTAAAGAATTAAAGGGAATTAAAAAGTTAAAGGCATGACAATCATGCCTCACCCACAAGAGAGTATCAATAAAGAGAAAAATTGAGTTTTTTTTTTTAAAGGAACCAAATAGAAACTCCGGATTTGGAAAGTGCATAACTAGAATAAAAATTTCAAATCTGCTCAGATAAAAAAACAAGTACCTACAATATGCTGCCTACAAGAGACTCACTTTAGGGCAAAAGTCACACAGATTCAAAGTGAGGGGATGGAAAAAGATATTTCATGCAAATGGAAACAATAAGAAAGCAGGGGTAGCGATATTCATATCAGACAAAACAGACTTTAAAACGAAGTCCATAAAGAAAGACAAAGAAGGACACTATATAATGATAAAGGGATTAATACAAGAGGAGGACATTACACTTGTTAACATATATATGCACCCAATGTAGGAACACCTAAATATACAAAATAAATACTAACAGACATAAAGGGAGAAATTGACAGGAATACAATAATAGTAGGAGACTTTAACACCCCACTGACATCAATGGACAGACCTTTCAGACAGAAAATCAATAAGGCAAGAGAGATCCTAAATGACACAACAGAACGGATGTACTTAATTGCTATCTACGGGACACGTCATCCAAAAAAAACAAAAAACAAACAAAATACACATTCTTTTCAAGTGCTCATGGAACATTCTCTAGGATAGACCATACACGAGGACACAAAACAAGCCTCAATGAATTTAAAAAAACAGAAATTATTTCAATCATCTTTTCTGACCACAATATCAAACTAGAAATCAACCACAGAAAGAAAAATGGGAAAAAACAATCACATGGAGACTAAACAACATCCTACTAAAAAACCAATGAGTCAACAATGAAATCAAAGAGGAAATCAGAAAATACCTCGAGACAAACGACAATGAAAACACAACCTTACAAAATCTATGGGATGCAGCAAAAGTAGTTCATTGAGGGAAATTCAGAGTGATACAGGCCTTTCTCGAGCAACAAGTAAAATCTCAAGCAAATAACCTAACCTACCACCTAAAAGAATTAGAAAAAAGAAAAATAAACAAAAGCCAAAGTCATTAGAAGGAAGGGAATAATAAAGATCAGAGAGGAAATAAATAAAACAGAGATCAAAACAACAATAGAAAAGATCAATAAAACCAAGAGCTGGTTTTTTGACAGGATAAACAAAATCGACAAACCTCTAGCCAGGGTACCAAGAAGAAAAGAGAGAAGACCCAAATAAACAAAATAAGAAATGAGAAATAACAACCAATACTGCAGAAATACAAAAAATCACAAGAAAATACTATGAACAGTTATAAACCAACAAAGTGAACAATCGAGAAGAAACAGAAAAGGTTTTAGAAACATACAGTCAGCCAGAATTGAATCAAGAAAAAACATAATTTGAACAGACCAATCACTAGAAGTGAAATAGAATCTGTAATAAAAAACAAACAGAAAACCCAAAAAAACTCCCCACAAACAAAATCCAGGACCAGATGGCTTAACTGGGGAATTCAACCAAACATACAAAGAGGAATGTATACCTATCCTTCTCAAATTATTCCAAAAGATTTAAGAGGAGGACACACTCCCAAAGTCAGTTTATGCAGCCACCATCACCCTGATACCAAAAACAAAGACACTACAAAAAAAAGAAAATTACTGGCCAATATCTTTGACAAATAGAGATGCAAAAATCCTCAACAAAATTTAAGCAACCCAACTCCAGCAACACATATAAAGGATCATACACCATGATTAAGTTGGATTCTTACCAGGGCCACAAAGATGGTTCAACATATGCAAATCAACCAATGTGATATAACACATCAACAAAAGAAAAGACAAAAACCACATGATCATCTCAATCGATGTAGAAAAAGCATGTGATAAAATTCAACATCATTCACGATGAAAACTCTCACTGAAGTGGGTACAGGGGCAATACATCTCAACATAATAAAAACCATTTATGACAAACCCAGAGCCAACACAATACTCAACAGTGAAAAGCTGAAAGCCTTCCCACTAAATTCTGGAACAAGACAAGGGTGCCCACTCTCACCACTGCTACTCAACGTATTATTGGAAGTCCTAGCCTCAGCAACCAGACAAGAAAACGAAATAAAAGGTATCCAAATTGGAAGGGAAGAGGTAAAACTGTCATTATATGCAGATGACACAATACTCTATACAGAAAACCCTAAAGACTCCACACAAAAACTATTAGAACTAATAAATGAATTAGCAAGGTAGCAGGGTACAAGATTAATATACAGAAATCTGCTGCATTTCTTGACAGTAACAATGAAATATCAGAAAGTAAAAAAAAAAAAAAAAGTTTAAAATTGCACTAAACACACACAAACACACACACAAACACACACACAAACACGGGAATGAACCTAACCAAGGAGGTGAAAGAGCTATATGCTGAGAACTCTAAGACACTGATAAAGGAAACTGAAGATGATTCACAGAAATGAAAAGATATCCCATGCTCTTGGATTGGAAGAATTAATATTATTAAAATGGCCATACTATTGAAAGCAATCTACAGATTTAATGCTATATCTATCAAATTACCCATGACATTTTTCACAGAACTAGAACAAATAATCCTAAAATTTATATGGAATCACAGAAGGCCCCAAATTGGCAAAGCAATTCTGAGGAAAAAGAACAAAGCTGGAAGTATAACTCTCCCAGACTTCAGACAATACTACAAAGCTACACTAATCAAAACACTGTGGTATTGGCACAAAAGCAGACATATAGATCAATGAAACAGAATAGAGAGCCCAGAAACAAACCCATACAATTAATCTTCAGCAAAGAAGGCAAGAATATACAATGGAGAAAACACAGTGCCTTCAGCAAATGGTGTTGGGAAAGCTGAACAGCTATTTGTAAATCAATGAAATTAGAACACTCCTTCACATCATATACAAAAATAAACTCAAAATGCTTTAAAGAAACATATAGGATGTGACACCGTAAAACTCCTAGAAGAGAAGATAGGCAAAACATTCTCTGACATAAATAGTAGCAATATTTTCTTAGACCAGTCTCCCAAGGCAAAAGAAAAAAAAACCAAAAATAAACAAATGGGACCTAATCAAACTTAAAAGCTTCTGCATAGGGCTTCCCTGGTGGCTCAGTGGTTGAGAGTCCGCCTGCCGATGCAGGGGACACAGGTTCGTGCCCCGGTCCGGGAAGATCCCACATGCCGCAGAGCAGCTGGGCTTGTGAGTCATGGCCACTGGGCCTGTGCGTCCGGAGCCTGTGCTCCACAGCGGGAGAGGCCACAGCAGTGAGAGGCCCACGTACTGCAAAAAAAAGAAAGAAAAAAAAAAAAGCTTCTGCATAGCAAAGGAAACCATCAACGAAATGAAAATACAACCTATAGAATGTGAGAAAATATTTGTAAACAATGTGACTGACAAGGGGTTAATTTCCAAAATATACAAACAGCTCATAAAACTCAATATCAAAAAAAAACCCAATCAAAAAATGGGCAGATGACATAGACAGTTTTCCAAAGAAGATATACAGATGGCCAACATGCATATGAAAAGATGGTCAATATCACTAATTAAATGCAAATCAAAACCACAAGGAGGTATCGCTTTACACCAGTCAGAATGGCTATCATCAAAAAGTCTATAAATAGGGCTTCCCTGGTGGTGCAGTGGTTGAGAGTCCGCCTGCCGATGCAGGGGACACGGGTTCGTTCCCCGGTCTGGGAAGATCCCACATGCTGCGGAGCGGCTGGGCCCGTGAGCCATGGCCACTGAGCCTGCGCGTCCGGAGCCTGCGCTCCGCGACGGGAGAGGCCACAACAGTGAGAGGCCTGTGTACCGCAAAAAAATAAAAAAAATAAAGTCTATAAATAATAAATGCTGGAGAGGGTGTGGAGAAAAGGGAACCCTCCTACACTGTTGGTGGGAATGTAAACTGGTGCAACCAGTAAGTAGGGGAAACAGTATGGCAGTTCCTTAAAAAACTAAAAATAGAGCTACCAAATGATCCAGCAATCCTATTCTTGGGCATATAACCAGAAAAGACAAAAACTCTAATTCGAAAAGATACATGCACCCCAATGTTCATAGCAGCACTATTTACAACAGCCAAGACATGGAAGCAACCTAAGTGTCCATCAACAGATGAATGGATAAAGAAGAGGTAATATGCATATATATATATATATATATATATATATAAAATACACACACACACACACACACACACACACATACACGGACTATTACTCAGCCATAAAAAAGAATGAATCACTTCGCTGTACACCTGAAACACAGTAGTGTAAATCAACTATACTTCAATTTTTAAAAAACTGAGAGAGTTCAGAAACAACTTTTAAAAAATTCAAATCTGCAATTCAACAGCTGATTTGCACTGACAGTAGAAAAAGCCAGTAAACTTGAGGATAGGTTAAACTGAGATAATTTAGCTGAGGAAAATAAAGAATGAAGGAAAAACAAAAAAACAGAGCCTTGGAGACCTATGGAATACGACCAAGTGTACCAACATTTTCACGATAGGAGTCCCAGAAGCAAAGGAGAGAGACAAAGGGACAAAAGGAATATCCTGAGAAATAATGACCAAAAACTTCCAAAATTTGTTTAAAATATTAATCTACACACTTGAGAAGCTCAACAAATCCCAAGTTGGAAAAATACAAAAAGATCCACATATAGACACACCATAGTCAAAGTGCTGAAAGCATAAGACAAAGAGAAAATCTTGACAGAAGCAAGATAAAAGCTACTCATCACATTGTACAGGGGAGCAACAATACAGTTAATGGCTTTTCACCTGAAACAATGAAATAGAGAATGCCATATTCAAAGTGTTGAAATAAAAAAATAAAAATTCTCTATCCAGCAGAACTATGTTCCAAAAATGAAGGCTAATAACAGGACATTCCCAGATAAGCAGTGACTGAGACAATGTATTGCTAACATACCTGATTTATAAAAAATACTAAATGAAGTCTGTTAAACTGAAAGACTGACTCCAGTGACATGAATAATCAATGAGAAATAAAGAGCACCAGAAATGGTAAATATGTGAGTTAATATAAATGATTCTATAAATAATTTTTTTCATTTCTCTTCTTAACTAATTTAAAGGACATAAAATTGTATAAAATAATTATAACACTGCATTATTGGATAATGCACATACATGTAATATACATGACAATAATAGCAAACAGGAGCAGGGAGAGAACAGAACTATACTGGAGCAAAGATTCTATATTTTACTAAAAGTAAATTAGTCTTAATCTGAAGTAGATTGTGGTAAATTAAAATGCATATTCTAATCCCCAGAGAAACAACTTTTTAAACAGTAAAAATACTGACAGAGAAATTAAAATGATTCAATGAAAATTTTATTTAACACAAAAGAAGGCAGTCAAAGAGGAAGAAAGGAACAAAAAAGACAAGATACTTCTATAGAAAAAACAGCAAAATGGCGAAGGTAAATACAACCACGTCAATAATTATATTAGGGCTTCCCTGGTGGCGCAGTGGTTGAGAGTCCGCCTGCCGATGCAGGGGACGCGGGTTCATGCCCCGGTCCGGGAAGATCCCACACGCCGCAGAGCGGCTGGGCCCGTGAGTCATGGCTGCTGAGCCTGCGCGTCCGGAGCCTGTGCTCCGCAACGGGAGAGGCCACAACAGTGAGAGGCCCGCGTACCGCAAAAAAAAAAAATTATATTAAATGTGAAAGGTCTAAACACCCCAACTGAAACATAGAGATTGCCAGACAGGATAAAAAAGCAAGATCAAACTATGTGCCGTCTACAAGAGCTACACATTAGATTTAAAGATACAAATGAGATGAAAGTAAAATGATGGAAAAAGGTATGCCATGGAAACTAATCGTAAGAGATCAGGAGTGGCTATATTAATATCAGACAGAGAATTTAAGACAAAATATTATAAGAGACAAAAAGAGACATAATGAGAAGCTGCTCAATACATCAGGATGATATAACAATGATAAACATATACACACTTAACAACAGAGCCTCAAAATATATGAAGCAAAACTTAACACTAGGGCTTCCCTGGTGGCGCAGTGGTTGGGAGTCCGCCTGACAGTGCAGGGGGCGTGGGTTCGTGCCCCAGTCCGGGAGGATCCCACGTGCCGCGGGGCAGCTGGGCCCATGAGCCATGGCCGCTGGGCCTGCGCATCCAGAACCTGTGCTCCGCGACGGGAGGGGCCGCAGCAGTGAGAGGCCCATGTACCACAAAAAAAAAAAAACAACTTAACACTAAAGGAGAAACAGATCTTTTAACAATAATAGCTGGAGATGTCTATACCTACCCAATAGTTGATAGAACAACTAGACAAAATCATCAAGGATATAGAGGACCTGAACAATTTAATTCCTCAATTCAACCTAGAACATTCAACCCAGGGACTATAAAATACACTCTTTTCAAGTGCATATGGACAGTTCTCAAAGACAGATTAAACGCCAGTCATAAAACAAGTCTCAATACATGTAAAAGAATAGAAATCATCAAAGCATATTCCCCAACCACGACTGAAGTAAATTATAAATTAGCAACAGAAAATAAAGGAAATCCCCAATATTTGGAAATAAACAAGTTATTTCTAAGTAACCCATGTATCCAGAATAAATCAAATGGAAAACAAGAAAAAATCTGAAACAGAATGACAACAAAAACACAGTAAATCAAAATTTATGAGATGTAGCCAAAACAATGCTTGGAGGGAAGTTTATAGCTCTAAACACCTATACCAGAAAAGAAGAAAGGTCTCAAATCAGTAACCTAAGTATCCACAATAAAGAAATTAGAAAAAGAAGACTAAACCAAGTCCACAGTAAGAAGAAAGTAAATAAAGATCGGACAAAAGATCAATGGACTAGAATGCAGAAAAATAACAATGAAAAAAAAATGAACAAAACACAAAGCTAGTTCTTTGAAAAAATTCAACAAAACTGCCAAACCTTTAGCTAGACTAAACAAGGGGAAAAAAAAAAAAACAAAGGAATACAAATTACCAAAATCAGGAATGAAGTAAAGGACAACACTACTGATCCTAAAGGAATTTAAATGATTATAAGAGAATATTATAAAAACTATATGCCAACAACTTAGATAACTTAGATGAAATGGCAAAATCCCTAGAAATACCAAACTACCAAACATGACTTACAAAGAAATAGAGAATCTAAACAGACCTATGAGTTAGTTACTTAAAATCTTCCCTCAAGGGCTTCCCTGGTGGCGCAGTGGTTGAGAGTCCGCCTGCCGATGCAGGGGACACGGGTTCATGCCCTGGTCCGGGAAGATCCCACATGCCATGCAGCAGCTGGGCCCGTGAACCATGGCTGCTGAGCCTGCGTGTCTGGAGCCTGTGCTCACAACGGGAGAGGCCACAGCACTGAGAGGCCCACGTACGGCAAAAAAAAAAAAAAAAAAAATCTTCCCTCAAAAAAAGCAAAGGTCGGGCTTCCCTGGTGGCACAGTGGTTTAGAGTCCGCCTGCCGATGCAGGGGACACGGGTTCGTGCCCCGGTCTGAGAAGATCCCGCATGGCATGGAGCGGCTGGGCCCGTGAGCCATGGCCGCTGAGCCTGCGCGTCCGGAGCCTGTGCTCCGCAGGGGGAGGGGCCACAACAGTGAGAGGCCCGCGTACCGCAAAAAAAAAAAAAAAAAAAAGCAAAGGTCACAACAGCTTCATTGGTTAATCCTATCAAATATTTAAAGAAATAATACCAATCTTTCACAAACTCTTTTATAACATAAATGAGGGTACACTACCTCCCAGCTAATGATGAGATGCCATTATTACCTGGATAACAAAGCCTGACAAATTCTCAGAAAACAACAGACCAATATCCCTCCTGACATAGACATATGGAACTCCTTAACAAAATATCAGCAACCTGAATCTACCAATACATAAAAAGAATTATATATCATAATCAAGTAGCATTTTTCCTAAGAATGCAAACAAAATTGATTTAACATCAGAAAATCATTAGGACCTTCAAGATGGCAGAGGAGTAAAATGTGGAGATCACCTTCCTCCCCACAAATACATCAAAAATACATCTACATGTGTAACAACTCCTACAGAACACCTAATGAACACTGGCAGAAGACCTCAGACTTCCCAAAAGGGAACAGAAGCCCTCAGGCAACCTAAACGCAGAGGCAGGGCCAAATCCAAAGCTGAACCCCAGGAGCTGTGTGAACAAAGAAGAGAGAAGGGGAAATTTCTCCTAGAAGCCTCAGGAGCAGCAGATTAAATCTCCACAATAAACTTGATGTACCCTGCATCTGTGGAAAACCTGAATAGACAACGAATTATCCCAAAATTGACATAGTGGACCTTGGGAGAAACTGTAGAATGGGCTTTGCTTTCGGGATCTAATTTGTTTCTGATTTTATGTTTATCTTAGTTTAGTATTTAGAGCTTATTATCATTGGTAGATTTGTTTATTGATTTGGTTGCTCTCTTCCTTTTATATATATTTTTTTCCTTTTTCTCTCTTTGTGAGTGTGTATGTGTATGCTTCTTTGTGTGATTTTGTCTGTATACCTTTGCTTTTACCATTTGTCCTAGGGTTCTGTCTGTCCACTTTTCTTTTTTTAGCATAGTTTTTACTGCTTGTTATCATTGGTGGATTTGTTTATTGGTTTGGTTGCTCTCTTCTTTTCTTTATTACTTTTTTATTTTTAATAATTTTTTTCTTTTTTCTTTTAATAACTTTATCTTATTTTATTTTTTCTTTCTCCCTTTTCTTCTGAGCTGTGTGGCTGACAGGGTCTTCGTCTTCTGGCTGGGTGTCAGGCCTGAGCCTCATAGGTGGGAGAGCCAAGTTCAGGACATTGGACCACCAGAGACCTCCCGGCCCCACGTAATATCAAACGGCGAAAGCTCTCCCAGAGATCTCCATCTCAACACTAAGACCCAGCTCCACTCAATGACCAGCAAGCTACAGGTCTGGACACCCCATTGCAAACAACTAGCAAGACAGAAACACAACCCCACCCGTTAGCAGAGAGGCTGCCTAAAATCATAATAAGTTCACAGACACCCCAAAACACACCACCAGACGCGATACTGCCCACCAGAAAGACAAGATCCAGCCTCATCCACCAGAACACAGGCACCAGTCCCCTCCACCAGGAAACCTACACAACCCACTGGACCAACCTTACCCACTGTGGGCAGACACCGAAAACAAGGGAACGACAAATCTGCAGCCTGGGAAAAGGAGACTCCAAGCGCAGTAAGTTAAACAAAATGAGAAGACAGACAAATACACAGCAGATGAAGGAGTAAGGTAAAAACCCACCAGACCAAACAAATGAAGAGGAAATAGGCATTCTACCTGAAAAATAATTCAGAGTAATGATAGTAAAATGATCCAAAATCTTGGAAATACAATGGAGAAAATACAAGAAAAGTTTAACAAGGACCTAGAAGAACTAAAGAGCAAACAAACAATGATGAAAGACACAATAAATGAAATTTAAGATTCTCTAGAAGGAAGTAATAGCAGAATAACTGAGGCAGAAGAATGGATAAGTGACCTGGAATATAAAATAGTGGTAATTACTACCACAGAGCAGAAATAAACAAACAAGAACAAAAAGAATTGGGGACAGTCTCAGAGACCTCTGGGACAACATTAAACGCACCAACATTCAAATTATAGGGGTCCCAGAAGAAGAAGAGAAAAACAAGCAGAGTGGGAAGATATTTGAAGAGATTATAGTTGAAAACTTCCCTAATATGGGAAAGGAAATAGTTAATCAAGTCCAAGAAGCACACAGAGTCCCATACAGAATAAATCCAAGGAGAAACACGCCTAGACACATATTAATCAAACTATCAAAAATTAATACAAAGAAAAAATATTAAAAGAGAAAATCAACAAATAACATACAAGGGAATCCCCATGAGGTTAACAGCTGATTTCTCAGCAGAAACTCTGGAAGCCAGAAGGGTGTGGTAGGACATACTTAAAGTGATGAAAAGGAAAAACCTACAACCAAGATTACTCTACCCAGCAAGGATCTCATTCAGATTCGATGGAGAAATTAAAACGTTTACAGACAAGCAAAAGCTAAGAGAATTCAGCACCACCAAACCAGCTTTACAACAAATGCTAAAGGAACTTCTCTAGGCAGGAAACACAAAACAAGGAAAAGACCTACAATAACAAACCCAAAACAATTAAGAAAATGGTAATAGCAACATACATATTGATAATTACCTTAAATGTAAATGGATTAAATGCTCCAACCAAAAGACATAGACTGGCTGAATGGATCCAAAAATAAGACCCATATATTTGCTGTCTACAAGAGACCCACTTCAGACCTAAGGACACATACAGAACGAAAGGGAGGGGATGGAAAAAGATATTCCCTGCAAATGGAAACCAAAAGAAAGCTGGAGTAGCAATTCTCATATCGGACAAAATAGACTTTAAAATAGACTATTAGAAGAGACAAAGAAGGACACTACATAACGATCAAGGGATCGATCCAAGAAGAAGATATAACAATTGTAAATATTTATGCACCCAACACAGGAGCACCTCAATACATAAGGCAAATACTAACAGCCATAAAAGGGGAAATCGACAGTTAACACATTCATAGTAGGGGACTTTAACACCCCACTTTCACCAATGGACAGATCATCCAAAATGAAAATAAATAAGGAAACACAAGCTTTAAATGATACACTAAACAAGATGGACTTAATTGATATTTATAGGACGTTCCATCCAAAAACAACAGAATACACATTTTTCTCAAGTGCTCATGGAACATTCTCCAGGATAGATCATATCTTGGGTCACAAATCAAGCCTTGGTAAATTTAAGAAAATTGAAATTGTATCAAGTATCTTTTCCGACCACAATGCTATGAGACTAGATATGAATTACAGGAAAAGAGCTGTAAAAAATACAAACACATGGTGGTTAAACAATACACTACTTAATAACGAAGTGATCACTGAAGAAATCAAAAAGGAAATCAAAAAATACCTAGAAACAAATGGCAATGGAGACACGACGACCCAAAACCTATAGGATGCAGCAAAAGCAGTTCTAAGAGAGAAGTTTATAGCAATACAATCCCACCTTAAGAAACAGGAAACATCTCGAATAAACAACCTGACCTTGCACCTAAAGCAATTAGAGAAAGAAGAACAGAAGGAAAGAAATCATAAAAATCAGATCAGAAATAAATGAAAAAGAAATGAAGGAAAAGATAGCAAAGATCAATAAAACTAAATAAAACTAAAACTAAAAGCTGGTTTTTTGAAAAGATAAACAAAATTGATAAACCATTAGCCAGACTCATCAAGAAAAAAAGGGAGAAGACTCAAATCAATAGAATTAGAAATGAAAAAGGAGAAGTAACAACTGACACTACAGAAATACAAAAGATCATGAGAGATTACTACAAGCAACTCTATGCCAATAAAATGGACAACCTGGAAGAAATGGACAAATTCTTAGAAATGCACAACCTGCCAAGACTGAATCAGGAAGAAATAGAAAATATGAACAGACCAATCACAAGTAATGAAATTGAAACTGTGATTAAAAATCTTCCAACAAACAAAAGCCCAGGACCAGATGGCTTCACAGGCGAATTCTATCAAACATTTAGAGAAGAGCTAACACCTATCCTTCTCAAACTCTTCCAAAATATAGCAGAGGGAGGAACACTCCCAAACTCATTCTATGAGGCCACCATCACCCTGATACCAAAACCAGACAAGGATGTCACAAAGAGAGAAAAACTACAGGCCAATATCACTGATGAACATAGATACAAAAATCCTCAACAAAATACTAGTAAACAGAATCCAACAGCACATTAAAAGGATCATACACCATGATCAAGTGGGGTTTATTCCAGGAATGCAAGGATTCTTCAATATACGCAAATCAATCAACGTGATACACCATATTAACAAATTGAAGGAGAAAAACCATATGATCCTCTCAATAGACGCAGAGAAAGCTTTCGACAAAATTCAACACCCATTTATGATAAAAACCCTGCAGAAAGTAGGCACAGAGGGAACTTTCCTCAACATAATAAAGGCCATATATGACAAACCCACAGCCAACATCGTCCTCAATGGTGAAAAACTGAAACCATTTCCACTAAGATCAGGAACAAGACAAGGTTGCCCACTCTCACCACTCTTATTCAACATAGTTTTGGAAGTTTTAGCCACGGCAATCAGAGAAGAAAAGGAAATAAAAGGAATCCAAATCGGAAAAGAAGAAGTAAAGCTGTCACTGTTTGCAGATGACATGATACTATACATAGAGAACCCTAAAGATGCTACCAGAAAGCTACTAGAGCTAATTAATGAGTTTGGTAAAGTAGCAGGATACAAAATTAATGCACAGAAATCTCTGGCATTCCTATACACTAATGATGAAAAATCTGAAAGTGAAATCAAGAAAACACTCCCATTGCAACAAAAAGAATAAAATATCTAGGAATAAACCTACCTAAGGAGACAAAAGACCTGTATGCAGAAAATTATAAGACGCGGATGAAAGAAATTAAAGATGATACAAATAGATGGAGAGATATACCATGTTCTTGGATTGGAAGAATCAACATTGTGAAAATGACTCTACTACCCAAAGCAATCTACAGATTCAATGCAATCCCTATCAAACTACCACTGGCATTTTTCACAGAACTAGAACAAAAAATTTCTCAATTTGTATGGAAACACAAAAGAACCCGAATAGCCAAAGCAATTTTGAGAACGAAAAATGGAGCTGGAGGAATCAGGCTCCCTGGCTTCAGACTATACTACAAAGCTACAGTAAGCAAGACAGTATGGTACTGGCACAAAAACAGAAAGATAGATCAATGGAACAGGATAGAAAGCCCAGAGATAAACCCACGCACATATGGTCACCTTATCTTTGATAAAGGAGGCAGGAATGTACAGTGGAGAAAGGACAGCCTCTTCAGTAAGTGGTGCTGGGAAAACTGAACAGGGACATGTAAAAGTATGAGATTAGATCATTCCCTAACACCATACACAAAAATAAGCTCAAAATGGATTAAAGACCTAAATGTAAGGCCAGAAACTATCAAACTCTTAGAGGAAAACATAGGCAGAACACTCTATGACATAAATCACAGCACAATCCTTTTGGACCCACCTCCTAGAGAAATGGAAATAAAAACAAAAATAAACAAATGGGACCTAATGAAACACATGAAAGAATGCTCAACATCATTAATCATTAGAGAAATGCAAATCAAAACTACAATGAGATATCATCTCACACCAGTCAGAATGGCCATCATCAAAAAATCTAGAAACAATAAATGCTGGAGAGGGTGTGGAGAAAAGGGAACACTCTTGCACTGCTGGTGGGAATGTGAATTGGTACAGCCACTATGGAGAACAGTATGGAGGTTCCTTAAAAAACTACAAATAGAACTACCATCTGACCCAGCAATCCCACTATTAGGCATATACCCTGAGAAAACCATAACTCAAAAAGAGACATGTACCAAAATGTTCATTGCAGCTCTATTCACAATAGCCCGGAGATGGAAACAACCTAAGTGTCCATCATCGTATGAATGGATAAAGAAGATGTGGCACATATATACAATGGAATATTACTCAGCCATAAAAAGAAATGAAATTGAGCTATCTGTAATGAGGTGGATGGACCTAGAGTCTGTCATACAGAGTGAAGTAAGTCAGAAAGAGAAAGACAAATACCGTATGCTAACACATATATATGGAATTTAAGAAAAAAAATGTCATCAAGAACCTAGGGGTAAGACAGGAATAAAGACACAGACCTACTAGAGAATGGACTTGAGGATATGGGGAGGGGGAAGGGTAAGCTGTGACAAAGCGAGAGAGAGGCATGGACATATATACACTACCAAACGGAAGGTAGACAGATAGTGGGAAGCAGCCGCATAGCACAGGGAGATCAGCTCGGTGCTTTGTGATCGCCTGGAGGGGTGGGATAGGGAGGGTGGGAGGGAGGGAGACGCAAGAGGGAAGGGATATGGGAACATATGTATATGTATAACTGATTCACTTTGTTATAAAGCAGAAACTAAAAAATAAAAATAAAAATAACCAATAAAAAAATTAACTTAGCAGAACAATACTCAGTATGCACCATTTATCTACTTTTCTTATTAATATTATTTACCCGCTGGTATAAACAATCTACAGAAAGCCTAATAAAAGAGATGGGATGCCTTAAGGCAGGAAAAAAAAAAAAGATATATGCACCCCAGTGTTCACAGCAGCATTATTTACAACAGCCAAAATATAGAAGCAACCTAAGTGTGCATCAACAGATGATTGGATAAAGAATATGTCGTATATATACAGAATGGAATACTACTCAGCCATAAAAATAAATGAAATTTTACTGTTTGCAACAACATGGATGAGCTTGGAAGATATTATGCTAAGTGAAGTAAGTCAGAGAAAGACAAATACTGCGTGATATCATGTATATGTGGAATCTAAAAATTAAAACAAACTAGTGAATATAACAAAAAAGAAAAAGACTCACAGATATAGAGAACAAACTAGTGGTTACCAGTAGGGAGAGGGAAGGGGGAGCGGCAATATAGGGGTAGGAGAGTAAGAGACAGAAACTACTATTCATAAAATAAATAAGCTACAAGGAAATATTGTACAGCACAGGTAATACAGGCAAGATTTGATAATGACTAGAAATGGAGTATAACCTTTAAAAATTGTGAATCACTATGTTGTACACCTGAAACATGTAATATTGTAAATCAACTCTACCTCAATTTTTAAAAAAGGAAAAAGAAAAAAGAAAATCACTTGTGTTACATACTAAATTAATAATAAAAAGGACAGAAACCACATGATCATCTTAACAGATACAGAAAAAGCAGTCAACAAAATCTAACACCCATTTATGATAAATACTCTCAAAAAAGCTAGAGAATGAAGGGAATGCCCTCAACCTGATAAAGGGCATCTTCATAAAATCCATGGCTAACGTCATGCTTAACACTTTCCCCTTAAGATCAGGGACAAGGCAAGGATATCTGCTTTCACCACTTCTATTCAACATTGTACTGAAGGTTCAAGATGGTACAATTAGGAAAAAAGAAATTAAAGACATCTAGTTTGGAAAGGAAGAAGTAAAACTGTATTTGTTCTCAGATGACATGACCCTGTACATGAAAATCCCAAGGAATATAACACACACACACACACACACACACACACACAAATGGAACAAATAAATGACCATATCAAGGTTACAGGATACAAGATCAACACGTGAAAATCAAAAATCAACAATCAACTGCTGATTTCTATATATTGGCAACAATTAATCCCAAACAAAATTAACAGAACAATTCCATTCATAGCAGCATCAGAAAGAGTAAAATACTTAGAAATAAATTTAATAAAAGCAATGCAAGACTTTTACACTGAAAACTACAAAACCCTGCTGAGAAATCTAAATAAATGGAGAAACAATTTCTGTTCATGGACTGGAAGACTAGATATTGTCAAGATGGCAATTCTCCCAAATTGATTTATCCAAAATAGATCTATTCTATTCAATGCAATCCCTATCAAAATGCCAGCAGGCTTTTTGTTGTAGAAATTCAAAGCTGATCCTAAAATTATATGGAAATATAAAGGACCCAGAGTAGTCAAAACAATTTTCAAAAAACTAAATATAGCAAACATTGACAGATCTGAAGGGAAAAGAGAGCAATTCAATAATAGTAGAAGACTTCAATACCCCACTTTCAATAATGGATAGAACATCCAGATAGAAAATCAATAAGGAAGCAGTGGGCTGGAACTACATTGACCTAACAGACATATACAGAACTTTTTGCCCAACAGCAGCACAATACACATTCTTCTCAAGTGCACAGGGAATGTTCTCCAGAATAGATCACATGTTAGGTAACAAAACAAGTCTTAACAAATTCAAGAAGATTAAAATCATACCAAGTATGTTTTTCAACCACAATGGGATGAAATTAGAATTAACAAAAGGAAAACTGGAAAATTCACAAACATACGAAAATTAAACAACACACTCTTGAACAACCAATGGGTCAAAGAAGAAATCAAAAGGGAAATTAGAAAATACCTGCATACAAACAAAAACACAGCATACCAAAACTTATGGGATGTAGTAAAAGCAGTACTAAGAGGGAAGTTCATAGCAAAAACTGTAATTTTTTTAAAGGCCAACTATAATAATGGACATACAAAATCCAAAATAATTGCCAGAGAAATTCTGAAAATTAATAAATGAGTTTAACAAGTGAGGAGTATGGTCATTTTGTCCAAAACTGATCTTCTGGCCACTCAGAAAAGAAGCTGGATTCCTATGAAATTCCATAACAACTGGACTCAGCTAAATGTGTATTCGATTCTGGTCACCCACAAAGCTTGGACTCAAGCTCCTTCCTATCATGCCAAAGGAGGGGCTGGTGCTTCCCCAACAGTAAAGGTGGACATGGAGATTTCTACTACTAGCATGCCATGTCATACATCTGGCAAGGTTTGGATCCCAGCCCTTGATTATGCCAGGGAAGGGCTACTTCTCTCAAAATTTATGTTAAGCCGTCAAAATAGGTTCTAGGTTATCCAATTTGTTGGCATATAATTATTCACAGTAGTTTAAAAATCTCAAGGGTCATAATCCCTTTCTCAGGGTGAGAAAAATGGTCCTGATAGACCTCTGTACACTGTCCTAGGATGAAAAGGCAATGTGGAGCCCAGTGCAACTAGTACTGCCCCAGTCTATGCGTTTCGCCCAATGAATGTTACTCCAGTAGGTTAGGTATGAGTTTTGCTTGGATATTTGTACTTATTTGCATAAACACTGTTATAGCAAGGTGGGCATCAAGCCAGGTTTCTACTGTAGCTTTCTGGAAGTGGATCAAAGAATGAGAGGTCATTTGGCAGCATGCCCCAAAGAGACTCATTTTGGCAGCATGGCCAGTCATTGGGATGGTTGGTTTCACTAGCTGCCTGTGGAAAATATCCCTAAAGTCCCAATGAATGAAAAATCTGGGGGATAAGACTGCCCAGGTTAGAACTTCTTGGTTTTTATTAATGTTCTTGGTGGGAGTGTCCCAGGAAGAGGCAAACTCAACTGAGGGGAAAGTGAAATAATCCCTGATAAAATTATATACACACAGAGAGAGAAGAGAAATAAGGATACAAAACAAGAACTGAGAAACTACTGCAAATGAATAAGAGAGGAGGATTTGTTCTACCATATATCTACACTATTATAAAGCTGTGATGATAAGGCAATGTTTTGCTGGTACAGGGAGAGAAATATAGAGCAGTGGAGAACAGGAGCCCAGAAACGGACCAATGCATATAAGGATGCCTGTTTCATGGCAAAGCTGATATTGCATAGCAGTGGGTATAGACAGGTATTTCAACAAATGGTGCTGGGACTACTGGATATCCATATGGGAAAAAAAGACTGCTACCTCATACCATATCCAAAAAACAATTCCAGGTAGATTATAGACCTAAAACATGAACGTTAAAATTATAACGCTTGGGGCTTCCCTGGTGGCGCAGTGGTTGAGAGTCCGCCTGCCGATGCAGGGGACACGGGTTCGTGCCCCGGTCTGGGAGGATCCCGCGTGCCGCGGAGCGGCTTGGCCCGTGAGCCATGGCCATTGAGCCTGCGTGTCCGGAGCCTGTGCTCCGCGGCGGGAGAGGCCACAACAGTGAGAGGCCCACATACCGCAAAAAAAAAAAAAAAAAAAATTATAACGCTTGTAGAAAATAGTACAGAAGATACATTTGAGAACTTGGAGTAGAACACATTTCTTGATCAAGACACCAAAAATATTATTCTGAAAGTAAAAGAATGACATTACCTTTAAGAATGTTCTGTTCATTAAGATATCAAGAAAGGGAACAGACAAACTTGAGTGGGAAAAGCTATTTGCAACTTATACAACCAACAAAGGACTGACATCTAGAATACAGAAGAACTAGAAATCAATAAGGATAAAGCGGATAACCCAAACAAACAAAAAAAAGGGGCAAAACTCCAATAGGTATTTAAATAAAAAGAATATCCAAATGGCTCATAAATATAGAAGAAGGTTCTCAAACTCATTAGTAATTAGAAAATTACAAATTAAAACCACAATGATTTGACAATGATGCCAAGACAATTCAAGGGAAAAGGACCAGTCTCTCAACAAATCGTGCTGAGACAACTGCAAACTCATATTGCAACTGCATATCCACATGCAAAAGAATGAAAATGGACCCCCACTTCACACCATATACAAAAATATCTCAAAATGGACCAAAGACCAAAATGTAAAAAATAAAACTCTTAGAAGAAGGAAGCACAGGTGTAAATCTTTGTGACCTTGGATTAGATAATGGTTTCCTAGGTATAATAACAAAGGCACAAGCAACCAAAGAAAAAAAGACAAATTAGACTTCATCAAAATTTAAAACTTCTGTACTTCAAAGGACACTATTAAGAAAGTGAAAAGGAAGGCCACAGAATGGGAGGAAATACTTGCAAATTATATACCTAATAAAGGTCTAGTATCCAAAATATATTTAACAACTATTTCAAACAACAATAAAAGACAAATAACTCCATTTTTTTTAATGAGCAAAGGATTTTAAAAAGATATACAAATGCCCAATAAGCACATGAAAAGATGCTGAAACTTGTTAGGGAACTAAAACTTTTCTTGCTGTCAGACCAATAACTTATCTGTATAACATTTTTTTCAATAAAACTTTTCCAGTGGGAAAAAAAAATCCCACATTGATATACCTCTTCACACCTACTATGGTGTGTATAATAAAAAAAGACAGACAATAGTGAGTGTTGGTGAGGATGTGGAGAAATCAGAACTTCACACACTGCTGGCAAGAATGTAAAATGGTTACAACCACTTTGTCAAACAGTTTGACACTCCTTGAAAAGTTAAACATAGTTACATTATGACCTGGGGATTCTACTCACAGGTAAATGTCCAAGAGAATTGAAAACATGTCCACATAAAAAATTATGCATGACTGCCAATAGCAGCATTATTCATAATAGCCAAAGAGTGGGAACAACCCAAATGTCCATCAACAGACGAATGAATAAATAAAATATGGTATAGCCACCCAGTGGAATATTATTCACCCATAAAAAGAATGAGGTACTGATACTTCTACAATATAGATGAACCCTGAAAAGATTATTGTAAGTGAAACCAAAAACTAAAGACCACATATTGTATGATTCCACTTATATGAAATGTCCAGAACAGGCAAATCCACAGAGACAGGAAGCAGATTAATGTTTTCCAGGGGTTGAAGGGAGGGTAGAATAGGGAGTAGGACTGTTAATGCGTTGGGGGTTTCTTTTTAGGGTGGTAAAAATGTTCTGGAGTTAGCAGTAGTGGTTATACAACTTTGTGAATATACTAAAGACCACTGAATTATACACTTTACAAAGGTGAATTTTATGATACGTGAGTTATAGCTCAATAAAAAATATATAATATACCCCTTAGATTAGTAAAATTTTTAAAGTTTGACAATATCAAGCCTCAGGAAATCCCACACTGCTGGCTGGAGTGTAAATTGGTACAATAACTTTGAAAAAAAGTCTAATGTTACCTAGTAAAGAGATGTATACCCAATGATCTAGCAATTCTATTCCTAGATATATACCCTATAGAAATGCATGCTTACATACAAAGACATAAAGCTATGGTAATGAGGTAGTGTGGTATGAGGTACAGGGATACTGTTTATAGCCATTTCATTATTAATAAGTGCTCCAAACAGAAAATAATCCAAATGCCCATTAATAGAAGAATGAATATAAATAAACTAGGAAGTATTCAATCAAGGAAATATAAAATATAATTAAAATGAACTAGAGCTACACCAAAAGCCAGGGTGAATCTTACACCAGAATACTGAGTGGAAAAAAAAAAAAAAAAACAAGACCCAAAATACTGCATGATTCTATAGACAGAATGTTCAAAACAAGGCAAAACTAAACTTTACTGTTTAGGGATACATGCACAGGGGGGTAAAAATCTAAATAAAAGCAAAGAAATAACTACCATAAAAGTCAGAAAGTGGTTTCTACTGGGAGTAGTTATGACCAAGAAGTATACATAAAACATTTCTGAAATACCAGAAATGTACTACCACCTAATGTATACAATCATTAGAGGAGTGTCTCACAGAAAGTGGAAATAATGTATACAACTACAACTTTTATGCATTTTTCTATATGTACATTATGTTTCTCAATTTAAAAATTTTAAAGAATATTATGTATTCTCTCTTGGACACAGGGTTATAAATCAAAGGTCAATTTTGTTATCAGTGATATACAGGTCAACTACAGTCTGAAGTTTTTATGCTTGATTGGCCATCTAAGAGAAGTGTTTAAAGTCTCCCAAGACCTTGAGATTGGGATTGACATATATACACTAATATGTATAAAATGGATAACTAATAAGAACCTGCTGTATAAAAAAATAAAATTCAAAATCCAAAAATAAATAAATAAAGTCTCCCAAGACCTTAATTTCTTGTATTTAACATTTTGCTTTACATATTTTGAAACAATGCTATTAAGTATATGTAAGATCGCTCCTGTTATACCATTTTTAAGACCATTACTTTTGTCAAAATACAAAATCCCACTATCATTTTTAATGCTTTAAACCTTGATTCCTATTGGGGCTTATACTAATAATGCTAAACTATATTTTTTTTGTGTTAGTATATATCTAGCATATATTCTTGACATATTTACTTGAAATGTTTCCTCGTCATTTTGTTTGGAAGTGTCTTATGTAAAAGGCTATATAGTAGGTCTGTTATTTTGTTTACCAATCTGAGACTCTTTTAATAAGTAATCCTTTAATAATGTAAGTAAACCCATTTACATTTATTATTATAATTGAAATATCTTGTTTGCTAGCCAGCCTCCAAGATGGTCCTCCCAAATCTCCACTTTTGAATATCTACATCCTTGTGTAGTCCCCTCCCACATTATACGAGGGTTGGTCTGTGTGACCAAGAGAAAGCATCAGAGGTGATGGCATGTTACTTCAAGATTAGGTTATAAAACACTGCAGCTTCCATCTTAGGCTCTCTCCCTCAGTTCACTCTGGAGAAGCCAGCTGCCAGGCTGTGAGGACATCCAGGCAGCCTAGAGAAAGGCTCTCAAAGTGAGAAAGGAAGCACCTGGCCAATAGCCAGGAAGAAACTGAGGCCTATCAACTATTGCATGAATGAAATTGGAAGTGAATCTTCCAGATTCAGTTGACTACAGCTCTGACAACTTGATTGCAACTACATGAAGAACCCTGAACCAAAACCAGACAGCTAAGCTACTTCCAGATTCCTAACCACAGAAACTGTGAGATAATAAATGTCTGCTATAAGCGGCTATGTTTTGGGCTAATCTGTCACACAGCAAGAGATAACTAACACATTTACACTTAATTCTATCCAGTTTATTTTCTTTTTTCTATTTATATACTTTGTCTTTATTATTTTTTCCTTACCAACCTTCAATCAACTTTTCCTTGTTCCATTTTTATTTCAACATTATTAAAGCTTTATATTCCATTTATATTCTTAGTTACTAACCCATATATTTTTCTGACAAAGTTTAATATCACTAACAATATCTTCCTCCCAAACAAAAACAAACCACAAAAACCTTAACATGCTTTTACTTCCATCTAACATCAATATTTATCACGGTGGACTTCCCTGGTGGCACAGTGGTTAAGAATCCACCTGCCAATGCAGGGGACACAGGTTTGAGCGCTGGTCCAGGAAGACCCCACATGCCACGGAGCAACTAAGCCTGTGCGCCACAACTACTGAGCCTGCGCTTTAGAGCCCGCAAGCCGCAACTACTGAGCCCTCGTGCCACAACTACTGAAGCCCGCGCGCCTAGAGCCTGTAGTCTGCAACAAGAGAAGCCACTGCAATAAGAAGCCTGCACACCTCAACAAAGAGTAGCCCCCGCATGCCAACAACTAAAGAAAGCCCACACAGAAATGAAGACCCAATGAAGCCAAAAATAATAAAAATAAAGCTCCCTTTTAAAAAAAAATTATCACGGTGCTGTCCTCCTGGAATTTTTGAGCTTGTTATTAAATTTTAAACTTACAACATCGATTTAGAATTACCTAAACAGTGAGAATTCCATTGCTCACTATTACTTCTTAAATCCCACTATTGCCTTCTATTTGTTTGTGCTGGAATAAATCTATGAATAATTCTTACAAAGGGTTGTAAGATGGGTTAACTATTTACAGTAAACCCTTATGTTTGAAACTACCTTCCTTTCACCCTCACTGATGAATGACAGTTTGGCTGGGTACAGAATTCCAGGTTGACAGTTATTTTCCTACAGCACTATGAAGACAATGCTCCATTGCTGCCTTTCGTGCAATGCTGCTGAGAGAAACCTGAAGTAAAACTATGGGTCAAATGATCTTTACTTTATATAAAATTTAGAATTTTTTCTTTATTCTTGATATTTAAAAAAAATTCACTATTAGAATGTGCTTGCTTATCTTTGTCCTTCATTCTACTCGGCATTTGGTGCTTTTTTTTGGTTTTGTTTTTTTACTCTAAAGATATCTTTCTTTGTACAGGCCTGAGAAATTATCAGCCATTTTTAAAAGTTAACTTTGTATTAAATTATAACAAAAATATAGAAAAATACATGAGGTAACTGTTAAATGGACTGAATGTGTGTATTCCCCCATCCCCCCACCAATTCATATACTGAAGCCCTAACCCACAGTGTGACTCTATTTGGAGATAGGGAACCTGCAAGGAAGTAATTAAGGTTACGTGAGGTCATAGGGTGGGGTCCTGATCTGTTAGGATTAAGGTCCTTGAAGAGACAACAAAGAGCTCGCTTGCTCGTGCTCTCTCTCTCTCTCTCTTTCTGCACATGCACCAAAGGAATATCACGTGAGCACACACTGAGAAAGCAGCCATCTGCAATCCAAGGGAAAGCTCTCACCAGACACCAGCCCTACTGGCACTCTGATCCTTGATTTCCTAGCCTCCAGAACTGTGAAAAAATAAATTTGTTGTGTAAGTCACCCAGTCTGTGGTATTTTGTTATGGCAGCCCTAGAAAACTAATACAGTAGCTAACCTCGAAGATGCCCCCGTGACTATTTCCTGGTATTCATTCACACTGAATAGAGCTGACCTTTTTTTATCCAACAAAAGACTGCAGGAGTGTTGGGATGTGTTTTCAAAGACTAGGTCATAAAAATGACTGTGACTTTCACTTTGTACTCTCCCGTATCACTTGCTCTGGGTGAAGTCAGCTACAATATTATGAGGACATTCAAGCAGCAACATGGAGAGGTCAACACAATAAGGAACTGAGGTGTCCTGCTAACAGCCTGCATTAAGGCGCCAGTCATGTGAGTAAGCTACCTGGAAGCAGATTTTCCAGCTTCCATCAAACTTTCAGATGACTGCAACCCTGGCCAACATTTTAACTGCAACCTCACAAAAGACCTCAAGCAGAAACCATGCAGCTAAGTTACACCCAAATCCCCGGCCTACAGAAACTGTGTGGGAAAATAAATGTCTATTATCCTTTTAATCTGGTTAAGTTTTGTAGTAATTTGTTATACAATAGATAATTAAATCATAGGTGAATTATTACAAACTTGTATGTGCAAATCATAAGTGAATTATAACAAACCTACTATGATAAAGAAAATATTTCAAGCACTTCGGAAGCCCCCTACATGCCAAGCACTACCATGCTGGTGCCCTAAAGATACACACTATCCTAACTTTTAATACTATAGATTAGGGGCTTCCCTGGTGGTGCAGTGGTTGAGAGTCCGCCTGCCGATGCAAGGGACACGGGTTTGTGCCCCGGTCCGGGAAGATCCCACATGCCGCAGAGCGGCTGGGCCCGTGAGCCATGGCCGCTGAGCCTGCGCATCCAGAGCCTGTGCTCCGCAACGGGAGAGGCCACAAAAAACAGTTGTGATTCTTGGAATCCCATGATTTTTTTCTTAATTTGGAAAACACCAATCCATCTGTAAAGTCGGCATTGCCCAAAAAATATTCATAAAGGAAATAAACTCTGAGGTATGTTAACCAGCAAATGGAAAATTTCTTAGGTTTAGCTGAAAACACTTACCCCTCTTCATTTTCTTTTAGTAAGCGACTGGCAATTCGGATCAACATGCAGTAGGCAAACTGTGATTTGAGACCAGATTTAGTAAATTTATTCAACATCTTAGAAACAGCAAGGCGATCACTCTTTTTAAGGTGATACAAGACTCCCAACGCATGGTACTAAAGAACAAGAAAAAGAATATGATATAGAGAGAAGGCTGAGCAGGAAGAGGATAAAACTTACATAAATATAGAATCATACGGAAATACATTTTTAATAAAAAGATACCCAAGTTTAGTGTATACAAATAGCATATCTTTTTCATACTGAATCAAACACAGGCATGATTGAAAGGATAAGAGTTTCTAATTTACCCTCAGAAGTTGTTAATACAGATTAGGTAAGTATTAAGGGGGTGACATACAATCTGAAGATGGCTCTAGCAGGTTCAGCGTTGCCCCATCCATCGTTAGTACAAAGGCTCTCAGGTCCAAGGCTTTAACCAGTGTTACAGGTCTTGCTTAGTGGATTTAAATCATCTGTGGTTATGTTAGCGGTTAAAGGATTAATCTCCTGAAGTAGGCTTATGGCATGTAATTATCATGGCACTTTGTGTAAAAACACAATGATCAGAGTTAGGAAGGTGAGAATGTTTCCCAAGGGAAAAATTACTACTCTGCTGCCTCATAAGTGAATATGAGAAGTAAACATTAGAAGAGGATAAATAAGTACCCTCTCAAATATAAATGGAGTACTTTACATAAAATTGCCAGTTAAGAATTTAATCTTGTTCTTTTTAATTAAGAAGGGCGTAATGAATATCAAAAGGAGATCTTTCCAACAAAACAGTTTTAAAGCTTCACAAAGCGATAATACTCTTTACTGTTTTTCTAATGTCTAGTATAATCAAGGCCTGAAAAGCTTGGAATTGAACATCCATCTTCACAAATTATTTTTCAAACAAAGGACTGAAATGAATTATGACCTTTGGAATGAGCATCTCAAACTACCACTAAATATAAGAATCTTCTCAAACATTCCTACAGTTTCTACTAAACACTACAGCAGGGCCTACAGTGGTAATCATAATTAGTGGGATACTCACTTGGGAATATGCACTAATATATACTTAATATTATGCTGCTTAATATTAGCCTTTAGCTAATACTCGTCTGGGGAATCAATAAACTGCCTGTAAAATGTAGGGCTAAAGAAAGATGATCTGGAGACATAAGTTAAGGTGATTCAATGACAGTACCTGGACCATAATATTATCACTTGAAGCAGCTTCTTGGGCTTCATTGACCCAGCGCTTAACCACATCATAGCTTATCTTCATCATGTGCTAAATACAGAAAAAAATTGAGAACAGATCATGCATAGTCACTAAAAGTTTAGAAACATGAGTTAGTTTTCTTGGAGAATTACTAACAGACATTTTCAGAAAAAGAGAAACAATGTTATAGCTTTTATAAGTCTATTTCAAGTCTCTGAGACAACTAATAAACCTGAAAAACTTTCTCCAAGACCCCTTTGCAAAGGTGAGCATATGTTTGTGGGCGGGGAAAGGTGTATAAAGGGAAGTAATGAGAGGGGAAGGATGGGGAGGGAATGGATAATTAATAGGATGGTACTTAAATAATGTTAACATTATAGGTTTTACTTCCAGGAAACTCACCTGGAAGAAAAAACAGAGTACCATAAAAAAGTAGAGTACCTGCTGTAAAACTTGACCAATTATATTCCAGAACCAGCAACTCTCGTGATTCAGATGATCTAATCCATTCACACATTAGTAACCAATTTTAATCAAATACAATGTGATAGGCTGTCATGAATAAATTTTGTTTTGATAAAAAAGAGAAAGAAAAGATATTACTAAAACAAACAGCACTTCCTGGGAGGAAATTTAGTAATGGGACAGTAGACTTTGGACTGAAGGACACTGCAGACACAGGGCACCAACAAAAGCAGAGGACAAAGAGACAAGAGGTAGAAGGGCAGGTCATAAAGGAAGATTTAAAGAAAGAGATTAGCTCAGTTTCTTCCCTGATCCCCATGCCACACTAACCCACCATCTGTATTATACGTACAACATAGCTTTCTGATCACCAAAACCTTTCAAACATATGAAAATTTCATGTTTTTATAACTGCCCATTTAAATTGCTCAATGTTCCTCTTTCAGATAAAGCATTATTGTATAAAGTAACAGAAATGTATACATATTTTTAAATGTTTCATTTGTGAGAGAATCATAGTAATACTTTGTTTTTGCAACTAGAAACTGTACCATGCATGAGAACCAGTTACTTGTTCACTTACTAAGGAAGATACCAATGCTGAACTCGATACACTGGAGACTTTATCCACAATGGCCTGTTTCATGTATCTTTCAATGGCCTGCAACATTGTTCCCTGAGAACATTCATAAAGAAAAAGCGGTTGAAGCAGAACACTTTCATCCAAAACTACCACTTCAAAATAATTTACAAAAACAAGTCACATATTTGTCTCTGTGCAAATATTTAGAATGCATTAAAAGGCTTATCATATAATAATCAGATCCCAAAGGGCAAAACCCAGACAACCAAGTGGCAGCTTCAAGAAGGAACATTTGGGGGCTTCCATGGTGGCGCAGTGGTTGAGAGTCTGTCTGCCGATTCAGGGGATACAGGTTCGTGCCCCGGGCCGGGAAGATCCCACATGCCGCGGAGCGGCTGGGCCCGTGAGCCATGGCCGCTGAGCCTGCGCGTCCGGAGCCTGTGCTCCACAACGGGAGAGGCCACAACAGTGAGAGGCCCGCGTACCGCCAAAAAAAAAAAAGAAGGAACATTTGTAAGGAAGAGTAGTAACTGTTCCACAATGAAATAAACTATCTCAAAGTGAAGAATCCCAGTTCGGAAGAAATACACAAGTAGAGGCTGAACCTATCAGGGATATTATAAAAGAAATTCCTAAATAGGGATGCTTTTAAAGTCCTGAAGATACCTCTATGTGTAGGGCATGTATTTTATATGGATCCCAGAGAGTCTTATAAATCAACTGTAATCTCTGATTATTTTAGATTCATAAGAAATTAAATGTGCAATATGCTACTGTATTGAGTCCTCAATAGGAAATCCTCTGAAAATAAAGTTCTTTTTAATTTATCTAGAAGAAAGCTCAGCACTGGGAAGGTGGTGGCAGGTAAGTAAGGATGCGTAAATACACCAAGATCAATACTTAGATGAAGAGAGTCTTAGCTAGCCCTGGAACGGTCAAGTCTTATGGTATCAATTTAATGCTAAAAACAAAAGCAACCACAATAAAGTAACTGAGCATTGAAAAATACTAAACCATTTCTATTACTCCTCCTAGGATCCAGATTTACCATTTAATCCTGCTCAACCTTTGAAATTTGAGAAGATTGCAAACATATACATAAAATACACCCAATCATGAATATAGCTGAAATATTATTCAATTTGCTTGGCAATGCCCAGCCTGTCCTTCATTTTAACCTTTCCTTCTCAGAGTTCCAAGAAAGGGACAGCCTAACATACTCTATAACTTCATCCCTCCCAATACAACAGACTAAGTCAAGGTTAAACGCCTGATTTGGACCCAGGTAGATAACAAGCCACTGGATGGCTGATGGCTAATCAGACTGTTTCTCTTAAATACTTAAATGAGAGGGCTTGAGCCTGGTAAATGATGCATCATAATAGTAAATATCTGAGAAGCTTGCTGCTGAGTTCCTTAGAGCTGCCCTATTTCTTGTTCTGGTTGTAAGCTTTACCTCAAATTCTGAGAGATTTGTATTTTGTAAGAAAGCTTTTTTTTTTTTTAAGCTAAATTCGAATGGGTTTTTGTCTCCTGCAAGCAATGTGCCCTGACTATGACAAAAGTCCATGAGGGTAAATATAGAGAGAAATAGAATAATCTAAATAAACAAAAGGAAAAAACAATCTAAAAGAAAAAAAAAACCTGGAGCCACAAAAGCCTTTCTGGTGGTCATGTTTCTCTTCTGCTGATGATTCACAAGGTCAGACAGGGAATCCTACTAAATTTACATGGTCACCTGCAGATAAACATAGGTCCCCTTTGACACCTCAGTAAAACAAAGAACTTACATCAGTGATTCTGCAGAGAGCCCTGATGGCTGGGCCTCGGTACACATCTTCCTTTCCAGTCATGTCCTTAGTCAGACTGAGAAAAATCAAATTGGTTACCATAAGATTAAAGTTTTCTCTTTTGTGGAGTCCACCCCTCACTAATTCCACTTGTCCCCATAATTATCTTAATACAACTATTGATTAAACAAGTATTTATTGAGTGTCTTCCTTGGATAAATATAAAAACTACTGGGTAGAAGACTATTTTAAATCTTAAGAATACAGCAGTGAGTCAGTGGGAATGTAAATTGATACAGCCACTATGGAGAACAGTACGGAGGTTCCTTAAAAAACTAAAAATAGAACTACCAGATGACCCAGGAATCCCACTACTGGGCATATGCCCTGAAAAAACAATTCAAAAAGAGACATGTACCACAATGTTCATTGCAGCACTATTTACAACAGCCAGGACATGGAAGCAACCTAAGGGTCCACAGACAGATGAATGGACAAAGAAGGTGTGGCACATATATACAATGGAATATTACTCAGCCATGAAAAGAAACGAAATTGAGTTATTTGCAGTGAGGTGGATGGACCTAGAGTCTGTCATACAGAGTGAAGCAAGTCAGAAAAACAAATACGGTATGCTATCGCATATATATGGAATCTAAAAAATAATTTAAAAATTGGTACTGATGAACTTAGTGGCAGGACAGCAATAAGATGCAGACATAGAGAATGGACTTGAGGACATGGGGTGGGGGAAGGGTAAGCTGTGACAAAGTGAGAGAGTGGCATGGACATATATACACTACCAAACATAAAATAGATAGCTAGTGGGAAGGAGCCGCATAGCACAGGGAGATCAGCTCAGTGCTTTGTAACCACCTAGAGGGGTGGGAGGGAGGCAGATATGGGGATATATGTATACATATAGCTGATTCACTTTGTTACACAGCAGAAACTAACACAACATTGTAAAGCAATTATACTCCAATAAAGATGTAAAAAAAAAAAAAAAAGAATACGGCAGTGAGCAAAACAAAGTCTTTGCCTTCATGGAGCTTACATTCCAGTGGGAAAAGAGATATTAATCACCTAAACTAAATATATAAATAATTTTAGATACTGATTACTGGCATAAAAAACAGACAATGATATAGCCTCAGGCTGAAATCCCCCAAAATCCCCAAAACTCATCAGACTTCAAAATAACTCTATAAAAGAAACTGACTAAAATGATTACTTCATGAGGTCTCACTCTCACAGGAATGGCTTTCTAAAATAATTGTCAATGGTTTCAGACCTTTCTGTGGAGCTGCAAAAACAGGCAGAGGAGTGTGGACTGAGCTACAGAATTTCATGGCCGTAATTTTAAAAGGTTTTTAACCTTTAGATTATTCACTCTTTTACCCTTCCTTCTCTTGTCCTCTGTGCATTTATACTACCCTCAAACTGACTATCCACCTCCTCCCTCACTCAACTTCCCTCACATATCCAAAACGGCCTCCAACTCCAACTCACTCCATTAGGGCACCAAGAGGAGAAAGTTGTGAATAACTGACAGTCCTTCAATTTCGTTCATTTTTCAATTATTAGGGTTGCTTAAGTTTTCTTAAGAAAGTTCTTAAAATATATGCAACCACAGAGACTTTTTAAAATGCATGCCAGGGCTTCCCTGGTGGCGCAGTGGTTGAGAGTCCGCCTACCGATGCAGGGGACACGGATTCGTGCCCCAGTCCAGGAAGATCCCACATGCCGTGGAGCAGCTGGGCCCGTGAGCCATGGCCGCTGGGCCTGCATGTCCGGAGCCTGTGCTCCACAACGGGAGAGGCCACAACAGTGAGAGACCCACGTACCGAAAAAAAAAAAAAAAATGCATGCCAATGGATCGCCACTCTTCTGGTACCTTCAATCTTACTTAGTAATATAACTTGAAAATCTTTCCTTATAGGCAGATGTTTTAAAATTTTAGATAGTTATGTATATTAAAATTTCTAAATAGTATATCTAAAATATCTTTTTAATGGTAGCACAGATTTCCATTGTTTGAGGATAAATAATTTATCAACCAGTCTTTTTCACAAATATTTGCATTTTTCTAATTAGATTTAAAAACTGAGGCTTGGCAGGTTTGGTTCCTGAGTCCTCTCTCCTTGGCTTGCTGATGGCACGGAAGTAGCCATAGTAATGCATAAACAAGAAGGCATGGCTACGTTCCAATAAAACTTCATTTACAAAATGAGGCAACAGTTTTGGCCAAGGGCCATAGTTTGCCAACCCCTGCTCTGTACTTCTGTTTAGCTTGGGCTGCCCTGACAGCAAAGGCTTACATACAGATAGTTTATGTGGGAGTGTGTTCTGAGGGAGAAGTAAAAGATAAGGAAGTAAACAAAGGAGGAGGGAAAGTCAACCCAAAGAAGTTTTCTCTAGTGTGTCACTGCCACAAGCAACTGGTTATTTAATGACCAATCTTCTGAGGAGCCTAATGAAATACATCTCAGAAACCACACATTCAAGGGATGAAGAGCAAAGAATTTGTCCACTAGCTCTTAGGCCCTGGTAGAGATTTAACCCCAGAGTGTTAACTCCCCATTCTCTTAACATGTTAACTCACACATGTGAGTTCAGTGAGTGTGTAAGAAATTGCAGGGCAGGAAGCAAAACGCACAGGACATGCTTGAAGTGAGGCACTATCGATGCTAGTGAGCTGGACCCTACATGGCAATGTTGACCACAGACACAGCTGGAACCAAAGATGAGGCTGAGGAAACGGGAGGTTGCTCAAAAGTGGCACCCAATACAGCCCATCCTTTGCACCCCTCACATTTGAACACGTCTTCCATTGAATCTAATCTATCACCGAGTCTTCAAGATGGTAACCATCCACTATTTCTACAAGAGACTGGAAGGTGAGTAGAATATGGTACAACCCATACGGCTACAACACATTTCAAAGCCATAATTGATATTCATCATCTCCTTCCTATAACCACCCATCCTTTATTTCCCTCACTCTTGGCCAGCACTTCACCTCATCTTGGTTATGTGTCTGGTAGGTGACTCAAACCTTTATCCCAAGGGATCTGAGCCTTTGTTGGATTTACCCTGGTTGGACCGTTGGTTGTTCCCTAGTCCCCAGTCAACATTTTCCCATGCATGAATGCACAAAAATATACTCAAGTGAATACTCTGAACTCTAGATACAGTCCTCTCTGTCACCTTTATATAGAAACAACCCTAGATCCTGATAGGGATCAAGGTCAGTTACCTCTACGAGTATAGCAGCTCCTTTCATTACCTGCTGGTCTACTAGCATGAAGAACACAAAGTGACCCAATAGGAGTCATCATTTCAAGTGTGCAAACTGGCTCACTTCCTGCCCCACGGTTGCTCTGACTCTGCAGTGTGGGATGTCTTAGGTTGCCAACCTGTTACTCAGACATGTAGAATCCAGAAGTGTGGGATGTTTCTGTGCTGGAGACAATCCACAACCCACGGGAACCAGGAGTCAATGGGTTAAATGCTTCCCCCTTTTCACCCCTTGAAAACATTGTCCCCTGGGAACTGGGACCTCTAATCCACATTTGGGGTGAGAATGGGAAGCATAAATTCTACAAGTGAGTCACTGGGAGTGAGGGTTAGAGGAGCCAGTCCTACTACTTCCACCTCTTGATTTCTGGACCTGCCTATTCTATTTCTTGGTGACAGTACCATACACTGGCAATCAATTCAATGGATATATGGCACCTTGGAGGAGAATTCCCCAACCTCTCAGAGTCCTTCCTCCAACCTACTACCTCAGCTGAGCATTCAATAGGCCATCTCATCATAGCATCAGGCTGTCTGCTCCTAGGTGAAGCACAATATAATAAAACTACTCATCTCCCTCCTAGTCACAAGCCCACTATCACTCTGCTTTTGCCATAAAATGAATGGCAATGTCATGTAGGATACCATGACAATAAATTAAGAATAACTGTTTATACCACAACTTGGCCCTACTGCAAACCCCTGGTTTATTCTATCTATATTTTATGGTGTTTGGGTCATGCAATTTAAAAAAATTATGTAGTCAAATTTATCAATCCTTTCTATTGCCTTCGGATTTTAGTCATAATTACAAAACTTTTCCCTACACCAAGGTTAAAGAGGAATATACTCATGTTTTCTTCTAGTACTTGTATGGTTTCATTTTTTTTAATTTATACTCCTTATCTTTTTAGAGTTTACTCATGTATATGATGTGAAATACAGATCTAATTTTATCTTTTTCTAAGTGGCTACTCAGTTGTCCCAGAAACATGTATTAAAAAGTACATGCTTACCCCAGTGATTAGAGATGCCACCTTTGTCATATACTAAGTTTCCATGTGTCCTTGGGTCTAATTCTGTACTTTCCATTTGTATCAGAGAATTCTGAAAAATGTAGATCAGCACAGCCGAGTTGACACTTTATGCAGTCATCACACAATTTTACTCCACTGGTCTCTTTGTCTATTCACGTGCCAGTACCACACTGTTCTAACTGTACAGGCCTTAGTATTTCACTGACTGGTAGAGCTAGTCCTTCCTCACGGTTTTCCCTTTTTCAGTTATTTCCTGGCTATTCTTACATGTTTGTTTTTCCACATGAACTTTAGTATCAACTTTTCTAACTCTATAATATAACCTGTTGGATTTTTTATTGGGATTGAAATGAATTTATAAATTAATTAAGGGAGGATTAAAATCTTTATAATGTTGAACTGACCTATTCAAAACAGGGGATACCTTTACATCTGTTCAAGTATACTTTGAGCATTTCAGGGCTTCAAATTTTTTCTTCCTCTTATAAGTTTCGTGCATTTTTGGTCAAAATTATTCCTAAGTATTTAATCTTTTTGTTGCAATGGGGTTCTATGCGTGTTGTTTGTTTACATAAAGGCTACTGATTTCTATGTGTTAATTTTATATCCTGCTACCCCACTGAATTCTTCTATTGTTTGAGTTCATTTTATCATTGTCTAGGGTTTCCAGGTATTCTACCACATCATCTAAAAACAGAGAGAGCTTATTTCTTTGTTAATTTACTTTTATGTGTCGAATTGGTTTCTCTTGTCTAACTGCATTGCTTAATACCTCTAGTACAATGTTGAATAGTGGTGACTGTGGTTCTGCTGACTGCTTTGTCTCTTGAGAGTATTCTTTTTTTCTTGTTTTTTCTTAGGCTTTCTAATTTGTTGTTGAAAGCCAAACATCTCATGTAGGACAGCAGAGATGAAGTAAATTGTTTACATGCCTTGAAGTGGGGACACGTTTCCTCCTGCTAAGCCATTAGCTCAGGGGTTTGAATTAATCTCTTTGGGAGTTGGACTGGGTTTGGTTTCCTGTTGCTCTTGTAACACTCAGTGCTCCCCAAGCTTGGCTTCAAATTCCTCTAGTGATACCTTATGTTTAGGTTGAGGGCTGGTGTGACAGAGTATTTTTTTTTTTCAATGACTACCCTCAGCTTTTGGTATTTTCTTCCCCCAGCCCCTCAGAGAGGATTGGTCTCTTGCAGGTTACTTACTTCTCCCTCAGTGCAGTGGGCGGGTAGGGATGGGCGGCTGTTCTTTGTTGTTCTAATTAAGGCTGTCTTAGGCAGGCACCCTGTTCCTGGATCTTACGGTTGTGGCCTTCACTTCTGCCCCTTCTAGAACTGCAGTTGACTCAGTGCATATCCTTATCACTCCCCCAGGGGTAGAAAGTTTTTCCCCTGTTCCCTTCCCACAATGGCAATGAGTTTTCACCAGTATCTAAAGATGAGTGTGTGTTGCCATTCCTCCTATAGCTTAAGGCTTTTCTTTCAGAGGGGAAACGGAGGAAAAGGATCCAAGGGCAGGTCAATATCCCTACCAGGGTAGCTGCTATTCCCTGCTCCCAGTTCTTTACTCTGAGGGAGATTCTCCCTCAGGACTCTCCCAAATACTCTATAAGAGCTCGGTTGGGTCCGTGGAGAAGAACCAACAAGGCTATAGAGGCTCAGACCGCCCTGTATTTGTGGCACCGAGGGGCTTCACTCTCTCTAGACAGTGGTTATACTCAGTCTCCACCAATTCAGCAATCAGCCCAGCTGAACTCTTCTTACTGGTATCAGCCACATCTTGTCCAGTAAACCAGGGCTCACATCTCATCTAACCCTGTAAGCTCTGGTCTCTCTTTAGGTTTTGAGCCAGTTGATTACTCTGAGATATCAGTGTCAGCACTCTAAAGGATTCAGATAAATTGCTGAACTTGCTATTTGTTCAGCCCCTTTTTCATGGAAACATTGGACATAATGCTCTTTCCAAATCTCTATACCCCAAAAGCCTCCATTTAACTTTTGCTTCATTTCACCTGGGTTAATAGCTAGAAGTGAACAAACTGGATCTTATGGTAGGTTCATGTTTAACTTTTTAAGAAACTGCAAAAATGTTTTCTAACATGATTTCACCACTTTACATTCCTACCAGAGATCCAATTCCTCCTCATCCTTAGTAATATTTGCTGAAGTCAGTCTATTTAATTTTTAGTCAATTGAAAGATGTATAGTGGTATCTCACTGTGGTTTTAAACTGAATTTCCCTAATGACTAACAAGGTTGAACATCTTTTCATTTGCTTTATTTGCCATGTATATATCTTCTTTAGTGGTGTCTATTCACAGATTTTACAATTTTTTTATTGTATTGTTTTCTCATTATTGAATTTTGAAAGCTCTTTATATGCCCTAGATACAAGTCCTTTATTATATATAATTTATAAGTATTTTCTTCCAGTCTGTGGTTTGTCTTTTTGTTTTCTTTATGGATCAAGCTTTTGACGTTATATCTCAAAAATCTTTGCTTAATTCAAGGTCACAAGGATTTTTCCATATGTTTTCTTTTAGAGGTTTTGTAGCTTTAGGTTTTATATTTAGGTCCATAGACCTTAGAAGAAAAAAAAAAGGCTACAGATTAAATCTTTCAGCTTTTTCATGTCTGAAATTGCCTTTATGCCAACTGCTTTTGAAAGCTATTTTTGCTGGACACAGAATTCTGGGTTAACAATTGTGCTCTTTGTTTTCTTTCAGTACTACAAAGATGTAGTATCATTTCCCTTCAGCTTAAAACACTTCATTTAATATTTCCTTCAGAGTAGGTCTGCTGGTGACAAATACTCTTGATTTACCTTCATCTGAGGAAGTCTTTATTTCACTTTCACGCCTGAAAGATATTTTTTGTGGATACAGAATACTGGGTTGTCATTTCCTTTTGTTTCACCACTTAAACGAGTGTTCCACCATCTTCCGACATCTGTGTTTTCTGATGAGAAATCCACAGTATTTTTTCAAAATATTTATTTATTTATTTGGTTGCACCAGGTCTTAGTTGCGGCAGGTGGACTCCTTAGTTGCAGCATGTGGGCTCCTTCGTTGCGGCTCCAGGGCTCCTTCAGTTGAGGCTCGCCAGCTCCTTAGTTGCAGCACGTGGGCTCCTTAGTTGCAGCTAGCCAGCTCTTTAGTTGCAGCATGAAGGCTCCTTAGTTGTGGCATGCAAACTCTTAGCTGTGGCATGCAAACTCTTAGCTGCAGCATGCGTGTGGGATCTAGTTCCCCGACCAGGGATCAAACCCAGGCCCCCTGCATTGGGAGCGTGGAGTCTTATCCACTGCACCACCAGGGAAGTCCTCCCACAGTATTTTAAACTAAAGTTTCCTTATATGTAATGAGTCATTTTTCTCAAACTGCTTTCAAGAATTCTCTTTTATCTTTGGTTTTCAGCAGTTTCGTTATGATCTGGGTGTGGACTCCTTTGAGTTTATCTTGCATATGCTTCACGGAGCTTCTTGAATCTGTAAAGTTATGTCTTTCCCCAAATTTGGAAGTTTTCAGCTATAATTTCTTCAAAAATTTTCTGCACCAATCCCTCTCTCCTCTTCTTCAGGGACTCCAATGACATGAATGTAAGACCCTTTGATACAGTCCCATGGGTCAGTGGGGCTATTTTTGTTTTCCATCTTTTTTCTCTTTATTCTTAATTGGAATTATTTCTACTGAATTACTTTCAAGTTTACTGACGCTTTCCTCTGACATCTCTATTCTACTATTGAGCCCAGCCAATGAATTTTTTATTTTGCATGTTGTACTTTGTCATTTCTAAAACTTTCAGTTGGTTCTTTTATATATATATAGTTCTCTGCTGAGAATTTCTACTCTTCTATTCATTTCAAGAGTGTTCACCTTTATGGAGCATGGTTGTATTAGCTGCTTTCAAGTCTTTAATAATCCCAACATCTAGGTAATAACAGGGTTGGCATCTATTGATTATCTTTTCCCTTGAGAATTGGTCAGACTTTCCTGGCTGACTCATTTTGGATTGTATCTGGAGATTCTGAATATTATGTCATGAGACTCTGAGTCCTGTTAAAAGCCTCTGAGGAATGCTGACTTTTGTTTTACCAAGCACTCAAGGCAGTTTCAGATCGCAAGTTCTGCATGGCCTTCTGTGCATGTCATTTCTCCCACACTCTCTGGCTCTCAAGGACTCCTTTTCCCAGTTCTTCTCACCAGAAATATGAGATTCTCTCAGAGTTTTAGCTCCCTATGCTACTGCACAATTCTTTGGAAGCGAGCCCTCAAGACAAAGAGATAAAAGAAGGAAGGAAAAAAAAAATACAGTTGACCCGTGAACAATGCAGGGGTTAGGGATGCCAACCCTCCACACAGTCGAAAATCTGAATATAACTTATATTCAGCTCTCCCTATACGTGGTTCCTCAGGATCTGTGTGTAAGTGGACCTGCACAGCTCAAAACTCCTGTTGCAAGGGTCAACTGTAACGTGGATTTCCCCCCACTCTTCACATGCCAGGGGCCCATTTTCTCAGAGACAGGTCTTATCTCAGGGTTTCAGGTGTCTGAAATACTGCTGTCACGTCATGGTAGTGTTCCACAACTAGGGCTGGCCTCAAGGCAGGACCAGAAAGTAAACAAAAAAACAATAACAAACAAACAAGGATTCTCCCCCATGCTCTCCAGCTTGCAGGGGTCTTTTCTTTAACTTGTGCTCAGGCTAGAGAGATGGGCTTCTGCCTTTGTTGGCTCCTCCCACTGTACAGTTCTCTAATTAGCCTGCTCTTGGGTCAAACGTGGGGTGTAAAGAGGTAAAATAAACATGAAACTCACTGTTATCACACTGGTTATTCATTAATTACTGTTTTCTCTCCTCAAATTTACTGTTATTATTCAGTTTTCAAAGGCCTCAGGTAGTCACTTTCTGTACTTTTGTCCACAGGTTTTTGTTGTGATCATTGGGAGACATGGCCTGCCGTGGCCTTACTCCATCTTGGCTAGAATCAAAAGTCCCCTGACTTTCTCTTTTACTCATTGGTATTCATTTCATTAGGCTTTGGAGAAAGGAGGTTTATGACTTGGCATCATTTTCATGATTTTCTCTCAAAAGTTTTCCATAATTTCATTTTAAAAGAGAATTAAGTATGAATCCAAATAAATCAGGGCAGTCTGCTTGTCAACTGGGCAGGAAAGAGGCAGGATACAGAAAGGTTTCTCAACTCCCATTAAACCCACAGTGATGGTTAATTTTCTGTGTCAACTTCACCGAGTTAAGGGATGCCCAGATAACTGGTAAAACATTATTTCTGGGTGTGTCTGCGAGTGTGCTTCCAGAAGACTGGCATTTGAATCAGTAAGCTGAGTAAAGAATATCACCCTCACCAATAGGAATGGGCATCATGCAATCCATTAGGAGTCTGAATAGAATAAAAAGGCAGAGGAAGGGAGTATTTGCTCTCTGCTTGGGCTGGGACATCCATCTTCTCCTGCCCTGGGAAATTAGGACTCCTGGTTCCCAGGCCTTCAGGTCTGGTCTGGAACTATACCACTGGCTTTGCTGGGCCTCCAGTTTACAGAGAGCAGATTATGGGGCTTAGCCTCCATAACTGCGTGAGCCAATCCTTCATAATAAATCTCTTTCTATGTATCTATATATCCTATTAGTTCTGTTGTCTGGAGAAACCCAACTAATACACCTGTATTTCTCCACTTCTTCATATGTGTGAGTGCTGTCTTGAGATAGAGAAAGACAAATAATCCTTATGATTTCAGCCCCCTTAACTGAAGTGAGAAAATGGATTATCCTGTGCTTAATTCATGAAACAAACTTTTAATGTGTGTCTGATACATGCAAGGCACTTTTCTAAGAATTAATGATACAAAGTCATATATGATATAATTTTTGCTCTCAAGGAACTAACAGTACAGAGGGTAGAAAAACATGTAAACAAATCATTACAGCACAATGTACTAAACACTAGAATAGAGGTTAAAACAAAGTGTTATAAGAACAGCAGAAGAGACAATGACTAACCTGTCAAGAACAGGAAAATCAATATGTAAAATGATATTTGAGCTTTGTGGAAAAGGAAATAGGATAAATGCAGGAACAGGGAGAAACATGTACAGTGATACAGAGGATCAAATAGCATGATGAGTTTGGGAAATGGCAAAAGCATTGATGTGAACCCCAGGGAATGCCAAAATTTAGGGTGACAGGCAGAATAAAACAGCCACTTCTGTTGAAGAATAAAATGGAATAATCAGAGATGGGAGGAAATCCAGGACTATGGTTCTGAAAGCCAAAGACGCTAGAACTTCAGGGAGTGTTTAACCATATTAAAACTAAGAGAGAGGTCAATTAAAATACAGACTGAAAAATCAGCTTTGGGATTTTGCAATTAAGAGATTACTGGAAATCTTTGAGAGAAGTTTCACTACAGTGGTGGCTAAGTCAGATTAGAATAGTATCTCATTTCCTTTCTTGCTCTACACCAAGTCCTGGCAGACATAACGTCAGGGACAGCAGCACCATTCAAACAGAAAAGTTGTTTCAGGCTTGAATATTTCTTACCAAGACTGTGGATGGTCTTAGCTTCTTCGTTCCCTCAGGAAGCTAAGTATTATCCTCCCCCTGCCCAAATCCTCACATTATTCCCACAATTGATATCAAAACTGCCTGCCAGACAGCCGTTTTCTACAGCCCCTTTATTTCTTCCTAAACCATGGCCTATGAACTGTTCATCTGATTTTCTGAGACTAGGGATGTAACTAATCACATACTGAAACCCAGTCCCCCATGCTACTCCCCATGTGAATGATGGGTCATTCCTCAGGACTCATTTCCAGAATTCTAAGCAATCTTCAGATGCAGCTTTTCACTGATGAGTCTCATCAGACAGGGGTAGAACAGTATAACTAACCAGATTGTCTATATACTTGACCATCCTTAAGCCACTAACTAAATCTCTTCATGTTTTTCTTTTTGTTAACTGAGCTGTAATTTATATACAATAAAAATGCCAGCTTAAGTATTCAGTTAGATGGCAACTGTGATCACTCATATATCCTTTACCCAAAATAAAATACTGAACACTTCCATCATCTCAGAAAGTTCCTTCATGCCCACTTCCAGTCAGTTTCCTCCAACCTACCACACTTCTGGTTTCTATCACAACTGAGTTTTGACTGGTCTTAGAATTTATATAAATAGAATCATCCAGCATGTATTCTTTTGTGTCTGTTTTCTTTTGTTCCAACATATTATTTTAGGAATGTATCTGTGTTGTTGCTTGAAACAGCAATTTGTCCCTTTTTATTGCTGAGTAAGGATCCACTGTATTAATATAACACAGTTGGTTTAACCATTCTCCTGTTGATGAACTTTTGGGTTGTTTCTGGTTTAGGGCTATCACAAGGCTGCTATGAAATTCTTATACAGCCTTTTTTGTGGCCAAAGATTTTCATTTTCTTGGGTAAATACTTAGCAGTGGAATTACTGGCCACAGGGTAGGTATATGTTTAACTTTATAAGAAACTGCCAAACTTTTTCTGTGGTGGTTGTATCATTCATTCTACATTCCCACCTACAATGTAGGAGAGCTTCAACTGTTCCATACACCAAGTTCCATACTTGGTATTGGAGCAGGCTTGTTGATTTTGGTACTGTCAGGCCTTTCTATTTTAACCGTTTTGGTGAGTATGAAAAGGTATCTCACTGAGGTTTCAATCTTCATTTCCTTGATGACTAATAATATTGAGAACATTTCCATGTGCTTATTGGCTATCTGTATATACTCTTTTGTGAAGTGACTGCCTTCAGGTTTTCTCAATACCCATGATTTCTTACCAAGCTAACACAATTGTCTATGTATGTAGAATGGTCATCTAATATATTAGTTTTCTATTCCTGCTGTAACAAATGACCACAATTAGTGGCTTAAAACAACAAAAATGTATTTATTATCTTACAGTTAGTTCTATGGGCTAGAATTCCAACTTAGGTCTCACTGGGCTAAAATCATCGTGTCAGCAGGGCTGCATCCATCTCACAGGCAAAATATATTCATCCTATCCCAAGATCCCCCCCAAATCAACACATTATAGCATCAACTCAAAGTCCAATATCTCAGGACTTCCCTGGCAGTCCAGTGGTTAAGACTCCATCTTCCAATGCAGGGGGCACAGGTTCAACCCCTGGTTGGAGAGCTAAGATCCCACATGCCCTGCAGTGCAGTCAGAAAAAAAAAAAAAAAAAAAAAGTCCAAAATCTCACCCAACTCAAAAGTCCCAATCTTATCATCAAAAATCATCTAAATCAGGGATGGGTGAGATTGGGTATAATTTATCCTGCGGCAAAATTCCTCTCCATGCATGGACATGTGAAACTAAAAAACAAGTTCCCTGCTCTGAAAAACAAAGATGGGACTGCCATAGGATAACACATACAGACGTTCCTGTTCAAAAAGAGAAAATGGAAGGATAAAAAAGAGTTACTGGACCCAATCAATTCTGAAATCCAACCAGGCAAACTGGAAGAGGTTTCAAGTCGTGGCAGAATTCACTATGGTTCTCAGCTCTACCTTATGGGCCTCTGCCCTCTGAGCCATCCTTCCTTTTTATAAAGGGCAGCTTGTGTTTAAAGCTCAGGAGTCTTATCAGCCTGTCTCCTGCCTGTAGAATTTTGGGGCTCTGATAGCCTTCTTTCACTTCACCTCTCTGTTCCTTTCAGTCCAAGCTGGCAGTGTTTCTGCTGGTATAAGATTCTCAAGAGCCTTGTGGGACTACCGTATACGTACAGAGACTCACTCCACCTGACAAGAGGCTCCTCCACAGATCTTGCCTAGATAATCCCATCTCTATTTTTGGCTTCTGCTTAGATGCTGAGGGAATCTATGAGTCACACCCTTCATCTCTCAGTGTTTTGTGTGAGTGAATACACTGACCTTTTAATCTTTCTGAGGTTTCAGGAAAAGGCTATAGAGTAACTCTGATTTTTTCTCTAGAGAAGGCTTTCCCAACACAACTCTTGATTTTAGCATTCTTTGCCATTTTGGTAGGCTGACAATTTCCAAAATAAACAACTCCTGGTTTATTTTTGTTTTGTTTTTGAGATGTAATTGACATACAACATTATATTAGTTTCAGGTGTACAACGTAACCATTTGGTATTTATCAAGATCTCCTGGTTCATGTTTAACAGGTCTCTCCTCAATTTATTACCCTACTCTCAAATTTTACTACAAGTGGCAAAAAGAAACCAAGCCACACCTCAACATTCTGCTTGGAAATCTCAGTTAAATATCCAAATTCATTGCTTACAAGCCCTGCTTTCCACCTAACTGCAGGATACAAGGCCACTGAGCTTTCTGCCACAATATAGCAAGGATCCCCTTCCCTCCAGTTTCTAATACCTTCCTCATTTTCTTCTGAGCCCTCACCAGCAACACCTTTAATGTCCATATTTCTATCAACAGTCTGTTCACAATGCTGTATGATAAATGTTTTCTCTATCCTGCTCCTCACTTCCGAGTCTAGCAGAGTCATTAACGCCCATATTTCTACCAGTTTGTTCAAGGCAGTGTAGGCTTTTTCTATCATGTTTGCCAAAACTCTTCCAGCACCTACTCACTGCCCAATTACAAAGCCACTTCCACATTTTTAGGTATTTGTTACAGCAGCACCCCACTTCCAGGTACCAAAGTCTCTATTAGTTTTTTTTTTTTCTAGTTTTGAGATATAAGTGACATATAACATTGTGTAACTTTACGGTATACAATGTATTGATTCGATACACTTAAATACTGCAAAAATCTGTTAGTTTTCTATTGCTGCTGTAACAAATTACCACAAACTTAGAGGCTTAAGACAACATTCATTTATTTACCTTACAGTTCTGTAAGGTGAGGTCCAACACAGGTCTCACTGGGCTAAAATCAAGGTGTCAGCAGCATGGCATTCCTTTCTGGAGGCTGTAGGAGTAAATCCATTTCCTTGCCTTTTCCAGCTTCTAGACATCACCCATACTCCTTGGTTTACGGCTCCCTTCCACCATCTCCAAATCCAGCAACAACAGTGCATCCCTCTGAGCCAGCCTCCATCATCACATCTCTTTACTGACCCGTTTCTTCTGCCTCCCTCTTCTACTTTCAAGGACCCTTATCCTTATATTGGGCCCACCTGGATAATCCAGGATACTCTCCCCATCTGCTGATTAGCAACTTTAATTCCCCTTTGCCATGTAATGTAACATATTCACAGGTCCTAGGAATTAGGAGAGGGATATCTTGGGGGTGGAGGGAGCACCATTCTGCCTTCTACATCTACTAATCACTTAAAACGAACGAGAAGCAAACCATAATTCAAAGCGGCATAACAGGACTCAGATGGAAGTATTAACAGCTAAACAAAGGAACGAAAAACCCTTAATCAACAGTTGATTAATCTATTTTTAATTTTTCCAGTATTTAGTGAATCTAGCAATCTAAGTGAAGTTTTTTGTTTTGTATTTGTGCCACACACTGCTAGCTGACTAATCCAATACCCATTTTTAATCCCCTCCCTTCTCCCAAGCCTGCCCCTTGGGCTATAAAAGCTACATACTCACTTTCCTGGCCTCCTAAAGTTAGTCATAACGCAGCTGTGCCAAATAAAATCTAAAAATTGCCTTGGGAAAAGCTTTTGCATACCTGATAAAAGGGGCAGACAGCACTGGCTCTCTCTGGCCCCCTTCCCGGTACCTCTCCCACCTTGAATGGTGCACTGCCAGTAATTCAGGCATCTTATTTTGCAATAGTGTGAGGATGTCCAAGAGAGTTTAAGAGACACCAGCCCTGACACTATTGAACCACTGAACCAACACCAGCTACTCTGTGCTTATTTTGTTTGTTACTATTTAATTCTGGTTTGTGTTATTTTCAGCTGAAAGCTTTACTAATATTATGAAACTACATTCAACGCAACTGCTGGTTAAACGTAAGTACCCTCCTCCAAAATTTATTTTCTTCTACAAATACCAGATTCACTTGAATGAGTTATAATTAGTAAGTATTAACTACAACTATATATTAGTAATTGTTAATAACTATTTTCTAAATAACATTTGTTATATATCTTAGGACTCTGAATTATACATACTCATTCTAGGACATTAGGAAATTATCAAAAGTTTAAAGAAAATAAATAGCCACAATTCCAAACACCCAGAGATAACTTACTGGTAATTTATCAGTGTATATCCAATCATATATTTTTATATACATACTTAGAATATTTTTAAAAGAGACTACAGGGAATACACAGACCTGAATCCAACTTTCATTTAGCACTTTATTGAAGACTTTTCCGTATCATTAAAGATGTCTCAAAAATATATTCAAAAAATTAAAATATTTCATAATATGACTATAACATGATTAATTAGATCATTTTAACAATGACACACATTCAAGTTGTTTTTTCCTTTTTGCTAGTGTAAACAGTGTTGCAATAAGCATCATTGTATATAAGTATTTCTGTGCTATCTCTGATTGTTTTCTGCGGATAATTCCATAGATGTGGAATTACTGGATCAAAGGGATAAACCCTTTCAAACATTCAACAAATGCTGCCACACTGCTTTCAAAAAAAACTGAATCAATTTATTATTCTACCTCCTGTATACAAGAATATCAATATCCCTTACAAGTACTGACTGCCTTTTTTCTTTTTTGCCAATTTGATTG